>NC_138342.1:138794053-143594053 GCF_046562875.1 Panthera onca | reverse complement strand
ATCTTGACAAAGTAAAAGAACGACAAAGAATAAAAGACCATGACATTTTTAAATTGTCATTAGTACTTTAACTAATACTAGACTGGATGTTGCACAAAATTCTGCCTTATAATAGCATCTAGAGTTTTTATTATCTTTGAGTTATCAATGTAGTAGTCAGTTGTATTTCATACAGTTGGATAAGATGGGATATTATTGGAATAAATATTGTGATATTTTGATACATATTTACTACAAAAGAAATTAATGCAGCAGTTGCATTCAAATCTGCTGATTGTGTGTGGATCTCCACATTTAATGTTTGAAATGGGGAGACCAGAGTTACAGTGGAAGGATGTTACATAACTAAAGTAATATTAAGGCTTAAAACTAAGAAAAGTCACTCCAAAGACTTGCAGCCACAATTAATCACATTTAGCACCACAAAATTGGCTGTCAAAAGTCTAATTAACTATCAGGCATTAGCTCTATTTTCCATGCTGCTCACTTGCACTGCGTTTCATTATAACATCTGGCAAGTTGAAAAAAATTCCCTAGAAAACCACTTCTTCTTATAGTTTTACAACATAGAGTTTTAGTGAAACCAACTGTTGTTAAAACAACAACAAAAATATATTCAGTGCTTCATTGTTGAACCGTGAAGGTTTTTAAAACATGTTTGAGTTACCGGTCACTTCATTTTATGTGAAAACACACAATTAAGCTTAAAGAGACATTTCACCAAGTGAACGCTGATGTGTATGCATCTTACTTTAATTTTATGCCTTTCACTATATAGCGATGTTGCAATTTTTCCAACAGTTTTCCAAAATTGTGCCAGCTCTCGATGGCACAATTCACCTGCTCTTAAATCATGATGAATGTTTAACTTAAGTTTTTGTTTTCTTGATTTTTTTTCCTAGTGGCTGAAGAGTTCTTTCATTACCTAAATGTACTTCTGTTACCAGTTGAAATTCAAAGAGAAGGATATATTTGCTGATGTGTTTGCTATAATAGATGGAGATAAGCATTTCACAGCACAAAGTTTTGATGATAAGAAAATATTATATCTGAGGGGTAAAGCTGACTGCTTACAGAGAACCACAGGCTAAAAACAGACTTATTAATTGGTGGCAACTGATGGAAAAATAACATGAAATCATATTTTTATTGTGGCTAGAAAAAAGTAATTATCAAATAAGAATGCCAGACACAGATAAATTATCCTTTAAAATTGATTGGAAAATAAAGATACATTCAGAGAAATATATAAAAGGTATGGCACAAATTACACATGTTGAAAAAACCATAAAATGATATGCTTCAACAAATAAAATTATATGAGAGGACCCAAAAGACAGTGTGAACTGCAAGAAACAATTATGGGCAAATAAATTGGTAGGCCTGATAAGTTTAAATTAGCTATGTCAGTAAAAATAATAATAGAAATACTGACTCTTTTGGGGTGCCTGGTTGGTTCAGTTGGTCTAGTGTTCAACTCTTGATTTTGGCTCAGGTCATGATCTCACCATTCATGAGATTGAGCCCCACATCAGGCTCTACTCTGACAGTGCAGAGCCTGCCTGAGATTCTCTTTCTCCTCCCCCTCTGCCCTTCCACCAATTATGCTCTCTCTCTCAAAATAAATAAATAAATTTAAAAAAATTTAAAAAAAATATTTAAAAAATACTATTTTGCAGTGGTTCTATGGTAAAGTGCAGAGGAACTCATGGAAATTGGTGTGGAAGTCGAAGGTCAAAGATTTGGTGTTAACAAGGAACTCTTCAGAAGAAGGGTAATCTACTTATTGTATGGTTATTCTCATCCAGTGATGCTCGATGTGTATGTAAATCCAAAGGAAATCACTAAAAGAGATTGTATAACTTCCAAACTAGCAGAAGGAAAAAGGTACTAAATAAAATATAATTAATACACTATGAGGAAGGAAAGAAGAAAGAAAGATAAGGAAAAAAAGAAACAAAATGTTGCAGAATTGAAAACACAAAAGAAAGCAATAAAGAAGAGTGCAATTACATTTAAAAAAAGTCACAGTTGAGGGGCGCCTGGGTGGCTCAGTCAGTTGAGCATCCAACTTCGGCTCAGGTCATGATCTCACAGTCCATGAGTTCAAGCCCCGATCTCACAGTCCGTGAGTTCAGAATGTCGGGCTCTGTGCTGACAGCTTGGAGCCTGGAGCCTGTTTCAGATTCTGTGTCTCCCTCTCTCTCTGACCCTCCCCCATTCTTGCTCTGTCTCTCTTTGTCTCAAAAATAAATAAACATGAAAAGGTTTTTTTAAATAAAAAAAAAGTCACAGTTGAAACAAAAGAAGAGATAGGTCCCCTTAGACTGTGCTTATAAATCTGCCCAAGAGTTCTTGAGAGCATTGTTAAAATATAAAAATTAAGAATTAAAAATAAAGGAGTTCTGACAAAAGTTAGCTGGGCAAATACTAATCAAAAGAAAATCAGTTGCAGCAGTATTCATTACAGAAAAAGGCCACAAATGGTGGAGGTCAGGTGCTAGACATTTATTCAGCTGATTCAGATCCCATTGCCTCAGCATACCTATTCCAACAGACCATGCTTGACCCTCCCAAAACCATCTTCTATTTTTGCTCTGTAGTCAGCATTGTCCCCATGCCCATCTTCCTTTACAGTGGATTCTTATCCTTTGTCTCCTGGATATTTGTTAGTTTTCTTGTCTTGACCAAAAATTATTCAAAGCGTAACCAAATTTTTGTGTGATCTCTTTACCATGCAAACCTAAGTATGTCACTCTCCAAATTAAAATCATTCAGTGACATGGCATTACCTATAAGGTAGAACTCCAAAAGGTAAGAAGCTTTCATCCGCCTCTCTAGTGTTGTTTTGTTTTGTTTTGGTTTTCCAGAATACTTGAAGGCAGTATGTACATTTTGTATTTCATCCCTCCTGAACTATCTGTCATTCCAGGAGTAGGGCATCCTTTTATACTTTTATGCATTTATACTGGCTTCATATACTGGGGTTTTCTTTCATTTTGTTCATTGTACGTATTTCAAAACCTACCTAAGTTTTCATTCATTCTAATTATCCCCCATTCCTTCACCGGTATGTGTGTACATTTTCCCATAGCTAACTATATATACATACACACATATATGTATATAATTTCCACTTGATGCATTCTAATTGCTTTTCCTATATATCTCCTTTCTAATAAGAATGCTGAATGTGTTGAGGGGAGGATCCATTCTACATAGGATTTATGGTGCCAAAAGTGCATGCTGAAATGTACTAACACTCTTTGAAAAAAGAATGTGAATTTGGAGATCATCTAGTCCAGAAATCTTTAATTTTTAGATGAACCTATCAGACTATATAGAAGTTAGTAGTTTGAAAAATCTGAATCAGCATTGGGAAAGTTAAGTTTTTACTGTATTTGTCAAGTTTCTAAGAAATATTTTTTCTGAAATTGACTTAGCTAAGGTGACTGGTTCATCATTAACCCCACTAAAAATAAAGTGCAGAATTATTTAAGAGGGCTTTAGCCTAGAATAATTAGGACTTAATTTAAAATTCTAGGCTTTTTGTGGATAAACACTGCTAAATTCTAGAACTCAGTTTGTACAGGTTAAGAGCTCCGATCTTCTCTGTTAAAGTTTATTTCAGTTCTTGACAGTAACAATAAAACCTATTTTTCCACCTTAATGACACCACTTTTTGCCTTTCCTTTCAATACCACTTGCACAGAATATGAATACTAATGATTTCTCTGCTGAATTGAGAATTCAGCACCTTTCAGTCACTGTCCCCGTTTGTTTTCTTGACCTGCCATCCGCATTGTGTGTCCTTACTTTTCAGTTCCCCTTACATAGGGACTTCTTTTCAAGAATTAGATCTTTCTTCATTGACATACCTGTCTACACTTACATTTGTTTTCTGCTCACACCAATCCTTGCTGGCGCAGGCACTTCCTCCCACATAAGCAGCTGGATCAGGCTGGATATGCCCTAGCTTACTCTGGTCTAGAAATTAGTGGGGGAATCTGGACTAAAAACCGAATATTCTGGAGGAAGAGTGAGGGAAATCCTGTATCACAAATGAAATGCAACTACATCATAGATGAAAGTATCAGGCTGTTGTTTAGTATGCAGACTGCTTTGTTTGGAAACAAAACAATACAAAAACAGTATTCGTTAGATCCCCAGGTTAGTTCACATCCATAAGAAAGATTATGAAAGATTAAGACAAAAGGAATATACCCAAATGAATTCAAGTGCACTGACTGAAATCTTTTTTACTGGATGCTTGGGTTATTTTACTGGATGCCTGAGAAAAAGTGAAATACAGTAATGTGGAATAGAACAGGAAACGCTAATTGGTATGAGATGGAAAGAAGAGGATAGCAACAGAGGGAGGTGATGAATTTATGCCAGGCTATTTTAAAATACAGGATTAAGTCTAATCCATGGGCTTCAGTCTAGGGGAAGATGGCTATGTTATTGTTGTGATTTCAAGAATAAAATCTCAAGCATCTGTATTTACAGTGTGTGATATTTTATAATTTTTAAGCTGCCAACAATGTAAGTTCTACTCAAAAATACACACGGTTAAAATCACATGCACAGAGATCTTTTCCTTAGTGCAGATTCTATGTATTTGATTCTTTTGTTCACCTGACAAAAGAATCTCCTGACACTACTAAAATTTTTTTTTAATTTTTATTTGTTTTTGAGAGTGAGACAGAGTGACAAAGTGCGAGTGGAAGAGACATAAAATCTGAAGCAGACTCCAAGCTCAGAGCTGGCAGCACAGAGCCTGACTCAGGGCCTGAACCCACGAACTGTGAGATCACGTCCTGAGCCAAAGCCGGGCGCTCAACCTATTGAGCCCATGAGGCACCCCAATACTGCTACTCTTTTATTTGATCCTTTATGCAGAATTTTATGTAAAATTTTCATTAAATTTATTTTCATGTGCTATATTTGTTCCAGTAATTTCCTTCTTATTATACACAAATTTTTGACTTCTGACGTCTTTAATTAGTTAGATGTAATGTAAGAGGTGTAATGGAATTTTAGAAAATTATCTAATGCATGCTGTATCAGGTAAAGAAAACTAGAAAGAATAACTAAAAATAACTATCAATGGTCTGCATTTGGTGTGTAACTAGGTTAGATTAGTCATGATAGTTTCATATGTACCATAGTGTTGTATTTCAAAACAAAAACACTCCCCTTTCAGAACAATATGTCATAGGTTAAATATATTCACAATGAGTGTATGACATGTGAATATAAGATACAGTGGTAGGTACAAAGACATTGTTTGTTTTGTTTTTTGTTTTAGGCAGAATTATTTAATTTTAATCAACATTTAAAAGTGATATTAACAACTAAAACTCAAAATAGACTAACGATTAGAAATAACAATACATTTTAATACCTTCTAAGTTATTGTATGTTTTTCCTTTATGTTGTCTAACAAGAAATCATGCAGTTTTAAGGTACAGTAGTTCAATAAGACGGTTTTCTAATTTGTGATGGTTTAAACAGCTACAGTATAATTAGAATGTTCTAGCAATTTTCATTTGCATGGTGAACAAAGTATATTAAACATTTCATAGAAAATAAAATAGGGGCGCCTGGGTGACTCAGTCAGTTGAGCATCCGATGTTGGCTCAGGTCATGATCTCATGGTCTGTGGGTTTGAGCCCCACATCGGGCTCTGTGCTGACAGCTCAGAACCTGGAGCCTGTTTAAGATTCTGTGTCTCCCCTGGGGCGCCTGGGTGGCACAGTCAGTTAGGTGACCGACTTCAACTCAGGTCATGATCTCACAGTTTGTGAGTTCAAGCCCCGCGTCGGGCTCTGTGCTTGACAACTCAGAGCCTGGAGCCTGCTTCAGGTTCAGTGTCTCCCTCTCTCTCTGCTTCTCCCCTGCTCGTGCTCTGTCTTCCTCTCTTTCTTTTCTGTCTCTCTCTCAAAAAGAAATAAACATAAAAAAAATTGAAAAAAAAAAGATTCTGAGTCTCTTTTGCTCTCTGTCCCTCCCCTGCTCATGCTCGTGCGTGCTCTCTGTCTCTTAAAAATGAATAAAAAAATTTGAAAAAAGAAAATAAAATAGCTAATATTGTTTATCTTAAATTTTGAAATTATTCATAAATTAAGAGAAGCTATAATTGATCTAATCATTGCCTGTCAAAAACTTTTTTTTTTTTTTTTTAGTGTGGAGGAAATTTAAACATTTGTGTTCCAAATAGATGCAGTCATTGTACTGACCACTTTATTATGGTGTAAGATGTCTCTTAGTAAATATCTTATCAACTATATGTGTTAGTATTTTTAATTTGAGTTGAGTATTTGAAATCTCAAGAGTTTAGTTGAAATATATATTTTTAAACAAAGAAAATATGTTTTTATTTTTAATTAATTTATTTAAATTCAATTTAGTTAACATACAGTATAATATTGCTTTTTGGAGTAGAATGCAGTGATTCACTACTCATGTATAACACCTGATGCTCATCCCAACAAGTGTCCTCCTTAATGCCCGTCACCCATTTAGCCCATCCCCACACCAATACCCCTCCAGCATCCTCGGTTTGTTCTCTGTATTTAAAGGTCTCTTATGGTTTGCTTCCCTCTCTGTTTTTCTTATTTTTCCTTCCCTTCCCCTACGTTCATCTTTTTTTGTTTCTTAAATTCCACATATGAGAGAAATCATATGATATTCCCCTTTCTCTGACTGACTAAAAGCATCTCTCTATATAATTTATAACTGCATTTTATTGAAATTAGGTTTATTTGTTGGTTATCAAAACGTATTCACTTTCATTAGGTTATTGATTTAACACATTCATAAAGCTAAATTTGATATATACACCAGATGTTACCTCTAGTTTACTCTAGGTTTAAGATTTGAAGGGGCGCCTGGGTGGCTCAGTCGGTTAAGCGTCCGACTTCGGCTCAGGTCACGATCTCGCGGTCCGTGAGTTCGAGCCCCGCGTCAGGCTCTGGGCTGACGGCTCAGAGCCTGGAGCCTGCTTCCGATTCTGTGTCTCCCTCTCTCTCTGCCCCTCCCTGTTCATGCTCTGTCTCTCTCTGTCTCAAAAATAAATAAAATGTTAAAAAAAAAATTAAAAAAAAAAAGATTTGAAAAGATTGGCACAAATCCACATTTCATGTTCAGCAAAGAGCTCAGGGCTTTCCCAAAAACTTTTGTATATTCCAAATAAAAATTTTCAGGTCACTTAGGTTCCACTTTTCTATATGCATTAGAATTTTATTTTCAGCTTTCATCTTGCATGGGTTACTTCTCTCAGTTGTGACATGTACCCAAAGCGAACACTCAGCACCTTTTTCTTATTTGTGCCAACTCCCTCACTGGCTTTCCACCCATGAAAATCACAACAAAATATCATCGGACATCACCAATAATAATTACCAATAGCAGCATTATTCATAATAAACAAAAGGTAGAAACAACCAAAATTCCCCTCAACTCTTGAATGGATAAATAAAATGTGGCATCTCTATATAGAGAAGTGGTATTCAGCAATTTAAAGGAATAAAATAGTGATACATGGTACCATATCGTTGGACCTTGAAAACATAGTTCCAAACAAAGGAAGCCAGTCACAGAAGACCACATATATGTAATTCTATTTACATAAAGAAAGAATAGGCATATCTGTAGAAATTAGATTAGTGGGTGCTACTATTCATGGATGTGAGGGAGCTGGGGGAGTTGGGGCTTGGAGTGTGATGACTAAAGGGTATCCTTTCTTTGAGAAGATAAAAGTGTTCTAAACTTGGGGTGCCTGGGTGACTCAGTCGGTTGAGCATTTGACTCTTGATTCGGCTCGGGTCATGATCTCAAGGTTCGCGGGATAGAGGCCCCAGTTGGCCTCTGGGCTGACAGTGCAGTCTGCTTAGAATTCTCTCTTTCCCTCTTTCTCTGTCCCTCCCCTGGTCATGCTCTGGCACACACTCTCTCTCTCTCAAAATAAATAAATTACCATTTAAAAAATACTCTAAAATTGATTATGATAATAGTTGCACAGTTGTGAATATACTGAAAGCCACTGAATTTAAACATTAATGGAATGAATTGTATGCAAATTAAATCTCAATAAGACTCTTGTTTAAAATATCACCGACAAATCACACACTCTTTGTGTTGACATCCATCAAGATAGGGGTTTTGTCTAGAGAAATGGGGGTTCAGACATCAGGCACAAGCAATTTAAAAATGAAAATGCAATATCTCAGTATTATTACCAGGATACACTCAACCAGCCCCCTAGTACAGCTATAGACTCTTCTTGCATATCAGAGGACTCATTAACGCCCACTAGAATCTTTTGGGCTTACTCCCTTAGGTCCACCTACCTGCATCTATCTAGGGAAAGCAAAAGTACAAATTATAATCCTCAACTGACACAAGATATTACAGTAAAATGCCCCAACTTTATTCTGCACCTTATTGCTTAGAAGACAGTAACGACTATAGGAAATTTTGGTCTTAAAGTTTCTATTTTGATTATACATTGTTTGGTCATAAGGTTGCATGCATTTTAGCTTCCAAGTAGAATAAGATTAAATTGCAGCCATCTATTAACTCTGAGTTATATGGGTAAAAATAGAAGTATCTCTTAGAAGAGGAGGAATGTGAAGAAAATTTAGAGATGAACTGCTATGTAAATTTCTTGATCAAATCGTTTGATGAGATGAGATACCTCCATTTTATTGAAACGTATCTTAATATTTTCTGAACTTTTTTTAGCTTTAGATCCAGCCAAAGATCCATGCTCAAAGATGAAATGTAGTCGGCATAAAGTATGCATTGCTCAAGATTCTCAGACTGCAGTCTGCATTAGTCACCGGAGGCTTACACACAGGTAAACATTATTAAATTAAATTTCACTGATTGAACAGTATTCCTTACTATGAATAACTGCAGAATGTAAATATTTGGCAATGTCTGCTAAGCTTATATCCAGAGTTTTATTGAAACAATTTCAGAAGATTGGTTAATATAATTATGATTCACTTGGGTTAAATACTAATCAATCAGAATTACTACGGATTATAGAATTTAGGCATATACTATTAAATAAAGAGGAGTTTGTGAAGATTGAAGTACTATATCTGCATACTCACACTTTTTCAACTTTAAGGAGTAAGTACCATTTTGGTACCCTCTAAATATTTACGCTTATGCCTATTTTCCTCAAAAAAGAACTGGAAACAAAGTTAAAGGGCAAATAATAATAATAATAATAATAATAATAAACAAGACAAAGAAAAAATGAAACAAATGATTGATGTTCATTAAAAAAGAAAAAGTCACAGTATAGAGATATGGACCTAGAACCCTTCAGGACACCTACCTTTAAGGAAGCACTCATACTGGTAGAGTCCTTGTAGTCTGGAAGCTGGCACAAAATTCCAAGAGAAGAAAGAGTTTTAAATGTTGTGTTACAATGATATCACTGCTTCTGTCAGATAAGCTCTATTTTGAGAAGGATCAGTAATTTAGAAACAGCCTGTGTAGTTTCATGCTGTCTTAAGTATTGAAACATGGCACAACCAAAAGTGAAATCACAGGTAACTGACTGAAGTAAGCAGGTGTATCTATCCCCTTTATTACTTTTAAAAGAATTCTCTTTATGGGAACACTCTCTTTTGTGACATTGGGACTGTACTGCTTTTACGTCAAATGAGCAAGGGAATTTCACTGTCTGGGTATGTTCAGAGATTAATTGCATTTTTATTTTAGTATCCTTACTCTAAAGTCTTTATTCAAACATACCAACAGAGAATAAAGACTTTAGAGAATAAGAATGTAAGTAGAATTTCTAGAAAATGACAAACTTTAAGTTTTGTTGACTTTTCGTATTAGTTTGAAAGCACATATGCATAAAGCCTTTTATAACCTGCTGAATGGAGTAGAGGAGGAATTTATTCCATAATGGCACATCTATTGTGTGAGATTTCAAATGCCAAGACAGGTTGGCTAATGGAGCCAAGATAAAGAGTTTAGGAATAAGTTCACTTGGGACAAAGAATCATGGCATACCAATAATATACTTGCAGAAGTTAAGTAAGAGGAAGAAAGACAGCAAGTCTGGGAATGCAAAGTATAAAAGGCTTCTAAGAAATAATGTTGCTATAAAGTCAATATGCTGTGGGAGGGCACAGCATGGCAAAGCAGAGTTAACAGCAATATGTTCCACACTCAAGCATGTCCTCTATGTTACCTTTATAAAGAAATACCAAAACATTGGGCCAGAATTTTATTTTTCTATTTATTTCCCTAGAATTCCAAAGTTTCTGAATTGCTTGGACTCACATTAATTAATCACAAAAATTTAAATATTAGTATGCAAATGTATGTATGGAGAGTTAGGAGAGAGTTGATTTTTACTTGAGAAATCAATAGGAGGCTGGTGTTGAAATACATTCATGTGTAATCCCTCACTTAAGTTTCAGAGACTTAGTCAATTTATTTCATAAAAGCAAAAACTGTTTTATCACAAGTGTCAGAGACCCTGGGAAAGGTTTTCATTTAACACACAGTTAAAGTTAACACCTCATTGGCCATTTCCTGTCCCCCCTCCCCTCCCCGCCCCCCCCCCCCCCCCCCCCCCCCCGGGCTCCCTGGACCAAGTCAAAGAGCAACTGAAGTCCTCACTCACAATTTCACAATTCATCTCATGCCCAGGGCAGAGAGACTCTCTCCTTTCCACAATCGCTGAACACTGAAGCCAGGAGAGGTTAAAGTAACTGATTCAATATCACAAAGCTGCGAATTTTCAGAGCATTGATTCCAGTCTATGTTTACTGACACCAAAGTCCATGTTTTTTACAACTATTCTGTCTCACTGCTTCTCTTATTCAACAAAGATATAACTACAGACAAAAAGAAACTTCCTTAATGTGATAAAGACTCAGAACAAAAGCTAGAGTATTTCTTAATATAAACAGGTGCAATGTTTTAAAAGGAGAACCATTGCCAACTCTGCCTTTGGTATAGTGATAAGCTGGGGCAGTGGGGGAGTCTACTGTGCTTTAAGTAAGTGGACTTCAAAGTGTTTTATGTAAATACTGTTTAGTCCTGTTCTATTTCTGATAAACTATTATAAAATTTGCACTCAGTACACACTATATTCAATAAATAAATAGCTAGTTCCAAAGAATTGATTTTAAGATTAATATTTGATATGCTTTATTTGCTTTGAGGATGTAGGTACATAGTGAATGTTTATACAACACTTAGGGAAGGAAAGTTTTGCCAAGAAGTTTGATCAATAAAGGTGGCTAATGTAAATAAAGCAAGTCTTAAATCTGGGGTGTGTGCACTTTGGGGATGGGGTATGGGAAACAAGGAAAACAGGCTTAATTAATCAATTTTGACCATTTACATAGTTTAGATTAGAAATTACTATTGTTTTTATTTATAAGAACAACTTTCTTTTTTCTTGATCTCATAAAAGAGAAGATGAAATTTCTTGTTTGCTTCTGTAGGGCGAATGTCATTGTTTAAAGAGGTTTTCCTAATTCTCCCGCCCTCCTCAAACTAGATAAAACATCCATTTTTCCATTACCTTAGAACCCTGCACTTCTCATTTTTAAATACTCATTACATTTGTAATAAATTGTGTAACATGAATCTCCTGCAAGTGACAGGAAGCTCATGAAGGTGAGGTCTATGTCTTACTTACAATTTTATATGTGACTTGACATACTGGTTAGTATATCGTTCTTTGAATAATGTATGAAAAGAGCTTTTCTTTTTGAATGTTAGAGAGGAAAATTGGGTAGTTTGATCAATTGAACTGGTCAACCTAGATAATCTAAGTCTGAAGTTTTTTTCTGTGCACCTTGTGAGTATTTGTTGGAGATAGTCTGGAAAGGACATAGGAGCCAATCAACAAATATCTTTAAATAAATTTATTGAGAAAGATGTGTTCAAGAGACAGTGTAGGAAAATCCTGAATTTACCTCTTCTCATGGACACAACAAATTTATAACTACATATGGAATAATTTCCTCTGAAAAAGACCTAAAAACTGAATGAACAGAGCCTGTACAACAAAGGAGAAAAGGGCATGTTGGGGAAAAAAAAACACAACAGGAACAGCAATCCGTAATCAGGATGGATCTCAAAAATATGGGACTTTTCCCTGAGAAGTGAAGGGTCTGTGCTCTACATCGGGCACCCCAATGCTTAGATCCTTCACAGGACAGATGACGACTCAAATGCCTTGCCTTGAAAACCAGTGGGAATTAATCCAGGAAAACCATAGAACTATAGGGAATGGAGAACACAGAATTCCTTGTCCTGGGATCCAGCACAAAAACAACAGTTTGAAAATAACCTAGAACATATGTGAAGAAAACCCAATTACTGATCTTAAAGTATCTGCTGGATAGACAAGAAGTTGCTGGGACTCTCTCTGGGGGCCTCAAATAAATAAAATCAGAAATAAAAGAGAAGTTAAAACTGATACCATCGGAATACAAAGGTTCATAAAAATACTACAAATAATTTTATACCAACAAATTGGACAACCTAGACAAAATAGATAAATTTCTAGAAATACACAATACTCTAAGACTGAATTATGAAGAAATAGAAAATATGAATAGACTAATTTCTAGTAAGGAGATTGAATCAGAAACCAAAAATCAGAAACCAACCAGACAAAAGTACAGAGCCAGATGATTTCACTAGTGAATTCTAGCAAATATTCAAGAAGTTAATACCTGTTCTTCTCAAAGTCTTCCAAACAATTGGAGAGGAAAGAATGCTCCCAAACTAATTTTATGAGTCTAAAATTACCTTACTGCCAAAACCAAAGAAAAAACCAGAGAAACACACACACACACACACACACACACACACACACACACACACATACACGCACATGCACACACACATGCACACACAATATTCTTCATGAGCATAGATGAAAAAATCCTCAACCAAATATTAACAAAACAAATGACACGATACATTAAAAGGATGTTTCACCATGATCAAGTGGGATTTATTCCTATGTTGCCAGGATGCTTCAACATCCACAGATTAATCAACATAATACACCACATTAACAAAAAGAACAAAAATCATACGATTATCTCAGTATATGCAAAACCAAACGAAACCATACATTTGTTAACAATCAACATTCATTTATTATAAAAACTCTCAACAAAGCAGATATATAGAGGGAATATGCCTGAACAAAATAAAGGCTATCTATGATAAACCCACAACTCACATCATACTCAATGGTAAAAAACTGAAAGTCTTTCCTTAAGATCAGTAATAAGACAAGGATTCTTATTCTCACTTTCATTCGACATAGTATTGGAAGTCCTAGCCACGGCAATAAGGCAACAAAAAGAAGTAAAAGCAATCCAAATTAGAAGGAAATAAGTAAAAATGTCACTATCTGCAAATGATACAGACTATATATATATATATATATATATATATATATATATATATACACTCTGAAGTTTTTACCAAAAAAAAATTATAGCTAATAAATTTAGTAAAGTTGTAGGATACAAAATCAATATACAGAAATTTGTTGCATTTCTATGCACTAATAATAATCTATCAGAAAGAGAAATTAAGAAAATTAAGAAAACAATCTCATTTACAATTGATTTGAAAAGATTACAGTTGGCTAGGAATGAGTTTACCAAGGAGGTGAAAGACCTGTGTTCTGGCAATTGTAAGACACTGATAAAAGAACATGACAAAGATAGAAAAAATGGAAAGATATTCTGTGCTCATCAAGTGGAATATTTATATTGTTAAATAGCCCATATTATTCTAAACAATCTTCAGGTTTAGTGGAATCCTTATGAAAATTCCAATGGCATTTTCACAGAAATGACAATTCTAAAATTTGTATGGTAACACAAAAGACCCCAAATGGTCAAAATAATCTTGAGAAAGAAGAACAAGACTGACGTATTATACTCCCTGATTTCAAGTATACTACAAAGCTATAGTAATCAAAACAGTATAGTATGGACTCACAGATCAATGGAACATAATTGAGGGCCCAGAAATAACCCCCCTCATGTATGAACAATTAATTTACAACAAAGGACTCAAGAACATAAAACAGAGAATGGATAGTGTCTTTGATAAATGGTACTGGGAAAACTGGAGAGCCACATGCAAAAGAATGAAACTAAATGACTATCTTATACCATATACATAAATTAACTCAAAATAGATTAATGACTTGAATGGAAGAAGTGAAATCATAAAATTCCCACAAGAAAACATGGTGGGAAGTTCCTGGACATTGATCTTAGTGGTGTGTTTGTGGACCTGACTCCAAAGACAGGGGAAACAAACGCAAAAATAAAGAAATGGGGCGACATTAAAACGAAAAACTTCTGCAAAGCAAAGGAAATCATCAAATAAGACATTTGCAAGTCATTTATCCTATAAGGGATTAATATCTAAAATATATAAAAAACTCAAAAAAATAAACAATAAAAAAAGACCTAATTTAAAAATGGGCAGAGGATCTGAATAGAGATTTTTCCAAAGAAGACATACAGATGACCAACAGACATGTGAAGAAATTTTCATCATAACTAGTTATTAGGTAAATGCAAATCAAAATCACAATGAGATATCACCTCACACTTGTTAGAAGGGCTATTATCAAAAACACAAGAAATAGCAGTGTTGGAGAGGATGTGGAGAAAAGGAAACAGTGGCAATGTCAATGGTTGTTGCCTTTGTGAACACAGTATGGAAACTTTTCAATTATTTTTCAAATAATTAAGAGTAGATCTACTGTATGATGTAGCTATTCCACCCCTGGGTATTTATCTGAAGAGTATGAAAACAATAATTTGAAAAGATGGATGCATATCCATGTTCACTGCAGCATTATTACAATAGCCAAGATATAGAAACATCCTAAGTGCCATTGACGGGTAAATGGATAAAAAGGATGTCACGCACACGCACACACACACACACACACACACACACACACAGGAACACTATTCAGCCATTAGATGAATGAAATATTGGCATAATTCTACCATAGCATGGGTGTTATTCTAAGTGAAATAAATCAGATGGAGAAAAATAAATCCTGTATGATTTCACTCATATATAGAATCTTAACAAAACAAAACAAATGAATGAACAAAACAATACAAAAACAAACTCATAGATACAGAGAGCAGATTGATGATTACCTAATAGGGTGAAGGGGACTTACTGTGTGGTGATGAATGGTAACTAGACTTAGTGGTGATTACTTTGTGGTGTATATAGGTATCGATGTATAATTTTGTATATCTGAAAATTATATAATGTTATATACAAATTTTACTTTAATAATAAATTTATTGTTTGCATAAACAAATACTTGCCAGCAGAAAAGGGAGAGGAGGATATGAAAATATGAAGGAGAAATGAGCCTCTAACAATTAGCTTTAGGAAACTGGTAGACCTTCGCCTTAGGTTTGTAAACAATTGAAATAATTGCTAGTGTTTTAAATCACGATATGTATCTTTGATATCAGAAAAATAGACTGATCAGGAGGTTCATGATGTATTTTACACTAACTGTGAACACTATTGCCAGTGTGGAGAAGGTTGTAAACTCTCCAAGTAAGTCATGTTCAAAATCATATGTTTGGATATTTGTCTCATGAAGAATTTGTCTCAAGCAACTGTTACCTGTGTGCTTGTGCTGGTTTTGTTACCATTATCATCACCAATTACAACAAAAGAGTGTTATGAATAAGGAGAGAAACTTAAGCTGCAACATGTTTTCTAAAATTTAGATGCTTAGTATAAAATATATGATGAGTTTGCCAGGTTTTGAAAATGACCCACTTTATATTGTTATCATGGGGAGCAGCTCTGGGGACGCTTACAGCTGAGAGTCTTTGTTTCCCTGTTTTTGTACACTGCGAGCAAGAAGCCTAGTGTTTTATGCTCCCTTTGCTGCCTGTGCAGCTGCAGATAATTAACACTATTTCTAGATCAGTGTTTCAGGCACCAATCAATGGATGCTGCTGATATTAAAAAAAAAAAAAAAAGTTTTGGCATAACAAAGCAGTAAGGTTGAAGAAGTTATTATAGGACAAATCTAGCCATGTTAATTTCTGCTCCATTTACACCAAAGGTTGAAAAAGCATCAAAAAGGAAATGCTTTGGGCCCTGTAAAAAGGCATTATATAAAAGAATGATGAAGCTAATATAAAATACTATTTATTAAAACAGATATCAAAGGAATGTGAGTCCTAAAACTCTTCTATTTTAACTATGCACTTTTAGAATTCATAATGTTAAAGGCCATTTTTAAAAGAAAATCTGAATTTCCTTATATAATTATTAAATATATGACTCTGATATTTATATTTCCATTGTTATAATGCTGAAATATCCATAACGGAAAGATTCAATCACAGGACTTATTTATAGTAGAGTCTCAAAAATGTTTGTTGAATAGAATTGAACTTATAATTATTTTAAAATAATGCTTCTGTACTTATGTAAGATTTAGCCTGTGGAGTATATAAATGTGTTGATATTGTCCTAGGGAGAATGAAATCCGGCATTTATTACACACTTAATACATGCAAAGTTTTTACTAAGTGATTTAAATTTATTTATTTTTTACAACATTCCAAAAGTTTTATACTAAAGCCTATTATGGTCCTTCTATAGAATCAAAAACGGAAGCTCTAAGATTCTGGATATTCTGCTTCAGATTATGTATAGAAAGATGGTAGCTAGCTAGATAAAAGGGACAAATTGAGGATTTGAAATCGTTTATTTTTTTGTATACACATTCCTTTTTACAATTACAAATTAGTTATATGTTTGAGAACATGTAATTTTTTATACATTTATAAGTAGATGTTTATATAACCATTTAAGTACCTCACTACCGATAGATCTTTCAGTTAGTATCTAGAGGTTTTGCAACACTTTTTTTTTTTTTTGGTTTTGCAGCAATTCTGAGCAAAAGTTACAGAAAATGTCTATATACCCTCTGTCCCCACATTTGCACGAACTCCTCCGTTGTCAACAACTCCCACCAGGACGGTACCTTTGTTATATTTGAGAAACTTACACTGACACATCATTGTCATCCAAAGTCTATAGTTTATATTATTTTTTAATATTAATTGCACTTAAAAGAGGTAATAGTATTTTGGATAGTGAATTAGTGTAACTCTTCTTAAAACACAGATAATACCTAAAGTTAATCATGTTTCATTTATTTCTCAAGGTTTTCTAATGCTATATATATATATATATATATATATATATATATACACACACATATATATATACACATATACATAGGCATATATTAAACAGATGTGTATATATATGTGTGTGTGTGTATATATATATGTATACATGGACATTTATTCTAGTTATTGAGGTTGCAAAATTTGTTGCTTATTATATTGTAATATTTTTGAAACATAATATTTAGTACTTATAAAACATATTATATAAGTGAGACACTCTTCTATACATTTTATAGATGATAAATAATTTTATTACAACTCTATGTATCTTTAAAAAAATTGCTGAGTTACTTTTGCCTAACGTAGAATTCCTCCGCATATTTTAATCCACATTCTTTTTTGGCTGAATATGTAATTCTTGGATTCTCTATTCTGATATCACCTTCCAGAGGATATAATCCCTAGATACTGGAGAACCTCTCATAAGAAGAAAATTTAATTCATTAGACTGAACATTTTTAGCAATCATTATAATGTGGTCAAGTTTTACTTCCAATGCTCTGCATTGCAAAAACAAAAAGCATGTTTCTCAAATATAAAAATAAGACAACAGTGATTATACTTTCAAATACACAGCACAGAACATCATTACTATCATATTATCCTCACTTCTGCTGAAAATCAGGAGCTTGTTGATTACAGTCCAAAATCTTTGGCATAGTCCCTTGTAACAGGACCCAGGCAGCTTTACAGCCTCCTCTGCAGCTCTCTCCTGGTGACACATTGCAGTCTTACCACTGCAGGCAATTCATTGTGTGGAGTGATGTAACAGAACACAGAGGCCAGAACTGGACTGCCAGACTTCAGTCTAGCCCCAATCTGCTAGCTGTGCGATCTTGAGGAGGTCAATTAAATTCTCTGTACTTCAGTTCTCTTTAAAGTAGGAATGATAAAAATGGTATTTTCTGATGATGCTGATTTAAGGATTAATGAGTTACTATACAAAGCGATTAGAACAGGGTGTGATCCATACCGAGTAGGCATTGTGAAAAGGTTAGTCACTGCTAATTTTTTCCTTTAAACATGTTAATATATTTTATAATCATAGACTCTTCTTATGTCTCAGATTTTTTCCTGGGGCAATGTTCTGTCCATTTATTCCTTTGTTCTGGTAAACACTCCATTAATGAGGAGGCTTTTAGCATGATGGTTATTGGTATGTTACTTGAAATTAGACTGGCTGGCTTTGAAGTTTGTCTCCATCTCTTGGTGGCAGAATGACTTTGAGCATACTAAACTCCCCAAGACTCAGTTTTCTTGTTTATAAAATAGAGATGATAATTGTACTATCTATCTCCCTTTGTTTTGTGAAAATTAAAGACACAATTTGTGTAAAGCCCTTTTCACAGTGTAAGCACTCAATAAACATTAATTATTGAGAAATCTCTATCCAGCTCTCTCTGACACGTGTCCCAGCACAAGGAAGAATTAAATTCTCCTTTATCATTGTGCCCATGGCACATTCAAAATACTTTTTATCTACCCGTATTATAGTAATTTGTTTATATATTTAATAACTTAAGGTTGAGCTGAAGTTGACACAATATTTGGAAAAAATAAATGTTGACTTCTGACTTAGATGAAATTTCAGGTTACTTTCTTTTTCAAGTACAAAGAGATAATTATATGATTTTGCCAGTTGAGAATGGAGAGAATGGGAACAATATGCCATATTTGTGTTGGGGAAAAATGTGAGAGACAGCTACTTCAGGGAAATAGCAAGGAAATAAACATATTTGCTCTCCTGGAGGTTATTAGGCTATATTTTGAACAAATTCACTCCCTTTAATGATTTTCTAGTTTATATCTTTTACCACTACCCATATCTTTATGCCTAGAGAAGAAGGCTTCAGACCAAATAGTTCAAAATATATGAGAAGTATTCACGTGTACTAAAATGCCTCCTCTAAGACTGTCATTTGTGATTAGTTATATTACTTTCCTGTCTTTTCAGATAGCTCTTATTTCCCAGGTGGGCCCAAAGACTTCTATGCTTCTTCTGCTTAGCTTAGCTTAGCTACTTCTTGTGTTTGAAGGAAGGAAAGGCTGGGTCTAAGTGGAGTTTTCCAGCTCTGCATCCCATAATACTGGCTTTAAAGTTTGTAAAGAAGATTTTAATTAATGTACGTCTGTGTCTACTTCTAAGTCTCCTGAGACCGAGATTTCAGTTGCGAGAACAGGGTTTGAGTTATGCTGGTTAATAGAGGAGGGCAGTATGAGCAGCCAACCACAAGAAGCCTACACTGGAATGACATGGGGGATAGAAAAAACTCAGTTGATTGCATACTGTGGATGATGATCATCAGGAATTCACTCACAAATAAGCCATTTTCTCTGCCATTCAATTATTGTTTCATGAATATCTGTTAATGGAGGGAAGACAGTAAGATTAGAAAAAAATAACAACAAAGGAGGGTTCAAATATTGTTTAATGAAGTATGGTTTCCAAAATAAACAAGAGGATAGTGGAGACTTGGAAGAAAGGAAAAACTGGATAATTTATGAAGAAGGTAACATTTAAAGAGGTATTTTAGATAGAACTTAACGTCTCCTACACCAATGTCTTTAAATGATGAAGACTAAAATACTTAGGTTCAAAGTCCAGTTATGTTACTTAGATTTCTGATTTATAGCAGAGAGAGCTAATTACATAGGTTAAATAGATGCTTTTTATATTAAAAGAATATCAGATCCTTTTATCTCTAAGGAGGTTAAAACTAATTGCCTATTAAGAAAAATGATTATACTTTCTCTTCTAAATATAAATATCTTTCTATACTGTTGTAATTTACTATTTTGAAGGAATTGAGGAAAAACATCATCATTTGTTAGCTAAGTGTGAAAGGAAGGAAAATATTTTGTAAAGATGTTATAAATGGTATCCATTTTTAAAGATTTTCTTTAAAATTTAAAATCTTACAAAAATAATGTGGAGGAGAACAACTAAATGACAGAGAAGGGAGTGCATATTGTGTACCTCCCTCTCCCAGGCCACTCAGTTTCACTCCCACTCTTGCAGAAATTTTCTATAGGCACACATTCATACAAACACAATTACTTCCTAATGGGAGGATTTTGTGTTATTGTGCTTTGTTTTATTAACTTTCTATATTTTTCATGTTTGCAATTTAGCATACAGATTTTATCATATTCTTTTATTTTTCTTAGATTTTTTTAGAGTTTATTTATTTTGACAGATGAGAGAGAGAGAGAGAGAGAGAGAGAGAGAGAGAGAGAATCCCAAGTAGGCTCTGTGCTGTCAGCACAGAGCTCCACATGGAGCTTGAACCCATGAACTGTGAGATCATGACCTGAGCTGAAATCAAGAGTCTAATGATTAACCAACTGAGCCACCCAGGCACCCCTATCATACTCCTTTATATAGCCATAAAGGTACTCATTACATGCATGTACAATAATTTTTAAACAATGTCTCATTGACGGACATTAAGGTTATTTCTAGGTTTTTATCTTATATGGCTACTTTACAACATTCAACATGCACTTATGTATGTTTGTGTGTCTATTTTTACCAGAAATTCCTAGGAGTCGAGTGGCTAAGTTAAAGGGAGAGTGTATTTAAATTTTGATAGTTATTGTCAAATACCCTATAAGTATAATGTGTCAATTTCTCTACTTCAAGCAATGTATCCTGATGCCTGTATGATCACACTTTTGCCTATAAAAATACTGTTTAGATATTAGTAATTTTGAATTATCAACTATTGAGGTTTGTTCTCGTTTTAAAATTGGTATGTGTAAAATCACGTGATCATATCAATAGATGCAGAAAAAGCATTTGGTAAAATCCAGCACCCATTCATGATAAAAATTCTCAGTAAATTAGGAATGGAGGGATCTTTCTCTACTTGGTAAAAGATATCTAAAAAACATACAACTAATATCACACTTACTGGTGAGAAACTCAAAGCTTGCTCACTAAGATAAGGCAAAAGTCAAGGATACCATCCCCTTGTCCCCCTTAACAATCTTTTTCAACATCATATTGCAAGTTCTAACTAATGTAAGAAAAAAGTAAAATGAAATAAACACACACAGGTCAGGAAAAAAGAAATAAAATTGTTTTGTCTGCAAATTAGATGAAGAAAATCTGAAACAACGGACAAACTAACTCCTGCAACTAATATGCAATGACAGCAGGATATAAGATTAATGTACGAAGGTCAACTTAATTCCAGCATACCAGCCATGAACAAGTGGAATTTGAAATTCAAAACACAATATCTTTTAACAGTATTAATTCTCCCAGTAATGGATAGGAAAAATTAATATTGTTAATATGACCACATTACCCAAAGCCATTGAGATATTCAATTTATATTTATCTAGCAAATGTTCCACAAACAGTTTTAACATTTATATTAATAGCATACTTTTAGCTTGATATCTCAAATTGTGAAATTATTTATGGATGTCCCTTAACCAATGGATAGTTTAGGATATATAGCCCTATATTTTACAATAATGTAAGCTATTTGAATTCTTTTTTTCAAAATACCTGATCTCAAATTCTTTAAATTGTATTGTTCCTCTTTATTGACCTGTACTTGGGGCTTCGTTATGTATTTTATTTTAAATTATAAGTAAAAATTAAAGAAGCTGAGGCACCTGGATGGCTCAGTTGATTAAGCATCTGACTTTTGATTTTGGTTCAGGTCACGATCTCAGGGTTCGTGAGACTGAGCCCTGCACTGAGCTCTGTGCTGACAGCATGGAACCTACCTGAAATTCCCTCTCTCCCTCTCTCTCTTTGCTCCTCCCCCACTTGCTCTTTTTTTCTCAAAATAAGCAAACTTTAAAAAAAGGGACAGGAGAACTGCATAAACATTTTTTTTTTTCAAAGAATACATCCAGATGGCCAAGAAAGAAAGAAAACAGTGCTCAACATCACTTAAATCATCCAGGAAGTGCAAATTAAAACCACAGTGAGATATCATCTCACACCTGTTAGAATGGTTGTCATCAAGAAGATAAGAGATAACAAGTGTTGGTGAGGGTGTGGAGAAAAGGGAACCCTGGTAAACTGTTGATGGGGATGTTGATGAGAAGGTGCAGCTACTACTTAAAACAGTATGGAGTTTCCTCAAAAAATTAAAAATAGATCTAGCATATGATGCAGCAATCAAACTCTGGGTATACATCTAAAGGAAATATGAACAAGATATTATAAAGATATCTATACTTCCATGTTTATTGAAGTATTATTGACAGTAACCAAAATATGGAAATAACCTATGTCTATCAACAGATAAATAGGTAAAAAAAGCTATAATGTGTGTGTATACATATACATATACAATGGAATATTTTTCAGACATGAGAAAGAGGGAAATTCTTCCATTCCTGACAACATGGATGGACTTTGGAGATATCATGCTTATTGAGATAAACCAGGCAGCCAAAACAAATATTCTATGGTATCACTTATGCATGGAATGTAAAACAGCCAAACTTGTATAAACAGATAAAGGGGCAGTGGTTACCAGGAGCTGGAGGTTGGGGAATTGGGGAGATGTTGTTAAAGGGCATAAACTTGTAACTAGAAGATGAATATGTTTTGAAGATTTAATGTACAGCATAGTAAGTATGGTCAAAAATACTGTATTGTATACCCCAAAGTTGCTAATAAAATAGATCTTAAATGTTGTTACCGCAGGGATACCTTGTTGGCTCAGTTGGTTTAGTGTTGGACTCTTGATTTCGACTCAGGTCGTGATCTGAAAGTCATGATCTCAAGGTTGTGAGATGAAGCCCTGCCTTGGGCTCTGTGCTGGATGTGAAGCCTGCTTAAGATTCTTTGTCTCCCTCTCCCTCTGCCCCTCTACCCCTCTCAAAAAAAAAAGCATTCTCACCACAAAAAAAGAAAAATAATTATATGACATGATACAGGTGTTAATTAAATCTGTGGTGGTATTCATATCACAATATAAAAATGTATTAAGTCAATCTATTGTCTACCTTAAACTTACACAATATTATATGTAAATTATGTGTTAGTGAAAACAAAACACATTAATATTAACATTAGCATCTCCAAAATGAAATGCTAGGGATAAATCTAACAAAATATGTACCACATTTATATAAGGATAACTTCAAAGCTGATGAAAAAAATCCAAGAATAACTAAATAAATAGAGAAATATTCCATGTTCATGGATAGGAATATTCAATGTTTTCAATATGTCAATTCTATGGGGATTTAGGACAGTCTAACCATAATCTAACCATATTTCGGCAATCACACTCCTCTGTATTTACCCAATTGAGTTGAAACTGTATAGCCACCAAAAAATCTACACGCAGATGTTTACGGAAGCTTTATTCATAATTGCTAAAAGTTGGGAACAACCAAGATGCCCTACGGTAGGTGAACGGTTCAATAAACTGTAGTACATCCAGACAATAGAAGAGTAGGCAGCACTAAAACACAATGAGGTATCAGCCATGATGAGACATTTAGGGAATTTGAAACGCATATTATTAAGCAAAAGAAGACAGTCAAAAAGGGTTGCCTACTATATAATTCCAACCATACGACATCCCGAAAAAGGCAAAACTATGGTGACTATAGATGAGTTACTTACCAGGGTTTGGGAGAAGGCTCAGGGATGGATAATAGGTGGATCCCAGAGGAATTTTGGGACAAACTACTTTGTATGTTGACATAATGACAGATGCATGTCATTATACATTTGTTTAAGTGTATAACATTTAAGAGTGAACTATAATGTAAACTATGGAAATTATGTATCAATGCAGGCTCATCAACTGTAACAAATGTACCCCTCTGTTGAGGGATGTTAATAATGGGGTAGGCTATGCAAGGGGTATATGGGAAATCTCTACCTCCCCCTCAATTTTTCTGTGAACCTTAAACTTCTCTAAGGAAATAAAGTTTTAGTAAACAAATTGGAATATATGAATTTCAGTTTTCAGTTTTAAGAATGTGTGTGTGTGTGTGTGTGTGTGTGTGTGTGTGTGTCTTTAATAATGGTTGTGTTGTATACATAGTGGTGGTTTAATATCAACCATTCTTTCCAAGTTGTAACATGTTGAAACATGATTAGAAAATAGTGGCAAGTTAAAGAAATTTGACTGTGCCAATAACATTTTTTGGAGCGGCAACATTTTTGTTTTTTCAGACAATAGGATAGTTTTACTACAAGATAAGGAAGTTTAATTAAAGAGTCTTCACGGTAGGAAAGATGTGCTAGATATTTAAACTGTAACAAAATGTGCATAATTTACTTATTCTCATGATTATTTAGACCTATGATTTTTAAAGCAGTTCATATTTGATAGACAGGTGCTGTGATGAACCTAATTACTGTTTTACGTGTTTTGTTTTTGGTAATCTTCTCATCAAATGAATTTTTCTTGTTCGAAATACTTCCCTCTCGAGGTAATCAATTTTATTTCTTAGCATTTTAGAAAATGTAATATTATTATTCTTAAACTGATTTCTAATGATCAACTCTGGTATGAATTCATTTAAATTTAGTCATGACATTTAAAATATTAAACCCAAACTTTCTATTATGAAGTTTTTATTAAAGAATTCAACATTTTGGGTACATTACAGTTGAACCTTCTGCTAACCAAATGTTGGCAGAAAAACAATAGTATTTCCAGGTAATGGGTATTCAATGCCAGAGCATATAAATGTCTAAAGTTTGTAAAAAGCCTTTTTTCCTATAGTTGACTAATGTGGATAAATAATTATGAAATGTAGGGTCACGTACTGCTATATTTCAGCGAATTATTTGTCTTTCTTTTTCTAGATTCCAGATTTATTTTTATTTATTTCCTTTAAATTTCTTTAAAATATTTTTTAAAACATTTTTAATGTTGGGCCTATCTAGTGTCAAAATATGGAACTTGATACTTTCTATTTACCTCTCTATTCACATTGTGATTCAGAATATGGAATTTATATTCATTGATACTCACCTACCGGCGGATCCAGATAGCCATACAACAAAGGATTTTGCCCCGCCTCCACATGGTAGATTTGTTGCTGCAAAGTGGCTTCTAGCCCAGGTACTGCGGTTTTCAGCTGCTCTTTCCACTAGACCTCACTGCTGTGTGAGGTCATGTGACTAGTTCTTTCATGTTGAACCAGAGTAGATGTAATGTTTGTCATTTCAGAGTCCAGATTGTTAAGAAATGGGTGTGGTTTAAAGAATCTACTGGGGACCTCATCTGGATGTGATGAAACCTTTCTTGCCACGTAGGTACATGCACATCCCAGAACATGATATGCCCTAGAAATTCCACATAATTTATTCCCAAGTGTGGGCACTGATAAAATTGCAGCATATAAGGCATGAGAAACACTGATTAGAATTTCCAGATGATTATAAAAAATTACTCCAGACTGTGGAGGCTCAGTAAAGTTAGAGGCATTTTACCTGTGTTGTAAAGAAGGTTTTTGCCAATTTTATACTCAAATAGTATATAAGAAGTATTAATTTGAGGCTTCAACCCCAGTTGTAGGCTCAAAACATAATTATTTAAAATACTTATACTGTAATTACAAATGTAAATTACACCTGTGAGAGCCAGTGACATTGTTGATCACTTTTCTAGATCCCTTTCTAGATCCCTTCTTGTTTTAGCCTTGGGATCCACTGTTATCTATAGAGGGTTAGTAACTAGGATGAAGTCATTTAGGATAGAAAGCTTTTTAGAGATAATTTAATTCAATTCTGCATCCTAAGTATAAGGCAATGATTGTTATGATTAAGAAAATTATGATGATAAGAATTAAGTTGAGAGTCATGGAAGTAACAATGCCTAAACATTTATTGCTAACAGATTACTGCGAAACTTGTAGGCCCTTCACATGTTACTTCGTTAATACTATCATTATCCTCATTTTACAGATTAAGGCATTAAAGCTCAGTTGTTTATAGTAATTGCAAACGGCTACACAAATAGTAAGCAATAGAGTCAGGAATTGAGTTTAGCCTGTTGGATGTCAAAGCCTCCACTATTTTCTGCCATAAGAGGTTGCTTGTTAACTGCCCTCCTCAGGGTCACACAGTTCTCTATTCATTTATATACTTAAGGCAAAATCTAGGTTGTCTATATACAGATATTACTATTGAGTCTTGTGTGGCTGTATCTACTTTTAATTAGACCATTCACACTTTCTGGTAATCATTCTGTGCACCCTGAGTCTAATTTTGTCACTATTTCTATAACCTGCTGTTGTGAAAGTATCTATTCTTGTTGTTTTACCATTCATATTTCACCATTTTTTATGCTCTCATTGGGGGAACTCATTGTCTTGTTCACAAAGATAATAGAAGCCATCAAACTGTATCTTTTTGGGTTCCCTCTGACTTTCAGTTTTCTAACTTTATTTAATAGTTGTGAGATACACTCAGAACAGTGTTGTTCATCATTATTGTTTTGATTACTATTACCATTATTATTAGCCTTCATCATCTTTTCTTATGCAATCCTATTCCTTCAACTTGTGTTCTAGACTTTAGACCTACAATTTCCTGTCTCTATTAGCTTTAATAACTATTCTTCCACATAAAATCTTAAATATTTCTATATCTTGCTTAGTTATTGGAGCATATAAACAGATTCAAGTTACTATGACCTGAATAACAAAAGTGGGCAAAAACTCTGTATCTTCTCTTTACCTTCAGTCCCCTTCTAATTCATACTGTGCACTTTTACCGCCATGTGCAGGCAAATATCTTAAAAGTATTTCATTTTTATTTTATTGCCTCTTGTTTGTTTCCTCAAAGTAGTACATGGTTATAAATATCCTGCGAATTGAATTTTTCTATGCATAGAGACTTTTTTTACTTGCAGTTTCTTAACTTATTTAACTTATAGTTTATATGCAGCTAAAGCAATTGAACGACTTTTCCGTAAGGCACTGGTCATTTCTATGTTGCCAATTCATTTTGTTCTTCTCTTATCAGAGTTTTCTACTATATTAATTAATTAATTAATTAATTCATAACTCATTCATCATTGAACATGCATATTGAGCACATACCACGAGCTAGAGGCACTCAGACTACAGAGTTGTGAGGACAGAGAAAACCTGCGCTGTCGTCACTTTCATGTTTCAGAGGTGAAAGACAGAAAACAAAGAAATAAAACAAACTCAGTACAACTTAAGATGGTGATAAATGACAAGGTGAAAATGGAGCTGAGTAGTGGGAGAGACATGTGGTGGAAGGAAGCCTTCTCAGGATAGACAATGGAAAAATTACCCAGGTGAAATCAATCATTTTCAGATACAAGGGAAGAGTGATACAGGCATAGGGAACAAACTTGGCATATGCCCCCAAAACAGCAAAAAGGCCAGTGTGGCTTGAAGAAAGGTAAGATACTAGTTTCGAAAAGTGGACAACTTCTCAAATCTTATAGGGGTTTGTAAGCTCCGTAAAGGTTTTGTATTTTATCCTAAGGATAGGTGAACCATGGGAGGACTTTGGTAGAGAGAGGGATAAGAAATGAATTTCCTTTCTAAAGGATCGCTACAGATGTCCTGAGAATCAAGAGTGTAAGTGGAGGTCCAGGTAGTTATAAAGTGAGTCCAGGGGTGCCTGGGTGGCTCAGTCAGTAAGTGTCTGACTTCGGTTCAGGTCACAATCTCACAGTTTGTGATTTTGAGCCCCATGTGGGGCTCTGTGCTGACAGCTCGGAGCCCGGAGCCTGCTTCGGACTCTATGTATCCTTCTCTCTCTGCCCCTACCCCACTGGTGCTCTGTCTCTCTGTCTCTTAAAAATAAATAAATGCCAAAAAAATTAAAAAAAAAAAAAGAAAGTGAGTCCAGTAACTTTTGGGAATAGATCCTGGTAATGTGGGGAGGGGAGAGTTGGTAGTTCACAGAGTGTATTAAATGAAACTAAATGGACTTGTGGATCAACTGAATCTTGTTTTGAAGAGTGTGTGTGTGTGTGTGTGTGTGTGTGTGTGTGTGTGTGTGTCTTGTGAAAGGAAATTGAGAATTTGTGGTAAATAATTACAAATAGCCCTGGATCTGTTGTCATTTCTATGTAAAACCATTGAACAGACCCCCATATACATCATCACCCAGATGTATTCAATTATTTCTTGGAGATTATCGAGTCCTTTCACTGAAGCTCTAGTTTCCCCAGCTCAGTTGCTAACAGTGATCACAAATTGTGAGCCTGCTTCTGTGAGGATACACAACACATGGTTCACGTGCTGTAAAATTTTGAATGAAAGCATTAGAACCTAATCCTGGCAAGGCACAGTTTTCTACACCATTCAGCATGGCGAGGCTGGTGGAATGCTTTGACTAGGTCATCTTTGCAGTATTTGCTCCTGGTGTTATGATTCGGGATCCCACTGGAATCACAAAGAATGTGGGGAGGATAGTTACAAGAAGTGTGTGTGTGTGTGTGTGTGTGTGTGTGTGTGTGTGCACGCAAGCACGCATGTACACCTGTGGAAAGAATAAGAGCAAATTATCTATGAGCAAAAACCACAGCGGAAAATTAAAAAAAAATAATTCTTGAATAAGTGAGCATGGTAAAAATTTGACTGAGGTGTTTTATTTTCCCCAGAATTTTAAATTGTTTCCCAGAATTTTACTTCAAACCAGTGAGAATTTATAGGAATGATAAATTTATAAGTTTGAGAAATTAGGAAGAAACAATTTTTAAGTGAAATTATTTCATTTGTAGATTCTCTTTGTGATTCAAAATTCCATAAATTTTGATGCACTGTTACAGAAAAAAAGAGGAAAAGCATGTTAAACTTTTAGAGCCTAGGGAAAGAAAATATAATTTCAGCTTAACCTTTATCTATTCTTTTAGAGTGAATGTACAAAACTAACCAGGAATTTTGATATTCTAGTGTTTGTGAGATTAAAATTTTCCATTGAGAGATAAGAAGTATTTTATTTTTCCTTTCAGCTTCATTGAATAAAAGCTAACACTGCAAGTCTTAATATATTTTATTTTATTTTTTTAATTTTTTTAACATTTATTTATTTTTGAGACAGAGAGAGAGAGAGAGAGCATGAACAGGGGAGGGTCAGAGGAAGAGGGAGACATAGAATCTGAAACAGGCTCCAGGCTCTGATCTGTCAGCACAGAGCCTGACATGGGGCTCGAACCCACAGACCACGAGATCATGACCTGAGCCGAAGTCGCATGCTTAACCGACTGAGCCTCCCAGGCGCCCCAAGTCTTAATATATTTCAATGTGAAAATAAAATTGTCTATTTTTCACCTGACTATATTATTCTCATGTTAATCCGAGTGCCAGAAAACATGGTGTATTATAATAGTTTTTTTACTCACACACCATATTGAAACTCCAGAGCTTTATAGAATGGTTTCCAAGGATTATGATTATTGTAGGTGTTTTTCCATTTATAAAATTCTAACATTGAGCACAACATTAAGTCCTGAACACTTAGGAAAAAAAAAAACAGAAAACTGAGTACACATTGACATGTATTCTGTGACTTTTCATTAAAGGGAGCTGTGACAATGGAAAGTGTCATCCGATTTTAATAAAATGGTTTGATGCAAATGCAAGTTTCACTTGGAAACTCTGTGTTCAAAATCATGAGTCCTGAAGAAGATATAACTTGTTGCCACTTTGCCTGGTCAGACCAGTCTAAATTATAGCAAGCTAATGATCTTTGCAAACATTTAAAATTTTTTGATTACAGTTCACACGCAATGTTACATCGGTGTCAGGTGTACACACCATAGTGATTTAGCAAGTTTATACATTATGCTGTGCTCGCCACAAGTGCAGCTACTGTCTGTCGCCATAAAATGCTGTTACAATACCAACCACTCCATTCTTATGTGGTGCCTTTCATTCTCATAACTGATTCATTCCATAACTGCAAGCCTACGTCTCTCGTGCCCCTTCACTCATTTTGTCCATCCCTCTTCTCACCTGTCCCCAGAAAGCCATCAGTTATAGGTCTGACTGTGCGTTTTGTTTATTTATTTTTTCTAGATTCCACAGATGAGTGATATCATAAGTATTGGTCTTTCTCAGTCTGATTTATTTCATTTAGCATAATGCCCTCTAGGTCTATCCATGTCACAAATGGCAAAACCTCATCCTTTTTTTTTTTTTTTTTAATGACTGAGCAATATTCCAATGTGTGTGTATACGTACCACATCTTCCTTATCCATTCATTTATCCATGAACATTTGAGTTGCTTCCTATCTTGGTTATTGTAAATAATGCAGTAAACATAAGGGTGTATGTATGTTTCTTGATGCTTGTTTCAGGGTCAGATTCTCATTGTGAAGCATTTATTAGGTCTTTGGTTTCAAACAATCCAGAGATACCCTGTGAGAAAATAGGCTGGAGGATGTTTATTTCTTTCCCAGTCTCAGTAGTGATGCAAAAAGCTAATAAATATAAATAATAATGAAATTGTCATTTATAAAGAATATTATGCCTGCAGCTTCTCTTCTGGAAGATAAAGTAGACAATCTTCACTCCGTATTCTGAATGGCTCCTAGATAATAATTACCTATTTTCTTTGAAACTAAATGTTTTCTATCCTGCTTCATTTATAAAAACAAGAAGTAGATGTATCTATGCAATGAACTAAAAGCTTGATTATTAAAGATAAAAATTGAAGAGTTCTTATTACAAAACAAAAGTTATTCCAGATGACAAACATCATTTTTTAAATGAAATTTTAACCAAGAAGCTATTATAGACATTTCATAATCTACACTTAACTGTATGGAAAAGATAAAATGGCTGCTAAGAAGCTAAAAGGAAGAAACGATTAATTGTTTTTGGTCTTAGACTAGAAAAGGATCTTAAATATCTAGTCCATCTTTGCATTTTGGAAATGAATTCTTTTACATTGTACCTTTTCATCTAATTTATGCTGTTTTGATGATCAGAAATCTCTTCCTCATATTGAGCTAATTCTAGCTATACCAGCTATCCGGTTGATCCTTCTACCAAGAGTTTATTTAAATAGGGGAGATAGCTACACTTGTGAGCAAAGCATAATGTATGAACTTGGCTGAATCACTATGTTGTACAGCTGCAACTAATGTAATGTTTTGTGTCTACTATACTCAAATAAAAACATATAAAGAAATAAAAATTAAAGAGGAGGCTGTCAACAAAGTAAAAAAAACCTCAGTATTTTATAATGAATTTAATACAAAGTGTTTTACATCTATAAGCTCAATTGTGATGTTTGACCAGTTTAGGAGTTGATTAAATTGCACAGCTACAAGAGGGCCAGAGGGCTACTTATGTTGGAATTGAATTATATAGTTTACCAAATTATATCCTTGAACTTTTCTTACTTAGAATTATTTTCTATAACTTGTAGAAAAGTTTGTCAGAGGATGGTGAAAGCAGTTACTTTCATTAAAAAGTATTTTAGTAACCCAATTGTAGAGTGTGACTTATGGGGCACAGAGTGGAAATGCTGCCTTGGGGGAGCCTTCTTTATCTACATCTGCTGAAGGGTCCTGTGTGTTCTTTGATTTGTTTTCATTGTTTTAGATCCCAGTGACCAATCCATCTCAGATCTTAATGGATCCTGAAGAGCCATTTAAACTTATTGTTCAATCTAGTAAATTATCAAGGGAAACATGAATAAATTATTGAGAAAAATATGAACATAATGATAATTAAAAATGAATTTAAATGCATTTGTAGTATTAGATTTATAAGAAGTATCATTTCCTAGGTAGAAGTACAGCTGCTTCAGTTAGCTTGAATTATTCTTTTTAAACACAATTGTCTGAAGACTGCTTAGCATATTGCTGAAAGGAGATACTGTTTCTTAGGTTTTTCTGCAATTTTCCTAAGAGAAATCATCACTGCAGCACAAGTATCTCTGTGATGCATGGCCTTTTCTTCCTGTTGCTTTATTATATCCAAGTGAATGGGGAAATAGATTTCTAACTCAGTGCATATTTATTAAGCACCTATAAATGTATAAGACATGGTGCTATCCACTGTTGGGAATCCAAATTAATAATGAAATATACCATAGTCATGACTTCAAATAGCATTAATTTAATAGAGATATAACCATATAATTCCACAAAGAGGTAAATGGGTTTAAATATAAATGTAAAGCATTTGTGAAAGAATAATTGATATATATTTTAATTTCATATAATCCCGTGCTAAGCTATGTATTAGAACCAAATAATGATAATGACCAAGGCAGAAACTGGAAGAAATGGAATTAATGGTCATTACAATAATCTCTTTTCTACTATGCCATTGTTATATTTTACTCTGTTGTGTATAGATCAATTCTGTATGGAAAAAAACTCCTAAAAGCTAATGATTATATTATCAAAATGGAAATCCATTTTATGTATTTGTGCAACTCTACCTTATTATTTATACTTACTGGACGATTACCTCAGGAAAGAACTTGGGAAAGAGGAGCCAATAAATCATAATTATTGCCAGTTATCTTTATCAATAATTGGCTACCATTCCGGTTCCTAGGAATGCATTATTTGAATGCAGATATGGGCTCTCTAAATATAGGGATACCACATTCTTTTTTTTTTTTTTTTTTAATTTTTTTTTTTAACGTTTATTTATTTTTGAGACAGAGAGAGACAGAGCATGAACGGGGGAGGGTCACAGAGAGAAGGAGACACAGAATCCGAAACAGGCCCCAGGCTCTGAGCTGTCAGCACAGAGCCCGATGCGGGGCTCGAACCCACGGACCGTGAGATCGTGACCTGAGCCGAAGTCGGACGCTTAACCGACCGAGCCACCCAGGCGCCCCGGGATACCACATTCTTAATAAAATATCTAAAAATAAATATAGCTTAAGTTTTACATCTTACAACTCTGCTCTTTTAACTTTGTAATTCTAGTGACTAAAATTTATAGCTATTCTAGATTGTGAATAGAAAGTTAATCATAGTTCCAAACTCCATGTTCTCCAGTTAGTATAGTTCAGAGTTGATAAAAGTCATTTACTTAGATGAACCTAAAAGTTGGTATTTTCATCTCACGGATTATTATTTAGTGTGTTTTTATTATGTGAGGTTATAAAAAAGGTATTTTGGTTTTCTACATAAATGAGAGAAGAAAAAAAAAATCAAATCATGGAAAGACAGCTCCGTATTATCAATAAACTTTATATTAAGGGCATGGAACATCTTCTACTGCAGTGAGGTCTCATTTGACCCGATGAAACAAATTCTTGGTGATGATAATGGGGGAAGGCTAAAAAAGATACTACTGCATTTGTTTGTTTGTTTGTGTATTTATTTTTCATTCATTCATTCATTCACTCATTTACTCATTCATTTATTCATCCAGCCATCATTTATTATCTGCAACATATCAGTACTTCTTGGTGTGATGCATACACTAGTGAATAAAAGGAATATATATTTTGCCCTTATGAAAGCTAAAATTTAATATGATATTTTTAAAGAATGAAGACATATGTGAAGACACTATGATATCACTGCTGTGATCAATATGCAATTGGTATGATACCCTAATTGATAGAGTTGTCAGACTTCTTGAAGTCATGACATCAAGACGGGGACATGGAGGATTGAATGGAAGTAACCAGGCAAAGTGTAGGAAAAAGAGTGAGGCAGAGGAAACAGTGTATGCTAAGGACCTGAGGAAGGACAGAATGTGACATGTTTGAAAAATTGAAGGGAAGACAGTGGAACTCTCATGGACTAGGAGAGTAGCCAGACATAGATGGAGGGAAGTAGATACATCAGTGATGTATTTTGAAGACAGAAACAAGAGAGCTTAATGATTAACTGTACATGGAGAATTAAGGCAATGTAATAATCAACAATGATGTCTGATTTATTGTGTTAATTATCTGGGTAGATTTCGACATCATTTTAAGCATCAGATCAGCCTGGATGAGAGAAGGAACAATAATCTGGAGCTCCATTTGAGCATGTTAAATTTAAAAGGCTAATAAGATAGCCAGTAGAGATGTGAAATAAGCAGTTTTAAAAAGTCAGAAAAGTTTGGTGTAGAATTACACTTCAACATATGAATTAATTATAACTCGCAGAAATGGATAGGGAGAGCCTGAAGACAGAGGACAGAAGAGAATAGCTCCCCAGGAAATTCCGATATTTAGAGGTAGGCATTGAGGAAGAGCCTGAGTAGGAGAAACTAATGAAGTAGGAAGAAAAGTAGGGATTCATGGTGAAACAGACGCTAACAGAGAAATTTTTTAGGGGGAGGAAACTGTTGACTGTGTCCCTTCTGCAGAAAGAATGAGTGAGATATTTATAGGAAAGCAACTACTGAATTTGACAATTTGGGGGTGGAATTTGTAGCAGAGTAGATATGGGCGTGCAGGGAAATAAGAAAATAGAAAATATGTTCTGAGGAGAAAATACTAGAAAATTATCACTAAAGAACGAGTGATGGGGCGCCTGGGTGGTTCAGTCAGTTAAGCGTCCAACTCTTGATTTCAGCTCAGGTCGTGAACTCACTCACGGTCGTGACATTCAGCACTACTTTGGGTTTAGTGCTAAGCGTGGAGCCTGCTTAAAATTCTATTTCTCTCCCTTTGCCTATCCTGGTGGGCACAGGCACTCTCTCTCTCTCTCTCAAAAAGTTCATTATTTAATTAAAAATTTATTTAAAGAAAAACACCAAGGGGTTTTTGTACTGTTTTGTTTTGGTTCATATTAAGGGGTTGGAGCTTATAATCAGAAGACTGCTTGGAAGCAATGGGGGAGTTCAGTAAACCAGGATAGACCTTTGGTTTAGGAGAAAGAAAACCAGAGGCTTTGAGAAAATGAGAAGTGAGGGATCCTGTCTGCATGTGAGTGGCTGAGGGTTATTCTGTGTTAGAAAAAGGGGCACTTCCTTAGTCTTATAAGAAGCTAAAAAGAAAACGTTTGCAGATGTATGCGAATTTATAAATTGTAAATTATGGAAGTATTCTCCCCAACGTCTTCTGTGTTCTAAAGGCATCTAAGTAGGTCATTATAATTCTTAACAACCATAAATATTTTGAAAACGGAATTATTATGAGGTTTCTTGTTATTTCCATAAGGATACATTGTCATGTTTCAAGATAAAATATACTAAATTATGTACAGGGGAAAGTCTCCCTCCCAACCTGTCCTATATCACCTAAAAATTCCATTTCCTGGACTCAAGTGATGTTTTCAAAGTCTTTTGGATATTTCTAAGAAGATTTTATTCACCTATAAACAGATGCATTTTTTAAATTTGTATTTATTTATTTTCATAAACATAATTTGTCATCAAATTGGCTAACACACAGTGCGTAAAGTGTGCCCTTGGTTTTTGGGGTAGATTCCTGCGGTTCATCACTTACATACAACACCCAGTGCTCATCCCAACAAGTGCCCTTTTCAATGCCCATCACCCATTTTCCCCTCTTCCCCACCCCCCATCCACCCTCAGTTTGTTCTCTGTATTTAAGAGTCTCATGATTTGCCTGCCTCCCTCTCTGTTTGTAACTATTTTTTCCCCTTTCCTTCCCCCATGGTCTTCTGGTAAGTTTTTCAAGTTCTACATATGAGTAAAAACATAATGATATCAGTCCTTCTCTGACTGACTTATTTCATTCAGCATAATATCTTCCAGTTCCATCCACGTTGCTGCAAATGGTAAGATTTCATTCTTTTCCATTGCCAGATAGTATTGCATGTATATATATATATATGTGTGTGTGTGTGTGTGTGTGTGTGTGTGTGTGTGTGTATGTGTGTATGTATATGTGTATATATGTGTATATATATATACATATATATACGTATATATATGTGTGTGTATATATATATATATATATATATATATACACACACACACACACACACACACACACACACACACCACACACACACACCACATCTTCTTTATCCATTCAACAGTTGATGAACATTTAGGCTCTTTCCATAATTTGGCTATTGTTGAAAGTGCTGCTATAAACATTAGGGTACACGTGCCCCTATGCATCAGCACTCCTGTATCCCTTGGGTCAATTCCTAGCAGTGCTATTGCTGGGTCATAGGGTAGTTCTATTTTTAATTTTTTGAGGAACCTCCACACTGTATTACAGAGAAGCTGCACCAGTTTTCATTCCCACCGACTGTGAAAGAGGGTTCCCATTTCTCCACATCCTCTCCAGCATCTGTAGTTTGGTCACAGTGGCTAAAATGAACAACTCGGGAAACAGATGCATTTTTTAATATTTTCTTTTTTCCTTTAGTTTCCCATTATCTTCACTGTATGTGTGTATGTGTATGTGTGTAAATTTCCTTAATAAGGTATTCCAAGATCATTTTGAGTAAACGGAGCTTCTTTCTTTTTTTTTCCTTATACCTACATTGCATAACTTATTACTGTTTTTAAACTGCTTATACATACATGTGATGATTTGTATATGGTATATTATTCTAAGTTCAGCACATGGTGAATATATAGTAAATATTATATCAGGAGTAAATATCTCCTTAATTTTCCTGGTATTTTGGAGACATTATGAGACATAATGACATAAATTCATCCATCTTGTTTATTCAGCTCTGTTCTTAATGCTTTGTTCTAATAACTAAGCTCATGTACTGTCTTCAACATAAAATCTTGTCCCATTTATTCTAACCCTTCCCTATTTGACTCTTTAGGACTTGTTCTGCTTTTTATTATCCTTTTTCCCCACTGGAGTTGAACCTCTGTTTGTCCTTTCTTTTATATATAATTATATATAATATAGTTTTTTAAAAAAGATAGTGGAACTAAAGACTAAGATTTTTGGAGAATAAGGTCTCACCTCTCTTAACTTGAAAAACTGCCAGTCCTAATATTTTAATGTCGCTCTTGGTCTGCATTAGTGAAAACATTCTTATGATATACTTGATGACAGACTAAGTCAGAAAACCTAGATCAATATCTGCTTCCTCTATAATGGAAGACTCGTCCTTTGTTTCAAAAGAGTCAATGGAGGCTTAAGTAGATTGGTAGCAATAACTTTGAATCATCACTAGACTTGAGTCAAAAGCTTGTGTTACTAATAGGAATCTAAAATCTTTGAGTATATGCATTTGCAGTTTTGCCAAGAGAGAGAAAATTGATGTAATGCCATACTGATTCAAATCTATTTCACATCCTTCTTCTTAAAAGAGAACAGCATTGGCTGCGTTCCCAACTAATGGAAGATTTCCAGAGCAAAAGTTAGTAACTATCAGGATCTGGCTTCACTATCAATGGAACAATCACTGAGGAGCCATTAAGTTTAAATGACTTACTCCAGAATGTTCACTCAGACGTATTCGATACCCAAATCCTCCAAATATCCTTGAAAGTATGTATTATGAACTTGAAAACATAAGTATTCAGAATCAATCTGTTACACATAACTGTGAAAGTAATAGGAAAAAATAACACTGGAATTTCTGTAATTTGAAATGATAGTCATTTTATTTTATTATTTTTTTAATGTTTATTTATTTTTGAGACAGAGAGAGACAGAGCATGAATGAGGGAGGGTCAGAGAGAGAGGGAGGCACAGAATCTGAACCAGGCTCCCGTCTCTGAGCTGTCAGCACAGAGCCCCTACGCGGGGCTCGAACTCACGGACTGTGAGATCATGACCTGAGCCGAAGTCGGCTGCTTAACCGACTGAGCCACCCAGGCACCCCGAAATGATAGTCATTTTAAAGATTGACAAAGCAAAAATGACAATATTGCCGGGAAGGCCACGCTTGTCAACTTCTACAAGTCACACATTCTTTCCTATTTGATCATTATCATAATCAGTGTTTTAAAACATTCATGAGATTTGCGACTCTTTGTACATTTTTGGTCTTCATCATTCTATGAAAATTTTCATAAATGAGATCGAGTATGTATAACTGTGAGTTAGTTTAACTGACTCCATAAAAATAAGACTTTTTAAAACAAATGAATCAACCACTAACTTGTACACTTCTATTAAATACATGATTCTAAAGAGATTGAAAACCTATAATGTAAAAAAAAAAGCTTCAGAATTAATAGAAGGTGTGTTTTTAATAAAGTATCTAAAAACAATAAATAACAAGAACAATCTACATTTGAGCTCATTTCAGCAATAGAGAAGCATCTTCAGATACTTTGTTTTATTGTGACAATGAATTTGTTTTGACAACTCATAAGAAGACTTTGGTCTGAATTTATGCTTTGCTTCTGATCAACTGGGAACTTGGGCATACTGCTCAATCTTTCTGAATCTCATTTTTCACAGATAGAAATATTGGCTAATTTTTAATAGTAGTTTAAAATTAACTTCAATGGCAAATGCTATAATAAGAGAATTAGACAACACATGGCCACCATCTGGGACACATGTTCAGTGAATGCTGGCTTTCTAACATGGCAAGTACAGAGATGGTTAAACAAGTGGTTAAAACATTTAGTGTTTAATGGCTAGAGTGAGCTCTCAAAACTAGACATAATAGCGCCAGTCTGTGCCTTCAAAAGTTTATTTAGATTTTCTTTGTTTCTTGCTCCTTACTAGTCAGTAGAGCTATGTACAAAGTTAGTTTTAAGGATAAAAAGAAAGTAAAGAAAGAGGATAGAGTGTGTTGGTGAGGTGGAGGGAGAGTGTGTCTGAAGTTTAAATAGGGTAGCCAGGAATGGCTGCATTAAGAAAATAAGAACGTAAAGGCAGTGAGAGATTGAGTCATGTTGTGTAGCTAGATCCTAATCTGAATATCAAATTTTAAGTTTTCCAGCAGCAGCAAAATTCACGGTCATGATTAAACTTGGCTTAAGCTTTTCAACTATGCTGAGACCAGAGTGGAAGGGCAAGGGCAGGAGCATGGAGACAAATTGCAGTGATTCAAGTGGGCAATGACAATCATTTAGTCTGCGATTATAGCAGTGTAGGCGGTACATATGGATTAAGCTCTGGAAATATTTCTATTGTAAAATCAATGGGGTTTGCTAATAGGTTAAAAATGTGGTATGAGAGAAAGAGGAGTCAGCGATGCCTATAAAAATTTGGCTTGGGCCACCGGAAGGATGAAATCGCCGTTAAGTGAGATAGGAAGAAAATGGCAGAACAGGTGTTTTTGTTTAGTGGTTAGTTATTTTTTGGTTGGGAAGCAGGGTGTTGTATGTTTGGGATGAACGGAAGTTCACTTTAGGACATATGAAGACCGAGATAACTAAGCAATTGGACACACAAATCTGACATTTAGGGTAGGGGATTATAAGCAAATTATGCATATAGGCATGTGATTGGATAATAACGTATAATACGTATAGATAGGAGAAAAGTCCCAAGTGTAGAGCAATGGAGAAATCCAACACTGATAGATGGGAACAAAGTAGAAGAGCAAATAAAGGATTCTGGGAGGGAGTAGCAATTAAAGTCAAATAAAAACCAAGGAGAATTGTGTGATAGAATCAAGGAAGTGTTTCTGTGAGTAGAGTTTACTGAATTGTGCAAATGTTACTGAACCGTCAGATCAAGGACTGAGAATTTACCATTTGTATTTTAGTAATATGAAAACCATATTTAAGCTCGACAAGGGTGATTTTGGTTTGGTGAAGCTTCAAGAAAACTTGGTAAGAAAGAAATTAGAATGTAAACTATTTTCAGGAATTTTGCTATAAAGAAAAAGAAATGGTACACACATTATGATTTGTTACTAGCTTGTAAACATTAGTTTCTAAATATGTTTTAATTAATCTAAATATGTAATATTCACATCGATTCAGATTATTTGATTATAAAGGAATTTTACATGTTTGTGCAATTTATCTGACATAATGTGATGTTGTTTTAACGTTAATAATTTTTAAGAGCTAGAATTACAGCCCTACCACCTTCACCAAACTCCCAATTTCACAATTTTCGTGTACTTAAACACATATCATAACTAAAAAGTAGACATTGGTGGATATTTGGTTACTGTTTTTAGCAGTTTTCATGACCCAGGTAAAAATTCATAATCTATTTATTCATAATAATCTTACTTATTTTAAAATTATATGAAGGAATTGCAAAGGCTTTGGTGGGATTCTTCACAATGACTTTTCACATTTGACTCCCGAAGAAGACAAGCTGGTAGGCTCTGACTTTGATAATACTTTTCAGTTTACTATTTAACCCATGAATACTTTTTAGGCAATTGTTTCATACTTTAAAGAACTGTTAAATGTGTATGTATAAATAAGCAATATTTTTTCATCAGGTATATTTTCAGCTATAGCTAAATTATTTTTAAAATTACAGCATTTAAAAATATATTTATACATTTTACATATTCCAAAGGCTTGTATTATGACTTTTCTTTGTAAAAGTTGTTTTATTTGCACTCAAAATTTAAAGATAGCGTGCCTTTCCATTGAAGTTATCCCTTTTCACTTTTAAATTTTTTTTCAGTGCTAATTAAATAAATGTGATCAAACCACTTTTGTTCTATCTTATTGTCCCATGACAAAATATATAAGACAAATATATTTTGCGTGAATTTTAATATAGGAATAGTGGGCAAGTATTTTCCTTTACATTACATGGTAATCACATTTTATCAAGTTATTTGATAATGTTTAAGAATTTAATTTAGATAACTCAACTTGTCCAAGTGACAACAAACTATAATGAAGTAAATTACTACTTTCTACTTAGGAAAGATGCTTCCCTCCTACCCGTTACAAGTTCTTCACACTGTGGAAGTGTTGAGTGAATTTTGGAGACACTTAAACAGCTGTTGTGTCATGTAAATAATAACGTGTATTTGAAGATGCCCAAGCTATTGTTTGCTTATGATCTTAAAAAAAAATTATAGAAAGAAAGAGTAAAGGTGAGGGGCAGAGGGAGAGAGAGAGAGAAAATCTTAGGCAAGGCTCCACACTCAGTGCTCAGAGCGGAGCCTTGATCCCACAACCCTCGCATCATGACCTGAGCTGAAATCAAGAGTCTGACACTGAATAGACTGAGCAACCCAGGTGCCCTAGCCATTGTTTGTTTAAAATAGGGAAAATAGGGGTGCCTGGCTGGCTCATTTGGAAGAGCATGTGACTCTTGCTGTCAGATTGGTCATTTTGAGCCTCACGTTGGGTATAGAGATTGCTTAAATGAATAAATAAGGGGCGCCTGGGTGGCGCAGTCGGTTAAGCGTCCGACTTCAGCCAGGTCACGATCTCGCGGTCCGTGAGTTCGAGCCCCGCATCAGGCTCTGGGCTGATGGCTCGGAGCCTGGAGCCTGTTTCCGATTCTGTGTCTCCCTCTCTCTCTGCCCCTCCCCCGTTCATGCTATGTCTCTCTCTGTCCCAAAAATAAATAAAAAACGTTGAAAAAAAAAATTTAAAAAAAAAAAAAAAAAGAATAAATAAATCAGAAGTTAAAAAAATAAGTAAAATAGGGAAAATATACTCTTTTCAGGCAGACTTTACTAAAACAACTGAATTATTTTTAGTGTAATTGAAATAAAATATAATTTGATTCATGTATGAATGTATCACATTTAGCATTTAGTTATTTTATATATTATTAAAACTATTCTACATATTGTATATTTTGAAGTATTTAATATATTTTAATATATTTCTTTTTTATTTTTAAAAAAATTTTTGTTAATGTTTATTTTTGAGAGAGAGAAACAGCATGAGTTGGGGAGGGACAGATAGAGAGGGAGACACAGACTCTGAAGCAGGCTCCAGGCTCTGAGTTGTCAGCACAGAGCCTGACGCGGGGCTCAAACCCATGAACTGTGAGATCATGACCTGAGCCCAAGTCGGATGCTTAAAGGACTGAAACAGCCAGGTGCCTCTAGTTTAATATGTTTCTAAGACTTTTGTGTAATTGGTTCCATTGTTGGTCCACAGTTAAAAAAAAAATAATAAAAGCCCATGTATTCTTGCCTCAAAATAAGCACCTTCAAAAGAATATTGAAGCCTCACTGAGCAAAATTTAGTATGTATCAAATAGCCTATACATTTTTTGAAATAAGATTAAGGAGCCTTTTTAAATTGAGTATAATTAATATACAATATCTTATTTGTTTCAGCTGTAAACCATAGTGATGCGATATTTTTATACATTATGAAGCGCCCCACAATAAGTCTTGTTACCATCTGTCACCATGCAAAGTTTATACAGCATTAGCGAAGGGTGTTCCCCATGCTGTGCTGCCCGTGACTTATTTATATTATAACTAGACGTTTGTAACTCTTAATCCTTTTCATTTTAATACTGTTTTAGAATTTTAAGAGCTATCAATATGGAAAAATCATCATTTATGCTTTTGTTGTTCCTTCTCAAAGTGTTAGAAATAGTCGATGTTCTTTTGATTTGTCAGTTTTTCTTTATGATGTGCTTGTCAAAACAGGGAGCTAACTTGAGACAGAGTAATCTGAAGCTGCCAACGCTGCTCTTTAGAATGTCATCATTTTACATTGTAACGTTGCTGTGTGATGAAGGCCAGCTGGTGCATTTTAGTTGCTTATTGGAAAATCTCATCTGATTTGTTATTGGGATTTGTGGTTTTGTACAGAAACACTTAATCATTCTTATGTAGCAAGCACTTCTGAGGCTGCTGAAGGCTTTCTCTTTAGCTGAGTAATGTGTGCTATCAATCTGCTAGTTTGGAAGAGTTTCCAACTTGTATTATCAGTGTTTGTTTGTGCAGGAAGTGATGTACTGCAGAGGCGGAATTTATAGTAATGGTTTGCAATGGACTAATGAGCAGTATTGCGTACTTTATGATGATATTGTTATATAACTTAGATTAGCATAATTATTGTGTACCTATCCAGTCATAATTCTCTTTTGTACCATCTCAGGATCCAGGGAATCCTTGTTGTCTTGCAAAGTGGTATTCCTTTATTCTAAAGACATTGAACCCTCATATTTTGGCATGTTTCCTTAGTGGTAATAATTTAGCACTAATAATTTCACACGGATTACTCCTGCTTTCGTTATCATCAAAAATTGCTTTCATATGGGGCGCCTGGGTGGCGCAGTTGGTTAAGCGTCCGACTTCAGCCAGGTCACGATCTCGCGGTCCGTGAGTTCGAGCCCCGCGTCAGGCTCTGGGCTGATGGCTCGGAGCCTGGAGCCTGTTTCCGATTCTGTGTCTCCCTCTCTCTCTGCCCCTCCCCCGTTCATGCTCTGTCTCTCTCTGTCCCAAAAATAAATAAAAAACGTTGAAAAAAAAAAATTAAAAAAAAAAAATTGCTTTCATATTTGTGGTCAGTTTTGTAAGCTGAAGCTACTGATGTCTAGCATGTTTAAGGAAAATATATACACATAAAATATATTAGTTTTATTGCATTTATGAAATATTAGCTTCATTAATGGGGATTATACTCTTAAATGTGTCGTGTTTTTGGCTATATCTTTTTTCCAGATTCATATCTAGCAGTTTGGGGAAAATGAAAAGGACTCACAGAAAAATCAAGAATGAACAAAAATGTTCATTGAATGCTTTAATATAGCATTCATTTTTAGTTGATAAGAAAAACTGGTCTTGTGAAAAGATGAAAAGAGAAAATATATGACTCCATCTCTCCATCTTTTTTTTTTTTAACTAGTTGGGAGAAATAGGGACACTTCAAACACATGAATGAAAGTACAAAATGTCAGGTAATCCCCAAATGCCTGTTAAAGACATTTTTTTCCCTCTCTTTTCCTCATATCTCCCTTCTAAAATCATCAAGCACTTTATAAACAATTTTTTTTATGAATCCGCTAAACACCACCAAAATGTTACTGAGGCAGAAGGACAAAGAGGACAAAATAAAAATTCACATTAATGAAATTCTTGACACATTTATGAAAAACTCTAGGGAAACTATCGGCAGAAATATTTGTGTATCAAAAAACATATTGATGTTTTACTCTTCTCTGTGTCACATCTCGTAGACACCTCTAGCTCTTTCTTCTGAATTGTGTGAACTGCACACCGAAATCTGATGCTAAAAAATGTCTATGCCCATGCTCTATTTCAATTTGGCTTTCTTAGTTTAAGAAGTCACATGACTGAAGGTGGGACTGTAGCAAATGACTTTGATATAGTTTATGGGATTAGGATTACGTAACTTTTATGACATACTACAAATTCTCAGGTTCCATATTACTCTATTTTCTGAAATCTTGTTTCTGGGATCTACAGTTATCTGTAGACTTCAGTGAGCATGGCAAGAATTTAAGAGGGTTTAATGGTACATTGATATTTCAGTCTCACAAGGATTCAAAAGAAGTGTAGACAATCTATAATTAAGTCCCAACCCTAAATATTAAAGAGACCGACATCATGAATGTCAGGCTGAGGATTTGTATAACATAGAACTAACCAGAAAAGGAAAATGCTCACATATACATGAAAAAGGTCAATGAACTCAAACCATATTCCAGCAAGATGATGAAGATGTGTTAGACAACTGTTTTCCCATATCAGACCAAGGGTCTAATCCCTGAGAGAGGCGGGATCACATTTGCTATGCATCAGACAAGTGTATAGGTAGAACCCAGAATAAATTGGTCTGGCTGAGCTGGGGAGGCAACCCTCAGAATTTGAGGCTGTGGGGGTGGCTAAAGTTTGAAGATTGGGCTGGGAGAGAGAAGGGAGCTACACAGAGGATGAGCTTCGTAAACCTGCATAGGGATTTTTTTTTTCCATCTTTGGCCAAATACACAAGACTAACAAGTTTAGAGTAAGATGTGGCTCTTAGGGAGCTGGGAGTTTGAAGATTTTGGAGGTTGCACCATGCTTGTAGGTATCCAACAAGTCAGAATACAGAGACCTTTCTGTGAAATCTGTGGTGGCTCAATTGACACTCTAGGTGAGTCAGGCTTTGGAATTAGGGTAATTTAACTTTTGCTGTACTCTCGAACTATTAGTCATGAGCTCCTGGGGATCTCTCAGACTGTTCTAGGCGATCAGTGAAGTTAAACTGTTCAATAATAATAATAATAACGCTGCTACTAATATCAGTAACAATAAGTTACTTGCCCCCACCTTTTTCCACCGTGTTAACATCAACAGTTACGTTGCCAAAGCATGGTGAGTAAAACTTCAGGTATTTTTGAATGAATAAAGATGGTAGCGACAAACTATGCTAGTAGTTACTTTATTCTTTACTCCCTTGAAACTGCAATATTAAATAATAGTTTTACTTAAGAGTATCCTTGATGAAGTAAGAAAAAAAATTGTATTAGCTTCCACCTGGGGATGTTTTCTTAAAAATAATCTGTATGATGAAATTGGAAGTATGCATAAAAAAATTCCTGCTACAAAATGAAGCAAAATGGCTATCTCGAAGGAAAACATTTACATGATGAGTAAAAAAAAATAATCACTTGTTTTCACAGAATAACAATTTTATATGAAATAATGACTATCAGAAAACTATGGTTACTCTGAGTTAGGTATTCAAAAGATATTCTTTTTTTTTAAATTAAAAAAAATTTGTATTCATTTTTGAGAGACAGAGACAGAACATGAGCAGGAGAGGGGGGAGGGTCAGAGAGAGAGGGAGACACAGAATCCGAAACAGTCTCCAGGCTCTGAGCTGTCAGCACAGAGCCTGATGTGGGGCATGAGCCCACAGACCGCGAGATCACGACCTGAGCCGAAGTTGGACGCTCAACCAACTGAGCTATCCAGGCGCTCCTAAAAGACATATTCTAAATAATGAATGAAATGTACCTGTTATGTTAAAGGAGACACCTGAAAGAAACAGCTGACAGAAACATATTTGAATTAATAGTGGCAAACATTTTCCAGAATTGGTGAAATACAAAACATAGCAGATTAGAGAAGTCCAGAAAATGTCTAGCAAGAGAATTATACATCCCGCAAGGGAGAACAATGATATCGATAATGACTAACTTGTCATCAGAAACAATGGAGGCATGAAGACAATGGAATGACATGTTTTAAGGGCTCAACAGAAAAAAAAAGCCAAGCCAGAAATATCTTGCAAAATTAACCTTTAAAATTAAAAATGAAATAGACATTTTCAGGAAAACAAGAACAGAAATTTCTTTGCCAATGGAAATGTCTCCCCCCAAAAAAATAAAAAGCCCTAAAGGACCTTCTTCAAGTTGAAAGGAATTCCACTACATTAAATTAGGTCTATAGGAAGGAATGGAACACACTTGTATATTACATATGCAGGGTGATTCATGTATATAAATGTATACATTTTCTTAATGTGTTTAAAAAGACATATGAGTTTAAAATATAAATTACAATGTTCATTGTGGAGTTTATACATGTATGTAATGTGTAACATTTTGGCATATATATATATATATATATATATTAGTTATAGGTATGTTGGGATTTAAAGTCTGCCTATTGAAATACTATGTGATGGCATAGAATAAAAATATATGATGAAGACATTAGTTTAAATTGTGTGTTCCCAAATTATTTTTTAAATTTGTGTTATTTTTATTTTTAAAAATTTTTTAATGTGTATTTGTATTTGAGAGAGAGACAGAGACAGTGCATGAACAGGGGAGAGGCAGAGAGAGACAGACAGACAGAATCTGAAGCAGGCTCCAGGCTCTGAACTGTCAGCACAAAGCCTGACGTGGGGCTCGAACTCATAAGCCATGAGATCATGACCAGAGCTGAAGTCAGATGCTCAACCGACTGAGCCACCCAGGTGCCCCTCAATTATTTTAAATTATTATGATTTTGTATTTGTTCTGAGTTGTCGTTTTTCTTTGGATTCAGTGAAAACATGATATACAGAAACAACTACATAGTTGAGACTTCAGAGATCTGATGTCTAAATATCTTTAAATGCCATAGTATTATTTTAGGTTGATCTGTTGTGCTTTAACCTTGCGTTCCTATTTTTAGTTTGCTTTTTTTCCTTCTGAAAATATTGAATAATAAATATGGATAGGAAGAAAGAAAATGTTTATGTACAGGCAAGTTCTTAGGATACATTTAAATTATTTAGGAAATAATATGTTTAAGAAGGCAAGCTTATGTTTATTTCTTGATTCATTTATTCATTCAAAATTTATTGACAACCGAAAAAAGTTTATTGACAACCTAGTGCATATTAACCATAATACAAGGTAGTAGATTTGTTCTCAAAGAATGTACAGTCTAATTTTGGCATAGAAAGTAAGGATATAGCAGGTTTGTTATTATGTAAAGGTGAGTGCAGATGTTGTGGAAAAAGAGAGGAAAATAACAAATGGACATAATTTTCCATCCTGAGATTCTCATGACAAAAACATTCATTTGTAATTTAAATCATATCACGAATCAAGATGTTTCATCCAATGACTCATGATATCTAATATTTAATATTATAATGACCCATCTCTCATTTGTGTTTTTGGAAGTCAGGAGAAACAATCCAATATTGGGATAAAAAACAAGTTTCAAATGTGCCACTGTTATACTCATATTTATTGTCCTTCCACAGAAATATGGTAAATGTTTGCCAAGGGTTTTGTGTAAAAGGAAATTAACATCTTGTGTCCAGAAAATAGCACATATTAATTTGTTTTTTTTTTAATTGAATAAAAACCCTGTCAGTTTAACACAAATCTTAGCTATCCAGCATTATCTCTTAGGGTTTAAATTAATGATTATGAATATTAGAACTTTACGGCTGCCTGAAGACCTTAAAAAAGTCTTAGTGTTACAGGGTTCCTGGGTGGCTCAGTCGGTTAAGTGTCCGGCTTCGGCTCAGGTCCTGATCTCTCCGGTTAGAGTTCGAGCCCTGCGTTGGGCTCTGTGCTGACAGCTCAGAGCCTAGAGCCTGTTTCAGATTGTCTGTCTCCCTCTCTGTCCACCACTCCCCTGCTTGCTCTTTCTCTTTCAAGGTAAACATTAAAAAAAAAAATCTTAGTGTTATGATGCTAACACTAAATCTGTTTAATATATTTTATTACCAACAATGATGATTCAAGTACAAAATTTTGACGGGATATAATGTCAACTTCTTATAATGAGTCCAAAAGACACATCTATGTCACCATGGGGATGTTGACAGTTCAATTTCCAAATACAAGAAGGTAAAAATAAATATCCTTGTTTCTCACATTTCTATTTATCTCTCCAGATCATCTGTATTTTTAGCCACCTTTCAAACATATCAACAAGATGGTCTTGCCTAACCATTTTTAGTAATGATACAAAGGTACAGGACAAAAAATTATGATCGCGGAGAGGGTTGGGAGGTCTTATTTCAAAACGGCATTGAGGTAGTAGAGGTAAGATTTGGAAAAGTCACTTATTAAGATTTGATAATACAGGTTGCTGGGAGAAGAGGTAGGGGTATACACTGAAGACATTTAACTTGCAGCAAAGTGGAGGCAAATTGTGTCCATCATGAAGTAGGCATAAGTGACTGAATGACTAAAGGAATGATATTTATTCATTATGGGACTAAATAGATTAACATATAGCAGATTTTGAAGCCAGCCACACTGAGATGCTTACATGTTGGGATTCCCATGATGTAATGAACTGGTGTTTTTTTATTTTAAAATGAGACTATAGTCATTGGAGTCCTGTGGAGTTTCATCTGGTGATTCAATATGACATTTCCCACAGTTGGGTTTCGACAATGATCTGTTCTTTGATTGGCGAGAGTATGTCATTTTTAACCTAGGGCTGGCCCTATGTTTCTGGGAGATTCCAGGATCTATGAAAGTCCTGAAAATATTTTCTTACATAATTATCTTAACTTGGAGCATTTTAATGCAGCCCAAGATAGTATTCTCTGATATATATACAAATTCAAATAGGTCTCAATCATAACACTTTTCCTCTTACCTTTTCTTTCCTACATCAGTCCTGCCTAAAGCATTCCTGGTTGGACGTCACATCTGTGTTGCCTCTAAAAGATTCTCTAATGCTGCTGGGAATCATGATACAAACACTGACCCGAAAAAAGTCATAGTTTAACGCGTCGTAGAAAATGGCAACTATGAATTGTCTAAGAGTTAACGCTAATTGCAAGGACTAGTGGGGCAGAGACAGGATATGGTTTATTACTCAAATGATAGCAGTAGCCAGAGTCATATCATTTGTGCAGGTTCCCTGAGCCCTAATTTCTACAGGGTGACATCACAAGGGCCATGTGAAACATTTATACACAGTAGTTCCTATTATAGGAAAGGAAACCTCAGTATCTTATAAAGAGTGATGTGGACAGAACAATGGCTTTCCAAAGATATGTGTATCTTAATCTGTGAACATGTGAATATGTCACATTACATATGAAAGCGGAACTACGGTAAGAGATGGAATTAAAGTTGCTGATTAGCTGACCTTATGATAGTGTGAATTTCCTAGATCATCCAGGTGGGCCCAATGTAATCATAAGAGTCCTTAAATGGGGTCGAGGGAGGCAGAAAAGTTGGGAAGGGATGTGATGTCAGAAAGACTGCTGGCCATTTCTGGCTTTGAAGAGGGAGCGGTCCACAAACCAATGAATGTGGATAGCCTCTAGAAGCAGGAAGGACAAGGAAACTAATGTTGTCCTAGAGTCTCCAGAAGGAAAGTTCTGTCAACTGTTGACTGACACCCATTTCAGATTTGCGACATCCAGAAATGTAACAATAAATTTATGTTGTTGGAAGTCACTTGTTTCCGGTAATTTGTGACAGGAGTAACAGAAAACTAATACGCGAAGACTGTTAGCACATCTGCACAACATTTTCCCCGGAGTGGAAGAACTTTAATAAGTGTTAAATTCTTTATTTCTTTCAAGTTCCCTTTCAATCTCTTCTTGGAATACCTTATTTTCTTACCATCTCTGATAAATCCATATAGGGATTCCATTCTGCTAATATAGCATTGTTCTGGGACACATGCAATGGGGGACACATAATTGAGTTAGGAGCCAGTTAATTTTTCCTAGATCAGTGCTAGTTCTGACCTTGGAGCCCAAGAGTGTGGTTCTACTGATGCTTATTTAGAGATCTAGATTTGGAGTCTAAAAGGTCCACATGATTGTGCTGTGTTTTAAAACAAGTCTTGCAACAGTATTAGTAACAACAGTAGTGGAGTAATCTGACTCGCCAACTGTCTTAACCTAGTGGCATCACGACTAAGCCTTTTGATTAAATAAGGTTCCAGTGTTCTCTGAAAGTTAAGGATGGATGACTGAAGTGGGAAATTTCAGACCCAACACATTGCCATAGAAGTATTTGAACCAATAATAACAAAATAAATAGATATGATTGTATCAGATAGTGAGTTGGTAAAACAGTCCCTATTGGGAATATTTGCCATATAGGCATTCTTTCTATAAAACAAACAAATCTACAGAGAAGTTTATTGATAATATTTTGTTCCAGAATATAGATCACCATCAAACTATAGAAAATGTCAAATGTCTGAAGAAAGAATGATATTCCTAAACAGACTAAAGAACTCAAAATAACCTACTACTTCTCACCATCTTGTGCTGAGGCATACTAGTCTACCTTAATATATTCAATGCCTGTTGCCAGATTAATAGCTGTTTTAGTATTATCTACCAGACTGTATGTTGATAAAGTGTAATACAATGTAAGTTTTGTTGTAGTCTGTGTTGTTCATTATTTAGAAGGCATCTAAGTACAACCAGGAACAATCTCATGTTTGTCAGAACAGTAGATAACATTAATTCATGAGTATATACTGAACACAGTTGCAGCAGCAAGCAGTTCTTAATCAGTAATGTAGTGCTCAAAAGCAATCATATGATTGAGAAAAAATTTGGAAGTGAGGGGCGCCTGAGTGGCTCAGTGGTTTGAGTATCCAACTCTTGATTTTGGCTCAGGTCATGATCCCACAGTTGTGGGATCAAGCCCCTCATCAGGCTCTACGCTGAGTATGGAGCCTGCTTAATTAAGATGCTCTCTCTCTAGGGGTGCCGGGTGTCTCAGCCAATTAAGTGTCCGACTTCACCTCAGGTCACGATCTTGCGGTTTGTGGGTTCGAGCCCTGTGCCATGCTCTGTGCTGACAGCTCAGAGCCTGGAGCCTGCTTCAGATTCTGTGTCTCCCTCTCTCTGCCCCTCCCCCACTCATGCTCGCTCTCTCTCTCTCTCTGTCAAAAATAAATAAACTTAAAAAATGTAGGTTTTATGGGGTGTCTGGGTGGCTCAGTTGGTTAAGCATCCAACTTCAGCCTAGGTCATGGTCTTGCCATTCCCGAGTTTGAGCCCTGCATTTGGCTCTGTGCTGACAGCTCAGAGCCTGGAGCCTGCTTCAGATTCTGTGTCTCCCTCTCTCTGCCCCTCTCCTGCTTATGCTCTCTCTGTCTCTAAAATAAATCAACATTAAAATTTTTTTAAAAGATTCTCTCCCTGCCCCTCCCCCGCTTGCACTCTCTAAAAAACAAACAAAAAAACAAAAACAAAAACAAAAAACAAACAAACAAACAAACCTGTAACTGAGAAATTTTATAATGAAAGACCTATATTGCTTCCTGGAAATTGTTTTGTAATAGTGAAAATAACTGTGAAATGCTTTGTTACACATATGGGTGAACTCCCCTAATGTTCAAAGAAACTGCATGACTTAGGAGACATCACAACTTGCATTTTTCTAGTAAAGAAACGTTTATTTTCTTAACAGTTGCTTTATACTTGTTAAAATGATTGGTGTGATTTTTTTCTTCTTTGATTTTGTTGCTGTTGTTTTCGCTGATTGCAAGTATCGAAACCCTCTGAAACTATCTTTTGAAAGTCTAGGGGAAGATTATCTTTTATAAAGACTAGGGAATAACTCACAGAACTCCAAAAGAAAAAAAAAAATGATCCAAGCCTCAAGAATGAATAAATGTAAGCCAGGGATTTGAACGGCATCAGAACTCTTTGTTTCTGCACATATTTCAATTTTCTTTCTCAAAAAGGAATGACATTCTGTTTCTCTGTCTGTGACTACAAGGTTCACATATATAGAATGTCAAGAAACTGGATGAATGGATCAAATGGAAATACATGTATTTAATTTTTTGTTGTTCAGTTTTTATTTCATAATATTAACCTTAACTCTGCAATCCAGTTAGACTTGAAGGGGTATAAGAAAAGTATGGAACCCGTAGAACTGCAGCAAGAGGACAAAGATTTTACAATATTTCAAGCAGATGAGAGTGAAAGCGTTCTCTTCTGAGCTACAGAAGGGATGGTCTTGTGGTTAAGGTAAAACACAAGTCGAATTATTAGATTTGTCCATGGTCAGCAATGGGGATATTCCTGCTGGTCTTGCCATTCTTGGGCCAAAAGTATTTTATGGCTTCCATGATGTTCATGCTTTCTTTCATCTTGCCAAAAACCACACGCTTGCCTTCCCACCGTTCATTCTTGTCCATGCAGATGAAAAACTGGGAACCATTTGTGTTGGGTGCAGCCTTTGCCATGGGGGAGATGCCAGGACCCTTGTGCTTCAGGATGAAATTCTCATCTTCACATTTCTCCCCATAGATGGGCTTGGAGTGTGAAGTCACCGCTCTGACACATAAATCTCAGAATAATCTTATAAAAGCTGGACACTTTATAACCAGATCCTTTCTTCCCAGCGCTCAATGCATGAAAATTTGCTGCTGTCTTTGAAACTTTGTCTGCAAACAGCTCGAAGGAGACTTGGTCCAAGGGCTTCTCATCCATGCCATGTCCCCAAAGCACAGTGCGTTTGACCATGACTAGGTGGGCGGAGGTGTAGGAAAAAACTTCTGTATCCTTAACTGCTGCTAAGTTATTCTCCAAAAGTTCTCTTCAATTAGTACTTGAGTCATAAATCTTTGAGAAGGCCCAATTCTGTACATCTTCATTTAGATTGTATATTTACATTTAAACATTTCTGTTTAAATATTTAGTGTTTAATTATTTTTATTTCACAGGTGCAATTCACATATTTACCAGTTTTTATTTTTAATTTAAAATGTTTATGTTTAAAATGTGAAATTCACGGATGCAGATGTTATCATTTTACTTTGTATTTGCTGAGGTTGAATTTGTTTTCTTTCTATCTTTTTTTTTGGCTATTTCTATTTTTCCTTTATCGCCTGACTATACCATTTGCCTATCTTTGTATTTTTTTCATTTTAAAAATGTATTCTGGATACTATATTTATTATTTCAATACATGCAACCTCTAAATCTACAACTGCCAGATTAATCATTCTTTGAAACAAGATGGGCCATTTCTATCCCAGTTTTACAACTTTTGTTGAATCCAGCTTCCTTCTATGCAAAGAATTCCTCACTCCACCCATCAGTCAGTCTACCATATCGACCCACTTCATTTCAGCTATTGTGCCCTCAGACCACTACAGAACTGACCAGACTGGATGTCTTAAAGCCTGATCATTCCTGTGCCTTCCCAGTGCTACTGTTTTCCTCCTGCGGTTACTTGCACATAAATATTCACACCTGACTCTCCAGTTACCAGTGTTTATCCTATTCTGGATGCAAGCACAGTCTGTCACCCTCTGATCCAAGCATTGATTTAGCTCACCTAGGTAACTGGATAGGACTTCTTTTGTCTTTACAATTCCAAATGCAGTTGTCATATTCAGTGAATACGTTGACCTGACAGAGAAGTTCTTTTATTTCTATGGGATTGTTTGAGAAGCTGTCCTCCCCTACTGAAGTCTGCCAAAGCTCTTAAGATTGATTATTTTATACTCCGGAGTAATGAATATTCTGAGATAACAGACTCATATATCCATCCTTCTGAGTAAATCCCAAGTGCTTTATACTCAGTGAATTTCTTCTGATGTTTCCCACTTCAAGTTATTTCTCCCTATTCTATATCTTATAGAAATTTATATGACTCATTGTGGCTTTTCACTATTAAATGAGTGCAACTTGCCATCTGCTAGGGTCTGTAGTTCTCCTTGTCTTTTCTTATTTTTGCATTCTTCACATCAACTTGCACAAAGTCTTGCTCTGATGTTAACATGTGAAAAAAAGAATATAAATGAAATTGTTAAATGAATACCCCTTGAGTTTCTAAGGGACTTCATTCTTCAAATCAAACATTTTTATATTGTTTGATAATTTTACCATGAGTATATACTACTTTCATGATCAGAAAAATAAATGAATTTCATGTGAATGTTTAGGTTTGTACTCTAGGAGTAGCTTTATGAGAGTGTTCCAAAATCATTAAATCTAATTAGACTAAAATGTTTCAATTATGATTCGAGTATGTTTTTATTGTGCTTCATTTTGAAGATAACCATAAATGGAAAATAGAATTCTTAATGTCTTTCTGTGCCTGCTCCCTTAATTAAAGTGTGGGTTTGCTTCTTATCATGACCATTTCTTCCATTTTTATTGTGCATTATATACACACTTACAAGATAGATTTAATGTAACTGTAATAGTGCTACTAATAATTAATATATCTAGACCTATCTCTATAAGGTCTAAAAGCTATAGTTACATTATTAAATAAAATGGTGTTTCACATTTTTGTCTAATTGTGTTTCTTCTCCTTGTTCTCTGATAATTCAGCCTCTTTGCCTATTTCCTCAGTTAAGCTATTTTTCTCATTTCTCTCGTAAGCATTAGTTAGTTGAAAAAAGTTATAGGTTCAATTTTCTAACTTATTCATATCTCCTTGATCACTCCATATTTCCTTTTCTATTTTTTGCTTCATTAATTTAACAAGAACCAGGTAAACAATGTCAAATGAGCAAACCATATCTGCAATGAATATAACATTTCACACATTCTAAAATCATTACAAAGTAATGAATGCTGTGCTTAAAGCGTCAGTGGATGCTTGTCCAATTTTCAAAGTGAAAATTAATCTCTTTGTAACTAGTTGTGATTAAATATAAGATGTTATCAAAGATTTAAGTGACATTTTTTTTAAGCTGGTGAGTCTCCTGCCCTGCCTCAACTTATTTAATGACTTTAAGTTCAAAAAAGGAGAGAGGACATTTTTCTTTTGGTCGTACCTTTCATGCGCCTGTGTGAGTGTCCTTCACAAATATTTGTTGAAGGAATGAATTCCTCGGTTATAGGAATACAGTAATAAACAAAACAGTGATATATCTCGGCCTTCATGGGCTTGCCTTTTAGCAGGAGAAAGAAATTAAGCAAAATCAATAAATCTTCACTTTAATATCACCTTCTCAGTCTGGACTCCCATAATCACTATATTTCAATTGCAACCTTTCTCTGTGACCCACTGTACCCCTTCTCCTCTTCCCTAATTATTCTCCATAGCACTCTATAGCTTCTCTATATCGTATTATGTAATCAAGGTAATAGAGGATAACGGTGACTACAGTTGCTTGTTTGAAAAAGCATCATGGGGTCAGGGATAAGAATCGAGGCAGGAACACTTGTTAGGAAGTGACAGCAGTAATCCAGATGAGAGATGATGTTAGCACAGTCCAGTTTAGTGGTAAGAGAGGTTATGATAAGTGACTGCGTTTGGAATATATTTTGAAGAAAGAGCCAACCACTTTTTTTTAATATATGAAATTTATTGTCAAATTGGTTTCCATACAACACCCAGTGCTCATCCCAAAAGATGCCCTCTTCAATACCCATCACCCACCCTCCCCTCCCTCCCACCCCCCATCAACCCTCAGTTTGTTCTCAGTTTTTAAAAGTCTCTTATGCTTTGGCTCCCTCCCACTCTAACCTCTTTTTTTTTCCCTTCCCCTTCCCCATGGGTTTCTGTTAAGTTTCTCAGGATCCACATAAAAGTGAAAACATACGGTATCTGTCTTTCTCTGTATGGCTTATTTCACTTAGCATCACACTCTCCAGTTCCATCCACGTTGCTACAAAGGGCCATATTTCATTCTTTCTCATTGCCACGTAGTACTCCATTGTGTATATAAACCACAATTTCTTTATCCATTCATCAGTTGATGGACATTTAGGCTCTTTCCATAATTTGGCTATTGTTGAGAGTGCTGCTATAAACATTGGGGTACAAGTGCCCCTATGCATCAGTACTCCTGTATCTCTTGGGTAAATTCCTAGCAGTGCTACTGCTGGGTCAGAGGGTAGGTCTATTTTTAATTTTTTGAGCAACCTCCACACTGAAGAGCCAACCACTTTTGCTTCAGCTTGTGAGAAATGCAAAGGAGTCAGTGATGACTCCAAAGTCTTTACTTGAGGGATTAGAATGTTAGAGTTTCAATTAGTTGGGGTGGGGAAGATTGAATGAGAGATATGTTTAAGGGTGACGAAATCAGGAGTTCAGGTTAGGTCATGTATTTAAGCATGATTTTGTCCTTTAAAAAAGAGCAAAGGGCAATGTTCTAGGAAAATACTGTGTGATTTCAGGACCCACTTGAATTTAATAGTCTCTTAGTTTAAAGTCAGATTAAATATTGAGATTGTATGTTTTCTTTCAAACATACAAATCTGCATGGGTGCAAGGGTGGAACTGGGGTTTTGCTATCTGTGTACAATGAAGTGAAAGATTAGAGAGTGATTGTAGTGATAGCTCATGGGCTTTAAACTGGATGAGAGAAGAAAGGAAGACATAAGCAGGGTGAGGAAGCCTGAGAAGATGATGGTGTGGCAAAAATTGCTGGAATTGAGGTACAGGAAAGACAGAGCTTGGATTTGAGATTGTTGGTAACAGGTAGTAACAGTTACCTTAATAACACAAATGAGTGTATAACTATAGAAGTGAATGGCCAAGGTTGGGTGGAGGAAAAGTTCATTGTCATCAAGTGTATTGAAAATACCATCTGTGTGGATATTAAAGTCACCAAGAATACTGTTGGCTTGAATGACAATGTCCCAGGAGTAAAGACCATTGAGGAATAATTAGGACACGAGTTCAGAGATGACTTTGTAAAAAGCAAATATGTTAAAGTCTTAGGATATGAGATTCAAAACTGGGTGTTTTAGAGGAAGGTAACAAAGAGTGAGGATCAAGGAAGAAATCTATATGGCTCACAGTATGAGTCACATAAAATAATAAAAAAGTTAGAGATGGCTGAAGAAGCAGTGTGTTTAGGGGACATGCAAATTTGCTTATAGCAAAAATTTAAAGGAAGTTAATAAAACTGTTACATATTTGCAAAAGAAAACTATTCATTGCTAATTTATATCTGCATATTTTTGAAAATATTGAGAACTATGTTTATGGGCTACTGAAATGTACTGAAATGTACAGACGTCCATCTATGATGTGGCTGTGAAGCTGTTGAGTCCTTGTTGAAATGGCCTAACAGTAGTGTAGCAGGCAGGCCAAGGAAGTGAATGGGAATACTTGAATAAAGGAAATACAAGAATTATAACAGCCCAGTATTCTTATACAAATCAATATTATTTTCCAGACAGGGAAGATCATATGTGTACATTTTTCTTTTCTGCTCAAAATCACAAATATTAACAAAGGCTTAGGGTATCTGGGTCGTTCAGTCGGTTGAGTGTCTGAGTCTTGATTTTGGCTCAGGTCAAGATTGCAGGGTTGTGGGATTGAGCCCCTCATCAGGCTCTGCACTGAGCTTGGAGCCTCCTTGGGATTTTGTCTCTTTTTCCTTTTGCCCCTCTCCCTTGTACATGCCCTCTCTCTCTCTTTCTCTTAAATTAAAAAAAAAAAAATTAAACCCAAAGGATTTGCATGTCAGTATATATTTTTATCTTTATTTATTTAGTTTGAGAGACAGAAAGGGAGAGAGAGAGAGAGCAGGCAAGGGTCAGAGGGAGTGGAAGAGATAGAAAATCTAAAGCAGGTTCCACACAGGGCTCGAACTCACAAGCCATGAGATCATGACTTGAGTTGAAATCAAAAGGCAGACACTTAACCAACTGAACCACCCAGGTGTCCTCGCATTCAGTATTTAAAAACATTTTTGAGAATAAATTTTGTGAATCATGAATTCATATATGAGTGATTTTACTTCATCATTGCTCAGACCAAAAACTCGGTCCATGAGTTCACACTAGGAAATATCACTGTGAACATACACATCGTACGTGTAAATCTTAACTAGCAAGAAGTAGTAAGGACAACTAGGATGAACATTACAAATCATTCTAAGTGACAGAACCCAGATTCCAAGGACCACATATTGAGTGATTCCATTTATACCAAATTTCTAGAAAAGCAAAATCTACAGGGATGGGAAGTACATGATTGGTTGCCTGGAGCTGGAGTGGGGTTAGGGAATGACTGCAAATGGCTGCTGAAATTGGACTCCAGTAATGGCTTCCTAATTCTGCAAGTTTGTGAAAAATCATTGAATTGTGTAGTGAAATTAATGAAATTTTAAGTATGTATGTTATGTCTCAGTAAAACTTTTTTTTTTAAGAGAGGCCTTACAGAGAGTATTTTAAAATACCATAGAAGTAACAAAACTAAACTAAAAAATAAATACAATGGTGGTTAGTATTAGCAGGAAAAGTAGCTATGGCTATTTTCTTTTTGTCAGTGATTTTGTAATTAAGAGAGTAATACATTATGCCCCTTGAACCAATGATCTCATTTCTTAGCATATTTTCTAAGAAAAACAATGCAAAAGAGGGAAAGCTACATGCATAGCTTTGCCTACAAAAAAATTTCCTCCCTAATGTTAGTATTATGAACGTACAGTATCATAATGGATGATCATTCAGTAAAGGATGCAATATTCGTATTGTGGAGTCTTCTGCAACGCGATCACGCTAAGAATTTAGAAACTATGTGTGCAGTAGTGAAAAAGGCAGTATGTCCAGTATATTTAACTAATGTGTTCATGGCACAAAAACTCAAGAGTTAAAAGCTTAGAAAATTATTGGGGAATTGGGAGCCTACTGGTTGACTCATTTGTATGATGGAAATATCATAGTTTCCTTTTAAAAATAATGCAAAGAAATAGGAGATGAATATATTTGTGACATATAAATAACAACTTATTTTGAAAGTGTCCGTGAGTTAATATAAGAAGGTAAAAGAGTGAGTACTTCTACTTTCTTTAAAAATTTGGTCTTCATGGTAGAATATCATGTATGATATTCAATGGTGTCTTTAATAAATTTTAAAGACACTTGGTATGTTTATATAACTTTACTGATCACAGGTTGAGAAAACTATTGTTTAACTCAAAATATACTGGGACTTTTCCAAGGTCTATTGGCTGTTTTGTATTAAACATTTTCACTGGTTTCTTCAACAACTCTCTATTGTCCATCTCCTTCGTGCCAGGTACTGTTGCACATGTTAGGAGTCTTTGAACACCACAGACATGAAGATTCCTGCCCATGTGGCACTTACAGTGTGGAGAGAAAAGCTGTAATCATTTAAGATGATAAATAAAGTAGAGAGAATATTTTTAATGTTTATTTATTTTTCAGAGAGAGAGAGAGAGAGAGAGTGAGAGTTAGGGAGGGGCAGAGAATGAGGGAGACACAGAATCCGAAGCAGGCTCCAGGCTCCAAGCTGTTAGCACAGAGCCTGACATGGGGCTTGAACTCAAGAACCACAAGATCCTGACCTGAGCCGAAGTTGGACGCTTAACTGACTGAGCCACCCAGCCTCCCCAGAGAGAATATTTTTTTAAAAGAGCTAAATGCTATAAAAAATGAAAAGTAAGGTAAGAGGGATCTGCCATGGCAAGGAGAAGGGCAGGTTATAGCTCTAAGGAGGATGGCCAGAAAAGCTTCGTTGTGAAGGTGGGAATTGAGCAAAGATTTGAAGTAGTGGGAAGCCATCAGTTGGTCCTCTGTTAAAGAGTATTTCCGGCAGGGAGAAAAGCTAGAGCAAAGGACTTAGGACAGCATGTGTTGACAGGAACATGGCAGCGTCCTCTGGAATATCTAAGAAGCCAATGGAACTGGAACAGTGTGAGCCTGGGACCTCAAAGTGGATCAGCTCAGAGATGTAAGAGAAGGCCTGATTATGTAAGACCTTGTATGCTTTGTAAGAATGTTGGCTTTTGCTCTGGAGGAAATGGGTATCCCAGGGTCCTGAGCAGAGAAATAAATGGCTTGGGTTAATTTTGAGAGGACTCTGGAAGCTGTGTCAAGAATCTACTGAGAGGGTTGGGAAGAGGAGGGGAGGGGGTAGGAGAACGGTGGAAGTAGAAGCAGGGTCCTGTTAAGACATTTGGTGGCAATCCAAACATGGCTCGGGTGAAGGTGATGCCCTGGACATGGGAGGAACGGGTTAAGTTTTGGACGTGTGTTACAACACATGCAGCAGGGTTTACAAACAGGCAGAATGCATGGTGTGAGAAGATGATAGTGAGGATTTTGCTTAAGCATTTTGAGTTGTCCTCACCCAGGGGGAGAAGGCTGAAAGAAAAGGAAGGGTAGAATTCAGTTTTTGACGTGCTGAGTTTAAGATTCCTATTTGTTACCTAGGTGAAATTGCCTGGTTGGCATTTAGATATATGAATTTGAAGTTCAGAAGGGAGATCTAGGCTAGAAGGCACACAGTGGACAGGTCTTAGTAGATATGTGGCTCTTTAAGTCCACTAAACTGAAAGAAATCACCTAGCTGTGAGTAAAATAGAAGAAAAGAGTTCCGAGGAGAGGGCCCTGGGGGCAAACTCAGCATTTGAACATATGAGGGAGAAGAAGAGAAACAATTAAATGAGGCTAGGATGGAGAACCAGTAAGGTAGAAGGATAAATTAGGGAGTGTAGGTTTCTGAAAGCCAAAAGAAACAATTGCACCAGGGAGAGGCACGGATCAACTATGTTAGCACTGCTGATAGATCAGGTTATGATGAGTGAGAATTGACCACCGGATTTAGCAATCTGTGCAAGGTACCTCTAATTTACTGTCCTAAGTGGAACACATTTACAAACAGAAGGAGGATAAGCAAATAAATTAGATGTGTCTGGATAAGCAGGGCATATGGTTAACATAGTTATTAGTGGTCCTGAGCAATAAATAATTAGTAAGTATATACAAAAAAAAAGAAGTTTTGGTCATGTGGTAAAGGCTAAAGCCCTGTAGGAATGGCTTTTAGAGAGAATAGGAGATTCTTCCTCCTGGAACACTTGAAAACAACCCAGCCCTAAAGCCTTTGGGAAACCATGCACGATAGGTTTCCGCACCAGGCAAGCCAGCTATGAAGGCCCAGAAAGAGGTATCAGTTCCATGCAGGGTGAGGAGAGCATTTACATGGGATGATGACTGTGTAGGAGGTTTTGGAGCCTGATCAGAAGAAATAGGGTATATTTACCCTGGCACATGTACTGTAGGATGTCTCCTATTTCTATGGGGTGATGATGGCCTGGAGGGTGTCAAAGCCCAACCAGGGTGAAAATGGCATTAAAACATACTAGTGGTCAGTTGGAATGGGAAGGGTATCCACATGGGACACAAGGTAGTAAGAGCAGGGTGGGGAAGTGTGGATAGCCATGCGTTTGTGGGTGGCTGGAGCAAGGAGTGTGTCTGGGTGAGATTGGAGGCAGAGTCTGTGATGAAAAAAAATGGGTATGTTCAGGGGCATTTGTCTTATAGATATTATGGAATGAGGTTTCTTTCTGTTAGGACAGAGAGTTACAAATATGGAAAGAGAAAAAATCAGAATAAGTCCTAAAGCATTGGATTAGAATAGAATATCATTGTTACCTATAGATAATAATAAAATAAATATGAACTTGCTTGTTTAAAAATTTTATTTAAATCCAAGTTAGTTATCCTAGAGTGTTATAATGATTTCAGGAGTAGAATTTAGTGATTCATCACTTACATATAACACCCAATGCTCATCCCAACAAGTGTCCTCTTTAAATTTGGATACACACACAGACACACACACACACACACACACACACACACACACAGATATGACACCCTTTAACATATATGTGTGTCATATATATACATATATATGTATATATATAGCATATATATGTGGATATATATCATATATATATATATTTATATTTATATATATATGAAGGCCCTCCTTTCATGGAGAGGGCTTCAGAGCAGTGATACCTTATTTGTAAAGAGCAAACCCTCCACTTGGTATTGGTTTCTGAATATCATTCTCTGCTAAATACCAAGCCTCCTTGTAGTAATGGTTGATTCCAAGCAGAAAAAAAGAACAAGACCAGTCTGAAACATTTTATTGTGCCAGACAGCAAGAAAGGGATCAAAGAGTAGTGGGGATGTGAAGGAGACAGAAGCCAGTTCGAAGGTGTTGTGACAGGCCAACTCTGGGACAATTCAAGCATGCTAAATTATAACCTGTAGAGTAAAATTGGAAATCATGAGAATACAATAATATAAATGGATTGAGTAAAATGAAATTTTGATGAGGGATAGGCTACTTAACATAATCTCAAATCGTTTCCACCACAAATACTTATATAGAAAGGTTCAAGTGAACAAGTTAAAATCACTATTAATGGAACAAATTGAAATCATGGGCTGCATAATATGATTTTGCGATGCTCCTGCCAAAGTCGCATAAGTTGAATCTAATTGTGAAGAAATATCAGATAAAACCAAATTGAAAACATTCTACAACATACTAGCCCACAATGTTCAAAGGTGTAGAAGTTATGAAAGCCCAGAAAAGATTGAAGAACTATTTCAGATTGAAGGGGACTTTTTAAAAAATGTTAACTAAATGCAAGAAAATATAATTCTGGATTGCGTTTAATTCCTGAAGATGAAATTATTGGGACAATTACCAAAACTTGAATGAGTTTTGGGAGTAGGTAGAAGTACTGTGCCAATATTAATTTTTTTCATTCAGACAATTGCATTGTTGTTGGGTAGAAGATATATTTTTATAACAAATAAACACATGAAAGTACTGAAAGATTTATGGGGTATCATATCAGCAAGGGATGTTCACACCTTTGTACAATCTCTCCTTCTTGATATTGGGAAAAAGGCTCTTCTCGCTTTAAAAGAATACTTTCTAGAACAGAATAGTGAACTGAACTGTCTTTTTGACAATTATACCAGAGTTATTTATATCAATATATAATAATTCCATACATTTTTATGTTAAATTAAAAAATAAAAACGTCATTCATTTTATTTTATACCGTTTTTATTTTAACTATATATAAATTAGATTTAAGAGCTAAAATATTTGTGAAATATAAGAAAAAGTGTACCGCTGTAATTTACTGCTAAGACTTCCCTTCCTTGTTAATCTGAAGATAATTGACTTAACCTTTTTTTAATAATTAAAAATTATGAAAGTGCAATTTATATGCTTAATATATGACTACATTTGGTAATAGTCAAAGCAAGACACAAGAAATAAGAGGTACCATTGATTAACATTCTGAAATATTTGAAAATATCTAACATAAGCAAAAAAGAAACACCTGTTACACATTTCAATTTAACTTTGATAAGCACTGTTTCTCCAATTTTGTCTCTTTTCACCAAATTGTCAAAAATCGACAAGTTGAGGCTGATTTTAGCCTATTGTTTCTGTGATGTTTCTTTTTTCTTTTTTTTTTTTTTGTAAAATTTTAATACAATTTTTCCCTAAATAATATCATTGAGATTCAATACACTCTGACCTTTAATTATAAGTCTCTTTCTGACTGGTTCTATGCTTGGAGATCAACTCCCACTGGTCCAAAAATTATGTCTATATTACTAGTAGATGTGACTGGCTGGCGCTTGATTCTGATTCTTCATTTCAGATGTTAATGTCATGCCCTTGAATGGCAAACTTGAAAGAAAGTCAAGTAGCAGTTTTTGAAAGTTTTCTTCCTTTTTTTTTTAAGTAATCTCTACACCCAACATGGGGCTGAATTTTTTTAAAGTTTTATTAAAATCACACTCATGCACGCACACACACACACACACACACACACACACACAGACACACACTCAAACTATTTAAATGGATTGCAATCAATGTTTTCTTCTTCCTTTATATGGAAAAAAAAATTACGTGCACATATTTTCTTCCAAACTAACTGATATAAACAGCTTCCACGTGTCAGAGTTTTACATAATGATGATTCTAAAATGGCTTAAAATTGCAACAAGTCACTTTCATTAAGCCATGAATATTGAATAGCAATTATTGCTTAATAGGTTTTTTATAAGACACTATTTACAGTACAGCTGCTAAGTTGCTATAAATTCTGCTTGAATGTATCATGCAAATATCAACACCTGTGAAGCCTTCGAAGTATTAAGTCACATTCCATAGGGTATTCTTAGTCTAATCTTTTCTGCATCATAATTTTTGAGAGTTTTGCTTATTTACATTCTTTTTTTTACATTTTGCCTCAATAGGATACAATTGATTTATTGTATAAAGGTTATATAGTGGGTTCTATGAATATTGGGGGTTGTTTTGAGGAATGTGATTTCTAAATATTTCAGATCATTATCCCTTTTACATTAACAGGACAATTCATTAATAAAAAATGTATTTCAAGAAATAACAAAATGAATCTAAATTCAAATTATGGATTTATCAACTACATTAGAATATGTGGTCATTTTGTTAGAAAGCTTAATTAAATAAGATCATTTAAATATTTTATAAATATCTTAAGCATGTCAAATGATGATATTAGTTATTAGGCATACATAACTAATATGTATTAGTTATATTACATTAGCTTCTGTATAGCAAATTATTTGAAAATCGAATGGCATAAACATTCTCTGATTTAAGATCTCAATCGAAAACATTCTCTGATTTAAGATCTCATTAGGTTGCATTCAAGCCCTGAGGTGGAACCATTTCAAGCTTTTCCTGGAGCTGAAAGATCCACTTCCAAGCTCGCTCATGTGTTTCTTGGCAGGCTTTCGCAACTCATTGGCTATTAGACCAAAGGCCTCAATTCTTATTACACCATGTGAGCCTCACCATATGACTGACATAACGTGGCAGCTTGCTCCCTTAGCATGAGAGATCCAAGAGAGAGAAAGAGAAAGTGAGCACCCGAGACCGGGCAACCACACTCTTCTTGTAACCTAATCTTGGAAGTGCATCTCTTCACTTTTATTATAATCACTGTTTTAGACTCAAGTCAATGAGCTTAACCCATACTAAAGGGAAGGCACTATGTGAGCGTATGAACCAGGAGGCAAGGACCATTGAGGAATATGGTAGAGGCTGCCTACGCATAGATACTGAAATCTTAAAAGGATAACATGTAGGGGTTCCTGGGCATACCAGTGGGGTAAGCGACCAACTCTTGATCCTGGCTCAGGTCATGATCTCACAGTTCATGAGTTTGAGCCTTGAATGAGGCTCTGTGCTGACAGTGTGGAGCTTGCTTGGAATTCTTTCTCCCTCTCTCTCTGCTCTACCCTACTTGTGCTCTCTCTGTCTCAAAATAAATAAATAAACTTAAAAAAATTGTTTTAAAAAGGAGAATATGTATTACAATTCTTCCCCCTCTTGGTGGTAGTTTATCTTTCCCACTATGCAAAGAGTAATGCTTCAACTGGCAGAGAGTGAAAAAGTAACATGTATGGAATAAACCCCTTTCAAATGTTTCTGTTTTTCAGATGTTTTGTGTTGGAGTTAGTAGATGACCTATCTCTTAACTTCCCTTTTGCTAATTCACAGACAAAATCACAACAAAAAAGAAAAACAGATTTTTCTGTTTCTCTATTCGTAGATTATTATTTCATATTCTCTCTGTGGAGATTGATCAGTTTTCACTATGTTCTCTGGAGGCATAAATTGGTTGCCTAGCTTTTGTCTGTTGTCCATCCTGATTCCATGTTAACTGTGACCAAGCATGACTGCCGGACCCACATCTATTTGTGTAGGACAGCCAGGTGGCTGTTTTGAGGATGGGTAAGGGAAGCTATAATGACTGAATCCAACCCAGATCATCTGGCACTTTGGAAAGAAAAGTAAATATTGTAGTCTGGGCCACACTCAAAAGATGATTCCTGCAGATTATTATATTGTGATGGTCAGAAGGATAACCGAGTCACCAGAACGAAAATTCTCCTTTCTTGAAAATCATTCGTAGGTTGTTTGAGCAGTAGTAGAATAGATGTTATTGACCACTCTGACCACTCTCAATGCATGACACGTGCAATTGGCCATTGCATTGTTCCCCCATTTTTCTACTTCTTTTATTAATCTTGTTTTATTTTTTTAAGTTTATTTAATTATTTTGAGAGAGAAATAGAGCACAAGTGGGGGAGGGGCAGAAAGGGAGATGGGGAAAGAGAGAATCCCAAGCAGGCTCCACATTGAACCACATGAACCACAAGATCATGACTTGAGCCAAAGTCTGAGGCTTAACTGATTGAGCCACCCAGGTGCCAGGTTAATCTTGTTTTAAATGTCTTTCCTTTAGAACTACAGAACATGTAAAAACTTTGTATCATTAAATCACTTGCTCCTTTTATATTACCAAATAAAATCTGGACAAAAATAAAATCAACTAAGGGATTTTACCTTATGTATTTGTAGTTCATTGTAATTTCAGTAATTGGTAGCCTTCTAACAATAATGGCTTTTACAACAGAAAACAAATTAAATTGTATTTACCAGTCTTACTGGGAATGTATTTATTGGAACATCCTTTTCCCCTATTAAACATTAAAATAGGGGCACCTGGGTGGTTCAGTCCATTGAGTTTCCAACTTCAGCTCAGGTCATGATCTCATATCTTGTGAGTTCCATCCCCACATCCATCATCCATCAGTCTCACTGTTCTTAGTGCAGAACCCACTTTGGATCCTTTGTCCCCCTCTCTCTTCCTTTCCCCCACTCACACTCTCCCTCTCAAAAATAAATAAAACATTTAAAAATAAAATGGCCTATTATTTAGAATATTGTGATCAAGACTCAGGTTTTAGGATATTCTTAAAAATTGAAGAAATTATATATGAGTAATTTAGAAATAAATTATAATTTATTGAGCTTCCTAATATATGTACTGGAGCCCCCCTCCCCACTAGTCACAAAGAAAAGCATATTTTATCTAGTAAATAACTCTTCTTCCTCCATATCCCAGCTCAGGTACCATTTTCTGCCATAGAAATATGAATTTCCGGGCGCCTGGGTGGCGCAGTCGGTTAAGCGTCCGACTTCAGCCAGGTCACGATCTCGCGGTCCGTGAGTTCGAGCCCCGCGTCGGGCCATGGGCTGATGGGTCGGAGCCTGGAGCCTGTTTCCGATTCTGTGTCTCCCTCTCTCTGCCCCTCCCCCGTTCATGCTCTGTCTCTCTCTGTCCCAAAAAAAAAAAAAAAAAAAAAAAAAAAAAAAAAAAAAAAACGTTGAAATATGAATTTCCTTCTTGCACTATCACAGAAATAATTTTACATTGATTTGGCCTTTTTTTTTTGTAAATTCACAATTGCTTCCCACTCTACCATTCTTGTTATTTTTTATCCTTTCATTATTGTTATTGTGTTTATATTGACCTCTTCCATTCCCCATCATCTTGCATAGTTCACTTTTCATAGATTTTTGGAAAAATGAATGAAAAAAAAGAAAGAATCCATACTATAGGTGTGCCATCAACTCCCCACTACATTTTCCAAGTAAGTTTTTCTGTCTATTTTCATTGTTCCTTAAGTGTAGCAAACTGTAATTTTCAATTATCTTAAATTACCAAAATCTATCTTTCTAAGGATAGTTTTGATATCAGAAAAGATCCAGTTTCCACAACCTACTAAGATTTGATAAGGCATGCCATCTAACTGTAGAGAGCCTTTATCCCCACTTTATAAACAGAGATTATAAATGCCCATATTACATGGTTCTTAGAATTTAGTGAGAAATTCTATCTGTGTGTGTGTGTGTGTGTGTGTGTGTGTGTGTGTGTGTGGTGTGTGTGACTTTCTTTACCTAATCAAGATATATAGTAGACGCTCAAAATGTCCGTGCCCTTTCTTTTGATCAGAGATGTTTGTTATTGCACATTAACACATCCTTTCTTGAAAATCTTTCATTCCTTGACATTTACAATGTTTCATTATATGCTTACTCTCTTTAACTAGAGTGTGACTAGTAATCTATTGTATTTGTTGACTAAATGTTTAGTATATCTTCTTTATTCTCTTCATTTTCTTCCATTTTTCTCTTGTCTCCCATGTATATAAAATTTATACATTATTTGCAGCCTTGATGAAATACCATCATTTCAAAGATTCAGTATGGTAACCCTGGAGAAAAATTATTTTACCAGTTTCTAAGTTTCCAGAAATGTCTTATCTTTTACACTCATTTGATACACACCACTTGATGCTTATTTCAGTTATTTTGCATGCACATATGCTGTGGGATAATCCCTGTGGCTTTGGCTTTCTTAAACACTTTTACTTATCAAGTTATTATAGCTTATATAGTTTATACTAAAAACAAAATAACCTTTCATAGTGAGGTCAAAGTCAGTATCAACTATTTATTCATGGCAAGTTCTTTAACAACAGTGAAATTCAAACCAAAATAATTGATATATATAAAAAAATTAGAAAATTCCTAAATGTTTAGATATCAAGCAATATTCTTATCAATAATCTATTATCAAAGAAAAAATCAGAATTAAAGTTATAAAATATCTTGAGCTGAACTATGAGAAAATATAAAATATTTTTTAAAAAAATTTAAATATTATTTGTTTTTGAGGAAGAGAGAGAATGCAAGTGGGGGAGGCAAGGAGAGAGGGAGACACAGAATCTGAAGCGGGCTGCAGGCTCCAAGCTGTCAGCACAGAGCGTGATGAGGGGCTCAAACTCACAAACTACAAGATCATGACCTGAGCTGAAGTCAGATGCTTAACCAACAGAGCCACCCAGGTGCCCCAAGAAAATACCAAATATTTAAAGAAGACACCCAGATGGCTAACAGGCACATTAAAAGATGTTCAACATCACTCACTATCAGGGAAATAGAAATCAAAACCACAATGAGATACCACCTCACACCTGTCAGAATGGCTAAAATTAATAACTCAGGGAACAATCAATGTTGGTGAGGATGCAGAGAAGGGGAACCCTTTTCACTTCTAGTGCAAATGCAAACTGGTGCAGTCATTCTGGAAAACAGTATGGAGGTTCCTCAAAGAATTAAAAATAGAACTACCCTACGACCCAGCAATTGCACTGCTAGGTATTTATCCAAAGGACACAAAAATTCTGAATCAGAGGAGCACATGCACCTCAATGTTTATAGCAGCACTATCGACAATAGCCAAATTATGGAAAGAACACGGATGTCCATCGACTGACAAATGGATAAAGAAGAAGTGGTATATATACGATACATATATATATATATATATATATATATGTATATGTATGTAACATATATACCATATCATATATATATATATATATATATATATATATATATATATATATATCCAATGGAATATTACTCAGTGATCAAAAAGAAGAAAACCTTGCCTTTTGCAAAAATGAAGAGGGAACTAGAGTGTATTATGCTAAGTGAAATAAGTCAGTTGGAGAAAGACAAATATCATACGATTTCACTAATGTGTAATTTAAACAAAACAAATGACATAGGGGAAGGGAAGGAAAAATAAGATAAAAACAGAGAGGGAGGCAAACCATAAAAGACTCTTAAACACAGAAAACAAACTGAGGGTTGCTGGAAGGGTGTTTTCTGGGGGGATAGCTAAGTAGGTGGATGGGCACTAAGGAGGGCACTTGCTGGGATGAGCAGTGGGTGTGATATGTAAGGGATGAATCACTAAATTCTACTCCCGACATCATTATGTACACTCTATATTAACGAACTTTGGTTTAAATTAAAAAAATTTTAAAAGTATAGAAAGACTTTTGATATCTAACTAAGTCTGTGTTAGTGGGGAATGTATAGCCTTAAAAATGGATTTATTGGAAAATGAGAAAGTTTGAAAGTCAACAGTGTATGTATTCAACTCAAGAAGTTAGAGCAAGAATTGAAAATTAAAATTGAGAAAGTAGAATATATATAAGGAATATTTATATATAAATATAAGGAACATCATTATTGAAATATAAAGTATACAATAGAGAAAAACAGCTCGCCTAAAGCTAGTTTTTATTAAAACAACTTTTAATAAAGATATTCACCCCTAGCAAGAATGATCAAGAAAAAAGAGAGAAGATACATCTACAATATCAAACATGAAGAAAAGGTACAACATCGGAGACCTCATGGACATGAAAAAGACCATAAGAACATATTAGTAACTATTGTATGTTAATGAATGTGGTACTTTTGATCAATTATACACATTTTTAAATTGTTTATTTCTGTATTTAGAGAGAGACAGATAGAGAATGCAAGCAAGGGGGGTGGGCAGAGAGAGAGGAAGAGAGAGAATCCCAAGCAGGCTCCATGCTCAGCACAGAGCCTGATGTAGGGCTCGATCTCACAACTGCAAGATCATGACCTGAACTAATATGGAATCAGAGGCTTAACCAACTGAGCTACTCAGGTGCTCCACAAATGTACACATTTTTAAAAAAGACAACTTATCTAAACATATTCAGAACAAAATAGAAAATATGAAATAGTTTTTAAAGAAATCAAAACCATATTTTAAATCCTTGTCATAAAAAATATCTAGGCTGAGGTGTTTTCATAATGAATTGTTTCAGGTATTTACAAAAGAAAACCACAAATACTATATAAACACTTCTGGATACTGGAATTTGAATTTATTCAAACCGATTGTGATTGATTGCACAATGTCAGAAGCTGACAAGAATTAAAAAAAAACTAGCTTTGGAGGATGATATTGTTAATGAATATATTTGAAAAATTTTTCACTCAATATTAACATATTGGGATAATACATCACAGGTAATTATTATGTTTTCTAGGAAAATAAGCAAGATACGATCATCAATGTAATTAACAGAACAAAAGAGATAAACATTACAATCTTCTCGTTAAATAAAATATTTGTTGGAATTCCATACCCATCAGTACCCATTCATGATTAAAAACTCTTATCATACTGAGAATGGAAGGAAACTTCCTTAACCTGAACTTTCCAATCCTAATGTTCTTGTAAAGATTCAGTTAATTCTTGTTCCATCCTTTTAATAAGTTATCATGATCTCTTTTATTGTACACCTATATGCAACCTGTCAGAAAATCCTGTTAGCTCTACCTTCGAAATATATCAGAATGCAACTACTTCTCTCCGTCTCTGCTGCTAGAACTTTTGTCCAGGCCACCATCGTGTCATACCTGCGTTAGTGGAATTGCGTTCTAGCTGTGTGTCTTCCCAGTTCTTCCTTGGCTGATTTCAGTTCACTCTTTGCACAGCCGAAAGCGTGATCCTTTTTAACTCCTTACTTCAATTCTTGTGTCCAAACTCTTTAATGGGACTCCTTATCACTCAGGTTAAAAGCCAAACTCTTTACAATGGCTGATAGGACTTGCTCAAGAGCTCTGCAGAGTCTGGGGTTTTACCCTACTTGTAAGCTACAAAGTTAGCCAGCCACTGTGTCATGGATGCTGGCAGAAGACACAAGGCTCATCAGTCAGTGACATAGAACTTTATTCCTCACAGCAAAAACAGTAGGCAGAGGCTCATAGTCGTGTTAGTTCTCTATGGCCCTAAAGTCCCTGATCCTGTCATGGATACCAGCTCAGGCAGTGGGCTGCAGTACAGGAGACAAACATAAAGCTTGGGATCTCATCACCTTTATAATTTGTGGACAAAAGCCTGCTCATTGTCCAGAAGGAAACATTACTTCATATCTCAACATTACTTGCTTGAAATTCAACCTTAAGAGACAGGCAGAGTAGTGCAGTCACGGTCTATTCTTGGGATACCCAGCAAGAATATTTGGTCACTACCCATGGCGAGTTGCCTCTTCCAGCCAGCTGACAAATCTGGACATCCATTAAAATTCTGACTGTTCCTTGTGTCCTTTGTACTCCTTGCTTATGTGGCTCTCGACTGCCCTATTTGCTTTTCTTCAAGTAAGTCAAGCTCCCTTGCTTTTTTTTTTTTTTTTTTTTTTTTTTAATAATAACACTTTCTAAATGAGTCGTAATATGATTCTAAAATGGGCTTACTCTACTTCTTTTTTTTCAACTTTTTTTTTTTTTGGGGGGGGGGGACAGAGAGAGACAGAGCATGAACGGGGGAGGGGCAGAGAGAGAGGGAGACACAGAATCGGAAACAGGCTCCAGGCTCCGAGCCATCAGCCCAGAGCCTGACGCGGGGCTCGAACTCACGGACCGCGAGATCGTGACCTGGCTGAAGTCGGACGCTTAACCGACTGCGCCACCCAGGCGCCCCTTTTTTTTTTTTTTAACTCAGGGTGACTGTACTTGCAGTGTCCTTTACTTGGAACTTCCATAGTTTACTCCTTTACCTTCTTCAGGTTTTTCTTAAATACTAACATTTCAACTCTTAGCTTCTGATTTAAAACAATAACACAATCACTTTTCCTTCTTTATTTTTCCTGGTAGTACTCATTACCATTTAAACTGTGTCCAGAGGGCACTGACATGGACAGTAGGCATTATGTCTTAGAATTAGAAATTCAATGTCTAGGAATTTGTGCTATACAAATAATCAGAATAGATCTCATAGAGGCACATAAAACTGAATTTATCACCATGCTGTCTTAAGTTCTAATAAATTATTATAACAAATACACATAGATAGGGAAAATTTTCTAATACAAATACATCAGACAGCTGATACCGAGTATCTTTGTTGATTATATGTGTGATTTTTGTTTTCTTATCTATGGGGTTTCCTAATTTCTTGGCAGTCCATATTGTTTTCTACTCATGACATTTTCTTTCAAAGTTTCCTTCATCTTATTGTTATGTTGTACACATTTTTTCCTTCCTTTTTATGCATTATTAAGAACTAGAAAAGTTTGAGATTTTATTCCACTTGTAAATTGACAAATTAGCCTGTCTCACTACCATGGATGCTAATAAGTTACCAGACTCCTGAATCAGAGACAAAGAATTTGATTACCCACGACACAGAAAGCAGCATGGAATGTCAGACTACTTTACTTGTCAATTCCTCTTACCCTGAGCCCATGGCAGCAACATGGGTGGGCCTAGCTACATATATTGCACACACTATGCATTACATAACAGGAAACAAGTTCTGAGCGTAGGTAACTAAGAGTTTTATAATGAATAGGAAGCCTTCGTGAGTTTAGCTCATTATCTTTATTATACTGAACAGTGAACAAATTTGTCCTTTTGTCCATAGGCAGACATATCATTATGTACTAAAGCTGATTACAATAGATTTATTCTTGAAAAGACTGTCTAGAACACAGGACAAGTGGAGCTATGTTTGTAAGATGGGCAGAAATGGGAGGCTTGTATGGAATTCACTCCCAACATGTTTATGTTGTGTAATAATAATAATAATAATAATAATAATTTTGTTTTCTATTTGGAAAGAGAAATGAGATTTGCTGAGACAGAGAGGAAGGGAAGGAGAGAAAGAGAAAGAAACAATTTTCTGAATGGAATCTAACTTCAGTCAGGGTGTAATTCTCCATAGAAGTGACACTAGAGCTGAGATCCAGAGGATTTGGAAGAGATTTATAGAAATAGATTAATACATTCTTTATGGCTGAGTAATATTCCATATATATGTATATACATATATATATAAATATATATATATATTCCATATATGTATATCCTCTGTGTGTGTGTGTGTGTGTGTGTGTGTGTATATATATATATATATATATATATATATATATATATATATATGTATGTACATAAAGCATGTTGGGAGTGAATTCCATATAAGCCTCCCATTTTGCCAACTTCCATTTATAAAATAAATAAATCATGGAGGTAAAAAGTGCAACATGAGGGATATAGTCAATAATATTGTAATAATTTTGTATGGCGACAGATGGTAGCTACATTTATTGGGATGAGCATTTCATAATTTATACAATTGTCATATGACTATTGTGTACACTTGAAACTATAATGTTGTAAGTCAAATATACTTCAATAAAAACCAAGATTTATACAAATTTTCCAGACAGAGGGCAAACTAGCGTGTAAGCCCGGCACTGTAGACAGCACATGCCAGAACTGAGTGAAGAATGGCTGGGCTGAGGCACCAAGAGCCAGAGGAGAGCAGTGTCACGAGAGGCTGCAGACATGTGAGAGGCAGGGATACGGTCCTCCAGGCGAGGTGAAGGCCTTTGCTGCTTATCCAAAGATCAGAAGGGAAACATTGAAAATTATGCTTTTTGTTTCTGTTATTTGGTTATTTGTTTTTAAGTAGGCTCCACACACATCGTGGGGCTTGAACTCATGACCCTGAGATAAAGAGTCACATGCTCTACAGACTGAGCGAATCAGGCACTCCTGTTTGGTTGTTGTTGTTTTTAGTCAAAAGAATGACACAACTGGATTTTTGTTTTGAGAACCTCATCTAATGCCAGTGTAGAAAGAGGAGCCAGAAGGGATTGAGAACTTGTTAATGTTTGAAGTATCATAATTTTAATACTAGAGTAATGACATTTATTCATTTCTGAAGTTTGAGTCAAATTTGAGGGTCACACTTACTTTTTGTGTGGCAGAGAGCACCTTTTTACAAATTTATCAATACATGGACTTTTCAGTGCTTTTGTACTTGTCAGTACATTTGGCAACAGGTATAAATGGCTTTTTGTGTTGATTATATCAACCACAGCTCCCTTGCATGAAGGATGGAAGGACACTAGGCACACGGAAAAGCTTCTCCATGTTTGCAGTGAGGCAGTGCTTAATATAATATTGCTTAAAAAGCCCTGTAGTTCTTAATATGCACAGATGAAAAAGCAGAGTGAGTAAATTCAATGATTAAAAAAAAAGCATCTATCTACTGTCATCTATCTATCTATCTATCCATCTATCATCTATCTATCTATTCATCCAACCATCCATCCTTATATAGATCAAACAGACTATTTTATGAGGAAGTTAAATTAATTTAAAAAATTTAACCTAGTTCTTATTTGAAAGAGATCAGTTAATGCCCACAGACATTGACATTTTAGTAGTAGAAGTCTTCCAACATTACCTTCTACTTATAAAACAGCTTCAGCGGAGATCATCTGTGGATGGATTATCTGAAAGAAGCTATTTTTAAAAACAATGCTCATATAAAAGATACAATGAATATTTCAATGTATATTGGTTTAATCATATTGCTGCTTATAGTTTTGATTATTCAGAGTTAGTCTGAACTTGACTGAAATTATGTGAGGAATACCTGAACATGTCACAGAAAAAGTGCTCTTCAGAATATGACCAAAGATGAATATTCAAGAATATGCACTTTAGGAATTTTTTGATAAAAGAAAAGTAATGGCTTGTCATTTTTATCAAAATAATATAAGATTAATTAATAACTCATAGAACATCTTTAATTATATCTTATTGCATAAATTGTGTATATTAAGCATTGATGAGTTAAGTCAATGAGCTACCATGTTTTTAAGTTTATTTCTGTGGTTCAGGGATATATGTGAACCCCTATACAATGCATGTCTTATGCAAATTTCCAAAGCAATAATGGTAATCAATGTGAAATTTGAGTTTCTGTCACTACTTATGAAACATCACAATTCAGTATCCTACTCTATACCTCTATATCCACACACCTTAAATGTGCAACATGTATATGAGAAGTGCCAAAAAAGGAAGAGAATAAAAGACCTAAGAGACTAACAGAAATTGAGAAGACCCAGTAATAATGGAGAAGGTGGATCCAATTCTCCATGAATTTTCTGAGTAAGGCCCATTGAAACCCACTACCGGTTCCTTCTGCTCTTAAAAGGAATGTAGAATATTTAGCTGTATCACCTGTAGCAAATTCAGTACCAGAAAATACATAACAACTAGTTACTATAAGGGAAATAAACTTCTCAGTGACAATAAACACAAGCATAAATTAAATACTCTAAACAATGAAACTAGCAGTATTTAGAGAAGAGATACTAATTACTACCAATTATTCATTTTTTAAATAAATATTTCTGAGCACTTACACGTTAGGTAGTATTCAGTTACAGGGAATATAGAACTGAATAAAATACCTAGAAATATCTGCTCTAAGGGAGTTTATATCCTAGTAGAGATAGCCTGATAATAAAATAAAAATTTGTGGATAGATATTTAATATCAGGTAAGCTAATGCAATATAAATTGTTTTTTATGCACAACACGGATTGTTTTAAAATGGTATTTCAATTGCACGGCTAAAGGAATTACAAAGTACTCATAGTACATGTGAATATAGAAAGTCCTGTGTGTGTGTATGTGTCTGTGTGTGTGTGCGCGCGTGCACGTGCATATCTACATAGAACATTAATGGAATCCGTAAAACGGCTCATTTACTCTCTTTGGCAAGTGACAAGTTGACATATTTATATTTTTTAGTGCAAATCTAATTAGAGATTTTAAGAAGTGATCTTAACAAAATCTTATCAAATAAATGATATTTGGGGACAACAATAAATCTCATAGAAGCATGTCTTAGAGGATAATGCATGTTAACTTTCTTGTCTGTACTTCATCTTATGATCACTTGACAGGAAATGCAAATGTTTTCCATAAGTGGCTTCTATGTTAATCTAAGTGTCTGACCTTTTCATAATGCAGTAATTTTTTTTAGTCTTTTCTCTTTGATTTATCTCTCTCATGAAAGGCTGCTTTTCTTTTTTTCATTTTTATGGTGCCAGCAGAATTATTAAAGAGCTGTCAATCGAACGATGGCTGTCATTGTCCCTTTTTACAAGGAGAGAATATTAAACAAGACCATGTCAACTTTGTAAAAATAGCTCCTTTCTGCATGCAATATATATACTTGTTGCTTGTAATAATAAGTACTGTAATTAATGTTGATTTAAAAAAATCTACACAAATATAGCATAAATAGTAAATGAGGTATGTTGACAGCTTTTATATATGTAAGCATTTATTACTTTGTGTTTATGGCTCAATCTTTACTATCTTTTCCCTCCCCTCTACTCCAATTGTTTTGAGAAAAAAAACATTTCCTCCATAATTATATTGCAAACTACTTTACTTTTCAAAAGGCAGTCTTTTTCTGGAAAAATTTTTCTAATGAAAATCACTCACATGTATGTAGCAATAAAAAGATTAAGTCCAAATTTGTAGAATTAAGGAATAAGAGAGCTGGAAATTTATTAGGAAGGGTCCCCAAAGAGCATAATTCTAATTTAGTATCGTGGTCCATATTCCTCATTGAAACCTTTTAATAGGTCATTGTTTAAATGAAAAGTTCTTTTTTTTTTTTTTTTTTTTTTTTAACAGACTCTTGATGTTGGTCAGCAGTCTCTGTGCTTCTGAAATGTGGACATAGGAATGATTATTTTTCTCACTCTGTTGAGTGATGCACACCTTATACATTAAACATTTGCAAATGTTACATTGAAATCTTTTGAGAACCATGTTCTTACATTCACTTAAACTAATAATTTAAGCTGGGTGTGGTTTGACGATCAACTTGAAGGAAAAAGCATACTCCTATGAAATCCCTTATTTTCCAGTTAAGCAAGAGAAGTAGTATAAATCTTGCTATTGTATTTAAATGAAGCAATGCGTACCAAGAGCTGTCAGGAACTAAACAGATAGTTGAAAAGAAAGGGTTCTTGATTGTATGAAGAAATTACATAGAAATGGCAGTTTTCTAAAGAAAAAATTTGCCAGGATTCACAGCCTTTTTTCCTTCAGTCTATCTTATTAAAATCTTCTAGAGAAGATCCCAGCTCAGAAAAAAGATCAAAAACAAATTAAGAGTGATTTGATGATATGGATTGGCAATTACCCTGCATCTGTAATGTAGACACAATTAGGAAAGAAAAGAGTCACAGCATACAATTCCTGAAACACTTTGACATTTCTGGGAATAAAATGAATATTTAGAAAATGCACAAAAATCTATTGAATTGCTCACTCTTGCACTGGGAAGGATTAGAAAATTACTTCTAGGCCTGTGCTCTCAGGGCCTCATCCCATCCATTCGAACCAGAACAACCATGAATATGTTTTAAACCTAAAACATTTTATTTAAACATGAAAATAACAGGGGTCGCCTGGGCAGCTCAGTCAATGTAGCAACTGACTTCCACTCAGGTCATGATCTTGCGGTTCCTGGGTTTGAGCCCTGCTTGGGGCTCTATGCTGACAGCTCGGAGGCTGGAGCCTGCTTCAGATTCTGTGTCTCTCTCTCTCTGCCCCTTTCCTGTTCACACACTCGTCTGTGTCTCTCTCAAAAATAAATAATATTAAAAAAAATAATAAAATTAAAAATAACATTTAAAAATTTAATAAAAGATTGTTCGAGAGAAAGCAATTGATCTTCATTGAAATAAATGAATCCTTAACAGAGGTTTGTAAATTCTACTCTTCCATAGTATATAAACCTTAAATGAAAGTTAACTTAATTGTTCCTTAGCATTTGTTCCTTTATATCTACTTATTTGTTTATCCTTCTTTAATTTTGATTTTGGAATTATTTTTTAAAGTTGTATTCAGGGGCACCTGGGTGGCTCAGTTGGTTAAGTGTCTTAACCATAGTGTCCTGGGTGGTTATCACACCGCTGAATAACACAGCAATGCTGTACCATTTTCATTAAGAATCTTTAAGCCCATGATATGAGGTCATTTGTCTCTCAAATGATGTAGGCACATTTTTTTCATCGGAACTCGTAACAGTGAAATATGTTCTGGATGCAAATGTGACCCCGTCTGTACAAAGAATTTCAGTTCACCGACATCAGTTTACTTCATGATCAGGATCTCTTCCTTTAGAATTTTTTAACTTGATGGGGACGAATGCCTTAGAGGCAATGGAGTTATTGCAAGGCAATATTATATATTGTATATACAACTTGAAATACTGCCATCATTTTTCCAAAATGCTATGACTACCAAAATAAAAAGTTAGTTTTTGCCATTATATAATCTCTTAATGAACCCATGTAAAAGCATGACTATCTGAGTCCAACAAGGTTTTTGTTTGTGTCCGTTTTCACTTTATAGGATATTTTTACTAGTCAAGGTTGCAAAGCACTCTTACAAAAGAAAGTTTGTGGTATCTTCCTATACTATTTCTGCACATAATGAATCCCACAGTGCCTATCTGAGCCTCTTATTAGACATTCTTTTTTTGTGACTTGCAGCTATGAAATACATATTGGATCTTTCTTTAGGGAACTTACCACCTACTGCTGCAGGCCACCTTATACCTATTTTAAGGGACTTAAATGCTAAAAAGCTTGAAATGAAGTTATTCAAAATTTTTCTCTTTTCCCATATGATCAGAATGTTCAATCTAGAGATACGCTAGAAACTTCAAGACAATAAGAATGATGAGGACAAACAAGATTCTTGACAGGTGTAATGAAATTATCAAGCAGCTTACTAAGACCCAGACTGCAGAGAAGTATATATATATATATATATATTATAGAATCTATATATAATATAGAACACACATATATAATACATTGCATTATATAAATGCAAAAAAATGAACTATTGGGACTTCATCAAGGTTAAAAGCTTCTACATATCAAAGTAAACAAACAAAACTAAAAGGCAGCCTATAGAATGGGAGAAGATATTTGCAAATGACATATCTGATAAAGGGTTAGTATCCAAAATGTATAAAGAACTCATCAAAGTCAACACCCCCCCCCAAGAAAAAAAAAACAAGTGATCCAGTTAAGAAATAGGCAGAAGACATGAATATACATTTTTCCAAACAAGACATCCAGATGACTAACAGACACATGAAAAAATGCTCAACATCACTCATCATCAGGGAAATACAAATCAAAACCATAACGAGATACCACCTCACACCAGTCAGAATGCCTAAACTTAACAACACAAGAAGCAACAGGTATTGGTGAGGATGCTGAGGAAGGGGAACACTCTCATGCTGTTGATGGGAATGCAAACTAGTGCAGCCACTCTGGAGAACAGTATGGAGATTCCTCCAAAAATTAAAAATAGAATTACCTCATGATCCAGTAATTTCACCAGTAGGTATTTACCCAAAGGATACAAAAATACAGATTTGAAGGAATACATGCACCCTGATATTTATAGTAGTACTATCAACAATAGCCAAACTCTGGAAAGAGCCCAAATGTCCATCAATGAAGATATGATATATGTACACACACACACACACACACACACACACACACAGAGAAATGTCTATCTATCTATCTATCTATCTATCTATCTATTATCTATCTATCTATCTATCTATCTATTATCTATCCGTGTATATATATATAATATTATATATATATATATATATAATATTTTATATATATATATATATATAATATTTTATATATATATATATATATATATTTCATGGTTTCTATTCTCACATTTAAGTCTTTCACCCATTTTCAATTTATTTTTGTGTGTGAATAAGAAATTGGTTCAGTTTCATTCTTTTGCATGTAGCTGTCAAGTTTTACCAACACCATTTTTTGAAGAGACTGTCTTTTTTTCCATTGGATAGTCTTTCCTGCTTTGTCAAAGATTAGTTAACCATATAGTAATTGGCACATTTCTGGGGTTTCTATTCTGTTCCGTTGATCTACATGCCTGTTTTTGTGCCAGTACCACGCCGTCTTGATGACTACAGCTTTGTAGTACAGCTTAAAGTCCAGAATTGTCATGCCTGCAGCTTTGCTTTTCTTTCTCAGGATTCCTTTGGCTATTTGGGGTCTTTTGTGGTTCCACACAAATGTTAGGATTGTTTGTTCTAGCTCTGTGCAAGATGCTGGTGGTATTTTGATAGGGGTTGCATTAAATGTATAGACTGTGGGGCACCTGGGTGTCTCTGTCCAAGCTCCGACTTCAGCTCAGGTCATGATCTCGCAGTCAGTGAGTTCGAGCCCCACATTGGGTTCTGCGCTGATGGCTCAGAGCCTGGAGCCCGCTTCACATTCTGTGACTCCCTCTCTTTCTGCTCCTCCCCCACTCGTGCTCTGTCTCTCTCTGTCTCTGAAAAATGAATAAACGTTAATCAAATTTTTAAAAAATGTATAGATTGCTTTGGGCAGTATTGATATTTTAACAATGTTTGCTCTTCCAATTAGTGAGCATTTAATGTTTTTCCATTTGTGTCCTGTTCAATGTCCTTCATAATTTTTCTATAGTTTTCAGGGGACAGATCTTTTACCTCTTTGGTTAGGGTTATTCCGAGGTATCTTAAGGTTTTTGGTGCAATTGTAAATGAGATCAATTGCTTGATTTCGTTTTCTGCTGCTTCGTAATTGGTATTTGAAATGCAACAGATTTCTGTACGTTGATTTTATATTCTATAAGCACTATATTGTAAGCGGAAAATGTAATGTCTTATTAAAACTGTAGTTAAAATTGGAAAAAAATTGTACACGTATGTTAAATAGAGCTATTGCCCCTCTAAATAAAATCCAAGAGGGCATTTTTGCAGTTTGAGGGAGCAGTTCATTAGTTACTAAATTATTAAAATAGAAGTTCAGAATTATTTTTTGACTGCAAATAATTATGACATAGATACCTGTTGTTAATTTCTTCTGATGCCACTTTGGGGAAGAGGTCAGAGGTCAGAGTGAAAATACAGAAGTTAAAATATCCCTCACCGACCGTTGGGCTGCATGGAAATGAAGGCAGCATTTAAAAATTCTGTCAAGAACAGAAGTCTGAAAGCTAGGTTCAAATAGTTCAGTAGAGAGAATAGATCTCAAACCTTCCACTAAAGTTATTTCAAATGATATCTGGAGAAGGTACCCTGAAGGAAATGCCAGAGGTGACAATTTTCTGTTAAAAGATGTATAATTTTCCTCATATCCTCAAGAAAACTGAAGTTCTGCAGACGTAGCCATGTGTGCTGTGTGGCTCCGAGTATGCCGACAGGATTCTAAGAATCCACAGGGTTCTCATGGTTATTGAATACAAAACTCAATGAATAATTCATAAACTGCATTTTAATTTCTTCTCATGTTCTATATTTAGTAAAGCTTCACCAATTACTCAACATCTGCATTTCATTCCAGTCTAAGGGTTTGTAAAATTTAGCTTCACCAAAGGGATTATTATATCATAATTTATTTTCTCTTGATGACAATGATGGAGATGCTGTTCGAACAATAATCTTCCCATAAAAAAATCTCTAAACTTTGAAAAGAAATCTGTCTACTAATCGTTCACTCAAGTGGTTGTGGAAATTTATGTATGTAATTTGGGGAAGAAAAATGTTAGATGATTTCTCAGGAGGATTGAGACATACTTGCACCCTTGCTTAAAGTGAATTGTAGAAAAAAAATTTAATGCCTTAAAGTGATTTATATTAGTTATCTTAAAATAGAATGGATTTTGAAACTCTCATCTTGCATATTAGGAAATTCACAAGCATGACATTGACTTCGGTGTATATTTTGCGGAGAATGACATTTCTGCTTTCTTTATCTCTTCACACTTTTAAGTCCAGGATTGCAGTTCTAGACTTAGGGAACTTAGAAAAGTTAATAATTGTTTTAAAAAATAAATTGTACTTAGATTGGTTGAGTTGATGTCTGACTTGAAATCAAGAAGATTAGGAATAACTTTCTACCCCTTTTTTGACTATGTTAAAATGAGATGTATTTTAGATATTAATGTCTATATTGCTTTATATGTCTGTTATTAATGACAGATATTACGTTTGGCAGGTTTACCCTCAAATTTCAGTAGTATGACACAATAAAAATTAATTTATTGAACACATATTAAACAAAGCATGGTATTCTTTGGTGAGGGGAAGCTCTCTTCCTTCTGTTGAGGTAGGGATAGAGTCTTACTATAAGCATGCTTATAGAATTCCCTTTCCTACAAAAGCCATAGTAGTACATAAACATAGATCTTTATTTATATCCATTGAAGTTTGTGGGACAGTATTACTATAAAGGGTGTATTTGGTCTATCATTGGGAAGTAATTAAAGGAACTGAGGAATACCGAAATTTTCACCAAAGGACATATATGCAAAATAAATATGTAAATCAATTAATACTTATCCCATGCTCGAGCTTCAGCATACAACCCCGATGCTTGCCAATCTTCCATGCTGCAATCCACAGCATAGTTCCTTATCTAAACCTGGATGTCGGATAATATACCAATAGGATCAAAATAAGCCAAAGGCTTCTTTGCCTATTTACTACCAAATCCTAAGCAATTCAAGTTTTAATTTTATCAAACCAGTGCAAACAAAATAAACAAACGAACAAAACCCAAGGAAATAAACTTCCAGTAAGAAACACAGTGTGCACAAATATTGTTATTTGATCTAAAGTCCACAGCTGAGTTGCAGTAGATTAGGCCCCCCATTTGACCTTCTCTTCAGTATAGAAGGATAGTGGCCGACTTTCAGGAGAGTTTCTTCCAGGCCAGTTTAAGTTAGTCTTGTCATCCTTGTGATCTGACAGCTAAAGATTCACAAACCTTTTGTTCAGCCCAGCAGTTGCACTCTTCAGGCTTTGATCTGTAAAATAACAGTAAACGTGATAAATCATTAGCCATCATTGTAGTCCTTGAAGGCAGCACTAATGGGGGACTTGGGAAATGTAGAGTGCTCTTTGTCTGCTGTGTATTTTATTGCCCTTAAATGGTCCAGAAGAAGAAGAAGAAGAAGAAGAAGAAGAAGAAGAAGAAGAGGAAGAAAAGCTGTCAGAAGGGCAAGAGAGACTGTGGCAAAGTATCTGTCAAAGGAAATTAGCATGAGATTGTAGATTAAATAGATTTTATTATTCTAAAAAGTTAAGTGAGAAACAAAAAAAAAATGCAGTAAATTTGAAATGTTTTTAAGAGTTAAAGTATTGTTGAAAAGGAGACGCTATATAAATCACTCTTCGCCATACAGTTGTGAAGAGGAAAGTTGTTCCTTTCCTGATGCTTGCTTCCTAGATGATTAGTGGAGAGCATGTTAAAAAAAAGGGGTCAGGGTGCTTGGGTGGCTCAGTCAGTTGAGTGTCCGAATTGGGCTCAGATCATGATCTCGCAGTCTGTGAGTTTGAGCCCTGCATCGGGCTCTGTGCTGACAGCTCGGAGCCTGGAGCCGGCTCCGGATTCTGTGTCTCTCTCTCTCTCTCTCTCTCTGCCCCTTCCCCGCTCATGCCCTGTCTCTCTCTGTTAAAAATAAATAAACATTAAAATAAAAAGTGTTCTCGATAGACTGACCCTGCCGAGGGAAATAATGTAAAATGCCCTTGTGGCGTTTCTTTATCCTCTAGTATAAAATAATTGGCAGGAAAAATAAGACTTTTGTTTGAAACCAGAGACAATTTTATTGTTTTATTCTATTCAAATTGACTGGCTTTTTTTTTAAGTGTATTTATTTATTTTGAAAGAGAGAGTGTGAGTGAACAAGAGAGGGGCAGAGAGATGGGGGGGATAGAGAATCCTAAGCAGGCTCCGTGCTGTCAGTGCAGAACCTATCTTAGGGCTGAATTTCACAAACCTGGGATCATGACCTGAAATGAAATCAAGTCGGACCATTAACCACTTAACCGACTGAGCCACCCAGGTACCCCAAATTTACTGTTTTTTTTCCCAAACAGTTCAATCATTTATCTATTTTCTAAATAAATTGTTTTTAATTTAATTTAATTTAATTTAATTTAATTTATTTAATTTTTTGTCTTCCAAATTTTTATTTAAGTTCTAGTTAGTTAACATATACTGTAATATTGGTTTCAGGAGTAGAATTTAGTGATTCATCACATATAACACCCAGTGCTCATCACAAGTGCCCTGCTTAATGCCCATCACCCATTTAATCTTTCTCCACAATCTCCCCTCCAGTAACCCTCAGTTATTTCTCTATTGTTAAGAGTCTCTTGCACAGTTAGAGTGGCTAAAATGAACAAATCAGGAGACTATAGAATGCTGGAGCGGATGTGGAGATTAAAAATAGATCTACCCTATGACTCAGCAATAACACTGCTAGGAATTGCTGATGCATAGGGGCACTTGTACCCCAATGTTTATAGAAGCACATTCAACAATAGCCAAATTATGAAAAGAGCCTAGATGTCCATTAACTGATGAATGGATAAGGAAATTGTGGTTTATATACACAATGGAATACTACTTGGCAATGAGAAAGAATGAAATATGGCCCTTTGTAGCAACATGGATGGAACTGGAGAGTGTTATGCTAAGTGAAATAAGTCATACAGAGAAAGACAGATACCATATGTTTTCACTCTTAGGTGGATCCTGAGAAACTTAGCAGAGGACCATGGGGGAGGGGAAGGGGAAAAAAAAAAAGCTAAAGAAGGAGGGAGACAAACCATAAAAGACTCTTAAAACCTGAGAATAAACTGAGGGTTGATGGAGGGTGGGAGGGAGGGGAAAGTGGGTGATGGGCATTGAGGAGGGCACCTGTTGGGATGAGCACTGGGTGTTGTATGGAAACCCATTTGACAATAAATTTCATATTGAAAAAATAATAAAACGTTAAAAAAAAGAGTCTCTTGCAGTTTGCTTCCCTCTCCCCCCCCCCCAATTCCATAGCTTCATCTATTTTTTCCCTAAATTCCACATATGAATGAAACCATGTGGTAATTGTCTTTCTCTGACTGACTTAATACACTTAGCATGATACACTCTAGCTCCATCCACGTGTTGCAAATGGCAAGATATCATTCTTTTTCATGGTTGAATCATATGGCAAGCCATAATGACTTTTAACAAAGACTTACTTTGCAAATTTATAACAAGTTTATCTAGTAAGAAAATAATGCTGTAGAATTTCTGCTTAAGTACAAATAGAGCTAAGATAAGAAAATAGAAACCACGCACAGTGTTCACCCAAGGAGCCCTATTCTCTCTCTCCTAGTTCCTCCCCTGGTCCCTTCCTCCTTTTGTTTTCTTTCTTGTTTGCTTTCTTTCACACACCCAGTCAATGAAATTTACCAATTACTTACTTTGTTGCAGGCTCAGGGAAGCATACTGGAGAAAGAAAGAGGAGTTGTGATTAAAAGGTGAAAAGATCCATGGAAAGAAAAGAGAGCATGTATAAAATTTTGGAAAAGATGAGCAGAGTATGAAAAGAGAAAATTATTGGGCCTATAGAACAAAGTCTATGGACCACACTTTGTGACACAGATTCCTGGTATAATGCAATTGCTTCTCTCCTGTGAAACCTGGATGCCATGGGGACTATCTTGTTCCCTATCACATGACACTTAGTCTACTTAACTACTATTCTCTTTCAACTTGTCCCCAATGACCACTACTCCTAAATGCAAAAAAAAAAAAAAAAAAAAAAAGACATCCCCATTACCTTTATCGCTTGTTCTTCTGCCAATCAAATCGAAGTCAGATGAGGCACATTGATACGGGACTATTGTTTTTATTGTCTAACTATAAAATGGCAACTTTATCATTTTCCACCCTTCATGACTCGAACGCTCAGTTTTCCTAACAAAAATAAAGGGAAAATTAAAATGGTGGCATAATTCACTGAGACATAGGGTGAGTTTAAAGCACATAGATTGGGAAGCCCAGAACTGTTTTCTATTCACGGAGGAATAAGTTCGATCTGAGAGTGTTTCTGTGGTTAAGATGGAGGACATATTTGCAGAGTAACACAGCCTTGTGATAGTTGAAGGAAGGACAATATGTAAGTCCCAAGATATTGCCATGGACTATACATTCTTCCTTTATATGTAAAGGGGCTCATTAGAGTAATCGTAGGACAAAACACACTCTAGGTGTGAATATCTGAATAGGAATGAGTAACACATCTCTCTAAAGCAGAAACCCCATTACTATAATTCCTTTGTTATGAGAAAGATAAAAATCTCTCCTTGCAAGTATCCTTCCTGTAGTATCCTCAATGGTTGCCACTAAGATATGTTCATATCCTAATTCCCAGAATCTGTATTATCTTTTATGACAAAAGAGTGAATATTACTTTATATGGCAAGAGATGTGATTAAGTTAAAGATGTTGAGAGGAGGAAATTGTCTGAGATTACTGGAGTGGATCTTAAATGCAACCAGAATGTGTCCTTTTAAGAGAGAGCCATAGGGAGTTTTGACACAGACCCAAAGGGGAGAAGACCCTGTGTGGAAGGAGCAGAGACAGATGGGTCAAAAGCCAAGGAATGACAGTTACCACCTAGCGCTTCCCAAGAGAGTCTTGATTTTAGTTCAGGGAAACTGGTTTTGACTTTTGACATCCATAACTATGAGAGATTAAACTTACGTTGCTTTACTTTTTAAAAATTTTTTGAATGTTTATTTATTTGTGTGTGTGTGTGTGTGAGAGAGAGAGAGAGAGAGAGAGAGAGAGAGAGAGAGAGAGAGAAACAGAGCATGAGCTGGGTAGGGACAGAGAGAGAGAGACACGGAATCTGAAGCAGACTCCAGGCTCTGAAATGCCAGCACAGATCCTGATGTGGGGCTCAAACCCACAAACCGTGAGATCATGACCTAAGCTGAAGTGAGACACTTAACCGGCTGTGTCACCCAGATGCCCCAAACTTCTGTTGTTTTAAACCAGAAAGTTTTTGGTTATTTGTTACAGCAAACATAGGAAACCAATACATTCCACAATTTTGGAAACTCTATTTCTGGAAGCATGATCTAACCAAATGAAAAGCAGGAATGTGATTAAGCGAATTGCACATAGGTCAAAATGTTTTGGTGTGGTGACTCCAGAGGATGCTGTGCTTAAATTCAATTTATATATAATCCCAGCGGCAATGGAGATGACTTCTGTGACTGCCCAGCTGCTTGCTTGCGAATGGTGGGACCCAACAGAAGTTAGAAGTATTTTTAGCATGAAAGGTAGGCTGTAAGTGGCTCATTATCTCCCAAACTCAGAGCTAGAAGAAATAGCAGAAGCAGGGAAGGAGTGGGTATCAGGCACAAGCATGTTTCATACTTGATTAGCTGATGTCATGGGGGCAAAGTAGAGACTCAGAACTAGGAGAGCATAAGGAAGGTGGGGTTAAATGAGAATGATAAGCATATGGATAGCTGTTAGAATTCAATTAATAAGGGGGTGCCTGGTTGGCTGAGTCAAGAGAGCTTGCAACTCTTGTTCTCACTATTGTGAGTCGAGCCCCACGTTGGGTGTAGAGATTACTTAAATAAATAAACTTGTAAAAAAGAATATAATTGATAAATAAAATGTCTAAGTTACAAAAGGAGCATGAGAGATACCGAACAAGTGGTGAAAGTGTGCTTAGGGAGTCAGAAAATATTTTGACATCAAAGGTATGACCTCAGAGTCAGTAGGAAGTTGCCAGGTAAACTCTAAGTTGTCCGTATTACTTTTTGGACCATAGGAAAACCTCACTGAAAGCTATGATCATCTTTTTTTCTCCAAACAAATTCTGAGCTTCATGAATTCAATGACTCTACCCATCTGGTACCTCCAGATTGTAAAATACTCTCTGGACACATTGTAAGGTATATCCATGAGTAAATCAATAAACAATATTTAGAAGGGTACATAGCTACTATTTATAGGTTAGAGGATGACAAGTTATTGGGTGAGCTAGTGGTAGTGTTGTAATAATGCTTAATTCAGTTCCTAGGGCATGGTAAGTAGCTGTAACTATAAGTAATAATATACATAAAAATGAGTCATTTATGATAACCTTTTCAATGTCATACACATTATTGAGATGCTTCTGGAGGAAAATGTCCTTGTCTGGCATATATTTTAAATTTATTTATTTAGTTTGAGAGAGAGAGAACCAGTGAGCAAGGAGCAGAGAGGGAGAGGGGGACAGAGGATCCAAAGTGAGCTCTGCTGTCAGTGGAGGGCCCGATGGCAGGGCTTGAGCTCACGAAGCAAAGATCATGACCTTGCCAAAGTCAGACGCTTAACCAACTGAGCCACCCAGGCACCCCTTCTCTGACATATCTGATTCTATTCCTTATTACATTAGAAGGGTCAACATATGTTTACTAGTACATGCTTTCAGGACAGGAACTGAATGAAATCTGGTAGAGAGAAAAATACTATGGAATCAACAACTCCAAACTTTCTTTTTAATTTTACTAACTACTTAACTTGAAAAATAAGAGCTAATGTAAGAGCTAATGCATAGTGAAGATTTTATACTCTTAACCTTTCTCTCAGCCTATAAATCAGACTCAGGCAAAAAATGGTAGCTTCTTTCTCCTTTCTTATTTCTATAACTTTCCTTTTCTAATGAAGCTTTAAGCATGGAAGAGGTCAGTATCAATGACTTTCATAAAACTGACACATGAAAAAGCTGTTTTCCTTCCCTGAACTTTGAATGAACTTTAGTGACTATTTTCTTAAACAAAATATGGTATTTAATTGTTAGAATGCTTCTGCAAAAGCCGTCAGTTCAATTTGTTGAAGAATAGCCAAAAAATATTTCCTTGTGTTTAGAAAAACAAAAAGAATCAAAAGAATTTTTTTCTTAATCAAGACACATTTTTGGTGTTGAGTTGTAGAAGTTCTTTATATATTTTGGATATTAACCCCTTATTGGATATGCCATTTGCAAATATCTTCTCCCATTCAGTAAGCTTCCTTTTTGTTTTGTTGATTGTTTCCTTTGCTGTGAAGAAGCTTTCTCTTTTGATATAGTCTCAATAGTATATTTTTCTTTTGTTTCTCTTGCATTAAGAGACATACCTTGAAAAATGTGGTTATGATCCATGTCAGAGAAATTACTACGTTTGTTTTGTTCTAGGATTTTTATGGTTTTAAGTCTGATATTCAGCTTTCACATCCATTTTGAGTTTATATTTGTGTATTATGTCAGAAGGTGGTCCAGTTGAATTCTTTTGCATTCTTTTATCGGCACCATTTATTGAAAAAAACTTGTCTTTATTGCATATTTTAGCCTCCTTTGATATAGATTAATTGATCATATAAGGGTGGGTTTATGTCTAGGCTGTCTATTCTGTTCCATTGATCTATGTGTCTATTTTTGTGCCAGTACCATACTGTATCGATTACTACAGCTTTGTAGTATTTCTTGAAATCTAGAATTGTGATACCTCCAGCTTCATTCTTCTTTTTCAAGATTTCTTTGGCTTTTTTGCATTTCTTGTAGTTCTAACCAAATTTTAATATTATTTGGTTTAGGTCTGTGACGAGATGCTGTTGGTATTTTTGATAAGGACTGCATTGAATCTGTAGATTGCTTTGGGTAGTATGGACATTTTAACACTATTAATTCTTCCATTTCATGGGCATAGTATCAAAAACACACGAAATAACATGCATTGGTAGAGTGTGGATTAAAAGGAATCCTTATGCAATGTTGGTAGAAATAGTGTTGCTGTAATAGTATTATATGGTGACAGGTGGCAGCTACTGTGGAAAACAGAATAGCGTTCCTCAAAAAATTATATCATATATAATATGATAAAAATGATAATATGATATCATATGATCCCATATCATATGATATGATCCCATATCATATAATAATATGATAAAAAATATCATATGATCCAGTAATTCCACTACTGGTTATTTAGTCAAGGGTAACAGAAACACTAGTTTGAAATGATATATGCACCTCTATGTTTATTGCACCATTATTTACAATAGACAAGATATGCAGGCAACCTAAGTCTCCATCAATAGATGAATGGATAAGGAAAATGTGGCACATATACACATACATATATATACACATGCATGTACAAATATATAAATCTCAGGAAGAAAAAAGAAGGAAATCTTACCAAATACAGTGGAATATTACACGACCATCAAAAAGGATGAGATCTTGCCTTGTGCAACAACATAGACAGACCTAGAGGGTAGTACGCTAAGGGAATCAAGTTATACTGAGAAAGACAATACCATATGATTTCACTCGTATATGGCATCTAAAAGAAAAACAAACGGATAAACAAACAAAGAACAAACAGAGTCTGCCCTATAAATACAAAGAACAAACTGATGGTTGCCAGAAGTCTCTATGATAGTGTTTTATGGTGATAGATGAGCACAGCCTAAAGTATAAACTTGTTTAATCACTATGTTGTACACCTGAAACTAATGTAACATTATGTGCCACCTATTCTTAAATAAAAAATACAAATAAAAAGAACAAAAACTACATATTTTGCTATATACAATACATTTTAAATGATCGAACAGTATTTTCTCACATGTTTTGATAAATGTTGTATTGTGAGTCATTATCTTTTCGTAAAATATTTTTTCTCTTTTTAAGTTGCATATCTGTCATTCTTATTTAAAAAGTGTGAATACATTTTTCCCAAATATAAAATTTCCTTGTTATACAAGAGTCACCCTCTTCTTGTGAACTCCAATCTTCAAACTTTGTTCAGTGCTGACACTATAGAACTACTTGATGTTAAAGTAATAACGTAGTTAATGTTTGAAAGCTTGCTTTATTTATAAAATTTATAATAATTGAAAAAACAAAGGAATTTCTGAATTATTATCTTAACTATATTAAGCTAGACTTAGTAAACATTCTCATGTCTGGAATGAAATTATGCCTGTCGATACAATTTAGATAGAACCAATTCATGTATTAATTCATTAATCTTTGTATTGATTCCCTAAATCAGAATCCTATATATGGTGGTGTGTTATTTATTACTCTGTATAGATTTCAGTTTTAATCAGCCAGATATGTTCTCTAGACAACACTTATTGGTGTAGATCTTTTTTTTTTTTTTAAGTTTGTTTATTTATTTTAAGGGAAAGAGAGAGAGCAGGGGAAGAGGCACAGAGAGAGGGAGAGAGAGAATCCCAAGCAGGCTCCATGACGTTAGCACAGAGCCTGACATGGGCCTCAATCTCAAGAACCACAAGATCATGACCTGAGCCAAAATCGAGAGGAAAGCTTAACCGACTGAGCCACCCAGGCACCCTGATGTAGATCTTTTTTAAGTACAATTTGAAGTAGTTGTCATTTTTCAACTGTTAAGTAAAGCTGATCTAGGAATTTGTGAAATACGGGGTTTTCCATGACTTTTGAGACTTTATATGCACATTATGGAAGGGAAAACATTAGTGACAAAGTAAAAAATTGAACACTTGAAGTTCACATCTGTTAATTACAAGCACTGGAAACTTGAGCAAGATAATTAAGCTCTCCCACCCTCCATTTCTAGCTTCAGAATTTGAAGAAAAACACATATTGTATATGATTGCTAAAATAATGAATACTGCAGTATATGTATCTAGCATGTATCTAACCTTTAACTTGTGTCAATAGTTGACTAATTCCTTAAATTATGATATTTTATTGGTTTCCAAACAAAAAATAACCAGTGTTTCTTCTAATGAATAAATTTACACATACATGTTAATTAGATAATTGGTTTATTATATAAGTTCATGAATTCCCAATCTTTTGAATGTATTTTCCTGACAATAGATTTGTAAACATTTTTAATCCATAATAACTCCCCTAGTGACTAAATCTTACACACTCAAGATCTTTGCAGTTGAATATACCTCTCCATAGTTAAATGGAAAGGGCTTTAGTAATTAAAATGTTTGAAATTAATGTGGAAATGACAAGGATCAAGACCACTACAATCTGAATTTGACATAATCTACATTTTATACATTTTGAACTTTTAGTAATTCAGCCCATTGGGGGCCAGATTGAAAAATAGCTTATAGGGGCGCCTGGGTGGCTCAGTCGGTTAAGCGTCCGACTTTGGCTCAGGTCATGATCTCGCGGTCTGTGAGTTCGAGCCCTGCGTAGGGCTCTGTGCTGACAGCTCAGAGCCTGGAGCCTGTTTCAGATTCTGTGTCTCCCTCTCTCTCTGACCCTCCCCCGTTCATGCTCTCTCTCTGTCTCAAAAATAAATAAAAATGTTAAAAAAAATTAAAAAAAAATCATTCAGTCTGCTTCAAGAGACTATCACATTAAAAAAAAGAAAAAGAAAAAGAGCTTATAAGTGTCATTTATAGTTATAGCTATTTTGAACTTTGTCTTTAATAATCGTGAATATGTTCACTGCCTAATAAAAAATTATTTACTTGAGAGACTGTCATTCAAATATCATTATAACTTGTCCATGATTCAAATCTTGGAATGATTCCATAGCTTTCAAATAAAGTCAGAGAAACATTCTTTGATAGAAAATTGGCTTCACTAATTGGTTTGTTGTGTTAGTAACATCTATGTTCAATTATACTCGTTATTGTAATAAACCTCACTTAAATTATATTCTACCTAAGTAGCAATATAACTCTGCGAAATTATTTTAAGAGTTGTTCAAAGAAAGTGTCTCTTTAAAGTCTAAATTCTGATGTTTAATTTTACTGCTCTGTAAAAAAAATATACTTTCTAAATCACTAATTAACTGGATTTTCTGGCAACATTGCTGAATCATATAAGTTGACTTGGAAGTATGGTTCATAGTGAAATTTATTACTACAATCAATTTTTAGAATGTATTCAATTTATGCAATGCATAGTTTTTAAAGATACATTTTATTAATTACTCCTGTCACTGAATTTTGAAATACATGTACAAGTGAGCTTTTTCTATGAATTTTAGTCTTTGTAAAATGTATGGAGTAAGTGAATTTCCTGTTCATATTGCAAAATAAGCTATACCAACTTATTTTTACATAATATCTGTAGTTTAGTAGCCGTAGTTAATAATGTTTTCTAAGATAAATAAATGTTTGTTTTGTATTTGTTGAATATGTCTTTTTACTTAAAATTAAAATTGATTGCTTATAACTTGCTTCATTCCTTAAATTACTGCTACACACAGTACAAACATCATAGGATGCGGATAGTTGCAACTACACTTTTAGTAAGTTCTGCAGAGGGTTTTCCAGCATTCATGTAACTGTGTTGCCCTAAAAGATAATTTCCTCCACCTTGTTAATATCATTTGCCCTTTTCTAAGACTCATGGCAAAAGAAGTAATAAGAGCAGCCTCATTTTTTTGGAGTTATAACCAATAGGGAAAGAATCATAAGTTGTTAGTCAATGACTTAAGAATTGTTGCACAAGTCTGACAGAACTTAAAATAACTGATTGCCCAAAGGAATTGAAATGTTGGGTGTGTTAACCAGACAAGAAATACATCACATCAGGCTGCCCTCAGTTGAGGTATTCAAGAGTGTCTGTTTTATCAGATTATAATAAAATTGTTTTGTTGGAAAAAAGTTAAATTACTATAAGTGCACATAGAAAGAAGCAAATACACTTAAGAAACTAGGACATAAATGCTGACGATTCCCCTTCTAAGGTAAATATATAATAAATTGGCGTTTATTTTGCTTGCATATTTATGGCCTAAAGAATTGAGAATTTATAATGTATGATGCCAGGCTTAGAGAATACAGAGCTTTAGAAAAATATATAATTATGTATAGTATAAATACGATATATTATGTTTCTTTATGATTATTGATGATGTTTTGTGATACTGTAATACAAGTATTATTTGATTCTTGGCTCTACTTTCATAGAAATCGTGCCTCTTTAAACACAGCTGTACTTTATCTTCCCTCTTTCATTAGTTATCCCAAGACTGGACTTCCTCCACACCTTTCATTTGCTACCTTGAAATAGCTGAAGTTTGCAACTTCAGCATTTCTATCTGTCTCTTGGCCTACTCAACATCATCCTTCACACCATAATGATATATTTGTTTCACTTCATAACACTGTCAAGTCCTAAAATCATAACATATGGCCCGTATGCACTGCCTATGCTTCTAATTTTTGAATGCCTTTGTATAAGTAATTTTATAAAAGATTTATAGACTCATCGAATGCTCAAGATCAAATGATCCATACTGATGAAGCTTAGTATTGTATAAATGAAGAAATTAAGACCCAGGGAGGTCACTGACTTGTCAAGACTGATTAATGACATGGCCGTGTATAAAAATTAAATCAGATTGGAATGAGATTTTTTTTTCTACTAACCATTTTGGTAACATCATCTGTGCTCTTTCAAAAATCAATGGAAATCCTAAAACGTGGACATTGTGTTTAAATTATATGGTTAAAATTTGCAAAATGATTAACTAAACAGAAAACCACATAGACTGTGATTGAATAAACAGATGTAGCAGTAATTAACGTTCTAGTTATTAGAGAAATGAAAGACCGCTGAGCTTGCACGGGTAACCACTGCTTCCAGTCTTACACGAAGACTGGAAGACCAGAGTGAATGGTAACTCAGGAGCACAGGAGACAGTTCAAGTAATAAATAGTTGATAAAATTTAACTGCCTCAGAATAAGTCATGTAAAGGAGCACTAGCAATAGTATAAATTCTTTTTGGTAGTTTAATTTTCCAGCTACTAGCAACACAATAACAGGTGTATTGGTACGAAACTTAACCTAGTGCCTGAATGGTGGAATATTTAAGTAAGAAGATTTCAAGAAAAATCCTTGACTTTGTGCATCATAGATTATCGTTTAATTACTTCATTTATTTGGGTTCAAATATACAAGTTTTTGCTCTTTAAGGGGAAGAATTATGGCTATATAGGATGTCATGATAAAGTCAGTAAATAAATTTTTAACTCAAATCTTCAAAAATTGAAGTATATATTTTGGAAAAATAGTTACCGTAAAGGTAGACCTTTAAGACATTTATTTTAGCAGAGTTGCTATTGGAAGAGTAATTTCTAAATAATTTCAGAATTTTGCAGCCAGCTTGAGCTTGCGCTTCATTAATGGGAGCAAATTTTATTGCCCTACTTGAGAATAGTTCAAAATAATTAACTGCAAGATGCTGGGGGTGACTAATTCAGTTAAATGTCTGGCTCTTGATTTTGGCTCAGTTCATGATCTCAAGGCTTGTGGTTCGAGCCCCCATCCAGATCTGCACTGACAGCATGGAGCCCGCTCGGGATTTTCTCTTTCCTTCTCTCTGCCCCTCCCCACCTCACAGAATAATATGCCAGTGATGTTTTTGCTTATGCTGGTTTCTTACCTGTCATTCCTCTTGCCACAGTGCCAGACTTCTCTCTGCCCCTCCCCACCTCACAGAATAATATGCCAGTGATGTTTTTGCTTATGCTGGTTTCTTACCTGTCATTCCTCTTGCCACAGTGCCAGACTCTCATGCCAATAACCGGAGCCGGCTCTACCTTTTTCTTAGCCCTTCACTTTGCCCATCTTGGTCTGTACATTGAGTGCCATGATTTTGTCTCTCACTTGGAAACATGATTGTTCTTCCTTAAATAGGACCTTCAAAATATAATTAAAAGTCAAACAAACAAAGAATCTCCACTTACATGTAATTGTATGATTACATACGACATACACCGCATAGATACCAACTTAAGTCCTAGAAATTTTCGGTTATAACTTCATCTACTTCACGAACTTTCCTAAGAACAAGACAAATATCTTAATAAACAAGACTGTGAGTAATGTGAATTCTGAGGAACATTCCTGATGCCAAACCAAAAAAAATTCTGAATCACATGATATCTTTGATAACATAGAGTCAGGGATGCAAAAATGTCGTTCCTGGTGAGCAGTGAGTGGAGACACAGCTAGCTGACAGAGTGGGCACTGCTTAGCACGAAAGGGAACCATATATATGTCCTATCGTGAGATGTCGGCAAAGCCTTGCCCAACTCCTACCTTTAGAAATAATCAGCATTGCTCAACTCCTAAAGCCTTTATTAACAATGCAGTTTATTTGTCCCTGAGTGTTTCCTCTGTTATATCACTTATTTTCATGTGTAAATCCCTTATTATTTCAATTCTAGATATTTTGATTTTTGAAATAAAGAATTTACATCCCAGAATGTACTGACCCAGAATGACTGGCTGGGTCAGTAGAGTGTGTGATTCTTAATCCCGGGGTAGTGAGTTTGAGCCCCCATTTTGGGTGTAGAAATTACTTAAGCATAAAATAATCATTAAAAAAACCTTTAAAAATGTACATGCCTTATTTTTGTACATCTGGTGATTCCCATTAGTACATTGTTAATTGATTTTTGAATTTGTAGAAATATTTTTTATTCAAATAAGATTCCTAGAAATTCATTTGTATTTGTACCTTAATTACAATGTGAATCCATGCCTGGAAAACCCCTATTCTATGCTGCCCTTTAAAATGTAATTTGTCTTTCTACAGAAAATTAAATAAACAATTAATATTCTTCATGTGTGAGTCACATCAAACAGTTTGAGATGATTTAAGAACACATAAAAACTATAATATTTAGAATTTCAAATTTCAAATTTAGGCTCATGTTTTCTAGACTGTTTTGTTAAATACAAAATTTATTTTATAAAGACAGTCTTATGATGCCAAAATGCTAAGGGATTTCTTTTGGATTTAGTGAGTATATTAAAATTTTCATGATTCCTTGCTCCTTCTCTATGTGTTATGGTGTGAAGGTATTAAACATGAATTCTGGTTAGCTTATCCCATCTAATCCATTTATTTCAAAATAAGCATAACTAAATACTCTACTGGCTTAAGAAATGGTAGAGTTTGGCATCAACTCTTATTCAAAATCATGGTGCAAGTGTATGCAATACAATATATAATATTTATAATGTTGATGATACTTGAGCAAATTCTAACCAGGATGAAGTCTAAATAAAAAATATCATTTTTTATGGGTGCACATTAGGAATTTGAAAGTGTTTAGTGTTCAGCAATGCTGGCTTTGAAGGAAATAAAGATAACCAACGTGTGTGTGTGTGTGTGTGTGTGTGTGTGTGTGTGTGTTTTAACCTCCAAACCTATTTTACAAGTCAATTGCAATTTCACTGATTAAGAAGTCATTACAAGAATTTCTAATAAATCTTTAAATTTTTAAAAAGATTTTACTTCTCTATATATTTATTCTTTGAATTAAATGTGAAAGATCTCCTAATGAATCATAAAATGTATATTAATAAAACCAAGTCATTAGTATAACAGTGTTTTAGTTTCTATAGTTTATTAGGTTTTTTTTTTAAGTTCTCTACGGTATGAATGGAAAATGAGGTGAATTGAAAAGATATAATTTATGTATAGTATATGTATACACACATATGTACATATATCCCAAATCATACAGCTTCTTCTAATAAAATACTTTTTTTTAAACTTTTTTTAATGTTTATTTATTTTTGAGAGAGAGAGAGGGACAGAGCATGGAGAGTAGAGTGGCAGAGAGGGAGATACAGAATCTGAAGCATGCTTCAGGCTCTGAGCTGTCAGCACAGAGCCTGATGCAGGGCTCAAACTTACGAATCACAAGATCATGACCTAAGCCAAAGTCTGATGCCTAAGGAACTGAACCACCCAGGCGCCCCTAATAAAATAATTTTTATTGATTAGGAAACTGAGCTTGGTAATAATGTCTCCTAAAGTATCTGCATGCATTATTTTGTACTTTATTTTGATTATACAATGTGAAAGAACAATGAAAATAGAATATTTCCCCCCCTCTAATCCATTTATGTAATTTATAAGTCTTAAAGTGGTATAGAGCAATTTTCCAAGTTTTTCAGTTATTGTTTTAATTCCCATTAGAATTTCATGCCAGCTATTTAATCAGTAATAGTAGCATGGTTAATTTTCCCATTTTATCTCTTATGAGATGAACTCTGTGGCCAGGCAGAATTTTATGGCAGTCTTTTGGAAAAAAGTGACAAAATTAAAATAAAGAGAAGTGTTTGGAGCTATGATAGCTTCATGAAAAATTTTGAGAGAAGCAAGGTTGTTGGGTGGGGGAAGAGAGGATAAAAACCTTTTCTCAGTGCCCATCCAAATTTTACCAAATTTGAAACACATAGTTTGAACTTCTTTCCCTATAATGGAAACTAGTATCATATTTCTTAATAGTATTTTGGGATTACGTTTGTGTAAGTTTGATTTAATTTGTGAAAACAAGAAAGCAATTGGAAGCAAAATGTTTCTGGTAAAACATCTTTTCTCATCATGATAGACACATGGAATTATTCTCTCTATAAACAATTTTAATGAATAAGAGTGACTACTGATTGACTAAAAGATTTCTAAGTATTAAATATTTTTGCATAAATTCCCTGTTGCTTTGCTTCTTATTTTTAAGCACTTTACCCTCTCTATGTAAATTGTTCACACAAATAGGCAGAGCAATAAGTAGTTTAATCAAAAAGAAAAAACAATTCTATGTGTAGGTAGCAGAAGAGAATGGGTTTTCCCAAGTTATTCTAGATAAAAGCCTAATGGATCTATTTTGAGGTATTTTTACACAATAAAAAGAGGAGTGGCTATCACTAAGCCTACTAATTTGGCATTCTAAATTTTAGTCATTGCTGGAAAAGTTCTTTATTGCTTTTTTCTCTCAAAGTAAGCTGCTCTTATTTTCAGGCACTTTGGGTATACCTGGTGAATTAGGTGTTCTTTTTTTGTTACTGTTCTTAATAGAATAGTTCTTTGCTGCCAAACAATTTTCTCTTCTGTTTCTGGGATTATGAAAAACACATCACAACTATAAGCTACACACACACATTCTATATGACGATACATAACTATTGTCTTCATGTGACTAGCACAATATTTTAAAGGAATACATTCTTATTTATTATGGGAAAATCTTAATATATGACATAGAAGATTATGATGAAGAGTACCATATTAAGTTTACCGATTATAATATATCTTCAGGAGTTGGAATGACAGTGCAGAAAAGGCATGATGCTAATATAAATTTATGTACTTAAAAAATGTACTAAGTGTGGTTATTGTTGCTGTTGTTGTTTTAACAGTGTGAAGGATGCAGTAGGACACAAACAATGGAGGGGTCCCATATCGTCCACCTGCAAGCAGTGCCCAGTGGTCTATACCAACCCAGTGTGTGGTTCAGATGGTCATACCTACTCTTCCCAGGTAAAGGCAATTATAGTCATTTATTATGAAATGCGTAATGTGTATTTATCATTAAGTGAATAAAATTATTAGTTCTCCCATGTGGTCATCCAAATTATTTATTTATCTTTTAAAAAAGTGCAAATAATCTCATTGGTTTGGAATCTGATTTCATATGCTATTTGTTTCTCTTATATCAGAATTTTTAAAGTTTGAAATACTAAAATTGTGAACATTCTGAACACTCAAATAAAAAAAGCGCAACATATCCTGGGACACCTGTGTGGTTCAGTCAGTTGAGTGTCCCACTCTTGGTTTTGGCTCAGGTCTTGATCCCAGGGTGGTGGGATTGACCCTGCATCTGGCACCTCACTAGGTGTGGGGCTCAAGATTCTCTGTCTACCCCCCTCTCCCCTGCTGGCACTCGCTCTAAAAAAAAAGAAAGAAAAAGAAAAAAAAATAAAAGAAAGTAAAGGGAAGGAAAGGAAAGGAAGGGAGGAGAAGGGAAGGGAAAGAAAGGAAAGGAAAGAAAAAAGGAAAGAAAAGAAAAAGAAAAGCAACATTTCCTTTGTTGGTACTTTGAAAGAGGTCAGAAATGGAAGCATGTCATATGATAATGTTAAAAATTATTATGATTATAACGACAGTAGCAGCTACAATCTGTCATTATCATTAGTTCTTTTATCTTGTTATTTCCTATAGTATTACTTTTAACCCCCCCAAATCCCTTTTAACAAATGAGAAACTAAAGATCAGAAAGATATGGCAAATTTCACATATTTATTGACATTGAAACCAAGATGTGTTTCCATCTCTGATTCAGTGCCTCTGTTCTCTCTTCTACATTATTCTGCCTCTTGATTTGGTGTCCTGTATTATTTAAATATATAGGAGCTTTTAAGAACTTTACCTAATAAGATACTGATAAATTTTCTTTGATTATGTGACAGAAGAGAATGTAGGCTCACAAGCTCTTACATGAAACTTTGGGGCCAGGTAAATTTATGAATTTAGATTTTTAAAAAAATATTTTTAAAAAGAAAATGTTGCATGTTGTATTGTGTCCCCCATGGAACCTTGCCCTATAATTAAACACATTAATATCTCATTAAGAAACTATATGAATATTCACATTAAATAGGATACATGAAAAGTATAAAATAACTTTACCTCAATTCATATCTGAGTTTGCTTATTGTTAAGGGAGCTCCAAAAATTGTTGGCTACCTGAACATTTTGTTTTGTAGATACCTCTTTATGAACCATCCCTTATCATAATATATATGTCTTGACAACTTAAACTTGCATTTATAATCGCTAACCTTAATAATAGCACTGCAGTGTTAAGACGTAATCATTCAGTCAGTAAATACATACATAGTACTTATTTGGTGCTTACTACTGTGTATCTTGGTGAAGGTGCCATGTACTTATTTGCTGAAGTTTTATAGGTATATAATGCTAGGAGAGAACAGAGAATGGTACTGGTTATCTCAATATGACCTTGATCTTGGTGAATTTAGCGTGGTCCAGAATCTCAGCTTTGCAAGTTAAGAAAATTCATGCTTTCAGCACAAGGGGGAATGAATCTATCTCATATTATGTAATCCTACTTGACAATGTAAATCATTACACTGATTTATTCAATGACAATGAAGGCTGAAGATTATAATATTCAGATTGGTGGGTAGAGCTACATGGCAAGCAAAGTTTAATCTTAATTGTACTTGATGAACATTGATGGTTGAACAAGTTGAATCAAGGAAGAGATTGGAGTTTCTACTGGCATCTAGCTAGGATAAACTTACGTCTCTCTCAACATTAGAAATATATGTGCTGGAGGAACTAGTATGTTTGTGTCCAGGGTGTCCCTAGAGCGTGCTAACATTAATCCACCACCTATTTGTTTGGGACTGTCTTAGGGATGCTCCTAGTAGATGATCAGTTCTATAATTTAGTTTTACAAACCATAAAGTTACAATCATGAATGATGTCTTCCTTTCGAGACCGTAAGGGAGGACTTGCTTGATGATTTTGGATAAACACAATTATATCGCCACTCAAGATAAATATACCTATCATAAGTAGGTTAAGTCACATATGCTTCCAATGCCATGAGGTTTCTCCATTGTTCTTTGTATTGAGCACCCTGTGAAGCCTCAACTTACAAATCATTTTCAGTGACTTTATGAATATTGTTAATAAAACCATTGTAAGTAATCCATTGAATTGTAACCATTCTGAGTGATCCATTGAATTCTAAACTATTGCATTATTATTTTAATATTTATTTGCATATATATCATTCTAAATACATGCCTTGTTGATACAAATGAAGTAAAAAGAATGTGGTTCAAATGAATATGAGCTTTTAATAAACCCTAATCACCATCCTAATTTCTGTTGATTCTAATTTAACTTGGTGATTTTTTGCCTATGGACCACCAATACTAATCTTACAGCAATGAGGCTTGGCTGTATAAAACAATGCAAACTAAATGAAGATCTTATCCCAGTAAGACCTTACATTAAATAATCCTTAATAATAATTTTTGGAAGTTTATTGGATTTGAAATTCAAAATAAGGCCTTCTTTTAATTTTACTTTTCTGTAAGACAAAGCCCAAAGCTGTTTAGGTACTGGATCAAGAACAAAGACCACAGAGGCTAATGCTTTCTTCAAAAATTAATTTTATTATTTCTCAGCATCTACTTATCAAGAGATGAAAACAGAAGATTGGTGCAGGGGTCAAAGGATATTTATTTTGGCTCTTGGATCACTCAATTTTGTCAATACACTAAGCAAATTCTGACAGGGAAGCCTTAAACAGCTTTGGGGTAGTTCATAGGCATTGGAACTCACATTAATTATGTTCTCCAAATTCTAGGGTTAGTATGGACCATGAAGCTCCTTGCTTGAGGTTTCTAATCCATCAGCTAAGTATTTCTGATATGTTAAACACTGGTCATTTCTCTGCATCCTCACCAATATTCTGTTGTTACCTGAGTTTTTTATTTTACTGTTTATTTATTTTTGAGAGAAGCAGAGGCATAGAATGAGTGGGGAAGAGCAGAGAGAGAGAGGGAGATACAAAATCTGAAGCAGGCTCCAGGCTCTGAGCCGTCAGCACACAGCCCAACATAGCTCTAGAACTCATGGGCCACACGATCATGACCTGAGCTGAAGATAGATGCTTAACCAACTGAGCCACCCAGGAGCCCCTGAGTTGTTAATTTTAGCTATTCTTCCAGGTGTGAGGTGGTATCTCATTGTGGTTTTGCTTTGTGTTTCCCTGCTGATGAGTGATTTTTTCATGTGTCTGTTAACCATCTGGATGTCTTCTTTGGAAAGGTGACAGTTCATGTCTTTTGCCCATTTCTTCACTGGTTTTTGGGGTGTTGAGTTTGATAAATTCCTTGCAGATTTTGAACCTTTTATCTGATATGCCATTTGCAAATATCTTCTTCCATTCCATCAGTTGGCTATTAGTTTTGTTGATTATTTCCTTAACTGTGCAGAAGTTGTTGTTTTTTATTTTTTGTTTTTTTTTTTGTTTTTATCTTGATGAGGTCCCAATAGTTCATTTTTGCTTTTGCTTCCCTTGTCAATGAAACGTGTCTAGTAAGAACATGTGGCTGAGGTCAAAGAGATTGTTATCTGTTTTCTCCTCTAGGATTTTGATGGCTTTCTGTCTTACGTTTAGATCTTCCATCCATTTTGAATTTATTTTTGTGTAGAGTGTAAGATAGTGGTCCAGTTTCATTCTTCTGCATGTACAGATTTCCCAACACCATTTGCTGAAGAAACTGTCTTTTTTTCCATTATATATTCTTTCCTGGTTTGTCAAAGATTAGTTAGTCATACATTTTGTCCACTTCTGGGTTTTCTGTTCTGTTCCACTAATCTATATATCTGTTTTTGTGCCAGTGCTACACTGTTTTGATGATTACAGCTTCGGAATACAGCTTAAAGTCCAGAATTGTGATGCCTCCAGCTTTGGTTTCTCCTCAGCATTGCTTTGGCTATTCAGGGTCTTTTCTAGTTCTGTATAAATTTTGGAATTGTTTGCTATAGCTTTGTGAATAATACTGGTGTTATTTTGATAAGGATTACATTGGATATGTAAATTGCTTTGGGTAGTATTGACATTTTAATAATATTTGTTCTTCTAATGCATGAACATTGAATGTTTTTCCATTTTTTGTGTGTCTTCTTCAATTTCTTTCATAAAGTTTTGCACTGCTGATGGGAATGCACACTGGTGCAGTCACTCTGGAGAACAGTATGGAGGTTCCTCAAAAAATTAAAAATACAACTCCCCTTTGACCCAGCAATTGCATAAGAAGGTAGTTATCCAAAGGATACAAAGGCACTGATTTGAAGGGGCACATGCACCCCAATGTTTATAGCAGCACTATTCACAATAGCCAAATTATGGAAAGAGCCCAAATGTCCATCAATGGATGAATGGATAAAGAAGATGTGGTGTGTGTGTGTGTGTGTGTGTGTGTGTGTGTGTGTGTGTGTGTAATGGAATATTACTCACTGATCAAAAAGAATGAAATTTTGCAATTTGCAACACGTGGATGAACTAGAGGGTATTATGCTAAGTGAAGTAAGTCAGACAAAGATAAATATCATATGATTTCACTCATATATGAAACTTAAAAAACAAAACATGAACATAGGGGAAGGGAAGGAAAAACAAGATAAATACAGAGAGGGAGGCAAACTATAAGACACTCTTAAATGCAGAAAACAAACTGAGGGTTGCTGGAAGGGTGTTGAATGGGGGGATGGACTAAATGGATGATGGGCATTAAGGAGGGCATTTGTTGGGACCAGCAATGGGTGTTATATGTAAGTGATGAATTGCTAAATTCTACTCCTGAAACCATTACTACACTGTATGTTAACTAGATTGGATTTAAATTAAAAAAAAATAATACTGACAAGAAGCCAGGTACTATCAGCTCAGGATGTGGGACCCTGAGGATGAAAGCCCAGTGCTGCTTTGCTGGTCTTCTTATGATCTTTCTATATTTTGGTTCCCTTGCATATGGCTGTTTGTTTTACGACTACAAATAATATCCCTTCAGATTCTATTTTGGACCCACAATGCTTCCTCATTAACTTCAGCTCAATTTATGGATAGGAAATTATAAATCATGTTTCCACTGAACAACTTAAATGGAGGTGAGGGCATTACAAAGTATAATAGGTGCAAGTTGGGGGATGGGGTGGGAAAGAGGTTATCACAAGGTGGCCAAAGGAAAACTTCAGTCAAACTAGGATATAATTTTAGAAAGTGTATCTCATTACACAGTGTGACCAATTTGGAATAGTTATTTTATTAGAATTCAAGTTCTGAACTTGTCAGCTTGTCTAGAAATCCTCAGCAGAGTATTTTGATAATGTATACACAAAAATACAAAGGAACAGATGAACAATTATGAAAAAAATCAATTTGCTTGAAAAAATATTGGGACTTTTGTGATTTTTATAAGAAGCATTTTTGTAATACCTGATTTTTTTTCTGTTAGGATGAGTAATTGACGCTTTTTATGTGTGCTTAGTTAAACTTTCATTTTAAAAGAACAAATGTTTTCTGAATTCTTTTAAATTCAGCAATGACAGAAAAATCAAAATATAAGTCTGTTGAAGGTTATTTGAGAGGTAACCATTCCTGAAATTGACACAAAAGATAAAGGTCTTTGTTTCTTTTTTTCAGGCAAAGTCTATTTTGATTGTATCATTTCAGTAAGAACTAGGAATTGTTCTCCCATAAAGCATCTATATTAGACCATGGATATATTTGTAACTGATTTGTATAAATTGGATACTACATTTGCTGAGTAGAAGTCAATAAATAATATTAATGTTTTAGAACTTAGCACGCCCTGAGGACAACACACTGAGTGATTTTGAACTCTTTTCTTTTTTTCATACTTAGTCATACAGTGCTTTGCAATGGAACTTAGTAATGGTGAATTCCTTAGATATATATAAGAAATTGGGTGTGTGTGTATGTGTGTGTTTTGAGGTAAGACAAGTAGAATACTTAACCATTATATACTGGAGCTCCCAACTCTTGCTACAGACATGCTATTTAAATTGGTTTGGGATGGGATCCTGTGAATCTGAATTTGAAAAGCTCCTCAGGGGATTTTTAAGTGTAGGCATAGTTGAGAACCACTGCTTGCATCCTTTCAAATTATTGTTTTTGAATTCTTATTTTTTAATAAACTAGAACAACAATAGCATTAGTGGGGAACCATTTGCTTTTTTACTACAATTTGAGAAAATCCCATTTTGTTTCAACATTCTACTATTATGTCTTCATTTTCCTTATTTTTTCCGTATTTGAAGTATTCTATTACTTTATCCTTGTAACAGTTACTAATTCTAGTAGCTTTATGTACATTTTGAAAGATAAAATATTTCTTGACACTTCACCATTTGGATGTGTTATATCTGTTAGTATTTAGAATGTAATTGTCCTGTGTACCTTCCTCTGAATACTTTGTCTGAACTAATTTTATGTTGGAAGATCAAAATTCAGAAATACATGTGCACTGTTTCTATTTGAACTGCTTTTCAACATAAGCTAGGTTTTACTTTTGGCTTAGGTATGTCAACTCAATCACGATTACAACTGCATCATATTAACAGAATCATTGACTGGGATAAGCTCTTATGAAATCACTGAACATTGAAGGAAATAATACGACTAAACTTTATCATAAAATTTCAGGTTTGAAAGGAACTCAATAGGACATATAGTACAGGCTTCTACACACAACGCACAGGTGCCTAATAAGATGTGTTCTGTGAGATAAATGTCTATATTCGTGGGGACGTCTAAATGTCAGAAAACCTTTCTTGTCCCTTGTCCATTGATTCGGTTTCCAATAGTCCTTTTTCTTACCCCCTCAGCATATATTGAGGAACAAAATGCAAACTCTTGTATTCAGTTGTTGGGAAAAAAGTGAATTCTTAAATTTTTACTTAAAAAAGAGCAAGAATTTTGGCACCTGGGTGGCTCATTAGGTTAAGCGTCTGACTTCGGCTCAGGTCATGATCTCACAGTTCGGGAGTTTGAGCCCAGTGTCGGGCTCTGTGCTGACAGCTCAGAGCCTGGAGCCTGCTTCAGATCTGTGTCTCCTGTTCTCTGCCCCTCCCCTGCTCATGCACTGTCTTTCTTTCTCTCAAAAAACAAATAAACATTTTAAAAAATTAAAAAAAAATAGAACAAGAATCTTTGGGCACCTGGGTGGCTCAGTCAGTTAAGCATCCAACTCTGGTTTTGTCTCAGGTCATGATCTCACAGCTTCCTGGGTTCCAGGCCCACATTGGGCTCTGCTCTGACAGCATGGAGTCTGCTTGGGATTCTCTCTCTCTCCACTCTCTCTGCCTCTCCCCCACTCATGCTCTCTCTCTCTCTCTCTCTCTCTCTCAAAATTAATAAATAAACAAAAAATGGAGCAAGAATCTAAAAGACAGATTAATAGACAGAATATTATTTAATTTTTATGAGACTCAATTCCCAGCCCTTGCAATCATTTCATACCTATTTATTTAGATATGAACTTTCTAAAAAATATTCACCTTCATTGCATCTGAGACACTCAACTTGGGTTTCCTAGAAAGCCAACCCTCATTTTTGCACTGATATTTAAATATATTAAATCATATTTAATTACCTTATATAATTATGACATTAATTTATTTGAACAGATTTTAGGAACAAAAAAAGTGAGGTGGTGGTAAGCATAAAACTCTGTTGACAGAAATGAGAAAGTTTGGAGTCATTTATTAGTGTTACGTGTTTAGCATGGTATAGATATCAGTTATTGCCCTGGACAACAATTGAGGGTGAACTTCCAATGTAATGTTTTCTTGTCAGCCAAAAATTATTTAGGAGAAACTAATGAATATATATCTTTTCTGTAAATATTGCATGTTTGGGTTAAATATCATTACCAAGTAAAGGCGAAGTATAATTTTTTAATCAGTTGAACTTGAACAAGTAAAAATAATCACTGAATTTTCATACTGTTTAAATATTTTCTAGGAAAATATTGAGCAAAAATAAATTCTAACTACTTTGCTCTTCAATTTTTGATTTATTTCTTCTCATAATATCCTATATTCTATATTCTAATTGTTGATTATTTAGTGTTTTATAATATGCTAATAAGTTTTAGTGTATTTAAATGCACACATAAAGTTAAGGGAAATAATTTAGAATGATGAATGATTTTTGTTTTCCAAAAAGAAAAAGGAAAATTAAGAAAATTAAGTTTAAACTTGAAAACTATGTGCCATGTCTATAAAAGGATTGTTACATCAGACTAATTGCTTCCATTGTTAAATATTTGGACAATTCTTCCATCTGTTCAATTATAAATAATGAACAATATGTTATTGCTGTGACAATGGATATTTTGGCCTTGCTTCTAAATTGTTTCACTGACTAAATCATTTTTCTTCAACTTGTATTATATAAAGAAACTTAACTGCATCTTTATTTTATAATTTAAAACACCTTAGTACCATAATTAGCTTTGGAAGGTGGCTTTTTGAAGCTAAGTGAGCACACTGTATTTTTGAGGGTTAAAGCTCTCGTGTGTATCCATACTCTAAATACCTGCCCCATCTTCTCCTAGAGATTGCATTATGGATTATGTTATATAGAACTCTCTTTCTTTAACCTTAACAGAGACATAGGCTTACTTTCTTGGCTTGTTCAAGACTCTTGAGTTACATATATTGGTAGCTACCATTCAATGAGTTTAGGACAAAGTTATAACAAATTTCTAAATTTGTATATTGATGTATTTTTGAGATTTTAACCTTTTTACTTTTGTGTTAGTGACCATGTGTTAGCCTTTCACAAAACTCAAGTTGTATTATAGGGTGTTTTTTTTTTTTGTAAGTTTTAAAATTTATTTATTTGTAACTCCTTAGGAAGTTGAAAAATTGGCAAAACTATGTCTGTTCCACACATTTGCCTTTGAAATACTGATCATTAATAAAATCTAAATCTAAAAGATTTTGATCCACTGGTATGTGACTGCCTTACCCATTTCTGTGACTGTATAAGCAAGATATGTATTTTCTCACCATCTCTGTATAATCACTATGTGTTGTAATGCTCTTTAATTTCCCTCCACCCTAAATTCTGTCTACCAAGGAAATTAGTCTTGTTATGTGAACTGGCAATGGACTGAATACACTGTTGCCCCTGAAGGAAGCCAATTAAACAAAAGCAAACTGTGCCTTTCAGAAAAACAGCACACATATTTCAGAAAATGCTTCATAAAAATGATCCAAAAGGTAAATAAAGAATATAAAGTAGAATGAAAAGGTATAAACAAATATTCTGAAATATGGAAGGAGAAGCCAAGAATAATAAGGTGAAAAAAATAATAAGAGAAATGGAAAAATTTCCCAAAATGTTGAAAGGCATGAATCCACAATACAGGAAGTATAATGTGTACCAACTAAAATAAATAAGAAATTTAAACATAGACACATTGTAGTAAAATAACAGAGTCTCAAAATAAAATCTAGTGAAACAAAAAATTAAATATTATGTCATTAGACCAACATAAATTATCTCAACCAGATTAATGAGATTCAGAAAATAGTGGAAATATACAATTTAAATATTGAAAGAAAATTAAAGAAAATTCAAAATAAGTACTTCAGGAGAAAATATCGTCCAAATTTGCTACACAAAAATCTTTGAAAAGATTGTACAGTACAAACACCCAATGCCTCTGATTGCAAGATGCACAGAAATACGAGTAACCCATGGCGCCCTACCTCCAAACAATATCCCACCTTTCATTTCCACATCTTTTGACTTCCAGAGAATTTTTCTGTAAGTACACCACTCCATCAACCTTTCCAACTAGTTTGTCTCATGCAGCATTTAATTAAGGCGAATTGCAAGGAAGTTCCAAGCAGAAGAATGAGAGCAACCTGCATACAATGGTGACCTCGACTCAGAGTGCCTGGGTGGCTCAGTCAGTTAAGCATTCCACTTCGGCTCAGGTCATAACCTCATGGTACATGGGTTCAAGCCCCATGTCGGGCTCCCTACTGTCATCTCAGAGCCTGGAGCTTGCTTCAGATTCTGTGCCTTCTTCTTTCTCTTCACGCTCTGTCTCTGTGTCTCTCAAAATGAATAAACATTTAAAAAAAAGGGGGGGGAACCCAATATTGACCTCAACAGTGTCTCCCTTTCCCACTCCGGGGTCATTGCCCAATCACCTGAACAAATGCCTGCTAGGAACAATGTGGTATCATTGATCACTTCACCTAAGATCAGTGCCAAATTTGTATCAACTTTTCTAATTGGGTACCTCATGTTGTAGAGAGAAATTCCTGTCAAGGTGCTCATAAAAAAATGAGTCTGGTATGCCACCTGGAACTGAATAGCCAAGTGTGATTCATTTAGGAGAGATCTCAGTTTTCTGAGAGCCACATGATCCACTGGTGGTGCTTCCCAAAGCAGGTGAAGTTCTCTTAGACCACCGCTGAGGTGCAAATCACCACGTTTTCTATATGGAGGCAAATGAATGCCTGTTTTCCATACAAGGTTATAGTTCCAATAGTACACATAGTGTTGTAGAAACAAAATAATGTTAAAACGGGCGTGACCTGCAAGTCACAACTACATTTTTCTGTGGACACAGATTGACAGTGCATCAAATGTGACCTTCCAGCCCACTAGAAGATCTTTGATTTTCCAGTTGAATTAGCATAATTGATTCTACTCCTTATTTTTGGAGTGATGCTTGAAAGCAGTCTCTTCAATCTGTCCACTTTTTGAAGCAACCAACTGAATGGCATTCAGCCATCTCACTGAATGGTGGAGAATGGAGATGGGAAAGACTTCTGGCGGTATTGGCAGGTGCCTTGCATGAGAGGTTCAGGATCTGGTGCCATCGCTTTCTCTTTCTGATAGACTTCTCAGTTAGATTAAGCAGAATAGAGAAAAACATATCTAGGGAAAGGAAAATCCAGCAGTTAAATTTAAGGCACTTGCGACACTTTGGGAAAGCCCTACGAGGGCACTTTCCTCGAGGAGGAAAGAAATAAGGGTGGCTCTGAAAGACAAAAGACCATTAAAGTCTCACCCTCTGCCATTTCTCCCAGAGTCTAAGGGTCCCCTCCCTAGGCACTGAGGTTGTTGCTCTCACTCTATAAAGACAAAATTAGTGTACCCCAATATAAAAATTAAAATTTCCCCTTTCTTCCTATCAGCTCCTAAACACTACACATGAACATTTCATCTACAAGAGTCCACCTGAGGAGGGACAAGGGGAATAGAAGTTAGAGAGAAGCATTTTGTTTGCAACTTTTAGCTTCATGGACTACGGTCAGGGGACTTAAGTGAGCAGTGTGATCCACGACCATGTTAATCCAACAAGATAATCCAAGTGGCTGAATCAGAAATAAGCCTGAATTCCCACAATTCCCTTTGAACAGGCTGTCACCTGCAGGATACGGCAACCAAGCCAGCCTGACTTTGCCATTAGGAGAAGGAAAGAAAAAGCCTGAGTATTGAAAATAGGTACCTAGAACGTCTTTTCATCTTGTTAGTTACTAAGGACCCACCCGAGAGGCTTAAATTCCCTTTCTGGAGACAGCAAAATTCAGTGACCAAAGTGCTTTGCTAAAGTGAAGGAGGCAGTCAGAAACCTCTTTGAGGAGATTTTTGAAGAGACCATGCGAATGCTTACAATATCTGAAACTTGTGGATAGTAAAGGGCATTAGATACCTTACCTGTCACCCTGTTTAGTAATTTTGTGATAAAAGTTTCACAGCTGTCAGACTACAAGTAATCCAAAAACTCAAACATGTGATGCATGTTTGTTTCAAAGGACAAAAGGACGTGGCCAGAGTCAGTAGATAGTACTGGAATAGCAATAGCATCGCCTGAAAAAAATTTCAACAGAGACTTGAAGCTGAAAGAGTCCATTAGGGTTGTGGAGCCCTAAAGATTGGGAGTATGATACAGCATGCTGGACAGCTTCCAAATACGCCTGTTGGTTTAGTTGATATAAAGGAAGAAGCAAAATGTCCAGGAGAGGAACATACACGTTTCAAGACTGAAAAAGTCCAGTTAGGTACTGGGACTGCTTTATGGCACTGATGACGAAAGGAATAACAGTTTGCCTTCACTGTTGGTGAGACTGAGCATTGTGAATCCACCCAGATAGTCCTAAGAAACTTCACTTAGCAAGCAGACTTGTGAATTTTTTCAGGAGTTTATTCAGCCATCCCTGCTGGTGGAAGTGTAATAATATTACAGTCAGAGTCATTGAGACTGAAGCTTCTGACTTTCCAACAAGTAGGGCATCATCTGTATAAGAAAGTGGCAACAGTGGCAAGGAGGTTTTCCCCCTAGAAAACTCTTGGCTCTTGGCTATATCTTGATAAGGGAGACTTTACGCTGATACTTATCAGACAGCAAAGTATAAACGTATAGCACGTTAATACCTGCTATACGTTCAGATGTAGAAGCAACCCCAACATATACTGAGTTGGTACTAAAAATCCTCACAAGAAAAGTCACGTTGACTTACCTTCCATATTGTAAATGTGCCCAGATGCCACAGTTGAATCCAGGGTCACCTTCCCCAACAGAATCAGGCATGATGGATGGTGCTTGCATCCAACTTAGCCATACACGTTTGAATCTCTTCCCTAGTCCAGCGTTCTTCAGTACATTTGGATGACTGCACACAGCCTTCTGTCTCATTTGGAAATAGAGAACCCTTGATCCTACTGTCAAGATAGCACCACATTCCTCCTCCTGGCTGGTGGCTAGTAAACAATAACCAGAGCACTATTTAAATAGATTCAGCCAACCTTAGCTCTTGCTGTTCAGGCTCAAAATTGTCAATAACAGATAGAACACTGGATGATCCTTTTTCTACTTTTGGCTCATGACTCAGGTGACAGCATTCTGAGCATTCATTACTGGGTCTTGAACAATCTTCTCATAACTTCTGATCTGGTCCATGGAGCTTAGTATCCTTTCATTTCCAGAAAACTATATCTCTGTGAGCATCCCATCCTCATTGCCAAAAGAACTATGAAAGGTCTGAGATGTTTACCCTACTTGCAAATAGATGCCAGGGTTTATACATGCTAGCAGAAGACCTAAGACTCCTGGGTCAGAGACAAAGTAATTTATTACTTATGACACAAGGAGCATAATGTTTATATTTGTGTCAATTCTCCTTTTCCCATGAGTCCCACAGGCACAGTGCAGAGTAACACACACTGGGTTTGTGTCACAGCTAAGGAAATCTGGATATTTCAAAATGGGCTATAAAGAAGCCTGCTCCAACTTTGCCTTGTGGTGAGACATTATTTTTACTTTACTGGGAAGCAAACAAATCTGCCCTTTCTTCCAGATAGGAGGCAGAATTATCACCGTCTTGCATACATATTAGTATACAAACAAAATTGAATAGATAATACAAAACAGAAGGCTATCAGTGCCTCTGCTCCTAAGATATAGGGAAACCCAAGAGATCTATAGGGACGTGTTCTCCAATACTACAAAATAATAAGATAGCTCTACAATGTCGGAAAAACTAGATTTCCCGATAAAAGTCGTAACAGATGAAAAGGATTACTACAAAATGATTAACATGTTACTTCACCTAGAAAATCTAATAGAATAAATCTAATCTTTTAGGTATATAATAAAAATGGTTTCAAGGTATATAAAGCAATTTCTACAGGGAGACATTGTCAAATGTCACTTGCACATTGTGAGGTTTCAGCTCTCCTCTCCTAATAATTAATGGAGCTATAAGGAGAGAGAGAAAAGAATTAGGTTCCTTCCCTCCCCTCCTTGGCTCAGAGTAAGTCAGTGAATCCCCTGCATAGTGGTGAATGGAGAATGGTTGAGCCTCGTAATACACTATGGCGGTGTGGCTACTTGTGCCTAAGAACATGGCGTAGTTAGTGGGGAATATTCCTGGAATTTCTATGCTGAAGAGATGGCCAGCAAGGTTGTTAGATGGGTTCTGTTGGGCAATTAAGGAAATAGAGGGATCGTATAAGTAAATCCATGTTTTTTATTGTTGGAGAGAGTAGTTATGAACATGGAAAAGGGGAGGCTGGACAGAATCTTGAGATGTTGGATTGGAATTGGAGATATCAGTATGAATGCATGTTGAATTTTTGTATCAGTTAAAAAATATATAGACACATTTGGAATTGGTTATAGATGTATTTGTATTGTGTGTATCCTAGAAGGATACTTGTTTATTTATGACACTTAATACATTATTAACTTCTGAAAGGTTAACTAGTTTGCTACCACCATTCTGTCTCATCTTATCCTTGTCGGTTTTCCTTTTTATATGCACCTTTCCTACACAAACCGATCCCTCATAACATTTTGGCCACCCCAGTTAGCAGGTCCATCTTCTTTTCCATAGTCGGCTTTGCCAGGATTCTTCCTTTCCAAAAGCGTATGATGAGCTGTGGTGGTCTTAGATGCACCTGTATTCTTGTAGTGAGTCAACAGAGGGCCCTCTGGAGATAGTGTCTTCTCAGGTTACCCCCTCAGGTTTACTCAAGAGGAAATATTACATGGTGGAAAAGCTAAGTTTTGTGTGTTTGTATCTTTGTATCAAAACTCATTGCACCAGCTCTTCCCTATCTTTCCCTTTTAGGACATGCCAAAGTAGATCACTGCTACCAGTGCATAAAACTGTTTAGATGCTATAGGCCACTAAGCCTATATCTTAGTTATAAGAATAGTACATAATTTAAAATAGGTTCTTGGTATTTCTTAAGCATAAGAAACAAAAAATATCCTCAAATTTCATGTCATTGAAATGGTTAAAATAAAAATTTAAGTGCGTAAGCCCCATAGACATTGAAATGTATGCCCAAACTACCGCAATTTAGTATTTTTATGTTTGTGTAACTATTAAAGTCATCAAAATTTTCAGGTCTTCAGAGTATTTTCTCTTGTTAGCTAAATTTAATTTTCTGCTCTGAATCCTTCATCTCCTCCTGTGTTCTTTTAAAATGCATCCCTTGTTACTTATTGACATTCTTTTAAAAAAAATACTCCCATTTATATCTGATGTAATTTCTTCTCTTATATCCTCCTAATTTGGGGGAGTACTTAGCATCATGGTCTTCTATTTTCGTCCATTTCTTAATTATTTTTAACCACTCCGTGCCTTCCTGCAAGAGCCTGAGTTGGTGTCTGTCAAAGTGCATATGAAATACTAACATAAATAATGAAAATAGAAATCAATAGTAAGTTACAAATGATTTCATTACTTTTATGTATATATCAGTCATCAAACAACATGGTTTTTAATAGGTTTTATTTTCAATGAAACTACTGCTGATATTGAAAGCAACATTTGTCTGGAATAATTTAAATAAGAATCTTAGTTTGATGACAGAATTTAATTAAACCTGTAGAAGGAAATAATTATAAAATAAACACACTATATTGTTGATACTTAAATTTTTAAAATTATTACCTGATTTTGAAATCTGGGATATCTGTTTACAACGATGGCCTTACAATGATGAAAATGCATAGGTGAATGCTACATTGTACACACAGATCTCAAAATAAGAGACGCTTGATAATATATAATCTTATAACTCAAATAATTTAGTGATACGAAAAACAGATTTTTTTTTCTATGTATATATTCACAATCTCAACCAAAGTGAGGGAGTAAACAATCCTCACCTTCTAGGGCTACATTGGATTAAGTTGATTTTAAGACAACCCCCTGTACACCTGTGAACACACTCTGATACTCTGCAAGGAGAAACCATCCCCAAAACAGTATTTCCTCAGTTCTGAGTCCATAGTTTATGTGCCAAGTGGTTTTCTCCTTGGCATGTTCTCAGGTTGCACTACAACGTATTGTAAGGTTTGTGCCAAATGATAAATTTCCTTGGGGAATTTTTGTTTAATTTTGGAAGAAAAATATCTATAATAAAAATTAGAGATATAGTAGTTCAAAGAGTATACTACATCTAAGAGGATATGTTCAGTAAAATAAGGATTAAATGTTTGTTTTATTGTTTTATTTTTATTTTATTTATTTTTATTATATTTATTTATTTTTTATATTTATTATTTATTTATTATATTATATATTATATATTATATAATATATATATTATATTATATATTTATTATTTATTATATTTATTTTATTTTATTATTGTTTTATTTTTTCTCGGCAGGTCTTGGTCAGATAGTCTAGTTGCCAACTGTGCAATATCTTAACTGGCCCATGATTACATGACAGGGATTGTGAATTTATTAACCTGGGTTAAAGCTCCTTTGCTATCCCCATGTCATCTCATCTCAGCTTAAATGCAACTAGTCTTGATAATACCCAACTTCTAGACGTCTGATAGAAACAGTATGAGGTGTAAGGACTAAAGGGAAATTGGCTTGCATATCATTCAGCCTTAAAGATTGCTTAAGTTAAGGACTTTAACCTTCTTAGGATCCTGTTGGTCCTTTTCTCATTTTGATTTTGCTTAAATAGCATCTGTGCTCACATCTCTAGTGTTATCCCTGTAAAGGGACAGATCTGAATAAGCATATGGGAAGACTTTAACCACCTCATGTCAGAGGACTCTCACCTTGTGCTGAGGGAGGTATGCTATAACATTTGTATGTAAAAATCAGTTTCCCCAAATAAGGTTTCTGGTGAGAAAAGAAGTTTACTCACAATAAGTGAGGTGTTATTTCTGAAGGAAAAGTATAGTGACAAACAGAAAACAATGGTGTAGTGTCCACTTCAGTGCATAGGGTTGCCACAGATTTTTGCTATGCTTAGCTCCCGCTTGTCATTTATGCTACAGTAATAATGTGTGTGGGTAATTGGTAAATCCCAATGAATGAATGGATTCAAGTCTAAATCAAGTCTTTTTTTCTTTCTCTGGTTGTCTTTGCATGTGAAACACCAGAGTGGGAATCAGAGAACCTCAAGTGGAGGACATTTACTTGCAGAGGGGTTAGCTATAGCGGCCTATGAGGAATTCTATTCATGAGAGCTCTTAGACATGATATTGGTTGTCTAATGTATTAAAGGTGTGGAATGTGATATATTAGCCAGTCCAAGGTAGATTAAAGCAATACTAAAAAAAAGTGATTCATGATATTCCAAATTTCCAATTTATTTTTTCACTTGTATCAAAATTTTTATCACCACAATAAGAAATAGAACATTGTTGCTATTTTTACCTACTGCTAATTATATACTTGTTCTACATGAGAAGCACTATAAAGTAGGCTCAAATCCTATTTTAGCCATGCATTTTTGATCAGTTGCATAAAGTTCTCCAAACTTCACTTGAAAAACTTATTTTAGAAAATATATCTAGGGGCGCCTGGGTGGCTTGGTCGGTTAAGCGTTCGACTTCGGCTCAGGTCATGATCTCATGGTCTGTGAGTTCGAGCCCCGCCTCGGGCTCTGTGCTGACAGCTCAGAGCCTGGAGCCTGTTTCAGATTCTGTGTCTCCCTCTCTCTCTGCCCCGCCCCTGTTCATGCTCTGTCTCTCTCTGTCTCAAAAATAAATAAATGTTAAAAAAAAAAATATCTATCCTACCTTATTCATCAGAATATAATGCATCAAAATTGCTTAATACAGTGTTTGACACATAGCGATACCTCAATTAAAGTCGTCATTTATAAAGTATGTATTTTGTTGTGTTAGCTGATGTGTATTTTAAATTTAATTTTAAATTTAAATTTAATTTTAAATTTAAATTCCTGGATAATTTCAGTACTTGAAGCCTGTAGTTTATACCATTGCTTTTTATCTTACATGCATTACTTTAATGAATGACCAAAAAGAAAATACTAATGAAATATGGAAGGAATCTTGAGTTTAATTACTTATTCATTGTCTTTTGATTGACTAGTGCTTAAATCGGGGCATTATTGACATTTGAGGTCATATAATGCTTTATTTTGGGGGGCTTATCTGTGCCCTGCAAGATCTTTAGCAGTCTTTCTGGCCTCTGACTAGTAAATGCCAAAGGTAATCCCTCCCGCATAATTTTAGCGGTTTTACCAAAAACCATTTCAAGCTGTCCCCTGGGGCAAAACCACTCCAACTGAAAACCTCCAATTTAAGCCATCCAACAAGCTCACAGTGATTGCATTATCTTAAAAACTGTAATAATAACCTGTCTCAGTGTTTATTACCCTGATGGTTGGGGTCTTTTCTATGAGCAGACGAGATCTCTCCTATAGTAAGATTAAATGTTCTCCTTTGATTCATAATTAAGCAAATGATTTTAACTTACTTTCCCTGACAAATGGCAACTTTGACCATGGAAAAATCATTTTGCAGGCTTGCTTTTCACAGTAACTCCTAACTTAAGAATTCTTAATGCTCAGGGTCTTAGATAATCAGGAATGCATTAATCATGTCTTTCTCTACAGAATTTCCATTTTTTGGTAATTATAAACTAATGAGCATGCCCTTTATATGATATTTCACTTCACTTATACCTTTATAAATATTTCAGGTTTGTGATAATTAAGTAAATTGAATGTCATTAATTAGAAATCCAATCAGTAGATGTAGCTAAAAAAATATTTTAAAATAGTGCTTTTAATGTCCTAATATTCTTTGAATAAAATTCTTTATGAAGATATTTTTATTTCAAAATCAATCCATAAGGAAATAAAACTAAATGGCTTTTCAATTACAGGAAGCTAGATTCTTTTTTTTTATTATTTATTTTTTAACGTTTCTTTATTTTTGAGACAGAGAGAGACAGAGCATGAACGGGGGAGAGTCAGAGAGAGGGAGACACAGAATCTGAAACAGGCTCCAGGCTCTGAGCTGTCAGCACAGAGCCCAACGCGGGGCTCGAACTCGCAGACAGCGTAATCATGATCCTCGCCGAAGTCGGCTGCTTAACCAACTGAGCCACCCAGGCGCCCCAGGAAGCTAGATTCTTGTAACTATGAACATGGGTGGATTTGCTATCTTTCTGATTCTGTTGGTCTTTGCAGAAATGCATACAGAAAAAAAAAGTTTGGTAAAATCATTCTGAAGAAGAAATTGTTTTATTTATAAAGTAATTCCTTTTCAAAACTATAATTTCATCATACGCAAATTTTAGACAGCTTTGAAGTTTGTGTTATGTCAAAGAAAGTTATCTAAGAGGTAAAACCTTTTTAAACTAACAACTCATGTATTTCTGTTGTTCATTCACTTATTTTTCTGGCTTTCATTTTCTTCAAATAAAAAAAGTACTTTTAAAATAAACCACATTTAGAATGTAAAGGGGTATGGTGTAACACATCTTTGAAGGGAGCTAACATTTTCATATTTTAAAATTCAATATTAGCTATAATTAATATTGACTTTTGGCTTTGTCTGCTCACATTTACAATTGTTCTTGAACTTTTCTTAAATTGTGTCATAAGTCAGAATTTTCATATGACCAGATTCCGTATTCTGAAATATTATGTTAAAAGAAGTTACAGTAATATATATATATATATATATATATATATATATATATATAAATTTGAAGTCTCAAAGTTTTAGATAACTTATCTGGCTTTCATTAAAGTGCTCATAATTTTTACTTTTTTCTACTTTTGATTAGCTATTGGGCATTTTAATGATATTTAAAATCCATTGAGATTTTATAAGTCAAAATCATTTCCTTAAATTACTGAAACATTGAACAATAAAAAATAATTTCTTTGAAGGAGTTTATTCCTCTAAAAAAGGCCCACTAAGCCACTACAAATAAATTCCAAGTGTAATAATTTTTACTCATTTGTTGAAAGTCTAGTTTTGAATTTCGCCTGTCCAGTAGAGAGTTATTTGACAAAAAAAAATGTTGTACAGATATGAGTAATCTGATTAGTCATTGGGTGTATTCAGTTCTTCTTCGTATCAGCTGAAGCTGAATTAAATTAGTCACTGGTGCATTTGTCGATTGGAGCCAGAAAGTCTGCCCTATTTAATTTTAAAATAATTTGCACTGAGTAAATTATGGACGTAGCCACTAAAGAAATCACATTACTTCAGAATTAGCAAGATCTATTTCTTTTAAAGTAGGAAAGTAATTATTGCCTCTTCAAAGATGGAGTAGGCTTACAATTTTTTAAATCATGTCAAATTATGCAGTTATGAAATAAATATTAAGAATGAGTTAAGGTACTTAGGCTTAAAATTTTACAGAGTAATGTTTACAAAGAAAAGCAAAACAAAACTAAGCTAAACTAAAGTAAAAACGAAACAAAAAAACCCAAAAAACCCTCAGAACTTCATGTGCCATAATAATTTTGATTGTTTGAGTTTAATTTCATTCAGCTTGTGTTACATTTACTGAGAGCTCAGTTCATGGTAACTGTTGTTCTAGGAAAACTACCTATTTGATTTTTCAAACTCAGTAGATTCCATGTTATTATCCCAATTACTCATATGAAAAAAATCGAAGTTCATAACATTTAAGAAATTAGCTCCAGATACCACGGTTAGAAGTTAGAACTTATAGATTTGAAATCAGGTGTAATGTTCTTCATTCCATGCTATTCATTTGCCTTTTTCCGTAGCATGTGTAATAGAATCAAATAGCATGTGACTTTGTATTGATTTAACTAAATGTATCTAAATAACTATTTTCTTTTCTCTTTGTATGCAGTGCAAACTAGAATATCAGGCATGTGTCTTTGGAAAACAGATCTCAGTCAAATGTGAAGGACGTTGCCCATGTCCTTCAGATAAGTCCACAAGTACAAGCAGAAACGTTAAGAGAGGTAAGTGATAAACATTTATTTATAGTTTTACATTTGTTTTCTGTATTAAAATGTTTTGCAATAAATGTTAGCATTAAAATGAAGTTTACTTCATGTATTACTTCATTTACTTCATTTATTACATTGTAAATGAAGTATTTTTTTTTTTTTTAGTCTCAATTATTTTAGCAAGCGACATTTTTCTACGGGGATTTCTATTTATCTTGATAGTAAGAGTTGGATGCTTCTTTTCTACATGTTCACCATATATAAAAAATCTAAAGAAATGTCTTTTATAAATTACTGTGTCTAAAATGCGTTTGACATTCTTTTTTTCTTTTGGAGCAAGTCAGTGGTAAAGCAGTGAGTGAGAAAAGAGTTTGATCAGATGTGAAACTGGGCAATTAGTAAGAAACTTTTATATACTGTGTGTGTTTGTGAGAAAATTTTCCTACAGAATAGTTTAATTAATTAAACTTTCTTTTGATTAGGTCTAGAGTCCTTAAATCTTTATTTTTATTGGTTTGGTGTATAATAATAAAATAATGAAATACATTTAACTCCGTATGTGTTATTATATAAAATTTGACCTTTTGCAGATTATTTGTTGTAGTTCACACAATATTACTTACATGTTTGAGGTACTGTTTATGCCTTCAAAAATATCTCTATAGCTCCTTGTTTCAGTTCTTCATAACTTTAGATGAGGAAGGATATGTAGGGAATACATATTCCTTTAAGTGAAAGATTATTTTAAAGAGCATTATCATCAACATTTATCATATATTTTATAAGCATATGAATCTTATAATTTAATAATTATTATTGTGGTTTCTTAATGAAGACCATTGATTTTTGTACTTTTTTCTGAAAAAATCAATGATGGATACATGGACAGGAAATATATTAGTTAAAATGAAGTTCATTTGATACGAATTATGTATTTTCTTTTTTTTAATTTTTTGTTTTTGTTTTTGAGAGAGAAAGAGGAGGGGAAGGGGCAGTTGAGGGGAGCACAGAGGAACTGATCAGACTCTGCACTGTCAGCACAGAGCCCGACGTGGGGCTCAAACTCACAAACCATTAGAATCAAGACCTGAGCTGAAGTCAGACACTCAACTGACTGAGCAACCCAGGCACCCCTAAATTATGTATTTTCTTAAACATGGTATACCATGATAATGATTTTATTGTAGGTAAAATGTTTTGTTTTGTTTTGTTTTGTTTAAATTCCAGTTAGTTAATATACAGTGTAATATTATTTTCAGGTGTACAGTATAGTGATTATAAAACTTTTGAACTTTAATTATACTATTTATATTGGTCATTACTCATTAGGTAATATTTAAGACAATTTAAAAATGAAAACTGGGGCGCCTGGGTGGCTCAGTCAGTTAAGTGTCTATCTTTGGCTCAGATTATGATCTCACAGATCGTGCTGACAGCTCAGAGCCTGAAGTCTGCTTTGGATTCTGTGCCTCCCTCTCTCTCTGCCCCTCCCGTGCTCGTGCTCTCAATCTCTCTCTCTCTCTCTCTCTCTCTCTCTCTTTCCCTCTGTCTCTCTCTTTCTGTCTCAAAAATAAACATTTAAAAAATGAAAACCTATGTTATCATATCACTTTTAATAACACAACTAGGTCAATTTTATTACTCAAAAGTAAATTGATTTGCAAATTAATGATAAGCTAGTGCTCTGACATTAGGCAATGTGCATGAAGACAACAACTGGTGGAAGAAGGAGTGTAAAGCTGCCTCCCAGCAGCCCTGTTTTTGAAGCCTCACCTCTGTTGCCTTACACCAGCCTATGGCCAGCGTCAGAGCATGGTTCCTTCTGGATTCCCTCCCCCCCCCCCATAATCCCAATCCACTCCTTCTAGCATAGTCCAAATAAGGATGTTTAACATGACCTTGAGTAAGTTAATCGACCCCCATGTAATTAAGAGCTAATTATAGTTTTCTTTCAACTGAACTACTTCCATATCTCTGTCTTCCTCATACCCACTCCCTGTTTACTTCACTGAATACGTTTTCCTCTGAAACTCGCTTCAGGTACAAAGTAAATCCTACCTTGGTATTCAGTATCCATGTCTCATTCTTTTCATTGGAGGCTATTAAGAACACTTGAAAAGGAGTAATCAAAATTAGTGCATACCTCTAATACATCACACCCTTCAGCAAGGTTTCCCTTCAGTAAGATTCCCTGCATGTGAACTTACTTTTGAATGAGAAGATAGGTTTGAGGTTGATCAATTTATCATATTCTCCCACAATCTGCAAAAAAAGAACTTAATATGCATTGAATATGGAAGGTAAAATATTTAAGAAAATGATCCTTTGTGAATAAACAATGATTACGTTTCGTGTTGCTCAGATTCTCTGTACAACATCTATATTAGTATGTCAAGAAGGAGCCTTTACTTAAAGTAATATCTCGGGGAATAAAGATCATTTGTGTTCAAGTGTGTGTGGAAAGAGAGGCAAGAAGAATTTAAAATAATCCTGTTCTGATGGATTGTCAAGGCAAAGCAAGTACAGGATTTTGCTAACTGCTGTGGAAAAGCAGTACAGAAAATTGTGAATGTCATTCCTACACAGTGCCAAAGGCCAAGAGACATGGGAAATGTAAAACTCAGTTCAGTATCATTTCTAATCTTTCAACCGTCATTTACATTAGAAGCATGCCTTTGGTTGACTGACTTAGGAAGTGCAGGAAACTCTATTTAATAGCATCTCTGTTTGAGAAAAAGCGAGGAAGAAACTACCAACGATGAACTAGTTTTTAAATCTTTCTGACTTCCTACGTTTGAGGTCAAATTGACAACAGATTGTTTTCTATGTTAAGAGCTGAATAAATTCTTCAAATCGACTTGTATTATATTAAAACAAACAAAATATATTTCCTTTAGGGAAGCCTGGGTGGCTCAGTCAGTTAAATATCTGTCTCTTGATTTTGGCTAAGGTCATGATCTCACGGTTTGTGGGTTTGAGCCCTGCATCAGATTCTGCACTGGCAGTACGGAGCCTGTTTGGGATTCTCTCTCTCTCTCTTTCCCTCTCTTTGCCCTTCTCCTGCTTGCATATTTTCTCTCTCCCTCTCTCTCTCTCTCTTAAAATAAATAAACTTAAAAACATACATTTCCCTTATATAAGAAAAAATTTAATTTCTCCTCTATTCTCCAAATGTATTCAATAATGGATGTGCATAAATTGGTCCAAGTGTATGCATTCAAGAAACCAAAATTAAAAAAAAAAAGAAACAGTTTACAGGGGTGCCTGAATGATGCAGCCAGTTAAGCATCCGACTTCAGCTCAGACCATGATCTCACAGTTTGTGGGTTCAAGCCCGTGTCAGGCTCTGAGCTGACAGGCCTGAGCCTGGAACCTGCTTCAGATTCTGTGTCTCCCTCTTTCTCTGCCCCTCCCCCACTTACTCTCTGTGTCTCAAAAATGAACAAATGTTAAAAAAATTAAAAAAAAACAACAGTTTGCAGTTTTGAAATTCCAGATTCTGAATTTGTATAGGTAAATAAGCATATCTGTCTCTCTTCAATCAGTAACTTAACTGTACATTTTTTTTTCTGTTTTCCTAACCCATAAAATCAAAATTACAAAGACCAAATGCTTCTAGGTCCCTGTAGTGTATTACTTTCTCCCCTCTGGCCCCCCATTTTTTGAAAGTTTATCATTTGATCACAAACACAGAATGATTATTTGGAAGGTTGATCAGCTTTATTCAAAGACTATTGATTGACATTTTAGATGATTTTTAAAGTTAATATATTTTATATAACCACATTAATATGAGATTTATAGTTGTGATCATGGACCATGAATAGACCATTTTCCACAGAGTTTGCATGTAATATGTAATGCAATCCCAAATCTTAGAAGGGACTTGCGGGACCAAAGACAGAGAGCAATGGAAAGGACCTTAGAAAGTGTTTATTTTGCAGTTGGTAAATCCAAATTCAAAGGAATAGACCCTAGACTTATCTTAAATGATTTACACAACAGTGGTCTGTAAGCACAGTGAATTTTAGACCTATGATATGCCATAAGTACTCCATTAGGTTATTCACTTGACTGGCTAGATTCAGAAAACCCTTTAAATGGCATTTCCTTTAGGTTTCAAATTTGAGTATTCTAATCCTCCGAATACTTTTTTTTTTTGTAATTATGGGTTTTATATAGCTATTATGGCTTTACTTATCTAATCTCTTAAATTTTTATTAATTAAAAAAATTTTAGTTTATTTTTTGAGGAACAGAAAGAGAGAGAGCATGGGTGGGCAGAGAGAAAGGAAGAGAGAGTATCCCAAGCAGGCTCCACACCACCTGTACAGAGCCCAACGTGGAGCTTGAATTCACAAACTGTGAGATCATGACCTGAGCCGAATGGAGAGTCAGATGCTTAACTGACTGAGCTGCCCAGGTGCCCCCAATTTTATTAATTTCAAATATTTCAAATAATATCACTCTGATTCTGTTTATCCTCACCCCTAAGATGCATCTAAACACAGTCACATACCTCCATAATTTGAAATGTTGGATTGGAGTGGAGATAGCAGTACGGATGGAGAAGAACCCATAAAAGATTTCCACACTATCACAGAGGCAAAAGAAAATAACTTGGTGAGGGTGTGGATGAAAGGGAACCCTTGTACACTGTTGGTGGGAATGTAAATTGGTGCAGCCATTATGGAAAATAGTATGGAGTTTCGTCAAAAAACTGAAATCAGAAGTACCATACAATCCAGCAATCCACTTATGGGTATATATCCAAGGAAAGAAATCAGTACCTCAAAAAGATATCTGCATTCCCATGCCCACTACAGCATTATATACAATAGCCAAGATATGGGAATAACCTAAATGTTCACTGATGGACGAGTAGAGAAATAGGGATATTTAATATCCCATTCGGTGTGTATACTAAAAAAGAAGTTTCCCGCCAAATTCAGCAACCTGGATGAACCTGGACAACAACACTACGCTAAGTGAAGTAAGCCAGAAAAAGAAAGAAAAACTGTGTGATCTCTCTTATATGTGGAATCTCAAAAGTGTTGAACACATAGAATCAGAGAGTAGAAAAGCAGTTACCAAGGGCGAGGAGATGGGGGAAATGGGAAATGGGGGAAATGGGTCAAAGGGTGCAAAGCTGCAGTTATGAAGGTTGCATTAGAGATCCAAGGTACTGCATGACGACCGTGATTAATAACGTATTGAATATTACAAATGTGTTAAAACAATAATATCAGGTGTTCTCACTACACATAACACACACACAAAATGGAAATTATGTGAGAACCAGAAATGTTAATTAGCTTGACTGGGTGACTTACAGAATATTAACAAAAATATGCGAACTGATTTTTAGGGGGCTGTGGTTCATAGTTTCCACTACATCCTCACCTGCATTTTTTTTGTACAACTCAAGTTTCCTTTTATCAGAAGCTGGGAATCATGTAACTCAATCTGTTTCTCATTTTGCTTCATTCTCTAAGAGTATTGGAATTAAATAGATACCCAATTACAGTAACTTAGCCTGCATACTACATTGCTTGCTCCTAATTTTGATTTGTGTTTTGTGTGTATGTGTGTGTGTGTGTGTGTGTGTGTGTGTATGTAACCTTTTATAGAATTTCTTTCTGTTTTATTGTGTTGTTATCCTGTGGAGGTAGCATTATTTATTTGCTAAGAGTATAGATTTTAAAATTACAATTCTGCTCTGGGTGTGCAACCTTTGGTATTATATTTAAATTTATGAGTCTCAGTTTTTTCATTGGCAAAATAGAAAAATATATAAATCATATAGATTTATGGATGTATTTCCTCAAATTAAACCATCTTTGAATTTCTCTTTCATTTTAATTGATGACGCTTTTAAATGCTGTTGAATTCTAATAAATTGTAGATCTTTTTCATACATTAAATGTCATTTCAAATTTTACTTTCTATGTGTTTTTTATCAGATTGGGCACAAAAAATTGGAGTTTTAATTTCTTTATAGTTAATAGTATTTATACACTGCAAATTAGAGTTTGCATTCAGAATTTGACATAACTCTGCAGTAGAATTATGTGGCCTAGAAGCTATTACTGGTTGTTTTCTTTGATAAATCTTTCACATTCTTTTCACAGCTACTGGCCTTTGCAGAGTGTGTGTGTGTGTGTGTGTGTGTGTGTGTGTGTGTGTGTGTCTTTTTCATACAGTTATGTTAATTTATGCTTTCTCAAATAAATGTCTGCTTATTTAGATTTTAAATGTATTAACCTAAGTTATTCAGGATGTTATTTTTGTAACTAAAAACATGCTCTCTGGTCATTTAAGATCTTCAGGAAATATATATATATATATATATATATATATATATATATATATATACACACACACACACACACATATATATGAATATATAAATTAAATTTTTATTTAAATTCTGATTAGTTTACATGCAGTGCAATATTGGTTTCAGGAGTAGAATTCAGTGATCCATCACTTACATACAATACCCAGTGTACATCATAACAAATACCCTCATAATGCCTATCACCTATCTAGCCCATCCTCCCACCCACCTCCCTTCATCAACTCCCAGTTTGTTCTCTGTCTTTAAGAGCCTCTTATGGTTTGTTTCGTCTCTCTTTTGTCCTTTATTTCCCCCCCCTCCATATGTTCATTTGTTTTGTTTCTTAAATTACATATATATATATATGTTTCTTAAATTTTATATATATATATATATATATATATATATATATATATATATTGCTTTTTTTTGGTTTCAGAAGTAGAATTTAGTGATTCATCACTTACATATAACACCCAGTGCTCATCCCAACAAGTGTCCTCCTTAATGCCCATCACCTATCTAGCCCACCCCCCACCCACTGCTCCTCCAGCAACCTTCCGTTTCTTCTCTGTATTTAAGAGTCTCTTATGGTTTGCCTCTCTCTCTTTTGATCTTATGTTTTCTTCCCTTCCCCTGTGTTCATCTGTTTTGTTTCTTAAATTCCACATCTGAGTGAAATCATATGGTATTCATCTTTCTCTGAATGATGTAGTTGGCTTAGTGTAATACACTGTAGCTCTATCCATTGCAAATGGCAAGATTTCATTCTTTTTGATTGCCAGGTAATATTCCATCGTATATACATACCACATCTTCTTTATCCAGTCGTCAGTCGATGGACATTTGGGCTCTTTCCATAATTTGGCTATTGCTGATAGTGCTGCTATAAACAATGGAGTGCATGTGCCCCTTTGAATGAGTACTTTTGTACCCTTTGGATAAATACCTAGTAGTGAAATTGCTAGGGTAGTAGGGTAGTTTTAGTTTTAATTTCTTGAGGAACCTCCATACTGTTTTCCAGAGTGGCTGCACCTGTTTGCATTCCCACCAGCAGTACAAAAGTGTACCCCTTTCTCTTCATCCTTCCCAACATCTTTTATTTCCTGAGTTGTTAATTGTATCCATTTTGACAGGTGTGAGGTGGTATTTCATTGTGGTTTTGATTTGTATTTCCCTGGTAATGAGTGATGTTGAGGATTTTTTCATATGTCTGTTAGCCAATGAACAGGCATCACCTGTGCCTTCATTCCCTCATTGTTTCAGCAATTATAGTTTTGTGGAATTCATTTATTTAAAGACTCTTAAATTCTTCTGTACTTGCCTTTGCTACTTAGTTTATATCAAAATTTATGTGTATTCATGTGATGTTGGCATTATGCTACTAGAAAGTTAGAAGAAAGGTTTTGATTCATATGTTGTTGCCGAAGGTGACACAGAAACATATTTTTCAAACACTGACCCTTGATGTCAGCCACACATTTTTAAGAACAATGGGTTTAACAACAATTACAAGGACATTGTGCTTGCTTTTGTTCTTGTTTGGGATCTGCATCAGGCACAAGGTAGAGAAGGCATTTTTGTGAGTCCCTCTTGTATCAGAGATCATTGGTGCCCACAAAAGTTGTGTGTGGAGTCAGAGATCAACATAAACACAAAGAGCTCTCCTTTTAATGAAAAACACCTAATCTAAGACTGATTGAAATATTTTTAAACACATTCAGGGAGCTAAAGGTTTGTAAAGTCTTTAGTTGTCTATCAGTATGCTAACTGGAAACTTGATAGGTTTTAACCACAAAAAGACAAAATATGGGGATGAATTCTGTGATCTGACACAGCCATTTTTTCTGTATTCACTTCATTGCTCTGGGTCCTGCGGAGCCCTATTAAGAAACATGATTTACTTAATTATTGTGCTCTGATTATAAATGAATGTATTTAAAGAAAGAACATTGAGTAAGAACTTATTTATGCCTTTTTCCAATTGGCAAAAGCATTAGTTTTAACATTTATTTCTCATATGGATTTTTAAAATCCCCTGTATGATGGAATGAATTTTCAATAGGAAACAATGAACATCAGTGAATTAAAATGCTCTTAGAACATGCGTATTTGTCAATGAAAAGTAATATTCATAAATGATAAAATTTCCCATTTTATTAGATTCACAGAAAAATAAAATTAAAGAAAATTATTGAGAAGTGTTAAATGATAATTTATAATAAAAATGAAGCATAATCCTTTGGAATATTTGAAAGACATTTCTGGATTAAAATTAATATTTGTTCAGAAATAGAACATAACCTGGAAAGGGATGGTTTTATTTATTTATTTTTAATTGAAATATATTTGATACATAACACTAAATTTAAGGCATATACATGTTAACTTGATACATTTATATATTATAACATGATTGCCATTGTAGATGTAATTAACACCAATCATGTTACATAATTATAATTTCTTTTTAGTGGTTAGAATAATTAAGTTCTAGTCTCATAACACATTTGATGATTATAATACAACATTATTTTCTATTTGCTGTACTGTACATTAGGTCTTTAGGTCTTATTTACTATTTATTGCAAGTTCGTACCCCTGAATAACATATGCCCTATAACCCCACCCCTCATTAACTGGTAACCACCATTTTACTCTGTTTTATGATTTTTTTTTTACCAATAAGTGATAGCATACACTGATGATCATACAGAATTTGTCTTCCTCTGTCTGATTTGTATCACTTGGCATAAAATGCACTCAAGGTCTATCCATGTTGTCACATGTAACAGGATGCCCGCCTTTCTTATGGCCGGAAAATATCCCATTGTGCGTCTATATGCAATTTCTATTTTTTAGTATAGTTGACAATGTTACGTTAGTTTCAGGTGTACAACATAGTGATTCAACATCTCTATAGTTTATGCTATGCTCAACAAATATGTAGCTCTCTTCCGTCACCATACAGCTCCATTACAGTATCTTTGACCACATTTGGAAAGGGATGGTTTTAAATGTGGAGATTACTGTAGTTCTTCCCTGAAGAAATATTTTTTTGTGTTGCTATTTAGGTGATTGATTTCAGATTTTACACAAATATTTTATTTTCTGTATAAAATTATTGTGTGGTTAAAATTTATCTTCCCTGTGAATTCTAGTTAGAAATTTTATATCTTGAGTTTATACAGGTATATGTTTTCAGGTATAAATGTGGGGATAGCCTGTATTAGTTCTTATATTACCAAAGGGCTATTTATACGTAGTCTTCATTTAACTCCTTTCAAGTGTATATCTAATATGTTATTTCAAAATAATTCTTTAAAAAATGTTTATTTATTTATCTTGAGAGACAGACAGAGACCACAAGCAGGGGGAGGGAGGGAGAGAGAGAGGGAGGGAGAGAGAGAGAGAGGGAGAGAGAGAGAGAGAGAGAATCCCAAGCAGGCTCCATGCTGTCATCACAGACCCCAACAATGGGGCTCAATCCCACGAACTGTGAGATCATGACATGAGCCAAAATCAAGAGTCAGACGCTTAACCGACTGAGCCACCCAGGCTCCCCTATTTGAAAATACTTCTTTACAACTTGCAATATAAACACTCTTTCTAAAAGCAGGAGTGATAGTCGCTATTATTTAACAAGTATGGAATGGGTGCCAGAAAATCAGAACTGACATAAATCCAGTCAGAATCAATGTCCCCTGCGATATGCTCTGCACTTACAGTTGACTTTGGAGACAACAGAAAGAAGTCAGAAACTGAACATTTCTGGATTCAAAATGGATATTTTGAGACTGTTATGAGTTTGATATCAGCCAACCCTTTTCCTGAGATTCCCATGGTAAAATGTGTACATTTCTTGAAAGAACAAATAAAATTACCCTGAACAGAGGGATACTCTTATCTGAACTGTTTCTGCCTTTGAAACTTTATTATACTGGTCTCATCTTTGTACTGTACAGATTTGTATCCTAACCCAGAAACCACATTTCATTCAAGCTTAGTGCCAGGAAGAAAATAAATAGTAATTACATAATCACAAATAAAGCTATAAAATCACACTCTTTCCATTAATACACAATCCCATTGCCCCCCTACCCACACAATATTTATCTAAAAAAAAGTATATTCTGCCCTATATTAAACAATGCTGTTCTCCAATATTAAAGAGAATGTAAGATTATGACATGTTTGCTATTCCACTTCTAATATAGAATTATAATTTTTCAATAATTTTCTGAGCCTGCGTGGCTCAGTTGGTTAAGCATCCAACTTTGGCTCAGGTCATGATCTCCTGGTTCATGAGTTCAAGCCCCACATCGGGCTCTGTGTTGATAGCTCCGAACCTGGAGCCTGTTTTGGATTCTGTGTCTATCTCTCTCTCTCTCTCTCTCTCTCTCTCTCTGCCCCTCCCCTGCTTGCACTCTTTCTCTGCCTCTCTTGAAAATAAATAAACATTAAAAAAAAAGAATTATAATATTTTTCCAAGTGTGAAAGTGAAGCCAATTTTTGTACTTAAAAGATCTTCTGAGAAGTTTGTTTTTTTTGAAAATAAAGGAATTATAAAATGTATTTAAAGTTAGCATCACATATTCTGAATAGCCTTTTAGAAAAATATTAAATTATAGTTTCTTCATGTAGCTTTCCAGCTCTTTGCAAAATTTTCAATGAGTTCCCAGGATCCTGATGATAATTTTAAGCCTCAAAATAAGAAAGGAAAGCAAAGTCAATGAAGTATTTGTATAGTTCCATAAAAAAATGGATTGGATATTTCAGAAGACAGGAAAAAATAGACTATCAACTTCAGATATATGTATTTTGTACAAGAGAGCATGAGCCAGAATGAATTAAAAACAAAATAAACATGAGAATATATTCTCCTTCTGTAATATGTATTTAGAATGAGTCATTTAGTTGAACTTAAGACACTGTATGTATTACCCTATACTTCTTTATTTGGTGATACTACTTTTAACACTTTTGATGAATTACTGTTAATGAGTTTACTGAATGACCAACTTTATCTTAGTAATGTAATATATTCTGTTATTTATGTATCAAATTATTTTTACATTGCAAATTTCTAAAATGAAAAAAGAAAATAATTGTGTGATTGATGCTTTTTTTTTGGTTTCAAGTTTTTATTTACATTCTACTTAGTTAACATATAGTGTAATATTGGCTTCAGAGTAGAATTTAGTGATTCATCCCTTACATATAACACTCCGTGATAAACACAAGTGCTCTCCTTAATGCCCATCACCCATTTAGCCCATCCCCTGTCCACCTCTCCTCCTGCAAACCTCAGTTTGTTCTCTATAGTAAAGAGTCCCTTATGGTTTCCCTTCCTCTCTATTTTTCTTCCTTCCCTCATTTCATCTACTTTGTTTCTTAAATTCCACATATGACTGAAATCATATGATATTTGTCTTTCTCTGACTGACTTATTTCACTCAGCATAATACACCTTAGTTCCATCCATGTCACTGCAAATGGCAAGATTTCATTCTTTTTTTTTTATAGCTAAGTAATATTTCATTACACACACACACACACACACACACACACACGTATCACATTTTCTTCATCCTTTCATCAGTTGATGGACATTTGGACTCTTTCCATAATTTGGCTATTGTTGCCAATGCTGCTATAAACATGTGAGGGCATTTGCCTCTTTGAATGAGTTTTTTTGTATCCCTTGGGTAAACACTTATTAGTACATTTGTTGGGTAGTAGGATTCTATTTTTAACTATTTGAGGAAACTTCCATACTGTTTTCGGGAGTGGCTGAACCAATTTGTATTCCCAACAACAGTGTGACAGTGTTTCCCTTTTTCCATATCCTTGCCAACAACCGTTGCTTTTGCTTTGTTAATGTTAGCCATTCTGAGAGGTGTGAGGTGGTATCTCATTGCAGTTTTGATTTGTATTTCCCTGATGATGAGTGATGTTGAGCATCTTTTCATGTGTCTGTTAGTCATCTGTATGTCTACTTTAGAAAAATGTCTATTCATGTCTTCTGCCCATTTCTTAACTAGATTATTTCTTGGGTGTTGAGTTTCATAAGTTCTTTGTAGGTTTTGGATACTGACCTTTTATCAAATATGTCATTTGCAAATATCTTCTCCCACTCCATAGGCTGCCTTTTACTTTTGTTGATTATTTTATTTGTAGTGCAGAAGCTTTTTATCTTGATGAAATCCCAGTAGTTCATTTTTGCTTTTGTTTCCCTTGCTTCCGGAGACATGTCTAGTAAGAAGTTGCTACTAGCAAGGTCAAAGAAGTTGCTGCCTGTGTTCTCCTCTAGGATTTTGATGGTTCCTTATTTCACATTAAGGTCTTTCATTCATTTTTAAATTTGAGTATGGTGTAAGAAAGTGATCCAGTTCATTCTTCTGCATGTGGCTTTCCAGTTTTCCCAACACTATTTGTTGAATAATCTATCTTTTTTTTTTCCATTGGATATTCCTTCCTGCTCTTTTGAAGATGAATTGACCATATAGTTGTGGGCATATAGATCCCATTTCTGGGTTTTCTATTCTGTTGCATTGATCTGTGCCTGTTTTTGGGCCAGTAATATACATCTTGATGACTATAGCTTTGTGATATAACTTAAAAGTCCGGAATTGTGATGCTTCCAGCTTTGCTTTTCTTTTTCAAGATTCCTTTGGCTATTCAGTGTCTTTTGTGGTTTCATACAAATTTTAGAATTGTGTATTCTAGCTCTTGAAAAATACTGGTAGTACTTTGATATGGATTGCATTAATGTGTGGCTTGCTTTTGGTAGTATAGACATTTTAATAATATAGGTTCTTCCAATCTATGAGCATGGAATGTTTTTCCATTTCTTTGTGTCATCTTCCATTTCCTTCATGAGTTTTTTATAGTTTTCAGAGTACAGATCTTTGGTTGGGTTTATTCCTGGGTAAGTTTTGGTTTTGGCCAGTTGAAATAGGATGCATTCCTTGATTACTCTTTCTGTTGCTTCATTATTGCTGTATAGAAATGAGACAGATTTTTGTATATTGATTTTGTATCCTGTGACATGGCTGAATTCATGTGTCAGTTCTAGCGATAATACTAATATTATGTTTTCTGTGAATAGTGAAAGTTTGACTTCTTCCTTGCTGATTTGGATGACTTTTATTTCTTTTTTTGTCTAATTGCTGAAGCTGGGACTTCCAGTACTATGTTAAATAACAATGGTGAGAGTAGACATCCCTGTCTTGTTCTTAACTGTAAAGGAAAAGTTGTCAGTTTTCCCCCATTGAGAATGATATTAGCTATGGGTGTTTTGTATATGGCCTTTATGATGTTGAAGTAGGTTCTCTGTATCCCTACTTTGTTGTTTTGTTTTGTTTTGTTTTTATCAAGAATGGATCTGGTACTTTGTCAAATGTGGGTTTTTAAAAAACAATTTCATTTATTGAGAGGATTATATGGTTCTTATCCTTTCTTTTATTAATGTTGTGTATCACATAGATTGATTTGTGAATATTGAACCACCCCTACAACCCCAGAATAAATACCACTTGATCATGGTGAATGATTCTTTTAATGTATTGTTGGATTTAATTTGCTAGCATCTTGTTGAAAATTTTTCCATTCATGTTCATCAGGGATATTGGCCTATAATTCTCCTTTTTAGTGGGGTCTTTGTTTGGCTTTGCAATCAAGGTAATTCTGGCCTCATAGATGAGTTTATAAGTTTTCCTTCCATTTTTTATATTTTGGAATAGTTTGAGAAGAATAGATATTAACTCTTCTTTATACAATCGGTAGACCCCCATGGGAAGCCATCTAGCCCTGGATTCTATTTTTTGGGAAATTTTTGACTATTAATTCAATTTCTTTGCTGGTTCTGGGTTGGTTCAAGTTCCGTATTTCTTCCTGTCAGTTTTGGTAGTTTATATGTTTCTAGAGACTTATACAATTCTTCCAGATTGCCCAATTTGTTGGGATATAATTTCTCACAATATTCTCTTATAATTACTATGGTGTTGGCTGTGATCTCTCCTCTTTCATTCATGATTTTATTTATTTGGGTCATTTCTATTTATTTTTGGACAAGTCTGGCTAGCAGTATATTAATTTTATTAATACTTTCAAATAAACAGCTCCTAGTTTCACTTATCTATTCTACTGTTTTTTGTTGTTTCTATATCATTTGTTTCTGCTCTACTATTTATTATTTTCCTCCTTCTGCTGGTTTTAGGCCTTATTTTCTGTTCTTTTTCTGGCTCCTTTAGGTAAGGTTACATTGTGTATTTGAGACCTTTCTTGCTTCTTGTTTTAGGCCTGTATTGCTATACACTTTCCTCTTATAGCCTCTTGCTGCATCCCAAAAGGTTTGGACTGTTGTGTTTTCATTTTCATTTGCTTCCATGTTTTTTTTTTTTATTTCTTCTTCAGTTTCCTGGTTAACCCTTTCATTCTTTAGTAGAATGTTCTTTAACTTCCATGTATTTGTTCTTGTGGTTGACTTCAAGTTTCATAGTATTGTGGTCAGAAAATATGTATGGTATGATCTCAATCTTTTTGTATTTTTTGAGGGCTGATTTGTTACTCAGTATGTGATCTTTTCTTGAGAATGTTCCATGTGCACTTGAAAATATGTATTCTGCTGCTTTAGGATGAAATGTTCTGAATATATCTGTAAGGCGATCTCTTCCAGTGTTTCATTCAAAACCGTAGTTTCCTTATTGATTTTCTGCTTCAATGATCTGTCCGTTGATGTAAGTGGGGGGTTAAAGTCCCCTACTATAATTGTATTATTATGAATGAGTTTCTTCATGTCTATTGATTTATATATTTGGGTGCTTTCAAGTTGGGGAATAAATACTTACAACTATTAGATCTTCTCATTGGATAGACCCCTTTATAATGATATAGTATCCTTTTTCATCTGTTGATACAGTCTTTGGTTTAAAATCTGGTTGGACTGGGGGCACCTGAGTGGCTTAGTTGTTTAAGCATCCGACTCTTGATTTCAGCTCAGGTCATGATCTCACAGTTGGGAGATCGAGCCCCATATTGGGCTCTGCATTGGGCATGGAGCCTGCTTAAGATTCTCTCTCTCTCACTCTCTCTCTCTTTCTCAAAATAAAAAAAGAATAAAAAATAAAATCTAGTTTGACTGATACAAGTATGGCTACTCCTACTTTCTTTCAACATTCATTAGCATGATGGGTGGTTCTCCATTTGAATGATAGGTGGTTCACTTTCAATCTGCATGTGTCTTTATATCTAAAATGAGTCACTTGTAGGTGGCATATAGATGGGCCTTGTATGTTGATCCATTCTGATATCCTTTGTCTTTTGATTGGAGAATTTAGTCCATTTATATTCAGAGTGATTATGAATAGATATGAATTTAGTGCCATTGTATTACCTATAAAGTAGTTGTTTCTGGAGATTTCCTCTGTTACTTTACAGTTTTTGTTGCTTTTGGTCTTACTTTCCCACTCAAAGAGTCTCTTTAATATTTCTCGCAGGTCTGGGTTAGTGGTTATGAACGCCTTTAGTTTTTGTTTGTCTGACAAACTCTTTATCTCTCCCGTTCTGAATGATAGGCTTGCTGGGTAAAGTATTCTTGACTGCATAATTTTCCTATTCAGTACATTGACTATATCATACCACTCCATTCTGGCCTGCCAAGTTTCTGTGGACAGGTCTGCTGCAAACCTGATCTGTCTTTCCTTGTAAGTTAGGAATGTTTTTCCCTTACTTCTCTCAGGATGTTTTACTTATTTCTGTATTTTGCAGTTTTTCCTAGATATGTCTTAGTGTTGGTCTGCTTTTGTTGATTTTGATAGGTGTTCTCTGTGCTTCCTCGATTTAGATGCTTTCACCTATAATTTGCTCAAATAAACCTTCTGGTCCTTTTTCTCTCTTTTCTTCTTATGGGAGTCCTATGATATGAATATTATACTTTATGGAGCCCCTAAGTTCCTTAAGTCTACATTTCTGATCCAATATTTTTCTTCTTATCATCTTTTCAGCTTTATTATTTCCATAATTTTATCTTTTGTATCACTTATACATTCCTCTCCTTCCTCCATCCTTGTGGTTGTTACATACAGTCACTTTTGCATCTCAGTTACAACATTTTTTATTACAGGCTGACTAGTATTTAGGTCTTTTTTTCTCTGCATTAAGGGTCTCTGGTTTCTTCAATGCTTTTCTCAAGTCCAGCTAATATACTTATGATTGTTGCTTAGGTGGGGTGCCTGGATGGCTCAATCAGTTAAACATCTGAGGTCATGATCTTGGGATTTGTGAGTTTGAGTCCGCATCAGGCTCTGTGCCGACAGCTAGAAGCCTGGAGTCTGCTTTGGATTCTGTCTCCCTCTCTCTCTGTCCCTCTCCCTCTGGTGCACTATCTCTCTCTCTCTCTCTCTCAAGAATAAATAAACATTAATTAAAGAAAAATAAAATCTGGTTCAGGCATACTATTTATATCTATTTTGATTAGATCCCTGGCTGTGACCTTGTTCTTTTGGAATGAATTCCTCTGACTTGGCATTTTGCCTAAGTATTTGCTTTCTGTGTGTTAGGAAAGCCTGTTATGTTTCCAGTTCCTTAGAATAATGGCTATATTAAGAAGATGTCATATGTAGACCAGAGCCTGGCACTTCGGGGAATGTTTTCTTGTGTATGCTGTGTGCATTCAGCTGTTCTGTTTTGGCTGTTCTTTCACTCAGGTTAGTCCTGTGCAGAGTTTAACCTTGCCTGCAGTGGGGAGTGCTTGGACATTGTCAAGTGTGTGACAAGTTTTAACTAGGTGTCTTTTGTCCTGCTTGTTAAAAAATGGCTAGACCCAATTTGCACTATAGCTGAAAATTTATAGCACTCTATGGTCAGTAGACTTGGTACATGTCAGGGTCTGGTTAGTGCTGGTCTTCTGTAGGAGGGACTCATGCTGCTCTGGCTCTTCAGTACATTTTCTCTCATTCAGAAGCACCTACAGAGGGTAGGAGGTGGGGCTTGGTGTAAGCAGCTCAAGCCTCCACTGTGGGTTCTGTGCTACTCACCGAAGTCCAACTGTGCTGATTAGCAGGGGATAAAAATGCTGCCAGCCCACTCTCTGGTCCCCTGAGAGGGAAGTTCATGCCTGCTACTATTTAGGAACACCTATAGAAGAGTGAACAGTCCCCTCTCATGTGTCCCAAGTATCCCTCAGATCTCTGCCTTCACCCTGTCTATGTCCGAATCATCTGCCCATCTAGCAGAGCTGTGCTTCTGTGTTCTATCATGGGTGTGTCAGCTGGGTTTCAAAACTACAAATTTAGGGACCTAGAATGGTGCAGACCTGTTCTGGTCCTTTGCGTGAGGGTCTCATCACACTGTGACTGGTGCTGGTTAGTCCCAGAAGGGCAACTGCATGATTACACAGGAGCTGGGAATTTATGGTAAAGCACAGAAAAAGCCAGCATCTAGGTTAGCTGCTCTCAACAGGTGGCTTTGCCCTTATGCTAATGAACAGGGAGGTTCAGTGGCACCCACTGCCTCTCTTGTCCCCTGAGAGGCAGTGTCACTTCTCCCAAATGCAGTCCCAGAAGACGAATTGTCTCTGCCAGTGTGATGCAGGGCATCCTCAGTCTATGCTGTCCACTCCCAGGCTTCTGTCCTCCTTCTCCGCAGGACTATCTTATGCTCGCTGTGATCCACCCTGGCTATGGCATGGACTTCTAAAACCTCAGACTTTGAGCTCTGTTGCATATAAAACTTACAATAATCAGATCTTCTAATTTTCCCAGTCAATAGTTTTGGGGAAGTGTTTTCTTATGCAATCGCCTATACATTGCACGCATGTTCTCTCTCTCTCTCCCCTCTCTCCAAGATCAGGACTCCCTCACTTCTATAGCACTCATGATTCTTTTCACCCACAAATCATGTCTCTGCACCTTCTACCTTCCGTGATGTGGCCTCTTTACTCCTTTTAGTTCTGAAGTTGTTCTCTCAGTCCTGAGACCAATTTCTTGGGTGTTCAGAATGATTTGGTATTTATCCAGCTATGTTCAAGGGACAAGGCAAGCATAGGGCCCCCCTACTACTCAACCATCTTAACTGTGTCCCAAGTGATTGATGTTTCTATTCACAAGTAAAATAATGTAAAATATACCTACATATTGTTTTCAATTTCAAAATGCTTACAAAATTAAAATTATATTTCAATATATTTTGTATACCTCCACAACTAATTTTAAAAGTATATTCTGAAGGTCTTCATGGGTTTTATGGGTTTTTTTTTTGTTACAACACATCTTTTCACTATTAGTTTGATTAGTTTATTTGGCAATAATATTTTAAATGTTTATGAATGATGAATAACAAAGAAATAATATTTTGAGTAAAAGTTTGAACAAACCAGTCTACAAAGATCTTCAGTGAATTCAACGTGTAGAAGAGAGGTTATATTTGGATTTTTAACATTTAAATAAGAATGTGTGAAGGTTAAATATGACAGTGCAGGAATGGAAAAGCAAGACAAGTTGGGAGGCTGGCAATAATTGAGGCTTGACATGATAGTGATTTAAGTATTAAGGATAAGAAGCAGGTAATGGATTTAAGAAATTGTTTAGATGCAGAACTTGTTGACTGATTGAATTTAGGGAAGGTGAGGTGGCTGGGAGTCAATGATAACTCCTGAGAAGATTATGATGATAAAACGAAGGTGCACACTTTTTAAAAATATCTAGTTTAGAAAGGAAAATCAGTACGTTAAATATTAGACACAATGTGTTTAAGGAGTCTCTGGTCCATTCAAATGTAGACACATTTGCGTTTACACCTCTGAGGCGAGAGAGCTGATTTGGAAGAAACACGAGATCTACTGAGGTGCAAAAAGTGAGACATATGGAAAAGTTTGATAGGCACTGGCCCATAAAAAGAAAAGGAATCTATGGAGGGTTTAAAGAGGTGGAAATGAGAAGCAGGAGAAAGCAGTGTCCCAGAAGCTGAGGAATTCTGCCTTGCAAGAATGAACTTGACTCTTAAATTCAGGAGGAATGTCCTGCGATATGAGGCTTAAGAAATGATCACAGACTTTGGCAGTTAGAGTATCCGTAGTGGTTATAGAAAGAGCAACTTTAGCATAACGCCAGCTAAATGAAACAATGCAGACAAATTACTTGGTGTATGTAATTTTCATTTAATAAACATTTGTTCCTTCTTCTACCGCTACTCACTTCCCATTCCCAACATATAATCCATTCCAGCCAATCTGGTGGGGTTGAGCGAACACAATAAATATACAGAATGTGGGGTAAAATGGCAAAAATAATATATACCTGACATCTATTACGTGCAAGGTACTTTGCCTCTGTCATTTCATTTACTCCTCACAACTTGTAGGTGTTATTGTTATAGAAGTTGGACACATGAGGAAACTAAAGGCCTTAAAGCTAAAGGATATATCCAGCTCAAAGTATAGCATACCTCATTTTATTGCAGTTTTTTAAAAATTGTGCTTTGCAGATATTACATTTTTTTTAGATTGAAGGTTTGAGGCAACCCTGCATCAAGCAAGTCTATCAGTGATGTTTTACTAAAATCATTTGTTCACGTCAAGTCTCTATGTCACATTTTGGTCATTCTTGTAATATTTCAAAGTTTTTAATTATTGTTATATGTGTTATGATGATCTGTGTTCAGTGGCCTTTGATAGTAAATTATTACTAATTATTACTAAATGTTTTAGGGTGCTACAAACGGTGCCCAAATACCATGGTGAACTTAATCGATAAATGTGTGTTGTCTGACTGCTCCCCTGACTGTCTCCTGTCTGTTTTTCTCCTTGACCCTCCCTCTTTCCTGAGACACAAAAATTTTGAAATTAGGCCAGTTAATAACCCTAAGATGGCCTCTAAGGGTTCAAGTAAAAGGAAGGGTCACATGTCTCTTAACTTAAATCAAAATCTAGAAATGATTAAGCTTCATGAAGAAGGCATGTTAAAAGCTAAGGCAGGCCAAAAGCTAAGCCTTTTGTACCAAACAGTTAACCAAGTTGTGAAGGCAAAGACAATTGTTGAAGGAAACTAAGTGCTCTATTCCAGTGAATACGTGAATGATAAGAAAGAAAAACAACTTTATTGCTCATATAAAGAAAGTTTGAGTGGTCTAGACAGAAGATCAAACTTGTTGCAACATTCACGTAAGCCAAAACCTAATGCAAATCGAGGCCTTAACTCTTCAATTCTAAGAGGGTGGAAAGAAGTGAGGAGGTTGCAGAAGAAATGTTGGAAGCTAGCAGAGGTTGGGTCATGAGGTTTAAGGAAGGAAACTATCTCCATAACAGAAAAGTGCCAGGTAAGCCATCAATTGCTGATGTAGGAGCTGCAGCCAGTTATCCAGAAGATCTAGCTATGATAACTAATAAAGGTGGCCACACTAAGATTTTCAGTATAGATGAAACAACCTTTTATAAGAAGAACATGCCATCTAGGACTTTCATAACTGGAAAGGAGAAGTCACTGCCTGGCTTCAGAACTTAAAAGAACAGGCTGACTGTCTTGTTAGAGGCTAATGCAGCTGGTGACTTTAAGTTAAAGCCATGTTCATGAACCGTTCCAAAAATCTCAGGCCCTTAAGAATTATGCTAAAGCTATTCTACCTATGCTCCATAAATGGAATTGCAAGGCCTGGATGATAACACATCTGTTTACAAGATGTTTACTGAATATTTTAAGGCCACTTTGAAACCTATGGCCCAGAAGAAAAGATCCTTTCAAAATATGACTGCTCATTGACAATGCACCTGATCATCCAAGACCTGATGGAGATGAGCATTATGTTTCCATACCTATTGTTTCCATGCCTGTTGATGCTCATTCTGCAGCCCATGGATCATGAAGTAATTTTGACTTTCAAGTCTTATTTTTCAAGAAATGCATTTAAGACTGCAGCTTCCATAGACAGTGATTTCTGTGATGGATCTAGGCAAAGTAGATTGAAACCCTTCTGGAGAGGACTCACCATTCTAGATGCCATTCAGAACTTCTGTGATTCATGTGAAGATGTCAAAATATCAACATGAAAAAAGTTGATTCCAATCGTTGTGAATGACTTTGGGGGCTTCAAGACTTCGATGGAGGAAGTAAGTAGAGAAATAGCAAGAGAACGAGAATTAGAAGTGGAGCCTGAAGATGTGACCGAATGATCAATTCATGATCAAATTTCAATAGATGAGGAATTGCTTCATACAGATGAGCAAAGATACTGGTTTTTTTTTTTTGAGATGGAATGTACCCTTGGTGAAGATACTGTGAAGACTGTTGAAATGACAACAAAGAATTTAGAATATTACATAAACTTAGTTGTTAAAGCAGCAGGATTTTAGAGGAGTGACTCCAATTTTAAAGTTCTACAGTTGGTAAAATGCTGTCACAGCATTGTATCCTACAGCGTGACTATTCATGAAAGACAGAGTCAATTGATGTGTTCAAACTTCAGTGTTGTCTTATCTTAAGGAATTACCACAGCCACCTCAATCTTCGGCAACCACCACCCTGATCGATCAGCAGCCATCCACAATGAAGCAAGACCCTCCAACAACAGAAAGGTTATGATTCCCTGAAGCCTTAGATGATGGTTAGCAATTTTTAGTAATAGAGTACATTGGTTTTTAGATATACTATTGCACATCCAATAGACAACAGTATAGTATAAACATACATTTATGTGCACTAGGAAATCAAAAAATTCATTTGACTCATTTTATGACAATAGTTGCTTTGTTGCAATGGTCTGGAACCAAACCTGCAATATTGCTGAGGTATGTCTGTAGTTACCATGTGTTTTTTTCTGTCTCCTAAGCCCAAACTCTGCATATTTCTTTCAAAGAATAAAGAAACTAATTTTAACCCAGGTTTTTCACCTTTGTCAACTTTGAATAAATCCCCTATCTCTTGGGCTTAACTTTTATCAATGCAGGAGTAAAAGCAGTGGACTAATATCACTTAGCCCTCATTAGTATATGCTTGACACTTCAAGCATTATTTCATTTAATCTTCAAAATATCCTATGAAGTGGAATGTGTTTGAATCCTCACTTTAAAGATGATTAATTTGAGGGACACCTGGGTGGCTCAGTCGGTTGAGCTACCTACTTCGGCTCAGGTCATGATTTCACGGTTTGTGAGTTTGAGCCCCGTGTCGGGCTCTGTGCTGACAGCTCAGAGTCTGGAGCCGGCTTCTGATTCTGGATCTTCCTCTCTCTCTGCCCCTCCCCCACTCATGCTCTGTCTCTCTCTGTCTCAGAAATAAACATATATATTTTTTTAAGATGATTAATTTGAATCACAGAGAAGTACCCAGTCTAAAGTCACATAGTTCCTAAGTGTCAGATTGAGGAATTAAACCTATGCTTGCTGCCCCTTAACTTCACTGTCACTTGTGGAGACTCTTACAGTCTCTTGTCTATGATGGTCATATGACATATGGTCCTTCAATGACAATATGTAAGTGTAAAATAATGTATAGTATTTGTATTATGTTAAAGTTACCAGGAAAAGATACATAAAGAATGACATTAGATTTTCATAATGAATTCAGTATAAGCAAATGTTTCTGTATTCATTTAAAAGAAGCAATGTTAAATCATTTTACATTGCTTGTTAAAGTCTAAAAATTTATTGCCTAACTGCCTATAATCTTAGCCAACTTCTGATAGTGTATATTTTCTGGAGCCAAATTTTCATAAAATATTATATAACAAACGTTCTTAAAAGCCAACCAGGAAGCATGCATCATTTAGGTTTTTGTTTTTTTTTTCCCCTAGACGTTTTGTTTGTACTTTCTTTGGTAACATTTTTAATATGTTTCCAGGGTGATATGGGAACATAGTTATTTTAGCAATACACAACTTAATCTATTACTAATAAGTCTCTTTTATGCAGTTTATTCTAAAGTGTATTCATGCCAATTTCCTACTTATTGGCAAAAGGATCATTTTTTCTATTATTTTTACAGAATTACTCTTAAATGGAATGTGGGAACACTTTACTTTCTATTCACTGTCCTTTTCAGTTTTTCATATTTTTCCGCTGTTTATCCTCATGAAAAAGCTGATAGCAGGTAGCACTTACTTGGTTTAAATTTATGTTAAATTTCCTTAAAATGTATTTATATTAATTTGTTCTTAGGTTTTCTGATTTTTTTCATTAAAAAAGGAGCTCTGATTTTTTTTCATTAAATCTTTACTGAAAAGGTGACAGTTCTGTCACTATAAAAGAAATATTTCAACTCTAATAGCAGAACTCATCCCAAAGAGAAATAAATTATCAAGGAATGTTTAATAATACCAAAGAAAATAGCCACAAAAAGGGTATTTTTTGAAACATAACAAATAAGCTTAAAATAGTTATGAAGATTTGGAATGTCCATGTCTATAAGATGATAGTTTTGGCATTTCAAATAATTTATGCACATGGTAAAATACCAACGTGTACAAAACAGCTTATAATGAAAACAACCGTTTCCTGCCTCATCCCTTAAAATCCTGTTCTACTGATTACAACCACGTTGGAATTTAGTTCATTTAGTTGTTCCTATCATTGCTCTGAATTATGTATCCTTCACTGATGACATATCAGTCATAGACAATACCTACTGTCTATTGTGAAAGATAAAGTTTCACTACCCCAACTGCCACCTCCCAATGATGACAGCCAAATATTTATTACAGTTTTTTTTTTTTCTATTGGCTGGTTTTGGTAACTTGAAATAATAGCAATATGCAAAATTGTTTTCCTGTTCCATCAACTTCAGAAAAGTATCACTGGACTCCTTTAATTCCACACCTTTTACTCATTCACCTCAGCTTCTTTCATCTGTATATATTTACGTTTATAACACTTAAATACTGTTTTTGAAAAATGTCTTCTCTTATTTGCCTTCAGTTTGATTCTAACTGTTGAAAATCAACAAATGCTGTTTGTATTATTATGTCCATAAATAATTTTCACCACAGTGTGATTTGCTATGCTATGGATACATGCCCACCATCAGTACCTAACACTGTAATCCTGTGCCACTAAAATGAGAATGTCAAGATCAAATAGGTTATTTTTTCAATATGACAGGTTACTTAAAATAATCTCAAATTTTAGTTAATTTTATAAAGTTTTAGTTAACTTCAGCATAACTCTCTTCCCTGAAGCTCCTGAATAACTTTGTTTTTCTTCCTGAGGAAAGAAAAAAAAATTGTAAGAAAATGCCACTCTGGTTTCCAGTGGTGTTGGAAAGCGATTCTCCATGGTATTTTTACATGTCTTCAACAATATTTTCAAGGAAACATCCTTGGATCCTAGATGTGGGGTTGCTCCAGTTTGGTGGGCAAATTTATGTAATTATAGGATCTTAAAGCTCCCAGCTTCTGTGAGGAGATTTGCTTACATCCACAGATCCACTGTGGGCAATGTTCCACTGAGCCTCTATGGGACTTGGTGGGGGGGAGGGGGAGGGGCAATCATAAACCATGTGAGCAAGAAGCTCGTGTGTCCTCCTGTTCTATGAGTAATAAACTGTCTACATTGCTTTAGAATGGTTTCACTCGCTTACTGAATTCATGGAACTATGGCAAGCAACATTCCAGATTCCTGCAACCACATGCCCTCTGTTTGGCACTTGTCTGTTCTGAACCTTTCCGTCAGTCTGCTCCAATCTAGACCTGCTGTTATCTAAGCCTGCAGTAAACCCCAGCCTGTAACTCTTGTAACCTGTACTCCTCTTCCTCATCCACAATTGTTTGGATTCATTATCTTCCTTTCTCTCATGTTGTGTCCTTTGCCTCTATTGACTATCTTTTCATATAAAAATGATGTACGGATGGTAGACTTTTTGAGAACTTCACTATCAGTAGAGTCTTTATTTGATGCATAAATAGTACATATGAGGAAAAAATACTGAGTGAAATATCATATTCCTTCGGAAATTGAAGACATTGTTTTTTTGTTATGTGTTTCTAGTGCTGATAAGAATAGTATTGTTTACATTATTTCAAAAGCTGTTTTAATAACTGAAAAGAATATTAGAATTATTAAAGTAGTATGCTAATAACATTAACCATATACTTATAGACCAAAAAACTTGTACCTATCAGAAAATGCAGAGCTACATATTAAAGTAAACCGGGATTTAACTTCTTCCAAATGTAAATGTTTTGATCATACATAGTTTCTGCCCCTTTGTCTTTTCTTTTCTGAGTTTGTTTATTTATTTTGAGAAAGAGACAGCGACAGAGACAGTGACCAGGGGAAGGGCAGAGAGAGAGGGTGAGAGAATCCCAAGCAGGCTGTGCACTGTCAACGTGGAGCCTGACTCAGGGCTTGAACTCATGAACCGTGAGATCATGACCTGAGCCGAAACCCAAGAGTCAGACCCTTAACTGACTGAGCCATCCAGGTGCCCCTGCCCCTTTGTCTTTTAAAGATGCTAGGGTATCTTTACCCTTGTCTATCAAAAGTTGTAACCACTATATCATAATGTTTTATCTTGTTAATGATTTACATACTGTAAGTATGACGAATATTTTTGTATGTCCTTTAAAAAATTATCACTCACTCCTGTATCAGATAATTTTCTTATAGGTTTTAGCCACGTTTAAGCACAGCAATCAGTGATAGAGTACACAATTAATTGTTTAAGAAAAAAATGTTCCATCCTTTGGATATATTAGCAAAAACTTCTAATGTTCTTGTCTATCCATACCAAGTATTCATATAATAACTAGGTCAGGCAAAATAATTTTTATTAAAATTCTACAATTTTGGGCATTACTTCTTTGAAGAAGGTATTAAATGTGCATCTGGCTTAATTTCTGTCAATTTGTATATATCTCATGTACCAGATCAAGATCTATAATTTACATTTTTTTTAAATGTGAACATTATAAAGTCTTCTATTTAAAAATTAAGTGTCCAGGGAGTCAGTTAATTCTAATGTTTAAACTCTCAGGTGATGTGGTCAGACATGTATATGCTTACATTAGTGATCCTGCCACTGACTTGTAGTTTGACCTTGAGAAAATTGGTGTGCTCATTTCTATTGCTTTTGGGCCCTTTCAGTGGACAAAAATAGGACATACCTGCATATATACTAAAATGTGTTTGGTGGTTGATTTTATATGCCAACTTGAATGGGCACAAGGTGCCCAGACATTTGATTAGAATTCTCAGTCTCCATAATTATGTGAGCCAATCCTTATCATAAACCTATCTATCTATCATCTATGTATCTATGTATCTTTGTATCTATCTATCATCTATCATCTATCTATTATCTACCTACCTACCGTGTATATATCTATATCATCTATATCTTTATCTATATCATCTATCTATATCTACATATTCAGATAGTTGGCATGTTAAAATATCTTACTAGTTTCAGGAGAGGATTTTGTGTTTGCTTTTTTGTTAGTTAGTTAGTTTGTTTCTAGTAGATGTTTTAGAGTTTTTTTAATAGCCAGTCATGTTGTCTATGAATAAAGACAGTTTTATTTTCCTGTTTCCCATACATACACTTTTTATTTCCTATTCTTGTCTTATTGCACTAGCTAGGACTTCTAGTGTGCTGTTGAATACAAATGATCAGATAGAATATCCTTTATTGTTTCCAATCCTTGGCAGAAATTGTTCAGTATGTCATCATTAAATGTGTTAGTTCTAATTTATAAATAATGAGTATATATATATGTGTATATATATATATATATATACACACACACACACACACACACACACACATATACACACATGATCAGAATGAAAAAGTTTATTTTGAGTTTTTATCAAAAATATATTTTAACTATTCTCAGTGATTTTAATGCACAATTGATGTAATCACTTTTTTTCTTAAGTCTGTTAATATAATACATTGCATTGATTGATTTATGAATATTTAACCAGCCTTACAATCCTATTTGATTGTGACATATTATCTGATTTTTATGGCTGAATTGAATTTACTAATATTTTATTAAGGATTTTTGCATCTACATTCAAGGTAGTTTTCAGTTTGTAATGTTCCTCTAATATCTTTACCTAATTTTGGTATTAGGGTAATAATTGTCTTCTGAAATAAGTGGGGAAGTATTTACTTGTCTTCAAATTTCCAGAAGAGATTATGTAAAATTGGTTATATTTTTTCCTTCAATGTTTGATAAATCTTGCCAGGGAAAGTATCTGAACCTGATATTTTATATTTTGCAGTGTTTTATTAAAAATTCAACTTCCTGGGGTGCCTGGGTGCCTCAGTCAGTTGAGTGTCCAACTTGGACTCAGGTCATGATTTCCTGGTTCGTGGGTTCGAGGCTTTCATCGAGCTCTGTGCTGACAGCACTGAGCCTGGAGCCTACTTTGGATTCTGTGTCTCCCTCTCTCTAACCCTCCTTTATTCGTGGTCTGTCTCTCTGTCTCTCTGTCTGTCTCTCAAAAATAAATAAGCATTAGAAAAAAATAATTCAACTTCCCTAACAGAGGTAAGGCTATTAAGGTTATAGGTTTCTTTTGGATGAGTTTCAGTTTTAGTCTGTCGATGAATTGGTCACTTTTTTCTGAATTATCAAATTTTTGAGCACAAAGTTGTTAATAACATTCTCTAATTATCCTTTTAATGCCAATGAAAGCAGTAAAAACCTTTCTTTATTTTGTCTTTTCTTCTTGCTTAGCCTATCCAGATATTTATCAATTTTATTAATTTTCTATATTAATTTACTGTTTTTAAAAACGCTCCACTGAGTTTTGCTTTTGTCATTCTTGTTGTTGTTTTTCTTGTTAAAGATTAATTTGCTCTTGTTATTCCAGATTGTTTTGTTTGGTTTGGTTTAAAGTGGAAGCTTAGGTTATCTTCTTTACTACTGTATGCATTTAATTTAATAATTTTTCTCTAAGCAACTCTTTAGATGTATTCCACGAAGTTTGATAAGTTATATTTTCATTTTAATTTTTCTCAAAGTAACTTTTAGTTGCTCTTGAGACTTCGACTCATTGATTGTTTACAGGTATACTTTTTCATTATTGAATATTTGGAAATTTCTAGCTGTCTTTCTGTTACTGATTTTTAGTTCAATTTTTTTGTGTTCTGAAAATATACTTGGTAAGTCTATGTCTTATTAAATTTATTAAAGTGTGTCTTCTGGCCCAAATATAGTTGAATATGGTGACTGTTCCAGGCACACTTTAGAAGAATGCGAATTTTGGATGGAGTATTCTATAAATATTAGTTAGATTGAGAGGATTATTACACTACTGTTTAGGTCCTCTATATCCTTGCTGATCCCCCCCCCCCCCACACACACACACTTTATCTATCAATTGCTGATAAAGGAGCAAAATCTTCTAGTATAATAGTGGATTTGTTTATTTCTTTTTTTGGTTCTATCAGTTTGCCTCATATATTTCGATATTCTCTTGTTAGGTGCATACATTATTAGGATCAAAAATGATTTGAAACTTGATCCTTTTATCATAACTTCATACCTCCTTTTAGTTTCTCATAACCGTAGTTGTTCTGAAGTCTGGTATGTCTGAAACTAAGATTTCTGATCTACCTTTCTTGTGATTAGTGTCAACATGGTATTCTTCCTTTGGCATGTTTTTTGAAGTGGACTTCCTATACAGAGCATATAGGTTGGTCTTGTTTTCCTTCTGTCCAATCTGAGACTCTCTTTTCTTAAATTCTACATTTAATTATTTATTTTTAAAGTGATTAGTGATTTAGTTGGATTAAAATATATCACCTTTAAATAGTCTCTAGTGGTCGTATTTATTTTTGTTTCCTTTTTTTTTTTTTTACTCTTTTTCTGTTTTGTTTTCTTTCATTAGCATTAATATAATTCATTTCATGTTTTCTTTTGACATATCCTTTCTACTTCTTTTAGAGACTTTTTAAGATATTGTCTTAAATTCATGTTTAAATACTTTGAGTCAACTTTCAAACATATTATGGCAATTCATGTGCAATGTTAAATACCTGAGAGCAGAGTGTTCTCAATTCTTCCCTCTTACTTTTTGTGACATTAAATTTATTCATTTTACTTATCCATATACTCTGAATACCTATTACATTGTTACTTTTATTGCTTTAAACAGACAACTATCATCTGGAAATAAATTGCTTCAGTTTTTATTTGTTGAGAGAGTCTTTATTCTTCTTTACTTTTGAGGGATAGAATTCAAGTTTGGCATTTTTTTCTTTAAATATTTTAAAGGCTTCTCTCCATGGCTTATAGTGTTTCTTATGGGAAGTCAGCTATGATACTTATCCTTATTTCTCTGTAGGTGAGCAATCTTCACCCAACTTTAATATCTTTTGGTATTTTACAGTTTCAATGTGATATGTGTAGGTTTTTTATTTTTGTTTTTGTTTTGTGTTGTGTGTTTGTTTTGTTTGATTTCCCTGAACTTCTTGATCTGTGGTTTGGTATCTGTCATTCATTTTGAAAAGTCTTGACCATTCTTTCTTTAAGTATTTTGCTTTCCTGTTCTCTCCTTCCCTGGTTTTCTGATTAAGCAAATGTTACATTCTTTTGATATTGCCCCGTGGTTCTTAGATGCTCTGGGTGTTTTGTTATGTCTGAGATGTCAGCACAGAGCCTGATGCAGGGCTCAAACTCACAAATCATGAGATCATGACCTGAGCTGAAGTTGGACACTTAACCGACCCAGGCACCCCTGGGGACTTTCTTTTGACCTGTCTTCAAACTCACTGATTTTTTACTTGACTGTTCGAAGTTTACTGATGGGCCTATTGAAAACATTCTTCATTCCTATGACTGTGATATATATATATATGTGTGTGTGTGTGTATATATATATATATATATACACACACACACACATATATATATATATGTATGTATACACACACATACACATATAACATATATGTATATATATTATTTCTACCATATATATATTTCTACCATTTATGTATATAAATGTATACATTTATGTGTATAAATGGTAAAAATATATACACATTTATGTATATAAATGGTAGAAATAATATATATGGTAGAAATTATATATACATATTATATATATATATATAGTTTTACATATAATATATTCTTTATACCATATTCTTTTAATTTCTTATATTGTTTATCTCTGTGCTTATATTAACCACCTAGGTTTTCAGGTCTCCTCTTTTCCATTATAACATTTGACATATTAATAATGGGTATTTTAGGGGCACCTGGGTGGCTCAGTCGGTTAAGCGTCCGACTTCGGCTCAGGTCAGGATCTCGCAGTCCGTGAGTTCGAGCCCCGCGTCGGGCTCTGGGCTGATGGCTCAGAGCCTGGGCCTGCTTCCGATTCTGTGTCTCCCTCTCTCTCTGCCCCTCCCCCGTTCATGCTTTGTCTCTCTCTGTCTCAAAAATAAATAAAATGTTAAAAAAAATTTAAAAAAAATAATGGATATTTTAAATTCCCTGATTATTTCAGTACCTAATCAATTCCTAATCTAATGATAGATTGTTTTGTCTTTTGATACTACTTATTTTTTTTTAACTTTACCATGTCTTATAATCCGTTGTTGAAAAATAGAGAGGACATATTGGTTAGTAAGCACTGAGGAAATTGTATCTTTAGTATGAGGATTATCTTCATATGGCTGGGATTTGAGCTTCATTCTATGCCTGTGGTAGCTGTAGGTAAGAGTTTTCAAATTCCTCTCATGTCATTGTTTTGTCCTTTCATCTTGGCTTCAGAGCTTCCCTTTGTATGCTCCTCAGAGAGAGTCAGCATCTAGCATTCTTTCACCTGTTATTTACTGTTATTAATACTGGAGTCATGCAAGATTGCTGGTTGGGTGTGGGAGAGAGAGGATTTTCTTTTTTTTTAACTTTTTTTTAATGTCTATTTTTTGATAGAGAGAGGGAGACAGACAGAGCATGAGTGGGAAAGGGGCAGAGAGAGAGGGAGACACAGAATCTGAAGGAGGCTCCAGGCTCTGAGCTACCAGCACAGAACCCTACATGGGGCTGAAACTCATGAACCATGAGATCATGACCTAAGCAGAAGTCAGATGCTTAACTGACTGAGGCACTCAGGAGCCCTGAGAGGGAGGATTTCGTAAGTTTCATATTGTCTTTGTCTAGTGGAACTGTGTCTTAGGGAAGTGGTCTTTGAAGTAATTCTGTCCCACCACCAGGCATGAAGAGTTTTTTCCCACCCTGACCCTTATTCCCTTCTCCATCTGCAGGGTTTCCAGTCTTAGTCCCTAAAACTCTATCCCCTGTCAATTATAGCATCTATTTATTTGTTGACCAATTGGGTTGCCTCTTTAGGAAAAATAGGAAGTTTGGAAGAGGCTGGGGGTAGGGGAATTCCCTTCCCCTAGCTGGAACAAGGCTCTGGCACAATATTTTCCTTGGAAAAATAGGTTTTTATTATGGAGAAAGCTCTGGGCTTGTTTCAAAATGTTGGTTCTTTTCTTCCTCAACCAGGGCCAAAAAGTGATAACCCCTTCGGTTCCTAGAAGGAAAATCCACAAAAGTGTGGGTGCTCCCTAGGACTTCAGCCCCTAGGAGTTTCTCATTCTTGATGTTAGTCACTCAGCCTTCAGCATTTTGTCAATTTTTACCATTTATGTGATCCTATCAGTTTATGCTTCCAGCAGCTTCTGCTCTTAGCAAGCACATCCCAACTGTGTCCCTGTTGCTGAAGGACAGCAGGGTTCCCTTCCTTGAGTCAGGATGGAGTATCAAACTTGCCCTGTGGTGCAAGTCCTTTTCCCTGGTCCTTGAAGACTAAAACTTTGTAAGGAAGGTCTAGAAGACTTCATGACAGCTCCTTCCCCGTACCCCTCTCTGCCCCCCACTATCAGTGTATGTGGAATGTTTTCTTAGATCCTCTCCACGAGAATGTCTTGGGATTCCTGAAAGGAAAGCATACAAAAGTGTGAGTTGCTCTCCCTTTGACTTCAGCCTCCATGAGGTTCTCACTCAAGCTAGTCCGCCATGCTCAGCCTCCAGCAATAAATCAAAATTCCTGTTCTACCTGTTTGTGGCATCCATCAGCTTATGCGTAAAGCAAATGCCTCTCAGGTGCTCTGTCTCTAGATTTTTCTCAACTCCTTTATTTGAGTGGTGGTTTGCCCTATAACTTCAGTCCTCTGAAGAGTCCAAGAAAAGTAAGTGACATTTAGTTTTATCAGACTTTTTGTGTTTTGTTTTGTTTTGGTATAAAGACAGGAATAATGACTTTCAAGTTCTTTCTTTACTTGTTAGATCTGAAGTCTGAAGTCTCTAAGAACACTTTTAAAATATAAATCACACCATTGTTAATGGACTGTAAGTTACTAACACATAATTTATTTGAGTATGATGTTGATTCATTGTCTGTTGAATAAAAGAGTAACACTGTGACTCAGTAGTCAAAAAAAAATGTGTTGATATTTCCTTCCTATAAATCCTATAGATGTTTGATGTTTGAATGTATTCATCTTCTGACCCAGATTTTCTGGAAACCAATAGCACGAACGTGCAAAGAAAAAAAGATCAAAACCAAAAACTGCTCTTGAGTGTTTAGTTTTTAGCTCTCAAAGAGAGGTGGGAGAGCCAAGATCTTCATTCTGCTGGTTTATTAATTGGCCTTATACTTACTAGTGTAAGATTTTTGACTCTATAATTTGGCATGTGTTTAGCTCTGATTGCTTTAACTCAAAAGACCAAACTACCAGCATTTTAGATTTTGTCAAATGAACAGTCCTGTCTTTCAGCAACTCCTACTGAGCCTGCAAAGATCAAGCACCAGAGAGGCCTCCAGGCATTTGTCAGCCTTTGCTCAGTTGAGTCAAATTGAGAGCTCTGCTCCATTAGCGTGGGAGCAGTTTTGTAATTTTCTGAATAATTAATGAAAACACCAACTCACAGTTCTCTCCTCTAACTCAAAATTTTCTTTTAATTGATTTTTCTTAGCAAATAGTTCTTTAAAACTTTATTTTAAAAAAATGTAGGCTCAATTATCAAAACTATACATTTCACTAAAGCCAGCCGTGAGTAAACATAAAATCACGCCAGGACATAAATCAAGCCAGGACATCATAGCACATAAGATAATAATGGAGATATTTTGTATGGCATCTCTTATGGCCAGAGACCACTTTGTTTGGTGTAGGTAGGTCTTGATTCCAAATAGTTTGAGAAATTTCCACTTCGAATAGTGTCCTTGTTCAGCTTTGTTTTGTTGATTTTGGGAAATGTAACCGTACTGATATAGGGTGACTTTGTCAGCAAGGTTATCTTTTTTTTTCTGATTTGTAAATAGATAAAAGGATGACTGAGTTTATAACCTAGATTACCATTTCCCAGGGGAATTTGAGTTTTCCATGACCTACTTTATGATCTATATTTGAATAGTATGATCATCCCCTTAAAAGTATTTGGATGTACTTTTTTTTTCTTTTTTCAAATTTTTATTTAAATTCTGGTTAATTAACAGTGAATATTACTTTCAGGTATAGAATTGAGTGATTCATCATTACATATAACCTCCACTGCTCATCACAGCAAGTGACCACTACATATAACAGCCAGTGCTCATCACAAGTGCCCTCCTTAATTCAGGTCACCTATTTAACCCCTCCCCCTCACCCCTCCTCCAGCAACCCTCAGTTTGTAGTTAAGAATCTGTTTTATGGTTTGCCTCTGTCTCTCTCTTCCCACCCCCATGTTCATTTGTTTTGTTTCTTTTTTTTTTTTAGTTTATTTATTTATTTTGAGAGAGACAGAGCGAATGGGGGAAGGGCAGAGAGAGAGAGAGAAAATCCCAAGCAAGTTCCACGCCCTCAGCCCAGCGGGGCTCGAACCCAGGAAACCATGAGACTCTGACCTGAGCCACTGCTGAGCCACCCAGACGCCTGAATTTGTTTTGTTTCTTAAAACAAATGACTGGATGTACATTTTAAGAAAATTTAACTTCATAAACACAGGTTGTTCCAGGGGATATGCAGTGTGATTTAACTCATGATTTTGCTTCCAGAATGTGTAATTTCAGAATTCCACCAAAAAGTATTCAAAATTATGTAGTAGTTTGCAGTTAACTAATAATTTTCTTAAAATTACAATGGAAATGTAAATACAGCTGTTTAATTTTTCAAATAACATATTTTTTAAATAGTGCCATGTGTTTCTTAAATAAATTATACCATATACATATGTCATAAGCATATAAAATGATAAAATTTAAAACATAGACTTATTTTTACTGGTATATTTATTTTGGCAGTTATGAATGTTTTTGCCTTAGCACAAAGCTTTCCTCAAGTTTAGTTGTTAACTTTTACAGATTAGCCCTGTACTACCTAGGATTGTTGATATTAGCATAAAAAACACTGTAATACTTTTATGCTCTAATTTATAATTTTTATTATATGGCTACTATTAATGTCTAATTATTTTACTTTTGTTTACCTTAATGTTAGCATATGCTATTCATCTGCTGAAGCTTTAAAACCCTTAAGTAGTTTTCTGTACCTTTAATTAATGATTTCATCTTATGTATTATAGTTCATTGATCAGTAATCACTTAACCATGAACCAGCGCCTTTTTGAAAACTAGGACATTTCATTTCCAATGCATAACACTTATAGAACATTGATCTTAAAATGTGACTATCATTAAACAATAAATTGACCTTCTTGTAATAATTATAGTGGCTGAAACATTACCACGCACACATACACACACACACACACACACACACACACACACATACACATAATGAGATAAATCAGTACATAAAAAAACTATCAATGAATAAGAACAGGATGATTTCTAAAACAACATATTTATGAATTAAATGATTAATGAGTTAAATAAAATAATACATATTTCAGAAGTATATAAAAATATTAAAATGCATACCTATAACGTAAAGGAAAGGATATAGGTATCTCTGCTTAATGGGAACAATATAATGAAAAAAAGAAAAAGACAGTTTCCATGGTCTGAGGGAGATAGTGTTCCTTGAACTGAGGAATATAATTAACTCTGTTCTCTGCATCAGGAGGCAACAGAAAAGTGAACTGAGTACCCATCACTGGCTAATAAAATACAAACAGATGAATTAATTTTATGTCAATTTAAGGATATTTGCTTACATGAAAAGTTATATGGTGAACAAAATACCCTGACAAAAATGGGGAGGTGAAGAAGAAAGAAAATATGTGAATTGCTGGATATACCATTAAACCTAAACACAAAATGTATCAATAATTTCAATTAATGTCAATGAACTAAATATTCCACTTAAGAAAGAAAAATTACCAATAGGGTTTAAAACAACTGCTTATAGAGATGCATTTTATATATTCACCCTTTTTCATAAAATTCAAGTTTAAATAACAGAAAAAGATATAACAGGGAATTATTAACCAAAATAAATCTGGTGTGTCTGCATAATTACCACACGAAAAAATGTTAAAGAAAACAACAACAAAAATTGTTTGTGATGAAGAGAATTCGGATGCTAAATAAAAAACCTTAAAGAACCATAAGGAAGAATTTGTGAATTTCTGTACAGCTAGCAAAATAACATCAAAATATACAAAATGAGAGAATTATGACAAGAATTAGGAAAATGACTATATGGTGATTTTTACACTTCCTAATAACCAGTGAAACAGAAAATTAGAATATAGACTATTTGCATAATTCTTAGCAATTTTAATATCAATAGTATATGTAGAATACCACATCTAATCTCAACAAAAATGCACTTTTCTAGCACTCCTAGAAGGTTTATTAAAAGTGACCACATGTTTATCCACAAAATAAGTCTTAAAAGTTTCAAAGTACAATCTATTCTCATTATTTATGGTAGTCATGTTCTATAAATGACTGCAGGTACTGAATTAGTGAACACTGAAGCATTGCTCCTAAGGGAAACATGTAGGTTCATGCCAGCCTCTGGTTACAATATTTTATCAACTGATTAACGCATAGCCTTTTTTGTATTTCTAAAAAAAAACCCCTTATTTAATGTATTTTATTGATTTATTGATGTTGAATGCCCCTCGGACATCCCCGTAACTCATGCATGGATGAAGCTTATCTAACATATTTTACCCTTAAGGCCTCACAATCTATTTGTGCTCGTGAACACTAGACAGGGCTTCAGCTTGATGCTTGGGGGCCATTTTAAACAGTGAAATCTCCAATAAAAAGCACAGAATTGCAAAAACGTGATGTTAAATAGCCAATGAAAAATACATATATTAATAGTATGAGAGCTGATGGGGCGCCTCTGCGGCTCAATCGGTTGAACGTGGGACTTTGGTTCAAGTCATGATCTCACGGTTTGTGGGTTTGAGCCTCGCCTAGGGCTCTGTGCTGACAGCTCAGAGCCTGGAGCCTGCTTCGAATTCTGTGTCTCCCCCTTTCTCTGCCGCTCCCCTACTCATGCTCTGTCTCTGTCTCTCTCTGTCAAAAATAAATAAACATTAAAATAACTAAAAAAAAAAAAAACAAAAACAGTATGAAAGCTGAAACAGAAAGCCAGAGAATCTCCCTCCTTGATCAATCTCAATTAGGAATATGTATTTTAGGTGACTCAAAATGTTTTTCCCTCTGCACACATCCGTGAATGACCTTGAAAGAACCATGAATATTGATTAGCAAGTAAGCAAATTTGCCAATACAGAACCTGCTAATAAAGAATATTGTTATAGTTTAGAAATGTGATTTGAACGTAACGGAATTACTAATCAAACAATAAATAAAAATATAGATAAATCATGATTTAAATAATGAATATCAAGAAATACTTAAAAAACTAAAAATAAGGAAAATAATATTGTGTATCATTTAACTTGCAGGATGAATATATAGCAGAACTCAGAGGGGTATTTATAAATATACATGCTTATTTTTGTAAAGAAAAAAGGTTAAAAGTGAAAGGGCTAAGAATGGAATTTTACTTAATTTTTTTAAATGGTAAAAACAATGAATATAAAAGGAAGGGAAACAAGATAAAAAATAATGAAATAGAAAAAAGAGATAAAATAGGATCAGAAAAAAAAAAGCTTATTTATTAGATTAATCACATAAAATGCTATTATCTACCATACCACTTCATAGCATTACATTTGAAAATGTACCTGAGGTGGATCAATTCATAAGAAAATATCAATACTGGCACATAAAGGATTAACGTCTATTAATGTTATGGGATAGGTCCCATAACACTACATAAACTGAATCAGTACTGAAACAACTCACAGAGCAAATGCCATTCACAAATCATTTTGCCAGACTCAAAATGCAAGAAACATCGAATTCCAATCTTACCCACAATATTCCAAAGATACCCCCCCTTAAAAGAGGAATCACTCCTAAAATGTTTGAATGATGCAAGACTTAGTTTTGAAACTAGGCATAGTGTGAATAAAAAAGTAATAATTCCGTTGTAAATGTAGCTGCCAAATCCCCACATGAAATATTAATTAGCAAACACTTTGAGGTATTAACATAAATTTTGCTGCAAGTACATTTTGAATTTAGCCCCGGAATTCAAGACGCATCTAATATATTAGTTTCTCTACCTGATAGAAAGATGGTTAAGAAGACTTGCAAGTTTTTTATACCCTGACACTCCAACCTTTGGGAAGTGGTTTCAATAGCTAAAAGTGTATGGTATTCTTACAGTCTTGATAGATACAAATAAATCTTTGTATATGTGCATTTACAAGGGAAGGGTATGTTGCTCCGTGTAGAGTCTCCCCTCATTAAGAACCACTTTCTTCCAGATTTTTATAACTAAAATCAGAATTACATATAGAATAAAGGTACACTATCTTTGCTGACCTACATTTGTTCAATCCTGTAACTAACAAATGAGCCTAGAAGCATCTTTTGGAACCTAAAGTTTCATAGTGAAAGAATTTTTGCTTTGGGATTTAGTTTCTGATATATGAGGCAGCATCACAATTAATGGAAAAAGAAAGCTCACCAAACTAAACAATATCTGGATCACCACTGATGTTTTGGGGGAAACAAGGTGATTTTTATCTCATATTATTAAATTTAATGAGGGGTTAAGTATATAAACAAACATTCTAAACTAGAGGAACATCTAGGTACATTTAAAGCTGATAGCTAGACATATATATTTTTAAAGATATAAGAACACTTAAAAAATGAAGACATTGTTAACACTCTACCAGGTAATTGTACTGGATCAAATTACCCAAACCACCTTCAAAGGCAAATTAAAAAACAAAACAAAACAAAAAAACCCCACAACATCAACAACAGATATTGCAGACTAAGGAATATCAACAACAAATATTGCAGACTAAGATTTAGCATTTTCAGTATATTAAGGATCACACAGTCATAGAAAACTATCAAATTCTAATAGAAAAATAAAGGATTTATCCAGAAATTTCATGCAGAAACCTGTTCAGCTTCATCAATAATCCAACACAGTAGGAATATGCTATGGTTTTGGGACTCTCAAATTAATACAACCATAATCATAAAATAATAATACCCAGGCTTGGAAAGGTGTGGGGAATGAGAACTCACAGAGATAGAGTGCTATAAAAATATAAAACTTCTGAAAACGAAGTCACATCAGAGGCCTTAAAAATACTCTTAGGTCATTGACTTAGTATTTCCATTTCTGAGCATATGTTTAAAAGGATGGTAAAATCAGAATTACTATTGAGCACAAGAGTTCATTGAAGAAAAAAAATATGACATAAAAAATTGGAGAAAATCTAAATGCCCGCTAACATAGGGATGGATAAATAAAGCATGTGTAGTTTTTAATGGACCATTAAATTAAGTTTTAGGAATATTAAATGATATATTTAAGAAAAAAAAGTGTAGGGACGCCTGGGTGGCTCAGTCAGTTAAGCATCAGACTTTGACCCAGTTCATGATCTCGTGGTTGGTGAGTTCGAGCCCCATTTCAGGCTCGCTGCTGCCAGCACAGAGCCTGCTTCAGATCCCTTGTCCCACATCCGTGTCCCTTTCCCATGTGTGAACACATGCGCATGCAAGCACACAGGCATTCTCTTTCTCTCTCAAAAATAAATAAATATTAAAAAGTGTATGACATATTTTCTTCTCTAAAACAAGAGTATTTTTCTTCTTTATACACTTATGCTTTATTCATATTTTTTGAATCACTATATATTTTTATTTACAAGGGTAAAAATCAATGAGTTAAATTATTTTTAATGAGTTAATAAAGTCAACAGTAGATTTCTAATACTGTATTTTCAGAGTAGACATGCATTTTTTGATAAAATAAAGACGATTTTTTTACAAATGTTCTTATTTTTTTTTAAGTATAAAAGCAGAATTGATGGGGTGCCTGGGTGGTTCAGTCAGTTGAGCGTCCGACTTCGGCTCAGGCCATGATCTCACCGGTTGTGAGTTCGAGCCCCGCGTGGGACTCTGTGCTGACAGCTTGGAGCCTGGAGCCTGCTTCGGAATCTGTGTCTCCATCTCTCTCTACCCCTAACCCACTTGCATTCTCTCTCTGTCTCTCTCAAAAATAAATACACACACACACACAAAAAGCAGAATTGAAATGAAATGTACATCACTATTATAAATCATATAATTTTGTGTGTCTAGTATGTTTCATTAAATTATTCAATATACTTTTTTAAATGTTTTATTTACTTTTGAGAGAGTGCAAGTGAGGGAGGGGCAGAGAAAGAGGCATAGAGGTATCTGAAGCGGGCTCTGGGCTGCCAGCAAAGAGCCGAATGTGGGGCTCAAACTCAGGAACCTTGAGATCATGACCTGAACTGAACGCTTGACCAACTGAGCCACCCAGGTGTCCCCAACATAATTTTTTAAGTTTATTTATTTATTTTGTGAAAGAAAGAGTATGCAAGTGGAAGAAGGGTAGAGAGAGGGAGAGAGAATCCCAAGCAGGCTTTGTGCTGTCAGCGCAGAGCCCTTTGGGGGAGCTCAATCTTGGGAACCATGAGATCATGACCTGAGCTGAAATCAAGAGCCGGAAACTTAACTGACTGAGCCACCTAGCCAATCCCATTCAGTATACTTTTCAAACAACATTGCACATACAGCTATACTATTTGAAGTTGATTTCTTAATACACTGATTCTCCTAGGAATTCATCTTATATTTATGAATATTCTGCGTTTGTCTTACTAACTTAGCTACAATTATTGATCTGGCTAGTTAATAAAGAAAACTTATAACCAGGATTTTCATAATCAAAAATATTTTACAGTTATCTAGAGATAAGACTTTATTACATTTTATAATTTGATATTTTGCAGTTTTATGACGTAAGAGATAAAATACTACACCCAAAATTTTTTCTTAATTAAGTGAACAAAAGCTCAAATAATGTATATAAATTGACTAATGTTACATGACTACGTTTTAAAATAAATTTAATCTACATGTCTGGTTCTTAGCCACAGAAACATGCATTAAAATGGAAGAGTACTAATTATGCAAGATTGTACTATCTGTGGCCACAAACTGTAAATGATGATATAAATGGAATCACTTTGTAAACATAAGTCCTGTAGTAGATAAGAGATGGCTACTGAAAGCTCTTAAAAGAAAAGAAATGCTATAAAGATCCAGTTCAACACTCATTTTCACTCGCTTTACCTGCTAGATACAGGGAAACCAGCATTGCCCACAATCAGGAAAAAAGTGATTTAGGTACTATTAATGTAACCATTTTACAGACTTATAATGGCTGCTCAGGGAGATTAAGTGATTTGTTCAATTTTTATGTACCTAACAAGCATAACATATAATTTTAATAGAGAAGTTTTTCATGTTTCCAGTTGACATTATTTTGTTATATAAGATGTAGACTTAATGCCCCAATGGATTTATAACAAAATTGGCTATTTTCTCTCAATTCTTATTTCTCTTAACTCTCCAAATATCATATCATTTGTGCATAAACTTGACAGGTATATCCTCTTCATGTTATTTTCCATTTAATTTGCTACATTCAAATATTTTCCTTTGTTTTACTGTCTTTTCTTTTTCTTTTTCTTTTCTTTTTGCATTTCTAAGACTGTTAACTTTGTTATCTTCAAATATCCCCGACCACAAAAGACATATAATGTGCGTGGAGTAGGAAATCTACCTCCTACCTGCTTCTTCTAAATTTAATCATTGTACTCATTTTCTAAGCTTCTATTTCTGGATTTTGAGGGAACCTGATCCAATTCCAACCTACTTGCTGCATGAACTCCTGAAGTTATACACATGTGCAATTTAAGTTGCTGTGCTAAAACAACACTGCTGACTTCTGGGACCAAGGAGAAAACTTAATTTGATTAAACACAGTGGTGAACAAGTGCCATCATTTAGGCTAGCTAGGGCATACAATATGCATGTCTAGAGGGGGCAAAGGCGGACAGAATTTCATCTGGGAATTACTGGCATGGAGCTAATAAATCCACAGATGTAAAAGCAACTTCTTTTTATAATCTGGAGAAGCAAGGCAGAGTGTCAAGGGGAACCTACACCAGATAAGTGTTGAAAAGGTTGATAGCCACTGCCAGAACTAACCTTTGTGCAGACTTTCCTAAGGGTTTCTCGCAATGCCTATTGCAAGGAGAATTTTCAGTTAGGAAAGTCTGCCCAAAGGAGAGCAGATTTATATCCTACAGAAAGATATTTACAACAGTCACACAGAAACTCCAGTGCAGATGAAAAGTGTGGTTCTGAGGTCAGTGCTGCTGGAAAGTACCGCGTACTAGAGCACCATGTTGGAGAAAAGCCACAGCATAAACTGCAGAGAAAAGGCAATGGGGATCCCACACTATGAGGAACGTTTATTTAACCTTATTTAATCTTAAACAAACTTATTGCTTAAGGCAATTTTGGCCTAATTTTGAAACGTCTATTGAAGGATTTTGCCATTTTAAAAGTGCTGACCTAGAATTTTAAAGTGGAATTCAATAAAGTAGGATTTGCTTTTGCTGAAGTATATCCAGGTGAAAATGTGTTTTGTGTTGCCAGTAAAAGATGTTGAGAAATCATTTTATAATCATTTTATTCTAGACCTTATATTATCCCCAGAAATGACTGAGAGTTATCAAACTTGCATTACATAATGATTCTGACACTTTTAATGCAATTATTTTTTTAAAAAGTATTTTAATGTTTATTTCTGAGAGACACCGCATGCGTGGGGGAGGGGCGGAGAGAGAGGGAGAGAGGAAGAAACTGAAGCAGGCTCCAGGCTCTTCAGCACAGCGCCCGGCACAGGGCCCCAACTCCTGAACTGCGAGGACTGAGCCCAAGTCGGACGCTTAACTGACTGAGCCACCCAGGTGCCCCTTAATGCAATTAATTTAAACATGGAGCTGTATTTTATATATTTATATGAATTGTGTGTGTGTGTAAACGTGTGTGCATTTAGAATGAAGGCCATAAGCGGTTTTTGAAAACTTCAGCTGTTTCCCACTGTACTTTACTGCAACCCTTAGTTGTATGTGGTAGTGAGAAGTATCTCTGAGCTGCTCCTTATCTTCGGTCTTCCTGATTCTGTATCATTGAATGAGCTTCTTTTATATACACCGAGTTCTTCATAGATTGCTTGCATTCTTCTATCAGAAATTTTACACAAGTTAGGGAGACTTACCAGTTTCTCTGTTTGCAGCACTTAGACGTCCATAATAGTGTTGTTGACGATTTAAGTTCTGTTTTTCTCAGTCCCAGGAATTATTTCTGTAACCTGATGAATGCAGTTGCTTCCCAAGTAACAGCCCCCACAAATAGCCCCTCTCTCTTCTGCCCCTTTCTTTTTTTAAAGCTGTGTTCCATGTTTTTTTTTTTCTCTAGTGGTAGTTTTTTGTTTATTTTTCTTTAATGTTCATTTATTTATGAGGGAGAGACAGAGACAGAACATGAGCGGGGGAAGGGCAGAGAAAAGGAGACACAGAATCCGAAGCAGGCTTCAGGCTCCAAGCTGTGAGCACAGAGCCGATGCGGCACTGGAACTCACAAACCACGAGATCATGACCTGAGCCGAAGTCGGACGCTCAACCAGCTGAGGCACCCAGGCGCCCCTTTCTAGTGGTAGTTTGAAAAACTGTTGCTGTCAAATTTCTCCAGCCATAGAACTTTTGCCTGGCAGATTATGATACTTGAAAATGCCTCCACCCTAGGGAAGAAGTGATTGGCATTAGGGTAGTTAACAAAGTATCTTAATGTGAACAACACCAATAGCCATGTAGGCATTAGAGCTAGTATGTTATTCAAGGCATAATCTTCCCTGGAAGGTCCTAGAAATGCACTGCCAATAGGTCACTCTATTTGACTCCCTACTTCTTAAGGTGATATGCCACCTCATAGACCTGATTTAGGAGGATGCAGAGAATCTGTCACACATTGATACCTAACTGAATAGATTGCCGTTTTATTAGAATCTCTTATATTCGATTGGTATTTTTACTGAGGTAAATTCTCACTACCTTATTCAGTCTAAATAGATCACACTTGCTCTTCTTGATATGTACTAGTACTTTTGTTACTGACACTCATGCATGTGTAATGCTCTTTCTTGGCAAGTTACTTAAAAAAGTAGGATACTTCCTGCCATGGTCGGCTGTGTATGTTTTTACTAGAGTAAGTGTCTTTGGAAAGTGACGTTTTCAAATTTGGTGTCCTGTTTCTGAAGGTGTATCCTAGTTAGTACCAGGAAACTCCTGAGTACTAATTATACTGAAAACATTTCCCTTCTGATCTTTTTTCACAAAGGAAAAATAATAGTTTTATTGTATTCTCAAGGCAAAATGGGTAACTTACTCAATTCATAGCAATAATTATATTCCAGTTGGTTCTAAGAAGCATGATTTTTTTTAACAAAAAAGCTCATATAGCCAGCACATGTGTATGATTAAAGATATTAAAATGTCACAGCACTAAAAGTAGTCACTATTTATCATATGTTGTAAGTACTGTTTGTTAAATATTACATGGGCTTTCCCAGACCAGTCTGTTTTCTTTGCAATTATTGACTAAAGAAGGGTAAATACATTTCTGCAATTTTAGGCTCAAGTGGATTTAATAGAAAGTAATTTCTCTCACAGAGTAGGTGTGGTTAAGATATAAATCTCTGTTAGAGGTAATATTAGTGGCTATTTTTCATATCTGAATATGAACACAGGCCATGTGCATGTGTCTGTATATAGTGTGTGTGTGCGCATGCATAGGTGTATATATAAATTTATTAATGTTCAAATTTTTTTTAAAAAGGCACCAGAGAGCAGGGAGGAAATAATGTACTTATGCATTTCATATTTATTTTAAATAATTTCTTACTTTTTTGCTTATGCAATATATCTGTTGATAGTCCTCTGTCTTCTTATAAAATGTCTAAATTATTCTATTTTCCATTTAAGTAGATGACCATTCATTTCACATAGATTATGCTTCAGATTAATGTAAAATATTTGCACGGAATTTAAGTCTACCTTTGTTTTATAATTAGTAAAAACATATTTTATTGAATGCTAAATAATGTTGTCAGATATAGTTTGGAGAAAAATGTAGATTTTTTTTCTCCTCCAAGAATGTACAGGCTATGTCATCCGTACATAAATACCGTAAGAGGTGTCATAAACAAGATGCAGATTAAATTCTGTGGCAGTTCTGAAGAAATTAGGGAGGGACTAAAAAAGAGTTAGCATCTGACATAAACCAAAGGTGACGTATTGAGAGAGAAGCATGAAGAACAGAGAGCCGGGAACATAATCCAATTCATAAAGATACGATTTCACAAGTAGTTTGGCTCAATAGAGAGACACCCAAATTCTGGGTAGAATTTTTATACTTGACCCTTTCAGACTTTGCCTTCCAGATGTCAACTACTGTGTATTTGGCATTAAATTGGATCTGCAGTGGCCAGTGGGTGTAATGGAAGAAATCACATTCAATTAAAAGATATCTATCAAGTGTTTTGCATGCACAGGTATTATGCTAGATGCTATAGGAATAAACATAAGCATATATTTTCCATATGCTCCATAACTATGTTATGAAATGAGCCCTGTTGATGCCAGAATCAAAATATGCTGGCTAACAGTGTTGTTACTCCTGGGTTAGTTCTATTTATGGACTGTAGGCTGGAGAGATACATTCCGTTGTAATATCATTCCCAAGGTACATATAAAAAGAGAATATAGTTGTAACAAATGGGATGATACAGATCACTCTACTTGGTAAAATGGGCTAAAGTCTAGCCATATACAACAAATCCCTAAAGGACTGAGTTTGACACATCTGGAATACAATTCCCATACTACACTTTTTCCTCTGCATATGAATAGATTATTGAAAGACGTTATGTTTGGAGTTACCAACCATAAAAGGAAAGATAGATAGTAATTTTAGCTGTGACACTTCTCCAGAAAATTAATTTTTTCTTAGTCTATCAAACTACCTATGATAGGAAATTCAAAATCAACTTTTCAGTTTTCTCCCAAGTTTTACCTCAGCTGCAGGAAAGAAGATTATGCTGAGACTCCTATTTATGGCTGTTTCTTGAATAAGTTTGGGTCCAAAGCATCCTGTACCTCACTAATGAATGGAGAGAAAGTCTAGTTTCACTCCAGACACATGAAATGTTGAAGTCAGAGGAACAGGAGTTTCGAGCTGGCTCCTGTAGATGCTTGCTGCTCTAAAATCTGTATCCAAAAGCCTCGTCTTCTCCCCAGCTGCACCACCCATTTGGTATTGGCTTCTGTACCCACCAATGTGAACTCAGTGCAGAGGTAGGGCCTGAGGCTGGGGACAGTGATGTGTAAGCCATATTTCCTGGGGAATTCAGTTCAGTTCCTGCTGACCTCCGAGTAGAGGACCTGCCATCTGCAGGAGTAAGCTGAAAAATAGAAGAGAGAAATTAAATTCTCAAAATTTTAAAAGACTGGCTTCTGTGTAATATAATTTACCCAATTTAGGGTCAGAGCATAAATCAATTCACCTGATTGATTTATTTTACCCTTGACACCTGCCCAGATGTGGCTTCCAGATGATTTAGTGCTTTGTATTTGGTGACTTTAGCAGGCATAGGAATCCAGCCACGGACAGGTAGAATTGGAAAATCAAGCTGCCTGAGAGAAATGGTATTAGAGTGTGTTTGTGAATTCAATTCAGTCAGTTTTCACTGACCTAATAATGGGCAAGCTACTCTATTTACTAATCTCTTCAAGTCTCTTCCCCTAGAATGTAAATTTGGTGAGGAATAGAGCTTTGTCCTTCTTGTCGCTGTAACTCCTAACTCTATAAGAGTGGTTCTCTGGACCAACAGGATCAGTATCACCTAGGAGATTGTTAGAAACTTGTCAGCATCAGAACTGAAAATTTTCGTGCCCCTCCCGTCGCCTACTCTATCAGAAGCTCTGCAAGTGGGAATACAACACTTTGTGTTATAATAAGTCTTCAGGTGATACAAGACATTCCTGGCACACAGACACAAATACCAACACATGTTAAAGGAGTGAAGCAGCGATAGTGACATGAGAGAGTAAACATTTCAGCTTTTTACCTGCATATACAAAACACTGATGAAAGATATTTCTCTTACAACATGAATTTTTACAATGTCAATAAGGAATAACCAGACTGATTTATTAAGAAACACAGTTTATACTCATGTGAAAATTCATTAAAATTTCAGAGCCATCAGGAGCTAACTCTAACCCTATGTTATCAATAAAGATCTGTTGCTCAGAGCAAGGATGCAGTTGCTTTGTCCTCCTAGGTGGCCATTCAGCTTCCCTTTCATTCTTTCATATATTAGCAGTGGTTGTCAGCTTTAATTTATTTTGATTTTGCACATGTGTTTTTTTAATTAAAAACTATGTTGCATATCTCAAACAAAGGTAAAGTTGATAAAGTCTTGTGTGAGAAACACTGAGTGGATTGTCCTGCTGGATATAGGGGAGAGTGTCCTAGCTCTTGGTGATCAACAGCAAGCTGGCCAATTCTTTAGATGTTGCTTGGTAATCATCCATGTATTTTTGTCAGTTCTGTCAAGGAACTTGTTAACGACATTCAGCTTGCGGTGTCCTCTTTTTTATTGTCATTGCAACTAGAAAACGAATCCGCCGTGTCTGATACTCTCTGGGCCTCTCTCTACCTTCCCTTCTCCCCTCCCATTTAAATAGTGGGTTCAACACCATAATTTGATAACATAATTTTTTAGGAGTTACATTCTTAAGCTGCAGGAAAGTAGCATGCAATATTATAAATCGAATGGACAGCCTACAACTATTATTGACAGATATCTTGAAACGGATTGTAGCTGATGGTGAGGCCACGTGTCTTTCATAACGTTTTCTAATAGAGTCGAGAATCCAATTTGTTGAAACTATTTAGGTATTTCTTAATTATTCTGCTCAGTGAACAGAGCTCAGCAAATAGTACCAAACATAATCTGTTAGTTAAATCAGGATTTAGACAATTGAAAATAGATTATATTTGTATTCCAAATCAAACCACGTATTTATTCAGAGCATACGGTGTACAGATTACCATGTTAAAGTGCTGGTGGGAAATTTAATGAGTATCGGAAACCTCTTCTGACCCCAAGAATTGGCACAAAACGTGAATTCAAATACACTGAGAATTCTAACATCCGATGCATTGCTAATATAAGACAGTTCTACTTTTTTTCTAAGTTTATCTAAACAATCGGGTGGCTCGAACTCATGTCCCTGAGATCAATAGTGGCACACTCCGCCCACTGAGCCAGCCAAGCGTCCCAGGACAGTTCTATTTTTGTTTGGAAGGGAAGGGTTTTTTTAAAGTATAAGTTCAGGGGCACCTGGGTGGCTCAGTCGGTTGGGAATCTGACTTCGGCTCAAGTCATGATCTCGTGGTCCGTGAGTTCGAGCCCCACGTCGCGCTGTGTGCTGACAGCTGGGAGCCTGGAGCCTGTTTCAGATTCTGTGTCTCCCTCTCTCTGACCCTCCCCCATTCATGTTCTGTCTCTCTCTGTCTCAAAAATAAACAAAAACGTTAAAAAAAATAAAGTATAAGTTCAATCTATCCACAATGGTTGGCATGCTAGTAAAGAATACCAAATATATTCAATTGGGCTATATGAAATTTTCTTTTTGTAGGTCCAAATCATAGAATATCATTGATTTCATATGGCTCAACATAATATTGTTTTAAAAGATGGCCTTACATTGTTTGAAATACTATGTCTTCTGTTTAGCTAATGTCTCTATTAATTCTGTGGATTACTTTGAGGAGCCTGCATAATTTCTATTTAGTTGCAGTCTCCACCCCATAATGTCCTTTGAAAACATATCAGTGAACATTTGAGGGAGATTTTTAGTGCCTTGTTGCATCACAAATTAATAGTATTGGGTATATCTTAAGAGTTGTTTAAGCTTCAAAAAATATATAATCTTCTAAGAGAATGATTTGTCAAATAGTAAAAGTAAATAGCTAGCCCAGAGATTGAGGTTAGAACAAACCTCCCCACATCAGGTCCGAAGAATGTTCCATTAATTCAGATTTTAGAAGCAGACCGTATTTTCTTCACAGTTATATTTTAAAATCCACAATAGGGGCTCCTGGATGGCTAGGTCAGTGAGGCATCCAACTTCGGCTCAGGTCATGATCTCGTGGCTCATATTCAAAAATATCATATATTTTTAATATGTAATATGTTTATGCATTTGAGCCCTGCGTTGGGGTCTGTGCTGACAGCTCAGAACCTGGAGTCTGCTTCAGACTCTGTGTCTACCTCTCTCTGTGTCCTTCTCCCAATTGCTCTCATGCACTCTCTCTCTCTCAAAAAAAAAAAAAAAAAAAAAAAAAAAAAGAAAGAAAAGAAAAAATCCACCATAAAATTTAATGATGACAACATTAACTATGTTTTGAATGTTTTGTTTACTTGATTAAATTTCATACAATGCTTCTGTACATCACAGACCTCTTTTCTTTAAAGTCTCTGCTAACTTCCTTTTCCTTAAAATAAAGCAAATCATTTTGCTTCATATTCAAGGCCTTTCAAATTCTGGCCCCCACCTATCTTGCAACATTACTGCATACAACTTTCATTCCATTCACATGTGTTTATTGTTATTAAAACAGCAAATAAACCACAATGAGGTACCACCTCACATCCATTAGGGTGACTACTGCCAACAAAATAGAAAGTAACAAGTGTTGACGAGGATGTGCGGAAATTGGGAAATTGTTAGCGAGAACACAAAAGTGGCACAGCTGCTGCGGGCAACATTATGGCAGTTCCTAAAAAAATTAAAAATGGAATTGCTGTGTGATCCGGCAATTTCACTTCTGGGTCTATATCTAAAAGAACTGAAAGCAGAATCTCATAAAGATATTTGAATACCTGTCTTCATAGCATCATTATTTACAGTAGCCAAAAGGTGGAAGCCACCCAAGTGTCTGTTCACAGATGACTGAATACACAAAATGTGATTTTTACAAATACCAAAATGTTACTCATCCTTAAAAAAGGAGCTTATGACACGTGCTACAACACAGATGAATCTTCAAGATACAGGGTAAGCGAGGGGCGCCTGGGTGGCTCAGTCGGTTAAGCATCCGACTTCGGCTCAGGTCATGATCTAGTGGTCTGTGAGTTCGAGCCCCGGGTCGGGCTCTGTGCTGACAGCTCAGAGCCTGGGTCCTGCTTCTGATTCTGTCTCCCTTTCTTTCTGACCCTTCCCTGTTCACAGTCTGCCTCTCTCTCTCTCAAAAATAAACATTAAAAAATTTTTTTAAAGATACATGCTAAATGAAATAGCATATCCCAAAAAGACAAATACTGTCTCCACTTACATGAGATGCCTAGAGAAGTCAAATTCAGAGAGACAGAAAGTTAGAATAGTGGTTTGCAGAAGCTGAAGGAAGGTGGAAATGGAGACTTAATGAGTAGAGCGTTTTAGTTTCACAAGATGAAAAAATTGGGAGATCTGTGTCACAATGCCATGTACTTAACACTATTGAACTGTACATTTAAAGATGGTGAGATGGTGAATTTTAGCTTATGTGTATTTTACCACAATTTAAAAAAAGCAAATGAAGAGATAACTTTTTAATGTTGTTCCTATATCCGAAGTAAGATCTCTTAAAATTTCCTGCTTTTTCATGACGCATTCCCTGAGAAAACAAATATTGAATGATTTTTCTCTAATTGTGCATATTATTTATTAGTGGTTTCTGCAGTGGAATGCACATAGCCATCCACTGTAATGTGCAACAAACCGATTTGAAATTTCATTGTTTATTTTTACTAAAGGAAGAACTTAATATATTTTAATAGGTAATATGCAAATTTGCATAATTTATATTTGCAACACTTATAAGCACGTATATGGAAACAGGCAGAATGGATACAAAATTTTACTGATGAGGATGCTGGTTAGGTAACAACCCTATAAGACAGACTGTTTATACTGTGTCTTTGTCTTATCTTTGAAAAGTACATGTCACACTTCCAGAACTAAATTATAGTCTCCACAATGACAAGGCTTGTGTTTTAGATACTTATATATTTCTAATTCTATAACTGTGTTTGTGTGAATTTAAGAAAATTGTTAAGGGGGGTCTGGGTGGCTCAGTCAGTTATCAGCATCTGACTTCACAGCTCAGAGCCTGGAGTCTGCTTTGGATTCTGTGTCTCCCTCTCTCTCTGCCCCTCTCCCACTCTCTTGTCTCTTTCTCTCTCTCTCTCTCAAAAATAAACATTAAAATTTTTTTTAAAAATGTTAATACAAGTTGGCCTCTTACACCATTTCTTGAGTCCTTAAAAAAATGAAGTCTAATCATGTCCATGCTGCTGGTAAATACAGAAGACAAAATACACAGTTCCCCACCGACATGATAAGCTGGGCACCTGGGTGGTTCAGCGAGCCCCTTGTCGGGCTGTGTGCTAACAGTGAGGAGCCTGCTTGCGATTCTCCCTCTCACTCTCTCTCTACCCCTCCCTTGCTGTCTCTCTCTCTCTCTCTGAAAATAAATAAATAAACATACAATTACTGATAAAACATAAGCATATGATGATACTTGTCATACTCATAGATCCAATTATCCATATAAGCGTATGGAAAGAGTAAGATGTGGGGCTTGGAAAATGAGAGTGACAAAAGAGGATAGAAGCAGTAGCATGCAGGGAAGGATAGCACCAGGAACTGTGCCTGTGTCCTCCTCAAAGACCCCCAGCATGCCTGCTCCTGGAATCCCATCAGTGCTCACTGGCACAAGCATCTCCTATTTAAAGCTCCGCACCAAGGAGCGGCAAGTTGAGCCACATTCAATTAGAACACAGGCAGAGTTCAAATGTTAGGTTACTTTTGATCGTCTGGCTGTTTTTGAAGTACTTGTCTCAGGGAGTCAGCCTGGAACACGCAAAGCACATGGCGGCTCACCACGCAGTTCAAATCAAAGTGCTTTCCCAGTACATCCAGGGAAGGATTTTTATTGACCGTTTCTCTGTTGTATTTTATGTCTCAGAGCATTTCAAAACATCATTCTGTAACAAAAAGAATTCTGTCTGCCTTAGGGCCGACTGATTCAGGATGCTGCAAACTCTGACAGAAAGGAAATGGCAAGCCAGTGTTTTAACATTTATTTCCCCTTTTCCTCAAGTGTTCATAACAAGTTCTCCCTCCTTTCCCCAGCCAATACCGGTACACCTGTGCTCTAGTCTTTTAAAGAGTTAATTGATCGAAACTCTACTCTCTATACCAGCAGTTTGTAACTTCCAAGTTTAAATTTTAATCCAAATAAAAAACTGAGGTATATGTAAAATTCAGCATCAATTTCTTTTCTGTATTTATGGGTCTGTTTCTGCTTTTTGTTTGTTCATTTGTTTTGTTTTTTAGATTGCAAATTTAAGTGAAATCACCATATTTTCTTTCTCTGTTTGACTTATTTCTATTACCATAACATCCTGTAAGTCCATCCATGTTGTCACAAATAGTAAGATCTCAGGCTTTCAGTTATGGAACAAATAAGTCAAAGGGATGAAAGGCACAGCATAAGGAATGTAGTGAATGGAATCATGACAGGGTTGTGTGGTGACAGAAGGTAGCTATACTTGTGCTAAGCATCGCATAATGTATGGAGTTTTCCAATCACTATGTTGTACACATGAAACTAATGTAACACTGTATGCCAACGATACTTCAGTAAAATAAAATTTAAAAATTAAAACTTAAGTGTGAATAATCAAGGGAATGGTTACTAAAGTTAGCGTGGCATTTATAAAGTGCTGTTAGAGCATTGAAGTTTAGATTTCTATGCACAATATTCTTAAACAATTTCCTAAAAACACTATCATCTAATAGTCTGAGTTAATTTTAAGACCTATAGTATGCAGGTCATAGGAAATTTGATTGTGATTTGATTCACGCTATGAATCAGATGGCTCCCATCATTGATTGTAGTAGTTTCATGAAAATGTTCATGGGGTTTAGATAATACAAATATTTCCCAAATTGGACTGCATAAGTAGGAATCACTGAATCATTTTGTGATTGACATATGAGTTATCTAAGCTTTATTGATATTGCTTTTGTTTTTCTGTTCTGTTGCACATAGAAGAATTTCTGCTTATCAGTCTTTTTGAAGCTGAACTATGCAATGATGACTGGCGTTTAATTACCAAAATAATCTTGAGAATTACAATTTCAAGCTGTAAAAAGTAAACATAAATCATAATTTAAAAAAATCTAGCATTCCCCTCTGATATTATGGCTCAATTTCATTCAGAATTGCTTGGCTTTCTGAAAAGTCCAAACAACGTGAAGGTGGTTTATTAAGAAGTAATGAGCATAATCTCTAGTTGTTGCCTGCTTCCTGAAAGCACCCTTTTTAAGTATAAATACCTGCATATTCTTGGAGAGGACAGCAATGCTATTTTCCCTCAGACTTTTCAAATTTAGTGAGTTCAAGTATGTCATTATATTTAAACATAATTCTTTAAGATACTGGAGACCCTGAAATATTGAGTCCCTCAGAAAACTTTAATCTGTATGTTATAGGTTTGAAGCAGGAAATTAACTAAATTTTTCAACAAGTTTCCATATCCTAGATATCTGAATAAATCTCTATACTTGCTTCAGCTTCTCTATGGCCTATGAATTGGTAACCTAGCTCGAAAAAGAAACACATCTTTCTTACTCATTCCATCATTACTACAGTGAATTTTGCAGTACAAGATGACATATCAGTTTCCATTTTGATGTAAATGAATGCCTGATTTTTTTTTTGTTTTATTTTTTTCTATGTGATCATTTATGGCTACAGAGATTAGCTTTTTGATGTATAAATCAAAGTTCTCAAATTGCTTACTCAAAAGGCACTACTTCCCTACTCCTAAGTGATTGATTTGATATAATATATTTTGTGATTTAACTATATTTTATGAACACTTACCTGGGTTGATATTTTTTGTGTGTATTTAATGGCAAATTCAGGTTAGAATCAATATTCTCTTTAAATCATCTATTGTTGAGTTTCATAACAATGTATACACATTCTACATAATAAGGTCTATAATATTCCGTTAGATTACTGATAATTTAAAACTTACCTTGCAAATTACCATAAACCTAAGAAATTAAACCAAAGTGATTAAAATATAAATTTAAAAAATAGAATTAGTACTCTGCAGCCTTAAACTATTATTTTCAGCATTATAGTATACCAATTTCAGGTATGTGAAGGAAAATGAATTAATGAGGAAAAACAACAGTTTTTAAGCTATTTTACTATTATCGAGAAAAATATATTATCAATAATGTACTTGTTATGTGCCTAAAATATTAATCACAAGACTCATCATTTTTTCATGCAAATTGGATGAATTATGTATGGTTATTTTCTCAACCTTTTTTTTTCTCACTCTGGATATTTGGATGATGATATTCATAATTAAAATTATAAACTATTATGTGTAAAAATTCAGGGCACCTGGTGGCTCAGTCAGTTGAGCATCCAACACTTGATTTCGTCTCAGGTCATGATCTCATACTTTGTGGGACTGAGCCCCATGTTGGGCTCTGTGCTGACAGCTTGGAGCTTGGACTTCTCTCTCTCTCTCCCTCACTTCCTGCCCCTCCCTCCTTCACACTCACTCTCTCTCTCTTAAAATAAATAAACCTTAAAAGTAATCTGTAATAATTCAAAATATATATAACATTACTTGTAGTTTTACCACACATCTTTTATAGACTGAACCAACATGAACCTGTAATTCATAAGATGAAAAGTAAAAACTCAATGGACATTTTTATTGTATTTCTGTATATAGAAATATTACAGATCAGAATATACTGTTAAACAACAAAAGTTTTTGTATACCCAAATCTGGGTATAGTGGCCTAGCTTAATTGATACATAAACTTAAATATCACATACACTATATAAGTGCTGTTTTCTGTGGTCGTTACAAAAATACTATAATGTAGGCATATTACACTCTATATATGAGGGGAAAATGGTGAATAGAAATCAAACAACTCCTAGATAAAAATGGTGGATTTTGAACTCACTTCTCATTCTATTACTTGTTTTTGTTTGTTTGTTTGTTTGTTTTGAGAGAGAGAGACACACAACACGAGTGGAGGAGGGGCAGAGAGAGAGAGAGGATCCCAGGCAGGCTCCACGCTGCCAGCACAGAGCACAATGGGGGGCTTGAACTCAGGAAACTGTAAGATTATGACCTGAGCTGAAACCAAGAGTCTGATGCTTAACTGACTGAGCCACCCAGGCACCCAATTTTTCTTAATCCAGAGAAACAGAACATCAATAAGCTTTTGCTGTTAAGGTAACCTCACCAAAAGTGCCTTAAAGCCACTTGTGGTCTGGGCTGGATAAGCTGCATTCTGCTGACCCACAGTGTGTCTTTGCTGGTTGCTCAGCTGAGGCTGAATGGCCACATTCACATATCTGGCCATTGGCTTGATGCCTCCTGGATCAATGAGGATAACTAGGCCATGAGTCTCTCATCATCTCACTGACTAGGTCAGCCCTGCACTTGTAGTTGATCTCAGAGTTTCAAGCCCCAACCTATAAAAGTTGTCCAAGGATCTGTTTGTGTTACATTTTGCAATGTCCCATTGGCCAAAGCAACAAGTCACATTGCCAGCTCAATCAAACGGTGGGGGACTGAGCCCCACATTAGTGATTTTATCACTGAATAACAAATTTAGTGGCTTGAAACAATATGCATTTATTGTCTCTCAGATTCCATGGATTAGGACTTCAGACAAGTCTCAGGTGGATCTTTTGCTCAGGGACTCCTAAAACTGCAATCAAATATGGGCCAGGGCCAGGGTTTTATATGAGGTTTAGGGCTCTCTTCCAAACTCAGCTGATTGTTGACAGAACTCATTTCTTTGAAGGTATACAATTCATGGTAGTTTCTTTCTTTAAGCCCAGTAGGAAAGTGCTGCTTTATCTTGTACCTTAACTCTACACCAGTTATTAAAGGGCTCATCATATTAAGTTAGGTCCAACCATATGGTTCTTCCTTTTGATTAATTCAAAGCCAACTCATTAGAGTTCTTAAATATATCTATCTCCAAGATCGTTTTAACTTTGCCATATAATGCAACCTAATCATGAGAGAGATATCCCATAATAGTCACTGGTCCTGGCCATACTCAAGAACAGAGATTGGGTATGGTGGTGGTTATCTTCAAATTTTGTCTAACATAGATGGGAGGATGTGCAATATCATATTGCAGTAGTATGTATGCAGAAAGGGGAATGCTTGTGGATATTTTTTAAATCTCTCACACTAAAAAATTACACAAATTGAGAAGGGGAATGTTAGTTACAACCCCTAGTCAAAAGTCAGAGCCATCTATCTACAAAGTAGGAAACATAAGAAAGATCGATAGGTTTAAATTTAGAAGTGGAGTGGTACCTTTCTTCCTGTGGAACTGTTTTACTTTTGCCTGGGTCTGCATTTAATACCCTCATTAGTTTCTTCCATCCTACTGCTATGGCTAATACTTGGCACACCACACCCTACTACTCTTGAAGTGACTGGAGAAAATAGGAGTTGATAGCTGCTCTTAAGTTCAATAACTATAGCTCCATGTTTAAAAACCTTGCTGTGCTCACAGATTTCTGGTGTGCTTACCTTGGTCTCTAATAATTGATGAGGCAAACTCTAGACTCACCATATTTAAGCTTGCCTCTAACATATTTATCCTCTCAATGGCAGCATCTGTTGGCTGTTTTTCATTCAGATGGGTATCTTCCTCTTTTTTTGAGAAGACTCAAAGAATCGTTTTAAAATTAATAGAAATGTTCTGCTTCTGGGAAGATAGGTTAGACATAACTTTCCCTGTTCCTTCTTTTAAGTACAATTAGAAACAAAATTTATACATAGTATAAGCATAAAAGTATATATGCTTATATATATATATATATATATATATATATATATATACACACACATATATACATATTTTATATGTATACATCTATATATAGTACATATAAAAAGTATATATAAAACAAAATAGGACGACTCTGAAACCTCGAGAGAAGACAGACTGACTAGTGACCTCAGGAACCAAGGAATCACATGGAGGGGAGTTCCCTGGATTTTCTTTTGGCTTCATATATCCAAAACTTACAGCTGAAGAAACCAGAAAACCTGGAAACACCAAAGGGTGCATACAAAAAACAAAAGAAAACAAAACAAAAAACAAACTAACAAAAGCCTTTTCTCTCACTAGCCAAAAAGCAGTGAAAAGATCAACCTAGGAAGACCACCTACTTAGATAATAATTGCTGTACTGCAGCTAAATAAGATAGAAAAAACTGTAGTCAATCCTCACTTAAACCAGAAAGGGCCAAGTGGGCAGCCTAGACTTTCATCATTGTCTAATGATAATGAAGCACCCCTACCACCTGTGAGAGGACTGGTAGAGAAGCAGAGTAGGGTGCTATGACTTTCACCCCCAATGAGAGGGGAATGAGACCACATCCTCAACCTTCAAGTAAAATGTCAGTGCAGACCATTCAATGAGCCTAGACTTCTACTCCCACCTACAAATAATGAAACACTCTCCCTCTTCTCACTGGAGTGGCCTAAGAGGAAGCCTAGGTTAAGTCAACTTTCATTATCACCCAACGGTAATGAGACCCCTCCATGCTGTTGTCAGTAGAAGCCACATGAGCAACAGTAATGAGGCACTGGTACCACTCATCAGCGGTGGCGTAGTAGGGAATAGGAACTCCCACACCTACTCAACAGTAATCAGGCAGCATAAACTGTCAGTGACAAACAAACTGAATGATGAAGCTGGACTTCTGACACCATCAGGCATGAGAAAGTGACTCCCTTAGTTCCCCTGCCAGTGCAGTGTCAGAAGTAGCTAAAACAAAAAATGAAGATAATATCCATTGCTGATGTTATTATTTCATGACGATAATAATCAAAATGTCTAGGTTTCAGTAGAAAACTGTTCATCATTCAAACAACCAGGAAGTTATCCACCTGAATGAATAAGAACCAATAGATGCTAACATTGAGGGGATAGATGTGTGAGAATTAGATGACAGATATTTTAATCCAGCTATAATAAAAATACTGCAGTAATCAATTACAAACATACTTGAAACAAATAATAGTTTTAGCAAAGAAATGGAATGTCTCAGAAAAAAAAAGATATAGGGGCACTTGGGTGGTTCAATTAGTTAAAGCATCTGACTCTTGATTTCAGCTCAGGTCATGATTACACAATCCTTGAAATTAAGCCCTGCATCAGGCTTGGTGCTGACAGCAGGGAGCCTGCTTGGGATTCACTCTCTCTTTCTGCCTCTCCCCTGCTTGTAACCTCTCTCAAAATAGATAAATAAACTTTTAAAAACGTATATAAAAATAGAAATTCTAGAACTAAAAAATACAACTATCAAAATAAAAACTTCAGTGAATTGACTCAATAGCCTAATGTAGGAAACAGAGGGTAGAATCCGTGAACTTGAAGACAGAAAAATAAAAATATGCAGTATAAACAGAAAATATGAACAAAAATAAATAAAAGAAGAGAGGAGATCCTTAGGCCCCTGCAGGTTGTAACAAAAGATCTAACATTTGAGTCATTGAGTCTTGGAGGAAGAGGAGAAACCCAAATGAACTTCAAAGATTGAATGTTTAAATAAACCATGTTTCATCTTTGTCATGGATTAACACTCAGCAATAAAAAAGCAAAAAAAAAAAAAAAGAATTGTTGAAACATGTAACAATCTGGATGCATCTCTAGAATATTATGCCCAGTGAGAAAAAAAGCCAGTTTCAAAAGATTATACAGCATATGATTCTGTTGATATGGCATTTTTAAGTGACAAAATTACACAAAAGAAGAAGAGACTAGGGGTTAAGGAGGGGCTGGGGTTAAGAGGGAAGTGCCCATTCCTGTAAGAGAAAATAGGTGGTATCCTTATGGTCATGGCAGTGTTCTGTATTTTGATGACCACAGCCAGGATATTGACATTGGTATAGTGTATTCCAGTTTTTCGAGATGTTACAATTAGGGGAAATGGAGTAAAATGTACACAGACCTTTATTACTTCTTGCAACTATGTACGAATCTAAAAGTATCTCAAAATAAAGAGTTACAAAAATAATGGAAGATGTTTACATAAAATATCTTCCAAGGATCGTGGAAAATACTGAAAGATATGACTTCTATTTAGTATTTTGAAATTTAGTATCTTGAAATAATTTGAAATTGTCTTTGAAATTAAATTGAGTTGAGTTATAATTTGTAATTATTTACATATATAATTATAAATATATTATATATATAATTTATGATTATAAATATCTGTTATAAATAAGTATAGTCCAATGGTGTTGGCAGGCTCAGTCTGAAACTGTTCATAAGGGCACTGGCGCTAATGAGGTACAATGGTGAAGACCTGTGGGTCTGACATCACATGACTCAGAGAGGAGAGCTGAAAATGGACCTTGTGCAGTCAGCTAGATAGCTACGGGCTCACAGTCTTTAAAGGGGGATGAACAAAACTCTCTCAGTCTCTTGGAGAAGTAATTATAATGGACAAAGTCTTTTCTGGGTAGTGAGTAAATGAACAGTCATCTGGGTGATACCGCATAACTCTGTAGAGTACTGGATTCAGGCAAAATAGCATAAAAACTGAGACAGAGTTTAGGAATTCCACAAGGCGCTAGAAGAAACGAAGACAAAACCACCCCCACAAGGATACGTCCATCGCCTAAGAAACGTGGAAGACAAAATCTTGGAAAATAAATTTCACTGAAGTAGATTCACAGGGAAAACAAAAAAATTCAAACCACATAAGGAAAAGGGTGTGTCAGCAGATTCAACTGAAATAGTAAATTTCTTCCCAAGATGTAGAAATAACAATACTGTATGGACATTTTAATTTAAGCTCATTGTATGTAGTTGCATCTTACATGAAGTTAGGGAAAGATAATGAAACATGAGCACCCAAATATTTGCAATGTCTTAATATTTTAAAGAATCCTGAATAGAAATGATTAAATGCCAGTAATGTTGAGATCTGAATATATGGCTACTTGTTATGTTTTGCTTACACTAGTTTGTGCTTTAAACTTTTAGAAAAGAAAAACTCAAAGAATTGAGGAAAGCTGGAATTAGCTGGGATACCTAACTTATGGCACAGTGGGTCTTCCATTCAGCTGCCTTCCTTTATTAGATACAGACAACTTGAGAGCAGAAGAACCAAGAATACAACTTAGAATAAAATCTCACTCTGCTCTGGTTGATGGAGTTAGCATAACGATGCACTTTCCTGAAGGCCTCAAAGGTTTCAATAATGAAACAGAGCATTCTTTGCAGGAATATTTGTACTGTATCAACAAATTCCTCTGGAGATGAATAAAAAGGACCTACAAACGATAAACAATGTTTAAAATCCACAAAAGCATAGCTCAGTAAAGCTGAAATATACAACACCATGCAAGATAACTAACAAATTATTTAAGAGAGAGTTTGACAGAAAGGGAACAGTGAAAGTTTCCATACAGATAAGTGGCAAATGAAGGCCCAGTTTCATATTGGCTATTCCCTTTTGGCCATTTTTGAATAGCTTAAGATACAACATAAAAAAAATAGCCTCAAATGATTAAAAATATATATAAAGAACTTGCTTTGTTTCCTTAGATAAGTTTTTTTTTTAAGTTTTTATTTAAATTCCAGTTAGCTAACATACAGTGTAATATTAGTTTAAGCTTTACAATACAGTGATTCAACACATCCACACATCACCCATTGCTCATCACAAATGCCTTTCTTAACCCCATCACCTGTTTCAACCATCTCCCCAGACTTCACCTCTGATAACCATCAGTTTGTTCTCTACAGCAAAGAATCCATTTCTTGGTTTTCCTCTCTCTTTATTTCCCACTATGGTCGTTTGTTTTGTTTCTTTTTTTTAAATTTTTTAAATGTTTATTTTTTTTTGAGAGGCAGAGAGAGACAGAGTGTGAGCAGGGTCGGGCAGAAAGAGAGGGAGACACAGAATCCGAAGCAAGCTCCTGGCTCTGAGCTGTCAGCACAGAGCTGGATGCGGGGCTCATACTCACGAGCTGTGAGATCATGACCTGAGCCGAAGTCAGACGCCTAACAACTGAGCCATCCAGGCAGCCCTGTTTTGTGTCTTAAATTCCACATCCTTAGATAACTTTTATGTAAATATTGCCCTTGAATCTGTCCAACAAAATGCTGATGCCATTGTTGACATTATAAAAGTATTCTGGGTTTCATGAATTCAGAAAATGGAATATGCAGAGGGCTTTTTGGACATTATAAATAATATTTAACGGTCAAATAATAGGGAGAGAAAATCTCAATGTCAATAATGTTTAGTGCCTTATGGCCTAAGATGTAAATTGCCATGCCAATTAGTTCTGAAGCCTTTACTATTCTATAGCTGACAATAATTTTATAGATAAATGCATGATATCATTATTGTTGACAATACTTATGTATATATAATAGCGAATTAACAGAAAAACATTTTAATTGTTAATCTGTTTATACATTGGAAATCCGGATTTGCCATCTTAGTGGTAAATCTTCCCAGGTCTAAATCAGAAACAATAAAACTACCCAAATCCTCCCAGGAAAAAGGTTGGGATATTACACACAAAATAGAGGCATGTTCATAGAACTCTTCCTGAGAAATCAAACAGCACAGTAGAGGTGCTGAATGATACAAACACAGTCAAATTTTCCTAATTAACAGAATGATAAAGAGGGAAGGGGGAAAGGATGAGAGAATACTTCAAATCTCTATTCAAAAATTTTCTCAAGCTAAATACAGAATTCTGTCATCATATATTTTTTATAAACAAAAAGATCCATTTCCTAAACCATTTTTTTGTTTGATTATGCGTTTGGCTTTTCTTATCTAATTTCTAATACCATTTACCAAAGCAGGTATTTTGAACATACACTTGGATAAAAGATGCCGAAGAGAAATTCTTAGGCTTATATGAGAAAATAGGACTTGGGCTTCTACATAGGATGTAGAAAAAGTTCCAGAAGAGAGTTGATCCCATTTAAATATTGTCACTTTAACATAGAGAAAAAAAAAAGCCTAATAATCTAAAAATTTATAATTTTTCTTTTTCCGAAAGTTATAGTAGCAAGAAAATAGACTGAATTCCAGAGAGGCAAGACCTCTCCACTGAGGAGAGGCCACACGAACTGTTTCAGGACATGTGAGAAAAAGATAGCTGCCTTCCAAGCAATAAAAGCCAGGAAATTTTCTGAGATACTAAACCCCAAGTATTGGAATATGGTCAGTGTGAGACACTTGGGAGCCCCAGACATAAAAGGGGGTTACATTCACTGCTAAGTTCTTGTCCATAGGCTTTCAGGAGATAGGTTTGGGGCAAGGCAAAGACCTGAGAGGCCCTCAGTGGTGCAGGTGTACAGAAGTGTTAAGTCTATGGGGGAGGCACAACAACCCCTCACACCCCCAAGGAGATACCTTGCTTCTGGGGGAGGGAGGAGTAAAAGCAAAACTCCTTTGCTCTAGGGCACAGACTGAAAACCATCTTGCACCTTGCCAGTTTCCTTCTATAGCTGAGGTAGAAGTAAAATCTCTCTATGGCAGGAAAGGCAGGACCCCTCCAGAGCAGAAGAACAGATAGAACTAAATTACCTCTAGAGAAGGGCAGGTGACACTCACATACCCAGGAGCAATCACAGATAGAAGACAGGCTTTGGCCACAACTGAGAGGAGAGACAATGCTCAAGAGGACGTGCCCATGGGCCTAAGAGATATAACTAGTAAGTGATTCATGGAGATAAAATGATACCATAAAACAATTCAGTTCAAAAACAGAGGAAAAAGAATGGGAAATAGATGGGGCAAATAGAATGCAGCTAACAATGTATTAGGTTTAAATCCAATCATATCAATACTACAATAAAAGCAAATGTAATGAAAAACGTGCACACATCTAACGATAGAACTTTAATAAATATAAAGGGACACTTGGTAAAACTGATAGGAAATACAAACAAATCTACTCTTACAGTTGAATACTTCAATGTTTGTCTCTCAGTAATCAATAAAACCAGCAGTCAGAAAATCAGTAAGGTTAGAGAAGACCTGAATAACACTATTAACCAACTTGAAGTAATTGACATTTTTCGAACATACAACCCAACAAGAGCACAATGCACATTCTTCTTAAGGAACCATGGAACGTTCACCCAGGTAACCTGTATTCTGGACCATTAAACAAATGTGAACAGAATTGAAATCATATAATGTACATTATCCATCAGCAAAATGATTTAAACTGGAAATTGAGAGCAGAATGACATATGGAACATTTCAGAAATATTTGGAAATGAAACAATAATACACTTCTAAATAAGCCGTAGATCAAAGTGATAGTCATCAGTGAAATTAAAACATATTTCAAATTAAGCAAAAATTAAAATATAATATGTCAAAACTGTGGGGACACCGTTAAGTAGTCATAGAGTAAAATTTATAGGATCAAAGGCTTATATTTTAAAAATATAAGATTCAAATCAATATTCTAAGCTCCTAGTATAAAAACCTGGAAAAAGAAGAGCAAATTAAATACAAAATATTCAGAAGGGAGAGAATATTAAAAATAAGGGTTGAAATAATTTAAAAACAAAAAAATAGAATCATTAAAGAAATCAAAAGATAGTTTCTTGAAAAGGTCAAGGTAGTAGAAAAAACTCTACCCATACTGGTCCAAAAAAAAAAAAAAAAGAGAAAGAAGACATACGTTACTTTAGACATTATTTAAAAGGAGATTGAGTATGCTGTGAGGAATTCATTTAAGGACACTTGGGTGGCTCAGTAGGTTGGGCGTCAGACTTCCGCTCAGGTCATGATTTCACAGTTTGTGAGTTCGAGCCCCACATCGGGCTCTGAGCTAACAGCTCAGAGCCTAGAGCCTGCTTCAGATTCTGTGTCTCCTCCTCTCTTTGCCTCTCCCATGCTCATGCTCATGCTCATGCTCTGTTTCTCAATAAAAAAAAATGTTAAAAACTAGATTAAAAAAAGAATTCATTTCAATGAATTTGATAATTTAAAATTAAATAGACAAATTATTTCAAAGACACAGACCTCCGAAACTTAATCTAGAAAAAATGTAGACCCCGAATAGTCCTCTATCCTTTTTTTCCTTTATATTTTAAAGTAATTTAATTTATAATGAAAAACTTTACCACAAAAACAAACTTCAGGCACAGATGACTCCACTAGGAAGATATTCTACCCCAAATCATCCAGATTGTGAAGGAAGAAGGAACATATTCCACCTCACTTTATGAGGTTAACATTATTTTGAAAAAATGTATCACATTAAATTGAAATAACAAAACATCATGAGTAAAATCCAAAGTTTAAGTAGAGATATGCACCATGTTAGTGGGTCTGAAGACACCATATTGCTAAAACCCACTGTTTCTTTGCCAAATTACTCAATAGAGTCCACAGAAAAACAAAATGCCCACAGTGTTTCTGTCTGTCTGGTTTGATTTGATTTTGATTTTGTTTTGGTAGAAATCTACATACTGACTCTAAAAGATGTGAAAAAAAAAAAGCAGTTTGAACAGACAAAATTGAAAAAAAAAAAAAGTTGGAGGATTCATAAGACCTGATTTCAGTATTTGAGCTAGCTTTTAATGATATCTGTGTAAACCGATGAAGAAATTACAAAATATTTTTTTTCTTGAGGAAGTTCTCCAGCTCTTTTCACAAATTAGTCTGTCCTTGGTCCTAGCCTATTTATCAGTTTCCCTATAACTTAGAAAATATGCTTATCAAATCTGAATATCAAACAAGACTGAGAAGAATGGATCCTTCTGCAATAATACAATGAGACTCAGACTTATTAAAATAAGCCATGGAGAAAATTTGAAGGAACAAGTTTTAAATGAATAGAAACATTTATAAGTCAGAAAGAGAAAGACAAAAATCATATGATTTCACTCATAGGTAGAATTTGAGAAACACAGTGGATGAACATAGGGGGAGGGAAGGAAAAATAAGATAAAGGCAGAGAGGGAGGTGAACCATTAAGAGACTGTTAAATACAGAAACCAAACTGAAGGTTGCTGGAAGGGAGGTGGTCAGGGATGGATTGAATGAGTGACAGGCATTAAGGAGGGCACTTTAAGGGATGAGCACTGGGTATCATTTGTAAGACATGAATAACTGGGTTCTACTCCTGAAACCAAGACTACAGTGTATGTTAACTAACTTGAATTTAAATTAAAAATATAAAAAATTAAAAAAAATAAAAGAAACATTTATTAAGATGTATTTAGATTTCTTTAAAAAAATCCTTTCATAAATGACAAAATGAGAATAATGTGATTGTAAGCAATTCATATGAAAAGTAAATTTAGTTTAGTTTCCAATGTGCTAGATAGAGACACCTCGTGGGTTACTATTAATGTATTAATGCAAACGTGTTTAACGGGAATATCCAGATAAAGAGATGCAACCTTGGAACAGACAAGGTGGTGATAGATAATTTTGTCATGTAAAAAAGAAAATAATTTAAGAAATTAAGATATTTAATCTGAAGTAAGTGAAACATTGCTGGTTCAGAGAGGTGAACATTTTAAAATACGAAGGTTTGTTACATGAAAGAGAAATGAGATTTTTGAAGTTGTCATAAATACAAACTTTCAAAAGAAGCAGACAACACAACCAGTAGGACAACTCATATTTGTTTAAAGAATTAGAATTTGCAGCAATGACAGAATGTCCTGCCAAGAAGAGAACTTCCACAGATTTTTGGCCCCCCTGTGTCAGACCTTGCATAAGAAAAAGTGTCTGAGAAGAGTTAATAGGTTAGGGGATCATTCCAGACTCCCAGTACTTTGAAAATGGCTTTTATTCTTTTTATATATATAAAAAAAAAACCTGAATGCAATCATACTCTTTATTCATATTAAAATATTGATAAATCAAGAAAAAGGGGCCCTTGGGCACTGTTGGTGGGAATGCAAACTGGTGCACCCGCTATGGAAAACAGTATAGAGACTTCTAAAAAACTTGAAAATAGAACTACCATATGATCCAGTAATTGTACTACTGGGTAGTTACCCAAAGAATACAAAAACACTATTTTGAAAGGATGTATGCACCCATATGTTTACTGCAGCATTATTTATAATAGCCAAATTATGGAAGGAGCCCAAGTGTTTATTCATAGATGAATGGATAATATTCTATCATGTATACATACATGATAGAATATTTATTCGGTCATAAAAATGAATGCAACATTGCCATTTGCAATAACATGGATGGAGCTAGGAAATATAATGCTGAACAAAATAAGTCAGTCAGAGAAAGATAAATACCATCTGATTTCACTCATGTGTGGAATTTAAGAAAAAAAAAAAGGAAAGAACGAGAGAGGGAGAGAAAAAATCCAAGAAATATACTCTTAACTATAGAGAACAAACTGATGGTTACCAGATGGGAGGTATGTAAGGAATATGGGTGGAATAGGTGAAAGGGATTAAAAGTACACTTAGCATCATGACCACTGAGTAACAGATAGAATTTTTGAATCTCTGTATTCTACATCTGAAACTAATATAACACTGTATGTTAACTATACTGGCATTAGAATAAAAAAGCTAAATAAAATATTGATAAGTTAAAAAACAACATTCCAAAGTTAGAAACTTTATGTTTATATGTTTAGGGAAAAGGGAATTTAAGAGTCCCTTTTCCCTAAACATATAACACATTGAGTCCTGTTTACAAAGAGAAACAAAATGTTAGTGTGTACAAATGTAGTCTGCCATCTGGCTAGTTACGAGTGTTGTCATTGTTTACAAAGGTGGTCTTTAGCATTATCTGCTAAACTCTAATTAGGATAAACTCACCTCAAACAAAATGATAACAGTCTTGTTTATATTGAGCCGTATTGATCTGATGTGAATTACACAATCTATATCAAGAGCATCTAATCCATGTGTCTATGTACATTTGCCTATGTGTGTGTGGTGAGAGCATACCATTTCTTTAAAGCCCATTGTTTGGAAACTGGCTACATTAAAAAACAAACAAACAAACAAACAAACAAACAAAAAAACAGAGAGTGTCACCTAAGTGAATTGTTTACATTGTCTCATAACTTCCTTGTTCCTTCCCAACATTTTCAGTATTTCAGATAAAAATATCATTTAATCAGTAAACATACTAGCTGTAACATCAGTCTTTGCAGTGGACATGTGACATCTCAGAACATTTCTCTCTATTGTTTAAAGCAAGACATGTTTCTCTTGAGGAATTCTAGCCTTTTAGTAAAAGCTTGAGTAAAGTGAAGATCAATGGTCAAAGAAACACTCGTTTCTTTGAAACATATTACTTGTAAATTCAGCAGTAAGAGCCACTGAATATATGATATCCCATATTCTGTAGGCATTTTTGTTCCTAATGCATACAAATGAAAACGAAAAGAGAATTTGCCCATATAAGTGTTTATTTTACACTGCCATTATGCAAAACAATCACTTTCCCGCTATCACAATGTCAAGGAAGAAGCTTTTATCCCAGAAATTTGATTAAACCCTGTGATAAGAATAATCTGTGTGCCTTGGGAGATAATACCACACTATTACAGAATCCCTGGTGTAAAAGAATAACGGAAAACTTCTTGCCCCCATAATATGAAATATTATACAATATTATCTAATTTCCACATATTGCTGATAATAAATATTTTTCTTCTCTGGAAATAGTCAGATAAAACATGTAAATCCAAGCTAAATTACATATTAAAATAGATATAATTTATGAATTAAATGCAAAGGGAATTTTGAAAAAAATGCAAATCAAAATTATTTACATATGAAACTATCTTTAACTATTATATATTATGGCACTAAATTCATAATCTAATAGCTAAGTACTCTCTGTATTTTTTAATTTATGAAGAACCAACAATCTCCAATCCAGTTCTACACGATTTAGAATACATACATGTAAGGAAAACATTACAGGACATATCAACCAATAATCTTTAAAAAGCTGAAAACGTTTTACTGAATTTCATTCTAAAATTAATTAAGCTTGTGATTATTTTAAACATAAGGGAAAATAATTAGACTGTTGATAATTATACAGTTTATGTATTTTTCTAAAGTGCATTTGTTTTCTTTTTTTCTTTTTTTCTTTGTTTTGAGATAGCGCGTGCACACATGCGTATGCACAAGCGGGGGAGGGGCAGAAAGCGAGGGAGAGAATCCCAAGCAGGCTCTTGCTGTCAGCGCTGAGCCTGGTGCAGGGCTTGACCCCATGAACCCTGAGAGCATGACCTGAGTGAAATCAAGACTAGGAAGCTTAATCTACTGAGCCACCCAGGCACCCCAGGTGTCATTTGTTTTAAATAAAATTTATTTGTTTTAAATAAAAATAATTTAGATTCAATCAGGAAATGTCAATCTTGTATTTATGGACTACTAGAAGTTTTTCTTTTTTCAAAAAGAGAGATGCCCTGTGATGTGTTTAGCAATGTATCCTTAAAATGATTTATATTTTGTCATAGAATTTCTTTTCTTTTAGGACGGAAGTATATAGAAGGACCCTTGTTCTTAGGCTCAAATTCCAAGTGCAAGGCAGGCACAAAATGGTGTAATCTATGAGGAAATAGTTGGTTTCAACAAGCTTTCCAGATTTTGCTGCTACTCAGAGCTAGTAACATAGTTGGGAAACAAGCTGGCCACGATGCACACACTTGTATAATTTCAAAATGATGTGGTTTTGTTGTTTTTCCTGATTTTTTTTCCTCTGAAAACTGACTTGAAATCTTTTCTTTTTTATAGTAAAGCTGAGTGATACCTGAAGGTAGCTCTATTTTATAAAAAGTAACTAAAATGTATAACTTTTTACCATAAGTAAAAAAAAAAAAAAGCTTACTATAGAGAATCCAAGCACATGCCACAATATAAGTGTTTATTAATGCTATCAAATTTTGTTTAATTGAGTGAACAATTTTCATGGCTTGACATCATTTGGATGCTCGGTTCCTGCCAGGAAGTGTTCCCAGACACTTTACATACCTTATGTTATGTAATCACAACAAATCTTTTAGTCACTTCTTATTGTCTTCTTTTCAAAGAGCAGAAGATGATCTTAGGGCATGGAAATATCATTAATTAAATTACTTTTCAAAAGATTAAACATTTAAGGAAATCTTTGTTTAAATGCTTAATATTATTACTACTTTTTTTTTTTTTAATTTTTTTTTTTTTTTCTTCAACGTTTTTTATTTATTTTTGGGACAGAGAGAGACAGAGCATGAACGGGGGAGGGGCAGAGAGAGAGGGAAACACAGAATCGGAAACAGGCTCCAGGCTCCGAGCCATCAGCCCAGAGCCTGACGCGGGGCTCGAACTCACAGACCGCGAGATCGTGACCTGGCTGAAGTCGGACGCTTAACCGACTGCGCCACCCAGGCGCCCCTAATATTATTACTTCTTTAACAACAGGTAAATTAATCCCAATTTTCAGAATACATGCTCCAGAAAAACTCCACTATTGGTAATGTTAAAACTAAATAGAAAACACCATCAGAAAAATAAAGTTTGATAGAATATAGAGATTATTAACTGCTTCAAGTCAACATTTTCCTTTAAGCTCTTACAGATAAACAAATAAAGTAGAATAATATTGTTCTTTATTTTTTAATAATCCAAGCAAATTTTAGTTTTGATTTTAGTCTCATCCTTGTTGAATCTCCGTAGGCAAGAAAGAGTGGATATTTTGATTTTCTGGCCAGGCCATTTGCCCTCCTCTTGACCTAGCTCTCCCTAAAACACAGAGATTGTTATGAAATAGAGGATAGTATAGACTTACAGAAAAGAAAGAAACAAACAGGAAACCACAAGGACAAAAATTATGTTGCAATTAAGGCATGGTGCTTCTAGACAGGGACATTCTTATGTAATCCAGGTTCAAATAGAAATTGAAAAAACATTTATTGGGTGTAAAATTGTATATACCTTTTGACTCACTAACTCTTTTGCTTGAAAATTACTTTCAGTTTATATTCAGAGAGTCCTCCACAAAAATTTTAGTCAGACATAAAATGGTGATAGCACAGAACAACTAGCTTGGTCATCCTCTTTATTGAGATGATGTCTCTTTCTTGATATTTGAATGAATGATTATTTTTGACTTGGCAATCCATTACATTGTCATGTTTAATTGAATCAAAGATACACAAATAATGCATCATTATTTTATATGACACTAAGAAGTTACTCCTTTTACTTTTAAAAAGCCTCAATAGCCAATTTTTAAAACATGTTCTGAGAAAAAGATGTGTAGCTTATAACTGATGACATACAATAAAACAGAAAGAGTAGAAAATATAGCTTAGTAGAAGTTTCTGTTTCAGAGACTATTCTTATAGGGAAACAGATGACTTTTTGCAAGTTGTGAAAGATTTTTATTCGACAAGTCTGTCTATTATTTTAAAGATAAATACAGATAAGTTTTGTAGTAAAGCAGCTTAACAATAATATGGTTCTAATGCCTTTACTTTGTATTTCAGAAAACAGTGGAAAAACACTGAAAGCCATGATAACTGATAGGGCAAAGTCAAATATAATACTACTTGAAACTTTTATGAAGTAGATGGTTTGCTTAGTTACTTTTTTAGTGATATACTTGTAACCACTTTTATTTCCATGGGTCGTATGTATTTGAAATCTTCAGCTTTCTTAGGAGCATAAAAGTGTAATGTCCAGAACAATCTTAGAATGAATGAAATCCTTCAAGGCCAAATAATTATCCCATCGTTCTGTCTAATTAAATTTGATTACATTCTTATAAGGAGACTAATATTCATAATATGGTATTTCCCTAGAATAGGTTTATATGACTTTGTTTTCCATTGGTAATACAACTTGAGTAAAATGTATCCGTTAGGGTAACTTCCTCTGCAAGGATAGAAGTCCAATTTAACTACGTAGAAAATAATGAGTTTTGTGACCTCCCGTAGTATGTATAGAGGTGGGTGCTTCAGGATTCATGAATTCAGTAAATAATGTCAGTAAAGGCTCAAGTTCTTCTTTTCTAATCTTGCATCCTCAACATTCTTCTCAAGCTAATGGACAACAAAATATGGATCCTCCTGCCCAGTTTTGGGAGTCACTAGGGTCTTGATATCTCCACTGAGGGCTGAGACCTGTTACCTCAAAAGTCTACGGACACCCAACTCAAATTTTTATACATCCAGTTATTCTAGAAGTAGTCCACAAAGCCAGTTTTAGTCATTTACAGCCTGCATTCTTTGCATATTTCACTGAAACTCACCCAACAGCTCTTAACCTGTTGATAAAATAGACCTTGCTGTTATTAGGCCCTCACCTGCTACTGCCCTTCAGAATTCTCTGAAATTGAGAATCCCCAGTATGTTGCTGAGTGACATCACCTAGACACATAAACCATCTTTCTGCAACCCTCTCCTCTCAAGTCCCCTTGCCCTTCTCCCCTTCTAGACGGTGGCCCCTGGACTTGAAGTCTCTTCTAGACAGTCATGCCGTAAGGGAATTCCCCTCTCATACAATCCTGTTCAGGCGCTGCTCGTTTGCTTGGCCAATAAAACTTGTCTTTTACTACCTCTCATGGTCATATCTGCTTGATATCTGATTCCTGGAACCCCCTACAGGACGTCAAATAGATTGCCCCCATTTACAACTGCAAACAGACTTACAACGGTGAGTTGCTGAAGTTAAACTCTGATGGCTACCAGCCAGCCCAACAGCTGCTTTTCCTTTCTTCTTCCACACCTGCAGAGCCTAGATCTTATTCCAGAGTTTGCCCTCTCTCTCCAACATGATCGTACCTGACTGGTCTAAGTTAATTTACTAGTGACATATTTCTGAATGAGCATGTGACTCAATTCAGACCAAAGACATGATAGCAAGTCTACTAGAGAGTTTCTCTGACAGGTTTCTTTGCTGGGGGGAAAAAAAAGGGAAAAAAAATTGAAAAAAAAAAAAACACAGCTCCTAAATCTCAGTGACTTAACAGAATTTATTTCTTGCTAACAGAATACTCTAACAGAAAAAGACTGTACTAAATAATAATAATAAAAAACTGTTATGATATCCAAGAAACAACCTACCTACCTGCCAGTTCTCAACATGACACAGCAGACATCTTACAATCACAACAACAACAAAAAAACCTCTTAAAGAAATTGTGAAATTGCTTCTGAATCTACAATTTTAGGCCTGAAAATCTCAGAGATATGTAATAATTGATAAAATATATTGAGTCTTATGATGGTCAAATAGTCTTCACGGTGGTTTGTTTGTGATAATTCCTTTAATTCCCATTATGACTACATGATAACTACTGACACACATTTTTAGATAAGAAAATCGAGAGACAGGAAGATTGAGCAATCTGTCTAAGTTTATTCCAATTGTTATTGGAACAGGAAGGATAAGAAGTTTGACTAGTTTCAGAGCAAATGCCATTCATGATTGTACTGTACAGATTCTCACAAGGAAAATCCAACAAATTCATAATGAGAAAAATATTGATATGATTAATTTGATCATTTAATTCAAAATCAAACTTCAGTATTATGTTCATTGTCAGGATCAAATTAGGTGCAAACGGGGCAGACGTATTTCCAAATTGTGCATTTTTTAAAACATTCTAATGCTATTCCAGTTTACGCTGGCTAGGTACTTGTGTATTTTTTCAAACATTGATAACTATGAATTTATTATAAATAAACAACAGATGTAATTGCTGAATAGAATCCATTTAATGGATATACAACATTTTTTTTTATCTGTTTACCAATAAAGGATGTTTGGATTCATTCCACTTTGGGGGCCATTATCAAAAATGCTGCTGTGAACATGTCTATGCAAGTCCTTGTATTGACATATGCTTTCATTTCTCTAGGAGTGGAATTGCTGATTCTATGGTAAATTTACCTAGCTTTTTAAGAAATTGCCAAACTGATACCCGAAGTGTCTTCACCATTTTACACTTCCATGAACCACGTATGAGGGTTCCAGTTTCTTTAAAATTTGTCTGTTTTTTGTAGACATCCTAGTGACTGTAAGGTAATATCTGATTATACTTTTAATTTGCATTTATGATTAATGATGTTGAGCATCTTTTCATGCTCTTATTGGCCACTCATGTAGCTTCTTTAAGAAAACACATATTCCAACCCTTTGTTAATGTGTCATTAGATTACTTGTCATCTTATTGATTTCTAAGATTTCTTTGTATATTCTAGTTACCCTTGTCAGAAATAAGATTTGCAAACATTTTCTCTCAGTCTATGACCTATCTTTTCACATTCTTGATGGTGTCTTTTGAAGCACAACAGTTTTTAACTTTAATAAGGTCTAATTTATCAATTGTTTCTTTTGTTACTAGTGTTTTTTGTGTTTTATAGCTAAGAAGTGATTACCTAACCCAGGGTCGCAAAGATTTATTCTTTTCTTTCCCCCAAGTGCTTTATAGTTTTAGTTCTTAAATTTGAGTGCATGGTTCATTTTAGGTAAATGTTTATATTTGGTGAGAGATGGCATGTTTGTCAAAAATCAGTTGACCATAGCAAGGCAAACCAAAACCGCAATGAGATTGTAACCACCTTATACCAAACAGAATGGCTAGAATCAAAAAGACAAGAAATAACAACTGTTGGTGAGAATTTGGAGAAAAAGGAACCTGGGTGCATTGTTGGGGGGAAACAAATTGGTATAGCCACTATGAAAAACAGTATGGAGCTTCCTCAAAAAATTTAAATTTAAAAATTAAAAATTAAAGGGGCACCTGGGTGGCTCAGTCAGTTGAGTGTCCGACTTCAGCTCAGGTCATGGTCTCACAGTTCGTGAGTTTGAGCCCCACGTCGGGCTCTGTGCTAACAGAGCCTGTGCTAACAGGCTCTGTGCTCCTCCTCCCCTGCTCATGCTCTGCCTCTCTCTGTCTTCGAAAAATAAATAAATGTTAAAAAAAAAGAAACTGAAAAAAAAATTAAAAATAGAATTGCCATATGGTTCAATAATTCCACTACTGGGTATTTACCCAAAGAAAACAAAACACTAGTTTGAAAAGATGTATGCACCTTTATGTTTATTGCAGCATTATTTACAGTAGCCAAGATATGGAAGCACCGAAGTGTCCATTGACAGATGATTGGATAAAGAAGATGTATACATGTATATACACACCACGAAATATTACTCAGCTGTAAGAGAGGATGAGATTTTATCATTTGTGACAACATGGATAGGCCTAAAGGGTATTATGCTAAGTGAAGGAAGACAGAGAAAGATAAATACCATACAATTTCACTTATATGTGGAATCTAAAAAAAAATAAAATAAAATAAAATAAAATAAATAAATAAATAAATAAACAAAAAGCAGAATCAGACATAAATACAGAGAACAAATTGATGTTTGCCAAGAGGACAGAGGAGTGCAGGATTGGCAAAATACGTGAAGGTGAGTGGGAGGTACAGACTTCCAGTTATGGATGAATACATTATCAGAATAAAAGTTACAGCATAGAGAATATAGTCAATGGTATTGTAATAGCATTGTATGGTGTAATAGCATTCTAACAGACGGTAGCTACACTTTTGGTGAGCACAGCATAGTATATGCAGTTGTTGAATCACTGTGTGGTACACCTGCCTGGAACTAATGTAACATTGTCAACTCTTCTCAAATACAAGAAGATCAGTTGCTTACAAATATATGGGTTTATACACTAGCATATATAAGTTCTTATATCTGGACTCTCATTTTTGTTCCATTGATATAAAATGTCTATGTCAATACTATGCTGTTTTGATTGCTGTAGTTTTGTAGTATATTTTGAAATCAGGAAATGTAAGTCTTTTGACTTTGTTTTCTTTCAAAATTATTTTAGCTATTCTAGGTCCTTTGTAGAGTCTGCTTGTCTGTTTCTGAAAAAGAACCTGTTGGGGTTTTTTTGATAGGTATTTCATAGGATCTGTACATGAATTTGGAGAGAATTGCCACTTTTATAGTGTTGAGTATTCCAATATGTGACGTGGAATATTTCTCAATTTATCTAGATCTTTCATTTTTTGCCAGTATTTTGTAGTGTCAGCGTGTACTTATTTCCTTAAATTTATTCATAAATATTTCATTATTTTGATACTTTTGTGAATGGAATTGTTTTCTTGATTACATTTTTGGTTTGTCCATCATTAGTAGTATATCAAGTAGTATATCAAGTATATCAGGTAGAATTTTCAAGGAGTTTTGTATATTGAATTCAGGTTCTTGTGACCTTGCTGAACTCCTTTAGTCTAGTAGTTGTGTGTGTAAGTGTGTGTGTGTGTGTGTGTGTGTGTGTGTGTTCCTTAAGACATTTTATAAACAGGATCACATTGTCTGCAAATACAGTTTTACTTTTTTCATTCCTGATAGTCTTTTTCTTGACTTCTTTCTCTGGCTAAAAGCTCTCACCCAGTGTTGTGTTAAGTGGTAAAAACAGACATCCTCACATTGTTATTCATCTTAGTGGACAAGCATTCAGATTTTCCTCCTCAATTATGATGTTCCTTGCAGGTGTTTTTGTAGATACCCTTTATCAAGTTGAAGAAGTTTTTTCTTACTCATAGTTTGTTGAATTTCTTTGATGAATTAATGTGTATTGGATTTTTAATTTGGTCAAATGATTTTTTTTTTGTATTTGTCGAAATCATGTGTTTTTCTATTCTTAATGGATGTAATTTTAAATGAACAACAATTAAAGATAAATGAAGATTTGGCTTTCATTCTTTTATTTTTTGCAAATACTAGAAGTACCATGGCATGTGAAAAGTCAATGGAAAATTCACCATTAAGTATACAATGACTGGAATGGACTTTTATATCTCAAATTGTAAAAAGGTCTAGAGACTTTTTAAAAGCAACCCATGTCCTGGTTAAATAATTTTCATTTATAAGTCTCCTTTCGTTATAAAACTAGGGAATTCACCAGGTTCTATTTTAAATCCTGTTGATTGAAAACCATTTTAAGAATCCTATCTATAGTTGCAATAAGATTCAAGCTAAGCTGGCATGTTTTAAAACTAATTTTAGTATGAATATAAGTTTATATGTGCACAACAGAATTTTTAAAAGAAGTATAAGTCTCAGGTGCAATTTTTAAATTTTTTTTAATATTTATTTATTTTTGAGAGAGACAGAGACAGAGTGTGAGCGGGGCAGGGGCAGGGGCAGGGGCAGAAAGAAAGAAAGGGAGACAAAATTTGAAGCAGGCTTCAGGTTCTGAGCAAGCTGTCAGCACAGAGCCTGACGCGGGGCTCGAACTCACAAACTGTGAGATCGTGACCAGAGCTGAAGTTGGACACTTAACCAACTGAGCCTCCCAGGTGCCCCAACAGGTGCAATTTTTAACAGCAGTTTTTAGCATTAGGTGTGCTAAGTGAAGTATGTGTCTATTGTAATTGGTAACAAGAGAGAGAGAAAGGAATTTAATGAACATGATGATTCAAGTTTATGTTATATACAAAGCAGTACAACCAATAATTTATGACCCAAATAAAGCCCTACATAAACCACAACAAATGTAAGTAAAACCCAGTCCTGCCAAGAGAAAAAATGAAATTGTTTCTTTTTAAAAATATAGTTAATTTTTTCATAACTCTGATCAAGGTATCTTCACTACGGTTCTACCTACATTAAGGAATTGTACTACCGTAAACAATCATATAATTAGAGCTAACATTAATTATAGGCACTTTACTGAGAGACTTAAAAGGTTGGACAAGTTTTCAAAGAAATTATCTGGCAAATAGTATTTATCAACTGTAATTTTGAGCAAACTACTTAACTCGTTGTGCCATGTCTTATTTTAGTAACCTATTTCATAAGATTGCTGAAATTATTAAAATTTTAAAGAGTTTATAGTAAGACCAGACATGTTACGTGCTCTAACTAAATACTCTCATTTTTTATTTTATAGAAAATAGTATGTTGGTCATTTGTTATGTTTTTTTGTTATTTTTTTTGGCATTTGTTATGTTGGTCAATATGTTATGTTTTTTTTTTAATCTACTGCTTCTCTTAAAATCCCCTCTCTACCTTTAAGTTGTTTAATCTTTTGTATTCCAGTCTGTTGATACTGTTACTCTGGTTTACTTTTGATTTGAATTCCTTCTTTTCCTTTTTGTGTCTCTTAATCTTTCATAGAGCTTCTCTCTCTAGACATAATGGCTCCAACCTCAGTACAGATAGGAAGGTGTTAACAGGGGACCACTCAGGAGTGGAAAATGTACTTACATTCATTATAATCTGCTTTTCACCCATACTAGACTCTGGTTCCACCCCGATGTTACCCTGTGATCCTGAACTTCTGCTACTACTATTCTGGGTACAAATCCCCATGAGTTGCTCACATTTATGACACCTTATGAGTGAAGACACTGAGTAGCCTGGTTCTGGATTGCCTTTTCAAGGATATCTGTATGGTGAACAGCCTTCGAAGAGGGAGAGTGTGTCTGTCTTCCAAGCAAAAGCAGGTTTGCTTACTGGCTTGAAAGAGAAGAGTTTATGTTCCCACTCTGGGAAAGGGAAGGTTTGCTTGTAGCCCATTATGAAAGATGCAGGTGTCCTGAGCAGGGATCCTATCCTGTAATGCAACACACAGTGTATGGGGTATCACCTGCTTTTGTTGTGTCACTGAATCCTTGCCATGTTGCCCTGTGTGAAGCAGGGCTTGGGGAAATAGCAAGAAAATGATCATACTCTGGCTGTTCCTATGGATGCGTAATAAACTGATCTCTGTTTCTGGCCCAGAGTCTAGGTCTTCTGTCAATATCCATAAAATTGTGAGAGGTTACTGTATAAGTGAAGACCCTCTTCAGTTCTTAACACTGTTCTTCTCTCATAAAGAGTTGAAAGGATAGGATATGATCCAGCCAGTAAACATTGAGATACTAGGACATTAGATTGCACTTCTAGACCTGGAGCCCCATCCTCTGAGCTGAAGTTTCTGCTTACACCAAACACAGAGGCCTCTGTCTCTTAGAAGATCTTGGATAGTGTTTTTCTTAATGGCTTTCATCCATATGTTTCTTACTTCTGTGGTTTCTCCAGGTTTGGTGTGGGGAGAGGAATAAGGATTATGTGCTTTTTCAGCATCTTGTCAGACCATGTAGAATTTCTATGATTTAAAAGTAGTTATGCATTCATCTTAACATAAAGTGTTTGATTTGTATATAATTTCCTTTCCAATCAACACAGTGAGATTATTTAGCTCCAGAGGAAGCCTGCCCTCTCAGAGTGAGAGTGAGAGAAGAAAAAAACCAACACATTTGGCAGACTGGAAAATTGCAGCCTTACAAAGTATACAGGATGCTTTATAAAAATGCTACTTGATGGCAATGAAATTAATTAAAAATCTGCAGGGCCAAGATGTACACACACATAAGAATCATTTTGGCATGAATTAACAGAATGAGTAATGAAGTTTATAGCACCAATTACCCAGGATATATAAAGAAATCTGAGACAGCCTAGAGGAAAAACACATATTAAAATCACATAGGCATACACAGTTAAAATCACATCTTTGAGAAAAGACAATGCATATTTCAAAGCTAGAAAAGAAATTGAAGGATAATAATTTTTTAGAAAAATATAGGCTATTTATATGAAAATGGATTTCAATGATTTGAAATGAATTATTTTCATTTTCGAAGAGGAGAGAAAAGGACAACATGAGCTGTAATTAAAGCAGAAATTATTTAAGTTCATTTTCTAGATAAGTATTTTATCTGATTGGAGGGATTATTAAATAGTTCCTCCCAGATTATGCAAGGATTTTTTAACCTTCTATAGTTGTAAGGCTGCTACAGCATGATAGTAAAAAGAACATGAGTTGTAAAGCCTCAAATCACTGGTTTTGATGCATAGTTATGGCATTTAGCTGTGTGGATTTGACTTAACTATGTAAATACTCTGGCCTCAGTTTTCTCATCCTTAAAATGGGGATGATGTCTGTCAATGCTGATTAGGTGAGAAAATTATATTGAAAGCCTTTTTAACATTCAGTGTGTGTTAGAAACTTGAAGATGTGCACATCTCCTTATTAGGTCATATTTTAGATATGTAAGTTTTTTATGGCAGACCAGCTAATTAATTCAGTTTTTAAGCCAAGACACAGGCATAGTTTGTCATTACTAATCAAGCCAATATCTAAACACCACCCAGTATCATGATACGTTAACTTTTTTAAAAAAAATTTTTTTAACGTTTATTTATTTTTGAGACAGAGAGAGACAGAGCATGAAGGGGGGAGGGTCAGAGAGAGAGGGAGACACAGAATCTGAAACAGGCTCCAGGCTCTGAGCAGTCAACACAGAGCCCGACGCGGGGCTCAAACTCATATACCGCGAGATCGTGACCTGAGCCGAAGTCGGACGCCCAACCTACTGAGCCACCCAGGCACCCCTATGTTAACTTTTTAAACTTGTTTTTTATCATTAAACAGTTCTGTGCTCATAGGTATTCTTGTCCTGATAGTTAGTAGGCACAACCTACTCTCTATATCATGATGCTCTCACAATATAAAGAAAATTCTCACATACAGGAAATGTTTCCACTGCATCAGCTATACTGCAGGAGTTCTGAGGGATAAAAAAGTGAATCATGAAGCTTTTCAAATAAAATAATTTTCCATATTCTCCTTAACAACCATTTTTGTATCAATATGTATATGTGCAATTAAAATATATGTTTTCTTATTTATTCAAAAAAAATTGATGTATAACATATTCATATTATATAAGGTGATCGTATATTATAATTATCTATATGCATAATGTATAATGTATTATAAAATGTAATGCATATAATAACGTATTATTCTAATTTATCCCAATCTTATTTTTGGATATGGTCCTTGCTGAAACTAATTCCTCGCTGGAAGAAATTATTATTTCAAAGAATGAATATTTGCGAATAAGCTCCTAATTGCTATGTAGTATTATTTTTAGAGTTAACTTGTCTTCAATTTGAAGAAAGCAGAGCAATGATATCATTACATACACATTCCTCAGTGGCTACCCTTTCATTGAGTCTTTCACTTACTGGCTGTTCCATTTCCATCTTCAGATTATTTCCGATTGGAATCTCAGCGTGACTGATATTTTATGTGAGAATATATTGCAGACACTTTCTAAACCTTACTTGAGTATATATTACTTATTCTTAGTCTTTGTCCTGTGGACTGTTAGTGTCTTCCGGTTGTGATGAGACACTCTGATAAGATTTACTTTATGAAAATGTAATTTAACTTAAATCCGTTGAAGGTTTATGATACATTAATCATGGACAGAATGTATGTATGGAATATTAATTTTAAACCTTGAGAAGCAGCTGTGTTTTCCTGATTTGATAACTATAGTATTTATATTAATTATCTAATGAAATGGAATCGTTGGAATAGAAAATTCATTATGTTTCATTAAATAAAGAGAAAATCAAAATGCTTATATTTATTAATTTTAAAGTATACCCCACTACCCCCATAGCCCCCCAACCAGTAATGCCTTTGATGGAGGCATATGATCAATAAATTAAATAAAACGTAGTAGTGCTACTCTATATGTGTTTGCAGGTGGGAACTTTTTTTTTTAATGTTTATTTACTTTTGAGAGAGGGAAAGAGAGAGAGTGCAGGGGAGGGGTAGAGAAGGAGGGAGATACAGAATCCGAAGCAGGCTCCAGGCTCTGAGCTGTCAGCACAGAGCCCAATGCGGGGTGGAACCCATAAACTGTGGAATCCATGACCTGAGCCGAAGGTGGACACCTAACTGACTGAGCCACCCAGGTGCCCCTGCAGGTGGGAACTTTTGAAATGGGAACACTTTAATATTTTTAAATAAAAAAATACATTAAATAAAAAAATTCATTCCTGTGAAGAATTATTATGCAATGGGAGCCTACCTCAAAATTAAAAAAAAAATTTAATATCATACTTTTGATATATTATTTTGAATACTTTAGCTGAACTAGTACAGAAATACAACATAAATAGAAACCATATTTCCAGGAATGGAACATATCACCAAAATCTTTCAAGTTCATTTAGTTGGAATCTCCTCATACACTGAAAGTAAAAATGTTTGAGATGCCTGAGTGGCTCACTCAATTGCACTATCTACTTTTGATTGCAGCTCAGGTCATGATCCCAGGGTCAAGGTGTCAAAGCACTGCGTCAGTTTCTTGACTGAGTGTGGAGCTCACTTGAGATTCTTTCTCTCCTTCTGTCCCTCTCCCCCCAAAATAAAAATAAACAAATAAATAAATATTTAAAAAAAAGAATAAGAATTCAGATGAACACATGGGATAAAAAAACAGATGAAAACCATAAAACAAACTCTTAACTATAGAGAACAAACTGAGGGTTTCTGTAAGAGAGGTGGGTGGGCGGGGGGTAGTGGGAGATGGGTTAAATGGGTGATGGGGATTAGGGAGGTCACTTGCCATGAGCACTGGGAGTTGCATGTAATCAATGAATCACTATACTGTACACTTGAAACTAATATTCACTGAATGTTAACTATACTGGAATTTAAATAAGAACTGAAAAAAAAGAATAGGAGTTCAATTTTCAATGAATATGTTAAATCATGGATGTTGCATAGAAAAATGATTAATATGGGAAAACACCATATTGTTGGGAAATTTAATTAATGAATGTTATGAAATGGTCATTTCTGGATCTTTTAAAATGTTCTGATTAAATATTTTTAAAAATATCAAAAGATAACACAGATCTTTAATTTAGAAAGTTGACTATGGCTTGTTGTCTTTGTGCAATTTTAATAAAATTAGTACTAGATAATTTTATTACCTGATCTGGGAAGTCTCTATTGAAATGATAATATAAAACATTTTTCTAAATTTCTGTTTCCTTCACGCAGTGATCAGAAAAATGCAGCGATCCTTTGAACTGGTATTTTTTTTTTTAAGTTTTGGTTTGACTTGAAATATGATATGGAATTTTGACCAAAACGTAGATAATTGTATTACTCTTAGTAAGGTTAGAATGTTGTAAATGTCAGTAGCTCTTTCCAGTCATTGCTTTGGGATAGCTGTTTCAAACTCAGTATTACACCCCATATTACTAAATTTAATAATCACAAATCTCTTACCTTATAAATCTCTTTGTAACATTCGACACAACTAACTCCACCACAGTCCTCCCCGAATCATCCTATGCTCTCCAATCATGGTACAATTTAGTTAGAAATCAATATGTAGGATTATATTAAAATTCCTTACATGTTTAAGCATTAAAAAAATACCTTTACTGCCACATAGTGTACAGATCAGAGAAGAAATCACAATAGTAGTAAAATGTTACAAAACTAGATGATAATAAAAACAGTAAATATTATAGCTTATGGGATGAAGTTAAGTCAGTTCTTAGAAAGAAATCTTTAACTTGAGATATATATATCAAACAAGAAGAAAATGAGAATTATCAATAATCAACCATCTATCTCAAGAAGTTACAAGAGCACATTAAACCAAACGAATAAGGAGGAAATAATAAAGATGCACATAAATGAATATAACATAAAATTTAAAAAAATTGAGGAGATTGCAAAAGTTGGGTATTTGTTAATACTAAAACAAATGATAATCTGAAAGGGAAACAGAGTGAATGCATAGGTAAATATCATGAATAAAAGAAGAGACTTTATATCAGCCAACACAAATTAAAAATAAAATGAAGTGAACGTTTTTCAGTTAATACATTTGAATATTGTTAAATAAGCTGAAGTGGACAAATACTGAAGCAACAACAACAATAACAATGAAAAAAAAAAACTCTTACTTAAATTGACAAAAGAAGAGAAGGGAAATTTAAATAATCCAATCAAAATAAAATCTAAACCCTGATATATAGGGAAAAATAAAAATACTACTTACTTTATTTATCCACTTTTGGATAAAAGGAAAAAGAAAGTAGCACTCCCCAGTTTATGTGTCCAACAATACCTTGATAAAAAGCATGATGAGGAAATTAATAGGTTCTTCTCATTCATGGCCGTAATTATAAAATGCCTAAATCAGTTTTGTTAATAACAATAAAAAAATTAAAATCACATGCTTAAAATTATTTAATAAAAAATAAAATAAAATTATTCAATTTCAACATCCACTTATGACAAAAAATTTTTATAAATTAGTGATAAAATTAAAAAAAAAAAACTTCCTTAATCTGATAGGGCTTTTCTATAAAAAGGTCTATCGCAAATATTATTAATGGTAAAATATTGAACACATTATTTTTTAGAATGGATACCGGCAAGGATGTGTTATAATGACATACATTCAATATTTGATCCAACTATCTTAGAAGTACAGTAATTCCACACAGTTAAATAAAAGGAATAATAAGAATGGAAGAAGTTAAACTTCTTTTCTTCACAGACAATGTGAATATGTATTGAAAATGCAAAGGAATCTGCAAGACATCTTTTAAATGAATAATTGAATTTGAGAAAGACTGCTTATATAATTTCAAAGCTAATTTTATTTTTATTTATAAGAAATAAAAGGAAAATAAAAGTTTAGGTGTTATCACTTAAATGGTATCGAGAAATATCAGATACCTAGAAGTGAATTTTATTAAAAATGTATAAGACCGCTGCAGAAAAAACATAAAATACTGAAAGTAAGAAAAACTGAAATAAGTAGGGGTACATTCTCTGTCTACAAATAGGAAGCATCAAAATGGATCTTTGGAAACAAAACAAACAAACAAAGAAAAAAGGACACCAATAAAAACCAGACTCTTAACTATAGAGAACAAGCAGATGGTTACCAAAAGGCAAGTGGGTACAAGGGATGGGCTAAATAGATGAAAGGGATTAAGAGGACACTTATCATGATGAGCACTGCGTAATATATGGAAGTGTTGAATCATTATTTTGTACACCTGAAACGAATGTAACACTGTATGTTGAGTATACTGGAATTAACATTAAAAAAAAATTGATCTTTGAAATAAATGATACGCTAGTCAAAATCCTAGGTGAGTTTTTATGGAAAATGACAAACCTTTAAAAATTTACATGAACTGCATTGGACCAAGTAACTGAAGAAAACAAGAATCATATGTGGAAATACTTCTAAAAAGTTAGATACTATGAAGCTTTATATAAAATCATAAAATTATATAATTTTATAAATTATGAAATCATCAGTGGGCATGTGATTATTTTCATAGTTTGGATTGTAAATATAAGGATCCCGATTTGTCATTTAAATCTCTAAAATGTCTTAAATCTATTTCATGGCTATGAGAAGTACCCCGCCCCAATACATACACACATTCACAAGTTCTATTAATATCTCCATGATATTGCTGGCAGAAGAGAATATTTGCCTAGTATCTCAACAAGAACCATTCAACACATATACTTGACTGAAATGTGAAGAGAAATTGAATGAAACTAACATTAATGATACATTACCATGTTTTATAAGCTTTATCCCAATGTCAGTTCCCTCTATCAAAAGACTGTCAAGCGCACACGGTTAGTCAAAAAAGTAGGTTCTTTGGCTCATTGCAATAAAGGAGAATGCAGTTTTGGACTTGTGTTAAATGGTTTTAGAAAGTATTCTGAAAACTGGGACTTGGCTCTCGATTAGATACTGAGGGAAGAGAACATAATCCCATGTTTGTTTGCTTTATAATTGTTATCAACAAAATGAGAGGAAGGAAGTAAAACTAAAGTTGTAATTGATAAAACTGTGGCCGTTCTCCATATTACGAAAGGCAGAGACAGTGGGGTATTTGGCCAATTTTGTAGTATGGGGAGATATTTGTTTTTGTCTGTGCTCAGACATGGTTATAGAAGTAGTCTCACTTTTTATCTTGCATGGTCATGGTCACAGAGTGTCCTTGTCTGGTGGTGTTCTGTTCTGTGAAAGAACACACCTTAGTTATAAGGCCACACCAACTCTTAGGAACATTAGTGCCCGGCCATCGTCAGTTCTTGGGGGCTGCTTTTCTCTTAGTCACAAATTCTGTCAATTGTTCATTACATCAACCAAGTGAGATAATGTTATTCGCTCTATTTTAAGAGTAAGCAATAGCATAAACCCCGGAGAATACTTTGCCTAAAATGAAAGCGGGATTGGAACCTTAACTCTCTGACTCAAAGCATATTCCCTTTCAACACCCCTCCACATTGGCCCATAGTTAAAGTAATAACCATAAATATCTCTCAAAATGCACTTGAAATTCTTTATTATCTTTGTTCTCATATTAGCCAGAGTAGAATGAACACTGAACACAGGAGAATGTCTAAAGTGACTAGATTAAGAATAAGAACCTAAAAAGAAGATGAAGTTAATTATAGTTGTAACCAAACTCACACGAGTTCGCCTGTTGGTGAGTTATAGGTATGGACTACAACACGGGCAGTTGTCACCCAAAAGAAACGCGATTTGCAGTAAATAAGATCATGGGAATGATTTCCAATCCATGACTCCCTGAGTGGGGGTGAGTGTGTTCCTTTTATTCAGAGTTTGGATGAATATTCAGAAGGGAGTTTTGTTGTCACATGTAAAGGTAGATATAAGGTTGCAGCAGGCATGTGGACTTAGAAAATGTGTCAAACATATGTCTTATGTTATGTTGATGAAGCTTGCATTCTCCCTTGGGTGGAGATTTAAACATAGTGAAGTAGAAGTAATGGACAGACCAGGGGGAGGGGCTAAGGGCTTGCTCCAGAGCCAGTATAAACTGGGTGGGGTCTTGGGCTCCCTATCTCAGGCAAGGAGTGAAGGGTCTTGCTGACTTTCCAGACAGCCCTGTGAGTTTTACTACTGATTTATTGTCTCTGATTTGGTTAGGCTGTTTCCAGGCCTGGTAGAGATTGTTAGCTTTTTCATTCCCTTTGTTCCCTTAGAATCCTTAACTACTGAGGTTTTTGCATTTCTTTGTAGTTCTGACACCTCCTAGGAAGTTCTGCAAGAAGTGTGCTGGAGCAGGTAGGGAATAGGTCACAGAAAATAGCTGGGAGCCTAAAATGACTTCTCTTGTGTCAAGAATCTGTATCTCCTCTCTCTTTTTCTGAGGACCCCTAACTCTTTTCTGTTACAGGATTGCTTATGCAGCGAAAGGAAGTGGCACTACGGTATATAATCTGTTTAACAAAAGATCTTCATTTTTTCCAATCAGTTGTCCAAAATGGCATCTTATATTAGCTCGCCTAAGAGTAGTGAAAGGATCAAAAGATGGAAAGAAAGAGGAAAGGGAGGGGGGGAGGTCAGGCAGGCAAAGAATGAGAGAAAGAAAAAGTACACATTTCTTCCCAGGCACAGCAGCCTACTGATGTTCATCCATTTATCGTTCACTATTGAAGGTCATCATAAATGAGGGATGTGTAACAAAATTCCTCTATGAACTTTATTATACTTCATCTAAATGCATTTCAATTCCCATGTTTTCTTGTCGCTCTAGTTTTTTAAACTCGCAGGCTGTATCAAAGCAAATTTATATCTATTTACTAATACCAGATATTTGTTAAAAAGGTCATTGAAATCAATAGTCTGTTGTACTGATTCTTATGTTAAAGTGAGAACAAAATGACTTTGTTCTATTTGAGAAATAATGAGATTTTCATGTTGCCAAACAGAAATACTCTTAGTCCCAAGGGAACCCATTTTGCCCCTGTCTGTACATGAGGACTTTATAGACAGGCTCAGTTAGAAATACTTGAACCTAGGGGCGCCTGGGTGGCTCAGTCGGTTTAGCGGTCGACTTCAGCTCAGGTCATGATCTCACCATTCCCGAGTTCGAGCCCCATGTTGGGCTCTGTGCTGACAGCTCAGAGCCCAGAGCCTGTTTCAGACTCTGTGTCTCCCTCTCTGTCTTTGCCCCTCCCCCACTCGTGCCTTTTCTCTCTCTCTCTCTCTCTGTGTCTCTCTCTCTGTCTCTCTCTGTCTCTCTCTCTCAAATAAATAAACATTTAAAAAAAAAAGAGGGGCGCCTGGGTGGCTCAGTCTGTTGAGCGTCCAACTTCGACTCAGGTCAGGATCTCGTAGTTTGTGAGTTCGAGCCCTGCGGCGGGCTCTGTGCTGACAGCTCAGAGCCTGGAGCCTGTTTCAGATTCTGTGTCTCCTTCTCTCTGCCCGTTCCCCCCTCATGCTCTGTCTCTCCCTCTCTCTCAAAAATGAATAAATGTTAAAAAATTAAAAAAAAAAAGAAATACTTGAACCACTCTAGGTATTTTAAGGTAATATGATATATTGCCATATCACTGAAAGTGTTGGAGAAATAAAAGTCAAAGAAGGCAGATACTAGATTTGTGTTTTCTAGCTAGCAGGTAGTGAGATGGTGGGTACCAAAATAAACTAGAGGTGAGTATGATTTTTAGGAAGAGAAAATTCAGAAGGGCAGCTGGGAAACCTCACATGTATCAGCTCTTAAGTTGGCTTGCTCCTACTAGAGGAATAAAAATACCATTACCGTTCCTTTTCTGAATTCCAAATATAGTGTGAGTCTTGGCTGAGTGGAAGCTAGTATGGAAGCATGCTGGTAGGGATTCTGGAAATGCAGTTCAAAGTCTTGCTACACGATAGAAAATATAGAAGGAAGGAATGGTCCTGAGTTGCCAGCAGTTACAATTCAAGACTATTGAATTGCAATAGGTAGGAATTGAATTGCAAATAGAGGTAGGAGAACATCTTAAGAAAATCCTATCAACTTTCATGGAAAGAAAATTTTAGAACAAAGGAAATATTATAAAACTCAAATGCTGTCTGGGATCAAGAGTTAGAAAGTATATACCTTCTGGGAAAGAATACAGATACCAAGAACTTTTTTCCTTCTCATTTGGTGAATGTAACAGTTGAAATAGATGATCATTAATTTTTAATTTTTTTTCATGTTATATGTCCTACTCAAACTGTAGTATTGGGAAACGAAACTAACAGAAATGCAAGTGTAATCAAACTATATTGTTAAGTACAGTGTTCACTCTGCTTTCTAGCCTCAGTAGTCCTGAGTTCACAGTGATGTTCAAATTAATGAGACCAATAGGTTCAACTTATTATATGTTTGCTTTAATAAAGGGCACAGGGCAGGCACAATACAACATTCATAGCAGTAGCATGATGGAGCTCTCATAACTCCAGGCATGACTTCTTCTACAATCACTCTGTACGTGGAACAGGCAAGAAACCCCAATAATGAAGATGACAGTATGACCCATCTTACCTCAAGAATCCATCAGCCATGATTTCCTTTCAGTTTTTTTTTTTTTTTTTAATTTTTAATGTCTGCTTATTTTGGAGAGAGAGAGAGAGTAGAAGCCGGGGAGGGGCAGAGAGAGAGAGAGAGTGGGAGACACAGAATCTGAAGCAGGCTCCAGGCTCTGAGCTGTCAGCACAGAGCCCCACGCAGGGCTCGAACCTCCAAACCATGAGATCATGACCTGAGCCGGAGTTGGATGCTTAACCGAGTGAGCCACCCAGGCACCCCTCCTTTCAGTTGTTATGCATAATCACAATCCTGTGGCTAGTCATGAAGCACCTTGAGAGTTTTGTGACTTCCTTCCATTCTCCAAGGAACTGGTGTCACCTACAATAAGTTGTTTATTATTTGAAACACTCAACAATGAAGTACAGATGCTTGGTCTGGCACATGGCTGGATTCTCATTAATTTTCAAATCTGATATAGATATACTACTAAAACTTGCTTTAGTTAGTGTTGCAAGCATTTGAAACAATCGTAGTAATGTATACTTTGAGAGAAATAAATAATAATAAAAGATGCTGATAATCCAAATAATCATATATTTTTAAATTTTAATAAAATTTTTCATACCTGATACAGTCATATATTTGATACAAATAGGATTAATGGTGTTTAAGGTTTTTAAAATAATATTTTATTTTATCAGAAATATTTCTTTGAAAGTCATGCAAATAGCCTTTCAGTTTCACCATTGTATAACTTAGCTCATTTGCATGCAAAATAGAAGCATCATCCTCCATCTGGTGGAAACTCCTCTCAATTATGGGTAAAGTGCCTAAGAAATAAACAATCTCCAAGGAGATGACCTTTTTGAAACAAAATTATTCACTTATGGCAAAATGCAAAAAAGAAGCTTTCAAATGTGTAGCATTACACAGTGCTGATAATCAAAAGATTTAAGTTATTTAATATTGAGGTCACAACAAAGGCTGCAGACTTACAATTTACTTTAAGACATTTATATAAGGACATTTTCTAATTTGTGGATTCCAATTATATTGAAGTTAAATACATTTAACTGTTCCATATTTCTTATATACATACTATTTAAATAGATATAAGATAGTAGTTAAGAAAAATATACATACATGCTAACAATATTGCATTATTTAACCATTTTTATCAACATTACTTTTAAATAACACTACTTTTCTACAAGTCTCAATTACCTTTGAATCCAGGATAGGGAGTACAGATATATTAATGTTTTATTGTGCTTTCCTACGAACAGCAACTGCATCCTAATTCAGTATTAGATGATATCTTTTGCTATACGTAAAAGAAAATTGGTTACACCATTTAAATAGTGTTTATTGTAAGGGATTTTCTGAAACATGTAGGGTTTTGTAAACTTAAAAATTCTTCCACTTGTTTCATATTTATATATGTTGCTCTTGCTAAGCCCGCTAGTTTTTATTATTTCAGATGATTGCTGAGTATACCAACCTCTGTGGTTATGACTTCACTTTTACCCTACAGTAATTCTCTTAATGGCTACTAGAATTGATTGTAATAGCAGGCATGCCTTCTATTAATATTATGCAAGAGTAAAAGCAGTTCTTGGCAGGTTCCTAAATGGAATTCATCTGTTTAAATATGCATTTTTTGATTACTGTCTAACCTTCTACAACCTTTAATGTCTATCTTTGCCATTAAAGATTAATCCATTAGTCTATCAGATAAAATAATAATATGAATGGATCTGCATTACCTCACCTCATCTATCAAATCAGATAGCACTATTGTTTTTACTCTTTGTAGATCTATATGTGAACATAAATTATCATCCAAAAGGAAAGAAAACCCAGCATAATGTAATATTATGTTTCCAAAATATATGTACTGTCAAATATATTTTATGAATACTCAAAATTTCCAGACCTACAAAAGACGAATCTCAAAGAAAATTAACAAAAATGGAATAGCGCAATAGCTTCCATTTATGTACCTAATTATCCATCCATCTATCCCACCAATAATTTTTGAAGTCCAATTTATTATCATATTTATTAATTGTGCTTTGCAGAAGATTAGGCATTCATGTAAAAGATAAGATAGATATAATTCTATTTACCTTTTATTATCTATATCTATATTTACATCTATGTATATCTCTATGTATATGTATTTGTATATCTCTGTCTCTATCTCTATCTCTAGCTCTAGCTCTATCTCTATCTATCTGTATCTATTTAGATATATATCTTCATAGAACATTTTTGCCCAGAAGAAAATATGGCTCTGGTAAAGTAAATAAATAAATGTTTGGTAGTGCAATGCATTTTATCACTCTTAGAGATACATGCTGGTTGAGAGCATAAGCAAATTCTTTTTTAAAAAATATTTAATTATTTTTGGGAAGAGTGCAAGTGGGGGAGAGGTAGAGAGAGAGGGGCAGAGGATCTGAAGCAGGCTCTGTGCTGACAGGCTGACAGCAATGAACCCAATGTGAAGCTCGAACTCAGAAACTGCAACATCATGACCTGAGCCTAAGTCTTATGCTTAACCGACTGAGCCACCCCGAGGCCCCAGAGAATAATCAAATTCTTGATAAATTATGCAGAAAATAAATATATTTAAAATTTTTGCAGCTCTGTGTTTAACTCTTTTCACTATGGAATCCTTTTCCATGAAACGAAATGTAACAAAAAATGTGATCTGTGAGGCATGGGGAAAGTGCTGTAGTAGAATACACTGTTTAATCAGTGTATTTTTCTCATGCTGGCAGTGATTAGAAATCAATTTGGAAACAAATGGGGAATGTATGCTCTCTTTTCTTACCGCTTTCTTCAATATACAATTGTGAGTGATACTTTTAAATGCAGAACTGTAGAGAGATTTTGAATATACTGGTAAACATATATTTGAGAAGAGCTTTTTAACCTCCACCGTGGGAGTTTTCGGTATTTGAATTATTTTCTGTGGCACTGTGATAATATGCCAGCAGCTCAATGCATGTCTGCTATTACAATCTGAATTGTGTCCCTCAGAATTCATGAATGTAGCAGTCCTAATTCCCAGTTCCTGAGAATATGACTGTATTTGGAGATAGAGTCTTTAAAGAGCTGATTAAGGCGAAATAAAGTCAGATTGGTAGGTCCTGATCCTATGTGACCAATGTCCTTATAAGAAGAGAAGATGAAGACACAGTTTGCACAGACTGAGGGATGACCATGTGGGGACGCAGCGAGAAGGCAGCCATCTGCAAGCCAAGGAGAGATGCCTTCTGTTAGAAGGAACCAAATCTGTCAACACCTTGATTTGGATTCTGTCATCCAAAACTGTGAGAAAATAAATTTATGTTGTTTAAGCCACCCAGTCTATAACATTTTGTTATAGCAGCCCTGGAAAACCAGTATACCTACTAAGCATTTTCTTTAAGTCATATGATCTGATGGAGTCCTAAATCCAACAGAAGATAACAGCGGGGTGCTGTAACCACCCTTCACCAGTGAGAATAATCTTAAAACTCCCTCATCCCACAGAAGCTGCTAGTGAAACCCATTTTCCCTTCAGTTTTATAGAATACTTCATGGTCTGTGATTTCCAAATAAATATGGGATAGTTATCAAAGTTAGTTAAGGCTTTTTCACTCTGATGAACTCTTCAGTTAATCTGCATTTAATAAAAGAATAGAAATAATTCTTTATATATTTAGATGAGTGACATAAATATCTCACTGCTCCCTCCAGAAATATAAATTAATAACTCCTGTCATGGAATAAAAATAGCCTTTTGGTTATATTATTATTAAATATCAAAGATCAGTTCACGCATTGGTGTAATGTTCCGTTAATAGAAACTATCAGCTAAAAAATAGAAACTATCAGCAGATATTTGAAGTCTCAAATACATTGGTTCAAATGCTTTAGTTTCAAAAGCGTTGACACAACTTGATATTTATTCTCCTCCACGCCTAACAGAAATGGATTTATCCATGTTGTATAGGACATTAAATATTCCAACAAAGTTTGTCATCTTTAAGACATCTGCCTAGAATGCTACTTCGTTGCTTGATCCTGTCCCTTGTTGCTCCTGCTATTCAGAGAGCCCTTTTTATAACCCTAAATGCCACTGACTGTCAGCAGGTAATGAATCATGTATTACTACTGCCCAAATGCCTGCTTGGAGACTCATCCATTCAATATGTGCCCTCTAATGTCTGAACAGAATGCCTCTCAGAATAAAACACCTCAATCCTTAGGCTACTTCTTAAAAAGAAGATTATTTATGAATCAGAAAGTTTCACATACACTTGTGGACATCAATATTCTTTAATGGCTCTGGAAATTGTAGCTCATGTTTTAATAAAACTGTGTGATTTATCACAATGTTGAAGACTCATGGTTTCCCTTTTGTAATTTATCACTTACAAATTTCAGTAGGGCTTTAACACACCCCTCACACAGACTGAAATAATCCTTGGTAAGGAATCATTCTCTAAGATGTATATGGGTGGGTGCTTGTGTATGTTTGTGTTTGTCAGAGAGGATTTGGAGGGCAACTTACCTGATTTTTTACTTTTGTCTAAGAGGATCTCCCCTAATCCTTCTGTCTCTCTGTGACGGTGCTTGGAGGAAATTTTAACTGAGCTTTTTAATGAAGGCATAATTTAAAATTGGACCCTGCTCTAAATGTGACTTATCTGCATTCTATTCTATAATTAGGCATTTGTGTGTATATGTATACGTTTCTATTTACATATATGTTCTCTTTTAAATTTCAGTTCCTCTTTATTTAAGGCAAAGGTTCCAGATTTCCTTTGATGAGGCATCCTCCTTTTTTTCAAAATGTCAGAGACATGCTGATCTTTTTCTGAGTTCGTGCTATTCTTGTCCTTTCTTTCTCTAACATCTTCAGTCTCTCTGCTTTTAAATTTTCTCATACGGTTTTGAACTATTGATTCTTGAATAAAACATTCTAAAACACCTGCAAGGTGTCCAGCATCATTTACTTATTAGCCAGGACATGTTCTCTTTTTCTCTAACTTATATTTTCTCTAATTTAGACGTCCTTTTAAAAATTTTTAATGTTTATTTTTGAGAGAGAGAGAGACAGAGACAGAGCGTGCAAATGGGAGAGGGGCAGGTAGAAAAGGAGACATAGAATCCAAAGCATGCTCTACGCTCAGAGCTATCAGCACAGAGCCTGAAGCAGGACTCGAACTCATGAATCATGAGATCATGACTTGAGCCAAAGTTGGGCATTTAACCGACTGAGCCACCCAGGCACCCCTCTAATTTAGATGCTCTTTGTGTTTCCTGTATGTATTGTCTCCCTGGAGGCAGTAATGCACATATTTTTACATTCTGTCTTCAGAATAGCTTTCTGATCAGACTTCAGGTTAAAAACATAATTAACAATTGAACAGAATGTAGAAACTGCCATTTACTTTGAAGCTTAATGAACATATTCCTGGGAGGTATTCAGGGATCTTCTATCTTTTCGTTCACTGTGTGATGTAAGTTCTTCTATAGACTATGCATGCTATATTCATTTGAGTTAGATTGTCCTAGATAAGTATGTTAACTCAAGCCATTTTTGTGCTGGAGAACTTTTCCAACCTTCATTAAGTTTGTGTAAATCACTACATATCTATACTACTTCGTTTCTCAAAAATTAAAATATAAATAAATTAATTAATACTAAAACAGTGCACATTTTAAATATGTTTACAGTGTTTTGTGAGGCTAAGTTTGTGTTTTACAGAAATAAGTAGTCTGTATGTACCAAAAGCCATTAAATATCCATATTCTATGACCCAGTAACTCCATTTCTAACATTTTTTTAAAGGAAATAAGAAAAGATGGCAATAATTTATTAAATAAAAGTTTATCCTCTTTTTTTTATATGCACACAAATTAGAATATTGTATTCCTTACATACAAAATTTATTTGTGGGAATTTTAAACAAGTTATATATTCATATAATGGACTTTTTGCATCTACCATATATTTTGCTGTCAGATGTTTTAATAACCTAACAAAACTATCATTTTATATGTAATACAAACGAGTAAGATTTCAAATTATTTTTCTGACATGGTCCAAGCTATGCAAAATTTACATAGCAGATAAGCAAAGTAAATATTGCAACATTGACTACCTATTGGTGGTGGTGTTAAATATATGGCTTTATGTTTATTCTTATTAAGATACATTATAAAATGTATATGTTTACAAAATTGGCATCTCTTACTTTGGTAATCAAAAATGGATTTTTCATGCTGCTGTAAAAATTACTTTATAAAAAAGTAAAAAATAAAAATGTTTTCATCATCACATAATATGAACTAGAGTCTAAATTCTCTAGCAACTAGATAGTTCATAAATGGCTTTTCAAATCTAGCATGAAACAGCCATTATGAAGGGTGACTGGAACCCAGAAAAAGATGATGGAGATTCTGAAAGGATATAAGCTATATGTCATGCACACACACAAACGCTGAAAGACTTTTCAAAGTTATGCAATTTCATTTTATTTACATATTTGAAGTCATCTTTGTCTGAATGTGGATTGAAAAAAAAAAGATCAAATAAAGCAAATATACAAGGTTTTGTGATAAAACCATTCAGAAATGTGGAAATCTGTGTCATTTATTCATCAAATATTTATTAATTATGTCTTTATGTGCTGGCACAGCTAGATATAAAAAACAAGGATAATTCAAGGATAGATTATCCATACTCAAATAATTAAACGTGGAGTTCAACAAGAAGTAAACTCCCCCTACTCTTCTTTAAGCATTTAGTTTCCATTATCCATTTTTCTTTTCATTTTGTATTTTAGGGCCAATAAATATTTTCTCAAGCTCAAACACTTTCATAGGTTTTAAACATTATGCACTTTGGATCCTTTTCTCTTACATAATCTCTTTCACATCTTCAAGACACCATGGCCTATGGTATGGGAGTACGGGAGTTGATGTTGAGAGACATCGGTCATGATGTTGGCTGGACTTTTCTTTGTGAAGTAGACCTGGTCTTATAAGGAAATATTCAGCTCAAGTCAAACTTAGATCCTTTTCCCTTTAGAATAATTGTTTCTGCAGTGTTCACAGTACCACATTCACATTCACACTTCAACCTAGTGCCATCAAGGAGATGATTAGAATCACTTACACTTTCAAATGTTTGGAAGGGGCGATGGCAAATCATTTTATTTACCAGCAGTTAAGTGTGGTGGTGTATCATTTCTTCACTCCGTAGAAAATCAGAGACTTAGGAAAATCTCTCCTTAACCAAAAGCACACAGTGTGAGAGGGTGGGGGTGGGGGAAGGTACCAAATATGTTTGAGTCCTTTTGTGATTATTTTTTATTTTTTTAGTTTTTTTATGTATATATATTTTAATGTTTATTTATTTTTGAGACAGAGAGAGACAGAGCATGAATGGGAGAGGGTCAGAGAGAGAGGGAGACACAGAATCTGAAACAGGCTCCAGGATCTGAGCTGTCAGCACAGAGCCCGATGCGGGGCTTGAACTCACGGACTGCGAGATCATGACCTGAGCCGAAGTCGGACGCTTAACCGACTGAGCCACCCAGGCGCTCCGTGATTATTTTTTAATATTTAGCAAGAATGAATGATGACTGAGAGCGATTGTTTAAAGCATAATGAGTCAAGCCTAATAGAGACAGATAACAGTTTGCTAAACCTACAATTGGAACAAAACTGATAACATTCTCTGGAAGTTAGAACACAATTGCAGTGTGGACTTCAGTACCAATCTGAATCCTCCCAGCGCCTCCTCTCTGCCTGCAAGTCTGTATGTAGATCTGAGATTCTTATTACATAACAGTGTTTCCATGAACAACAGCTCATAGTGACAGGCACCATTATTCTTTCTTTATAAATGATGACCTGACTAATTACATAAGTATATCACAGCGTAAGCATATCAAGAGCACTTTAGCATTTTTTTTTTTAAAAGTCAGAGTGTGGTACCTACGAAAATGTAAGAGCCTATGAACATGTTTGGGAAAAAAAAAGAAAGAAAGAAAGAAAGTGTTTGAGACTTGAGAAAATATTTATTGTCCCTAAAATACAAAATGAAAAGAAAAATGAATAATGAAAACTAAAATGTTGAATAGTTATAAACATGTCAACCTCATTAAATTTTAAATTTTATATTTATAAACTTAAAATTTTACATTTATAAAATTTAAAATTTTACATTTATAAAATTTAAAATTTTACATTTATAAAATTTAAAATTTTACATTTATAAAATACAATTAAATTTCAGGAAGTATGTGGTTTTTAATTTGGAAAGAATTCTTGCTTTGCCCAATGCTTTCAGATAAATCATTGCCAAGTTTAAATTAAATGAGTTCATTGTTGGCAAAAGAAAATCAACCTGCAAAATTATAAAAATATTTGCAAAGACTTCATAACTAAAATATTATTTTTAATGTATGCTGCTGGTTAGGGCCTCCAAAAGGAAAATGTCTTGGACTTCTGGAAGGCACTGAAATGTTCTGAATATCTTTCCATCACTACTCACTAAATGTGATTTTCTCTGGTAATGTCAGAAACCTAAAATGTTGAATGCACAGTATCCTTGAGTAGATCTGTCACTGATATCTTCTATTGTTTATTGGCAGAGAAGAGATGCTTGTTGGACATCATAGAAATTGTTCTGAATTAGAAGTACCGGCTTTGCCACCAAATAACTATGATTTGAAATGAGGCAACAAATCCTCTAACCTAACAGGTGTTATAAAGGAAACTAATACCTCAGTGTTTGATTTAATAAGTATGATTGATAAATGTTAATTGTCCCCCTTCAGCTCTTATGCCCACAATATGCATTTAGTATTGCCCAGCAGTTTCCATGAAGGAGAGAGACAATGCAGGAAGGGGAGGGACCCTCTCTTACTGGTTAAAAAGGCAAAAGGTATGGAAGGGATTATAATGAAAGTCAACAATCAACTTCCTGCCCTACTTCTCATCCCTACCCCTGGGTCATAGAGCTAACCATTTTTAAGCCTTGCTGGTTTTCCCCATCTGGTGATTAGCTCATTTGGGAAATGGCTATTTATCAACTTCAAACATTACCTTTAGGTTCTCTGCTTTGATAAATGAGAATATATTTCATTTCCCTCCTACTTTCCAAAATAATTACGTGACTATTCCTAGTGTTCCACTGATTACAATTTAAACAGCAAAAAATATTAGCAAAAAACCAAAAACATTTAACCACCTGTTTCCAATTCCATAGGAACGTCTTGTCTCCTCATATTGTAAAACGAGGACATTAGCATTACTGCGCCTCCCTTTCTGTGTCTTCATTCCCACCTCACTCTCTCTGGTGTCTAGCATTGGAGTATTCATTGCCAAAGTTGATATCACTTGAATTAATTTCTCTAACAATTGTTAAGTCTTCTGTAAATTCTTTATAAGAGTCAATTTGCATATCAGCAATTTTTACAGCATCATGATGATGTAAATATTGTTCACTGCAAGTGATAATTTATGGTAGGATATATAGGATAATAATGCATTCTTTTTCTATCTCAAGGGAGAATATTACTAGCATCAATTTTAAATGTGGTCTGCCATTTTACATCCCAACTGCCTGTGTCATGACTATGATAACTTTTCACAAGTTGTCAATTAGAGACTCTTCTGTCAAATCACACTGTCCCTCTCACTGTCCATCAGCTCTGTTCTATCTTTAGATGCACTATGCAAGTAGTTTCAGTAGTATGCTTCTAAGTTTTTCTTGAGTGGAGTGCCTCTTTTGTGAACCTCATGTCCTTTTCTTAATGTCCTCTCATGTTGCTGAGGCCCATTCTCATGGTGGCATGGGATGCAAAAATCCCTGAGTTCTTGCATATCTGAAAATGCCTTTATTATGTCTTATTTTCTTATTAATAACATATGAGATACTACATTAAAATCCATTGTCTTTAGAACTTTGAAGGCTTGTTTCACGTTTGCCTATAATCCATTATTGCTAATGATTTTGGGGATACTGATTCTTGGCCTGTGGTAATAACTTTTGCTTGCTTTTTGTTTATTTATTTTTGTTTTCTTTTGAAAGCTCTTATAATCTTTTTTATATTTCATATTCTAAATTTTAAAAGATGTCTTGGTGTTTATATATGTGTATGTTTAATTTATTCACCTAAGAGCTCAGCAGTCCCCCTTTCTCTGAAAACTTCTCTCTTTCTGTTATAGGAAGTATTTTCTATATTTTAAAATGATTTTCTCAATTTCAAATTCTGTTTTCTCTTTAAATAACTTCTGTAAATCAAATATTGAACTAATCCTTCATACCTTCTATTCTTTCTTTTATGTTCTTCCTCTTTAATCTCTCTCTATTGTTTTTATTTTACACTATTGCATTGTTTTTGGTTTTATCTCCACCCATTCTATTAAATATTTTGTCTTGCTAAATATGTGATTATGTGTGTGACTACAAATAAATACATGTATAACTTAAATTTCCAAGATCTCTTAACTTTCTTCTTGTTTTTTTTATATGTAATACCATGCTCTAATTAATAATTTGGCACAACTGAAGAACATTACATTGAAACTTAGCTTTTCTCTTATTCAAATTTAGTTTAGGGGTGCCTGGGTGGCTCAGTTGGTTAAGCATCTGACTCTTAGTTTCAGCTCAAGTCATGATCTCGTAGTTAGTGGGATCGAGCCCCATGTTGAGCTCTGCACTGACAGCGTGGGGCCTGTTTGGAATTCTCTCTCTCCCTGTCTTCCCACAACCCCAGCAAAATAAATAAATAAAGTTAAAAATTTTTAGTTTAAAGCTATGTTTATTATGATTTATTATTCTGTTTTTTATTCCTGACTACAAATACAATTATATCAGTGAGTTCCAAGTACTGTTTTAGTTCACTATTGGCTATAATAGTCAATATGCTTTATTGGCTATGTATCTCAGTTTCCATAGCAGTAAAAAAAACTATCATAATCCGTTACCTAATCATCCAGGCTCGATAGTAAAATCAAATGTAAAACCTCATTAAAGGCATTTCATGCTGTATAAATGCAAGATATTATCTCTAGAAAGAGAATCCATGTAGTAGAACTGTTGGAGAATATGAAGAAAAGACATCAATTGACTCCTTGTGGGAAACAACAGTAGTAAATCACTGACAACTTTTAGACACTTCAACAGTGAGATCTGACTGGTCCTGCTTCAGTTGGAACATGTCTGCCTCAAAGATTTGGTAGCCAGTAAAGTAGAAATGTCATTCTATAAATAAAGCTATATTTATATATTATTTAAACTAGCCATTTCCTTTTTGTGTGTGTGACAAGGACAGTTTGACTCATGACTTATAAAAAATAATGGCGCTCTTAGCCTCTCTAAGAAAATATGAAGAAGAAGAAGAAGTAGAAGAAGGAGGAGGAGGAGAAGAAGGAGAGGAAGAGGAAGAAAAGGGAAGCCTTACTGACTAGCCTCCATTTGGGACTCTTGTTAACTACTCCAGAATATGTAGTAGCATAAACTGTAGCTTATTGTTCAGTGAGACCTCTGTGACTTTTTTTTTTTTTTGGCATTAAAAATTGGACTTAGGGGCGCCTGGGTAGCTCAGTCAGTCAGGCGTCTGACTTCAGCTCAGGTCATGATCTCACGGCTCATGGGTTCGAGCCCCGCATCGGGCTCTGTGTGAAAGGTTCAGAGACTGGAGCCTGCTTCAGATTTAGTCTTTCTCTGTCTCTGCTTCTCCCCGACTCGTGCTCTGTCTCTCTCTCTTAAAATTAAATAAACATTAAAAAAATTTTTAAAAAAGATTGGACTTGAAGTCATGTGATTCCTTTAAAGTCAAGAAGATATATTTACATAGGTTTTGTGTTACTGTCTTCTAAAAATAAGTTTCACTAACATCATATATGTTATATGATGTCTATACAATGATGATCATCTCACATCACTACAATCATAACTTCCCGAAATGGAAATGTATATGCTTTGAGTGAAGAAATGCTTGACTTGTTTTTCTAAGTTGGAGTATACTACTTTCTTGCTGTTATTCTTATTGGTTTGCTATAAGGATTAAACCTTGGACACTGAATTCCATATTTTTGAATTCATAACTTGGCTCTGCCACTTACCTGTCTGACCTCAGGCAAGTTAGTTCTACAGCTCTCAATGCCTCAATTTCCTAACAATTAAATGGACACAATACCAATATAATCTTCATAGAATTTCTATAAGGATTAAACATGTTAATAAATGTAATCATAGCAGTAAGTATGCAGTGCTAGCTGCTATTATCATTGTTATATTTTATAATTTATATTATATTATTTATTATTACTATAATTATTACTGCAGGATTCTTAAGTCCTAAAATATTTCATTACAATATATGCATAACCTTATACTGAAATTTAAGCTAAGGGACACCTGGGTGGGCTCAGTTGGTTAAGCATCTGACTCCTGATTTCGGTTCAGGTCATGAACTCATGGTTCGTGAGTTCAAGCCCCATGTTGGACTCTGCATTGACCGTGTGGAGCCTGCTTGAGATTCTCTCTCTCCCCTCTCTCTCTCTGCCCCTATCCTGCTCCCTCTCACTCTCTCAAATAAATAAATAAATAAATAAAAATTTTAAAAAAAGGAAGAAACGAGTTAAGGTATGTGTGATACACAATAAATATATATGATGTTTCGTATTTGGGTAAAATTTTTAAAGTGCTGTACTAATACCATATTAACGCTATAATAAGTGCTATATTTACAAACACAAGAAAAGAAAATATATACCAATCTGTTCAAACTTAATCATTCTGTTCAAACTTAATCATTCTTTAGCAGGTATTTTATTAGAAAAAACTTTGCTCTTTGCTGGGTCCAATATGGGAGAAAAAAACATAAGATAGACCAAGGAAATAAAGAACTAAATTTCATCTTTAAATCTTCATTTGCTTAAAGTAGGTAATGAATTACTATGCTGTAACTCTTAAAAATATGAATGTACATATATTGATGTCTCCCAGCAATCTATGCCCCTACCATCCAATTCTCATTGCAGAGGTGACAATGTTTCAATCTCTTATGTGTATTTCCAGAGATATTTTAAACATATATCAACAAATGCACTTTTCCTACCTTTTTATGCAAATGGAAGCATACTAAATATACTTTTCTTCCTTATGTTTTTGTTTTGTTTTATTTTGTTTTTATAAAAAAACAGCTATATTGTGGTTGAGGTCTATAGGAGTACATAATGACCTTCTAAACATTATTAATGATTTATAAAGCTGCCTTGGATGGATGTACCTGAATAATCTCACCAGGCCACTGCTGATTGCCAGTTTTGTTAACACACTTGCTATTGTAAGAGAGCTGGTAAAATAATATGGTAGAATTTAAGTTAGTTGGTATATATGTAGTATACTGTATGATAATTTTTAAGAAAAGGAATTGCTAGGTAAAGCATTAATTCATGGTCATTAATTTTTACAGAAATTTTAATTTTAATTTGAATATTAATACAGCTATATAGACACAAATCAAAAGGGAAAAATATGAATGGTAAAAATAAGACTCTCTTACACCACTTCCCTGTACTCATCTGGTTCCTCTAACTAGAGATAATTAATCTTGGTCACTTTCTGTATATTCTTCCAGAGAGATATGTGATGCATACATGCATATGAAGAAGAATTCTTCTTTTTCAGTGGGCTTTTTTTTCTTTAGTGTAACAGTTTATAGCAGGAGACTGTTGCCTACATGCTTAGTTAAACAGAGATACCAGGCTAGAGTGTAAATAATCATATTAGGAGTGTACTATATACTATCTTATCACTGAGTCTCAGCCATTGTAGATCCTATCTGTAAAGTGATGTCTTCTGGGACATTCACTATAATTCACTGTTTTCCCCGGATGAAAGGATAGCGGTGAATTCTTTACATTGCTCTGCCCTTGACCAAGGATTTTCAAACCTACTACCATCTGCCTCTACACTTGGCACAACACATGCATTCTGGGACTCTACCATTACCCTAAAAATCCCTTCCCCCGCCCCCCACCTCTTAAATCTTTTGTTTCCTGTGTCTTGACCATCCTCTTTCTTGGTTCTCTGTCTGGCGTATCACATCCTCCAGTAGCTTCCTAAAGAAAGATTTTTTTTTTTAATCTCGTAAATTAGAAGATCTCTCTAGCTTATTCTCTCCCCTGATTTTCCTGGAAATGGGATTCTCAGTTTAAAATACAAAGCAATTTTTCAATTGTTTTTCTGACTGCCAATGTCACTAATGAAAAATTAAGACATTCTGAAATCCTTGTTTCTTGTATATGACAATGTTTATTACTCTTCCCTTTGGCAGCTTGTGGGATCTCATTTTTGCCTCCATTGTTCTAAAATATCACAATGCTTTGCTGGTATGAATCAGCCAGCCTACTAGGTACTTGGAAGGTCCTACTAATCTGGAATTTTATTCCCTATAATACTAAGAAATGGTCTTAAATTATATTGCATTATATTATACTATATTTTTTGTATTATATTACAAATGGTCCATTATATATAATACACATAGTGGTATAATGTATATAGTTTATAGTAAATGTAATATAATATTTATAAATCAGCATGTAAATTACTTATTTTTAACAAACGAACAAGAGTGCTATTAAAGAATGCTTGTCAGTTCAGGAAATTGCAAAGGAGTTAGACCCACAGTAACAATGCCCTCTAAACAATGTAAATAAGTATTTCATATATTTTCAAAATATTTTGGCAACAAATGACTAAATTTGACATACCATATTTTGGCATTAATATCTCACATACACAATCACACACATACACATAGATGCACATATAGATAACATAAATAACATTCTACTACCCTTTATTATAGAGACTATTCTAAAGAATATAATTATTGGCAGATAACAGTATTTTTTTTTAAAAATAGCAGGGGCGCCTGGGTGGCTTGGTCGGTTAAGCGTCCGACTTCAGCTCAGGTCATGATCTCGTGGTCTGTGAGTTCGAGCCCCGCGTCGGGCTCTGGGCTGACAGCTCAGAGCCTGGATCCCGTTTCAGATTCTGTGTCTCCCTCTCTCTGCCCCTCCCCTGTTCATGCTCTGTCTCTCTCTGTCTCAAAAATAAATAAAAAAAACGTTAAAAAATTTTTTTAAATAGGAATTAATGTAAGTTCCAAATGTCAAAGTTTGCTAACCCCTTATTCTTAAAGTAGAAATTTATATCATTTTGTTAAATATTTTACCATCTTTCCTAATGTCGAATAAGATAGCTTTTCTTTTTCTATGCTTAAAAATACATGTAGAATTAACCGAATAGAGACAGCATATATTTATAATTGATCATTCCTACACATATTTAATATGCCAATGCATATTTATAAATCATAACAAATTATAATAGCTATGGCCAATAATAAATGTGTAAGTATGCACTTTGAATATTCAACCTTTTATTTCCCCAGATCATCTACCATGTTACTGTGACAAATGTGTTTGGCACAGAAATATTATAACTGAATTTATGTGATATTAATAATGAGAACATTCAATCAAGTGCTATATTCCACTGAGTGGAAATAGAATTCCGCGAATAATTTTCCTTTATTGAATAAAATGTTCTCATCATATTACACCTTGTTATGTTTGAAACAGGTATTTTTCATTTTTAAGAAGTTGAAACATACTTAAACATTGTGTTATATTTCTTTTTTTACTCATTGTTACTTTTCATTTATTGGGATAATTGGAGAACTAGCACTGGCATTATGCTAAGTTATTATTCAAGATTTGTGTTGGTTCTTTCTGTTTCAGCATGCAGTGACCTGGAGTTCAGGGAAGTGGCAAACAGACTGCGGGACTGGTTCAAGGCCCTTCATGAAAGTGGAAGCCAAAACAAGAAGACAAAAGCCTTACTACGGCCTGAGAGAAGCAGTAAGATTTCTAAATTTGATATGTGCCATTGTCTTTGATATGGGATTTCCTTTCCAATGAATCACCTAGATCAAAACACATATTTCAAAATTTATTCTTTGCTTAGGTGCTGAACAAATATCAGAACATTGTTATTACTTCCAAGCACACTCAGAGTATTTTGCAAGGAAATAAAACATTTTGTGACAACCCTTATTGGTAAAAAATAAATATCCCCACAGAGACAACATTAACTTCCAGCTGAAGTGAAAGAGTAGGAATATTTTTCAGCGTTTTGATAAGAATGGTAAAGAATGAAACAACACAGGAAATGAAAGTAACAATGTTAGAGTACTTAGATTTTTACAGACACAATTAGCCCCCGTGCTTCCCACAGGTTGCCCTTTTCATGATGGCTTTGCAGACATTTCTACTTTGACCCAACAAAATCAGTAGACAAAAAGGATACCTTCAATGACACACTGCAAATCAGGTTCATAAAAAAGAAGAAAGCAAGAGCCATTTGAACATTATACGATTTTTTTATCATCTGTGTAATTTCCTCAGTGTGTTTTCTAATTCCTCAGCAATAAGAAATGGAAATTGAAAGAAGTACTTGTTATGAATAATTTTATGAACTTTTCATTTTATATTTTTTATTTATAAAAATATTTATTACATATTTAATACACGTAAAAGAAAGATATTGAAATATGAGCTTAATGTGGGGAACTTATCAAAGTTGAAATATTTGCTCTTAAATACAAGAAGTGATAGGTCAGTGATTAGAAGCAGCACCTTGTAGTTGACAAAGTCCCAAGTGTGTGCCCTTCTTTACTCATGGTGACATGACCCATTCAGTCTCCTTTTCAATCCTGAAATAGCAGTTTCTGACAAAATAACATCATAGATGGCATGATTATCCATAATTTTATTTCCTAAAATGCCTTATTTTTTTTCTTTTCACCAAGGAATTTTTCCACAGTCCCAACCTTTTCTATTTATGAGTCTTATATATGTTCTTAAATAATTCAATAATTCTTTTTAATTAAACTAATGAAGCTATCACTGATAGACATAATAATTATATCTGAATGTGTGATGACTGTCTATGTTTCTTCTTATGAACTTCAGAAAGAAATTATAGTATTTTCCCTACTCTTTTAGAGTGTTCTTCAGGTTTGTCTTTGGAATTATTGATTACATTTTTGGCAGATGTCAACTTTTTGGATGACTTCAGTGTAAGCAAAATGACAAGTCTTAATAGAAACAACAGAATATATTAGTCCTTATATTCATGAAGTAAACATATCTGAGGTGGGGTAATAGTTTATTCCAGATGCTTACATATTGATCTTTTAAAATTCATGTCTACACCTATCCTACCAATTCTCATACTTAAATTACTGCTTGCTCTCAAATTTCTCCTTTGAACTTGAGTTCAGACTAGTGATCTCGCCCGTATTTGGAGATGGATAAAAGGAGAGCTTGTAGGGGAGCCTGGGTGGCTCAGTTGGTTAAGCCTCCTACTTCAGCTCAGGTCATGATCTCACTGTCCATGAGTTCAAACCCCACGTCCGGCTCTGTGCTGACAACTCAGAGCCCAGAGCCTACTTCAGATTCTGTGTCTCCCTCTCTCTCTGCCCCTCCCCTGCTCATGCTCTGTCTCTCTCTGTCTCAAAAATATATTTTTAAAAAAAATTAAAAAAAAAAAAAAAGGAGAGCTTGTAGAACTCAGCACAGTGCCTGGTTAAATGTACACATTCATAAATATTATTTCTCATTCCAGCTTCTTATTTCAAAAAATTACACACTCAATATAGTGGGTTAATTACAAGAACCTCTTAGGTAGTTGAATATCTTTGGAAAGTAAATGAAATAGTGGCGGCCCTAAGATTATTTACACTACTTGAAATGGTCAGAGGCCAACTAAGAGTAAATTTCCAAAAGGAAGTAATCCATTAGAACACATAAGACAAATCATTAGAAGAAAAATGGCTGACTCCCTCAATTCCTCAGATCTGTACATCATCCAAGTGAGTTTTCTCCTGATTTCATCATATTTAATTTGTGAACCAATCCACTCATATTATATTTCCTGTTTTCTTTCTATTTTTATTTTTCCTTCATAGCATTTCTCACTACCATAGTAATAATCTACTTTTTTATTTGTTGTCTCTCTCTCTCTCTCTCTCTCTTTCTCTCTCTTCCCCCCCTCCCCCACTAGATGACTGTGAACTCAGTGAAGGCAAAGATCTTTATTTACCAATGTATTATCAGAGTACAGACTAGTTTGACACATAGTACTAACTAAATAAAAATGAATAGAATTAATGAATGGAAGAAACAGAGAAGAAGTCAAAATACTACATTGTCTGTGTATACCACAATTTAATCAATCAATTTTTCTCCTAAGAATAGTTTTGTACTGGGGCGCCTGGGTGGCTCATTTGGTTAAGCGGCCGACTTCGGCTCAGGTCATGATCTCGCGGTCCGTGAGTTCGAGCCCCGCGTGGGGCTCTGTGCTGACAGCTCAGAGCCTGGAGCCTGTTTCAGATTCTGTGTCTCCCTCTCTCTGACCCTCTCCCGTTCATGCTCTGTCTCTGTCTCAAAAATAAAAAATAAACGGTAAAAAAAAGAAAAAAAAAAGAATAGTTTTGTACTGTTTCCATTATTTTCTGCATGACAATCAATTCTGCAATTGATTGTTATGCTTTTATTTCTAAGAAAGATTCCAAGTGGAGGTGTTGGGTCAAAATGTGCATGCATTTTAAATGATAAATCATAATAGACGTTGCTAGGATGCTTTGCAAAAATCTTAGGGTATTTATAATTTCTTTTTTTAAGTTTACTTATTTATTTTGAGAGAGAAAGTGAAAGAGAGAGAGAGAGAATGAGAGAGAGAATGAGAGAGAGAGAGAGAGAAAGAGAGAGAGAGAGAGAGAGAGAATGAGAGAGAGAGCATAAGTTGGGGAGGGGACAGAAGATCTGAAGTGGGGCTTGAACTTGTGAGATCATTACCTGAACCGAATTCTGCTGAACCGAATTCTGCTGTTCAACAGACTGGCCACCCAGGCATCCTGGTATTTCTAATTTCTAACAGCAAAACATGAGAGTTCACTTTTGCCTTTATCCCTAGCAGCAAAAAATATTACCATTCTTTTTAACTTTTCCATTTTGCTTAGCATGCTATTTTATTTCATTGTAAATCTAATTTTCATTTCCATAATTAGCAGTGAATTTGAAAACAAAATATTAGTGGGGGGGAACTTTTATACAGCAAAACAAAATAAAATTACTTATTCAACTCAGGCTACTATATTAAGATACTATCTATGGACTAGGTGGATCAAATAATAGATATTTCTCAAATTCTGGATGCTGGGAAGTTCTACATCAAGGTGCTAGCAGACTGGATTCTTGGTGAAGGCCATCTTCCTGGTTGGTAGACAGACATCTTCTCCCGTGGCAGAGTGAGAGAGAGATCTCTCTAGGGTCTCTTCTTATTAGGGCGCTAATCCCATCATGTAGGCTCCACCTTCATGACCTAATTACTTCTCAAAAACACCATCTCCAAATGCCATCAAATTGGGGGAAAGGAGTTCATCGTATGAATTTTGGGAGAACACAATTCAGTCCATAGCACAAAACAAAACAGCCCCTCCAAAAATAAAAAAAATAAAATAACTAAATAAAAAACAACTCTAAGTTATGTCAACTTATATGTTTAATTCTAAGAAAGATATATTAGTGGCTTTTATTATAAGTGTATTTAATACTCCTTCTAGTATTGGGGGGAGTTTTTCCGTGTTTGCTACTCTATTTTTTAGATTGTATAGATTTATATTTATTATAACCATTAATAAATTATGCTTCTTATCACTTTGTGACACTATATTCTACTTACTGCTTTTTAGCACAGATTCACCCAATCTGATAGTAATATATCATTCCTACATTTAATTTTATGTAGCCTGATACACTTGCTAACATTTTATTGTCAATCTTTCTTTATTACATAGACCTAAATGTCTTTCCTGTAAGTATCCATAGTTGAGCTTTGAGTTTTTAATATGACAGTGAGAAAACTTTGTGTTTTTTATAATTAAGTATAATAATAAAGTCAACATAAAGCACAGAAAAATATTCTGATAAGACAGAGAATGTTTGCCATTTAGGAGATTATCCAGAAGACAAGGAAAAACTTATTTTCACAATTTCTTAAGAGCAGACCATTAATCTAAGAAACTTTGTCATTTTAAAATAGAAACAAAATCAAATTTTAATTTTGCATCTGTATAATATTTGATACTGATTTGAAAAATCTTATATGATAAATCTTTTAAATGTTAGCAAGCACTGACCATGACGAATACTATTTTGGGGGATGCTTTTATAATTTTTTGTACTTATAGATTTCATCTTATACATTTTTGGAAGAATGAATAATCTTATTTTAGAATAAAACTGTTTTTTAACAAAATCATATCTTGCATACCTTGCATATCAAGTCGCTTATATAATTATTTTTACTAGTGGAGTATTACTTATTTAGATCCTATAGGTTTAAATTTTATTTTATATAGAAAACGATGAGGTAGGTAATTTTACTGTTGCATTCGTGTTTTTTAGTGGATTAACAGAATTTTTGAATATATATATTTTATACTTCTTTATAGCTATACCAATATTTATGTGTAACTTTTTAAGTGGCAAAAATGAACATGTTTATTAACAGACCTGAATATATAAAACTCAAACTATAAACTATAAAATTGTTTGATTACACAAACTCGAGACAAAAAGTTTATAAATTTAAAAACATGCTTTAGTATTTTTTTAGAAATAATATAGATATATAATAAATATACATTAAGTAATTTAGCATAAATCAAAGATTTTAATTTACTAAATGAACTTGAAAATTGTTTTTAAATTTCAAGTTGACTTTTATAAAACAAAAATTTATCATAATAATGATTTTACTTGTTAAAAACAAATATATATTTTTTATAATCTTAAACATCTAGTAGATGTAATGCTAACTCCTTTAATCAGTATACCTATATAAGTTCAGGACAAACATGTTCGAGTAGAATAAAAATGTATGCTTGTATTATCTTTACTGCTGGTAATTCTGAAGATATAGCCATTTTATTAAATAAACAATATTAAACTATTTTCTTTTACAAACATTTACTTAAATTGTAAGAATTGAATTTTTAAAGCATTTGAGTTATTATGTTTTATGAATGCATTTGTTATCTAAGTATATTTCACACAATGTTACAGTAATTTCAGGTGTACAACAGAGTGATTCAACTTCTCTATACATTAAACTATGTTATCTTCTGTCACCATACAATGCTATTACGATGTCATTGACTGTATTTCATATGCTGTACCTCTTCGTCCCATGACTTACTCATTCCATACCCGAAAGCTCATTCCCTCACCCATTTTGTCCAATCTCTCATGCCCCACTCCTCTGGAAACCATCAGTTTATTTTCTGTTTTTATAGATCTGATTCTGCTTTTTGTTTGTTTTATTATTGTTTATATATACTCCACATGTGAGTGAAATCTTGGGGTATTTGTCTTACTCAGAATATATATTGTATATACATACATTTATACATAGTAAATAATGCTACAATCAACATAGGGGTGCATATATCTCTTTGAATTGGTGTTTTGTTTACTTTGGGTAAATAATAGTGGAATTATTGGATCATATGATACTTCTATTTTTAATTTTTTGAAGAATGTCCATACTGTTTTCCACAGTGACTGTACCAATTTACATTCCTACCACCAGTGTGCAGGGGTTCTTTTTCTCTATATCCTCACCAACACTTGTTGTTTCTTATCTTGTTAATTTTAGCCATACTGACAAGTGTGAGGTGATATCTTACTGTGGTTTTGATTTGCATTTTCTGCACAATGAGTGATGTTGGGCTTCTTTTCATGTGTCTATGGTCATCTGTATGTCTTTTTTGGGAAAACAGTGTCTATTCAGATACTTTGGCCATTTTTTAATCAGATTGTTTCTTTTTTTTTTTATGATGTTGAGCTTTATAAGTTATTTATGTACATGAGTATTTTGGAGATAAACCCCTGTCAGATATATCATTTGCAAATATCTTCTCCCATTCAGTAGGCTGCTTTTTTGTTGACGGTTTCCTTTGTTGTGCAAAAGTTTTTGTTTTTTTTTTTAATTTTGATGTTGTCCCAATAGTTTATTTTTGCTTTAGTTTTCCTTACCTTAGGAGACATACCTAGAAAAATGTTGCTGTGGCCAATGTTAGAGAAATTACTGCCTATGCTCTCTTCTAAAATTTTCATGGTTTCAGGTCTCAGATTTAGGTCTTTAATCCATTTGTGGGTGGTGATAAAAGGTAGTAGTTCAGTTTCATTCTTTTGCATGTAACTGTACAGTTTTCCCAGCACCATTTATTGAAGAAATTGCCTTTTAAAACCATTAAGTTTATTAGAAGGTTATTTTTTTATTTCTGGAAATTTTAGGAATATGTAATTTATATGAGCACTTATTATTCCTAAGCCAATCACAATAGAGCTTTCTTAAGAGATTTTACAATCTAATTTGGTAGTGCCATCTGAAGATAGGGGAAAAAAGTACACACACACACACACACACACACACACAGACACCTGCCCATACATGCACAGATGTACACAGGTAGAGAGTTTATAGTTTTGATATTTTAGTCTTGAGTCATATACAAGCATAGGAATATAAAACTCACTGGTTTGTTTCAAAGAACTGTCTCTCATCCTTGTCTCACCTTTACATTTTAATAAAGATTGTGTTTATGAAGGATGGGATAAGTTGTGGTAATAGTTTAATATACAGGCTGATGTTCTACCAACATTTAGAAAGGAGACCTCTAATACTGTTTTCATTCTGATGTGTAGTCTTATGGAAACAGTATGAAATTTTGCTTGATGGACTGAGAAGAGTCTAGTTGTCCATCTAGGCATTTCCAAAGCCCTTCTCAGAAAACAAAATGTCCAGCCTATTTCCAGTTAATTATTTTGGCTTCAGATGGTTGTTCTTGGAGTCTCTGCATCCCTTTGGAGCCCCTGATGGGGCAAAGTCCTAATGTTTGAGTGATGGCAGGAGGTTGAGGGGCAGGAGTAAGAAGAGAAAGCCTCCATGAATACCTGGGTGAAGACCATGGGCTCCAGGGATTTTAGCACTCTAAATCTCAGCACTAAAAAAAAAAAGGAAAAAAAAGTCAACTAAAAACAAATCTGGACTAATAAAGAAAGACTTTGGTTGAAAGAAAAGAGGTAAGAGTGTTGAAGAAGCACAGATGAAAATATTTTAGGAAGCTGAAAGGAAGGTTGGAAGTGATTTAAAAAAATGTGGAGGAAGAATTTATAGTAAGGCAGCGTTCTCAGATGCAGTGTGAGGAGATCCCAAGTTTTGCAAAACTTCATGGGAGTGTCAAATTATCCTTAATGAAATTTTGCCATCTGGGGAGACGACACTAGAAGGAACTTACACCAATAAGAGTCTTCCTCAACAGAAAGGGTCAGGAATTAAATCCCTACTCAAAAAGAGCCAAGAAGACTTCAGTCTAGTAAGATTCTCATTCAAACAGAAAACAAGAGGGAAAAGTACTGTTTAACAGAGTCAAAGTAACTTCTTATTGTACTGTAACAGACAAATGTCCAGGGTGCTGTGTTAGGAATTGTGACTCACCACTGGGGAGCAATGGTTCCCCAGCCAGGAAGGACGCAAAGGGTGTGAGAAGCCTCCATGAATGCCTGAAGACAGTGGGATCCAAGGGATGCTCAGCACTTCAAGCCATAGTACCATAAAATGGCAAACAAATACAAATCCCAACTCAGTAAAGAAAGACTATTCAATAAGATTATTGCAGTAGAGAAAATGCTTCAACCCCAAGGTTTGCAAATATGTCAAATCAAACAGGAAACGTCTTTCTTTTGCTAGAAGGAATAAGCAGGGCTGGCAATACCTTTGTGGATGAGGCAGTCCAATGTGTGGAGTAAGCAGATAGCAAAATTTGGACTCTGTAACAGGAAGTAATATTCCTGTACTCAGCAGATTCTCAAAACAAGCAGTTAATGAGGGATTTTCTGTGTCTTAATGCTTTATTCCTTGCTCAAACATGTGGAAAAGACAAAGTTTAGGAGTCTGGGGGAGGAGCAAATCATGGGTAAAAGTTGGTCAAGCCAAAGTTCAGTGGCTAACTAATGGGTTATTGTGAGTACTTGGTCAAACTTAATCCTAAATATAAACAATTCATTTATCTACCAAGCAAGAATATGAGGTTCTTACCCTGTTATTTCACTCATAAGTTCCATTCTTTTATATCTTTGATCTGTGTATTGATATATCCCTTGCACCTGATTGTCTAGGCCACTAATCTGATGCTTCGCAGTGGCAATTTTCTCTACAATTCACCCAAGGGATTACTTAGCTGGGAAATTTTGGTTTTGGTTTTTTGGTCTAGAAAATATTTTTGTATACTTTTTTTATGGGTTTACTCTTAAATATTTGTGTGTGTGTGTGTGTGTGTGTGTGTGTGTGTGTGTGTGCTTGTGTATGTTTTAAATTTAAGTACATGGTCTCTTCTCTTATTTATTCAACTCAACATGTAATTGATTTTTCTCTCTTGGCTACTTGGGACCTTAAGATATGAGGTGGTTTTCCCTTATTCACTGGGCCCCAGTCTATTTGGTGACATCCCTTTATTGGCAATAATCTCACATGGGATGGAAAACAGTCTCATACTGGCTTTGTCTCAAAGCATCAGGAAGGCCACTGGTTCCCTGAACCATGGAGGAAATTACATTATTCTTGTATCTCCTAGACTCCCAATCTAGCTCCTAGGAGGTAGTAGATATTGACCTTCTCCCCAGGAGTCTGTAGTTTTCTGTGAGTCAGGCTCTTCTCAGGGTTTCTCAATTCTCTCAGTTACTCTACCCTTAATATCCACTTTCTGTTCTCCTTCACCCACCCAGCTTATGGGGAGGGAGAACGCTATGCCATGTTGCACTCATTTGTCTTTACACTCCAACACTCTGAAGAGAGTAATAGTAGATTGAAGATGATCATGGAGAAGGAGCTTGCTGCATTTGGGTGCTCAGAAAACCTTTCCTAATGCTTTATTAACAAATTTAAAATTTAATATAGAAAACTTGAGGAACAATTTAAAGAGAAATTCTTGTTTGTATTTAAATATCAAAATCATAATGGTAGGGGTAAATATATAAGAGAGAGACATAGTATATATTTTTCTGGTTGTTCAAAGAAGAAAGTTTAAATGCCAATATTTATCATTTAATGTATTACCTTTGAGCTAGACATTTGGCTTTTGATGGATCTGTATCTTTGGTGACACTTAAATTGATATAATTTTTTAAAAGATGCTCTATTTTTACTTTACTATCTGGAAGTATCATAGTTTACTTTCTATGTTTTTAGAATATTTGTGAATAGGGTATGTAGTTTCTTGCAAAATAATTCTCAACAATAACATCTGCTTGAGCTGACTTATAGACTCATATATAGTAAAAAGTTAATGAGTGAGTTAAAGGGGTGAATCTGATTTGGCACTGAACTGGTTGGTATGCAGGAGGAGAGTGGAGAAAGGATGTTAGCCCATGTCTTCTATGCTAGTACTTTGGTGCTCAAGTAATCTGAAAAATTCAACACTGCTCACTTCTTACAAAGCCTTAGATATGTGCTGCTTTCAACCAAACAGCACATATACAACATATGTTTCAACAACATATACAACAATAAAGGCTCATAGGAACAATACAAGAATCTGGCTCTAAATATGGTCTGAAAGAAGAAGCAGTGCCTTGTCCAACATCGTTGAGCATGAATGCATATGTTAGTTTGAACCAAATGCAATTACCAATTTTGGAATCACAAAACAATAGTTTTCAAAGGGTCCATGGAAGAAAAAGCATCTGAAAATTCACTACTTTACCCTATTTTTACTCATATTTACTCACCTCTTTTTATATGTAGGTTAATCTGTATACTTTAGTAGTCTAAATTATTTTCTTTTCCCAGGTAATACAAAACTTTTGTCTATTTAATTTTTGCTGCAGTGTTATAATGAGTAAAAATACAAATTAAGACACAACATCTTGTGTTTTCCCTTAATCGTACTCTCATAACCCAGCCTCATTATATATGAACTACATAGCTGCTAATGATCCTGAAACTGAATGAAGAATGTGTAATATATTCTCTAGCTTCATTTTGTTTTCTTATTCAGAAGCCAGATTGCTGAAGACAATTTGTACAAATTGCTCTTGTGGCCTAACCATTGCCTGCTGAGCTCTCTTGTGGCTTTTAGGAGGTGTTATGGGATTTTCGATTAATGCAATTCCTCAGAGTAGAGAAATTGCTTCATATTTGCAGTTTGGAGGAGCCCCAGAACACCTTTCACCCAGGTATCTGTACTGTCTCACTTCATTCAGCTTGTTGCTTAAACATCTGGCATAAGATACCCTTCCTTCTACCACATGTGAAATCTCAACACTAGCACCGAACATTTCCCTAAGCATTACGCTACTTTGCTTTTCTTTATAGTGTGTGTCACTACCTGATTTGACAATGTTTACTAGTTTATTTTCTCACTCTTCCAAATAAAATGTAAGTTCTATGAGGCCAGGAATTTTCTGCTGTGGAATCTTCAGCTACTAGAAACAGCCCTGGCATGTTATAAGGACTCAGTGACAATGAATAATAAAGTAATATGCAGATGCTTTCTTATTGCTGAATGATATCCAGGTTCCAGGAGGACAAATCTCAGACAGTGAGAGGATTGAAATAAAAGAGTCAAGGCTTGGGGCCCCCTGGGGTGTTCGTTGGTTAAACACCAGACTCCTGATCTCTGCTCAGGTCACGTTCTCACAGTTGGTGAGAGGGAGCCCCACATGGGGCTGTGCACTGACAAGGCGGAGCCTGCTTGGAATTCTCTCTCTCCTCTTTCTCTGCCTAGCTCACACAGTCCCTCTTTCTCAAAATAAATAAATTAACTTTTTAAAAAATATAAAAGAAGACAAGAGTCAAGGCTTGATGAAATTTAAATGGGAAGATATTCTACTTTTTATAAGGCAATGAATCTTGAGTGTGGACTATGGCTTCATTAAAAAAAGGAAAACTTGCTAGCCTCATAAATGGCTACCAAATTAATAGTGTCATATATTTTATGTTAGTTAAACATCTTGTTACACTGTCAGAAGTATTTTAAGGTATGGTGGAAAATGGTAAGGATTTTTCCTAGTGGGTATTTTAATAGTTATTCTTAATTCTCTAACACAATAGGATACTAACCTGAGTTTTTCACTGACCAAATTTTAGCACAGCCATTACATAGAGCATAGTATTGCCATTACCTAAGAAGAAATGATTGTTGATCTGAATCTTGGCTAGTGTAAATATTCCATAGTTAAATGTTTTCAGTTGACAAAGATCAATAATATTACAGCTTTTTAAAAAAGAAATTAAGCAAGCTGGTAAAGATTGTCATTATTTTTTAACAACCTACATCTACTTTGTACACAACATCAGGTTTCTTGGATTTTTTGTTTGGATATATTTTAGAGCTATCACTGACTAATGATTAACTATAGAAAAAGCAACTAAGATGATAAAATTTTTAAATGTACTTTATAATAAGAAGATGAAGGAAATTGAGCTATTTAGCTGCTGATTTTATTATCTTTCTATCATAAACATAGTTGTTTGAGGCTTTTTTCAGGAAGCCTTTTATTATTTAAATCTCCAAAAAGTTAAGAGCAGAAATACTATGCACATATTTTTTGGTTTTTTTGTTTTTGTTTTTGTTTTTATGGTTGCAGTTGAGTGGGGGTGGGAGAGGGGTATCCTTCCTTGAAAGAGTACTGTATTAATTTTATTTTGTCAATTTGGAAAGCATCAGGACATCAGAATCATATGTAAAATCCTCAGATTAACAGTCTAACTCAGATTAAGATAATGTTTCATTTTTCCTTTCCTAGATACCAAATGCTCTCCTCAGTCAGAGAAAATTATAGAATTACTTAAAGCCCTAGGGTAAATGAATACAGTTTCTTACCAAAACATTGTTCACTTTATGTCATGCTGCCTTCACATTGAGAGGAAGATTGAATTTGGAATCAGATGACTTAAAAACAATGCCCTATTTTAATGCAAGTAGGAGCTTTTTAGGTATTGTTGCGAAGTTTTATCTTTTGAAAACAAAGATTTGTAAAGTTGGTAGATAAGTGTTCTTATTTCAAGTAATAAAATGAAAGATCCAGATCATTGCTTATTTTGTTTGTTCTCATTATTGAAATATGGCATTTTCTTTTATTTTGTAGACACAATAACTCTATCATAAAATTTAATTGTGCACTTTAGTATTACCATGATATTATCTTAATATTTAGATACTGTAATTTGATAGAAATTTATTTCATACTTAGTAAAATTAATGTAATTCTAAATAAATTAAAACTATAACTATAAGTTAAAGACACTGAGTGAATGATGTCTTATGATAAAATTGTTTTGTCACAATCATCGTCTCCCGGGAAATTTTCCAGTTGGATTTGTCAGGTACCAAATTTTTGGTGGAGCCTCTAGTCTTTAGGAACTTTATTATTAGTTTTGTCCATTTTGGAATCATTAACAAGTGGTTGCTTCTCACAGGGTGAATGACATATTGTCATTTTTATTACATTTTGTTTTTAACAAAATGAATACCTCATTTTAAAATATAATCACATTGGATGTTCAGAGAGCATATTTAACTGGTAGTTTGAACTATTAGAACCTAGTAAAAAATGATATAACACCTTCTTCCCAAAAAGACTATAACAAAGAGATCTAAAACAATCTATGCAAAAAAATAAACAAAATATAATATTAGTACAGTGTTTCGTATATAGTCAGTCATTTATAACAAGAGCATTATTTCTGTGGAATTTTGTTGCAATGCCAGTTGTGGAACACACAAAAACCTGGAATGTGTGCATAATAGGCGTCTTAAAAGCATCAGGGAGTGATAGCTAAAACAAAGGGGAAAAGTATAAATAAAAAGGAAATAAAATTGCTCAAAAGCATAACTATCTGGGGTTATTTAATGCAGAAAAAAAATGGTTGTATACACCACAGCAGTCCTTGGACCATATGCTAGCCAATAAAAAAGCAATTAATTTTATGATGATTCCTTTGAAACATTAATTGAGTGTTAAATTATTTTAACATATCATGGATATGAAGGAAAAATATATATGACATTGTATTTTTCTATTTCTTCAATTTTTTATTCTATATATTTTAGTTACACATGTAATACATGACTTTTTTTTAAAGGACATGTGATGGTATATGAAGAGAATTAATATCCTTTCACCAAACCAATCTATTCCTTCCATCATGAGGTAAAAAATTGTTAGGAGCCTCATATATATATATATATACACATATTGTATATATATATACAATTCTACTTTACTCTCATACAATATATATATTCACATAAACATTTTTGTGAAGTATGAGTTCATACTATATGAAGTATGTGACAACATCTTATTATGCATTATTAACCTTTTAATTGTCTATCGTATTGCAAATACTTTCTTACGACATCTTCTCTATTTTGATTTTAGAGTTCTTAGATTGTGTTCCTTAAGAACGTTCTCTCATAAAAAACTGCTCTGGATATTCCTCTACTGTATAGATTTTTGCATTTAAATTTTGAAGCCATCCAAAATTCATTGGTGTGAAATGGGATTCTGGCAATAGATCATATTTCCTCGCTGAATTAAAGCAATTTCTTTGCAATTATTTAATCCATGTTTATGTCCGTGTTTACTGTTTAAGTTCTCTGCATATTCTTTGTTCTTTCTGTTGTTAATTTCTATTATATTTTTGTTATGTTATGGTATATTTTGTATGATTTCAGTTCTTTCAAATTTGTTATGATCTGTTTTATGGCTCAAAATATGTTTCATATGCACTTGAAAGGAACTGGTATTCTGCTATTGTTTGTTGCAGTGTTTCATCCATGTAAATTATTCCAAGTTTATTGATAATGTTGTTCAGATTTTCTAATACCTTTACTCCTTACTGTTTTTCTGTCCACCTGCTCTATTGATTATTTACAGAGTAGTGTTGAGGTCTCCAGATAAAGTTGGGAATTTGTCTATTCCTCTGGTCAGTTCTATTAGTTTTGTTTTTTCCTCATGAATTTTAAACCTTCATTTTAGAGACAGATACATTCAGGGTTGTTACGTCTTCTTAATGAAATATTTATCGTTATGTAACATCCCTTTTTATTGTGGTAACGTTCCTTATTCTGAGGTCAAATGTATTATTAGTATTGTCAGTCTGACTTTTTTTCCATTAATGTTTGCCTGGTATACTTTCCCAGCCTGTTAATTTCAACCTACTGTGACATTTTATTTAGTTTCCTTTCAAAATAGAGTCTGAGTTGGGTTTGTGTGTGTGTATCTTGATATATATTTTGTATTTTAATTGATATACTCAGCTCACTTACATTTAATATAGTCATTGATTTGGTTTCATAATAATATGCTTTCTTGCTAGTTTTCTGTATTTTCCATCTCTTCTTGGTCCAGTTTTTCTTCTTATGATGCTTTATTTTGGATTAAGTAAGCATTTGTATGAGTTCATTTTATTTCTACTCTTGGTTTATTATTTTTATCTCCTTTTGAAAGTTTTTTAATGGTTACACTAGGATTTACAAGATACAAATGTAATTTGTCACAGTCTACCTTCATATTGCCATATTATATATATTAGAAGTACTTATAATTCTCAATTTATCCCATCTTTTATGCTATTTTAACATGTTTTGCTTTAATATATGCTTCAAACACACGTTGCTAATAACTTTAGATAGACATTCAATTATTTTTTTAATTGAGGTATAAATAACATATCATATTGTTTCAAGTGTGGAACATATTGATGCAACAATTTTATACATTATAGTGTCAGTCTCACCATGATAAGTGCCATTGCCACCTGTGACCATACTACAGTATTAAAATATTACTGACTATATTCCCTATGCTGTATTTACCATCTCTGTGACTAATTTATTTTATAACTGGAATTTGTGCTTCTTAATCCCCTTTATCTACTTCACCCAGCCACCCACCCACCTCCCCTTTGACAACCACCAGTTTCTTCTCTGTATTTAACAGTCTGTGTTAATTTTTTAAGAGTCTGTATTTTCTCTGGGTAAAGAATTTTTGGTGTAGAGCTCTATTTTTCTTTCAGCACATCACAGATGTCTTTCCATCATATTCTGGCTTGTATGGTTTCAGCTTAGAAGTCTGCCATCAGTCTCTTTTCTTTGTTCCTCTATAGAAAAATGCATTTGCCTCTAGATGCTTTAAAGATTTTTCTACTTATTAATTGTTTTTGAGCTGTTTGACACTGATGTCTGTTGATTTTGTTCCTTTCTTTATTTGCATGGTTGGCGTTTACCTTTTTTGAGTTTCTTAAAGATAAGGATCTCTGTGATTTAATGTGTTTCAATAATTTTGGAAAATTCTCCATTAAGTCTTGAAATATTTCTTCTACTCTGTTTTCTCTCTCTTCTTCTAACAATTTCAATTACTTTTCTGTTGAACTGTTTAACAATGATATGCAGCTCTTGTATGTTCTGTTTTTCTCCTCTTCTCTTCCCCCTCCTCTTCCTTTGTTTTTCTTTTTTATGTTTATTTTTGAGAGACAAAGTGCATGTATGTGTGCTTGTGCCGTGGGGTTGGGGCAGAGGGAGAGGAAGAGAGAGAGAGAGAGAGGATCTGAAGTGGGCTCTGTGATGATAGCAGTGAACCGGATGTGGGGCTAAACTCGTGAACTATGAGATCATGACCTGAGCCGAAGTTGGATGCTCCCTCTTCTGACCCTCCTCCCTCTCTTTCTGGCTTGTCTGTTTGTTTCTTATAGTTCCCACCTACAGTTCCAATGCAAGTTTTGCTTTTATACTTTAGCCTTTCACTTATTAGTCATATTAATTTCAAATTATTTCTCTGATAGTTGCTATATCTGTCATATCTGATTTTGATTCTATTGAATGCTTGGTCTCTTGGCAGTGTTTTTTTTTTTCCCTAAATATTTTTCCTTCTTCATTTGTGTGTCTTTGTTTCTTTGCTCAAAACTGAACATATTATATAGGATGGTAGAGACTGAGATAAATAGTATGAATGCCTAAAAATAAAGATGCTTCTTTTTTTAGTTGGCATTTAGTAACATGATTGAGTCGATTAGTCATATATTGAACTAGGTTTTGGTTTTGGTCTATTATTGTTAGCCTCAATGCCTCTGTGTTGGTCTTGTGCTTCTGGTGAGGCTGATTTGCCATCCTCTTTTTTCTCCACATGCTTCTTTATGTTTTTCTTTGCAACTGAGTCGCAAAGAGGGTCCTTCACCACAATCTCACCCCTCGACTATTGGTAAACTGTTGGTACTGTACTTGGTACCCGGATAATAGGAGCATTCCTTCATATTCTTGTTAAGTGATAGCCTCAGGCAGGTGCTACACACCTGTACACCGGGATCTCAGAGGTGGAATCTTCTGAGATCCTATCCCAACTTTAATGCAGGGATTCCCTGATGATCTATACTCAGGACATTGTTCTGCCTCTTATTGAGAGACAGCTGGTGTGTTTTGTTTCTTTTTCTTTTCCAATCTCCTGGGTGCAGCATATCCTCACCTGTATCCCCAGGGTGACAGAGTATTTATCTTGTCCCTAGTAACTTAAAGCTTTGTTCCATAACGGATATAGGAACATAGGATAAAGCTGCACACTCACACCTTTCTCACAGCAGCTTCTGTTTCTTAGATGGCTTTATTAGCTCTCTTATCCTACACTAAATCTGCCTTAAAAGTGCTTGCTGAGGTTTTTTGAATAAAATCTGTCAATGGTTATTTATTCCTCTGCCTTTTGTGGCTTCTAAGGGTTGTTTAATGTCATGCTAAACTATACACAGCCTTTAGCAATCCATTGAAGACTTTAGCTGAATTCTCCTTGTTAGCTTATACAGCGTTCCATGGCTGTCTCACCATCTCTTCTTGAAGGCAGATGCCTGTTTTTATACCATGGGTTATTGCATTGTACAGGGACACAGAGTCCCTCATGGGTTCCAAATAATTGTGGTTTTGTAAATTATTCATATATTTCTTATCATTAGGGTGAGAGCAGTACTCCTCCAACCATACAATTTCTGATCAGATGCCAGACTTTAATTGAATCCTTGTTTAATTGCGATATGTCATTTTCTTCCTCCTGATTTCAAGTTTGGTGTTTATCTTTAGGTCTTAAGAGTGGCTAGAAATGGCCTTTTTTGGTGTGTTTATTTTTTTGCTTGAGGATCATTGTAATCTTTTAAACTGTAAATTTAGATGTTGAAGCATAATTTCTTTCATTATCTTCTCAAGTTATTTTTTTTGCACCATTGTCTTTCTCTTCTCCTATGGGGACTGATTCAGTTGCATGTGCTGTACCCCATGTATTATCCAACGGTTTCCTTAGGCACTGTTCATTTCTTTCCTTGCTCTTCCTCACATTAGTTCATTGTAACTGATCTTTATTCAAGTTTATTTTTTTCTCGATGAACTCAGTTCTGCTGTTGAATCCATCTAGTGATTTTTTTTTATGTTTTATAAGCTGCTTCATTATTTTGTTCCTGAATTTCCATTTAGTTCTTTCTTATAATCTCTATTTCTCTACTAATAGTTCCTGTCATTGTAATAAGAAGCGTATTGTATTCTTTTCATTAAAGACAGCTATTTTGGTTGCTTTAGAATCTTGTCTGCTAATTCCAACAACTGTATCCTATATCAGATTCATTCTCAATTGTTTGTCTTTTCTTTTAAGAACATGTCCTTTTTCCCTGGTGCTTCACACATCTCATAAATCTGGATGTTGTTCCACATGTCACATATACTAAATTGTGGAATGCTTTATGTTATTTCAGTCCAATGAGTATTTTTTTTTATTTTAGGAGATAAATAATTTTGTTGGACTCAGAATGAAAACTGTCTTTCTTGAAATCCAGCTCTAATCTCAATTCGGATGTGTAGACTCTAGTGTAGGTGATTGGAATCTACAGTGTGTATGTGAGTGTGATTGATGGGTCATCAGAATCTAGGGCAGATAATATCTGGCAAGAAATATCTGGATTTCTCCTTTGATTTTCAGTGGTTGTACACAATTTTCTAATTTTTTAGGCTGGAATGTGTGTATTTTTCCACAAGTGTCCCTCCCATCTTCTTCCAGGCCAACTCTGTTAGCTACCAGGCTGAAAAACAGCAACAATTGAGAATTCACTCCATATAACTTCCCTTTACAAAATGTAGGCTATCCACCAGAATCTGCCAGCTTCTTAATCACTCTTAAATTCCTTCCTATTTTTTTTTTAATTTGTGCAGAGTTTAATGATTTATGAGTAGGAGCATCAGTCCAGTAAATGTTACTCAGCCATTACTGGAAACAGAATCTAAAATAACTATTTAAATGACATGTTGGAGAGAAGATTTTTGTCTTACTTGTCTTTGGATCTAGAAGACCTAGGAACATAGCATGTATTGAAGCCAGTATGGGAAAAATGCTACTTTACTTCTCATTGCCTACTCCTGTGTGACCCCACTCCTTTCCCAAATCAAGTCTTTTAATTAATTTATTTATTTTTGGTGCTGTGGTACTTTTTAAATTTGTAAACCTTCAAGAGTGAGCACAGTCCTTCAGTCACTTTGAATATGTTTTGAAATGTACATTTCCTGGGATTTCTGCTTTCATTTGAATGGCTTTACATTGATTTATGTTAATCTAAATTATGCTAAGATATTTGCTGAATAAGCAATGCAATCGTTAATATAGGCTTGCTATTTCATAAGATTAGGAAGTGAATTCCTTTGTGTCTGCATTCTAGAAGTGAATAACCTAATTTTCTACTATAGCATATACATTTAGGGGATATTGATCGATGTTTTTCAGTTATAAAACTGTGTCTGATAGCTTTTGCCTTTCAGAAATTTTTGACACATCTTTGAAGAGAAAAGACATCAGCATATGTTTCTTAAGTGATTTTAGATGTTTCATGGGGATTATAGTGATCTCCAAAGGATTGTAAGAACTGGTGAGTGTAGGAGGAAAAAGAGCAAAGTGATTTTACCCATTACTGAGTACAATGTGGTGGTTTGCACCTAGATGTTGTAATCTAGCACCAGTCCTGTAGGGTTCAGTCACAAAAAACAATCATTTATATTATCTTGTGTAGTCCCTTGCAAAGTGGATTTATTTGCCCCTCTTTAAGAGTTGAAGAAGGTTAAGAAGTAAAACCTAAAGTCACACAATTAGTAAGTGGTAAAGGGATTTGAATACAGATTGTATAGACTCTGAACTTAATGAACTTACGTTCTTTGAATTATCATGTAATCTTCCAAAGGATCGCTCAGAATTCAAGTACTATCTAGTCAGTTCAAGTATGTAATTCATCTGGATTGTGGTAACTGCCTCTCATATACTTGTACACACAAAGGGGATATTTTCCTGTTTCATTTTGGCTAAAGATTGTAGAAATGTTTCCCAAAATTAGTAACTATTATTTGGCCTTGATTTTAATATCTCTGAATGAATTTTTTCCTTTGTGTAAAAATAAGTAACATATAGAGTGAGGCTAATACATGTATTTAAAGCTTTCTTGAATTATATCGATAATCTATACCAACTCCCAAGAGAGAGATTTTTAGTTATTAAGTTATTTCTATGTCAGATTTACTTATATTCATTAGCCTTAGGGCTAAATTTGAAAATTTACTCAGGTTTTAGTATCTTGAAACTTAATCTTTAAAACCATGTTTATAATATGTATATAATATAAATATCATTCATCATCTATTTGATAACTAAATATTGGTAGTTCCCTGGACTTCATATTTTTTCTTCTAGTTGTAATAATAAATAAATATTAATAAATAAATATTTATTTTATACTACTACTAATAAATAAATATTTTCATAAATACCAACATTTATTTTAATGCATAATAAAAATATATGCCTTTAACTGACTATGAAGATGTTTAAGTAGATTCTTTTCATACACTAAACCATTTGTTTCGATAATTTTTTATATCTTTAACTGAAGATTTCCTTATGCTACATATTCTATAAGTCATGAAATAAATAAGTGGTTGAAAAATTCAGATAGTGCCAGATAGTGATTTTTTTTCTTTTTCCATGTGAAGGATACTCTCTTATCTTTCTGGAACCATTCATGATTATGCATAGGATATTGATCTTTTTGCTCAAGTGAGTTTTTGAGTGAGTTTTTCTCAGTGTTTCCTTTCCTAGACTCCTTTCTTGAGCTATTAATGAACCATTTGTACTGTTTTGAGCTACATTTCCTTAAATGGATTCACTACCTCAAAACAAACTTATTTTTTATTGTCCAACATTTTAATGTTCTCTAAGAAGATGATAAATTCACTGACTAGTCTTCCAGGTTTTTTTGTTTGTTTGTTTGTTTGGTTGGTTTTTTGTTTGTTTGTTTGTTTGTTTAGTAATAAAACTTTTCTATGAAACCAGCAGAAAATTACTCACCTTTACATTTTTTTTCCTGCATCTAATTTCCCTCCAACCACAAAGTACTGTTATTGAATTAATTCTTTTTTGATTCTCTAATCTCACCTCAGGTGTTAAATCCTTTTGTTTTACCTTGCTGGCACTTCTTACTATTTTCTATGCTCTTATATAGCACCTACTCTAGGACTCAGCTGTTTTATGTTGATTTTTAAGTGTATATTTGTATCTGTTCCATATTTTGTCTCCTTTATATATGTGTATATACTGCCTGTATAGTATCTGATATGTACTTACCACTTAATTCATTTAATCATCACTTATGGGATCTTTTTGAGTACATACTGTTTGCCAAACATTGACCCAGGCATTTAGGATATAACAGTGAATAAAAATATCACATTTATTTCATGAGCCACTCCTCTGAATGTCTTTTTCTGATCATTCATCATCTATTTGATAACTAAATATTGGCAGTCCTCTAGACTTATTATTTTTTTCTTCTAGCTATACTAATTATTGTTATGGTTTTGCTTAGTATCTTGTTCAAATATAAAATGTATACAGATGATTCCCAAAATCACATTTCTAGCCTTGATACCCGGAATCATATATTCAACTTCCCATTAAAATCTTCTCTGAAAGTTTGACAAGCATTTCAATATTAACATTGCCAACGTCCAATTTAGATGCCCCATACAAATCTGTTTTTGTGTCTTTATCAACTCAGTAAATGTTAAGTTCATTACTTCAGTAGGTTAAGCCTATCACCTCAGAGCCATCCTTGAGGGAAAAAAAAAAAAAAAAAAATAGAGACAGAGATGGGAAGATCTCCCAGTAAAAACAAAGCCTTTATTGTGACTCATGTGAGTGAACAGACCATTAATTCTCTGACTTTATTTCTTACAGCTCTCTCCTCATTCACTCAACTCCAGTAAAATTGGTTCTTTCTCTTCTACAGTGGCATCAGGCACGGCCTGACCTTAGATATTTTTGGCTGGCTATTTCTTACACCTGTAATACCCCTCACCTCCAGAACCCAGATTATTCATACCTTCGCTTCTCTTGTATTTCTGCTAGGAGATTCTGCCTTTAGAGGCGTTGTGGTAGGATGAATTCTATAGCCCTTCTAGGATTCCACACCCCTGGTTATTCAAACAAACACTAATCTCGGTATTATTATAAGGGGATTGTATAGTTGTAAGTCAATAGGCCTTCAGACATTGATCCAAAGAAGGATCTAAAAGAGTAAACACAGCAAAGAAGGAAGCAACATTATAAATAGGTTTCTTTGGAAAGTGTTATACTATGATTTCACCGCTCGTCTAAGAAAATGAGAGTGCTTCCTTTTATTTCAAGTTGAGAAAGAGATTTAAACAGAACCACTGTTTTAAATGTGTTTCCAGACAAGTGGATAATGGTCTGAATGTCACCAGGAAAGTATGCAAGCAGGAAACAGTCATGAGCTGCTAACGTGTTTGATGTCAAAGCAAAGGAAAGTTACTGCTGCTTTGAAATTTTATTTGTGGAAAGGAGATGCAAAGATATTTACTGTGGACAATATTTGAGCCATATGAGTGAGAAACAATGTAAATTCTGCCCATGAGAGATGTTTTGAACACTGAGTAAATGCTGAGAGAAAAATGGATCACCAGAGAGATCCAGGGACTAATCGCTAGGGGGGCAGCCAGAGGAAAATATCACATATCACAAGAAATAGAGTTGGATATTCACATTGGGAAACCCTGGAAAATCTAAGAAAGGATCTAGAAGAAAAATAGATTCAAAAAACTAATAAGCCTATACAGCATAATGCCTTCCTAAGCTAGTCATCAGTTTTGGGATTTTTTACTGCATGATTTTATTACTTTTTTAATTTTTTTTTTAATTTAGTTAGTTAGCATATAGTGCAATAATGATTTTAGAAGTAGATTCCAGTGATTCATCCCCTATGTGTAACACCTAGTGCTCATCCCATCAGGTGTCTTACTTTAGCCTCCTTACCCATTTAGGCCATCCCCTCTCCCACAACCCTTCCAACAACCTTCAGTTTGTTCTCTGTATTTAAGAGTCTCTATGTTTTGTCCCCCTCCTTGTTTTTATATTATTTTTGCTTCTTTTCCTTTATGTTCATCTGTTTCGTGTGAGTGAAGTCATATGATATTTGCCTTTCTCTGACTGACTAATTTCGCTTAGTATAATACCCTCTAGTTCCATCCATGGAGCTGCATATGGCAAGATTTCATTCTTTTTTTTTTTTTATTATTTTTTTTTATTTTTATTTTTTTTTATTTTTTAATATATGAAATTTACTGTCAAATTGGTTTCCATACAACACCCAGTGCTCATCCCAAAAGGTGCCCTCCTCAATACCCATCACCCACCCTGCCCTCCCTCCCACCCTGCCCTCCCTCCCACCCCCCATCAACCCTCAGTTTGTTCTCAGTTTTTAACAGTCTCTAATGCTTTGGCTCTCTCCCACTCTAACCTCTTTTTTTTTTTTTTTCCTTCCCCTCCCCCATGGGTTTCTGTTATGTTTCTCAGGATCCACATAAGAGTGAAACCATATGGTATCTGTCTTTCTCTGTATGGCTTATTTCACTTAGCATCACACTCTCCAGTTCCATCCATGTTGCTACAAAAGGCCATATTTCATTTTTTCTCATTGCCACGTAGTATTCCATTGTGTATATAAACCACAATTTCTTTATCCATTCATCAGTTGATGGACATTTAGGCTCTTTCCATAATTTGGCTATTGTTGAGAGTGCCGCTATAAACATTGGGGTACAGGTGCCCCTATGCATCAGTACTCCTGTATCCCTTGGATAAATTCCTAGCAGTGCTATTGCTGGGTCATAGGGTAGGTCTATTTTTAATTTTCTGAGGAACCTCCACACTGCTTTCCAGAGCGGCTGCACCAATTTGCATTCCCACCAACAGTGCAAGAGGGTTCCTGTTTCTCCACATCCTCTCCAGCATCTATAGTCTCCTGATTTCTTCATTTTGGCCACTCTGACTGGCGTGAGGTGGCATCTGAATGTGGTTTTGATTTGTATTTCCCTGATAAGGAGCGACGTTGAACATCTTTTCATGTGCCTGTTGGCCATCCGGATGTCTTCTTTAGAGAAGTGTCTATTCATGTTTTCTGCCCATTTCTTCACTGGGTTATTTGTTTTTCGGGTGTGGAGTTTGATGAGCTCTTTATAGATTTTGGATACTAGCCCTTTGTCCGATGTGTCATTTGCAAATATCTTTTCCCATTCCGTTGGTTGCCTTTTCGTTTTGTTGGTTGTTTCCTTTGCTGTGCAGAAGCTTTGTATCTTCATAAGGTCCCAGTAATTCACTTTTGCTTTTAATTCCCTTGCCTTTGGGGATGTGCCGAGTAAGAGATTGCTACGGCTGAGGTCAGAGAGGTCTTTTCCTGCTTTCTCCTCTAAGGTTTTGATGGTTTCCTGTCTCACATTCAGGTCCTTTATCCATTTTGAGTTTATTTTTGTGAATGGTGTGAGAAAGTGGTCTAGTTTCAACCTTCTGCATGTTGCTGTCCAGTTCTCCCAGCACCATTTGTTAAAGAGACTGTCTTTTTTCCATTGGATGTTCTTTCCTGCTTTGTCAAAGATGAGTTGGCCATACGTTTGTGGGTCTAGTTCTGGGGTTTCTATTCTATTCCATTGGTCTATGTGTCTGTTTTTATGCCAATACCATGCTGTCTTGATGATGACAGCTTTGTAGTAGAGGCTAAAGTCTGGGATTGTGATGCCTCCTGCTTTGGTCTTCTTCTTCAAAATTACTTTGGCTATTCGGGGCCTTTTGTGGTTCCATATGAATTTTAGGATTGCTTGTTCTAGTTTCGAGAAGAATGCTGGTGCAATTTTGATTGGGATTGCATTGAATGTGTAGATAGCTTTGGGTAGTATTGACATTTTGACAATATTTATATTTCCAATCCATGAGCAGGGAATGTCTTTCCATTTCTTTATATCTTCTTCAATTACCTGCATAAGCTTTCTACAGTTTTCAGCATACAGATCTTTTACATCTTTGGTTAGATTTATTCCTAGGTATTTTATGCTTCTTGGTGCAATTGTGAATGGGATCAGTTTCTTCATTTGTCTTTCTGTTGCTTCATTGTTAGTGTATAAGAATGCAACTGATTTCTGCACATTGATTTTATATCCTGCAACTTTGCTGAATTCATGTATCAGTTCTAGCAGACTTTTGGTGGAGTCTATCGGATTTTCCATGTATAATATCATGTCATCTGCAAAAAGCGAAAGCTTGACTTCATCTTTGCCAATTTTGATGCCTTTGATTTCCTTTTGTTGTCTGATTGCTGATGCTAGAACTTCCAGCACTATATTAAACAGCAGCGGTGACAGTGGGCATCCCTGTCGTGTTCCTGATCTCAGGGAAAAAGCTCTCAGTTTTTCCCCGTTGAGGATGATGTTAGCTGTGGGCTTTTCATAAATGGCCTTTATGATCTTTAAGTATGTTCCTTCTATCCCGACTTTCTCAAGGGTTTTTATTAAGAAAGGGTGCTGGATTTTGTCAAAGGCCTTTTCTGCATCGATTGACAGGATCATATGGTTCTTCTCTTTTTTTTTGTTAATGTGATGTATCACGTTGATCGATTTGCGAATGTTGAACCAGCCCTGCATCCCAGGAATGAATCCCACTTGATCATGGTGAATAATTCTTTTTATATGCTGTTGAATTCGATTTGCTAGTATCTTATTAAGAATTTTTGCATCCATATTCATCAGGGATATTGGCCTGTAGTTCTCTTTTTTTACTGGGTCTCTGTCTGGTTTAGGAATCAAAGTAATACTGGCTTCATAGAATGAGTCTGGAAGTTTTCCTTCCCTTTCTATTTCTTGGAATAGCTTGAGAAGGATAGGTATTATCTCTGCTTTAAATGTCTGGTAGAACTCCCCTGGGAAGCCATCTGGTCCTGGACTCTTATTTGTTGGGAGATTTTTGATAACCGATTCAATTTCTTCGCTGGTTATGGGTCTGTTCAAGCTTTCTATTTCCTCCTGATTGAGTTTTGGAAGAGTGTGGGTGTTTAGAAATTTGTCCATTTCTTCCAGGTTGTCCAATTTGCTGGCATATAATTTTTCATGGTATTCCCTGATAATTGTTTGTATCTCTGAGGGATTGGTTGTAATCATTCCATTTTCATTCATGATTTTATCTATTTGGGTCATCTCCCTTTTCTTTTTGAGAAGCCTGGCTAGAGGTTTGTCAATTTTGTTTATTTTTTCAAAAAACCAACTCTTGGTTTCGTTGATCTGCTCTACAGTTTTTTTAGATTCTATATTGTTTATTTCTGCTCTGATCTTTATTATTTCTCTTCTTCTGCTGGGTTTAGGCTGCCTTTGCTGTTCTGCTTCTATTTCCTTTAGGTGTGCTGTTAGATTTTGTATTTGGGATTTTTCTTGTTTCTTGAGATAGGCCTGGATTGCAATGTATTTTCCTCTCAGGACTGCCTTCGCTGCATCCCAAAGCGTTTGGATTGTTGTATTTTCATTTTCGTTTGTTTCCATATATGTTTTAATTTCTTCTCTAATTGCCTGGTTGACCCACTCATTCGTTAGTAGGGTGTTCTTTAACCTCCATGCTTTTGGAGGTTTTCCAGACTTTTTCCTGTGGTTGATTTCAAGCTTCATAGCATTGTGGTCTGAAAGTATGCATGGTATAATTTCAATTCTTGTAAACTTATGAAGGGCTGTTTTGTGACCCAGTATATGATCTATCTTGGAGAATGTTCCATGTGCACTCGAGAAGAAAGTATATTCTGTTGCTTTGGGATGCAGAGTTCTAAATATATCTGTCAAGTCCATCTGATCCAATGTATCATTCAGGGCCCTTGTTTCTTTATTGACCGTGTGTCTAGATGATCTATCCATTTCTGTAAGTGGGGTGTTAAAGTCCCCTGCAATGACCACATTCTTATCAATAAGGTTGCTTATGTTTATGAGTAATTGTTTTATATATCTGGGGGCTCGGGTATTTGGCGCATAGACATTTATAATAGTTAGCTCTTCCTGGTGGATAGACCCTGTGATTATTATATAATGCCCTTCTTCATCTCTTGTTACAGCCTTTAATTTAAAGTCTAGTTTGTCTGATATAAGTATGGCTACTCCAGCTTTCTTTTGGCTTCCAGGAGCATGATAGATAGTTCTCCATCCCCTCACTCTCAATCTAAAGGTGTCCTCAGATCTAAAATGAGTCTCTTGTAGACAGCAAATAGATGGGTCTTGTTTTTTTATCCATTCTGATACCCTATGTCTTTTAGTTGGCGCATTTAATCCATTTACATTCAGTGTTATTATAGAAAGATATGGGTTTAGAGTCATTGTGATGTCTGTATGTTTTATGCTTGTAGTGATGTCTCTGGTACTTTGTCTCACAGGATCCCCCTTAGGATCTCTTGTAGGGCTGGTTTCGTGGTGACAAATTCCTTCAGTTTTTGTTTGTTTGGGAAGACCTTTATCTCTCCTTCTATTCTAAATGACATACTTGCTGGATAAAGGATTCTCGGCTGCATATTTTTTCTGTTTAGCACACTGTAGATATCGTGCCAAGCCTTTCTGGCCTGCCAAGTTTCAAAGGAGAGATCAGTCACGAGTCTTATAGGTCTCCCTTTATATGTGAGGGCACGTTTATCCCTTGCTGCTTTCAGAATTTTCTCTTTATCCTTGTATTTTGCCAGTTTCACTATGATATGTCGTGCAGAAGATCGATTCAAGTTACGTCTGAAGGGAGTTCTCTGTGCCTCTTGGATTTCAATGCCTTTTTCCTTCCCCAGTTCAGGGAAGTTCTCAGCTATAATTTGTTCAAGTACCCCTTCAGCACCCTTCCCTCTCTCTTCCTCCTCTGGGATACCAATTATGCGTATATTATTTTTTTTTAGTGTATCACTTAGTTCTCTAATTTTCCCCTCATACTCCTGGATTTTTTTATCTCTCTTTCTTTCAGCTTCCTGTTTCTCCATAACTTTATCTTCTAGTTCACCTATTCTCTCCTCTGCCTCTTCAAGCCGAGCCATCGTGGATTCCATTTTGTTTTGCAATTCGTTTAAAGCGTTTTTCAACTCCTCGTGACTGTTCCTTAGTCCCTCGATCTTTGTGGCAAGAGATTCTCTGCTGTCCTCTATACTGTTTTCAAGCCCAGCGATTAATTTTATGACTATTATTCTAAATTCACTTTCTGTTATATTATTTAAATCCTTTTTGATCAGTTCATTAGCTGTTGTTATTTCCTGGAGATTCTTCTGAGGGGAATTCTTCCGTTTGGTCATTTTGGAGAGTCCCTGGCGTGGTGAGGACCTGCAGTGCACTTCCCCTGTGCTGTGGTGTATAACTGGAGTTAGTGGGCGGGGCCGCAGTCCGACCCGATGTCTGCCCCCAGCCCACTGCTGGGGCCACAGTCAGACTGGTGTGTGCCTTCTCTTCCCCTCTCCTAGGGGCAGGATTCACTGTGGGGTGGTGTGTCCCGTCTGGGCTACTTGCACACTGCCAGGCTTGTGTTGCTGGGGATCTGGCGTATTAGCTGGGGTGGGTAGGCAAGGTGCACGGGGGTTGGAGGGGCAGGCTTAGCTCGCTTCTCCTTAGGTGATCCACTTCAGGAGGAGCCCTGTGGCAGCGGGAGGGAGTCAGATCCGCTGCCGGAGGTTTGGCTCCGCAGAAGCACAGAGTTGGGTGTTTGCGAGGAGCGAGCAAGTTCCCCGGCAGGAACTGGTTCCCTTTGGGATTTTGGCTGGGGGATGGGCGGGGGAGATGGCGCTGGCGCCTTTGTTCCCCGCCAAGCTGAGCTCTGCCGTCCGGGGGCTCAGCAGCTCTCCCTCCCTTTGTCCTCCAGCCTTCCCGCTTTCCGAGCAGAGCTGTTCACTTATGACCTCCCAGACGCTAAGTCGCGCTTGCTGTCGGAACACAGTCCGTCCGGCCCCTCCGCTTTTGCCAGCCAGACTCGGGGGCTCTGCTTGGCCGGCGAGCCGCCCCTCCGCCCTGGCTCCCTCCCGCCAGTCCGTGGAGCGCGCACCGCCTCGCCGCCCTTCCTACCCTCTTCCGTGGGCCTCTAGTCTGCGCTTGACTCCGGAGACTCCCTTCTGCTAATCCTCTGGCGGTTTTCTGGGTTCTTTAGGCAGGTGTAGGTGGAATCTAAGTGATCGGCAGGACGCGCTGTGAGCCCCGCGTCCTCCTACGCCGCCATCTTCCGGAACCCCCTATTTTTAACTTTTTAAGGAAGCTCTATACTGTTTTCCAGAGTGGCTGCACCAGTTTGCATTCCCACTAGCAGTGCAAAAGAGATCCTCTTTCTTTGCATCCTCGCCAACATCCATTGTTGCCTGAGTTGTTAATGTTAGCCACTCTGACAGGTGTGAGGTAGTGTCTCATTGTGGCTTTAATTTTTTATTTCCCTGATGATGAGTAATGTTGAGCATTTTTTTATGTGCCTGTTAGCCATCTGGATGTCTTTTTTGGAAAAGTGTCTATTCATGTCTTGTAAGAACCTCTCTGCCTACACTTATGTATCCTTCATCCACTTATGCCCAAACTGGAGGTAATCATAAAAGAGATGGGAAAGGAGAGGTGGAAGAAAAATGGAGAATTAAGGAAACATCATACTCCCTTACTTGAGTTTGCATTTGCAAAATCCCCAGCTAGGGAAAGGAAGAATCAGTTTAGAGTTGTGATCATTATATGAAATTAGACATTTTGAAATACCAATGAACCCACATGTGTTGCAGTCTTTTAATATGGTAATTATTAAATGGCAACTTTAGAATGACAATGCAATTTTTTTTTTTACCTGAAGCTGAGATGAAGAAATCATGGGACCACCTGAGTTTTCCCAAAGAGTTTTCTCAAAGAGAAAACTTCCACAATGAATGTATATTTACAAAGAATCAGAGAAAAAAATAAAAGTGAATTCAGATTATATCTTATGAATACTCCTTGTCTAAGATATGTGTGTATGTGCATTATATAATCAATATACTAGTTAAAATATAATGTATGTGAACCTGTGCTTATATGTATGTAGTATCATGCTCAAAAAAGGTAGATAGACTGGTCATACAGATAGTGAACTATGAATGATGTTGGTTAAACAATATAAGTGAATGATTACCTCAAGATGACTAGTGTGGACTAAATTAAAAAAAAAATCATCTGAGAATGAATGTTAAGAAGAGCAATATTTAAGAGATAGGTAAAGGAATAACAAATGAAGACGACTGAAAAAAAATGAATAAATAAATAGGAGAGTATGTTGTAAAATGTCTTAAGAATCAAGCTTTGTCTTCTTCTACAAGGTCCACTGTGATTTATTTTCAACACAATGCAAAGTAGCTCCAAATCCTGAAATCCTGTCAGTGACTGCTTAAAATAATCTAAATTCCAAAAATTAATTAATTGAATAACACTACAAAATAAATTATCACCATTTTTAAGTAATCTTTGATAAAGTCTCATAACATGATAAAAATGTTACTTTAAATGTTAAAAGTATTTTAAGATAATGACAGTTTTATAATATAGATAAATTACAAAGGCTTTAAATTTATTTGAAATATTTCAACCATCAGTAAAGTAAGACAGAGGAAGACAAATGCCTTATGATCTCACTTATATGTTGAATCTAAAAATTAAAAAATAAACACAATGATAACAGCAACAAAACAAAACAAACAAAAATCCACAAACTTATAGCTACAAAGAACAGATTGGTGTTTCCCAAAGGTGAGGGATTGGCAGGGGGTGTGGTCTGGGGTAGGGGTGGGACATGTAAAAATGAGTAAAAATGGTCAAAAAATAAAAAGCTCAAGTTATAAGATAAACACGATCTGGGATGTAATGTAGAGCATGGTGACTCTAGTTAACAATTCTTTATTGTATATTCATAAGTTGCTAAGAGAGTAGATCTTAAAGTTCTTATCGTAAGAAAAAATATAATGATGTGAGGTGATGGCTGTTAACTAAACTTACTCTGGTAACCATTTTGTAATATATAATTTATATTGATATAATCTATACAATGCATATATAAAATCACTATGTTGTATCACTTAGACTAATACAATGTTTTAAGAAAATTGTATGTATCTCGATAAAACTGAGGGAGGGGGGAACAGAGTAAATGAGTCAATCTCAGTCATTCTAAATATAGGTTTCCATCCTTGTCAATGTATAAACATGGTGATTTTATGCTTTTTAAAAAAAAATTTAATGTTTTTTTATTTTTGAGACAGAGAGAGACAGAGACAGAGCATGAACGGGGGAGGGTCAGAGAGAGGGACACAGAATCTGAAACAGGCTCCAGGCTCTGAGCTGTCAGCACAGAGCCCGATGCGGGGCTTGAACTCACGGACTGCGAGATCATGACCTGAGCTGAAGTCGGCCGCTTAACCGACTGAGCTACCCAGGTGCCCTATAATTTTATGCTTTTTAACTTAATTGTTTGCACATACTACTCTTTCCACATTGATTTCACCCATATATTTATTATTTTTAACACCACTAAAAATATGTATATCCCAAACCTCACATTAATTATAATATTGAGCTCTGTGTTACCTCTATTTAGATACCTACCATAACATTTCATGAAAATATTAATATTCAAGAGAGGAGAACTTTGTAAAAACAGTTATTCAAGAGGGGTGCCTGGGTGGCTCAGTGGGTTAAGCGTCCAACTTCAGCTCAGGTCATGATCTCAGTCTATGAGTTCGAGCCCCGCATCAGGCTCTGTGCTGACAGCTTAGAGCCTGGATCCTGCTTCAAATTCTGTGTGTCCCTCTCTCTCTGCTCCTCCCCGTCATGCTCTGTCTCTCTCTCCTTCAAAAATAAAAACATTAAAATTATTCAAGAAACAACTTTAATAATGTCAAGGGATGTCAAAGTCCTTAAGTTCACCCAACAAGAGTGAATCCACTCGTAATTTTTACACAACTGCATATTATTTCCAAATTTGCAAGAAGATAATTTTAAGCAATATTCAGACTCTGAAAGTTAGTTTTGAGTATTCCATTGTATAAAATCCCTATTATCATATTTCAAATGATAAATGTAGATTTCCCCTTAGTTATTTTTTCTCTCTCATCTTGCATTGATAAACTATCAGATTTGATCATATATGATGACTATTGGAGAGCATTTCATATATAGATCCTCTACACATACACATACACATAATGTCCTCATTGCCAAACTTAGAGGGTCATATTGTAATTCAGGCACAACATAGATGCAATTATAATAGTGAAGAGAAAAATGAAGAATGTGGCATTCTTACTGAAATACTGAAAGTAGGCATATGACATGCTTTGTAAAATTCACTTTATTTACTTTCCGTTCATTTAGTATTCTGCTGTGTCATTTAGTGTTACCACCTAACAATTAAGATGTGTTCTAACATTCTAAAATGTGAAAAAGGAAAAGGTTCATAATAATTTAAGTCTCTTTATGAGTAATTTTTAGATATGCAGTGTTACGTTTATACTAGTTTTAAAGTTAACTATAAAAAGATGGGACCACATAGTAACTCATACATATACTAATGTTGCATGATTTTCTTCAAAAACTTGGGATTTTTTGGATTGATTTTGACTGACTATACTTGATTCCAGTTCTCAAGGTCTTGATCGGTGGGAACCTGGGAGGAAGGTGGATATACTGGATTAGTGGGAAATGCCCATTTGCTTGTGGTTTTCACATTGAGAATGCGCAGCTTCCAGAATAATAGTCTTGGTGATGACTAGATTAAAAATGGGACAAGCAGCAGCCGGAGGGCACAGTGACCGGCCTGTGTACTTTCTCCTGAGTTCTGTAATAGAGAGAGAATCTGGGTGAACCAAGCAGGGAGACCGGGGTATAGTATCTACTTCAGTCATCCCCTTCGAAGAAACTGTCATGAGCAGCATGTCCCTGTAATCACTGAGCTCAGCATTGCACCTGTGCCCTGTGTCCTATAATGTGTCAACACATGACTCGCCAGTGTATGCAAAGCACAAGGGAACATACAAAGAAATTAAAAACACTGACTTTACTCTTGGTTGAAATTCGACTGTAGTGGGAAATTCTCCCAGAAGTGGGATAAAGATGGCCTCAGCATTTATTTTTGTCCAGATGGAGGAGTAGACAAAAGAAAACCCCAAAGCATCATTTACCTGAACTAAAAATCAGTTTGCCTTGGTGGAAAGCCTAAGGTCATAAAACTTATAAAGGAAAATATAAGAATAAATATATCTAACCTTTGGTTAGCAGACATTTCTTAGATATGACACATAAAAGGAACAAATGATAAATCAAACTTCTTCTATATATATATATATAGATAGATAGATAGATAGATATAGATCTATATAGATCTATCTATATATATAGTTTTTAAAAAAATACTGCTTTAAAATGAAAAGACAAGACACACACTGAGAGAAAATATTGCCAAATACATACCTAATAAAGGTCTTGAATCCAAAAAATATATATAAATAATACTAATCTCAATAATTGTCAAACACCTTACCTGAAAAGTGGGTAAAGATCTGTACACTTGCACAAAGCAGATTTGTGATGTAAATTAACATATGAAAATATTGACATCAGTCAGTATTAGGGAAATGCTGAATTCAATCACAGTATACTCTTATACGCTTATTAAAGTGGTAATAAATAAATAAATAACATTACCAAGAAGTGCTGGTGAGTATGGAAGCAGTTGAACCTCTAATAACTGGCTAATAGGAACTCAAAATGGTACAGACTCTTTGAAAAACAGTTTTATAAAATGAAACATAACTTACCATATAACCCAGAAATCTCATTTCAGGATATTTATCTTGAAGAAATTTAGGATATTGAAGATATCCTAGATTGAAGAAAAATCTAAGATATTTATCTTAGAGAAATTATAACATATGATCACATAAAACATATATGTGGATATTTACAACAACTGTATAATTACAAAACTGGTGACTACCTAAATGCCCTTCAAGTGGTGAATGGTTAAATTATTGTATATCCATATAGTGAATGGGATACACATTGTTGGCGGGCTAAATTAATCCCAGAATAAAGCTCTGTTCTGTGCCTGCCATACAAAGCTTAAAAGCTATCCTTAAAAGAATCAAGTTGATGCACAGGTTATTTAATTTCATGCTGGAACAAAATATAACATTGTAGAGAAATATTACAAAATCCGCCAACCAATAATTTAAAATTCATAAGGTTCAGATCAAATTAAAATTTATCAAGGATGCAAAGAAGTGCAAAAATATGGTCCATAATATGGAGAAATCATAATCTTGAAAATATACTCAGAAATTACAACGATGATGAGATTAATATATAAAGATTATAAAATAACCATAAACATTATTGATACGCAAAGTAGCATAAAGGTAAATAGGAACATCAATTACAAAAAAAGGATATGTGAACAAAACACCCAAATAGGATGTCTAAAGATGAAACACACAATAAATGAAATGAAAACATCCTGAGTGAGAATACAAAGACATTGAACTGAGCAGGGAGGGAAAAATGAACCTGAAGGTATATGATAGAAACTATCTAAATTAAAGCACATTGAAGAAAACAGAAACTGAAAAAAAAATTCTGTGTCTTAGTGAACCATGGGACAATGTAGAGGGGATTAATATACGAGTAACTGAAGTCTCAAAAGAATACTAAAAGTGTAGAGCCTCAGAAAATTATATGAATAAATAATGGTTAAAAACTTTCTGGATTTTACTAATATAATAAACCCACACATGCAAGAAATACCATAAACATTAAGCAACAGAAACAAAGAAAACCAAACCAAAGTGTACCATAAGAAGGGGCGCCTGGGTGGCTCAGTTGATTGGGTGTCCAACTTCGGCTCAGGTCATGATCTCACAGTCTGTGGGTTTGAGCCCCAAGTTGGGCTCTGTGCTGACAGCTCAGAGCCTGGAGCCTGCCTCGGATTCTGTGTCTCCCTCTCTCTTGCCCTCCCCTGCTCATGTTCTGTCTCTCTCTGCTTCAAAAATAAATAAAAACATTTTAAAAAATTAAAAAAAAACCAAAGTGTACCATAAGTAAATTGCTAAAAGGCAGTATTGAAAAGCAAATATTAAAAGCAACCAGAGGTGGGGGGGAGGGGAAGAAAGGAAAAAATTTGTTCAGAGGAGCAAAGTTCAGCATGTCAGCTAGCTTCCCCTCAACACTATTCACAATACAGTGGAACATTTTTAAGCTGTTAAAAGAAAGAAAGTCTCTGACAAAAATGTTTCTTCAAAAATTAAGCCAAAAAAAAAAAAAAAAGCCAGAAAAAGAAAAAAAAAACTTTTCAATAATCAAAAGCTGAGAAATTTCAAGAAATATTAAATGAGTTTATTGACACAAAAGGTAATTATACAGCACAGAAATTTGAATCTATATTTAAGAATGTAGAAAGCCAGAAATGCTTAACATGGGGGGAAATATGTTTGACAAAATAAGAAATCTGTATTTGGTCTCTGCCCCTGGTTCCTGACATAGAACTTCTAAACTCTTGTAACTTCCTGAGTAATGAGGATATTAGGAGCATCTTACATAGAGCACCTAAATCCCTTGGAATATCCTGGGTGATATGAACATCTTTTGTTCTAATGAGGTGACTCTCGGCGGGCTCCTGGATAGCTTCAGGATGATGGCTGGTTACTATAAAGACCAAACTGTGATTAGAAGTCTGGCACTGTCAGCCCTACCCTCCATCCTCTGGAGAGGGGAGAGAGGCTGACTATTGAGTTAATAATCCATCATGCCTACTAGATGAAGCTTCTGTAAAAATCCCTAAGTTAAGGGGTTCGTGTTCAGAGGGCTTCTGAGTTGGTGAATGCATCCATGTGCTGACAGAGTGGTCCACCCCAACTCCATAGGAACAAGAAGTTCCTGCATTTGGGACCCTTCCATATCTCACCCTATGTATCTCTTCATCTGGGTATTTATTTCTATTCTTTGTAATTTCCTTTACAATAAACTGGCAAACATAAACTGTTTCCCTAAGATCTGTGAGTTGTCATAACGAATTATGGAACCTGAGGAAGGGGTCATGGGAACCCACTAATCTGTGGTCAAGTTGAGAGAAGTGTGAATAGCTGGGAACCCACTACATGATATTGGTATCTGAAGTAAGGGTGCATTCGGTGGGACTGAGCCCTTAACCTGCTGGATCTGTACTAACTGAGTGGATAATGTCAGAATTGAATTAAATTGTAGGACACCCAGTTGGTGTCCACAGAGTATTAGAGAATTGCCTTGTGTGGAAAACCCATATTTGGTGTCAGAAGTGTTTACACGGAGAAAAAAAAATTCCTTTAATATAAAGGATTTTTTTTCACATTTTTTAATCACTTGGAAAAGCTAATACATTGTTCAGAGCAAACATCATAACAATGTACTGTGAAATTTGCAACATATATAGAATTAAAATGGGTAACCCTCATAGCAAAATAATGTGAGAAAAGGTAAAGGATTTAAGTATACCCTGGCAAATTTCTTACCACGTATGTGAGGTGGTACAGTATTATTTGAAGGAAGATTGTGATTAAGCTAATGATATATACTGTAAAGCTGAGGACATCCTCAGCTGACAACCATCAAAAAGCAAATATATTTCATAAACTACATTAGTTTTCTATTATGAATGTAACAGATTACCATAAAAATTAGTAGCTTAAGCAACACAAATTTATTATTTTATAGCCCTGTAAGTCAGAGATCCAACACAGGTCTCCCCATGTTAAATCAAGGTGTATGAAGGGCTCTAGGAGAGGATCCATTTCTTTAATCAGTAGGGTTGTTGTCAAAATTTATTTTCTTGAAGTTATAGGAGTATTCCAGTCCTTGTTGGCTTTTCCCAGATGTAGACACTACTCACTTTCCTAGACTTATGGTCTCCTTCTTCCATATTCAAAGCCATTTTTTCTCTGTCTCATTTCTATTAGCTATGAAAAGCTTATGGTTTCACTTTATGGTTTCATTCTAAAGGATTTATGTAATTATATCGGGTTTACCCAGATAATCCACAATTATCTCCCAATTTTAAAGTCAACTGATTAGCCAATTTAATTCCATCTGCAAACTTAAGTCCTTTTAGCAATGTAATATCACAGGGGTCTAGGGATTAGAGTGTGGACATCTTTGAGGGGTTATTATTTTGCCTACCACATAAACTAATAGTGGAGATTAAATAAGAATATTAAAAATATAAAAAAGCATATTTAATCAAAAAAATAAAAGAGAAACAGAAAGAACAATTAATAAAGAGGAAAAATAAAATAATACTAACATGAAGTTTTAAAAACAACCATATTGAAATAATATTAAATGTATGTGGTCTAAACCCTTTAATCAATAGGCAGAGATTTTCAGACTTGGACAAAATGTGAGACTCAGTGTTGTGCTCTCTCTAAGACACTTTTAGTATAAAAGTATAAATTAGTTAAAAGTATAATAATAGAAATTCTAGTTATAAAAAAGTTGAAATGACTATATTTATGTAAGACAAAATAGACTTCAGAAATTGGGCAAAAGCTGTAAGTTTTACTGTGACAGAAATCAGCTCTCTGTCTAAATCTAGCAACTTTTTTCATGTTACAATGATATTGAAGCATATATCAAGAATATTACATATATACATAGTAAAAATAATGCATATAACACGTATATGTATAATATTTGTACTATGTTATATATAGTGACTATGTTATCCAAGAACTCTCAACTTTTGTATTGTTCCAAAAGTTCAAGATAAGTCAGAAAACAATTTTTTCAATTTAATTTCATTTTATATTTGTAGCATCAACTGAATGGAATTATATTGAAAGTATATATTTAATTTAGAATATTAAAATAATTTTGTCTACTCCTTTTCTGTTACTTATGATTCTGATTAACCTTATAACACAATTTTTGTATAAATATATTATTCAAATGATATAAACTCACTGTATTTTTTATCTTCAAATTAACAGAGATCATGTTTGAAAAATCCCCACATTATGTAGATATGGGCATTAAAGTCTAGATATAGTAATTTAACCATGCAAGGTAATGCCAGGGCACAGGCCAGTGACCTGAATACAAATCAGATACCTTGACATTTTTTATCTAAAACATTATTGCACATCACCAAATTGATCATTCAATAAACATGTACTATGTAAGAATTTCATTTCTTTGTAGCATAAAGAGTAAACTCTTGTGTTTAAAATTTATTAAATATCTGTACATGTTACATTTTCAGAAATGTTATATTATGTGAATGTCTGTGCTGTATAATAAGTTCTCAAAATAGAGCTTCAAAAATTATTGAAAGGTTAGGGCTACTTTTGTTTCATTGTTATTGAAAAACTAAGAAGAAATAAGGTGTTGAAATCAACAAGGGTGTTTGCATGGTACATCATAAAATCTGGGCAGAGATAATTTTAAAAATTATTTTACAGATTTTTAACATAAAATACAAACAAATGGTTACCAGAGGGGAGGTGTATGGGGGGATGGATGAAATAATTGAAAGGGATTAAGAGTACACTTATCATGATAAGCACTGAGTAACGTATAGAATTGTTGACTCACTATATTGTACACCTGAACTTAATTCAATACAATATATTAATTATACTGGATATTAAAATTAAAAATATAAAAATTAAATTGAACTCAAAAATAAAGTAAAATTTATGTCTTAATCGTTGATGATTGGTCAAAGGGAACTCAAGCAATTATGAAGATGTGATATGAACAATCCTCAAAAATCTCTCATATGGGCTATTCCAGTTACTTCCTACTGGCATCCCAATTTCCACACTTGCTCCCATATAATTCACATGGCAGAAAGTGTTTCCTTTTAAAACAAAATTCAGATGGTGTCACACTCTCTTCTAACATTTCAGTCATTCTTTATTGTACTAAAAAGACAGGCCAGAGTATGTGCACTAGAATTGAATGTTCTGTTCTCTCACTGCTGATTCTTCACCGCCTGTCGCTACATAGCATTCATGAGATGATGAATCTCTAACAGCTGGCCTTCTCTTCACTTTCTCTGGACAATTTCTTATATCCCACCTACCCCTGCATCCCAAACACTGAGAGAGAGCCTTCAGTCTTTGGTTAGGTCCCAGATAGTCTTTGCCTTTTATCTGCACAGATGTTATACCCACTGTCTTTCCCCAGTGCTCTTTCCCCACTTTGACCAGGACTAGTCACAAGGTAGATAAGCATATATTCACCTGGAAATCAGATATTTAGCTCTCCTTGCAGACACTTGTGGACTTTACTAGGGCTCTCAATGAGACCTTCATGCTAAGCATTAGGAAACTAGCCAGTTGAGTGCTCTATTCTCAATAACTAGGTGAAGGGAGAGGATAATCTCTCTTTACTAACTCTTACTGTTCACCAAAGGGTAATAGCTCTTCTGTATTCTTTCCATATCTTTTATTCATAAAAGCAGAATTGCACCACTGGGTTTCTCCATTGTACCAGAAAATGAGATGAGAGAGAGGGTGTGGCTCAAAGGCATACCAGAAATCTCACACCAAGAACTTCATTCCTTTGAATACTTTTGCAGTGGTTAGTATATTATGCTATGGGTTCCTGTCTTCATGTGGTCACTGAGCATTTGACAATTTCTGGCAGTAAGGAACAGTCCCAACCAGTATCTCAAGCCATACTGTTTTAAAAATAAGCTCCAAGATAATAATGGCCTTATCTATATTTTCAACCCTGTATTTGCAGAACCAAGGTTAAGACCCAAAAAGTAAATAGGAAATGAGAAACTCATGAGTACTTGTAGTTTGTTTGTTTGAGTGGGAGAATTTGTTTTCATTCTACAAACAATTTTACAAAGAAAAATACAAATAATAAAAAAATGACTGGATTTTTTTCTTTATGCTTTTATGAAAGAGTCACAAATACCTCTTTTACCTTTGGAAACCCATGGATAGAAAGCATGGTGATTCATGGACAGAAAGCGCAATATGTTCTGATACATGAATAGAATGAATTCCATAAAGGTGTTTAAAATGAGAATTTCTTAAGTCCGAAATCTCCCAATCAGGACTTATTTAATGTAATACTGTTTATCCTAAAAATGCTAAATAGGATTTAAAAACTAAATCCTAAATGTGTATGTCTTTATTTTCAATTACCTGTACACCTTGGAGTATAAAAATTAAATTAAAGGTACATATTAAAATAGATTATGTACAACTAGGACATAAAATTAACTGCAGTGGAGAGAGAATTTCATTCATAAATGGTTAAACTACTCTTCAACCCCTGCTATTGAAGGTTAAACCCTTTGGATAGCCAGCTTTCCGAAAGTCTCCACAAGTCCAAATGCATCCTCTTTTTCATGCCAGTTAACTGAGTTGTTATTTTACTTTCACTTATAATGAGTGGAAAAGAGCAAATAAAAAAGAAACCACGTTACCAAAATATCTGTTAAAGATCATTTAAGCCTGACAAAGAATAATTGAAAGTAAATTTTTAAATTATGCTTCAAAACACTGACATTGTATCTGGTGCTATTTAGGACATGGAGTGTTAGCAGGGCCTGAAGTTTATCCAGAGAAACCCAAATTTTGATAGATTGTACCTTGGATGCAAACCCATTTCCATCATTTCTCTATACCTGAGTCCATCCAGCGCCCCCCGCCATCTCCCATTTCAGCATATTTGCAATTGTAAAAATTGCCTTAAGAGAAGCAAAAGACAGAGTACCTGTATAAATCACATGATGGTTATTCTTTCTCTGGACATGTATTACTTATAAAATCGCCATGGTTCCACAAAGATATGGAGCATTAATGAAATTCTTCCTTATTATGTGTTAAATTTTACTTTTGTTAAAATTTTACTTTTTGTAAAATTTCTTTGAATGGGGATGAATTTTATTTCTTTATTAATAGGACATTATTACTCAATAATACATTCATAATGACAACCTATTTATTAAGAAACAGTTTGAAGAATGGTAAATATATCTAACATAATTACAAAAATAAGTGCCATTGAATAATGCCTAATCGTACTAGATGCTTCTCACAACTGTCCTGAAGGTAGGTATTACTATCCCCATTTTACTTTGAAATTAATTACCCAAGATGAATTTAAAGCCTCAACGTCTGACTGTTGAGTGGGTGCTCTAACAGGAACCAACTATTATTTTCCTTTACTTTGCTTGCTGCTGATGGTGACTTTCAAATTTCGCTAATCATTTTCTGCCTTTGCCTTTAGGATTTGATACCAGTATCTTGCCGATCTGCAAGGATTCGCTTGGCTGGATGTTTAATAGACTTGATACAAACTATGACCTGCTACTGGATCAGTCAGAGCTCGGAAGCATTTACCTTGATAAGAATGAACAGTGTACCAAGGCGTTCTTCAATTCTTGTGACACATACAAGGACAGTTTGATATCGAACAATGAATGGTGCTACTGCTTCCAGAGACAGCAAGGTAAAAGATGAGACACATACTGATGCAGATAGTTGACCTGCATGTCAAATTTTATCTATTTCTTCATGATTAAAAAAAAAAGTACATCTTATCCCATTCATTTTAGTAGATATTTTTCTCATTAGAGTGCTTAATAAAAGAGCAAATAAGCAGCATGTGAAACAATATAACTTGGCTAGGGATACAAAACATGCTAAACAAGATGAAAAATAGTAATTAGTATTTTATATTAATGCACTTCATTATAGTTTCTATTATGAACCACCAAGAAGCACAGAGAGATAGGAGAACATAGATATTAAAAGCAATCATTAAAATTAATTTGCTATCTGCTTTGCCCACGGTGTAAAATAAATGGTTTTTTTATCACTATACTGTGGAGTTTTAATGTTCTATTTTGTGATCTTATTAAATGTGCCGAATGAACCACTGCATTCACCATAAAGTTATTTTTTACTCGTTTGATTTTAAAATGTCTTGGCCTTTCAAACTTTTAAAACTAACTTAGCTTCGTACAAATTCACTAGCAAAGAAAGTGTCTCTTGATTCTCTGGAAGAGGCGAGTTACCTGGGAGAGCTGGTATGATGCTAGTTCCTTAGGCATCCTTCTTTACTGGGAAATGCAATGTAACAGTGAAACCATACTTATATAATCAATCTAATGGCAATTGAAATTAAGTAGGTAACAAAAAAAGATCCAAAACCTCACTTTATGATAAAGTTTGGGGAAACTAAGGAAACAGTGGTGTGTGTAATTTTGACGCTAATTTTATTTTTATTATTTTATTTTATTTTATTTAAATCCAAGTTAGTTTATATATAGTGTAATAATGGAGTAATTCAGGAGTAGAATTTAGTGATTCATCACTTACCTAGAACACCCAGTGTTCATCTCAACAAGTGCCCTCCTTAGTACCCATCATCCATTTAACCCATCCCCCCACTCAACACCCCTCCAGCAACCCTCAATTTGTTCTCTGTATTTAAGAGTCTCTTACGGTTTGCCTTCCTCTCTGTTTTTTTCTTATTTTTCCATCCTTTCTCCTATGTCCATCTGTTTTGTTTTTTAAATTCCACATATGAGTGAAATCATTTGATACTTGTCCTTCTCTGACTGATTTATTTCACTTAGCGTAATACATTCTGGATCCATCCACGTTTCAGAGGTCAAGATTTTATTCTTTTTGATACCTGAGTAATATTCCATTGTATACATTTACCACATCATCCTTCTCCATTCATCAGTTGATGGACATTTGGGCTCTTTCCATATTTTGGCTATTGTTGATAGCGCTACTATAAACATTGGGGTGCACATGCCCCTTTGGATCAGCATTTTGGTATCCTTTGGATAAATACCTAGTAGTGTAATTACTGGAACATAGGATAGCTTCATTTTTAATTTTTTTGAGGAACCTCCATTCTGTTTTCCAGAGTGGCTGCACCAGTTTGCATTCCCACTGACAGTGCAAAAGTGTTCTCTCCACATCGTCACCAACATCTGTGGTTCCCTGAGTTGTGAATTTTAGGCATTCTGACTGGTTGATCCTAATTTTAAAAAACAAACAGGGAATTATTCTAATGTGATACACCTGCTATTGTCACCTTATTTTAATTCTTGACAGCTAAGACAATGTACAATCTACTTAAAGGTGTATTAATTTTACTCAGCTTTTCATATGAATCACTAATACCTTATGTAGGGACTTTTACTACCTCAAATACTTTTTAATGTATTAGTAATAGTTTAGTAATTGATTAGTAGTGAGTCAACAGCAGGAATTTTAGAGTAGTTTAACTATTTATAAATCACTTTAAACAAAACAGATTTTCTTTATTAAAATATTCTAAACCTTACACCCACACACATGCACTCTGTTGATTTTATTACTGTATTTCTGCTTTCTAGGTAATTGCACACTTCTAAAAAGCTACATGATAGTTTTAATGACTAGTATACATTTAAAGCATTTAAAGAATAGAAAAGTCAATGCTGGTAATCCACCATAAAAATATATCTGGTCTTTTCTATGATCTAATTTTAGTTAAAATTTTTAGTGTTATGATAGCATGTTTGCGAAAAAAAATATGAAAAACTCAGTGTTTCTTCTATAGAAATAAATAGTTTCATATTAAAACATTTGTGGATTTTGCAGTAATATTTGTAGAACTGAAAGGTTCCCAAAGAAAAATTTTGCTTTAAATACTTTTCATCTATTAAGCAGTATTCAGCCAAAGTGTTAAAATCTTTATAGTCACATGAAGATTTTCTCTGAGATTATTTAATACATGGTAGATACAATTTAATAAATGGTACCTGAGTGGGTGAAAGGATTTATACATCTTCCCCAAAGGTTAGGAGAGTTGGCTAATTATTTTTATTACTTTAATATGCTAGAAAATGTTAGAAAAAGCTCTATCAGGGTAACTGACACTAAGAATAACAATAAGAATTAGTTTATTAAGTAATCTAATGAAAAAGAATAACCATTTATTTAAAAGCATGCTTTCAAATGTTTCACCTTATAAAAGAATGTATTTTTCCTCACTATTCGATAAAACAACAAATTATTATTTACTGTAATTAAAGTAATATGTAATATATTTGGCTATATATTAGAGTAATATATAAAATATATAATATATAAATAAGAGTTATATATATATATATATATATATGTATATATATACACATATATATGTAGTATACCCATGTTAAAGACCAGACAGAATTGCCTTAGAAATAATAGGAGAAATACTTCAGAATTAAATATGTGTAGATGAAAAGCTGAATCTTGTACAGTGTACTCGTGAAATCTTAAATTGCTCCCTTATACAAAGTTTGTGGGACTGGTACTCATGTTTATTCAGTGAGGTCACTAATCGAGAGAATCAAATGTACATGGATTTTCAGGCAATGTCATATCAAACATATACAAATATTATTTTTACTTTGCAATAACTAGTCCATAGTAATAAGAAAAAAATGCCTTCAATATGATATTGAAACTTCAGCTCAAAAATTTCCTCTGGCTTCTATTATATTTGGAAGGAGTAAAATTTTATTTTTTTTTTTTATTTTTTTTTTTTTTTAAATTTTTTTTTTTCAACGTTTTTTATTTATTTTTGGGACAGAGAGAGACAGAGCTTGAACGGGGGAGGGTCAGAGAGAGAGGGAGACACAGAATCGGAAACAGGCTCCAGGCTCCGAGCCATCAGCCCAGAGCCTGACGCGGGGCTCGAACTCACGGACCGCGAGATCGTGACCTGGCTGAAGTCGGACGCTTAACCGACTGCGCCACCCAGGCGCCCCGAGGAGTAAAATTTTAAATGTCCATTCTATAAGCCCATGTTGCATAACTTGATACATTACTCAGTGTTCATCATGAGTGTACTCTTCATCCCCTTCACCTATTTTTCTCATCACCCCCTCCCTCCCCCAGCATGCCCCTACCCTCTGGTACCCATCAGTTTGTTGTCTATAGTTAAGAGTCTGTTTCTTGTATAGTCTCTCTCTCTCTCTCTTTGAAAAAAATTACTTTTTCTTCACATTAGATTTCCCAAGGAAAAAGACTTGTTTGGCTTATATATATTAAACTATAAAATGTATATTGGGGTGCCTGGTGGCTCATTCAATTAAGCGTCTGACTTTGGCTCAGGTCATGATCTCACAGTTCTGTGCTGACAGCTCAGAGCCTGGAACCTGCTTAGGACTCTGTGTCTCCCTCTCTCTCTGCCCCTCCCCTGCTCTCACTTGTGCTCTCTCTCTCTCTCTCAAAAATAATAAATAAACATTAAAAAATTAAATATATACATATATTAATCACTTTGTCTCATTTCCTCATTACACTTTGTTACTTACATGAAAATTTAATAACTGAATATTGTCAAATTCATATAATATTTTTAAATTATTTGAATTGATTATACCCTGCCTTTTCCCTAAAATGTTGTAGTATGGGAAAGTAGGTACTAGTTCCTATTGGTTTTCTGCTTCAATAATTTAAGTTGCCTTTTTATATAGAATGTTTTTAGAATATGAGCATAAAATATGTTGAACTATTTGAATATTATAAATTAGAAAATATATTTATTATATAAAATGTATGTAATAATACATAATAATAATATAAGCCAAGCTATATTGTGTCCATTTAGAATTTTATATTTATCTGAAAATGTTCTCCTTTAAGTGGTTGAGTTCAAAAAGAAAGGCAATTCTTTATTTCTAAATTTGCTTAATTTTTAAAAGATGGCTTATCAGAAATTATTTTATAATATGTCCTGTTTCCACACTGCATATATACTTGAAGTATCTGGATAGAACTAAAAAGACCAAAGCCTGTCAGCATTATTCAGTATCAAAACTTATAATAGTGTGTCTGATATAAGCTGAAAGAGCATTGACTTTTTTTAGAGATTACTTTTTTAATGCAAAGCTATTTCTCTATATCTTATAGCCTGTTTTAAATAAAGGGAAAACATAATCAGTTAATTGTTTTGACACCAGTCCCTCAGGCGGATTTATATTGCTGAGTTGATTGACCGTTTAATAGTAAACGATAAGAACCATTTTCCATCATATAAGTATTTCATATCATTCTCTGCATTTTTCTATACAATTTGGTCTGTCTGCAAAAAATCAAGATAATCTAATACCAATAATTAGGAAAGCCTTTCTCTCTCTGTCTCTTTCCCCCTGCCTCTGTTTCTCCCTCCAAGTATGCATATAGATACACATACATGTATCGTATAGGTACGTACTCCATAAAAAAGAAATAATACATCATATGTGTCTTTTAAAGCCATGTAAAGACCAGATGAGGTTTGATATCATAGAAATTATTCTTTTTTTTATTTAACTATAATCCTTGAAGTAACACTTTTAATGTCATTGCAGACCCACCTTGCCAGACGGAGCTCAGCAATATTCAGAAGCGGCAAGGGGTAAAGAAGCTCCTAGGTGAGTAATAGATCATTCTTCTGAAGCCTTTATTGCTTACATAAATAACCCCAGGGAAACAGCAACATAAAATCAATATTAATCCAACAAAGATAGACGACACTAAATTTCAGTAACAAAATTTATGAAGTTTTTGAAAGCCATTAAACTTACTTTTATTATCTTACCTATTGAAAGATATTATGTCTGTTTTATTACCCTAATATAATGTTCATTTTGAAAGTTATTAAGTGAAAAAAGAGATTTAAACAATGCTAAAGTTAAAGCATCAGCAGAAACTTTCATTCTAATTCTGTGGCTAACAATTCAAGAATAATGGTGCACACATGCATATAATAATCTAATACATATAAAATAATCTAATATATTTATATATTCTAATATATCTATAATAATGTATATATAATATTTATATGATCTATATATATTCTAATATATAATCTAATATGCCTACAATGATCTAATATCTACTATATGATATATAATATGTAATATATAATATATATGTAATAATATCTATAATAATCTAACATGTATAAAGTAATATGAGAGAGAGATGGGTGAAAGCATGCCGTAGTACCTCAAAGAAACTTGAATAAACTTTCTAGTGTTTTTCATCAGCACTTTTTACTAACTTACTTTTAGCAAGTAAATATATGTATTAGATAGATGATAGATAGATAACAAAATTCACCAAAAGTCTTGAAACATTAGAGTGCTTGACTATCAAGAAATTACTAAACTATTATGTGTGATTATTTTGTTTATTCTTCTAGACATAAAATTTTAAAATAAACTCTTTTGAATAATTTTAAAGAAATTTTACAAAGATTAGTACATAGTTTATATATGTCCTTTACTCTACCTCCCCCAGAGTTACCATCTTATTATGTACCAAATAACCATTGTCTGTTTGTCAATTCTAAGAAATTAACATTGCTATAATTCTATTAGTTAAAACTTAGACTTTATTTGGATTTTACCAGTTTTTCCACTGATGTCCTTTTTCTGTTTTAGGATCCAATGCAGAATACCACATATGCAATGTTTTCTGTTTTGTCTTTTCCATGTATATTAATGCCTTGAGTATTTAATAGAACACAATTTTTAATATTTTTGAATCTCATTGATTTATTATGTCACTCTATCTTCGTAATTATAATATTGCATGTTTAAATGAGTTTTTTATAAATTACTTGAAAATCCATACTTCAAAATGAAAAGGCTATTTTTTTTTTGTAATAAAGCACTTTAAGATATAAAGAATTACTAATGATAAAACTACAATATGTTATGTTTCTTTTAGCTCTGTTAAAAAATGCATACTACACCACAGCTCAAAAATGAAATAATACAGTCATACATAGGTTTCTTTGTTTCCACAAAGCAAAGTTTATCCATGTACAATGGGAAAAGCCATTGAAATTCAACTGAAAAATATTTTAGACTTACCAAAATTCAGAATTTGATTATTTGCAGTTTAAAAAAAATGAAAACATATCTAGTGCCTTTGGAAGGAGTAACTTTTATTCTTTTTACATAATAAAAATGGAAATCATTATTAGAGAATGAATGCCCTAAATAGTTCTTTTTTTTTTGGAAGTATAACGGTACTTACCTGAAAAGTTATCAGTTGTTATATAGAGATAGTGCGTCATACTGGCATTAAAGATAAATTAATGGTCACACTAACTCTACATCATAACACTTTCATGTCAAAGATGTCAAGTTATGATAGCCTTTTAAAAGATGGAGCTAAGAATGTGAAAAAAAAGTGTTCTAATTTTTGCTGGTCTTAAATCTACAGATGGCGTTTTCAAGTTTTCTATATTAGTAATATTCTGTCTACTTCACTGATAGTCTCATACTCCAAATCTTTCAAATGAATTACAATTTTAAAATCAAACTATTTATTGATCAGAATTTTGAAACTTTATTTAAAGAGGTAATATTATGATCCCATATGGTTGCAAGACTAAGTAAATTGAAAGAATTTCATGTTCTATTGATTTATTCAGTGGTTGCTTTTTTTTTTTTTTTTTTTTCTCTCTCTCTCTCTCACTAGATAACTAGAGTGTGTCTGGTCACTGAGAGAATAGAATAGTCAGGAAAGACAAGAAAATTTTCTAATTTCCTAAGCCTTACTTTGTTGTGTCGGCATAAACATTTAAGAAAGTGAATTCACTTCTAAGTTATGAATTAAACATTTATCATTAGCCACGTGCCAGGTACTATGTTAGATATTATAGATGTGAAAATAAATGTCTGTCTTTCCCACTTGATTAAGAGTTGTTAATATAATACTCAAAACAAAGAGAATGCAAAATTCCCAATAGAGAGGATATCACATTATAGTGGTGAAAGCACGTAATAATAAACCACACACACACACACACACACACACACACACACACACCACGTTATAAGAAGCATATGAGAAATCTTCCAGTTTAAGAGAGGGGTGCATATTAGGGGTCACATTTAAGTCAATATTAAAATGTAAGAGGGAGGGAAGGAAGGAGGGAGGGATTCCAGATGAGAAACAGATAAATACAGAGATGAAGCATTAGTGAATTTGGACAAAACAGTTTGATGTGGAAAAAGCTTGGAGTATATGAAGGAAAATTTGGGGGATAGAAAATAGAAAGTAGGCAGTGATGATGGTAGGGGGTCTGGTGTGCCATTCTAAGTGGTCTGGATGATGTAATACACACGGCATTACCCAGGTTCTAATTCTGTATTATACCTCTGAGAACAGAGTACCCTTTGCAGAATGAGAAGGAGTAATAATAAATTTGCTTAACAAAAGAAACATAAAGTAGTTTATTATGTAAATAGCCTGCCTCATGACAGCAGTAAGCTTATCTATTTTGTTCTACATATATCACTAGTTCACAGCCTGGAGGGGGAACTCCATGTGTGTATATCTTGAGTGAATTAATGCATAGGTGCTGACCATCAAATAGAAACACAACTTATTTATAATTGTGCGTGCGTGTGTGTGTGTGTGTGTGTGTGTGTTTCACAGGACAGTACATCCCCCTCTGTGATGAAGATGGTTACTACAAGCCAGCACAGTGCCATGGCAGTGTTGGACAGTGCTGGTGTGTTGACAGATATGGAAATGAAGTAATGGGATCCAGAACAAATGGTGTTGCAGATTGTGGTAAGAATAAGGATTGCTTATTTAATAATTTCTCAAGCACAAGATGAGTTCTTAAGAATCTCATTAATTTGCCCAAGCATTTAAGGAGGACATACTCTATGCAAAAAATGTAGAATATATTGGGGAGGGAGGGGTGACAAAAAGGGTCACTCCTAGCATATGAAAACCTTGTGTAAATAATAAATAGAATGCATTACTTATTTGAAGGGAGAAGAATTAAAAGGTGAGTTCCTTTTACTATTTCATATACAGAAATGTTAAATACCTCCTGTTTTCCTCTCAAGTACAGCATATTCTTGTCATCCACTCTATTCCAAGTTGGCTAACTCCAGTGTGTGCCTTGTCCCCATATGGAACCCTTTTGTCTGCATACCTTCGGAGAAATTGACCTAGGGAGTATGTGGGCTCATTCACAAAAGAAAAGCTAACGTTTTTGAAGGAAAGGTCCACAAATTGCAGCTATATGAGCATATCTCCTTATATTTGGGTAGGAAAAATATAGTTTAAATGTTTGAAAGGTAATTATAATTAATATATATAATTATATATATATAATTAATATTCTAATTCTTTTCATGGAGGTGACTTTTTTATGTGTAAATCTAAAAATAATATTAGAGTTAAGTTGCACATCATGCACATGTATTTTAAAGTTTTAAATGTGGTATCTTTTTGCTTCATAAATTTTTTTTTTAGAATGCAAGTTTCAAATGAGTATTTTTGTTTGTATGATGAGTTTTCATTACAAAACTCATTTAGCTATACACACACACACACACACACACACACACACAAACACAACATGCACACTCCCATGTTCATGCACACATATATACTAGGAATTAATGGATTGTGTCTCAATATGCATGGCCAAAAATGAAAATAAAGTACTTGGTCAATCTTGTATTTTAGATAATGTCTAGTTGTCTCTTTTAAGTGGTATTTATTTATTTTCTTTCCAGATTTATTTAAATTCAAATTACTTTAGTTTCAAGAGTAGAATTTAGTGATTCATCACTTACATATAACATTCTTCCCAACAACTGCACTCCTTAGCCCATCTCTCTTATCCACCTCCCCTCCAACAACTCTGTTTGTTCTCTCTAGCTAAGAGTTTCTTATGGATTGCCTCCCTCTCTGTTTTTATCTTATTTTATCTTTCTTTCCCTTCCCCTATGTTCCTCTGTTTTGATTCTTAAATGCCATATATGAGTGAAATCATACGGTACTTGTCCTTCTCTGACGGGTTTATTTTGCTTTTCATAATACATTCTGGTTCCATCCACGACACTGCAAATGGCAAGATTTCATTCTTTTTGGTAGCTGAGTAATATTCCATTGTATGTACATACACATACATATATATGCACATACATATACATATACACATAAATGCCACTTCTTTATCCATTCGTCAGTGAATGGACATTTGAGTTCTTCCCGTAACTTGGCTATTGTTGATAACGCTGCTACTTTATGCAATTTTTAAACTGATAGACCGTGATCATTTAAAAAGTATAAATGGTAAACTATATAAAGGTAATGACATCTAGTGCTTAAGTGCCTCTTCTGCATGTATTTATCCCATAATATTTTTAATAGCTTGGTTTTAGTTTTCTAGCCAACATTATTAGAATTAAGTGAGATAAAGTAGTATTAAGTAGATGCCTAACATACCTTAACATGTAAAGAGCATATCTTTGTAATATGTAGTTTAAAATGGCTGCATTATTAATTACACCAATTATCAGTGATGCCAATTATCAGTGATGAAAATAAAAACTATATGGGGATGAATTCAATGAGTGAATAAAGAAACTGTTTTGAGAACATGACTTCTGAGTTTTCTTAGCATCTTGAAATTATTAACAAGAGACATTGTGTAGGAGGATAGAAATAACATTATCTTCACATAAGATATGAATTTTAATGTGTTGTATTATAAAATCAATTTATAAACAATGGATTACATTAATAAGATTTGTTTTAATTAGCTACCTCAAAATTTTAAGACTAAAATATTTAAAAAGGTAGAAAATAAATGCACACTAACATAGGGTTGAAAAATAAACATTATGAGATATATGTACAATTTGGTCTCTATAAATAGTAATGAATAAATCCAAATATTTTTTAAAGTACTGACTACTTATGTTAGTTTTCTGTTGCTATTGTAACAAATTTCCATGAATTTATTTATTTTTTAACATTTATTTATTTTGAGAGACAAAGAGAGACAGAGCATGAGTGGGGGAGGGTCAGAGACAGAGGAAGACACAGAATCTGATGCAGGCTCCAGGATCCAAGCTGTCAGCATGGAGCCCGATGTAGGGCTCACACCCATGACCATGAGCTCATGACCTAAGCTGAAGTAGTACGCTTAACCAACTGAGCCACCCAGGTACCCCAACAAATTTCTGTAAATTTAGTGGCTTAAACTACACAAATGTATTATCTTAACAGTTTTGTGTGCCCAAAGTCCAACATGGGCCTTCTTGAACTAAACATCTGAGGGTCATCAGTGCTGCATACCTTCTAGAGGATCTAGGGGACAATCTGTTTCCTTGCCTTTTTCACCTTCTATAGGCTGCTCATATTTTTTAGCTCATGGACCCTTTCCTCCGAGTTCAAAGCTAGCAACGTTGCATCTCTCTTACTGTTCTCCCTAGTCACAACTCCCTCCGACTCAATATGGAAAGGTTCTTTGATTTTAAGGATGCTGGCGATCATCTGAGCCTATCTGAATAATCCAGGATAATCTCCCCATCTCCAGGTCCTTAACTTAATCAGATCTGCAAAGTCGCTTTTTTTTACCATTTAAAGTCACATTCACAGGTTTTACCGATTAGGAAGTGAAGGCCTTAAAGCAGCATTTATTTTGCCTACCACACTAATTGGAGAAATTTAAAATTCTTTGTAAAATTCAAAGTTTGACATGAGCCTCTATAAAAACTGGGCTAAGATCAATATTACTGAACTGGAAACCTTGCATATCAGATCTCCTTACTGATTCAGCTTTTTAGGACACAAATTCCAACAAATGATAGAGAGTGGATTTTTCCTTACCTTTGTTAAATAAGTTAAAGGCCAAAGTAAAATTGTACTAATTTGCTTAATTTTCATCAGAATTTTATGTATCTCAGGAAATTATCCCATTACTCAATCGAATGACATTAATAATAATGTTTACTTTTTTCCCTAAGCTATTGATTTTGAGATCTCTGGAGATTTTGCAAGTGGAGATTTCCATGAATGGACTGACGATGAAGATGATGAAGACGATATTATGAATGATGAAGATGAAATTGAAGATGATGATGAAGACGAAGGGGATGACGATGATGATGGTGATGACCATGATGGGTACATCTGATTAACGAGAGCTAAGACCTATAAATTCTACATTTCTATTATTTACAAAGTGATAACCTATTGAGAATTATCTTCTTTCCCTAAAACAAAAGGATTCTAAAACTCACATATATTTTGTATAATTATTTCAAATATTGCAGCTAATGTCATAGGACTTTATGTTTAAATAAGAATCATTTATCTTGAGTTTTTATATGCCTTAGAGAAAAAGAAAATGCATATGGAGTCTAGCCAGAGGGGAAAAAACATTAGGAAGAGCTACTGATATAAACAAATTTTCATAAGAACCAACTATGTCAATCTCCCACAAGCAAAACAACAACCAGGACTTGAGGTTGTATACGTTATTTTTCTGAGACATATTCTAAGTTAAATTTACAATAACTTATTAGTGGCCTGGGTCCCAAGTATTTTATAAAACTAAGCATGACCTTAATTGCTATTCCAAGGTAGCATCTTCCTAGCTTTACAGTGAGTGAGGGGATACCGACGGGTAAGAAAAACGGTAACAAGTGTAGAGTCCTCCATTGTGTTTTCATTAATAGTGATGTTTTCAATGATGAAATTATTCTGGATATGCTAGGATACTTTACAAAATGGCAAGTACGGAAAACCATGGATTCTGAAAGTTAAAAACTTCGTTGTCCTTTCTAATTTTTATTTTAAGTTGGATAGCGTTCTCATGTAGAATTTTTTTATATTCTAAAACAGCATGATTTCTTTACCTTTCTCGATTTCTTTATCTTTCTGACCAGCGATTTAGGGTGCAGAATTTAAAGTAGGAAGACAAAAGGAAAGATTAATTTAAACTACATTTTCACAAAGGTTTGTCATTTGCCTCAATGTCAAATTTAAAAGTCTTAATTCTTATTTTATTTCTTATTCAGATAAAATTTTGCATTTAATCCTAGAATTATGCCATTTTAATTACTAGTGCCGCAACTTAGAGACCGTATTGTATGGTGCCTTGCAAAATAGAAATAGAAAGGTTTTAGCATGCATACCAATATAGGATATTAGGCAATATATAAGCACACCTAATTAACAAATTAATACCAGTAAAGGTACTGCTGCTGGAATGAAGAAAATGGAAAATGTTTCTTTCTTTTTTTCTATTGTTACATAATTGCCATGTGGACTTGTTTATGATTATTGTGTAGAGTAGCATTTAAGATTTAACTGTAACAAAAATTACTTTAATTGCTGTATTTAAGTTAGCATGTTAATTGTGTAGACATTTTGGCAAACGATCACTTTTAAGTATATCAGACCTATGGTTTTGTGCCCATAATACAAATGGAAAAACCTATTGAATTTTATGCATTGGTATCATAATTTAAGCAGTGGGTCAACTTTTCTCCCAATATACAATTCATCGAAGGTAAAATTGGTGAATTATTTCCATTTGATTTATACTCACTAAAAAAGAAACTTTAATGTTGATTTTATGTAATATTTAAAGTACAATGCATTTTCTTTTTTACTGTTTATGTATAGTTTGCAAAATAAAGAATCTTGTAACCAAATTACACTGTTTCTTAATGATTTTCTGGGTTATAGATAGCACCACGGATTCTTAATATTTTCATTGATTTTTCAAAAATGAATACATCACAAACTAGCTAGGAGAGTTTTTTGAAAATTTTGAATTTCAAAATCAGAATCCTTGGCATCTTGGATATTCTTTTCCTGTATATATTAACAATTATTTTTATTTGTTGATTTGTTTTATTTATTTCATTTGTCAGAGAATTCCAAAGTAGATCATTTTTTTTGTTGATGGTGTTATTTTTAAACCCATTTTTGTGATAGCATATTTAAAATACTGAGCTAAATTTCTATAGCAACAGCAATTTTGAAGAGTGATAGATTAATTTTATCTATTTGATACATGTATAGGAATTATAAAATATAAGTTATGGATAGTTATAAGAAGACAAAAAAGATCCCACAAATTCTAAGTAGAGGTTTAATAAATGGACTTAAAGTAACAAATATAGCGGCCTTGAAATTAAGCTATTTTTTGAAAGAAATGTTATCTTTCAGGCTCCCAGGAAAGCAACCAATTCAATAGCAAATATAAAATTGAAAATATTTACATTATTAAACTTACGTAATGTATATGTTTGTATACAATATCTATTTGTATATCTGTGTATAAATATTCTATTTGTGGTGTATATTAGGCCTCTTGATCATCACTTAATTCATCTCGTATCTTTTAACTCAATACAACTATACTTATTTATTTATCCCCAAAATACCAATATTCAGCACTTACTCTAATCCAGGCACAATTTTAGGCACTATAAATTCACTGGTGAACAAAATAATCATGAAATTAATATTCTACTGTGGAAAATAGGCAATACATTTATTCCTAGCCTATAACATAATGTAATTGCATTGAGAATTAGAAAAAAATCAAACAAGCTATTTCCTAGAGTTCATTTGGATTAAAAATGATGTATTTTAAAAACTTAAGAGTCTTTGATACAAAATCAAAATTTTAAGGAAGCATTTTTTTGTTAAAGAGAATCAAATTACCTTAACATTTTGTGGCTTTAACATTTTGTGTAGGCAGCACATGTGCAAGTTAAAAATTACAAGAGAGTCAGAATCACGACAAACTAATATTTAAAGTTACTAGAAGAAAAGAGTAGAAACATACAAATAACATATCAAAAATTCTGGTTTGTCAAAAATCTAATGTGGAAATTCATAAATACATTTTGCTGTGCATATCTACAATGGAAATTTGGATATGTTACATAACACTATCAGGGAAACAAGCCAAATTAAAAACAATAGAAAACATTTTAATATTAATCAAAAGAACATGTAAAGCAAACCTTGTGCTTCTGCTAATCTTTTAATAAAATAAAATCAGTCAAGCCCAAATATCAAAATCATTAGAATTTTCTGATTAATTGATGAGATAGTGAGTTTTCTGTATAAATATTTACATATTTTCATTTTATCTGAAGCTCAAAAGAATGTGAAAAGTAACACAATATAAACATTGAGTCGTATAGCCTGTTCATAGTTTATTTAGAGTGGACTTAGAAATTTTATAAAAAGCATTTGTTTTGAAATAAATATTTTGATGACCTGTTTTGTATACCATGAATGATTCTGTGGCTGTATGCAGTGGGTAATTCAGGGCCCCATGCTTAATCCATTTGTGAGACCCCTAATAAATACCTGGGGAAGAAGTGGAGAAAGAAAACAAACAAACAGAATCATCATCATTAATGCATTTGTTTTGTCTGATACATAAAAGTACCTGCATGCACACACATACGCACAATTAACAGCATTTTTGTCTTTGATTTAAAAAGACCTAGCATTAGCTAGGTCAATTCACATTTATTTCTCTTCTTGCTTGTTCATGATGAAGGAAATATACTGCAGCATATTATATTTCTCAGATGAAATAAGAAAACACTGAAATCTATAACCTACCATGGTACAAATATATAAATAAATAATAGTATCAGCCTCCTGCAGTTTATTTTATTTAACGTTATAGCTGATATTGAGGTTAATATAATGGAAAAAACATTTTCATTCATACTGGTATGCATTTTGATATGAAATAATATCAACTTTTTACTTCTGTTTTAAAATATTTCATAAATTATTACTTGAATTTATCAAACTTTTATCAATGATTGAATCAAAAAACACTTCCAAAAAGAAAATTTTAGTGTTAGCTGTAAACAATATTGTAAACAATATGTCATCTCTCCTGGGGCAAGGCAATTTGGAATAGTCTTTTTGAATAATCCCTATTTTCTCTCCTCAAATGTATATGAATTTCTGCATCTTTGTGTTACCTAAGGCCTGTTTTCCCTATTTGCCTCATGCTTCAGTAAAAAGCTAACAAGTAAAGAATATAAATCAATACATCATGAAACATAATTTAAAATGACAAAAAGAAAAACTGTAGGTGAAAAACATAAAAATTTCATCAACCTGTATATCTCATCATACCCATATTCAACTCTTCAGACATCCTTGCGAAATTTATTTTAATATATTTTTAAATGATGAATCACCCTCTAAATCTTTAAACACATAAATACACACATACACAAACCTGGGTTTGAAATCTATGTCTCACATTTCTTGTCGGTCAAATGTGGTTTAGTGTTGTTGATGCAAGAAAAATGGCATGAACTTCATATGAAAATTCATTTAAAGCAGGAGCATCATGTCTGTCGTATAGTAAGTGCCCATTTAAAGTTAATATTTTTCTGTCAAGTTTTAAACTGGGAGAGCACTAGACCTACTGAAGTTTTCAAAATATGTTGACAGAATTAGCTTATCTTTTTAAAGCTTTTTTCCACATCCATTTAAACAAATGATCCAGTTTATAATATTTTCATATTACTAAATACAGGTATAAATAGTGCTTACATCATAAGGTCATTGTAAGCATTAAGATCAATTCACGCATATATACCTGGGGCACAGTAAACACCAAATAACTGCAATTATTATTATTACTATAGGGGCATGGCAGAGCAAAAACACACTAAAAATTAAAAAAAAATTCCAAGCCCAAATATCTGAGCTAGTTGGCTTTCCTAAGTATTTCTTCATTTTCAAGTAGGTATTTTTAAGAGTAATATTGCCTAGTATATGTGTACAGGTACTGCATGTACCATATATTAAACGCCAAATGCATTAAATCCATACAGTAAGCTAGGAGAAGGGCACTATATTTTTATGTTAGAGGTGAAGAAAGATATCCTGGAAATCACTAGTACTCACCATACCTTGTGTACATGAGGCGTCTTCCCTTTTCTTTTTCTTTGCAGTCAAGTTGGAACCATGTGACCAGTTCCGGCCAACTGACAGTGACCCACAGTAACGTGTGATGTTTAACAGGACAGGTGTCATCTATTTTACAGGCAGCTGAGATGACACAGTGATGGAGCTATAACTTCCGCCTACGTTTCCCATTTTCACTGGCCATTTCTCCACGTCATTCCACATTTCAATCTGCAACAATTATCCAAACTCATGCCATAATATTACGCAAAATGTAACATATTTTAAAAATATCTCAAATCCCTCTAAAGTAAAGCAGAGCATTGATGAACTAATTCAGTTGATTAATGACATGGATTCCTACAGTATCTGGTGGTACAGGAAATGCAGCTTCTATAGAGTCAGGATTCCTGAGCTCTTTCTGGTAGTACTTAGTGACGTTGGGCAAGCTGTTAACTTTGCTGTAACTCGGTTTATTATTTTTGAAATAATAAAAATAACGTTGGAATTTACTTGCTAAAGCTATGATGGAACTTCAGTGAGAATCCTAGTTAAATATCAATCTCCAAAAATTAACTACTATAAATAAAAGAAGAGTATGCAGAATGGTAAAAAGCATGGATCCTATAGCCTAACTGATAGGTCTTGAATTCTGGTTCCACTGCTCACTTGCTGGGTGATGTTAGGCAAGTTATTTAATATCTGTGGCTCAGTTTTCTCATCAGTGAAATAGGTATGATATTAATTCTCACTTCAAAGGGTTTCGAAGGAGGGTTACAAGCTTTAACATTTGTAAAGAATTTAGAACAATATTTGGCACTTATCAGTAAATAATAGTCACTCTTAAGAAGAGGAGAAGGAAGAAAAGTAAAATCAATATACTAGTTTCTATTTTTTTGATCCATCACATGTTTGTTTCAAGATAGAAATACAGATATAATTGTTTTTGTGTTTTCTTTTAGGAAGCGTCTAGTCCAGAAAAATTAGGTGACCTCTGAACATGACCCAGGACATCAATATGGAAACTAAATCATGAATTTGGGTATCAGTTTAGCGCAGTCCAATAGTAACTTCTTTTGTAATTTCATCATGCTCATTCTTAAAATGTACTTTCTATTTAAAGACTAACCTTTTCAAAACATTCATTATCCAGAGTTTAAGATGTCCTATCCAAAAGAGTGGTTATTTACAGAACCATTTCAATATAGTGTTCCCTTAATTTTTAATCTTTTTAATTGAGATATTAAATATTGCCAAATTTCATGTTTTTTAAGTCCCTCTGGGGTAATATTTAGAAGCTCCAGAGTTGAAAGAGAAGCAGTAATTAGATGGTACAAATCTGTTATAGGGCTTAACAGCAGTTGCAGCAAAGTGCCATTTTGAATTTATTAGACATAAAAGCCAAAATTTGTGAACAGCATTATGTATACTTTTAAAAACTTTAGTGTTTGGGGAGGAAAAAGTAGAGATGGAACCATGAGAAACATGAATGGGGCAATTTGACATAGCTTCAGAAAGAGTATGAATCTGAGACATGAATCATTTACATTCGCCCCATATTTGCAAACTCTCATTTTTCATGTACATAGATATCAGCATGAAAATAGGCATTATTGGTAAACTATTTCTTAGTTTATTTTAACCGGATAGCTTTTCCTGATATGACAGATAAAACTTAAAACATTTTTCTCTTAGGGTAATGTGTTCTAGGTGCTCATCGTTTCACTGCAAACAACAGATACTTTTTCTGAACTAATTTGACCATTTGGAAAAAGACAGATAAAAATGAGGAGAAAGTGCACTTTACTGTGTGGGGACATTAGCAAAAATAAGATTCAAATCTGGGCCTCACATTTATAAAATAAAATGACAGAAAAATAAGTGGTATATATGTTACATCTTGCCAAAATAACACATAATTTTATCTCAGGGTTGGTCCGGTTAGTCATGTGAATTGTGGACTATTGAGAGCACCGATTTATAAATTAATATGTATATTCATATCAGCTGCATAATTATAGGAGCAGTGAGTGTCTACATCAATCTCAGGTTAGTTTCTAAAGTTTGTGATCATTTGAATAAATGTTTATTTTCATGTCACTGTATGTGTGTCTCTGGTCTAATTTTTTTTTAATTGGGGCTTTCTGGAAGGACCACTATTTAAAATAAAGCCATCCTAGCCTCTCAAGGTGAGGAGGAACAGAAGAGATTTGATAAGGTTAAGCATTTCCTACATTAATTATTATATATGCTTGGAATTTATGGATTTAGCATTCAACATTTGAAGCATTCCATGACCATGTTTAACCATGGTCTAGGATATGCTGTAAGGGAAAGCTCTCAATGTTTATAAATATCACAGTCTCTATTTTAATTCTTCCTACTGAAAAAAAAGACAAATAATTAAGTCTAAAATGAAAATTAAACTTTTATAATAGCTGCTGTATTCTATTGCAGTGGTACTCAGTTAAAAATGTAGCATCTCTACTAATCACTTTCAAAGGGCATTCCTAAGGCACTATTTAGGCATGGGTTATTATGGATATTATAATTATATAATAATAATAATAATAATAATAATAATAATGCAATTCTTTTTGACTCTTATTCCTTTGACTCCTGTCTGACTTCTGGGAATGAACATGATACATTAAGAAAGAAAAACACAAGTTAGTTCGTCTTACACCGGTCAGTGCCCAAACAAGAAGAGGTCAATATTAATTGATACATTTAATCTAGGGTAATTATTATATTGGATTGTCATGCTTCTAATAATCTCTGTGCTCCAATAGCATATATCTTCAAACAAATGATGATTATAAATGGAACTCTATGTGTAGGACACATGCCATTAAACAGCAAGTCTTCGTGGGAAGGGATTCAGTGAATACTGACATCTCTTTAAAAGAAAGAGAAAGTAGCTGAGCCCCTGGGGCCAGAGACGAGCAACAAACGGAAGTTCTCAACAGTTATCAAAATAAATAAAATCAAAGTCATGTGATTAATATAACATGTTAGAGAGTCTTTTCTCTTCTTTTTTCAACTTTAGCCAAAATATGGCCCCAGCCATCAAAAATCTCACTTTTTGCCAGCATGTTTCACATCAATCATACATCTCTAGCCATATAGTTATTCTGTGACACTAGACACAATTTAAGGTAAATAAAATTGTGACCACTTGTTCTTTAATTGATCACCACCCATTTCTCGCCAATACCACAGGGCAACATGGTGGCTGGTGCAGGTGTGGTTACCAGGTGAAGCCTTGATTTTAGAAGCTTCAGCAGCAATAATAATTCCTTAACTTTTCTTTTCACCAGCAGAGAGGCAAAATGGCTAGAGATTATCCTGTTTCATGGTAGTGTCCATGCAGAAGCCCTCCACATGGATATTTACAGTTGGCAGCAAGAGAATTGATTGCTCAGCTTCATCCTCCCTCATATATCTGCCAAACGTGCTGGTTCATTCTTTTCCAGCTGCCTCACGAATGGCTGAAGGTAGACATACTTCCCTCTCATTTACCTTTATTGTCTCTTTTCTATTTCTCTCTCTTGGCAGTGTTAGAATATATGAGTTCGGGGGCGCCGGGGTGGCTCAGTCGGTTAAGTTGGTTTCCGTTCAGGTCATGATCTCAGGGTCATGAGATCAAGTCCCATGTTGGGCTCCACGCTGAGTGTGAAACCTGCTTAAGATTCTCCCTCTTTCCCTCTCTCTCTGCCCCTCCCCCACATTCATGTACATGTTCACGCATTCACACGTGCGTGCTTGCTCGCTCTTTAATAAAAAAAATACATAAAATTTTAAAAAGAAAATATGAGTCAATATCCAAAGTGTGTGCATACACATATGCATATACATGCATACACACATACACACACAAACACACATACCTTTTCTCACACTCACACAAACTAAAGAGAAAGAAGATACACATTAAGTTTTTTAATCAGATAACTTACATTAAAACATTTTTGAGTTCTCATTTCTTCTTCCACAGCATGCATAATGTGAAACACATAAGAATATAATTACACTTGGAAAGATGTTTACCGGCTTTAACATACTAAAAACTAATTATGCTACAGGTTCTATCAAAGTTGTGCTGGTATTGATGGAGCTTTTACTGATGTCTTCCTTGCATGAACAGACCATAAACAAATTGCTGCTGCTTTACAAGCACATTAATTTCTAATGTAGGAGGAAGTTTCTTGTTTGACAGACTGAGTTTGCAGTCCAAGCATTACCACCTGCTTCATCATAAAAGCATATGATGTGATATAATTGGGTTCTAAGTTAACTCCTTTATAAAATTAATGAGTAGGTAAGTGATTGGGTATTAAAGTAAAATAGTGAGTGATTATTTTATATTCCTACATTAGTGCCTATGAAGTAAAACTATTGGTAAATTGTCTACTAAACCTACGTAACAGTTGTTCTGGAATAATAATGCAAATTGTTTGCCTTCTACAATAACTCACATTTTAAGGACAAGTGTTTCACTGAAACTCTTAGTGTACTTAATATAAAGCCATAGAGAACTTGAAGTCTATTTTCATGGAAAAGAGCATTTGGCAAATTTATGAAGAATAATATTTAATCATTTTCTTAGGGAAGGTAGAAGCCTTGGGTAAGGCATGAAAAAAGAAAATTTTTAAGCAAGTAAAATAAATAAAATCTCAGCCCAAATAGCATCTTAGCTATGATGTCTATGTCAAGAGTTGCCACCTCCTTTAGACTGAGTTAATCTGCTCTTTAGCTATATTTCCATGGTGAGTTATAACATCCCTCTCTCACAAAACTTACTATATTGGAATGTAACTATTATTGGCATATCGATCTCTCAAACCCTGTAAGATATTTTAGTAGCTTGCTCTTTTTTAGATCCCAGCAATAAACACAACTATAGTTGATGCTTAAAACTTTTTAGGGAAAAGATTGGTAGGCAGAAAGCAAAGAGCTCAGACTGCAGAAGGGATAACAGAAGAGAGACGATAAGGTGGGATGGAGCTAGAGCGTGGGTTGGGCGGAGGAGGCTGGAAATTGAACCAATTATAGAAAGGCAAGTCTGATCGTTGCTGGGCTTTGGAAGTACTTTTGCAGAGAGCTGCTGTAAAGATGGTCCAAGTTTTGCGAGTTAGAAATATTTTAAAGAGAAACAGAATTTGCTAAAATGCAAGTGTGCTTTGAAAAATAAGGAGTGCTAACGGGCATTCCATAAATAGAGTTTTGGCAAATATGAATGTAATTATATGCTCTGTGGAACACACCAAACCCTAAACAGGTTTCCTCCAAAATATTTCGATAAACCTAAATATGTCTTAATGCTAATTCACTGGAAGAATCAATTGTCAGTCCCACATGGATACTTCTGCATCTGTTGACAGCTATGATACTTTTTATTCATTACAAGTCTCAAGGATAAAAATCTGATCATTGGCTTCAGGACCATTCCTTTATCCTTTGAAACCTAACGAGAAGGAACTGAACTAAAACAAACCATTTAAATGAAGGAAATATTATGATTGTGCCTATATTATTTTCACATTACTAAAGAGTCATCCTAAGGTCATGATAACTTCTGAAAGAATATTGTATTAATTTGATTATTTATACTGAAAGTGAAAGCAACCAAACTCAAACTACTATGAACAAAATGAGAAGTGTTGCATCTTCTCATGAGAAATTCATGCTGTGCCAGTCAACAGGCACAGCTTAATCTAAGCATTTACCCACCCATTAAGGCACTGTTTCTCTCTCTTTCAATTATTCTGCTTTTCTTTCTATTTGCCTGGTGGTAAAGTGAGGTTGCCTTGTGTTGCTGCAAATATGTCATCAACAGTTTTAGCTAACAGTATGTGGTTAGCTCAATAACCAAGCAGTAAGAGAGAGCCTTTCCACAATAAGTTTCTAAAGAAAAAAAAAAAAAAAAGACAAGAATTAACCCTGGTTGGCCTTGGTTGGGTACTATGCGGTTTTTGAAACCATAACTTTGACCTGGGCAATGTGGCATTCTCTTTGATTCCACCTCAGTTATGTGTCGAACTGTGACACTAGAGAGTGTGGTCAACCTATCTACATGGATGGAAAATAACATGGCTCTGTAATAAAGAATATTTTGCTTGCCTGGGGAATGGGGACATTGCAGATATTAAAAATAGAGGTAAGATACATAAACAAAATTTCGTGCTGTCTTTTTCCATGAAACTGTAGAGTACAAAGGAAATGTATAAGACATTATTATAGTTAATTCCTATTAGTCTTGTGTTCTTGCCTTTCTGTGCACACCTCCACAGAGAGCAGTATATTCCTGGGACCTGAACTCTTGAATCCTCCTCCCAACTCTTGACCTTATGGACTCCTTAACAAGATGTCAGCTTTTCTACCATAATGCAAAATTCTATTAAATGCAACACATTCTAATTACGAGGCTATGAGGAAACAGGCACTTGGATACGTCACTGGTGGGAATGCAAACAGGTACAATCTTTCTGGTAGGAATTTTGCATTACCTAACAAAACACATGCCCATTTACTGTCTAACCAGCAATCCCACATCTAAGAATCTACACTGAAGACAACTTCAAAAAATCCAAAAATACATATGTACAAGATTCTCTATAACTGCAAAACACTGGAAGCAATCTAAATGTTCATATATAGGAGAATGAATAAACTAAGGTATATCTGCACAGTGGAATATTTTCAGGTTTAAAAGAAATGAATGAGGGTGATCTCTTTGAAGTTATGTGACACGACTTCCAGGATATATTTTTAAATGAAAAAAAAAAAAAGCAAAGGAGTCTCAGTACCTCATGCAGTTACTTATTTTAATTCCACAGATAAAAGATTAGTAACTTTAAAGTGGATAAGTATGTCAGACACCATCTTAGCTAAGAAGACAGATTCTCAGTAATATGATATTATATATACCTTGATATACACCACAGAGAAGGCCAGCATGTCGCTTCTGTGATTTTTTTTTTTTTGCAAAAATTATAATAACAACAATTTAATCACAAGGAAACGTTAAACAATTTGAATGAGAGGTATCCTATAAAATAACTGGCCTGGACTCTTCAACATCCTCAAAGTCATGGAAGACAAAGAAAGATATGAAGCTGTAACAGATTGAAGAAAACTAATAAACATGACAACTAAATTCAGTAAGAGATGTGAATTATATTCTGGATCCGAAAAAGTTTAGTAGTAGGAAAAGTTGCAAAATTTGAACAGTTACAGGCAAGGTAGTGGTATCACATTGATGTTAATTTTGGGGCTCGGGTCATTTTACTATGGTTAAGTAAATTGACAAGCTGAAGGAAGGGCATAAGGGAGCTCACTATACTCTTCTGTAACTTTTATGTAAGTTTAAAATAATTTCAAAGTAAAAAATTAAAAAGAGTAAAAAAAAAAAATCTACAGAATTTGTATATAAGAGTTGATCATGAACATCTAAGAATTGGCCATAGTCTTTCAGAGCCGTTGACTCACTTCAAACAACCCAGATGAGGTGTGTTAGTTTTCTATGGATGCCATGATAAATTATCACCAACCTAGTGGTTTACACAACAGAAATTTATTGTCTCTCAATTCTGGAGGCTAGAAGGTAGAGATCAAGGTTTGTGTAGGCCTGTCTCCCAGCTTCTGGTAGTTTCTTTGTGACAACATAACTCCAATCTTCATGTAGTGTTCTTGTGTGCATGCCTGTGTCCATATGTCTTTTTTTTTTTTTTAAAGAACATCAGTTGTACTGGTTTAGTGCCCCACCCTACTTCAAGTTCACCTTATGTTAACTAAAGGCAGCTGTAACAATCCAGTTTCAAATAAGTTCACATTCTGAAGTACACTGCTGGGAATTAGGAAAACAATATGCTTTTTTCCATGTGATAGGAGATTGGTGCAGTGAACAGAAGACACGATTCAACCTGTAACACAAAGATGTCTGGTCCAACTCCCAGCTCCCTACCTACTCTAAGAAGGATTTTGTCAGAGGTTATGTTCATTTGTAATTGTATGCAAATATTTCAAAATGTTAATGATAAAACGTGGTATTACACAAAAAAAAATCATTTTATATAATAAGTCATGAGGCCTGATTTCAAGATCTCACTCCACCATTTACAAACTGTGAGTACCAAGAGTGTGATTATTCAGTACTTCCTTGTAGTATCTGAAAAATAAGTTTCTTTAATATAAGGTGTTGAGAGAGAAGTTTCTGGCACTTGCAAGTAACATGATGATGAGAACATCATCATAATGGGTAAGATGATGAGAACACCCAACGTTATTTTTGGAAACTAATAAATGTCTGGACATGTTCTATCATATGTTAAGTGTTCCCATAAAACTACTCTTAGGAAAATAATGTGATCATTGCAAGTATAAAGAAAATTGGCTAGAAAAAAGAAATAGATCCAAAAAGGTATAAGAATTAAATATGTTAAACAGACGTACAAAATTAGTAGGGCAAGAATCCATAAATCAAGTAATTAATAAGCCTTCTAGGAGAAAATGTAGGATCCGTATCTTAACTAATACACATGTTTAGATGAGTTAATATATGTCAAACATTTAAAAAAGGAAATCACAAAAGTTCTAGAAGAAAAATTTAGGCTTATTTATATGATCTTTGCACAGAGGAAGACCTTCCAAAGTCTTGATATTTCCAAAATCTGAATCTCAAAAGAAAATATTGGTAGATACATCATCATATTAAAATATTATAACTATTTTTAGTTTTTACAAGCTAATAACTGTTTACTTATTTTACAAACTAAACACTGTTTACCTATTTCAAACTCAATCAACAAATTTCAGCAAATATTTGCAGTAACAAAATCCACATAGGGCTAAAACCCTAATTAAATAAATATTCTTTGATTATATAAATAATAGACATGTTTCAAAAATTCTATTTTTAAGTTTATTTATTTATTTTGTGAGAGAGACAGAGAGAGAGAGAGAGTCCCAAGCAGGCTCCACATGAGCAGCGCAAGCCCCACACAGGCTCGAACTACTGAAACTGTGAGATCATGACATGAGTGGAAACCAAGAGTCAGGAGCTTAATGGACTGAGACACCCAGGTGCTCCTCAATGAGTCTATTTTTAAAGTAAAACACACACATACACACAGACCCCTATAATAACAATAAAATCCCAGTAAGGTGATGGTCCTCTACTGTAAAGGTAAGATAAAAAAAAATTAAGGACAATTTGGCAACTTTCACCTATTTGTAACATAGGCAATCGAAAACAATCCTAATACAGACAAAATGTTAAATCAGTTCTGTTGCCACAGGAACAGATGAAAAAAGAGTATCATGTAACCAATATAAATGGGAGCTTTAGAAAAATACCTGAGGGCATGTATAATTGTCCATAAATGAAATAAATACATATATATATATAAGGAGTAGTATTTTTCTATATTATATATAGAATGATTTTATGTATACATTAGAATAAATGCACATTTTCTATACATACATATTTAGAATATATGGCTTTTCAATATGTTGAATATATAAATAATTTTCATATACAAATAAATACATATAACACACCTATATCTATAAGATTATAATACATAAATATATGTATACACATATAGAGGTATATGTATACAAATATATGTATAAGAGTATACAGCATAAAAAATAGTATTCTATAAAAATAAAATATGCATATGCACATACATAGATATACATATTTGCATCTGTAAATATCTATAGACAGCACAATTTATTTTCACTTACTATTTAGAACAGCTATATGTGTGCTTATAGTGGTGAAATTTTAAATGATTTTTCTTTTCCATTTTCCATTATTCTGTACCACTTGATATATTCTAAATTTTTATTAATATTTTCTGAACTTACTACCAACTTGTGTTTATTAATTTTAATTGGGTAAACAACTGGGTATCAAAAGCTATAGACTTACTTCTTTTTTTTAATTTTTTAATGTTTTTATTTATTTTTGAGACAAAGAGAGACAGAGCATGAACAGGGGAGGGGCAGAGAGAGAGGGAGACACAGAATCTGAAGCAGGCTCCAGGCTCTGAGCTGTCAGCACAGAGACTGACGCGGGGCTCGAACTCATGGACTGCGAGATCATGACCTGAGCTGAAGTTGGATACTTAACTGACTGAGCCACTCAGGTGCCCCTAGACTTACTTCTTTACTGCAGTTGGTTGATTCTTTCTGTAGTTGTTGTGTCAGTGGAACCATTTATTCTTGATTGTGTCTGTTGAAAAAGAGCACATAACTTTTTTTTTTTTTTTACCCATAGTTCCTTTTGAACATTTTAATGTAGCAGGTTTTCACTCACACGTAAAAGACAGCCAGTGACATGGAAAATCTGTTTTCTTTTGTAATTCCTTATGGTGGAGGCCCCTGGCTCTTGATTTCTCAACGTGCTGATGTATATGGTTCTAATCTCATACTTCAGACTACCATTTTGACATTTTCACAGTTCATACCATTTGGGCATATGATTTAGCTTTCTGCTTCCTTTGGTTTTGAGTTTTGTTTATTCCTTTCCTACTACTCTCTCTTTCCATTTTGGTGAAACGCTCTATTTTTTGCCACGGACAGTCTAACCAGACCACTTACAATATTGAAAATATATTTTGGACACCCCCCTTTAAGAACTAACAAAATAATAAAAATATTTTACTTCTCTGTTTTAAATTGGTTGAATCAATTATGCCATAAAAATATGTAGTGAGCTCCACGCTGACAGCACATAGCCTGCTTAGGATTCTCTCTCTCCCTCTCTCCCTGCCCCATTCTCTCTCTCCCTATCTCTCTCTCTCAAAAGTAAATAAATGAACTTTAAAAAATATTTATCAAAAGATCTTTAAATTTGTTAAAATATCATATGTTGTTGAATAGATGATGATTCCTATGACTTCCGATACTGTTTATTTTATAACTTTGGTCTCCCATGTTGATTTCACCAGATTTTTATAAAGCACATTGATACATATGAGAATACAAATATGCTGTTAAAATAGATTTTACACAGGAGTTTTGTAGTATATAAAACTGGAAAGAACATTTTTGGATACTTATTACTGATTTTATCACAAATTTACAAAGACTTCTAACACAAGGGCCACATTCCAGTTTTCCTCAATCTCTAGATTAAAATGTAGCCATTAGTGGACCCATTTACAAACTTAAAACTGCCTTTTCCCCACAAGATTGGATGATATTAATGTCAATTCCCATTATTTAATTCCTTTGAAAAACCAAAGCACGCAGATATGCTGAAGGTCTGAGATCTAGAAAGTTGAAAGAAGACAGTATGGCAGCCTCTGGGTGTTGTTGTTGTTGTTGGTGGTGGTGGTGGTGGTTTTTTTTTTTTTTTTTAATTTACAAATTCTCTGTGATCAGATGCTACCTAAAATTTTGTTAGAGTTTCCTGGGGTCACAACTCTTTTATTTTGTAAAAAATACTCTTAAACATATGAATAGGGATGACACTCCTCTAACCTTACTTTCCAAGATCCAGGGTGTAGAGGGATGGGAATTAAGATTCCTTTGGCAACATCTCCCCTTGTTATTTTTCAAGATCATAGTCTCTCATTTTTCATCACAGATTAAAATGATACAATGATTGTACAGGGCAATTAATAATGATAATATGTCACAGAAATGGCAATGATAATAATGTGCTGTGCAAACAAAAGTCACAATGACCTTTTTCCAAAGACTTAATTTACCTCAGCTGAATCATTTTCTCTACATCCTGAGGTGGGAAACTTGAAATTGTATTAAAGGTAAATTACCTGGAACTGCTCATAAGGCAGTCAGTAAAAACTGAAACAGCATAAGAAAACCAGATCTTTCTTGTGGCCCTCCTCTCCTCTGTTCGCACAATGTCTTCCATGGCTCTATCCCTTAAAACCTTTTACCAAGATTGTTGTAAATGTCTCTTAACAGACCACTGTTCTTCCAGAACCCCCAGTTCTCATCTTCTACCAAGAGCTTCTTTGAACACCTGTGGCATCCTCTTACAATATTGTCCTTTCAGTTTGGAATGATTTAATGATTTCCCATCACTTCCAACCCCCTTGGGATGGCCCCTTCAAACTACCCAGCCATCTACCCAGCCATAAATCTGTCCACACACTCCATGTTCCAATTCAGCCAGAATAAATGACTATGATCTCATTTGCCTCTGTGTCTTTGTGTAATATCTGAAAGTTTTATTCCTTCCCCATCTATGTAATTCCAACTCATCCTGTTAGTCTCTATACAAGTCAAGGTTGAATTTCGTCCACCAGTATACAACGTCCCTCCTTGAAGACACTGTTCCCATGGGAGGATTACAAATGTCCAGCCTGCTTAACTCAAATGAAACTTTGTGACTTGTTTTGCCGAATGTGATGTATGCAGAAGTGACATGAAGCTTAAGAGCATGTGCGCCTCATTTTCTTTTTTCCGTACCATGAACCCAAGAACAATCCAGATAAAGGTTGCTCTATCAGCTTGTATACTTGAGTGAAGGTGACGTAGAACAGATCCGTGACTCGCCTGTGACGGACAGGTAGAGCTGATGTTACTAAGATTTTATAGTCCTTTGTTATCATAGCATACACTAACCTATCACGACAGATGCATTGTCTGTTTCTACATTGTAATTGCTAGCTTTGTTTTTCTTTTGGATTATGTTTCTCTCACTAGCCTTTGACATCTTCAAAGAAAGGCATTGTGATTTTCAACTTTTGTTTCCTTTAGCAAACAATAAAAGACATTGTACATAAAAGGAAGGAAATGAGGGGCGCCTGGGTGGCGCAGTCGGTTAAGCGTCCGACTTCAGCCAGGTCACGATCTCACGGTCCGTGAGTTCGAGCCCCGCGTCGGGCTCTGTGCTGACAGCTCAGAGCCTGGAGCCTGTTTCCGATTCTGTGTCTCCCTCTCTCTCTGCCCCTCCCCCGTTCATGCTCTGTCTCTCTCTGTCCCAAAAATAAATAAAAAACGTTGAAAAAAAAAAAAAAAAAAAAGGAAGGAAATGATTGTTTGTTGATAAATGAGAATGACGATTTGTTGTAAAAATAGAAGTCAACCACCCCATACTAGCTCAAGGATTCAGATAAAGGCATAAACAATTATACACTTAGGCAATAAATCAACATTTTGATACTTTGTAACTAGTTCATTTCGATTTGACAGAGACTAAATAGACACATATAAGCACACACATTTGCTCCATTTTTTTTTCAACAATGACTTATTGTGTGCCTAGCATATGCTTGGTACGTGCTGGACATTTCAGTACCAAGGAACAATCCTGTCCTCAAGGAGGGGAGGATTCTAGAGACACTTGAAATATGGCAGCATATAAACAAAACACTCAAGAATAGCTAAGATTTAATTACAAAGAGCAGGGCAGGCATGTGAGGTAGAGGAAGGAGGTGGCATAAATGCAGAATCTAGAATCAAAAGAAAGCAGTGAGAATGAGATATAACATTATAGTTGATGAGTAGGATGTCAGGCAATGAGTGGAAAGAACAGGACTGAAACAGTATTTAGGCCGATCATGAGGCACTGCCATGCTACAATAGGGAGCCTAGACTTTATCACAAAACCTGTGGGGAGTGCGTTGAAAAACTTTTATTAAAGAAATGACAAGAGCAAATTAGTGATACAGAAGTTGCAGTCTAGAGACACCTGGGTGGCTCAGTCAGTTAAGCATCCAACTTCAGCTCAGGTCATGATCTCACAGTTTGTGAGTTCGAGCCCCGTGTCGGGCTCTGAGCTGACAACTGAGAGTCTGGAGCCTGCTTCAGATTCTGTGTCTCCTTCTCTCTCTGCCCCTCCCTGGCTCCTGCTCGGTTTGTCTGTCTCTCAAAACTAAATAAAACATTATTATTTTTTTTAAAGTTGCAGTCTACAAGTATGTGGAGAACAGATGGCGGTGGCGAGGGTGGTGAAACTAAAGACATGGCCAAAGTTTTTTAAATGGTGGTCTTGTGTCAAAACGATGAGCTGGGGCAGGCATATCTTCATTCTCAGGAATTTAAGAAATTGAAAGAATTCACCAGCAACTGCAAGCTATTAATGAGGAAAGGTGGTGATGGCAACCAAACTCATGAGCAGACAGACTCAGTGAAGGTTAGAGACAAATAGACATCTGCTGGAGTAAGGAGAAACGGACAATGAATGATTCATGTCAACAATGGAGCATTAGAGTGGAAATACACAAACCTGGGTCTTAGGTGTCTAAATCGGCCTTAGCTCCAGCTTTGGCTCCCATGAGCTCTGCCTCTACCATAGGTTCTCTGTTTGGCTTCAAACAATATGTCCATCTCCTATACTGCTCCCCATGTGTCCTTAAAATTATCCACTCATTTTTGGACTTAAGAGTTTCTGCTCTATAAATAGAGGATCTTAACAGGTAGTAGATTGATAGCCATATGTTATCAACAATAGCTCCCATGAACTTCATGCAAGCAATCATACAGCAGAAGGAATGGCCTATGGGATATATAGCTTGCCAGGGAGGGTGAAATGACCTAAAGCCACAGGCAATTTGTTTTAAAGTTACCTGTTCTGAAACAAATATATACTTCAGCTATTGGGAAATTAATCAATATGTCTCTATATTTCAGTATAGGAAAGCAATTCAAATTGCACAGCTTGGAAAAATCACCTTGGGGTATTTCCAGATGAAAGATGCTATCTTACTGTAAAAGGCTATTTTTCACTCCTTGGTATTATATATTTCTCTTTTAATAAGTTTACCAGCTTCAGGGCAATAACATTTTGTTACATGTTGCAAAGTGTTTTGATGTGTATCCAGATTCCTGTTGAACATTTTCTCTTATTTGAGATCCCACTGCACACAATTATTTTGGGCCAGGGGGAAAAGGGATCTTGGGTGACAGATGACAAATTGAAATATTTGACAATCTTCTTGCAGGTTTTGGTCCCACTGGGATCTGATGTCAGTAAACTTGTGATGATCCAATTCCTGGCACAATGAACTACATCAGCAGAATAGCCTCAGATTGCCTGGGAAGTGTAGTTGCGAGTCAGTGACACATTAGAAATACTATTTTTTCCGGGCATCTGGGTGGCTCAGTTGGGTAAGCGTCTGACTTTGGCTCAGGTCATGATCTAGCAGTTTGTGAGATCAAGTCTCGCATGGGGCTCTGTGCTGACAGCTCAGAGCCTGGAGCCTGTTTCAGATTCTGTGTCTCCCTCTCTCTCTGCCCCTCCCCTCTCACACTCTGTCTCTGTCTCTCTCTCAAAAATAAACATTAAAAATTTTTTTTAAAGAAGTACTTTTTTTTCTATTTACTATGATAACAGGGAATGAAGAATTTGATGAAGGCATGAAGGGTAAAAGGAGGGGATCTTTTCTGCAAAGCTTTACGATCTAGGTCAGACTGTGGGCAGTCACAGTGGTTGTTACTCCCAGAGGACAATGTAGACCAAAGGTTAAGCACTAGACTAGAAATCAGAACATTTGTTCACACACTTGGCTATAGGAATCTCATCATTGATCTTTAGGTTCTCCATTTTTTTATATATAAAACCATAGCCTTGCTCTCATATGTCAGGAATTACTATGATTATGACTGAAGCAAATAGAGATATTTCTTAAGAGTTGTTAACTGAAAGAGTATTATAATAACAAAGCAAAGCTCTGAAATAAGAGGTTACCATCTCTTCAAGTATATTTGACAGGATGTGCCAGACCTAGATTATGAGATACTAAATTTCAAGTTACTGGCTACTACTTTAAGGAATCACTTGTCACACATTTCTAAACACACTTCTAAACAGCACTATTCTAAACACACAACAAATATAAACACTGAAACTGTATAGCAAATATTGATTATTCAGATGTTCTTAAGAGGGTTATACATACATATATACGTATATACATATAATATATATGTATATACATACATATACATACATATATACATATAATACATATAATAATCTATACAATATTTACTAATTTAGACAATATATTAATATAAATTATATAAATATAAATATATTATATAAATATAAATTATATTCCATATTATATATGTATATAATATACTATATAGTAATGTATAATTATATATTAATTTATTATAATATATATTAGATAATCAAAAAATGAAAGAATGGGATATTTTAATTGGTATTTATTGATTTTAATGAATCATTTAATTATAACTTCATGCAGAGAATAGTGAAATTCCAGTAGCAAACTGGTAAATTCTGGAAAATATTTGTGGACCCAAGTTAGAACTGTCCTAAAGAGTATTTGGAATGAGCGCTGCCAATATTTGACTTGATGGCCTTCATTTGACTGAAATACTCTATAGAACAATAATTCTTTTAATATGTTTACAAATCTTACTGATCTTTCTGGGAGCTAGTCAGTCTTTTCCGATATGTGTATTTACTGTTTTAATCAATTTATTTTCAATTTTATTATTTTTTAAATTTTAACTTTCTCTCCAAGTTTGGAGAGACACTCTAACTTTGACTATGTGGATTACTAGGAATTACAATGGACAAAAGGATTGTGAGCATCCTCTGTATATCCATGGAGATCGTACAATGTCTTTCTCCCAAACTGTGAAACGGACACCTCAAGTTCCGTTGCTTTTCTCTGCCTCAAGTGGAATAATATTCAAACAACCAGGAAGAAGAATTATCCAAACTTGCCTTAAAATTAAAATGCCAAGTCTGTTTTGTGGTTTGTTATCAAATCTGTGCTGTCTAATAGGATGGTTAATTCTAGAAACTATGTTGTCCATTTTTTTGAATTTGTTATTTTAATTCTAGTTAGTGCACAGTGTAATATTAGTTTCAGTTGTACAATTCAACACTTCCATACAACACCAGGTGCTCATCAAAAGTGCCCCCCTTAATCCCAATCACCTATTTCACCCATTCCCCCCCACACACACTTCTCCTGTGGTAACTATCCACTTGTTCTCTATAGTTTGGGGTCTGTTTCTTGGTTTGCCTCTCTCTCTCTCTCTCTCTCTCTCTCTCTCTTTCTCTCTCTCTTTCCTTTGCTCATTTGTTTGGTTTCTTAAATTCCACATATGAGTGAAATCATATGGTATGTGTCTTTCTCTGACCTATTTTGTTTAGCATAATATTCTGTAGCCCCATCAATGTCATTGCAAATGGCAAGATTCGTGACTAACCAATGTGATTTTTGAGCACTTGAAAAGAGGCTAATGCATCCAAGAAACAACTGAATTACTGAATTTTTTGTTTTGAATAATTTAAATTTTAAAACTGAAGTAGTATGAAACATTTTTGGGCTAAACACAACTTTAGTGTTCTCACAGGGTACATCTCACTTTAAACATTTAATTATGCAAGGTATGTTGCATTGTGGTGATTATTTGGGACATATATGCCATTTCCAGCTTGCATGATTACATAGAGGAAACGACATAAATTTTAAACAAAGAAATAATACTAATTCAAAAATCAATTGGAGATACAGAAACTAATATTGTTATAAGAAAAGTGGAGAGAGAGAGAGAATATGCTTTGTACATTTAATGATTAAAGACAGTTATAATCTGGTGGAGAGAACAGAATAGAAAAGTTGTGTGTTATGTAAAACAAATATGTTAAGGCTGACAAAAGAGACACTATTAAGAGATATTTTTAGAAAATAGATAATGGATTAGACAAGGATTTTTCCTCTCAACACTGAAAAACTGTCAACAAGACTAGTTGTTTAGAATCAAAATTAATTTTAACAACAAAAGAATTTAAAGACTTTTTAAATAGGCTATCAGCCTGTAAATTTAGACTGCTAAATATGGTTGGCATTCTTGCATGCATACACACACACACACACACACACACACACACACTCACAGAAACTATTTGGTAGAGTAAAAGACAACTTTTATTTTAGCTATGAAAATTTTGATAAAAACTGAAAAAATATTTTACAAGACCAAATGAGCTTCAATTTAGCCCCCCAAATATTTTTTACAGAATATGAAATCTTTCTAGAAATGTCAAAAGTTAATTGATTCAATATTTGAAAATACTATTCTTTGGGCACTGGGTGGCTCAGTCAGTTAAGCATCCGACTTTGGCTCAGGTCATGATCTCATGGTTTGTGAATTCAAGCCCCGTGTTGGGCTTTGTGCTGACTGCTCAGAGCCTGGAGCCTACTTTGGATTCTGTATCTCTCTGCCCCTCCCCTGGTCAAGCTCTTTCTCTCTCTCAAAAATAAATAAACATTTAAAAAATACTATTCTTTTACTTTAGGTGAATCATACAAGAGGCATTGCCTAATTGATGTATTGGTATGTTTGTCTCAAAGGGCTTCCAAATTTACAAAGAAATGTAATTTTTCAGACTAAATAATTAAGTTTAGGGAAGAGATATTTTTAATACATTACATACATTAAAGAATAATTTCAGCTACAAATGAAAAAAAAAGTTTTCTATCACAGTGATGGTATTCTAGCTGTGTTAGAGCAAAAATTCAGGGTTATTAGAATTCAAAATAAAAGACAACTTCAAAGTCAAATCAGTTCTCAAAAAGATGAATCAGTTTTTTCATTGTGTATACAAATGCTAACGGAGAACTTTTAAGTATGTTTGGAACAGAATCAACATGTGAGTCTAATGTTTCAACTGTAAATTTCAGCAACTCAATATAAACAAAGCATTTCTGAAAAAAATAGCATAAATGGATATAAGTATAAAATATACATCATATTTTGAAGTCTGAGTTCAAAAAATGTTAAATATTCACTGATGACTTTTTACATTGATTACATATTAAAATAACATTATTTTGGATGTACTGAGTTATATACCATATTAGTTAAATTAGTTGCATTTGTTTTCTATTTTACATTTTTTAAAAAGTCGGTACTAAAAAGTTCATTACCTTTGTGGACAACATTGATCTAGATGTTCAAAAACTTTATAGATCAAATGTTTTTGCTGCTCTTGTGTCTTAAGTTTCTCCTAAAATTTAAAATATGCCATAGGTTAGCTTTCAACATATCCTATAAGGCTAAACAAAACATTTTAGTTTGTTTTGCAACTATTTGATTTGATTTGATTAAAAAAGTGTTTTGAATATAGTTGAAAAATAGTATTACATTGGTTTCAGGTATCCGATGTAGTGATTCATCTTTTCTATACGTTATGTTGTGCTCACTCTAAGTGTAGTTACCACCTGTCACCATAAAATGCTAGTACAGTATCATTGACTATATTCCCACTGCCGTGTTCTTTATTCCTATGACTTATTCATTCCAAAAACCTGTATTTCCAACAAGCCTTTACCCATTTTTTTTTCCACCTCTGTCCCTCCCCTCTGGCCGCCATTAGCATGTTCTCTGTATTTATAAGTCTGATTCTCCTTTCTGTTTGATTGTTTATTCATTAATTTTGTTTTTTTTAAGTTCCATGTATAAGTGAAATCATATGACATTTGTCTCTCTCTGTCTGACTTACTTCACTTAGCATAACGACCTCTAAGTTCACCCCTGTCGTTGCAAATGGCATATCTCATTTTTATGGCTGTGTGGTATTCCATTGTAAATGTGTACCACATCTTCCTTATCCATTTGTCTCTTGGTGAACACTTAGTTGGCTTCTTTATCTTGGCTATTATAAATAATGCTGCAATAAGCATAGGGTGCATGTATCTTTTCAAATTAGTGTTTTCATTTTCTTTGGGTAAATATCCAGTAGTGGAGTTATGGGATCATATGGTATTTCAAAGCAATCTACAGTTTTAGTGCAATCCTTATCAAAATACCAACATTTTTCACAGAATTAAAACAATAATACTAAAATTTGTATGGAACCACAAAATACCCTGTATTACCAAAGCAATCTTAGAAAGAAAAACAAAGTGAATGTATCACAATTCCAGATTTCAAGATGTACTATAAAACAGTGGTAATCAAAACACTATGGTGTCTGCATAAAAATAGACACATAGCTCAATAGAACAGAATAGAGAGCCAGAAATAAACCCATGTTTATATGGTCATTTAATCAATGACGGAAGACACAAGAGTAGGAAATGTGGAAAGGCAGTCTCTTCAAAAAATTGTCCTGGGAAAACTGGACAACTATATGCAAAAGAATGAAACTGGACCATTTTCTAACACCATGCATGAAATACCCTCAAAATGAACTAAAAGCTTAAAGGTGAACCTGAAACCATAAAAATCGTAGAAGAGAACATAGGCAGTAATTTCTCTGACATTGGCCATAGCAGATATGTCTTCTAAGGTAAGGGAAACCAAAGCAAAAATAAACTATTTTTATTTTGGTGTATAATACACCAAAATAAAAAGCTTTGCATAATGATAGAAACCACCAACAAAGCAAAAGGCAACCTACTGAATGGAAGAAGATATATGCAAACGATATATCTGCTAAAGAATAGATATCCAAAATACATGAGGGACTTATACAACTCCAAAAAAAACACAAACAAACAAAAAAAACCACCACTACCACCAACAAAAACAGTCTGATTAAAAAATGGGCAGAGGACTTGAATATACATATTTTCAAAGAAGAAATACAGATGGCTAGCAGACCCATGAGAAGATGTTCAACCTCACTTATCTTTAGGGAGTTGCAAATCAAATCCACAATGAGAGATGAGCTTACTCCAATCAGAATGGTTAAAATAAAAAAGACAAGGAATAACCAATGTTAGTATGGACATGGAGAAAAAAGAACCTTTGTGCACTGTTAGTGAGAATATAAATTGGTGCAGCTACTGTGGAAAATAGTATGAAGTTTCCTCAAAAAATGTAATTATTTTACTTGAAAAATCTAAATTGTTTATAATAATTGTGTGTTATAGGAATAAAATGTTTCTATGATATGAAATGGATTAGAACATCGATAAAACTACAAATATTACATATAATAAAGTATGTGGAAGTTAAGTTCCATGTTTTGGGCAGCTGATAAATTAGAGCAAACATGCCAAAGTTTAACATTTTTATTCATTGAAAGGTGGCCTGAAATACAGTTCTTTTTAAGATTCCTAAATGGCCCAGATTATGTGAGTGTCATGTAATATTTTCTAATTTTATATTGAGAAAGTAAGGTATAAATATAGTAAGTGAATCAAGGTTCTGATAGCCATCGGGAGGAAATCCAGAAGCATGTTGATACCTTTACCTGCAATGTCACAGAACATCCATTATGCTTGTCTGCTAGGATTTACATTTTCCATTTCAAAATGAAACTTGCCTTCTAACCCTTTAGTTAATGTGAAATTTGGAATTTTAGCAAAAGAACAATCAAATTAATTTTTTTAGTTGTTTAATTTGTATATTTTTCCCTGGTGAGTCTGTGGATTCATTCATTAATTCAAAATTATTTGTAATTCCATTTTTTAAAAAATTCTTTAATGTTTATTTTTAAGAGAGAGAAACAAAGCACAAGTAGGGGAGATGCAGAGAGGGAGGCACAGAATCCAAAGCAGGCTCCAGGATCTGAGCTGTTAGCCCAGAGCCCTACGTGGGGCTCAAACCCATGCACTCTGAGATCATGACCCAAGCTGACTGAGCCACCCAGGTGCCCATTATAAATCCATTTTTATATTTATTCTCCAAATCTCCTCCCACTCCAAATATAGTGACATCATGCTGGAAGCTTGAAGTTTGTCATAATTGGAGTATTCATGTCACGTTAATGGCAGAAACTATAAATCAAGTTGTTGTTTTTTTTAATTTTCTTCACTGATATCTTGTTGTAAATTACTTACAGCACAGCCCAATGAAGATATCAACTTTTCCGGAGTACTATTCTTTGCAACACTCTAAGCATGACTATTAACCTCCATCTTGAAAATTAAATTGGCTCAGTGGGCTTTTGTGCTTTAAGAATAACATGCTCATATGCAAAGACTAATGAAAGGCTGACTACTAGTCTAGTGTCTATTCTTTAGAGTGGTGCATGGAAATCAAAGGATTGAAATAATCTTCATGTATCTTTTAAGAGGTACTGACACACAAATGCTATTCTCTATCAACAGGAGCATTTGGGCATTTCCAGCACATCCATTTTGTATCTTCATGCAGAGGCTCATTTCCACAACTGAAATGCTCCTCTCCCTTCTGATTTCCAGTTAATTCCTAGCTCTTCATGCTTCTTGATTCAGCTCAAGAGTCCAGATTGAATTGAAGACTCTCTTGGCTTCCGTACTACCCCAAGCTTACTTCTACCATGGCATTTACCACACTGTTCAGAAAGATGTTTATTTTTCTACTGTCCCCACAGCACAGCATGAACCTGGACAGCCAAAATGTGTCATTTCCAGGTTCGTATTCCCATGGACTAGTATATTGTGCGGCACTAAATTCAGCACTAATAAATGCTTGTTGAAGTATTAAGCTGCTTAGTAAAGCTCTGGATTTGGACAGTTTGTTTAAACAAGCCCTTCTTCATAATAACTTCAGACTCTCTGTAAATTACATTGACTGCCTCTATTCCCCAGTTATCACTGGAAGTAATCTCAGTGGGATTATTTTAGTCAGTTTTCATCCATGTAAATGTTGGAATGCCAAAAGTGACATATTCAGCTCATTAGCTGGCAATTTGGTACAGAATTCAAGACTGATCTTTTTCCTTTTGAGGACAATATATTCCTAAATACCTTCATATGAGATCTAAAAACATCCAGTCAATTATAAAATTGGCATAACTTATTTTTCTGACAAAGATATAAACATTCAATCAATAGTAATTTATAGGATGATCATTAACATGCAAGATTAGTCATTTCAGAATTAATTGTATGAAATATAAAATAATGAGAATCAGTCCTTTAAAGGCATATTTCATCAGGCTAAATATATCCTTGTCTCTGTGAGGAGGGTTTTAGGTTTTTGTGATCAGCTCTGTCCCTTCATATTGATGCATTTTTAAGTGTGATTATTCTCTTTCATAGGATAAGTGAGTATTTATTACACCCATAGGAGAAATCATTTCTTAATTATTTAATGACTTATAGACAAAGATCCTGCCAGTTGCTAGGGCTCTTCACCTCCTTTGCAGTGCGAAATGACAAATTAATGAAGGTCTTCTTATCAGATATTTCTACTGAGCTCTCTATACACAAGGAAAGTTAATGTCTTTGTGTTACCTTAATGTAGACGTAAAGATAATTCCCAAACTACACAGATATGGAAAGAAGAACTGCTGCCCACAAGCAGCAGACTTTACTTGCTCTAAGAAAGTTGCCCTTGGGGAAGGCAGTGTGTGTGCGTGCGTGTGCGTGTGTGTGTGTGCGCGCACGTGTGCGTGCGTGTGCGTGTGTGTGTGTGTGTGTGTGTGATATAAAAGACAGAAAGATTGTTTAGAACAGACTGTAGTATATAGTACTAGAATAATAATCAAGAGGTCCAAAATTTAATCAAAGATTCACCACAATTTGCCTGCTTTTCTGAAAACTGCAAGGTCCACAGTGATTTCCAAATTTGGGATGAAATTTGAAATCGAAGTGTTCTGACAGTTCCACATGCACTGCCAACTGATGTTCAGGCCCATGCAATCATCGAACCATAGGACCTGGACACGCTCTGTCCACACCCACTTCCTCATGTGCTCAATTCAACGTCTTTAAATGTGTCTCCTTCTTTCTTCCCTCTTTCCTTGCCTTTCTTTCAAAAATATTTGTTGAGTACCTATTATGAACCAAGTCTTTCATTATGTACTGGGAATATACAGGTAATCAAATCAGTTTTATTCCTGCTTTCACAGCGCTTGGAGTCTTGTGACTCAAATGGACGTTAAGCAGATGATTCCTCAAATAAGCAAACAGCATTTCCTCCTTATCCATGGTTTCGCTTTCCATGGTTTCAGTTACTCCATGGTCAACTGCACTCCGCAGAAGATGATCCTCCTTCTGACCTATTGTCAGGCCAATAGTAGCCTAAAGCTGTGTTGCACTGCCTATGACATTCACTTCATCTCACCACACAGGCATTTTGTAATCTAACATCATCATCACAAGAAGGGTAAGTACAGCACAATAAGATATTTTGAGAGACAGAGAAGGGGACCACATTCACACAATTATTACCACATATTGTTATAATTGTTCTATTTTACAATCAGCTATTGTTACTCTCTTACTGTGCCTACTTTATAAATTGAACATTATTGTAAGTATGCATTCGTGGGAAAAACTTTGTTCATAGGGCTTGGTATTATCCATAGTTTCAGGCATCCAATGGGTCTTCGGATGTATCCCCTGTGGTTAAGGGTAGGGGGGCACTACTGTAATTACAAAATGAAATAGGTATTACAAGAGAGATACAGATATTGTAAAAATATAATATCATGTAACTCTGAGAAAACTATTTCGCTCCAGAGATTTAGAAAATGTCTTCCCTCATAGTCATTTGATCTGAGATTAAAAAGGTAAATAAGATCTAATTAAGTAAAGAAGAGGGGAAAGAAAACTTCTTGGTACTGCCTCAGAATGTGCAGACCAGGAAGTGCAAGAAAGCATGATGTGTACCAGTACATGAGAAAACTGTAGCTGAGACTGGCTTCAGAGAATGAAGGAGACATTGGTGTAAGTTAAGACTGGAAAAGGAAGTACTCACTTCCATTGCTTATACACTGTGTTAGAGATGTACATCGTATTATGGAATATAAATGTATATTGCAGACTACACTGAAGACATTCATAATTAATTTATTAGCAATGGGAAGAAATTAAAGACTTAAGATGAGGAGACTTCAAGAAGAAAAATTTACTTTTTTAAAAAGACCAGTCACGGTGCTTTGGAGAAAGATTGAGTACATGTGTGACAAGCAAAAAGGAACTATTTATCATCACTTAAAAGAGAAATGACAGCAGCTTGGATTAGTATGGCAATGGTAAAGATGGAAATAAGCTGTCATATTGGATTTAGGAAATATAATCAATAAGAAATACACATGGGGGGGTAACTGGGGGGTCAGTAGTTTGAGCCTCTGACTTTGGCTCAGGTCATGATCTCATAGCTCATGAGTTCGAGTCCCACGTCAGGCTCTGTGCTGATGGCTCAGAGCCTGGAGCCTGCTTCAGATTTGGATTCTGCATCTCCCTCTCTTTCTGCCCCTCCCTCACTCATGCTCTCTCTCTCTCTCAAAAATAAATAAACATTAAAAAAAATTTTAAATAAGAAATACATATAGGGAATGAGAGCTAAGAAGATACCAAGTGATAATTTATTGATAGTAATATTACATTTTTCCCTATAGAAAGATCTAATTAAAAAGGTAAGGCAAGATAATTATATTACATGACTTAGAATTAGGATCCCTAGAAGTTGCAGGAAAAAGGAAAGTATTCCATTATTTAAAAAAAGAAATAGAAATGTTGTGGAGAAGAGGTTGGCAAACATTGATGGCAAAAATATATTCCTCTTTATTATTTATGAAATAAAGATATTTGATTTTTATCTGGTAGAAATTATATGTTTTGTCTATTATATTGAGGTAAAAATTCAATCTAGAAAGAATATAATAAAGATGTATTTAGGACTTATTTGAGCTCCTATATAGATGTGTTTTATACAGTGTAATCTGTAATGTAACTTTGACGGTCAAGCAAATCACCGCTTATTTCTTGTTAGAGGAAGAAATGCTTTGATTTGTGAGTTGATAGCCTCTGCCTTAATCTCAACAATGCAAGATCGACCCCAATTTTGTTAAGATAGGATCAAAATCTCCTCTTAGGCATAGAAATGTAGTGCGCCAATCAAAATTCCCATACCTTTTTTTTTTTTTTTTTTTTTTTTAATGTATCAGATGGGATTATCATAAGCATGGCTCTGAAAGAACTAGAACAAAGGTAGAATTGGGGCCTTTTCCCCCTTACCTCGCACAGGAAAAATAAAAAGAAAGAGGGAAACAGGAGTGTGAGACCTGTTGTTCGGCACTTTGCCTTTTTGTCATGGACTAACAAAGAAACAGTAATAGCCCCAGCAGCGATTAGTTCATGGACACATGAGGATGCAGCAAGAATAATTCTCTTCGAATTCAGAGGCCAAGATGACCTACAAAGCTTCATTAAAATTACCTTTTAATGCACTTAAGAGGATTTATTCCTGACATAGAAGCTTTGACCAGCAGAAATATATGGTAGATATCAGAACCTCCTCTAAAGTTGGAGTCCAGGGTTTGACGGTATTACTGTCTGTGGGTGTATCTTTCCCACTTCTGTACTCTTGGTCCCTTCTTAGACTAAGTGGCTGTCACTTAACACTGCAAATCATTCTTACTAGGGACTTACTTCAGTCTTCATCTGGTGCTTCAACCAGGGAATTATTTTGCCTAACAGTACTCTGCCCTTCTTAATCATTTAAATAGTTGACCTAAAATTCGAATGCCATATATGTGTGTTAGCACTTACATATACATATGGAAGCAGGAAGTGTGCTGACTGCTAAGTGATACAGCTAGTCAAAGGGAGAGATTACTCGTGAGTTTTATAGCCTGAAATTATTCCTCACCACATTACCCCACTCCCCATAAACATGATACCAAAAGGATTATGTTCTGGAAAGGATCAATACTTTCACTGTAAGATTGGTACTACTTGGATCTTTTTTTTTTTTTTTTCTTTTTTAAGCACTTGAGACTGCAGTCCTTTCTTTGTTATGGCCCTTACCCAATTTCACATACTTTATACCATATCCGCCATGACTGCGACCTTCTCAGTCTTACACAAAGCCCCAGGGAAGATAACATTCTTATTAAAATGAACTATCACTTGCTGAATCAACTGCCTGCATTGCCAAGCATTTGCTGTTTATACATAAGACATGTGCTCTTTCTTCAGGTGTATGAGGCGTGTAATTGGCAGCAGATTTTTATCACCAGCCATTTGATTCATTTTTTTGTTAACTTTAGATTTACATATATTGTTTCTCAAGGCTGACTGGGAGGAGCAAGAATGACAAATAAATGACTTAACATTCTTTAAGCCAGGGATCTGCTTCCATTTGGGCAATCTTGGAGAGATACAAGGTAGATTACTTAAAATTTGAAAATAAATCTTATATATATATATATATATATATATATATATATACATGCATATATATATATACATGAAAATAAACATAAATATGAAAATTAAATTAATTCATATCTATTCTAAAAAAAATTATTTCTAGTCTCATTAATGTTGGTAAAATAAATAATAACCTCTTATGGTTGTAATTTGATGGGAACACCATAGTTATGTTTCCAAGCAAACTGATAACCGGTTTAAGCATTTGACTGCATTGGAAAAATATTCGATATAATTTTGGCCAGAGAGCAGGGTGACTAGATTCAATTGTAATTCTATCTACGTGGTTTTCATATTCAGTTATATTTTTCTGGCTACCTGTATGTAACTTTTACATGTACATAATATATGTGTACTTTAATAATAGAAGCAAATTGGGCTAAGTTACATAGTCATTGTGTGTGCCTTCTGTGTCTTTAAAACTTTTAGTTTTTAGTGTTGTGTGCATGTGTGTGTATGTATATATATATATATGCATGTTTTTAAGAGTGAGGACAGAAGAAAGAGAGAGATTAGGATAGTAAACACTGATATGGAGAGAAAAAAATATGTTTACTGTGAACCTTTTTTTTTTCAAAGTTTATTTATTTATTTTGAGAGAGAGAGAGAAAGAGAGAGAGAGAATCTCCTAGGGAAAGTCAGAGAAAGAGGGGGAAAGAGGATCCAAATGATAGCAGAGAACCCCAAGCAGGGTTCTGATTCATAAACCGTGAGATCCTGACCTGAGCCAAAGCCTAAGGTTAACTGACTGAGGCACCCAGGAGCCCCTACACACTGGGAAACCCTAACAGGGAGAGAAGAATACAAATCCCCAATTATCGCACCTTTATTATTGTGGGAATTGTTACTTCCACATATGAGGTCTTCTTTGACCTCATCACAAGCCTATGATTGATTACACATTTTACACATTTATGAGGAAACTGAGGCCCAAAGAGTGTCTTTCTGGACTATGGAATGAATAGTGAGGTAGGATTTAAATCCACGTTCGCCTGTCTCCTTAATTTCATACCCAGTATATTTATACTATATGCTATTGCTAGTTTCAAGGGTTTGAGGTAAGTTACATTATATTATCTTGGAATGATACCTCAAAATTCAAAAACCTGTTTGTTGGTAATAATATAAATTTCATTTTGGATCAGTCTGAACAGAAAAGCAAAAAATAAAAAATCAGTGTGTTTATTTTTTTCAAATTTCTTCAGGGGAAAAAAAATACAACTGTGTCATAAGAAAAAAGTATATGCAGTTTGTAGGCTATTGGGGTCAGTAATTATTTCTAAGAATTTTCTTTTTTGTTTTTTCAAATGTGGCTTTTCATCCATAAGATAATGAATTTAACACAATTAAGAGAAACTAATTTGAAATGGCAGCTTGTTTCTAAAAGAAAATCAGAACACAAATGGAATCAATGATAAGTGTAAAGATCGCAGTGCTTAGCTTTTAAGAATATTTTAGGTTTGCAAATAATAACTAATCTGCTTTGCAAAATTTAAGGATGTGTTTGTATTCTGAAAAAGAATATACTTTTCCAGAATCCCAAAGAGAGGTAACAACACAAGATGACTTTAAATTTAGGGTTCTAACAATTCCTTCTTTTTACTGAGCAGAACTAAAATGTTGAAATACTTGTTTCTTTTATAAATGTGAAAACATTTAAGTGCATTTAATATTTTAAAGTGTATTTCTATCATTCGTACAAGAATGTAATCATTCAGCCTAGGGTAATAAAAAGCAAACAAGACTACAGCCTTGAGGGCAATAACTTTGAAGAATATTACAAATTTAATTTAAAATAATGGTGCTATATTTCTTATTGACATTATTTTATAAGCACTGTGAATGATCCTTCTTTCAAGTCCTTTGCTGCCTATTGACCTTCCATTTTGTTTGTGTGCTTAAATTCTTGCTACCAAAGATGGCTGAGTTTGTCATGAATTCAAAAAGATGTGAGGAAAATTGGCACTGGAAGTTGCTAGTATGTTTCGTAAAAAATGAAGAAGCATACTAATCCATCAGTGACCCATGCTTTCCAAACTAATATGCCCCTGAAGAATATAAGAAACACATTGAGTTGCTTGAAGACTATGTCCATAAATGGCATAACTATTCTGTTTAACACTTTTGCAAAGTCTTCTGGAAGTGAAGAACCAAGGAGATTTTTATGTCTACGAATCATTTTAAAAAGCACTTAGGAGTCGGACAGCACAATCTGGAAGAACAACCCCAGGTTGAAACAGTTGCAACACCGAAAGTCTGAAAAGACCGGAGAGTCAGAGGTAGGATTGAGGTCAGGGTTACAGATCTGTTTTTGCAGCTGAGTCCAGAAGAAGTGGTACTGCAAATGGACAGGTCACTGGGGAGAGGTAGGAGGGTATAGGAAGGTGCAGGGGATCTCTAGGAAGAGCCCCAGACAAGTGAGGGAGTTTAATTTGTTTCCTCCCAAAATAGGAGAGGATGAGATTGTGGATAAGAACATACTTTTGTTTCACATCAACAATGAGTAAGAACTGTAAATCTTTTTTTTTTTTTAATGTTTATTTATTTTTGAGACAGAGACAGAACTTGAGTGGGGGAGGGGTAGAGAGACAGAGGGAGACACAGAATCTGAAGTAGGCTCCAGGCTCTGCCAGCACAGAGCCTGATGCGGGGCTCACCCACAAGCCATGAGATCATGACCCGAGCTCAAGATGGATGCCCAACTGACTTAGCCACCCAGATGACCCAAGAACTGCAAATCTTTAACCATATTCTGTGAAAGTTTAAGATACCCCACACTGAAGAAACCATCCTATTACATGGCTATTCTCCATCCTCTTTTCTTTCTAGGCTCGACTTTTCCCTTGATGGTTTTAGGTTTTGGGGTTTGTTGGTTGGTTTTTCTTTTCCTTTGTTCCTTTTCTTTTCTTTTCTTAAGATTCAAGGAATTCACTTGGGAAATTACAGGCGACTGCACATCCAAGACATAAGGAATCAGAGAAGGATGATTTTGAGTCACTCCATTACTTTCCCACTACATTTGTGTACAATCTCAGTGATATTATTTTTTTATTATTTTATTAAATTTTTAATGTTTATTTTTGAGAGAGAGAGAGAGAGAGAGAGAGAGAGAGAAGTGAGGCAGGGGCAGAGAGAGAGGGAGACACAGAATCCAAAGCAGGCTCCAGGCTCTGAGCTGTCAGGACAGAGCCCGACACGGGGCTTGAACTCATGGAACTCGATCAAGACCTGATCTGAAGTCGGACCCTTAACTGACTGAGCCACCCAGGCCCTCGGAGATATTCTGAACCAAGATCTGTGATAGCTAGTTCACCTTGCTGGATTGCACTTGTTGAATCTGGAGGCATGGGGGTGCTCTCAAAAATGAATATTCAGTCTTAAATTGGGGAGAGGCAAACTTCTTCCTCATGTAATCAGAAAACTTAACTGTTCAGTGGAAATGGTTTATTTATTTTGAATTTTCCAACTCAAATTTGTAGACACATATCCCCCATTACACCCTAATAGGTTTTTTTTTCTTCTTTTTTGCTCTTTTAGCTCTGAGACTGTGGATTGAGAAAAAAAAAATGTTTTCAATTTTGTTATGTTGGGTTTTTTTTATTATTTAAGAAATTTTAATTTTACTACAGTTAACATACAGTGTGATATTAGTTTCATATATACAATATAGTGATTCACCAAGTCTGTATTATTACTCAGTGCTCATCAGGATAACTGTAATCTTAATCCCCATCATCTATTTCACCAATCCCCTTACCCATTCCCTCCCCTCTGATAACCATCTGTTTGTTCTCTATAGTTAAGAGTCTGTCCTTTTGTTTCTTGAATTCCACATATGTGTGAAATCATATGATATTTGTCTTTCTCTGATTGACTTATTTAGCTTAGCATTATCCTCTCTAGCTCCATGCCTGTTGTTGCAAATGGCACTTTGGTTATGCTTTGCTCCCTTTATCATGTGGCTATGTATGAACTCTTTTTCCAATGCTAGCTATCCAAAGAAAGCATCTAGCATGAAACTTTTAATTTTGATGTCTTTATCCTTTGTACACCAAATTCCTTGTTTTAACCTGTAATGCTTACCCTACAGTCCTTAAACAAACTCGAAGGGGATCTGTAAATTCATTGATGTAGTACGTGAAATTTTATTTGGTATTTATGCAATGGATATTAATTAGTTCACTACACTTGGTTTCAAATAATGGCACACCTATTTTTTTTTTTTTTTGTAAATCCAATTAAATATGAATTTGGTCCTAACTGCCTGATTGATGGAACATCTAATTTCCTATATTTAGTGGTTCCTCTCCACATATACAAGATATTTGCCGAGAAGACAATCCTTAGAAAGGGATTTATTTCAGGATATTAACATCTTATAGAATGCTTGAGAGGGCAATAGAGACAGACTCCAGCGTGAGTTTTCAATTTGGTTCCCTGGGTGGGCCACCAAAGGAGCCTCTGAATTGGGAAACTGTCACTCCAGTTAGGTTTAGCAGTTTTAGAACTACATAGCTATACTTTTAGAACTATACACCATGTTGCCTCTCAGGAATTCTCCACATTCAGGAAGTTTCTACCAGTGCCTCCTGCTCCAAAACCATTATCTTGCACATCAGAAAAATGAGCGCCCACAATAGGCCTGTGTCAATAGTGCAGTAAAACAATTAAAGCCTGTAGATAAAGCTGGGCTTGCATGGATGAGTAGCAGAAATTTCTACGAGAAAGAGCATAGTTCTATGCTCCTCCAGGAGCATGACTGCATCTGATTGGCTGAGAATAGGAACCTCATTCTGAGCTCCCTGTGGAATGATTAGCCTTCCCAGGGTTCTGTACTAGAAGGCATACTCAGAGAAGACTGGTATATATGCTGAATTTCAAACCACACTATCCATCATATTCTCCTTTCCTTTCTTATTGTTCAAGAATCTGGCAGATGATCAAAAACATAAAAAAATTGTCAAAGACCTCTGATCAGTTTTGTATAGTCCCTGATGAAATATTCATTTCCAAGCCTGTGTGGACAGCACTATTATGCCAAGTTTTAAAGAATCATTTACCCAAATGGGCTTTACTTTCAGGTCCCTGGTATATGTGCAATTGCCCTCATCCATAGTCCTGTCATTTCAGGATTTACTCACTGGTACTTGGAAACTACTCAACTGTCTTCTGAGTCTCTGGGATCCTAACTCTTTCCGTGAGGTTTGGCTTTGTTTTTGTTTTTACTTTCTTTTTAGAGACAGGGGGAGCATGCACAGGGGAGGGGGGTGAAAGAGAGAGAGAGAGAGAGAGAGAGAGAGAGAGAGACAGAGAGAGAGAATCCCAAGCAGTCTCCATGCTCAAGGTGTAGCCCCACAAGAGGCTCGATCCCAAGACAGTGAGATCATGATCGCAGTGGAAATCAAGATTCTGCGCTCAACTGACTGAGCCACCCAGACACCCCTCCATGAGTTTTTATCAAACTTTTAATTCAAAACATAAAAGCTTACTTTCCCTCCCACTCTGAGACAATTTAACTTAATCCTCTTTTGGAGACTGAAACTATTAGAGGCCCCAAACCCTGACAACCAAAATATTCCTGAACGGAAAGAAAAAACTTACAATTTAATTTATACTGCTTCTTCTGTGGTAAATGGAGTGAAGTGAAAAGGCAAGATAGTAATTAATTTGCAATAACTCAAACCGTTACAATTCCATGTGCATTTTGAAGGTGGAGCAGGTGGGCAATGGCCCATAGCTTTCTTTGCATTGTTGAATGAAGTCTGTGAATGCAAGATATTAAACCCACTGCGTTAGATGATGCAATTCAAATCTATGAATAATTCTTTATGCTTCTATCTCAGTCTATAGGTTCTTCCAAAAACATCTCGTAAAAGACTGGCACACCTTGTATTATGGAGCCTCCATTGTTCATTTTAGACTTACTTTGACAAACTCCCTTTTATACTTTGGCCTATTGGTATTGCCTGTTACAAAACCCTAGGGTTTTTTTCTTTCTGTGTGCCCATAACCTTCACATTTCTGATTTCTTATAATTTCCTCAACTCCCTTTTTTGGAACTTAGATTCCAGATCTCCCACCCAGCCTCAGATCCTGAAAGCCCACACTTGGGCAACACCCATCTCCCAGTGGTTTTCTACTTGCTTGAATGGGAGAAAAAAAAAGTAACCTGCTGCTAAATATATTATGCATATGAGACTTGCAGCTTTTAAAGTTAATATCAATCAAATATGAATAAGTAGATTGACTCTATGAAATTGATTCAACTTTATTTTATATTTATATATGATAATATGTTACACATTAGTTTAAAATCATCATTGTACGATGTTATTAACACATGATCTTAAAAAAAAAATTAAACAGGGGCATCTGGGTGGCTCAGTCAGTTGAGTGTCTGACTTCAGCCCAGGTTACAATTTCATGGTTTGTGAGTTTGAGCCCCGCATCGCAGGGGTCCACTTAGGATCCTCTGTACCCCCTCTCGGTGCCCCTCCCCTGCTCACGCTCTCTCTCTCAAAAATGAATAAACATTAAAAAATGTAAAACATATGACATTAAAAATCCATTGAAAAGGAATAAGTGATATTGCCACACTAGCTGTGAGACTGTATGGTAGGGGTCATATGTCCAAGATTGACCCCTTGCAGATTGGTCTTCCAGAAAAGAAGTTCATCTGCTATAACGCTCCCATAAACCAGCTATGGTGGAGTGCTTAAAGCATTCAATAGCAACCAAACATAAAGCTTGCAATTCACCCACTGATCATGCTAGTGGAGGGGTTTGTCCTTTTCCAACCATGAAGGCTGATGTGGCAAATCCTGACAGTAGCTTGCAGTGCAATGTAGCTGCAACTACAAGGTTTGGAGCCAGATCTAATCATTTCAAGCAAAGGTCTGGTAAAAAGAAATAAAGACTCTCTTCTTTGTAGAACAAAATCTCTTGGGGCACCTGGGTGGCTCAGTTGGTTGAGTGTCCGACTTCGGCTCAGGTCATGATCTTGGGGTCCGTGGGTTCGAGCCCTGTGTCAGGCTCTGTGCTGGAACCTGGAGCCTGCCTTGGAATCTGTGTCTCCCTCTCTCTCTCTCTTCCCCTCCCCCACTCATGCTCTGTTTCTCTCTCTCTCTCTGTCAAAAATAAACAAACATTAAAAATTTATTAAAAAAAACAAGAAAATCTCCCCTATTACACTTCTGTTTACATACCTGCTATTGTTTTAAATTATGATTATCCTCATTGTTTTATCTACCTAGAATTCTTTTTCCTTCCCCTGAGATTTTCACACTCATTGGATACACACACTACACAATTCAAGGAGGCATTTTACCATATATTGGGTGAAAGTCCCATCTATTTCATCAGTTAAACTTTGTTTACAGAAAGAAGGTTGTGTCTCTCACTGTAAGTGGAGACAAGGATTTACTTTAACCTGAAAGATTTGAAAGAAAAAGAAAATATTTGGCCTTAAATGTTATTTGAGGTAGGGATTTGACGCCCTTGAGAACAACATTTTATTAAATGTCCTTATGTTGATTGACATTAGGCAGATATCCTTGGGTGAATTCAAATTGTTTGGTAGGAGGGGAAATTCCATTACAAGAGCCTTGGGAGAGCAGGTTGGAATGTTGCATGTTTTGCTCCCTGTCTTCTGCCTAGCAGGGAATCATCGTCTGATGATGTTGCTTGTTTACTGTGCCCTCACGGGGGCACCTTTGAACATTTGCCACTTGAAAAAAGAAAGCTGTCAATCCATCTTGATTTGTTTGGGAATCTCCTTGGGAAATGAACATTTCTTTGTGGTTAAAAGGCTCGAAAAACACACAACCCAGACAGCCGCTATCTGAACTACACATCTTTCCTTCCATTCAGGTTATTATCTGCAGTAATATTTATTACAACTACATGTTTTCTGTCAGTTGATATTTTGCCATTATTGGCTTAAGCTGATAGAAATCTTAGCAGTGCTCCTTTTCTTTGCATGCAGAACAACTGGGGATTAAAAAGATATAAACTAACAGGGTATTAAGTAGATTGCCCTTCTAGCAGAGCAGAGGATTTTAAATAAGCTGAATTTGAAGCTTTATTTTTTTGTTTTCTATTACTCTATAAGCCTTATCTTTTAAATTAGTTCAATTCATGGTAATTATTCATATATTTAAACACATGTATAATTTACATACACATATATTCATACATACCTAAAAATCAACTTTACTGAGGTATAATTTACATTTAACAAAATGGACCATATTTAACTGTACATTTGAATGAGATTGGAAAAATGTATACACCTCCATAGCCACAAGAAAAATCAACTTTCCTGCATGGTCCTTCCCAGTCACGTATACACACATCTACCCTCAGATAACGACTGGTCTGCTTTCTTTCGCTAAAGATTACTTTGTCTTTTCAATAGTTTCATGTTGAATGTGTATATTCTTTGTGTCTGACATCTGTCTCTCAGCTTTTTTTTTTTTTTTTTTAATATTTTTATTTTTTTATTTTTTTATTTTTTTTATTTTTTAATATATGAAATTTACTGTCAAATTGGTTTCCATACAACACCCAGTGCTCATCCCAAAAGGTGCCCTCCTCAATACCCATCACCCACCCTCCCCTCCCTCCCACCCTGCCCTCCCTCCCACCCCCCATCAACCCTCAGTTTGTTCTCAGTTTTTAACAAAAAAAAAAGGTTAGAGTGGGAGAGAGTGTCTCTCAGCTTAATGGTTTTGAGATTCATCCATGTTGTTACTTGATTAGTAGTTAATTTCTTTTTACTGGTGAGTAGTGTTCCAAAATAACTATGCCCCACATCTCATTTAAAGGACATTGGGGTTGTTTCCAGTATTTACCTACTATGTTAAAAAGCTGCTATAAACTCTTGTGAAGAAATACATTGGCATTTTTCTTGAGTAAATATCTAGGAATGGGAGTGCTATGTAAAGTATATGTTTAACTTTATAAGAAACTGCCAAACCGTTTCTAAAATGATCGTGCCATTTTGTATCACACCAGCAATAGAAAAGAGTCCCAGTTTTAAGCCCTGTTTTAAAATGAATATTTATATTTAAATATATCATAAAAAAGTGTACAAATCATAACCCTACAGCTCTTTAGAAGTCTTTCTCAGCCCTTCTTCTGGTCATGACAATGCAATGGCAATCATTATTCTGGTTTGGACTGCTTTAGAATAGTTTTGTCCAATTTGAAGTATACATACATAGAATCACACACTGAATATATTTTCATATCTGTCTTATTTTTTCAATACTGTGCTTTTGAGATTCACATGTACGTGTTGCATACTTCAGTGGTTTATTTTTTCAGTGCTGTGTAATATTCCATCATGTAAACATTACATAGTTTTGTTTTTTATTCTACTATTGATAGAGATGTTGTGCTTTGTTTTCTTTTTTCCAATTTGTGACTATTACAAATAATGCTATTATAGTCACCCTAGTCACCTGGAACATGTCTTTTGGTACACATAAGTGCATTTTTAAATTACAATGAAACCTTGGTTTACAAGCATAATTTGTTCTGGAAACGTGCTTGTAATCCAAAACGCTTGTATATCAAAGCAAATTTCTTTTTTTTTTTTTTTAATTTTTGTTTATTTATTTTGAGAGAGAGAGTGCACAAGTGGGGCAGGGTCAGAGAAAGAGGGAGAGAAAGAATCCCAAGCAGGCTCCACACAGTCAGTGCAGAGCCCTAGATGGGGCTCAGACCCACAAACAGTGAGATTATGACCCGAACCTAGATCAAGAGTCAGATGCTGTACTGACTGAGTCACCCAGGCACCCCTCAAAGCAAATTTCAAGAACCATTGGCTCAGCTGTGAGCATGTGACATTCTGTGTCATGTACCACTACTCATATTGCAAGACATCACTTGTTTATCAAGTTAAAATTTATTAGAAATGTTTGTTTGTCTCGTAGAACACTCACAGAACAAGTTACTCACAATCCAAGGTTTTACTGTATTTTAATAGGTATACAACTAGAAGCAGAATATTGAATTTTAGGAAGAGTATTATCCAGTTTTAGTAGATACCAGTGATTTGTCAAAAAAATTGTATCAATTTACAAAACCAATAGTAGCCTGTGAAAATTAACATACTGTATATGTTTGCCAGCATTTGATGTTATCAATTTTCTTTTTTGTAATTTTGATATCCTGATCTATAGGAATTAATGTTATCTAATTGTTATTATATTTTCACTTTTTAAATCATTATTATATATCTTATTTGTGGAGATACTGCTCAAGTAATTTTCCCATTAATTTATTAACTTTTCTATATTTTTCTTGTTGGTATTTCAGAGTTTCTCTCCACATTACAGATACAGTTCTTTATTGACTAAATGTTTTGGTAATGTTCTTTTATTTGTCTTCTATTTAAACTCTCTTGAAGGTTTATTTTGATCAAGAAAAGCTCACAATCTTTTTTTTATTTTAAAATGTTTTTAATGTTTTTATTTATTTTTGAGAAAGAGAGAGACAGAGCATGAGCAGGGGAGGGGCAGAGAGAGAGGGAGACACAGAAGCAGACTCCAGGCTTTGAGCTCTCAGGACAGAGCCTGATGTGGGACTTGAACTCATGGACGGTGAGATCATGACATGAGCTGAAGTCAGATGCTTCAGATGCCTGGGCGACTGAGCCACCCAGGCGCCCCCTCACAATCTTTTTTTAAAGTTTATTTATTTTGAGTGGAGGAGAGGGGCAAGGAAAGAGAGGAGAGAGAATCCCAAGCAGGCTCCACACTGACAGTACAAAGCTCAGTCCTAGGAACCATGAGATAACGACCTGAGCCAAAATCAACATTTGGCTGCTCAACCTACGGAGCCACTCCGGTGCCTCAAGAAGTTCATAATCTTAATGAAATATAATTTATCAATCTTTTACGGCTAGCACTTTTTGAATCTAATTTAGAAAATATGTACCAATGCCAAGATCATGAAGATATTCTTCACTGTGATATTCTAGAAACTTTAGTGCTTTAACATTTACATTTCAAATATATTTGAAATTGGCATTATGCATGATATAAGATAAAGGCAAGTTTATTATTTACATGTGGACATCAATTGATCCAGCACCATTTATTGATTAGATGATACCATCATGACTCTTGCTGCAGTAACCCTTTGTTGTAAAGCAGGTAAAAGATATATAAATATATGTTTTGAGGCTCTCAAGTATCTTTCATTTATCTGTCTATCCTTAAAATAGTACTATACCATTTAAATTACTATAGCGTTCTAAGAAGCCATGATATCTGAAGCAGTAAGCCTTGCAAGTTGTCTCACTCCTTTAAGATTGCTTTGGCTCTTCTGAGCACTTTGCACTTCCATGTAAATTTAATATAAACTTGTGAATAATCACCAAAAGTGTATACAATTTTTACTGAAATTTCATTGAAATGATAGAAATTGGGGATCATTTGAACTTTTAAAATATTGAGCCCAACAATCATGAATAACCTAGTCTTCCAATTATTTAGGTTAACTTTATTCTACTTCATAGTTTTGACATTTTCTGAGTAAAGTTCTTACTGAAGTTTTTCATAAATTGAATCATAAACAATTGCCCTGTTGAATATTTTATTTGCTAACTTTTTATTACTACTATACATTTAATTTTTTATGTTAACATTGAATTCAGTAGTCTTGGTAAATTTATTTAATTTGTAAATTATTTAATTTCTATGTAAGCAATGAAACCATTTTTAAATTGTATTTAGTTCTGTTATAGACACACACACACACATGAACATAAATTACATATATATATATATATATATTTACACACACACACACACACACACACACACACAGCTTAGTGTGCTTGCTAGGTAACCTAGTACAACGTTAAATAAAAATAGAAGAAGTAGATAACCTGGCTTTTTTTCCAAATTAGGATAAGGACTTTCAATATTTCACCATTAATCATTAGACTAACTGCACATTTTTCTAGACACTTTATGCCATGTTAAGGAATTTTCAATTTCTACTTTCCTAAGACGTGTTATTTTATTTATTTATTTATTAAAAATTTTCAATGTTTTAATTTATATTTGAGAGGGAGACAGAGAGAGAGAGAGAGTGACAGAGCTTGGGTGGGATAGGGGCAGAGAGACAGAGACAGAATCTGAAACACGCTCCAGGTTTCGAGCTGCAGAACCTTATGGGGAGCTCAAACCCATAAGCAGCAGAATCAACCTGAGCTGAAGTTGGATGCTTAGTGAACTGCGCCAACCAGGTGCCCCTAAATTTTTTTAATGCTTATTATTTTGAGAGAGAGACAGAATGCAAGGAGGGTAGGGGCGGAGCGAGGGAGACACAGAATCCAAAACAGGCTCTAGGCTCTGAGCTGTCAGCACAGAGCCTGACGCAGGGCTCAAACTTACAGTCCAGGCCATGAGATCATGACCTGAGCAGCAGTTGGTTGCTTAGCCAAATGAGCCACCCAGGCTCCCCAAGGGGTTATTTTAAATATTTTAGATATATATATATATATATATATATATATATATATATATATATATATACATATATATATGTTTTAATATACAGTTTCAATATATAATAATTATATTATATTAATACTATAATATTAATTATATAGTTAATATTAATCACACTATATATTATATAGCAATATATTATAAATTAATATATTAATTAGTATATATTAACATATAGTAATTAATTATAATTAATAATGTAATATTAATAATAATGATTATAATATGAAATATTATATTTATATATATATAACAACAGTTAACACTATTTGTTGTTAGTTCTTTATTATGTTAATTATGTGAATTATATTAATTGATTTCTCAATGTTCAACCAACCAAATCTTCCTGGAATAAACCCAACTTATTCTATATATTAATTGTCTTATATTACTGAATTTTATTATTATTTGCACTCAAATTTTTGTGTTTGGTTCTGTAAGTTTGACCCATACTTTTCTTTCCTCAAAATGTGCTTGTGAGGTTTTGACATAAAACTAACAGTAACATTGCAATTTAAAATTTTACCCCTTTTAACATTTTATAGAAGGAGATTCTTTAAATTTAATGTTATTTTTAAATAAATCTTTCATACAATTCAGCATATGCAATAATTTATCTGAGCATGGAGTTTTCTTGGTGGAATTGTTTTCAGTATTTATAAAGCTCCCTGTGTTCATTTGGTCAAATGATCTTGTGCAAAACTTATGTAGCTATTGCATATGCTTATTAAAATTATTAACAAAAGTATTCACAGTATGTTATTGCTATCTTTTAAATGCCTATACAATTTACAGTCATGTTTCTTGTGTTTTTTTAATGTTTATTTATTTATTTTTGAGAGAGAGAGAGAGAGAGAGAGTGAGCACAAGTGAGGGAGGGGTAGAGAGCGAGAGAGAGAGATGCACAATGTAAAGAAGGTTCCAGGTTCTGAGCTATCAGTACGAGCCCAAGGCGGGGCTCAAACCCATGAATTGTGAAATCATGACCTAAGTTCAAGTTGGACGCTTAACTGACTGAGCCACCCAGGTGCCCTCTTGTTTTATTTCATGTAAATGTACAACTCCACATACATTATTGTTGTTTCTGCAAGCAATCAATTTTATTTTGTATTTTCTCTCATATTTACAGTTTCCACAACTCTTCATATTTTGTAATAACATGCTTCTATCTGAGAACATTTTCAATGTGCCTGAAAAACTCCTTAAAATATATTTTGGATCTTTTTCGCTTGCCACAAAAATCTGTTAGCTTTTAACACTCTGAAAAATATTATTTTGCTCCCATTTCTGAAGGTTAATTTGTCTGAATATATAATTTTATATTCATTAGTAATTTGATGACATCATGTCATTGTCTTTGGACTTCCATAATTTTGTATGGGAAGTCAGTTGTTAGTCTTACTGATACACTGATGGCAATTTGACATTTTCTTTCTACTGCTTTAAAGACTTTTTGTCTCTCATTTTTAGAAGTTTTAACATAGTGTTTGAAAGTATGTCAGCGATAATTTTAGATCTCTTGTTTGTTCTCTTTCATCGGTTTTGAAAGTCTTCCATCATTAGCCCTTCCAGTGCTGCTTTGCCCCATTTTCTCTTGCTTTACTCCTGTTATTCTAATTACCTGGATGTAAGATCTTTTCTTTTTTAAAGTTTTTATTCATTTTTGAGAGAGAGAGAGAGACAGAGCATAAGTAGGGGAGGGCAGAGAGAGAGAGGGAGACACAGAATCCAAAGCAGGCTCCAGGCTCTGAGCTGTCAGCACAGAGCCTGATGCGGGGCTTGAACTCAAGAAGTGTTAGATCATGACCTGAGACTAAGTCGGACTCTCAACTGACTGAGCCACTCAGGTGCCCCAGATGTAAGATCTTTTAACATTGCCTCATATTTTTTCACTTTTTATTCTTCATCTTTTTTCTCTCTCTGTTTCAGTATGAATCACTAAGTTTTTATTCCAATATTAGTAATCTGCACTTAAACTCAAAAATACAGTTCTTAATGTTAATTATCGCATTTCTTGTTATTGAGTTTTTATTATATTTGTATGTTACAGTTTATGGTTGAACTTCTCCATCTTTTCATGTGCTTCCTTACAACTAATTATCTTTGCCCTTTTGAAGTCCTTGAGTGATTAATCTAAAACCTGTATCATTTTGAGGGTTGTTTCTTTTCTAGTTTGTGCTTGGTTGTCAATTCAAATCAGAATTAAAAAAAAATTTAATGTGTATTTATTTTTGAGAGAGAGAGAGTGAGTGGGGGAGAGGGGAGCAGAGAGAGAGGGAGACACAGAATCCAAAGCAGACTCCAGGATCTGAGCTGTCAGCACAGAGCCTGATGCGGGGCTCAAACTCACAAACTGTGAGATCATGAGCTGAATCAAAGCGGGACGTTTAACAGACTGAGCCACCCAGGTGCCCCAATTCGAATCAGAATTTTAAGAAATAGTCTACAAATTCTTTGATACTCTTCTCCTAAAGAGGATATTTCTGTACCCCTAATTGAATCTGAATAGAATTTAGTGACTCACTTATATTCAATAAAATACAGTGAAAATGACACTGTGTAGAACTTGAGGCTTGGTTAGAAATGGTGATAAAATTTCTATCTGGTTTCCTCAGCATAATAACTTATCTTCAAACTTTCAGTCACCATGTAAGTATGTCAAACACCCCAAGACAGTCATGCACCAAGAAAACACAAAATAGGCCACATGAAGACTACATTGTGAACTCTGAATCAGGGTTGAGACAGGGACAAGAGACAAGAGAGATGTTTAACTAAATAAGTTACAAAAGCATTCACTCTTAGGGTCCTGCAAGTGGAAGTTAGGTCTTACAAAAAGTACCTATTGAAATTTTCTGTTCTAGATGTCTTACACCTGACGAAACACTCTCAGGATCTTGGAAGTGTCAAGCCTGTACTTGTATCATCCTGGGACTAAATTCCTCTTTAAATTTTGTATGCTAAGCACCTCTCTCTGGGTCCAGTCTTACTCTGAGTCTATTTGAAGAGAGAGAAATACACAGCCAGCCCCCAATTGCTTTAGCCCACACTTTGCAGCTCCATCAATAGTTAAACTGCAATTGTGTAAAATACCTTATGTTAGAAATCCTTACATTACCTGCTAACCCACAGAACTATTGTGGATAATAAAATGCCTGTGGTTGTTTTAAGCCACCAATTTGAGATAATCTCTTAAGTAATAATTGATAACCAAACAATTCTAATCACATTTCTGATAGTTTTCTGGTTGAATGTTAGGCATTGTTTATGAAACCATTCAGGATCTTAAGATCATGTTTTATTCATCCAGAGAAAATATAATTTTTCTGAAAGACAAAATTCTACTTAATCAAAAGATAAAAATAATTTAAGGTTGAATTTCAATTTAATCTATTCTTATTTACAAGTAATCTAAGGGTCTTAAGAGAAAAAAAAATAGTAGAGGAAGGTTCAACTGATTTTCCATCTGATTGAGGTAAGACATCAGTCTTCTCCTGCCTTCAGTGCTTCTGGTTCTGAGACCTTTAGACCCAGACTGGAATCTACACCATTGGTTCTCTGAGTCTGAGGCCTTCAAACTATGGCACCAGGCTTCTTGGAACTTCAGCTTGCAGACAACAGATTATAGGACTTCTCAGGCTCCATAACTTCATATCTTCGAATAAAGCTTTTTATATGTATATATAACTCCTATTGGCTCTGTTTCTCTGGTGGACCTTGCCAAGTACACCCTCTTTTCTGAAATGTCCTAAACTCTATTTGTGCATGTGTGTGTTCTTGAGTCAGTGTGATGGACAAAAGCTCAGGCATCTTGTTTAATCTCTTCGTGGGATGTTTCTACTGTGTTTCTTCTTCTCTTGAACAGAGCAATCTGAGATTCATCAAATGCCTTAAGGACAAACCTGATCAAAATATCCAGTTCACTTCTCCAAAGACCTGTCTTGTCTACACTTTTGTCCAAAGTCTGCTTTCTTGGTGGTCCTAAATTTCCTTTTTTGCCTCTCCCCTAGCAGAGTTGCTACAAACTCAGTGTCAGTTTCAGTTAAGGAACTAGGGACCGAGACAAATAATGGCAAATGCACCAGACAGAAAAAAACTCATATACATGAGTTTACATTTTCTATCAAACCCTTTTCCGTATTCATGCCAAATCTTAGCTATCTCAGTTGCCCTGCAGTATAACAAAAAGCTGTTTTTATATTTCATCCAATTTTTATACTTCCTGGTGAGTTATAAATAGAAACCTCTTCAAGCCTTTTTGCAGTTTGACACAATGGAAAAGTGATTTCTATTAATCAACCCATGCTGATATTTTCTAATGTATTCTAATTAGATTCAAATAATAAATGTATATGTTTGAATACTTACTATATAGCTGTCATTTTTATAGCAATCACAAAATATATTCCTTGTCATTAAAGACTTTAAACCTTAGGGATGATGTTGAACCATATTGCCATAAGCTCTAATTCCAGGTACAGTAATATCTATTGATGGGAAATATTAATGACAGTTTTGGGATTTTCTCAGTGCTGTATTACTTGTAGTTTTACCTCCTTGTCTAAGGGCCACGTCCTCCACATATTCTAAATATTAAAATCTTATAGTCATCTGTTTGTAACTTGTGTCTGAGTGTGGCAGCCATGGTGCCATCTGTTATGTTTCTTGTATGATGGCTGTTGCCCTCATTATAGGTTATTGCGTGTCTCCAAGGGCTAGAATCTCTTTGCCTTTGAGCCATTTTCTAGCAAAATAAAAATGGCTTGCATTTCCTCCTGTCACTGCACAGGCTGTATTGTAAAGATTGCCTCAATTACAGCATCGCTTATGTTATCTTAAGCAGAATTGATTTTGTCTTCATGTTGTAGGGATGAAAGTTGGATTAGCAAAAGCTTCTGTAAGTACTATGTTGCCGTGGCTGAATCTTCACATTATTCTGATTTTGCATAATGATAATGACATTATTTAGTATTTATTTTGGATATTTAGATAGAAAAACCTTTTGAGATACAATCTATCGTCTGTATACTATAGGAAGAAGACATTCTTTAGAGTTCATTTTTACAAAATTAAAATAACAAGGAAGTTCTTTCCATTTAGCATTAAGACACTAGTGTCATTTATCTTCTATTATCGTGACCAAAGCCAACAATTTTTATAGTAGAATAAATAAATCTTCTCACTCATCTTTTATACCCTTCTAGATAATGGGAGAGGCATATTATCTGCTTCAATTCATCTTTCTTCTTCTTCACAAAGATACAGCTAAAGTATATTTAACTTGCTAAAAGCCTAATGCCAGATCCTGAATACCTTTAGAATCTGATAACATAACATCACTGTGCACCTTTACTATCAGTCTTAGCTCTTGTTTTTGTTTGTTTGTTTGTTTGTTTGTTTGTTTTTGTTGTTATTTCTGGATTAACCCTGATACCTGGATTAACCCCGGATTAACCCAGTTACCAACTGAATGTTGGTAACTTCTCATCAACTTTAGCAAAAATGGCATTTATCATTAAAAATATGGGGAAACAGAAAGTACAGCATAATGAATAAAACACAAACTATAATCCGAGAACTCTAAATTCTACTTTTGGTTCTGCAATGTAACATATGATCATTGAAAATCACTTGATCTAACTTAAGATACCTTCATTTGTAATGTAGGTAAAATATATTTGATGAGCTTTGTTTCCTTCCCTTGAACCATGCAAGGACTTTTTGACAGTTGACATAGTCCTGGTTACTTTTAAACCATCTCAGACAAATGCTTTCTTACCCTATTCTTATTTTTCCAGCTCAGAGTACACATGTTTCTTCAAACGTTTATACATTTAAAAAATAATTTTACTTATTTAAGTTATAAGTTGTTTCTTTTCTTTTTACCAGACTTAATGTTCTTGAAGTTTTTATATTAAGATCTATATTCCAGACCTTTTATAATTTTTGTTATTGTTTTCTAAAACACGTATAATTCTCTGATTACTAGGTTTATGTCAACATGTCTCAACTTTTTCTGTGTTTGGAGAATTCAAATCTTGTACAAGGGAACATTTTGTAATCGAGGCAGGTTAACTTCTATGTAATGTTAAATTACTTTTAACATTTAGTAAAGAAAGTACAAGTTTCAAATCACCTGCATCTGTGAATATAGATGTTACAAATATAGAGAAGTATTTAACTCAGTATTAAAAAAAGGGAATAAGTGGAAAAAAACCATGATATGCATATTTGCTTACACAAAGCTAAATACTAGGTAGAATTTAAATAGTAGCAACTAATGAACAACTGATGTTGTATGTATGTATTTTTGGTCAATATCATAGATCTAAATACCCCCCAAAAATGTTTTCACTTACAGCCACAAGAAAAAATGTACTGAGAATTATATTAATAGAAAAAGACTAATTCAATGAATTTTCAAGTAAAATTTTAGAAATATGAAAATAATCACAGAAAATATCTGTTTCATGTTTCCACAGCTAAGCAAATATTAAATATATTTTCAGACCAGAAGTGTGCTACTCCTTCTAGATCAACTAGCCCAAGAAGAGTTCTTAGCAGACATAATGATTCTAAAAACAAGTGACAAAAGAGTTCTTTATTAACTTTTGTTGTTCTAATACTAAAGATATTAAGTTAACATGTCCTCATGATTTCACCATTTATCTCATTCCTTATGTATTTCTATGTGTCTGTCTATGTATCTTTGTATCTATCCTAAAAAGATACAAACTTTCCACTATCTCTAGCACAGATTACCTAGCCAAATATCCAAAGACATTCTTCCCTATCACTCAATTTGGCAATTTTTTCCCTATAATTTTCCCCCAATAATACTTGTGTACAGATCATCTAATAACTGGTGAAATTACCCTATGTCTTTAAAATTTCGCTTCTTGTTGGGTAATACATGCACCACCTTACGGGTTTTAATTGAGGAAGCAATTAGAGAAACATGTAAAATGCTAATTACAATGCCCCTTTTCCCCTCTTTTCTTTTAGATAAACTGATGCTGTACATGATTATCAGATGCTTGCCTTTTAGTAATTTCGATATATTGTTTTCCAATATTTTGCTCTTCTAAATAACGTCTCTTTGAACATGCTTGCATGTATATCTTTATACATTTGTACAATTTAAACCTTAATAACTATTTTCAAATTGCCCTTGAAAATAATCATAACAAGTTAAATTTTGCCAATAGTGCATATTTTGACATCATTCAACATCTTAATCTTGTAAAACTCTTTTGATGGAGATATATATATATATATATATATATATATATATATATATATTGGTGTTTTTACATTTCCCTGACAAATCTAGAAAATAATAACCTTACATTATTCATATGCATTTATTAATTGGGTTGCCCATCTTTTTTTTGCTTTTTTATTAGAGTGGTATAAGTAATTGACATACAACATTATATGAGTTATATGTTATTATATTATATATCTTTTTTACTATTATTTTGTAGGAGCTATTTGTATATTAGGACCGTTAGCTATTGGTTAATTTTTCATGTTGTAAATATATTTTTCCATTTTTCATTTTTATCTTGAAAATGTTGTATCTTATTTTTACAGATTTAAATTGAACTTTCATGATGTTTGTTCTTCCCTTTATTGTAGTTCTTTGTGATTTCTGAGTTTCTGGTCTTCCTTAGGAAGTCCTCCTCCTCCTGGTTAGGTTGGGTGAAAGTCTTGGCAGTTCATTCATGTCTCTTCCACAATCTATAACAGTAAAACTGACTTTCTTTATGTTCCTAGTAAACCAGAATAGCACTTTCCCCTTCAGACTTCGATTATGACTGTGGATGGAAGTGGATGTTCCTGCAATAACAATCAACCTTTGATAGGGATAAAGTGTGGAAGCAACGATGATTGCTTTGAGGAATGAAAGCTTTTGTAAAAATCATCATTTTATTTTATTTTATATTATTTTATTTTTTTAACTGTTTGAAAGTTTTTATTTTATATATGAAATTTGTTGTCAAATTGGTTTCCATACAACACCCAGTGCTCATTCCAAAAGATGCCCTCCTCAATACCCATCACCACCCTCCCCTCCCTCCCACCCCCCATCAACCCTCAGTTTGTTCTCAGTTTTTAAGAGTCTCATGCTTTGGCTCTCTCCCACTCTAACCTCTTTTTTTTTTCCTTCCCCTTCCCCATGGTTTCTGTTAAGTTTCTTAGGATCCACATAAGAGTGAAAACATGGTATCTGTCTTTCTCTGTATGGCTTATTTCACTTAGCATCACACTCTCCAGTTCCATCCGCGTTGCTACAAAAGGCCATATTTCATGCTTTCTCATTGCCACGTAGTACTCCATTGTGTATATAAAGCACAATTTCTTTATCCATTAATCAATTGTAAAAATCATCATTTTAAAGAGAGAACATATACTGATGGGAAAGACAGTTCTGTTCCAGTGCATTTTAGACAGATTATTTTAAAGATATAATCTTCTTTGCTCACATCACATGAGACTGAGAATTTTGTAGTTAATACATTTGAAAACAATTTAGTCTTAATCTGAACTCAATCTTAACTCCTCCCCAGTCTTCACTACTATATTATTGCCTATTTTTCCGGTGTTCATTTTTCATTTTCCCTTCCATCAGGATAATGGGAAGAGAAGCATATGTTGTCACTACCATTTTCAATAATTTATTGATTGGATTTCTTGTGAATTATTTCAATTACATAAAGTGTATAAGTGTATATGCATGTTATTGATACAATAACAATATGAAAAAAGTTACATCTCAGTGATAAGCAAATAAATTCAAATTAGAACAATGAAAAATTACTTTAATCTAGAAGATTGACAAAATGAATGATAAAATGCACAGTTGTCAATGATGGTAAGGAATAAACATTCTTAAGCATTGGGAATGTAAATCATTATAATATCAGAGAACAATTTTAAAATATTAATATATGCATGCTCTCTTATCAGAACAATTTCACCTCTGAGAGTTTATCCTAAAGACCTCAGCCGCAGAAATTTCTTACTTGACACATCTCCAAAGGCAAGGGAATTAAAAGCAAAAATGAACTATTGGGACCTCATGAACATAAAAAGCTTCTGCACTGCAAAGGAAACAATCAACAAAACTAAAAGCAACCAACAGAATGGGAAAAGATATTTGCAAATGGCATGTCGGACAAAGCGCTAGTATCCAAAATCTATAAAGAGCTCACCAAACTCCACACCCGAAAAACAAATAATCCAGTGAAGAAATGGGCAGAAAACATGAATAGACACTTCTCTAAAGTAGACATCCGGATGGCCAACAGGCACATGAAAGGATGCTCAACGTCGCTCCTCATCAGGGAAATACGAATCGAAACCACAGTGAGATACCACCTCACGCCACTGAAAGCGGCTAAAATGAACAAATCAGGAGACTATAGACGCTGGAGAGGATGTGGAGAAACGGAAACCCTCTTGCACTGTTGGTGGGAATGCAAACTGGTGCAGCCACTCTGGAAAACAGTGTGGAGGTTCCTCCAAAAATTAAAAATAGACCTACCCTATGATCCAGGAATAGCTCTGCTAGGAATTGACCCAAGGGATACAGGAGTGCTGATGCCTAGGGGCACTTGTACCCCAATGTTTATAGCAGCACTCTCAACAATAACCAAATTATGGAAAGAGCCTAAATGTCCATCCACTGATGAATGGATAAAGAAATTGTGTTTTATGTACACAATGGAATACTACATGGCAATGAGAAAGAATGAAATATGGCCTTTTGTAGCACCGTGGATGGAACTGGAGAGTGTTATGCTAAGTGAAATAAGTCATACAGAGAAAGACAGATACTGTATGTTTTCACTCTTATGTGGATCTTGAGAAACTTGACAGAACAACCATGGGGGAGGGGAAAGGGGAAAAAGTTAGAGAGGGAGGGAGGCAAACCATAAGAGACTCTTAAAGACTGAGAATAAACTGAGGGTTGATGGAGGGTGGGAAGGAGGGGAAAATGGGTGATGGGTATTGAGGAGGGCACCTGTTGGGATGAGCACTAGGTGTTGTATGGAAACCAATACGACAATAAATTTCATATTTAAAAAAAGACATAATTAGATGATACCATCAAATACACATGTATTATTTTTAAAAATAAAATCTTTGAAACAATCTAAAATCGATCCTCTACTTGCTGCTATGTAACAAATCAACTCAAAACACAATGACTTACAATAGCAACTACTAGTTTATTATTTCTCATCATTCTGGAGATAGACTGGATTCAATTAGGCATTTCTCACTCCTAATCTCATATGGTGACATTCAGATTGTGATTAGTACTAATACCATTTAACAGCTCATACACATATCTGGCATATGTGGGAAACCTCAAAGAGAAGGGGTCTTCTCAGCCAGTCTTTTACACTCTCTGCAACTTCCTTCTGTGATGTTTCCAGGTAGGCAGCTTCTGGAAAGCCCTACTTCCAACATGTGACTCAAGACTCCAAAGTCACCATCTAGAGACAACCAGAGGGAGAGAGATTTTTTTTTCCCTTTGCTCACTTGTTTTGTTTCTTAAATTCCACATATGAGTGAGACCATATGTCTTTCTCTATTTCACTTAGCATTATACTCAGTACCTCCATCGATGTTGTCAAAGATGGCAAAATTTCATTCTTTTTTTTTAAGTTTATTTATTGAACGAGAGAGAGAGAGACAGAGAGAGAGAGAGAGAGAGAGAGAGAACAAGCAGGAAAGGAGCAGAGAGAGAAGGAGAGAGAATCCAAAGCAGTCTCCCCTTTGTCAGTGCAGAGCCCTACTTGAGGCTCAATGTTACAAGCCATGAGATCACGACCTGTGCCAAAATCAAGAGCCAGTTGCTCAACTGGCTGAGCCACCTAGAAGCCCCTAGAGTTTATCTTTTTTTATGGCTGAATAATATTCCATTGTGTGTTTTATATATATATATATATATATGTGTATATATATATATATATATATATATATATATATGTATACACACACACACACAACACACAAACATATATATATAAAAAACATCTTTTTTCATTCTTCTATCAATGGACACTTGGGCTGTTTACATAGTTTGGCTATTGTAAATAATGCTGCAATAAACATACGGGTGCATGTGTCCCTTCAAATTAGTGTTTTTGCTTTTGTTTTGGTAAATACCCAGTAGTGTGATTACTGAATCGTAGGGTAGTTCTATTTTGAACTTTTTGAGGAAACTCCGTACTGTTTTCCACAATGGCTGCACCACTTTGCATTTCCACCAATAGTGCAAAAGGGTTGCTTTTTTCTCCACATCCTTGGCAACACTTGTTGTTTCTTGTGTTTTTGGTTTTAAATATTCTGTCACGTGTGAGGTAATATCTCAATGTATTTGCATTTCTGGATGATGAGTGATGTTGTGCATATTTTCATATGTCTGTTGGCCATCTGGATATCTTCTTTGGAAAAATGTCTGCTCATGTCTTCCGCCCATTTTATAATTGGATTATTTGTGGGGTTTTTGGTATTGAATTGTATCAGTTCTTTATATATTTTGGATACCAACCCTTTATCAGATATGTCATTTGTGAATATCTTTTCCAGTCTGCCTTTTAGTTTGTTTATTGTTTCCTTTGCTGTGCAGAACTTTTTATTTTGATGTAGTTCCAATAGTTTATATTTGCTTTTATTTCCTTTGCCTCAGGAGATACATCTAGAAAAATGTTATGGTCGTTTCAGAGAGATTACTGCCTATAGTCTCTTTCAGGTCTCACAGTTCGGGCTTTAATCCATTTTGAGTTTATTTCTGTGTATGGTGAAAGAAAGTACTCCAGTTTAATTGTTTTACATATTGTCCAGTTTTCCCAACACCATTTGTTGAAGAGACTGTCTTTTCCCCATTGGGTATTTATTTCTCCCTTGTCAAAGGTTAACTGACCATATAATTGTGAGTTGATTTCTGGGTTTTCTATTCTATTCCATTGATCTATGTTTCTATTTTTATGCCAGTACCATACTCTTTTAATTACTGTCACTTTGTAATATAACATGAAGCCTGGAATTGTGATACCTCCAGTTTTGTTTTTCTTTTTCAATATTCCCTCAGCTATTTCAGGTCCTTTAGGGCTACATACAAATTTTAGGATTGTTTGTTCTAGTTCTGTGAAAATGCTAGTAATATTTTGATAGGGATTTCATTAAATGTGTAGCTTGCTTTGGGTAATATAGACATTTCAATGATATTTGTTCATCTAACCCATGATCAAGGAATGGCTTTCCATTTTTATGTGCCATCTTGAATTTATTTTATCAATATTTTATAAATTTCAGAGTACAGTCCTTTCACCTCTTTGGTTGAGTTTTCTTATCATTATTCCTAGATATTTCTTTTTTTATAGTGCAATAGTAAAGGAGATTGTTTTCTTAATTTAACTTTCTGTTGCTTCATTATTAGTGTATAGGACACAACAGACTTCTGTACATTGATTTTATCACCATTCTTAAACAGTTTTATTCTTTCATGCATTTCCAATTTTACATATAGGATCATCAATCCTCTACCTAAAGATATATTTAGAATTTCCTTTCTATTGTTCTTTTTCTGAAAATAATATTTTTTACTATAATTTTTGAAAGACTTTGGTGGGAAATATAGATTTTAAAGACAGAAGTTATATTCAGTCAGTACATTAAAAATATTTCTTATCTTAATTTCTTTTACTTCTCACTGTAGATACTGAGAATAATTCTTTAAAGATTTTTATCTTATTCTTTTTTTGTTGCATAAAGAGTTTTTCGTTTGTGTCTTTTTTTCCTATTTTCTGATTTTTTTTTTAGGCATGAATTTCTTTCATTCATGCTGTGTGAATTTTGTTAGACATCTTTAGTCTTTGGATTATTGCCTCTTGTCATTTTTTGAAAACCTGAGGCATTATTTCTTCAAATATTACTTCTGTCTATTCCCCATATTTTATCCTAGTGGAACTGCAACTAACAGTTTTAGTATTACTGACTTTATTTTCTCTATATTTTCTCTTATTTATTAGTTTCAATCACTTGAAGCTCCCTCTTGGACTCTTCGGATTTATCCTTCATGTATTTAGTTCTCTTCTCAGCTTTATCTAATTCAGAGTTTAATAATTGTGTGAGTTTTCTAGCACAGTCATAATACAACTATATAGCTTGGGAAAACATATTTATTATCTCACAGTTCTGGACATCAGAAGTCTAAAAGCAAGGTGTTGGCTGGGTTATGCTCCCTCTGAAGGTGCTAGGTAAAGATCAGTTTTAAGCTTTTCTGTTAACTTTTGATAGCCTGTGCCATTCCTTAGTCAATAGGTGGTTCTCTTCTCCCTGTATCTCTTACATTGTATTCCTCTGTATAATTTTTGTCTCTGTGTCTATTTTTTTTCCATTTTAAGAACATTAGACATATCGAATCAGGACCCACTTGAATGACTATATTTTAACTTGATTAGACCTGTTTCCTTTGGAAAGATCTGCTTCCAAACAGCTCACACCCTGAGTACTGTTGACTAGGACTTCACCATATCTATTTTGGAGGACACAATTCAATCCATAACACCCATCCACTGAGTTCTTAAATTTGGTTACTTTTCTTTTTTTTAATCCAGAATTTCAATTTGGTTCTTTCAAAAAATCTGTCATTTTACTCTTTATAATTTCTAGTTTTCAATCAAAATTTTCCAGTTTTAACTTAGTTGCCTGAACATCATAAGCATAGTTACTTATAGTCTGTCTACTAAATTTTAATATCAAGAGTTATTTTTGGCTATTTTTCCCTGACTTTCTTTTTCTGTTAGTTCTTATTTATTTCGTCTCTATTTTCTCTTATCCCTAGTTAACATTGCCTGTGCCCAAATAATTTGAGAGGATTAATATTTTATTTTTCCCTAGAGGATTTTTACATGATTCTAAATTTTCTATTTGATATATACTGATACGAGTAATCAGGTATAGTCTCAACCTAATTTCCAACAGAAAAAAATAAACCTTATATACAATATATGTATAGGATGTTGCTGCTGCTGCTGCTGCTGCTCCTGCTGCTGCTGATGATTTATTTGCTTTATATTTGCTCTGGTGATTCAATTATTCAAGGGTGTGATTCAAAGCACAAAGGAGTTTATCGGGACTGCTGCTCAGAATGGGCCATGGATTTCATTCAACTCTCTTACAAAATCCTGCCAGATTTACCAAGGAATTGCTCAAAACTTCGTTTTCTGTTTTGTCATTCAAGCCAAAAATGGCCCAAATACTGCGCTTAATTCTCTAGTTAACCAAGCATTATGAAAGTCAGGCCTAAAAGGTTGATATACATGCAAAGGTTGGGGTTAGAATATGCTAAAAGACCAAATGAAATAAAGGATGGTAAGTATCCATGAGATTCAGCAACAGAGAATTGCTCTTGAATTTGATAAGAGCATTTTGAATGACACACTGGACCAGATTATTATAAAAGTGAAAAGTTGGAAAACTAGAGCTAAATATTTAAAATCCTTTTGCTTTTCAGAAGGAATATCAAGACATATCTCAACTTTAAGTTTTTATTAAATTCAATATGTTTCAGGAGTAAGCATTTTAAAATGGAGATTAAAAAGGCAGAATAAGAAAAACAAAAAATTATCTTAACATCAAAAAGGCAATTACATAAGAACAAAGAAAATGTGGGAAAGTTATAAGAATTATAAAAACAATCCAAATATATCTATAAAGAAATAAATTAATTACATGCAACAAATGATTCAAGTATTCTTTAAAAAAAAACTAAATTGCATGTTTTTTGCAAGTAATACACTAAAGTTTTAATGACATGGAAAGTTGTATATACACGATACACACATAGATATACGTACATTCATTCACATATGCACATGTACATACAAAAAGAAATTTAGTGTAAATATTTAAGTGTAAGACAAACACCAGACTATAAGAAAAATGAATTGTTGTTAGGGATAGAGAAGATTTCTAACTAATTTTAAAAGCATCTGTTGAGGGGTGCCTGAGTGGCTCAGTGGGTTGAGTGTCTGACTCTTGATTTTGGCTCAGGTCATGATCCCAGGGTAATGGAATCAAGCCCTGTGTCAGGCTCCTTTCCCTCTGCCCCTCTCCCCTGTTAGCACCTTCTCTCTCTCTCTCTCTAAAAAAATAAAATAAAACAAAATTTTCAAAGAGCATCAGGTGAACAAGAAGATTTAGCAATTTAAAACATGTATATTCCTAATAGCATATGGAATCAAAAGTACTGAACTGGTAAGATAAATTGACAAATATACTTTTACAGTAGGATATTTTACCAAAACTCTTTTCATTATTGATAGGTCAAGAGACAAAAACAATCACTAGTTATAGAATATTTGAAAATTCACAAGCTTAATCTCATGAACGTATAAAAAGCATTAATATGAATAATTAGAGAGTACATGTTCTTGAGAAAGTTTGGAACATCTATAAAAAATAATAATACCATAAATCGCTAAGCAAATCTCAACAAAATTGAGAAAACAAAGAACAGTTTTCATACAGATGGTGGTAATTTTCAAAATGTTTAACAACATTTGGCTGATCAATTTAAAAAGATGCTTGACCAGTCAGATTTAAAGCTTGACTAGTAATAAGTGCAGATGGTCATGTGGTACTGACTAAATGTCAATCCTAATAGAACTATGCTCTTTGATTATTAGGTTATTACATTGATAGTAATGAAGAAACTCTTGTATACTTGGAAACTTGCAAACATATTCTACGTAATTCATTATTCAAAGAAAAAATAAGAGATTTAGTAATTACTTAGAACAGAATAGAAAAATTAAAATTCAGTATCAAATTTTGGTATTCAGAGGATATCTGTTTCTATTTATAATGAAGGAGCTTATGACAGACAGTGGCTATTTATTTCCTCTTCCAAACACTTTCTTCATTTTGTGTCTGGGACAACACTCTTACCTAGGTTTTTTTGTTTGGTTCGGTTTTTACTTCTGTAGTTGCCTTATTTCAGTCTTACTTGCTAGATTTCTTATTATATTTCCTACATATTGGAATTCTCCAGGTTTTGGTTTTTAGACCTCATTTCTTTCTCTCTTAGTGATTTCATCCAACCTCAAAATATTAAATATTAGCTAGGGGCTAGACTCCCAAATTTATGCCTTTTCTGCCCTGAACACCAGATCCGTACATCAACTATCTACTTGGTATCTTCCAATGAATTGTCTAAATCTAATATTTCCCAAACCTAACATCCCCTAAAGTGAGCTTCTGATATTCAATTGACAATCTGTTGAGTTGATATTTGAATCTATTTGCCTGTGCTATCCTCAAAATTTCAAAAACATAATCCAGTATTTCCATGAGCACCAAAGAACCACATCACTGGAAACGTGCTTTAAAAAATGGGAAATTTATAACTAAAATTGTTACTTAGAAAAAAATGGGTTTGCTTCAAGTATAGGTTACGACACACACCAAATACAGCTTAAGATAAACATGTGGAGCAGAAGGCCAAAGTCGGTCACACCTGGAACCACTCCAATTGCCTTGAAAACAGCAGGACAGCATAGCTAACTAAAATCCCTACCATGGAGGCCCACTGTTGGAATTTCACATGACTCAACTTGAGGCTGCTTTTGTTAAATGGTTTTAACAAAAAAATTAGATTATTCTTTTCTGAGAAAGAACTTGGGGAAAAGTGATAATTAAAATTTCAATACCAGCAAGGTTTAATTTTGTCATTTAAATCTTTGAGACAGGGCCTCAAGATAAATTATTTCTGCCTTGTGTTATTTCAGGTCAAGAAGATTGGCTACATGACAGCTTAAAAAGAACAGTTAAAAGAGAGACAACCATTTATTTCCATTAAACTAGAAAAAGATGCATATTAATCCATAGTTTTAGCTTAAAGGAAAATTATCCAGAACTCATATTACCTATTTATCTGACCTCATTGCTTCTTGGTCTAAATATTCTATTTTTCTCAGCAATATTATAAACTAACATCACTCAAACCTGACTTCTAAACATTAATTACTATTGACTAGCATTGACTGTCTTTGGGCAGAATTGAAAGTGTTCATTTCATAATCACCCCTGTGAATTAGCCCTTGGTCCTGAAATAATTTAATTCAGCTAAGGCAGTTTCCTTTGGTATCTTTTTTGTTTTTTGTTTTGTTTTGTTTTGTTTTACTCAGCTCCATAGTGAGATAGAAGTAACGTATAAGTGTTTGTATCCATATTATCACTGTCTTATCATTGGTGCTCTATAAGCACAGCCTGAGACAGAAATTCAAAGGCACATGATTTATTGGAGAGGTTAAGTTTTCATGATTTCATCAAGGAAAGAAAAAAAATGAAAGAAATTAAGAACCTGTTAAGGGAGTGAGTAAAGCAAGATAGAGAAAGTGAACATGCTGAGTAAGATTGTAACCTCTATTCTGGCATCAGACTGACCCATTGGAATAGGGATGGGTTTCTAAGGCTCACTTGTCCTACATTTAGTCAAGGGGTTTGAGTCTATACCCGTTTATCAGTCAGACAAGAGCTGCTCTGCAGTTAAAAGTCGTAACCCCCCCGGGGTGGTCTCTGGTGCTGTTGGTCCCCTTCTGCCAAGGCAAGTGTTTCCAAGAAGTCACAGAGAGAAACCACTAGCCATTGCATTGGTAGCCACTGAGGAATGGGTGTACCAACTGGAAAATGGAAACTGGAAAGGTCATCAACAGCATCTACAAGTAGTCCTTTTCTTGTACTTGTGTTAAAGTCCCTACATCTGGGCACCATCTAGCCAGGATTCTAGGTGTTCAAAATTTATTTTTTGGGACTATTGGACTTAGTGGAATAAGCTAGAGCATAAATGCTAAGGTTATTCCTAGGACTGTAGTTTATATTTATCATCTCCGGTACTACTCATTTGATTTTCCCTCACCCTTGGCTCGCACTTCTATGGTAATTGTGCCTACCTTGGTAGTGTGACCTAAACCCACCTCCTTGAGAGGTCTGAGCCCCTGGTTTCGCTGTATTTATCTGGCTTCGTCACTGTACTTGCAAATTTACATTTAACAATGGATGTAGGAATACCAAGAGATGCTCAGTGGATCATATGAATGTCAAACATTCTTCCCTGACCCCATTATGGAGTACCAGTATTCCTACCTCCTTATGATAGTCAGCTTGCATTACCCCTGCAAATGATGTAACTCCTTTTTGGGCTTTCTGGGCTACTGACATAAAAACCTAAATTACCTAGTCATTGGCTGTTGCTTTAATTTCATGAGACTTGTCAGGGCACCTGAGTGCCTCAGTCGGTTAAGCATCTGACTTCAGCTTAGGTCATGATCTCTCAGTTTGTGGGTTCAAGCCCCACTTGGGGCTCTGAGCTGAAAGCTCAGAGTTTGGAACCTGCTTCAGATTCTGTGTCTCCCTCTCGCTGCTCCTCCCCGCCTCTGTCTCTCAAAAGTAAACATTAAAAAATAATAAACTGAATAAAATTATTGAGACTTGTCATATTTCTTGATGGAATTTCCCCTTTCCTGGAAACCAGTCTCTCTAGTTTAGTGGAATGAGGGAACCTGGATAGCTCAGTTAGTTAAGCATCTGACCTTTGATTTTGGCTCAGGTCATTCTCTCATGGTTTGTGAGATGGAGCCCCACGTGGAGCTGTGTGTTGTTAGCCTAGAATCTGGGATTCTCTCCCTCCCTTCCCCCTCCCCCTCCCTCGCTCTCTTGCTATCTCTCAAAATAAATAAATAAACATTAAAAGTTAAAAAAATAAAGATGTGGAATGAGAAGTATAAGTTCCCACAAGGAGTTAGATGTTAGAATTACTTCCACCTCTAGCCAATGGTTGCCAGATTCATGTATTCTAACAGGGAACAAAGAATGATATGATGGTCATTGGCCTACACTATATTCCATATCCTGAAACATACCCCATTCTCCAAGGTATCATTTCCAAGTTGGTTATTTGGCTGTGTCAACAGTCCTTTTCACCATCTTATTAAGCCAATCATTTCTGGGTGTGCATTTTATAATAGGTACATTCTAGTTGTAATAGGACAACATAGTTAAAAGGTCACCACCAAATTATTGTTATTTTATTATGCGGGTTCCAAAGTTGTAGCAAAGATACTCTGTAAGCCTTTGAAAAGTGATGTTTGCTGAGGTACCACAGGTAAGCTATGCATGTACACACTAAGGGTAGATACCAATTCTTGTCAGGATGTATCATTGGCATTTTTTGAATGGGATGGATTCTCTGTAATTAACTTACCATCAGAGGGATTTTTGTCTCTTTGATACAGAGTACTATATCTGGGATTTTCCTCAGTATCTTTTGGTGACAAGTTTTAGCAAAGGCAGTGAGTAGATCAGAATTTATGAGAGAAATCTGTGGTGTTTGGCCCATGAATATCTAATATCTAATGACAGAGCACATGGCTATTCCATTCATGAGCCTACCCTATAATTGCGATGGAGGCTGAGGATAGAAACTGGCTGATGTCTACTGGCTGCGTCATCCTATCCACACGGATGTTTAGTGTTATAGAATGAATGATCTCAAGTGGGAAGAATGGCTAACATGAACAACTCAGGCAACAACAGATGTTTGCGAGGATGTGGAGAAAGAGGCTTTCTTTTGCACTGATGTTGGGAATGCAAAATGGTGCAGCCACTCTGGAAAACAGTATGGAAGTTCCCCCAAAAATTAAAAATAGAACTACCCTCCGACCCAGCAATTGCACTACTAGGTATTTATGCAAAGGATACAGGTAGCTGTTTCGAAGGGACACATGCACCCCAATGTCTATAGCAGCACTATCAACATTAGCCAAAGTATGGAAAGAGCCCAAATGTCCATAGATGGATGAGTGGATAATGAACAGGTGGTATATATATATACAATGGAATATTACTTGGCAATCAAAAAGAATGAGATATTGCCATTTGCAACTACATGAATGGAACTACAGGGTATTATGCTAAGTGAAATCAGTCAAAGACAAATACCATATGACTTTAGTCATATGAGGACTTTAAGACACACAACAGATGAACACAAGGGAAGGGAAGCAAAAATAATATAAAAACAGGGAGGGGGGCAAAACATAAGAGACTCTTAAATATGGAGAACAAACAGGGTTACTGGAGAGCTTGTGGGAGGGGAGATGGGCTAAATGGGTAAGGGGCTTTAAGGAATCTAGTCCTGAAGTCATTGTGGCACTATATGCTAATTAACTTGGATGAAAATTTAAAAAAATTAAAAAATAAAAAATCTCCTCATGTAAAAATCATTCCATTTTGTACCCAAGCTTTATACCCATCCTATTCTGACACCTCTCTCCCAGACCTCCAGGTTTCAACTAATCTTAAAATCTCACTCTTTATACATCCCAGAACAGTCATCTAAACTTTCAGCTACTCTTTTTCCATATACCAACCTCAGGTAATTTCTCTCACTCTCAAAGTGAATGGACCATGTGGACCACCTAAGGCGTTACTCTATTGGGATGATTTCCACACTAATTTGTCCCTAAAGTAAAGGATTGTTTTGCAGACAAATTTTGTACTGCGACAGTTTAAGGTATTATTTGATACTACAAAATGGCCATTCTGGCTTTAGCAGATCTTATGCTTATGATTCTCAAAATTCAATCATTCTCTGGGCATTGTCTCTGAATTTGGTGGTCTAGACTTTGTGTATCTGTAATTCTCCATAGATTTTCACCTTTTTTTTGTTTTGACTGGTAAGAAGACCTTTTTTTTTTTTTTTTTTTGATATTAGAATGATGGCTTTATTTTTTTTTTTATTTTATTTTTTATTTATTTATTTATTTATTTATTTATTTTTATTTTTTAATATATGAAATTTACTGTCAAATTGGTTTCCATACAACACCCAGTGCTCATCCCAAAAGGTGCCCTCCTCAATACCCATCACCCATGGGGGAGGGGAAGGAAAAAAAAAAGAAGACCTTTTATATACACTTTAGTTGGAGCCACCTGTTTCAGATGAAAATATGTTAAAGTACTTTCTAAAGTATTTCTATATATTTATATGATATGTCTAAAGTAAATCTATACTGTTTATAGTATATGAAATGAGTTCTTACAGTATCTTATTTATTGTAAATTCTACCTTTTTGACAGCAATTATCTTAGAAGCCATCAAGAAATCAAGTAATTCATGTAGTTGCTCATTTTTAAATGGTACCTGATAAATTTGAGAGGCTTCTTGGTTTCTATATTATTTTGAAGAAGTAAGTTATTCTAAAATCAAAAGTGTTGTGGGTGTATATATTTACTATTTAATTTCTGGTAGTTTGACATGCCCTAAAAAGTGTCATAGTTTGGCTCAATTTAGCCTTTTGTAAGGAAGTAGATTCTACAGTAGAGATTAGACTATTTGGTGAACCCTGATATTTTGCCTTTATAAGTTTAATATAAAAGCCTCTAAACCAATCTTATTAAGTCAGATTTTGGTTTTCGAGTGTCCAAAATTTCTGTTCTGTCTATGAACAATTCTTTAATTACAGATATATACATGTAATTTACCTTCAGGAATGGTAAAGGTTTACTGGATTAAGAGTGGCACCAGAAGATAGTAATATTAATGGTAATATTAATAAATAGTAATAAAATTAATAAATAGTAATGTTAGTAAATCAATAGTAAATGATTAATAATTTGTTAATTAGTAGAAAAATATTGGGTGGTTTCTTTTAGGAATATGAAATTCCACTATATGTAGTCACATCAGATTTAAAGATGACGTTAGTACAAAACCTCAAGATATTTTGACTAATTTAAATGAAACTTGAACTTTTTGGAAAGAAGAAATTTAAAATTTAGCTAATGAATCAAAAATAGGCTCATTAGATGTGTTACAATTTGCTGAGAGAACATTCCCAGTACATGTCCTAATCTCTTCATGTTCGCACAAAATATTTTTTGATAATCTGAACTCTTTTGTGCACTATTTCAATTAATCTGCTTATATCTGTAGTCTTTTGACCATAAGATTCTGGGACAATAGCCAATTTTTTTGGTAATTAATCAAGTTATGCATGATATAGGTATATTGTATAAAAGCAAATTAAAATGGAGTCCCTTAAATCAGGGACAAAGTGGAGTTGACCAAATATAACTTGTAGGAAATTACAGCTTTCCTCAGAAATGATGCTAGCCAATCCCAAACACCAAGTTTATTCATACCACCTCTGGACCTCCTTTTCCACCTGACCCAGCTACCTTGACCCAGATAAAGAAGAGCATTAGCATTAGGTCACAACCTTTGCCATAAATTCATTTTTATGCTTTGTTTACTTGGGATACAGAATTTGTTTTTTTCACACTGATATCTGGAAATTCACAATGATAGAATCATGCCTAGGGGTTGCATAGTATACTTTCTATAAAAGTAGATCTTTCTTTTATAATTGTAGTAATGTGTCGCTGAAAATAAAGAAGTATTCTTTTTTTAAATTCTTATTTGTTCTTGAAGAAGAGAGAGAGAGAGAGAAAACAAGGAGGAGAGGGGCAGAGAGAGGGAGGAGACACAGAATCTGAAGCATGTTCCAGGCTCTGAGCTGTCAGCGCAGACCCCTACTCAGGGTTCAAACCCACTAACTGTGAGATCATGATCTGAGCCAAAGTCAGATGCCCAACTGACTGAGCCACCCGGGCACCCTGAAACTAAAGAAGTATTCTTATAATGAAACCAAGATATCAGAGTTTGGTGTTTTGTAAAGGACATAAGGTAGGTGAGAAATTCTCAATAACTGAGTTGCTCCAGTAAACCAAAGTAAATAAAGTTAATTTCCTGTCCACCACCTACAATTTCCTAGACTACTAGCCTGTCTTTCTTTATCTTCCTTCATAATCTTATACAATCGTTTTAATTTAATCAAAAATAATTTTTCTCTTACTATGAGTTGATTTGTCCTCTATCTTGCTTTTCAGAAAAATTTATACTTTACTCTGAGAGATTTGATATTCTGTAGTGCTGGGATTAGTGGTCGATATAGTGATATTCATAGCAACAAGAAAGCTTCCTTGTCCATATATAATCATAGACAATTCCTCTTGAGAATTTAGATGAGACAGAAGAGAATTTCAAGATGCAATGTTTCCCTTTAAGCAACATTATTGAACACAGTTTAGAAGTTATCTTTGTTTCTTAGCCATCATGGGACATTGGTTCCTTTAATGGCCTTTCTGTTCAAAATATTTACAGATGTCCTTGACTGTAGACTCCCAATTCTTAAAGCACAGAGAATTTTTTGTTCTTTTTTTTTTAACCAATAGAGAGGTTATTTTGTCTAGAGAGCCACAAGTTCCATAAATTATGAGTTTGTTTATTTCCTAAATCTTTCTGAAAGTGTTCATACGCACACATTGAATGTGATTTAAATTTATCTTACTTTATTCTTTTACTAAGAATGCAAATTCAGATTTACAAAGAGAAAAGATATAGCATCTTTACTTCAGCTGTTGGGTCTGCCCAGAATACTGAAAATTTTGGTGTTTGAAAAATTTTGGTGACTATTATTTGTTTATTTTTAGTTACAACTTTGAATTTTTATTTAATCTCAGAAATTTCTGAAGTTACCTTATGTAGGACATTTTATTTTTATTATTCTCTCAAATCAATTATTTTTTTAAATTTAATACAGATGTATTATTTAAATATTCTTTACACTATGTGTTCTAAGAATGTTTGCCATATGAGGAGAAACAAATTGGAACAAATGGAACAAATTGGTAAAGAACTATGGACTAGGACAAATAGCTAACAGAATTGTGAATTGTGCAGCAAAGTTTTACCCATAACTCTGAGGTTTTAGGAAAATCCTCAATAATAGAGATACTTTGGCTCTAGACCCAGACTTATTCAAATTCTGTAGGTCTGCTTTCTGGCCTAGAATTTTAAAAACGTGACTGTTATTTTCCTGTGCAAACTCTAAAGAAAGGGTATCATTTAAAAGATCAGAGAAAGGAACAGAGGAATAGAATGAAAAAAGCTTCCTGGCATTGGTCTTGGTGATGATTTTTGGAGATGATACAAGTCCAGACAGCAAAAGCAAAAATAAACAAGTGGGACTACATCAAACTAAAAGGCTTCTGCACAGAAAAGAAAACAATCAACAAAATGAAAAAAGCTACCTGTGAAATTGGAGAAAATATTTTTAAACTATGCATCTCATAAGTGGTTAATATCTAAAATATATAAGCAACTCATGTAACTCAATAGCAAAAAACAAAAACTCATTTACAAATGGGCAAAAGACTTGAATAGATTTTCTCCAAAGGAAAGATATAAGTAGCCATCATATGAAAAGATACTCTACATTACTGATCATCAGAGAAATGCAACACAAGACCGCAATGAGATATCACGTTACATCTGTTATGATGGCTATTATTAAAAAAAAAAAATAGATACCAGATGTTGGGGAAGTGTAGAGAAAAGGGAACCTTAGTACACTGTTTGTGTGGATGTGGTACAGCCATTATGGAAAAAAGTATGAAGTTTCCTCAAAAAAATAAAAATGGAACTGGAGAGTGTTATGCTAAGTGAAATAAGTCCTACAGAGAAAGACAGATACCATATGTTTTCACTCTATGTGGATTCTGAGAAACTTGACAGAACACCATGGGGGAAGGGAAGGGGAAAAAAAAAGTGAGGGAGGGAGGGAGCCCAACCATAAGAGACTCAAAAACTGAGAGTAAACTGAGGGTTAACAGGGGGTGGGAGGGAGGGGAAAGTGGGTGATGGGCATTGAGGAGGGCACCTGTTGAGATGAGCTCTGGGTGTTGTATGGAAACTATGGTGACAACAAATTTCATATAAAAAAAATAGAACTACCATATGATCCAGCAAATCCATTTCTTGGTATACATCTAGAGGGACTGAAGGAATATCTGCACTCCCATGTTCATGGCAGCATTATTCACAAGCCAAGATGTGGAAACAACCTAGTGTCCATCAACAGATGAATAGATAAAGAAATGTATACACAGTGGAATATTATCCAGCCTTAGAAAAGAAGGAATTTCTGCCATTTGTGATAACATGGATGGACCTGGAGGGCACTGTGCTAATGAAATAAGCCAGACACAAAAAAGTCTGTGTGATCTCACTTGTATGTCGAGTTTAAAATAGACTCCTAGAAACAAAGAGTAGAATGATGATATCCAGAGGCTGTGGGCAGGGAGAAATGGAAAGGTGACAACAAAAGTGTACAAATCTTGGGGCGCCTGGGTGGCTCAGTCGGTTGAGCGTCCGACTTCTGCTCAAGTCATGATCTCGCAGTCTGTGAGTTCAAACCCCGCATCAGGCTCTGTGCTGACAGCTCAGAGCCTGGAGCCTAGAGCCTGCTTCGGATTCTGTGTCTCCCTCTCTCTCTGCCCCTCCCCTGCTCATGCTCTGTCTCTCTCTCTCTCTGTCAAAAATAAATAAATATTTTTAAAAAATTAAAAAAAAGAAAGTGTACAAATCTCATTTATGCAAGATAAGTAAAATAAATAAGTTCTGGAGTTTGTTTATAGTGCCTATCTAATAATAATGTATCATATATTTAAAATTTGCTACAGGGTGGAGTATTCTTATAACACTCTATAATCATCATAATAATCATAATCATAATATAGGTGGTGGAATGAAACTTTGGGAAATAATGGATATGTTTATGACCTTGATATTGTTGGTGGTTTCATAGATATATACACTTCTCCTCAAACTCACTGAGTTATAAACATTAAATATATAGAGATTTTCATAAGTGAATCGTACCTGAATGAAGTGGTTAAGAAAAAAATAAAAAATAAATCAGCCATAAAGGACCACATATTGTATGATTTCATTCATATGAAATGTCCAGAGAAGGCAAATCTACAAAGAAAGAAAGTATACACATGGTTGTCAGAGGTTAAGGGGACAAGGATGATGGCCAATGGATCAGAATTTCTTTTAAGGATAATGAAAATGTTCTAAAATTGTTAGTGGAAGTGGATGCAAAATTCTGTGAATATACCAAAAACTATAGAATAGTACACTTTAAATGTTATGGTATATGAATTCCATCAAAATAAAGTAGTTAAAAAATGAATTCTATTTCTGTATTACTTTATTTGAAATAAAACATAAAATTTACACTTTTTCCCAAAGTTACAAGAATTTCTGTAAAGTAATACCTTAAACTGTAATAAACTTTTCAAGCTTACACAATATTTCTAGAGCTGTTACGTCATTATGTTAACATTCAAAATGCATGGGATTTGTAGATTAGCTTGTTCTCAAAAGAAATTCACTAACAGTTCCCTACAAACTGAAGGAAAAAAATTGTTGATTAGTTACATAAGATTATATTATAAGTTAAATTATATGGTTGTAGTTAGAATTTTTTATAATTAAATATGGAGTTACATTATTGAGATTGTGCTAATATTGGAATATTAGCCATCAATGATTTTGTTTATTATGCTATTGACCACATAAAAGGAAGCTCTCTGTTATCATATGTAAGTATTAAAAATCTCTATATGCAAGCTCTAAGTCAAAAGACTAAAATATTCTCTGCAAGGAAACCACAAGAATTGGTCTAGTGAGTCACATTTGCTAAAATCCATGCATTTATTTAACTTCCACAGGTATAGCTTTATTATTTTAAAAATGCTTTTTCTGAATTAAATAAACTGTAGCATTATATTTCTTCACATGGTTTTGACCATTTAATCCTTTCTTGCTTTCACCTGCATTAGAGTCATGGAGTCATATTTAGCTTAGTTCCTGAAACACAGGAAATACGATTACTAGTAAAGATAGATTTTTATGATTACAAAATTTTTTAAATGTTTGTTTATTTTTGAGAGAGAGAGAGAGAGAGAGAGAGAGAGAGCACTTGAGGGGGGAGGGGCAGAGAGAGAGGGAGACACAGAATCTGAAGTAAGCTCCAGGCTCTGAGCTGTAAGCACAGCCACCCGGTGTTCCTGGATATTTATAATTGATCTTAGATTCCAAAGGAAGAATGTCTGGCTAAATTAACTGACATTATAATACTACCAAAATTTTTATAGAACTTTATAATTTTCAAAGTGATTTAACATGTATTATCATTATTTTAATAATTGTTTTGAGCATGGTTATGTGATTCATTATGTTTAATGAATCAAACAGAAAAATATTTGTGTACTTGTGTGACATCTACTTACATTTTAATGAGGTAAACTGACAATAAGTAATATAATAAGAAAATACATTTTATATCATATACTGACAAGTATAATGGAAAAAAATAAGGCAAGGAAGGGAGAAAAGAATATGGGGATGGTTGCAATTATAAATATGGTGTCAGGTAAAGATTCTATGCAATGCAGGAAACCAGGGGAGCGTTGGAGCAGTTAAGTGTCAAGGTCTGATTTAAACTATAGGTGAGTCTAAAGAGGAGTTAAATGTTTATGTAATAATGTAAAAGAAAAAGGATAATGGCTTGGATACAGGTGGTGTCAGAGGACATAGTGATATTTTTTTGGAAACAAACAAATAATATGATTGTCTCCTGGATTGGATGGGGTGTGATTGAAAGAGATTAATCAAAAATGACTCTCAACTTTGACCACAGTAACTGGAAGATTAAATTTGGCCAAGAACTAAGAAAAGGAAATCTGCAGGAACTACGTATTTTGGGGAGAGATAAGAAATTTATTTTTGAATGTGTTCAGCTGAGATAGCAAACATGTAAGTGGATACTTCGAGAAAAAGTAGGTATGTTTGCCTGGAATTTTGTGGAGATGATCAGGCTGGAAATTTAGTTTGACATCATTAGCATATAAATGGCATTTAAAGCTTTGGGGTAGGATGATGACAGAAAATAGAAAAGGATAGAGATCTGAGAACTGAGCTTTGGGGCACTTCAGTGTTTGGCAGATTGGCAGGGGGTGGGGGCAAGTAAGAAAGAATAAGTAAAAGAACAAGAGAAAGAGGGATCTTGTAATACGAACAATCAGAAGAGCAGATTTTCTGGAATCAAAGTGGAAAAATATTTCAAGGAGGAAAAGGTCAAACATATGAATGTAAGTGAAGATTCAAGTAGGTTAGATGGGTCATTTATCAATGTGGAGATCATTGGTGATTTTGCAAGGGTCAGTTCAGTGCAAGATCTGACTGGAGTAGGTTCAAGAGTAAAAGGGGGAGCCTGGGTGGCTCGGTGAGTTAAAGAGTCTGAATTCGGCTCAGGTCATGATCTCCCTGTTCCTGGGTTCAAGGCCCGCGTTGCGTTCTGTGTTGACAGCTCAGAGCCTGGAGCCTGTTTAGATTCTGTGTCTCCTCTCTCTCTGCCCCTCCCTCACTTGAGTTCTGTCTCTCTCAAAAATAATAAATAAACATTTAAACAAATTAAAAAAAAAAGAAAAGTAAACAGGAAAGAAAGTAGTTGAAGACAGTGAAAAATGATAACTCTTTAGGGAAGAAAGGGAAAAGGGACAGGAATGTGGGTTTTAATAGTCATGAAATAGGAGACAGGTCTCAGGACACAGGGGCTGATAGGTTGTGTATATATGGTGGAAGAAGACTGTGGGAATCTCTTTGATTGTATCTTCTCAGTGAACTGAATGCCAAGTCCCTGAGGGTGAGGATGGGTTTGGAGGTGCTAAAGATTTGAGAAGAGAAACATACAAAATCATCATCCACATTAGGGGAAAAGTGAGTGGCCTCGTAGCTTGCAGTGAAATTATTGGACAGTAATAATGGTTGATTCAAGGTTAGAGGTCCTGCATTTAAAGAGAGCATGTTTGTATGTTTTTCTCCAATTACATTTGCCTGCATAGGTGTAGGCGTGGGCTGGGAGAAGAATGCATTTTAAGCACAGTTTTGGCTGGCTTGAGACAGAGACAGAGAACCTAAAGCAAAATAGCTTCCAGGGCATATGAGAGGACTTTCAGAATTTAATTGTTTATGTAGGAGAGTTGAGACTATGAGGGAACAGTGAAAATACATTAGCATCAATGATTTATAAATACCAGTTGGGTCCAAAGCTCATAAATAATTGTGTATGTGTGAGGGGGTATGTATAATTTCTATTTTTAAATGACAAAACTAGGCACAGAACTTTTAGACGAAATGTCTGTGCAGCTGGCTCATAATCAAGGACAAACTGGAGACACTTCTGACCCACACTCACTGTTTTTCCACAAAGTTAAGTCTAATTCCTCTGCAATAATAATGAAAAATGCCTTCTGAAAATATTTGACTTTTAAAAGATCACCATTTTGGTATCTTCTACAATGATAAACTCAGGCACTGTTTTAGTAAACATCTACTTTTGAACAGACATCTCTTGACTTGATAATCTCTCAGTTGAGTCAGTGCCTTTATACACAATCCTCAATGTCTCTGAACTTTTTACCTTATCCTAAACATGGCTAAAAAAATTAAAAGCATTAGACTTTTAATAACATGACCTTGTTTGGCTTGTATTGAGCACATTATCAATGTCTCATGCCAACTGAACTTGCTTTGCTAACCTTGTGTTTCTTTTTAACCATCTGGCCATTTAAAAAATTAGATTTATCACTGGTAAAATGCAACACTGATTTATTGTTATACACGAACATTTGTTAGGCTTCTATTTACCCGATCTCACAAACTCGAAACTAATTGACAGTAAGGACTTGGAAATGAGGATTTGTTAGCTAAAATAGAATTAGCTTCTCAGGCTATCTATTCCTCACCCAATGGCCAGAGATAGATTGGTCTAGAGTGGAAAGGAGCACGTATCCAGTGAAACTAATTGGAAAATGGGACAGCAGGAAAGGAAAAAATGTAATAATTTAAAATGGTTCTGCATGGTGGTTTTTATAAGAACCACTGTTCCAAGAACCTCTCCATGCACCAAGCCTGAAGCCTGGCACAATAGGATCTGTGATTCATGATGGGGAAACTTCATTATCAGCATGTTTTTAAAGTAATAATTTGGCATAATAGTCATTAATTTATTACAAATGCCAAAAATTAATTATGCTTTCTAAAGTTATATTTTACCATGCTATGTAAAATTGTATGCTATGCTACAGTGGAAATCATACAGATCCGGAGATTTTACAGCTAGATTTCCAGTATGGCTATTTGTCCAATAGCTTTGGTCCCTCAGGTAAGTCATTTCACTTCTGAGCCTCAATTTACTCATCTGTACAATACGGTTTTCATTACAGTAAGAGTAGGCCTACCTATCTCACAAGGTTGTTTTAAGAATCAGATAAGGATGGGGTGCCTGGGTAGCTCAGTTGGTTGGGCGTCCGACTTCGGCTCAGGTCATGATCTCACAGTCCCTGAGTTCAAGCCCCACGTCGGGCTCTGGGCTGACAGCTCAGAGCCTGGAGCCTGCTTCTGATCCTGTGTCTCGCTCTCTCTCTGCCCCTCCCCTGCTCATGCTCTGTCTCTCTCTCTCTCTCTCTCTCTCAAAAATGAATAAATGTTAAAAAAAATTTAAAAAATCTGACAAGGAGTTGCCTAGTTGACTAGGTCTGTTAAGCATCTGACTCTTGATTTAGGCTCAGGTCATGATCTCACAGTTTGGGAATTTGGGCACCGCATCAAGCTCCACATTGGCAGCACGGAGCTTGCTTAGGATCCTTTCTCTCTTTCCTCCCTCTGCCCCTCCCTGTTTGTTCTTTCTCTCTCTCTCTCTCCTTCAAAATAAGTAAACTCTTAAAAAAAGAAATCAAATGAAGTAATTTATACACAAGAGGGTTTTTGCGGAAAATCTGTTCTATGAGCAATGATTTCTGCGTTAAGCACATGTCATATACATGGGAAGCAAATTATCTTAATCTCTTAACATGTGAAATTCACTGGTGATAATTAGTAGGTCAAGATTACAAAATGAAGAGGCCCATGCCTGTCTGATAAAATGATGGGCATCGTCTACTGCAGTTTATAAGCTATGACAGTAAATTGGCGACAGAGATACTGGTATGGGTCTTATTGTTCCTTTTTGTCTGTGATTAATCCCCTGTTTTTCCTAGGATTTAGGCTTTGGAAGGCATACTTGGAGATAGTGTGTATTCTTAACTGCATATATGCGGTCAGATAACTGCAAGAATGTGTCCACTTAGGGTACAGTTGGAAGAAGCCATTAGGAGTGGTCAAAAGGTTGATTTTGATTTATTTATTTTGTTAATGTTTATTTTTGAGAGAGAGTGAGCAGGAGAGGGAGCAGAGAGAGAGAGAGAGAGAGAGAGAGAGAATCTGAAGCAGGCTCCAGGCTTTGAGCATTGGGCACAGAACCCCGCCTGGGGCTCGAACTTACAAACTGAGAGGTCATGAACTGAGCCAAAGTTGGATGCTTAACCGAATGACCCACCCACATGGCTCCAAAAGGTTGAGTAAAAAGCTTCACATGTAGAATTCGAATTATTATGAAACCATTAGAAAGTATTTAAAGCAATAGCTGTCTTTGAAAAAGATAAAGGAAATCAATTATATTAACTATGTGACTATTCTAGGTAATTCTAAGTCCATTTTGATGTTCAGATTAGACCTTCAATTTAGCTGTTTACATAGTCTAAAGCTTTATGAGGATGCATGTTTTCCCTCTTTTTATGTTAAGTAGGAATAAAAGGAAGGATATCTTAGTCTAACATGTTTTTGTTTCCTCTTTTTTAATGTTTACAAAGATTATGTTAGAACCTCAAGTGAGAGCACATATTTTGAAATATTTTTAACTCATAATACATAAATAGGAGTATGTAAAAAGATTAAAATGATTTAGTTTTTGACTATCGTGCAATATCCAAGATGTCTATAAAGATTATGATTTATAATCCCACTTACTATTTTCTTCACTACAGTGTGAAATAGATTGGAAAGTTATGTCCTTCAAAAGGCATAAACTTCTTTATATCTATACATCCAAACAATTCCAATTGCTAGCATTATTCAGAGATAATTGAATACATAATTTCAGATTTATATTTAAAGTTACACTTGCATAATAATTTGAAATGTTTTTTAGAATTATAGGAATATGAATGCCTACAAGTAAGTATTTGATATAGAGTACTACAGAAAAAAATGTCTATGTATATATCTACACATACACACACACACACACACACACACACACACACATACACGCGTACGCACAATGATCAGAAATAATAACAGTGGCTCTTTTTCCCGGTGGTGGAATCACAGGAGATGTTGAAAATTTCTGTGTGCCTTGCAGTAAGGTATGAATTTTCTTTTTATATGTATAACTTTTATAATTAAAAGAGAAACTACTCAGAAAAAAAAATATCAATGTTTCACTGTAAAAAAAGTACTTAGATGGCTCTCTCCAGAATTCTTTTTTTATTCTACAAACTTTCATTATTCAAAGCTTGGAATAGAACATTAAGTACAAGGCCATTTCCTAAGAGCTATCAGAAGAAAAATATGTTTAGCAAAATTACTGCCATTCCAAATAAGCACACAACCCAAAGAAAAGGGATTTTCTTTGGTTTCCCATCATCACAGCTTTAAATTAAATTCTTTCTCTCTTTTGTTTCTCTCTTTTTTTTAATATCTGTTTTGTTTCTGTGTGGCTTAGAAGAGGATCATTTTGTGTGAAAGTCTCATCTCTATGGGAACTCTAAGAAAATAGAGAAAGAATGGGCAAAGTTGGAACAAAAACAAACAAAATTCATTCCTTTAGTCCTTTTGTTGACTGTAATTGTCTAGCCCATCTATATGTTTTCTTGTTCTTATGCTGAAATTCTTCACCTTCCCCGTTTTTATTGCCTCTGCCACCTGTGAGACAGATTGTCCTTCTTAGACCCTCATTGTGAGGAGAAAAGGATCTGCCATCACAGATAATAGTACCAGCAGGAAAGATGTTTTCATTTTTGCTGATATGTATGGGAATCTGAGATAAAGAAAGTGATGACTCTGTTGTTGTAGTGTTTTGGTTTATTTCTTTCCTTTCTCCTTGATTAAAATGAAAGTTCTTTTTTTAAATTTTTTTTTAACATTTATTCATCTTTTGAGAGACAGAGCGTGAGTTGGAGAGGGGCAGAGAGAGAGGGAGACACAGAATCCGAAGCAGACTCCAGGCTCTGAGCTGTCAGCACAGAGCCCAAAACGAAACTCGAACTCGTGAACCGCTAGATCATGACCTGAGCCAATGTCAGATGCTTACCCGACTAAGCCACCCAGGTGCCCCGAAACTAAAGTTCTGTAAGTGGCTACTTAGTTCTTAAGTGGCTACTTTTCTACTGATCTTCAAATAAGAGCTCTTAACCGTGCAACCTTTCTGTGGATGATGTTAACACCAACATTCATACAGATAGTCGCTGACTTACAATTGTTTGGATTACAATTTGTCAACTTTACGTGGTGTAAAAGTGATATGAATTCAGTAGCAAATGTATTTCAGATTTTGAATTTTGATCTTCTCTAGGTGTAGTGCTGTGCGATGTGATGTCTCTCATGATGCTGGGCAATGGCTGAGAGCTGCAGGTCCAAGTCAGCCATGCAATCGTGAGGGTGAAAAATCGACACATTTACCAACATTCTGTACCCATACAGTCATTCTGTTTTTCACTTTCAGTATAGTATTCAATAAATTGCATGAGATATTCAACATTTTATTATAGAATAAGCTTTGCAGTAAATGACTTTACCCTACTCTAGGCTAATGTAACTGATCTGAGACCATTTAAGACCGGCTAGGCTAAACTATGATATTCTGTAGGTTGTGTGTATTAGATACATTTTCACCTTATGTTTATTGAAATGTAACCCTATCACAGGTCAAGGAATATCTGTAGATAAATAAATGTATAGATATAGGTATAGATGATATAGGTACAGATATAGATAGATACAGATATAGGGATAGGGATAGATATCTCACACACACACACACACACACACACACACACACACATGCTGCTTCAAGATGGGCTTCTCAACATGAAATTATTTGATACACCATTTCCCAAAGTATGTACTTTAAAAATTATACAGAAAAATGGTAGCTGAAAAATTCCACAGACACAATAATAGATATAAGAGATCAACAAGATGATGGATAGACAGAAAACCAGAATAAAACAATACAATAGCATTCTTATATATCAACAACAAAAAAAACAAAACAGCCAAGACCATGTTGAAATTGTAGACCTGTGTAGAAAAGGAGACGTGTCAGTGAGCCCTCTTGCTCAACTATAGGCTCCAACAGTTACCATGACTGAAACCTGATAGCAACAGAATTCCTAGAAGACTACACCTCCCATGTCCCCTTCCCTCCCCATGATTGTGGAGTGGACTGAACACATACTGACCCCCACCTTTGATCACATGCTCTCTGCCTGCTGTCTTGCATGTATGCTCTGAATCTCTCCCTACACACTCTGGAAGTTCATCTTGCAGGTGGAGAGGTCAGTTGTTGAGGCTTGGGTCTGCCACCTCCCCTGGCTTCCAGCACCCAAAATAAATTTTCCCCTTTCTTTTTATCAAACACTTGTATCTTGACGTATTGACTTATCTTGCTATGAGTTTAGTTTATCCAAGTTTCTTCAGCAACATTGTTGGCCAATCCCGCCCCCTCCCCGGAGCCCTGCTTCTGATTTGTCCAGTCCCCTTGGGATCCCCTGGCTTGGAACAGCTGTCTGTAGCAGTGTGCCAAGACTTACCCATTTTTTTTTCCTGAGTTAGCAACTGTGATAGATCATTTAGTAACATGTATTTAGGAAACCTTAGGATTTGTATAGGGTTATTAGTTGCAGCATCCTAAGTAATAAAATAAATAATAAACTGCTAATAAAAATTAGCAATAGTGTTTTTTTAGGGAGCTAAGATGGTGGTGTAGTAGGAGGACCCTAGGTGTATCTCTTCCCTCAAGCATAACTAGATAACTATCACATCATTTTGAACACCCAAGACACCAACCTGAGGACTGACAGAGCAAACTTCTCAACTAGATGCAAAGAGGAGGCCACATTGAGGAAGGCAGGAAATGTGGAGGTGTGGTTTGGGGAGAAACAGATTGCAGGTGCTCTGGGGGGCAGAAGAGAGGAGCTTGTTCACTGAAAGAGGCAAGAGAGAGTGGAGCACATAGGGATATACACAAGGAGAACACTTCCCCCAGATCCACTGATGGGGAAAATGAGAGGTGTTGATTTTCATGAATTTTTGCAACTGGTGGGTCTTGAACACTGGAGTTTTAAAGCTGGGTAGGCTTGGCTGAGACAGAGACCTGAGGGCACTACCCTACTCCTGGAGAGAAAGCAGGCAAACAACCCCGGGGTAGATGGTGCAATCTGAGGGTTGCCTAAGGTGCACTGGGGAGAGACTTCACTCTTCCTGGAGAACATCTGTGAGAGCTGGCATTTGCAAAGTCACCTCTCAGCGGACAAAAGAGCTTGTGGGCATCATTACCCTCTCAGCCTCTCAGCATAGATGCAGAGCCGGATGCCAACGGCAGATCAGCCTGATACTGGCTGTCTAGCCTGCTTGCTCCCAGTCGGGCACACAACCCTGTGCTCTGGCACAGCTGCCTTTCTTGGTCAAAACTGTATCAGTCCCAGGGCAGTGAGAACCTCCCCCAGAAGACCAGAACAGGCCCTGGTGCACACCACAACATTTTTAAAGCCTGGAGTTTTAAAGGTCAGCAGGCTTCGTTGGGATAGAGCCTGGGATAGACACCATGCTGCTCCTGGAGAGAAGATGGGCACACAACCCGGAGGCAGACAGCATGAAAATGGTGATCTGAAAAATGCCTGGGATGCAGAGAAGGGAGATTATTTGCATTTCTGGAAGTGCTTCCCTGAGAGCAGCCAGCACAGACACCCCTCTCTGGGAACAAAGGAGGACTCTGGGTCTATTTCCCTCTCTGGCAGTTCAGCAGGATTGCCTTCAGTAAACAGCACAGCACCAACACTGGTTGCCTAACCTGCTTACACCAAGTCCTGCACCCTTACGCTCTGCTTTTCTCCAGCAACTATGCCTCAGAACTAGCACAGTGGGCCCCTCCCCCAGAAGCCTGGCACAAACCCCTACACAGACGATGTCTTTCTACTAGAGAGTTCTGCAAAGCTTTAGTTCTAGTAGAAGTAGCATTAGGTCTCATTTAATAAGCCGGCCAGAGCATATCTAGTTAAAACTCATACTCTGGCCAAGGTCCAAACACTGCCCACTGCTGGCAAGGAGAGGATCTGTAGATGACTGCCTTGAAGGATAGAGCAGCCAAAACACAGCAGCAGAGTGCATGCAGCACCCACCAGACAACTCCCTGAAGCACCAGGCCCGGGACCTTATGTGACCTATTCTTCATAGAGCCGTTCCTCTCAGGAGCAGGAAACATAACAGGCTTTGCTAACACAGGGAAGACAGATTTAGACAACATGCCAAGATGGAAGAATTCATCCCAAATGAAATAACAAAATAAGGTCACGGCCATAGATCTAACTGAAAGAGATATAAATATGACTGATGGGGAATTTAAAGCAACAATCAAAAGGATACTCGCTGGACTTGAGAAAAGAATCAAAGACTTCATGGAGGCCCTTACTGCAGAGCTAGAAGAGTTAAAAAAACAGTCAGAAATAAGATATACAATAACTGAAATTTGAAACAGACTGGATGCAATGAACACAAGGATGGAAAAAGCAGAAAACAAATAAGTGATATAGAAAATAAAATAATGGAAAGTAATGAAGCTGAACAAAAGAGAGAAAGAATTATGGAACACAAGAATAGACTTAGAGAATTTAGTGACTCCATCAAATCTAATAATATTTGTGTTATAGGAGTCCCAGAAGAAGAAGAGAGAGAAAAAGGGGTAGAAAATTTATTTGAGAAAATAATCGCTGAAAACTTCTCTAATCTGGGGAAGGAAACAGGCATCCAAATACAAGAGGCACAAATAAATTCCTCCAAAATCAACAAAAGTGGGCCAATTTCAGGACATACTGTAATTAATTTTGCAAAATATAACAATAAAGGAAAAATCCTAAGGGCAACAAGATAAAAGAAGTCCCTAACTTACAAAGAAAGACCCATAGGCTACATGCACATCTTTCAACAGAAACTTGGGAAGCCAGAAGGGAATGACATGATATATTCAACATCATGAATGGGGAAAAAAGCTGCAGCCAAGAATACTCTATCCAGCAAGGCTATCATTCAAAATAGAAGGAGAGATAAAGAGTTTCCCAGACAAACAAAAACTAAAGGAGTTCATGACCAATAAACCAGCCCTGCAAGAAATATTAAAGGGGACTCTGAATGCAAAGGAGAGACCAGAATTGGCAAAGATAAGAAAGGATCAGAGAAAATCTCCAGAAACAACAACAAAAAAGTAACAGAATGGTAATAAATATATATATCTACTAATAATCTAAATGTAAATGGACTAAATATTCCAATTAAAAGACATAAGGTGTCAGAATGGATTTAAAAAAAAAACAAGACCTATCTATATGCTGCCTATAAGAGACTTATTTTAGACCTAAAGACACCTGCAGATTGAAAGTGAGGGGGCGGAGAAACACTTATCATACAAAGTGATGTCAAAAGAAAGTCAGAGTCACAATACTTATATTGGATAAACTAGGCTTTAAAACAAAGACTGTAAAAAGAGATGAAGAGGGGCACTATATCATAATAAAGGGGTATATCTAACAAGAATATCTAACAATTGTATATATTTATTCCCTCAATTTGAAAGCACCCAAATATCTAAAACAAATAACAATAAACATAAAGTAACTAGTTAATAATGATACAATAATAGTAGAGAATTTTAAAACCCCACACGCATAAATGGACAGATTATCAAAGCAGAAAATCAACAAGGGAACAGTGGCTTTGAAGGACACACTGCACCAGATGGACTCAACAGATATATTCAGAACAATTCATCCTAAGCAGCAGAATACACATTCTTTTCAAGTATACATGGGACATTCTCCAGAATAGAACACATAATAGGTCACAAATCAGGCATCAACTAGTACAAAAAGACTGATATCATACAATGCATATTTACTGACCACAATGCTATAAAACTTGAAGTCAACCACAAGAAAAAATTTGGAAAGACCAAAAGTACATAGATGTTAAAGAACATGCTACTAAAGAATGAATAGGCCAACCAGGAAATCAAAGAAGAAATAAAAATATACATGGATATGAAAATGAAAATATAAATGAATATAAATGAAAATATAATTGTCCAAAACCTTTGGGATGCAGCAAAAGTGGTCATAAGAGAGAAGTATATAACAACTCAAGTCTACCTCAAGAACCAAGAAAAATCTCAAATAAGCAAACTAATCTAATACCTAAAAGGGGAAAAAAAAAAAAAAAACAACAAATGAAGGCTAAGGCCAGTAAAAGGGAAATAATAAAGATTCAAACAGAAATAAATGATACAGAAACAAAACAAACAAAAAACCATTAAAGAGATCGATGAAACCAGGGGCTAGTTCTTTGCTGAAATTAATAAAATGATAAATCCCTAACCAGACTTATCAAAAAGAAAAGATAAGGGACTCAAATAAATAAAATCACAAAATAACAACCAACACCACAGAAATACAAACAATTATGAGGATATTATGAAAAACTATATGCCAACAAACTGCACAACCTGGAAAAGATGGATGAATTCCTAGAAACATAAACTACCAAAAGTGAAACAGAAAGAAATAACAAAACTTGAACAGATCAGTAACCAACAAAGAAATTGAATCAGTAAGCAAAGATCTCCCAACAAACTAGTCTAGAACCAGATTGCTTAACAGGGGAACTCTACCAATTATTTAAAAAATAATACCTATTTTCCCAAACTATTCCAAAAAATAGAAATGGAAGGAAAACTTCCAACTCACTTTATGAGGTCAGAATTACCTTGATTCCCAAACCAGACAAAGACTCGACTAAAAAAGAGAATTATAGGCCAAGGGTCCACGTTGAACATGGATGCAAAAATTCTCAACAAGACACTAGCAAATCCAATCCAATAGTACATTTAAAGAATCATTCATCATGATCAAGTGTTTTTTCAGGTATTTTAGTGTAGTGAACTGCCTTAGAAGTTAGAGATGGTATCTCTCTCCAGAACAAAAGTCAGGCATGCTTTCTGTTTATTAGAAAGCAGTAAGGTTTCTAATTTTAGTGTTTCTCTCTACCCACTAGAGGTGCAGGAGTCACCTGGATCTCTTCAAATTGTCTTGTGAATGATGAGGCTTAGGAAACAGGCACAAGAGGATGTGATAGTTATTCTGGCCTCTACAACTGCTGAGATTAATAACATCCTTTGTCTCTGATCCAAGAGTCTCATGTCTACAGCACTTATGAAACTTTTGCAGGCTGACTTGTAAGCTTGCAAATAGTGTAAACTCTCAAATGCCTCATAAATCTTGACATATACAGAAAAAAAAAAAATTAAAGCCACAGATATTAAGAACAAATTATAAAAGATATTGTAGAGTGAAATAAGCACTTAATATGCAATATAATTGTTTTTATAAAGTTTTAAAGTAGGAAAAATTACTATATATGTTTTATATGTGTATATACATATATGGTGAATGTATAAAATTACTCAGGCATATGATAGACACCCAAGGCCAAAGACAGATGGGGCAGGTTCAGAAAAGAGTACCTAGGAAATTTTTAATTCATTTTTAATAGTTTTTAAGAAAGAACAAATTTGGGGGTGCCTGGTGGCTCAGTTGGTTGAACATCTGATTCCTGATTTCAGCTCAGGTCATGATTTCAAGGTTTGTGAGTTCAAGCCCCATGTTGGGCTCTGTGCTGTCAATGTGGAACCTGCTTGGGATTCTCTCTCCCTCTCTTTCTGCCCCTTCCCCCCCTTATCTCTCTCTCTCTCTCTCTCTCAATAAATGAATAAACTTTATAAAACAAATAGAAAGAATAAATCTGGAGGACTTTGGTTTCTAGTCTGACATGTAGAGCGATTGGAAGCCATCATTCTTACCCCGCCACAGGAAAAAGCTGAACAAATGGAAAATCCACAATTCATCTTAGATCTTTCAGAAAACTGATGTCACAGGAAAAACTGCTGCCACAAAAATTGGAGAGACAGGTGTATAGAGAGAATCACAGTTTGTTTGGAACAGAAACCCAGGAGCAGAAGACTGCTACTGGAGACAGAACTAGAAGGAACACTTAAACTATAATTGATGAATTGCTAGATGCTTAGTGACCTGGATAGTTAAAATTGGGGAGGCTAGTCTTTGGGAGCGAGTCATCGGGAGGGCTCAAAATATCTTTTTGAATGGCCAAAATTTGACAACACCAAATGGAGAGGATTCATAGCAACAAGAATGCTCATTCATTACTGGTAGGAATGCAATTTGATCCAGCCACTCTAGAAGACAATTCAGTGGTTTCTTAAAAACTAAACATATTCTTACCATATGATCCAACAATGGGCTCCTTGTATTCACCCTAAAGAACATTTCCACACAAAAAACTGCCAATGTGTATTGATAGCAGTTTTATTCGTAAGTGCTGAAATTTGGAAGCAACCAAGATGCCCTTTAGTAGTGAATGAATAAACTGTGGTACATCCAAACAATGGAAGAGTATTCAAGGTTAAAAAGAAATGAGGAACTGGAGAGTGTGATGCTAAGTGAAATAAGCCATACAGAGAAAGACAGATACCATATGTTTTCACTCTTATGTGGATCCTGAGAAACTTAACAGAAACCCATGGGTGCGGGGAAGGAAAAAAAAAAAAAAAGAGATTAGAGTGGGAGAGAGCCAAAGCATAAGAGACTGTTAAAAACTGAGAACAAACTGAGGGTTGATGGGGGGTGGGAGGGAGGGGAGGGTGGGTGATGGGTATTGAGGAGGGCACCTTTTGGGATGAGCACTGGGTGTTGTATGGAAACCAATTTGACAGTAAATTTCATATATTAAAACAAAAAGAAATGAGCTCTCAAGCTATGAAAACATATATTAGAAATACCAGTGCATTTGATTAAGTGAAAGATGCCAATCTAAAAAGGCTACATATGATTCTATGATTCTAGCTATAAGACATTCTAGGAAAAGAAAACTATGGAGACTGTAAAAGATTAATGGGCTGCCAGGTTGGGAGGTGGTGTATAAAGAGACAGAGCACAGAGGATTTTTAAGGCAATGAAAAATTCTAATATTATAATAGTGGATACATGCCATTCCATACTTGTCCAAACCCATCGAATGTACACCACCAAGAGTGAACCCTAATGTAAACTATGGACTTTGGGTAATTTTGATGTGCCAAAGTAGTTTCATCAGTTGTAACAAGGGTGCCATTCTTTGGGGGTGGGGGTGGGATGTTGATGATGAAGGAGGATACGCACGGGTGGAGCAGAAGAACTTTGGGAACTCTGTACTTTCCACTCAATCTCCTGGGTACCTGAAACTGCTCTAAATAACATCAATTAAAAACAAACAAACTGAAGCCTGTGGTGCTGGGATACCTCTTCATAGTCACAGAATAAAGAAACGAGGTTGTGCTTTTGAACATCCACAATGACAAGTATCGGACACAGACAGACTCTGAGAAGCTGTCTAATTTGGGGCGAAGTAGTGTCTTCTAATCACTGGCATTTTTAAGCAGGGAGGGGGTGGCTAACAGCATTTCTCGCTGGGCTGTAGGTGTTTTAGTCTATTGGAGAGGCACACCATAGTCCCCGTTGTAATATGTTTTCTTTATTTTAGGAAGTGCTTTGGAATTTTTTAAAAAAAAAAAAAAAAGGACCTTCAACTTGTATTCCACATGAAAAAGAAAATTTAATACTTCCTTAATATTGTTGTCCATTCCACAAGTATTTGTTGAGCCTGACAGGCATTGTGCTGCCCAATTTTCAATCAATATTCACCATGTGCATTATTGCTATTTTGTTACATTAGAACTTATTGGGATAAAATAGCTTCAGAGACAAACTAAAGAAAAAAAAGTTCTTTATGCACTGATGACACGTTTTTTCTTTATGTTAATGAGAAGGTGTGAAGATAATTGCCATGAGAATTTTTCTAGTGATTTTCTTAATCACTCTTTGCTTTATGTTCATGAATTTTAAAGGTAGTCTTTTTTTTTAAGTCACACATTCTTTCTAAAAAATTTTTCTGTTATCTTTTTTGTTGTTTTTTGTTGTTGTCAGGAGGGACATGCTGACCTTATGGGCTTATATTCTCACTGCCCCCACCCCACCCCGCCCCGCCACACACACACACAAAAGGAAAAAAATGTGGAGGAGACACTATTTGCAACTCAGCTGGCCAGTCATGACTGTCGGGAATCAGACCTTGCTGTGGCAACAAACCCTTTCCTTTTTATTGTACTTGATACCGGGCTGGGTTTGTTCTCCACTTGGTACTGTGTGATATAATGTCCTGCTGATTTTGGTGCAGCTATTATTGCTTTAAAAGACAGCAATTGTGTATTTAATCTCAGTGTGTTCAATTGTGTTCTTGGTATGTCCACAGGCCAAGATATTTAAAGATGTATTTTGGAGCTGTGGCTTTGGAAGTTTGAAAGAACTTATCTAATGTTTTTATGTGGAACTAACCAATTTATTTAGCCTATGAAGATATTGCCCCAAATTTGAAGTGATTCTATTTAATTTATGTTTAGCTTCTTATGAATTAATGGTAGAGACATGGATTTCATGCAAAATTCATGGATATTTTTATTCTGAGACTACTTCTCCTAAAGGATGATGAAACTCTATTTTTAAACCATTCTGGCTGAGGTAATTGACTCTTTTAAAAATGGGATCTAATTAGTCTAGAAAAGAGGGAAAGTTGAGAGAGATTCTGAACGTGACCAAGGGCACTGTGTCTATGTTGGTGAGCTAAATTCACTTGCAATTTGTCTAAATAGAGTAATGGGTGTAGCAGGAGGAATTTAGCTCAGGTTCTACTTAGAGATTCATTATTGCAATTTAATAATACTCAATAAAAAATCTTCAAACTATGCAAAAGTTTATGTTAAAAAGGAAAACTCATGATGCCCCCTCAGTCATTTTTATGGTTATTTACTATTAAAAATTTGATCTGTATCAGCGTATAATATTTTATAATACATACCTGTGTGCCTATGTTTGTCAATGTAGTTTCTGACTTAGAATGGGATATATAATTTTCTTCTTCAACTCAAAATTTTCATTTCATATTATATGGTGAGCTCATATCCATGTTCTTTTAAATGGCTGTATATTTTACATGGTGATTTTATATATTCCTTTTTGGTTGTTTTATTAATTTATTCAATATTTGTATACTACTTTATGCTTAGCACTGACTTTGGAGCTGATAAACAAGACAGAATAATATCTGCCTCTGCCTTCACAGAGTTTCTATAAAGGGGAAACATATGACAAATAAATTTTTAAATATATGTTAATGGATGTAAATGTTGTTTTTGATTTCTCCCTATTACAAACAATGCTACAATAAATAAAAGTATCCATTTTATCCACATGCATGTAAATACCTGCAAAATGAATTCTTAGAAATAGAATTGCTGGAAACATTTTAGAGATAAAATATTTTCAGAAAACAGTCAAGTAGCATCTTCATTAATGCATTTTACAAGAATTTTTAAAAGGTTTTTGCCTTTAAGAATATTTTTAAATTTATAATTTGTTTAGTGACAACTAGTTTCTTGAAAGTATTTTCCCACTGGGATAACAGTTTGGTGAGAACATTTTTCTAATTTTTAAACGGTAAATAAATATAAGATAGAATATGCTACTTTTAAATTATTTTAATGTAAAGGTTAATGATAAACAGATTTCACCTGATGTAAATTCATGTGAGTTAGCCTGGAAAGAGGTGTATAAAGTAGTACACTTCAAGGATGAAAATATCGTAATATTTAGCAACATATTTTGAAGAGCAAAGAGCTCATCAGTAACTTTATTGATAAGGAAATCAAGATCTGGTTATACATTTAGTTATTCCTTAAATCAAAATGATCTTTTCTTAGATTGTAGTTTGAGATCTGAATCACTTCAGTTAAAGTCACCAAGTTAGTATTAATGCTTTGTGGTTTTAGAGAACTGAAATGGATGACTATAAGTAGATTAATAATAACAAAATTTGAAGAAAAAATGGTAATTTCCTATTGGCAGACAGAGGGCCCAAGGAAAGCACGCATTGCTCCGTAAATGCTCCCTCACTGGTCTAAAATGTGAAATTTGCTTTTCACTATGAGATAGAGTTTTTATTCAGTGGTGATTTTCAAAGATAAGGCTCTTTTTCTAACTATCCATATATTATGTAACATATAGATATTTCTACTCTTCTGAAAAAAATATCAAAATAATATCAAATACCAGATCATTTTTAGGAGAACAGATTTTGGTGGATGCAAAAAAAAAAAAAGAAAGAAAGAAAGAATAAAGAAAAATAAGAGAGCTGTGAATACTTAAGGTGAAGAGATTAAAAGGCAGAAAAATTATGAAATAAAGGAAAAACTTTATCAAAGATAGACATCAATTATTTTATAATTTGACTATATCATCCTTGATTAAAGAAAAAAGAAAACCATCTGAATGTTGAACAACATCATGGAAATCATTAACAGACTGCCTTTTGATTCCTCTAGGACTCATTGCCAGTTTATGTCAGTTGACTCAAGAAACACTAGAGTTGAAGTCACCATCCAACTATGACCTTGTTACTCTCATCAGGTTCTGTTTATCACTCTTCTGTTGCTAGTTTCTACCTACTCCCAATTCCTAGAACTTTTCTCATGCTCCTTCTGAAAGTCATAGTCTATCATCAGCAAAAGTCCCTGTGTCTTGAAACGCGTTTCTGAATTTTCCAACCTCATGCTCCAATGGACAAAATCTCGTTTCTCACAAAGCACACCGCTTCTCTTATAGCCTTTGTATAAGGAAACTATTTCTCCTAGACAGAGGGTGAATGTCATCTCTATACATCATTCTCCCCTTGCTAAAAACCTTCAGTGTTAACTATCGTGTGATAACATTATACCACACAGTACTCTTTATTTTGGATTCGTATTCCCAAATAAACCTATTTATTGGGAAATTGGTGACTATTCTCACTTTAAATTTTTGTCCATGGACCTCAAGTGGCCCTAATGCTGTCTTGCAATCATACTATACCTCCCCCTGTCAATTTTTTTCATACTCTCAGAGATGATAATTTTACTGTCTTCTCAAACTTATAGGACTCTCCCATCATCCTCACTCTTGGATTGCGATGTTGCTTTAGGTTCACAGAGAAATTTGAAGCAATCATGAGAGGTGGAAACTGTAAGAAAGCACAACAAAATGCTAGAAATTGCAAACACTGTAATAGGAGCGAAAACTGCCTTCAAGGTGCTTATTGGTAGACTTGATATGGCTAAGAAAAGAATCAGAGATCGTGCAAGTAAATCGACAGAAATTCCCCAAACTAAAGGCAATGAGAAAAAAATATAATGAATAAAAAACAAACAAACCAATAAGACAAAACATCCACAAAATCCAAGAAGTATAAGATGGCTCTGATAAATTGTCCCCCATCCCCAAAAATGTACGGAAATGTTCTGAGTTTATTTCACAATGGCTACTTTTTCTCTTCTTTTGTCAGAGACATAATAATAGAATCATTTTCAGCTTTTATCCTGACTTTCTAGTAGGGTTCCTGGAGTTCAAACTCACTAAAGTGTGAGGGACCTCTTCTCTCAAGCTATTCCACACTCAGACTCCAGAAACTTAACAAAATGACCACGTAAGTGTTTCTCCAAGTTCAAGTTCCAGTAGCTAGCGCTCCAGGTGAGCAGACCTCAGTTGTATCTCTTTGAATGAGCCCTCTCTGGATTTCAGGGTGGCACGCTGCTCTGGCAACTCATTTTACTGTTCAGTCTAAGAAAAAAGCATTGATTTTCAGTTTAGGCAGCTTTTTCTTGTTCTAACAATAGGAATGTCAACCTCAAAACTCTTCACATGTCGAACTGAAACCAGAAGTCCAATACTCTTATTGTTTTCTTTCCCTATACATATAGAATCAAAAGCGATTTAAAAAAAAAACAATATAGCAAAATACTGGGTGAGTTTCTGATGACTTCAGAAAAATTGGCCTTTTTCTTGAGGGCTATCTGATTTCTGAAAACAGTATTTTATTCTTGGCCTTTTTATGACATCATTGTATTAGTTTATTATTGCTGCTGTGATGCATTGCCACAAGGTAGGTGTCTTAAACTATGCAAATTTATTATCTTACAATTGTGTAGTCAGAAGTCTGATTCAGTCCCACTAGGCTAAAATCCAAGTGTTGCCAATGCTGCACTCCTTTCTGGAGGCTCTACGGAGAATCTGTTCCTTTGCTGTTCACTGTTTTTTGAGGCCAATCACATACAATGTCTCTTGGCCCCTTTCCTCCATCTTCAAAGATAGCAATGATGAACTGATGTGATGTCCTTCTCACATCACATCTGTCCTCCCTCTTCCTCTTTTATGGATCCTTGTTGATAATATTGGATACACCTTGATAATTCAAGATAATTACCTTAGCTAAACTTCACTAGTATAATCATCTTAATTCTATCTGCAATATTAATTCCCCTTTACATGCAAGTTAAAATGTTCACAGGTTCCAGGGATTAAGTTGTGGATATCATTGAAAAGCCATTATTCTGCCTACCACATATATACATTTTAATTATTTAGGAACAATAAAAGGAAACTGCAGTAAGAACAACCATATGAGGGGCTACTTTAATGTTTCTAAGGCTGCTCCGAGTTATTCCATAAAAAACAACTGTTTTCATTAGTTGTTTTAATATTTTAAATTTTTTGCTCATTTAGCTGAGATGACATTATCTTGGAAAACATTGTGATCCTTGGATTGCCAATTTTCTCCTTTTCTAAACAGTTTCAGGGGTGCCTGTGTGGCTCAGCTGGTGAAGCTTCTGACTTTGGCTCAGATCATGATCTCTCAGAGCCTGGAGCCTGCTTCGGATTCTGTGTCTCCCTCTCTTTCTGCACCCATCCCCCCACGCTCTGTCTCTCAAAAATAAATAAACATTAAAAATGTTTTATAGGGAAGCCTGGGTGGCTCAGTCAATTAAGTGTCTGACTTCAGCTCAGGTCATGATCTCACGGTTCGTGAGTTTGAGCCCCACGTCAGGCTCTATGCTGACAGTTCAGAGCCTGGAGCTGCTTCAGATTCTGTCTCCTTCTCTCTCTGCCCCTCCTCCACTCACACTCTGTCTCTCTCAAGAATAAATAAACCTTAAAAATTTTTTTAAAAAATGTTTTTTTAAACAGTTTCAGTGAATTGTAAAAAAAAAAAAAAAAAAAGAAGAGCACTGTATAGGAGATTGGGGATGGGGTTCAAATCCCAGCAATACAAAATATTTATTTAGGAACCATTTTCTTACTAAGATGTAGATTTTTAAGCTAAGGGCAACTGATTATTCCTGTTACATTATCATGCCATACAGATAAGAAACATGTACATATTGGTTCTTATCCTCCATTTATAATAAAATAATTATATACCTTGATTTTGACATGGCCATTTGAAAAGTATCTTTCTTCATAAATTATTTTCTACAACTGTGTTTGAGGTTTATTGTTGCTAGTAGGTTGTCTTGTGGAAGTTGTGTAAGATGTGCAGTTGTGCATTAATGAAATGTCAAATCTCTAAGGACCTTGCTCTGCGATATGAGAGAAAAGTGGACGCCCCCCAAATTTACAGTGTTTTGGCATTTTTAATCTTTTTCCAATATTCAGAGACAAATCAGTTGTGTTGCCGTGGTAACTTTTCTACACATCCCTTCAGCCATTTAATAGCTCAAAGGTGACATTGATACCCACTACTATGTACTTGAGAAATGAAAAATTATAACTCTTAATGTGAAGGGAAAGAGTAGAATAGGAATATTATTATTAAAAATAAACTTTTAAACTCATATAACAAATATTGGGTAAAATCTAAGTATTACAAATTATTTTCTATGACTGACACTATCATATTTATATTTCTAACAAAAGGCCCAAATGTTGAAATTGATACTTATTAGACAAAGATAAACTTACATTTTTAATGCTTTGTGGATTATAGATAAATAATTTACTACAAACAAATATGGGTAATTCAGTCATTCAATAAATACTTATTTTGCATTCTAAGTGGTAAAAAAAATCATCATTCGTTGTGTTTGTATTCTAATTAATGGTTAATATTAAAGATTTACATAATATTAACAATAATATGTCAAGGAAACATTCAACTATAACTTTCGCTTTTCTATACTTACATTTGAAAACTGATTTGAAACTAAAATTCATCAAATGTCAAATTTAAAATTTACAGAGTGGATTTTTCCTTCCTGTAATGAGTATTTTGTTCCTACTGGACCAGTCATCCTATAGAAAACATCTATGACTAGTGAAAAAATTATGAAAAATTAACTTTCTGAAAGCATTGGGGTTTGACCAAGCCCACCAAACAAAGCCAATGAAATTCAGTGGGGTCCTCCTCTGCCATTCACATTAGGGAAAAAAGAATTTGAGATAAGCCAACTTAACTGCTTGCTAAAGCAAAAAAAACAAAACAAAACAAAATTAATATCAGTACAAAGGAAACAACAACAACAACAAAAAATCCTTCAGATAAACATTTCACACTCCAGTGCATCCACAACAGCATATCGTGTATTAATGTCCAGAATAGGCTGCAAAATTACTAGCCATCAAAATTAAGAGGAAAATGTAAATCATACATAAAAGAAAAGCCAGTCAATAGAAATGGAAACTGAAGGACAGTGATAATGAATATAAAGCATCTGTAATAACTGTGCTCAAAGAGGTATAGGGTAATGTACTTGTAACATGTTTTTTAAAGAAAATATTGGCAAAAGAAAAAAATAGAAACTACAAAAAGATCCAGGTAGAAGTATAAGGTAAGACATAAAGAGTGCTGTATCAGAAATAGAAATAGTAAAAAAAATTAAAAAAAATTAAAAAAAATTAAAAAAATTAAAAAAAAGAAATAGAAATAGTATCAGATGGAGTTAAGAGCAATTTAGAGATGATAGAAGAAACAGTAAAATTGATAAGTAAGTAGAAATTATCCAGTTGGGAAAACAGGAAGAAAAGTTTTAAAATTGGACACAGTCAAGTTCAGCGGCTATAGGACAACATCAAATGGTATTGGAATGTCAGAAAGAGAAGAAAACCAACAGAAAAAAAAAAATGAAACAATTCTATTTGAAAATTGCCCATACTTGGTGAGCTGAGTCCTGCCAAGAAACACATGACTGAGTTTGGACATGAATCCTCCCACTGGTAAATCTTCCTGATAAAACCATAGCCCCAGCCAACAGCCGGACTGTAGTTGCATGAAGCATCCACTAGGCTATGCCTGGAAGTCTAACACTTTAAAAATAATAATTTTTTTAAGATGAAAAATTGGGGGGGGGGGATTCATTACAGGCAATATTTGAGTAACATATGTATTACAGTTGAAAGTAAAAGGATGATGTGCTCGATTTGGGTCGTATAATTTTCCAGATCCACTCCTCCATGGATTTTTCTGCTTAATGTTGCTGATGAATCTCTGGGAAGATCATATAGAACCAACAGCATGTTTTAGCTCACAGAAAGTATGAGTTACTCTTAATCACGTGTTTTGTGATGAACTCTGTTTTGTCGTGGTCCCATATTATGTTTCTTAATATTATGTAATTTTAGTTCTTACACAATTTTTATTTACAGGCTTATTTTATCAGACGGGATTTATGTTCATTTTGGCAATTGTGGGACTTTGCAGTTGGCTACCTGGGCTTTTATTCCTACATTCCAACATGAAACAGTCAGGGATAGTTCAGGGCTGTGCACTGACCTCATTTGGTTCATTGTTTTGTTTCTGGTCTGTAAACCCTATCTGCATCTTCTCACCTGGGCTTTCTTTCTCAATTGAGATCTGACAGTGTCTAAATTTAAGGACTGAATATAATTCCACTTTCCTATTTCTCACGGAGCATTGTCTCTGCTTTACAGCACCTGAATTCAACACCATTTTTGCAGTTTCCCAGAGTAGCCACATACTGTATCTGCCAAACCAGCCTGCTTTTAGGAATAAAAAGAGGCATTACTAATGTGTTTTTTAAAAAAAGTGTAAAAGAAAGATTTTTTCCTGCCTCACATTCAGGTCCTTTATCCACTTTGAATTTATTTTTGTGAATGGTGTAGGAAAGTGGTCTAGTTTCATTCTTCTGCATGTTGCTGTCCAGTTCTCCCAGCACCATTTGTTAAAGAGACTGTCTTTTTTCCATTGGATATTCTTCCCTGTTTTGTCAAAGATTAGTTGCCCAACTTTTGTGGGTCTAATTCTGGGGTTTCTATTCTATTCTATTGGTCTATGTCCTTTCTGACCCCAGCTGCAGCAATTTCTTACTTGACACATCTCCAAAGGCAAGGGAATTAAAAGCAAAAATGAACTATTGGGACTTCATGAAGATAAAAAGCTTCTGCACTGCAAAGGAAACAATCAACAAAACTAAAAGGCAACCAACGGAATGGGAAAAGATATTTGCAAATGACATATCGGACAAAGGGCTAGTATCCAAAATCTATAAAGAGCTCACCAAACTCCACACCCTAAAAACAAATAATCCAGTGAATAAATGGGCAGAAAACATGAATAGACACTTCTCTAAAGAAGACATCCAGATGGCCAACAGGCACATGAAAAGATGCTCAACGTCGCTCCTCATCAGGGAAATACAAATCAAAACCACACTCGGATACCACTTCACGCCGGTCAGAGGAGCTAAAATGAACAAATCAGGAGACTATAGACTCTGGAGAGGATGTGGAGAAACGGGAACCCTCTTACGCTATTGGTGGGAATGCAAACTGGTGCAGCTGCTTTGGAAAACAGTGTGGAAGTTCCTCAAAAAATTAAAAATAGATCTACCCTATGACCCAGCAGTAGCACTGCTAGGAATTGACCCAAGGGATACAGGAGTGCTGATGCAAAGGGGAATTTGTACCCCAATGTTTATAGCAGCACTTTCAACAATAGCCAAATTATGGAAAGAGCCTAAATGTCCATCCACTGATGAGTGGATAAAGAAATTGTGGTTTATATACACAATGGAATACTATGTGGCAATGAGAAAGAATGAAATCTGGCCCTTTGTAGCAACGTGGATGGAACTGGAGAGTGTTATGCTAAGACAGATACTATCTGTTTTCACTCTTACGTGGATCCTGAGAAACTTAACAGAAGACTATGGGGAAAGGGAAGGAAAAGAAAAGGTTAGAGAGGGAGGCAATCAAAACATAAGAGACTCTTAAAACTGAGAAAAAACTGAGGGTTGATGGGGGGTGGGAGGGAGGGTGAGTGGGTGATGGGTATTGAGGAGGGCACCTTTTGGGATGAACACTGGGTGTTGTATGGAAACCAATTTGACAATAAATTTCATATTGAAACAAAAAAGTGTAAAAGAAAACTCTAGCACTTGGTTTACCTGAACCGGAGTCTATGGATAAGCACAAATAGCACATAGTTTCAAAACCTCACTCTGTATCCTTGACTCATTTTATCTATTTTGTTTTCCTTTACATGATTTCCCTCCATCCTTATATATAGGAGCGACAAGGCCATATCAAATTTGACTGAACATGAAGTTAAACCACTTTTCAATCTGACATTATACCTTCAAATTTTGTGAACTCTCTATTATTGCACTAATTTCAACTGGACTTCACATATTGCCATGTGAGTTTCTCAGGTCCACATTTGGCAACTTTTGCCACAGCGTATCAGAAACTAAAAGTCAAAAGCCATTAGTACCTTTAAGTCACAATTCATATCATTAAAATATAGTTTAATAGACTTTGCCTATAGTGGTATTTTCTTAAATCTACTTTAAATTTTGTTAGAATTGGTAGTTTCTCTCATATTTTTAAAAATAATTTCTATCAGTTCAGCACTCAGGGAATTGAGAGTAAGTCTAAAGAATTCTCATGTAAATTCTATTTCTGGGGGTGCCTGGTGACTCACTCAGGTGAACATCTAACTCTTGATCTTGGCTCAGGCCATGATCGAAGGATCCTGGCATCAAGCCTGAGCATAGGGCTTGGTGTTGAGCATGGAGCCTGCTTAAGATTCTCTCTCTCTCTCTCTCTCTCTCTCTCTCTTTCTCTTTCTCTTTCTCTTTATCGTTGTCTCCCTCTGCCCCTCAACCCCTCTCACACTGTCAAAAAAATATGTAAATAAATAAATAAATTCTATATCTGCTTTTTCCTCCTTTTTTGATCACTTATGTGATTTTATGACATTATAATGTAACTGCCTGGATGTTATCATGGTGCAATTTCCATATCACCCTATTTATCTGTGTCTATCTATTAATCTATCTATCTATCTATCTATCTATCTATCTATTCACCCATCCATCCATCTATCTGTTTTGGAGAGCACATTATCTGTCAGCTTTATTATAAGATTTTCAAGGGCAATAACCATATGTTATTATTTTCTAAATCCTCCCTAGAGCCTTTGCATTTTAGTGGTTTTAAGGACTTATTAAAGAGGAAAAAAAATTGAATTGTCACAATCATTTAAAATTCATGAATACTTCTTAGATTAACATCATGAAGACCTATTAATCCTGCTTTATAAAATAACATTAAGAATCATCTCAAAAAATATGAAATAAGCCTTCAGGGTGTATAAAAGATTTTAAGCAGACTTAAATAAATCTTCTTTTTTAACTCCAGATTTCTTTGAAGTGATGTAAGCATTAATGCTTGAATTTTGGCAGGGAGTTAATAATTCACATATTAGTTAAATCAAGTAAAGTTTATTCCTCCTTTCCTTTCCTTTCCTTTCCTTTCCTTTCCTTTCTTTTCCTCTCCTCTCCTCTCCTCTCCTCTCCTCTCCTCTCCTTTCCTTTCCTTTATAGGTAGGACACAAGTCAGGTGTCTTGTTTTTCTGCCGATTGGTATCTTTCACAAAAATTAATAGGGAGCAGAAAATAGCAAGATGTTTTGGAAGGTTCTTAATTCTCACCAAATGAGAATTTCTATGTGAAGTATTCATTTTAGCAAGATGTTTTGGAAGGTTTTTAATTTCTACCAAATGAGAATTTCTATGCAAAGTATTCATTTTACATATAATATCAAAAATAATTTTGGTACTAAAAATGAAATTTTTAGTACTGATCTTTTTTAAAAAAGGAACAGTAGAAAGTCTGATGGAAAAATTGTTGAATTATTTTGTCAATCTCAGTAAGAGAGTACTAAATGTTTAATGGCATTAAAATGAGGATAAGCTTAGAATGAGATTGTTCCAGCAGGATTAATGCCTCCAGAGAATACTTAATGTATTTTTAAAATGTCATGTGGGTGGGATTTACATAGATAGAGATATTAGACACACATATAGATATTAACTAATATTTGCTTTGGTTTGACAATTATATGTTACTGTAAGTATATGACAAGACCCAGAACAATAGATTAGAATACTTTATACAGCCAATTGAAGACTCTGGTTAACTAGTTTCCACTGGGTTTTTTTTAAATGTGTTTTTATTTTTGAGAGAGAGAGAGAGAGAACGATTAGGAGAGGGGCAGAGAAAGAGGGAGAACAAGGATCCCAAGTGGGCCCTGTGTTGACAGCAGAGAGCCTGATGTGGGGCTCAAACTCACCATCTGAACCATAGGATCATGACCTGAGCTGGAGTCACATGCTTAACTAACTGAGTCACCCAGGTGTCCCATCACTGGACTTTTAATTGGAAAATTGCTGACTAGACCTTGGTGTGCTAATATTTTAAATTTTTGCTTTTCTATATCAGACAATTTAAATAAATTGAGGATACAAGAGAGAAGAAGCAGATATTTCGATGTTTCATATTTTTAATTACATAAAGAGGATGGTCAGATATTCCACAACTAGGCCACACCTTATCCTCAGAAAAACAAGTACTATCATGCAACTCTGTTCTTTTGTTCATATGGAACTTTACAATTGCCTGTAAACCAAGTTTAACTCTCCTCCTTTGCTATAAGTTTCATGTCTGTGAATAAGCAGTAGGAATAACATCCAGGAGCCAAGTTAAAAATATTCCATCCAGAGGAGAGCCTAGTTGGCTCAGTTGGTTGAACGACCGACTTTGGCTCAGGTCATGGTCTCATGGTTCATGGGTATGAGCCTGGCATCAGGAAGCCTACTTTGGATCCTCTTCCCCCTCTCTTCCTGCCCATCCCCCACTTGCACTCTCTCGAAAATGAATAAATATTAAAAGAAAAAAAATTAAACATCCCATCTAGAAAACTGTAATAAATGCCCCTGGAGTTTTATGTAGGAATCAAAAAAATCCCTCCATAATCACAAGCTCTTGCCTATTTAATAAACCACATTGTATCTCTTCTTGGTAATGAAACTTTTAGTTTTTCAAACCATTGTTCTTATCCAAACCCTAATAAAATAACCCAGTTGAATTAGGAGAAATCTTGACTAGCAAAGGAATCCATTTTCTTTGCTATGATGGAACTCTAGGTAACAATAATTGACAGAGAAATGTGCTTTTCTGGACTGTGTGACCACAGCTAATTGAAGTTTCCTTTCTCTCTCATGTATTTATATACAGGTTTTCATTTCACAATTATTCTATTTATTTTTTAAATGAAGTTTTATATAGATTATAAAAGCTGGTGCACATATTGAGGTCTCCAAAGCTGGAACAGGATATTCAGTTTGTGAAAATGATCGTATCACAAAACTTTAGCAAAGTTCTTCATATCTCAGCCTTACTAGCTCCTCATCGACTATATACATTTTAATAATGCAAGACCCAAAATAAAACAGAAGCTGGGAACTCACTGCTTGCTTTGATTTGAAGAATTTATTATCAAAACAGCATTTTAAATATTTAACAAAGAAGGGTGAAACCACAGAAACCCTCTAACTCTTCTGGGCTATAACTGTCAATTTCTGCTAGTTAGTTTTATTTTTAGCACTGGCTTGCAAACACTATTTCAGAATTAATATGTTTGTCTATTAAAGACAACTAATTATTTGAACAGTGTCTGAGAAGGATCCAGGGCACTCTTCTGTTATTGACATCATTACAGACAAAACAAAAAGCTAACAAAGCACCGTGGATGTTAAGTTATTCTTGGCCTATGGATTGATCAGATCAGTTTTTATGTGGAAGTTGCTGGGGATGAGTGTGTGTGATTCTATTCACATAGTGAATTCAGGACACCTGTACGCTCTGTTCAAGATTGCCTAGAGAGAGCAAAGGCAAACTGTTACCAAATACTTCAAAGTGGTCTTCTGGCCATGTGGATTTGGCAAGAAGGAAAACACTAAGCCAGATGTTACCTAGAGCCCAGGACCACTGCAGGTCCCAATGCCAATTTTTGTCCCTACACACTGGCCACCTAATAAAAAGTATTAATCTTTAGTGCCAACCAAGGTTCCCAGAAAATAGCAAATGCTCAGTTAATATTGTTGAATGGATAAGTGAATACCACTCTCCTGACAATGAAAGACAAGTCCAAGTGTATAGCAGAGAGCCAGAGAAGAGAAAAAAATGTTTGTCTGCTCATCTGCTAAGTCCCATCCCTATAAAATGTGAAAGAGTCAGTGATGTTGATTTTGCATTAAAACACACACACACAAACACACACACACACACACACACACACACACACAAAACTAACCACAAAAAAGTTTTTCATGGGTGTACATATGAGGGGAGGCATATTAGTCCGTTCTGGGCTGCTGTGCCAATAAAGCACAGACTAACACTTTATAAACAACAGGTATATATTTCTTAGAGTTCTGAAGGCTGAATATCCAAGACTAAGGTGCCAGCATGGTTGGGTGAGGGCCCAACATGATCAGTTGCACAGCTATATATCCTCTATGTGGCAGGGGGGCTAGGGAGCTCTGGGGGTCTCTTTTAAGTGCTCTTTTAAGACACTAATCCCATTCATAAGGGCTCCAGTCTCATGACTTAAGCACCTTCTAAAGGCCCCACCTCCTAATACCCAGGATTTCAACATGAATTTTGGGAGGACACAAACATGGTACGGGGGAATGTGAAAATCATTGGGCCATACTTTTTATTGTTCTTTTTATTTCTATTTAATAGGATGAATCTAAAAGCAAGACGTGTGGCCAACCAGGATTATTATTATTTATTTTTTTAATTAATACACTTTATTTTTAGAGCATTTTCATGTTTATAGAAAAATTGAGTGGAAAATACAAAGAGTTTCCATAGACTTCTCCCTTAACCTCTCCCATCATAAGCAGCTTCCAACTGTGTGGTACATTTGTTGCAATCTATGAACCAAATATTGACACATGATTATTAACTAAAGTCCACAGTTTACATTCATGCTCACCCTTTCTGTGGAGCACTTTGTGAATTTTCATAAATGTATAATAACCTGTATCCACTATTATCATATAGATCATCATACAGAGTAGTTTCACTGGCCTGAAATTTTCCTGCACTCTACCTTCCTCCTTTTCTCCGTCCAAACTCCTGGAAATCATTGACTTTACTAATCCATACCTTTACCTTTTTCAAAATGTCGTTTAATTGTAATCACAGAGTATGTAGCCTTTTTAGATTGGATTCTTTCACTTGGTAATATGCATTCAAAGTCCTTTCAAGTATCTTCATGGTTTAATTGTTCACATCTTTATTTCAATGAATAATATTTCAATGAATGGCTATATCCTCTTTTATTCATGCATTCACCTACTGAAGGACATCTTGGTTGCTTCTAAGTTTTGGAAATTATGACTAAAGCTACTATAAATAGTTGTGTGCATGTTTTGTGGACATATATTTGTAATTCATTTGGATAAATACTAAGGAGTACACTCGTTAGGGTGTTTGGTTAGACTATTTTTAGCCTTGTGAGAAACAGCTAAACTGTCTTCCAAAGTGGCTGTACCATTTTGCATTCCCACCGACAGTGAATAGGAGTTTCTGTTGTTTCACATCCTCCCCAGCAATTGGTGTTGTAAATGTTTTGGATTTTACAATTCTAATGGGTTTATAATGATATCACATCATTTTTTAATTTGAAATTCCCGGATGACATACAATGTTGACCATCTTTTCATACGCTTATTTATCAGTTGAATTTTTTGATAAGTTTTTAACTCTTAGACTTGATTACACTGAGCCTCCAGAAATCAATAAATTATGGTTCAGATTTTCCTTCCCTGGCATTGATTCTTGTAGTTTCCACTTATGAGTCTCTGCCCAGATATTTTCCTTCTCCTATGTGGAATGACAGAGTGGAATGGAACTATGTCAGGTCAGTTAAACACTGGTAAAATCCCAATAGGTTAGTCTCTGCTAAAACAGTTTCTCTTGAGGGCAAGTCTTGTTAAGAAGAACAAAGTGCTCTATCATATTTCAAAATGAAAGTCCCCCTGCCCCCATTCTGATGGAAGTATGAGAGGATTTTCTCCAGTCTCACTGTGAGAAGTTAATAGGGCCTCTAGAGGTAACAGTCAAAAAGGTGTGTGTCATTCCCTAAGATTGGGACCCCTGAGGTTTTAAACTTGTCTACACTGTGATCATCCAGCAATTCACCATTAACAGCTTTGGTTTTCCTAGTGGGTACTGCTTCTTCTAGAAGCTTCAACTTGTGGTTTTCTGCTCAGGTAAGTTGTAATTCTTTATATCTGCCTGTCTGTCTTTCCAATTTGGGGTGGAGGGCAGCCATTTTCCCTGTGAAAGAATTAAAGGAATATTGTACCCAAAGAGGCTCAGGGCTTCTTCTCAAAGCTTTACTTTAACCTTCCTGGGACTTGGGTTAGTCTTGTCTTTAAGTTAAGAAAGCTCAACAAAACTTTAATGTGACCCTTATCCTGTGGTGATAATTAAAACCTAATCCAATATCTACTCCCATTTGGAAGCCAGACCTGAGGGATTTCCACGCTAAACTTGTGTTCTCCTGGTGACTATCAATTTTACTTCCTTTACTCTGACTGTAATGATACAACCTTTCTTACAGGTGAAGATATTCTTAACATGTCATTAAGCTCTTAGTAGATGACTAGAGTCTTCTAAGTGGTTAAATTTGCTTTTCTTGGTTTTTATGTAGTTTTTAATTTCCAAAGTTCTGATGATTGTAAGACAAAAGTTGTTAATCGAATTTCTATAAATTTATCATTGTGCTTAAATGACTTTCTCTCAAGGAATTTTTTAATGTTTATTTATTTGAGAGAGAGAGGGAGAATGAGCATGAGTAGGAAAGGGGCAGAGAGATAGGGAGACAGAGGATCTGAAGCAGGCAGAAACCCCTTGTGGAGCTCGAACCCATGCACTGTGAGATCATGACCTGAGCCAAATTGGACACTTAACTAACTGAGCCACCCAGGTGCCCTGAGGAATTTTTTAAGAGCAGTTTCTTGGATGGTTTTATGCAAAAAATATTCTTACATCCCCAATTTTTAATATAATCAGATAGTATCCTACTCTCAACATATTTTTTAGCAATGCTTATTTCCAGAAAATTATCCCGCTTTTCAAAAGAGTAGATAGTTGTACCAATAAATTTAGCTTTTTAGATCATTTTGGAGCGTGATCGTAGCACTGCAAAATAATGATATTCAAATATGAAAATCTCAATCACTTAAGGCAGTGAATGAGAAGCTTATGTATGGATAAATTTCTTGGTGCTAAATATAGTACATTAGATTTTGACTTGAGTTATTGATTATTGTTGCTTATTATATACTAGTGTAATAGGCCAAGGTGTTACAAGTTGATATGATTTTTTCAATGACAATTTTATAAACATAATTTTTAAAGCTTTACAAATGCAGTTTTGTTAGAGTTAGTTCACCCTTCATCCTCTTTATGCCCAGGAGCTGTACATAGTAAGTAAAAGCTGAGTAGAAACGTGTGCAAATAATGCAAGAAACCTTGAAAACATAACTACGTAGGCTGGATGTTATGAACTCCACGGTAGACAAGGGTATGTTAAAAACTGGTTGTCTTGGAGATGAGATGTTCAGGGCCACATAGGAAGACAATTCAGACCACTTAGTTAGCAAGGCCTTACAAACAACACTATTGTAAAATGACACAACCTGTAAACACTCTATTGCTAAGCACTATACTGAGTTCTTCTTTCTTTGAATTTTTTTTATGTAACCTATTATTAGTGAAGATATTGAACCACTTGGAAATTTTCAAGTTACTCTTGTTTAACATGGAAATTGAGAAATGTTAGGTGACTTTATAAGACACTTAAAATATGTTAGTAGATTGAAGAGCACATCTATTTTCCCCTCACTTATTTTTCTCAAAAAGGTCGATATTTTTATTGTAAGATTTAAATGGTGCACTGAGACCAGAATCTTTTTAGAATTTTTCTTCCCTCAGCCAATAACATACTCAGGTAATAGTGTTATACAACTGCAAATAACCAAGGAGTCCTAACTTCTCTTGTCAAACACTAGTTAACCAGCTGATTCCAGATATAGGAAAGAAACTTCCCACTAGAGAGAATGTAACTTGCAAAGGCAAAGTTCATTTTACGTTACCTGACAAAGCTCAACATACACTACCTCCCAGAATACTCAACATTGCAGTCTGAAGAAGGCAGGATTTCTCTCAGTAAATTTAGGTCTCTCTCAATATGTATTGCAATGATCCATTAAAAAACAAACAAACAAACAAACAAACAAAACCCCTGATACCTATTCTTCATTATGCTATCATGAATCCTTTGAATATGTAAAATTTATTTCTTATTACTCACAGCTCAATTCAGCAGCACACATAATAAAATTGGAACAATCTTTCCTTGTTACTGAAGCACGGTCAAATGAAAAAAAATGCATAAGCTCTGTTGGAAAATTATTTAAAGATTAATCATAGCACAGATTTATAAAACTATTACTAATAGCATTTGTTCAGCAACTGCTGTGTAGCAGACATTCTCTCAAGAGCTTTACGTTTATTAACTTATTTTATACCCTCAAACTGTATTTTCTTGAACTGTCCTATATTTGCCTAGTATCATAATGTTTTTTCTAGGCCTTATTTATCCCAGCAAGAGAATTCAACTTGACCCCAGGATAAAGCTATTATCGGTAAATAACTATACATACATAACTTTTCTCAAGCAAACAAATCTAGGTATCGTTTTTTTCCCTTGATCTCATAAATTAATAGACTGATTTGATGGAATTTATTGAAATTGTACTTGGGTCTCCATCCTCAGAACTTCTGCTCTTCTCAAAAACTCTCCATACGTCCCCTAATTCTCCAACAAATCCCATAAAATCCCTTCCCTGTTTATTGTTTAGATGCAATCTCTTCAAGGTTTTTCTCCTTGTTTCGTGGCAATAATAAAGGGAAATCTTTAATTTCTTCTGATTATGGTGTTTAACAATTCTCAGAACAATTATATTATTGCCACTTTTCATTTGGGAATCTGACTTGGAGTCACACAGTTGGAAAATAGGTAAACCAAGATTCCAACCCAGGCATTCTGGCTCCAGAGGACCAACCCCCCCGCCACCTCCCATAAACAGACACACACACACACACACACACACACACACACACCCTCTCCCATCTCTATTCCCCTAAACATACAAACTCTTAACCACAGTATTCTGTACCATTATTTCAAGTTCTTCATTTCAAATTGGTTAGTTAAGGAAATTATAAAGACCTTTATATTGCTTTCTTCCTTAATCTTTTCTTTGAAAAAAATTATTTTCCATTTAAAAGTTACATGTATAGTAAAATGGATTTATAGTCTTTTCTCATTATAAATAGGCAAATTTTATGTATTTACAAATGATGTAGATTTTTATCCATTCGGTTGGTGTACTATAAGCTTAACTACTTAAATAGCTTTCTATACAGTATTTTAATGTCAGTCAGAATGGACGATACTTAAGCAAAATTCTTACATGTTGGTGCTTCCAATAGAGTTGAATTTCAAAATGATTTCAGTGATCCCGTGGACCACTTGATACTCATGAAATTCAGAGATAGCATAAAAGGAAAACAAGAAACTGACCTACATTAAGAATCTGAAATTTCACTGCTGTTAAGGGGAATTAAGGGGAATGTATGTGAAATAGTATATATATATATATATATATATATATATATATACACACACACACACACACACACACACACACACACATATACGTTTTACATATATATATATATATATATATATATATATATATATATATATATCTCCACAGTCTAGAAAAATGACAAATAAACATAAAAGGTGTTTTTTCGATGTGAAAGAGCTATGGAGAATCTTGCTTGATACTTAATCACAGAACTTTAACTGTGAGGCCATTTCTCTGTGATTATACTATAACATACTTTCTATGTTATAGTAAGATGAGTGATACTATTTTATTATTTAAAATTAATTGACTTTTGGCACAGAAATAACAAATGAGGAGGATTTTTCCTGGAAACAAAAAGTAAGCAAATATAAGAATTTTATAGAGTACCTAAATTGATTTATCCTTTGTGTCTATATTCATCACTCCACTCTGCTACTTTATTCTCTCCCATTCTATTTCACAACAATATTTATGTATAATCTTAAAAAATTGTCTTTCTGCTATCCATCTGTTAGCCAGTTGTCTAACATAAAATCAGCATGTTCAGAAATGTTAATGACAACAAAATGGTCCAATATTCCTTTGCCTTCATAGCTACTGAAAGAACATTTATCAGCTCATCTCTCTACGTGCACATTAAACAAATTAAAAAGCTTGCTATGTGATCTCTACAAATCTGGTCTTTTGGCACAATGTTCATGATAGTAAAAACTGTAGCATTTGAATGTTACCACTGTTTAAATATTCTCCAATTTTTATTAAAATTTCAAGTTACTTTAAAGCTTTTGGACAACAAGAGATTCATAGTGAAGATTTGTATACTTTTGGTGGTAAAGCAGAAAATTAATTAAAGTCAATCTACCTGTGCTAATAATGGGAAATCCCCAAATTTAAAAAGATAGCACAAGTCACCCTAAATTCAATTGAAATATAAATTTATAAAATGCATTAACACACAAAAACATACTACATGGCATTATTGAATGATAAATTTTAAAATATAGACTCTTTAATAGATTAAATGAGTTACTAAAACATTTGATAAAACGCAGTACTCTTTACTAGTGGAGTTAAAATAATAGAGGTAAACATGTTTTACAACATATGAACATATGTCAAATTAAAAATATTTTTAAGAAAAGTAACTGTAACATTCTCATTAAAATCACTAGCAAAATGATTCTGCTGTCACCATTATTTGTTATTGTTTATACATTTCTGACCAGTGCACTCAGACACAGAATAAAAACAAAAATTTAAAGATCAAAGAAAAGAAGTGAAAATATTATGAACATATGACTTGATTGATATCTAAAAAATGCAAACATTTATACTAAAATTTATGAGGAATTTTATCACAAAATGAGGATTAGGTGTTAGGTGCTTCCTGTTTTGGAACACCAAACAGTTTCTTGACATCAGGTATAATGTTTCAACAGTAAAAGTTACAGAGTAGCTATTTGTGACTTAGCCTATATACCTTAGCATACTATATTCCTTAAAAAACTCCATGAATTATAATTATCCATAAGTAAGAAAATATGATGTTTTAATAAATGGTGAATGTAAATTTAACACAGAACTCTCTGGCCATGTCCTTGTCATTGTAATAGTCTGATCTTAATACAACTGGAAAATGTTCATTCTGCAAATAACAAATTAAATTAATGAATGTGTTAATTAATGAATAAAAGTGAAATAAACAGGGGAACCTGGGTGGCTCAGTCAGTTAAGCATTGGACTGTTGATTTTGGCTCAAGTCATGATTTCCTAGTCATGAGACATAGTAGTCCCAAGTAGGGCTCCTCACTGGGCATGGAACCTGCTTAACATTCTCTCTCTCTGTTTCTCTCTCTCCCTCTCTGCCTCTCCTGTGCTTGTGTGTGCACATGCATTCTCTCTCTCTCTCTCTCTCTCTCTCTCTCAATCTCAAATAAAGGAAAAGAGAAAGAAACAAACAGTTCATGGCAAATCTTGCAGGGGAACCTTTTGTTGTTGACCAGATTTCAATTGAATTTGACATTATCCATGTTGCATATAAGTGGAATTTCAAAAAAAAAAAAACACTTCATGTTAACATTCATAGAAAGAAAAAGGTAAATGATAGAGGTTCCATCAAATGTATTTTAAAAAAGCAAGCATTCTAACATTATATTAGGGTACTATAGAAAACGTATTTTTTCCAAGATTTATATTAAAATATCTAACCACCTATAGGGTATGGACACCAACAAATGAAAGCATATGGTGGCAATAAACCTAGAGCAGGATCCTGGGATCCCCACTGGGCCAAGGTAGATGGGGGGTTGGTATATGGTGGTGGTGGTTGTGTGAGTATTCAGCTCTGATGATAAAGCCAGCACATGACTGCCCATCAAAGAGTCCACCATTTTCTCCTAACTTTCTTAGACCTTTGGTCTGAAAATGAAGAATATTACAAAACTACTCAAGGTGTTTTCCTTTAATACAGAAACCAGAATAAGAAAAAAGAAAAGAATAATAATTAGGTAATTAATAATAATAGAAAATTAGCTACTCTGAATCTCAGCAAATTTTTTCCATCTGTCAACAAATTCTCATTAGTATTCTAGGAAAAACAGTCAACTATATGGTAAGAGTCCAAACTCATTGAAAAGTTCTTTCAAAATCTGAAATTATTAGTGGATGTTAGGTTTTGTAAACATTTTACATGGTACGTAGTAAGCCAATTAATTTACATACTAGGAAATTTTGAATGATTAATATGTAATTTGTACAAGAAACATTCACCCTACTTGTAAGAAGATTTTCAAATTAACAATATTTTAATTATACTAAGACTATTTTCCTTTATTTGAAGATGGCAATCAGTTTAATTCATTTTTGTTGTGCAGGTTGTAAAAATAGATCTGGAATTATCTCTGATGATTTAAAGTAATAGTCTTTGGAAATTGTTAACATTCCAAAAAAATAGTTGAAAAGATTTTACTTAGCTATTCCAACTAAGATGATCTTAGTCTGCACAAGATATGCATTTACTTTCTCATATTTCAAAATCTTTTAATTACCAACAGTACTTTTATAACCCAATAGCTCTAAGGTATATTATCACTGTTTTTATGTATTGTTTAAATTATAAAATATAAAATTATGTTTAATTAGATTAAAGTTTAATATTGGATATATTTTAAATGGCTTAAAAGACTTTTCTTATGATATCTGATATTGCTAGAAATCACAAGATATTGATGTCCTGGCTTAAATTATAACTTCCAGGTTTTATCAACTTTAAGAACTTAGATTAATGTTGAATTTATAAATTAATAAATAAATCTTCCTTGGGTACATTTACAATCTAAGTTAGACAAAGACATTGTATTATTAACTAACCATAGGTTAAATGATCATTTTTCCTATTTTATAGAAAAATAACTATAAATTAAAAGAATGCATGCACACACACACACACACACACACACACATAATCATCCAAAATTTGTTAAACTGTTATTAAATATGTTCTATGGAGAAAAAAAAATCAAAATAGCTAGATCTTTATTTGTTCCTTCAGTTTTATCTTGTGCACAAACAAAAGTTAAACAGCTTCCATCAAGTAAGTGTTTTAAACGATTCTTGGAAAGAAGAAACATGTAACCAACTATATAAAGTACAGTTTGTTATTTTTTTCCTTAAGAGCATTTTAAAAATGTATTTTAAGCTTATTTATTTGGAGAAAGAGACAGAGTGAGTGCCTGGGAGGGGCAGAGAGAAAGGGAGAGAGAGAGAGAGAGAGAGAGAGAGAGAGAGAGAGAGAGAATCCAAAGCAGGCTCCTCGCTGTCAAAGCACAGCCCCACGTGGGGCTCTATCTCATGACCCTAAGGCCATGACCTGAACCGAAATCAAGAGTTGGTTGCTTAACCAACTGAGCCCCCCAGGTGCCCCTCTTAAGAGATTTTGTACATGCATACAATTTTATACGATGATAAAATTAATTATAATTTAATTCCAAAATGGCAAGCTTGCTTTAATTTTATTATTGATTTGCATGTTGCATATTTATTAATTTAAAGCTTGTATTAAAATTTTAAAAAGATAATAGAAGGCAAATTTGAGATCACACTAAAAATGTCACGGATATGAGGAAGCTGCACTTGGACTCCCTGGCTTGTTATCCTTATGGATTGTGAATATAAAGGAAAAAATAAATTGTGTTGAAGTTTTATAGAGTAGAATTAATGTTAATGGAGCTATTTATGGAGGAGAATATTTATGAATGGCTTACCCAATATTACTACATGGAGGATATATAAAAAGCAGAACTAGTTTTTTCTTTCTGTAAAATAATCAAATTAGTCCATGTCCAGATAAGTAACTTCTTTGTATTACCAAAATATGTACTTAATTCTCTGAAATATTTATTGCAATTTTGATAAATTTTTCTTGTTATTGAAAAAAGAATTAATTTCCTAATATTCATGGTTAATTTTTGTTGTGTGTTTTCTTTTTTGTTGTTGTTGTGTGTTTTCAAAGTAGTTTCTACAACCACTTCCTTTTTTAGCCATTAAAACTTTGTTAATATTTGTCTCTTTTGACAAACATTATCTTAGAGACCGCAGGCCAGGGCTCTTAAGACGTTTCCAGTCAGTTTTTGAGGGGACATAACCCTTATCCCAAAACATTGATGAAGATGATGACAGTATAGAGGAGACAGTTTCTATATAAAATTCAGAAAACAAGCTTCAACTGATTAGAGTCATTGATTGTCATGTTTTAATCTGCTTACATTTGTTCTTTTCTTTCATTATTATTTTCTTTCATCTTCACTTATGTAAGGATTTAGATTATTAACAGAATTCAAACCTCTTATCTATGATGTCTATAAGGTTCCTATCCTTAATTCTACTTTGTGTGTGTTTTTGATCAAAATATATATCCAATGTAATTATGGTTTATGCTTACATTCCTTTGGCTGACAACCAGCTTGCTCTGGGGACTAGCGTGTTGCAGTAAGAATGATGATTTTTTTGTGCACTTTGCATCAAGCACTAAGTGTGTTTCAGGTGACAAATTAAACAATGAGTCAGATGGCCAGAAAAATAAAACCCCTGCTGACTTTAGATGTGATGGTATCTGTTTTAACAATAATAAAACCTGGCAATTTTCCTAAGAATTGTTTTTGCAGTCAAACTTTCACAGAAATAGTGCTTGAACACTCTTAGTTCCTCCTTAAAATATGACTACAAATCCCAAATCATATCATTCTCTTAGTATTCTATGTTTCCATGCTCAAACATGCACCTTCAAAGGGTGATTAATTGCTGCGTGGACATTGTTGCTTCAAGTGATCCAACAAATGATCTTCAGACAAAATGAATAAAAAAATCTGAAACTAATAGATGTTGGGAAAACTACCAGCAGAGCCTTTTTATATGTCCACAACACAGCAAAAAGTGATGAAATTTTAAATTGATTATATTCACAGACAATGATGTTGTCAAGTGACTAAAGCAAAGAGGGCCTGAAAGTTTAAACCAATGTAATTTTCCTCCTCGACGAAAAATACAGCTGCAGGATATTTTCCTATTACTGTGTTAAGACTGAAAAAAATGAAAAATATCTTAGAATCTTCTCTATGAAATTCTTATGTCCAGAAGATAAAATGTAAATCAACTAACACCCCTGAATTATCAAGACAAACATAACAGCCTGTTGATCAAAACTTGGTTTAAGCGTGTGTCTCACTATGACCATTAGTCTCAAACTGTTATGTTTTACACAGTGCCAAGCAGTTCCCAGCCTTGCAAAACTTGTATTAAAATCCATCATCCAGCCAAATCCTAAAAACCCCATCATTCTTTACTCTCCCTTTTGGAGGTGCTATTTAATTTCTGCCAAGGTGTTTCTCTTCTTATTTCAATGAATCCAACAAAGTAGGCTTTGCTCGCTCAACAGGTTTTCTTTTTTTTTTTTTTTTTTTTTTTTTTTTTTTATTTTTGGGACAGAGAGAGACAGAGCATGAACGGGGGAGGGGCAGAGAGAGAGGGAGATACAGAATTGGAAACAGGCTCCAGGCTCCGAGCCATCAGCCCAGAGCCTGACGCGGGGCTCGAACTCGCGGACCGCGAGATCGTGACCTGGCTGAAGTCGGACGCTTAACCGACTGCGCCACCCAGGCGCCCCTCAACAGGTTTTCTTGATGGTGTTCCACTAAGCTGAAAGTTGACAAAAGCTATAAACACACAAATCAATAGTTTACCTGTGGATATTAAAACATGCCTAGAAATAGAAAGAAACAATTACTTCCACAATAGATACAATAACAATAAAATGCTTGGAAACGATGCCCACCGCAAAGGCACAGGGCCTATAGAAATAAAACAATCAAACCATATTGAAAGACATAATAGAAAATGGAAACAGAATGAAAAAGTGCACCGCACATTTGAATGGGAAGATTTCACAGAATAAAACTGTCAATTTCTTGCACTGCTGGTGGTAATGCATACTGGGGCAGCCACTGTGGAAAACAGTATGGAGGTTCCTCAAGAAGTTAAAAATAGAACTACCCTATGATTCAGTAACTGCACTATTTGCCCCCAAAATACAAAAGCACTAATTGAAGGGGGTACATGCACCCCTATGTTTATAACAGCATTATTTACAATAGTCAAACTAGATGAGTAGTGCAAGTGTCCATCGATAGATGAATGGATAAAGAAGATGTGGAATATACATACAACAGAATATTATTCATCCACAAAAAAGAATAAAATCTTGCCATTTGCAACGACATGGATGGAGCTAAAGAGTATGATGCTAAGTGGGATAAACTAGAAAAAAAATACCGCAAGATTTCACGCATAAATGCAATTTAAGAAACAAAACAAATGAACAAAGGGAAAAAGAGAGAGAAACCAAGAAACAGACTTTTAACTGTAGAAAACAAAACTGCTGGCTACCAGAAGGGAGGTGGAGGGGAGGAACGGGTGAAATGTCTGATGACACTAAGGAGTGCAGTCATTGTGATGAGCAGCAGGTGATGACCTGTGGACGTGCTGAATCACTATGTTTTGTACACCTGAAACTAACATAACATTTTATGTGAACTAAGTGGAATTTAAATAGAAACTAAGAAAATTAAGTTAAATCTTAAGAATAAAATAAAATAAAAACATAAGAAATAAAAAAATACCAATTTCTCCCAAACTGTCACGAAAGTTATATGATCTTAAAGAACCATAATAGTTTCTTTTTAAAATTCTTGCTGGAAGTTAGTATGAAAAATATAAAAAAGAAAAAGAAAAACTGTGAGCTACATTTTTCCTACTAGATATTAGCATACTACAAAAGCACTGTAATTAAATCCAGATCTATAGTGCTGGATATGGGAAAAAGAGTAATCTCACAAATTACTGGTGGATATGTATATTGTTACAATATACCATTTGAAAACCAATATGTAAATTGTTATAATCTCCCGTTTGGAAAGCAATTTGGTAAATATCTATTAAAATTAAAAATGCATATACTCTCTAGCTCAGCAATTCTGCTGGGAATCTTTCTCACAGAAATAAAAGCATTATGGTTATAAGAACATACTTATTTCAGGGATTTTCATAGTAGCAAAACCTAGAAAACCTCAGTAATATGCGATAAGAAATGCTTAGATAAATGAAGTCACATCTAATCAAGAATACCATTGAAAAGAACGCCATTGCAAAGAATATGCTAGAACAAGGAAACTTGTTCCATGAAACCCTATTGAATACATATAATATACATAGATAGATAGATAGATGATAGATAGATAGATAGATAGATAGATGTCATACAATCCTGTCATTCAATAACCAAAAAAATTCTTTTATATATATATTACATATGCACAAGTATGTTTGTGTAAAGTTAAGGAATAAAAGGAGAAAATTTATTTTGGGTTTTTACAGGGGTTTAGGGATATTAAGGGAAGGTGTTGTGTGTGGAGGTAAAGAATAAAGAGGAAAGGGAAGAAAGATATTTTAAAAGAGCACAAAATTTAAAATATATCTGTTTACGTAAACTTATATATGTGTAGGTGTTCAGTATTTATGCAAAGAAATTGAAATCTTTCCCAAACTGAGAAAAAACATATTTAAAAAGCAAACATTTTAAAACCATCTCTATACCCATCCCACCTCCAAACTCACACGTCAAGAAGACTGTTTGAGAACTTTCTCTGTATACATCGGTTTGCTCTTTGGTTTCGTGAGCTTGATTTGAGTATTATTCAATGAGGATTTTACTAGTGGATCTTAAATATCCCAAGACAAAGATTTTGTATTTGCAACTATACATGTATTCTTCAGAAAAAAAAATTCTCACTTTTTTGCCCAGGGAATTTTGAGGGATGGAGCTTGGAATTGGCATCTGGCTTCTGGACATTATTTGTTAAAGGCTTGGTGCAGCAGGGCGAGGATGTTGAAAGTGAGCTTGGTCCAGCATATATTAGAAGGAAAACAAACTTTGCCAACAGAATACTGCGATATAGAATAGTAATGTAGATAGTATTATCGATAGTTGTGCATGTGCACTGGTATACAACAAGCTCCTTTACGTTTCCCAGCATCCCTTGCAATTATTTTGGGACCAAGCAAGGAATTTAGCCAGTAAAAACTATGCAGATGTAATATGTCTCTTTGGGGTTGAAATGACATGCCTGCTTCATTTTTCTCTACATAGTAAACTTGGAGACCGTGCATTTGTTCCAGACGAAACAAATACAGGATAGAGGGTGACCATGCAAACCAAGGCATGCAAATTTGACTTGATCTACCATGACTAAGATACAAGTTGCTATCCTTTTTTTAAATGTTTATTTATTTATTTTGAAAGAGAGAAAGAGAGCATGAGAGTGCATACAGGAACAAGAGGGGCAGAGGAAGGAAGGGAGAAAATATATATACATATATATATATATTTTTTTTTTGAGAGAGAGAGAGAGAAAGAACACAGGCGGGGGGTGTGGGGAGGAAGAGAGAGAAGGAGACACAAAATCCAAAGCAGGCTCCATGCTCTGAGCTGACAGCACAGAGCACGACCTGGGGTTGGAACTTGTGAACCAAGAGATCATGACCTGAACCAAAGTCAGACCCTTAATCAACTGAGCCACCCAGGCCCCCAGAGAGAGAGAGTATCTCAAGCAGACTTGATGCTCGGTGCAGAGCCCTATGTGGTGCTTGATCCCACGACACTGGAATCATGACCCCAGTTGAAACCACAAGTCCAATGCTCAACTGACTGAACCATCCAGGGGCTCTAGACGTTGCTTTCTAGAATTGGGATAGCTTCTTTAGAAAAACAAAAAGAGATTTTTAGGGGCAATAAGTGAGAGACAATAAAAATTTTTATTGGAAAGGGATATGGATATGAGCTTTATTCAGGAGGGTGGCCATCTGGGGAGAAGGCAGACTCTTGTCCAAAAGCCAACTCTGACGTTTCTGCTTGGCCCAGAGATTTTTTAAGGGGTTTAATCAGTTAAGGGAGTGCAGCGGTCTGTGACATTTCTTGATTACTTGCAGACTTGATTATGTCATATACAGAGTTGTCGTGGTGCCTGGAGGTTGTGCAAAAAATTCTAGTTCCTTGGTGCCCAGGTGGTGTTGTGCAAGAATGTCTGGTTCCTTGGTACATGGAGGTTGCACAAGAGTACTCTGTTATTTCTGCAAATGAGGGCAAGTTCTACAGATGTGCAAAGAGAGGTCAGTGAAGTAATTTGTGTGATCTTAAAAAGAAAAACTATTTACTAAAATATTGCTGAGCTAATCAGAAAGCCAAGTTGACTTCAAACAGACTTTCCGGCATCTGTAGACTGAGAAAGTTCTGGTCGTTCAGTCCCCAAGACCAGTGGTCTGCAAATCTCAGAAAGCAAACTAGTTTTGTTACAGATCAAGGACCTTAGCTCAGCAAGCAAGGAGTGTGTTAACTTGAAGCAAGTTAACCCTTACGACCTGCCGGAATGCTGTTACATTAAGACTTTTTCTCAGTAAAAAAAACAAAAACAAAACAAAAAAAACTTGAATGCACTTAATGGCATATAGGAGTGACTGGAAGCCACAGAAAAATTCTTGAGTGAACCATAGTGCCAGAGAAATCACAAACATGGATGATTAAAAAAAAAAAAAAAAAAAGAAAAAAAAAACTTTGACTTTACTATCCTTAAAACATTATTTAAGCATTTATACTTTTCAGTAGGACTGGGCTGTGAAAGCTGAGTAGCACTCAAGGAGGTGTATTCCCCCAAACCCACTTCACATACAAACACAGAAGAAATAGCAAAGGAAGGACAAAGGGATTATTCTAGGGAACAGGTTCAGATTCTAATCAAACACATCTCCTACACTTCAAGGGTAGCAAACTTTGCTAATACATGCCCAATGAGATTTTAGAATTGCCAAGAACCAGTGATTTCTGTGCCTTATACCTTTTTTTTTCCCAAATAAAGTGATTATTGCTATTTTCCAGTTCACGTTTCATCATTTGATTTTGAGCATATCTTGTGGAGAAGGGGAAATAATATGCTTTTTCATACCTTTTTTTTTTTTTTTGACTGAAAGAAGAAAATGATGGTGGTGAGGAAGAGGCTACTGTGTGCTATTTAGAAATCCTCTATGTTCAGATAAATGCGTTGATTAAAAGAGACTTTGAGTGGTTCCTCCCAGAAAAGGAAGGGGCATTGTTGGAATGGGAAGAAAAGAACAAAGGAACATTTGGTGACCAGTGAGACAGATTGCCTGAATTAATTCTCAGTGATTATCTATGAGTAATTTTGCATATTGCAGCACACTTTTTTGAGTTAAGAATGAGGCTAGTTTGGATCAATGGATTGAAAGTGGAAGTAATCTGAGTTACTTCTGGGTTCTAGCAAATACGAATCAGCATGACCCCTCCATTACTCTTTTTCTTCTGCAGTGACCATGAAGCCGTGGCTTCCAAGTGATGATGATTCAAGAGGAGGGATGTCTATCTTGCATTAGAGCTTGGGTGTCTGGGAAATAAGCTTTCTTTGTGTAAGGCCACTGAGACTTTGGGGTTTTGCTGTTGCAGTGGGCAGCTTACAATATGCTAGTTGGTACACTGAAGAGACTGACGTAGTGTAGAGGCTTGAGGAAGGCTTCCTGGGAAATCAATATGTGAATGAGCTCTGAAGGACCTGTAGGCATTTAGGAGGCAGACTGTTTCCTGGGAAGGGGAAGAGGGAAACATATAAAGACACTGTGATCCTTGGTATTGAGCAACAGCCTCTCCGCATATGACAAATGCAAATAAATAAATTTAATAAGAATACAGGGGCACCTTTGTCACTCAGGATACAGAGATTTGTACTGACCTGTGGCAACCCATGACCCCAGCTACTCGTCCTCATGACCCACCTGGATCATGTCAGGGAAACTTCACGTTTCGTTCACTATGTGCTTGAAGTAGACGACTTTGAATACTGTGAAGGTTTGTAGAATTTTTTTGCTGCCAATGTCAGGGACAGATGTAAGTTTGTAGTGCAGTCAAGATTTGATTGGTGGGGGCTCTTAGGTGAGTGAAAAGACAAATTTATTAACTTGTCAAACTCTTCCTCTCAGATAGCAAGAATGTAATAGATTCTTACATAAAGAATTATTCTTCCTCAGTAGTGCTGACAGTCTATTTTCTTGTGTGTGTGTGTGTGTGTGTGTTTCACATTCCAACATGTGCTTCTGGGTTTCTTATGAATTAGCGCTGCATTCATAGTGATTGTAAATGGTGACTGAAGAACATTTTCCAATATTAAGTAACTAAAATAATTCTTAAGTGTATAACTTTAGATGAAATATGAGTGAAGTGTTACATAGGTATTTTACTTTGACAACTAAAAAGAAATTCAATATAGATTTGCATTTGTTTGATTCTTGTAAAAATAACTAATAATATTTAATTACATTTTCAAAAACTTTGAAGTCCAGCTTACTTTAAGTAATTCTGATTTAATTTTTAAATATTTTTCTTTATAATCTGTGTTTTAATTTTAATAGGTAATTTTGATGAAATTTAAATATTATTGGACAAGCTTAAATGTTCTATTGAAGCAAAGGGGTGGTTAAATGGAACATTTCTGGAAAGCATACCTTATAACCTTTTCTTACCTTCATTTTAGCAAAATCACTGTTTTCAAAAAAATTTTAATGTTTATTTAGTTTTGAGAGAGAGACAGACAGACAGAGTGTGTGCAGGGGAGGGGCAGAGAGACAGGGAGACCCAGAATCCGAAGCAGGCTCCGGGCTCCGAGCCGTCAGCACAGAGCCCGACCCTGGGGCTCAAACCCACAAACTGTGAGATCATGACCTGAGCTGAAGTTGGACGCTTAACTGACTGAGCCACCCCAGGTGCGCCAATAGACTACTTTAAGGAAACTAATTTGCCTCTGTGTGATTAAAAAGTGATTAAAATTACATGATACATATTCAAATTCATATTTATACCTTCAAATTAATTGCAAACCTTTAAGTTTTAAGAGGAAAGTTTTTAATTTTCCCTCAGTGGGTTAGGACTAGAAATGAGATAGTTTTTAAAAAGAAAATATTTTTAGATGTTTATTTATTTTTGAGAGAGGGACAGAGACAGAGCATGAGTGGGGAATGGGCAGAGAGAGAGGGGGACACAGAATCGGAAGCAGGCTCCAGGCTCCAAGCTGTCAGCACAGAGACGGATGCAGGGCTCAAACTCAGGAACCATGAGAACATGACCTGAGCTGAGGTCAGACATTCAACTGACTGAGCCACCCAGGCACCCTATCACTGCTTTCAAATATTCATATAAATATCACTTTTCCTTTAACAAAACTCCCAAACTTGTGCAATGATACATTTAGTCGTTAATAAATTGATATTTGGCAAATTTCAAATTTCAAATTTTCAGCTGTTTTCAATTATTCACTAATAAAAAATTCTTCATTTAGATGCTGACTCACATATTCTCATGAATAGAAATATTCCTGGATATTTAATTATATAATTGAAGTATATTTGATAGACTGAATAATGCTCTTTTTCTCCTACTCCCAAGATGTCCCTGTCCTAATCTCTCAAGCCTGTGAATGTTACTTCACATGGCAAAAGGGAATTTGCAAATGCGATTAAGTTAAGAGTCTTGGGTGGGGAGATTATTTTGGATTACTTCCTAAGTGGAATCACAATCCTTTGGATTGGTCCTAAGTGGAATCGCAATAATCTTCATAAGAGGATGCTAAAACCAACAGTAACATATAATATTATCATATGCCTTCCTTATGATAAGATGAGAAGGGCATCTAACGTGCATGTTACTATAGTCCAAACCCCATAGTGCCATCTCATGAGAAAACATCAGACAAGCCCCAAATTGAGAGACTGTCTACAAAATGTCCAACCAGCACTCTTAAACTGTGAAGATTCTAAAAAACACAGAAACACTGAGAAAGTGTTACAGAATCGGAGATGACTAAAAAGACATGATCCTAAATTGCATGTATACTGGAATGAATCCTGGATTGAAAAAAAGGATATTAATGGGAAAACTGATGAAATCCAAATAAAGGCAATAGTTCCGTTAATAGTATCATGTCTAGGTTAATTTCTAAGCTGTGACCAATATACCATGTAAAACAAGTGACAAGAATATATACATACTAATATTAGAGAAAGCTAGATAAAGGATATAGAAGAACTTGATAGTATCTTTGAAACTCTTCTAAAATTATTCCAAAGAGAAATTAAGAAAAAATAGCTACACAAATTTAGTCAGGTGCCAAAGGTATTATGGCAAAATACTATCAAAATTTAATGATGTCAAACTTTTTCTTTAGCATAGAAACCAAACAATCACATAGCTTCAGTCTTTTGTTTCTTACATGTCGTTCTGATTACCATTTCCCTCTTGGAACCATTGGGGGAAAGATTTCTTACAGTACGGAATATAAAGACCATAGTATTATTGAAATAGAGATTAAAATTTTCCATTTTGTTTAAAGTGATATTTTTTCCTGATAATGACTGAGTCTACTAATTTATATGTAAAAATACTCACTGCATTAATTTACCACTGTTACTTTCTCTTTGTAAACTTCTACTTTAATGGTTCTTTTTAGATTCTGCAAATCCTGCTGAGATTAGTTTAGTGGATATTAAATTTTTCTCCATGATTGAAGGAACATACAGTACTCAAGTGTAAGGTACTATTAAATTCTCCATGCTAGGGCCTGTGGATTTTTTCCCAAAATACTATAGCCTAATAGCAAAGCAGAAATTTTTCATGTTGCCACAAAGTTCAAAAGTGGTTTCATGAAAGCAACGAGTTTTCAATTCTACCCTTTTCATTCTATCTAAAAGCTAAACACAATACCTTTGAAAAAAAAAATGTTAACAGAATTAAAGATCTCCCATGGACTTAAATACCTGACTGCTGTCATTATGACCTGTAGGAGTGAGGACAAATCTCAAAATATTGCCCACATCAGAGGAAGTATTTAAAGCACTGAACTTTACAGATTCTGTAGTTTTCCCTAAAATGTATTGTTAAACTAGGTGGCAGCTAAGTCTTAGAATTCTATCCTTTCATCTTGCCTTAAGATCTCAACCTGGGTCTAGGCTTCTTCCCCCGTCCCCCACCCTCTATTATGGTCGTGAGTACCCTCTTCTATTTTTCGGATATTGATACTATGTTCTAGATCTCAAAGAATTTTAACCCATAATCTACCTTACTTGTTTATCCAATTTTATAGTTTTTGAACAAAAATTAAGCTTCTCACTGATCAATTCTGATAGTTTAATGATTGGCTGAAGTTAGAGGAAGTGAATACAAAATATCTGATTTTTTTTAAGCCACACATAGACATGGATAGTCATTCCTAAATAAATGTTTCATCATTCCCTAGTCGTCTGTTACAAATAAGACTAAGACTATAAGATTAATTCTCTGCAAGTTATTTACTGTCACTGTCTTTTATACTCTTTTTGTCACTAAATAATTATTGACAATATCCTAGGAACTTAACAGTGTACAAAAATAAAGGGGTGATTACTGGCAAAAAGTTGCTTATGCTCTGAAGATCTTAAGTTGCCAGTCTTTTAAAAAATATGTTTACCTCTTTTTTGGGGTGCCTGGGTGACTCAGTCGGCTAAACATCTGACATGATCTCACAGTTTGTGAGTTTAAACCCCGTGCAGGGCTCTGCGTTAATCGTGCAGAGCCTGCATAGGATTATCTCTCTCTGCTCCCTTCCCCCACTTGTGGTCACTCTCTTTCTCTCAAAAATAAATAAATAAATACTTAAAAATGTTTACCTTTTTATTTTCAGAGAGAGATTAAGAGAGAGAATGAGCTCAAGTGGGAAAAGGGGGCAGAGGGAGAGGCAGAGAGAGAGATGGAGAGAAAGAATCCCAAGCAGGCTCCACACTCAGCGTGGAGCCAATCCCTCGATCGAGTGGGAGCGGGGCTCGATCCCTCCACCATGAGATCACTACCTAAGCTGTATCAAGACTAGGATACTCAGGGGTACCTGGGTGGCTCAGTGGGTTAAGCATCCAACTTCGGCTCAGGTCATGATCTCAGGGCTCATGGGCTCCAACCCCGCATAAGGCTCTGTGCAGATAGCTCAGAGCCTGGAGCTTGCTTCAGATTCTGTGTCTCCCTCTCTGGTCCTATCCCACTCATGCTCTCTGTCTCTCAAAATAAATAAATGTTCAGAAAATTTTTAAATAAATAAATAAATAAATAAGACTAGTACACTCAACTGACTGAGCCATCCAGGCACCTCCTTAGGTTGCTAATCTATCTTACATGTCATTAATAGCGCTCATCAAAAACATTTGTAATTTTCCGTAAAAATTTAAAACAAGGAAACAAAAAGTCTATGCTAAAATGTTATATGTGACTTGACTAATATAAAAAAAATTAAGAAGTAAATGCTTTATGAACAAAGATTTATAATTTGTTTCTTACCATTTATTTTTATTCTTGCATAACAATGACACGACATCATTAATATTTTCCTATGCGCTAGGTGCTTACATAAGTTAGGTCCATGGTTTTAGGAGGCAAAATTCTTACTTATCGATTGTTTAAGGTTTTTTTATTGAGGTATAATTGGCAAAATTGCATATATTTAAACTGAATAACATGATTTGGTATACATATACGTTGTGAAATAATTACCATAATCAAATTAATTAACATATGTATCACCTCACATAATTACCTTTTGTGTGTGTGAGAACGCTTAGGATCTACCTTCTTAGCAAATTTTAATTATACAACATATTGTTGTTAACAATAGTTGCCCATGCTTTGTTTAGATACTCAGAACCTATTCGTCTTATAACTGGAAGTTTGTAGCCTTTGACTGACATCTCTTCATTTCCCCCAAGCCCCAAGCTCTGGCAAATACCTTTCTACACCCCATTATATGAGTTCCCTCCCCTTTTTTTTTTCTTAGATGCGTACATACAGTATTTGTACTTCTCTGCCTAACTTGTTAGCATGATGCCCTCAAGATCAGTCAATGTTGTTACAAATAGCTGGGTTTCCTGGGGTTTTTTTCTTTCTTTTTTTTTCTTTATTATGGCAGAATAATATTTTGGGGGCAGGACAGAGGCAGAGAGAGGGTGAGCATATGTGTGTTTCACATTGTCTTTAGCCTCTCATCCAATGATGGAAACTTAGGTTGTTTCTGTGTCTTGACTTGTGAAAAATGTTACAATGAACGTGGGTGGGAATACAGGTATCTCTTTGAGATACTGAATTTTACTTTCTTTGGCTATATACCCAGAAGCGGAATTGTTAGTTATGGCAGTTCTATTTTTAAGTTTTTGAGGAAGCTTCATACTGTTTTCCATGTTGGCTGTACCAATTTACATCCCCATCAACAGTGCACAAGAGTTTCCTTTTCTCCCAATCCTCACCAACCTTTGTTACCCTTGTTGGTTTGATGATAACCATTGTAAATGATGTGAGGTAATATTTCATTGTGATTTTGATCTGTATTTCCCTGATGACTAGTGATGTTGAGCAAATTTTCATGTACCTATTGACCATTTATGTATCTTCTTTGAGAAAATGTCTATTCAGGTGTTTTAGAGGCCAATTTCCATCCATTCTAATGTTAAGTTCAGAGGCATAATGACTAAAACCAAAGTCACACAGCCCATAAGTGGTGAACTTGAATTCAAAAGCAGGCCTGGCTAGCTATGATGCTTCTTTCTTTCTTTAAAACAATTTTTTTAATGTTTATTTATTTTTGAGAGAGAGAGACAGAGAATGAGTAGGGAAGGGGCAGAGAGAGAGGGAGACACAGAATCCAAAGCAAGCTCCAGGCCCTGAGCTGTCAGCACAGAGCCCAGCCCGGGGTTCAAACCCATGAACTGTGAGATCATGACCTGAGTTGTAGTCGGACGCTTAACCAACTGAGCCACTCAGGTCCCTTGTGATGCTTATTTCTTAAGCACTCTGGAACATGACTTTTCTCCTGTCTCATTTTTTAAACATGAAATTGTAAATATAAAAATTATTTTAATTTTATTGTAAGTTTACTTCTGTTTTAAGACGTGATCACATAAGTAATATTCACTAAAAGCCCATTACGGGGCCGATACTCTTAGGCATTGTATATATATTTATTTTTGTCATCTTAAGAATAACTGTGTAAAAATTAATGATTGTCACTTCATTTTACAGACAAGAAAACTGAGACTCAGAGAGATTATGCAGTTTCTCAAGATCACAAATCTAAATGGGGGAACAGGAAGACCCATACATTCTTTTTTTTAGATACACTGCTTTTAACTTGTGTGCTCTAGGAATCACAACAATATTTCACAATACAAAAGAAACAGAAAGTTTAGTCTTATGCTTTTTGGTTTATCAGAGTTTTTAGTGTATACCCATTATTATGTGTTGGAGTCTTGGAATCTGTGATAATGTTACATGTATAAGAATTGAAATTGTAAACCAAACCATTCAACAAATCTTTTTAAAGATGTTTTGTGGTTTAATTATTCACATTTCAATGATGCATGTAAATCTCTTAAAATAATGTATTCAAAGATTCTGTGGAGGTTTATATTACACAGTTATAAAAATTTCATGGCATTTACAAAATACAAACTTAAAGGTCCTCACTATAAACTGATGAAAAATATGAGAATATTAGGAAACTAGATGTTCACACTATGCAATACTTTATAATAAGGATATTTTATATTCTAAAAGTAAAATTAAATTTTCATGTGTATAATTCACTTGTTAGGCCCAGAGTGTTATTTCGTACTAGGTAAAGTAAAATGCAATACAAATTCTGGACCTGAAGAAATTCAGACTTATTTTTGGAAAGACTGAAGGGAATTTGAATTTCAAAACAGACGGTAATTGACTAAATGGCATGTAGCAATATTTCTGTCACTATTTTGATTGGGAGACTTTCCCTTTACATATTTTTCCTAGAGACAGTGGTTGGGTCTGTTTTATTTGCCTGAATCAGAAGAATCAGACGTGTTGAAAATGTGTAAGTGTTGATCTTCTGAAGCATAGGGGCAAGGCCTTACGAACAGATTTTAGTATATAGAGGTTTTCATCACACCGGTGCTAAGTCAACAATTTCCAGTAAACTAGACAATTATCATTTGCTTCTATTACACCATGTTGTGATTAGACAGAACCAAATACATTTAAGTGTAGAAATCACATTATGGGTCATTAGATTTAGTCTCTTAATAAATGAACCTCATGGATAAAAATAGTAATCTTATTTGGATTTATTTACCTAAAAATAATAGCTTGTACGTGTTGAGTGCTTGATGTGTGCCAGGCATCAGCCTAAAGTTTAAATGCATTATCCATTTTTTGTGTGTATAATTGTAACAAAAAAGTTGGATATTAATATTTAATTTTCCATTTTCATGTAAATTGCTAAAGCTATGGAGAATGGAAGAATTAAGTTATTGTACCACCTAATTCAGGAAAATGGGTAATAATTGTGCATTTGGTGCAAAAGTACATTATCCAGTGGGCACATTCTGATACTATGATATTGGACCAAATTCACAATTCATCTAAAATCAACCCAGGACAAGCATCCCTGCGCATGAAAATCTGTGCAGGTATCTCTCACACCAAACTAACATTTTCTTTTTTTTTAACGTTTGTTTATTTTTGAGAGAGAGATACAGAGTGTGAGCGAGGAGGGGGCAGAGAGAGAGAGGGAGACACAGAATCCGAAGCAAGCTCCAGGCTCTGAGCTATCAGCACAGAGCCCAATGCCGGTTTCGAACTCGCGAACCGTGAGATCATGACCTGAGCCAAAGTCAGACGCTTAACCGACCTAGCCATCAGGTGGTCCAAACTAATCTTTTTTTACGTGACCTTGCTAACGTGGGAATAAGGCTGAGTGTGCCAGTATGTGTCTAACAGAAATATTTAAAGTAATGTTTTTGAAAAGATAAGTATAAATTTGAATATATGCATTTTGAAGAAAAATCACTTTGTTAATTATACATCTTTTAAGATAGGCTTAATATTAGAAGGTTTAATAAATCCTTGAAAGTATGTATCAAGTCTGATCAGAATGACATTTGACAGGAAAACATGTTAGAAAGTAGCAACGCTGATTATTTAAGACACTGCTAAGGTACTGAATCAGATTATGTTTACTGTTTAGCAGTTGCCAAGAAGTCATTCCATTGACAAGGCTGGCCCAATGCTCTAAAATGAAATCTGTCTTGGATAAATTGATTTTCACAACATTTCCTCCAAATGAAACTCATCATAGAAATGTTTTTACTTATTTCAAAACTTATCTTCCATTATTATCTTGCTCTCATCAAAATCAGGCTTGTAGAACATGTTCTGATCCGAGTTTATAGCTCAACAAACAAGAGGTCACTTTAAAAGTATATAATTCCTTGACCTAGCAGGATGCCTAGATTCTTGAATTCCATCAAGACCTCCTGAATTCTAACTTACAAATCTCTTACTCCTAGGAGTTAATGTAGTATATGTCACATAAGAGAACATCAATAAAAACTTACGGAATTAATGTTTTTACAAACACAGGAAAATGCAGATCTCTTTTTCACTTTTATATGACACTTCCATTTATTTTAATGTCACGTACAGCAAATTTAGAACAATTCATAAACTACATTCTACGCTATTAAAAAAAAAAACCTACCAGCATAACCACTATTAATAGGAGGATCTATCAATCAAAGACCTCATCAGGACTGAGCCAGAGAAATTACTGTCTGTGGGTGTGGGTGATGCTATAGATGGGGTTGATGAAAATAAGGGTCTTGTTTTTTCAGCTTAATTGAGATAAAATCGACATGTAGCATTGTATAAGTTTGAGGTGTACAATGGGATGATCTGATACACTTATAGATTGTGAAAGGATTACCACAGTAGGTTAGCTAACACCTCCATTACTTCACATAATTACCATTTGTTTTTTTGTGGGGACAACATTTCAGATCTACTCTCTTAGCAACTTTCAGATATATGTAATACAGTACTGTTGCCTATAATCACCATGCTGTACATGAGATTCTCAGAGTTTATTCATCTTGTAATGGGAAGTTTGTACCCTTGATCAATATCTCCCCTTCTCCCAACCTCCTACCCCTGGTAGCCACCGTTCTACTCTCTGTTTCTATGAGTCAAGCTTTTTTGGCTAGATCCTATTACAGAAGACATTCAAGAGACACTTTAAACCAAGTTATAATTGACGATGTTTTTCCCCAGTGTGGTCTTTTACAATCCAAATTTAATATTTTAATGTTTTGCAAGTTAATTTTTTGTTTTTTACTGATATTATTCTATTTCTATATAGCTACATTCCATGATATCAACACTTCATTTGTGAATTCTAATAATTGCAGCTTAAATAACTGATGGTACTTTGGCATAAATATATTGTATTTTGTAATCATATTTTATTTGCTTTATGCAAAGTTTTATCCTCCTGATTTTCACTTTCTCATTTTTGGGGTATCTGTGATTTTATCTTACAAATTAACAAACTGGGATTGTTAAAAATCATTTCTCCTAGTTTTACATTTAAAACACATTCCATTATTTTTTTAAATAAGGAAAGGGTTAAATGATGATATATAAAATGTATTCCAAGAACTTCAAGGAAATGTTATCCTTGTTCCCTTTAGCAGTAACAACAACCAAAAGCATCCATCAGAGCCAATTTTACATAGACATTTGTATATATTTGTTTAAAGGGTAAATAAACCCTTTTCCTTATAGCATGAATATCTGCCAGTCAATCTCTCTAGTTCTCTTCTGGAAATCTAGTATGAACCAACTTCTTCTTTTTTTTTTTTTTTATTTTTTTAAAAATATTTTTATTTATTTTTGAAGGAGAGAGAGACTGAGTGTGAGCAGGGGAGGAGCAGAGAGAGAGGGAGACACAGAATTTGAAGCAGGCTCCAGGCTCCGAGCCATCAGCCCAGAGCCGGACACGGGGCTCGAACTCACGAACTGGGAGATCATGACCTGAGCCGAAGTCGGACGCTTAGCCGACTGAGCCACCCAGGCGCCCCTGAACCAACTTCTTCTAAAGAACACTGATTATGAAACAACTAACCCCTGATTGGTATATTGCATCTGTATGAGGAGGAATGATCAATGAATTGCAAATACTTGATTGGAAGTCATGGCTTGGGTGTCTCCCAAGATAGTAACTGTTGGATTGGCTTGTCATTGTGGAGCACTGAAGGTAAGCCTGTGGACTATTACAAGACATAATTGGCCCTGTGTGAGATGGGGCTTCTGAGACATTGTGAACTCCACACTCACCCTTGTGGATCTTACCTTCTGGAACCTGGGCTGTCATCAGGGGAGAAAATAGCTCCTGGAGGGCTATATCTTGTGCTGCAGAGTTTCCTGCTAAAAGACACCTCGTGCTGCCCTTCTGGAAGCAGTGATTTGTGACTCTAATCTCATATTCTTCAGCTTAGAGAGTGCCAGGCATGGCCTGTGATAACTTCACAAGTCAGAATGTTTAGTTGGACACAAAAAGAATCTCCAACACCACCCGCCCTACAATGTAGGGGAAGCAACATTAGAGGCCACACACCAGCAATATATTAAAAGTGTCATAAATTATGCTTTATCTTCCTGGCTTATGTTTGAATCCTTTCTGTTCCCAGGGGTTGGGGTAAGAATCTCTTAAACTAAAACAAAATCTATTAGAGAAAAAACAAATATTTGACAAGTATGAGAATATTACAGATCATTTCCAAATATTTATTAGATTATGCAGATTCAAGAGCTAAATCATTCCGTGAATTTTTCACTTTTTTCTCAGTTATAGATCTTTTTTAAACGACCCAAGATGCTCTTGTTGGTAACCTACATAGAGCCTGGATATTTTTAATGAGTAAATCAAAATTCAGAAAGGTAAGTGAATGAATATGTGCGTGTGTTCACGTATTCATTAAAACGTTCACATTTGCATTGAAATATTTAGACTCAAGACAGTGGATACATTAACTCTTGCTCTAAAGGAGACTTTTTTTTAAGTTTTCAATATTAAATTGCTATGATTATTGTGCTTACCATTTCAGCTGAACAAAGATATCACAGGTTGAGAATAAAATTGTGTACTTAAAAAAAAACAAACAAACACCTTACGGCTATTGTTCATGATAACAAGAGGGTGTGCATCAGGATAAGCCAGGTGAAAGATACAGGAGGCAGAGTTTGTAGTGTCGGGGGACGGAAGAGGTGAAGGAGACTCAGCAGGACACATTTCTTTCTCCAGCAATAATTGTGATGTCCGTAATCAAATTTCAGTATTTCTCTATTAATGAAACAATTGCTCAAATAATGGGATACGAAGAAAGTCATCTTTAAAACTGTATATCAGAGAAGAAATAGCTCATTAAATTAATTTATAACATAAGAAGTAACTGCATTAGTAATTAGACATTGATTAAAGCTGTATGACAACTGCAAAGAATTCGCCCAACACCGTTGAGGAAGAGACAAGAAGTAATAACAGTGTTTCTCAGTATTATTTGCCCTTTACAAAGTTGAAATGCTTTTTAAAAATTCATGACTTTACCTGTATCTCGGAACCATTACTCTGTGATTATCATTATGATGCATCACTATCCACTCTGAAAATCACAGAAAATGAATTCTTTCTAAGACACTCATTTTAACCATCTTCGACTTCTTTTCATTAGATCAACACAAAACCTTTCCATCCTTTCACCTCATTGTCATCCATCTTTGAAATCCACACACGTTTCTGAGGTTTTCAGAGACAAGAAAAGCTTAAAGAGAAGAGTCAAGCCAATAAGTCACTGCATTGTCTTCTATGCCGTATGCTTGTGAATTGGCAGTGATTTCTGATATTTTCCACATCTTGAGTTTAGTTTCCCGGTAGTGACTTTTTCTTCACACCTTTAATGTGCTCTGAGTTTTTACCACGGAAAATACTGCTTTTAAATAAAATCCATTCTCTCCTTTGAAATCTTTCAGAAATGTTTGGCCTTGTGTGAGCAAAAGAACATAAACCACGTAGAACAAATTGAAACTATAATACCTGAACTGTGTTGCTCCACAAAGAAAGAAACAAGCTTTAGAACCAAAGTTTGGACTATAATAAAAATAAAGCTGAGGGTCACAGAAGGATCTAGCAGTAAAATTAAAAGAAACTTTTTTAGCACAGGAAATCAAACAATCAAGTTGTAGATAATTCAGGGACACCTGGGTGGCTCAGTTGGTTAAGCGCTGAACTCTTGATTTCAGCTCAGGTCATGATCTCAGGGTTGGTGAGATCGAGCCCCCGCACTGGGCTCCTGCTGACAGTGCAGTGCCTGCTTGAGATTTTCTCTTTCCCTCTCTCTCTCTCTCTCTCTGCCCCTAGTCCCTCTCAAAATTAATAAATAAACATAAAAAGTGTAGATAATTTAAATGTGCGTCTCAAATTATTTCAGTGTGGAATATAGAATAGTTTGTTTAAAGATGCTATTTTTATTCAGACAAACATCTTGATGTTAAATACAAGTGAAAGATATTCAAAAATTATAAGTGCACTAAAATGATGGGCTATCCATAGTCTGAAAAATTCTTGGTTTTTATGTTGCCTACATTTAAATAAAAAAGTTCACTGGAAATCCAGAACTAAAACTGAATTTCACCCAAGGAAGTATTCAAGGGTAAAAAGAAAAATCTGATGTATCAATTGGCAAATGCGGGCTATTTAAATTTGTTGTCGGGGCGCCTGGGTGGCTCAGTCGGTTGGGCGACCGACTTCGGCTCGGGTCATGATCTCGCGGTCTGTGAGTTCGAGCCCCGCGTCGGGCTCTGTGCTGACAGCTCGGAGCCTGGAGCCTGTTTCAGATTCTGTGTCTCCCTCTCTCTCTGACCCTCCCCTGTTCGTGCTCTGTCTCTCTCTGTCTCTAAAATGAATAAACGTTAAAAAAAATTAAAAAAAAAAATAAATAAAATTGTTGTCACTGGGGGTACTTGGGTAGCTCAGTCAGTTAAGGGTCCAACTTCGTCTCAGGTAATGATCTTACTGTTTGTGAGCTCAAGCTCCATGTTGGGCTCTGTGCTGACAGCTCAGAGCCTGGAGCCTGCTTCAGATTCTGTGTCTCCCTCTCTCTCTGTACCTTCCCTGCTCAGGCTCTGTCTTTGTCTCTGTCTCTTTCTCTCTGTCTCAAGAATAAATGAAAGTTAAAAATAAAATAAAGTAAAATAAAATGTTGTCACTGAATATGACACTTTTTTGCATGAATAAGTATTAAATTGCCTCATAAAGCTATGTGAAAAACAAAACAACCCTCCAAATAAATGGTTTCATGTCCATTTTGCAGCATTAAAATTAAAAAATAAAGGAAATAAATATTAAAAAAAAAAGAAAAGAAAGAAACTACAAAAACACACTGTTTGAGAGAAGATGAGAAGTATCCAGATCTTTGTTTAAATAGCGTGTTGTTTCAGTATCTGCTCTGGTTATTACATTCAGCCTTTTAAATAGTTTCAGCTTTGTCACCGGCATGCCAACTTCTACTTCAGTGTCATTACTGTGTCACCAGAGGTGGGTCATTGAATTTTACTAACAAGTTTCTGCTATCAAGTTTCAGTGTTGGGAACATATAAAAAAATGGAGTTCAGGAGATCGTAGGAGAAAATTGTATGGCCTTCCACAAAATAGTCTTACAGGATGAGCATGGATACTTTCAAGTGCCAGTGCTGTTGCTGGTTCAGATTCAAAGATGTGAGTTCAAAAACAGAGATTATTGAAGAGCAAAAATGAATATATTAGCATTGATATATAATTAGTCCTCAGTCCCCACTGCATTCCCATAACACCCACTAATAGGCAACCATGAACGAGTAAATTAAACAAACAAACAAACAAACAATAAAACCACCTCATGCCATGTTTTCTCCCCCACAGCATTTTCTCCCTTAGGTAGCTACAAATTTATCTCTACAATTATACCCCAGTAGCAATGCCATTTAAAAGAAATACAGGTCAAAACCTTGGACTGCGAGTAACTTGTGCTACAAGTGTTTTGCAAGATGAGCAAACATTTCTAATAAATTTTAACTTGATAAAAGAGCGTTGTCTTGCAAGATGAGTAGTATGCAACATCAGATGTCACATGATCATAACTGACCCAACGGTTCTTGAAATTCGCTTTGATATACAAGTGTTTTGGATTACAAGCATGTTTCTGGAATTAATTATGCTCACAAACCAAGGTTTTATTTAGAAGCAGTCTGATTCCCCCCTCCCCAATTAACAGAATGCATCCTCAAAGGGTCAACAGAGTTTAATAAAAAGGCCATTTACCAAGATGTGGTAGGGTTTAAGGAAAGAGTGGAGGGTTCTGTGTTCCCAAGGCTTTGGCTGTGGAAGAAGGCCTGCTTGCAGCAGTTGTGGTCTAGGGAGAGTAAGGCAGCCCTCACCACAACTGTACCCAGGTAGGTGGAAGACTACATATCCTGGTGTCTCTCACCTTATAGCCTCTGATATGCTAAACTTAACTGGAAGCCAAGAAGCAAGGGAGTCTGGGTAACATGCTACTCAGGGATTGGCTTCCACTGGGAAAGGGCACTACAGAAATGAGTAGAAGGAGGAAGAGAGGGAGAAAAAAAAAGAGTATCCAACACAACTAAATATTGTGAATATGCTTCTTCCATCCAAGAATGACTTAAACATTTTCAGTCCTGTGCCTTCAAATAAAAGTCTTGTCAAAAGTAAAATGTCTGCAATGGAAGTAATTGTGTTGAATGTGAATATTCCTGAGTATTTCTGAATTTGTTATTTTCTCAGAGTCACTCATTTGGTATTTGAGTATTACGTAACATCATATGCTTGGTAAATCATGTCTAGGCAGAATAACAAGAAACTGGATAGAGGCTGAAACCAAAGGTCAGGACCAGATCCAGGATCACCTGCTTTTCACCACCAGGGAATTAAAATATATCAAGAAGAGTTGAGCCAGGTGCTCATATTTTAATATGTACATATATTACAGATGCATATGTAATTTGATTTTTATTTTCACAGCAATAATTTATTATTCTATTATTCTATATTCTTCAACAGAGTCTATGATGCTAATTGTAAGGAAAAGTAAATGACAACTATGTTTATAGGCTGCATCATTTTTGTTGTTGTTTTTTATCTGTCTTACTTGCTTTTTATATATTATCTCATTTAATCTTACAACAATCTTGAGAAGTATAGTCTATTTTCCCCTTTTTCAAAGAAGGATAGTAGGTACAGAAAACTTTTTTAATGTATCCAAGATCACATTACAACTAAAATTTCTCAGGGCGCATGGGTGGCTCAGTCAGTTAAGTGTCAGACTCTTGATTTCAACTCAGGTCCATTATCACATGGTTCCTGAGATTGAGCCCCGGGTGGGGCTCTGTGTTGATAGCACAGAGCCTGCTTGGTATTCTCTCTCACTCTCTTTATTATTTATTAAATAAATACTATTTATTTATTTATTTAAATATTGTTTAATATTTTATAAAAATAAAATACTAAAAAAACAAGTAAAATTTCTCATTTTATCTTAGTGTTTCTAAGTCTGAAACCCATGCGTTTTTGTTTCTCATACATACACTAAAAAAAAAAAAAAAAAAAAAAAGGAGAGGACAAAAAGAACTTCTTTTATTGTATCAGTTTTAAGTACACATTTAGACTTTAAAATAAGATAAAAAAAATTATCAACCTACATGGATCACCGCCTTATGCCATTTAAATGGTATCTTTAGTCCAATCAGATGTTTTATCTGACATAAGTATAAACACTGCTGCTCTCTTTTGGTTTGTTTGTGTGGAATATCTTTTTCTATTCATTCACTTTTGTCCTATGCGAGTCCTTAAATCTAAAGTGAGTCTCATGTAGAGGCGCACCTGGGAAGATGAATCCGCTAATGTCCAACTCTTGATTTCCGCTCGGGTCATTATCTCATGGTTCATGGGATCAAGGCCCCTATTAGCTCAGAGTCTCCTTGGGATTCTCTCTCTCCCTCTCTCCCTGCCTTTCCCCAACTCTCTATAGCTCTCTCTCTCAAAATAAATAAATATAGTATAAAAATAAATAATAAAAGAGTGAAGTGATTCTCATGGAGACAACATATATTTGGGTCTTTTATTTTTTTAATCAATTCATCACTCTATATCTTTTGATTGGACAATTCAGTGTATTAACAGGTTACCTAAGGACTTACTATTGTCATCTTGTTAACTGTTTCCTGGCTGTTTTATAGTTCTTTTCTTCCTTTCTTCAACTTGTACTGTCTTCCTTTGTGATTTGATGATTTTTATGATAACTTTTAATTCCCATCTCTCTTTTTTTTGTACCTACAACAAGTTTTTTCTTTGTGGTGTCATGGGGCTTAAATAAAACATCTTATAGTTGTATCCATCAGTTTTATGCTTATAGGAACTTAGCTGACCCCTTACAAAAACACTACATTTTAACTTTTCTTTTCCCATTTTATGTTATTGATGTTATAATTTCATTATTTTCTATGTATCTGCTCACAAATTAATATACCTATAGTTATGTTTAGTATTTTTATGCTATAACTTTTATTCTAGAGTTAAAAATGATTTACTACCACCATTCTATTATTACAGTGTTCTCAAGTTGACCATATGCTTACCATTAGAGTGAGTTTTAATACTTCTTATGTTGGTTTTCCTGTTGTTAGTTATATTCTTTCAACTTGAAAATTTTCAACTTTAAAAATTCCCTTTAGCATTTCTTATAAAGGCAGTTCAAGTGGTGATGAACTCCACTAGCATTGTTTATCTAGGAAAATCTTTTTCTGTCCATTTCTGAAGGGCAGTTTTTCTAGTTATAATATCCTTGGTTGGTAGTTACTTTTCTTTCAGCTTATTAAATATATCACCATACTGTCTCATGGCCTGCAAGATTTCTGCTGAGAAATCTTCTTATGGTCTTATGGGGGTTCCCCTATGTGTGGTAAGTTACTTTTTTTTTATTGATGCTTTCAAAAGTCTGTTTCTCTTCCCTTTTAAGAAGATGGTTATAAAGTGTTTTGATATCTCTTTATGTTTAATTTATTTTGTGTTCTTTGAGATTCATGGATCAGAATGTTTATTTTTGTCCCCAAATTTGGGGAGTTTTCTCTCATTATTTCTTTTAACAAGTTTTCTGCCATTTTCTCTCTGCTTCTTCTAGGAATCCCATAATGTGCATACTGATTCATTAAACAATGTCTCATAGGCCCTACAAGTTTTCTTAATTCTTTTGATCATTTTTTTGTTGTTAATCTGACTGTTAAAATTCAAATGATGTGTGTTCAGGCTGATTCTTCCCTTTAATTGTATTTTTGCTATTGAAACTCTCTATTGAATTTTCAGTTCAGTTGTTATGTTCTTTAGCTCCAGAATTTCTTTTTGATTTGTTTGTTTTCTATCTCTTTGTTAAGCTTCTTTTTTGTTCATATATTATATTCCTGATTGTCTTTAGTTATCTATTTATGTTCTCTTATAGTTCACTGAGCTTCTTTTAGATACTTATTTTGAATTCTTTGTCAGGCAATTTGTGGAACTCCATTTCTTTAGGGTCAGTTACTAGTGCTTCACAGTGCTTCACTTTGTTCCTTTGGTGGTATCATATTTCCCTGATTAGTTGTGATCCCTGTGGCTTACACTGATGTCCACACATTAGACATGTGGACAATTTTTCCAGTCTTTGCAGTCTGGATTTGGCAGGAAAAGCTCTCCACCAGTCAAGCCATCTAAGATTTTGCGTGGACAAGCTGGTGGGGCCATTGGGCAGGCTTGCTGTTGACCTCTTCAGGTGTGCTGACATGAAGTCTAAGTCCACTGGGGTGGTCTTAGAGCTTGGATCCACAGGAATGGGCCTAGTTCTTGGGCCTGCAAGTACAGTGTTTTATCCTGGTTTGTGAGGGCTGGTCTGGCACTGTGGTACACTGGGTTGAGACCAGTGACTGCATCTGCCAGGACAGACCTAAAGTCTGTATCTATAGAGCTCTTCCTGATGCTTGGGTCCATGGAGGGTCTGTTTGGTAATATGATGGGCCTTGAGAGGAGTCACTGGGGCCCAGCCTGGCCCTAGGGCAGGTCTGGCAACTATGGTCACAGAACTAGCTTGGTCCTGAGTTTACGGGGACTAGCCTGACACTGGGGTCCACTGGGATGAGCCAATGACTAATACTGTTGGAGTAGGCTGTTGCCTGTGTCTGCAGGGGCAAACCTGGACCCTGGGTCCACAGGGCAGGATCTGGAGCCTGGATCTGCAGGGGCTAGTGTGGTGTTATAGTACCCTGGCTTGGGCTTGGTGCTGCAGATCATGATGGTCATGATGGCAGGTCTGGTGCTTAGGGTCATGGGAGCTGGGCTAGTGCTGAATCAGCAGGAGAAAACCTGGAGCATGAGACTGAGGGAATGGGTATGTGTCCTGGATCCACATGAACAGGCTGAGATCCCAATAGTGGGGTCCCCTTTGACTCTGGGGTAGGCCAGATCCTGGAGCTGTGTGGGTCAGTCTGTTGCTTGGTGGAGTCTGGAGTGTAGTTCCCCAGGAGTCATCCTGGAGGCTGGGTTTGCAGGTGCTAGCCTGGGGCCAGCCACAGGGTGGGCCTGGTGCCTGGTACCACCAATGCTGTCTGGTGCTATGGCAACACTGGGGCTTAGAGCTGCAGGAGACCACTCCATATGGGGGGTGAGCTAGAGCCTGGGTTTGGGAAGCCAGTCTGAGGCCTAAGGTCATGGGAAACAATTTGTCTTTGGAGTTTACTGTAGTGGTGGCCTCATTCTGGGGTCCATAGCAAATTCAGGTATTCAGTTTTGTTCCCCCAAGCAGAGGACATCTTTCTCTGTACTGCGTTGCATGGTGACACAGATAATGTGAAACCATCCTTCCTAACCTCTTCAGTGTGTCTTTTCTTATTTCTGTGCTCCACCCAGGTGCTATAATCCCTCACTAGGATTTCTTAACTCTCTCTAAGGTATTTGAAGTGTGGATAATTATTCAAATTGACATTTCTTTGAGAGGATGGACACTGGAAAGTTCTATTCTGCCATCTTGCTCAACAATAACATATTTTCAAATAATTTAGTTGATGGCAATTTTGGAGAATATATTCTAATAATATAATGATAAAATATTCAAAATATACACTTTATATTTGAATGGGAACATAATTCAAGTGATTTATTTAAACTGTTACCTATTATAATCTGGTGTTTCTGGAATTTTTAAGTTTTTATTAAAGTTATTATGTGCATTGCTTATGTTTTTGACTTTAATCAATGTTTCTTATGTAAATAAAATTATTAAATATGTAATCTACAACAAGAAGATGTTTTAACCGTGGTTGTTTTTCATAATTTATACACATAGCTTTCTTTTGGCACTTAATTTTGTTTCATGATATTATTTGCCTCTAGTTATCCCAAATGCAAGTAAGGACATAGTTTTCCAAAAGTAAGACTTTTTTCTTCTTTCTTGTAGCAACTACCATCTATGATTCCCTGATTATCATACATTAAATTGCATTCAATTGAAAAATATTGCTAAAGTAAGTTTTCCCTCTTTTGCTTAATGGAAAAAAAAAAAGAATTACTTAGTGTTCTTTTAAGTGAACTTCTTGCTACTATTCAGGTCACATACAATTATGTTTTTAAATAGAAAAATACAGTGCAATTTTATATTTTCAAATCTTTTACATTTTTCTCGATTTTAAAATTTTAGGTCCTCCTTTTTAATACATATGTAGTACAGCAAGCACTTGTTTTTTTTTTTTAAACTACCATTAAGCTTTCTGCTTTAGAGACTAAGACATTAGTTGTCATGGTGCTGCACTTGTTTAAAAATATAGTTCTCAATAGTATTCTTTTACTGTAAAAAATAGCAAGCTGCTACCTGGCTGAATTAGCAAAGGAAGCTGTGAGAGCTGAAAACTAAGGTATTATAAAAATATGAATAAATTCACTGCTGTTTTTTGAAATATCATTGAAGGACCATGGTAATGGATAGAAATTCTTCAAACCATGAGAATTCTCATGTGATATGCATAGCTACCACACAATAAATAATTAAACATGGTCTTTTTTTTCACATTCTAATGTGAAAATCCAATGCTTATCATGGAGAATTTGCATAATTCTATTAATGCAAGCTCCAATTTAGGCCTTTATCTTATGTGACATAACATTACACTGTTCTCATTTTCTCCTGATGAAGCATTTTCTTTACCTGATGGGACAGATTGCAAAGAATTGTCACAAATGATTTGCAGGTCTCTATAAAAGAGTGAGTTTCAATTTTCAGATTTCTTAATCTGCTGTTGACCCATAGCATGAATCCTGACCCTATGTCTCAAGAAACTTTGCAGAGTTTCTATAATGGAAAGTTTTACCATGGGGACAAGCTCAAGCTGGCTTCCCAAAGGACAGAAGACCTTGCGAATGGAGGACTCAGTCACCCCATGCTTCCCAGCTGAAGGTCCAGACATGTCAGTGAAACCGGGTAATTTTAAGAGGAGCAAAAACAGACCATCCCTCCAGAGACTAGTCCATCTTGTCAACCCACTGAATCATGAATAAATAAATATATATTTTGAAGCCAATAAGTTATTAGACATGTTGGTCATACAACAATATATATTTAATACACTTGTCTTTCAGAACACCTTATCTTGGTTTTCCTTAAAACTCTGTGTTCATTACTTCTTAGTCTCTTTTGTTGATTATTCCTTATTTCTCTTTTTTGATGGGTAGTCTTCTCTATCAGTGTCTTTATAATCTCAAATGCCCTTAAATGTGAAATACCATCAACACATCAACATGCTGATAACTTTCTTTGTCTCTTTGTCTTTGTCTTTGTCTTCCTCTCTCTCACTCTCTCTGTATCTCTCTCTCTCTCTTCTTAGAAGAACTTTCTAGATCTTTCTAGATTCATATAACCAAATGTCTACTTATTTACACTTAGATATCTAATAGGCATCCAAGTTTCACACGACCGATACCATACTCCCGGTTTTTCTCACCTAGTCTGCTTTTCCATGAGTTTTGCTCATCTAATGATTGTGGCAACTCCATTGTACTAATTCCTCAGGCCAAAACCTTTAGTGCCTTTTTTGACTGCTCTTTTTCTCTCACACTCCACATTCAATCCATCAACCAATCCTATTGTTTCTATCATAAAATTATCCTCTAGAATCTTGTGACTTCTCATCACTTCCAACCTACCACCCTGATTCAAGCCACCATCATTCTCTCACCTGCAATAACCCTGTAGATGATCTCTCTATTTACTTGCTGGTGGCCCAACCCCCTTCTGGGTATAAGTCTTCAACCTATTCAACAAACAATTCAGTATCATTGTGTTAAAATCTAAGTCAGATTGTGTCACTGATCTCCTTAAAACCTTCCACTAGTTTACAAGGCTCTCCATCAATCCCCTCCCACAATTCTTCAACCTCACCTGTTCTTACTTTCATTTTTCCTAGCTGTACTCCATCTTCAATGTACTTCTTTCCTCTTCCAGAAATCAACAATAACAATTCCAACTTGATGTTTCTCCTGCTGAAGACAATTTTCCCATACTATGATCATGAATCACATGCTCACTGTTTTCCATTCTTTGCTTAAATGTTCTTGTCTCAGTGAGATTCTTTGCCCACTTTATGTGAAAGTGCATTGCATTCATCATTTAAGCCTGTAGATCTCTCTTTTCTGCTTTATTTATTCTCATGCCATTTATGACTTTGTAATTTACTATATTAGATAGATAAATAGATACATAGATGGAAAGATTGTTTCAAATATTTTTCTTGTTTGTAGGTTTGATGAGAACTGAAATTTTTGTCCTTTTTGTTCACTGTTCTATCCCTAACACTCAGAATAATATAATTGTCTAATAATAATGTAATATTGAAATATAATTATTGCTGAGTATATCTTAAGTAAATGTATTAATAAAATTACCTTGGATTATAAATAGAGATAAATCTGTAAAAAGTGATCAGTTATTCAAGGTGATTTTAAAAATTGTATGGTCATACTAATGGCTGAAATAAATTAGAGTGCTGACGAACTTATTGTCTAAGTACTTGTCACTAAAATACTTGAAAACTGATTTTTAATTTCATGTGGTGCTTTTGTGTTCACCTTTTGGTTTTGCCTTATTATCATTACTTAACATGCTCTCTTAACTTAGTCTGTGTATGAAACTTTCTCCCCTGTATCAAAGACATCATCCCTTTGGGCTAAGGCTTATGGGCACTTCTATTACAGAAAGATTGAAGAGCATTCCATCTTCTGACATTGTATATGGTAACTTCAACCTCAAACATAACCATGTTATTTGGATTTTTGTTGTTTTACATTCTGTTTAAAACAAAATCACAATATGATGTTAAGAAAGCAAATCGTGGGGCACCTGGGTGGCTCAGTTGGTAAGCATCTGACTTCAACTCAGGTCATGATCTCATGGCTCATGAGTTTGAGCCCCACGTCAAGCTCTGTGTTGACAGCTCAGAGCCTGGAGCCTGTTTCAGATTTCTGTGTTTCCCTCTCTCCCCCTCCCCCATTTGCGCTCTCTCTTTTTCTCTCAAAAATAAAATAAATATTAAAAACATTTAAAAGGAATAAAACAAATCTTGGAGGCAGACCCAGCATTGTTAAAATCTTGGTGTCAAAAAAACATTAGCTCTAACACTCTGTTTTTCTAATACATAAAATAAGAAGAATGATAGTATTTACTTTATAAAGTTCCTGTGAGGATTAAGGGGCACATGGGTGTCTCAGTTGGTTAAGCATCTAACTTCATCTCAGATAATAATCTCATGGCCCTTGGGATGGAGCCCCACTTCAGGCTGTGTGCTGACAGAGCCTGGAGCCTGCTTCGGATTCTGTGTCTCCCTCTCTCTCTGCCCCTCCCCCACTAGTACTCTGTCTCTGTCTCTCTCTCTCTCAAAAATAAATTAAAACGTTAAAAAAAATTAAAAAATAAAATCCTTTACTGTGAGGATTATAAGAGAAAGAATATTGGTGGTATGAATATTAATTGCACAAAAAGTTGTTCTGTTGTGTTTTTTGATGTTTTTATAGGTTACAATGCAAATGAAAAATAAAAATATTTTGTCACAGCAATTAAAAAATATATTATTGAAATATAAACGGTTAAAAACTCATGAAGAAGGAAAAGGTCATGCAAATGGTAATGAATAATTCCAAAAGAAAGGAAATATTAAAGGCTTAGAAAGGGACCAAAAAGAGGTATTGAGATCAAGAACAGAACGTATTCACGTACGAAGATCAAAAGAGGGAGCACAAGGGAAGAGGGTCTCAATGCCTAACTGAAACTCTTGCAGTTTCCTACACTCTCCTGAGTAAGTAACGTCTCTCCTCCTCTAATCTATTTACCTATTAAAGTTCTGAGAAAGTTCAGCATCCCTAAGTAAATGTATTATACAAATATTAATGGGAATCAGAGTAAATTATCTGATTATACAGGGAGAATCTAGACTGGTAGCAGAATCAAGGGATCAGAATACTCATGATCTATAATAAGATAGCTTAGATCATGTAACACCCTGGGAAAAAACTTAGTACCATAGCTATAAGTTATCTCCCAACTACATTGTTTCCAGTTTGGAAATATTATAAATACTGCCTCTATGGATATTACCATACAAGTCTTTGTGTGGACATATGTTCATTCCTCTTGATATAAATATTTAGAAGTAGAATTGCAGCATCATACAAGAATGATACAGTTAGATTTTAAGAAACAGCTAAGCTGTTTTGCAAAGTGGCCATACTGTTTGAATTTTCACCAGAAATGTTTGGGAGTTGCAGTTCAATTACATTTATTTACCAGGTATGGGTCTTTTCAGATTTTTAATTTCCACTTTCAACAATTTTAGTTTTCATTTGTTTCTAGGAATTTGTCCATTTCACCTAATTTTGTCAATTCTTAGCAACATTTAAAAAACAATATTTGCTTATGACTTTTCAAAATGTATGCAGTTCCTGTAATATCCTCTTTCATTTTTCATTCTTGATTTCTGTAATTGTTTTCTTACAATTACAATTTATTATTTATTATTTGTTATTTATTATTTGTTATTTATTATTTTTTTAGTCAGGGTACCTAAAAATTTATCAATTTTGATGATCTCAGTTGTCACAACTGGCATTGCGTCTTTTGCACCTGAGCCGATTTGTCTTTTCTGGTCATCTTAAGTAATATGTAAAGGCATATTTGCAGAGTAATATTTCTGGAACTTTAATGCAGTGGATAAATTCAGTGAAAAATCAGTGAGCAGGAAAGCATACTTTCCCTCCCTCTGAGGTTGCCAAGAAATGGTTTTCTATGGGGGCACCTGGGTGGCTCAGTCGGTTGAGTGATTGACTCTTGATTTTGGCTCAGTTCATTGTCTCACAGTTTGTGAGTTTGAGCCCTGCGTTGACTCTGCACTGACAGTGGGGAGCCTGCTTGGTATTCTCACTCCATCTCACTCTCTCTCTGTCTCTCTCTCTCTCTCTCTCTCTCTCAAAATTAAAAAAAAATTAAAAAAAAAAAGAAATGGTTTTCTATGGTGTAAGAAATGGACTTCCAATGTTTGCATTCCCCATTCATGCTTCTCACTGTATTGATGACTGATTTGAAAACTGACTTTGCTTTTTTTGCTTGTTCATTGGTTTTATTCATAAGGAAAGAAAGAATGAATTGGGTTTCAGTTTCCCCAAGTGAGAAAAGTTTGATCTCTCCATATTTTTAATACCTCCCTAAGATGGTATTGGATATTAAAATTCCTCTCCTCCTTTACTCTTAACCTTTAAAATTAACCCTTAACTTTCTCTTCTTAAATTCTAGACAACTAAACACCTTGGACCTGTGTCCTTCAAGTACATGGTGAGGTCCTATGGTAATTTATAGTCTGTTGAGTAATCATCTGAAATCACTTACTATACTATTTCCTCATAATGAGAGGAAACATTTCTTTTCAAATTGCCAAAGTTTAAATAAACCAAAAAGCAGAGAACATATTGATTAAAATGTAATTATAAACTTTTTTCCTTCCTTTTATTTAAATGTAGGAAAATTGACCCACAATGCATTCAATGGAAGTTATAATTTGAATGAGTCCTGCACATCCATTGAACATACTTACTGCTTTATCATTATAAAGAAAATCATTTTCCCCCTTTGACTTAATAGTAAAATAATGCTGTTGATTCACAACACATGATAAATTTCAGTTCCAAATAAATAATGTACGATAATTACAATGCACAAAATAGACTTTTTGGTCTGACCCAAGAAGTACTGAGAATAGGAAATCGTATAATTTATCACTTTCTGATATGAAAGACTTTTCTCTTCTTGGCTATTGCTTGTTTACAGTTATTATCAGCAGGTGAGGACACAGAAGCAACTCACGGCCTGCTCTGTTTCAAATTGATTTATATAATTCTCAGCAAAGTAGACAATATATATGATGGATGTGCTGTTTAATTAGACTGGTGTAAAAGCTGTAATTACATCTACTTAGTGAACTTTTATGTCTGCATACATAAGCAATTTCAAGAAATGTCAATTCTACTCAAGGCATTGTCTGGGCTTCTGGAATTGGTTTTTGGGTATATGTGTTTAATCTTCCGGGCTTTTACTTTGTAATCAATAATGACTTCTAAATAAAATAATCTATTCATAAACAGACTTAGAAAATGGAGAAGACAATGAAAGTACTAAAAACAAAGAGATTTTTAAAATGAATGATGGCTTTTTGGACACAAATGTTATGTGTTCCACAAGTTGAATTAAGCCACTTAAAAACCTCCATTTTTAACATAAAAAAAAGATCTGATACCCCAATCTGTTGAACAGTTTATATACATATTAGCAGTGAAGTCTAAAGAACTAATGGTGTTCACTATATTCAATTTAGACTAACATTTGTGTCATGTTCTTATCCTCTTTGTGATCCATTAGTGAAATGGCTTTGCCTTATTGCGTAGAATAAAAGTGATTTATTTTAAGGTTGCTATTAGTCTTTGGACTCATGCTGTATCTTCAGCTGTTAGAGAGCTATTGTAGCCAATAGAAATGCATTCTACATCTGAGGCTGATGAAAAACATTTGCCATAAGGCAAAATAAAATCGACTTGAGCAATTCAGAGATTCTATGCAAATGAACCGCTGTTGTTTTATTGTTCTTATTTTCAAATTTTCTTTTGCATTGCAGTCTATCAATAACACAGGTAGACAAACTATGTATGCAGTGCTATCAAACTTTTAAAAAATTGTTTTCAAAAGATTATAATTTTTACTATTTAAACAGAAGGTATTTATAAACAGAAATATTATTACCTAACAGGCCTGGCTAATTGCACTTATTGGAAGCAAAACAAAATAATTAAAAACTCAGAGAAACCTCCATCTGGAGACCTACTTTGTATTACCTGAGTTATTGTTTCTGTGAAGTCTTTTAATATTGGCCTCTGGCTCCAACTTCAACCTCCCTTGTCAAACATTGCATTTTATCTTGAACCAGGCCAGAGTTACCTGCCGTCAGGTTGTTGAAACCTCCTACCAAGAGGCTTTGAAGTCAGTATTTTTGACAATTTTTATATGAATAAGGACAAAGTTATGAACTGATTTACATTGTTACGCATTAATAGGAGTAACTGTTAAATCTGTAAATATTGATAGCAGCCCTCTCCCTCCAAATTAATTGTATTTTACTATGTTCACTTAAGTTTCTTCGCTCTAAATATTATTACAAGGAGAATAGCTTGGTAGTAGAACATAAAAAGTAGATGAACCTGACATACTTCATTCTTACACAGGTGACCCTTGAACCATACAGTCTGGAACTATGCTGGTCAACGTATACACAGATTTTTTACAGTAAAGTACTTCAAATGTATTTTCTCTCTCTTATGCCTTATTTTTGACTTGAGAGAGAGCGAGACAGCAAGGGAGGAGCAGAGAGACAGGGAGAGAGAAAATCTTAAACAGGCTCCTCTTTGAGCACAGAGCACAACGCGGGGCTTGATCGCATGACTGTGCGAACATGACCTGAGCTGAAATCAAGAGTCACGTGGTCAACCCACTGAGCCGCCCAGGCTCCCCTCTTATGAATTTTTTAACACCATTTTCTTTCCTCTAGCTTACTTTATTATAAGAATACAGCATATAATACATGTAACAAACAAAATACGTGTTCATTGAAAATTTATATTAGGGTAAGTCTCCAGTCAACAGTAGGCTATTAGTAGTTAAGTTTCCGGGGAGTCCAAAGTTATATGCTGATTTTTGAGTGCACAGGGCTCAGCCTCACTAACTCTTGTGTTGGTCTAGTGTCAACTGTATATCCCAGGTCTCTGCCACTGTCATCGTTCATAGGTACTGATATCCAGTTTGAGAAAAGATGAACTATATAGATAAAAATTTTTGTATAACCAGTAAGTATAGATTTTTCTTTCATATTTTAATTTGATTTGGTGGCATTGTCTTATGCATAGAAGCTTGAGTTTGAAATAGCTTTATAAAAATTAAAAACTCTTCATCCAAAATGTTGTTAAAATGTAATGCCTTTTGAAAATTACAAAATACCTTGTTGTTTTAGATACTTTTTATCTATATGATTTCCCAAGTCCTTGCTTAAGCATCAAATAATTATGACCAAGGTGATTTTAGAAGGATATCTCACAAAATAAAAATCTTCAAAACTAATTTACAACAAAACGTTTATAAATCTGCTTATTTACTTTTAGTTCTTAACCTCACGATCAATGTAGTGTGGAAAGCAGTATGGTTTCGTAATTCACTATGGCTTAGGTGGCTTTTGAAAACCAAATTTTCTTGGTTCAAATTTTTTATTATAAGAATTATTATTTGTGTGATCTTCAGCAACATGAGCTTTCTAAGATTAGTTTGTGAAATAAGAAGTAAAGATGAAAAGATTGGTTTCATAATGTTCATGTCCTAGTTATAGTAAGTGTTTTATAAAATGGTACCTGCTATTAGCTGCAAAGTTGAGATGTTATTATAAGACATATAAATCTCAGAATTACATTTATATCTTTGTCCTTCTGTAATTTCTTTCTTTAAGAGCATCATACTAGTTTATCTGGTATTTCCAGTATTTGTTAAGCACCTACTCTGAGCCAGACACACTGTTCTATACGGTGAGGAAGCAGCACTAAAGAAAATGGGGGGGGGGGGAATATTGGCTTTTCAATGAACTAATGGCGATGATGAATCATGGGCGCCTGGAGACCTGAGGATAAAAAGAGAAGTGTTATTTTTCTCAAGCCCTAGCAAGAGCCAAATTGCTTAGCAGAGGGCTCTTCACATAGTAAGTGCTCACTAAAGATTAGTTCCTACTATTTACTGTGTGTCCCTTTTGTAAATAGCATTATGATCATAAATGTTCTATTATTTATAGATGACATTTCTTGGGGCGCCTGGGTGGCTCAGTCGGTTAAGCGGCCGACTTCTGCTCAGGTCATGATCTCGCGGTCCGTGAGTTCGAGCCCTGCATCCGGCTCTCTGTGCTGACAGCTCAGAGCCTGGAGCCTGTTTCAGATTCTGTGTCTCCCTCTATCTGACCCTCCCCCGTTCATGCTCTGTCTCTTTCTGTCTCAAAAATAAATAAACGTTAAAAAAAATAAAGATGACATTTCTGTAATTATTAGATTTAATTTCCATCATTCGTGTAACCTAGCTACACTAAAGTTAGACTTCTTTTCCTTCCTTCTTTGTCTGATATCCAAGAGAATGATATAAATGTGATCTTTCCCCTCCCATGTTTTTCCTGCATTTCTTTTGAATCTCCATTTCCCCCCCAGAGCTAACCTTTAACAAAGTGAGCTTCCCACAAACAGAGTTCTTTGTCAGAGATGAATGTTTTTGTAGAAAGAATGATAGGTATCTAGATATACACTAGAGTATTTACATTTTACTTGCATTCCACTGCTGAAACTAACATTATTTCTATTCTTTGTTCTCAATCAAAAGCTATGTAGTTAAACTGAAGTCTAACTCAGAAATAAAATATTCCAGAGATGTCTTGTTAATGCAATCACAGTCTTCCTATACCTGACCAAGATACACCATGAAATTTATTGTCATGTTTTAGCATTTATAATATGACTGTGGCTTATTTCCTGAAGGGAAAACCAACAACTAAACACTCTTTTAGATTTAACCAATAACCCTCAATTAGTTAGAAGAGTATACATTATGTGTTAGTTTTGGCTTTAGGAGCATGTGTGAGAACAGGAGCCATGGGAAACAAGCTGGAGGGCATTTCCAACAGGATTAAGTGAGTTTGGTCTTCAGAGACTTCTCAGAAACCCAGTTTATCTTTTTTTCCGTGTTCTCCCTGCTCACAATGGGCAGTCCTTACAAAATAACACAGAGACACAGAAGAGTTTAGACTATGATTATATTGTTTTAACGTTCTGTGAAATTGAGGGGAATGCTGAAATTTCCGGGACAGTTGGAGCTAGGCATGGCAAGTCACGTGTCTTCTTCATATATTATAAAAAAATAGCAAACAGAAAAAAAAAAGTTTTTAACTAAAAACATTATTTAACATTTAAATGAGCTTTGCTGGGACATCTATGAATGGAAGACATATTTTTTTTCATTAAAACACCTATTTAAATATATTTTCACAGTAAAAATATATCTTACATATCCCCCCCCTCCACACCATGAAAAACATCCCTGAAGAAAGTCAAAGATATTATTTCTCATTGTAGGAAGAAGATCTAACCAATCACGAGAAATATATCGATTAGCAGATGTCAGCAATCATATGAGATTGAGCTCTTAGAATATTCACAGTTCAAAGTAGGAAGAAAGAATAGAGAGGTGTCCACATTTATTGAACACTTATGATGTGCTAGAACCTTTGTAGCTGCATTGACAATTTTATCCATTATTAATGGAGATATGATTAATTTTTGCTCAGCATTGAGTGAATTATCTGAGGGATCAGCCCTTTTTCTTTTCTCACATTTAGCCTACCAAAATTGGAATAAACAATGTGAAAACAGTTCATGCCTTCGTGGAACTGAGAATCCAGTGGGAATTCTTAATCTATTATTTAGTAATATAGCTTCAAGATTGGTCAGTGTTTTCATTAAAAGATTGATAACTTTTGGGGCACCTGGGTGGCTCAGGCAGTTAAGCATCTGACTCTTGGTTTTGGTTCAGGTCATGGTCCCATGGTTTGTGGGACTGAGCCCCAGGTCTGGCTCTGTGTTGGCAGCACAGAGCCTGCTTGGGATTCTCTTGCCCCCTCTCTGCCTCTCACCTGTGCATGTGCGTGAGCTCTCTCTCAGTTTTGTCCACGTGTTCTAACTTTAAGACCCACACCAGCCCCAAATCCTTTTGTGGCTGTTGCTGTGTGGAATAATGTTTGCAGAAACTTGTAGAGCAGAAAGCAGATGTCAGATCATTTAAAAGCAACCTATAATTCAACTTTTCACCATTACTACCTATATGATCATTCTGAACTTCAGGATGATTCACCTGTGTTCTCAGAATAAAAATAATATCACAATAAATTAAAACTTTTTAATTTTAAATATATTTCCCTAAATTATTTGGGATTAGTTGAGTCTTTCTTTTTGAGAACCATTTTGACATAACCCAAACTTGCACTTCTATGCACATCAATCTTGCATTTCTATGTTAATATAACAGAAAATTTTGAAGTCTTTTTTTCCTTTCTTTTTTTTTTTTAAATTATTCTCCAAGAAACTAAACCACATAGAGTTTCCATTCACTAGGTTCAGGAAATATGATAAAAGGGAATTAAAGTATAAAACCTTAGTTTTCTTGAGATAAGCTGCCAAATGAGTTGTTTCATCAGAAGCAAATTTATTTGTTTATTACTGCTAGAATATTAATACACCTTATAAGCACAAATGAGTTTATTGGTATACATACATATTATCTAGCATAATCTTCTATCATCCAGAAAGATAAGTAGTTTAGTAGCTCTGACAGGAAAACTCTTCACCTCCTGATGATTATGAATCCCTGTAACATTCTGAACACTTTATTTTAATGAATTTTTTTTGTCCCCCTTGCCCTACTTCTGTGTTGATTGACAGTGACCTACAGAGCACAAAGCCGAAGCTCTGATAGAATGATGAAGGGCTGTTCTCTTTCCTTTTCCAACACAGCGTCTTTTCATCTTTTTTTTTTCTATTCTCTGCTCATTGTTCATCTTTGGCATCATTAGTCACCGTGCAGTAGGGTTTACAAATACGGGTGTGACAGAGGAAAAAAATTGTCAGTCCGATAATATAGAGTCTATCAAATACCTGCCAGGCTGCTGCTTGAAACTCCTTCTTTCAGCTTCAGTAAGAACCAGATTAGGACTTAGATAACAGTTTTTCTTAAAAAAGCAAATAGGTTTTTTTCCCCACTCTCTTTGATGACTTATCCTGAGTGAGATGGTCTATTCAAGACCCTGATCTTCTTATGTTGGACGGAGGATGATCAAATTCTGAGAAGCAATAAAGAGAAAGCCTGTGACACCTGGGTTTCTCTTTGTTAGAGCCCGGATGCACAGTACCCACAAAGAAAACTCACATAAATACTTGGCTTTTAGAAAAATACAGTCAAATGGAAATTACTAAAATAATAGATAGATAGATAGATAGATAGATAAAATAAATGCATTTTGGAGTATGGTATTTTTAAGAACTTGCAGAATTTGATCCATAGAGTTGAGTGAAATCATTGCAACAGCAAATTTTCAGTTTTAGAAATGTTTTTCATTGCTGTGATTAATTTATTTCTATCAGAAAAGTAGATTCAACTTTGATTGAAATAAAATTTAATTTGGCATTCATTCACTTTTATTTTATATGTCTTTATAGATTTTTACTGAAAAACTAGGCAACATAAGTTTAAAAATAGGGATAATGCCACACATTTTACAGAATTGTACAAAGCAAGTAAAATAATGTGTGAATGTGATCTTACTCAGGTTCTGGAACACTATGGATCCTCAATTTAGAGTAACAATTTTTGTTATGATTTTATTATTATTCCTATCACAAGACATTATAAATTTATTAAAGTGTAAATAAATTTGTAAATATCATCCATGCAAAATAAATGCACAGTGAAACTAATATGTTAATGTCAATTATAAGCAATAGAAAATGAATGTTCATATATAAGCTGTTTTTATAAAGATTTACATCTAAATAACATGATTCAGTCAGCAAAGGTAGAATGAATCAGTATTTCTAGAGTTAATTAGTAATATCTGATTGGTATTGCTCTAGATATAGAACTAGAAGAATTTAACAGGTAAGGGGGGTCCTGCTGTCCCAGTTTTGAGAATAATATGATCAAATCTGATATAATAGGAGGAAATTTTTAATTTTAATATAGGAGAAAGCTGAATCAGAGAATTATATTTTTCTCTGATAAATTTCTAAAATAAATCATTATAGTTATACTTGTGAACAAATGTAAAGAAAAAGCTTTTCCATGAGGGATTAAGTAAAAAAAAAAGTCTGAACCGAACATCCATCTGAATGTCCATTAATTTACTAATTTATTCACTCACATAGCAAAGGTTTACTTAGTGATTGTAGCAGGCACTGGGATTTAGGAAGAAGATACAAGGATAACTAAGGCAGAGTAGTGCGATTTTGATGACTCTGTTCCAGCTTTGGTTATTAATAATCTTGAAGAGCATAGCTCAGGATATGGTAGGCCCTGGCACTGAGATCTCACATGAGTGCTATTAACCCAGCAATACAAAAACCAAGGAAGTAAAGTTATTCTGAAACATTCATGCAGCAAAAACGTTGCATATCTGGAACTGGATGAGACCATCAAAGTTTGGACTGTTCTCTACCAGGAAAGTACCTGGGAGACTCAACCACTTGTTTTCTCTCTACCTATGGTCTTCCATGTATCCTTTGCTTTGATTATTACTTAGTGTAAATGAAACAGGAGATGTAATCTCCAATCATGAGAGCTAGCCAGGTTTTCATGCCTACACACATTCTGATTTCAGCAATGTTTTTGATAAAATTTAACCGTATCTTTTCTTATCGCAAAATACAGGGAAAAAATTCCTATAACGGATCTGTAGCTTATCGAGGAACTCTCTCCAAGGAAACTCAATAACGTTTACAGTCAAATTTGGCAGAGGTTTCCAGAAGCAGACTGCAGATTCTTCTGCCGTCAGCTTTAGATCACTTTGTGTTTGTAATCGACAGCTCAATTAAGTCACACAGGGTGTAAGTACTAACTCTAAAAGTGACATAAAGAGACCCCAAAAAAAAACGGAAGCAAAATTTTGGAACAGAACTTCAGCCTTCTGAAATGATGGATTAACATAATTATAGAGCACTGGATTTAGTTTAAATAACAAGTACACTTCAGAAGATCTAGACTGAGGTCTAATCAGGTATGGCAGTTTTTAGTGTGACAAAGCCATAGGGTTAGCTAACCTGAAGTGATCTGATCTCGTGTGAAATATATGATGTTCTGGGTATGACATTTTCGAACGTTTTTTAATGAATGTTCTTCCACTTAAATGTTTAAAAGGAAGTTTTCCAAGTGTCAGAAAATCTGAAAATCGCACCATGGGACAACAATGTGTGGGGAAATCTACAATTTAGCTTGAAAAAGAACCTGAGTGAGGAAATCATGGTTTCATTCAGATTTTAAGCCTTCCATGTTAAAAATAACAGCTACAGTGTGAAAAGTATCAAAGAACAAAATTAAGACCAATGCTTGATTATTATGAGGATTTGGACTCAACATAAATAAGCACATTTTAAATTTAAAGGCATGGATGGTTTTTCTACTGAAATGGCTAAGAGGTTCTACTTGATCCACCTTCTGACAGACAACAGTAAATTCTAGATGAAATGTAAAATCAATTAGCTGAAGGCACTGAAGAGTGAACAAAAGTAGACTGAACAAATAAAGACTGAACCTGTAAAGACTGACTCTTGAAAGAAGAGAGCAGTATGTTAGTGTGGGGTTGACCCTGGACATCTCAACAAGGACTCAAGTTAGATGAGAAATCTGTAGCTCTACTTGCCTGACAACGAGGGACAGGTGTGCTAATTTGCTAATGCTTTCCTGACAAGTTATCAAAAGTTTGGTGGATTAAAACGATGCAAATTTATGCATTGAACAAATTACTCTCACTTGTAGGTGAAGACACTGAGGGCGAGGAAAATGGAGCAGCTCCTAGAAGTCACAGATTTGGTAAGTGGGGGACTCCCATGGCCTTTAAACAAGTCTGTTTGGTTCTTCGTGGTGGTCTCACATTGGGAGACTTGATATGCCCCGATTCGAGAGACCCCCGAAAACAAACCACCAGAGTCCAGAGTCAAAGCCAAGCGGCAAGGGTCGTTTATTGCAGGTTCGAACCCCGTCCTCCGTGCACTCGTTGCCGGTGATGCTAAGAGGCCCCGAGCAAGGATCTTGCAGCTTCTTTTATAGAAAGGCACAAACAAGTTAGGGATTTTTTTGAGGTTACAGAGCTGTTATTGGTTGACATTTAAATTTGAACACTCAGCAGAACTTGATTGGTTCCCGCCTTTATGTCAGACTATGACCAGGAGCGCCCTGGCTGGTTTCAGAAACGGGGGGGGGGGGGGGAGGGAAAGATCATTTCTTTGCAGTTGTGAGTACACCTGGTAATTTTTCTCTTAGCCTCTCAGACTCACATGGTGAACTTCAGTTTCCACATCAAGAAGCTAATGATAGTAAGAGTGGTTGTAATATTTAAGCTTAATAAGATGAAAATAGAGTTATATATTAGCCCATGTCTTTGCTGTTGATGTTGTCTGATATGTGTGTGTGTGTGTATATGTATGTATATGTATGCATATATATGTATATATATGTGCATATATAAGCTGACTTCAGAAAAAAAATTCTACTTTAAAATTTGTTTCTCCTCATAATTCACACATATCCTCTTCTTAAAGTTTTCTCCATCTTGAAATATTGTAATTATTTTATAGTACTCCCTAATAGGTCTGTCATATCTTCAAAAAATTCATTCTGATATGGTTTGACACTGTTTCTCTGGTCTGCTTACGTGAAAGCTTGCAAAACTTACGTTCGTAAACAGTAGAATGGAAAAGAAAATGACACAGTTATGAAGAAGAAGAAGAAGAAAAGAAGAAGAAGAAGAAGAAGAAGAAGAAGAAGAAGAAGCCGCTGTTTATGGAAAACCAGTTAATTAAGTTTTGCCTTTAAAGTTACCTAGCAATACTTTGAGACTGAGATTAAAGGCAAGTGCAAAGAAAAAAAAAAGAGTTAAAAATCAAACCATTTTATCTACAGGAGAAAAATCTGAGTCTAATAATTCTGTTCTTTTGGTAAGAGTAAAAATCCATCATTGAGAAGGTGCCTGGTGGCTCAGTCGGTTAAGTGTCTGACTTCAGCTGAGGTCATAAGCTCACGGTTCGTGGATTCGAGTTCTGTGTCGGGTCCTCTGCTGTCAGTGCAGAGCCCACATCAGATCCTCTGCCCCACTTTCTCTCTGCCCCCCACCCCAACTCGGGCTTGCTCTCTCTCAAGTAAATTAAAAAAAAAATTAAAAAACAATTTTTTTAAATCTATGATGGAGAGGCAAGTGGACTTATATTATCCTCTATCCAAGAAAGAGCAAATGAAAATGCGGTACTATCCCAGTAGGGCCATTTTAGTTAGACATAAGAACAGCTCACCATGTCTATGGACTTTTAAAGCTTTCCATAGAGTAAGACTTGCAGAATTGCAGTGTCTAAAGACCTTGGGTAGCAGAAAAGCACAAGAATATTACTCCAATACATGTATGACCTTTAGTATCAGGTAGAGCTCTATTCTACGCTGCCATCTCTCTCAACTTCCCTGGTCAATTCGCTTTTCCAGGGTTTTTTTTCAAAATCTGTCACTTTTAAAAGTCACCAACTCTTTACTCCACAGTAAATGACCTCCCGCCCTCGCTTCATAGATAATGTCAGATAGCATCTCTCTGACTTTTCAATCATGAAATTGGCTAAAAACAAAATTTCATAGACAAATTTATCTGAAGCACTTATCAAATGTTATTAACTTGCAGCAAGGAAAACAGAATGCAACCAAAATTTTCTCATTTCAAGAAATTATATGAAAAAAGGTGCCACTTCTAAGAGGGTGTGAAAAGTGAAACATTTCACTTATGTAAGTAAGCAGCTAGATTTTTTTTAATTTTTAAGTAAGAAATTTGTAGTTATATTTCACAAATGTAAAATTATATGTGTGTATGTATGTGTATGCATACTGTATATCCATAAAAGTTCTCACAAAGAGTGTCTCTGGCCAGATGGTACAAAATGATAACTGTATCTTCTACAGGAAGATAAACAGCACAAAGAACAAGCTAATGTTAAAGACACATCTGTATATGAAGTTGGAATTTCAAAGTTTCATATCGTAGCATTAGTAGAAGACAGAGACAGCTAATAAGGAAAGCATGAAAGGAGATCAGACAGAAATCAGAGGCAGAACACCGGGCAGTAAGATCTCATTGTAAACAAGCTGCCATTAAAGATATGTTTTACGCAAAGAAGATGCCGGATACAGTTTGCTGATTTCTTATGTGTATTGCAAACTTTCCTTTGGCAATCCTTTCCCCTTGCTCAAAGATTTATTCTTCTTGGGGCGCCTGGGTGGCTCACGATCTCGCGGTCCGTGAGTTCAAGCCCCGCGTAGGGCTCTGGGCTGATGGCTCAGAGCCTGGAGCCTGCTTCCGATTCTGTGTCTCCCTCTCTCTCTGCCCCTCCCCCGTTCATGCTCTGTCTCTCTGTCTCAAAAATAAATAAACGTTAAAAAAAAAAAAAGATTTATTCTTCTTTGTAATTTACAGCAGTGGAAGTCAGTTTCCCTCTTTCCTTTAAACACACATACTTCCCTCACCTTTTATCCCTGAAATCTCATGAATCTGCTTCATGTACAGAGTTAAAATAATTGGTACTTACACATACCCAACTTTCTTCTGAATCAAACAACACCCACTCTGGGCTTTTTGGTCCCTCCAACTCCTGGCTTGCTTCTCCCCTTGAATTTGCAGCCGATTATTGAAGGTGCTCTCTGTACATACATTCACTGTACACGCACTTTCCTATGTCATTGCTAATATCTCTTTGCTAATATACATATATATCTACGTAGTTACAGATGTATAGATACAGATTATATGTACATAACTTCAATCTTTTTATTACTTGAAAAGTATTTAGCATTCATAATAGTCAATAATGTCAAGCCTCTCTTTCTTTAGTACTAGTAATCCCTCATCAAAACTGCAGTAATTCCTCAATCTTTAAATGATGTGGTTGATAAACTTGCATTCATCCGCAGCCCTCCTTTCTCACCCAGGTACTTCCTCGCCATCCCTTCTTCTTGTGATGTCTTTTCCCCCCCTTTATATAAAGACTTTATTTTCTCACACAACAAGAGAGATAGGCTCCAATTGTTCCCTTGCTATACCACCAGCAAGGGACTTCCCTTCCAGTCCTAGTTCTAGACTGAACACACTGGGAAACTATTCTAATTTGATAGCCTCAGCTCAGATGCCTGTTCTTGTGATTTACACAGGCAGAAAACAATGACTGTCAACCTTCGTTAGAACCATAACATAGGAAGGATCATTTCCTGATTTCCAGAAGAATAAAGAGAGCTGCTTGTCGGAAATAACAGATCCCCACTGCAATACCTAACATGATTTCTGTGTCAGCACTTCAATCTCTGATGCTCACTCCAATTTCTCTGCGTCCTCTAGAATTTTTTTCCTGACACCAAAGGTAAAATTAAATATCTCATCTTGGGGCACCTGAGTGGCTCAGTTGGTTAAGCATTTGACTTTGGCTCAGGTCGTGATCTCATGGTTCTTGGGTCGGAGCCCCTCATGGGGCTCTTTGCTGTTAGTGCAGAGACCACTTTGGATCCTCTGTCTTCCTCTCTCTGCCCCTCCCCCACTCATGCTCTCTCTGTCTCTCTCTCAAAAATAAACATTTTTTAAAAAAAGAAAAAAGAAATTAATGATCTCATCTATTTCTCTGATGACAACCTCTTCTAACCTCAATTTTAAAACTTTTTACATTACCTATGTATTTGTGAGTTTTGTTATCTACATATGTTCCATTGAATTAAGAGGTATGAAGATGAGGGACAAGACATCTCTACGCTGTTCTTTGCTGGCAAGCATTGACATTGACCATTGCTCTGGTATAGTGCTTAGCATATAGTAATTGCTCAGTATTTGTTTAATAAAGAAAAGAGTAAATTAGTGGATAATCTCTGAGTCTTGGTATGGCTTTTCAAAATTAATCTACATACTGTTTATGCTCAGTTCTAGTCACTTTCCTTTTAAATCTCTCTGTCTTACTTCATTGACTTCGTGCAAATTGTAGCTTTGTCACCTGTACAGACTCACAGGTTTCTATTTCTAAACTTTTAAATATTTGTATATTGCCAATATGTTCTTTGAGTTCTGACTCATACAATTAATTTTTGGTTGCATCTCAAACACATCACAGCCATCTGAGTTCTTGATCTTCCCACCCTATAATTTCCTCTACGTTGACCTTAAGCTGGTTATTTTCTGGGGCTTTCCATTACAGGTAACAGCATCACCAACTATGAACTTAAACAGTCTATATACCTTGGAGTCATTCATGACAACTCCTTTTGTCTTCCCACATAAACATTCCAATATAATATCTTATCAATTCATCTCCAAAATATTATCTTCATATTCTCTAACTCCACTTTAATCCAAACTACTTTCAATGAACTTGGGCTATTGCAACAGTTTACTTTTTGTTATACGTCATCGTCATCGTCTCTGACTCAAATGTGTTGTCCATAAGGCTGCAAGATTAACCCTTTATAAATGCAAACCTGAGCATGCCATTCTTCTTCTTAAACAGGTTGATGTATGTGTGGTGGTGTTTTAAAACGTGCCCGCTATCCGTCTGCTATTCTTCCTTGTCAAGGGGTAGAGCTTAATTCCTCTTCTCATAAATGGAGGCTAATCTTAGTGAATCACTTCTAAGAATAAAATAAAATGCAAATGACAATGTGCAAATTTGAAGACTAGATCACAAGAGTCACTGCTGCTTCTCAGTTAGTCTTTTTTGGATCACTTACTTGGGGTAAGTGAGCTGCCATATCATGAGGATATACAAGCAGCTTCTGGGAAAGTTCACATGGCAAGTAAGTAAGATCTCCTGCCAATAGCAGATCACATCGACAGGAGCTCCTCCAGTCCTCAAGAAACCTTTATCTGACCACAGCCCTTGATGACATCCTGTCTGCAACTATAGAAGAGACCCTGACCCAGAGGCTCCCAAATGCCTCATTAACAGAGTCTCTTTCTTAAGCCGCTGAGTTTTGTTATGAAGCACATGATAGCGATTACAGTAATAATAATTAAACTTTTTAGCATTAACTTAAAATCTCTGCAGCCTGGTCTCTGTTACCTTTGCAGCCTCTCTGTGTGCTTTGCTACCCACCTCTGCACACTCCAGCCACAATGGCTTTCCTTTAATCCCAAGTATTTTCTGTAACTCCTACTATCACGAGACATCCCCCCCCCCACATTGTATTCCCTCTTTTAAAATGTTTTTCTTATCTCATTATTACCATAGGAACACCGACTCATCTTTTAAAATCCAGCTCAAACACCGTTTTTTCCAGAGCTTTCTTGGATGTTTCTATTACTCCTTTTACTGTACCTGCATGTCTTTATAGTGTTTTTCATATTATGATTTTATCAGTGTTTGTGTCGTATTTGATTGCTATAACTAACAGTAATAGTGGGTTCGGCTTTTGGCTTTGTCCAGCAAAGCCAAGGACAGCAGAAAGGATTACTCAAGACTCCATGCAAGTCAAGTGAGGTGAGAGGGAGGCTAAAGAAGTCTCCCTTAGCTGCTCTCAAGCTCCCATACACACTGAGCACACATGCAGCGAAACAATGTGCATTAGGTCAGTGGGTTGCATGCCAGTAAGAATGCATTGAAAACTTGCAGGAAAACAAGTGAAGGTAGGATAAAAAAAAAGTTAAGGTAGTCCTTAAGGTCTAAGGACTTTATGAGCATAAGCGGACTTAACCCCTAGATATACATTAACTAGAGAAGCAAAGCACGGCCCACTGTTTTCGGCAAGGCCAGAAAGCAGTGTTCTGCTTTGCAACGCCTTCTTTATAACCTCCTAACCCAGGATAGAGCTCTTTGATTTCCCACAAGTAATAGTAAATTCCATGACTTTGTGCCAACCATTATATTCTGAGGGTCTACTCTAGTGCCAGACACTATAAATAAGTCAATGGATGACAAATATCAAGACTCGGTACTATAAATAGACAATAGACATTTTGATATTGCATTTTGGTGTGTTTAGTCCAGTTATATGGTGCAAGTAGATCAGTTCCTTCAGAAATATATTTGTTCGTATGGACTTCAAATGTACTATTCTTCAAAATAGCCGAAAATGAAGGAGCATAAAATACCTACTCTTAAAAACTGAAATAACCAGTTTGATTAATGTAGTTACTTAAATTTATGATTGACTGTATTCATCAAATCACACAATTGTTTCAACACCTTTAGACACATACACAGTATAAAGTATTTCTTCATGAATCTGTAGAAGAAAGCTTTGCGAAAAGCACTCTCGCTGAAACCCTCACTTACACATTTCAAAGCGATGGCAGTAAAACTGCCTATAGAACTCCCATTAATGTCAATGATAATCACTGACAAATTCCCAAGCAATACTTCGAAAACATCTTCATTGTTGCCTTGGGGCTATTGCTAATGCTGTGCACAAACAAGATTTAGCTCTTAAAGAGACAATTGCCTTTCTGCTGCTGAACCTGTATCTTCACTGATACTCAAACAGAAATGGCAACACGAGAATGCATCGTCACTTATCTGAAAGGCATTATTATGGTCTCTCTCAACTGTGTCCCGATTTAAACCAATCAAAACAAATCCTTCACAAAATAAAGCTGCAATATGTTTAAATAGGGATGGTTTAATTTTTTTCAAATACTTCCATTACAAAATTCTACTCAGTCACCCTATTGGTGAACCAGTCACTGAAAATTTTCTTTAGATACACAAAGCAATAACTACCGCCTAAAATTGATTTACTGTTCTTACAATGCAAAACTATATGTTATCTTTATTTTTGATCCACACATTAGATTGTAAAGTTAGAAGGCTAAAAAAGAAAAAAAAATACATTTATGTACTCTCTAGAACTCTGATATTTAGTTATGGTATTTTAAGGAGATATTTCTATATTGCTAAAAACAAATTTTCAACTTCTAGATGCTTGAATCTTGAGTGCATATGTATAAAGCATTTAAATGAGAAAGAAGCAATTGAAAATGGATGTTCAGGAAAACTTTAAATAGCGTGAGTGACTATTGCATTTTGCTTTGCCATTTCTCCCATAATTGTTTTCTGGGCTTTCAATTTACTGTTGGGAAATGAGGATTTTGAAAATAAGCAGACCTGCATTTTCTAAACTGATTAAATGGAGTAGAAAGGGAGAGAGACTGGTTGTTCATTAATAGAAATCAATGAAAACCCTTAGTAACTTCAAAAGAGTGTTGGTCTGTTTATCAGTTGGTCTTTTTATCTTAATTTTATTTATATTTGTTAACATTCAAACAATTAGATTTCTATTTTAGTGATAGTATACAGTGCTCCCTGTGTTTAATCCAAACAGAATCTACTCAAATGGCCTGTTCAATGCATTCAGTGGAAAAGCAGCGGGGCAAAAGATGGGTGGTATTGAGTGACTAAGATGGGGACAGGAACAATTAAACTGTACCACATGGTTTATGGATGCTGCAAAACTGACAGTAAGCCTGCTTTCGCTGTCATCTCACTTTCTGTATAATAAGGAGAGAACTGGCAAGCAACCTTGGCTTGAAAGAGAATTCTGGAGCATTTCTACAAAATATTTCTCCACCAACTTGTTCTTGGACAATATTTTTGAGTTCTTGGCTATAGCATTCCTGTAGTACAAAATAGTATGGCATCATGCCACTGGGATTCTGTTTCTTGCAATAATATTTAACTCGTCCTCTATTCTCATTTCCAGTATAACTAACACAGTAATATATAGTCACTTTTACATGTATTTTTAATGTCTGTCTAAGTTTACCGTTTTTTCATTTCCATTTGAGGATAGCACTTTCTTCAGTAGTGGGCATTGACTCTGGTGGCCTCTGTATACTAAAGGCAAAATATCAAATGACCATATTATTTTTTTTTATTAAAATGTTTCAGTTTTGTAGAAATAGCAGATGGATTTCTCTGTTTCATAGTTTCTCCCTAAAAATAAATTCCATAATTCAGTTTATGAATCATCTTGAGAAAAACCGCATTTTTCCTAATTCTGCTTGTGGTTCTAGCTGGTTGGCCCAATCTTACTGACCTTTGTAGGCCTGGAGGAAAACTCCAGTGGTGGACTGAGTTTGCTTCAGTACCTGGAGAGGAGAAAGAACTTGTACGAACACAGTAAGTGCCAAGGACAGAAATTCTCTCTATTGTTCAGCATCATGGTTGTCAACCATTTCATGGCAGGCCTCAAATCAGAAAGTGTTGTACCTTCCACCTCTTCTTGTCTGCCTCCATTCCAAACGACCTTAGAGCTTAACCTGTAGAGTTTCAAGGGGAACACAAAACCATGAATGGGTAAAGAAACTCATTTCATTGAAGGCTCTATAAGCAAGGGTAGACACTACACTGATTTTCTCACACAGTTGCTATAAATTACAAGTGTTGGATGAGAAAAGTCAAGTTTAACAATTAAATCACTAGACTTCCTTTTTTTTTTTTTTTCATGAACAACACAGCCCACAATGGTCTTGTCAAAAATAGCTTACGTGGATGGAACTGGATGGTATTATGCTAAGTGAAATTAGTCAGTCAGAGAAAGACAAAAATCATATGACTTCACTCATATGAGGACTTTAAGAGACAAAACAAATGAACATAAGGGAAAGGAAACAAAAATAATATACAAACAGGGAGGGGACAAAACCAAAGAGACTCATAAATATGGAGGAAAAACTGAGGGGTTGTGGGAAAGGGAATTGGCTAAATGGGTAAGGGGCACTAAGGAATCTACTCCTGAAATCATTGTTGCACTATATGCTAACTAATTTGGATGTAAATTTAAAAAAAATAAATAAAATAAACAAGTTAAAAAAACAAAAAAAATAGCTTAAATATACTGGATGAAGGGCACCTGGGTGGCTCAGTCAGTTAAGTACCTGACTTTTCATTTTGGCTCAGGTCATGATCTTGCACTCATGGGACTGAGCCCCACATTGAGTTTCATGCTGAACGTGGAGCCTGCTTGGGAATCTCTCCCTCCCTCCCTCTCTCCCTGCCCTCCCCCAAATAAATAACAATTTAAAAAATATATTGGATGAGCTATTACATCTATAAATGCAGAAGAAAATAAGATAAATCTCAACCAACCAAAGTGATGCTGATGGGGAATTGTAACTGAGTTCTTTATATAAGTTTAAATTTATTCTCCATAAAAGGTAGTCTAGACCAAAAAAAAAATCAGAACACTGGAAGAGTCAGATGTAATGAGAACATGTCTTTCTTAACTTGAGCTGCTTGAAATTTCACAATCACAGTTATGGCCTCAATCTGTGATGTGAATGTATATTACTGACTTGCTCAGGAAACTCTGCATTGAATAAATAACACATAAAGGAGTCCTAAGGCAGAAAGAGTCTTTGACACTTGGAAAAAGCAAATGCAAAATTGATTTGGACAGATACACCCTCAATCCAGTTTACATAAGATTCAAAAAGATGATGTAGAATCAGAAAATAACCAAAAATAATCTCCCATGAGCAATAGACATCACATATAATGAGCCAATAAGGATTTCAGATAACAGAATAATTAAATGAACACTATAAAATAAATACATTTAAAATGCTAAAGACAAAATAGTAAAAATGGAGACCTAAGAAGAAAACAAGACAGTATTTTTTAAAAGGTCAATTTGAAAAGGAAATTAATATTTCTTGACATTAAAAATAGTAATTGAAGCAACAATATCAGTGAATGGTTTAAACAACGGATCAGATATGACTACGAGAATTAGTATAGCTGACAATTATTAGCTTAAAATGCAATACTGTGTAATAGCATTGGAGTATATAGAAAAGAGCTTAAGAGACAGGTAGTAGAGAATAAGAAAATCAATGTATGTCTGATAGAATTTATAGAAAGAACAAAAACAAAAGGAATGTAGGTAACTTTCAAAGAAATAATGAGTGATCTTTTTTTTAAAACCTGATGAAAGATATGATATTCACAATATGTAGCATGAGTACAGAGTTTTTAAGCTATTTCCAACCCCAGTTACATTGTAAAACTATAAAAATGCATTGCTATCGTATATCTGCAAGTAATTCAGAAATAAGTGAAAGTTCTTAAAAAATGAATGGAAATTGGCTGTCTGACAGAGGACTTCTTAACAATAAGCATATGTCAGAAGAAAATAGAATATGTTCCAAAAGTGGAGAAAGAACTATTATCTATCATCCACATATATAGTGTATATTATGTGTGTGTGTGTATATATATATATATATATATATATGCGCTATATCTGCATATACTATTATCATTCAAATATATATCACAAACATTATTATTCACGATCTCTATATATTATTATATACTATATACTATCATTCAAAATGACATCAAGAGAGGTGCCTGGGTGGCTCAGTCGGTTGAGCATTGGATTCTTGATTTCAGCTCAGGTCATGATCCCAGGATTGTGGGACTGAGCCCCTCAATGAGGCTCTGTCCTGAATGTGGAGCCTGGTTAAGTTTCTCTCTCTCTTCCTTGCCCCACTCCCCAACTCACACTCTCTCTCTCTCCAAAAAACAAACAAAACAAAATAAAACAAAACAAAAACATTGAGTGGTTTTCAGAATTTTACTTTTTTTCCCCCACCCCTCAATCCATTGAATACCAGATTCTAACCATACCACTTCTCAGAAATCCTTCTCAGGGTCAGCTCAAACCACATTGTTCTTACCGATGTCAGTTTAACCTTTTAAAACCATAACTTATTTAACAGGATTCCACCATTATACACTACTGATATTTCTTCTTTGAAATATTATCCTCCATTGTTTTCTGTGACATCACGTGCTCATGATGCTACCCCAAGTTCCATGTTTCTTTTTCTCAACATGTTGTGAAAATGTGAACATTCTCCAGAGCTGTACCCTAAAATCTATCCTATCCTTCCCTTTGGCTCTTTTTGGCTTCTCCGAGGTTGTGTGTAATTTATACATTTTTTTACAGTCTCTTGGCAGAGCATGCCCTTTTGTTTTTTCCACTTCCTATGTATATGGGGACCGAGTTTATGCATACATACATTTTTTGATTTTTCTATTTTTTTTTATTTTTTAGAGAGAGAGAACAAATGGGAGAGAGGGGCAGAGGGAGAGAGAGTGAAAGAGAAGGAAAGAATCTTAACCAGGCTCCACGTGCAGTGCTCCCACAACCCTGGGATCATGAGCCAAAATCCAAAATCAAGAGCTGGATACTCAACCAACTGAGCCACCCAAGCACCCCTATGCATACATATTTCTTTATTATGTCCTTTGGCAATTAGAGCTCATGGTACGTGTCTAAATTCTCTCCCCGGGCTGCTTTGTGCTGCTAGTTCCCAAATCTTTACTCTCATGCCACACTTCTCTGCTGAGCTCTTGACACATATACTCAACTTACTCTTAGATACATCCTTCTCACAGTGCCTTGGATACTTCACCTACTATGTCTAAAACTGAAGTCTTTATCTCCAAATCTGCTTCTCTCCATCCTCCTCAGAATACATTTTAGCATTATCTTTCTTATTCTTTAATATATGACTTTGAACATGATCCTTTATTCTTCCACCCTCCCCCAGCCAACACTTATCCAGTCCTAGCGTTCCTTCATCTCAACATCCATCAATCTTCTCCCTTGCATCTCCGCCGTCTCTGTGTAAGTATGAGCATTTCTCAGCTATATTACCTCAGCTGCCTCTTAATTACCTTCATCTCTCCAATATTCCATTATGGATACTAGCCCCAAAGAGACGCTTCAAAAATGCAAACCTCATCACGTCTTTCCCCAGCTTAATATCGCTCAGTTGGTTTGCATTGTCTATAGAATAATGTGTAAGCACCATAATGTAGTTTACAAGGTTTCTAATGAGGTTATTTCTGCTTACTTCTTCAGGCTTAACTCCAAGAACTGCTTCCACACATCTACTACATTCCAACCTGTGTAATTACATTATCCATTACAAAGCTGTCTAATATCTGAAGCAAAGTTTTTCCCTTTGTCTTTTGCCTACAGTTAGGTTTATTCCTTCTCCGATAACTGAGTAAAAAATGAAACTCCTTTAAGGAAACATGTCTGCAGATTCATTTATAAGGTTTTACAAATGAGGTTATAGGGAAAAAATTAAACTCAGGATTTTTTTTTATTTCAGATTTTTTATTTTTTATTTTATTTTATTTTCTCTGTTACAGCATTATTTTATTTATTTAGTTAGTTTTTTATTTTTATTTATTTATTTATTTTATTATTTTTTTTCCAATATATGAAATTTATTGTCAAATTGGTTTCCATACAGCACCCAGTGCTCATCCCAGTGCCCTCCTCAATACCCATCACCCACCCTCCCCTCCCTCCCACCCACCATCAGCCCTCAGTTTGTTCTCAGTTTTTAAGAGTCTCTTATGTTTTGATTCCCTCCCTCTCTAACCTTTTTTTTTTCCTTCCCCTTCCTCATGGGTTTCTGTTACGTTTCTCAGAATCCACATAAGAGTGAAACCATATGGTATCTGTCTTTGTCTTTTTCACTTAGCATCACACTCTCCAGTTCCATCCACGTTGCTACAAGAGGCCATATTTCATTTTTTCTCATTGCCACGTAGTATTCCATTGTGTATATAAACCACAATTTCTTTATCCATTCATCAGTTGATGGACATTTAGGCTCTTTCCATAATTTGGTTATTGTTGAGAGTGCTGCTATAAACATTGGGGTACAAGTGCCCCTATGCATCAGTACTCCTGTATCCCTTGGATAAATTCCTAGCAGTGCTATTGCTGGGTCATAGGGTAGGTCTATTTTTAATTTTCTGAGGAACCTCCACACTGCTTTCCAGAGCGGCTGCACCAATTTGTGTTCCCACCAACAGTGCAAGAGGGTTCCTGTTTCTCCACATCCTCTCCAGCATCTATAGTCTCCTGATTTGTTCATTTTGGCCACTCTGACTGGCATGAGGTGATATCTCAGTGTGGTTTTGATTTGTATTTCCCAAACTCAGGATTTTTTATATTTGGCTTGAGAGCCCACCTGCCACATAAAGGTCACATTTTTCCATGTTTACTAGTGAATCCTGAAGTTCATAAAATGCAGAGTAAACAAATAAAATGTTTAGCTAAATACCACCAGGAACTTATCTATAGTACAACAACAAATATTTCTCTGTAACAAAGTGGGAGGTGGGATTTGTTAAATTTTTTTAGTGTTTTGTTTTTTTCAAGGGTTGAAAGAAGCAAAGGTTTCCTCTGAACTGATTGCTCACAGAAAGTAGGAGTAATTCTATAATTGGGTATCTTAATTTTTTTTAACTGAGAGAGGGGAGTGATGGCAGAAATGGAAAGCCATGACTAGTGGAGAAACAACATTCACTAAGGTGCAAAGGGAGATGGGTGGTTAGTTGTTTTTACGGTTTGCACAGTTTCTTGTTTTGATCTGTGCTCCATGAAAGTTATAGAGGGGTCTTCCTGCTTCTTGGTCACGGAGTTGCCTCCTCTGATAATGTGATCTGTAAAATTGTGTCTAAACAAAGAATGTCATGGCCTAGCTCTTGGTATCAGACCAACTCCCAAATGAAAGCTGTCAGGGATGCGATGCATTTTTTCTTTCTCAAAAGAGGGAATTGGAGATCATATAAGGACAAAAAAAAAATGAAGGTTGTAAGCCTTCCTAATAGTGATCATTCAGTCCTCCTCTTCTATGTCAAATGTGACTGCAATAACTGATAAAGAGGGATGGAGAAAGAGATCCTTTTGGAATGTAATTATAATGCTCACAGAATCTTTGTGAAAGTATTCCTATGAGTGGGATTTGTTCTGGGGCATTGCTAAATACCACGGTGTGGTGTGGAGAACACCATGAGACCAATTCTAGGATTCTGCTTTCTATTAGGTTCTGCAACCATAGAGGCCAGAGCACAGAGCAAGGGCTGAGAAGTGGATCAGCAGGTAGTGTGCCAGACCCTGCAAAGACCCCGATTATCCATAAAGCAGGCATATTGATTAAATTATTATTTGGTTCCATGAACCTGCCAGTCTTGAAGCTTTTGCATGTTTTCTTTTGTACCTTGAGCGGTTTTCTCCCCACTTCTTCTACAGATAAAACCTACTTGTGTTTTAGGCTGCATGTTCTCTTTGGTAATTTTGTCCTTGGCTATCATGATTACTTTCTATGCCTTCAGGACCTTAGGGTTTGCTTATCAGATCCTTGGTGTCATTTATTGTGATGGTTTCATTATCTGTCTCTCCATTGTTAGAATCAGAGTTCAGTGGAGGTAGGAAAGGCCTCAGTCTTGCTCATTGTTATTTATTCTGCAGTAAATGTCATGACTGGTTCATGATAGGTGCTCAATAAACAATTGTTGAATCAAATTGTTAGTGAAATATATAGGATATAGCCTGGCCTATATTTAGTAAGCGGGAATATGTGTTTCCTCCTCTTCCTCTTCTATGTGTCAGTAACATGTCAGTAACATTTGTTCATTTGATTTTGTTCAACTGTTCTATTTATTGACTTATTTTTATTTTTTTGATGTCTTATTTATATCTGAGAGACAAAGAGACTGAGCGCGAGTGGGGGAGGGGCATAGAGAGAGGGCGACACAGAATCCAAGCAGGCTCCAGGTTCCAAGCTGTCAGCACAGAGCCCCACGTGGGCCTTGAACTCACGAGCTGTGAGATCATGACATGAGCCGAAGTCGGATGCTCAACCGACTGGACTACCCAGGTGCCCGGTTCAACCGTTTTAAAAAGACATACTATGTGCTAAACATTTTGCTGGGTACTTAGATATGATGTAAGCCCTGGCCTAAGCATGACCTTGGTGCCCCAAGGATTTCTGGTGGCTGCCGAGAAGCAGAATAGCAGTGTAATGCCATAGAGTATACACTTTGCTGGGAGAAAGCCGGTTGTTATGGAAACACATAAGAATGTTTTGAGGCAGACTTGTTTGTGAGAAAAAGCACACTTAAACTAGCACAAGGAAAGGAGTGTTTACTGTAAAGACACACAAGAAATCATAAGGGAATCTCTGAAAGGCAAAAACAGGAATGGTAATACAGATGTCAATACAGCAGTGGTTAAGAGTGTAGATTTTCCAAAAAGACTGCGCGGATTGGATTCATGGTGGCACCATTTGTTAACTGCATGGCCTCGAGGAACTTTATTTAACCTTTCTGTATCTTGGTTTTCCCAAGATGGAAATAATCCCAAGATGGGGATAATTGTAGCACCAATCTCCCAAGGTTTCAGAGAAGATAAAATGAGTTAATCCTTGTGAACCACTTAGAATATTACCTGGCCCAGGATTCACTTTTATTACTTGTTGATTTTAACAGCCTAGTGCTGTTTATTGAGTTGAGTTTCGAAAGCGGCTGCATATATAACACAAATCTGGCCAACTCAAAATGTGGTGAATGCTGACTCTCAGTTATACCTCGTATACCTAATTTTTCTTGCTACCAATTAGCTTCATTGGCTGTTCTTTTTTAGTTTATTCTCCCAAGGCAGTCTCTCCAGTCCAGACAGTAGTCATGATCTTTTAACTGGAGCTTCTAACAATTATTGCCTAATTTTTTCGGTTGTTGTTGTTTTTTATTTTTTAAGTTGCCAGGGGGAGAATAATTTTGGCTGATCTTCTCTGCACAAACCCAGAGGTTTCTGGATTTCCTTTAGTGTGGAGGTGCCATCAGCATAGCAATTATCATTCTTTATGGATGAATCATACTATACAAACAAGAAAAAAATGCAAGATGGAGTTTGATAAATACACCGATTCTAACTTCCCAAAAGGAATAGTATAAAGCAATTTTAATTCTGTACATAAAAATAAAAATCTACTTTTGGGGCGCCTGGGTGGCTGTCAATTAAGTGTCTGACCTCAGCTCAGGCCATGATCTCATGGTTAGTGGGTTCAAGCCCCGCATCCAGCTCTGTGCTGACAGCTCAGAGCCTGGAGCCGGCTTCAGATTCTGTGTCTTCCTCGCTCTCTGCCCCTCCCCCACTTGCACTCTGTTTCTCTCTTTCTCAAAAATAAACATTAAAAAAAATCTATTTTTAAATGTATCTCTTAGCTAAGAAGAAAGCAAAGAAAATCATTATATGTCCAAAACTGAATGAAAGCAGCAATCCATAGAGGTAAGTGAACTCTGGCTCTCTGAGGACTCTTTGCACTCTTTACTGACTCTAAACTTCTGTTTTAAAGTCTGTAAAGTGTATGGGGATGGAAAAAAGCCCAGTGTTTGCTTGGAGATCCCACCTTAAAAACTTGGCAGGAGGACCAGCTCAGCATTGAGTGACAGGAAATATTAAATCTCACCTAAGAATTGATCAAAGTTTTGCGTAAATTTCAGCCTCATATAAATTTGGGACCTACTGAGTGGCCTTCCAAACTCCAAGTAGATACGTGTTTATTTTAATTTATTTTTAAAATTTTTGTTTTAATGTTTATTTATTTTTGAGAGAGAGAGAGAGAGAGAAAGAGAGTGAGCAGGGAAGGGGCAAGGAAGAGGGAAACACAGAATCTGAAGCAGGCTCCAGGCTCCGAGCTGTCAGCACAGAGCCAGATGCGGGGCTCAAACCCACAAACCATGAGATCATGACCTGAGCTAAAGTCGGACACTTAACTGGCTGAGTCACCCAGGTACCCCAATAGATGTTTATTTTAAAATTTTTTTTTAACGTTTATTTATTTTTGAGACAGAGAGAGACAGAGCATGAACGGGGGAGGGGCAGAGAGAGAGGGAGACACAGAATCAGAAGCAGGCTCCAGGCTCTGAGCCATCAGCCCAGAGCCCGACACGGGGCTCGAACTCACGGACTCACAGACCATGAGATCGTGACCTGAGCTGAAGTCGGACGCTTAACCGACTGAGCCACCCAGGCGCCCCAATAGATGTTTATTTTAAAGTGAGTGTCCTAGAGTAGGTAGTGCTTGTGAACATAAAAAATAAATGCTTGTGAAGGGAAATATTAACCCATGTAGGACAGCATACTTAGTGATGACAATTTTCAGTATCTCAGAGAATAATGAAACCCATTTTACATATCCTGACAAGTATTTGTATTTTATATTTTCAATCATTTTTTAAAGTCTTTTTTGCTTGTTTATTTTGTTTTTGTTTTTTTTATTATTTTTTAATGTTTTATTTATTTTTTAGACAGAGAGAGACAGAGCATGAATGGGGGAGGGTCAGAGAGAGAGGGAGACACAGAATCCGAAGCAGGCTCCAGGCTCTGAGCTGTCAGCACAGAGCCGGACGCGGGGCTCGAACTCACGGACCGTGAGATCATGACCTGAGCCGAAGTAGGACGCTTAACCGACTGAGCCACCCAGGCGCCCCTGCTTGTTTATTCTGAGAGACAGAGAGAGATAGAGAGAGTGAGCATGCAGCTTTGTTAAGGGGTGGAGGGGGCAGAGAGAGAGGGAAAGAGCGAATCCCAAGCAGGCTCTGTACTGTCAATGCAGAGGCAGATGTGGGGATTGATCTCATGAACTGTGAGATCATGACCTGAGCAGAGATCAAGAGTCAGATGTTTAACCGACTGAGCCCCCCAGGGACTCCATTATATATTCAAACACTTTTATATTGATATTCATCACATTTATTTAAAAGCAAAGTTTTGGTTATCCAGTCTCAATGTTCATGGTTACTACTTTTATGGGAAAATTACTTAATACTGAGCTATTTGATTTCTCACTCAAATTCTATTTCCTGAATTCCATTTATATGTGTGTATAAATGCGTGTGTGTGTATGTGTGTGTGTGTGTGTGTGTGTGTGTGTGTGTGAATGTGTATGTATTCAGTTTTAGGAAAAGCAGTGAGGTGGCACACTGTTTGAGTTTTCTTATACCAAAGCATGTCCTTCTGTTTTAGGAACTAAAATACAATATAATAGAGTATATTATTTTTGAGTCCCAGCATATTTGCTAAAGCCCTCTGCCATTGCTCTGCATTTTTAGTACTTACTGTTTCTGCGTAAAGCATGACTTTTGTTGTTTTGTAGGAAACTGTTTTTTCAAGCATGTTTCCAACAAACTTATCTCTACAATTGAAACTTGTCAGATTAATTCTAGGGTTTTAGGTTCTCTTTCAGATTTTAAACTGGACAGCAGATTGAAAATAACAGTCCTTGATTGTTTTCTTAAGAGAAAGTTTTATTGCAGGATATCTCAGGCATTGTTCTACATCCGGAATCACTGAATCAAGGGTGTTAACTCCATAAGTGGACTGCAATTTAGCTCTTCCTCAGGCAACTCCTTTTTGTAGCTGCCTTCTCATCCCTACATGTAAGCCAGCCATGTAGATGTATAAGGAAAGATGTTGACCAGTGTATGAAATAACATACATCGTACTACCTATAAGAATAATATGTAAAGACATATTCTTTATTCCTCTCCCATGTTATATTGACTTTGGTAGTTTTCTGTCTTCTATAATATCTAGCTAATCATATACACTTCTGTATTGTCATCTATGAATTATGAAGAATGTTAATTATATTCAAGGATTCATCTTAATTCATTTTTTAGGTGCTACTAATTATTATATTGACTTTGGTAGTTTTCTATCTTCTATAATATCTAGCTAATCATATACACTTCTGTATTGTCATCTATGAATTATGAAGAATGTTAATTATATTCAAGGATTCATCTTAATTCATTTTTAAGGTGCTACTAATTATTTCTGAAAGAAGACAAAATATGAACATATTATAATTCACATTACACATATTTTCCATCTTTATAGTTAGCATTGTTCCTGAGACTCTGACTCCAACATGCTTTAGGCAGTGAATTTGGTAAAAAAAATAAATAAATAAAATAAAAATAAATTTAAAAAAACTTAAAAAAGGAGATAAAAAAGGAAGGAAGGAAGGAAAGAAAGAAGGAAGGAGGGAAGGAAGGAGGGATGGAAGGAAGAACGGAAGAGAAAGGAGGAAGGGAACTCTACAGACAGGCTAGTTCACTAAGGATAACTACCTTGGATGTGATGAGAATTGCCAATACTTCATCACTCATTTCATTGAAGTGGTCTTATCACTTATGCCTTCAACAACAGATCGGCATTTTTGTCCATAGAATTTATTTTTTCTGGATGTAAAATTCAAATGAAATTCAAGTTCAAAGGGAATAAATGAAAAATGTGAAACATTAATTACACTCTCTGTCTTCTTTTTCTTCAGTAAACCACTAAAATGAGGTTGCAAAAACCCACTTCTCATAAAAAAAGATCTTGCATGTAGGTAGTGCTTATTTTTGTGTAAGGTTTCTTTCTACCACTCCAGTACAGAACATAATGCACTATTCCTGCTGTTAATCAGTATTAGTTATTTTAGATATAGTTTATCACCATGAAATGATCGAGAAATAAGCTTATTTTCCTCTTATCTTTATTATAAACCATTGCAGCTCACTGAACTGTTATCTGTCTTAGTGAAGAATAGTTTAGTGTTTGCATCTTTTTGTAATCTTCTTAAAACAAGAAAATGAGTTTTACCAATGTCAGTGCTGAGTCTGCTATGTAGTCACCTAACGCTATGCTCAATGTTTAATCTTTTCCTCATTAATAGCTTCAGTAAACATATGGTGATATCCAGCTGAGGTCAAATATAAGTAGATCTCTCTTATCAATTCTATAGAGAATCAGTTTAACACTTTGAAATTCTCCTTTGAGAAAAACATTGACATTTATTCTCACTCACAAATGAACTTCATAAATCCTTCACTTCTAGATTGAACTGTCATCTGGCATGACTTAAATCAGTTTAAGTGATAACCATTATAGTCTCTTATATGGTCAGTGAACTTGATCTGATGGATTTTCCAAAGGATCTACCCTGACTTTATACAAATAATCTTCAAAAGTTTTATCCTGTCTCATCTTTCTCTCTTTTTGGTTTTATAGTCTCCTCATAGACCAACCCAAAAATTTCTGGTTCACATTTTGCACTGTTTTCCACTTGACCTTGTTCTCTTATAACAGAGATCATTAATTAGGAGTATGGTAAGGGGAAGGAGTGCCAAGTTGAAAAGGATAACTGAATCTTTATTTCCTTTTTCCTACAGTTACCAAGAATTCACTTCTCTATTGAGTTCATGCCCCATCCATTTGATTGATGTGTCCTCTACTATACCTTCAGACAGTAAAGCTCATAAATTGTGGAGCAAATCTAGAATATTAAGTGCCAATATTACTTAACATGAGCAATTAGATGAGATCGGGGCAAAGAAAACACATTTAGGGTTGACAACTGGTTTTACCATGAATCCTGCAACTTGACTACTACAAAACAAAACAAAACATTGAACACTCACAGGTCACGATGACCACATGTAGAAGTGGAGGGGAGAATCTTTAAAAATAAAATATAATAAATTGAAATTAATAAAATGATAACTGTTGGCATTAATATTCTTAAAATTCTTACAGAGGATATGATTCTATTATATGTTTCAAGATAACCTTGAGGGATAAATGGTAGTGTAGATCAGTATAACAGTTTTCAAAATGTTTGGTCTCAGGACATAGTTGAGCTGTTAAAATTTTTGAGGGACTGAATGGACTTTTGTTTATGTGTAGGTGGACTATTAATTGCATTAGAAATTAAAATTAAGACATGATTAAAACATGTATGTATTAATGTATTTCATAATAAAAATAAATCCATTTACCATAACAAAAATAGCACATTTTTATTAATGTGATTATATTTTGCCAAAATGTGATAAAATCAGCCTTGTGTTTCCTTCATCAAACCTCTGTACTGTCTAACTTAATGGAAGAGATCTACATTCTCATATCTGCCTCTACGTTCAATCTATTGGATTGAATCTGTGGTATTACCTTTCATATAGTTTCTGGAAAACCCCACTGTATACACTTGGAAAAGACATATATCATCTTTGTATTATTAGGAAAATAACTTGATTATCGTGCACTCCTTAAAGGGGTCTCCAGGAAATCTTATGGTCATTTGACCTGTTCGTGATCAGTCATTTTAGGAAAATTGTAGTTTTAAATGATAGTTTTGATGTGTCTTATACAACCATAATAATAAGCTGTGGTGTCCTCTTTGTAATCAACAGGTTTCCACGTGTATATAAAACAAAGTCCTTTCCCTTAAAGAAAAAAAAAGCCACAAAAATAACCAAAAAGAAAATAATAAGAGGAAAATAAAAGGAGATAGTCATTTGAAAGTAATTGAGTAAATAATGACTTCCTTCATACTGGTGTTTGTTCGGGGTGCCTGGGTGGCTCTGTCCATGAAGCATCCGACTTCAGCTCAGGTCATAATCTCATGAACTGTGAGTTTGAGCCTCACATTGGGCTGTGTGCTGACAGCTCAGAGCCTGGAGCCTGCTTCAGAGTCTGTGTCTCCTTCTCTCTCTGCCCCTCTCCTGCTCATGCTCTGTCTCTCTCGCTCTCAAAAATAAACAAACATTAAAAAAAATTTTTCAAAAAACTGGTGTTCGTTTGGTGTAAGACACAATCTCAATACTCCTCTTACCATATATTTTCTAAACTTTTAGGTAAGAAAAAAAAAGTAGTTTTGTGTCTCAGCAAATTAAGTAGTGATGCCGTGATTATAGATGTTTGAAATATTTATCACCAGAAGCATTGTAAAAGCATGTAAAATGTAGCATAATTAGTTTATTTCTTAAGTAGGAGTAAAATAAAAGCTATAAATTGCAAAGGTTAAGCATATAGCAATTATGTCTATTACTGTAATTAAGCAAAATTTACAAAAGAGCCAAGCTGATATATGGGTCCAAGACTTGTAATGATTATTGCGTAGAATGCTAATTAGGCAGAGAACAAATTTTCTTAAATGTTGACTTCACATATATGGACATAATTATTATAATTATATGTTTAATGTTTAATTTAAATAAATGTTTATTTTTTATTCTTCCTGATTTATTTTTCCATCTATAAATGGCATGTTTTCAGTAGTTTGGTGTATGTGTGTGTGGTAAGAACACAATATGAGAACTAATCTCTTAAAACATATTTGTGTATAGTATAGTTTTGTCAACTACAGGAACAGAGTTAGACAGCAGATCTCTAGAACTTATTAATCTTGTTTAGCTAGAACTTTATACCTCTTTATACCTACTCCCCCCTTCCCCTAACCCCTGGCGATCACTATTCAACTCTCTGTTTCTATGGGTTTGACTATTTTAGATACCTCAAAAAGAGGAATCATGCAGTAGTTTTTTATTTTGGAAATTATTATTTGTGCAGTTAAAATACACCAGAAATCTTGTTCTTACACAAGTGGATTCCCAGCAGCCAAAATTCCTAGGCATCTAGTGCATTCCTCCTTTATCTTCTCTCATACTTTTTGTGTGAATTTTCTGTTCAACATGTGCTACCCCTCTTGCCCATCCACACCTTGAACCACTACCCACATGGGTGATCCATCTCAGGGGTTGTGAATGCTTCAAAGCATGAGGTAGTGGAGATGCTGGCTCATAAATTTGCACAGAACTGAAGGAAGAGGTGTTTTTTTGTTCAGGATCTTCATTCATTGTTCCTTACTGACCATAGATGACAGTGAAAACACGAACATAATTATTTGATAGACTTGAGCTGATCTCATGGAGAAAGGTTAGAGATATGCATTTGAAGCATAAGGTGGACACCAAACCTCAGAGAGACATGAGAGGAAGAATTCAAAACAGGCAAACAGGGAAAGCTACTAAATCTGTTTCTGATAGATTCCATGATTCTTTTGTATCTGGAAATTTTCTCCTCCATCCCAAGACAATCTTGAGAAAGGCTCCAGGAGCCTTAGCACAGGCAAATTGGTCACAAGTAATTTGATAACCCCGGATGAATGAATTTTTTGAAGGAGAAGAGGGTGGTGGGGAGGAGAGAGAGAGAGAGAGAAAGAGAGAGAGAGAAACCATAATCTTCTCTTTTAGACATCCTAAATGGATTGTTTCAATCTTACCTTCTAGTTCAAGCTTATGAGTAGGTTGTTACTTATTGTGATTCTGGAAACTTCACATGCCTCAAATTATACATTCTACATTTACTTGCTGACCCATGAAATTATTTTAACACAGGTCATTGGCTTTACTTCTATAATCAAAATGTAAAAAATTAAAAGATAATGGCCTAGCCATAGGAGGGAAAAGCACATTGATGGTGAACACTTTTAAGTACCTTACATCTTTCTGGAAAACTGACTGATTTCTTTGCAGTAGAGAAAAGGGAGAGAGAGAGAGAGAGAGAGAGGAGAGAGAGAGAGAGAATTTAAGATTATATGAGTGAAATTTAGGTAAGAGATGGGAAAATAAATCTCAGAGTAGTGAAGACAAAAATGCAAGTATCTTACATCAATCACATTTATTTAACATTGGTAAATACATTTAGAAAGGTCTATAACACAGGTTTCCTGGGTTGCCTAGAATAATGGCAGCTACAGAAATCAGAATCATTTCCCATATCTTCAAAATAACAACAACAAAAACATATAGATCAACAAGGAAAATAAATTTTAAAAAGCCCAAAATACAAACTGTATCTTCATCATAATCAGGAAACAGAATAACATGTACTCTAAGTTTCTTATAAATAGAGAACTAAACACCAAGCTCCCATCTCCTTCATGTTCATGGAGGGGAAAGGAGAGCTTAACACCGCTCGAGCACAGAAAAAATCAACACCAGTAAAAGTCCTACACCGAGTACAAGATGTCAACAACATCCTGAGACCTGATAGATCAGAGCACTATTACAAGAAAGGGAATTATGAGTGTATGGGATGCATTAAGAAATTTCTCAAAAATTGTGAATAAGGCAAAAAGATAGATTTTGATATCATAACTATTACTACTAATAAGCTAGTGATAGGTCATTTGACTAAGGAAATATAACTTTTTTTTTTTACTCTTCACTATTAATTAGAATATAGATATTTTTAATTGTGTGGTTAGATGTTAATTTGCAGAACAATTTTAGGATGTAAATCAATCCATTCGATGGATATGCAAATAATTTCTGTCTCTTACAGAATAAAGATTATGGAGTATTGTCCTGTAGGATATTTAATTGGCACTTTTGTATCAACCTATTCAACTTACTCCAGATTTTATTTGTTTGCTTCTTATATAATATATAATTATATATAAAATATACGTATTTTAGTTTCTCATATGCTATTTGAAAGGTCATTATGTTATTGTTATTTGTTACTCTGCTAGTTTCACTGTTAATGTAGGAAAACAAACATTGGCATAGGAATCACTGTGTATTAATATTATAATTATGGTTTTAATATTTTGAAAATTATACTTTGACAGACCTAAGACTTAGTCTTGGGAAGGTATTGTTTCTAACAGAAAATGTCTTAACTAGGAAGGAAAGAAGTATATGAGATTTGGTAGTTGAAGAAATCTGTTTCAAGAAATTGGGTTATGTGATTATGGAGGCTACAAATCTGGAATCTGTGAGGTGGGCCAGCAGATTGAAAACTTGGGCTGGAGCTGATGTTGCCATCTTAATGCAGAGTTTCTTCTTCCTCAAGAAAACTATAATTTTGCTCTTAAGGCCTTACAACTGGTTGGATGAGGCCAACTCATCTTATCAAGATAACCCCCTTTACTTAAAGAAAACTGATTATGCATATTAACCACACCTACAAAATGATTTCACAGCAACCCCTATATTATTGCTTGCTTGAATAGCTGGGTACTGGAGCCTAACCAGCTAACATGTAAAAATAACCCTAAGAATGGTAAAGGGAAATAAAAAAGTAAAAGGAGAAATGAAAGGTCCATAAAAAGCAAAACAAACAAAATGAAAAACTAACTAAATAAAAAGATACACTAAGACTCCCCAAACCCCTGAAAACAATTCTATTCAAAAATGTAATGCTTTCCTATACAGCCATAAGTAAACACTCTTGAGTTGAGAATTTTATAAGCTACCCTAAATCCTAACTCTCATCTTCATACAACCATACAACCATTGAGAAGCCATAATATGGACACAAATATTCTATATTCAGACAAAGCAAATATATGAAGGAAACGGCTGATGAAAATTCTTCCAAAACATAAACATGAGGCAGAAAAAAATTACAAAAAGTAAGGATTTTTAAGTATTAAAAAAGAAGTTAAATTCTTGTGATTATATTATTAGTGTGGCTTCTCACAGTAGGAAAAGAGAAACAAAATAGGAAAATATGCGATGAGACTTAACCAAATACAGAAGAGAAACAGATGGTATCGTTTTATTTTTTTTTAATTTTTTTTTTTTTAACATTTATTTATTTTTGAGACAGACAGAGAGAGAAAGCATGAACAGGGGAGGGTCATAGGAAGAGGGAGACATAGAATCTGAAACAGGCTCCAGGCTCTGAGCTGTCAGCACAGAGCCCGACGCGGGGCTCGAACTCAGGGACCATGAGATCATGACCTGAGCCGAAGTCGGACGCCCAACCGACTGAGCCACCCAGGCGCCCCGAATCAGATGGTATCGTTTTAAATCTGAGGAAGTACAAGCAGGAGTCAAGAGGTAATAGATGTGATTATACTCTATGAGAGATGTAGAATAAAAGCCTGAATGGAGAATAAAAATGTAATAAAGAAAAAATAATTAGAGAAATCATATAAAATATATTCAATATATGTATATTTGGAGTCACTAGATTAAAAAAACCCAAAAGAACCAATCATGCACATAGAAATATTATCTCTAACTTGAGACTCACCAGAATCCCAGTGAGGAAAATAAAAACAAAAAAAACAACAACAAAAAAAACTTCATTACACATTAAGACAATAAAAATCACTAAGATCTTCAAGTCGTTTTCAAAGAAAATAAACAAGTTAGTGTCAGAATTCTTGAGATTCACATAAAAAGCATCAAATGAGTTCCATGAAGTTAAAATATTTCCAAAGATTCTAATCTCTGATTTTAATGCAATAAATTTATTTATTTATTTTTATTTTTTTTCAACATTTACTTATTTTTGAGACAGAGAGAGACAGAGCATGAACAGGGGAGGGGCAGAGAGAGAGGGAGACACAGAATCTGAAACAGGCTGCAGGCTCTGAGCGGTCAGCACAGAGCCTGATGCGGGGCTCGAACTCAGGGACTATGAGATCATGACCTGAGCCGAAGTCGGACGCTTAACCGATCAAGCCACCCAGGCGCCCCAATGCAATAAATTTAAAACTAACAAAAAATTCATAAAGCAGACCATTCTACTGAAAAAAAAAACAACTCTTTTATTAATCTATTGTTTAATTTAAAAAAAAAAAAAAAGCCCAAAATTGAATGGCTTAACACAAAAGGGTTTTTTTTTGTTTGTTTGTTTGTTTTTTTATGATAGCGGAGTACAAGTAGCAAATGTAAAAATTAAGTACGTAGGAACAAAAGGCAAGAGATTTATACAATCTGAAGAGAAGCCAATTAAGCCAAATGAGCAAAACTTTCCCTAGCTTAACTCATGAATGTCAGCAAAACTCAAGTTATTTACTATGCCTCTAAAAATCATAAGCAAAACCTAAGTTGCCTTCCCAAAATTGTATAAGATAATCATGGTTAACTACTTCCCTGCCATCTGGAAGCTTTTACTGTAATTACTAACCACTCTCAGTTTACAAGCCATCTTGTAATAACACGCCCCTGAGTTTCCTACCACTTTCAGGCTTGAAGTCTCCATGTTTGAGAACAGTTTGTTTCTCACCAAATAAAGTATTCATGTAAGTAAAAGAAATGAGTTTTTCAGAAATTGGGAGTATCATACTAAAAACCATCTGTATAGCAAAAAGAACAATCAACAAAATGAAAAGACTACTGAATAGAAGAAAATATTTGCAAACCATATATCTGATAAAGGAATAATATCCAAACTATATAAGAAACTCATTAAACGTGATAGCAAAACCCCAATAACCTGGTTAAAAAATGGCAATGGTCATGAATAGACTTTTTGCAAAGAAGATATTCAAAAGGCCAACAGGTACGGCAAAAGATAATCAACAACACTAATAATCAGGGAAATGCCAATCAAAACCACCATGGGATATCACTTTGTATTTGTTAAGAAGACTGTTATCAAAAACAAAACAAAATGAGATAACAAGTGTTGGTGAGGATATGGAGAAAAGGGAACTCATAGGCACTGTTGGTGGGAATGTAAATTATTAGCACAGTCACTATGGAAAACAGTATGGAGGTTTCTCAAGAAATTAAAAATAAAACTGCCATATGGTCCTGCAAACCCATATCTGGGTATATACCTAAAGGAAATGAAATTATTATCTTGAAGAAGTATCTGCACCCTCATTTTCATTGTAGCATTATTCGTGATAACTAAGACATGGAAAAAACCTAAGTGTCCATTGATGAATACGGATGTGAAAATGTGGTCTATCATTTGGAGGAATATCATTCAGCCATATGTATAAGTACAAAGTAAATCTTGCCATTGACAGCATAGATTAAGCTATAAGATATTACACTATATGAAATAAGCCAGAGAAAGGCAAATACAGTATGATCTCACTTATATGTGGATCTATAAAAATCAAACTCATAGAATAGCGGTTGCTAGGGCTCAAGAGTAGAGGACGGGGAGATGTTGGTTAAAGGGTACAGATTTCCAGCTACAACTAAATAAGTCCTGTTGACACAATGTGCAACAGGGTGACTACAGTTAATGGTACTTTACTCAATACTTGCAACTTACTAAGAGGGTAGATCATTCTCAACACAAATAAGAAAAAAATAAAACAGCATTATATGAGATGATGATGGCATTAACTAACCTTACGGGGGGAATCATCTTGAAATACATATGTTCATCAAATCATCAGCACAGCATACACTTACACAATGTTATATAACAATTATACTGTATCTCAAAAAAGCTGGTAGAAAGCTGGGAAGACAGAAAAAATAAGGCACGTACTGACCAAGGAACTGTGGTCACAGATTCATTTTAAAATTATAGAAATAAACAAAACAGTGATAGCATAAAAAAAGGAGGATATGTTCATTTTAATGAGAAAATGTTAACATATAACAGTAAAACTTATTCTATCAAAATATATTAAATTATATGAATTCAACAGTTTCAGAATTTTAAATATTTTATTCACATAAGGAAAAAAATACATCAAATGTTTACATTGTTTTTACATTTTATATTATATACCTTATGTTATATTATATTATTACACATTATTTTTTTCGGCCTTTTAATAAGGTTGAAGAATATGTCTACTATCTTGAAGTGACCCCAAATTGATCCATATGACCCTTCACACTTATATTTATATATGAGTTTTGTGGAACCTGCTAGTGATTTCACTATGTCTAGAGATTCTTATAAAATATGAATGATTATGTGGCACTACCATTAACCAATTTCGGTTCAGCTATTTGTGAATTAAAGATTATGAAAATAGGAGCAGAGATGAAATCCTAGAAACACAGATCCTTTTTAATGATTTGCTTATGAGAGATGAAAACAAATCAATCCACATCAAATTATGTGTAGAACTCTGCAATACCAGTGAAATAATGATCAATTTAGCTACTTTTCTATTTTAAGATATGTAATGTTAATGTAATATTTTGCAAAGTCTGTATTTGTAAAAATTTGAACTTTGAATACTATATTATTTATGACAAGATTGGCTTGTTCAAGTGTCTTTGATTTGAGTTTCAAATTTCTCACTCAGGAGTGGAATATGTTATTAAAAATTAATCTAGAAGCATATTTAAAATTTAAATGTTTTATACATTAAATATAGATATTTGTATAATTCTGCTTCAGAAATAGAGAAAGGGAGGGGCGCCTGGGTGGCTCAGTCCCTTAGGCATCCGACTTCGGCTCAGGTCATACATATCTCGGTGTTTATGAGTTCGAGCCCCAGGTCGGGCTCTGTGCTGGGAGCCTGGAGCCTGCTTCGGATTCTGTGTCTTCCTCTCTCTCTCTGCCTCTCCCTGACTTGTGTTCTGTCTGTCTCTCTTTCACATGTCTACTTCCAGAAATAAAAAAACCTTACTGTTGTTTTTATTTGGGTTACACTAAATTTATAGATTGCTGGAGAATTGAAATTGAGATAATATTCAGAAATCTTATCGAAAAGAAAAATATACTTTTATATTCATATCATACAATTGATTTTGAATATTAGGCTTGTATCCTACAAACTTGCTGAGCTTGTTTGTTAGTTCTAACATGTGTTCAGTGAGTTCCTTAGAATATTCCATATACAACTCCATGTCTTTTACAAATAGAGATAGTTTTAATTCTTGAGGCTTTTTATTTCTTTTTTCTTGCCTAGTTGAACTGACTATAACCTCCAAGACAATGCAGAAGAGAAAGATGACAACAATATTCTTATTCCTGATCTTTGGGGAAAGCATTCTATATTTTATTATCAACTATTATCTACAGGTTTTTCATACATGACCTTTACCATACTGAGGATGATACAATTCTCTTGCTACTTTGGTAAGTGTTTTTATCATGAAAGCATGTTGGATTTTGTCAAATGATTTTTTGGCATCTATTTGAGAAGATTAGGCAGTTTCTGATCTTTATCCTATTAGTATGCTATATTACATGGATTGAATTTTGCAGATTTTGTTAAACCAAGTTTACATTCCTGGGATGTATCTCACTCGGTCATGGTGAATACCCCTCTTTGTATTGCTAGGTTTTGTTTGCTTATATTTTGCAGAAGGTTTTCACACCTATGTTCATACTGGCATCATAGAATAGTTGGGGAGTGTTATTCTCTCTTCTATACTGAGTGAAAGTTTTTGGAGGATTAGTGTTGATTCGTTTTTTAAAATTTTTTGTTAATTTATTTTTGAGAGAGAAAGAGAACAAGTGGGAGAAGGGCACAGAAAGAGGAAGACACAGAATCTGAAGCAGACTCCAGGCTCTGACCTGTCAGTACAGAGCCTGATATGGGGCTGGAACTCATGAACCATGAAATCATGACCTGAGCGGAAGTCTGACGCTCAACCAACTGAACCACCCAGGTGCCCCATAGTGTTGATTTTTAATTAAACACTTGGTAGAATTCACCCACAAAGTAATCTGAGAAATTTCCTTTTTGGAATTTTTTTTGAAAATATTTATTTATTTATTTATTTATTTGGAAAGAGAGAGTGCATGAACAGGGGAGGCAGAGAGAGAGAGAGAGAGGGAGGGAGGGAGGGAGGGAGGGAGAATCTCAAGCAGGCTCCTCACTGTTAGCACAGAGCTTGATGTGGGTGGAACTTGAACCCACAAACCATGAGATCATGACCTGAGCCAAAATCAAGAGTTGGTCTCTTAACTGACTGAGGCTCCAAGACGTCCCCTCTTTTGAAAGTCTTTAAATTACAAACTTATTCACACTGTTTGTTATTGGTCTATTCAAATTTTCTCTTTAATTTTTTTTAATTCTACCAATTTTTGCTTAATGTATTGTGAAATTCAGTTATTAGGCAACAATGCTTTTATGATTACATTGCCTTTCTGATTAATGGAACCTTTTATCATTATTAAACAATTTCCTTTATTTTAATGATACAATCTTTTTCTAAAAATGTATTTAATCTGATATTGAACTAATCCTTCTATCCTTCTGCTTACTACTTACATAATATGTCTTCTTCCATCAATGTTATTTCAATATTTTTTCATCTTCAAAATGCATATCTTCTAGACAGCACATAATTAGGTCTTGATTTTCACCTTATCCATTCTGAAAAACTCTCTGTGAATTGAATATTTACAAAATTATTAATACAATGGGGCTTGAATTTATTATTTTATTTGCTTTCTATTTGACTTGTTGTTGTTTCTCTTCACTTTATTTTTTTAGATCATTTGACTATATTTAGAGCTGTATTTTAATTTTACGATTCCTCTTTTTTTGGTTGTCTAGGAAATTTCAATAGAAATCCTTACCTGTTCGGTTAGGTTACTGGTAATGTTGTACAACTACATATAAAATATGGAAATCTTGCAGCCACAAGTCCAGCATTGCTTTTCTGTCTTTTATACAAGAGTGTTTATAAATAGGACACCTGGGTGGCTCAGTCAGTTAAGCATCTTATTCTTGATTTCAGCTCAGGTCTGTACTGACAGCACAGAGCCTGCTTGAGATTCTCTCTCTCTCTAGCTCTCTCTCTCTCTCTTCCCCTCGCCCATTTATGTGAGCTCTCTCTCCCTCTCTCTCAAAATTAACTTAAAAAATAATGTTCACATGTATCACATTTACATACGCTGTAACCATATAAAATGATTCTATACAGTTAGCTTTAAACAAATTCATAAATTATATAAAAATGAGCAAAATAATAAAAGAATTATTTTGTCTTTACCCAGATATTTATAATTCCTATGCTCTCCATTCCTTCCAAGCATCCCTATTTTCATACTTCCACGACCCATCAAATCTACCTTCTTATATTCACATTTCCCTGCTTTTCCTATAGCTACCTTTATATCATGTCCAAGTTTTATAGCCGTTTTCTCCTAACAGGGTTGGAGACCTGTGTAGTAGAGTTCTCAACAATCACTAATGGAAATCTGAGTCAATGAATTTAAAGGTCTTTTTATATTACTAAATTTTATGATTGCAAAGCTATGTTTCTCATTTTGGAATATCATACTTTGCAAATAGCAGTCGTTATGAAAGGGTTAATATGCAAGTGCATGAAACTCTCAACTACCTATCTGGGAATCCTGAAAAAAAAATATTTCCCCGAAACCATCTGTTATAAAAGCATTATCTGCTCTAGTCCTAACAACAACATATAATTTAAACCTCAGAGCAAATCTGTGGAGCAAGTATTTATAAAACAGATTTTACACCTAGAGTACACTGAAGTTTAATAACATGTTTGACTTTGCAACTGTCTGGCTCTAAGACCTACGATTTTTCCAGCACACCGTGCTGTGGCGATTGTGTATGGAGGTCCATCCAATGGAAAAATAGGTAAGCAGCCATAAGAAAAGGACTTGCCTTTTATTCCAGAAGCAATTCTGAACCTGAAACTTAGAATGTTCTGATTCATTGAGCCCACTGCTTGCATCTTGACGCAGGGCACATTTTATTCATTGTCTGTGGGAGATGAAAGAATATCTTTTTCAAACAAATAAAGGGGCTTGCTATGTGTTTCATATTACCATTTATTTAAGATGTCTTGCCAGCTAATTTTTTCCACCAGTTTACAGCCCACATATTATAAATTGTTTTACATGAAATAAAAGTGTCTCCCAAATGTAGATACATGGATTACCTACAACAGAAACAATTTGGAGACATCTAAAGTATATAGATTTTGGGCTACTAAGACCAGATGGTCTAACTTAGTAGGTCTACAATAGGTTCTGCCAGTTTGTATCTTTAAAAGCTTGCCCAAGTGATTCTGATGAATAGTGAATTTTATAATGAATTGGAATAGAGGATCTTGAAATAGAGGGTGTAATAAAAAAGGAGGAGATTTTTGTTTGTTCTTTTAATAAATAAGGCATTCATTCCCTCCTTTGAAGAGTATTTGCATTTTAATAATTAGATGAGTCTGATTCAAGAAGAGGATGCTAAATTTCTGAAATTACAGTAAATTGAAAAACTGGCAAAAAAATTAGATAGCTGAACAAGCAAATATCTTAGCCTTGTCTTGGGTCTATTATAGAATCTCCCTTTGGGGTTAGAAAAACAAAAAGCTTAATGCAGCTTTCACACAGTTCTTATACCATTTGTTTCAATATGAGACACATGATCTGAGGTCATCCTTTAGGTGACAGAAATAAAAGATTTTACTGGGGCTTGTGTGCACTTGGGGTTACCTCTTCTAGAAGTAATTTAGGAAGACGTACATGTTTCAGGCTTCTGCTAGAAACAATAACCAGGTAAACAAATAATTATTTATCCGTATTCTTTTCAACAACAAACCTAAATAGGTAAGGTCTCTCCTCTCCTACTGAGCTGTCAGGTGGCCCTTTTGATACTTTTCAAAGTTGAGAAGGAAGCCAGTGGTATTTAACTTTATTTATCCTGTATTAAAATGCTGAAATCAATGAGGTTGAATAAGACTGTATAGGTTTCATTGAACACCAAATTATTGTAGTTAAGCCCTTCAAGTCTATTCTCATATAAAGTAAAGTGATAAAAGTGCATTGCTAGAAATGATTCCCGAAAGCAATAAATCATATGCAGAACACCGGGATTAATCAATCAGTCTCTTTGCTAACAAGGAATTGAGAGTTGAATCGATTTTATGGTTAAGGCTACAGACTGTATTGTGATTTAATTCAAGTGCAAAAATAAAAATGAAAATGATAGATAATTGTGTTTATGGAGAAATAGTCTTAGAGTCAGAAATTTTAAGAATCAAGTAAGCATGCATAATATGTGAAAAATGTGGTATTCAGAATCTTAGGCAACACAGAAGAAATTGAAGAAATAGTTTGTAACTTTAATGACATAAGCTAGTTGAGGATCAACTACCAAATATAATTTTAGAAACCTATTACTTAAAAAAACAGAGGACAATAAAGTGGTTAACAATTCTCCATGAAAGGAAGCAAGTGTATATGGTGGATGTCTGAATCGTCATTCATACAAGTAATTGATGGGAGACAGTTCATTCTAACCCCTCAACATTAAGTGTTTCCTCTAAAACCATGATGATATATACTTCATATGGGTTATTTGAAGGATTTAAAATAATCTCCTAGCTAGGACATAATCCTTTGTAGACATACACCATAACTGTTACTACTCTTTCTTTATTTACCATCATATGAGACCTGTGATGTTTGGAGAAAAGAAAAAGCAATGAACTAGAAGTCAAATGTCTTCCCTGTAGTCACTGTCTATCTACTATGTTCTTGGGAAATCACTAGAGATTCTTTATTCTTCAACTTCTGTTGAATAGACTTCATACCAATTGCTGTACCCACCACTTATATTTGCTTTTAAAAAGCCTAAAACACCATGGAAATATGCTATTATTATTAAATGGAAAGTTGAGGAAGAAAAACAGGATATTTTGATGTCAAAAGAAACAAAAACAACCTGTATTTTAGTCTAAATGATCCAGACTCACTGCCCATTTTGACTGCACTTACCAGCAATGAAATGTTCTGTACTTCCATTCACATTGTTGATAGAAGTGCAGCCATGGAGTTTGAATGTGAAGAAAGGAGACAAAGATATGAGACTACATCAGAATTCCCTGGAGTGTTTAGATATACGTGTATGTATGTCTAAGCTCTGAGCCGGATTTCTACTCTTTTGTGAAGTTGTTAGATTTAACTACTATAGATCACCACAGTGAGCATTTGAGTTATAATCTAAATGCCTTTGTTTTTACTCACATTGAAGAATTATTCAGATTATGGATTTTATGGCTTCAGGTCCTGACAATGACACATTTAGAATACCAAATAAGGTTTTTGGGATTTTTGTTTTGTTTTTAATAGCATTGAATAGGAAATTTCTGCTAAAAATTCCAGCCTCAGATAGGTGCCTATGAAAGACCTAACTCATAGTTGTATGCATATTTTTCTTAGGACTCAGTACTTTCAAAAATATAAACTATAGGTAGGAAAAATGACGATATTATGTAAAGCATTAAACTGCTTTCAATTTGAAAATGAGTTGAATGATATAATACATTGTTTGGATTGGTCAAAATCACCTGTCCACTACTACTGTCTTTCATTGACTCCTTTATTTAATTCAAGATTTCATTGTAGGTGCTTTAGGGAACATAAAGATGAATGAGTAAATTTGAAACTCACCATTAAGAACTTAGAGTGGATTCAAAGAGACAAATATGTATATACCTAATATTAATTTAAATGAAGAGGTACTATGTGCTCTCGAGGGTACACAAGGAATATGGAATTTCAGAAAGTGAAGGACAGAGCAGGTTTCTGAGTATAGAGGAAACTTTTAGAAGAAGTTGATATTTAAGCTCTGTCTTGAAAGACGGCTAACTATTGACAAGGGCAGAATATGCCTTTAAAATACAGATCATTATGTAAATATGACTCTGATACATATAACTCAGGGAGTATAATAAACTACTTTAGAGTAATTTTTTTTCCTGATTTCTTTCTTCATTACCCTGCCATGTAGAGGAATATAATGTACAGTGATGCAGTATTAATGGTATCTATTCGATTTTAAACTGGAGATTAAAAACATAAATAAATAAAATGAAATAAATTATAGGGCCGTGTTTTGACAGTCCTGATTTGGGGTAGATGCTGAGCTGATGCTGATCTGACCTAAGCAAATACACTTTGACACAACAGTCCTGTCTCTTCCACAGCACTTCCATATTACTAAGGCCTATGACTGTCTCTGAGATTTTGAAGTGTCCTGGGATGTTTAAAACCATGGTATTCATGCAATATAAAACATTTTGCAAACAAGCAAATTCTTAGAACTTAGATGAGTGCCATTTCTGTTGGATAATTAATAAGCAATGTGCTGACTATTTTAGAAAGGAGAATGTCATCTAATTGTACCAAGGGCAGCTAGCATGGCTTTTATACTTAAGGGATTTATAATGGGAAGGAGGCTAAAGAGGTTAGGCACTGACAGGGCTCTGGAATAGGTCCTGGGAGTGAGTGCTCCATCTAGTGGGGAATAGGTGGCTTCTACTCTACTCTGCTTCATTCTGCAAAATTCAACCATCTAACCCAAACCTCTGTGATGCCTCCCTTATCATACCTCCAGTCCTATCAACCTAGTCATGGCTAGGAAAAACCTTACTCTGACTCATCAAGCTTTTCCATGCCCTTGATTTCACTGAGGGTTTAGCCTTCCAAATTTCAAAACCTTTTGTCTGTTTCACAGAAGTAATGGACATCATCTGATTTGAGAAAGGTAGGGAAGGGAATGATCAGAAATTAATACCACAAACAAATAAAAAACTGAGAGAGTGTTTGGGGACCAAGATGATGGCACAGGAGGCTTCTGATTTCCCTCTTCTTATGGGCACCTTGATATATACCTTTGCACAGAGCAATTCCATCTGAAAGAAATCCAGAAACTAGGTAAGTGACTCCTACACTTCAGGTGAAAACGACTATATCAAAATGGATAGGAGAGGCTGAAACATACTCTAATGATAAACTTCACTCCCAGTAGAGTGCCATGCAATCAAGAGGAAAACCCCAATTCTCAGCTTCTCCCTGAAGAGCAAAGGATTTGGATAATACATCTAGTGTCTTGATCTTTGGGGCTGCCATCTGAGGGAACAGCCTTCAAATTACCTTGCCCTCTGATAACCAATAATGCTTGCAGTCACAAGTGCTCTAAGGTAAGAAGCAATTTTTTTAAAAAATACAGGGTTACCGTTTATAGCTATAAAACAAATATTGGCATAAAAGGAGGAGACAAAAATTCCCACTCCTGTTTTTCTCCCTGGAAAGGGTTTGAATGCATACTTTTCCAACTGTTGCCTGAGTTCTAATCAGCCCTGGATTCTAATCATCCCTGCATCTAGGCAATAATTGTGTCCCTCCCTTTAGGACACTGATGGGTCTTGGGACACCATCAACTAGTGGGAGCCACTAAGAAAAAGTAGGTGGCTTGGGCATTCACAAAGGTTTCAGAGACAACTATGAGTTTAGATTGGGCTAATTAACAAGTTTCATTACCTACATGCTACCAGCAAGTCAAGAGTGGGAGCATGACTGTTTTATCTAATGCACAGAAACCAACACTAAGAAGAAAGAAAAATGAAGAAACAGGGAAATATGCTCCAAATAGAAGAACAAGATAAGCCCTCAGAAATGGATCTTAATGAAATGGAGATAAGTGATTCACCTGATAGTTCAAAATGATGGTCATGTTTCTCTCAACAAGGTCAGGAAAACAACACATGATGAAGTAAGAATTTCAAAAATTCTTAGAACAAAAAGAAACAGAAAAAAGAAAATACAAAAAATACAAAAAATATAAATAAGGAGAAAATATAAACTAGTACCAATCAGGAATCATAATGCTGAAGAACACAATATTTATACTGAAAAAAAATTCAATAGAGGATTTCAATAACAGACTAGATCACAAGGAAGAAAGGATTAATGAACTCAAAGACAGGGCAGTGAAATTCATCCAATCATAGGAGCAAAAAGAAAAAAAGACAAAAAAGAGTCAAGATAATTTAAAGGACTTATGCAACACTATCAAACAGATCAATATACACATTATAGAGGTCCCAGAAAGAGAAGAGGGGTAGAGGACAATTTTATTCAAAGTAATAACTGCTATTTCCCAACTTGGGGAAAGAAACAGATATTCAGAACCAGGAAGCCAAAAAATGTCCCAAAAAAGTGAAACCAGAGACCCACAATAAGCCACAGGATAATTAAATTGTCAAAAATTAAAGGCAAAGAAGATTAAAAGCAGCAGGAGAAAAGAAACTTGTTATGAACAAGAAAACGCCACAAGACTATCACTGGAATTTTCAGCAGAAACCTTGAAGATCAGAAAGGATGGAGGGGTGCCTGGGTGGCTCAGCCGGTTAAGCATCCAACTCTTGATTTTGGCTCGGGTCATGATCTGACAGAAATCGAATGTGGCATCGGGCTCTGTGGGAGCAGTATGGAGCCTGCTTGGAATTCTCTATCCCTCTCTCTTCTCTCCCTCCCCTGCTCATGTTATCTCTATCTATCTATCTCTCCTCTATTTCTATCTCTGTCTCTATCTCTCAAAATAAATACATAAACTTAAAAAAAGAAAGGAGTGGAGTGATGCATTCAAAGTGCTAAAAACAAACAAAGAAAAAGAAACAAACAAAAACCCTGCTAACCAACAACAATCTATTAACAAAGTTGTCCTTCAGAATTAAAGGAGAATTAGAGAGTTTCCCCAACAAACAAAATCTAAAGAGTTCATCACCACTAGACCAGCCTTACAAAAATGTTAAAGGGACTTCTTTAAGCTGAAGTTAAAAGACACTGATTAGTAACATGAAAATACATGAATGTTGGGGCATATGGGTGGCTTAGTCAGTTAAGCATCTGACTTTAGCTCAGGTCATGATCTCACAGTTTGTGAGTTCGAGCCCCACATCCAACTCTGTGCTGACAGCTCAGAGTATGGAGACTGCTTCTGATTCTCTCTCTCTCTCTCTCTCTCTCTCTGCCTCTATCTCTCTCAAAAATAAATAAACATTAAAAAATACATGAATGTATGAATCTCTCTGGTACAGATAAATATATTGTCAAATTCTATGTATTCTAGTGTTGTAATAATGATGGGTAATTAGGGGCACCAGGTGGCTCGGTTAAGGGCCCCACTCTTGGTTTCAGCTCAGGTCATAATCTCATGGTTCATAAGTTTGAGCCCCACATGGGGCTGTACGCTGGCACGTAAAACCTGCTTGGGATTCTCTCTCTGCTTTTCTAACCCTCCTCTTCTTTCATGTACGCTCTCCCTCTCTTTCTCTCTCTTAAAATAAATAAATAAACTTTAAACAAAAATAATAAGTAAACAACTTATAACTCTAGTATGACGGTGAAAAGACAAAATGATTAAAAGTAACTACAGTAATAATAATTTGTTAATAGGTATGCAATATGAAAAGTTGTAAATAGTGACATAAGGAACATGAAATATGGGAGAGGGAAGTGTAGAAATGCAGTGCATCAGCATGCATTTGAAGTTAACTGTTATTAACTGAAAATAGATTGTTAAACTATAAGATATTTTATGTAAGCTTCATGGTAGCCGCAAAGCAAAACCTGTAGTAGATACACAAAAGAGAAAGAAAAAAGAATCAAAGCGTATGATTACAAAAATAATTAAATCACAAAGGAAGAGAGGCATAAAGGAAAAAAGGAACAAGAGGATTACAAAACAGCCATAAAACAATTAACAAAATGGCAATAGTAAGTCCATACCTATCATTTATTTCTTTAACGTAAGTGGACCAGATTCTCCAAACAAAACACATAGAGTGACTGAATGAATTAAAACACACACAAGACACAGACGAACTATAATATGTTGCCTATAGGAGATTTGCTTGGCTTTAAGGACACGCATAAGCTGAAAGTCAAGGGATAGAAAAAGATATATCATATAAGTGAAAACCAAGCAAGATCAGGGATAGCTATACATATATTAGACAAAATGGAAAGTAAGCCAAAAATTATAATGGCGCATGAAAATACATAAAGCAAATACAAATATATCTGAAGAGAGAAATGGACATTATAATAATAGGAGATTTTGATATCTCACTTTCAACGGTGGATAGAACATCGAGACATAAAATCAGTGAGAAATACTGCACTTAAAGCTACATACTAGACAAGAGTAATCTAAGAGACATATACAGAGGATCCACCCAGAGCAACAGAATGCTCATTCTTCTCAAGCATACATGAAACATTCTTTAGGACAGACCATATGTTAGGCCACCAAACACGTCTCAAATTTAAGATGATTGATATTTTATCAAGTAACCTTTCTGATCACAATGGTACACAACTAGAAACCAATTATAAGAGGAAAACTGGGAAACTCACAAATATGTACAAAATATGTACAAGCTCCTGAATGACCAATAGGGCAAAAAAGAAATCAAAGGAGAAATAAAAAAATCTTGAAATAAGTAAAAATGGAAACACAACATACCAAAACTTATGAGATGCAGCGAATCAATTCTCAAGGGGATGTTTATGGCAACAGATGATTATGTTTTTTTAAAAAAAGATGTCAAATCAACACTTAACTGTATATTTTGAAAAAGAACTAGAAAAAGTAGAATGAACTAAACTCAAAGCTAGCTAGAGAAAGGAAACAAAGATCATAATGGAAATAAATAAAATAGAAACTGGGAAGATTACAGAAAAGATCATTAAAACTAAGAATTAGCTTTTTGAAAAGCTAAAAAAAATTTAAATCTTTTTAATGTTTATTTTTGGGAGAGAGAGTGTGCAAGCAGGGGAGGTGCAGAGAGAGAGGGAAACAGAATCCAAAGTAGGCTCTAGGCTCTGAGCTGTCAGCACAGAGCCTTATGCAGGCCTCAGACTCACAGATTGTGAAATCATGACCTGAGTTAAGTCAGAGGCTTAACTGACTGAGCCACCCAGGCACCCCGAAAAGACAAACAAAATTGACAAAGTTTTAGCTAACCTGAGAAAAAAAGAGAGAAGTCTCAAAAATAAAATCAGAAATGAAAGAGGAGACATTATAACTGATAATACAGAAATATTAAGGATCACAAAAAACTACTATGAACCATTAAATGGCAATAATTAGGTAATCTGGCAGAAATAGATAACTGCCTAGCAACTTACAACCTACGAAGACTAAATCATGAAGAAATAGAAAATATGAACAGACAAATAATGAGTAAAGGGATTAAATCAGTAATCAAAAACTTCCCAACAGAGAAAAGTCTAGGACCAGATGGTTTAACTGGTGAATTCTATCAACCATTTAAAAAACAAATAACACCAATTCTTCATAAACTTTTTCAAAGAACTGAAGGGAAGGGAACACTTACCCATTTTATTTTATGAGGCCAGCATTCCCCTGATAACAAAGCTAGACAAGGACACTACAAGAAAAGAAAATTACAAGCCAATATCCCTGATAAACCTAGACGCAAAATCCTCAAAAAAAAATATTAGCAAATCAAATTCAACAACACATAAAAAAGAATCAAGCACCATGATCAAGTGAGATTTATTCTTGGGATGCAAGGACAATCCACATATGCAAACAATAAACATGATATACCACATAAATAAAATGAAGGATAAAAACCTATACAATCATCACAGACATGCAGAAAAAAAATGTGATAAAACAATATCTTTTAGGATAAAAAATCCTAACAAATTGGGTATAAAAGGAAAGAACCTCAGTATAACAAAGGCCATATACGACAAGCTTGTAGCTAAAATCACACTTAGTGAAAAACTGAAAGATTTTCCTCTAGATTAAGAATAAAACAAGGATGTTAGCTCTCACCACTTTTGTTCAACATAGTGCTGGAAATTCTAGTCAGAGTATTTGATAATAAATAAATAAATAAATAAATAAATGATAAATAAATAAATAAGACATCTATATCAGAAAGAAATACAATTATTTCTATTTGCAGGTGACATGATATGATATATAGAAATACCTAAAGATGCCACCAAAAATCTGTTAACACTAATACGTAAGTTCAGTAAATTTGCAGAATACAAAATCAATATACAAATATCAAATCCAAACTCAAAGATACAGAGAACAGATTGGTGGTTGCCAGAAGGCAAAGACATTGGGGATGGGGGGAAATGGGTGGAGGGGATTAAGAAGTACAAACTTCCAGCTGTAAAATAAATATGTCATGGGCATGCAATGTAGAGCCAGGAATGCAGTCAAAAAGAATGCATTAACTTTAAGATGACAGATGATAATTAGACTTATTGTGGTGACCATTTCTCAATGTATACAAATATCAAATCACTATGGCATACACCTGAAACTAATAAAATATCGTGTGTTAATTATACCTCAATTTAAAAAAATCAGTAGTATTTCTATATGCTAAGAACAAATTATATCAGAGAAATTAGGAAAACGATACCATTTAAAATGTCATCAAAAAAGGGGCGCCTGAGTGGCTCAGACAGTTAAATGTCAGACTCTGGGTTTCGGCTCAGGTCATGACATCACAGTTTCCTGAGTTCGAGTCCCATGTCAGGCTCTGTGCTGATCATGTGGAGCGTGCTTGGGATTCACTGCCTCCCTCTATCTCTGCCCCTCCTCCACTTGCGTTGTCTCTGTCTCTCTCAAAATAAATAAATAAACTTTCAAAAATTGTTTTAAAAGATTAAAAAAAATAAAATATCATCAAAAGAGTAAAATCTCTAGCAATAAATTATCCAAAAATGTGAAAAATGTGTACACTGAAAACTAGAAAACATTGAGGGAAGATGTTGAAGACACTAACGAAAAGATAACCTGTGATGATGGATCGGACGAATTATTATTGTTAAAAAGTCTAGGGGCGCCTGGGTGGCTCAGTTGGTTGAGGATCTGACTTCAGCTCAGGTCATGATCTCAAGGTTGGTGAGTTGGAGCTGCGGGTCGGGCTCTGTGCTGACAGCTAGGATCTTGGAGTCTGCTTCAGATTCAATGTCCTCCTCTGTCTCTGTCCTTCCCCCACTCGTTCTCTCTCTCTCTCTCTCCTCTCTCTCTCTCTCTCTCTCTCTCAAAAATAAACATTAAAAATTTTTAACTTGATACTACTGAAAGTAATCTACACATTCAATGCAATCTCTATCAAAATTCCAGTGGTATTTTTCACAGGAACAGACAATACAATCCTAAAATTTGTGTGGAACCACGAAAGACTTTGAATAGCCACAGCAATCCCGAAAAAGAAAAAGGAAAAAAAATCCGGAGGTATCACAGTTCTTGCTCTCAAGCTCTACTGCAAAGTGATAGTAATCAAAACAGTATGGGTTAGCATAAAAACAAATACATGGATCAATAGAACAAAATAGGCATCCCAGTAATAAATCCACACATGTATGGTCATTTAAATTGTGATAAAGCAGCCAGGAATTCACAATGGAGAGAGGATAATCTCTTCGATAAATGGTATTGGGAAAACTGAACATCCACATGCAAAAAAAAAAAAAAAAAATGAAACTGGACCTTACTTACACCATTTGCAAAAATAAAATAAAAATGGATTAAATTCTTTAACATAAGACTTAAATTATGATGGATGATAATCTCCTTCACATTGATCTTTAGAATGAATGTTTTGGTTTGATACCAAAAGCTAAGGCAACAAAAGCAAAAATAAACAAGTGAGACTATGTTAATCTAAAATCTTCCTCACAGCAAAGGAATCCATCATCAAAATGAAAAGGCAATTTATAGAATAGGAGAAAATTTTTACAGACTACATATCAAATAAGGGATTAATACACAAGATATATAAGGAACTGAAAGTGAGGTGATGATTGTGTGAATTAACTCAAAGTTGAGAATCCTTTTACAAGGTATATGTAAATCAAATCATAATTTTGCACATTTTAAATATATTAACATTTTATTTGTTCATCATTATCTAAAAAAACTGATTTTAAAAAGTGGGAAGGACAAGACTCAGTTTATATTTCCCAAAATATTGTTCCATCACAAGTATCCCAAAGTTGTTTTTGCTAACCTCAACATCATATGGAATGAATCTGAAAGTTTCCTTTTGTTTGCTTTTCACTACAAATTTCATATCCTGAGGGGGGAAAAGAAACTAAAGCAAATACAGAGATGGAGAGAGCACATTTAAGCATTCTGTCACCTATTTTGTTTTTAAAATATCTGTCTCAGAATGAGAGTCAGTTACAGAACAAGCTTCCCTCTTCATCTTAAAGCTGTGACCAAAGCTATGATGTTGGAGCAAATATTGATCAAAAAAAAGGTGAGTTTGGGGCACCTGGATGGTGGTTGACTGTCCTACTCTTGATATCTGCTCAGGTCATGATCCCAGGGTTGTGGGATTGAGCCCTGCATTGAGCTCCATGCTGAGTGTGGAGCCTGCTTGAGATTCTCTCCCTCTCTCTCTCTCTCTCTCTCTTTCTCTCCCTTTACCCATCTCCCTGACTTGCACATACTCTCTCTCTAAAAATAAAAAATAAAAATAAAAACAGGTAAGTTTGAAAAACAGGTTGAGCAAAGGAGAGAAAAATAACACGCCCTCAGAATTTTGATTAAGTCCCAAATATATTGGTTTCTCAAAGGCAGAGTTGGCCAGTACAAAAATGGTGGGAGATTTATTTTTGACAATTCTGATTATGGCCTCTGAATTCTGACATACTAATTCCAACATACTTTAATTAAATCAGCATAAACTGAAGCCCCTTTGGAAGTACATTAAACTTTAGGGGTGAGAAAAACTTATGTACATCCAACCCCTGGACATAATGAGTGACTAAGTTGTATCTAATGAGATGGAAAGATAGATTAATCACGAATAAGAAGCATTAATATTATTTCTGGCTTGCATCTTTTCATAAGCACCAAAGCTCACATTGAACATTTATTTCTTAAGGTTTCAGCTTTTGACATTCTGGAATGCAAACATGTTAGTATGGATGTGATCTACATTTGCATTTATTCAATCTCTTTAAAATGGTGACATTAACAGTAACGAGCATAAGTTATAAATCATGTTATTTTTGCATCTGTAAGTTCAGGTGTAATTCTAACACATATTTCACTCATTACATGTGACATCTTAGTTTATGATACTTATAAGGGCTTCTTTAAATACCCAAGAATCAGTGCCTCCTATAAGTCAAATGCAACAGAACTTTAGTAATGGGAAAGGTCTACAAATGTAGTTGGAATAAAAAATTTTTTTGCTAACCCTGGTTCATGCCATGAAAACATGGCAAGTCTGGCTGTTGTTACATATTGAGCCTCTTTTCCTGCACATCCATTTTGATAGTCAATTATCCAAAACTGAAGATTTGGTCATTTACTTCTTGCATCCTGTATCTAAAGGCTACAAAGAGGGTAAATTTTGTGAGTTAACGCAGCTTTAGCTGTGAGAGAAATAAGCTATAAAGCTGGTAGTAATGGTCACTTTGACCTTGAGGTCAAATTTTGCAGGTCAGAATATTTATTATTAGGAGACTCTCTGTTATATAATCTAATTCTTCTGCAGTTTTGATGTAAGTAGAGGGTTGCCCCTAAATGCCCTTTCCTTCCTAAGTACAGCAGGGAAAATCGGGTGCTGAAATGATTGTCTGATAAGTTTTATTTCAGCAAGCAACAAAATCAATCAAGGATGTTCAATGGAAACCACAAAGAGGAGAGGATTAATGCATTATTTAGGGAAAAGAACTCTTTCTACTTCAAGCCTATGCCACACGTGTGAATATAATGAATGGCTGCCTGGATTCGTCTTTTGTTTGCACTCTGCTTTCACTTAGGCTATTTTTCATTACAGAGATTCCCAGAGGGTTTATTTTCATCTCAACTGATTTTTTTTTAAAGCGCCACAAAGGCAACTTCTAATTCACATTGATTTTAGGAAAAGGGTATTTCTCTGTTCATTCACAGGATGGAAATCAAGTTTAAGTGTATAAGTTGCACGTGATACGAAAAAGATGTTTTTCAGAGGTTTTCTTCTTACTGTTTCAGGTTGGAGAAAGTTTGCTCAACGCGTCGTAACAGTTAGAACCATCTGGGGGTTATTTTATCATTTTCAAAGGCTTCAATAAAAAAATAAATAAACATTCTCATATGTGATGGATTGCTGTATTTACACAGCATACGTAAAGAGAGCTTCCCTGTATCACCTTCGGGTGTCCCAAACTTCACCTGTTTTGTTTTGCTAGTAGCTCACCCCATTGTTTGTTTTAGACATGTATGCTAAACAGCAGCCTTTGTGGGCCATCTGATTCTCTCTACACATTAATACTTCCCACATACTGTATTGGAAACCCATTCCCTTGTTTTGCAAAATTAATTTGATGAAAACCAAGGGACCACATTTGAATAACTTTTCTCATATCCTATTAAAGTTATACGCATGACTTAAATGTGTTCTATTTTAGTAGTTAATTATTTAGTTGCATGGGTTTTCTGCTATCATTTCATCCATTCATAATATTTCTACTGGTTACTCGATATACACTAACCCCAGTAGTAGGCACTGATAAGCATTTCATTATATGCTTTGTTATATTTTATTATATTATATGAGTCTCATAACACATTCAGTACCGTAAAACCTTTTCATAGAATGCATGAAGGGATTTAAAAACGTGAGCCTTATAGTTATGGAAATATAGGGAAAAATTACCGATTCTGTTTGTGAGAAGGGCCTTTGAGTTAGAAGATAATCTGAGTTAGGTCTGTAAGAGTGAGCAGTCCTTATAAGGACAAGCAGCAGGGTAAGTGTGTAACAGCATGGATTCATTAAAAATTTGCAATAATTTCTCTTTGTGTATGAATTTGAGTAAGGGAATGGGGAATGAGTCAGCATGAGCATGAAAAGTATGCAGGAGTCAGATTATGATTGACTGTGTTTGTATATCTTATTTGTCCAACAGCATTTAACTCCTAGGTGTCCATGTTTCTTAAGATGGTTTATGTTAATTCTTGGTTGACGGACAACACAAATTCCCTAGGCAAATACGTTTCTTAAATTATCTTTTCTTATGGGAAATAGAACAAAGCAAGCAAGATTTTGTAGGTTTTCTAGAGACATAAGCTTTATCAAATATAACATTATGGAAACAATGGAGTTTTCAGTTTTACAGGCAAATGGTTTAACTAGAATAATAAAACAGAAGTATTATAATACAATGTATGTATATAAGAATGTATGTATTAAGCATATACTTACGGACAAGAATTTCATTTTGAATTTTTTAAAATATTGTATTTATTTTTAAGACAGAGAGAGACAGAGCGTGAGTGGGGATGGGGCAGAGAGAGAGGGAGACACAGAATCTGAAACAGGTTCCAGGCTCCAAGCTGTCAGCACAGAGCTCGCCGCGGGGGCTCGAACTCACGAACTGTGAGATCATGACCTGAGCCGAAGTCGGACGCTCAACCGACTGAGCCACCCAGGCGCCCCAAGAATTTCACTTTGAAATTTCATATGATAATTGTAAAACACTTCCTCACTCAATAATATATTTTGTGAGTTACTTTGTTTCTCTGAATAGTAATAATATTGCTTGTATCACTTACTCTTGCTATGTATCAAAACACCGCAAAAGTTAAAGGCTTAAAACAATAATAATTTATTATTTCTCATGATCCTGTGGGCTGATGGACAGTTCTTCAGCTGGTCTCACTGGGGCCCCCTGGCCTCTGTACTCAGCTGGTGTTTGTACTGGACTTGTTGACACAATTTCCTTGATTCTCTTCCACAGAGAGTGTCTTCATGGGTTTAGCTCAGACTTCAAACATGTTAGCTCAGGGTTCCCAAAGTATGAGCAACTTCTGAAAGCTTGGTCTGGAACTGGCATAGCGTCAGTTCTTTCACATTTTATGGGTCAAACAAGTAACTAAACCAGCCCAGATTTAAGAGATGGGAAAATAGTCCCTCTCTCTTTATAAAAGAAGTATCTTGTACAAATAAGACTGGAAAACATTGTTTTCCTCAATGTGAAATTATTTCTTGATCCCTAAACAGTAATTCTTGCATACTGAAAGTATTCAACAGTTATAGACACAGATAGAAAATCAAGCAACGCTTCACAGTATTCTGAGAAAAGTCACATAGAGTTGTTGTAAATTCCAGCATGCTTACATAGATAGCATCAAATTCCAGTGCGGTTCCTTGTCTCAGGTGATGGCCTCATGTGCACTGAGGAGGTCCCAGTGGCCTTGACCAAGCCAGTCAGCTTGGGTCACCCTGTGTCTCAAAGCCCCCGGGACGCTGATTTGATCCCAGAAGCAGGTTTGCAGCACATGTGTCCAAGCTCCTTGTAGACGCCAGATTGCATTGAAGGTACAGCAGCGTCCTTTCTGAGAGCATGTTGTGAACATCAGTCCAACTGAGCCATGAGGATTTTGTATCAAGATCTTTCCTCAGCCACTGACATTTTTCTTCTCTTCAAGAATACTGACATCTAAGCCTTTCTTAGATAGATGTGCACTTGAAAAGGCAAATACATGGGTGTCTGGGTGGCTCAGTCAGTTAGGCATCCAGCTCTTGATCTTGGCTCAGGTCTTGATCTCACAGTTCATGAGATGCAGCCCCATGTGGGGCTCTGCATGGACAGTGTGGAGCCTGCTTGGGATTCTCTCTCTCCCTCTCTCTCTGTCCCTTCCACCCTTGCAGTCTCTCTCTCAAAATAAATAAATAATATTAAAAATTTAAAGAAAAAAAAGCCAAATACATTAAATATCGATACATGGAATCATGGTTCCCCTGGAGTCTAAAACTCCAACATCAGTTTTCTTCTTCTCCTTTATTTTCCCCTCAAATTGGAAAATAATTTGGATGGACACCTTTGGAGGCAATCTATTATTATATCACTAGGGTCTCTTCCATTCTTTTCTTGAAAAATTTAGCAGTTTGGAAATGATAATATGCAAAATGTAAATATAAATGAAAAATAACATGATCACATTAATTTGCTCAACCCAAATTTGTGATTCTCAAGCCTATAATGCTGAAAAAAAAAGTACTTTTTGATACGAAGGAGGAGAAAGTCTTGTCAGTAAAGGATATAACTTGTAAACTAAGTTCTTTCTGCTGATATCATTGATTTCCCATGCGATCACTATTATTTTTTGTATGCTTACTTTGGGGCTATTTCCTCTTGTTTTAAGTTCAGAGCAGAAAAGCCTAGGTCATTTATTTAATATCCTTCTTCTTTTCTAATATAGGCATTTAGTGCAATGAATTGCCCTTAAATCCTGCTTTAGTGACAGCACCCCCCCAGTTTTGCTATGTTGGGTTTTTATTTTCATTCCATTCAAAATAAAGGTTAATGTCCTTTTGATTTAACTTTTAATATATGGTTTATTTAGAATAGTGATATATATAAAATATAAATGTATATTAGTATATATTAATATATTAATTATATTTAGATAAATATAAAATATATTATAAAATATAAATGTATATTAATATAATATTTATATATTTATATTAATATATTAATACATTAATATTAATATATAAATGTATATTATCTATTAATATACATTTATATTTTATAATATATTTTATGTTTATATATTCTATTATATTTTAATATATTTATATACTATATAAATATATATCCTATATATTTATATATTTGATATGATTTATATTAATATATGTTTTATTCAATATATAATCTGTATATATTAAAATACAAATATAATTAAATATATATATAAAATAGTGCCTTGATCCTACATACCATGACCTGAGCTGAAGTCGAGTCTGATTTCAACTGATTGAACCACCCAAGACCCTCTTCACTACCTTTTTAAGAGGTTTTAAAATTTTTTTTTAATGTTTATTTATTTTTGAGACAGGGAGAGACAGAGCATGAACGGGGGAGGGGCACACAGAGTGAGAAGCAAGCTCCAGGCTCTGAGCTGTCAGCACAGAGCCCAATGTGGGGCTCAAACTTAAGGACTGTGAGATCATGACCTGAGCCGAAGTCGGATGATCAATCGACTGAGCCACTTAAGAGGTTTAACTGTGAAGGAAATAAGATTTCTTTATATGTATTCCTGTATTTGTGATTTCAGTACTCTTCACTTCCACTGGTAGATGCAGGTCTTCTGGTAATGAAGCCTTTGAAATGTTAAAAAGTCTGTATTTAATTTGCTTTGAAAGACACTTTCTCTAGATAAGGAATTGTGTTGGATGTTTTATTTTTCTTTTAGTACTCTATAAAGAGCTTGCCTTGATTCTGACAAGTCTGTTGTCATGCGTTTTTCCGTTGCTCTGTGTGCCCTTTTTTCTTCGGCTGCTTTTATTGATTATAAACAATTTTATTATCTTTTTTGTGTGTAGTTTTCTTCATGTTTCTTGTGGTTGCAGTTACTGAGTGTCTTGAATTTGTGGGTTTATAATTTTCATAAGACATAATTTTTCAAAAATGTATCTGCCTCTCCCCCGCTTTGAAGGCTCCCTTTATTTGTGTGTAAGGCCAGGCGAAGTTGTTCCGGGTCTCACTCCTGGCCTGTTTTGTCTTTTTTTTCCCCCAGTGTTTTTTAATCTCTGTTTTAGTTTGGTTAGTGTCTAATGCTGCATCTTCAAGTTCACTGAAGTTTTTTTTTTTCTAATATCTAACTTGTGTTTAGTCCCATCTAGTGAATTTTTTACCTCACATACTGTAGTATTTTTCTTCTCTCAAGTCCTAACTGCTCTGACTGTTATAAAATTCAACACGTGTCCTCAGCCCAGTGAGACTTGAGCTTTCTGCTCTCAATCTATTCAACGCCGTGGGTTGCAAATCCCCTACAGGAAAATGCTGGCATGAATGTGGAGTTCTTTTGGAGCGCTTTCACTTCTCGGGCATTACTTTCCAATGCCTTCAAATGATTGCTGTGCTTTGTCCAATTTTTATGCTGGTCTTCAGCAGGAGGATTAAACTGATAGAAACTTCTCAGAAAGGGCAGAATCAGATGCACATAGCTGAAGAACTTAGAAAAAGATAACACGGGCAGTTAGGACATTCTAGAAAATCATATAAATGCTAAAATAAGGTTTACACATTAATAATTTCAGTAAATGTATTCATTAAATGGTGAGCCATAGATTAGTTCTGGAAGATAAAATAATAGAATTATTTTAAGTATCAGAATAAAAATATGCAGAGGTGGACATTTTAAGCCCATGAAGAGATTCTGTTATGAAATTCAGAATACCTAACACATGAATATTAAGAGATTCAAATGAAGTAAAGGAACTGCCACAGTTAAAAATCAAATAATGATCCTATAAATAATAAAATCCAACAAATCACACACTGGACTGATAAGAAAGACATACATCATAATACATCTACAGGTAAGATTTTTAAACTCCAAGGATAAAAAGAAATCATCATAAGCTTCTAAACAGAAAAAAACAAGTTGTTCTTTAAGTCAGATTGGCAGTGGTTCTGGACCAGTGAAAACTAGAAACAAAAAAAAAAAAACCACAAATATTGAGAGAAAAAGATTATTCAAAAAATTTATATCCTTGTAATATGGTATTTAGAGGTTATGATAAAAATATATATTGGTAAATATGAAAAAATATACAGAGTATATTAGCTTAGCACACAGCTAATAGTATACTTTTGAACTAATTAAAACTTTTTGACCAGTTATTTATTTAGTTAGTTAATGATCTATGTACATATGAAAATGTATAGGTTCTACTTAGATATGTGAGACTCGTTCTATAAATATATAATAATTTAGCTTGATTAAATATAGCATTTAACTCTTGTGACTTCATTGTGTTTTGTCTAATTCTAAAGAGATATTTTGAAGTCTTCCACTGTATATGATATTTTTAATAAAGTTATTCTTGCGATCTAATAGTTTTGGTTTTATGCTTTTGGCTACTATGTTTCATATATATAATTTGTAATGGTTTTCGCTTTTAATTTACATTTTGTTAATGTTTACTTGTATTCTGTTTATTGACTTTAGTTTACACGTATCTATAATAGCTATGCTAGATTCTTTATTTTCTACTTTCCTTTTTCACTTTAATTTTTTTTTTTTTTTTTGAGGTTCCTGAGTGGCTCAGTTGGTTGAGTGTCTGACTTTTGATTTTAGCTCAGGTCATGACCCCAGGGCTGTGTGATCAAGTCCCATGTTGGGGTTCACGCTGAGTGTGGAGCTTGCTTAAGAGTCTCTCTTAAAAAAAAAGATTTTTTGTTTGCAACTCCTGGTTCACCCAGTGGGTTGAGGGCTGACTCTTGGTTTTGGCTCAGGTCATGATCTCACAGTTCATGAGTTGGAACCCCAGGTTGGGCTCCATGCTGACCAGACTGTGCCTGCTTGAGTTTCCCTTTCTCCTTCTCTCTCTACCTCTCCCCAACTCATGCCTGCTCTCTTGCTCTGTCTCTCAAAATAAATACATAAACTTTAAAAAAAAAGAATTTTTGTTGTTTAGCAATTTTATCAGAATCTGTCTTGTAATGGGAATTTCTAGTTTATTCACATTTAATATATGGCAGGTATATTTTATTTTTACACTTTGCAACTTACATTGTTTCCTTCATTTTTAAAAATTATTTTGATATAACCAAGGTTTTTTTGCACTGTATTTTCCCTTGAGTTAGTTTATGAGATCTTCTCTCCTTTTCTAGTCCCTTTAAATTTAGTTTTCTCTATCACACTTATTTATAAGATAAATTCAACTTAGAATACTTTTTAACTGGAAATTTAGGCAGGAAATTCATGCACTGGGAACTGTAGGCATGCTTCCTTTTAGATGAATGTTGCTTATAACATTTAAAGGTAAATTTAACAATTCCTACTCAACCATGATACACCTTTCCATTTACTTTCATTTCTGCATCATGGGGAAAGATGAAAGATGAATTTTGGCTCTTGAGGTATTATCCTGACAAAATGGTTGCCATCTGTGTTTACAATACAGAGCATTGCCTATGCAGTAGATTTATAATAAATGTTCTACCTCTATGTTTTAGCTGTCACCACCTTAATCCATTCTTATAGGTCAAACAATGTGTTAGAGACTGTAACTGGTTAAAACACAGGCGACTCTCCCAAATGTGAAGTTGACATAACAGAGAACATTAATAAAATTACATGTTGACCTATTTTTAAAGTCCCCATTTAGAGCTGCGTCACTTTCAAAGGTTTCAAAGGATCTGCCCTATATATTTTTAGGTCAGAATAGCAGTAGAAGTAAAGGTTCTCCTGATGGATGAGCTAATTTTGCATTTCACTAAAACACAGTTATAAATAGTTACTAATGATTTTTTAGAGGCTTTGATGGCTTCTAGCACACTATACATATTAATTACCTAATCATTCTAAGCTCTTTGATTTTTCTCAAGAGGAAGATGCTACAGGAAGTCAAAGAATTTATAGCTTGAGTCTGCAGATGCATCAAATAGATACAAAGCATGGATCACATGGGTCATACGGGCCACGTGTGACAGGCAAAGCCATACAATGGTGTGCAGCAATTGTGATAACCACACTGTGTTAATCCAGGTTTCTTGGAAGCTTGCGTAAACAAAACAAAACAAAACAAAAACATACATTTTAAAACTGTTGCCATTCCAGAACTATAGAAGGAACACTACAAGGTCTTGAGGCAGAGAGAGAAGAAAATGTGAATGTATTCACCAGGACAAACCAGGTTATGCTGTGGTAACAAGCAATCCCTAAATCTCAGTGCCTTCTAATGGAAGATATTCCTTGTTTCTTTTCTTTTCTTTTTTTCTCACACTGGTTCAGTGCAAATTGCTCAACTGTCATTGACATCATGGTAACTTGAAGTCCTGGGTCAGTATAATAGCCACTTTGGATATTGGATATTGGATATTGACTGTTGCCTTGTCAGAAATAAGAGACTTCTGGAGAGTCTCACACTAGTAAGTGAATGCCCCACTCATATCCACATGTTATCAATTTACAACTCTTTGGCCAGAAATGTCCATGTGACTCTGCCAACCCAAGAGTCATAAAGTGTGATTCTTTGGTGATTAACACTATCTCACAGCATATTGCACAAGCTGTGTTGCCTTTATATTTGCCTCATGAATTTTCTTTGAATTTTCTGATATGCACTATCAGTGTTAGGTCCTTTTTTCATGAAGATTTTGTAGCAGATTACATGTCAAATACAACCAAGTTAATCATGACCAGTGGACGCACGGTAAAGGCCATTAGATGTTTCCTTAAATTCATCTGAGGTAAATTATATGTTTGATTAATATATGACAAAGAACTTTAGGACTTTATGAAAACAAATCTTTTGGTAGAAAAGGAAAACAAAAAACATTGACTGAAGTAAAACTAAGTGTAATAAAAAAAAAACATATCCTGTATATTTCCCTTTTTTCTATGTTAATAAAATAGTTTATAGCTGTATAATATTTCATTTAATAGAAACATCATGATTTGTTACCTTTTTCCTATTTTGAACCTTTTATGTTTCATATTTTCAATGTCATAAACATCATTAAAATGGATATGTACATGCAAAGTGGTTTTTTTTTCTGAATTTTAGGTTATTCATGTAAGACAAATAGAAATGAGGTTACTAAGACAAATATTAATATGTTCAAAGCTCTTTGCCAAATTACTTAGCTGTTGAAACGTTTATTTATTCAAAAATATTTATGGTAGACAACACCATGTGCCAGTCACTTTCCTAGTTGACCATGTGGTCAAGTACACACACACACACACACACACACACACACAAATGAATGTTCTCTGGTGTTAAGAATTTCTATTCTAGTAGGGTAAAACTAATAATTAGAGAGTAGATTAACAAAATATTTTCAGACAACCAAAAGTGCCGTGAAAACAGTGCACAAAGATACTATGACAGAGACTGGGAGCCTCTTTAGGAAATGGGGACAGGAGCGCCTGGGTGGCTCAGTTGGCTGAGCGTCTGACTTCGGCTCAGGTCATGATCTCACAGCTCGTGAGTTCAAGCCCCGTATTGGGCTCTGTGCTGACAGCTCAGAGCTTGGAGCCTGCTTTGGGTTCTTTGTCTCCCTCTCTCCCCCTCCCCTGCTCATGCTGTCTCTTGAAAATGAATAAGCGTTAAAAAAAAATTAAAAAGAAGGAAATGGGGACAGAAAACTCTCTAGGAAGGTTTATTTGAGCCAATGATGACCTGTATTGAGAGGAGCCATCAAAGTAACATGTTTGTGTAAGATCTTTCATAAGTATAAGAATTCCAGTCTCATTGTGTAAGGGCAGCTATAATTATTCTTAGTTATTTAACTTTGTAGATTTTTTAAACAAAAATGACCTGAGTTGAAGGTAGACACTTAACTGACTGAGCCTCCCAGATGCCCCAGTCTTGGCTTTCTAGTGATATAGATACAGAACCAACAGAAAATCTCCCTTTCTAGATAGATAGATAGATAGATAGATAGATAGATAGATAGATGGTAGATAGATAGATGATAGATAGATAGATGATAGATAGATAGATGATAGATAAATAAAATAAATAAATAAACAATAAAATAGTTAAACCTCAAGCAAGAGTTAGAAAGATAAAAAGAGAAGACACAAATTACCAATATTCTTAATAAACACAATATCACTTCAGACCTTTTGGACATGAGAAAGGTAATCACAGACAACATAATTGTCCATGTAGAAATCCCAAGAAATTTACAAATAAACAAAACACATACACACACACACACACGCACACACACACATATACACACACATACACATACATCTCTCCTACAACTAGTAAATGAGCTTATCAGGGTTATAGGATAAAACGTCATCACATGAAGATTAATTTTATTTTTATACATAAAATTGGAATAAAAATAAAAAAGTACATTGTTTTAACTGTTAAGTCTAGGTGGTCACTAGACTGTTGGCGATCATAATTGCAATGTATACAAGTGTCAAACTACTGTGTTGTACACATGAAACTAAGAGAATATTTTATTTCAGTTATACTTAAATAAAAAATTAAAATAAATAATAAATTAAAATATGAGTAAGGGAAAAACCATTCGTTTATGGTGTCTGCACTTTCAATGTAGAATTCTTCACTTTTTATGATACCCTTTCCCCCATCAGTTTTAGCAACATTGCCAGCAGTAATAAGTGGAAGTGAAGACGTATGCAGTAACAGGAAGTAATAAAAAAAATAGACAACAAAATCCAGATAACTTTAGTCTATAGTCTGTGATACTGGAGAGAGAAAAGTCCTTGAGTTAAGGCCACAAAGTGGTGGAGTAGAGTCACTGTCCTCTTATTATCTGCAAAAGAGATGGCTGAGCCTAGGATTTTGCCTGGAAGTGACTCTGGCTTTGGGGCGGGAAGTGCAGGTTCCTGGGAATTTTGCTGATCTAGAGTTTATGTCCCTTTTGCTTTGACCATCTAAATACAACCTTCACGGGGGCACCTGGGTGGCTCAGTAGGCTAAGTGACAGACTTCAGCATAGGTAATGATCTCACAGGTTCGTGGGTTCAAGCCCTGCTTTGGGTTCTGTGCTGACAGCTGGGAACCTGGAGCCTGCTTCAGGTTCTGTGTCTCCCTCTGTCCGCCCATTCTCCACTGGCACTCTCTCTCTCTCTGTCTCTCTCTAAATAAACATTAAAAATTTTTAAATACAACCTTTATGAAAAGTGTATTAAACAAGACAAAACATGACTGGTATCTGTATTTTTGCCTCAAGAATTCCTGATTTCTCCTGTTCTTTGATACCCATCACATGTTAATTTCTTTAAATTCTCCTTCCCTATTTAATTTCTGCTTTTCAGCAGAAGGATTCTTGTCTCTTTGGTGAGGTGGAGCCCCTGTAATTCACTCACCACTAAGGCTCTCATGCTATGTTGGAAGAGATCTGATGAATCCAGATAATCAAAGATCCATTTTAATTAATGACATACTAATCAGTAATATTCACATTCTTACCTATAATGCTGATCCTATAGCACTGAGGGGAAGTTTACAGCAGAAAAAAGAAACATGTACATTTAGCAATTATGGAACTTAATACTATTAAGGATAAATTATGGAACTTTATCCTCTATAAATCATCAAGGAAAAAGCAAAACTTTCAATCTTTCTTTTGAAACAGAGTGAGTAATTTCCTACATAGTAAAAGAAACATGGAATTAGGAATTATGCAAACATGTATTTAAATATAAATGTTGCAGGGCGCCTGGGTGGCTCAGTCCGTTAAGCGTCTCCTTTCAGCTCAGGTCATGATCTCACCGTTCATGAATTCAAGCCTGGCATCCGGCTCTCTGCTGTCCATGCAACACAAGTTTCAAATCGTCTGTCCCCCTCTCTCTCTGCCCTTCCCCTGCTCATGTTCTCTCTGTCAAAAATAAAAGTCAATAAAAACTTTTTTAAAAGTTATTAAAAAATAATAAATAAATAAATAAATAAATAAATAACTATAAATGTTGCCTTTCACTTGCTGTATGGTTTTGGAAAACTTTTTAACTCTTAAGAGTCTCAATCGCTTCATAATACCATAATAGCAACCACATTATAGAATTTATATAAGGATTAAGAGAGATAATAATTTTAGTAGAGAATCTTGAACAGTTTGAGGACCAGGTGAGTTGCAAACTATTGTAATTATCATTTTTCTATGGAAAAATGCATTTTCTATGGAAAAATGCATTTACGAAGCATTTTTCAATTCTGTGCTCTGTGTGTCATTTTATCTAAACAAATTATATTGCCTCAATTAATTGATACAGGAATATATTGGACCTATCCATTTACAGTCCTGAGTATTGATAAAAGTATGATAGAAAATTCCCTAGAGGTTTTTTGCCGTTTATAAAAGGAAAAAGCAATAAAAGCTCTCAGGCATCTACATAAACCAATTACTTTGTAAAGCTATACATGTAGTCTAAACTTTTTATTTGTGGCGTGTTTTATTGTGTTCAACTGAGCAGTCCTGTTTGCTTTCCAAGTGATGGATTAGATTTGTGCCTAAGCTTTAAAAAATAAGTGATTAGTTCTGTTCTCTTTAATAGCATTAAGATAGAAAGGACAGAAAGCTTATAGCAAAAAGAGGAAAAGTGTACATTTAGTAATTATGGAACTTAGGACTTGAAGTTGTTGAAGAGTTCAAATTTTAATCAACTTTCTATCATATTGTTTAACTTACCTGCTCATGGTATTATTGACCTGATCATGTGGATAGGATAGCAAGTATTTACATATATATACATATATATATATATATATAAAGTTATATGAAATATACATATAATGAGTTTATTTATTCATTTATATTATTTATTATATTGTGTATATATATATATATATATATATATATATAGTCTACAGTAAACACACCTAAAAGAATAGACTTACAAAATTCACAAGAGGACAAATTGTTAAGGAGAGCACATTAGATATAAAGTAGGAGATGAAGGCCTTCTGTGCCATGCCACCATACCTCATATTAATTAACATTTACTGAGGATTTAGCTCTGTGCAAAGAGCCTTATGTACCTTGTAAAATTTAATTTTCACAAAATCTAATGAGACAGCTATAATTATTACCCACCTTTTGCAAACATTTCTAAGGATTTTCAGATAGCAGTGACAAAGCTGGGGTCTTGAGACCCCATGCCTGGCCTTGAACAAGATGATACAGCCATATACTACCTCTTACCCCTTTTGAATCCCAGAAAAGTAGTTGCCTACCTTAAAAGCTGGAAAGTACCTGTACAAGATGTTCTATAATTCTGCAAATGTCCACTACTTATATAAAATTTCCTGTTCATTTGGACATTTGTTAACGTTTCTGTTTTGCTCTTTTTTTAATGCTTTTTTTTTTGACATTTATTTTTGAGAGACAGCGTGTGAGTGGGGAAGGGGCAGAGAGAGAGAGGGAGACACAGAATCCGAAGCCGGCTCCAGGCTCTGAGCTGTCGGCACAGAGCCCCACATGGGGCTTGACCTACAAATTGTGAGACCATGACCTGAGCTAAAGTCGGATGCTCAACTGACTGAGCCACCCAGATGCCCCTCTGTTTTGCTCCTTCTAAAATTATTTGGCAATTTGAGCAGTTCCTCAGAGTAATGAAGGATGCACTAAAATATTTCAGAGGCAATCATTTATGCACTGCGAGAGTCTGTCTCAATGTATCTGTGTACGATTTAGTGGAGAATCATTTTACTTCTTTAACACTTTTATGATCATAAAAACTATATGTTAGATGTAGTTACAAAGATAAGTTACTACAGGTATAAAATAAATACCATATAAAATAGCAGTGTTCCTGCTTCAATTGATAGGGATAGATTCTCTTGCCATCTTTTCTTGTAATCTTCTTTCTTTCTCTTTAAAGCCTTGTCACTATAATTCAACCGTGTGGTAACATTCATGGTGCCCATAATTCCACTGGGATGTGAGAATCCCATAATGTGTGAACTGGGACAGTTCTATCATATTGCCTTGGGCACTGTATATCTTTTAGTCTGAGTTTATAGAAATAACTCTAACTCTGCTTTCTGTGTAAGACAGAGGTGAAATATTCTATGTTCTGAATAGTGGATTGAGAAAAGAGCTTAAATTTTGCTGTTGTTGTTGACAGTAACTTTCTATCTTAATCAAAAATTATCAGGTGATACTAAGTTATAGTGGGAGTTATTTACTTTTTTCATATTTTTATTTTCTGGGGAAGTGGTTTATTTTTGAAATGATTTTGTCAATTCATACTGTATACACTTGGACAGTGAACTATGATTGGAATAATCAGACATAAAAATATGGCCCCAGCCAGCAAGAGGTTCATACCTGAGGTTGAAAAGTTGCATGAAAAAGAAATAAATTTGATATTATCATAACTGTTTAATGATAGAAAGGAGATAGAATAAGTATATGGCATAGATAAGGGAAAATTACCATAGATCTCACTGGAAATTTTGCTTGTGAGTGGTGGGATTTAACTGTCTTAGAATGCTTAAGGAAAATAGCAGCAAAAAAGCTGTATTTTGAAAAAAATGCATAAATTGCAGCAGAAAATATCTAGGAGGTCAACAGGTTTTTGTCGCTGTTGTTGTTTACTTTGTTAGCATAACATAACTGCTTCCCTCTTCAGTTGTGGTCTCTACCCTGTCATCTGGAATGCTTGACAAGGAAGACATAACGAACCAAATAGTCAGATTATTTTCTAATTATCATTTTCAGCAGTGCAGCCTACCAGATCCTCCACAATATTAGATCTTTGATTAATTAAATGTTTTCATTCTTTCAACACTGTTCTAATAATGATCTGGGAATAGAACGGAAGAGTAAATTCTTTGCTTATAGTCTAATGGAAGAATCAAGTAGCTACAATAAATCAAATCTACAGATACTGAAAGAAATGTCACTACATACAATGGTAAGACACAAACAGAATGCATAAAGAAGAATATATAAATATCTTTTTAAAGACAGGGAAATTATCAATTATAACAAATTTCTCCTTTCTCCCATCTCCATTTATGATAATAATAATAAATAATAATAATACAAACATTTTCTCCATTTTGGGGGCAAATACTTTGAAAATTCTCACAAAGGGAAGTAAGATTCCCTAAGAGATATGCTTTCAAGTAAAAGTACATAATTCCTAAACTACTTTAAAACAAACAATGCCAGGGGTGCCTGGGTGGCTCAGTCTGTTAAACTTCCGACTTCAGCTCAGTTTGAGCCCCCCCCCCCCCCCCCCCAGCTTCGGGCTCTGTGCTGACAGCTCAGAGCCTGGAGCCTGCTTCAGATTCTGTGTGTCCTTCTCTCTCTGCCCCTCCCCTGCTCATGCTCTGTCTCTCTCTGTCTCAAAAATAAATAAAAGAATTAAATAAACAAACAGACAAACAATGGCAGTAAAACTCATGGCTTTTGGTCTGTTAACTGGGTGTACTTGTGCAGAGAGAAATGAATCAATCTGAACCACAAAGAGATCTTTTACTTTTAACTGCTAGTTATTTTTTTAAAGTTTGGTTATTTACTTGAGACAGAGAGAGATTGAGAGAGAGAGAGAGAGAGAGAGAGAGAGAGAGAAAGCAGAGGGGCAGACAGAGAGGGAGAGAGAGAAAATCCCAGACTCCATGCTCTCCGCACAGAGCCTGACACGGGGCTTGAAGAGATTTTTTAGAGGAAATGTCTTCTGAGGGGGAAGTTTGAATAGAAAAGCAAAGCAAATCTTTCAGTTGAGAGAGGCTTGAAAAGACAAGTCTACGGATGCATATTTAAAATTTTAAATTTAGTATATTTTGCACATAAATCATTCTTCCCCTCAATCCTAGAGAAACTTCAGCACCTTTTTCTTTGATTCTCTTTTGGGATAGACTTGCTTCCGGTGAAAAGAATAAATTTAGAGCCAAATCCTGCCTTAGGGCTAGCACAGGTCAAATTAGGGGCTGTCCACAGAAGGCTAGTCACACATAGGTTATGTAAATTATGTAAAGTAAAGGTGCTTCAAACTCAAGCACCATTGTACTGCTGCTGTGCTTAGAGAAAGAAAGGAAAAAGTGAGTTTATTTGATTGAGTTACACCTTAAAGTGGCCTTCCTTAAATTCTTCTCTTATAAGGTAATTTAATGGTTGTAGATTATTTTAAAGAAAATTGAAGTTTTATTGGAAAAGCTAGATGGAAATGCAACAAATTAGTTAAACATACCAGTTTAAGCATGAAATGTAGAGCCCATATAACAAAAATGGTTCTTTAGATTTGTTAAGAAATAGACAATTCAAGAAAATTATTGCCTTCTCTTAAAATAAGAATTTAACTCTCATATAAGGAGACATGCAATTCTCAAAGTGTTCTTAAAAATAGGTTTCTTCAGGCTAAATGATGATAATTATTAATTTACAGACTCTCTTGCTACTCCTAATTATTAAATTAGTTCATTATATCCGTTTTTGCATGGGGCTTATCTTTAGGTACACTATTTCCACAAGTCATATTTTATATGAATTCATATATATTTAATATATATGTCTAAAATCAACAACAAAACTTATATTGAGAAATTAGTCCCTAAATTGGTTTTAAAGGAGTCACATATCATACATAAATTCATTTTTTTCTTCTGAATGAATTTCATGTCGCACCTTAAAAATTAATATTACGTATAGTATATGACTACTTAAGTGATAACTTTCAAGTAGATTATAAAATTTCTTTTTTTTTAATTTTTTTTAATATTTATTTTTCAAGGAAAGAGATACAGAGCGTGAGTGGGGGAGGGGCAGAGAGAGAGGGAGACAGAATCTGAAGCAGCCTCCAGGCTCTGAGCTGTCAGCACAGAGCTCCATGCAGGGCTCCAATTCAAGAACAGTGAGAACATGACCTGAGCTGAAGCCAGATGCTTAACCTACTGAGCCACCCCGGTGCCCCAAAGTAGATTATAAAATTTCTATTAATTCTCCAAATGTCTAAGATATAAGAAATTAACATTAGATATTAAACTGTTAAAATGTCAGTGGATTTGTCTCACGTAACAAATCAATTGTTTAAAGCAATAAATGATATATTTGATTTCCTATTTGCAATGTATAAATCAGTTTATAGCTTTTCTATCCCAATACATATCCAGTGACCCTACAGAAAAAAAAATTAAGAACACAAGTTTTCTATTTAAATTGTAGCAGTGTTTACTTACAAATACTTACATAAAGAGTTGAGATCAGTTAACAATAATACCATAATTCAAACCAGAAAGATATTTCTGAATAAGTATAAAGGACAAAGTATTTTGGAAGGACTTTTTTTTTAATGTTTATTTATTTTTGAGAGAGACAGAGACAGAATACGAATGGGTTAGGGGCAGAGAGAGAGAGACACACAGAATCCAAAGCAGGCTCCAGGCTCCCGGCTGTCAGCACAGAGTCCGACGCGGGGCTCAAACTCACGAGCTGTGAGATCATGACCTGAGCTAAAGTCCGACCCTCAACCAACTGAGCCACCCAGGCACCCAAGGACAAAGTATTTTGATTCAAACCCTTTAAGAGGCCAACTCCCTTACAAGGAAAATTTTCAGGAACACTTTGTGATTTGAGAATAAACATGTATTAATTATTCACTGTTAAATAATAATGAATAACAAAATTTAGAGTAAAAAGAATTAAAGTTCAGTTTAGATAATGTTCAATATACTCTGGAAAGATTTTTGGACCACTGTAAGTGTTGATTTCCATGAAGTTATTTGCAGCATATGAACTCGAGAAAGTTTTAGAATCTGTCATGGGAATGGTTCTTTGCACAGTTATCTGAAACAGTACCGATTTGTAAATGCCCAAAAATGTCTCAGCGTAAACTGTAAAGAAAATATTCTATTGACAACTTTACCTTAAAGAAACTCATGCATGCACAGAGATTTTAATGTTAAAGGCTATTATTTTTTTTGATGCTTCCCCTTGGTGTGGGACCTGAATGGAGAGTATAGAACCACGCTTTGTCTTCTGTTTCATCTAGACCATAAAAAGGTGCAATGTAATTATGAACACCTCTCTAACAAGTGAATTAATTTATTTCACTTAAGATTATTCTTACCAAAGCCTACCCACTGTCCATAAGAGGGCTCTTGCAAGGTTTGCTTAATCTGTCTTAGAAGAGAATCAAGTAACAATAGACCTTCAGTGAACTAAGTAACTCTCAGACCCTAAGAAATCCAGTCCAATCTGTTCTAAGTATTGCAGCCCCGAGACCTGATAACTTCATATTGGCTCCTTAAGCACATTAGCACAGAATGAGTTAGGACCCAGGGAGAATAGACCTACTTTTCTTCTTATTAGAATACATATTAAAGTTTATTCAGTTCCTTGATTAGTACATGCTTCTTTCTCACCACACCTTCTCCCTGCTCACCTGGGCAAATATACTCGTGCTTCAAATCTCAGCTTAGATATTTCTTCTTTCTCTTGTAGTTTCTCTTGTAGTTTTCCCGGGACTCTGAAATTGGGTTACATGCCTAACTTATGTTCCCACAGCACCCTGTAATTATCATACTTGCTTACATTTTCCTGTTTCTTTGTCTATAGCTTTCTTCCACCAAACTATAAAGTCAAGGTTACTGCCAGATACTCAACATCAAGCACTCTGCCTAGTATCACAGGAATCAATACCCATTGAAGTAATATTCACTTGAGGGAATTTATAACGATTTGTAATCATTTGAGAGATGGAATAATTGAATTATCTGGATTGCTAAAACTCATGCCGTCCTTACTATATACACTAGCTTATTTAATTGTCTTCCTTCCCCCATAATATGTGATATGCCCAGAACTGAGCATGTGATCGAAGCTTATTATCTTCTCCAACAGTTAGTGAATGTATACGTCAAGGAACAAATGAATAGCTATTGCTGGGAAGCTAAAAAAAATCATATTTATGTCCTTTTTGTAGTCTTTTTTTTTAAATTTTTTTTAACGTTTATTTATTTTTGAGACAGAGAGAGACAGAGCATGAACGGGGGAGGGTCAGAGAGAGGGAGACACAGAATCTGAAACAGGCTCCAGGCTCTGAGCTGTCAGCACAGAGCCCGACGCAGGGCTCGAACTCAGGGACCGCGAGATCATGACCTGAGCCGAAGTCGGCCGCTTAACCAACTGAGCCACCCAGGCGTCCCCTTTTTGTAGTCTTTATGGTTTGTTTGCCATGTAAGCATTTGTAGGGTGTAGACTCAGAAGACAATATTTCTGGCTAAGGAAGAATTTAGAAAAAGGCACGATTTGTTCTGGAAAGATAAAACAGCTGGTTTTTTTTAATGGGATCTTATTGGTTTCAGGATTTTAATTTTTTTACACAGCACTTTTTTTTTAACATTTATTTATTTATTTTTGAGAGAGAGAGAGAGTGTGTGAGTGGGAAGGAGGCAGAGAGAGAGAGAGAGAGAGAGAGAGAGAGAATCTCAGGCAGGCTCCCCTCTGTCATCAGAGACCCAGACGAGGGGCTCGATTTCATGAACCGAGATCACGTAACCAAATGAGCCATCAAGTCACCTCTGCTCAGCATTTTTTTTTTGATATCTTATAAATGTAACTAAAACATTTATTGACAATGATTTAACTTGCAATATTAAATGGACACAGATCATATATTTGCTTTTAAAGAATAATCTACTGGGGCGCCTGGGTGGCTCAGTCGGTTAAGCGTCCAACTTCAATTCAGGTCACGATCTCGCAGTCCGTGAGTTCGAGTCCCGCGTCGGGCTCTGGGCTGATGGCTCAGAGCCTGGAGCCTGGTTCCGATTCTGTGTCTCCCTCTCTCTCTGCCCCTCCCCCGTTCATGCTCTGTCTCTCTCTGTCTCAAAAATAAATAAACGTTAAAAAAAAAAAAAGAATAATCCACAAATATATAGAGACTCTGATGTTATTTCTCAGCTTCTCTTGAGTATTTCCTTTCAGTGAATGAATTGGTACAGTGCTTGTAAGAAACGTCTGTGTTCTCGGGGTGCCTGGATGGCTCAGTTGGTTAAACGTCCAACTTCGGCTCAGGTCACCTTTCACGGTTTGTGAATTAGAGCCTTGTGGTGTCGGGATCTGTGCTGACAGCTCAGAGCCTGGAGCCTGCTTCAGATTCTGTATCTCCCTCTCTGTCTGCCCCTCCCCTGCTTATGGTCTCTCTCTCTCTCTCTCTCTCTCTCTCTCTCTGTCAATATAAATATTTAAATTTTTTTTAAAAAAGGACACTTCTGCATTCTTTTGCTTTTTCATTTTCTGGTTCTGTGGGGTCTGTTTGGGGATGACCACTTCTTTCTACAGGTATAAATTATAACCCCGGGTTTTAGGAGCTGAAGAGGACGGGTTTTTGAAAAGCTAAATCCAGTTAGTGAATATGTATACAGAATAGGCATCAAGCCTATGAACAAAAGAACAAAGCTGTGAAAGGAGCAAATGAGAGCGTGGTAGACAATGGAAGGCCAGAGTCCAAAAGAAACAAAGCCGAGGAACAGGTCTGAAATGGTAGCTTTGATGAGTGCTCCCAATGTTTCTTGTTTCACTTATAAATGTCTCCTGTACCTAGAGTTTTACATTGAATGTGGAGTCTCTTAGGAATTTCTCTTGCAAGTTTTTCAAGAAGTTGATAGAAGGGAGGTGAAGATTCCACAGCTTTTTTCTCTTGTCTTTGGATCCTTTCGAATGACTGATATCATACTGGACTAAACTTTACTCTTCCTTTTCAATAATGACCAATTATCTTTTACTAAATTTGTATCATCCCAATTCTCCAGCCCCTTGTCACTAAAGTAAGTAGGTCTTGCTAAATTTGATCCTCTGTTCCTTCAGGAGGGAAGGTATGAACTAAGGCATGGTCCAAATCTATATTTCCACATGTTTTGTAAATAGTTTCATTGGCATATGACAATATCTATTCCTTTACACATTATCTATGTCCTCTTTTACCAAGATACAGTTGAGTAGTCGAAATAGAGACTATATGATGCAAAACACCTAACCTATTTACTCTCAGCCCTTTACAGAAAAGTCTCAAGGTGTAGCCTTTACACCAAGTTGAATTCAGATTATAAAAGATCGCTATTGAGGGTGCCTGGGTGATTCAGTCCGTTAAGTGCCTGACTTCAGCTCACGTCATCATCTCAGGGTTCATGAGTTCAAGCCCCACATCCAGCTCTGTGCTGACATCACAGAGCCTGCTTCAGATCTTCTGTCTCCCTCTCTGTGTTCCTCCCCTGCTTGCACTCTCTCTCAAATTTAAATAAAACATTAAAAAAAAAATCTCTCTTGAAGACAGCCTCTTTATTTTTCCTTGATGTTACTTTATCTGTTAATCTTCAGACGAATAAAATTAAGAATTGATTAAGTTTAATTGCTACTAGTGCACCCATACCTGACTAATGCACCCATGATTAGTATGACATTATTGACAATTTTCCCTTTATAGTATTTTCATTATATGAACCCAAACTTTATCTTGAAAGTAATACAAACTCGTAAGAAGTACCAGGACTGTACCACTAATAGCTTTTTACAGAGGAATGCCTTTTCATTTCTTTAAGCAATTTATAGTCTGTAATTTTATTTAATTGCATATGTGCCATTAACAGTTGACAGCTGTCAGACAAGGTCGGATAAAATGACTCATTAAAGTCATGTTTAAAAAAACGTCTGACCAACTGTTTTGTTTCCTATAGTTAGTTACTGACTAACCATTTTGGCAAGAATTTTCTCTTTTAGCTTCATGGGTTCACAGAGCAGACAAATACTCATGTGATATTGATTTAGTCACACCAGTGAAATTTTTAGAATCCAAAGTTAAAATAAGCATAATTTGGATTGATTTTGTAAGTGTGTGTGTGGGGGGGTGTGGGTACGCACATGTGCATACAAAAGGGAGCTATGCACATGATTTTGTCAACTTTGAACTGCAGGATTTTGATTGCAACATTTAGTTGATTTCCATCCAGTTCAGTTCCCTTTATGTAAGAATTCATTATAGATAATTTAATTTATTAATTAGGTATTTAATGAAAAAATTTAGGTAAGAATGACTACAACGACATTTTGGTACGAGATCAGTATTCATTTAATGGTGTGATACTTCTTCCTTAAGAATTAGTGATAATACTTAACTTGTGTTAATAAGAAAATTTCCTCTAAATGTATCTAACTTGCAAGCTTTTTGGTGTGTGCCAGAATATATTTGGTCCTATTAATACACCTTTTTCTTAATCATATGACCTTAACATTAATAGCAGAATTTAAAGATTTTGCATTATGTACTCATTCAAAGTTGTCTTTACTTACCATATCTTTTATTTATACAGTCCCCATATTAGTCCTTTAAGCTGTCATAGCAAAATATCATAGCCTGGGTGACTTAAACAACAAAAATTCATTTTCTCACAGTTCTGGAAACTGTAAATCCAAGATCAAGGTTCTGGCTAATTCAATGTCTGGTGAAAACTCTCTTCCTAGTTTGTATATAAGTGGCTACCTTCTTCTTCTGTGTCCTCACCATGTCCTTTCCTCAGTGCAAGAAAGAGAATGAGTACTCTGGTGTCTCTCCTTATGAGGACACTACATTTATTGAATAATTGACCTACCCTCATGACCTCATTTAACCTTCATTATTTCCTGAGAGGCCCCATTTCCAAATGAGGGCTTGAATGTTGGAGTTTTGAAAGAATACATTCATTCTATAGTAGTCCCATATGAGGGGCACCTGATGGCTCAGACTTGAGCGTTTAACTCTTGATTTTGGCTCAGGCCATGATCTCATGGTTCATTGGTTCTAGCCCCACATTGGGGCACTCTCAGTGTGGAGCTTGTTTGGGATTCTCTCTGTCTTCCTCCCTCTCTCTGCCCTTTCCCTGCTTGTACTCTCTCTCTCTCTCTCAAAATAAATAAACTGAAAAAAATAGTCCCATATGAATTCTTGTTTCGTTCAATTTGTTCTGCAAAATTGGAGTCAATTGCTCTGCTTGCTAAAGGAGTTTCTTTTGTTCTTTTGCTATAATCCTCATTGAGGATTTGCTATTTGACCTCTTTGACAGATGCTTTTGTGTCAAGGGTCAAAGTTTTGATCAGTTTATAGAAATAGAAAGGGCATCTGAAATATTCATAACTAAGGATGTGTTGCCTGAGGTGTAAGATGAAAGCAGATATCCAACTATAAAACACTAAGCCACTTCCTTGGTGTAATATTAAATTACCTACTGGAAGAAATGTCTTGAAGAATTTATTCCCTAAAACATCTTATTACCCCCAAAATTATACTTAATGCATTCCAAGCTCTTATAAACCAAAGGTCAAAGATAATACTATACCATATTTCTGGAATAAAATGTGAGATTCTTTCATTCTTTAGGTTAAGAGTCTTATGTCTTTGTAAAATAAAGCAAATACTTGTGTCATGAAATATGTTCAAAAATTGTGAACGACAAATGAAATTAGATTTATCTGTGGAAGTTTCAGAACTGTGAGCATTTTTTATGGGGATAAAACTGTTTACCAGTAGAATAATTACATATGAAGACAAATAACTTTCAAGTGTTCTCCTTGGTCACCGGAAAATAAAATTCTATGCCATTGAGGGGATGAAAACAGTTTTTAAACTTCTCAAATCACAACTGCATTTGGCTTCATGTAGGATCTCAAAGATCTTCAGCTGGATAAATAACACTTTGGCCAAAAAATAGTTGTCAATTCCAAGACTTTCTGAGGAATCTTGTACAAATGATTTGACTCAACACATATCACCACCTAGGGGCGCCCGGGGGGCTCAGCCGGTTAAAGCGTCTGACATCGGGCCACGTCATGATCTCACGGTCTGTGAGTTCGAGCCCTGCATTGGCTTCTGTGCTGACAGCTCAGAACCTGGAGCCTGCTTCGGATTCTGTGTCTCCCTCTCTCTCTGCCCTCCCCCACTCACACTCTCTCTCTGCCTCTCAAAAATGAATAAACGTTAAAAATTTTTTTTAATAAAAATTAAAAAAAAAAATAAAAAAGACATGTTATCACCTAGAAAATGGGAATGAGAATATTTACTTCAGGGTGATACAAACAAAGCCAGATAAACAATACCTAAGGGTATTGTGAGCTATAATATGCACCTCTTCACAAACAGCTGGTGCTGTTCATTTTATTTCAATCAAAATAAATAATATATAGATCCCAATCTGTCTGCCACAATTCAGGTTTTAGAGTGTTCATTCTCTTTGGCTTTAGCTTGTCAATTTTTTTTTTTTAATTTGGGGAATACTATCTCTCTTGAATAATATTGTCTTCCTTTAGGTAAGAAAACAAAAAGGACCTAAAATTCTAAATTTAAATTTTCAATGGCAATAGAGGAAATGACTCATTAGATATTTTTCAAATATGAGAATTTCTTCAAAACCACAAATGAAGTCTTCTATTTAATGTGCTAACTTCTCACTCCTTAAAACATGCATTTTCCCCCAGATATAATGAGAAACTAATAATAACATGCTTTTCCTTCCTTTTGTAAAATCTTCACTTTGTGAACTAAGATGTAGTTTTATTAAAATGTAATCAAAAGTATCTGAATCCAAACCTAGAATTTATATAGTTGAAGGTAATCCTGTTGAGAAGGTGAAATATGCTTTACCTAATGGATAAATATGCCTGCTAAAGGTTTATTCTTAGATTTGTGAATAAAAAGAGAAATTCAAACTTGGATAATTGCAAAAATGCCTCACATTGGTACTCTAATTTTAGCGATAAAAGAAAAAATGTATTCTGAGTAAAAATGGAAATCATTCCGGGGCGCCTGGGTGGCTCAGTCGGTTAAGTGTCCGACTTCAGCTCAGGTCACGATTTTGCGGTCCGTGAGTTCGAGCCCAAGTCGGGCTCTGGGCTGATGGCTCAGAGCCTGGAGCCTGCTTCGGATTCTGTGTCTCCCTCTCTCTCTGCCCCTCCCCCGTTCATGCTCTGTCTCTCTCTGTCTCAAAAATAAATAAAACGTTAAAAAATTTTTTTAAAAATACAAAAAATAAATAAAAAAATGGAAATCATTCCTAGTTTACTAGCCTATTAATTATTTTGACTGATTTTCACTTGCCAACTTAGAAATGAATTAAAATATTTAGGGGTGCCTTGGTGGCTCAGTTGGTTAAGCGTCTGAATTTGGCTCAGGTCATGATCTCGCAGCTTGTGGGTTTGGGACCCGCGTCAGGCTCTGCTTAGACAGCTCAGAGACTGTAGCCTGCTTCACATTCTGTGTCTCCCTCTTTCTGCTCCTCCCCCACTCATGCTCTGTCTCTCTCTTTCTCTCTCAAAAATAAATGCATGTTAAAAACTTTTTTTAAAAATGCTTAAAATATTTACGTAAGGGCACCTGGGTGGCTCAGTCTGTTGAACATCTGACTCTTGATTTTGGCTCAGGTCATGATCCCAGGATCCTGGGACTGAGCCTTGTGTTGGGCTCTGCACTGAGTGTGGAACCTGCTTAAGATTCTCATTCTCTCTCTCTCTCTCTCTCTCTCTCTCTCTGTCTCTCTCCGCCCTTCTCCTTATCATGCCCTTTCTTTCTAAAAATTAAAATTAAAAATAAAATAAAAAGTTATACAAAATACAAAGTGAAAACCAAATCATAGGCAAAGAAAGGTAGAAATGTTTGAATGAATTCCAAATATTAAGAAAACATCAATGAATAAAAAAAAAATTAATGACATCACCATACAATGACATACATCATACATCATATTTATAAGAAATAATAAATGTAATGTTAGAGAAATGACCTAAGATTGTGTGCATGGGATCTACAGGGAAATATGAAGGGACTTTTTTTCTAGGGGAAACACGTTCAAAAAAACATATGAAGCATTAAAAATATGCTCAGAGGCACTTATAAAGTGTTGATATGATAGTGAATATGTGAATTAAATCCCCACCGTGGCACACTAATTCGTAATTTTTAGATATTGAAATGTCCAAATGGTAAGTTTATAAAAGAAATGTCACATGTAACTTAGCTTTTTTGTTAAATTAAAAAAAAACAACTTTAGAAATTAAATTAAAAATTTAACCTCTATAAAACTTTCCTTGAACAATAATTGATATTTGATATGAAAGATATTATACTTTTACTTATTCTCACCTTTCTTTCTGTTCTGTGTAGCTGTCGGTGACTCTATCAGTAGTAAAATAATCTAACTTACTTTTAAAGCCATGAGTAAATTGTAATGAAAATAAACATTATAAATCACACTCAAAATGGAAGGATACAATTCATATTCATTTTCCATGGAAGTTTGCTAAGTGTCATATATCAAACATATGTATGTAGAATGCTCTGGGGAAAATCTGAAAGCAGAAACAAATCATGACATTTATAACCATTTACTAACACTTGGCTAGATTATTTCAGGCTGTCGTAAATTTGTAGAGAGTCACCATCTGTGTCTCCTTAAAATTTATAACAGTAGAGAAAGAATATATCTCAAGACTTCAAGAGTTTACTTCTCAGATTGCCTGGCTGGTTCAGTTGGACGAGCAAGTGACTCTTGATCTCAAGGTCATGCATTCAAGCCTCCAGTTGGGTACAGAGATTACTAAAAAAATAAATAAATGTTAATTTTTTTTTAAAGTGTACGTCTCTACATAAGTTTAAATCATCTGTCTTTTGCCCTAAACCCAGAAACTCTGTGTGTGTGTGTGTGTGTGTTTTGCAGGGGAGGGCCAGAGGGAGCAGGAGAGAGAGTCTTAAGCAGTCTTCATACCCAGCGCCAGCCTGACATAGGATAGATTTCTTGACTGTGAGATCACGACTTGAGCCATAATCACGAACTTACTGAGCCACCCAGGTGCCCCAAACCCAGAGACTGTATGCTTGTGATTTTTCCCTACTTGCCTGTCAATTACTACTAAAAACCAATGTAGATCTCTTATAGTACAGAATCTGTTTTTACATATAGTCTCTATTCGACAATGTAGAAATTATCTTACCTTTCTGTTATTTTATTATTCTCTTTAGGATGAATGTTCTCTTATTTCTCCATAAGACTGTATGCTTATAAGAAAAATTTAATTGCAACTAGTCAGTAAGAGGTACCCAGTGGGTTTTAACAAACTATTTGATATGACTAATATACTTTTTAGTTATCACTACTTTGAGGAACTTGTTTTATCATAAATGAAATTTTAAGTCACTTAAATTGGAAATGACAGTGATAATAGTTTGAAAACTCTTAATTTTAACCATACTGTTTCAGTACATAAAATGAAAGTACAGAGATGGAGAAAGAGGGAAGATTTTTTATTTTCTTTTAAACAATTTATCACTCATATTATTTTCTTAATGCTCTTATTACTTGTGAAGTACTTCTGAAGTGAAAAATGTCTCCTATGAAGTGGATAAAGTAGTTAGGTACTTGTGTCTATGCCGAAGAAATGAGCTTTTCAAAGGTCAGTAATTTGAGTTTAGCATTAGAGGGTTATCTGTATTTTATCTTTCTTTATTTTTGATTTCTGTGTAATTGCATTACTGGAATAATTCAAGGGAAGTCATATTCTATAGCGCCTATGAACAAGGCACTTTACTTCCAACTTAGTGATTAGTTGCTTAGCAACTAGGTGGTTGATGAGACCTATCAGACCTGATGTCTCTGTCTCTTCAGAAATTGTCAGAAACTAGATGAAATAGATTAGATTTTTCAAAATATTTTAGCATTTCACAGTCTCTGAAGGATTAGTAAGTAGTTTTATTTTATTTTCCAATAGATTTTATTTTTGTTCTTGAAACCCAATCTTTTTTTTTTTTTACTCCCATTATTTGGAAGTTCAGTATAACTTTATACTCTACCTTTAAGAGATATTATTCTTAATATTTTAAGAATTTTTTCATATATTAGTTTCTAGAGAAACTGATCCATCTTTGTAACCAATCAATCAAATTATTTTAATTGAACACTTGCTATGTTCAAAATATAATGCTGGATAATTTGGTGGAGGTAGGAATGATTTCTACTTCCACCAAAGAGGTTTAAAATGTGTTTGGAATCACACATATTAATACTGCAATTGACAATAGAAAGCAGTGTTTGATGAGTGACCAACAAGTATAGAAAACAAATGAGTTAAGGGAAGGAAGCAAAAATCATATCCTTGGATGTTATTCAAGAAAGGATAATTATGATCGAGTTCTTTGGATGGTGAAGATGGACGGGAAAATGAAGAATTTTCTAGATCAGGAAAATACAACTTTCCTGAATGCCTCTTAGATGAATAGCAATAAATAAAAATGACAGCATTTGCAACAACATTAATATTTTTCTACTAAGCCATTGTAATGCAATTAGTATATAATTTAAAAGAAAATTGCTATCTTTTGCATTCATTATCTCATTAATGAAATAGCTAAAATGGATGGTTTATCTCATCAAATAACACAGAGTTGAGATACCTACAGAAAAAAAAGTACTAATGTTATAGTTAGAGACAGATATTTTCTACAAAGACAGAATGTGATCATTTATATTCTGAGTTAAATTATTGTATTCATTCATGAAACAAATATTTATTAAGTACATGTTATTTACAAAAATTGGTGCAGGCCCTGAAGTGAGAAGGAACAGGTACAGCAATGTATTTGGCATATTTAATACTCTCTGGTAATTGCATAATTTTACCTTTCACTTGGACATCTGGAATATATTGGGCATTAATTGTTTGTTAGGTTTCAAAACATAGTTTTTCCATGTACTGATCCAGTTAACCCGGAACCACTTTTGAAAAGTCACTTTTTCCAATGCACTGAACCCTTTGTTTGTGTGTGTTTCTTTATAAATTCTCCCTTCTGCTCCCTTAGTTGATTTTTCTACACTTGTATCAATTTTGCCACCATGCTATTTATTTTATAATGAGTCTTAATGTATGATAATGTAAGTCCTCCAAAATGTTCTTGCTCAAGATTACTTTGGATATGCTAAGCTCTTTGAATTATCATATGATTTTAGAGTGAGTCTGATAATTTACACAATTTCTACTGGGATTTTGATTAAGATTATACTAAATCTATATATTAGTTTGGGAAAACTGATATATTCACAAACTGAATTTTTTATTTTCATTTATTGTATTTTTCCCAAATTTTTATTTACATTCCAGTTACATAACATACAGTGTAACATTAATTTCAGGTATAGAATTTAGTGATTCATCACTTACATACAACACCTGGTGCTCATCAAAAGTGCCCCCCTTAACGCCCATCACCCATTTAACACATCCCCTCACCTACCTCCCCTCCAGCAACCCTCAGTTTGTTCTCTGTCGTTGAGCATCTCTTTTATGATTTGCTTCTCTGTTTCCCCCCACCCCATGTTCATCTGCCTCATTTCTTAAATTCCAAATGAGTGAAATCATATGGTATTTGTCTTGTTCTTACTGACTTATTTCACTTAGCATTATACATTCTAGCTCCATTCATGTCCTTCCAAATGGCAAGATTTCATTATTTTTGATGGCTGAGTAATATTCCATTGTATATATAATATTATCACTTCTTTATCCATTCATCAATCAATGGACATTTGAGTTCTTCCATAATTTGGCATGTGTCCTTTTGAATCAAGATTTTTTTTATCCTTTGGGTAAATACCAAGTAGTGTAGTTGCTGGATCTTATGGTAGTTCTATTTTTAACTTTTGGAGGAACGGTTTTCCAGAGTAGCATCACCAGTCGGCATTCCCACCAACAGGGTAAAAGTGTTCCCCTTTATTTGCATTCTCACCACTGCCTGTTGTTTCCTGTATTGTTTATTTTAGCCATTCTGACACATATGAGGTGATATCTCATTGTAGTTTTGACTTGTATTTCCCTGATGAAGAGTGACATTGAACATCTTTTCATGTGTCTGTTAGCCATCTGGATGTCTTCTTTAGAAGAGTGTCTATTCATGTGTTCTGTCCATTTCTTAACTGGATTGTTTGTTTGGCTGTCAAGACTGATAAATTCTTTATAGATTTTGGATACTAACCCTTTATCCAATGCATGATTTGCAAATGTCTTCTCCCATTCTGTAGGTTGCCTTTTAGTCTTGTTAATTATTACTTCCCTGTCCAGAAGCTTTTTATATAAGCTTTTTATTATAGTCCCTATAATTTATTTTTGCTTTTATTCCCCTTGCCTCAGGAGACATACCTAGAAACATGGTGCTATGGCTAATGTCCAAGACACTGCCTGTGTTCTCTTCTAGGATTTTTATGGTTTCAGGTCTCACATTTAGATGTTTAATCCATTTTGAGTTTATTTTTGTGAATTGTGTAAGAAAGTAATCCAGTTTCATTTTTTTGCATGTAGCTGACCTGTTTTCCCAACACCATTTATTGAAGAGACTGTCTTTTTCCCACTGGATATTTTTTTCTTCTTTATCAAATATCAATTGACCATATTATTTTGAGTTTATTTCTGGGTTGTTTATTGTATTCTATTGATCTATGTGTGTATTTTTGTGCTGGTACCATACTGTTGATCACTACAGCTTTGTAATATAATTTGAAGTTTGGAATTATGATGCATCCAGCTTTGCTTTTCTTTTTCAAAATTGCTTTGGCTGTTTAGGGTCTTTACGGTTCCATATAAATTTTGCAATTATTTGTTCTAGTTTTGTCCTATATATTTTTAATATTATAAAAATTATATTAAACTGCTATTGGTTTATTCATTCTTAATAATAAACCACTCTTGCCTTTGTGGCATAAACCCCACTTAATCTTTTCCAATGATAATATATTTTGACTTTCCTGGAATAAACTCCACTTATGATTACCTTCTAATCCAATGCACTAATATTTAATTATTTTAGTCTACATTATGAGAACACTTAAAAATTTCCTTTTCAGATTCCGATATCAAGTTATATTCAAGCCTCATAAAAAGAGTGGAGAGAATATTGCTGTTTATTGGAAGCATTTGGTCTCTTGTAAACAGCATAGAAGTATTTTATTTTTCTTTCTGTTTTGTTTTGTTTTGATTCAATGTGGTTAATTTAGCACTTATACATTTAAAATAATTATGTTATATTGAACAAATACCTTTCATTTTACTGAATATTTTCTCTTTTTTCTCCCCTCATTTTTTACTTGTTTTGGAGTGAACAAATATTTTTTAAAATTCATTTACTTTTTATTCTGTCATTTCATGCATTCTTTTGCTGATTACCTTTGGGATTAAACATGTTTCCTTCCCTTATTTGAATCTAATGAAAACTATCGCTTTTGGTAATTTCCAGACATTTCTTGCTATTAAAATCTTTAATTCCACTTATTCCATTCCATTTTTGCATTCCTGTTGTCGTGAATTGTAACTCTCTCTATTTTTTAACTCCACAAAGCATTACTACCGTTACATTGTCAGTCAACAATTATTTCTAAATATTTACACTTTTTACCTTTTCTGTTACATTTTTATCATTTTACCTTTACCTTTTCTAGTGACGTTTACGTATTTCCTTTGGTCTTACTTTTCTTTTTCCCAAGTTACACCATTTAGTATTTCTTTTAGAGCAGATCTGCTAAAAATAAATGGGCAGTGTTTGCTTGCATGAAAACTTTTGTTTTCACCTTCATTTTTTAAGAATATTTTTACTTGGCTAGTAGATATCTTTGTGTGTGTGTGTGTGTGTGTGTGTGTACTTACAATGTTTCATTCTGTGTACTCTAGAAGGCACTTCTTTGAAGTTTCTCATTTTCCACAGTTTCACTATAATATTTTCTAGTGTGCTTTTAATTTTTTGTCATAGTCACTTTTTTATTGTTTATTTATATATGTATGTGTGTATTTGTTCTATTGAAGTTTAATAAGTTTCTTGAACCTGTAGAACTTTAGTGTGATGCTTTTCACTATTCCTGGGAAAATTTGGCCAATATCTTTTTTAGTACTTCTGCTCCATTTTTCTCTTCTCTCATCCTGGAGATAGATAGATGATAGATAAATAGATGGTTGATAGAGAGGTATGTAGATGATAGATCGATAGATAGATAGATAGATAGATAGATAGATAGATAGATATCAAGGCTCACATGATTTTCATACCTTACATTTTTCTTGTTGCTTTAAAATATCTTTATAAGCATAGAGTTAACTTCACAGGTAAAATGGGAAAGCTCTTATCATTTTCTCTGGGGAAAACTGAAAGGCTGGTGACAGTCCTGTGGTCAAGATAAGGATGAGTGAGATATACCAGCTAGTAATTTATAATGTGCTTTAAAGTTGAAAACTTCCATGGAAACATTTTATACTAGCTTGTATACATTGTACAGGGAGAAATGGGTTGTTGGTTTGCAGGTGGTATAAACAATTATGTAGCCTGGTTTTAGCCAAACAGGAATAGTAGAGCAAAGAAGACACTCCAGTAATCTTGTGTTCAGATTTCACTGTAACTATGATAGTTTGCATATATATATAGATGGTTCTTAATTCACTGAAGTGCATCCTGTACAATTTGGAAAGGACCCTTGAAAGGCTTGACCTGGAAGTTGTTGTAACCATCAATTGTTACTTGCCATTTCTTTCTCCTGCTGCACTAGCAGCTTTATCTTTATATGAATAAGCTATATGGAGGTTTTTGTGAGTCCTTTCACAAAACAGAGAATGTCGTAAATGCTGTACTTTGGTTTACATCTTTTCTATTGACCTGTTTAGAAGTTTAGTTCACCGATCCCATCTTCTGCCCTGTCCAGTATGCCATTATAGCTATCCATTGAGTTTTTGAATTCAGATATTGTATATTTTAATTTTGAATGACTCTTAAAATTACTTAAAGGATTCCATTTTTTTTCATTTTGTACATCTCTCTTAAAAGTGTCACTAATATTTTACAGTTCTTGTATTCCAAGACCAATATTGTAATAATCACTATCTTGGTGCTTCACATGTCTAGAATTTTTTATTAAATGTCAGATTTTTTATGTATAAATACACACGCAAACACACACACACACACACACACACACACACACACACACACACACAGAGTTAAGAAACCCTCAATGATGGTTTTTTTTTTTCTACCAGAGATGGTTCCCTCTTTCTTCTGCAAGTCATGTGGAATGATCAGCAGGCTTGACACAGATCAGGGTGGATCAGAGACTAAGCTAACATGGATTGAGGTTGTGTAAGACTTAGTCTATGTCTCTATTCCTAGAGCATGTCTATTCCTAGACATGGCCCTCCAGGTCTCCCACTTACTGTAATTTTTTTCTATTCCTTTCTCTCTGCTTTCTTTAAATTTAGTCACAGCTCATGGGTTCAAGCCCCATGTCAGACTCTGTGCTGACAGCTCACATCCTGGAGCCGGCTTCAGATTCTATGTCTCCTTCTGTCTCTGCCCCTCCCCTGCTCGCTCTCTCTCTCTCTCTCTCTCAAAAATGAATAAATGTTAAAAATAATTTTAAAAAATAATAAAAAATTAGGTCCATTTGACTTGTCTTGGACTGATAATCGTGTTTTAAATTAATCTAGAATTGGTATAATTTTTGTTTCTACTTATTTATCCCCAATTTCTCATCATTCCTGCTTTACATAAGAAAGTTTCTGTGTTACTCTGTGGATAGATATAAACTCTTGCATCTTTACTGTAATCTGTTGGCCTTAGCATTATAAAATGATCTTCTTTGTATCACTGGAACTCTTTTTAGCTTGAATTCTATCGTGTCTTTTATTGAGATTCCATCCCGTGTGAGGTCAAAGGTTGAATTGACAAATTATACTCACACAAATAATAGGTTTGTCCACAACCAGGTTGTTCTAATGATTCAAAAGATGCAGGGAATCTCAAGCCACGATTTAAACATCATTTTCTTGGAGAAACTAATACTCCCCACTAATGTCCCTTTTTTTCCCCACAATAGGATATGTAGTGGTTTCATATGATTTATGCATGTGGAACATTTCACAAAGAGAGCCACTTTTGTTATGGAGTACCTCTAATTTATACACCATCAAGTAGACAACTTGATTCACTGTTCTTCTTTCTCCTGCCAACTGTGACCCATAAATCCACAAGATCCAGTTTTATTCATTATAGGTAGTCTGTGACACCAGGAATTTCCTGCTATAATGCTATGACATATGGGTTAAAGTTCTTATATTACAAATTGATAAGAAAATCAAATGGGCATTTCAGTTGAGAAAGATGATCATTTTTTTAAATTTTTTTTTTTTTAATTTATTTTTGAGACAGAGAGAGACAGAGCATGAGCAGGGAAGGGGCAGAGAGAGAGGGAGACACAGAATCCGAAGCAGGCTCCGGGCTCTGAGCTGTCGGCACAGAGCCCGACGCGGGGCTCGAACTAATGGACCGTGAGATCATGACCTGAGCCAAAGTCGGATGCTCAACCGACTGAGCCACCCAGGAGCCCCAAGATGATCATCTTTAAACTAAGTAAGTACTCAGTAAATACTGATATCATTGATATATAAAGAGATTGAGAATGGAATCCTTTTTGGGCTTTTAAAGCTCGAGAATACAGATATGGTTAAAAATATAAGCACATTGTACTCCAAAGATAATAATAACAAAAAGGGACTGGAAAATTTAGCTTTAACAAAAATACATATTTTGTTGATTCCAAATGTTTATACCTAAATATGACTGATAGTAATTCATAAATATGCATTGATTTCCTTTTAAAATCTGAACTTAAGTTCATTCTGTACTGTAATCTTATGTCCATTAAAAGCAGGAAATCCCAACTTTTCTTTGGCATGTACTACACACACACACACACACACACACACACACACACATATGCAGATTTCAAAATAAGAATGATCATTTACATATAACATTAAAGAATTATTCTCACAAATTTTGTTGTCGATGTTAGTAAAAATAAAGGGCATAATATTAAGTCACTTTGAAACCCGGCCTTCTATTTTTAATGTAATAACCATAAATATTTTAATTTAAATCCAATATCTTCATCTTGTTTTTTAAATAACATTTGCATTCAGAAGAACAATATTTTCATTATAAGTTTTCCAGTGAGAAAGGGCAACTGATTTTTTGTGTGTTGAATTTGTACCTTTGACTTTGGAGAATTCATTTATCAATTTGATCAGTTCTTTTGCTAATTTTTTTTAGAGTTCACATAAAAGATTTTGTCATCTCTGAAAAGAGATCATTTTACTTCTTTCTTTCCTATTTGAATGCCTTGGTGTTATTATGTTATTTTAAAATATCATTATTTAAAGTATTGTGTCATTTAATTGATCATTAAGACTTATAACGGGGCGCCTGGGTGGCTCAGTGGGTTAAGCGTCCGACTTCGGCTCAGGTCACGATCTCGCGGTCCGCGGGTTCCAGCCCCGCGTCGGGCTCTGGGCTGATGGCTCAGAGCCTGGAGCCTGCTTCCGATTCTGTGTCTCCCTCTCTCTCTGCCCCTCCCCTGTTCATGCTCTGTCTCTCTCTGTCTCAAAAATAAATAAACGTTAAAAAAAATTTTTTTAAAAATAAAAAAAAAAGACTTATATGCAAGTCTAAGACTATCACAGGGTAACAAGAGAGAATATTTTTATTTAGACTTAACATGATATAACTTGAGAAAACAAGTTATAATGGTCAAGTTATTTTGGCAATCAATCAAATTGAACTCATGAACCTATTTCCTGAAATGGTTTTTAATTGATCATATAAATAAGAAATCTCTACATGTTACCAATTTATGTAAGATGATCTTAGCCACCCTTCTGCTTCATACACAAACATTTAAGTTGAAGCAGCCCTCAATCATCATGATTCTGGTTATATTCAATGTGGGACAGCCAACCTAGACTGCATCACTTCATATCTCTAAAAAAATCCAAAAAGGACTAAATGCAGTGCTTTGGAATTGGATATTTTCTTCCTGTTCCAATTCAGGGCCAGATATTCCCTAACTAAAATTTATAAACATTTAGAACCTTAGGTAGGGCATTTGCCAAATGGTAACACAGAAATGAACCTATATTTTCTACATATGCTTTATCAGGGGATAAAATAGTAGTTTTCTCTTATCCTTAAAATTATATATAATTTTCATCATATACTTTTGTGACTATTTTACCAAGTAATATTCTTTAGTTTATGATACTTATGCCTTTGATACATGAGAAGTAGATGCTAAATAAATGGTAAATTTGGACTTGCAAAACCTTTTCCCATGAAACCTTTTTAATGTGTGCAAAAGATGATATGTAGAACATAGCTAACTAGCGACATAAATTAATTCAGTCTGGATGTATTTACATTTTCCATTAATTTGATTTTCAGTAATTTTTCCTATAGCTACAATGGCACAAGCATGCAAAAGTATATTTATATTTATATTTACATTTATATTTACATTTATAAAGGATTTCTCTGCAGCTTTGTTTAAGATACTGAAATTTTCAAACTGCCTAATAAACAAATATTAAATGGTCATTAATAATAAATTAACATATATCTATAAAATAAGATATTAGTTATGTATTCAGAAAATGTATGCAATATTGTTCATTTTAAAACAGGTGAGAAAATATGCATTTCCAAAAAACATATGTGTTTTTGTTCAGGTAAATACATTTATGTTAATATCCAAGATATTACATTTAATGTGATTATGTCTCAGGAAGAGTTTCGGTGTGGAAATATTCAGAGCAGTTTTGTAATTAAAATTATATAAAAATGTAATAACTTAAATGTAGCTTTTTAATAAATTTTCTCTCTGCTGTTGCTGATGCCATATATGGAGACAGAACCTAAATCTTATCCCTATATACAGGTATAAATATAAATGTACACAGAATGAATTCCAAAGCAGTTATTAAAAATATTTACTATTCCATACTGATGCAGTTTGTGAATAAGTTTTACCTAAGAAATATATTCTGAGGCAGCTAGTGTGGCATTTTTTTTTAAGTAACACATTACAAAAGCAATTGTACCATGAAAAAGTTTACATCAGGTCTCTGCTCTACCCTGGATTTAAAAGGATCATTAACTTCTTTGCAAATTTTTAAGCAGGTGCTATGCATCAAGGATAAACATTCTGAAATATGAGTCCATTGAGGGTTCTCATGTAAACATTGCGACCAAGGAGCTAGAAAAGTAAACACAGTTATTTGCTTTGAGTGTGCAGCAAGCCGAGTGGTGCACCTAGACCTTCGGCCCCGAAAGACTGGGTTTTGCACCTACCTCCTAAGTGACACGGGAAGTGAGATGACAGCCTCACGCTTCCTGCTTGGGATCCCTCGCGAGGATCTTCACATGCTTTCTCTCTCAGGGCCTTAAGACAAGTTGTCACCTTTGTAGTCTCGTTTGAGGAGCACGTTTAGTTGTAATTTTGCTACGGTTTAAGTTGTGGAGTGTCGGGGAGGAGGGTGGAGGTCTCCAGGAGCCCTGATTTGTAGTGTTGGCTGATTTCTGTGTCGTAAATGCTCCCACAATGGCTGATTTCAAGGGACTGATGTGAAGTCACTGAAAGAACACGGAGATGAAAAAAGATGTGAAACATTGGCTCATAGCAGCCATTGCAAGCCAGCTCCAGCATATTGCTGATTAAAGCCACATTTGGTTTCTCTTTGTTTCTTTATAGACGTTGAAAGTATTGTCTTGTTAGATTTTTAAATGATGCTTTATTATACACTCTGTGTATAATGCATGTGTGTATGTTTGTATGAATATGTAAGTATGTATGCTTATGTGTCTGTTCATGTATATGCATGTAAAGATATATATTTTTTCTCATTCTTGCCCTAGGCAGCAAGAGCATGGTGACTGGTATTAGTCCAGAAAGAGGCTGCTGAAAAAGCACCGGTCCCTAAGAGAAGAAGACATGGAGTAGGACCACAGCTAGCCACTGTGGACTGTGTTACGAGCAAAAACCAAGCTTTTGTTGTCGCAAGCAGCTGATATTGGGAGTTATATTTTATCACATTATACCCAATCTCCAGGGCTAAAACAAATTTATTATCAGACTTCTTTTTAAGCACTTGTTCAGGATAACTATGCATGTAATTATAGACAAAATATATACAGAGAAATATATATAATGTAGAAAATTACACACATGTACGTAGATTCCTCACGTACATACACGTACAATATATATAATGTAGAAAATTACACACATGTACGTAGATTCCTGCTGTCAAAGGCAAAAGTCTGAGGAAGGATTTGAGCATAGCCTTTGCACTATATATGAGGGCACTTGAAATAGTCCCGACCATGCCAGATGGTCATTGTGACCTAGCAAACTATCCTGGGGAAGAACGACAGCCTGACAATAAGATTAGGGTTAAAATTTCCTGCTGGGAGAAAAATAATCTTTCCAAAATTGGTTTGTAGCACGTCTTGCAGTGTGGTTCCTCATGTTTTGAACTACACCTTTCTCCTTGTTAAATAACTGAGAATTAGAAATAACAGTGACAGCTTACAGTATCTTTTTAAGTAGATAAGAAGTTATTCCCATAAAGGGCTTTACAACACAATCCCAGCTCAAGTAAAATTTTATTAACAAATCAGATAACCTTGATTTTCTCTCTAAAGCATCTCTGAATGAGATATGATATAAGACCTTTACTTAAGTTACCATAATCCCTTTTACAACCGGAAGAGTAATGCATGAAATAGACTTAAATGCACTGCTGATCTTTCGCTGAGACAAGCCTTAAAAGAATTACTCTGGTGTCGGCACTCCTCAACCACTTTCTCTTATAAAAACCTAAGATTGGTCTTCCATTGGCCACCATTCCCAGTATTAACCTAGCCTTTGGTGACTTTAGTGCGGTTGGAGGTAGGGAAGTTATTGTAGACCTTGCTAGATTTCAAAAGGAGTCACGAAGTCTTGCTAAAACACCTCAAAACTCTGATCAGAAATAAATATGAAAGTATACACACAGGCACACTGGCCTAGACTCCGCCATCTTCCTTTATGTCACCCTGTTCTTAAAAGTCCCCAATGTCCCCATGTGCTTCACATTTTCCTTTGGGTGATTTGTAGTGAGTAATTTTCTTTTTCAGGGTGAACATTTTTATTTGATTTTCTTTTTAAATTTTCTTTCAATTTACTTCTCCTTTCTTCCATTTATTGGGATATAATTGACCTATAGAATTGTGTGAGGTACAACAACATGATGATTTCATATATGTGTGTATTACAAAATGATTTACTGTTTTGCTCCTTTCAGGTAGACAATACAGTATTTTAACGATGCTGACCATGCTGCACATTACATTCCCAGGACTTGATTCTTCTCATAACTAAAAGTTTGTACCCTTTGACCGATTTCACCCATCCTCCCCCTGGCCTGCAACCACCAGTCTGTTCTCCGTTTCTGTGAGTTTGGTGCGTTAGATTTCAATATACGAGTGAGATAATACAATATTTTGTCTTTCTCTATCTGACCTATTTCACTGAGCATAATGACCTTGAACATCCAAGTTATCTCAGATGGCAGAATTTTTTTCTTTGTGACTAAATAATATTTCATTTCATGCATATATGCCACATTTTCTTTGATCATTCATTCATTAGTGGACACAGAATGTTCTTGTGTTTTGGCTGTTATAAATAATTCTGCAAGACATCTCTTCAAGTTAGTGATTTAATTTTCTTTGAATACATACTCAGAAGTAGAATTGCTGGATTTTATAATAGTTATATTTTTAATTTTTTGAGGAACTTCATACTGTTTTCATAGTGGCTGAACCAATTTACATTCCCACCAACAATGCACAAAGTTTCCCTTTTCTACACATTCTTGTCAAAACTTGTCGTCTTTTTTTTTTCTTTTTTAGTGAAAGCTTTTCTAAGAGTGAGTTGATATCTCATTGTGGTTTTGATTTGCATTTTCCTGATAATTAGTGATACCAAACATTTTTCACGTGCCTGTTGGCCATTTAAAATCTTCTTTGGAAAAGTATCTATTTAGATTACTTACCCATTTTAACCAGATTATTTTTTTTTTACTATTGGAGTTCTATGAGTTCCCTATATATTTTGGATATTAATCCCTTATCATATATATGATTTTAAATCATTTTTTTTTTCAATTCAGTAAGTTTCCTTTTCAATTTGTTGATCATTTCTTTCTCCATGCAGAAGATTTTTTAGTTTGGGATAACCCCACTTGTTTTTGCTTGTTTGTTTGGTTGGTTGCCTTTTTGTTTGTTTGTTTTGTTTTGTTTGTTTTGGATTTGGTTTTGATTTTGCTTTAAGTGTAGTGATTTTTTTTCTTTAATCTTGCATACATTTAAGTTTTTGAGTGGTTCCCTCTTCATATCTATGAAATCTTTAGTTCAATAGTTATAAAAATGAGAAGGGACAGTAAAACTCACCTGGGGATCTTTATTTAATTATAAGAATCTTTAAAAACTTCCCACATCATGGGGTGCCTGGGTGGCTCAGTCGGTTAAGCATCTGACTTGAGCTCAGGTCATGATCTTGTGGCTTGTGGGTTCAAGCCCTACACTGGGCTCTGTGCTGATAACTAGGAGCCTGGAGCCTGATTCTGATTCTGTGTCTGCTTCTCTCCTTGCCCCTTCCCCACTTGTGCTGTGTCTCTCTCTGTCTATCAAAAATAAGTAAGCGTAATCAAAAAATTTTTAAACCTTCCCACATCTGAAATGTCATCACTACACCTAAAGCTTACTAGGTGTAGGTAAGGTATTAGATAAAATTTAAACACTTCCAAATAATGTCTGTATGCCCCTTATTAAGCCACTCTATTCTCCAGTCCTTGTACCCTTTGGAAATTACTATTATTCCAGATAGGTAGTTCCCAAACCTAGTTACATCAAAAATCACATGAAGAGGTTTTTGTTTTGTTTTGTTTTGTTTACTTATTTTTAATATTTAGGCTCATCCTGATCTGAGAAGATCAGAATCTCTGAATTTGGGCTGGAAATCTGGAATTTTAAAAGCTTACAATTAATTCTGATATAGATTCACTACTTTAGATTATTACTCTGTCCCCAGGAAGACAACTGCTGTTAGATATAATCTCATACTCTGCTTTCTTTGACTAAAGTCTTGTGAGATCTGCCATTCAATACTGTGGTAGGAATCATTTCTAATTAGGTCTGCCAGATACCGCTAGTAGCTAGATAATTTTCCCTGACAAATACTGAGTCCTGGTATACTAGGATCAATGAACTACATATATTTCCAAATACATGAATAGGGTATCTACTACTTTATCTGAATATGTTAATGTATCAAAAATAAAAACAATTCCTAAGTCTACAAGTCAATCCCGAATGTTGAACATCACAGTCTTGTAGAGACTTTAGAGTATCCAAAGCAAATTTGTTAGCACTTAGACCTAAATTTGAGTACAGTTCTCTCTACAGGTGGTTTTCAATAAAATCCATCCTGCCCGATATTTTCTATATACGTCTTTATCCATCAAGAAGATTATTCTTCGCAATATGAAGATTATTGTGCCTCTTATGTGGCCATATTCAGTAACTCATCATATAACACTAATAATCACCCATTCCTCTACATAGTGTTTTTAAAAGGTCTTTTGACACAATGATACCGCTCCTCGGGAGACCCTTCAATCAGTTTCATGCTCCCTTCTACCACTTTTCAAGTTCCACCTCTACCTAAATGACACCTTTTTATCTTATTTTTATTTTTTAAGACTATTTAAGAGAGACTATTTAAGACTTAAGACTATTTAAGACTATTTGAGAGAAATAGAGACAGCCAAGTTGGGGAGGGGCAAAAAGAGAGGGAAAGAGAAAGAATCCCAAGTAGGCCCCGTGCTGCCAGTGCAGAGCCCAAGTCAGGGCTCGAACTCTCCAAACTGTGACATCATAACCTGAACTGAAACCAAAAGTCAGATGCTTAACTGGTTGAGCCACCCAAAATCAAGGGAATAGAGCTATATTACTAACTATATCACTAACATGTAAATGCTGAAGCCCACTGACTCCTCTGAAATTAGTGTCTGTCTTTTGGTCAATCATGTAATAAAAAGTACTAAAGACAAATGAATCTTCTCTAACCTACCTGAAAGTCATTATTGCACATACTGAAAGTTACAAATTTATGCCAGGTATGTGAAAGTAGAAGAAAATTAAAATGTTCTAACTCCATGCTCTCTTTATCTAGTAGAAAACTACATTTTTCTTTAAACAAAATCATGGAGTGAATTTTATCTTAAAAAGAAAAACATAGAGTATTTGTCTTTCAACTACAAATGATGTAACCAGCCAGCATCTCAGGACACTCCTCCCTCTTCTTTCTGCCTCAGGGTAGAAAGGTATATAAATGAATCAAACAAGGTATTGCTTCATAAAGTGGGGTGGGGGGAGGGTATTTAAGTTATGAAATCTCTTCAGACAGTTAATAACTCACGTGATACTATCCTAAGAAATATGCTTCATAAATACAAAGACATTATGTATTTATTATAATCAATCTTTACCCAGAGACATCTTGTTAAGGACTTTTTATAGGTAAGGACATTCTTCCTATAAAACTACCATTAGTCTACTTATGTGGAGTTCAAGTTATTTTGTTAACAAATAACATTAGCTGGATTGCCAAACTTCTTTTTCTTTTACTTTGAACATCACCTCCCTGCTGTACCCACTCAACAACAACAAAAATCTGAAGTGCCAAAGGTTATATGCTTTAACTCCTTCCTCTCTGTATGAATTTCCTGTTGCTGCTGTAACAAAATTACTACAAACTTAGTGACTCAAAACAACATGAAGTTATTATCCCAAAGTTTTGTAATTAGAAGTCTGACATAAATTTCACAGGGAGGCTATCAAGACTTTAAAATGGTTGGTAAATTTGAAGACATACAATAAACCATCTAAAATAAAATACAGGAGAAAATAACAGCTGAAGAAAAAATTACCAGTCTACTTTAGATGTAACTGTCCCAGAAGGAGAGAAGAAAAGAGGGAGGGAGAATGTGTTGACCAACGTTTGAGCAATGAATGGCTAAAAATGTTCCAAATTTGGTATTATAAATTCACAGATTATGAAAGTGAGTAAACCCCAAGCAAAGAAACGCAAAGAAAAATACACAAAGGCACCACATAATCAAGTTGTTGATATCATTGATAAAAAAGCATCTTAAATATATCCAGAAAAAAAACAGTGTATAGAAAAAAAAAATAACAGCAACATTCTCTTTAGAAAACACGAGTACCAGGGACACCTGGGTGACTCAGTCAGTTTAGCATCCGATTCCTGGTATCAGCTCAGGTGGTGATCTCGTGGTTCGTGGGATTGAGCCCCACACTGGGCTCCACAGGGAGCATGGAGACTGCTTGGGATTCTTTTTATCCCTCTCTCTCTGCCCTGCTCATTCTGTCTTTCTCTCTCTCAAAATAAATAAACATTTTAAAAAATTAAAAAAAAAGAATATATGAATGACAGAAAACAATAGAACTATTAGAAGGGAACCCCCCCAAAAATTGTGAACCTCGAATTATATACCCAGAAAAAATTAAGCCTAATTCAAAACTTTTCTCACAACAATAAAAACTGGCTTTATTTTCAAAAAACATAGAAAACTATATTAATATCTGACAAAATAGACTTCAAGGTAATAACCTATTATTATGGAGACTGGATACCTGATGATTAAATATTTTTTTAAAAAACAAGAAAACAAGCAATGATAAACATAACTGAGCTTTTGCCTTGGGTAAGTGGAAGGATGGCCCTGTGATCTTTGTTATTGAGAAAAGCTACAGGATGCACAGGTTTAGAGAGTGAGATCAGAAGTCTTATGACAATGTTAACTATGAGATATATTTAGACATCCACGTGGAGACATTATGTAGGCACCTGGATATATGAGTTTGAAGTTTTAAGACAACATTCTGGGCTGGAGATCTGTATTTACAAGCTGCTGTCATGTAGATGGTATGCACAGGCTTGAGAGAATATGAGATCAACAAAAGAGTGAGAATAGATAGAGAAAAGGACCAAAGACTGAGATTTGGGGTACTTGCGTGAAAAGCAGTTAGGTAAAAGAGGTGGGTGTAATAAATGAGATTTGGACTGAGGGGCCAAATAAATAGAAAAACCAGACTGTGCTGCCTTGAAAGCCAAGTGAAGAAAGTATTTCTAGGAGGAGAGAAAGATCAGTTGTCTGGTACTGGTGACAGGCCAAGTAGGTGAGGTCTGAGAAGTAACCATTGCATTTAACAATCACATTAAGGGGCGCCTGGGTGGCTTGATCGGTGAAGCGTCCGACTTCGGCTCAGGTCATGATCTCATGGTCCGAGAGTTCGAGCCCCGCGTCAGGCTTTGTGCTGACAGCTCAGAGCCTGGAGCCTGTTTCAGATTCTGTGTCTCCCTCTCTCTCTGCCCTCCCCTGTTCATGCTCTGTCTCTCTCTGTCTCAAAAATAAATAATAAAACGTTAAAAAAAATTAAAAAAAAAAACAATCACATTAATTGTGACATTGACACAGCCACAGTGGAAGGGTAGGAGAATTGGATTGAAATTGGTGTAAAAGAATGGAAAGAGAGAAGTTAGGAGCAGAAAGTGTAAACATCTCTTTCAAGAAGTTTGAGGATGAAAATAATTTTTTAAAGGTAATATTTATAGCATGATTATACCTAATGAGCAAAATACAGTTGAGAGGAAAATTAATAGTGAAGGAATTAAATGGGACAGTTGCTGGGGCAGAATCACATAAGATAGAGGAGAGACAGCATAACTAAAACTATCGCCTTTGTATAATCCATACATTTCATCTTTTTTGTTTCAAATTTTTATTTAAATGTTAGTTAATATACAGTGTAATATTAGTTTCAGAAATAGGACTTAGTGACTCATCACTTACTTATAACACCCAGTATTCATCACAAGTGCCTTCGTTAATGCCCCTCACCCCTGCCTATACCTCCCCTCCAGCAACCCTCTGTTTATTCTCTATAGTTAAGAGTCTTATTTTATACTTTGTTTCTCTCTCTTTTTTCTTTCCCTATGTTCATTTGTTTAGTTTCTTAAATTCCTCATATGAATGAAATCATATGGTATTTTTCTTTCTCTGACTGACTAATTTTTCTTAGCATAATACACTGTAGCTCCATCCATGTCCTTGCAAATGGCAAGATTTATTCTTTTTTTGTGGCCGGGTAATATTCCTGTGTGTGTGTGTGTGTGTGTGTGTGTGTGTGTGTGTGTATACACACATTACTTTTTCTTTATCCATTCATCAGCCGATGAATGGTTCTTTCCACAATTTGGCTATTGATAGTGCTGCTATAAATGTCAGGGTGCGTGTGCCCCTTCAAATTAGTATCTTTGTATCCTTTGGGTAAATACATAGTCGTGCAATTACTGGGTCATAGGGTATCTCTATCTTTAACTATTTGAGGAAACTCCATACTGTTTTCCAGAGCGGCTGCACCAGTTTGCATTCCCACCAACCCATACATTTCATCTTAATAAAAGGAAAGATGGCTAAATTTATAGTACAGATTGTTGCCATGTGGATAAATGTAGTGGTAAGAATCTGCAGCAGTTGTCTTCCTACCATTTATACTTTATAGTAAAGAGGAAAACAAATTCATTAGCTAACAGTGAAGATGGGGAGAAATGTTGGAAATTTAAGGACAGAAGCGATGATGTGAAATAATTGCTTAGAGAAGGAAATATAACATGATTGCTATACAGCCTTAATGCTCAGTTTATATTCCTAGTCATAATTTAAAGTGGGGCTAATCAGTGTCATCTTCTGTTTGTGTCAAATCACATTCAGCTACAGGCAGATGACGATAGGCCTCGGATAAAGAGTTGAATTTAATCAGGGTTACAGGTACTCCATGGTCACATCCATAATATGTAGAACAAAGAGTACTCAGGGCCATTCCTCTTTCTGACTCCATTTTCTAGCTCACTTATTTGAGCCTGGAGTAAATGAACATATATTTAGGACCAGCAAGTGCTTTCAGTATAGTAAGATAGAAATATCTTGGAAGCAATAGAAAAGTATTTCATTGTGAGCTAGGGCTCATACTCCTGTCACTTATTCAAAATCCACTGAGCTGAAAGTAACAGAAATTGGATTACTATTGAAAATTGAGAAAATAATATAGTATTCCAAAAGCAGTATACAGCTCTTAGCTATATATATTTTTCTGACAAAGTGTTTAAAACAGATAGAAATTTTCCGTCAAGAGTTTATTGTGCTGCAGCGTAGTTTTATTAGGCAGATGGCCAGCAATAAAAAGCAGCTATAGAATATATTCTACAAAGTCAAAATGCACTGTACTGCTTTGTCAATGTTCTTCCTATGGTCAAATAATTCATTATTATGTTTTCAAGTGGTGAGAAATTGCATCAAAAAGTTATAAAAATAGATAACAGAAACCTGTAACTTTCTTCTTCTTTTCTTTCCCTATCTTGTCTCACTCATTATTCAATCATTATTAAATCCCTTTTTCTTTCCATTATATCCATATTTTAAAAAAACCCTTTGCCCTAAACTAGTGTTATGATTCTCTTCTGAATTTTTTTAATTGAAGCCTATCTCTGATGCTTCCAATTTAGCAGCATCGTGTCCCTTCCAAAGACATACAAACAGTGGGTAGTTACAACTCCTTTCTGCACAGTAGATATGGTTACCATGGCAACAGTGGACAACAGAGAATAGCAGCACACCAGTAAGTTCCTTGCACTTTAATAAATGGATCCATTTTATCTACTGCTGTATTCATAGCCTATGCAGAATTTAAAATCAACAGGATGCTAAAATCTGCGACTCTCATATAATAGCACAGGAAAACGTCATTCTCTTTCCCCTCAACTTTTTATATATCCTTCACAATAAGTGCTTTTCAGTATGCCAATGACTCATGGCTCTACAATATCATGATTTGCTAAAATAGAAGAGTGGTAAACAGATAGCAATATAAACTGAGCAAAAGCCTCACTATTTTATGTTTAGCTTTTGTGAGTATATATGTGTGGGCACAGATCTCTTTCCCTGAAATTCATATGGATAGAGTCAAGACTCCAACTTCATCAGTTATTTCTTTTTTCCTTTCAGACTCATTTTTTTTTTGTTGCTCCCACCCACATCATATAGGACTTCCAGTCCTCTGAGAGTCTCACTATTGTTTCTGGAGGTATCCAAGAAGGAGGGTCACATGTACGAAACCACTTTTTTGTTCTTTTTCCACCACAGTAACGACAACAGTGACCCACACTGCAATGCACTCTTGAAACCTACTCCAGCCCAGATCCTCAGGCATGCGCGATTTGGTCTCATTTACTTCTTTCAGTGCTGCACAAGGCCTGATGTGGTTCTGTCTCTGTCCTGCCTTACACCTTTGTCCTTATTTCTGTACATTTTCTCAGTAGTGACATACGTGTGGTTTTCAAGTGTTACCATGCTGATTCCTCTTCCTAGGATGGTGTTTCTGCGCTTGCAAGCTTGGGGCAATTTTTGTCTGTTTAAGACATCATCCGACACCTCATCCAGGAGTCCTTCCCTCACCCACGGAACCCCTGACCTGAGAGTGGACACTACGCTTTTGGGATCTTTTTTTTTAAAGTTTATTTATTTTGAGAAAGACAGAGAAAGCGTGAATGGAAGGAAGGCAGAGAGAGAAGGAGACAGAGAATCCCAAGCAGGCTCCATGCTGCCAGCACAGATCCCAACACAAGGCTTGAACTCTCGAAACCCTGAGATCATGACCTGAGCCAAAACCAAGAGTCTGATGCTCAACTGTCTGAGCCACCCAGGTGCACTAGGCTCATTTTTAATGAGATTTGGAACCACATTACCTAAGGCAAGTGCTCAGTATCATTGTCCTTGATTATGTGATTGCTTTGGCCAGAATTCTACCCAGTACAATTTTGAATAGAAGTGATGAGAATGGACATCCACTTTTTGTTGCTGATCTTAGGGCAAAGCATCTACTCTTTCACCATTTAGTATGATGCTGCCTATCTGTGGGTTTTCATAAATGCCCTTCACCAGGTTGAAGAAATTCCTTTCTATTCCTAGTTTGTTCAGTGGTATTTTGTTATTTCTGTTGTTCGGTGTTTTTATCACAAAAGTCTGTTGGATTTTGTCAAATGGTTTTTCTGTGTCTATTCAGATTATCGTGTCATCTTTTTTTTGTTTTAATTTTACTGACATGATGTATTACATTGATTATGATTTCAAGATGTTAAAAGAGTGGCACATCCCTGGGATAAATTCCATGTGGTCATACTCTATAATTATATATATATATATATATATATATATATATAGTCAGTATATTATTGAGGATGTTTGTGTCCATATTAACAAGAGCTATTGATCTGTAGTTTCTTTTTTTTTTTCCTTGTGCTATCTTAATCTGCTTTTGGTTTTAGGGAAATACTTCAGTTCCATGCTTTGTTGCTAATGAGGTCAGTTCCTTTGGGAAGAGATTAGGAGCTATATGTTCTGTGACCTGCATCTTTCCCCAGCTAAATCTCTTAATTCAAGGCTCTAAATATAGTTCTGGGGACAACAGTAAGCTTCTGAGTGATATTTTCACTTAAATAACTGAGTGCTGGGTGGGGGAACACAGGAGCCTGTGTTCTTCTTGGTGTGGATTCACCTAGTTAGAAGTTTAGAGAAGCACTGTTGCGTCCTCGGTATTCTCAACATGCCATGCCATACATAGAGCCCGCATTCTGTAAGCGGGAATGGGGCCGAAAAAGAGAGGCTTCACTTGTCACCAGCACTCATCTGGGAATTAGCCTTAGCAACATGTACCTGGGGACAGGATGAGCAATGTTGGAGTCTTGCCCCTCCTGCAAAGAAAGCCCACTGGCTGGGAGCTGGTCGGGGGAGAATTTCTTGTTCATGGCTGTAGCAATCTAGAGTGGAGGTACCACCTCATGGAACCATGTGGGTGGAGCGAGAGAGACGACGTCATTCAAATATCACAGATCCTTGCTTTTCTTAATGAAGTTTTGTAGATATTCTTTGACAGATATATATTTTTTTATTTGTCATTTGACCTTAGGACCATTTCCAAAGACTTTAAGTGTTTTTGTTTCTTTGCTTTTATCTTGGTTTTAATAATGTTTGCAGTTTCACTGTTAAAAAGCCTCATGTTGCCATATGGGAAGTCCATTTGAAATCAACAGCAGAAGGTTAAACAAAACTATTCTAAATGAGATATGCTAACATCTCATTTTATTTATTTATTTTTTATTTTTTAAAAAAAAATTTTTTTTAACGTTTTATTTATTTTTTTGAGACAGAGAGAGACAGAGCATGAATGGGGGAGGGGCAGAGAGAGAGGGAGACACAGAATCCGAAGCAGGCTCCAGGCTCTGAGCCATCAGCCCAGAGCCTGACACGGGGCTCGAACTCACGGACCTCGAGATCGTGACCTGAGCGGAAGTCGGACGCCCAACCGACTGAGCCACCCAGGCGCCCCTAACATCTCATTTTAAAATAATTCTTAGTCAAAGAGATATCACAACTGCAAATATAGACTTTTTACAAAGAAATAAGAAAGGAGTATAAATTATGGGAAGTAGCAAAAAGACATAGGGCAGTGAAATAAGGTTTTCTAGGATTAAATTCTTATTTTGAAACTCACTTGTTTTGTAAAATTTGGTAAGTTAATATATCTCCCTAAGCCTTAGTTTGTATAATTATAAGCCATAATAATAATAATAACAACGTCTTAGTGATAATTTTGTCTGGATTCATTGAGATGATAAAAGTAAAGCACTTCGTATGGTGTCTGGCAAAAGTAAAGGTTTTATAAATATTACGTACAAATATTTTTTGCTAGAGTACAACCAGAGCTTTAGTCAAAGGTAAATTTATAGAATTAAATATTACTAAGTAAATTATTAAGTTAAGAAGAAAAACTCAACTTGTTCTACTCCAGAAGGATGAATACTTTAGAAAAGCAAAAGAATCAATGAAAGATTAACCTGAAATTAATCACTAGATTTTTTAAAAATGTAGATAAATCAGGAGGTGGCTCAGGAGGTTAGGTGTCCAACTTCACCTCAGGTCATGATCTCAGGGTTCGTGGGTTCAAGCCCCACGTCAGGCTCTGTGTTGACAGCTCAGAGCCTGGAGCCTGCTTGAGATTCTGTGTGTGTATCTCTCTCTCTGCCCTTCCCCCACTCACGCTCTGTCTCTGTCTCTCTCTCTCTCTCTCTCTCTCAAAAATAAATTAACATTTAAAAAATGTAGATAAATCAGCAAAGTGTGACAGATCTACAAATATGGAGAATGAATACTCAAAATTATGAATGACACAATGAAATTATTGACCACTTCATATATAGAGATATTTCTGCTGAGGCATAATGCAAAACAGCTATTGGGAATAGAAGAAAAATCATTCATAGATAGTAGCCAGTAACTCTTAACCCCTTACACCTGGGTATAGTGTATTGGGACCTTTCCTAACTTTGATCCTAAAAAGTAGAATGACCCAGAAAGGGTTTGGGGAAAGTTACATGCATTCTCCTGTTGGATGTTGCCTCTTCATCAAGGGAAAAGTGCTTTATGAAGACAAAGAGCACTAACTGCATTAGTTGGCAGATAGAGCAAAAGTTTGGCTGACTGCTTTCCGGAAAATCCAAAACCAAGAATGAGAGACTGGCTGACCGCTCTGCTCACAGTCAACGAGATTGCCAGACTGAGAGTAGCTTATATTTCCCGAGTTTGTCAGCACAAAGAACGAGTGTTGCCTGAGGACCAGATACGAGCTACACATCAAAGAGAGCTGCCATTGTACAACCTGTGGGAAAAGGCTGCCTACATGGGACACATATCCATGATCAAAAAGAAGATGGAATTATTGGATATCACTGTGGCCCAAGAAGAAAATAGTTACTAGAAAAAAAAAAATAAATAAATTTACTCATGTCAAGGAGGCTGCAGTTGAGAGATCCCCAGCAGGGGAAAAGATTTCTTCAAAAAACTCCTGAAGATATCCAGGATTAAAAGAGTCTGGCTGCAAGCCTATCAATTTCAGGGAATCCCAAGGTTAAAACTGTAAGTTTGCTCATCAAAAAAGCAAATATCCACTCATTTCATCTATCTTGCTTCTAAGCCTCAATCTTGGCAGGGTCAGAAACTAAGGTTAAATGGATCAAGTAAGCAATGGTAGCAGTAGATGAAGAGAAAAAAGAAACCCATTATATGTCCTTAGTAGTAGACCCCTTCCTATAGTAGTAGGCTTGAACTTGATAAGAGGAGAGGAAGGATAAGTTTGCAAGAATGAAGATGGAAACCATCTTTTCTAAGGGACGAGGCCAGAACCAGACAAAGAGCTCTAAGTAAGGTTGACTCCTGGATTATAGACTATTTACTAACTATAGATAGTAGCTCTCAACAAGAAATAGGTGGCCTGTAAAAACACACGTAGAGAAGATTAAAAATTGCGAGACTGTAACAAACAACTTTATGCCCACATAACTGTTATTCATTTTAGATGATAAGACTATTCGATTAGGAAAATAGGCACTCAATATATATTTTGATTTAACCATTAAATAAACAAAGAACCTTTAGTGAGGTGGTCCCATATCAAAGAAATCAATTAATTTAAAATATAGTTACCAATTACAACTATTTTAAAAATATAAAACCACAAATTTGAAACACCACCAACAAAATATCTAGCTTTAAAACAAAAGAGAAATCCTCAGCAAAACCCATAGGAATAATATCACAGCATATATTTTTACAAGAAAGGGAAAAGCTGAATAGAATGAAGCTTAAAGATCATGTTCCGGGGGGGGGGGGGGGGGGAATAAACTAATGTTACTCCTTCATTCTCATTTCATTTCATTCATATGTGGTTGACTGACATAGAAGAGCAATTAAAATCAACATCTTAAAGGAATTCTTTAACTTGACAAAATTAGTCCACTTAATCTGGAATTTAAAAACCGCATAGAAAAAGTCAACAAAATACTTTAAATTTATCTAATAAGATAACTCTAAGTAAAATGTAAACATCATTTTTAAATGTATAAAAATTAAAAGAAAATAGTTTCAATGTGAAAAAATGATATAGTTAATGTGACAGAAAATTCAGAGATACAGAAAGTCACATATATTTATATATAATTATATAATGAAAAAATAATATTTCCAATGCAGTTATTAGGCCAATTCTTCCGGAGTAACTTGTTAAATAGTATATTCAGAAAAATAATATAGATAGAATAAAGACTAAAGAGAGAAACTCACATCTCATAAAATGGCAAATTAAGTTCCAAAAAGAATGTAAGAATAAGACAGGAAAGAAAGACAAGTACACATTCTTTGTTTTTAAGACATGGAAGAATTTTTTTTTGCCAGAAAAACTGTGAAAGAAATAATGAAGGAAAAATTGGGAAAATTAACGACAGTCAACTTTTTAAATTCTTCAGTTGAAAATTCTGCATGATAAAAAAATTACCATGAATAATACCAAGACAGGTAAAGTTAAGGAAAAAAGGGTACATTTTTGTAGCATATATGATAAACAACAGATTATAACATTAATATTCAAAGAAATCTAATAAAACTAAAAGAAAACAGAAATGGCCTCAAGATATAGAAATGTGTCTTTCAGAATAAAAATGTACAACATGAAAAGATATTCAGCCTCATTACTCATAAAAATACTTCATTGTTATTGGAGTAAGCAAACTAGGTGTTACAACAGACAAACAAAGAAATCTCAGAAGCTTAACAGAATGAAAAGTATATTTTTATCTCACTTTATAGTCTATGTTGCATATCAGTTTCCTAGGGCTACCATGACAAAGTACCAGACTGGGTGGCTTAAACAAAAATGTATATTCTTCCAATTCTGGAGCCCAAAAGTCCACAATCAAGATGTTGACATGGTTGGTTTCTTCTGAGGCCTCTCTCCTTGGCTTGTAGATGACCTTCTTATCCCTGTGTCTTCACATGGTCTACTCTCTATGTGGACATGTCTTAATCTTCTCTTCTTCCCAAAATACCAGTAATATTGGATTAGGGCCTACCCTAATGACCTAAATTTAGCTTAATTACTCCCCTAAAGACCCAGTCTCTAAGGACAGTCACACTGGGGGTTAAGGATTCAACATGCGAATTTGGGGAGAACACAATTCATGCACGTAACATGCAGTAGGTCAGCAGTTCCTTCCCCATCTTGTAGCTAAACCACCTGGACTCTATGACCATCAAGGATAATATGGTGGACACTGAACATGGCCTTTGCCACAGGCTATTAGGTGGAATCCATTTCAGGAAATCAACTTAAAGAAATAATAAGAGACAAATCCCCAGTAAATAAACACGGAAGTATTTAGTACAAAATCATAGCATTTAAACTTTATAAATGGCTTATAGTAATGAGTGGCTAATTCTATCAAATTTGGTTGATCACTATGCAACAGTTTGAAATCCTATTTTATTTTATTTTATTTTATTTTATTTTATTTTATTTGGGGGGGGGCGGGAGAGGAGGTAAAGAGAGAGAGAGTGCACTTGGGCTGCCCAAGTGGAGTGGGGGAAGGGCAGAAGGAGAGAATCTTAAACAGGCTCCATGCTGCAGCAGCCTGACATGGGGGAGTGGCTCCAGGGCTCGATCCCACAACCCTGGGATCATGACCTGACCCCAAATCAAGAGCTGGATTATTAGCTAAATGAGGTACCCAGGTGACCCTGAAATCCTATTTTAAAAGAACATATTATGGGACACCTGAGTGGCTCAGTCGGTTAATCATCTGACTTTGCCTCAGATCATGATGTCGCGGTTCCTGAGTTCGAGTTCCAGTTCAAGCCCCATGTCCTGTTCTGCACTGACAGCATGCAGTCCGCTTTGTATTCTCTGTCTCCCTCTCTCTCTCTGCCTCTTCTTGTTCATAGTCTCTCTTTCTCTCTCTCAAAAATAAATAAATAAACATTACAAATAAAAATAAAAAAATATAAGAAGTGGAAATGTTCATGCTATAGCAGACATGAAATAAAAACAGAACAATTTTATGATGTGTTAGATGCCAATATGGTTTTTTAAGGAAACGTCTGTATCATACAGATAGGAATAGAAAACAGAAATAGATATTAGCACTTTTAAAATGGCTGAATGTGAGTAATGAATATTTTAGGTGGCTTTACGTTATTCTTTATAAACTTCTGTCCTTAACAATTTTCCCTTGCTGAGATCTTAATAGCTGGAAATTACAAAAGTCTATTCTAAAATCATGAGCATCTTTAAAACAACAGTATTAAGGTGTAACTTGCTTATCATAAAATGCACCCACTTAAAGTGTACAAATAATCATTGTTGGTAGATTTGCCAAGTTGTGCCATCACCACCCCCTCCAGATTTAGGGCTTTGTCATCACCTAACAAATTCCCTCAGACCCATTCATAATCAATCCTCCTTCCCATTTCTTGCCCAAGGCAAACACTGATTCATTTTCTGTCTCTTCTGGACATTGCATATAATTAGAATCATACAATATGTAGATTTATGTGTCTGATTTCTTTGATTTAGCATAATCTGTTCACCTGTGATGACAAACTCATCGGTTTGATTGGGAGAGGGGAAAATTGGGGGTTTGCCAAGACAAAGCAAAGTTCCTCTTCTGAAGAGTTCAACATTCTCGTCTACGTACACAATGTTGTTCCTATTGTTATGTTATAGAGTATGTTTCTGAAGATTATGTTTCATTTTAGAGACAGTATTTGTTTGTTGTTTTTTTGTTCGTTTTGTTTTGTTCCCACGGAAAGAATTGATTTAAGGATGGTTAAGTTATAGCATGAATAGCTGTCCTTGATGGTCTCGAATTATGTCTTCCAGTTCCCTGCACTATCTATATTCAGATGACTTAAGGATTACATGTATAGTGGGAAACTTAGCATTTTACCCAACACCTACAGCTAATCTTGGGAAATCAGGCTTACTTTTCTTGCTATATTTGGATTTATACATTTCTCTCTTTGGACATGACCCCAAAGTCTTTATTCTTTAAGTTAAAATGGACTGCCAAAGGTGAAGTAGCTTTACTTAATTTGGGGGCTGGCACAGTGTGTTACACCTTTATGCCCCATAGCCAAAAGCTACATGTTGAGGTTAAGACATTCAAATGTTGAAACTTTATCCGTCATCACTTCCTCCATGGAATCTTTTGGGGAGATCATGCCTTCAACCATGTTAATGGGGCCATTCTATCTCAATGAACTCCTTCTCTACTTCTCTTAAGATTTTATTTCATTATGCTAAGAAAAGCATTATACATACTGAGTGCAGAATATATGCTAGCATTTGTTTTGGGGGCTTTGCTGTTGCTACCTTTTGCTGCCATGATTTATTAAACGTTACATGTTACTAAACAAAGATATTTTTCTAGACCTTGTGAGTAATTCTGATGTCACCATCCTAAAATACTTCTTTCCCTTTCTCTGTCTCTATCTTTCTCTTAATCTCCTTCACAGGCATGCTGGAAGTTAGACTAGTTGTTTATTATACATATATATAGCAAAAATGCATTATTTTTAGAATTAGAAAACTGTTCATTTAATTGTGCCAAATAAGAATACTGTAGAATAAAGCTGTATAAAATGAAGCCATCAATTTAAACATCTTTAGAGGACAAAGAAAATGACATGAATTCCTCCTGCCTCTTCAGGTTAGTTATTCCCAAATCAGTTCCCACTCCGAATGGGGTAAGCACAAAAGATCTCTAACTACTTTTTTGCTGGTTGCAGTCTTGAGGTCACAGCAATATCATCTTGCAGACTAATTGCCTCTGGTCACATGAAATTAGGTTGAGGCCCTGAGGACCCCTCCCCCACCATCTTGTTCTAAAATTTTGCTGAACCTTTTCTTTTTCCCAGAAGCTATTGATGTTCATTCTTGACCTTATTTCTTAGTTTTAAAAACAGTGTATCACATTTTACTGCATGCAAATAAAAGGAGTATTTCAGAATTAATGTCATTAACAAAATGTCTTAAAATTATTTTATGTTAATTTTTGAATGAAGTTATCCACTGTAAAATTCCAAACAGAAAATAGGTAAAAAAAGGCCATACATTAATGTGATGAAATAGTAATATTTTTGAGTTGATGAGAAAAGTATAAGCACAGGTTAACTGAGAACCACAATAGATTTGTGTTAAAATATATAAAAGTCATTAATATCATTACTTTTACCAAAGAAGATTTCAGATGTAATTTTTTAAATTTCAGATAAAATTACTTATTATTATAGTAAAAACAGCTCATATGATTATCATATATCTATTTTTGTTATATTCATAAATTTTACTTCTATAGCAAATATTAATCATATTAATTTATAACATTATTGAACATATGTGCAATATTGATCACAATATCATCTGTATCTTTTTTTTATCATTCCATATTTAATTAAAACACTGTTAAAGTCAGGGGTGCCTGGGTCGCCCAGTCGGTTGAGTGTCCAGCTTCGGCTCAGGTCATGACCTCCTGGTTCATGGGTTTGAGTCCCGCGTCGGGCTCCTGGAGCATACTTCAGATTCTGTGTCTGCCTCTCTCTCTGCCCCTCCCCAGTCACACACTGACTCTCAAAAATGAATAAACATTAAAAAAATCAAAAAAATAATAATAAAAAGCACTGTAAAGTCAAATGATCCCAGTCTGGTTTTCTACATTTGTGACCATATTCTATGCCCTATGCGAACTTTGGCAATTCCCATTTTCAAGGAGAAACTTTAAACTCACAAGTTATAAATGAAGCATTATATTTTGCTCTGAGACTTCTCCTCAAAAGCTTACAAGTACAATTTAATGAATCCAATGTTAAAGAAGTCACATTATGCTATTTAAGACTTTCCTTTTATATTTTTTATAGAATGTATACATAAAAGCTTTTTTGAAAATACATAATTATAAATTATCCTTTCAAAAGTGTGAGTGATGGGTAAAATAATGTGTAAGTCATCTGAGATATTTCTTGTTTTGACAAGTAGATCAGTACTTCAAAGAGATTACAATTTATAATAGTTATTCTGAGAAGCTTTGACTTGTACATAGGATAAGTGCATGTTAAGCTTTGAGTTGAAAAGTTTACTTGAACTTCAAAATAAAAATATTCTGCTCTTCCAAAGTAGCAGATTCATAGCCTCTCCACATCAGCAAGGACCTTAGAGATTTCCTTAGAGAAAACCTATTTACTGAATTCCCTTACAGACCTGTTTAAGCTTTAGGTGAATTTTTGATAGGATTCTTTCATTATTCTGAGCACAAATGTATCTACCACTTGGTGCTGCCCTCTGGAGGTACACAGAAGAAATATAACCCATGTGACAACGTTTTGACAATCTGAAAGCAACTATTGTTATGTATAGCCTACAAAATATCTTCAATATTTTTGTCATTCCTGATGTGTTGTCTTCAGTGCCCTTTTTATACCATGCTTCCTCACCTTCAGATAGGCTCCCATTTATTACTGAAGTCTTTCACAACAAATTGAATATTATGGGAATAGACAAAATGGACCAGAGTAAGATTTATTTTTTTCCTCATATTTTATTTTCCACTAAAACACTGACTGTGATAATTCCATTTACTCTGTGGCAATAAAGTACAAATCACATCAACCTAAAAATCTTCACAGAAAAGTAAACTATCAACAAAATAAAAAGGCAGCCTCCTGAGTGGGAGAAAATATGTGCAAATCGTATATCTGATAAGGGGTTAACATCCAAAATATACAGGGAATTCATACAGCTCAAGCAAAAACAAACAAGCCAATTAAAAAATGGGCAGAAGATCTAAATAGGCCTTTTTCCAGAAAAGACATAACATACGGGCAACACTAATCATCAGAGAAATGCAAATCAAAACTACAGTGAGATATCACCTCACATCTGTTTGAATGGTTATCATCAAAAACACAAGAGTTAAGTGTTGGTGAGTATGTGGAGAAAAGGGAACCTTTGTGCACTGTTGGTTGGAATGTAAATTGATGAAGCCACTATGGAAAACAGTGTGGAACTTCCTCAAAAAATTAAAATTAAAACTGCTGTATTATCTGGTAATTGCACTTTTGTGTATTTATCCAAAGAAAATTAAAACACAACTTGAAAAAATACATGCACCCTCTTGTTCATTGCAATATTATTTAGAATAGCCAAAATTTGGAAACCACTTAATTGTCCATCAATGGATGAATGAAAAGAAAATCACACACACACACACACACACACACACACACACACACACTGGAATATTATTCAACCATTAAAAAAAGGAATAAAATCTTGCCATTTGCAGCAACATGGATGGACCTTGACGGCATTATTTCACATGAAATAAATCAGATAGAAAAAAACAAATACCAGATGACCTCACTTATATGTGGAGTCTAAAAAAAATTTTTTTTAAGTTAAAGATAAGCTCATAGATACAGAGAATAGATTAGTGGTTGCCAGTGGTGTAGGTTGGTGGAGTGGGTGAAATGGGTGAAGGGAGTCAAAATTTATAAAGTTCCAGGTGTGAAGTAAATAATTTCTGGGAATGTAATGCACATCATGGTGAGTATAGTTTAACAATACTGTGCTGCATATTTCAAAATTACTAAGATCTTAAAAGTCATCATCACAAGAAAAAATTGTGTAATTATGTATGGTGACAGATATTAACTAGACTTATTGTGCTGATTAGTTCATAATGTATACAGATATGAAATAACAGCATTATTGACTTGAAACTAATATAATGAGGTATAACGTATGTCAATTATACCTCAGAAAAAAAAAAGAGAGAATTGACTGTGATAATTTCATTTACATTTACTGTGAAAAGACTAATTCATAATAATCCCAAATGTAGAATGTAGAGTGCAGTTTAAGACCACTGAAAAATCATATAAACAGAGGTGAATTTGGTGCTGAGGAGTGAAGTTAATGAAAGCTGAAATTATATAAAAATTACTTTTGGGGCGCCTGGGTGGCGCAGTCGGTTAAGCGTCCGACTTCAGCCAGGTTACAATCTCGCGGTCCGTGAGTTCGAGCCCCACGTCAGGCTCTGGGCTGATGGCTCCGAGCCTGGAGCCTGTTTCCGATTCTGTGTCTCCCTCTCTCTCTCTGCCCCTCCCCCATTCATGCTCTGTCTCTCTCTCTGTCCCAAAAATAAATAAAAAACGTTGAAAAAAAATTAAAAAAAAAAATTACTTTTAACATTTTGTAATTGTGCTTTGGAATATTTTGATTTGTAGGAATAATCTTTTGATAAGCTCCTATTCTAAACTGTAAATAATATGTTGTAGTAGAATAGAATGGCATTCAGAAGACCCACTGATTTTCAGATTTTTTTCCCTAGGCATAACTTTATTTTTATCAATTTCACACATATAAAAAATGGAGTATTTTATGTGAGGACACATAAAAACTTACTCTGATAAGTGTTTTATGCTTTTAGAATCCAATTCTTAAAAAGGAGTCAAACATACTGTATATTCTAATTCTTTCATGATATAAAAAATGTGTCAAACCACAAAATTTCCACTTTTAGTGAAAATGTAATTTCTGTAAAACATACCACTTAATAAACTTTCAAGTGGGTATTCACTTATCAAACATTTGATTTCCTATTCATTAAATTTTTTTCCAACTATTTACAAATAGAGGACACACATACAGAGTTGAAGTCAGATGCAACATTATAGTCATGACTATAGACACCATGTATGACAATTTTTCTCTTGTGAAAATATTTGTTGAAGAAAGATATTCTGAAGAAGTAAGATTCAATGAATTTATAATTTATCAAATATAAAAATCCAAGTTTAAGATTACATTTTATTTAAACATTTGAAAATAATAAAACTGTATTTAAAATTCTCTCTTCAGGGGTGCCTGGATGGCTCAGTCGATTAAACGTCCCAACTTCAGCTCAGGTCATGATCTCACAGTCTGTGAGTTCGAGCCCCGCGTCAGGCTCTGTGCTGACACCTTGGAAGCCTGGGAACTGCTTTGGATTCTGTGTCTCCCTCTATCTCTTCCCCTCCCCCACTTGCACTCTGTGTGTGTCTCTCTCCCTTTCTCTCTCTCTCTCTCTCAAAAAATAAACATTAAAAACATTTTTTTTAAATAAGAAAAAAGAAATCTCCATATTTAGTTGGCAAATTATGCTATCACTCTATCTGTAGACCAAATATTATATTTAACTTACACTTTTATTCTAATCTTTATTTTTATTGTTTTTTCTAATGTTGATTTATTTTTGAGAGAAAGAGACAGAGCGTGAGCGGGGTAAGGGGTAGAGAGAGAAGGATACACAGAATGAGAAGCAGCCTCCAGGTTCTGAATTGCCAGCACAGAGCCCAATGCAGGGCTCAAATTCACAAACTGCAAGATCATGACCCGAATTGAAGTTGGACACTTAACAGATTGAGCCGCCCAGGTGCCCCTTATTCTAATCATTAAAAAGAAATACTGTTACAGCAAGTTTGAACAAACTTGTGGTACTGGTTTGCTTGTTCTTTGCTTCATCTCTTGGCTATGTCCAACTCACATGCAGCAATTCAAATGGTAAATATCTATCAATTCAATGGCACAAGTTAAACACATGAAATAAACCACTAGGCATGTAGCAGACTTTTTGTACATTGATAGAGAACTAAATGCATATTAATGATGGCTTGGGGAAAATTTGGGTTGAAATAATGAAGCAATTAGACATGATAAAGACTACGGTATTAGCTTGAAATGGTATATGTTACTTTTAAGATTATTGTAATGTTTGAGCATTCCTTTTGCTAAATATATCATTGAGGATTACAGAATATTAAAAAAAAATTAGTTTAAAGTCAACAGATTTTACTTTGACAATTAAGGGCTCTGGTAACCTCTGTGTGAGATAAGTCTGGTGCATTAGCCAGCATGTTCAGAGCAGACCATTATATCAACTTTTATTCAGAGCAGACCATTATATCAACTCAAACCCTGCTTAGAATCCTATAAACACTCTACCTGGTTTTGACCAGCAAACTAACCACAGGTTTTAATGTAGTCATTTAAATATTTTTTTCTTTAAAGAAAAAAATGTGAGTTCGCGGGGCTCGAACTCACAGACTGTGAGATCATGACCTTTTATATAATTTTAGGCCCTTGTTTTTCTCATTGAGCAATAAGGAAATTCATTCCACTCAACTAATTTAGTGCAATTCATTTTCTTAGCATTTCATTATATTTCACGGTGTAGACTTGCCAAGATTTATACATCCAGTTCCTTACTGGTGTACATTCATATGTTGCCAGCTTTTAGCTGCTACTATGAACAATGCTACAATAAATATGCTTTAACCTATGCACTTATGTACTTTTTATTTCTATGAGATGGACTCCAAGAATTAAATTGCTAAGTTGAACATATGCCTTTTTCTATTTCATTTTAATCGAATTTGCCCGATTACTTTTCAAAAAGCACAAAACACATTCACATTACCATCTTGTGGTACATAAAAAATATTTTTTTTGATACATAAAAACACTTTTTCTCCAAAACCCACTATCAGTTGGAGTTTCTTAAACATTTTCAATATCAAGATCCTATGGTATTACATTTATACCTCAATTTAAATTTCTTATTTTTTTAGGGGCGCCTGGGTGGCTCAGTTGGTTAAGCGGCAGACTTCAGCTCAGGTCACGATCTCGCGGTCCGTGAGTTCGAGCCCCGCGTCGGGCTCTGGGCTGACGGCTCAGAGCCTGGAGCCTGCTTCGGATTCTGTGTCTCCCTCTCTCTCTGCCCCTCCCCCGTTCATGCTTTGTCTCTCTCTGTCTCAAAAATAAATAAAACGTTAAAAAAAATTTTAATTTCTTATTTTTTTAAAGTTCATTTTATTTACTTTGAGAGAGAGAGAGAGAGAGAGAGAGAGAGCAGGAGAGGGGCAGAGAGAGGAGAGACAGAATCTCAAGTTAGGCTCCACACTGTTAGTGCAGAGCCCAATGCAGGGCTAAATTTCTTTTACTAATAGTGAATTTGGTAGTATTTTGTATATAATAACATACAGGCAACCCAATATGATACTTTACTATCTCTTTATTCACATCCTTGGCACAGTTTTCATGTACTTTGGCTTTTTTGTTGTTGTTACAAAAGCTTTGTAAAATAAAAAATACTAGCATTTTCTTCTCCATTACAAATATATTTTCCACACTATATCATTTTATGTTCACTTTGTTTATGTGTTTCTGAAAGATTTAAATTATACATATAATATATGTAGCCAGATATAAAAATATATTCACATATATAAACAATGCATATATATTTTTCTATATATAAAATAGTTTTCTGATTCTCTACCTAAATATATCTATATAAAACATATATAGCAAGATGTAAAATTTTATTACTTCTATTTTAGTCCGCTAAGTTATATAAGCAGTCTCTAGGTTTTACCTCAAATTTTATCTTCGTAGTTAGTTATGTAATTGATAAGGGCTTCTTTATATGGAATATGGTATAATGCCTCCTTTCATTTTGTACCAGGTAGAGAACAACAAAAGCTATCATGATTTGTTAAATCATTCATCCATTTCTCTCTGATTTGGACTCACGTTTTTCTCATGAATTCATTCTCATATCCATATGGATCAATTTCTGAAGTTTTTCTCTGCATCATTGATTGATTAGTATATTTTCTTTTAAAAAAATAGATTTTGATTCCACTATGCAGTTTCTTTTCATTTCTTTTTGTGAACATTTAGTCTTCTAAATAAACTTCTCAATAATATTATATAATTGGAAGATACACCCTACTATAATGTTTTTATTTAAAAAATATCTTCAATGTTTATTTATTTTTGAGAGAGAGAGAAAGCAGTGGAGGGCAGATAGAGGGAGACACAGAATCCCAAGCAAGCTCCATGCTCTGAGGGGGCAGCAGAGAGCCCGATGTGGGGCTCGAACTCATGAACCATGAGATCATGACCTGAGCCGAAGTTGGGTACTTAATCAATTGAGCCGCCGAGGCACCCCACACCCTATTAGATTTTTAACTGAAACTGAATTAAGTTTAAATATTAATTTTCAAATAGTTGACATTTCCATGATGTCAGTGCAAAACATGGAAAAACATGGAATGTTTTCATCTCATGTTTTAAGTATTCAGTAGGACTTTACACTTTTTAAAGTAAGTCCTGAGTCTTTATTACTAAATGTAATACTAAATGGATAATCATTTTAATTGATTTATTACGTGGAATACAATTTCCTTTTCCATTTTTGTTGCTTTTTGTGTAATGCTAAAAAATTGTATATTTATTTTATATTCAGTACCTTCCAAATTCTCTCATTCTAATTTTTTTTTAAATAAATTCTCTTGGGCTTTCAATATTTTACAATATTTGCCATTACCTCATATTATTGTCTTTCTACATTAGGAAATCAAAGAAAATGTTTAAAAATTATGGTAATAATCTTGTACAGCTCCTGTTGGAACTGATTTTTTTTGATTCTGTCTTCTTTGAAATTTATGTATTAGTGATAGACTTGCTTCATGATAATAATTAGGGAAGTGCTTTCATTTTCTATTATCTGGAGTAATGTATAGAAAATGCGAAAAACCCGATCTTTGTAATTTTGGTAGAGTTCCTTTGTGAATCCTTCTGAGTCTGGTCCTCTTAGTAGAGGTATGTGTCTGACAATCTTCTATATTTATTGTATGCGAATAAGTTTATTTAAGCTTGATACCTCTGGTAGGATCGGTATTACCAGTTTGTACTTCTTTATGCAAATATCAATTGTTCTGGTGTTTTGTTTTGCATTTTTGCATAGAATTACACAAACTGACCTTATATGATATCATTTTAAAAATACTTTGCACGAAGCCTGGGTGACTCAGTCAGTTACACATCTTGTTTTGGGCTCAGGTCATGATCTCACAGATCATATATCAAAGAAATTTCAAGAATCATTGGCTCAGTTGTGATCATGGGACATTTGGCATCAGGTACTACTTCTATTGCAAGACACGGCTCGTTTATCAAGTTAAAATTTATTAGAAATGTTTGCTCATCTTGTGGAACACTGGCAGAACAAGGTCTTCACAATACAAGGTTTTAATGTATTGTTTAGAGAGTAAACCAGTATTCTTAATTATTTTATAATAAATACACTTTACTGTTATGCTAGTTCTTACCATTGTAAATTTTTTTTTCTAGAGATTTATTTATTGGGGCACTTGGGTGGCTCAGTTGGTTAGGCGACCAACTTTGGCTCAGGTCATGATCTCGTGGTTTGTGAGTTCAAGCCCTGCGTCTGGCTCTGTGCTGACAGCTCAGAGCCTGGAGCCTGCTTCAGATTCTGTGTCTCTCCCCTCTCTCTACCCCTCTCCTGCTCATGTTCTGTGTCTCTCTGTCTCTCAGTAATAAATAAACATTAATAAATAAATAAATAAATAAATAAATAAATAAATAAAATGTTTATTTATTTTGAGAAGGAGAGAGAGAGAGAACACAAGCAGGGGAGAGGCAGAGAAAGAAAGAGAGAAAGAACACAAGCAGTCTTCATGCAGTCAGCGCAGAGCCGGATGCAAGGTTCGAACCCACAAACCGTGAGATCATGGCCTGAGCCCAAATCAAGAGTCAGATGTTCAATTGACTGAGCCACCCAGGCTGACTGTAAAGTATTTTGAGTTAAATTCCCATACATAGCATCATAGATTTAATAACTACCTTTCTGTAACAAAGAGATGCATTGCACAATCAGAAGTCTCAAAATATAAATGTTACTGGGATTTAATTTCTGCCAAGATGTCAAACCACATTCTTGAACAAAACTTTTTGATATACCTAGAATAGCTGAAAAAAAATAATTTTGTCGCCTGCAGAGGCCAGACTGTCAAGAAAATGCTCATTCATAGGGAAAAAAACACACTTGTAGATGGCATTTGCCCTGTGGTATTACTGACATCTGATGGCCTAGAGCCTGAATTTTAATAAACCATATGCCAGCAACAGGAGCCTGGTGAAAAATCATACTAAAGATTTCTGCACTACACTATAATATCTGAAGGGGAATCTTAATAGTTAAACTAAAGAAAGGGGGAAAAACCTATTCTGCAGGATGAGAGTTGCCTTTTTCTCATTTGACTCTGCATAAAGTAGAGTAAAAGACAAAACGATCTGCTCAGAATTTCTTAACCCAAACTTCTATCCACGTGTGTTTGGAACTGTAATTCACACTACGTGTATAGTTTGAAAAACTCCCTACCTCTATATCATCCTACATTCTCGATATTCATTCAAATATAGTCACGTTTGTAAAATGTGTCAACATTACGTAGACAGCATCACCTAATAAGTACAACTACATTTACAGTTCTTGATACCGAATCCTCAGATGTATTTGGAAATGTATGAATATATTTCTGGTTGTCACAATAATGAGTGCATGTGTGGCAGGAGGAGGTGGGGGGTATTCCCTGAACCTGTACTAAGTATATTCAATAGTATGCTATGTACAGCATAGATCTGCCCAAATGAAAAACAATCCTGTCAATGGGTCAATAACACCCATATTGTGGCCTTTAGCCAACTGATACATCAATAAAATTCAATATCAACCAATATCATCTTTTGTTCATATATTCACTCACATATATTTTATTATATTTTATATTCCAAGCATTTAATTATTCATTGATGATAAGAGATGGGAAAAGTTTTCCTTATTCTGAAGAGACAAAGTATTTGTAAGAGTAGACAGTAGATGAAACAAATTAGCTTATATATTAATTTCTCTTCCCGCTAAGAATGATTTAGGCACAATTTTCCTCTCTTTGAAGTCTTGTGGTCTTTTTGGTATGTGTATCAGTGCATGTGAATGTAACTAGGTATGCACGAAAATATTATTATTATTTTTTAAGTTTTTTTAACATTTATTTATTTTTTGAGAGACAGTGAGAGACAGAGTGGGAGCGGGAGAAGGGCAGAGAGAGAGAGGGAGACACAGAATCCAAAGCCGGCTCCAGGCTCTGAGCTGTCGGCACAGAGCCCGACAAGGGGCTTGACCCCACGAACTGTGAGATCATGACCTAAGCTGAAGTCAGACGCTTAACCGACTGAGCTACACAGGAACCCCTACACGAAAATATTATTAACACATATCCTTTTTACTGCTTGCGTCCACCAATCCTTAATTCCAGACTCTCACCTAATAAAGTAACACATTTTTATCCCTCCTACTCTGTTCAGAAAGATAAGTTTGGAGTACTTTCATTCTGTTATTTTGAGACCAAAGAAGTTGGATTTTCTTTCCAGATTGAGATTATTAAGAGCACACCAAACAGTGTTTTGGATGATAGACCGTAAGGAGCTAAAGACAAGACTACATCATAGTGATTGTTTTTTTCTTAGGGACAAATATCACCTCCTAGAGGAATATAAAATAGTATCTACATGCAATAAATACATTTTTTAGCAACTCATCTGTGCCACACAGAATTCTTAAGATGGATCAAGAGTCATGTCCCTGGGATTCATATCCTGTGTAATTTCCTCTCCTAGAGAGTTAAGAATTGGATGGAATTTCATTCCCATGATAGCTTAGGTTATATGGAAAAAGTAAAGGGATTTTTCAAATATAATTAAGGCCACTAATCAATAATTTTAGACTAATCAAAAGGGATATTAACCTGGGTGGAAGTCCTGCCCTATCAGATATGTACCTTATTTTTAATATTATATTAATATTTTAAGATATTACATTTTAATTTTACTGTAGTAAGATTTTTAACATGAGATCTACCTACTGGATAAATCAAGTCATCCAGTTTGGGCAGAGTTTCTAGCAAGTAGTAGCTAATCTCCATTCTCTCTCCATTGTTCCATGTAGCAAACATTAAAGTATGTGTAACCCCCACCAGTTATGGAGCATATATCTTCTAAACTTTTCCTTATCATGCTCCTTTTCAACATTCCTTTTAGAATTTGTAGAGGTTCTGTACTAGTGGACCTAAGACTCTCAGTGGCTTAGACTTTTGACAGGAATGCACTACATTGTTACTATTAGGTTGGATAAAAGGTATTGGTGCAACATTAAATACTTAAACTAAACTAAATACCTTACAGTTGTGAATAAATTGATAAATACAGGACCTAACTATGACAAGGACTTTGGCAAAATAGAGAAATAGAATTTAAAAAAAATACAGATAAAATTCATAGGATGTGCTTAGTATACTTTACCGACCTCTCCATAGCATTCTATGTGTTAAAGCCTATTGACTTCATTTCCACCCTTTTCATTTATTGTTTCAATAAATCAAATATCCTGTACTTCTCTTGTAAGTCACTGTTCTGGCTACTGCAGTTGCAAAAACAAGACAGACACAATCCCTGCCTACGTGAATCCTCAGCTGTGTTTGAAAGACATTTTTAGGGGCACCTGGGTGGCTCAGTAGGTTAAACGATTGACTCTTGATTTCAGCTCAGGTCGTGATCTCATGGTTCGTGAGACAGAGCCCAGCATCGGGCTCTGCTTTCAATGCAGAGCCTGCTTGGGATTCTCTGTCTCCCTCTCTCTGCCCCTCCCCTGCTCATACACATGCTCTCTCTCTCTCTCTGTCTCTCTTTCTCTCTCGATAAATAAATAAATATATCTTTTAAAGAAGATATATCTTTTATTTTTATAAAAGATACCAGGCAATAAAATGATTACATATAATTAAAAATTGTAAGAAGTCCTATGAATGACATAAAGGAGATGAGCTGGAGAATAAAGTGGAATGTTATTTTAGATAAGGACATCAAGAAAGATCCATTCAAAGATGCAGTTTTTCAGCTGAAACCCTTAGGATAAGGAAGAGCTGCATGCAAAGCAATGTAAGGAATAGCATCTTTAGTGAAGGAAACATCATATGGAAAGGCAGGGATGTGGGGAAGTACTTGCTCTAGTAAGCAGACAGGCCAGTGTGGCTGAAGAATGGTAATACTCAAAGAAAATGCAATACTTATGTATTTAATATGTATGTATTTAATACTCAAAGAAAATGCAAACTCTAACCTTATATCTACCAAATATTGCTGAAACACGGTGATCTACCAAAGTCACCTTTGAGTCATGAATATAATATCCAAAGCAGCATCAGTGGCAACAATAACAAAATGCACATGGCTCCTGACCTCATACATTCTGATACAAACCTCTGGGGCAGAGGAAGGACACAAGACAACAATTATCCTTACACATGGGACATGCTGAGAAACAAACAAAGGAGCTATCTATGTGAGTTTAATAGTAAATATCTACAGGGTTAGTAAATTACGAGCTGTTGTGGGAGGTGAAAGAATCAACAAGCTGATTATTTTCTTAGCACTGTCAGAGCTTTGGTCAAATAGACTACCTAAGTTTTATGTATAAATATGGCCTGCGTAATTTAAAATAAATACAGAAAATTTGAAACGTTCAATGAAAAGACACAACTCCAAAGAATGATTGAAGAGAAACATAATGTCTGTTCTGGAAAAGTTTATATTCTGGACAGTAGAATTGTTTTCTTCAATAGTTTGCGAACTTGGTACCTGATGACACTGAGAATTTTAATACTAGGGAAGCTGATTTGATATACTTATTGTTTCACTTTTTTTCAGTTGTAACTGTAATAATAATTATTAACTTATCGTTAGCTCTTCCTGAGGTCTACAAGAAGTCTTAGGATTGGAACTTATTAAGGATGAAGGGTGAGCTACAGTTCCTAAATTCTCAGTAGGCCCTCGTGGTTTCTTTTTTTCCTTTGTTGCACAGTCTCCACCCCATCAATGTATTCTGCGTATCATGGAAACCTGGAAAGAATGTAACTTTCTAGAAATACTTTAAACACTGTTTAAAAGCCGTAAACCAGAAGATATTTATTTATGCCAGGCTCAGGAAATCAACTGAAAATTGCCAAATGCCTTTTGCATAAATTTTCTCACACACAACATTGCCATTTCACTGCACGATGTTTGGGAATGTGAAACCAGCGTCATTAGTCAGTACCTTGTCCTCACCTGTGATGATGGGGACAGGTATCACGTAGGAGATGTTTCAGTGTATATAAGACCGGTTCGTTGTTTACCATGTGAATAGAAGCGTTTTCATTCTGTGACAGCTCCACTAAGCTCTTTATTTTTAAATATTCTACCCAAAGAACAACCTAAAGGATGTTTACATTAAGATTGCCTCCCAACAATTTAGTAACAAATCTAGTAAGAGCTTTTGTAGTTTATCACTTTTACTTTAATGTGGATGCCAAATACCGTTGCCATAGAATATGTGTTTAAAAATGAATATAAACACACAATACGCACACATACACAACATAATATTTAAATCTTAAATACCCATTGGAGACATAATACATATACAGTTATTTCCATGTATAATTTGTTAACCATAGAAGGAAACAAAAAGTACTTATAATGCTACCACTGAAAAATAACCGTAGTTAACAATTTGCTGTTACTCAGTCTTTTATGTAGGCATATTGATACATACATATATTGGTAGTATGCTTTAGATAATCAAATTATATTGCACAGACATCGATGACATTGCATATTCTTGGAGAGAATACATTTAAAGGAATAGAGTATATTTATCAAGCAAGCTGTCTATCTAAATCTAATACCTACGTTAAGTAAATATTTAATTATTTATTTCTTATTCCATTGTTACTTTTTTAACACTGAGATTGTTTATAAACTGTGGGTACCCTAAATCTTCTTGCTCTATTTTTTATTTGATGTTAAGTATGCAGATTCTTAAGTTTACTTCTTTGAAATACTGTTATCAACATTCACACACCAAAAAAGACACCTTGCTGGTTATATTTTCTGCACCTCAGCTCTGTCATTTGCAAAATACGGAAAACTGTAGTATTATATCATACAGTTTGCATGCTATTCAAATGAGAATACATAGGAGGATATTATCACAGTGTTTGGCCTGTAGTGCTCAGCAAAAAGTTATTTTATAGTTGATGGTATTATTGTCATCAAAGATTTTTACTCTCATCTGTTAATTACATCCAAATAATACATTCTTGGATGTGATATTACGAGGACCAAAAGCAGAATACTTTTTACAGCTTATTCTAGATGGTGCTAAATGGACATCCTGTGGTAATTTATGATTTTTATTTTCTGTTATAAATGCACTGTACTTCTTTTCAAGCCACTCTTTCTGATGTCTGCCTTGCAACTTTTGGCAAGTACATTTTTTTTCTTTTCTTTTTGAACCCTTTTGTCTAGAATGTTCCTTTGACGAGACACATGGAGAGAAGTTAGAAAGCGGAAGCTAGGAGACAAAAGAGATGACATATTAGAGAGAAGGCATTTAAAAAGAAGTTAGCTCCCATGATGGAAACTGCAGAAACAGAAACTCGGAGTAGTGGTGATTGGAAGGCTGGAGGACGGACATAGCAGAGCAGGGGGCTGGCTGCTGACAGAACTGCCAAGAGGGGTGAGGCTGGAGATGCCCAAAATTCTGAAACAAGCCACATTCTCTGTGAACAGGGGTTGTTTGGTAGCTCAGACCATTCTCTGTGTCCCTACTTTCACTGAAAAGAAACTCCTATTATCTAAGGTAATCCGATTGTGTTTGTTTCCTGATACTTGAAAGAAACCTAAGTCAGCCAGTGTGCACAAGGCAGCAGCAGGATGGATATTAGCCAGGCTGATGATAAATAAACACAAACGGCTTTTGTCAATACTATAAAGCACAGATCACATTCCGCCCGCCTTGCGAAGACTTGTACTACTTTAAGCAGGAGACTGATGTGGCCAGATAAGTGGCTTCGTCTATGGTTTGTTTGTTTGTTTGTTTGTTTGTTTATAGATAAACATATAGGCAATGAAAGACAGAAATATAAAGGGGTGATAAAATTGGAGTCAGAAAGAAAAAAAAAATCAGCAAGAGAATCCATCAGAGAGAGGTTTAAGGGTTGGAATGATCCAAAATTTGAGACTGAGTAACATCAAAATTAATCCTCTGGTTTCAGGCCCGCAGGGCCATACAATACACCTGGACTTGGAAGAGGAGGAACAGTGGACTCCAGGTCTGGAAATGAGTGTGGATAAGAAGGGAAGGTTCAGCTTTGGCATGCTGAGTTTGAGGTATGTCAGGGACACAGTGGCATTACTGTCTTCCAGACACGTGGCTATTTGGAGCATAGCAAAAAGGTCCTTCCCAGAGTTACGGTTTGCGAGCCGTAAGTCTTTAAGCATGAATAGAAACCGTGACCTCGTTCGCTGAGAAGGTACAGTGTTTTTCGCAGCCACATAGATCCTACACCGTATCTAAGCATCTTGAATATGCTCATGAGATGAAATAAATCACCAGGGCACATCTTGGGGAAGGAAAAACTACAAAAGCATTTCTAAAAAAAGAACACCAAAGCGCAGTCTAAAATTTTCAAAATGTGGTTTTCTGAATCTTAGGGGGGAAAAGAAAGCAACTTGTTGCAAGTGTTCAATATTCATTTTATGTAAATAACTTTTAGTTGCTGAATAATAAAAAAAAAACAATTCTGCTCAGACAGGAAAGCAATGAACTGTGTTTTCTACATGTCTGCAGTTTACATATACAGTCCGAAAACAGTGCCTGCCATTGACTGGGCCACTTTTTAAAAATGGTTGATTTTAATGGGGCACATTTCTCCTAAAAACCAAAAAGTTAGTTTCTATGTAAGAAAAGTCACGTATCAAAAAGGTTGTAACATTGCATAATCTTTATAAATTCACAGAGTATGATTATAAAAATAATTTCCACAGGTAGTTATTTTTTATATACTTTTTCTTTGTACCTTTCATTTCATAGAAATGAAATGCTTATGAAAAAGCATCACTTCTATCATAAAACATACTATTCATTCTAATAAATATTTTGTATAAATGTTACCCTTATACCGAGATATTATTGTTAATTAAGTAAACTGCATGATTCCAAGGTCATAAGACAAATGATATAGAAAATACTAGAAGGAAAACCAAGGGGCCTCAAAAGAATTTCTTTAAGAATCTAAAGGGATCAAGAAACCACTTAGACACTAAAATAAAGCCAGGTCAACACAAATCATCTTTTTTTTTTTCAATAGAATTAATTGTAGAATGTGGTATGTGAAGAGCTTAAAACTAACTTTACATTGGGCTCAGATTGGCAGAGATTAAACTTAGCTGAATGGGTATGACACAAGCCACTTTGGTTTCCACATCTATTTACTTTGGCTTTGCTTGAAAATCATTTTATTTAAATAACAAATCCCTCCTTCTGGTCATCAGAACAGTCCATCTTCTATCTTAATTAAATTCACAAAAATAAAACAAGAACAAGGATATAATAACCATTTTGCACAATATTCAATTTAAGACGAAAATATTGTTATGTCAAAAAAATGCACTAAGCCTCACATTCCTGGAAAGAACAGATTTTCTTTTGTGATGGAAAAAGTGCTGATAGATAGAACACTGTGGAGGCATCATCCACAGAGAACAATAACTTTAGAAAAATATATAAATCTTTGCTACAGTGATTTTTCTAGGATCTATGATTATATGACAAAAGCCTCTTTATCTTTTGTGTGTAGCCAAATTATGAAAAACAGAGACTTATCACTAGCCTAAATACATTTTTAGAACAAGGAGGAAAACTAAAGCAATATCAAATGAATAAAACAAAACAAAATTCATGAAAATTTTAATGAAAGTAGTTCATTAGAAAGTAGTTCACCAGAGATGAAAACACTAAAAGGCATTTCCACCAAGATCAAGAACAAGGCAAGTATGCCCACTACTATTATTCAATATTATCATTATTATTATTATTATTACTACTACTACTGTTATTATGGAACATTTTACTGGTGGTAGTAAACAATACAATTAGAAAGTAAAATCGGGGTGCCTGGGTAGCTCAGTTGGTTAAGCGTCTGACTCTTGATTTCTGTTCAGGTCTTGATCTCACTGTTCATGGAATTGAGCCCCACATAGGGCTCTGTGCTGACAGTGTGGAGCCTGCTTGGGATTTTCTCTCAGGGATTTGTCCTGTTTCTCTGTCCCTCCCTGCTCATGCATGAGTGCTCTCTCTCTCTTTCTCTCTCTCTCTCTCTCTCTCTCTCTCTCTCAATAATAAATAAAATAAACATTTAAAAAAAAAAACAGAATCAATTAGAAATCAATGTGTAAAGAGGGGTTAAAAAGATCTCTACCTGCAGATGGTATGATCACAAATCTGGTCTGTCTCAGACAACTGATGATAAATAAAGTAAAAAAACTAACAATTCAGTGAAGTAGTAGAATAAAATTTTGATGTGCAAAGGTCAATTCCATTCATATACACAAAAAACAAACACCTAGAGATCATAGAGATTAAAACCATCCTTATAATAGCATCAGAAAAGATTTACTACTTGGGAAGGGGTTAACAAGAAATGTGCAAAAATATTTTTTGCACTGTGTTTACCAATATGAGGAAACATTTTAAAACATTCTTGGAAGACAGCAAAGTAAACTTAAGCAAGTGGAAACATAACCCCTCCTCCCGGATAGAAAAATTAAACATTATAATTAAGTGAATTCTTTCCTACTGAATTTATACACTCAATCCAATAATGTCCAAAATGCTATTTTTATTTATTTTTTTAAGTAATTTGTTTATTTTGAGAGAGAGAGCATGAGCGGGAGTGGAGCAGAAAGAAAGGGAAAGAGAGAGAATCCTAAGCAGACTCTGCACTGTCATCACAGAGCCGGATGCGGGGCTTGAACTGATGAACCACAAGATCCTGACCTGAGCTGAAAGCAAGAGTCAGGCGCTTAATTGACTGAGCCACCCAGGCACCCCATAAAAACCAATTTTTAAAAAATATGATACAGAAGTTTATGCAGAAGAAAAAATAAGCAAAAATGGTTAGAAAAAAGAAAACTGGAAGAAGAAAAACTACAAAGTAAATTATTAACACATGCTTTGATGACTGTTGTTGAACCAGTGTGGTACTGGGTCATGTATAGGTATATCACGGAATAGTAGCAGAAGTCCAAAATTAGACCTAAATACACACCAAAATTTAGTATATGACATGATGACATCTTAAATCATTAAGGTAAAGATGCAGATTTAAAAAAAAAATTGTGTGTATTTATTTTTGAGAGACAGAGAGAGAGGGAGCACGAGCACAGGAGGGGCAGAGAGTGAGAGGGAGACACAGAATCTCACGCAGGTTCCAGGCTCTGAGCTGTCAGCACAGAGCCCGACACGGGGCTTGAACTCACAGGCCGTGAGATCATGACCTGAGCCAAAGTCGGACGCTTAACCGACTGAGCCACCCAGGCACCCCAAGATGGACATTTTAATCAACTGTTACGGCACAACTGATTGTTTTGGAAAATATCAATTAAAACTATCTTGTATCATACACAAGAACAAATTTCAAATAAATTTTGGATCTAAATGTTGAAAATGAAAACTTACACATCCTATGAGAGGTTAAAAATAAATGTCTCTTTAATCAGGATTTGGGGAAAGGCTTTCAAACTCTGACTCAAATCTGAAGGCAAGAAAAAAAAAGGTTAATAAATTTGACTACATAATATTTTTCTAAATTTGATGCAAATCACCGTCAAAAAGGCAAAAGATAACTAACAAAATGGGGAGAAAATAATTGCAGCACCTAACACAAGGAGCTAACGACGTACAGTAGTCGCCCCTCCTTCGCAGTTTTCTGTGGTTTCAGTCACCCGCGGTCAACAGTGGCCCTTATGTCAGAAGGTCTCCAATAGCCGAATAGCAAGTCACATGCCTGTGCCATTAATCTCACTTCGTCTCACCACGTACGCCTTGTATCATCTCACATCATCACAAGAAGGGTAAGTACGGTACAATAAGATATTTTGAGAGAGGGAAACCGCATTCACAAAACTTTATGGTATTCTATTCTAATTGTTTTATTTGAGTAGTACTTACTGTTAATCTCTTACTGTCCCTCATTTATAAATTCAGCTTTATCACAGGTATGTACATATAGAAAAATCATGGTACATATAGGGTTCAGTATTACCTGCAGTGTCAGAAACCATTGGGAATCTTAGAATGTATCGTTTGTGGATAAGGTGGGGGGACTACACATCAGGATATCTTTAGAATTGAAAGTCAACGCACCGAAAACCCAAGAGAAAAATGGCAAAATACATTAAAAGGCAAATCAATAGAGAGGTCTAAAAAGTGCTGTCAAATATACAAAAATACATTAGCGTTCACTCATAATCAGAGAAATGCAAATGGAAAATTGAGATACTATTTCTAATCTACCAGACTGGCAAAAAATTTTAAATAATGTAATGCATCCTTTTATCAAGATTTCGGGGAAATAGTCACTCTCACATGTTTTGGGTGGGAATCCAAATCGAAACCTCCTTCTGGAGGGAAAGTTGGCAATAACAAACAGAAGTACACAGTCTAGCACGTACATTTCACCCCTAGGAATCTACCTTAAAGATATACCTACAAAAATATGAAAATGCACATGTCCAAGTTACTGCCTTGCAGCAATTATGTTTGCAATTATAAACCATTGGAAACAATTTAAATGTCTGTGCAGAGGAGAATGGTTAAATAGCTATTGAGGATCCAGACACCGGAGTACTATGCAACTATCAGAACAAATGAGAATGTATCTACAAACTACTATGAAATGATTTCTAGGCCATACTGTTCAGTGAAAAAAATCGAAGAATAAAACAATATTTATAGTATAAACATCCTTCCATTTCAGAAAAATAAGATATAAAAAAGCACATGTTTTTGCTCATTAGTACATTGGAATTACAGGAGAAATAAATCAGAAACTAAAGAAACTGTTTCCCCACAAGAAGTAGGTGGGGAGAGGGTGGAGGAGAGGGTAAAATGGTATCAGGGTATAGCAATGATAAGGGCGTCACTTCTCTGAGTACATTATTTGTATTGTTCTGATTTTCAAAACCATAGTAATGTTTCACATGCCTCCCCCAAATAAGCAAACATTAAAACCGATTAGAATGCAGAGAAAATATTAAGTGGAATAAAATGCTAACAAATGAACCTAATTGTACTGGGAACCTGGCTGAGGCAGGGAAAATGCAAGATGACCATGAAATTTCTTCTTATGCCATAAAATATCCAATTCATTAAGCACACGATGCAGAGGCCAACTTGAAGATGTTCCCAGTGGCCAAATCCAATATGAATTGCACAAGAAAATAAATAATAACATTTATGATAATTCCTACAATAACATATACAACCATGGATTAATGTTGAAATACATACATACATACATACATACATCATACATAAATGGAAAGGAGAAGCTCTCCCTTCTAGAATCCCAGATAATAAGTATACAGGAAAGAGGGTAATATAAAATCTCCATGATCATGAAGGCAAACACACCATGATCATTGTTTTAGGCAAGATCCCAAAATGGATGTTAAAAGTACCTGGTGAAAATTTGAGGAAAAATAGTGTTCGCCTGGTTTGAAATATTTTGCCCCAACATATATGCATCAAGTACAAAGGAAAATGTAGAATTGTACAGCAAAGAAACCCAACAGATATCAATCTTAATCAAATGATGGAGGTTAATATATATCCTCATCATAAAACCCTCAATTCAATGTACTAGGGTGCAACATTATTTGTATGGTATTCTTGACAAAAATGTGTAATCTCACAACAATGAGATACGTCAGGCAAACCTAGACTGAAGGCATTTTGGAAAATAATGTATCAGTACTCTCCAACAATGTCAATGTTATAAAAAACAAAAGGGAAAAATTGAGGACTTCTCACAGAGGAGACTAAGGAAAATAACAAGAAAATGAATCATGGGATCTTAGAATTTTAGAATAGACTAAGGACAATAGTGAAAATACTGGTGACTTTTGATTAAGACTTTGGTTTAGTTCATAGGATTTTACTATATTAATATTAAATATTAATATGTTAATATTAATATATTATATATACATACATATATATGTATACGATATACTATATATATATAGTATATATATATATGTATACTATATATTATTATATATACTAACATGTATACTATATATATTACCATTAGTTCCCTGGTCTTGATAATTGTACTATGGTTATGTAACACTTGTAACATTAGGGGAAGCTGAGTGAGGGATAAACAGGAACTCTGAATGCTATATTTGTAACTTTTCTATAAGTGTAAACTTAGTTCAAAATATAACATTAAAAACAGAACCAAAAAAATAAGAGCATGTTGAATGCTTTATCTTCATACTTTCATGAGCACATTGTACATATCGACCTCTTTCATAAGTGCCAAATAAATACATTACTGAGTAAATCATTGTTTATTTTTTAATGATTTATATATTTATTTTTTAGGGACATAGTGCAAGCAGGGGAGGGGCAGAGAGGGAGGGAGACAGAGAATGGGTAGCAGGCTCCAGGCTCTGAGCTATCAGCACAGAGCCCGACGTGGGGCTCGAACTGACTGAACTTTGAGATCATGACAAGTCAAAGTCAGACGCTTATCTGACTGAGTCACTGAGGTACCCCTAAATCATTGTTTTATACATGAACTATACCTTAATATTAAACATTTTATAAATATCATAATTTTAATTTTATTACAGTCAGGGAAAATAATTTTGTTCCACTCCTTTATTTATTCATTCCAAATATTATATATTTGTTCATTCCAAAACCTATTATTTCCCAGGCATTCTGCTAACTGCTATAACTACATTGTTGATCAAAATTAAGAAATCATTTTTTCACAGACCCTACTTTTAATGGAGAATAAACACATTGATCAAGTTATCACACAAACAAATGTAAATTATAACTACTATAAATGAGAGGAAAAAAACATGATTTTATAAAGGTATATATGAAGATTTGATCTTGTCAAATAATTGAGTGATGAAGAGACCCCCCCCCCCGAAGGAAGTGCCACAACTTAGTAAAGGTAATTAATTTTTTAAGTGTAAAAAAAATAAAAATATGATTTTTCTGTATGCAAAATTTAAAGAAATCTTCTATTACTTTTTTTAAATCAGGGATATCCTGTAAGCATTTTTCTGCTGCTACAGACACTGATGAAATCCTTGATGATTAGCCAAGAAATAAATGACAGTGAAACTTTTTATTATACTTCAAAACCAGCTCCTGATAAAAAATTCAAAATCGTACCAAAAACTTAAAAACACCTTGTATGCTAATAGCTTTCCTTTTGTCTGATGTTCCTCCTGCACTTTTTTTCTGTAAAGAAAAAGTAAAGTTTATTAAGATAGTTTTGACGTTAAATCACCCATGCTTTCCTGAAGTAAGCCTCATTTTATAAGTCAGGCATTATTCTTTTTATACATCACTTTAATAGAGGTGCTAATTTTGGGGGCGGATTGTATATATATTATTATAAAAGCAGTTTGTCTGTAATTTAGTTTTGCTGTTTTTTTCAGGTTTGGGTAGCAAGATTATTATACTGGCCTCCTAAAAAATATATTTGGGAAGTGTTTTCTCTGTTTTTATTCTTTGGAAGATTTTACTCAAGAATGGAGGCATCTCTTCCTTAAAAAAGAAAAAATCACTAATTGACCTGTGGTTTCCTTTTCGGGCAAGTTTTCCTAATGTGTTCTTTTTTCTTTAATGGATATACAGAGGTTCAAATTTTCTATTTCTTTTACTGTCAGCCTTGTTAATTTGCATTTTAAAGGAATTTGTCTACTACACCCAAGCTGTCATATTTGTTGGCATAAAGGTACTCATAATATCTGCGACTGTTCCCTGATATGGATTATCAGAAGCCAAATTTATCCTCTCTTATTAAAGAATTAGAAAACCAGATACTGTGTCTGAAACAGTGTTTTTTAGACATTGACTAACAGGCAGAGCAGAGCTGTGGTCTCTGAGAGGGGAATAAAGCAGGAAAGCGCTCCCTCATACCAGCGTATTGTAAGAAGGCAGTTCCTAGGACACAGTACAGGAGGGAAAACCAAATGGAGCCTAATTATTGTGCTGATTTGAGAAGGAAGAGGTTGGGCAGATTCCAGTGCTAGAATTTGCCCAGAAGAGAAGCAGAGAGGAGGCGGACAGTACTCTCATGGTCTGCAGACATCTCTTGGAGTCTTTGGCTGAGTCTCACTTTGTGTATGAATGAAAGGACACTACCTAAGACCCAGGAAAGCACCACCAGTAAATGTAGTAGCAGTGTGTAATTGCTGTCTTTTACAAAAGCATTGGAGATATATTGAAATAAAAACAAAGCAAAACAAAACATCAAAATGGCAACCTAGCCCTTTACAACAGATGTTTTAAAAACACAATCCTTGTCATGAAGAAAAAGCATGACATTACTTATTTTCTTTAAGGGTTTACTATGTGCCAGACATTACGCAGTTGTTCCTCACATGACCCTGTTCGAACAGATGAGGCAGAGGCTGGTGTTCAAAGAAGGGTATTTGTTTGACTGAAGCACTTCTTTGTTCTGTCTCCACGGAACGTAGAAAAAGGAATAACTTTGACACTATGTAGAATAACATTATTTATAAATGTATATATTAAAACAGTGCTATATAAATAAATATGTTGGCTAAAACCTGGAAGAATGCCTGGGTGTAATATTTAAATTGAATTTCTTCAGCTTTCCTTAAATTAAATCATTTTTCTTTGGCGTCTTCCTGATAATCCCAAACTTTCCTTGTTACTTGAAGAAAATCTTGAAGAATATGTTCCCTGGGAAAATTCACGGTAATGCTTGTTATTTTAAGGTGTTGGATCCACGGGCATAAACACTGACATCTGTCAACGACACAGCCCTAACCTTTGGAACATAGCAATTATCCAATTCTCTTTTTTTAATTCTTTTTTTAAATTTTTATTTAATTTTGAAAGAGAGAGAGACAGATCACAAGCAGGGGAGGGGCAGAGAGAGGGAGACACAGAATCCAAAGCAGGCTCCAGGCTCTGAGCTGTCAGCACAGAGCCTGACGTGGGGCCTGAACTCCTGAACCATGAGATCATGATCTAAGCTAAAGTTGGACCCTTAACGTACTGAGCCACACAGGCGCTCCAGCAATTATATAATTCTTGATTGATTTCCTCAGACTTTTGCCAGGATATCTATTCCTTGAAATAGGCAAGAGAAACTGTTTTCCCTAACATGTTCTTGTACGATTTCAAATTGCATTTATTCTTCCAACCTAATACATCTCAGTGTGACCCAATAGTAAATATGTGATTTAAAGAAAACAAAAGCAAACATAATGTAGTACAGCGTTTTCACTTTATGGGATTATATGTGTGCCACATCTTGGGATATTTTGAAAGAAATGAAAAATGTTAATACTTTAAATTTATTTTCATAATAGAGGCAAACTGTTTCCAAGCCACTGTATAGGACTCAGAATACACATTTTACCATTGGGTAACATGTCTCAAAACCAAGTACAAAAGAGTGTTTTTGACAAGGCTTAATTGCCCAGTTAAAAAAATGTAATGTGTAAGTGGGTTTGATATGCTCATTTTCTATGCAGAGTCATTTCTGTAATGATAAATAGTTATACTACATGCTTTTGGATTTTTCTTACTGAAATGATTACTTCTTTGAAGTTGCATAAGGTTGGATGATTTGTTCTCAGAAATGCTTTCTGACAGGAGATAAAAGATATTGTTCTTTGCAGTGTTTTTCATGCTGAAGTGCAATTTTTTTGTGCTGGTGCATTTATTCTTAAAGAACTTGTGAAGTTTAACTGTGATATTCCATGCAGCTAAGTAAAAACCCTGAGATCTGCACCTGAAAGTCTGTGGATACCTCTGCTTGCCTGCATCTCCTTCTCCTCCTTCGTGTATCTTTACCTTTCTTGAAACTTGAAGATAGAATTTTCTATGGCATCCGTGTGAGTTCTCTCTTAGTGGCTTGTGATTCCTTTCAGTTATCTGACTGTGTATCATTGCTACATAAACTTCCTTGCAAGATATGATTGCGCAGATTGCTGAGACTTCACTGAACTTACAGAGAAGGTTTTATAAATTAGGTTGCATCTGCTAATAATTGTATTATGCTTGCTACTATATTGCTTGCTAATCTACTGATGACTGCCAAATCTATATCTAAAACACAAATCATTTCCTTTTGAAAAGAAAGCTTACTGAAAACCTTCACTTGGATGTCCTAGACAAATCTCACATTCAATATGTCAGAAACTCACCTCTCAAAAACTTCCCTTGATTATATATTCCTGTGGCTATCAGTTTCTAGAATGTTTCTTAAAAGTAGTATCTAGGAGCACCTGAGAACCATCCATAATTACACTCAGAGACCCAATGATTTTTTTTTTATTCTAAGAGAGAGAGAGAGAGAGAGAGAGCGAGCAGGGGAGGGGCAGAGAGTGAGAGAGAATCCCAGGCAGGTTCTGCACTGCCATCGTGGAGCCCAATGCAGGACTCAAACGCACAAACTGCAAGATCTTGACCTGAGCTGAAATTGAGTCCTACGCCAAACTGACTAAGCCACCCAGGCACCCCAACACCCAACCACTTTTACTCCTCCATCCACTCACCAGGTCTTGGCACCACCTTATTTTAGGTCCTCAATCACAGAAGAGCTTGATTACTTTGTATGTCTAGACTATTGTTCAGCTGATTGCTTCCAAGTCAACCCAGGTCACAGCAACAAAGGATATTTTTTGTATGGAGTAGTGTAGTAGCACTTTCCATATGACCCACAAACACTAGAGCAGTGATTACTATCCATTTCAGACAAAACAGCATGATTATTTATAAAGTATTCACAACAGTCCTTCCAAGCCTCTGAGAGGATTCATCCTCTCTGGCACACATCTTCTTAAAATCAAGTAAAGAAACAACTTTATTCTCTAGCATGACATCTCTTTTATTTAGAAAACTGTGGCTCTAGAGTCGAACACATTTGGCCCCACTGCTTTATCTACCAGTGTAATCCTGGATAATTTACATCATCCTCATAGTCTGCTTCTCATTTACAAACCTGAATTAAATGATATAAAATACCTCAGAAAGTTAATGCGATGAATAAATGATTTTCTCTTTATTGATAAGCACAGAGAAATCTTGTGATAAATTATATATGAGTTTATTTTAATTACCACAACCAAAAGAATGTTCATTCCTACTCCAATTAACTACTCAAAATTTTCTAAACATCTCTGAGCGCCTAGTGCTATCCTCTAAACCATATGACCCTGCCTTCATATTCAAGTTAATTTCAGTCCTTAACTATCAGAGTGTACCAACCTCTTCTGTAATGAAAAGCATTTGTCAATATACTACATTTAGCATTGTATAGTAATTTAGCTTCCCAAACATATATAGCCTACATATCCCTCCTTTAATTGTGAACTCCTCTAGGACAGGGAACTGGCTTCTATTACTTTATCTTTGCCTACTTAAATGTTTAGAAACAACTGTTCAAAATGTTCAATTTTTTAAATTATCAACACTGTATCGGATAGTTAGCAAGATGAATTAGCAGATTTTGAGATAGCATAGAAAAAAAAAAAAAACTAGTAAAGGTAACTTTTCTAAAACAAGACTAAACATGAGAAACTCAAAGCCAAAATTACCAAGAAGTTATTGCATTTATTTATTTATTTTTTTATTATTATTATTATTTTTTTTTGCTTTTTAGCTTCCCATTTTGGAATAATTACAGAATAACAAAAAGTCTCAAAACTCAGAAAAACAGTTATCCATACACTTCACACAATTTCCTCAAATGTTAATACCTTATATGACCATAATGAAATTATCAAAAATAGGAAATTGACATTGATGTAATACTAGGAACTAACCTGCAGACTTTGTTGAACCCACCAATTGTTCCACTAAAGCTCTTTTTCAGGTGTGGGATCCAACACTGCATTTAGTTTCATGTCTCCTTCCAATCAGAAAGAGATTTGTCTTTCATGATCTTGACATGTTTGGATAGTACTGGCCACTGATTCTGTAGATGTTCCTGAATTTGGGTTTGTTCGATATGTTTTCATGCATCAACTTTGGATAAGCTACCATAAGTATGACAATGACATTGCATCCTTCTCAGTGCACAGTATCAACCTATGGATTATACTGACAGTTCTCATTATCAGTAAGATTAACCTTGATCATTTGGTCAATGTGAGCTCTGGACAGGTATCTCTAGATGACTTTTTTCTTTGAAATTAATACATATTTTTTGAAAGAGAGCCTGAGGCTATATAAATAAACTATTTCTTATCATGCTTCACTCATTAATTTTAGCATCCATTCTTGCCTTCAGCAAATATTAGTGTGCTATGCACCAAATGTTGATTTTTTATTTCCATCATTCCATCTCTATGTATTAATTGGAATTTTACTGTATTGAGGAACTGTCCTTTCGCTCCCATTCATTTATTTATTTTCTTATATATAAGTATAAACTCATGGATATTTCTAGGGCCATAAGACTTAAAAGTAAATTAATTAATTAATTAGTTAGTTAAATTAAAATCTTAGTTGCTGCACACCTTGATTTACAATAAATAATATTTTTTTTTATTTTAAAAATAAAAATTTACAATAAAAAATAAAATACCTTAGTTGACTCAGTTTGTTAAGCTTCTGACTTTGGCTCAGGTCATGATCTCATGGTTGTTGAGCTCTAGTCCCGCGTTGGGCTCTGTGCTGACACCTCAGAGCCTGGAGCTTGCTTCAGATTCTGTGTCTCCCTCTCTCTCTACCCCTCACCCACTTGCACTCTGTCTCTCCCTCTCAAAAACAAATAAACATTAAAAAAATTAAAAATAAAATATTAAAAAAAATAATGACAATTATAATGATAATAGATATAATCTGCCATGTTTTTATGCAAAAGGTAATAGTAGATATCAATGGAATATAGTAAATGACCATAAATATAAGAGAAAATAAGTTACTAGACATTTCACATTCTGCATGATATTATTTATCTCCACTATCACTCAGAGATTGGACAAGATTTGTATTTAACGTGACCCTCACCCATTTGTCATTTCCAGGTTTGCTTTCTCACAAATGATATACTCTTTTTCTCATCACGATTTAACTACTTTCCCTCCATCACGTTCCTAACAATTTTTTTCAGTTATCTTTAGAACTCTATCATATAAAAATATAATATAAAAAGATCCAATATCTTTTTTAATTAATGAAAAATAATGACTTCAATTAAGGATCATAATGACATTTACAATAAGAATGTTATTGTAGAAAGGTCTATATTTAATCTAAGTTCTTGTTTTATAGCAAAGGGATTGAGTTCACACACTCTCAGCTAGCTCAAGCCGTAAAAAAACAAAACTCAAAGTCTTCAACTTGAATGCTATTTCCAGCACCTGCAGGCTTTCTCCATGCTGTGTGTACTAAGTTAATTTAAAAAATATATAACATAAAAGAAATTCATGGTAAGACATGATTGTGGAATAAAACTGAAAAATGAGAAAACCCACCTAAAATCTGAGATACCTACCCAACGGGCTATAAAATTGAAGTTGCTTTGTGACTATAATTCAAAAACTTTCAAAGGCATAAAATAGTTGGATGAAACTAAAATAATATGCATAATAATAGTATATTCTGAACTTAAAATTCTCATTTCTCCATAGCTTTTAAATTTGCCATTCACTTTCAAAGTATTCTTGATTGTCTTGTTTAATAAAAGACAAATGAGGAAATATATATAAAAAATAAAAAGATAACTGTTATTAACAATAATACATACCTCAGCACATTTATTATACTATAAATATGAAGATAATGATTAAATGCTCAGATTCTAGAGGGAGAGAGACTGATTCAAAGCCAAATCAGAGACTGATTTCAAAGTACCTAGCTGTAAGGTACTGAGTATGTTTTTAAATTTTCTGTGCCCCTCTTTCCTCATCTGCAAAATGAGGGTAACAAGAGTAGCAAATTTATAAATTTGTTGAGAACATCAGAAGAGATCATGCATTTGCCCTTGTAACTATTGGTCATTATTATTGTAATCGAACCTATTAAAATACAGCTATTCATTTTCTAAGAGACCTCTTTCCCTTTAAAAATGAGTTAAGATAATACTTCTTCAACCTTTTCTTAAGATACAAAAATAGATATAGATAGAATAATAATCATGAGTTTGACTGGAATCAAAAGCCAAGTCAGAATCACTTAAAAACATTTTTTTTTAAACCAAGGTGAATGGACCAATGACACCTGAGTCACACACATTGCCTGGCACAGAAATTTATTGTAAGCACTCTGATCTAATGCCCCACTGAGTACCAGACCCATGTTGGCACTTAATAAATGTTTGATTAAAGGGCCAGACTATTTTGCATTTCAAACATTTATTTCTAGAACTTTGTGTTCTTTCATTTCAGCTACAGGCACTTATTTCTACCCTCTGCATACATATTAAGTTTCAAAAATGCAAGGATTGGCAGTAGGTACTTCATGAATGGTATTATCAAAACTCTTTTAAGAAATCCAGATATAAAGAGAGAATTGCAACACGAGAAAAGACTTGCAGGCCGTATGGGTGAAATTAAAGTGTAGAGAACATTCCCAGCCAGTTTTTCTTGTGAAATGAAGATTTAAAAAAGTGGAAATGTGCATTCACTAACCAGGTGAATACTTGTAATTCGTAGTTACTATTAAAGATTATATACAAGATTGTTGTATGCTATCATGGTCCTTTTCTACTCAAGCTGTTTGTGTTTTAAAGAAAATATAATTCTCCTGTAAGCTGAGCATCTAGTAAATCTTATACCTAGGGAAATTCCAAGACTGAAGAAAATAGCTGGACCAGGTATTGCCCAAATAATTTGTTTTCAGGTTTCTTTGTTGATGACTTCAAAACGAAAGCCTTCTCCAATTTGTTCATTAAAGGAAATTAACTGTTTTGTTGTGGGTTTTTGTTTGTTTGTTTGTTTTGCTTGTTATTTTGTATTAGGATACAAACCTACCCAGATAGATAACAATGATTTAAGAAGGTGATTTTTCAAGGCTCTGATACTGTAATTGAATGCTGAAAGCCTTCTACAACATGGCTGACAGGCATTCGATTTCTTTTTGAACATTTTGAGCCTTAATAAACCACCACTGATTTCTAGTCAAAACTAAATTAGTTAAATGGAGGCCTTTTGAAGCATTTAAGAGAGTCTGTGAAACTAAACTAAAAGCCCTAGAAACCTGGTTTTACACAAGTTAGGCAATTTTTATTACTATAGCATTGTAATAATTAGAAGTAATGCATTTTTTTGCCATTTTATTTTAACAGACCAGAAGCTCAGCCACATCCAGATTGAGAAACTAAAAAATTGAAAATGTGGCAATTATTTTTAATTGCCAGGTTCAGGGCAAAGCAATTTAAAATTACTAGAGCTTCCATTCTGTTTCCAGCTCTTTAACTTGGAACTGTGTCAAGTAATTCTCTACTATGGCAATCTAAATTACATTAAACCAATTTACAAATGGAACATTTTAAGAATCATAGATGAGGAAAAGGCCATTAAAATAAATAAAAATGGATATATAAGACTATTGGAGTGTAACTATTCTGGACTGGGAGCAAGGATGTATTCATATTTTTTTAACATATGATACAGAAAGAGAAAAATCTTATGTAAACTCTAGTCTTTCCTGGTAAAACCATACTCTGAGAATCATGTTCATTAATAGGTATTATAATTTAAGGGGGTGCCAATCTACAGCACATAAGAAGGAGAACAGGTTGGATCATCAAAAGATTCAAAATGCTTTATATGTTAAATAAACTGATATGATCGGTGTTATTTACTTAAGAAAAGAGAAGACCAGTAAAGAAATTGCAACTGTTTGAGAAGTTCTTGATAAACTGTGAGGTACGATGAGGATGCCTGTCAATTTCTGGGGAAAAACTGGATTAAACTGGAACTAAGGAACGCATGTGGCCAGAGGGTATATTTGTAATTAGAAAAAATAATTTTTCTATTAATTAAATTTAGACACACGTGGTTAAAATTAGAGGTTTCCGTCACCAAAACTATGCCTGTGAAGCCTAGTAGATTAAATTTTATCAAAGTGGTAAGGAAGGTTATGCATCGAGCAGAATGTTATATTAGACACATTACAAAATTACAATTTGCCTGGCATAAGAAACATAAATGGAGACTCAGAAGCCAGAAATTCGATTTCCTTTCTCCTGGCATAGTAGTTTGATATCTAGCCTTATCTTTTCATAGGAAGTTACAAATTAATATACATGATCCTTTTCTCTAAATTCAAAACCAAACCTGAAATTAGAATCAAATGTTAGAAAAATTATCCCCTACCTCTTCTTACTGCTTCATATCCTTCCATCAAGAACATAAAATTCAGGGGCACCTGGGTGGCTCAGTCGGTTGGATGTCTGACTTCAGCTCAGGTCATGGTCTCACCCTCTGTGAGTTCGAGCCCCGCGTGGGACTCTGTGCTGACAGCTCAGAGCCTGGAGCCTGCTTCGGATTCTCTGTCTCCCTCTCTCTCTGCTCCTCCCCTGCTCATGCTATGTCTCTCTCTTTGTCTCAAAAATAAATAAAAACATTTAAAAAATTAAAAAAAGAATATAAAATTCAACTTAACAACATGCCTGAGCAAAGACTAAAAAAAACTTTTTATCGTAAACAGTCTTTCTCAAATATTTTCACTTGAAATAAACTTAGTATCAGAGGCATGTCAGTATGTACCCCAGGTCTTGGTGTTCTAGTTTGAAATTCCCAATTCAAGTAAAAATATTTCTTTGACGTCTCACTGTGGGCCTTTGAAATGCATTTTAGTGTTTCACTCTAGTAGAATAAAATTGTTAAGAATGTTATATAAAGTTTTCCCAAAGCTTTTTTTTGCACAATTGATGCTTTAGAAAAATGTTTATTTAATACACCGTGTGCATACCTGCCCTTATAGAAAAACCCAGTCTACAGTTTGAGAAAGATGACATAAAGATATCAAATATATATCATAGGTCATCTTGACTTTTATTTTAAATTACAATACAACTGATGATATTCGAATGTTATTACCCCTTTTTAAAGTTACTATAATCAAAACAACCTTTATTTAAGCTAATAAAGACAAATGAAAAAATATATAATTGTCCGAAAGCTATGAATGTGAAGGAGAAATGTGCTAGCTTTTTTCCAAAAGCAATAGTTGAAACTATTTTATATGAAGTGGTCTCATCATTTATTTTCATTTAAAAAATGTAAAGCATTTCAATTCCAATTACTTTAAATTAGCATAAGAGCTTTCTAAAATTGAGTCATTATAGTTTAGACCATTGGTCTAAAGAGCTACTTAAGGATTTGAAATGAAAAGTAAGACGATGACAAATAGGTTTCATTGCTCCCTGCTGCCCGAGCAACCAAGTGGAAGATGTGCTTCCAATAAAATATGATGAAATAATATAAGTGACAGAATTCTCCATCCAGCAGAATGAACCCTAAAAGTTACTTCATAGTCATAAAACTTAAATATCAGAAAATAGTCACTGTGTTGAGAAATAGAAAACTACTGAGTATTCCACTGCCCTGTTTCCCAAATATGGCAGAATCAGCAGAGGGGCCATGAAGAGCTTTTTGCTGTCTGGTTCAGCAAATTTTTCTTAATACACTAAAAAAGTGAAGAATGCAACTGACATGATCTTTCTTTAGAAAGATTAACTGGCTAGAAATTTTAAATAAGAATACAGGGACATGATTAGAGATAGACAACATGGAAGTTTTTAGGTTAAAAAAATGAACAATACGGAGAGTAGGGAGAGTTTTTACAAGACAGTAAGTGAATATAAATGGAGATTCTGATAGTCTGTTTGATGTGGAGAGCTGGAAAAGACGAAGACACCCAGAAAAAAAACCCTAAATGGTTAGAGTGGCTGCATAAAAGGGGATGGTATTTTTTTTGAGAGAGAGAGAGATCCTAAAGAGAAAAGGGTGTCATTTTGCAGAGAAGGGGAAATTAAATAAGCAATGCGTTTGGATATGGATTTGTAGAATTTGAGATGTGTATTAAATATTTGAGGGAAGATGCTCAGGAGAAAAATTAGAAATATCAATCTGAGGCTCATGAAAGAGATTTGAATTGGAGATAAGGATTTTCATGTCATCAATTTTAGATAAGATCTGAGTCCGAAGACCTAGGAGATATGTCCAAAGTTAGTTTGTAGAGTATATTTTAGAGTATGGGGATCCAAGGATGGAAACTAAAAAACAAAACAAAACAAAACAAAGCCATCATTAAATGATGTCTCACAAACAGAATATAAAAGTCAGAAGAAAGTGTTGGGGCCCCTGGGTGGCTCAGTCGGTTAAGCGCCCAACTTCAGCTCAGGTCATGGTCTCACGGCCCCTTGGGCTCGAACCCCCTCATCAGGCTCTGTGCTGACAACTCAGAGCTGAGAGCCTGTTTCAGATTATGTGTGTGTGTGTGTCTCTCTCTCTCTGCCCCTCTTCCACTAGTACTCTGTCTCTCTTTGTCTTTCAAAAATAAATGTTAAAAAAAAATTTTTAAAAGGGCACCTGGGTGGTTCAGTCGGTTGAGCGTCCAACTTCGGCTCAGGTCACGATCTCACAGTTTGTGGGTTTGAGCCCCACATCAGGCTCTGTGCTGACCACTTGCTCAGAGCTTGGAGCCTGCTTCAGATTCTGTGTCACCTTCTCTCTCTGTCCCTCCCCCACTCACGCTTTGACTCACTCTGTTTCTCAAAAAATAGATAAATGTTGAAAAAAATTTTTTAAAGGAAGAAAGTGTCAAGTGAAAAATGAGGAAGCTTTAAGAATATTCATGTATTGAACACTTTCATAAGCCAAATAAATTAAGAGCTGTGTATACATTTTCTGTTGGATTTGGCAATGGGATGGAATTTTGGGTTAATGATTCTAATTTGGGGGGGGGGGGGGGAGCCAGGTTGCTTAGAGTGAAGTAATACAGAAATTCTATGTTAGCTCCTGTCTCAAAAATCTTAAGAGATAAGACAGAAGGTAGGACCTTAGTATCTCTAGAAAAATATGGAATGTAGGGAAGGCTTTATCGGAAGAAGAGATTTTAAGATGTTTGTAGCCATAGGAGAACAAGTTAATATACAAGTACAGCAAAACCTAGGCAAGAAAATACAAAGTCAAGAAATGAGATCTTTTTAAGTTTTGGAAGGAACTATTGGTGAGTTATTGGAGGAATTAGGAGGAAAGAAAACCTTCCCTTTTACAATTTCAAAACATGCAGATATAAGCATTTATAGTTTAGCTTCATCTGGTACCAGTTAATCAGCTCTTCTTTTCACCATTAGGGAGTTGCAGTCCTGAGATGTTTCTCTGATTTTTCCATGAGTGTCTAAGGTTAGTTGCAACCGTTCAGAGGGCGATGCTGAAGCCCAGATCCCTCCTGTTTGTGTGGCGTAAGAAGGAAACCAGAAGCAGGCTGGGAATGAAAAAACATTAAAAGATAGCTTTGGTCCCTCCTGCTTCCTGTTTTCAAACCCGCTGTGGAGGCGCGTGCAGAGAGGATCTGTTGATCTGCCTACCGCTGATACTCATCCCTGTTCGCTACCCTCAGGCCCCTTGATACCGTTGCCCTTACTGTCAGCACCGAGATGCTGATCCTGCTGCGTTCCGTTGCCCAGGAGACTCAGCAGGCGATGCTTCTCCCAAGAAAACGTGGACAGGAGGAAGTGCTTTTGCTAAAATCTTCAATTCCAAAATATTTCGCATTTGTAAAACTTTCGCCTCTCTTCCTTTATGTCAAAAATTTCCCCATTCCTTGTGACCCAATCACCTTTCATCAGCCACCAACTACCTGAGATTTTACGCTGGATTTTTCAGACTTATCTTCTTTTTTAGTTCTGTGGCACCCTATCAGAAGAAAATGTCAGTTTAGGTAGTTCACCCTTGTTATCAGGAACCGGTAGACCTATGTCATTCTTTTTTTTTTTTTACCTGAGGAACATAATTATGAGGATAGGAATATTTCCTGTATAAGTATATTATATTACTATATTATAAGTATAGTATATAATACAGTATATTATAAGTATATCTTAAGTATATTACTGTCTTTGGGGGAACATTATTTTCTATTCAGTCCTGTCCTCCCAGATCTGATCCCCAGAGCACAGATATGTTAAAAGAAACATACTTTGTCAGGTCATCCAATGCAAAATATCTGTTCATTGTCTTGTATTCACAAATAAAGCCAAGAATCTGAAAATATGGAGTCAGGGTCATTTGAAAACTTATATTCATTAGCATGGGAGAGTTATCTTGATTCTTTAGGCCAGTTTGATATGCAGGTTTTAATTTTATGCTGTGTAAGATTGAAGGCACTTCTTCCTGATATTGGATATATATTTTTGTAATAATTTTGTGTACCACATATCTGTGCCTAAATGTACATTCTTAGGCTCATCCCTAGACCAATGAGTCAGAATCTTTATTTTAACAAGTTTAACTGTGAATCTTTCTCTATTCTCTATTTCTCTAGGCCATAATTAAATTGCAACAAATAACTGACGTTAAATAGGCCATGTTCTATGACCAACGTATAATTAGGTTAGATACATAAGGTCAAATATGGTCATTTAACATAAGGTCATTTGACATAAGGTCAAATAAGGTCAAAATAATCTATATGTTTGTGAATTTTAAATCAGCTCAAAATAACTGATGGGGCATGAATGAAATTGAAATGTAAAGTTAAAATGCTTGAAAAATAAAATGAAATAGGGGCGACTGGGTGGCTCAGTCAGTTAAGCAACTGACCTCAGCTCAGGTCATGATCTAGCTGTTCGTGAGTTCTAGCCCTGCGTCGAGCTCCGTGCTGACAGCTCAGAGCTTAGAGCCTCTTCGGATTCTGTGTCTCCCTCGCTCTCCACCCCTCTCCCGATCATGCTCTGTCTCTCTCTGTCTCTCAAAAATAAAAAAAATTTTAAAAAATTAATAAAAAATAAAATGAGATGAAATAAAATGCTTAAGAGTAAGTAAGATACCACATATGATAATTTAGGGACCAACTAAAAAATATTTAGAAAGATTATACAAGAATTCATGTTTATATTAGAAAATATGGAAAACTGAGTATAATATTCAACTTAAGATGTTAAGAAAATATAATCAGAATAAACAGGAAAATGAGATGAAGAGGTAATAATGATAGACCTGGAAATAAATGGAAAATGGGGAAAATGTGATAAAGAAGATTAAAAAACAAAGGAAGATTAAAAAACAAAGATTAAAAAACAGAGGAAAGTCCTTCCAAATACTGATAAAATAAAGATATACCAGATTGATTTTTTTAATGTTTATTTATTTTTTAGACAGAGACAAACAGACTGTGAGCAGGGGAGGGGCAGAAAGAGATGGAGAAACAGAACCTGAAGCAGGCTCCAGGTTTTGAGCTGTCAGTACAGAGTCCGACATGGAGCTTGAACTCAGACTGCGAGACCGTGACTTGAGCCAAAGTCAGATGCTCAACCAACTGAGCAACCCAGGCGCCCCAGGAAATAACATTTTTGAATTTCAAATTCCATATTTAGTACCAATCAATTAAACATTAATACTGATTCAACATCCACAACAATATTGAAAAGTAACTTGTTTTGTAGTGTGATATTTTCATTATTTGTGAGGATTTGGAGTTAGTGTTCATGCCAACTTCAAGTTGTTTTATAGATTATGAGAGTAATGTCAGTAGAAACAAAAAGATATCAACTATAACAAGTGTGTATCTTTAAAAATTATATCTATTGAGATAAAATTTGTTGGTGGGTAAAGTTCACTCTTTTTAGATGTACAGTTCAAAGAATATGGCAAATGTATTCAGTAAGGGAACCACTTCCACAGTTGAGATATGGAAAATTTCTTCAACCCACACTTTTTATGACCCTTTGTAACTTGTTTCTGGCTGTATTCACTTGAGTCAAATTTATGCATTCATTTTGCCAATATTATGCTGTCTTTATTACTGGGATTTGACAGTAAGTCTTGAAATCAGCTGGAGTGACTCCCCCAACTTTTTCTTCTCTTTTCTAAATAGTTTTGAGTACTCTGGTTAACTTGCTATTCAATGTAAATTTTAGAATAATTTTGTTTATTTCTTCTCCCCAAAACATTTTGTTATAATTTGATTGGGATTGTATTGAATCTATAGATCAGTCTGGGGAGAAGTGACTCCTTAACAATACGGAGTCTTCCAAATTAGGAACATGGGATATATATATATATATATATATATATATATATATACACACATACACACACACACAATTCTATAGGTCTCATTTGGTTTTTCTCATCAATGTTGTGAAGTTTCCAGTAAAAAAAAAAAAAATGCATGTGTGTTTTAGAGAAATTATTTTTGAATATTAACCTTATATATAATGCTGCTATACTTATTTATTCTAGTAGATTTATATGTATGTATCATTTACAATATTCTTCATTTTTTTCTCTATATTCAGATTAACATGTCATGCCATTTCCTAACAGCCTGGAGAACTTCTTATATTATTTTCTTGTATTGTATATGTGTTGCTGATGATTCAGTCAGCTTTCATTTACCTGAAGTTTTCTTTGTTTTACTCTCATTCTTCATGGATTTTTTAAAAGAATATAGAATTCTGCCTAACAGATTCTTTTTTAGTCTAGCATTTAAAATATATCCATATTTTTTGGACATCCATTATTTCTCATAGGAAATCAATCACCACTTATATTGTTTTCTACATAAACATTTTCTTTTTGTCTGGATTTTTTTAAGAACTCCCTCTTTAACTTCAGTTTCTATCATTTTTTACTGGATTAGCTGGGCTTGTATTCCAGGGCATTAGCCTCATTTTTAGGCATGGATTTTGTTTTCATGGGTCTCCACTCAATATATGAGCTGCTGAGTGAAAAGTCTTCTTTCTGGCTAGGCCAGAATTTCAACATTTCAAGCATTAAATGTCCTCCTGGCATCTCAGCCTTTTACATTTTCCAAAGTCCATAGGGGAATCTAATGAAGACTTCTGCTCCCTCTTCCTAACTTCTTTCCAGACCCTTTTCTCTGATAAATTACTCTCTAAAGTTCAGTTGCCTTCACAACCTGGAATGGATTATCTGTACTTCCTCAGTGAGACATCTGCTTCTTTGGGCTATGTCCCCCTGTGTTGTGACAAGAAGAGACCCCAAGTAGGAAACCAAGGCAATCGTGGGATCCACCTCTTAGTTTTTTATTTTCACAAATATTACAATATTGCACTATTTTTTAGAACCTAAATGTTTACCTCATATGCTTTGTCTATCCTTAAAATTGCTTTTGTCAGGCAAGCAATCTAGTACTCTATATCAGGGTTCTCGCTGATATATCAGCAAGAACCCAAAGTCTATTCCAAGACATATGTATTTTTTAAAATTTGACTATTAAGCAAGCCATTAGCTCTAGTTTTTGTTTGTTTGTGTGTGTGAGGGGGTACATGTTCTTTATTAATCAGAGGATGTTTTCTTTAATTCTTAGTTTGATCATGGATTGACAGACTGAGTACTGTTAAGGTGTAAAATTTCTCCAAATTAATCTGTAGATTCTTTAAAATCACTTACAAAATCACTGCACCAAAACTTAATAAATGGTGACACTAACTCTAAAATGCATATGGAAATACAAAAGATCTAGAATAGCCAAAATGATCTTTAAAAAGATCAGTGAAGTTGGCAGACTTGATCTAAATTCCAAAATTAAGACAATCCAATATAGCTTTGGTCTAGTTAAAGCATAATGATCAACAGGACAAAATTGAAAATCCAGAAATAAACTAATCAAAGTTTGGCCAATTGATTGATTTACAAAGCTGACAGCATTGGGGAGCCTGGGTGGCTCAGTTGGATAAGTGTCTGACTTTTGGTTTCAACTCAGATCATGATCTTACAGTTCGTGAGTTCAAGCCCTGCATCGGGCTTTGTGCAGAGGGTGCAGAGCCTGCTTGGGATTCTCTCTCTCTGTCCCTCTCCCCAGAGAGAGAAAGAGAGCTTGCACTTCTTTGCTCTTTCAAAATAAATAAATAAAAACTTAAAAAAATAAAAAATAAACAACAGAGCTAAATTTAAAAAACGAAACAGAAGAGTACTCTTATATAAGAGTCTTCTTATATAAGAATACATTCTGTGTGATTTCTTTTGTATAAAGTCTAAAAACGGATAAAATTAAACTATTGTGATAGAAATCAGAACACTGGCTTCCTATGAGGAGCAGAGATTGCTAGAAAGAAGCACTGAGGAAATACCTGACGTGGTAAAAATGTTCTTTCTAGGTTTTGATTTTGATATTGGTTATATCAGTTTATATATTTCTCAAATATTATCAAATTGGCTCTTCCTGTAAGCGACCTAAGGTGATCTCTGAAAATAGCTCACTGTTCACTAGACCCACAAAACCCTTCAAAGTCATGCAAATCAAGAGGTTCAAATCTTCATGTTCAATTTAAGAGCACATGTGAAATTGTCCAGGCTCTCAAAGATATGCATCTGAAAAGCCACCAGGTATCTGAAGGATGTCACTTTGCAGAAGCAATGTGTGCCATTTTGTTGCAACAGTAGTGGAATTTGTTGGTGTGCCTCAACCAAACACTGGGACTGGGCACAGGGTAGGTGGCCCAAAAAGAGTGTTGAATTTTTATTGCACATACTTAAATACACAGAAAGTAATGCTGAATTTAAGGGTTTAGAAGTAGGTTCTCTGGTCCTTAAGAACCTACTTCTAAACTTTCACATCCGGGTGAACAAAGCCCCCCGAGATACAGTGTAGAATTTACAGGGCTCATAGCCAGATTAATCCATACATGAGATCGTTCTACCACATTGGGATGAGACTTAACTGAAAAAGAGTAGATTGTTCCTAAATCAGAAGAGGCTGCACAAAAGAAAGAAGATATCATAGAAGTAATTGAAAAGACAGAAAGCATGGTCCAGGAGTATACTGCATAAAGTAAATGCAAATAAAAGTTTAAAAAAAACCCTCATCAAATCGTACACGTAAGATCTTAAGTAACCTTAATCTATAAGGTTATTAAGGTATATATTAAGTACTTTAATCTATATCTAGATTTTACCTCAAAATAAATAACTAAATACACACATATTCACACTCACATTCACACACACACACACACACACACACACACACACATTCAAATTCATTCATTCAAAAAATATATGTAATTAAATAAGAAATGATAGTTTCAGGGGGCCTGGATGACTCAGTTGTTAAGCAACCAATTCTTGATTTCAGCTCGGGTAATGATCTCATAGTCGTGAGTTGGAGCCCTGCGTTAGGCTCTGCACTGACAGTGTGGAGCCTGCTTGGGATTTTCTCTCTCCACCTCTGTCTCTGCTTGTGTGCCCTCTCTCTGTCTTTCAAAGTAAATAAACAAACATTTTTAAAGTTTCTTAAAAAAAAAAAGAAATGATACTTTCTTTTCATTTCAGATCTTTCTGATAAAATCAGACATTGTTAAATTTCAAGTTGGATAAATGACCCAGAATTTTTTTAACAGTTATAAGCTGCTTCTCTTATTGTCCATCCCTTTTCCCCTCCTTACGTTCCCTTCCTTCCTTCTGTCCTTTTTTCCTTCCTCCCTCTTGCCTTCCCTCCCTCCTTCCATCTCTCCCTTTTTCTCTCCCTCACTTCTTTTCTTTCTTTTCTTTTTTCCTGTTCACTGTAAAGTTTGCAGAAAACATGATCCTTTAAGAAACTGGCCATTTTAATTAAGACCTTCTTGCAAATGAATTTCAGAAGAAACTAATGAACGACAAAAGAAAAGGTTTTATTTATTTATTTATTTATTTATTTATTTATGCCCTGTTAACAAATGCTTTTCTGAGAGAGAAGTTGCTTTTTTGAAAATTCCCTTCATAACAGGGATAGAATATTATATGAAATACATTTTTAGTACATGCAATTTTATACTAAACACACACAGGGGCGCCTGGATGGTTCAGTCAGTTAAATGTCTGACTATTGACTGGCTCATATCATATCTCACAGTTTGTGAGTTCGTTCCCCACTTCCTGCTCTGCACTGACAGTGAGGATCCTGCTTAGGAGTCTGTCTCCTCTGTCTCTGCCCCACCCATGCTTGCTCTCTCTCTTTCTCTTGATAAATAAAAATAAACTAAAAAAATTAAATCAATAAATGGCACACACAAAATGTCTCCAGTGGTTATTTTCCAAGTAACTTTCCCTCTCTTCATTTCTCACAGTTCACTGAAAGTGTTTGCTTTCAAAATTAAGGTATAAAGTTTGTAGTTGAGCTAGCTAGGTAGTGAACTTGTAAGTTATGTTTGAATTGGAAATATTTCATAATTCAGAAAAGACATATGCTGTTAATTCAAGACTAGAAAACCCATATAGATGGAATGCTTTCTTCCCTAATTTATACCAGATTAATGAAGTATTAATTTTCATAGCATCTGAAAAAGTCAAACATGAAAGAAAAAACATGGGGTGACTCCCACCAAATAGCTAACTGGAGAGGTAACTTTATGCTACTTGTCAGTTGGTGCCAAATTTATTCATGTAAAACAAAACTTGGTTTTTATATAGTATAAATTGAGTGATTTGTACTCGGGTGGCTTGATGGCCGAATAGTAACCAAATGTTAACCAAATAGTGAAAGAAAGACAATGAAAGTTCTGAGTAAATGTTAAAGCAAATACAAAATGAATAGTAAATGATATATGAATATATGTTTAAACAGCAAAATTAAAGAATGTAAGGAAGTAAAAAAGATAATGAACTTCGTAGTCTCTGATTTTTGTGTGTGTACATATTTAATATCATTATGTTTGTATATTATATAATATTATGCAAAATATATGATATTATTGTCTTTTATATTTAGTATATATTATAATTTGTATTATGTATTACATATAATATTATACATTATTATATATACATATATGTAACATTGTATCATTGTAAGAAAAAAATCACAATAGAAAATAGTTGGAATTGTAGGGCACAATAACTTATTAAATGTCCAAACCATTTTTAACCCAGAAAAGAAAGTCACAGGCTATAAACTTGTCCAACACTCTAATTTGGTCGGAAAGCTTAGGAAATGAAATAAGGGCTGGCAGTAGTTGAATTATGCTCTAAATACTCTATTCTTTTTGTGCACAGAAGCTTAGGAGCCTTGAGATTTATATAATGTACTTTCTGTATTATAGCTATAAATAAAAGGTATAGTCATTGAATGATAAACACTTACATTATTCAGTCCCTGGAAATAAAGAAGCACCCATTTCAATTTCTGTACAAAGATAAAAATGTATCTTTTAAAAATGTCTCTTCAGGGGCACCTGGGTGGCTCAGTCAGTTGTGTCAGACTTTGGCTAAGTTCATGATTTCCTAGTCCGTGAGTTTGCCCCATGTTAGGTTCTGTGCTGACAGCTCAGAGCCTAGAGCCTGCTTCAGATTCTCCTTCTCTCTCTGCCCCTCTCCCGCACGCACACACACACACACTCTCTCTCTCTCAAAAATAAACATTTTCAAAAAAAGTTTTTAAATTCTCTTCCAATAAGTGTCACTAAAAAGCTCGTATTTACTATTTTAATTAAATTATATACAAACTGCATTAATATATAAAGGTCATTTGACTCTTATTGCATAGCCCACCAATATTAAACTAAATTATCAAGGAAAGAACAAGTTATCTCAAGAACTCAAGTTCCCCAGAGAAATGTAATACTGTTACCGGTGGAAGAGTCTGCATTGTGTAAATGGAGGTCTAAATCTTTGCATTCCCCACAAAAATATTTACTGAGGATCCACACTCGAATATGGACAAGGAAATATAAAAAGGAAAGTACCAAGCACAGTGCCATTTGCTAAAGGGAAAGCACACTCTCAAGGTAGGAAAGCAGGTAGGTTCTGGGAGGTGGAACCCCCTGTTATTTTGGGATTGGCTATTTGTTGCCTCTCTCTCAGGACTGAAGGAGCTGTGACATAAAGTGGGTGGTCTCTAATGAGGCTGCTTCCAATCCTTTGGGAAAGTCCTCCCACAGATTGGGAGGAGGAGTTTTTGAGCCTAAGAAGTTTGTACCTGAACCATCATGGAAGCCTTTCTCCATGGGAGGGGGGTAGTGTACCCCCAACATAAAGGCATTACAATGAGTCTAGGGGTTACCCTGGGGCAGAGGTGGAAGAGGAGAGCACATACATGTTCCCTATCTGTGGTTCTTGATCTGTCAGGTCCAAGGTCTTGGGAGCCACAAAGTGAGGATGTTGTGCCCTTGGGTTTTTAATGTGGCTTATTTTTCACCGTCCTTGCTTCCAACTCGAGTCTCTAACATTCCCCTTCAAGGACTTGAGACTCGGCCTCTGGGCATTTCTTCCACTGCTCTTGTCTAGTTTCCACCTAACATCTTTTTGTTGTTGTGGCTTTCTGCAATGTGATAACCACCCCTTTAAGGTAATTTTAGAGAGAAGCAATATTAACAATTGTCTTAAAATCCTCAAATGTCTGTAGTAGACTAACCCTCCCCTGGTTGCACTAATGTTAATTTGGTTCAGAGAGATATCCTTCTTTATGAATGTAAATAGCTTGATTTAAAATCTATAAACTTGTAAGTCTAGCATTTTAATTAGAAAACAAAACGGTTGCCCCATAGTTTTTAAAGTGAACTCTTGCTTTGATTGTAAGTCAGGAATAAGAGCAGCTATAAAATTATGTTCTTACTTTTGTAACAACAACAATCAGTCAAATTGATTCAAACTGCCTGCTTTGTACTGAGCTGTGAACTAGGGTCAACAAGATCTTAATGAGAAAAAGGATGTGTTAACTTGCTTCAAATGGCCAACGGTTTCAACAAACTGAAAACCCATCAAATTATAATTATTTTAAAGTTTCAGTACGTTTAGCCATAAAACATTCAATTTACCAATATTCAAGCTTGGCTTAGTCTAAGCTATAGACGGCAACATATCTGTGATTAAAATGAACAAGCCTTATTAACATCATTTTATTCAACGTGTCTTCCCAGAAGACCTGTTGTGAAGTGTTTTATATTATTTATATTGCCTTGATTTGTATTTTAATTTATTGAGTGATTTTTTTTTTGCTCTCTGTGAGTTTTTGAGTTGTTTTGCTGGCATCATTTGATGAGTAGTTCATGATTGGATCTCAACCATAAATCTCTTTATAAATTTGCTGCTACCTTTTTTACAGGTTAATTGCTACCTCACCTCATAAAGTGGCTTATTTTCTTTTTCTTATCTAACTTTCATTCTCATTAGCACTGAAAATCTACCACCAAGAAAATGAGTTTTACTGTAATCCTAAAGAAAAAAAAAATTGCCAGTATAACTGAAAGATCAAGTTGGATTAACAAACAATTGTTTTTACTAAATTGAATTTTATCCCCAAATATGAGACTACATTACAGAGACACAATCAAAATAAAGCGTGCCTTAACATGCATTGTTAAAGTCAGAATTTTGTTTATGGGGAAATTTTTTTTTCTCTAATGTGTCAGCTTATGTTTACCACAGACCAGGATGGACACAAATATTATTTCAGATAGGAATCATCACAGAAAATACAGATATAGACTTCAGGTTAAGTAAGCCATATGGGAATATATTGGAATCATATCACTTAGGGAATCACAAAATCAACAAAAGGCCAGAGGACAAACGTCAGAAAATGCTTACAAACTAAGAGTTCATTGAAAAGCTGGGCCTAAGAAAGCCGAGAAGACTTTCCCCAAAAGTTTCAGTCCACTTGGTTCTCACCTCTTATATTTTGTGTTTTTATTTGTATGTCTAGAGCATTCACATTTAAAATGGTTACTGATAGAGTTGTGCCATCTATTATCAGAACATCTATTTTGTTTGTAATTTTTTTTTTTTTTTTTGAGAGAGAGAGAGAGCACATTCTCTTGCCAGTCAGGAAGGGGCAGAGAGAGAATCCCAAGCAGGTTCCAAGCTGTTATCACCGGAGCCAGAAGAGGGGCTTGAATTCAAGAATCCCGAGTTAGGATTGCTTGGCCGGAAGATGGCGGCGTAGGAAGACGCGGGGCTCACAGCGCATCCTGCCGATCACTTAGATTCCACCTACACCTGCCTAAAGAACCCAGAAAACCGCCAGAGGATTAGCAGAAGGGAGTCTCCGGAGTCAAGCGCAGACTAGAGGCCCACGGAAGAGGGGAGGAAGGGCGGCGAGGCGGTGCGCGCTCCACGGACTGGCGGGAGGGAGCCGGGGCGGAGGGGCGGCTCGCCAGCCAAGCAGAACCCCCGAGTCTGGCTGGCAAAAGCGGAGGGGCCGGACAGACTGTGTTCCGACAGCAAGCGCGACTTAGCGTCTGGGAGGTCATAAGTGAACAGCTCTGCTCGGAAAGCGGGAAGGCTGGAGGACAAAGGGAGGGAGAGCTGCTGAGCCCCCAGACGGCAGAGCTCAGCTTGGCGGGGAACAAAGGCGCCAGCGCCATCTCCCCCGCCCATCCCCCAGCCAAAATCCCAAAGGGAACCAGTTCCTGCCGGGGAACTTGCTCGCTCCGCGCAAACACCCAACTCTGTGCTTCTGCGGAGCCAAACCTCCGGCAGCGGATCTGACTCCCTCCCGCTGCCACAGGGCTCCTCCTGAAGTGGATCACCTAAGGAGAAGCGAGCTAAGCCTGCCCCTCCAGCCCCCGTGCACCTTGCCTACCCACCCCAGCTAATACGCCAGATCCCCAGCAACACAAGCCTGGCAGTGTGCAAGTAGCCCAGACGGGACACGCCACCCCACAGTGAATCCCGCCCCTAGGAGAGGGGAAGAGAAGGCACACACCAGTCTGACTGTGGCCCCAGCAGTGGGCTGGGGGCAGACATCGGGTCGGACTGCGGCCCCGCCCACTAACTCCAGTTATACACCACAGCACAGGGGAAGTGCCCTGCAGGTCCTCACCACGCCAGGGACTCTCCAAAATGACCAAACGGAAGAATTCCCCTCAGAAGAATCTCCAGGAAATAACAACAGCTAATGAACTGATCAAAAAGGATTTAAATAATATAACAGAAAATGAATTTAGAATAATAGTCATAAAATTAATCGCTGGGCTTGAAAACAGTATACAGGACAGCAGAGAATCTCTTGCCACAAAGATCGAGGGACTAAGGAACAGTCACGAGGAGTTGAAAAACGCTTTAAACGAATTGCAAAACAAAATGGAAACCACGATGGCTCGGCTTGAAGAGGCAGAGGAGAGAATAGGTGAACTAGAAGATAAAGTTATGGAGAAAGAGGAAGCTGAAAGAAAGAGGGATAAAAAAATCCAGGAGTATGAGGGGAAAATTAGAGAACTAAGTGATACACTAAAAAAAAATAATATACGCATAATTGGTATCCCAGAGGAGGAAGAGAGAGGGAAAGGTGCTGAAGGGGTACTTGAAGAAATTATAGCTGAGAACTTCCCTGAACCGGGGAAGGAAAAAGGCATTGAAATCCAAGAGGCACAGAGAACTCCCTTCAGACGTAACTTGAATCGATCTTCTGCACGACATATCATAGTGAAACTGGCAAAATACAAGGATAAAGAGAAAATTCTGAAAGCAGCAAGGGATAAACGTGCCCTCACATATAAAGGGAGACCTATAAGACTCGTGACTGATCTCTCCTTTGAAACTTGGCAGGCCAGAAAGGCTTGGCACGATATCTACAGTGTGCTAAACAGAAAAAATATGCAGCCGAGAATCCTTTATCCAGCAAGTCTGTCATTTAGAATAGAAGGAGAGATAAAGGTCTTCCCAAACAAACAAAAACTGAAGGAATTTGTCACCACGAAACCAGCCCTACAAGAGATCCTAAGGGGGATCCTGTGAGACAAAGTACCAGAGACATCACTACAAGCATAAAACATACAGACATCACAATGACTCTAAACCCATATCTTTCTATAATAACACTGAATGTAAATGGATTAAATGCGCCAACCAAAAGACATAGGGTATCAGAATGGATAAAAAAACAAGACCCATCTATTTGCTGTCTACAAGAGACTCATTTTAGATCTGAGGACACCTTTAGATTGAGAGTGAGGGGATGGAGAACTATTTATCATGCTCCTGGAAGCCAAAAGAAAGCTGGAGTAGCCATACTTATATCAGACAAACTAGACTTTAAATTAAAGGCTGTAACAAGAGATGAAGAAGGGCATTATATAATAATCACAGGGTCTATCCACCAGGAAGAGCTAACTATTATAAATGTCTATGCGCCAAATACCCGAGCCCCCAGATATATAAAACAATTACTCATAAACATAAGCAACCTCATTGATAAGAATGTGGTCATTGCAGGGGACTTTAACACCCCACTTACAGAAATGGATAGATCATCTAGACACACAGTCAATAAAGAAACAAGGGCCCTGAATGATACATTGGATCAGATGGACTTGACAGATATATTTAGAACTCTGCATCCCAAAGCAACAGAATATACTTTCTTCTCGAGTGCACATGGAACATTCTCCAAGATAGATCATATACTGGGTCACAAAACAGCCCTTCCTAAGTTTACAAGAATTGAAATTATACCATGCATACTTTCAGACCACAATGCTATGAAGCTTGAAATCAACCACAGGAAAAAGTCTGGAAAACCTCCAAAAGCATGGAGGTTAAAGAACACCCTACTAACGAATGAGTGGGTCAACCAGGCAATTAGAGAAGAAATTAAAACATATATGGAAACAAACGAAAATGAAAATACAACAATCCAAACGCTCTGGGATGCAGCGAAGGCAGTCCTGAGAGGAAAATACATTGCAATCCAGGCCTATCTCAAGAAACAAGAAAAATCCCAAATACAAAATCTAACAGCACACCTAAAGGAAATAGAAGCAGAACAGCAAAGGCAGCCTAAACCCAGCAGAAGAAGAGAAATAATAAAGATCAGAGCAGAAATAAACAATATAGAATCTAAAAAAACTGTAGAGCAGATCAACGAAACCAAGAGTTGGTTTTTTGAAAAAATAAACAAAATTGACAAACCTCTAGCCAGGCTTCTCAAAAAGAAAAGGGAGATGACCCAAATAGATAAAATCATGAATGAAAATGGAATGATTACAACCAATCCCTCAGAGATACAAACAATTATCAGGGAATACTATGAAAAATTATATGCCAGCAAATTGGACAACCTGGAAGAAATGGACAAATTTCTAAACACCCACACTCTTCCAAAACTCAATCAGGAGGAAATAGAAAGCTTGAACAGACCCATAACCAGCGAAGAAATTGAATCGGTTATCAAAAATCTCCCAACAAATAAGAGTCCAGGACCAGATGGCTTCCCAGGGGAGTTCTACCAGACATTTAAAGCAGAGATAATACCTATCCTTCTCAAGCTATTCCAAGAAATAGAAAGGGAAGGAAAACTTCCAGACTCATTCTATGAAGCCAGTATTACTTTGATTCCTAAACCAGACAGAGACCCAGTAAAAAAAGAGAACTACAGGCCAATATCCCTGATGAATATGGATGCAAAAATTCTTAATAAGATACTAGCAAATCGAATTCAACAGCCTATAAAAAGAATTATTCACCATGATCAAGTGGGATTCATTCCTGGGATGCAGGGCTGGTTCAACATTCGCAAATCGATCAACGTGATACATCACATTAACAAAAAAAACAGAAGAACCATATGATCCTGTCAATCGATGCAGAAAAGGCCTTTGACAAAATCCAGCACCCTTTCTTAATAAAAACTCTTGAGAAAGTCGGGATAGAAGGAACATACTTAAAGATCATAAAGGCCATTTATGAAAAGCCCACAGCTAACATCATCCTCAACGGGGAAAAACTGAGAGCTTTTTCCCTGAGATCAGGAACACGACAGGGATGCCCACTGTCACCGCTGCTGTTTAATATAGTGCTGGAAGTTCTAGCATCAGCAATCAGACAACAAAAGGAAATCAAAGGCATCAAAATTGGCAAAGATGAAGTCAAGCTTTCGCTTTTTGCAGATGACATGATATTATACATGGAAAATCCGATAGACTCCACCAAAAGTCTGCTAGAACTGATACATGAATTCAGCAAAGTTGCAGGATACAAAATCAATGTGCAGAAATCAGTTGCATTCTTATACACTAACAATGAAGCAACAGAAAGACAAATAAAGAAACTGATCCCATTCACAATTGCACCAAGAAGCATAAAATACCTAGGAATAAATCTAACCAAAGATGTAAAAGATCTGTATGCTGAAAACTATAGAAAGCTTATGCAGGTAATTGAAGAAGATATAAAGAAATGGAAAGACATTCCCTGCTCATGGATTGGAAGAATAAATATTGTCAAAATGTCAATACTACCCAAAGCTATCTACACATTCAATGCAATCCCTATCAAAATTGCACCAGCATTCTTCTCAAAACTAGAACAAGCAATCCTAAAATTCATATGGAACCACAAAAGGCCCCGAATAGCCAAAGTAATTTTGAAGAAGAAGACCAAAGCAGGAGGCATCACAATCCCAGACTTTAGCCTCTACTACAAAGCTGTCATCATCAAGACAGCATGGTATTGGCATAAAAACAGACACATAGACCAATGGAATAGAATAGAAACCCCAGAACTAGACCCACAAACGTATGGCCAACTCATCTTTGACAAAGCAGGAAAGAACATCCAATGGAAAAAAGACAGTCTCTTTAACAAATGGTGCTGGGAGAACTGGACAGCAACATGCAGAAGGTTGAAACTAGACCACTTTCTCACACCATTCACAAAAATAAACTCAAAATGGATAAAGGACCTGAATGTGAGACAGGAAACCATCAAAACCTTAGAGGAGAAAGCAGGAAAAGACCTCTCTGACCTCAGCCGTAGCAATCTCTTACTCGGCACATCCCCAAAGGCAAGGGAATTAAAAGCAAAAGTGAATTACTGGGACCTTATGAAGATAAAAAGCTTCTGCACAGCAAAGGAAACAACCAACAAAACTAAAAGGCAACCAACGGAATGGGAAAAGATATTTGCAAATGACACATCGGACAAAGGGCTAGTATCCAAAATCTATAAAGAGCTCATCAAACTCCACACCCGAAAAACAAATAACCCAGTGAAGAAATGGGCAGAAAACATGAATAGACACTTCTCTAAAGAAGACATCCGGATGGCCAACAGGCACATGAAAAGATGTTCAACGTCGCTCCTTATCAGGGAAATACAAATCAAAACCACACTCAGATACCACCTCACGCCAGTCAGAGTGGCCAAAATGAAGAAATCAGGAGACTATAGATGCTGGAGAGGATGTGGAGAAACAGGAACCCTCTTGCACTGTTGGTGGGAATGCAAATTGGTGCAGCCGCTCTGGAAAGCAGTGTGGAGGTTCCTCAGAAAATTAAAAATAGACCTACCCTATGACCCAGCAATAGCACTGCTAGGAATTTATCCAAGGGATACAGGAGTACTGATGCATAGGGGCACCTGTACCCCAATGTTTATAGCAGCACTCTCAACAATAGCCAAATTATGGAAAGAGCCTAAATGTCCATCCACTGATGAATGGATAAAGAAATTGTGGTTTATATACACAATGGAATACTACGTGGCAATGAGAAAAAATGAAATATGGCCTTTTGTAGCAACGTGGATGGAACTGGAGAGTGTGATGCTAAGTGAAATAAGCCATACAGAGAAAGACAGATACCATATGGTTTCACTCTTATGTGGATCCTGAGAAACATAACAGAAACCCATGGGGGAGGGGAAGGAAAAAAAAAAAAAATAGGTTAGAGTGGGAGAGAGCCAAAGCATTAGAGACTGTTAAAGACTGAGAACAAACTGAGGGTTGATGGGGGGTGGGAGGGAGGGCAGGGTGGGAGGGAGGGCAGGGTGGGTGATGGGTATTGAGGAGGGCACCTTTTGGGATGAGCACTGGGTGTTGTATGGAAACCAATTTGACAGTAAATTTCATATATTAAAAAATAAAAAAATAAAAAAATAAAAAAAAAAAAAAAAAAAAAAGAATCCCTAGTTAGTCATGACCTGAGCTGCAATCTAGAGGTGGATGCCTAACCGACTGAGCCACCCAGGCGCCCCAGCTTGTAATTATTTTCAATCCAATGCATTGTTGTTATTTTTATCTCTATTTTAAGTATGAAATTAAGCTATGATGTACCTGCAAAATGTCACTTATTTTTGAAAGAGAGAGAGAGAGAGAGAGAGCACACAAGCAAGCGTGGGGAGGACAGTGAGAGAGGGAGAGAATCCCAAACAGGCTCCCCCATTGAGGGTGGGGCTCAAACTCAGGAACCATTAGATTATGACCTGAGCCAAAGTCAGATGCTTAACCACTGTGCCACTTGGGCACCCCATTCTCTCTCTTGTTTTCTGCCTTCTTTGGTTTAAAGTTAAATATTTATACAGTTTTACGTGATTCCATTTCTCTCTTCAAATATCAATTATGCTATCTTTTTAAAGTTTACAACATGTACCCATTCCACTCTCAGATAGCCCTATTCTGCTTCACGGGTAGCACAGTTTTCTTAAAACAGAGTACTCCCTATTCTTCCCTTCCATCCTTATAACATTGCTGTCTCTTCACCTATCCATAAGCTTTTGTCACCCAGGGCATTGTTACTTATATTGCACAAATAAGTTATCTATTAGATCAATGAATAAGGAAAAAAAAACAGATTTTATTTATTTTCATTTATTTCTTCTCCAGAATTCTTTCTTTCATTACCTTTCAGATTGGAGTTTCTGACCATCCTAATCTGCCTGGGTTGCTATAACAAAATATTATAGACTAGGTGATTTAAACAACAGAAATTTCTCACCACTCTGGAAGCTAGGAAGTCAAACAGTAAGGGGCCAGTAGCTCAGATTCTGGTGAAGATCCACTTCCTGGCATCTGAATAATCACCTACTGGCTGTGTGCTCATGTGGTCTTTCCTTGATATGGACTAATGGGGAAGAGAGAGAACAATCACACATGTCCTTTTCTTCTCACAAGGGCACCAATGCCATCTTGATGGAACCACCCTCATGACCATATGTAAACCTAATTACCCAGCAAAGACTCCAATTCCATATACTATCACATTGGGGGTTAGGATTTCAAATATGAATTTGGAAGGGACACAGATATTCAACCCATAATATTTGCCTCTTTAACATTTTTTTTCTCCCTGAGGTACTACTCTTCACATTCATTTTATGTCAGGTGTACTAGTGATAAATTCATTCAGCTTATTTGTACTACAATGTCTTTATTTCTCCACCACTTCTGAAGGAAAATGTTAATAATGAATAGAGAATTCTAGGCTTTTCTCTTTCAACACATTAAATATTTCACTTAACTCTCTTACTTGCATGGTTTCTAATAAGTCTAATGCAATTCTTATCCTTGCTCCTTATAGGCAAGGTATTTGTTGTTGTTGTTGTTGTTCCTCTTCTGAATTCTTTCAATATTATCCCATTGTTTTCGGTTTTCTGCAGTTTGAATATGACATTCCTACATGTAGATTCTTGGATGTTCATCCTGCTTGGTACTCTTTGAGCTTCCTGCATCTATAAATGGAATCTGTCGTTACTTTTATAAAATGTATAGGCATTATTACTCCAATTATTTCTTATGCTTCATTCTTTCTTTCTTTGTCTTCCGGTATTTCACATATATATGCTGTTTCTTAAAACTGGCCTATGATTCCTAGATATTTTGTTCTTTCTTTTTTTAATTTCTTCTTCTCTTTGCATTTCAGTTAGGGAATTTTCTATTGGTATATTCTCAAATTTACTGATTCTTTCCTCAGCTGGAACCAGTCTGCTGGTGAGTCAATCAGAGGCATTCTTTATCTGCTCTACTGTTTTTGATTTGTGGTCTGCCCTGTAGCACTTGGAGCTAAAATCCACTCTTACTACAGTGGAGCCCCATTGGCATGGTGGTAAAGTGTTCTATAAGCTTCTGATAAAATGTCAGTATTTCAGTGGGCCCGTATCTCATTTGTGACTTTCACAAGTGTTTTCTCCAAGTGGTGAGATGTGGTATAATAATAGATTATTTTCACATCAGAGCCAACAGGATTGGCTGGTACTTTGGATGACTGGTATGAGAAGTAGGGAAGGAGTTAAAGATGACTCCAGTGTTTTTAGCCCGACCCTGGGAAGGATCTGGTTGCTTCTAAGTGAGATGGAAGCACTGAGGAAGAAGCCAGTTAGAGGGATCAAGAGTTAATTTTTTTTAATGTTAAACAAATTTAACATTCTTAGTTATCCAAAAGACCAATAAAAAAGATATAGCAGACATTAGAATTATCTATGAGGTACGTTATAAATATTGGATATATAAGTAAATATTTAACCATGATATTTCTTTCATCTAAATAACCATCTGGTTTGGTAATATTACAAGAAGAGAGTAGTTACTCTACCTGAAGATAAAAAAGCTGCTGAGGGTATTTTATTATTTTTCTATAAATATTCAAGTGCAATCTTGCATATAAGAAATTCTGTAAAATAGGGACAAACAAGGTTACCATAGTGCCCCTGAAAGTGACATACATTTCTAGACCTTTTCCTTAGCTCAAATCATCTTGAAAAGCAAGTATAGGCAAGATTACTACAGCTTTAATTATAAGACTTGAAAGTTACTTAAAACTTGCTAATTTGGCTGAAGCAGAACTGTTTTTGTGAAAGATGAAGATAGGAAAATTAATTATTTCCATTGTCTTAGCTTCCAATAATGTATGACAACGCCAGAGAAAAGTTCCAGTAAGAGGTCACTCTTTCCTTGTCCAGGATAATGCTATTATTAATTTAGCTATCACAAAATGTACAAATTAATTTAAAGTGCCATCGCCAGAAACTCCTGTACACCTTAATTGCTTCTGTATTGTTTATAAAATACACTGCAAAGAAAGAGAGATTTGAGAAACGGGAAACTATAAGGCTATTGTGTGTTACAGAAGACTAGCAGGAAGAATTTGGCATGGAGGCATTTATTTCTTTAACAAATATTGATGAGTACCTACAATGTGCCAAATAACATTGCAGAAAAAAAATGCAATTAAGGAATACAAAGCAATTTTCCTGACTAAACTCTGCAGGCAGAATTATTTTATTTTTTTGTTTTAGTTGTACCACTAGCGGCTATAAATCATTTGATGATTCAGATTCCTCTAATAATTAATCAACCCCATGGAACAAATTTGGAAAGTGAATTCACTATTTCGATCTATTCAACGTTTCTTAGAATCAGAAGGTTGAAAGACAGCTCACGTGGTCTTTGGGATTTGTCCATTAAAATTTACAATGAGTCCAATACAATTTGAATACAATTAGCACAATCACAAACATTCTTAAACAGGTCCCTTGAGGGAACTGAATGACCCCTGATGGGTTGTACCTGGTTGATCTCTTAATATTAAGCTGAGGGTGAATCCGATTAAAAATAAGTTGACACAGGGGCGCCTGGGTGGCGCAGTCGGTTAAGCGTCCGACTTCAGCCAGGTCACGATCTCGCGGTCCGTGAGTTCGAGCCCCGCGTCAGGCTCTGGGCTGATGGCTCGGAGCCTGGAGCCTGTTTCCGATTCTGTGTCTCCCTCTCTCTCTGACCCTCGCCCGTTCATGCTCTGTCTCTCTCTGTCCCAAAAATTAAAAAAAAAAAAAAAAAAAAAAAAAGTTGAAAAATAAGTTGACACATAAAGTTATTATTAATACATTACTATACCCAGTACACTAACCTAATCAAAGCCACATTTACTAGATTTCCACTTCACTTAGGTGGCCGGAGAGATATTTAAGATTCGTAATCCTTTGGACTTCAATGATATACTCTGTGCCTAACTCCAGTTGTAGATCTGGTCCATCTTGTTCTTTTCTCTGTGATTACTTTGGACCATAAAATTACTGCTAATTAAAGAGGCTGGACACCTGGCTCAGTCAGTTAAGCGTCGGACTCTTGATTTTGGCTCAGGTCATGATTTCGTGGTTGGTGAGTCCAAGGCGCACACTGGGCTCCATGCTGACAGTGCAGAGCTTGCTTCCCATCCCTGTGTGCACACTATCTCTCTCTCAGAATAAACAAATAAGCTTAAAATATATATATATAAAGGGGCAAATCCATGTAAACTTTACCTTTTAAACAATGCCTTCATTCTACCTTAAACCACACCCTGTTCTTTAACAACACCTTTGTTATTAAATTAGGAAGCAAAAGATTTGTTTTTTCCAACTTCCTTTTTTATAATTGTATAAAACTTGTATACATTGTATAAAATTATGACTCTGTATAATAACATTTATCTATCCTATTCTATAAAGCCAATTACTTCTTATTTTTCTGTAAATTCATTATATCCACATTTGTTAGGTTTGAGCACTCCTTCTCCAGAATCTTCCATCATGGTCTCTACTGGCAACTTCTTGACTTCTTTGACATATGCATGAGTACTCTAAGTATTTCTCTTCCCTGCCTGTGACAATGTAGGGTGTAGTTCAGCCTTCTCCACTTGTTTGCTATCCAATCCTTCCTTCATCACTTTATTTTGTCCACAATAATAACCCAATAGTATTGCTGGTTTCCTTCTGTTTAACGTGAGACTAATTAATAAATGCAGTAACCAGTCCTTGTTGTTCAGTGTGTTTGTTTGTTTCCAACTCTTTGACACTGTTCTCAGCTTTCATTCAATTGACCCATTTATTTTCAGATTGCCACTATAGGAATGAAGCCTTATTGGGAAATGAAACCCTACAATAAAGATGGAATCAACCCTATATAGAGAGTTGGAAAAATAAATATGAATTCATAATCTCAAGTAGCACACATTCTCCCCTTTACAACCTAGAAGTGGTCCAGGAGTAGCAGCACTTTCACTTATCGCCAGTGCTTATCCAGTACCAGCATTATGGTTTATGCTATTACTCAACCTAAGCCAACTAGACCCTTTGCAAGGCAGCTCTTCCCATGTCTTGAGTCAGGAACCAGCATTCACGCATATAATGGAATAGTATTCAATAGTGTGTTTCAAGATGATGCATTAGTTAAATGCCCTAACACGTGGAACTAAAGGCACAGGTACCTCTTTATCTCCTAAAGCTTGATATACCTGTGCATAAGATTAGTAAGGCACTTGTAATTTTTGAAACAACGATAATAAGTCAGGTAGCTGCATCATCACAATAAATAAATTGGTTATGCAAACAACATGATGTGATGACCTAAAGCTTAAATAAAAGGATTAGATTTATCAGTCTTACTCATCTAACAAGGGAAGTTTACCATAAAAAGGAAGCTAAACTTGATTAACATGAATTAGACATGAAATATTTAGGGTCAGTGATAAATAAGAATAAGTTGATTCATAACCTTACCTGGCCTGAAAGTATTTTTTTTTTCCAAAAGGAGATTGGATGGGGAGGAGTGGTGCTTTAAGATTACTATAACCCTGGAAAATATCATGTAAATATTGCAATAGTTCTTAGAAGGCATAAAATACAAAACAGAAAAAATAATGGCATGGATAAAAAGCCCTGATATTATAGTTTAGGATGGATTTAAATTTAAGTATATTTATATGTTTAAATTGTTTATATTGTTTAAAATATTGGGAAAATTTTAAACATCAGACAAAATAAATATGTTATTGCATATTTAAATTTTAAGAGAATTTAATGAATTCAATTTGTGATCAGTGTTGTTCAAATAGTTTTATTAAAACAAGTTTTGTATATAATGTATGTAAATTTACTAAATTGAGCATGAAACATATTATAGATAGTAGAAAATGAAATTAAAAGCTCTGGTGCAATAGCAAATATAATTAATCCAATGATGCAAAAAATACTAATATTCTTCTATCTTTTTAATTGTATTGGCATTTTGCTTTTATGGTATCTTTTTACTTCACACATATTTTCAACTAACTATAATTTTTTTTTTTCTATTTCAACTCACTAAGTATAAAAATAAACACACCATTTTCTCCTACGGGAAAAAAAGTTATCTCTGCATATATATTTCAGGTACCTATTTCTAGAGTAAAAATGCAAAACTTGAAGCCATTTTAGCTCATCTCTTTAGACTTAATACTCGATCAAGCATAAATTGTTATTTTTAAGTAAATATCTCTAACAGGGCACCTAGGTGGCTCAATAGGTTAAGTTTCTGACTCTTGATTTTGACTCAAGTCATGATCTCATATGGAACCTAGTGCTTCCCCCCATACTCCCAGGCTCTGTGCTGACAGCTAGGAGCCTGCTTGGGATCCTCTGTCTCCCTCTCTGCACCCAACCCCCCACTCGCACTCTCTTTCTCTAAATAAATAAATAAATAAATAAATAAATAAATAAAGTTTTAAAAAAATCTCTGGGATGGGGCGCCTGGGTGGCTCAGTCGGTTAAGCGTCCGACTTCAGCTCAGGTCATGATCTCGTGGTCCATTAGTTAGAGCCCCGCGTTGGGCTCTGTGCTGACCGCTCAGAGCCTGGAGCCTGTTTCAGATTCTGTGTCTCCCTCTCTCTCTGACCCTCCCCCGTTCATGCTCTGTCTCTGTCTCAAAAATAAATAAAAACGTTAAAAAAAATAAAAAATAAAAAATCTCTGGGGCGCCTGGGTGGCTCAGTCAGTTAAGCGTCTGACTGCAGTTTGGGTCATGATCTCATCGCTCATGTGTTCTAGCCCCGCGTGGGGCTCTGTACTGACAGCTAGGAGCCTGAAACCTGCTTTAGATTCTGTCTCCATCTCTCTCTGACCCTCCCTCTCTCTCTCTCAAATATAAATAAAAACGTTTAAAAATTTTTAAAAATATATCTAACGTCTGCGTCTTCCTTCGTATTTCCACTGCCACCATTATATTAAAAGTTCCTATCACTAAACAGAGGTTCCTAACTGGTACTTCTCTCTATCTCTTTTGTTTTTTCTTCTTCAGTTTTATTGAGATATAATTGACAAATAATATATTATAAGTTTAAGGTGTATAACATGATGATTCAATATATGTATATAATGCAAAATGATTACCACAATGTTAGTTAACACACCTCTCACCTCACATAGTTATAATTTTTTGTGCATGTGGTAAAAAGTTTTAAAATCTACTGCCTTAGCAACTTCAAATATATAATACAATATTGTTAACTATATTCATCATGTTGTACATTACAACACCAGGATGTACTTATCTTACAACTGGAAGTGTGTACTCTTTGCCCAGTATCTCCCCCATACCCTACCAGCTCCCCCTGGGAAACACACATGTTTTCTGTTTCTATGAGTTCTGTTTTTATGGATTCCACATATAAGCAAGATCATACAGTATTTGTCATTTTGTCTAACTTGTTTCACTTAGTATGATGAACTCAAATTTCATTCATGTTGTTGCAAATGGCAGGATGTCTTTCTTTTTCAAGCCTGAGTTATATTCCATTATATATATACATATGTATGTATGTATATATATATATATATATATATATATACACACACACACACACACACACATATATATCACATCTTATTTATCCATTCATCTGTTAATGGACACTCAGGTTTTTCCCATATCTTGGCTATTGTATATAATAATACAATGAACATGGGGTTGCAGATATCTATTCAATATAGCTATTTCATTTCCTTCAAATATAAATCTAGAAGTGGAATTGATGTATCACTGATAGTTATATATATATATTTTTTTTTTTTTTGAGGAACCTCCATACTATTATTTTTTTTTATACTGGCTGTATCCATTTAGATTCCCACCAACAATGCACAAGGGTTCCCTTTTCTCCACATCCTGACCAATATTTGTTACACCTTGTCTTCTTGATAATAGCCATTCTAACAGAGGTAAGATGCTATCACTCATTTTAATTGCTGATAGCTAATAATATTCGTACACACTGTGATCAAGTCAGCTTTTTCTTGCATGCGTGTATCATATAAAATGTCTCAACTTAAGTCTATTGCCTACAAATTCAGTGCTGTGCTTATTTGTTTGGCCTTCAAGAGCATCCATCACCATTATCCTTAATCAGACTGTTTTCTATCTTCCCCCTCTCCAACTTGAATTACCCACTTAATCCAAAGTGGTCTCACCACTAGCTTTTGGGTTTATCATTATATTCACAGAGACTATCCATACTAGTTTAGAACATACTATATACTCAGTACAAGTTTATTTAATTGATCTTAGTGTGTTTTTCAAATGCCATGCTTAGGAATGAACATTCTGAACATTCTCACCCTTGGAACATGCTCCTTATATTCCTACATGTGTACATTCTCTACTCAGTCAACTAATTTCCTGCTGATCTATGGCACATTCCCATATGGTTATGCACTATTATCTCTTCTTTCTTCACAATATTTTTCCGCTGAGAATATTGTACCATGAGCTTTAGTTGTTTATACAAGTGTATTATAGCCTCCCTAAAGAAGATACGTTCTCATGTTTTATGCATTCACTATAATATCCACCAGATTGCTGAGCATTAATTGATAATAAATTACACAACTATATACTCATCGATAGATAATTTTATATACTAATTACTTCAGAAAATATTTATTAAGTAGCTTTTCAATGACATACCTGCCTATATTCAATGTATATATACAATGAAAATAATGGACCCTTTTAAAGTCTCTTACTTAAGCACTTTGCAGTGGGGAAACAAAGACAGTTTCAATGGAGTAGGAAGAAAACACACACTGTTTGCAATGGGAATATAAAGAAAGCAAGAGAAACGGAATTTCCAGGAAGATGCTCTTGGCTGTACAAAATATTAAGAAAGTAATACAGAAGATATATATAGCCTTGCACTAGGCTATTCTTTATTTATTTTCTTTTATTTGGTGGTTTATTTGTTTATTGTTAATATCCCAAACTAAAATGCAAATTCTATGAGAAAACAAAGTATCTGCAGCTAGCTCTCTATTATATCTCTAAAAAACATATTGCCTTGCATATGATATCTCTAAATAAATATTTACTGAACTATGAATACAAGATATTTCCAATGACTTTGTTAATTGTCTTTTATGTGTCTGATTGTGTTTGGCAGAGGCTGTGAGTGGTGAGGCATAGGCAGTAGGGAAGAGAGAAAGTGTAAAATAAGTTATACATATAAATATTTTGACTCTATTCTGACGACAAAGATAACCCACAGAAATAGAGAAGGCAAGAGAAGTTACCATAATCAGATGTGTCTTTTGGAATGATCATTCTGGTACTGGTATGGGTGGTATGATATTAATTAGAAGAGACAAGCTGGAATACTGAAAAACCTACTTGGAGGTCATTGCATCCATAATTTAGGACCTAAACAAAATCAACAATAATGAGATGGAAATAAGGGTAGGATTCCAGAAATATTTAAGTGACAGGGATGTAGACTGAGGGATTCATTCTGAAAAACATCCTGGCACACTCATGAATCATAATTTATACTCCTAGGTATATATCACATAAAAATGCTTAGTTACCTAAGTACAGATGTACTAGAATATTGTCATAGTATCATATCTGGCAGGCAGACATTTTAGGCAGTGTTGTTGTCTATGATTGGCAGAACAGATAAGTAAAATGTGGTTTACGCACACCATAAAATATTAGCAAACATTATTAAGCAACAGATTAGGGGCGCCTGGGTTGCTCAGTTGGTTGAGCCTCTGACTTTGGCTCAGGTCATGATCTCATGGTTTGTGGGTTTGAGCCCCGCCTCGGGCTCTATGCTGATAGCTCTGGGCCTGGAGCCTTCTTCAGATTCTGTGTCTCCCGCTCTCTCTGCCCCTCCCCTGCTCATTCTCTGTCTCTCTCTTTCTCAAAAATAAATAAACTTTAATTTTTTTTTAAAAAAAGCAACAGATTAAATGTATAGAAAGCAAAACATGGATGGATCATTAAAATATAGTGCTCATCTTAAGTGAGGTAAAAGATGCAATATTAAGAAAATTACATTCGCGGGGCGCCTGGGTGGCTCAGTCCGTTAAGCGTCCGACTTCAGCTCAGGTCATGATCTCATGGTTTGTGAGTTGGAGCCCCGCGTCAAGCTCTGTGTTGACAGTTCAGAGCCTGGAGCCCGTTTCGGATTCTGTGTCTCCCTCTCTCTCTGACCCTCCCCCACTCATGCTCTGTCTCTCTCTGTCTCAAAAATAAATAAACGTTAAAAAAAATTAAAAAAAAAAAGAAAATTACATTCGCAAAAGAATATACATGAACACATAACATCCCAATCTGCAATAAACAAAACAAACAAAATATACAGTTAAGTACAAGAAAATAATCCTGGCTTATTTCATGAAAAAAAATCTGTTGTTATTTTTACTGGCATTGTGGCAAATCTATATATTTCCATGAGTAGAATTGACACTATGATGTTTAGCATTCTTACTCAAAAGCAATAATACAAATAATCATTTGTTCAAATCTACTCTTGTCTTAAAAGTTAAAATTTGAAGGCAACAAAAATAAGGAGGCATCATAAATGGTGCTTATTGGAATAAATATCTTGTTGCCCTTATGGGGACAAATACTGAATTACCTGTATTGTGGGTTGCTATTCATTTCCCGTTATAACTTTGCCAAATGATTAAGGAGAATGGCTAATCAATAAGGTTTTTTCCAAACCTTCCCTCTTCAGAAAAGGTGAAGAAGGAGCACTGAAAAGACTTACCTGTGCCTCCTTTACATCTGGATTTTGATGCTGTTATAGGTCTTATTCCACTGAACAAAGTCCTATTGTACACAATCAAAGACTGTTTCAGATATTCCTGACCAACCTGATAGATGCTGAGACTTTGACATTCAGCGTATTACACACTAATCGAGTTTAAATAACCATGTAAAGAAAAACTACACTAATGAAAAAGACCAGGTTTTACTTTGAAAAAAAAAATAACTATAATTCATGCCTAGAAACCTTATGTCAATTGTTAACACTTGTCTAAGTGAAATTGTTGATGCAGACTTAGCTTCCTTTCTTCCATTCTATCATTATCTCAGAAATTAAGAGGTAATTACTCAGGTTAAGTGGTTCTCATTGTGACTATGCTTTAACTCCCTGTCTCTATTGATTATCGATTGTGTCACCGCATTGAAGGTGAAACTTTTTCATTCAAATGATCCCATAATGATGTGTATATCCTCCTGATGACCCTTGAACTAGTTCATTCTTGGCAGAATGTTGCAGGGCATGAATAATCATTGAAGTGCTTCAGGCTTTGGTCTTTATGCAGCTACTCAACACTTCCTTATTAATGACCATCCACTTCCTCACTTATTCTAGTTATTCTTTATTTTAAATTCATTTTGAAAATGTAATAGAAATTTCCTTTCAAAAGAGTAACAGAATTTACAAATAATTTCACTGACCCAGTTTTCCTTTATATTTTTATTGTAGAGCAGTTTAAATATATATATATATAAATTATAATCTGCTTGTTAGAGATGCTATCATTTTTAATTTCTTTGAAAAATTAGAGAGAACTCATCACTAAATTCTCCAAGTTCAAGTTCCTTGAGAAGCAACACATAGTCAATGAGACAACTGAGCTGGCATTTAGTGGTGCCCTTTCTAATTATAAAACATTGTTCAGGTTACTTAAACTCCTTTAAATCAGCTCTCTTGTACATTAAATGAGAATAATACTGTCCACTTCGTTACTAGTCCGATTTCTCTAGAAAATAGAGCCAATGCCTTTGTAGCAACGTGGATGGAACTGGAGAGTGTGATGCTAAGTGAAATAAGCCATACAGAGAAAGACAGATACCATATGTGTTCACTCTTATGTGTTTCCTGAGAAACTTGACAGAAACCCATGGGAGAGGGGAAGGAAAAAAAAAAGAGGTTAGAGTGGGAGAGAGCCAAAGCATAAGAGACTCTTACAAACTGAGAACAAACTGAGGGTTGATGCGGAGTGGGAGGGAGGGAAGGGTAGGTGATGGGTATTGAGGAGGGAACCTTTGGGATGAGCACTGGGTGTTGTATGGAAACCAATTTGACAATAAATTTCATATATTGAAAAAAAATAGAGCCAATGGAATACAAAGAAGGGTATATTGAAATAAGTTTATTATGAAAGATTGGCTCACATAATTTTGGAAGCTGAGAAGTTCCATGATCTGCCATATGCAAGCTGGGGCCCCAGGAAAGCCTGTGCTAAAGCTCCAGTCCAAACTTGAAGGCCTAAGAACCAAGGAGGCCATTGCCTAAATCTCGGTCTCAGCCCAAATGCCTAAGAACCAAGAGTGCCAATGTCTGAGGGCAAGAGAAGACAAATGTCCCAGTTGAAGCAGTGATTAAATACACCCTTTATCCACCTTTTGGTATTATTATTCAGTCCTTGAAAGAGTCAATGGTGCCCATGAAGATTGGTGGGCATAATCTTCTTTACTTAGTCAACAATTCAAATGCTAATCTCTTTCAGAAACACCTTCAAAAATACACCTAGAAATATTTTTAGTAGCTCTTTAGGCATCCCTTCGCCCAATCAAGTTAACACATAAAACTAACCATCACAGTCTTATAGGTGGTATAGATTATAAGTCATAAATAGAAGGTGATTGGCCAGTGTAGGCACTTAATACCTAGTGGATAAGATTACTTACAATGGTTAAGGGACACCTGGGTGGCTCAGTCATTTGGGCGTCTGACTCTTGATTTCAGCTCAGGTCATGATCCTAGGGTCATGGGATTGAGCCCTGTGTCGGGTTCCCTGCTGAACGTGGAACCTGCTTAAAATTCTCTCTGTCTCCCTCTCCCACTCTGTTCCTCTCCCCTGCTTGTTCTCTCTCTTTTAAAAAAAAGTTACAATGATTTAGATATATAATAATGTAGTAGATATAAGGGACATGGATTTTACAGCCTGTCACAGATGGATTCAAATCTTAGTATTGACATATAAGTAATTTAACTCTTCTGAGATTCATTTCCTTCTCAGTAGTGTGTGTGTGTGTGTGTGTGTGTGTGTGTGTGTGTGTGTACATGCCTTGTTAAAAGAGATCCATTTATAGGTCTTTATTAATATTTTGTTGGAGAAGAAATGGGAAGCTCTAAGTTATGATTCTTTATGCATTGCTGTTTTAACTGAATATCTTATTATCTGATTGATGACTAAGAGCTGTTTACAATTTCCAACATTCCTTCCAAAAAGATTAAGTCTTTCTTATGCCTCTTTACATTTCTGGTTTTGGGTGCTCTTACAGGTTTTGTTCTAATAGACACCAATTACAGATCATCAATAAATATTTCAGTTATATCCGACCACAAAAACCTGCATGGTGCATTCTCTTCCTAGGTAATAAAAATCTCACCTCTGCTCATGGTTCTGCTGTTTTTAGCATCCTATCCTCATTACTCGCAGGTAGGAAGTCAGTGGCAGTAATTTGAGATGTGTGTTTTCAAGCTATTTTCAACACTAGTTGGAAATTTACAAATATGAGCACAAAACCATCCTAATTGCCATTAGCTTTATGTCATGGAATAATCATACACCCAGCAATTTTTACCAAGTGTTGTGCCTACTTCATGCAGCAATTAAGACCAGCAAAGGATGGCTGCCAACAAATGATCTCTGAAATATAATACAGGAAGAAGAATAGATTATTACCTCTGAAAACACTTTTTTTAAATTTTTTTTTAACGTTTATTTATTTTTGAGAAAGAGAGAGACAGAGCATGAATGGGGGAGGGTCAGAGAGAGAGGGAGACACAGAATATGAAACAGGCTCCAGGCTCTGAGCGGTCAGCACAGAGCCCGCTGCGGGGCTCGAACTCACGGACCGCGAGATCATGACCTGAGCTGAAGTCAGAGGCTTAACCGACTGAGCCACCCAGGCGCCCCTGAAAACACTTTAATTAACAGCAACGATATAAATTTTCCACTTTTATGAGTAAATTTAATCAAATTTGGAGGTTTCAGATTTAGTCTTATTTTATACTTGAAAATAAAATATACATTGCCTCATTGTTTACATTAATTTAAAGCAAATTATCATGACTGTTGATTACAATAAACATAAAAGGCCATATTTGTATAGTGGAAGATGTACAGTTTTTTAGAGCAGATGTATATATGTACTGTTGCTGTCAATTAGTATATGTAAACATGCTGGAAGGAGGAAGTTAGGTTCAAGGGAACGCCACAGAGTCTGTTATCATCTGTAATGTTGCCTTCATACCGATGTCCTCATGTTATCAGTTGGTAGCACCTTTCTGGACTTCTGTAAATGTGATTGCTTTATTTTTTTCCCGCACCTCTTTATGTAACTTCAGGCTAGCCAAATCCATGGTAGAACAAAGCCTGATTTTCTGACAGGGACCAGCAAGTGTTAATGTGTTTATGTAGCTGAACACATTCAACTTTGCGAGGGCTACAAAAAGTCTGTTAACACAGCATTGTGTGTTTACGTCCAAACACGTTTCCCCCAAGTGCGTTGGAATTTATTCGATGACCTTGTGGAGGTGGATGGTCATTTTGGACTTAAAATATGTGAAATTGCTTACTTAACTTCAGTTCAAATAACTCCTCCAGCTCCACAACCAATTAAAGCTCATCAAAAATCCTACTTCCATTACTCACCTCCTGGCTGGGAATACTGTGAAGTCTCAGACCACTTAGTAAAATTGTCCATGGTAATTATAATGTCGATAGGCTAAAGAAGATAAATTATTTTAAAGGACATTTTTCTCCTATGTACCTACCATATACATCGGCTGCTAATACAAATGTTAGGGCATTTTGGAGCTTGTGTGATACTTCCTGATCCTCGGATTTATTAAAAAGACAAGTAATACTCTATTAATATCTGTTTCAAATATAAAACATATTTATTTCACCTTTTATCTAACAAAAACCTGTAGTAACTATGAAGGACAAACATTCAGGATAAGCAGATTGACAGATTTGACCTTTGACTCCGTCAACATTGAAGTCTCAGTTGTGCTACTTATTAACAAGCTATTTATTAACAGGCAATCTGTCATTGGACGGTTCCAGAGAGTTCATCTGTCATAATGATGATCTATGGTATATTTACCTCAAAATATCACCACTGCGTATTTCTCCAGGGAACATTCATTGAAGGAAGACTTTAGTTGCCCTGTGGCCGATGTTCCTTTATGGGCTGTCATTGCCCTTATAATAAAGAGAACCGTTTCTTACTAGAAAATAAGCTGGTAGCGGTTCGTGCCATCGCAAACTCAGCATGGTGCTCACATGTTCAGCTTGGCCTCTCAGTGTTATGCTCATCCTGGAACTTTTTAATTAGTTTCCTGACATGTCCAAGCAGCTGTCTTCTGGATGAATTTCAACTACCTACAGTTTTTTCCTCAACTGACTGAGAGCAACACAATGCAATTATGATTATTATAACATATATTAACTATCACTGATGGTAGTAAGTCTCCATCCAATTCCCATAATACTTCATGGCCATCCAAATTTAAGCCAACTCCATTTCTCTGGAAAACATTTCTTAGACTTTGCCTATATTCATTAATTTAAACAACTGTCTTCAAACATGTATAATAACACTAATGTTAGCAAAGAGTCTAAAATTAGTATCTTGTTACACAATAATTTTTTTATATTTTATTTTCTTTAGTATTTAAAAAATATTAGGGGCGCCTGGGTGGCGCAGTCGGTTAAGCGTCCGACTTCAGCCAGGTCACGATCTCGCGGTCCGTGAGTTCGAGCCCCGCGTCAGGCTCTGGGCTGATGGCTCGGAGCCTGGAGCCTGTTTCTGATTCTGTGTCTCTCTCTCTCTCTCTGCCCCTCCCCCGTTCATGCTCTGTCTCTCTCTGTCCCAAAAACAAATAAAAAATGTTGAAAAAAAAATTAAAAAAAAAAATAAATAAAATAAATAAAAAATATTAAAAAGTATTAAAAAGTACACATTACATAGAAAATAATGGAACAAAAATAAATAACAGATTAAGACAAGGAACTGGACTTTGAAAAAGTTACAATATGAATGTGGCCAATTATTGCTATTCCTATTATTCACATTGCATTGTTTTTCTCTTATGATTTCGTGTTTATTAAGTAGAATAAGGTAAAAGGAAGCCATTCTGCATTTTTTTTTTTTTGCGATATTGGCACCACGTTTCATTATTCAGTTGGGAAAGATGTTTATTTTTTACTAAGTTGATAACATTAAGGTTAAAAGAAAAGTAGCTTGGTTTATCGTGCACAACATGCTACAGATACTGAGGAATAATTGTTCAATAAGAAAATCAGAGCTCTTTAGGACCTCCCTTTCTCCTTGTGGTATTGATGTGTAGGAAGGAATAAGAGGTATGCAATAGAGAAACAGCATGTGGATATAGAAAAGGGAAGTACGTACGAATGAGTGAATATTGGGCTGCACAAACTGCTGGGGACAAGCAGTGGAAACTGTTGTCAATTTATACCTTCCTGATACTGGAAGCTTATAAAATGGAAGTATAAATAAACAATAAAATTTGTTCATTAATACTTCAAGTAGGATTCTCCTTTTCCATTATTTAGCTCAACATTGTTCACTAGAGTTCAGTCTTGTCTCCATCACATTCACTATTGTTTCCCTCATGGCTGGTAGCCCACATTGTGATGAAAAATAAAACTCTTATCTCTAACAGCTATTAGCAAAACCTGTAGTGAAAGTAAATTTGAAGAAAGAAGTAGAGATGCTCTCTCAACCATACACACAATTTATTGACTGTCCTTAGGACTTGACCTTCTTTTTGATTTTTAAATGACAGGATTCTTTTTCCTCTTTGCTTAGAATAAGACCTCCCCAATCTTTTCAAAGCTGTCCCCTTCACATCAGTAAGTTTCTATGCTATGTATCTGAAATTCCCGCTCCATCAATCTTACTCCAATTATTCTGTTTTATATTCTTCGTTGTAGATATTGTTATGTATAACTAATTTACTTATCAGTTTACTTGTTTATATACTGTTTCTCCCACATGAGAATATAATCCCCTAAGAACAGCAGTATTATCTATTTTCTACACTGCTTTCCCTCCAGAACCTTCATACTTTCAACCAGGGTTTGGGTTCCTCTGTCTATTACAGAAACCCCCATGGCTATTAAATATATGTTACTGGAAAATAACTCTGATGCCTATAATTAAGGCAAATTGCCAGCACTTCTTACGACTAAAATATATTACAGATAAACTCCAACAGTAATCCAATGCATACAACTCACAAAAAGTTAAAGGAATGTGGTCAAAATTTTGTTGTGGTTCAAGCTTCCTGGCAGTTGATGATTCATAATATGATAATGTATTTTAAATTCATTGGCCAATGTCTCCTGTGTTATTGAATAACATTTGCCTAGGGCTCTCAGGTGCCTTTTTTATAAAGAGGAACTAGAAGCAGGTAAGAAATTTCAGCTACAGTTGTTAGCCGATTTTTCTGCATGAAATGGTCTATAGAGTAATCATTCAGTGAAAAATGAGACAATAGACATATCTGGAGCTTAACAATAAATCAATTACCATTGCCTATGTTGCAATTCTTGTAAATTTATTACAGAAATAATTGGTTTGTCTAAGGCATATCCTCGTTATTAAGTATTCCAGTATATGGCTGATGTAGTGCCAAAAAATCCATGAGAAACTATAATATGGACAATAGGAAATAGGAGAAAGTATATAAGGTGAGTCTTTGCATAATATTGTTTTTTAAACATGTCTGAGTGACAGACAGCAAGGCTGTTTTTTCTCCTTATTATGAATAGATCTGATAACGTTTAGTACAAACTTCCACCCTAGGAGTGGCATGAACTTATGACCTATATACGTAGATTTGGGGTTAAAATGAGACGATTTTACCCCATTCTAAAATTTGTTTTAAAAATATTATAAGCCAAAGGTAGTCTTACCCATGGCAGTAGTTACCTTACAGACTGAAAAAAAATGATTTCATTTTGCATGGAAGTTCTTTGGCGGCTTGTAGTTTACTTCAATGGCTGAGGATATATCACTTATTAGTCAAGCAAGGTATTCAATTTTATTTTTATTTAAGCCAAAAACATCTATTTCAATAAACTATTCTGCAAATGGAGACAAAAAGACACAAGGATAAATTCAAAATGGATTAAGGACCTAAATGTGAAATGTGAAACTATAAAAATTCTAAAAGCGAACACAGGCAGTAATGTCTCCGACACTGGCTGTAGCAACACTTTTCTAGATATGTCTCCTGATGCAAGGGAAAAAGGGGCAAAAACAAACTATTGGGACTACATCAAAATAAAAAGCTTCTGCACAGCACAGGAAACAACCAACAAAACTAAAAGACCACCTACTGAAGGGGAGAAGGTACTTGCAAATGACTTCTCTGATAAAGACTTAGTATTCAAAATATACCAAAAAAAAAAAAAAAAACAAAAACAAACAAAAAACAAAACACTTTTTTAAAATTTTTTTTCAACGTTTTTTTTATTTATTTTTGGGACAGAGAGAGACAGAGCATGAACAGGGGAGGGGCAGAGAGAGAGGGAGACACAGAATCGGAAACAGGCTCCAGGCTCCGAGCCATCAGCCCAGAGCCTGACGCGGGGCTCGAACTCACGGACCGCGAGATCGTGACCTGGCTGAAGTCGGACGCTTAACCGACTGCGCCACCCAGGCGCCCCAAAACACTTTTTTAAACAAAAGGTCTTCTGTTTTTTGGTTCTGGAACTTTAATAAGAGGCTGACTATGCTTCTTTGAATATTACTTAATCATTTTGACAGTAATAAAACAACCATCGTATAACCTACCTTGTCAGAGCCACATTCTCTCTTCCATGATTTGGAATCATTCTCTCTTGCTTTATACATCACTTTTTTTTTCTTGTAATCCTTCCCCATATCGTTATGCCCTTCCATCTTCTCTGTATTGATTTTGCATAACCCTACCAATGTACAATATGTAAAAGTGATTATTACTCATATTTTCATTTATCAATTGTTATACAAAAATCTATCACAAAACGTAGTGACTTATATTAGGCTTCTCAGTTACAATTTGGCTCCGAAGGGTGAACTTCTCTCTACTCCACGGGCTTCAAGTGAGGGCTACAATTTAATGAAGACTCCTTCACTCAAATGTTGGGCAGTTAATGTTAGTTCTTGGTTGAGACCATAGAGAGGACTGTGGCCAAACACCGTTCAGTAGTTTCTGCATGTGGCTGTTTGGCTCCCTCACAACATGGTGACTGGGTTCTAAGCAAGTGATCCACGTCCCATAAGAACCAGGCAGATCAGGCAGATGCTACTTGCCTCTTACGACGCAGACTCAGAAGGCATGCAGTGGGATTTCTACCGCATTCTATCATTGCACTACTACACTGAATTGGACTGCACTAGCAGATAAAGTTGCTTCTGCCACTAAGATTTTTTCATCCATGATTTTTTTCATGTAATAATAACATTGTATCATAAAATAGAAAGATGTCATTAAATACCAAGAGTATATCAAAGGTAGTAATTGTGCACTCAAACTATTTTACAAATATACTCTCTTGCATCTTTAAAAGAGCTATTATTCTGTAAGCCTGAAGCTACTTACTCTAGTTAATAGTGACTTTTTAAATGACGGATGTTTAATTTCAAAACTTACCAGAAATTTAGATGTTGGTAACTTTTAGAAAAAAATTCCTATCCTTTTTATCTGAACAGGAAAAATATTTTTTTTTTAATTTTCTTTAAAGATTACTTTAGGGGTACTTGGGAGGCTCAGTCGGTTAAGCGTCAGACTTCAGCTCAGGTAATGATCTCACAGTTTGTGAGTTCAAGCTCTGCCGGTGATAGCTCAGAGCCTGGAGCCTGCTTCAGATTCTGTGTCTCCCTCCCTCTCTTTCTGTCTCTCCCCCACTTGTGCTCTCTCTCTGTCTCACAAAAGTAAATAAACATTAAAAAAATTCAAAGATTACTTTACTTACTGGTAAACATTACAGAAGTAGTTCCTAAATTCCACTGCTTTCCAATTAGTTTCAATTCTTCTCTCTTTTCTTTTTTAATCTATAGTAATTACTTTCTTGGCCCTTCCTTTTACTATGATTAATTTCACAACAAAGTTTCCCTCATAATGTCTAAATACAAATCCCCATAATTCTATGGAATAAGATACTATTTTCATAAAACAGGAATTTGGAAGTCACTCCTCTGTCACTTCAGGCTATTTTTCTCTATTTCTATTTTAAATTAAACTATGTTCTGTGCATTTTCTCTTGATTGAAGCCCTGTCTGTGAACTGAATATCACAAATGGCATGAAATTAAATAAAATAAAGGAAATAACTATTTCATTATTCATGAATTCACTAAACAAATATTTAATAAAAACTCATAGTGGATGGAGAGGAGCTACTCTTTCTTCAAGGCAGTATTTAATTAAATCATCATCTTATAGCAAAAGTCAGATGCTAAAAAGAAAACAAAAGTAGAATAATAAAGGATAAAATACAGAAAGTTCACAATAGAAAGTATTAATCAAATACAATTCCCTATTGATTCATCTATTTTAACATACCATTTCAGAAACAGGTTTGTTTTGAAAAAATTGTTTTTACTAGTCATTATTTTTTCCTGTATTATTCTTTCTTGTAGCATGCAATAAATATAAGTTCTTGAAATATTGATATAATTTTCTGAAAATATTAAAGTATATTAATAAAACTGGAAGGCTGAGTTTTAGCTTTCTTACTATGACTTTTAAATTTAATAATTCCAATTGACTTGACGAGGCACAAGTAAATCAGCTTAACTGACTCTTGACTGTAATATGTATGTAAATGTTTTTTGCATTCGAATTGTGAAAGGATCAGAAACTGATGTGGCCAGAGTTGAATATTCTAATTCTCTGAGGGATTGCTTGGAATGAATAAGGCATGCAATGAAATTTTGTAAAACATGTTGGAAGCCCAGTGATCTGAGTGTCCTGCATCTCAAATGTGTAGATGAAAACAAAAACAAAAACAAAAACAAAACAAAACTTAGATTTTTGCAGTAAGCTGTATGATGATATCTATCATCTTCCTATGATCAAGGCTGTATATGTAATTATTACATTTAGAATATTGAATATTATGATGTTGGTGACCTTTTCCTGATGCACGGATATCGTCAGCGTATGATAATGCTGGGGGCATTCTAAATATTATTTATTTTACTTTACTTTTATTTTATTTTATTTTATTTTAATCTGTCACTGTATTCACAAAGAGAATTACCTCTTCTTTATGTCCACAGGATGAAATGAGGAGTAAAAAATATGTTTGCTCCATTTGAATGCTACTATTAAAAGTGTTGGAAAAAGTGGACCCTTTTTATTTTTAAGTGGTTGATGTTGGTGCATTTATTTTTTTAATTGAAATATATATACTTCATATATATGAAGTATATATATATGAAGTATATATATATGTATATATACTTAATATACAGTGTTATATTAGTTTCAGGTGTATAATAAAATCATTCAGTATTTCTATACATTACTCAGTGCTCAATATGATAATTGTACTCTTAATCCCGTTTGTCTATTTCACCCATCCCCTCACCTATCTCCCTTCTGCCAATTACCAGTTTGTCCTCTTTTTAAGAGTCTGTTTTTTTTCCCTCTTGCCTCTTTTTTTCTTTGTTTTGCTTCTCAAATTCCACATATGTGTGAAATCATATGGTATTTGTCTTTCTCTGCTGGACTTAAAAATGGACTCTTCTTACACTATGGTGGCAATTGGTAAATCATTTCAATGGAGAAATTCATATCCACATCATTTAAATATATATGTCTTCTGATCTAAAAATTTAATTTCCAATAAAAAGAAAATATTATTGGAAAAGACAGCAGTGTTGCGCACTTTTTAATGTAGAGTATTCATTATTAAAAAAAAAGAATACTCGTTATAGTATTGTTTATATTTGAAAATATCAAATAGAAGATTCAATAAATAAATCCACACGATGGGAAACTTGAAAGCCACATAGTGGTTGTAGATTAACATATAATATATAACATGGAATTATTTAAAATATAGTAACATATTGAATATATAGCAAATAACAAATGAGTTAATAAATCCTAATGATATAATTAATATTTAATAATAGAGGAAATATGTATGTGATGTTGATAAATTGTTAACTGGGAGATGACTACAAAATTTTATTTTTCTGTTTCAGAGTGGCAATGTGTATATTTATGTACTCCTTACTAATGAAGTGAGACAAAAAAGACTTCTGCAATACCCATCACACAGTTAACAGCAGTATCTATGTTTTTATGAGGACACAGATGCATTTGGTATTTTTCTGCTTTTTTTTTTATTTTCTATAACAAACTTCTTAAGAATCAAACCAGTACATGTCCTTTGTATAAAAGAGGAAAAACACTGTGCCATAAACAAATCCTGGAATGGAAATTACTAGAACGAAGTTCATCGTCACAATGAACCTCAAGTGGGTCATAAATTTGTTAAATTCTCTAAGCAACTGTTAAAGCTTGATTATTTAATATATAACATTTTCTTGTTCATGCGCCTGGTATTCTCTATATTGGTGAGATCCTAATAAAAGTCGAAATGTGTTGCTTATAAGGCAAAACAAACAAACAAACAAACAAATGCATTGCCTGTGACATAATCTTAATATTTGAAACATAAAGTTTACGTTGAGTTTGCAGCCTGTTTCCTGCTCACATCCATAACCTCCATTACTTTGTGCTCCAAAACTAGAATGCCAGGAGCTGTAATTCTATTTCTGCTTTTGATACTTAGATGACTATGCTAAATTCCTTTAACATTTTTTTACCATTTAGTCACTCATATAATGTAGTGCAATTAGCACTACTTAAAATGTTTAAAAAGAGGTCAAGTAATTTTTCCAAGGTCACATAGTAGATTTCGGAGCCATTAATACAACAAGAGTGAAGGGAAAACGCGGCAAAGAAAAGTGATTTTGGATTTGAAAAACAATGATTTGATACCTGCTACATTTAACTCTTTTGGCACATAGTTTTCTTAAGCATTTTTCTACACATGTGGCTCCATTTCAGGGAATCAGTATTGGTCTCTGGCGTTGACAAATAAGAGACCAAGCAACATTAACTGAATCATCTTGGAAAAGGGAAGTCCACGTTTTTGAGTTCATGCATAACCTCCATTTCCACCACCATGGCAATTTTGTTTATGGGCCTATTGAGGGATGGCTAGGAAATGAGGCTGACTGATATCCACAGAGCAAGTCATTTTTTTCCCTCCTGATTAGGAGCCTCCTTTGCAGTGGATACCCTTGGTGCACATTTACATGGGATACAGTATCTTCATACTCTTTCCCCTGACAGGTTTATCCTCTCTGCCCTAGACTTCCTTGTCGCCAGTCTTGTGATGGTATTCCTCCCAAGTCCTGAACATCCACCCAAACTGTTTGGAATTGCCAATGAACCTTGGTAGATCTGCACTTCTGCCCATCTCTCCCTTCAGACAAAGTAAACGCCCAACGCACTGCTTAAAGTTTTGCTCACTGGGAGTGTTTCATATATAAGACTTTCCTTGGGCTCCTGGGTGGTTTAGTTATGAAGCATCTGACTTCGACTCAGGTCATGATCTCACAGATCTTGAGTTCAAGTCCCACACTGATGAGCTCCAGTCCCGCTTCGAGTAAACTCAAGCCCCTTGGGTAAAACATGAGCTTAAGTGATTCCCTTCTTTCTCTGTCCTTTGCTCACTTGCACCGAATCTGTTAAAAACACAAACAAAAACAACAAACAAACAAAAAAAAAAAACCCAAAACTCATCTCAGGTAAAAGCTATATTGAAACAAAACAAAACAAACAAAACAAAACAAAACAAAGCAAAACAAAAACAAACAAAAAAGCAGCCTACTAATATGGAAAACAAAAGGCAGACTTGTCTGTTTTGGCTTATGCTCTGAGTTGGAATAATCATTATCCATATCTATGGGTTTCTGCATTGGAGTTTTGAATTGTATTTTTACTATTCTTGAGATTAGGAACTCAGAATGAAAGATATTAATCAGTTAATGGCAATACCACTGGATTTCTTATAACTACCAAATCTAAACCTTTATTGGATGGATATGACCTCTGTGCAGATCAAATACTATTCCCACAGATTAAGCTCAGTTGAATATGAGTTAACCTGTCAAAATTATAAAAAAAAAATAACAATGGGGAAAAATCCATTATGAATGAGTTTCAGGTGGCAAAAAAGTCATAGTGTTGGAACCCTCTCATCCTCCTTAACTTTAGATACTAGAATAGTTAGACCCTAATTTACCTGTTTGGTATTACTAAAGATATAAAAGACTCAAGTGCATAAAATTAAGAGGTTTTAAAAAGTGAAAAAATAGTTTTGAAAAGAGAACCAATTCACAACTTATATAAATAGAAATTGTTTTCATTCAAAATAAATGAGGCCCTGAATGCACAGCATAAGAAGTAAATTATACACATTGAAGAAAAAATAATTAACAAAATATGGTTCTGAAAAATATTTATAATACACCATAGAAAAATTTAAAAAAAAACAAATTAGGAACAAAATTTGAGTCACTGAGGGTAGAATTGGGATTATGCTATACTTTCAGAAGGTATTTCAGATAAAGGAAATAGAGAACGGGAAAGAAATACAATTCAAACAGACTGTAATTTTGGGAACTTTTAAGAATCAATTGGGGCACCTGGGTGGCTCAGTCGGTTAAGTGTCCGACTTCAGCTCAGGTCACGATCTCACGATCTCACGATCTCACGATCTCACGATCTCACGGTCCGTGAGTTCGAGCCCCGCGTTGGGCTCAGGGCTGATGGCTCAGAGCCTGGAGCCTGCTTCCGATTCTGTGTCTCCCTCTCTCTCTGCCCCTCCCCCGTTCATGCTCTGTCTCTCTCTCTGTCTCAAAAATAAATAAACGTTAAAAAAACAAAACAAAACACAACACATTAAAAAAAAAAAAGAATCAATGGAAGAAACATATTCTCATTATGAAGAGTCATAATGAGCCCTGAACAAGATGCAAATAAATGCATACTCTGATATGTGGTATTGGAATCACACCTCAATGCCAAAGACAATTATCTGCGCATTTTGTAAATTCTCGCCCTCCACCTCAGAGAGTGGCAGTTCTGGCCCGTGCACACACTGCTGTTGGGTTTCAGTTCCCTGTTCCCTGTTTAGTAACTACTTTCTTGTAAACTCAGTTACGGTTTTAGATGATGTAGGACATTTTTATATTTTAGTGTGTCAGTAAAAACTTTTGAGGTAATTCGAATCCAGCATATCGCCAAAAATCCAGAATATTAATCACCTATTATGGATTGAACATTCTATCATTTACTTCCTACAATACTTAGTACTTATTTATTTCTAGATTTTTGTCTCTTCCATCCTACTATTATGTGGTAATGCATTTTGCGGTAATGCATTTGTCGCTTCTTCATTACTGTACCCTCAGCCCATAGAAGAATACTAGACACTTAAGACTGATTTTTTGGTAAATGTATAATTAAAAAATGAGTTCAGAAACTTGTTGTTAACCTAATAATTCCCAAATTATTGAAATCATTGTGAAATAATAATCTATAGTTCAGCCTCAATTCTTACACCTGTCCATTAAATACAAGCTGCAAAACACTAGAATCTTCCATTTTTTTTTTGTTTTATTTAAATTCCAGTTAGTTAACATACAGTGTAGTGTCAAGTGTATTAAATTTATTTTCATACATCATCTAGTACTCATCACATGTGCCTCCTTAATCCCCATCACCTATTTCTCTAACCCCAGCACCCCTCTGGGGACAAGCAGTTTGTTCTCTATAGTTAAGAGTCTGTTTCTTGGTTTGCCTCTCTTTTCTTCCCCTTATGTTTGTTTTGTTTCTTAAATTCCACATATGAGTGAAATCATATGAAGAATCTTTCAGTTTTCCTCCTACTTATCATATATCAGCTTTTCTGTAAGTAAATGGAGAGATGTCAAATTTTTGTCTTCAGAGAATCCTTCCTTTGATATTCATATTTCTGGAAGCCAAAACTCATGAAAAAAAATTTTTTTTCAACTGTGTTACTCACAAAAACTTATCCCTCAAACCTTAGTAAAATAGCATTATAATAATCTAGCGAGAGATGATGGAGAAGATAAGTTATCTTATTAGTTTAATTACTCATTTCCCCGGGACAAACTTACATCCCACTGGGCTATTCTTCTGACACACTTTCATTTCCCTCCTCAATTACTAATTATTTACATCTGCCAAAATTCATTTTCTCCATGAAAACTCTCCTAGTGTTCTAAGAACATAAACATGGAATATGGTGGGGTAAAGTCAGCATGGCCACAAGAACTGAGAACAATACCTCATAGGATAGAGTTTAATAGTCTCATAGGTGGCAGAGAGAGGATCACCACATGTCATATAGTGCCAAGGGGGAAGCACCAGATTTGATTAGGTGGGAGAAGACAGGAGGTGAGGAAAGGCTGAGCCAGAGTTAATTGGAGTTTCCAATGGAGAAACAAGGCAGGGAGAGTAAACAGTTTAGGATTGCCTAGTTTGAGTAATTCCAGCAGGTTTTTGACTACATGGGTGGCCTCTGGTTGACGGGTACCTCTGGCCCAAAGATGATTTAGGGGTGGGGGAAATATTGGTGTGGTGTGTGAGAGCTAGATAAGGAAGTGATTGGAACTAGACTCTGGATTGGTTAGTTTGCTTATGAAAGAGGCGTTCTGTGACCTCTGCTCTAAGAAATGGCTAGCCTGGGAAGAGGCAGTCTCCTCCCAGCCAGCAAGCATTCTCAGAGTCGAAACATCATAATATGCAGAATTTTAAAAAATGATTAATACACCTCAACTTAATTTCACAGTATTCTGCCAAAAAAAGTGTGAAAACCTCATTCTCTGAGCCAAGTTCATAAGTAGAAAAAGAAAACCGCAGATGAGTTTGCACAGCTTTCAAATTGGATTTTAATCCAAGTTGCAACATTGGACACCGTGAAAGAGATCAGAACTTTACTAATCAGAAAATAGGGGGAAAAATGTGTACAGATATTTTATTGGAAGGCATAGTTCTTATTACTGGTATCTAATCTTAAGATTTGGATCAGATACAATCTTTAAATGGTTCTGCCTGATTTAGGTCATAATTTAATGCTAAACTAATTAATTCCCCCAGTAGTCATTTTCCTGTCACAACAACAACAACAAAAATAATAATAATAAGCAGAAAGTTCTCCAAATGGCACTACTCAATTTATAAGATATTTTGAAGCCTTCAGATGGAGGAGGCTGCCTGCCAATGTTGCAACACACTGCCAGGTCGTGAGGTGCCGAGGAACTCTCTCTCCCTGTCTTTCGCCTGTGTATCTAACTTTCTACTGAAAATCTCTCAGTACGTGCTCAAGAGCTAATTAACATGTTCAGAGGGCTCACTGTTAATCACCCTGCCCCTTTCCCCCAAATACAAAATACCCGATTCTTTTCCTATTATCCCCATCTTGATTTCCATCCTATCACACTTTGCATGCTTTTGATCACCAGGTCTTGATTCCTTTAACTCATTCCCATCTCTAATGTCACTACCTCAACTCATGCCATTACTATCTCTCGCCTGGTTTAACTGGGTCTCTGCCTCTAGTTTGTTTTCCTTTCCCTCTGTTGCAGGCAGCCTGGTCTTCTTAAAGTGAAAAAAATTTCTGCCTGCTTGAAATTCTTCATCGTCAGGTCCTGCAAGGTCCTTCTTTTTTTTTTTTTTTTAAAGTTTTATTTATTTTGAGAGAGAAAGAGGGAGTGCGAGTGAGCACATGTGGGAGGGACAGAGAGGGAATCCCAAGCACACTCCCCACTGTCGGCGCAGAGCCTTGTGTGAGGCTTGAACTCACGAAACACGAGATCATGACCTGAGCCAAAATCAAGATTGGGACACTCAACTGACTGAGATACCCAAGTGCCCCTGTAGGCACTACATTGAAAATTCTGCAAGGTCCTTCTTGATCCAGATCTCATTTAGCCATTTATCCCACGTATTAAGCTCAACAGTGCTGACCGGTGTTCAGATTATCAGAATGGCCATGCTCTACCCAAACTGTCACCTGATACATTCTGTTCCCTCTATTTCAAGGCTTCTTCCTCACTCCCCAGAAAAGACAGGCCTGATTTTCCTCATAACAAGATGAAGTCATATGCTTTTCCTAAGTACTTTAGATTTTTAGAATTAGGCCCAGGGTGGCCATTATCATACTGCTTAATTGACTCTTTCATTTCAATGTAAGTTAATCGGTATCTTTTTAAGTAAGCAATCAACAAAATAACAACATAAATGTTATAATACATATTTATGTAAATGTGTATCCTTTGCAACTTCTTACAGCATTTTTTAAAAGGAACCATAAATATTTCTGAAACTTTTAGGAGAACTGACTAGAAAATGGTTTCCAATTCAATTAAAGCATCACTTAAGAGACTCTGATGATGAAAATGGCTGCCATTTTGTCATAATATAAATAAAAGAAGTATTTTAAAATACTAGTTGCCTATTAGAGACAGTAATGTAATATGCCTTCCTTTGAAAAACAGGACCTATGTCGCCTCCCCTTGAATCTTGTGAATATTTTGACAGAGTTGACAGAAGTGGCTATTTGAGACTTTTACGATTAGGTAATAAAGGGCTTTTTCCACTGAAATATTCATTTTTCATTGAATATTCACTGAACATTCATTCATTCATTGCAGTCCTGAGTCTTAGTGAAGAAGTTCAGCTACTCGGAAGTTGTCATGCTGGGAGGAAACGCAACCCACATGGAGAGGCACAAGGTAGGCATTCTGATTATCAGGCTTAAGAGAATCCACTCTCTAAGCCATACCATCCCATGCACAAATATGTGGCTGAAAGTCTCCAGTTGATTCCAGTCCCCAGGTGTTCCAGTGGCCCTAAATATCTGAAACTTTCAACCTTAGCTCCCATTCGTCAGGGAATAAAGACATGAATCTGTGAAGTCAGAATCTAGAAACAGTGTAATGATTTTTGTTTAATACCACTAACTTTGGGGGCAGCTTTTTGTGCAGCAGTAGAAAATTGAAACGTGTATACGTGTATATAGGTAACTATTTCTATATGTATATTTATATAATAATTTTGTATATTATTATACTTACATTATATATATATATTTTTTTCTTTATATATTCAGTCGAGTAATAGAGTAACCTTAATAGGAGATACAAGGTAAAAGGGTTAAGTGATCTAGATTGCAGTCCCAGTTGTATACGGGCTAGTCCTCGCTGTGAGGAAGTCAGTTAGCCCCTTAGCATCAAGTTTTGCATTTTTAAAGTAAGGGAAATGATGTGTCTGCAAAGTTCCTACACTGCCAGCATCAAATCATATGATATGTGTGAAAGTCCTTTTCAAATGGAAAGACTGATTGGAAGAAGCTATCTTCTTCCAAAGCAAATATGTAACTTAAAAAAAAGTCATGATATCAGGCAGGTGCCAAATTAATGCCTATGTAACAGTTATTTCTGCAGATTTGCAGATTGAGAAATGCATATGATGTCATGGACTATGATTATAATCTGCCACTCAGATGCACTGCCGAGAACTGTAAAACACTAACCAAATCTATACGTTTCTTGTGCCTAAGTTGAAACTAAGTTTAAGAACTACACTTATTTGAATGTTTTATTAAAGCACTATTCAGGAATATAAACTGCTTTTTCGAAAATATTTTTTAAGTTTATTTGTTTATTTTAAGAGAGAGAAGTGGGGGTGGGGGGGCAGAGAGAGAGAGAGAAAGAGAGAGGGAGAAAGAGATTCCCAAGCATGGAGACCAACACGGGTCTTGATTTCAGGAAAATGTGAGATCACAACCTGAGCCAAAATTGAGTCTGATGTTTAACCAACTGAGCCACCCAGGCACTCCTAAAATACTTTTTTGAGAGAAAGCTCTACATGCTTGCTATGAGGATGTCACTCCTCTAGCTCCCACTTTTCACCTGGACAGCTCTGGAGGGGGTCTGAAAGATCATTTTTTCCTATCTCAAAACATTAACGGCCTTTCCACTGATGTCTCCCTTGACCACCAAGGCATTCCCACCCTTCCCAATTTAGCCTCCTTGCAGTCTTGTCTCAGTTAATAGAAAAGAGCCCTCACCTTCCATTTGCACAGGTCCAAACTCAGAATTTCCCATGAGTTATTTATTTCTCGCATAAATCACAGCCACATCCATTCCTTAAACAAATCCTATTGGTGCTACTGGCAAACATATACAGGATCTGACCATTTCTCACTAACTCTATTAGTATCCCTTTGGCCTAAGCCATCATCTTCTGCATTTTTAAATAACCAAATAACCGTTCTAGTAACGTCCTTACTTTCCTTTATAGTGATGCTTTTGAAATATCAATCAGGGTGCCTGGGTGCCTCGATCAGTTGAGCCTCTTACAATTGATTTTGGCTCAGGTCCTGATCCCAGTATCATGGAATCGAGCCCCATGTCTGGCTCTGTGCTTGAGCATGGAGCCTGCTTAGGATTCTCTCTCTCTCTTTCCCTCTGCCTCTTCCTGCTCTCTCTCTCTCAAAAATAAAAAAATAAATAAAAATAAAGTATATGGGACACCTGGGTGGCTCAATCGGTTGAGCGTCCGACTTCGGCTAAGGTCATGATCTTGCGGTTAGTGAGTTCAAGCCCCGCGTCAGGCTCTGTGCTGATGGCTCAGAGCCTGGAGCCTGTTTCGGATTCTGTGTCTCCCTCTCTCTCTGACCCTCCCCCATTCATGCTCGGTCTCTCTCTGTCTCAAAAATAAATAAACGTTAAAAAAATTTAAAAAGTACATATATAATATAAATCAGATTACAGTATTCTGTGCTTAAACTCTCCAATGGATTTCAATCTTACTCACGGGGAAATTTTTATCATTACCTACACAATATGACTTCCTGCTTCTTAAATAATGTCATTTCCTGATATTCTCAACTTCTGTCATTCCACTCTAACACCACATCTTGAATCTTCCAAGCATGCAATAATTTCAAGAGTTTGTAATTGTTATTCCTCCATGTGGATAGTTCAACTCATTTAGTTCTTCATTCTTTTTTTAAAAGTTTATTAGTTTATTTTGAGAGGCAGAGAGAGAGAGACCATGAGCAGTGGGGGAGCACAGAGACAGGGAGAAAGAATCTCAAGCAGGCTCCACACCCAGCTCAGAGTGGACGCGGGGCTCGATCTCACAACCTTGAGATTACTTGAGCCAAAGTCAAATTGAGAGTCAGACGCTTAACCGACTGAGCCACCCAGGTGTCTCTTTAGTTTGTCATGTTAATGTTATTTTCTCAGAGAAATATTTTGTGAGTACTTTTATTTAACTTATGAAAATTTTCAAGCATTTACAGAAGCAGAGAATATATTATGAACCACCATGTACATATTATACAGGTATAAAAATTACGAACTCATAATCAATCCTATTTCATCTGTATTTGCTTCAATTTCCCTGACTTGGACTGAAAATTATTTTCAAGAATATGCCAGACATCATATCATTTCATTCATAAGTATGAGTGTATACCATCATATTTATTCCACACTACTTAAATGTATATATCCCACTTTAGGCAACATCCATTTCCTTTCCAGGCTTAATTTTTCTCCAGATCACTTATCTTTATCTAATAGTCTATATCAGTCTTCATTCAGTTTATTTTCTCTCTCCAATCTCATTAGAATATATGCTCCATGAAGAGTTTTATATCTTTTGTTCACTGCTGTATCTACAGTGATTGTTTTGATATTATTGGCATATTTGGTGTTCAAAAAACATTTGATGAATAAGAAAGTTTATTTTCTGGTGCTCAAAAATATAATATTATGTGACTGGTCTTTAATAAATACACATTGTCCCTCATAGCTGCATATAAAATGCAGCATACTCCCAAATGACGAATCTAGGACTTGAGGGATAAAAGTACACACTGGTGAGGAATGGGGTTTATTTTTCACTTTTCTTACAAAGAGGGTGAACCACACAGCATTTATTTTCTACCATTCTTGAAGGTAAGATTAAAATGCTTTAAAAACATTCAATTTACATTTTTGAAAAAGGAACTATCAATCACATATTCAATCTAACAATACATGCATGCACCTGTCAACAAACAAATATATTCATTAAGCCTATAGAGGATGTATGCATGTGGAAACAATACTGCATTCACATCACTGAAAAACGAAAGAAATTTTTTTTTATACAAATGTGCCCACTGGTATTAGCACTGAATACTAATAACATATCAGTACCCCGAAGTGACTAAATATATGCCAAAGTGTGCTTGCTATTTCAATCACTTTAAATAATTTCAACAAATGCAAGTATTTCATAATTCATCTTTTATTCAGAGAGGTATTCTGCATAGTCTCCTTGGGGATTCATTTAAGACTAGCTTTTCTTTATTATACTTTGCACACAGCCTTGAGCTTATTGTGAATTTTCATGGTTGGTTTTATTTTATATGAATGCCAGGATCATATACTTTCATTTCAATTCATTATTTCTGGCCTTAGCATGACCTTTTGGTTTTATTTTTATTGCCCTTTTCTCAATCATCAACAATCTTGGTTTTATTGAAAAAGTTCAGTCATCTTAGTAACTTTGGAAGAATAAGGTAATTGAGACCCATTTTAGTTGCGACATAAGTACTTTGAACCACAAAGTTAGGGTGCTTTGAAAAACCTTTGGGTGTTCAATGGTCATATGTAAAAATGAATCTGTGAAGACAAAATAATAGACAATATTATCCCTGACCTCTGCTTCTGTTCAGAATAGAGGGCATCCTTGACTCTCTCTTCAATAGCCAACTGTGTAATTGATAGATTTAGATTCCCTGCATCCTATGTTCCCAAAGCAGAAGATGACAATCAAACCTTTGAGCATCCTCTTTATAAATATTTATATATAATAGTTACATTACCTTTAGATCTTGGTCAAAGGATTTATTGCTCTAGAAAATGGCTGCATTTATAGCTTTTATTCTTTTCATTTCTTATTTTAAGGAATTAACAGAAGAGAGAGGGAGGGAGGGAGGGAGGGAGAGACTTACACAAGAAATAAGGGGGGAAGGAGAAACAGAGAAAGGGAAAATACAGTAACCTAAAAAAAGTCATCTTAGTACAGTTTGCAAAGAGATAAATTAATCAGGAGAACTCAGAGATCAAAAATAAATGAATAAAACCTGGGCGCTTAGGTGGCTCAGTTGGTTAACGTCCGACTCTTGGTTTCGGCTCAGATCATGACCTCTCAGTTGGTGAGTTTGAGCCCCACACATGTCTCCACACTGACAGTGTAGAGCCTGCTTGGAATTCTCTCTCTCTCTCTCCCTCTCTCTTTCTGCCCCTTCCCTGCCCATGTTCTCTCTTTCTCAAAATAAATAAAATAAAAAATAAAATAAATTGTACTATTAGATTAAAATAGAAACTTCAGTGTGGTCAAAAATAATAGACTGTTAAAATAATATCAAAGTTGACTAAATCTCTAAAGTTTTGGGCATTTGTGGAGACATCAGGCATAGTTCCAAATGATGAATGAAAGAGAAAATTTTACTAAATGGGAATGTTAATATTCTATGAAGTTATATTTCCAAATGTTATGACTTAAAGAGTTGATTTTATTATAGGTACTTTGTGTGTATGGATTCAAATCACAAAGCAAAGAAGAAACTTTAAAACTCATAACCAAACAAGTGGGAGTAAATCCATCAAATCCAATATTTGTGACAGGGACATTTGAATTAAAACTTGTCTCCAAAGAGTACTCAATTAAGCAAGTTGTATTATATTAATCCACAAGTATTCATTAAGCATCTAAAATAAGCCCACCACTATGACAAGCGATAGGAATCTAGTAAATTAAAAAAATAAAGTGTGTTATAGCCTACATTCTTCAAATGAAAGGAGAGAACCATAAATACCATTTTTCAATAAAATGAGTCAAAAGAAGTAATGGAAAGAACAATGGAGATAATGAACACAATTGTGCAGTTTGGAGGGGAACAATTAAAATCATCAGAAAAAGAACATAGATGACTGAAGTTTAAAGTTTAAGCAGAGTCCATTATGCCATTTGAAAGGAAAGAAACATTCTAGTTGTAGGGAAAAGCATGAATAGTAGATCCAGAAGGAGTAAGAAGTCTAAGAAAATACATTTCAAAGTACTGCTTATGTAAATAATATGTCAAAAAACATCTTTGTGACTGAATTTCATTATTTACTAAGAACAGACTCCTAAAATTAAATACTGACTTAAGGGGTATAGACATTTGTAAGACTTATTAATATTATACTTACCACTATTGATACTGTGTATTGTTTTCCATGACCCTTGAATTACAGACCTTTTTGTGAAACAATATTTAGATGACACAGTTTTTTTGTTGGTTGAGCTTTCAAACTGCAAATGAAAAAATTATTAACATAATTCTTTTTCCTTTGACAGAAATCTGTTCTTTGCCGATGGAAATTTGTAAAATTTCCTTTGTATCTTTTATGATTATTAATATATGTAATCCATGCCTTTTTATTTATATTCCTTGAGATCCAGCGAGACTTTTAAATTAAGATCAACATGTTTCAGTTTAGAGAAACATTAAAATTATTTCTTACATTATTAATTAAGAGCTTTCTGGAAAATTTCCTTGAATTCACTAATTATTTTTCACTGTTTATATTACTTTCTCTTTTCTGTAATCTATGACTTATTTTTTTCACTCAGATTCTTCACTTTTGTATTGTTATTATTGTCTTAGATAATTTTTTTGGAATATAAATAAGTTTCTGAAAAAAAATTTTTTTTTACTTTTTTTAATGTTTATGTGTTTTTAAGAGAGACAGAGTGTGAGCAGGGGAGGCCAGAGAGAGGGAGATGCAGAATCTAAATTAGACTCCAGGTTCTAAGCTGTCCATACAGAACCCCATGTGGGGCTCAAACTCAGGAACCATGAGGTCATGACCTGAGCCAGTCAGACACTCAACCCACTGAGTCATGCATGTGCCCTGAAAATTTGTTTTTTTTTTTAAAGTTCCAGCCTTTCAGTCCCATTATTGCTGCTTCAACAGTATCCTTCTTTGCTAATTTTCAATTTGTTTTTTCCTCATTTCTTTGCTGAATTTCTTTACTCTTTACTCGTTCATTGATATGTTTTCATTAAACAACTTGACATATCCGTAGAAGTCAGGAGTTCTTGGTCAGGGACAGATTAGCTACATAGGAATGTATTACTTTCTGATCTTATTGACAAAATTGAAAGTTTAATAAATTAGTACCTATCTGAGGAGGCTTGTGTAGAAAACTTGTATTTCCAGAGTCCTCAGTGTGAAACTACTGTTTCCTGTGATCTTCTTGAACTGATAAGATTTAAGCCAGTCCCACAACTCATCTGGAGCAAAGAGTCTTGTCCACGGCTTTTGATTTACAGTGGTTCCTCAGCTACCATTCAGTGCAGGGATTAATGGATTTTTATATTTATATACATTTTTGGTTTTTGAGATCTTCTAAGAATTCAGTCTCTTCAGATGAATCTTCAAGCTCCACATTCTGACCTTTATTTGTTGCCTTGTTGCAAAAGGTGAGTTGGGAAGAACAAAAATAAGACCAAGTTCTGTTTAAATGAGATTAACAATTTGATATTTCATGTTTCATTTCTTTTCCTTTCCTCTTTACTCTCTGTTGTAGGGTTAAGAATAATCAAGCATATGATGAGATACAATTGGGAAAAGACACCAAAAGATTGGGTATAATGGCTTCCATGGAATGAATCTATCAGTGGTTATTGCCTTCCAGAGGTCGGTTGCCTGTAATGGCAAACAAAGTGATCAACGCTGGTCATCAATTACCTTTTTCTGAGTTTTGTAAATTGCTCACTAGTATAATTAATGATGGCCACTGTCCTCAACTAATTTAAAATAAGGTATCAATTTCAATAATTATAATAAAAGAAATCAATATAAATCCAATATGTTTATTTCTTATGGCTACAAATCTAAAATGTAGCTGCAAGTTATTGCTTATCATAACCTCTTGGTTATTATCCTTATAACCCTCTTTGGTGTTTTGTTTCAACAATAAGAATTTATGCAAAAATGCGCAATTTCTTCATTTGCAAATAAAACTGAAATGCTTTCATAACTAGAAAAATAGTTGAAATGGGAACAATAATCAAAATGAGACTGACATATATTGAAACAAATAATAACTAAAATGTAAACTAGTTGGTGCAATTTAAAACACTGGTTATATAAGGAACGGAAAATAATAGAGAGAGTTATAAAAAGGAAAATAATCAAGGCTCAGGAAGAGTAGCTTCTCGTTATTTCAAGAAAATTGTTTGACTTTACATTTTATGTTTCCATTTTTTTTAAATTTTGTAACGTTTTATTTATTTTTGAGACAGGGAGAGACAGAGCATGAACAGGGGAGGGTCAGAGAGAGGGAGACACAGAATCCGAAACAGGCTCCAGGCTCTGAGCTGTCAGCACAGAGCCTGACGCGGGGCTCGAACTCGCAGACCGCGAGATCATGACCTGAGCCGAAGTCGGCCGCTTAACTGACTGAGCCACCCAGGCACCCCTATGTTTCCATTTATTGAATAACATAAACATTCACATACATATCTGTTAACGCTCTTACACAATTTTTAATTGTTTTTAATGTTTATTTATTTTTGAGAGAGAGAGAGAGAGAGAGAGCGCAAGGGAGGGCGAGAGACAGAGGGAGACACAGAATCCAAAGCAAGCTCTAGGCCCTGAGCTGTCAGCACAGAGCCCGACGTGGGGCTTGAACTCATGAACCATGAGATCATGACCTGAGCCAAAGTCAGCCACTTAACCAACTGAACCTCCCCGGTGCCCCAAGCTCTTATACAACTTTTAAGTTGAAGGCTTTTCTTGGTTTTCTATTAAATAAATCATATTGAGACTTATTATTTAAGTTCTGAATGCGCATTGAGAGAAAAAAATGCAATGTTTACCAGAGCTGCATAAATTATGTGGAATGCTTCTTTCGAATGTTGAAAATCAAGAATTAGACAGTTGGAGGTTTAGCCTTTAATCAAAGTGTTCTTTTGATCAGTAAACACATGTGGACAGGTCATACATGTTCTGTATATGAGATTTTTCTATAATATTACACCAGACTAAAATATGATATAGCTCAATTTACAATATTACAAACCAAAAAAGAAAGTATAACAGGTAACTTGTGAGATGGAAGTTAATCCTTCTCTCTAACGTCAATCTTGTAAACAAGGTGCTATTTATAATTACTGTATTTTATATTATGTATCATATTATATTGTCAAATACTTAAAGTACCTTGCAGATAATATTTAATCTGATAATCTGATAACATTTAATCTGATAAATTTTGATGTGATACATTTAAATATTTAAATTTTGCTCTTCAGAACAAGATGAAATATTATACAGTTATGGTTAGTGACTGAATGTAATATAAATGTGAAGCCATCACCTTTAAATATTGAGTCATAGTTTAAATATTTGGTTAGGGTTTGAGCAGTGGGGTATTTGCACCAACATTTGAATAACTGCCCAACACTCTGCCCTTACACATATTCTTTAGGGAAATTCTGTTGATGAGATTTGGCCTAGAGAAAATGCCCCAATATACAAAATAAGATCCTACAAAATAAGTGAAAAAAGAAATTTCCGAGTTAAAAGCAAATGTCAAGGACACAATGTAGCACAACTTGGAGAAGCATCACAAGTTTCTGCAACTGAGTTATAAATCATCCCCTACAGATTGCAAAGCCTACCCTGCTGTAGTGAAGAAGGGGGTGGGGTAGTTAAAATGGAACAAAAAGGAAAAAAAGTAAATTGAGTTGAGAAGAGTGGTGTTAGCAAGATGGCTAAAAAGGAGTTTCCAGTGCCTGTTCTCTCAAAGAAACATTATTTGAACAATTATTCATTCACAAAAATGCCTTCCTGAGAGCGAAGGAACCAGCTAGCACCTAGATGGAGCAAAAAAAATAAGAAGGTAGGAAGGTAGAAAGGGCACTTTCATATTATCCAGTTCATTCCTTCCCTAAGCCCAGGCAGTACACTCCAGAGAGAGATATCCAACTCATAGGGGAAGAAGAGTGATGCGAGCACCCAAATTTACCTCAGACCCAAGCACCAGTCCTGTCCCAGTGAATCTAGTGCCAGGTTGACTCCCACATCCCCAAGTTCCAAGTCTGCTCAATGCCAGACCAGACCCTACAGACCCAGACTCCAGGAACCCCCAACACCAAACTGGCCCCTATAGCCCAGATTCTGGGCTCACCTCATTACCAGCTAGTGTCCACAAACCCAAAATTCAGAATTTCAGAAAGGAATTGAAGTATACCATTACAGAACATCATGAAATCATTAAGGAAGATAGTAAGAGAGGGAAAGAGGAACAACGGAACTAAAAAATAGAATACAACAAATGGCAACCATAAATCCTAATTTATCAGTGATTAATTTAAATATACATGAATTAAATTCTCCAATCAAAATACATACAGTAACTGAAGTAAAAAATAATTTAAAAAAACAAGATCCAACTGTATGTTGCCTAAAAGACTCTTTTTAACTTTACAGACACACATAGGCTAAAAGCAAAGGGATGGAAAAGCATATTCCAAGTAAATGATAACCAAAATAGAACAGAAGCAGTGATATTTATATCCGACAAAATAGACTTTAATTCAAAAACTTCCAAAAGAGACAAAGAAGGACATTATATGATAACAAAGGGTCAATTCATTAAAAGGATATTAACAATTGTAAATATACATGCACTCATCATTGGAGCACTCAAATATAAAGCAAATATAAACAGAACTGAAGGAAGAAGTAGGTAGCAATAAAATAATAGTAGGGGATTTCAATACCCCACTTTCAACAATGGATACATCATCCAAACAGAATAACAATAAGGAAATGGCAAACTTGAAGCACGATGTATACCGAATGTACCTAACTGACATATAGAGAACATTCTATCTAGCGGCTGTAGAATACTCACTTTTTTCAAGAACATACAGAACATTCTCTGGGCTACATCATATGTTAGGCCACAGAACAATCCTTCACCAGGGGCACCTGGGTGGCTCAGTCAGTTAAGCACGAACTTCAGTTCAGTCATGATCTTGCAGTTCGTACGTCCAAGCCCCACTTTGGGCTCTGCACTGACAGCTCAGAGCCTGGAACCTGCTTCGGATTCTGTGTCTCCCTCTCTCTCTGTCCCTGCTGCCCCCCTCTCTCAAAAATAAACATTAAAGAAAATTTAAAAAGCAAGTATTCACCAATGTAAGGTTCTATGTCAAGAACCCCTAACAATTACAATGATGTAAAACTAAAAATTAATAACACAAAGAAAACTAGAAAATTCACAAATATGTGAAAATGAATCAACACCCCTCTGAACAACCAATAGGTCAAAGAGGCAATCAAAAAAATTTTTTAAAAAGTATCTTGAGACAAACAAAAATGGAAAGACAACATATCAAAACCTATTGGATGCAGCAAAGACAAATCTAAAAGAGAAGTTTGTAGTGATAAAAGGCTACATTAAGGAAAAAGAAACTCAAATACACAATGTAACTTTATACCTAAAGGAACTGGGGGAGATGGGGTGGGAAACTAAGTCTATAGCAGAAGGAAGGGAATAACAAGGATCAGAATGGAAATAAATGAAACAGACCAGAAAAACAATAGAAAAAATCAATGAGAGTGGTTGTTTTGAAAAGAATAAAGTTGACAAACATTTAGCTAGGCTAACTAATAAAAAAAGCCAGGACTGATAGATAAAATTATAAATGAAACAGACATTAGAACTAAAACCACAGAAATACAGGGACCATAAAACACTACTATGAACAATTATATGTCAACAAATTTAATGACCTAGAAGAAATGGACAAATCCATAGAAATATCAAACCTATCGAGACTGAAGCATAAGGAAATAGAAAAATTGAACAGAGGAATGTTGAGTAAAGAGATTAGAGCAGTAATAAAAAACAAACAAACAAACAAACAACCTCCCAACAAAGAAAAGTCCCAGGACCAGATGGTCTCACTGATGAATTTTAGCAAAGTTTTAAGGAAGAATTAACACTAATCTTTATCATAATGCTCCAAAAAATTGAAGAGGAAGGAATACTCCCAAATAGATTTTGTGAGGCCAGAATTACTCAGATACTAAAACCAGAAAAGGACACCATAAGAAAAGAAAATTACAGGCCAATATCACTGATGAACAGATTCCTAATGCAGAAATTCTCAAGAAAATACTAGACAACCAAATTTAACAGCATATTAAAAGGATCATATACCATGACCAAGTGAAATTTATCTCTTAAATCCGAGGATGGCTCAAAACATACTAATCAATAAATGTGATACATCACATTAGCATGATGATGGAAAAAATTATATTGTCATCTCAATAGATGAAAAAAAAAAAACATTTGACAAAATTTAACATCCTTTTGTGATAAAACCTGTCAACAAATGAGATATAGAAAAAATGTCATAATAAAGGCCATATAATACAAGTCCACAGCTGACATCAAATTCAATGGTAAAAGTTGATTTTTTTTTTCTCCAAAATTAGGAACAAAAAAAAAAAGATGCCCACTAACCTCTTCTTAATATCATACTCCAAGTCCTAGCCAGAGCAATTAGGCAAGAAAAAGAAATAAAATATATTCAAATCAGAAAGAAGTAAGACTGTCCCTTTTTCAGATTACAAACCTTATCAACAGAAAATGCCAGACACTCCACCAAAAAAACTATTAAAACTACCTAACACATTCAGAAAGTTGCAGGATACAAAATCAATATACAAAAGTCAGTAGCATGTCTATACACTAATACTGAACTATCAAAAAAAAAAAGAAATTGAGAAAACAATCCCATGTGCAAATAGCATCAATAAAAAATAAAATACTTAGAAACAAATTAATGAAGGAGGCAAAATATCTGCACCCTTAAAACTAGAAAACATTGATTAAAGACATTAAAGAAGACACAATAAATGGAAAGCTATCCTGTATTTATGGATTGGAAGAATTAATATTATTGAAATGTCCATACTACCTAAAGCAATCTACAAATTCAGTGCAATTCGTATGAAAATTTCAATGGCATTTTTACAGAGAGGGAAAAAAATCCTAATATTCATACCAACTTGCAAGGATCCCAAATAACCAAAGCAATCTTGAATAAGAAAAGAAACTTGGAAGTAGCACAATACCTGATTTCAAACTATCTTACAAACTCTAATAATCAAAACAGCATGGTACTAGAATAAACAATATAGACCAAAGTAACAGAATAGAGCCTAGAAATAAATAAATAGTCAATTGATCTTTGATAGTGGTGCCAAGTGCACACCATAAATAAAGGACAGGCTCTTCAATAAATATGACTGGGAAAACTGGATAGCCACATGCAGAAGGATGGAATTAGACTCTTATACCATATATAAAAATCAACTCAAAATGGATAAGACCTGAAAACATAAAACTACTAAAATAACGATAGGGGGAAAGTTTCTTGACATTAGTTTGGTCAATGACTCTTTCGATACGGCAACAAAAGCAAAGGCACCAAAAGCAAAAACAGAGCAGTGAGACTGCATCAAACTGAAAAGTTTCTCCACAGTGAAAGTCTATAGGAAAATCTACAGCTTCTCTTATGTTTCCTTTCACTACTCACACAGAACACTTCACTTCTGACAATGCTGTCACCTAATGCATAAGGTTTGTTTTTGTTTTTGTTTTGTTTTTGTTTTTGTTTACCTACACCAAGCAATTTTCTGATACCAGCTGGGTGTCCTACAGTCTTACTCAATTCTGGCAATATCTTACCTTGACATAATATCAAATCCCACAGGTTAAGGGTTCAGCCCCATAAGACTGCCATCCCCCTTCAGATGTCAACTGCAAGTCTCAGGTTATCACCTGTAATTCTTACTGATTGTATATAAATCAGAGTTCCCATGGTCTCCTGCTTGGGTTCAATCATTTGTTACAATGGCTCACAGAACTCAAGGAAACATTTACATTTACCAGTCTATTCTAAAAGGATATACTTAACGCTCCTGATAAACATGCAGATGAAAAAAAAAACACATAGGACAAGTTTTATGTGAAGGGTACAGAGCTTCTGTGCCCTCTCTGGGTACACCATTCTCACAGCACCTCTATATGTTCATCAACCTAGAAGCTCACTGAACCCCATACTATTGTGATTTTTCCGGAGGCTTCATGATGTAGGTATCATCAATTATTAACTCCATTTTCAGCCTCTCTTCCATCTGCAAAGAAAGTTCCCAACCTGAAGCTATCCAGGTGCTCACCAAGAGTTGCCTCATTAGTACAAAAAACACTGTTATTACCTAAGAAATTCCACAGGAGCTCTGTCAGTAACCAGTGTTAAAAACAAAATATTAAACAGATATCGTATAAATATAATATAAACATATAAATAAATTTCCTATTATTTCATAAAAGGAAATGAAGTGAAGAGAACACCTACAAATTGGAAAATTTTTGCAAACCATTCATCTGATAAGAAGTTTATATCCAAAATCTATAAGGAACTCAAACAGTTGATACTAAGAAAATGAGTGATCTGATTTTCTTTTAAATGGGCAAAACAAAAAAAGAATATAGATATTTTCCAAAAGACATACAAATGGCCAGAAAATATATGAAAAATGCTCAACATCACTAATCATCAGAGAAATGCAAATCAAAACTGCAGTACATCTCCTTACACCAGTTAGAGTGACTATCATCAAAAGGACAGAAGATGACAAGTGTTGGCAAGGATGTGTAGAAGAAGGAACCTTAGTACAATATTGGTGGGAATGCAGAGCCATTAAGGAAAACGGTATGATGACTCCTCAAAACATTCAATAAAACTACATTATAATCCAGCAATCTCACTTCGGAGTATATATATATCCAAAGGAACTAAAATCAACACCTCAAAGAGATATCTACATCCATGTTCAATTCAGTATTATGAATAATAGGCAAGACATGGATTTCATCTAAGTGTCCATTGTTGATTGAATGGATAAAGAAAATGTGACCTATATATAAATGGAATATTTTTCAGCCTTAGAAAGAAGAAAGTCTTTTCATTTGCAACAACATGGATGAACCTAAGGGACATGATGCTAAGTGAAATAAGTTAGGCACAAAAGACAAATACTACATTACCTCATTTGGAACTTTAAAAAATCAAATTCATGGAAACAGAGAGAAGAATGGTGGTTTTCAGAGGCTAGGAGTATAGCCACTACATAAATATAAGCTTAAAAACTACAGCATTCATGCTCAAATCTGCTAAATATAGCCTTAGAAATGAAGTCTAAATAATTACACAATAGAATTTTCTAGACACTTTCTCTGTAATCCAGATAAAAAATGTTAAAGTGTCTGTAAAAACAATCAAAAAAACAGTAACCCCCCAAACCCAATGATCTATGGTATTGCTACGTTAGCTTAGATTTAATTTTTTAAAGGAAAGACAAAACGTGTGTGTGTGTGTGTGTGTGTGTGTGTGTGTGTGTGTGTGTATGTGTGCATACATCATCTTTTTTGGTGGCCTAACACTCTAAATTTTAAAAATCCAGAATGATTTTCATTCTCGAAAATCATCAAAACAATATTTTAAATGTAAAACATCAGTTAAAACATATATTCAAATATAGAAGAATATAATTGCAATTCTGTCATGACTGATTAAATATTTTTCAAAAATCATTCCATTTTGTAATATTTTGTAGAATCTTTAATTGCTCTAATAGTTTGCAAAATACATTGCATGCCAAATACTTGATTAAATTAAATAATTTTAAAATCTAAGTTAATGATTAAAAATTATGTAATGTGAATTCTTTTACTTAAAATTTGCCTGAAGTGGTGATTTTAAGTTTCTGAGGTCATTACAATATTATAATCATATCTGAAATTATTATATCTCTATATAACTATCCACTCAGCTCCCATATGAAGAGATTTGGAAGTTGTCAAACCTATTCTCAAAACAAGGAAAACTTAATAAATGAAAATTAATAACTTTTCTTGGATCTCTCTGATACTTGAGGTTTCATGGCAAACTATCAACCTAAAATCCAGAGAGACAGGATAATTCAGATAGTTGCAGTTGAAATCTGCTTATAGAGCAAAAAACTCCTAGAACTGTAAATTAGTAGAAACAATTAAATAATTGACCACGTTATGGAACTTGAACGTGGACTAGCTTAAGAGTGAAAAACTCCTGGGGCTCACTTTCAGAAGAGTCCTTGTACTTTGATAATTTGTAACTCCAAAAACCCTATGAGGTTTTCATAGTAAAGGGCCAAGAAAGACCCCCTTATGGTTCTGGCAGTGGGAAGGCAAGAGTAACCCTTGTGAAATACACCAAGAGCATTCGTCGTACAAGTGGTTATATATTTCAGGAGTAAAGACTTTACCACAGTAATATTGTACCCAAAAAGGGACATTTCTTCCACTCCAGAACCCTCTAGTCCTTCTGTCTCAGCTAATGGAGAAAAAGACTAAAAATACTTGTGAAGATCACACTCCAAGAACTAGCCTTCTAAAGACTGAGATTTAATCATAAGATTATACAGTGGCACCCCTCCACGATGTCTTATCACTATAACAACACAGCTCCAGTAAACAGTGTATTAAAGCTGAAAGAACCGAAATATAAAGACTCTTTAAGGGAGAGGAAATCGAAGTCTCTGCACCTACAGCTACAACAAAGATTAAATACAAGCCAATCCTTAGGAAAGTTAATGTAAAACCACATACAAAATGCCTATTTAAATCAGCTCCTATTACCTGATACGTTATGTATAACTTTGAACAAAAACTTAGAAGGCACATTAAAAGGCAAGGAGAAAAACAAATAATCTGAAGAGATAAGGCAAGCATCAGAACCAGACAGATAATGCAATAAGGTATTGGAGTTATCAGAGAGGTGTTGTAAAATAACAATGATTAATATGTTAAGGGAGTTAAGAAAAAGTAAATACATATATATAATATACATATTATATATATAATACATATATAATATGTATATTATACATACATAATATATATTATATATATGTGTTATATATAATATATATTATATATATACATACATTATATATTATATATATGTGTTATATATAATATATATTATATATATACATACATTATATATATACATTTAGATAATATGTATATATATATATGAGTAATATAAGAAGAGAGATGGAAACTCTAAGAGAATCAAAAGGAAATGTTAGAAATAAGAAACATAACAGAAATGAAGGAAGCCTCCAATGGGCTCATAAGATTAATAATGACACAGAGACATGGCCCAACTACAATGCTGACATTTTAGGTGGGTGATTGAATGCTTCCCTTACTCCACACCTTACCACCATGTGGACAGAAATCCACTATAATAGTGGATTACAGCTGAGCCTTCTGCAAAGAAAAACTACATATCAAAAACAATAAAACAGAAATGAAGAATGTCTTTGACAGCTCATAAGACTGGATATGGGTAAGGACATAATAAATAAACTTAAAGATCAGTTTAAACTTCTCAAACTAAAAATGAAAAATGAAAAAAATATAGAACAGATTATCCAAAAACTCCAGGACAGTTTTGAAAGATGTATCATCCATCTAACACATAATTCGAACACCAGAAGAGCGAACAGAGTAGAAGAAATATTTGAAATAATAATGACCTAGAATTTTCTAAAAGTAATGACAGACAAACCGCAGATCCAGGAAGCTCAGAGAACATCAAAAAGGATAAATACAAAACAAACAAAAAAAAAGATAGGTGTATAATATTCAAAGTATGAAAAGAGTAAATCTTGAAAGAAGCCAGAAATCTTTAAATTTATTCTGCCTATAGAGAAACAAGAATTAGACTTACAATGGACATCTTGTGAGGAATTATATAGACAAAAAGGAAGTGAAGTATAGTATTTAAAATGTTGAGAGAAAAATACCACCAACTGAGATTTCCTTATCGAGGAAAATCGTCCTTCAAAAGTGGAGAAGTAAAAGCTTTCTCAGACAAAAATTGAGGGAATCCTTTGCTAGCAGACCCACCTTTCAAAAAATGTTAAAAGAAGTTTTTCAGGGTGAAAGAAAATTATATACATCAGAAACTCAGATCTACATAGGGAACGAAGAGCAATGAAAAAAGAAAAACTTAAGGTTAAATAAAATATTTTATTTTTCTAATTCTTAATTTATCCAAAAGATGACTATTTAAAGTAACAAATATATTGGTGATTAAAGCATATGGAAAAATAGAACAAACGACAGCAATATATAGGGATGGGAAAAATAAATTTATAATATTCCGTTACAAGGTAACTGAGCTACATGAGAAATGATGTAGTGTTATATAAAAGATTTAAATTAGTGAAAATACATATGGAAAATTCTAGGGAAGTAGATAAAAAATATTTTAGAAATAAGTATAATATGCTAAGAGAAGACAGAAACAGAATCATATAAGAAGCTTGATTAAAACCAAGAAGGTTTATCAGCAAATCTGATAAACAGAACACAATTTAAAATGTAGTAGATATTAATCCAACTTTATCAATCATCACTTCAAATGTGAATAATACAATTGGTAAAACAGAGATTGTCAGAATGCACAAAACAAACGTGACCCAACTGTATGCTATCTATAAGAAACCCATTCGAAATATGAAGACACAGACAGATTAAAAGTAAAGTGATAGGAAATGATGTATTATGTTAAAAAGAATCAAAAGAAAGCTGGAGTAGCTATATTAATTCCATAAAAAATGGACTTCAGAACAAGGACAATTATGAGGGGAAAAGGAGCATTACAGATTGATAAGTGGGTCGATTTTCTAAGAAGATATAACAATACTAAATGTGTGTATATCTAAAAAAAATCATCAAAATATAAGAAGCAAAAACAGAACTGATAAAGGTAAAGACAAATCTACTACCATAGTTGCCGACTTACTATTCTGCTCTCTGCAATTGATAGCTCAAGCAGGCAGAAAAATCAATAAGGATATAGTTGACCTGAGCAGTGCCATCAATCTGGTTGATCTAATTGACATTTACAGACTACTCCAGCCAGCAACAGCAGATTACGGATTCTTCTCAAACTAACATGGAGTATTTAACAATATAAACCATGTTTTGGGATCTGAAATTAACCTTAACAAATTAAAAATAATAGAAATTATACAAAATATGCCCTCAGAATACAGTGAAATTAAACTAGAAACAAATAATAGAAAGATAGCTGGAAAATCTCAAAATATTTAGAGATTGAAAAACACACTTCTAAGTAAGATGGATCAAAACAGTTATCTCAAGGGATATTAAAACATGTATTGAACTACTTAAATAAAAGTTGAAATACAACTTATAAAAGTTTTGAGAATACAGCTAAAAGGTGCTTAGGGAAAGTGTATAGCACGAAAGGTGTATATTAAAGAAACAAGATCTAAAATAATAATCTAAGTTTCTACCTTAGGAAACTAGACAAAAAGAGCAATTTAAGCCTGTACAAATTAGAGCAGATATCAACGAATTTAAAAACAATAAAATCTGCTGAACAAAAACCTTTTTATAGGAAAAGAGTAATTAAATTGATAAACCTTTAGGCAAACTAACCAGGAAAAAAGACAGAAGACACAAATACCATTATAAGTAGAGGGGTCATCAGTTCTAAACCCACTGACATTTTATGGATAATAGAGGAACACTACAAACAAATGTATGCTTATCAACTTGATAACATAGATTAAATAGACAAATTCCTTGAAAGACACAAACTACAAAACACAGAAAAACTAGATACTTTGAATAGGTCTATATACCTCTTAAAAAATTGAATAAATATTGAATAGCAAAAAGCACCAGGTCTGGATAGTTTTACCAGTGAATTCTACCAAATATTTAAGTAAGTATGGTATCATTTCTCCAAAAGTCTCTTCTAAAAAACATTTCCTTAATCATCCTATGAAATCAGGATTACTAAAGTAGCTAAAGACTTTTTTAAAAGTATAACTATAGACCAATATTTTTACAAACATAAATGCAAAATCTTCAACAAAATATTAGCAAATTGATTCCAACAATGTATAAAAAAATTATACACCAAAACCAACTGGGACTCATTGCAGGTATACAAGCCTAGTTTACCATTCAAAATTTAATCTGCCACATCAACAGGTTAAAAAAGAAAAATCATATCACATTAATTGATGTAGACAGCTAACAAAATTCAACTTGTAATAGTAAAATTTCTCATCGAACTAGGAATAGAGGGGAACTTCCTCAAATATATATATATACGTATATATATATATATATATATATATACGTATATATATATGTACATATATATATATACGTATGTATATATAAAATTGTTAAAATGAGGAAATAAAGTTGAGTGCAGTTAATTAATGTCAAATTCATGCTTTATGATCTAGCATTTACTATTAACACTGATATAATTTGATACAGGCAAAATAACTGTTTATTCCATCTGCATTTATTATGTACTTGAGCAGATGGCAGTGAACATTTGTTGGTGTCTTTTTCAGAATATATTTCTCTCTTCTTATTCTTGTATACCCTATTTTCTTTGGGAATTCTGCCCTTTCCCAGGGATGTGGTTATAATAGGGTTGGTCATGACTCTGGTCCTAATTCAAGTACTGGATCCTGTAGATTTTTGCTACCCATAGACTTCAAGGATTGAACCCATTTATTATACCAATAAATGTACATGGTATGATGTGATGTTTTAAAGTCTAAAACTGCTGCAGCAATTTTGGTGGCAAAAGATAAGAGCTTAGAGCTACCATGGGCCACTGAGTCAAGCCAGAAGATAATCTCAATATTGATGAAAGTTTGGGTGAATACAAAGAAAAACCAGATTCTTGGTAAAGTATGTTGATTTAATGGTTGAAACAAACTTTGTTTGAACTTAGATCTTTTTCTTGACTTTCCAACTATTTGATATATTTTTTTTATTTTTTTATTAACCAAATTGGCTTGTGCTTCCCACAGTTGCATCATGAAGTCTTAAAAGATGAAATTGTCTTTATATGTTTTATTAGTTCATCAAGAAACACATACCTAAATATTTATAAAGGTACTTGATAATTATTCAAAACAGAAATAAAATGAAAATGAAGACTTCATTTCACATGACAATTTGTGGTGTAAACAGAGAATAGAATAAGACTTCCCTGAGGTATTCAACATAATCCGATTCACATAAAAGATATTAATTGTATTTGTCATTTAATTTTTTAATCTTTATTTTTATTTATTTTTTAGAAAGAGAGTGTGTGTATGTGTGGGAGGGGCAGAGGAGAGGGAGGGAGAGAATCTCAAGCATGGTATACACCATCAATGCAGAGCCCAACACAGGACTCGATCTCACAAGCTGTGAGAATATGACCTGCACCGGTCGTTTAACCAACTGAGCCACCCAGCCACCCCTTATTTATTTATTTATTTATTTATTTATTTATTTATTTGAGAGATAGAGAGCACAAGTGGAGGGGAGGGGCAGAAAGAGGGAGAGAATCTTCAGCAGACTCCACACTCAGCAGGAAGCCCCACACAGGGCTCCATCTCACGGCCTTGGCATCATGCCCTGAGCCAAGTTCAAGAGTCAGGCACTTAACCGACTGAGCCCCCCAGAAGCCCCTTTAAAGTTTCATTTTATCATTTTAAACCAATAAATACTAATATCAACAATAGCAATACTAATAAATTAGTTAATATATATGAGAAGTTATTTTTGACCAATCGCTTTTCTGGCAGTCTTCTATGTGGGGTGGCCATATAATTTAGTTCCGAGAATGAAAGGATGTTGCTATGAAAATTTACATCTGGGACCTGAGACCACCACGATATTTTATTTACAATATTTATTTAATTTAATTCCTACAAAACTCCTGAGAGGAATGTGCTATTATTATCTTCATTTTGTATGTGAGGAAACTGAGACAGGGGACAGTTAAGTAACTTGTTACGGATCATCTGACTGGTAAGTGATACAGAGAGGACTTGAATATAGGATCCTGACCCCAGAAAACCGGGCTATTAATCTGCTCTTTGCTGTCTATACAAAGAAGCATATATGTCCCATATATATTGAAGACGAAGCTTCATAGGTCACACTTCTTACTGAAATTTTGGGGAAAAACTCACATATAAATTTCCTTACCCTGTGCATATGAAAACATAATCACATAAATGTTCTAGCTAGCTATCTGTTTGTAATCCCAACTATAAGTTGACTTTACCAAAGTATTAAGTTAATGATATAGCTCTTCTAAACATGCTCTTACATTGATCACTATGAAAATGAGGTTTAGGGCACCTGGGTGGCTCATTCAGTTAATCATCCGACTCTTGGTTTCAGCTCAGGTCATGATCTCCTGGTTCCTCAGTTCAAGCCCCACGTCGGGCTCTGAACTGAATGCGTGAGGTCTGCTTGGGATTCTCTCTCTCCCTCTCTCTCTGTTCCTAACCTCCTCTCTTTCAAAATGAATAAATATATAAGCATTAAGAAAATGAGGTTTCAAAAGTGGCAACATTTAGTAAGTTAACAAAATATGTGGTTAAAAATAAAAGTAATAGGGGCGCCTGGGCGGCTCAGTCGGTTAAGCGGCCGACTTCGGCTCAGGTCATGATCTCGCGGTCTGTGAGTTCAAGCCCCGCGTCGGGCTCTGTGCTGACAGCTCAGAGCCTGGAGCCTGTTTCAGATTCTGTGTCTCCCTCTCTCTGACCCTCCCCTGTTCATGCTCTGTCTCTCTCTGTCTCAAAAATAAATAAAACGTTAAAAATAAATAAATAAATAAATAAATAAATAAATAAATAAATAAATAAAAATAAAAGTAATAAAGAATTCTTATCTATACCTCCAAGTCTTCTAGGATTCCTGATCACTTTTTCCTTTACTATACAAATGAAATGTTGTAGGAGCTGTGGGAGTTTCAGCAGGAAGACACCTCCACTCTTATTCCACAGATAAGTACCTTCCACCTGCATATTTGTCAAGAAACAGCCTTGTTTCTAGTTCACCTCTGAACTAGGCAATTTCTTGCCTTCACCTGCTTAACAAACCATTTTTCATCTCCTGAACCCATGCCTTCTTTCTGCACGCCACTATACCTTGAATACCAACATTTTCTTTACTCTTTCAACTGCCAGTAATGAGATGAGGGTGTGTTGTGTACATGTATGTGTTTTAGACTTTAACTGAAGATTTTATCTGATAGAGATACGTCTCAAACAGGAAAATCTTACAGAATTGATTCCACTTCTGCCTTGCTCCCCAGTCTCAACATCTTCCCTCTCCCTTAAGTCCACTTTTTTCCAGCTGTCACCTGGTGTCACTTAGGCTGCCACCCCTATACCCCAAATTCCTATTATTTAGCATACACAGAAAGTTTTGTCTAAACCACTCCTCTCTAAATCACAAACTTCAATCAATCTGTTTCCCAAATAATAGATCCATGGCTAAAACAAACGAGACTTCCTGCCTTGGAATACAGAAAAGAGCAATTTCTAGTGTTTTATGGGCTATTTTTTTAATTCCCATTACAATTCCTAGGGAAAAACAGAGTGTAATGACGGGGTCTACTTTCATGTGTTTTCAACATGAAATTTGAACATTAATGTCATTAATTTCAACATTAAATTTTTTAATGTTGAACATTTCAACATTAAAATTTGGGAGTGTGGCAAAAAATGAATTCATCACCACAAAAAACAAAACAAAACACAAAAAAACAAGAGTTATATATGCTGTTACCCAAACCAAAATACCTTAATATTAGGAAACTAATCAAGAAACACATCATTCCTCAGCTATTGGTTAGCATTCCTGTATTTGCCAAGATAGAGTTAACTATGCCATAGACTCAAAAAGCAAGTTTACTCCTGGCTCATATAAGAGTCCAACATGGGTCGGAAAGCTTTTCTCTACAGGTCTCCTGCCACGCAGAAAGCAGCCAGTGTCTCTGTAGAAACAGCAGCACCTTAGAGCACTTTTCTTGAAGCCAAAACGGAGAGAAAGAATATCCTGAAAACTCACACCATCTCACACAGTCCCAATCTAACGTAAGGAAGGCTGGAAAAAAATCTCTTGTGTACCTCTAGGAAGAGGACACAGGCCAGTAAGTGGCAGTGGTTCTTCTCCAATTGCCATTCCTAACAAATGAACATTCCAACTTAACTCTGAAATATTACAATATTTCAAGTGTTTGATCTGTGGCACTTTACTTAATATGAATTTTTGAAGTGTTAAGGTGTAAGATCTAACCAAAACTTCCTCTACAGCCAAGAAACTAAATTTAGAATGATTTCAACACTATTACCTGGAAGGTATTATTAATTCTGACTAGTGAGTGTGACAGAGTGCATAAACAGAATGTTACTTCATAACTGAACATTTCATGGCATTTAAAGTACTCATCAAGGATTTTTGTACTAACTATAAATTTTAGAGTTCCTAAAAGTCTATGCAATTATTCTTTCTACCCATCAGCAATTTGTATACATCAGATATTAAAGCCAGCCTCAGCATATTGCCTTTTTATAGACTTTAGCATCCGAATTGCCCTCATTAAATTAATCTTCCTAAGCATTTTTACATTTGATTATCCTATATAGATATACGAAAATTTTGGCTATCAGACTTTTTATATTATTTATAACAACTATAATAGTCCTACCTTCTGTGAGATTCTTTTTTTCTAAAACTACGTTTTTATGTTGTTTGATCTATCAAGTAGCTTTTTTTCCTTAAAAAAAATAAATGTTTTCCTCTCTAACCAGACATAATCCTTTTTCATTATAGAAAATAGAGACTAGGAGAAGAAAATGATCATTATCTATGATCTCTCACATAAAAATATCCAGCATTGCCATTTTGCTTATATCTTACCAATCACATATGGCTGTGTGTGTATACACATATTTGAAACACATGCAATGTTTGTTTTTGCAAAAATTCATAATAATATACCTCCGCTGCCCTTCTTCAAAAGCTAAGCTTTTAAGACACAAAATATCTGGTGGAAAAGGAGGAGGGGGAATGAAACAGTGTGATATATTTAAACAGTGTTCAAATAGACAACCCTCAGTCCAACATATGCAGGACTAATATTCTTTAGGAATAATTAATACAATTTAGGGAATATTCAAAAATTTAATTGTGCAATTTTGATGATAGATGTTGAAGGAAATACTCATAGAATCGAGAAACTGTCATTATGTACTTATTTTTACGAGAAAATGTTTAACTGAATTTACAAACATTTAGACCTCTTTCTATTCTTCCTACCATCACATCATCACCCTGTCAAATCCTTGACAAAAAAATTGATAGTGTGTTCTCTGTTAATAAACTTTCTAGAGAATGACAAAATAACTGATACCATTATCTCATTTTGAACTTCTCTAACTTGCGGGCATATAAATTGAAAACTGACTTGTTTTGCAATTCTTTAGGAAATGTCATCAAATATAGAGAGTGAGTTTTTTGTTTTTAATTGCACTGGTATTCAAATATTATTACAAAATTCTAAGATATAGCCTCTTACAATTTTCATTCATTTTGTTCCACATAGATGCAACCACTATCTAACACATAATAGTATACGTATTATATGTTATCTGCTATATATGTGTGATACATATACACTCATGTCTTATATAATTATTATCAGTCCAACTGATAATAAAGGTGAGTAAGTAAAGCATAAAAATCAGGATGCTTAGCATTCAACTTCTAGTTCTACAGCCAATTTGCTCTGTGTATCTAAATAAACACTTTCCATGCTAACAAAATTCCGTTGAATGTACATTTCTCTGATATTCCTTTGGGCAACAAGAGATTTTTATGTTTCATTCTTTGAACGTTTAAGTTAATACTTCATGTAACCTTAATATTGTTTACAGCACAGCTGAACTGAAGACTACAGAAATTGATACCCTTTGCATCTCCACGTGCTGTGAGAAATGACTGCTCCAAATAAGACTTTTATAAATCCTACCATGAACCGAAATCATTCTGCTTTATTCATCTCCCTTTGAGGCAGAAATTATTCACATATTGTATTGCCAGCTGTGTTTTACAAGATTCTCAGTTCTGTTGTATAACTTTTAATTGTGTCCTGGGAGATAAAGGTCTACGAACCACAAAAGTCATATTGTTTTCTATTCCCTTATTTCAATTATCTCTACTCATCATTTGGGTTTTTCATAATCTCCTTATGATAACCAATTTAGAACACAGTATGATCATTTTCATACGTGAACATTTAACTCTTTTCATCAGCAATGCTTAATCAGAAAAGTAACGAATAGAATCATTCAAGAGGCCCTCTTTTTATTAAAAAAAATGGTGGACACTGGTTATTTGAAAGTCATTTTGCAGAATAATATTAGCTTATAGTTTCTGTTTCTTTCTACCATACTTACCGAGTCACTTTCTAAATATATAAACTTAAAATGTCTTCTATTTTTATAATTTTCTTAAAAAATGATTCATTCTCACAACAATTTTGTGGTCATAGTGTATTTAATACAGGGCACTAGAAGTAGAAGATTATAAGTAGGGGAAAATATATATAACTTGGTAGATTACATTAAAATCTGGAAAGTTGATTCAAGTTTACTGATTAAAAAAAGAATTGTATTGGGGTGCCTGGGTGGCTCAGTCAGTTAAGCACCTGACTTCAGCTCAGGTCATGATCCCGCAGTTTTTGGGTTCGAGCCCTGCATCGGTCTCTGTGCTGACAGCTCAGAGCTTGCTTCAGATCCTGGGTCTCCCTCTCTGCCCTTCCCCCACTAATTCTCTCCCTCTGTCTCTCTCCCTCTCTCCCTTAAAGATGAACATTTAAAAATTTAAAAAATTAATTTTATTGACTGAAAATATCAGTCATTACAAAGAAACTGAGACTTTCATTCTTTTCACCTAGTTAAGAGATAGCTACTGTTTTTAATCAAAATTATTTTGAGTGTTATTGACACAAAGATTTAAAAGAAAAAAAAAAGACATGTCTGTCTTTTAAGAGAAACTAGTGAATGCAGTTATCAAGAGTTTTAGAGTAATTTGCTGAAAATTTTTCCAAAGTAGAAAAAGTGCATGTTAACATTTTGATTACATTTCAACTTCTTGACCGCCTATTCCTCATTTTTTAAATTATTTTATTATTAGACCTCTATCACTTCAGTTTGCAAGGAACAATATTTCATGGCAAATTACTTGTATATCTGATATATTTAATGGCACATTATTCTGTTATCATGAATCAGCTAAATGTTTCCTCGTTGATGAAAGCAATAGATGTTCCACAAAAGTAGTAAAGTGCACATGTTTAATTACCCAAACATACTTAGCTATGCATTGGCATATTCAGATAGCAGAATGACTATAACCCTGAATTTGGAGTAGTAAGAAACTTTAAAGAACAATTTTTATTCAGTTCACTTATTCATCAATAAAGAGATGACAAGAGGGGCCCCTGGGTGGTTCAGTAGGTTAAGCTTTCGGCTTCAGCTCAGGTCATGTTCTCACTGTTTGTGAGTTGAGCTCCACGTCAGGCTCTGTGCTGACAGCTCAGAGCCTGGAGCCTGCTTTGGATTCTGTGTCTCCCTCTCTCTCTCTCTGTCCCTCCCCTGCTCACACTCTGTCTCTCTCTCTCTCTCAAAAATAAATAAACATTAAAAAATTTAAAAAAAGAGATGGCAAGATTTAGTTGTTAATCACATGTGATTTTGGTTTTAAAGATCCATATAGCCAATCAAATTTTGCTTCTCTTATTTCTTTCTGACTTTTGGATTCCCTTCCTTGCACATGCCGCAGTGAAATGTAGGGAAAAAAAAAAAAGCGTTCTACCTTTACTCCAAAATTGCCATTTCCCCTTTTTTTTCCTCAAGTCCAATAGTTATAATATCTCTTAATATCTCTTTCTTGGTTTTAAAGTATCAGTTACTTACATGCATTATAGAATTATGTCTCTTTCTTTACTCTAGAACAAAGATGTCCATTTTTCATTACATATATCTTGCAGATATTGTCTTTCTTTTTTCTTTTATAATTATCGCCTTAACCCTAGTTCCATTAATGATGCATTTACACTGTGTCAGCCAGTCTCCCTAACAAAGTCTCCCTCAAAGTCCATTTGCCCATCTAAAAAGCAAGATCATCAGATTTTATTTGCAAAACATTGCAATTAATTCTTTTCGATTACTTTGAAATAAAATTGAAATACCAAAATTTGAACAGCCTTTCTAAGAAGGAATTACAGTCTTTAATGATAACCTTGATGATGAAGTTTAATTCTTTATTTAAAAAATAGTGTTCTTATATCTCCTAGTGCCTCCCAAAGTCTTCAAATTTGTGATGAGCCATTTCAGGAAAAGCAGACTATGCTTCAGATATATGAAGCTTTTTGTACATCCTCCAATGTGCCTGCTTCTTTATGCAGACCATTGCTTTTTTTTTTTTTTTCTGAAGATCTTTTCCTCCTTATTTTGACTGATTCCTGTGCATCCTTCAAAATCCAACTGAAGTCACTTCAGGGTGGACACCTTTCCTAACTTCCAGATGCCATCCTACATCCTTTTCTCTTATTCTCCAGGTAGTCTCCTCCAGGAGACATGAGGGCTGTCTTTTTTTTCATGGACATTCTTTCAGAGCCTGGATAGCCTGGTACATAACATTTATTTGATATTCAGTAAGTATTTAAATAAGTGATAATATATGAGTTATATTATTCAGAGTAAGCTACAAGTGCCTAGCCAAAGAGCTCTCTAAACTTTTTGACTAGGGCCTGTATTTTTCCAGACTCTATTTCAACTCATTTCATTCTAACAGTGCTCATAAAGTAATCAGTTTCTCCGAGTACCTTAGTTTCTTCCCATGCTGGTTTTGTTTGTTTTGTATTCATATAAACATATTTGCATTCATTATAATGACTTAATTCTCCCATATCCTAAATAAACCCAACTAAAGTGGACAATAAAATCATGATAACCAAATCTTAGCACTGGGTGTAACAAATTTTTTCTTTTCTTTTCTTTTCTTTTCTTTTCTTTTCTTTTCTTTATTTTATTTTATTTTTTATTTTTATTTTATTTTTGTTTTTTTATTTTTTTATTTTCATTTTATGTTTATTTTTTAAAACATTATTATTTGTATTAATTTTGTATTAATTATCTTATTTGTGTTTGATTAAACTCTACATTTTTCTCAGGATGTATGCTTAGAAAACTATATTATAGAACTTACAGTGAAACACCTTAATTGAGCAAAAATCTCTGTTTTAATAATATATTCCAAGCTTTCATTATTTTAGTGGTTTTATTGTTTATAGTACTAAAAGCAGTAAAAGATGTCTTCATTATTATGTTTCTGGGTCAACCCTATTCTTTGTCAAACTAAACCTAGAACTGCATCAGAACCAGACTGACATTTAACTGCTTAGTGTAACATTTAACTGTTTGTTCCAGTCTCCTAACCTGATACAGATCAGAAGTTTAATCTTCCCTCATTTCTAAATGTTATACTTATAGCCAAATAGTGGTCTTTATTTGAAGTACTAACCGTCGGCATTTTCTGGGAGATCACACTAAAAAAACATTTTATTTTATTTTATTTTATTTTATTTTATTTTATTTTATTCATTTTATTTTAAAGTTTACTTATTTTGAGAGAGAGAGTATGAGAGGGGGAGGAGCAGAGACAGAGAGAGAGAGAGAGAGAGAGAGAGAGAGAGAGTGAATCCCATGCTGGCTCCTCGCTGTTAGTGGGGCTCAATCTCACGAATCAGGAGATCGTTACCTGAACCTAAATTAAGAGTCAAATGCTTAACCAACTGAACCACCCAGGCACCTTGAGAAAACATTTATTTTAAACAACAAATAACATCTTTTTACTCTTACTTTGAGAACAAGGATTGACCATTCAATAGTGTTAATGTAATTGTGTTATCCAACAAGGTCACAAATAGTCTAATTTGTCAATTAATTATTGTTCTTTTATTGAATTAAACATTGTCCCATTTGTTTTTTTTTTTTTTTTTTTTTTTTTTTTTTTCTGGAGTCTTGGAAGCTTGACTACCCTACGTTCTCCTACAACTGGACCTTGAGAGCTTGTTTGGAGGTTCTAGCAGGGGAGCGCAGCTACTCGTATACCCTTGACCGAAGAACGGTCCTCCTCTATCGGGGAAGGTCGTCCTCTTCGACCGAGCGCGCAGCTTCGGGAGGGACGCACATGGAGCGGTGAGGGAGGAAGGGGACACCCGCCTAGCCAGCCAGATCAGCCGAATCAACCCTGGCGATCAATGGGGTGACAGATGTCGCAGCCAGATCGCCCTCACATCCAACATTGTCCCATTTGTACAAGGTGAGGTAAATACGAAAACTGTGAAGGAATGGGAGAAAAGATTACAGGACACAATTAATACAACGGCGCTGATGCACGGTTTAGCACTGAGTTTCAATAATACCTAAATCATCTATTAACATTGTTATTTGTTTTACTACCAGCTAACAGTAGGCATTATCAAACTGATACGAGAGTATTAACAAACATTTTTCCAAACTTTAATAAAAATATGTTAGCCATACTTTTATGGAGAGTTCATATTGTTTTTCATTGAATTCAGATTTAAAATATAATCCCCACAATGGTGAAACATTATAAACTCAGTATAGCATTTCCCTTAGAAAAATTCTAAGATTCATGACAAGATTCATGATTCACTGGCAAAATGAAATTCATTAAACTTTTTTTATTAAAATGTAGTGTTCAATTAAGGAGAGTGATTCTGGAAAACCAGCATTCTATAACCCAGATACATGATGAGATTATTCTTGTTAAACTGGTAAAGATTCAGGCATGAATTTTGACTCATACATAACAAACACAAAACTAATCATGAAAATATTCAACCTGCGTTTAGTTATGGATTTGAGCATCTAATATTCACAAAGAACATTAATCTTTTGATTTTTTATGTTATTATTAAAAATATTTTATTTGACCTTTAAATACATAAATTTTGTATTAATATGCAAAGAATAAATTAACATAACTGTGATATTAAAAACATAATGGAAGTTATTCCTTTTACAATTTCTTTTATTCTTTCTAATAAAGGAGAGCGTATCACTTTGTTGCTTGCCTCATCAAGCATGTATGATCAAGAGATGATAATTTTCAGGGCACCTGTGTGGCTCAGTTGGTTAAGCATCTGACTTCAACTCAGGTCTTGATCTCAGGGTTGGTCGGTTTGAGCCCCGCATCGGGCTCTGTGCTGACAGCTCTGAGCCTGGAGCCTGCCTTGGATTCTGTGTCTCCCTCTCTGCCCCTCAGTCCCTTGCACTCTGTCTCTCTCTCTCTCTCAAAAATAAATAAACATTAAAATATTTTTTTAAAAGAAGAGACGATAATTTTCTTTTTAATAAGGAAAAGCTAGGCTTTATACTCAAAATGCCTACCTAAAATAAAATTGTCCTATTTTGCTTCCCTTACTGCATTACTTAATAGTTATTTCTGTTTATTTCTAGTCATTCTGAATTTCATCTATGAGCAAGCTATAAGTAAGCATATAAGCAAGTTGACAAGTCTAAAAAAAGAACATTTAATATAAAGAAAAGTATTAGTAGTAGTTATAGAGGTGATGTGCAGGGATGGTGAAAGTTATGGCAACATTTGTTAATGGTGTTTGATACTGTTATTAGAAAAGGCTGATTAGTGGGTATTATAGTAAATGGTATGAATTTTAAGAGAAATACTTAATACATAGGAACAGATGACAACAATTTGGGTGAGTAAAACAAACTTTTGTTGTACACTTTTATTTGTGAAGTTTCTATTATCATGATATAACAGTATGTTCCATTTACCAAGAAAATCTTTCACATCTTAAATGGCATAAGAATAACCTGGGCTTGGAGCGCCCGGGTGGCTCAGTTGGTTAAATGTCCGACTCTTGATTTCGGCTCAGGTCATGATCTTGTGGCTCCTGGGATCAGGCTCCATGTTAGGCTCTGATCATTGACTAGAAGAGATATTTTACTTTTTTTAAAGTATATTTATTTTGAGAGAGAGAGACGGCTTGCACATATGGAGGAAAGGCAAAGAAAGGTCGAGAGAGAGAGAGGGAGAGAGGTTAAAAGATAGGGAGAGAGAGAGACAGAGAGAGAGAGACAGAGAGAGGATCCCAACCAGACGCTGCATTGTCTGCGCAGAGCCCAATGAGGGGCTTGAACCATGAACTGTGAGATCAGGACCTGAGCCACAATCAAGAATTGGCTGCTTAACTGACTGAGTGGCCCAGGTGCCCCATAATTTACTTTTTTATCATGATTTCAGACATGATTCCTTATTTTATTGGAAAATATGGAGACCTTATTCTTTTTCAAAATAATGACTAGAATTGAGATTACAAGAACTGAACTTTTAATGCATTAAGTTGATATAAAAATACATTTTCTACATCAACATACTCATTAACTATTGAAAAGCATGACCTGGAACTATAATTATGCTTTAAGACTCTCTGTTTTCTCTGATAGTAATTTATAGAAATAATTCAGTCCATCAAGCAATGTATGATTTTTGTCTAAGAAATCAGCCATTTAGAAAGGATCTAGTAATTATCAATGAGAATTTTCAAAATATATATTTATGCTAATCCACAAATAATTGAAGCTGAAGGAAATGAGTTAAAATGTTATTTTTGGAAACACTAATATGTGCTACGGAAGATGTGTTATGGCCAGTTTTCATGGTGCTGGCTTCTTTTGTTAAAGATTTACTCATTTACAATTCAGATATCCTTCGGGACAAGTATTTTTGTTATTTTTTTCTTTCAGTATTAAAAGTTCTAACTATAATTCTTAAATAAATTAGCATGCAAATATCCTGATAGGAGTATAGTAGCGCAATGCTGGATTTTCCTACAAAATATTTTTACTTTATATTAAATCATGTGATCTTTTTCATTATATTGCCAGTATATTTTAGGAAATAATGTTACATAGAATAAATCAGTCAAAGACTATGGTGTACAACAGTTCAAATAAATTACATCCGATTAAATAGTGTTTATTTCTTAACTGGAAGTAGACAAACATATCTATTTTTTTTATTTTGTTCCCACATTGTCAGTTTTAGAAAAACCAGCTTCTTGGAGTAGAAATTACTAAGGTAAATAAAAGTAATTAATGGGAAAATAAAAATTGGATTATGAAAATCATCCCAGATCAAAACTAATGTAAGGAGTTATTAGCATTTATTCATTGGCTGTTCTGAAGTCATTGAAAAGTAATTGCTTTAAGTGGCATTATCTAACTTAATCTTTGCAATAACCCATACGGATGGCCATAAATGTTGACATTTTACATTCATGGAAAGGTAAGATTCAAAGTATTAGTGTCTTGACTAATACTTACTAATACCACAAAAGTAAGTGGTATTACTTACCAGTAATTACCAGTATTACCAGTAAGTGGTAAGTCAAATATTTGAGATTGAATCACATGACTTCAATTTCTGTGTATATTTTTGTCAGTTTCTGTCACCTGCTAGACTCCAAGACTTGACCTTTACTGCCCACCTCCTTGTACTCACTGACCTTTGTTTTACATTTTTCCTTAAGCTCTTCCTTCCAATTTATCTCTTAACTCAGGCAAATAAAACCCCAAATCACCCCTTAGGTGATGGGGACTGCCCTGACAAGAACCTTTCACTAGCCCAGAGCACCCAGACCATTTGAGCTAAACCCCTGACTTGACCCCGTGCAGATGGACTGTGGAGTGACCCCTGGAATGACCAGCAATTACGTTTACCTCATTATTATACCAAAATCTCTGTCAAAGAAGGAGCCTCAACCTCATTTATGTAACATACAATGTAGGCATAGGCACATTTCCTTAAGGTGCATGTGTGACCTTCTGCTGCCTTATACATACGATGACAAGGCTTCCCTAAGTATTCATCCTAAGCCTAAACAAAAGGTACCCATTCGCATTCTATTGGGAAGTCATGGCTTTGGAAATCATTCCAAGTTCTCTCCTTGTTGGCTACAAATAAAGTTTTCTTCGTACAACAACTCACCTGGTGCAGTTCCTGACTCACGAAGGAGCAAACTAATTCTGGTTCAGTTACATTCTATCTCTGTATTTCTCATCTATTGTTTTGTTTATATTTCGACTGTGATGCTCTTTCTGGGATGGTGTTATACACGATGCAATAAAACAGTATAAAGTGCACCATTTAACACAGTTCCAGTCAAGAAGAAGCTAGGATAAGATAATAATAAATGAACCATCAAGGGAAAAAAGCCAATGCAAATGGTTTTAAAAGCATCTTGCCATTTCACTTAATTGAGATTGGAAATTGAAACAAGCAATGTTTTCCTATCAGAAGGCTAAAACATGTGAGACACATCCAGTTTATATATACTTGGATAAAAACCTCATATTCTACAATTCTTCTGGAAATCTACAAGATAGGTTTATACAAATAGTTGTGAAAGGTCTTTGGCTTTAGTGGACTAAAGTTGCTCCCACAAAACTTGCTTTTATTGGGCCCAGAACTGTAAAAAACCTGATTTCACTGGAGTGCTTTATCTTCAAACATATTCAATGGTTCACGGAAATAAGAAAGTCATCTCAGGGATTTGAGAGCATGCTAAGTAATTTGCATGCATATGAGTTCTCCATATTTTTTTTTACAATGAATTAGAAACCATCCCTGGTGGAGATACCACAAAACATTGTAGTAAGTCTTATTGAGCAGCTCATATTTGCAGTGCTCTACTCTCTTATTCAATCTCTCACCCACCCTGTGAACAATGAAATGAGAGACCTAGAATCTCAGACACAAGGCAAAAGGTCATTTACTGAAGCGAGAACAGAATCTTACCCACCAAGACTTCGTTGCCGCTAATGGAGTCTAGAAAATGTCACAAATATGAAGTAGAAAGGGTAAGGCATCCTGAGCCAGATAACATGGCTTCACATCTGACATTTCTCCAGTATCTATCCTCCATTTCTATTAATACCCACTAGGGCCTTGTAATTCAGCTTCCTTCCCTCCGACCTCACTGGAAAGGTGCATTTCTTGCTGGATTGTTGGTCATGAGTTTACTTTGGCTTCACTTCAACTTTCACCAACGTACCATTAGTAAGGCATCACCATTAGTATTTCTTCTCCCTTTACTAGGGAGATTTCCATGAAGTGCCTCTAGATAATCCAACAATTCTTATTGCTGGAGCCCATCTGCCATATCACCCAAATTTTATACTAAATCACATATTCTGCCATGTCTTTGAATAACATATTTCCTTGTGCATTGGCCATGACCCATTTCTACTAATTTATGTTCAGTAATCAAACATAATTTTTCATTTGCTTCTGAAAATACATTCAGGGGAGGACAAACTCATTTTCAGAAAGTAGATTCCTTTCAAATTCACAGACTGTGGTCCTATTTTGCCATTGGTCTAAGAAACTTATGGTATTCTACTTTTCATATTCATAAATGCCATAGTTGTCTCCAAATTAACAACCCTACAGAGTGAAGTCATTTCAACCTCAAAGTTGTATGCCTGAAAATACAACATGGTTGGGTTAAAAACCCTGGTAGAGGAAAAGAAGAAAATGGTGTTTAGAAAACATAATCATTCACTATAACAGGATAAGGGGCCTATTTTAAAAGATGCTGATGGTCCACACATGTGTTTACAACCAATCTTCCAAAACCCAACTAAAATGATTGTTAAAGCATGCATCCATCATCAACCAATGAGGCCAAAGAGAACAAATATCTTGGAAGGCAAAAGTAGGTGCAATTGATATAAACCAGCAGAGAGCACTGATACATATGCTGACAGCGTGGGAAGCCCGGAAGCAAGATGGCTGGTACAGAAATCACCCACGGTGTCAGTCAGAATCTTCAAGACACGATACTTCCAAAAAGAAAAGGCAGGTGGAACTCCAGAAAAAGCAGTGTGGCCTGTCTTTCTCCCAGATCTTCTTTCTCTTCCAATATGCCTGGCTAACTCCCTCTCCCATAATCCTAGAAAAGGATTAAAAATTTCACTTCTGGGAGAAGTTGAACCCCATTCCCTCTAAACTCTGCAACAGCAAGCTCATTGCCAGTGGTGGCTCCGGAGCTGATAGAGGACTAAGTAAACAGTCTATATACTAAGCAGTGAGATTCCCATTCTCAAATTTTCACTTGGCTCTACCAAATTTTGGCAATTAATTTTACAACCTTCATCCAGGAAATCGGAGAATTTCTCTCCACTAAAATTAGCAAACCCAAGGGAAGAAGCTCAAAAGCCCTGAAAATTGGGATTTCCCACACAAAAAAAGCAATCAATCTGATCACACTGCAGTGCAGCTCAACAGATTTTTAGCACCTATATAATTCATATAAGGTAATGGAAAGAGAGGAGGAAAATGAAATAATCATACATTTTAATTTTATATGCGTGTTTAAAGCAGGTATTTGAAAATTACATTTGGTAAAATTGATGAGTTTACTATTTTGGATGAGTGTGTGTGGTTTTTGTTTCCATGAGCCTATTTAATTTTCTTACCACTTTCATTTCTCCATGGTCATTGCTATTTCAAAATGGTATTAAATATTTTTGGGTCCAAATGGCTATTAGCATCATCAAAAAAGTTCACTATAATTAGAGTAGTATAATGCGACCTTTACTTTAACAAGTCACGCAAAATATTCGCAAAACTGCAAGATAACTATTAGTAAATTCAATATTTAGGTTCTTTTGATAAAGGTCAAGGATTTAATATGATAGCTTATTGCTAAATAGAAATCTTCTATTATTTTTACTTTTCCTTTAAGACATTTGTTAGTTTCATGCTCTATTCAACATCATGTCCACTCCACTAAAAAAGAAAAAGACAAAGTAAACGCAATATAAACCCAGAGAGGTAAAGATACTGACTTTTGTTATTCTTTGACCCAGAAAGCGAACATCCTTGACTTTGGATGTCTCTAGAGGTATCACTGTCTTTCTTGGGTTCCCATTCTGAATATTTATTTATAAAATTTTATTCCAAATAATGAGTATTATGTTCCTTCCCTCTCTTGCTGTGTATGAGCCAAGTACAGCTTTTTGCATGTTCTTTTGGAGGATCTTTAAAGTGTTTGGTATACATTTATGATTTGATTCTCAGTCTTATTTTCTTTGTAAGTGGTATGCAACTTAGAACGTTTAATATTCTCTCACACATGAGTTTTTTATAAAGGAAGAAAAAACATCTCCACTTTTGAAATGCATATACCAGTGAACACAATAAATAACAATTATGTACTTTTCAGTGAAAGGGCATTCTACACAAAGTAGAAAAGCTAAATTTCTTCTTTGGTGACAAGTATTTTTTTCCTCAGAGACAAAGCTTACGTTTCCAAATTGTTGTCCAAATACCATTATACTTTCCTATTCACCTACCACACTTTCCCCACACCAGACTTTGCTCATCCCAACATTTAAAATGTGACTTTACTTTTCAGATGGTCACTAACTTATATATTCAGTGATGAACACTCAAAAAATAATTATAGACTCTTGCCATAAAAATAATTATCGCCAGGGCAACTGGGAGGGTCAGTCGGTTAAGTGTCTGTCTCCCAGTTTCAGCAGGTCATGATCTCCCAGTTAGTGAGTTCTGGCCCTGCATAGGGCTCTGTGCTGACAGGTGGAGGCTGCTTGGTATTCTCTCTCTCCTCTCTCTGTCCCTCTCCTGCTCATGTTCTCTCTCTCTCTCAAATTAAATAATAAAATAAAACTTAAAAAAATTATCACCAAGGGGCGCCTGGGTGGCTTGGTTGGTTAAGCGTCTGACTTCGGCTCAGGTCATGACCCTGCTCTGTCTCTCTGTCTCTCTCTCAAAAATAAAGATTATTTTTTTTAATTATCCCCAATAAATCCCACAGCACATTTTTATAAATATATAATTTAGTATTTCCTATTTAATTTAGATAATGTATCTTTGATTCTAGAAATATACAATCCTTTCAGAGCTAATAGATCATTGTTAATAGATCACTGTTTTATTCCCTAGAAGAATTTCCCAGGATCAAGCTTGGCCCAACAGAGAGATTTTTCTAGGAGAAAAGAAAACCAGTGCATATTTTAGCAGTTATATTTAGCAGGACTTGCATGATTTTTTGGAAACTTGAGGAGTCACATATATGGAAATGACTTTTCCCTCATGAAATATTTATTGAATTCTAGGTGGTATATGAAGCTAGGTATTGAACAGAAGCTGAATGGAAGTGTGAAACCCCCAGTTTCATGGCACCTACAAGAAAATATCCCATTAGAGGAAATGAGCCTGACACAAACACACGCCAGGCTATTCCTCAAAGCATTTCCAGGATTATGATGCCATTCAAGGCTAAAAGTTAAAAAGCCATGGGGTGCATGGGTGGCTCAGTCAGTTGGGCTTCTGACTTTGGCTCAAGTCATGATTTCACAGTTCGTGGGTTCGAACCCCATGTCGAACTCTGGGCTGACAGCTCAGAGCCTGGAACCTGCTTTGGATTCTGTGTCTCCCTCTGTCTCTATCCCTCACCTGCTTGCACTCTGTCTCTCCCTTTCTCAAAAATAAATAAAACGTTTTAAAAAAAATTAGGGGCGCCTGGGTGGCTCAGTCGGTTAAGCGGCCGACTACAGCTCAGGTCATGATATCATGGTTGGTGAATTCCAGCCCCCTGTCAGGCTCTGTGCTGACAGCTCAGAGCCTGGAGCCTGCTTCGGATTCTGTGGCTCCCTCTCTCTCTGCCCCTCCTCTACTCACGCTCTTTCAAAACTGAATAAACGTTAACATTTTTTAAAATAAATAAATACATACATATGTGAAAATTTTAAAAATTAAAAAATAAAAAGCCAAACTCAACCCTTCTGAAGGGTATACCTGAATCCTGCATACTGTAGCCATTCAGGGCAGAAAGAACAGAAGCTCACTAGGCTGAAAACCAAGCTCAGGAGACACCGAGCTTTTTCTCCCCATGTATCTTTGATGGAATAATACCTATGACTAGAACAAGTTTGGTTCTGCATAAATTTTATTTTTATTTATATTTTTATTTTATAAGAGGTGATTGCTGAGGTACATTGTCCATATAGATAAGTGGGTAGGAATTTAAAATTATTTTATGATAAGAGTGTCATACAACTCTTTGATACCCTTGACCTCAAAAATCTGAATAGGGATCTGATACGAAATACTATTTTTTATGATTAGCTATCACCTTTTTATCCCATTCTTCTTCCATCTATTGAAAGATAAAAGAAAAGAATTGGAAACCACTAAGTTGCTAAGTGTTCAGTACCTGGTCATTAGAGTTGTTCATTTCTGAACACCTATAGCAATACTTTGAATTGTGGCTCCATAAGTATACCAGAGGTTTATTCACCCAGGCAATGCACGATAGTAAGATCCAGACTGTATGATAGGTATGTCATCCTTTCTAAAGAATGGAAAGAAGAAGCTTATGAAAGTTTACACTGTCTCAGAGGGAAGTTCTCAGGAATAAAAATTTTAGGTAATAGTGCTATGGAAATTTTAAAAATGCAACTTGGGTCCTATACTATACATGTCCCAATGACCTTGTAAAATCTGTCTGTACTCCTAGAGGGAATCTGTATAGCATTTTTTAAGTCATTGATAAAGGATAACAACATTTGCAAGATGAGCAGATGAAGAACCTGAGAAAGAGGGGAAAGATAGAAGGGCAATTAGCAAAACACAGTCATCGTGTAAAAGTGACAAAGAAGTAAAGTAAAACAGGAAGCGAAAAGTCCCCTCCAAAGTCCCTACCTGATATGGCTCACTGGCCACTTGGAGCCTCATTATGGGCCCCTATTCTACTCTCACCTTTGCTCACTCTGCTCCAGCCCTTGTTTCAGGAAAATGTCAGGTTCATTGCACATGTTCTTTGCACATGTTCAGGATCTTTGAACATGTTCATCTCCCTGCCAGGAGTGAGATTCTTGTCCTGTTCACTTCATTCATCCTTTCCCTGACCAATTTATAATCATGTTTTAGCCTTAATATCATGTCCTTAAGACAGTTCTCCAAACTCACATATGTCCCCTTTTATCTACTCTCAAGCGCCCATGTTATCCTTCCATTTTGGAACTTATCACAACTCATAATTTATGTATTTATGAGTCTGTCTCTATTCCTTGCTAAATTTTGTGAGCTCATGGCAATAGATTCATGTGAACCCTGTGCACTGATATATTGCTAACAATTACTGATAAATATATATAAAGTATGTTATATATAAAATCATACATATGTATAATATATATGAAATTCATATAAGAGGAATTTTAAGTAGTAGTAATTTTTAAAAGAAATAGGTACATGCTCACTGTCCAGCCTTCAGGCCTAAGTAATAGAACATTAATAAATTCTTTTTTTTTAAATTTTTTTTCACGTTTATTCATTTTTGAGACAGAGAGAGACAGAGCATGAATGGGGGAAGGTCAGAGAGACAGGGAGACACAGAATCTGAAACAGGCTCCAGGCTCTGAGCTGTCAGCACAGAGCCTGACGCGGGGCTCGAACTCACGGACCGTGAGATCATGACCTGAGCCAAAGTCGAACGCCCAACTGACTGAGCCACCCAGGCGCCCCCATTAATAAATTCTTTAAACCGCATAAGTAGGAAGTCAAAAATTTGGTTGTAAAATGGATGACAGTTGAGTACAGTTCAAATCCCAGTAGGGCAATGAGTGAAAGAAAAGGAAAGAAAAAAGAAAAAGAGAACATAAAGAAAGTATATGAGCAGAATTAGTCCCAAACACAAGAAATCTACTTCTTCCAGGATAGTAGGCCAGAAGGTGGGCATAGGTATATTGAAGATATGTCAACCTGATGGCTGGAAGTTTAGAGATTTTTCTCTAATTGCAATTTTAGATTGTTTTGTGAAGTATGAATAAGGCTTTTTTCTAAGGACAAAAATCACTTCTTGTTCATTGACCAAATGTTCAAGAAATGTCTTTTGAATTAGTGAAAAATTATGAAACAATTTTTGGGATCACATATTTTTACTGGCATCCACCTAGAAATTATATGTATAGCTAAGATGTTTCCCTTTACAATGCAATGCCTATAAAACTTTCTAGTATCAGAATCCAGTTTATCCTGCATATGTCCATTTCTCTCTTTATATATATAGTATACTTATTCATGTTTAGAGAAACTGTTTGTTTCTGTCATTGAGCTTAAGGGTGCAAAGAAGCTGGCTTTTTGGAGCTATAGCACAGTAATCACAACCACACTGGAATGCATTGCTTCGGAATGGGTAATGTGCCGTCTGGCATCCAGGCTGAGAGTCTGGTGGCACAGGATAGCTGTCTTTGGAAGAGCTGCCTACTTTCGGGTAGTGTTGCCTCAGAGGATGGTGTCTGCAGCTTGGTACCTTGGGGCCATGTTCTTTGCACATGTCACTGATATAGAGCATGGTCCTGTCATAGGACTTCTCTCAGAGAGGATGATCATCCCCTTTCCTTAGTGTTCTTATTCTATCCACAGGGAGCTGTGGGAAATAAGATTTCCATGAATCAAAACTCTTCGAGAAGCTCTCACAACCACTGGCCTTAGAAACATGACAGCCCCTCAGGTTTGGGGCAATGCTGACTTTCCTTTTCTTACATTCAAATATCTGCAATTATTTGTAAATAATTCAATGTTTAATTTATTTCAACATAAAGCAAAGATTTCTTATACCACAACAGCTCTGTCCTTAAGATATTCTGATGGAATTTGTTTCTAAAAAGAATATGATGTTCCCACTGGTTTTCTCGGAATCATGCTTTGTAAGTACAGGTATACCTCAGAGATATTGTGGGTTAGGTTCTAGACTACTGCAATAAGATGAATATCAAAATAAAGTGAATCAAATGAATTTTTTGGTTTCCCAGTGCATGTAAAAGTTTATACTATACTGTAATATATGAAGTGTGCAATAGCAATATATCTTAAAGAGCAATGTATATCCCTTAATTTAAAAATGTTTTGTTGCTGAAAAATATTAACGATCCTCACAGCTTTCAGCAAGTCGTATGTTTTGCTGGTGAAGGATCTTGCTTCAGTTGATGCCTGTTGATTGATGAGGATGATAGTTACTGAAGGCTGGGGTGTCTGTGGCAATTTCATAAAATAAGACAATATAGTTTGCTGTATCAATTGACTCTTCCTTTCACAAATGATTTATCTTTAGCATCAGATGCTGTTTGATTGCATTTTACCCACAGTGGAACTTCTTTCAAATTTGGAGTCAATCCTCTCAAACCACGCCAACTAATTTTATGGTATTCTAAATTCTTCGTCGTCATTTCAACAATCTCCACAGCATCTTCTTCAGGAGTAGATTCCATCTCAAGAAACCACTTTCTTTGCTCATCCATGAGAAGCACCTCCTCGTCTGTTCAAGTTTGATCATGAGATTCCAGTAATCCAGTCCCATCTTTAACTCCGCTTCTAATTCCAGTTCTCTGGCTTTTTCCATCACAACTGTGGTTACTTCCTCCACTAAAGTCTTGAACCATCCTTGAGGGTTGGAATCTACTCCTTCCACACTCCTATTAATGCTGGTATTTTGACCTCTTCTTATGAATCACAAAAGTTACTAATAGCATCTGGAATAGTGAATCCTTTCCAGAACTTTTCAACTTACTTTGTTTTGCCCAGGCCCCTCAGAGGAATCATTATCTATGGCACCTTATAACCTTATGAAGTGTATTCCTTAAATAATAAAACTTGAAAGTTGAAAATATTCCTTGACCCATGGGCTATAAAATGGATGCTATGTTAGCAGTCATGAAAACCACATGAATCTCATTGTTCATCTCAATCAGAGCTCTGGATGATCAAATGCATTATCAATGAGCAGTAATATTTTGAAAGAAATATTTTTTTTCTGAGCAGTAGGCCTCAACAGGCTTAAAATATTCAGTAAACCAATGTTGTAAACAGATGTACTGTCCTCTAGGCTTTGTTTTTCCATTTAGAGAATATAAGCAGAGTAGATTTAGCATAATTCTTAAGAACACCAGGATTTTTGAAATGGTAAATGAGCATTGTTTACAACTTAAAGTCACCAGCTGCGTTAGCCCCTAATAAAAAAGTCAGCTGTCCTTTGAAGTTTTGAAGCCAGGCATTGACTTCTCCTTTCTGGTTAGGAAAATCCTAGAAGGCATCTTCTTCCAAAAGAAGGTTGTTTCATGGACATTGAAAATCCATTGTTTAGTGTAACCATATTCATTATTTATCTGAGCTAGATCTTCTGAATAACTTGCTTCAGATTCTATTTCAGAACTTCCTGTTTCACCTTGTACTTTCTGTTATAGAGACACCTTCTTCCCTTACACCTCATGAACCGACCTCTGCTAGCTTCAACCTTTCTGCTGCAGCTTCCTCCCCTTTCTCAGCCTTCCTGGAAATGAACAGAGTTATGGCCTTGCTCTGGATTAGGCTGTGGCTTAAGGGAATGTTGTGGTTGCTTTGACCTTCTATCCAGACTCCTCAAACTTCTCCAAATCAGCAATATGACTGCTTTGTTTTCTTACCATCCATTTGCTCACTGGAGCAACACTTTTAATTTCCTTCAAGAATTTTTCCCTTGCAATCACAAGCTAGCTAACTGTCTCAGCAGAAAACTGTTGTGCCTATCTTGGCTTTGCACAGGACTTCCTCACTAAACTTAATCATTTCTAGATTTTGATTCAAGGTGAGAGTTGTGTGAATCTTCTTTCACTATAATACTAGAGGTAATTATAGGGGTGTTAATTGACCTAATTTTAATATTGTTGTGTCTCAGGGCATTGGGAGGCCTGAAGAGAGAGAGATGGGGGGACAGCTGGTCGGTGTAGCAGTCAGAACACATACAACATTTATTCATTAACTTCAGTCATATGGGTGTGGTTTGTGGTACCCCAAAACAATTACAATAATAACATCAAAGATCACTGATCACAGATCACCATATCAAACATAATAATATCGAAAAATTTTAACAATTGTGAGAATTACCAAAATGTGATATAGAGACATAAACCAAACAAATGCTCTTGGAAAACGGTGCTGATAGATTTTTGCAACGCAGGATTGTCACAAAACTTTTATTTGTGAAAAACAAAATATCTGCAAAGCACAATAAAGCAAAGAAAGCATAATAAAATGATGTATGCCTGCAATGTTTTTCTTGAAGATGCAGAAAAATGCGCACATCATAATAGTCCAGCTTAATACATTTTTAGTGATCACATTTGTGTAAATACCGCCTGTAAACACATTACTCAAAAAATTGTAGTAAACACACTACCCAAAAGCAATGAATCAGGTAACTGTTATCTTGACTTCCAACGTCATAGGTAAGTTTTACCTGTTGTTTTACTTTCGACAAATGGAATCACAGAGTATGTATTGTTGTGTATTTGCTCCTTTTGCTTAACTCATTCCTTGAGAAAACTACCTACATTTTAGCATGTAGTAGTACCTCAATTTTTGTTGCCTTGTAATATCCCATGGAAGGGATATATTATAATTTATTTATCCATCTTATTCTTGATGAATTTGGATTGCTTCCATTTTATGACTGTTATCAAGTAATTGTGGTTTCAATCTTTTTCACATCTTTTATTGCACAAATGTAAACATTTCTGTTTAATATATACCTAGGAATAGATATATTCAATGCTACATAGCTGAATACATATATTCAGATATGTTTTTTCCTGATACGACCAAGCAAATTTTCAACATGTTTGTACTATTTAAAACTATAAGAAATAAATGAAATTTCCAAGGTATGAACTCCTTGTTATATTTGTTATACTTGCCACAAATGCTAATTAACAAAGAATAAAGTGGCAAAGACTGACCCTTAAGCTTTGATGTGGCATTATTTATTGAGACTAGACAGCCACTAGATGTTAATTCAATTCAGCAGATTCCTTCTATTCTGGGTGCTCAACAACTTGTCTTTATTAGATTCAATATGTACTCTTGATATGGGTTGGTCTTTCCAGCACTGCTGTCCATGTGCTTATAGAATGCTTGACCTACTGACATGGGGTCCCACATAATATCATCATTTAAGTTCAACGGACCCATTTAATTTCAAGGCAGTGTGACAATGGGTGTATGCCCATGAGAATTCCCTGGCTTTTTAGGGATAAGCTTATCAGGCTCATTTGGCAGTCACCAGAAGTAGCTGAACTAATAGAATGCTATAATGACTTTTATATCTCCTACAGACTCATCTAAGGCATCATTTTAGGGACAACACTCTTTGAGATCATGGAATGTCCTTCAGAATAAGATGTATGCAGTGGTATACATATGAGTGATCTATAACGCTCACTCTATAATAATCTATGATAATCTACTCACATCTATAATAATGGTGACTGACCGCTCCCATCAACACTTCTTTTGATCTACTTGTAAAATCTAAATTTTCTCATTCTGCAAACTTAAACTCTGCTAAATTACAGTACTTGATTCCCAGTGGGAAAGCTTTCTTCCAGGAATCACTGTAAAATTTCACTGGACTTCAAGTTTCAACCATAAGACACTTGAGCTCCTCAAGTCAGTAGACTATGAGGCAGATGATGGAGCCAATGTATAGGCTGAGATAATCAACTCTAATAACCACGAGAAGCTAGGGTGGCTGCTTCATTATTAGGAAGGAGAAGCACTTGTCTGAAACCAAAGAGATTCACTGAGTCATCTTTGGTGTTCTTAGTCTAATGATATTAAATATATTGTCTTACTAATTCTGAGACACCTTGCTTTCTAATTTGAGAGTCTAGAGCAGTGCTTTGGGCCTGAAAGACTACCTGTCTTCATAATTTTATTTCTAGTGGAGACTATCCTCCTCCAAGGTGAGGCACTGGAGTTACTTTTTACTTATTTATTTTTCTGCTCAATGTAATAAGCCTCCAGGAAGACAAACTGGATGAAATGTAACTAACTTCTGGCGTGTGTTCTAAGTATGAACAATTCTATGGTAAGTATTATTTTTGAGGAGTTTAATGACTAAATACCTACTATATTTCTGAATAAAGGCCTTAGAAAAAATCTGAGGCAAGAAAATATTCATTCACAAAAATTTTTGGCTATAAAATGTTTTTTAATTTTTTTAAATGTTTATTTATTTTGAGAGAGAGAGAGAGAGAGAGAGAGAGAGAGAGAGAATCCCAAGTAAGCTCCACCCTATCAGTGCAGAGCCCCACACAGGGCTGGATCTCACCAACCATCAGATGATGACCTGAGCCAAAATCAAGAGTTGGATGCTTAATCAACTGAGCCACCCAAGCACCCTAGAATTCTATTCTTTTGTACATCAAAATATATATTCATTCATACATACATACATACACCTATCTGCCTAGGGGATACATTTGAAATATTTATCAACCTATTGACTTTCCATTCCTTCTATCCCCTTGGTTGCTAGATTACAGGACGTTCTAAGTGTGCTGAGGGATGGGTCAGGTGATCAGAGTAGAAGGAAATAACTAAGAGGATTGAAAGATAGTTTGATTTCAATATTTTACCAATTATAATGGGTGCGTCAATGCAAACCAACTGAGCAAACCAACTGCTTATCCTTCATCTATTCAATTGGTAAACACTTTTCCTACTGCTTCTATGTGCTGTGCTCCTGACCACTCCAAGCATTCTTGATTTGTGGTGGTGACAATAGGATAAATAATTCCATTATAGTGTCAGAAGTTTTAATAAATGAATGATTTAAGTATCCAAAGAGAATAGAGCAAAGTTACCAAATGAAAGATATTGGAACTTTTTAATGATTAAAAATAAATCCATAGAGTCATTTTCTTGAAACTTTTTTTTGAGATATATAAATCTCCCATCCCCGAGATACTAACATTTCAAACTCAAGGACACCCTTTCCTAGAAGACTACACCCAACACAAGCACCCCATTTCTGACTTCACTTCCTTCTCAAGTCAGCCTAAATGTCAGAACTGTAACTTCCATTACTCCTTCACCATTAAAAAAATTTCCTGGTCTTTTTTTGGCCCATTACCTTTGCCTTCTTAACCTCAGATCACTGGACTTCTAACCAGTCACATGGATTTTGAGTACAATGGGACCATTAAAACTGTGTGAATCGGTAGCATTCAAACCCATCTCTCCAAGGACAACACAGGAATTCTTTTCTGTGATAATTTAGCTCTCTCTCCCATATTGCCTCAATGGTCACTTAAACTGCCATTTGTTTTCTCATACCCCTTACTAACTTACTTCCTAATTCACTCCAACTTCACATAGAAAGATAATCTATTGAATCAGAACAGTAGCCGCTGCCTTTCCATATCACATGCCCTGATATTGTCATCTATTTTAGCCTTGTTAGTTGTGATGGTTAATTTTATGTGTTGACTTGGCTGAGCCAGAGGACCCAAATATTTGATCAAACATTATTTAAGATATATCTATGAAGGTGTTTTTCAATGATATTAAAATTTAAATTGGTGGACTTTAAAGTAGATTTGTCTCCATAATGTCTCCATAATGCCTCATCCAATCAATTTAAGGCTGAATAGAACAAATAAGTGACCTATCATAGGCACGAAGGATTCCACCAGCAGATGACCTGCAGACTTGAAGCACAACATGGCCTCTTCTTTGGGTGGAAATTAACACTTAAAGGTGTAAACTTTGAGTAAAGCTGACTACCCTCTGTAATGAAGGTGGCTTAATCCAATCATTTGAAGGCCTTAGTGGAACAAAGATTTTTTCTCAAAGAAGGAATTCTGCCATCAGAGTGCATTTGGATTCAGACTCCAACTCTTCCCTGGGTCTCCAGCCTGCTGGCCTTCTCTAAACATTTTAGATTTGAACCTTCACAATTACATGAGCCATTTCCCTAAAATAAATCTTTCTCCCTCTCAACAGATTAGATAGATAGGTAGATAGATAGATAGATAGATAGATAGATAGATAAACAGATGATAGATACAGAGAGTTAGAGATACAGAAACAGAAATATATGTACATATCATACATGCATCCGTTTGGTTCTACTTCTATGGAGAACCCTGAGTAATACCTTGGTCTTACCTTCCTGTCTAGGGTCTTAGGTTCTTTCCTCTCCCACAACAACAAGGAATTCACTTTTTCATTTCTACTACCTTTTCAACTATTTCATCTCTCCCTCTACATTTTCTTTTCAGCAAATACATATGTCCCATACTCCCTTTAAAATAACCAACAACAAAATCTTCCCTCCCATCCATATGCCATCTCTCTTGTGCACTAAAGTTTATTTATATTGTCTCCACTATTTACCCCTGTTGTTTCACAAACACCCAATTCTCAATCCACTGTAGTCTTGCATCTACTCATTTCATCAGAGCCGCTGATATTTAGGTGGTGTCTTTTGTAAAGTGAAACATCACAGCCTTACCTCAAAATAAGTTTCATAATAAAAGAAGGTGCTTTGCTGATGTCAGCTGAAAAGTAGCGGTAATCAATATCAATATCAATATACAGCATTGGTACCTCGGTAAATACCATCTTCAGTAGGGCACAACGTGTACAACTTTACACAGCAGCACAGCATCCACAGAAAACTGTGCTGTAAGGTTGAACAGTATCTCTTCAGTGTTTTGCCTTTTAATTCTTGTTTATCCCTCTTTGATGATCTCCTCACCCCTAGGTTCTTTGACCCCATGGCCCTTCTTTTTCCTTATTTTTCTTTTAAAAGATATCTCATATCTCAGAGCTCTGCTCTCACCATCCTCCACAAAGAGAAAAAAAAATCAATGTTCTTTTTAGTCTATATTTCTCCCTGGGTGGCCTGACACACAAATATTGGCTTAGCTGAATCCATGACTCATACTCTGAGAAACACTAAATCTCTATCACCAGCCTTGACCTCTCGGTTGAATGCCAGATATGTTATCTCACATCGCTTTCTCCATTTATTTAATAAATATTTATAGAGGGTCCACCAGGTGCCAGGAAAAGTGCAGTGGCTAAACATACAATGGTGAGCAAAAACAGATATGGAGAATCTAACTTCATGCAGACCATCTGTACCTGAATGTCCAGTATGCTTCAGGATCAACATGTTTAATATAAATTTCACAATCTTTTTCCCTCAAACTGCTTCCTCATATAACTCATAATCTTAGTAAAGGATAACACAGTTCCCCGATTTACTCAAACTAGAGACACACTGTTATTGTTGTTCTATAAACTTTAATTCAGTTCTCAGAATCTTATACTCCATTATCACTTCTCAGCAGCAAGAGTCAGTTTGCACTCTACATTGTATCACTGGTGACTTGTACATAATAGAATTCTTTATAAAATGATTTAATGAATATAACTGAATGAAGGAGTAAACAAAGAATGAGGTAGGGAAATATAAGCAGAGAGAAGTACAGTGTGAAAGCATGTATGCATTTGCAAAGGCATACAATTATAAAGCGGTATATTCAGAAAATGGTAGAATTTTCAATATTTTAAAAGGATGGAGCAAATAGATTTACTGCATGAATTCACTTGAACATATACACTGAGGATAAATTTTTAAGGTTTTATAATCCTTGGTAATGTTCTTTTTCTAATAGGATTCAAAAGGGAGAGATATTTAAACAAAGCTGTTACATAAAGTACACTAAGGCACCTCTGCTATATATCAAAATTTCGTACCTGTATGTTTCTAGCTGCTCTGTTCTGTCTTATTGGTCTGTTTTCCATCCCTGCACCATGACCAAACTGTCTTAACTACTATAGTTTTATAGCAAATATTTTTAAAAATTTCTTTTAATGTTTATTTATTTTTGAGAAAGAGAGAGACAGAGTGTGAGCAGGAGAGGGGCAGAGAGAGAGGGAGACACAGAATCTAAGCAGGCTCCAGGCTCCCAGCTGTCAGCACAGAGCCTGATGTGGGACTTGAACTCATGAACCACAAGAGCAAGACCTGAGCAGAAGTCGGACACTTAACCAACTGAGCCACCCAGACACCCATATTTCAAATCTTTAATATGTGATAAAGAAAATCTCCCAGTCCTCATTCTTCTAAGTGTCTTTCAAAAAAGGATTTCAAGCTTCTTGGCAGTAAAAAAGAATACTTTTCAAAAAAGGAAATTAGATATAGTCAGCATATTATCTCACATCTGAATAAAAATAATATTTATCTATCTGTATATATATGTATAGGTATATATTGATCATATATATATATATATATATATATATATATATATATATAATATAAGCTATATCAAGAAGCAGAAAATTATTACATATTAAGCAGGAGATAATTCACTGAATAAAAATGACCCCAGAAATGTTCAAGATGAATTAATGTGAAAGTTTTAAATATCTTCTATAAATATTCATTTAAGAATATAGTGAAAATAAAATTAGAAAGATTTAAAAGAGAACCAAATGAGTCTCTAGAGTGGACAAATACATTATATGCAATAAACAATTCATTGAATGGTCTAAGGACATATTAGTGCAAAAGAAAAGAATTAGTGAACTTGAAGACAGACAGAGAAACCATGCAAACTGAAACACAAACTATGCAGACAGAAAGAAAAGACAGTGAAAAAGTAAACAGAGCCTCAGTGTCTTGAAAAACAATGGCAGGCAATCTAGTGTATGTTCAATTTGATTCTCAGGAGGACTAAGACACAATAAAAATATAAATATTATTACAAAAAAATCTTTCCAAGTTTGATTAAAGACTATAAACCTATGAATCCAAGTAGCTCAAATAATTCCAAGCGGGATAAACACCATGAAAACCAAAGTAAAATCGATAAAAACCAATGTAAAATTTTTTTTAAAGAAACCAAGGTAAAGGGAAAAAATATATGTCACGTTAAAATAAAAAGATGAGTCACTCCTGATTTTTCATAAAAAAACAATTCAATGCATAAGGCAATGAATCAACATTTTTAAAATACTGAAAGAAAAAGAGTATCTGTCACTTGTATTCTATATCTACAAAAAAGTCATTCAAAAATGAAGATGAAATGAAAACATTTTTAGGCCAACAAAAGTTGAGAGACATTTTGTCAGTAGAATTAGAAAAACTGAATTACAAAAGAAGTTAATTATTTTTTTTTAGAATGGAAAAAAAGAAAATGTTACCTGGTAGAAATTTGTATCTAGACAAGGAAATAAAAAGAACCATAAATGGAAAATATGTACCTAAATATTAAAAAATCAGAGTTTCATTGTTATATCAGATATATCTTTCAAAGTCTTAAGGAAAACTTATCTGTGTAAGAGAATACAAAAATAATCTGTTTAAGCCTGTTTAAGGCCAAATTAAGCTATCATTGGAAGAATGTATTCATCTGGGGCAATGATACAAGAATGGACTAGAAATGGACATGAGAGAGTTCTCTCTGGTGATGAGAATGTTTTATATCTTGATGAAGATATCACTTACACAGTTGTATGCATTTCAACAAATGTACCTTTAATCAGTGTGCATTAATTTTAAGTAAATTTACCTCAAAGAAAATATCTGTAAAACAAATGTTGAACTACTGAAGTAATAGGAAGCGTCCTGGAGTTTGCAATTTAGTTTGAAATGTATCAGAAAGTAAGATCGATTTTTCAATGAACAGATAAATTAATAGATAAATAATTATGTGATAAATCAAATATAGTAAAATATTGATGTTAGAATCTAGGTAATGGGCATACAGGAATTCACTGTAGACTTTTTCACTTTTTTAATGTTTAAATATTTTCATAATACAATGTTTAAATTAGGTAATTGACTGTAAAAAGCAAAAAAAAATCACCGCTATTATTTTTATTTCTTCATATGCTATGTAGAAGTAAATTATATGAAAACAATATCTACAAAGGACAGAGGTGAAAATACAAGTATACTATTTTAACTTTCTTATATTAAACAAGAAATTATACTACTTAAAAATATACTGTAAGTTTTAAAATATGAAATTTAGAAATATTAGACGCATTAAAAACAATGGAAAACAATAGAAAAATTTAAAAAGAGATATAGCTTATATGTCAACAGTGGACATAATTAATCCACACAGACAGGAAAGAAGAAATGAAGAAGAAAGAATCAATAACAGAGAGGAAGGTGCTAAACACTAGTAGAAATAATAAATGAATTTACTAGGGTTGTGAAACTTAAGACCAATATAAAAACCAATTGTATTTTCTATGTACTAGCAGTGACAAAATATAAATTTAAAGTAACACTACCATTTAAAACAGTGTCACAAATGAAATACTTGTGGACATAATTAACAAGGTGCATTCATGAACTATAACACTGTAAACCAAAAAGCAAGGCTAAGAGAAATTAAAACAAAGAAAGAGATATAAAGATGAGTAAAAATTAATAAAATAGAAAATTGACAGAAAAATGTTAATAAAGCCAAAGCTGATATCTTGAAAAATTCAATAAAACTAATAGCAATCTAGCCAGATTAAGTCAAGGCAAAAACAAAAAAGGAAGGGAGAAAACACATATTGTCAATATCAGGAATGAAAGAAAGAACATCACAACAAATGTTATAAATATTAAAGAGATAATGAGGGAATATTAGGAATAGCATTATGACAAAATTGGAAAGCAACTTTGAAATCATAAAAAATACAGAAAATTATTCTTTAAAAGACACAGATTTTTTAAGTGGATACAAGAAGAAATATGATACATGAAAAGTCTTATGTTTCTAAAGAAGTTTTGTGTGAAATTAAAAATCTTCCAGGCCAAATGATGACATTGGTGCATTCTTTCAAATAAGTAAGTCAAAACACAAATCTCATAACATTTAATTCAGAAAATGGAAGACAGGAAATACTTCCTACTCGATACAGAGGGAAAACATAATCCATATCAAAACCCTATACGATTTTAAAACCAAGGAAACTACAGGTCAATATTCTTTCATACACAGAAACAAAAATTCTTAAAGGCAATGTTAAAAAGTGAAATCAAGCAATCTACAAAATAATACTATATCAGAAGCAAGTAAATGTCAGGTATAAAAGGTACCACATGGGGAATATAGTCAATGGTATTGTAATAGTATGGTATGAGGACAGATGCCATCGACACTTGCGGTGAGCACAGCGTAAGATATAGACTTGTCAGATCACTGGGATGTACGCCTAAAACTAATGTTACATTGTGTGTCAGCTATACCTCAATGTAAAAAAACAAATGTAAAAAATATGCAAGTTGGATTAAGTGTTTGAGAATCAATCAATGGATTTTACTACATTAGTAGCAGAAGACAGAAAATAAAATATATGAACCTGTCACTGGCATAAGAGAAAAGAAAACAATGTATTTGATGGGTCTTAGGTGGTAAAAATATTTTTACAAACAAGGCAGTCTGAATTGCTATGAAAATAATTTTTCTCAAGTATTCATCAATTATAAGATCAAAAGAAGGAACTGAGAATATCCTGCATTGACTAGAACTTCTGATATTATCTTGGACTCATACAGAGAGTATATCAGTTAAAACTAGTGTTGTCTGCAGAAAAGCATCTATTATAGGTGTCAAAATTTGAAATGTATGACTTGTAGAAAACTACTTTGAAGTACTTGAAGGCAACTTTATGAAAATTAAAATGGTAAGTTGACGCTAAAAAAAAACATTCTTTAGAAAAATAATTAAAGGTATGGAATTTACAGACAGAAACCATTAAGAAAATGGTTATAATATGAGCATTTACCAATAACAATGTTCTGCTTTTGTTATTTTATAATATTGGAATTATCCTTGTAAGTTATTTGCTTGACTTCACAAAATTTTATTAAGTTTCAAAAGAAAAATGTTTTGTTTATTTATTTATTTTGAGACAGAGAGAGACAGAGAGAGAGAGCGGAGGAGTGGGGGAGGGGCAGAGAGAGAGGGAAATAGAATCCCAAACAGGCTCCACACTGCCAGTGTAGAGCCAGATCCGGGACTCAAACTCACCAACCGTGAGACCTGAGCCCAAACCAAGAGTCCAGCATGTAACGGACTGAGCCACCCAGGTACTCCTCAAAAGAAATCCTTTTAAAAATAGTTTTGAATATTAACAATATTATGGGTGTAACGATAACAAAATCAATTCAAATATTTTGAAAAATTCTATTATTTTAGCCCTTTCTTCTCTCAAAATAACTCCTTTTTGGAGACAAATTATGTGCTCCCTCAAGCCTTACAAACCATGGATTTTATTTCGATTTTTGGATTTGGGAGTTGAGACTGCTTCTCTAGGCTGTTCCTTCTTATTCTTACATCTTCACAGAACTTATGTAACATAGGTCAGAATATTAGTACTGCAAAGGTCCTTGAGGTCCAAAGACCTCAGTTTACGGAGAACTGGACATATAGAAAAGCACATGACTTGCCAAGGTCACAGAGGTTTCTATTTTCAGATTTGGGCATAAAAGACAGGAATCTCTTATTTATTTTTTGTTCTTTATTTTGAATGATGTGCTATTGTTGTTGTTGTTGTTAAAGTGTAAAACAAATGCATTTAATAGGAAATGCAGAAAGACACAGTGGAAGCAAAAACATGTCTCCTTAAAATCCAGATCTACTTTCCAGATGTAAACAAAGCTCATACCTTATTTTAATATACAATCTTTTAAACAAAAGATAAAGAATATAAAATATCTCAAATAATTGTGGAAGAGCTGTCCCACTGTACTTTTCCCTAGCCCAAATGAATCATTCTGGTTGTAGGTGCTTCAGTCTCCAGTAGGGAGGAGCACAGACCCAGAGCAGGTGGCACAGGAAGAAGCACCGGAGCCTGGTCCTTCACAGGAATTGTCAGAATGCCTCCTCTGGACGGATCCTGAGTCCCTGTGAAGCAGCCCCACACCAGGGCACTGGGGGAGCGGAGCCTGAGCTAGATTCTGGCCACACTTGATGGAACGTGTCTCCATGTTAAGTACCTCTGGGTAGAGCACAGAATGCACCTGCGCACGGGAGACCAAGAAAAGGAGACCCTATTTTTGATGGATGTATATGGGAGTTTTGTTTGGATGCAACATAGCACCATCCAAATGACACATTGTAAATAATTGTGTTAATGGCCCCATGGCTCAAAGTCTTGGCCATGATTTTGTATTACTTTTTTTCCTTTTTCTTCTCTCTTTTACCCCCTCTCTTTGTTCCTCCTTGATTCCTTCTTTCCTCTTTCCATCCTTCTTTTTTTTTGAGAAAAGAGACTGTCCAATTTCTTTCTGACACTAATTTCTTAGCAAATGTCATGGAAAACAAAACTATCAAATAAAAATCTCAAGTGATAGAAATCAAAGTAGAAAAAACCGGCAAAGATAGAGAAAATTTGGTTCTAAGTTTGGGACAACAACAAAAACAGGTTTCTGATGAGGTAAAATCCTCAAAATACCAATAGTCTTATTATTGAAAAGTTTCTAGAGATAGTAAATAATCAGTTTCACCATCAATGAATCATGTAGACAAGGAATACAATCTCAGTTTTTATATAGTGTCAAAATATTGCCTAGAATAGAAAATGAACTTCAGGATAATTTATAACATTTTTATGCATTCTATACCTATTCAACATTTAGCTATTGACATGTTTGAGGTGGGGAGGGGCGGGAGAAAAAACAAACTGAGTTTTTCCAAATAATTAGTTATGCCTAAGATAAGGTTAACTTGTTTTCTACACTCTAGCATCGGTTAGATATGGAATCCAAATTAACTCATGCATATTAAAATTACAAGCTTATGGAAAGAATGTTACTTGATGCATAACCTATCTTGAAGTATTAAGCTAATGCAAAATTTGCAGCTAAAATGTTGCTAGTCTGTGGAAGCTGTTCTCTAGAAACAGCACCCATGAGACCTATAGAAGGCAATGCATGCCTTAGGACACATTTACTGCAGGGGAGTAGCTTCTCTATCCCGCGCCTACCACCAGTGCTATTGATAAATACCTCCTTCATATATGTTAACATTTTCCTCAAGTGTCAGTACCGAATTTTCTAAAACATTAGTCAAAGGATAACAGGAAAACAAAAACATTTACCTTCATTGTAGATGTTTTGTTTTGACTGTCTTTTATAAAAATACTTTAGAGCATATTTACTGTGTTTTCCATCACAATGTCTGTCATATAGTGAGTACTACCCAGTAAGCCCTTTTTGAAAAAAATGAATGAGTAAATTATATACTTACAATCATTTGCTGAAATGTGCTTAAATATGCATATTTTTGATAATTCTATATAAGAATAACTAATTAAAAAATCTAATGCACAGATATATATTTTTGTTAAAGTTTTGAAGCTTCTTAGACTCAATAACTCTATCGGATTGCTATAAAATAAAAAAAATATGTATTGTATTTAGGAAGCTAATAATTTTGAATAGTTTGTAATACATGACATGCTTTAAATTTAAGAAAATTGTGAGAAGTATTTGCACAGCCAGAAGTTTTATTTTAATTATTTTTATTCATCAGTGGAAAAGTATTTTACTGGTTTCTATCTGCAGAAAGATAACCTTTTACTGTCCTGCATTTTGAAGTGCTTTACCACTGGATGCAAAGCTTAATGAATAATCAAGTGTTATTTTTGTCATGCATTTCAATTTGAGGCCATAAGTCTGTCTTGTAAGATAGTTTAAAATACAATGTTCTTGGAATTCTCTTCACTGCTTAACCTGACTTTTGGTGATGAATTTTCTGTTGTGTTATATGAGTCCCATCTGTTTTTAAGTATCAGCTCATCAGCTAGTTATTAATTTAAATCCCACTGAAAATTGCTGGAAGCTGACCAGTGTATTCACAGCATGACACTGAAACAGATCAAAATGACACACGTTGCAATAATTCTGGGAACTAATGTCCACAGGCAACAACTATAATTGTTCTTCACACTAGCAGACATTTTCCCTTTCTCGGGAGAATATTCTTAACATATGCATTTTAATTGACTTTAAGAAATGGTATAATGATGTCGAAGATGGCAGTGAATCTTTTGGACTACTACATTGCATGTGCAGCTATGTGCTGCACGTGAGCTAATGCTTTCAGTGTAAGGTGAACTAATGGTGTTTTATGAATGAGCTTTAATTCATTAATGATAAATGACACATCAATTAGAAATACATCCATTAAAACTGGCCATTCGAAATTAAAGATCTAAGATCTATCATTAAATAATAACATAATAAAAGAAATTACAGTAAAATGTATCCCTCCGAAATTATTTCTTCAAACAATATGGTAATTATATTTTTTAAATGAGAAAACATCAACAATCAAAAATTTGATTTTACCAATTACGTTTCTTGACTTTTCTATATATATCCTTCAGATGATTCACTGCAATCAAGTCATATGATTATCGTGCTAAATGAAATTCTAGAAATGACATAATTACTGTAACTATTTTAAAAAGGAATTACACATTTCTAAACTCCTTAATGCATTAGGGAAAATAATTACCATTTGAAGAATTGCTAGCTCTTTCTCCACTACCTCTCCCTATCCTCCTACATTGTATATTTGACCTGCAACTCCTTGCTCAGTTTTTATAATCCATATTGTCTTGTGATTTATATGTTGGTTTAATTGTGGACCTAGAATAAATGAAGTTTAGACAATGTGTTTTGTTTTGTTTACTTATTTTTTCCAGCTTTATTAAAGGATAATTGACAAGTTTGGACCATTTATTCTGAGACTATTTACACATTAATTCATATGAGTCATAGTGAAATGAAGTACTTTGAACTTTGTAAGTAACGTGTGGGCATTAGCCAATAGGCAGAGATGACCCATGTTCAGGGAAAGAATTTCCAAAATCTCTGCATGCTTAGTGATTGACCCCCAATGAAAACCCTGGAAATGAACGCTCAAATAAGGTTCCCAGGTAGCAACACATCACACATGTTATCACAATTGTTGTTGGGGGAATTAAATGCGTTCCTGTATGACTCCATGGGGATGAAACACCTGGAAGTTTGTGCCCGGTTTCTCTTAGATTTCAACCTTTATGTCGATTGTGCTGGTTTTCATTGTATCCTTTTACTGCAATAAACCATAAATGTAAACATAACAACTTTTCTGAGTTCTGCGATTCCTTCTAGCAAATCTTTGAGCCTGAGGATGGTCTTGGGGATCCTGACATAGTAAGATACCTTTAAATATGTCCTCTCTTTACTATACAAGTAACTTCAGTTCACGACCCAAATCACACCTCGTAACTTCTCAAATAGTCAATTAATGTGAGTTGCACCAAGGGGTGAAGGAAGTGAATTAGTGATTTTCAAACTTATTTTAGCTATCATGCCATATATTCAAGAGATATCAGAATTGCTTCCATCGGAGATGGTCGGCATTGGCAAGTGAAGACTCTTCTTTGTAGACACGGACCTCTCAGGCATCTACACGGAACTTTTAGAACTCCACAATCTTATTCTTAAAGCCAATAAAAGATGTAAAAATAACCAACATATCAAACCAACATATCTAAAGTTTACACAACCAATAAAAATATAGCAAAAAATGCATGCCAGCTTATCCTCAACTGGATGGAATTGTATCACACACTATATATAAGTAATGCAGAAACTCAGGATTGTAAAGTTTAAAAGAATCTCCTAAATGTAAAAAGTATGATCCTCCATTATATCTCTTTATCAGCAATAACTTCCCACATCGAAAGAAAAGATCATAAAAAGATACATATTTTCCTATATAAAAGAGAAAAACCTCTAAAATCTTTTGAATTCATAAAGAGTTCAGATATCCATCAGCAAAATTTTTTGATCTGGTATGACGCAATGTTGAATTACCCATGGATGTGATAATATGTTAAAGGCACTAGAGAGGGAAGAGCCACTTTTCAATATAAATGTTACAACTAAAAGCTCCATGTGCCATAAAAATAATGACATAACTCTGACAACAGCCCCTTTGGCTAAAAGACGGTCATGTTTTCTCGAAAACAAAACTGAAAACCAAAGATATGCTATAATAGATTAAATTTGTTATGGGTTCCCTAGGAAAAAAAAGGCTTTGAGAACATGTTCATACATTAGCAAAATATTTTAAAAGAAAAAAAGTTTCTCGTCTTTCTCTCCCATAAGCAGTGCTAAAATAATTTTATGTATGACTTTGTTGTGCAAAATTGGACTAGAATTAAATTTGTCTTGTCATACAGTTTATAATAAAGCAGATTAAGTTAAAAAAATGATTACCTGGTTACAAATAGTGAATTCCAACTCAGACTTAGAAAAATATTTATGGATAGACACTACCATTCATGCTCCTCCCTATATCTCTCAGTTTTTATACATACCAAAGAGAAAGAGAGTAATTTTTGAACAGACTATTCACTTAGAAAGTTTCTAAGTATAAATGGTTATCACACTGTTTACATAAAAAAAAATCCTTACAGGTTATAAACTTACCACAAAGGAAAAAAAAAACACTACATGAAGAAATTTGCAAAATGTTTTATCTCATAATTTGGGTGTATTTTTGTTAAGGGATCTTTGGTCTGTAAGTTTCTGGAAATCAATAAACAAAACATCTCCTACCCTCATGAAATTCATATTCACGTAATTTTATTTTAACATAATTAATCATTTTATAAATTGCATATAAGCTCTCTATATATTTAGAGAGCTCTCATAAGTAGAAAAGAATAAATGTCATCATAAAAAGGAAAAACTGTTTAGTGATAAAAATTATTAGATTACAAGTGAATATTACTGTACAATTCAAACAAATAAGACCTATCCTCTCATGGTAGAATAGAGATACATAATATTTGTTCATATTTTTAAAAATTGTCTCTAAGGTGCCTGGGTGGCTCAATCAGTTAATCAACCAACTCTTGATTGTAGCTTGGGTCATGATATCACTGTTGATGAATTCAAGCCCGGCGCTGGGCTCTGTGCTGACAGCACAGATTCTCTCTCTCCCTTTCTCTCTCTGCCTCTCCCCACTCACACTCTCTCCCTCAAAAATAAATAAACATATTAAAAAATTGTCCTTTGCAACCTTGCCTCTTGATGTTTTGCTAACAATGCCTCTTCTAACAATGCCTCTTCTAACAATGATTACGTGGAAGAAGGAAAGTGACGGCAAGCAGGAGGTCAGGTGTACAGAAGTGTGATGGGAGAGAACAAGAGACATCTCAGGAGCTGCAAACATTCTTTAGTCTGGGTCTTCATAAGACCCTCACATTATCTGTGGTTGTCCCCTAGAGCTATAAAACACTGCCTTTAAATATTAAGTTTCTATGTTAAGTTAATAATATATTCAAACATTCACACTAAGAAAAAGAAAGCCTTAGGGAAACTAAAGTATAAACAGATAATCTTTTGAAAAAAAAAAAAAAAAGTTCTGAGTCCTAGTTTAACATCCAGGGAGTCTTTTCACTGGAAAGTGAACTTTCCCATTTCAACGTTTGCATCCCAAAATTCAAGATAGTCAAAATAGGAAGATTACAAACATTTCAAATTATATCTTTTCTTAAAGGGGAAACATTTTCTCATTTTTTTTCCAGATAAGAAGTAATCATAAACATTGCAGTCAGTAGGAAGACCTATGAAAAGAAGAGATTCTAAAGATACATGGAAATTTAAACAAGATGATCTCATTGCTTAAAATATGCACGTTTTGGTAGAATACTTCCTTCATGTAAAGTAGGTATCAAAGTAGCACAAATGTAATTATTTTCAAAATTGAATTTACTTGCTGCCATAATTCAGCATTCAGAGGAAACGACAACATTAGAAAGGAAAGCATACATTAACTTACAGTGTATGTATAGATTGAGTATGATATAGAGTTTTTATTACTCTAAAAATTGTACAAGAGCAGTCAATCACATGGGCTTCTCAAATTAACATGTTTAACTTTTCTTGTGTCTCCTATTTCCCTCCATGGTGCCAGCTGACGCTCATGAAGGCTTCTCTGACCAGTTGTTTATATTTATTCTCAAAAATGTACTTATTGCTTTGAGGGCCAAATTTTGTTTATTCACTATTTTCCATTGTGGGGGCTGGGGCAGAAGGTAGTAACGAAGGCAAGATACCATGATACAGTCCAAGAACACAAGGAAGACAAAAAGGAACCTTAAGGGGAACAGCAACAGAGATAAAGGAATCAATTACCAGCATTGAGCCCAGAGAAGTGGAAGTAATGAACGATTGAGGTCTACATGGAAAAGGAAAGGGAATATCTTCAATGTTCCAAGATAATATCTTGGGGACAAATACATAATTAAAAGTGCTTTTTTTGTTATCTAATTTGCCATCCTTTTATTTATAAATAATATTAATATTATATTAATGTGATCAAGCACACAATACATTTTCTAATGTAAATATGCTTAATCTCTAAGTTATTACTTGGTCATGGCATATTTATTTTAATAACATACTGCATATGATATGATAATATCTAGTTTGGGATTGTTATTTTACTCTTGATGAAAATAGTCTATAGAATTTTTACTATGTCAACTTTTATTACAAAAATTATAGTTAATGCTAAATTAGTATATTTATCTTCTTCAGAAAACAAACACAACAACAAAAGATTTTATGATTCATTATTTGGTCATTTATTCTCCTGAGAGAACCATAAACTCAGTACTGATAAGTTAGAATAAAGAAGATCACAGACATTTCACAGGATGACATAAAACTATTTAAAAGTGTTCAGTGATTGGGGCGCCTGGATGGCTCAGTCAGTTAAGTGTCTGACTTCGGCTCAGGTCATGATCTCATGGTTTGTAACTTCAAGCCCCGAGTCAGGCTCTGTGCTGTCAGCTCAGAGCCTGGAGCCTGCTTCGGATTCTGTGTCTCCTTCTCTCTCTTCCCCTCCCCCACTTGTGCTGTCTCTGTCTCTCAAAAATAAGTAAACGTAAAAAAAAAAAAAAAGGGGTGCCTGGGTGGCTCAGTCAGTTGAGCGTCCGAAGGTCATGATCTCACGGTCTGTGAGTTCGGGCCCCGCATTCTGCTCTGTGCTGACAGCTTGGAGCCTGGATCCTGCTTCGGATTCTATGTCTCCCTCTCTCTCTGCCCCTCCCCTGCTTGCTCTCTGTCTCTCTCTGTCTCAAAAATAAATTTAAAAAAATTTTTTTTTAAAAATTAAAAAAAAGTGTTCAGTGATTATTTACCTCCCTTTACTGAAATTAAAATCTGTCTATTCAAATAATTGTATATTCTACGACCTTAAAAATTAAATTATACATCACTTGATTAAGCTTATTATCATTCCAATCATGTGAAGAGATTTGCATATGTTTCGGATTTAGTGTCAGTTAGAAGTTATTTCCTAAATCACTAACTGGATTTATATAATTAAAAAATACAATCTCTAGCTTTTACATAAAAGCCAATTATCAAATAAAACAATATTTTATTACTATTGAAGTTTATAAATATACCAGATTAAAAAAAAAAATCTTTAGCTTTAAGTTTCATTAACTTCACCAAACTAATATAGAATGTGAATTGAGGGGAATCCATATTTGACCGAATATACATGCTTAACCTCTTCCCCTTGCTAAATCCTTGCTGAAGTGACTAAATCAGTATAAAAAAGAAATTTCTGAGTCCTAGAATCTGCGAAGCCACCCCAGAGATGTATCCTGAACTTGAACTTAACAAAGATGGTACCAGTAGAATAACTTGGATCAAAGATTCAGACCTAGTAGTAAGGACAAAAGAAGACTCCCTGTTGTTAACTTCTGGAACATGGCAAAACCCCATCCTCACCAGCTCTGGAAGCACACCTGCAGAAAAGTCCTTCCATCTATTGCATTTGATGAGAAACCTGACAACAGAAGATCTAAGCTACTTGCTGCACGTAAGACAGAGATGAGAAATTGTTCCACGCCCGGTGCCAACATTAGGAAATGTGACTGTGGGCCCACCACCATCATGTCTATGGCATGGGAATCCTGGACATACTCTTTCTTTCCAAACAATGGAGAAACCTTCTTGCTGGCCCTTGCAACCTACCAGCGTGCCTTGTGGAGGATGATGCCTGCTGATCCGTTTCTGACCAGTCACTATGGAGTTGGGCTAACCACTGACTTCACTCATTCCATAGCTTAGGCCTTCTTAATAGGCAGATTAAGAATTGAGAATTCCGGGGGCGCCTGGGTGACTCAGTCGGTTAAGCGTCCGACTTCAGCTCAGGTCACGATCTCGCGGTCCGTGAGTTCGAGCCCCGCGTCGGGCTCTGGGCTGATGGCTCAGCGCTCAGAGCCTGGAGCCTGCTGCCGGTTCTGTGGCTCCCTCTCTCTCTGCCCCTCCCCCGTTCATGCTCTGTCTCTCTCTGTCTCAAAATAAATAAACGTTAAAAAAATTTAAGAAAAAGAATTGAGAATTACGTAAATGATCATATCCCGCGTTCATGTAAATGTTCTACAATCTGTATCTTCATTTATAAGGCTTGTTTAAAAAAAAATTCAACAGTATAAGATACATGGAACAAATATCTCAAGAGTGAAGCCAAACTGAGCAAAACACTAATAGTTAACAGTAATTAAGTGCTTATAATTTGCCAGGCACTGTATTAAGTGCAATTACATCTATTAGTTCATTTACTCTTTCCAAGAAGTCTAGTTCATAAATTAGTTTAAATAACTTGCCCAATGTCACAAGCTAGCAAGACATTTAGCTGAAATTTCAATCCATACGCTCTGACCCTTGAACCTAACCTCTTAACCACAAAGCTGATTGGTCTCCTCCTAATTGCACATGATAATTACCAGGGGTAGTAGTTAATAATTTTTTTTAAGTTTTCATATAGAAATACCCCCAACCTCCAACCTCAGACACTCTATGGACAGGACTTTGAATCAGAAATTCCCTAAGCTTGTAATATAATTCTAATGAGAGGCCAATGTTGAGAATTCACTGAACTCATGTTTGTATTATGCAGATTAGATGGATTTTACTGAAAAAGAAAAATATGAGAAACAAAAGGGACTTAATGTTGTATTATGTCCATATTTTCATCAAGAGTCAAGAATACATTAGGGCAGTGGATGTTTGTTGTTTTTTTCTTGGATTTATTCTACTTTCTTAGTATTGTGATTGTGCTTTGAAGAAACACTTCTCTAATCAGGCTATAATGATTCAGTTATAGAGGATGGTATTCCTTCTCCTAGCCAAGGAGTGGACATCCATTCAGAAAGAGTCCAACCAGGCACTATTTCTCTTTCAGAACTTGTAATCTTGACTGAATGACATGAAAAAGAGAAACAAGTTGGAGCTAATTTACTTAACAATGGGTTTGTCCACGAGCCCGTTCTATGAAAACCATTGGTTTCTATGACCTGTTCAAAGAATGTTGATTATCTTTCCTTACATGCACACACACGTATATGTCTATATTTATGCATATGTATATGTACATATACATATTTTTTTCACTTGTGTATTATTCTGAGTCACTTTCTCTTTCTTGGAAACAATAAATTTTAGTTGCAACAGATTTTCAAAACATAGAATTAATTGAAGGTCATAAATCTACAGAGAAACTAAAAATTTAATTAGCCATATTGCAATGGAATATTAGGAGTAGAATGTGATATTGACTTATAAACACTATGTATGAACAAACACTCATAGCTATTTGCCTCATGTCAACCATGTACTCACTTAACATGATTATTTTAAGTGGAGATTTAAAAATGATAAGAAATCTTGAACTGTGTCCTATGTTGGCTACATTTATAGCATCATATAAATTAAAACAAAAGAAAAAAAGGAGCCCAAATGTCTTTTGAGCAGGTAATGGGAATGATATATTAACCTTGTATTACTTTACCCCTAGGCCTGAGATCACTAAAATGAATGTTATCATTCATCTAAGGGTTGCTAAATTTCAGAGCCCATGAATCTACAGTATGAATAAGTCTGTTATATAAAAGATCCATTCTTAATATTGTATTTAAAAAATGAAATGCTAACAAATGAAAAAGGGAGGACATGCAAATAACTAATAAATATCACGCAATTATTTTTTTAAATAATGTTTATTGAACTTCCATAAAAGACCACTGAATATTAAAAATGTAATATACAAAAGTGATGGTGAAAAAGCAGAAGTTATAAAATGAACTCTGAAAGACAGAGGAGTAAATGAAAGAAAAATATATAAAACAATTTCAAGTGCAATATTGGAAAGATTAATGGAAGAATAAAACTAGTGGATATCATCAGGAAAGATCTAGAAAATAAAATAATAAAAAGATTGAAATAGCTATGAGAAAAGAGTTAAAATAAGTTAAAGGCAAAATAAGTATATTGAAGTTAGAATGGATCCAATATGCATCTAGTTAATTTTCCAGGAGAAGGTAGACAGAATAACAAAACAAAGCAACTACTTAAAGACATAATAAAAGAAAAATTTTCTAAAATAAAAAAGACATATAACTTCATACTAAAGGAAAAAAAAACTATTTAAGGAAAAATGTCCCAGGACATTAAACACCAAGATATATTGTCATAAAATTACTGGTCCTGAAGATAAATACAAATACTTTAATAGGTATTTTCTTTTAGTTAACCATATTGATAATAAATATACAGTATTGATATCAAAATTGAGCAAAAATTGAGCAAAATTTTAAAATACAAGCAAATCAAGCTTATACAATATAGCAAATTATATAAACTGTGCAAGCCTACATTTAAGACATTTTTTAAATTCCTAAAGAACACTGTCAAATTTTTAGAAAACTAATCATAAAAAAATCATGAAAAAAATCATAAAAATGTTTCTGAAAAAAATCATAAAAATGTTAATCTTCCATAAGCTAATTTATAAATTAATTTTAAACCCTAAAATTAATATACATTTTATTTTCAGAACAAAGCATCCTAAATTTCATTGGGAAAAGATAAATAAGAAAACTTATTACAAAGTAAATCAATGATGTAGTATTAACTTTATTAGGTGTTAAAATATGATAGAAAAGGGGCACCTGGGTGGCTCAGTCGGTTAAGCGGCCGACTTCGGCTCAGGTCATGATCTCGCGGTCCGTGAGTTCGAGCCCCACAGCTCAGAGCCTGGAGCCTGTTTCAGAGAGAGGGAGACACAACTGTGTCTCCCTCTCTCTGACCCTCCCCTGTTCATGTTCTGTCTCTCTCTGTCTCAAAAATAAATAAAAACGTTAAAAAAAATTAAAAAAATATGATAGAAAGTTTTAGTAATTAAAATATTAAAGGAAGAGGGGAAAAAGAGCTAGAACTTGAGGCTGCTTCTCCAAGAAAAAGAAAGATTTCTCCTGAATAGAAAGAAAAAAAAGTCTTTTCACTTTAGAATATTACTATTATTTTGACTGATTTTGAATTAGATATGCTTATTAGATGGAGAAGTTGAATCCATGCTAAATATATCATTGCTTCCATCTCATAATATTTCTTTTATTCAATTTTTTTATGTCTTTTATTAAAGTTTTATACATTTCCACATAAAGTTCTCGAGCACATTTTATAATGTTTATCCCTAATTATTTTATAACCTCTCCTGTTTCAATTTATTTTCCTGTTACATTTTCTCATGGTTTATTGGCGAGATAAGGTAACACCATGAGTACCTATGTATCTTATATCTTGTTAACCTAAGGGAAAAAAAATTATGCTTTCTAATACTATTTAAGTCACATCAAACTAAAGTCTGAACTAGTTGGAAACCATTCAGGTACCAGCTCTACCTAAATCTACAGAACAATGAACTCAAGATGTACCACCGAATAATTTTCTATACCATTGATCTGAAAGATTTACGTAGAGCAATGTCACATGCTCAAGTGATGTGGGGGTGGGTGGGAAAGAGGTCGTTAATTTTTTTCTTGTCTGGATTCTACATCCTGGACCCTCATGCAATCAACAAAATCTGCTGCCCTTGCAAGGAGAGTATTTGCTTTGATCAGGTTCTGTACCTCAAACATGGCACATAAAATTTCAAAGTGGGTTCAAATCTTTCATAACTACCGGAAAGTATTTATATCTCTTCTTTTTAACCTATTACAATCTGCAAATGTAAAAGCAAAATATAAAATCGAGATACTACATAACTGAGTGGCTATTTTAATAAAATTTGAGTTTATTTTTCAGAATTTTTTAATGTTTATTTATTTTTGACAGAGACACAGAGCACGAGCGGGGGAGGGTCAGAGAGAGAGGGAGACACAGAATCCGAAGCAGGCTCCAGGCTCTGAGCTGTGGGCACAGAGCCGGACGTGGGCTTGGACTCATGAACTGAGAAATCATGACCTGAGCTGAAGTCAGATGCTTAATCAACTGAGCCACTCAGGCGCCCCTATTTTTCAGAATTTGAGGGGAAAAACAAAACAAAACAGAAGTGCTTCACAGCTTTATTGTTCTTGTTCAATGTGGAGGGTTCAGGTAGGGGTCTCTCTAGCTAATTAACTATAAATTTATTCAAATCTGGAAATGATGCAGAAAATAAGAACAGAAATTAAAAAGGAAAAAAATTATACGAAAAATGACATACAAACAAAAATAAGAACTCAGGTCTGGAAAAATTATTATTAAAATATTTGACACAGGGGCTACTGGGTGGCTTGGCAGTTAAGCTCTGGACTTCAGTCATGATCTTACTGTTCAGAGTTTGAGCCCCTGCATCGGGCAGGCTCTGTGCTGACAGCTCAGAGCCTGGAGCCCATTTCAGATTCTGTGTCTCCCTCTCTCTCTCTGTGCCTCCCCCACTCATGCTCTCTCTCTCTCAAAAATAAATAAACATTAAAAATTTTTACATATTTAACAGAAACTTAACATATATTAACAGGATGAAAAATATAGATTTGATTATACTGTCTTATAATTACTAAACTAAGGGCCATCCCTAAAATCAGTCTATTCTTATGAAAATAAATAGTATCAGATGGGTGTTAGGGATATAGAAGTAACTCTCCACAAGACACTAGCAATTGAAAGTGGGCTTTGATAAAGTACCTTAGTTGTTCTGAAAACAGATCCTTCAAATTTTACGATGGTTTACTTAAGAGTTTTCATCAGTGACACTTGGTTTCACTGGCATAGATATTACATCGTTATTTCTGATATAGCAAATGACAGAATGCTAGCGCAGAAACTTTCCTACTAAGAATACTTAGAAATACTACCTACTGGATGAAAAATTACAAAAATAAAAAAATTCTTTCATTTATTTATAAAGAAAGGCTTTTAATAAGGTCAAAGTTATGTGTAGAAATGTAAAGGCAACATGCTAATTAAATGAATATTTCATAAACCTTATTTGTTTGTTTTTTAGAAAATTTCCCAAAATACATGACATTTTAATCTGAAATTTCTAATAATATTTTATATTTTAATATAATAATAGTTAATATAATATTTAATATAGTTATATATTTTAATATTTTATATTTAAAATATCTATAGCAATGTATAGTTGCATACAAATAAACTATTCACAACTGTAGCATTTAATGTACCTCGATTTTTCAAAGTTAAAGAGGTAGGAGGTAACATGTAGTTGTAGGACACATGAATTATTTTAATATTGAAATTCTTCAAAGTGGTCAAGGGCAATTCTTGAGAATAGTGAACCAATTCAATAAATATTTTTACACTCTTATTACAACAGAAAAAGAAGCAAGAACGTAGTTGCTTTGTACTATTGAGAATTATTTCATATTGCAAAGATCACTGTATCGATTAAGCAAAGTGTGGAAACATCCAGAAAGCAAAGGCACACAGGTCAGGATTCTATCTTGCCCAGAGTAAAAGGTTGTAATGGATAATGAGAAAAAGTAAATGAAAGTTAATTCTTAAGAGATACTTTAACAACTCGTTTTTTATCTCAGGTACCTAAAGAAAAAGAATAGCGACTACTAAAGATGAGCTCACATAGACATGAAACATTACAAACACATATGATAGGTTATTAAAATAGAAGCTTAGGGTAAGACGCAACTATAATACATATAAAATGGACTGAGAAAGGTTTCCAAATGCTGAATTTACCATGGAAATGATTATCCAACCAGAGCAAAGATAAATAAAGGGTCAGACTGTGTTCAAAGAAGAGGAACTTTAATAAAAGTTGTGGGTTTTTTGTTGGTGGTGGTGGTGGTGTTTTTTAGATAGCATTTGCCAAACAATGAGACCTCCTCATCACTATAGGGTAAAAGAGAACATTCAGTAATACAAGACATTAGAATGCAATCTAAAAAAATAGTAGAAAATAAATGTTTGAAATGGTTGAGGAACATTTTAAGAGTATAGAGAAACCATGAAAAAAATAAGATAGTGTGAAAAATAGAATGTATCATAAATGCTGATGACAGAATAATATATGTTATGTTCTAATTAAACATTCAATAAACCACAATTAGCTTTTTCTTATTGGATTTAATGGCAAATGGGACAATGGAGGAAATAAAAGATATTTTATGCTATGGTGCTTTGTTATAAACATTTATTTTTTTTTCATTTTTTTTAACGTTTTTTATTTATTTTTGAGACAGAGAGAGACAGAGCATGAACGGGGGAGGGGCAGAGAGAGAGGGAGACACAGAATCGGAAGCAGGCTCCAGGCTCTGAGCCATCAGCCCATAGCCCGACGCAGGGCTCGAACTCACGGACTGCGAGATCGTGACCTGAGCTGAAGTCGGCTGCTTAACCGACTGAGCCACCCAGGCACCCCTGTTATAAACATTTAAAAGAAACATCTTATTAAATACATTATACTTTTGACCAGGAGATAATTTTTCCCCACATTTTGTTAGTTATGCAGCTAATAGCCATTTAGAATGAAGGTAGACATGTAGTTTCTAATTTAAGTAGAATCTCTAAGTGCCTACCAATTCCAATCACTCTTACTTCTAAGTTTATTATCTACCAAAATTCACTGTCAATAATGTTAGTTAGCTCTCATCCCGGAAGACAACAAAAACTGAATTGTGCAAAACTTATATTCTCATTGCTTCCTCAACTTGACAGTTTCCAAATACCCAGTGAAAGCAATAGCCTTCGGGAGATGATTTTGACTATTAGCTTTATATACTGTCTTCGGTATATGTTAGCTTCGAAGCAGTTTTATATCAGTTGCATAAATCATAGCCATTCTCATAAACTAGAAGGGAAGAAAATATACCACCTGACTGCACTACAAAAGCAATTGTAAGTCTTCAGAAATACGACCAAATACTTCACAAATTTAACCAAATAAAACATGCATAAATCTAAGCTTTCTGAGTTTCCTCAGGGTGTATGTAAAAAGATAAGGCTCTGAATTGTGCATAAGCAGCTTTATTTCATTTTAAAGAGTTCTTTTTAGAATCAACTATTTTATACACCGTCAGGAAAATAGTTATGATAAATTTGAAGAGCAGTTTGAAAGTCATTTGAAAAAGGGCAATTCTTATTAGCACGCTTTAGTATTTGCTAATAAAATAATTAGAGCACAAAGTAAACTGATAGAACTTATGTGCATTTTAAATAAATATTGTAAAAAAATAGGGGAAAAATTACTATAAAAAACATGAATTCCACTCTATTTTATCAGAAGCTAAGATCAATTTTTCATGCTTTCACTCCAACTATTAATTTGAAAAATGTTTACTTCCATTTTCCTAAGTGTCCAAATACATAAGTAATACAGTGATCTGCAACCAGAACATGTTTTCCCATAGTGGATTTTGTGGGACACAGGTACCACAAGATAGTTTGTTAAAAAAGGATTTTGCAGTCATTTATGTTTATAAATACAAATTGAGACACAGGAGTGCCTGAGTGGCTCAGTCAGTTAAATATCTGACTCTTGGTTTTGGCTCAGGCCATGATCTCATGGCTTCGTGGGTTTGAACTCCGCATCGGGCTACGCACTAGCAGTGTGGAGCCTGCTTGGGATTCTTTCTCTCTCCCTCTCTCTGCCCCTCCCCCACTCATGCTGTCTCTGTCTCTCTCAAAATAAATAAATAAACTTAAAAAAATTGCAAGGCAAATTAGTGGTTACAAGGACAGGTTCTGGGGACCAATTGGCTGGATTGGAATTGCCATTTCCTAGTTCCTGAACTTTGTGTAAGTTTTTAAATATCAGGAGTCTCAGTTTCCTGAGTAAAATGGAGATAAAATTATACATTCCTTAGGGAAGTGTTCTTAGGATTAAATGAATTATTATGTGAACAACTACAACAGATACCTGGTACAATGGCTAATATGTGGCAATCTTGGTGATTCTGTCATGTAATGTTTGAAATGTTATTTCTCAGAGAAATGTTATTTAAATGTTATTTCTCAGAAAAAATAATATCGTTATGTGTTCAGATGAACCAGCATTCTGCCAAGTTTATTCCTTCTAGAATAAAAATGGAGACAATGGAGATATTTGTCTGATTCTTTCTTAAATGTTTTAGACTCCCCTAACTCCAGAATTCATGTTAATACAAATCCTTAAAGGAGAATTTCTATAAGAAAACCTATTATTCATTTATTGACTATTAGTTTTTAGATCCTCTCATATCTTGTTTTCTGTCTCAGATCTCCCTCCCTCTATTTCTGGAATCATCATTACCTTATTTTGAAAGTTAATGATGATTTTAATAACATAGTTAAAATCAAAAGGATTAGTATTTAATAGAATTTGTCACTTTGAATTATAATGATGTAAAATGTGGAAAGATATCAAAGATACATGATATGGTCTTACAGTAAGTTCCTATGTAAAAATACATTTTTCTAATTTATTCCATTTATTGGCCTTAAAACCTAAACATCAGTTTCAAAGTAATCTACAGTCAATGTCTTTTATTGAGATGAACCATGGAAGAAGTGACTCAGAAAATCTGATAATCAATAGCAACAACTTATTGGGGGTAAGAGGCAGCTATTTACCTATCAACAAATTCACTTTTGTAATCCACTGAATTCAAAATATAATGCATGCACATTTATGTTTAGTTTCCCTCAGATAGGTAGTATAGGACAAGTAACTTTCCTTTTGGCTCTTTCCTCAGGCCCTAAAACAAAAAACTGCACTGGCCCCAAATCTCATAACGTAGTCCAAAGTTAAAAATCATTCATGGTGTGTAGGCAAAAGAACAAGGGTGAAGGATCCTTGTCATCCGTCCTCCCCAAAAGAGGGTGTTTCTTCTACCCACACAGCCCATTGAGACAACAGAGTGGATTTATTTCAACAGATGTGGGTCAGGTGTATTATTACAAGAAGAAAAAATTATGCTAGAATGGTCCGCTGTCATATTTGAGTTTACAAAATCTCATATCAGGGCACCTGGATGGCTCAGTCAGTTAAGTGTCCGACTTCAGCTCAGGTCATGATTCCCTGATTCATGAGTTCAAGCCCCATGTCAGGTTCTGTGCTGACAGCTCAGAGCCTGGAGCTTGCTTCGGATTCTGTGACTCCCTTTCTCTCTGCCCCTCTCCTGCTCACTCTCTGTCTCTCTCTGTCTCTCAAAAAATAAATAAACGTTAAAAAGGAAAACTTAAAAGCTCATATCAAGAAATGCAATAAGGTAAAATTGTGGAAAAACTTGTCTTTACTTAAGGTAATTAGAATTTTGGAAATCTGTGGAAAAGATCAAAATGCACCAGAAACAGGAAAACAACTTGACGTAGCTCAAAAGTCTTAATATTGTCCATGTGGCAAACATTTTATTTCAATTAAGATTCTTAATTTATGATCTCCTATTGTTCTCCAGTATCTGAAAATGAATGATATATGACTTTTTTTAAAAAGATATAGAAAAGATAGCTGAGTTATTTACCTTATTACCTCCCCCTTTTGTGCTTGAATTTTCATGTTTCTTTTGATCTGGAAAAATATAATCATTTTCAGTATGACAAAAATTTAGAAGTAAAATTCAATGCAAGAGACTGCAACTATTAATGATAGAATTTTACATTATTATGCATTATATGTTCTTAAATTATGAAGTGATTTTAGATTTGCACAAAATATGCATAACCATTTATACTTTTATTTTCTCCCATATTTCAAAAATTACATGTTTATATACAACATGGTTTGAAATTCTTAGTGGTGAAAATGAGTGATGAAAAATTAGAAAATTACCTTATTGCTTGATTATTGTTCCATACATAGATTTATTTTTCATTTGCAAAAGCAATATCTGGATACCAAGATGCAGATTTTGGGGGGCATCATTTTCATTCAAAACCAAGCAAATAAACCAAACCCTCCAAAAAGTTTTGTTTTACTTTAAGCAGAAATCAGTGACACATTTTAAATAAATTATTTTAGCTTTGCAAAAGAATTTTATCATTTTTTTAAATTATCCAGTAGTTAATTCCCTTAAGTACATTATAATATACCTATGGAAAAATTATGTATAACATTTCACAAAGGGATACAAACTGTAGGCTTATAGAATATGAAAGCAGAAGGGAGTATAACAAAGGGTACGGTTGACTTTTTCATCCGACTTATCCATGGTCATGTGGCATGTAAATATTAAATTGAATCCCCATCCTGCATGTTTCTGCTAAACTGAATAACAGATCTTCTGATGATGATTCATGGAATTAAATAGATTATACATACCACAATTTATGTAAAATTAATCTAAGAAGTTTCAAAAACATTTGATGACAAGAGCAACTTCCTTGAAATAAAAGTTTGTACTTTGTCAGTTTTTTTTTAATGAAGTGTCCCCTTAGAGTGTCTAATATAAAATCAATTGTAGGGGCGCCTGGGTGGCTCAGTCGGTTGGGCGGCCAACTTTGGCTCAGGTCATGATCTCGCGGTCCATGAGTTCGAGCCCCACGTTGGGCTCTGTGCTGACAGCTCGGAGCCTGGAGCCTGTTTCAGATTCTGTGTCTCCCTCTCTCTGACCCTCCCCTGTTCATGCTCTGTCTCTTCCTGTCTCAAAAATAAATAAAACGTTAAAAAAAATTTTTTTTTTAAATAAAATCAATTGTATTTTCTTTATTGTTCTTAAGGTTTTGAACTATTATCTTTTGGTACTACATAATTTATTCTCATAACTTGCGTATTTAAATATGTTCTTTTGCCACAACCAAATTTAAAATTCATTGCATTCAGTACAATTACCACCTACTTTTTCCACCATACTGAACTATTTATTTGAACAAGAACATTTTAAAGAAGTTCAATTTTGTTCATTGTATCTTGAGGTGTAATTATGCAAGTCACTGAATTTTATAGTTTGTCTGTTTTACAATAAGACTCAATGGTCTGGCAAAAACACTGATATAAAAAGGCCATCAATTATCTCCTTTATTACAAACTACACTTTTAGTGTTCAGAGAGTTAACTATGAATGTCAGAATTCACTGGGTTTTACTTTTTTATGCTGAATAATGATAACCATCAAATAATCTGATCTATCTTGAGAATTAGATTTTCCAATAGGAGGTAAGAGAGAAAAGATGACCTTTGATAAGACCACTGATGGATGGAGGAATCAAATAAATACTGGGTGTGGCACTTCTACTTTCTATAAAAACAAAACCTGAGTGCTTTGAATACACTCGGAACTGACCTCACTTTATTTAACGGTCACTGTCTTAAATAATGATATTCTTACTGTTTCTCATATTTACAAATTAAATAGAGAATATAAGTGCTGTGATCTGAAACACTGTAAGTCATAAAATTGGTGTAAACATTGTTAAGAAGATAATATGGACATCAATTTCAGTCCAGGTCAGATCTCTCTCAAAAAAGCCATTGGTCTGTGAAATAAGCAACATATATTTCAGAGTCAGCAAATATTCCAAACATTTTAATTTCAACAATTATAATCATGTCAAAGCAAAATGGTCTACTTAATGTTTAAATTATGTCAAGTTCTATATCAAAGATGACTTTTGAAGATCATATATCAACATTCAAAAACTAAGTGTCACCTAAAAGGGATTAAGATCATCATGAAAACCATTGTAATTATAATTATAGGTGGAAATTGAAATTTTAAATTGAAACCCCTCTACTATACTTTTTCTAGCATTATAGTAGAATAACCTCCACTCAGCTGACTTTGCCAGATGACCTGGAAATTAATTACCAACACTCCTCCTCTCCATTTTAACTATTTCAACAGATTAATACATTTTAACAGGCTTTATTCTCTCAGGCACGTATGAAGAATGCAAAGGGCAGGTTTAGTCTTCTCATGATCTTCAACTGGCATTTTCTAATTCTATAACATGTCCTTCTTTAATTCATAATCTCCGTATCATTTGTTCTTCTATTCCCCATCCTCCTCCTTCTTTTATTCACTATTTTTCACTATTTCACCATTTTTCTCATTGTTTTTTCTCCCTAGCCTCTCAGCCTATTAAACAATCATATTGAGTGGCCGTTTGAAACACAGTCGCTGACCTAGATTTTGGCTAGTGGTTAAGAGTAAAAGTCTATTTGACTTTGAATATGTATTTTAATAACTTTTAACCTGAGTTTATTTCTTCCTAAAATAGTTTACAATTTTTTTGTGTGTGAATATTAGATAAGTACGTAAATTCTGCATCAAATAGATGGCAGATTATAAACACTCAAAAAAAAAGACATTATCACTAGTGGAAATAGTAATCGTAGTAGCAATAATATAATAATAGCTGATGCTTATTATTTCACCATTTCCTGATGATTCCTAGTCTGTGTTTTACATATATTAACTCATTTAGTCCAATAATAACTGTATGACATAGATGCTATTCTTTTTTTTTTAATGTTTATTTATTTGTAGAGAGAGTGTGAGCAAGTGGGAGAGAGGCAGAGAGAAAGGGAGAGAGAAAATCCCAAGCAGGCTCCACATTGTCAATGCAGAACCCAAGGCAGGGCTCAATGCCAGAAACCACGAGATCCTGACCTGAGCCAAAATCAAGAGTTGAAGGCTTAACTAGCTGAGCCACCTAGACACCCTCATAGGTGCTATTATTATCTCCATTTTATAGATGATAAAAACTGAGGCTCAGAAAGGTTATATAAATTGTCAGAGCATCTGGGAGGATTTTTGAGCCCAAGTACTTTTGTTAAGAGGATGTGGCCTTAACCACACATTATTAATAATAGCAAATGTCATTTTATCCAATGTGATATAACCTATTTTGTTTTTGTTTTGATTATTGTTTTCTCTTTGAATTTTCCTGAGTGATTTTGTTATTTATAACAGCTAAAATTCAGTATTTATTTGACATATATATAGATATATATATATATATATATAAAATCTAATAATTTGTATACAAAATATGTATCTTCAAATATACATCACTGATTAAAAAAAAAAGAACTTTTGTATATGTAGTAAGAAGTAAGAAATTCTGGATTATTTCCCTCTCATATTTTAGAGGAGGTAAAGAAAACCCAAATATTCTCCCTTGGGGTTATGGAGATCCTTGATCTAGGAGAATACTGCCTCCACCTAGCTGATCGCTGAAAGGCTACAACCTCTCTGAGAGGCGCCAAAATGGCAGAACTGCATGGAAGATTTTTTTGCATCTCTCATCCCTGAAATACAGCCCAATCAACACTAAAACATCTTACACACCTAGAAAACTGATTTGAGGATTAACACAACAATCTTCATAACCTAAACTGCAGAAGTCAGCAGGTACATGGTGAGGAGAGGTGAATTGGGGTAGACAGAAACCGTAGAGGGCAGGGAGATGTTTCTGCCTGTGGAGAGAGAATGGAGACAGGGAGATAGTATGGGAAAAGCACCCCCCTTATAGCAGCTGGAGAGAAAGTGGAAGAATGGAAATAGCCACAGGGGACTGAACAGAAAAGGGAGAAAGGAGAGGATTTAAATTCCATTAAGAGTCTATAAACAGGGCAAGCGCAGAGTCTGAAACTCTGCAGCTGGATACCTGATAGTGCTCTGGTGGGAAGATGAGTTCCCAGAAACAGAGAGCAAGGCCTGAGGCATCCTCAGGCCATACAAGGAGTGGCTATTTCCCTGCTGGGAGGACATTTGATAGAGGCTGTGTGGCCTCCCCACAGGCAAAGGTCCCAGTGGACCTTGGAGAACAACCACATTCGCTGGTGTTGGAACAAGGACGTTAAGGGTTAAGCCTGGTGCCAGATGTGTGTTGTTATTTTCCATAAACCCTGAAACGCTGTTGCTACATGATCATGTGAATTTTTCTGGGGAGCACTAGCACCCAGCTGTGGTCTCTAGGCATCTGTAGCAGCCTGGTCTCCCAAGCATTGCTGGGGGTGGGCTGACACCCGGCCATTACTCAGCGAGACCCCCGCACTGAGGTTCAGAACAGGTCAAAGCCGCAGTCCCTCAGAAGTGGGGGGTCAGGAAACAGAGCCCCATTTGAGATAAAACTCAGGAGGGAGGTGCCTGACAGTTTAGTCATGGACAATGTAGAAGCAGGGAGTGGATGGAAGCTGAAGACTAGGAAGGGTGCTTGATTGCTGTAGGTGAGAGCCCAGAGTTCTGATACTAGAAAGTGGATAGCTGTGTGATGCCATTTTCAACCCTCCCACACATGCACATACATGCCTGCAAGTGCCACAATAATCCACCCCAGTAAGCTAAGGAATACCATCTACTGGAAAATGGAGCTGTTGCACTAAGCCCCACCCAACAGGGCCAGCCACCTTCTTGAGGAATACCCCAAGTCTCTCCGCCTGCTTGGTTGAAGGACTATAAAGTGCTTCATTGTTTGATTTCTAGGGAAAAACAGATATAATTACAATTGTATTTCATTCTTTTTGTTGGTCTATCTATTTTTTTTTCCTTTTCTTTTCTTATTCTTGAATACAGAGAGAGAAAAAATATTTTTATTTTCCATTTTTATTAAAAAGGTTTTTCTTTAATTTTTTCTATTATATTTTTTATTTTTTTTGTAAATTTTAAAAATATATTTTACTTTCATCATTTCATGTTATTCTATTTTATCATATTCATTGTTTCAAATTTTCAAATGTTGTCCTTTTTTTCCCTTTACTGCTATTTTCTTATCTTTCCTTTTTTCTCTAATCTATCTCTAATCTATCAAGCTTTTTTTAACAACCAGACCAAAACACACCTAGAATCTAGCATCATTTATTTGATTTTTTGAGTTGCTTTACATTTTTAATTTTTTTTAACTTTATTCTTTTCTTCCTTCAAAACAACAAAACAAAGGAATTCACTCCAAAAGAAAGAACAGGAAGAAATCACAGCCAAGGAGCTAATCAACACAGATACAAACAAGATGTCTGAGACAGAATTTAGGATCATGATAATAAGAATACTAGCTGGGGTTGAATATAGATTAGAATCCCTTTATGCAGGGATGAAAGAAGTAAAAGCTAGCCAGGATGAAATAAAAAATGCTATAACTGAGCATTATATATAACTGACAGCGGCAAGGATGGAGGAAGCAGAGCAGCAAATCAGCAATATAGAGGACAAACTTATGGAGAATAATGAACCAGAAAAAAAGAGGGAGACTAAAGCAAAAAAACACAATATAAGAATTAGAGAATTCAGTGACTCATTAAAAAGGAATAACATCAGAATCATAGGGGTCCCAGAAGATGAAGAGAGAGAAAAAGGGTAGAACATTTATGTGAGCAAATCATAGCAGAAAACTTTCCTAACCTGGGGAAAAACAGACATCAAAATCCAGGTTACACAGAAAACTCCCAATAGATTCAACAAAAATCAACCATCAACAAGGCATATCATAGTCAAATTCACAAAATACTCAGGCAAGGAAAGAATCATGAAAGCAGCAAGGGGGAAAAAAGTCCTTAATCTACAAGGGAAGACAGATCAGGTTCATAGCAGACCTATCCACAGAAACTTGGCAGGCCAGAAAGGAGTGGCAGGATATATTCAATGTGATGAACTGGAAAAATATGCAGCCAAGAATTCTTTTTTTTTTTTCAATATATGAAGTTTATTGTCAAATTGGTTTCCATACAACACCCAGTGCTCATCCCAAAATGTGCCCTCCTCAACACCCATCACCCACCCTCCCCTCCCTCCCACCCCCCATCAACCCTCAGTTTGTTCTCAGTTTTTAAGAGTCTCTTATGCTTGCAGCTAAGAATTCTTTATCCAGCAAGGTTGTCATTCAAAATAGAAGAAGAGATAAAAAGTTTCCCAGACAAACAAAAATTAAAGGAGTTCATGACCACTAAACCAGCCTTGCAAGAAATTTTATGGAGGACTCTCTGAGGGGAGAAAAGATGGGGGAAACACACAGACACACACACACACACACACACACACACACACACACACACCAGAAATGACCAAAAGCAAAAAAGCCTAGAAAGGACCAGAGAACACCACCAGAAACTCCAACTCTGCAGGCAACATAGTGGCAATAAATTCATAACTTTCAGTACTCACTATAAATGTCAATGGACTAATGCTCCAATCAAAAGACATAGGGTAACAGAATGGAAAAAGAAAACAAGATCCATCTATATGCTGGTTATAAGAGACCCATTTTAGACCTAAAGACACCTTCAAATTAAAAGAAAACCACCTAGGGGCGCCTGGGTGGCGCAGTCGGTTAAGCGTCCGACTTCAGCCAGGTCACGATCTCGCGGTCCGTGAGTTCGAGCCCCGCATCAGGCTCTGTGCTGACGGCTCGGAGCCTGGAGCCTGTTTCCGATTCTGTGTCTCCCTCTCTCTCTGCCCCTCCCCCGTTCATGCTCTGTCTCTCTCTGTCCCAAAAATAAATAAAAAAACGTTGAAAAAAAATTAAAAAAAAAAAAATAAAAGAAAAAATAAAAGAAAACCACCTATAATGCTAATGGTCACCAAAAGAAAGCTGAAGTAGCCATACTTATATCAGAAAATCTACTTTTTAAAATAAAGACTGTAACAAGAGATAAAGAAGGACATTATATCGTAATTAAGGGATCTATACACCAAGAAGACTTAACAATTGTAAACATTTGCACTCCAAATGTGGAATGCACAAATATATAAATCAATTAATCACAAACATAAAGAAACTCATTGATAATAATACCATAATAGTGGGGTACTTCAACACCCCACTTACAGTAATGGTCAGATCATCTAAACACCAAATCAACAAGGAAACAATGGCTTTGAAGGATACACTGGACCGGATGGACTTAACAGATATATTCAGAATATTTCATCCTAATGCAGCAGAATACACATTCTTCTCAAGTGCACATGGGACATTCTCCAGAATAGATCACATACTGGGACAAAAATCAACCCTCAACAAGTACAAAAAGATCGAGATCATACCATGCATATTTTCAGAAAATAATCTATGAAACTTGACATCAACTACTGAAAAAAATCTGGAAAGATAAATACTTGGAGACTAAAGAGCATCCTACTAAAGAATGAATGGGCTAACCAAGAAGTTAAAGAGGAGATTAAAGACTACATGGAAGCCAATGAAAATGATAACACCTCAGCCCCAAACCTCTGAGATGCAGCAAAGACAGTCATAAGAGGGAAGTATATAGCAATCCAGGCATTCCTAAATAAGGAAGAAAGTTCTCAGATATACAACCTAACCTTATACATTAAAGAGCTGGAAAAAGAACAAGAATAAAACCCAAAAATAGCAGAAGGCAGGAAATAATAAAGATTAGAGCAGCAATCAATGCTATCGAAACCAAAAACAAACAAAAAAGCAAGCAAGAAAAACAGCAACAGTAGAACAGATCAATGAAACCAGGAGCTGGTTCCTTGAAAGAATTAACAAAATTGATAAACCATTAGCCAGTTTGAACAAAAAGAAAAAGGAAAGGCCCCGATAAATAAAATCAAGAATGAAAGAGGAGAGATCACAACCAACACAGCAGAAATACAAACAATAATAAGAGAATATTATGAGCAATTATATGCCAATAAATTGGGCAAAGTGGAAGAAATGGAAAAATTCCTAGAAACGTATGTAAACTACCAAACCTGAAACAGGAAGAAATAGAAAACTTGAACAGATCCATAACCAGAAATCAAATTAGTAATAAAAATTTCCACCACCCCCCCCTAAAAAAAGAGTCCAGGGCCAGTTGGCTTTCCAGGGGAATTCTACTAAACCTTTAAAGAAGAGTTAAAGCCTATTCTTTTGAAGCTGTTCCAAAAAATAGAAATGGAAGGAAAACTTCCAAACTCATTTTATGAAGTCAGCATTACCTTGATTCCAAAACCAGATAAAGACCCCACTAAAAAGGAAAACTATAGACCAATTTCCCTGATGAACATGGAGGCAAAAATCCTCAATAAGATACTAGCCAATGGGACCTAACAATACATTAAAAAAATTATTCACCACAAATAAGTGGGATTTATACCTGGGACACAGGACTGGTTCAGTATCCACAAAACAATCAATGTTATACATCACATCAATAAAAGAAAGGACAAGAACCACATGATCTTCTCAATAGATGCAGAGAAAGCATTTCACAAAATACAGCATTCTTTCCTGATAAAAACCCTCAAGAAAGTAGGGCTAGAAGGATCATACCTTAAGATCAAAAAAGCCATATAGAAAAGACCCACCACTAATATCATGCTCAATGGGGAAAAACTAAGAGCTTTCCCCATAAGGTCAGGAACATGAGAGGGATATCCACTATCACTACTGTTATTCCACATAGTATTGGAAGTCTTAGCCTCAGCAATCAGACAACACAAAGGAATAAAAGGCATCCAGATTGGCCAGAGGGATGTCAAACTTTCACTTGTCACAGATGACATGATACTCTATATGGAAAACTCAAAACATTCCACCGAAAAACTGCTAGAACTAATCCATGAACTCAGAAAAGTCGCAGGATATAAAATCATTGCACAGAAACCAGTTGCATTCCTATACACCAATAATGAAACAACAGAAAGAGAAATCCAGGAATTGACCCCATTTACAATTGCACCAAAACCATAAAATACCTAGGATTGAACCTAGCCAAAGAGGTGAAAAATCTATACACTGAAAACTATAGAAAGCTTATGAAAGAAATTGAAGGAGACACAATAAAAAGGGAAAAATATTCCATGCTCCTGGATAGGAAGAACAAACATTGTTAAAATGTTGATACTAACCAAAGCAGCCTACATATTCAATTAAATCCCTATCAAAACATCACCAGCATTCTTCACAGAGCTAGAACAAACAATCCTAAAATTTGTATGGAACCAGAAAAGACTCCCAATAACCAAAGCAATTTGAAAAAGAAAATCAAAGCTGGAGGCATCACAATACACAGACTTCAAGATGTATTACAAAGCTCTAATCATCCAGATAGTACGGTACTGGCACAAAAACAGACACTCATATCAATGGAACCCAATAGAGAACCCAGAAACGGACCCAGAAACATGGCCAACTAATCTTTGACAAATCAGGAAAGAATATCCAATGGAATAAAGACAGTCTTTTCAGCAAGTATAGTGCTGGGAAAACTGGACAGCGAACAGAGACATGCAGAAGAATGAACCTGGACCACTTTCTTACACCATACACAAAAATAAACTCAAAATGGATGAAAGACCTCAATGTAAGACAAGAAGCCATCAAAATCCTCATGGAGAAAGCAGGCAAAAACCTCTTTGATCTTGGCCACAGCAACTTCTTACTCAACACGTCTCTGGAGGCAAGAGAAACAAAAGCAAAAATGAACTACTGGGACCTCATCAAAATAAAAAGCTTCTGCACAGTGAAGAAAACAATCAGCAAAACTAAAAGGCAACCAACAGAATGAGAGAAGATATTTGCAAACGACATATCAGATAAAGAGTTAGTATCCAAAATCTATAAAGAACTTATCAAACTCAACACCCAAAAAACCAATAACTCAATGAAGAAATGGGCAAAAGACATGAATAGACACTTCTCCAAAGAAGACATCCAGATGGCCAACCGACACATGAAAAAATACTCAACATTACTCATCATCAGGGAAATATAAATCAAAACCACAATGAGATACCACCTCACACCTGTCAGAATGGCTCACATTAACAACTCAGGTAACAACAGATGTTGGCAAGGATGCAGAGAAAGAGGATCTCTTTTGCATTGCTGGTGAGAATGCAAGCTGGTGCAGCCACTCTGGAAAACAGTATGGAGGTTCCACCAAAAATTAAAAATAGAACTACCCTACATCCCAGAAATTGCACTACTAGATATTTATTCAAGAAATAGAGGTGTGCTGCTTCAAAGGGGCACATGTGTCCCGATGTTTGTAGCAGTGTTATCGACAATAGCCAAAATATGGAAACAGCCTAAATGTCCAACGACAGATGAATGGGTAAAGAAGATGTGATGCGTACACACACACACACACACACACACACACACACACACACACACACACAATGGAGTATTACTTGGCAATCAAAAAGAATGAAATCTTGACATTTGCAACTACGTGGCTAGAACTGGAGGGTATTATGCTAAGTGAAATTAGTCAGTTAGAGAAAGACAAATATCATAAGAGTTCACTCATATGAGGAATTTAAAATACAAAACAGATGAACATAAGGGAAGGGAAGCAAAAATAATATAAAAACAGGGAGGGGGAAAAACATAAGAGACTCAAATATAGAGCTCAAACAGAGGGTTGTTGGAGGGGTTGTGGGAGGGGGGATGGACTAAATGGGTAAGGGGTATTAAGGAATCTATTTCTGAAATCATGTTGTACTATATTCTAACTAACTTGGGTATAAATTAAAAAATTAATTAATTTAAGAAATATCTAAAAATTAAATAAAATGCCATGTTAAAAAAAAAGACTATACCTCTCTAAGTCAGTAGCCTGTTTTATAATGTACTTTGATACATAGATGGTGTAAAAGATGGAAGCTTTGAAATACATCTACAATTATTTAGAAAAATTATTGTGTATGTGCATGTGTTCATGTGTATGTATGTAGTAAATATAGAAGGCAATCAAAACCATGTCTAGAAATAAACTTTATATTAAATTAATACAGATTTGTTACCAAATTTATGTTTAATATTTGGAAAATAGCAAATGTTTTAAGATATTTAAAACAAGTAAAAAGCTGGATTAATCATTTATTGCTGGAAATTAAATTATGAAATCTAAACTTATATTGATATCTAAATAAATATAAGGGTAGACATAAATTATTTCTCTGGTATAAGGGAAAGGTATAGAATGAAAAATATTACATAAAGACAAGAGACAGGACAGTGAGAAAGATTATACATGTTAATTAATATAAAGGTAAACATAATGTTTCTCCATATTCAATACAAAAGTACAATGAGTAAAGGAATTTCAGGTTTTTGTTGGTTATGGTTTTTTCTTCTTTTTTTTAATAACTGAGCTTGATCTGATAAAACCACTTTGGGTGGAAAACATTTAAAGACATATTACAAAAAATGTTGTTAAAAGTTGGAAACTGACATTTGTTGAGCACTTATGTGATAGACATTGTAGCCCTATGTATTTTTAGTCAGGTCTTTTGTCAAATTTCTGAGGGAAAGATGAAGGGGAGTCGGTGGGGTCTGTTACATTCTTAAGAGGAACCTTACCCCCAAAGGGGTTTGCTGTGGTCAGATGCTCCCAGCATTGTTCCAAAATTTGTGTTTTTCCCCACATAGGAACCTCAGGTACTAATCTCTCCCTCTCTACCTACTGAAACCTATCTCTTCCTATCATATTCCTCCCCTCCAAACACATGACTCCTAACTGCCGTTAGTAATTCCGACCTGATCTTAAGTGCTTTCTGCTGAAGGGGGGCAGTGACAGGGGAATGGCAGTCAGGGCAGGTTCAGAGGTCAGTCCAGAGGTCTGATATAAAGGGAGGGTGTTTGGAACATCTGGGCTAGGAAAACTTTCTTGGATGTCTTATTTTTCTGCATATGTGATGACATCTATGAATGACGTATAAAAAGAGTATCAGACCTACAAGTGTTAATATTCCAAATGCAATGCCTCCTAGGAAAGGAGCCACACCATTGGAAGGAAAGTCACATTGTAGCCATCCAAAACATCCCTGGCATGTCTAATCATATTTTCTAATCAACTTAACCATAGTTCTTCCTCCCTCTCCCATATTTTTTTGGATCCGGTGATACTGTTTATTGGAATAATTAAGCACCTGAACTAGTTTTTGGTTCTCAATACTCAATTTCTCCTTTGACCATCCAGTTTCCATAGGAACAATTCCATGAGGCGATTCTACCTCAAGGAATGATTGATCTTCCATATCCAGATTACTACAAATTTTGTTAATCTGTCCTGGAGCTAGTAACATTATAGTCCCTAATTCAGTTGTAATGTCCCTTTCTAACAAGGGAGTGGGGCTCTCCGGCATTAGGAAAAGGGAGTGTGAAAGACCAGGTCTTCCCATATGTTTCCCAGTGGCTGAGAGAAAAATTTAGTCATAAGCTTTCTGGAGATGCCTCTAATCATTACACAGCATTTCGATAGTTGGCTGGGAGTGGAAAGGAAGACAGAAAAGGTGGCTCTAGTGTCAAAAAGGAAATCAACCACTTTTCCTTCTGGGTTTCCAATAGGCAGTTGGTTTGGGGGAGCCACTGTAAAGACCCTCAGGCCTGGTCAGTCCCTGTCAGGGACATTGGTTGTCTGAGCTCTCATTGATTGAGGTCCCTGAGGTCATTCAGATTTCCAGTGATTATCTCCACACAAGAGGCATGGCTTAGCAGGTTTCAACTTTGGACATCCCCTCTGAGGCTATTCTCCTTTCCAGGGTCCTGAATGGCCTCATAAATGGCACTTGGTGCCAAGACCTTGGGAAGTCTGGTCTGACATTGTATGTAAGGCTGTAACTAAGGCCTCAGATTTTTTTTTTCTTAAGACTCCTTCTCTGTTTCTTATTTTCCTCTTGATCTCAGTTGTAATATACCCAATTGGCAGCTTATAAGAGCTCCTCCAGGGTCCCTTCTGGGCTAACAGCTAATTCCTCTGAATATCTGGGGCCAAGTGACAAATTTTTCCTTTAGAATTGTCTTGACCTCAGGGGCATTAGGGGAGATAGCCATATGTTTAATGGGAGCCCCCCCCCCCTTAACCTTTCTAGGAAAGCCACTGAGGTTTCATCCTGTGTCTATTAGATACAGGCTAATTTAGCATAATTTAAGGCTTATCCTTAGTTCTTTTTAATCCTTCCAAAATACAGGTTTGGAAATGGTGGTGACACCATTCCCCAATGGGATTATCATAGTCCCAATTAGGATCTTGGTGTGGGACTGCCTGGGCCCCAGGAGGGAACTGGAAGTTCCCTACAGGACCTCTAGTCCCATGATAATTAATGAGTTGCTTGTCCTATATCTGTTAGCCCCTGAAGAACCCCATGCTTCTCTGTCTCATTAAGAGTCTGAGTCAACAAAAGCATTATATCTTTCCAGGTCAATTCAGAAACATATGTAATATTCCAAAAAGCATCTAAATACTAATCCAGATCATCAGAAAATTTACCTAGATCTCCTTTTCTCTGTCTTAAATCTCGTAATGAAAACGGTACTTGTAATCTTATCATAGTGGCGCCTCCTTGCATCCCTCCTCCTGGCACTCCAGCTTCTTGTAGGGAAACAAGTATATTATGTGGTGGGCCTGGATAAGGTGGGCAGCAGGGAGCAGAAGTGCATGTTTTAAGTCTGGATATATAGACGGAGGACCCGAGAAGGAAGAGGTTGAGGTGAGAGACTTCCCTTACTCCCTCTCTAGGTCCGCTTTGGGTACAAGCAAGGGGCCCTTAATTGTTTCCCTTCCTGATGGCTGGACTTTAGAAAGGACTGACATTAAATCAGGATTGACCTCACATTGCTTACACGCATCTTGATTTTTTCTTAAGTCCCCAAAACACTGAACATGAGAGACTTCTCCCCATTTCTCTCATGTTTGCAAAACAAGCCCAACTGTAGGGTAGTATCATAATTGATATTTCCCTCTGGCGACCAGGTTTTCTCCTCCAATTTGTATTGGGGCCAAGCCTCAGTGCAAAAGAAAATGAGTCACTTTTTCTTTAGGGTTTGTGGATCAAAATCATCCCAACTTTTTTAGAATGCATCCCAAAGGAGTACTGCTCTTTGTTGGAGAATTGCTCATCTATAGGAAAAAGAGGAAAAGGTGTCCCTCATCTTAATTTCCTATAGCTGGCCAGGAGAAACCTCATCTCCTGATCCCAGTTGTTGGGCAGGAGAGTCTCCTCTTGGTTGGGTATGCTACTGGCAGCTAAAAGCCAAAAGCCCTGTCAGTCTTATGAGGTGCTGGGAGTAGTCGCTCTTACCCGGGCTTGATTCCACCTCCAAGAGCTGACCTTGTCTTTCTTGATTTCCCCTACCCTTTCTGCTTCCCGCCCGTGGGACTCTGGGGGTATCTACTGTGACCAAAGAAGACTCCCCCTGGTTGTCGAGGGATGTACTAGCTTTATTGTGGCTTGACAGTAATTTACATATTGGTCATTAGCCACCTTGAGGAGGGCAAAAAGGGCCAGAGTCAAGGTCTACTCTCCTGCCTTTTTCAGCAATGCCCACATAAATATATTCCAGCCATGTATGTGTCCATTTTAAGGTCTTTAGATTGGTATAAGTCATATACACTGGGTTAAGTGTAGCAAAATGGGTCCTATGTATCCTGATAAAAGCCCTTCAGATATCACAGTCCTCCATCCCTCATATGGCACAGGAAAGCCTTCCTCCGCCTCACGGAAACAACACAAATGTGGAGCATTTGGAGGCTGGCAGCCAAAGACATTGCCATCATTTTCCCAGCCTTTGGATCAAAGCAGGGGCAATTTTAGTCAGAGCCTAAGCAAAACAACTCAAAAGGTCATGCTGTCCTGCCCTTTTGGTTAAAATCATACATCTTTTCATCTTTCTTTTCCAAGACCAGTAAGTACCAAGAAGGGGTCCTGTATATTCTCTCCTGTATATCCATCAAATGTACGGTAAACCAGCATTTTGAAATTGATGCTAAAACACAAATTAAGAGACAGAAAGAGGAGAATTCTAATGAATACTCAAAGGGAAGGTCAGGGATCAGGTTCTGCTAACAGCCTTCAGGCATCCACCGAAGAGTAGCCTTGGTCAGGACCCTTCAATTGCTGTTTGGCGTGCCCTGAGTCCCATGCATCTAGGGGCTCTTCTTGAAAGGAAATTAGGGTTCCATCACACCAAGTTCCCAACTATGTTGGGGGATCAGATGAGAAGAAACACAAGGAGCCTGTCATGAAGACTTTAGAATGGCAGCCAGGCTATTCTCTCTCAACTGGCTGATGGGTGCCCATTGTTTGGTCTGAAAATTTTATTTAGGATAGAAAGAAAAGAGGGGATATCAGCTGCTCTTTATTAATGGTTAGAAAATGTTGATATCCTCGGGCGAGCACTCAAAGAAATGTTGCAGGATTTTTACCTCAATACCTGGAGTTTGTTGCCTCACTGCTTTGAAGAACGAAAAGGTGGACACAAAATAAGCACCAGGCAAAAGTTTATTAGAGTATAAGAAAGGAAGAGTAGTATGAAAGCTGTCTTAGCAGAGAGGAGCATTCGAAGGTGAAAACCTGTGACTACAGGCAAGGGCCCTTGTTTTATAAGGTTCTGGTTGCCCCCCCTTCCCTTATCCATTGTTCCTTGATAACTCTAGGTGCTGGGTTGTGTATTCCCGATTGGCTCGATTCCATCGTGGGAGGAGTCGACTATCGGTCGTATTGTCCCTTGTATAACATAAGTTTTATGGTTTACTTCTTTTAGTAGCTATTCTGATTGTCAAATTCCTGAGGGGAACCTGAGGGTGAGTAGATGGTATCTCTTACATTCTTACACCATCGGGGGTTTGCTGTGGTCAACAGCTCAGAGAATTGTTCCAAAATGTGTGTTTTTTTCCCCACCCAAGGGACGCAGGTCCTAACCTTTCCCCTCTGCCTATTTTATCCTATCTTTTCCCTATTATAGTAATAGGATAAACTTGAATCCACTATTCGTTATTTCAAGAACCACCTACGTCAGACCCTTTTGGTAGTTACTCACAGTTTTCCTACCCTATTTTTTTTTCTTTTTTGTCTCTCTTTAGAGAGGCTAAACATGTCTGATATTTTATTTCTCAAATTCCTTTGCAGCTAAAGGCACCCAGGTGATTCAGTTCTGGACAATGGGACATGCCAGAAAGTCTCCTGGAATAGTAAGAAAACTATTTTCTTCTCTGATAAATTAAAGGAAGGAAGAGGAGAGGAAGGAAAAAAGAGGAAAGAGAGAAAACCTTGCCCACATTCTTTAATTTTTACATGGATGTGAGAGAATCCGATGCAGATTGCTCAAGTAGTCAAATTGTGACCATGAGAGCAAAAGTCAGTAGAATCAAACAGACCCCATTACTCCTACCAGAACCTTCTGAAGAACCCAGGAATTATCCACTTCTAGCTATGTTATATGAAACACTACTGATAGTGATACTCTTGGCTAGTTGTACCTGAGGTGCTCACCTGGGCCCATATTTACTCATAGCAACCTGCACAGACATCCCCACCACCACCATTAGTGTAGCAGGATTCTCGCACAGAGAGTCGTGACACAGAGGCTTTTCATGCTAGGAGGCAACCTTATTCGTGCCACCACGGGTTCAGTTGGGTGGGTCATTAATCCCCGAAAAACTGAGCCTCAAATCCCGCATGGTGCAACCTTTTATGCATTTCCTACTTTGTCTCCCATATATGAGTAACGTATAGACATACAGTCTGACTGGGTGGTCTCATGTTACAAGGTCGTGATGGATGTCAGGTACAGACACACAGAGTCATGAGGGATGTCACAAACGCACATAGATAGGTTGCTTTCACTTATCTTGAGGTTTCTTTTCTCCCACATTCCTTAGCAACGGAACCCTAACACATTAGGGCCAATGTTGTAGCTAAATGGGCTCTTGTGGTTTTTATTATGATTGCAGGACATACCTCAGCAAAACCATCAGAGATCTTTGCAGAACAAGATTCATTACTCACAAGTCCTAGGTCCCACACAGCAAGGTCCCACATGGATAAAGAAAGAGAGAGAGAGTATGGACCTGGAGCTCTGCCTTCATAGGGTCTAATGATGATGTGCTCAAGGTTTCACAGATTCACTGTATTTTGGCAAATTTAATGCGTTAGAGTGGGAATTAATGGTAAAGGAGAAACATTCACTAAATCAGTCAGTTATCCAGGTTACCCATGGCTTTCTAAAAGAGGAACTTCAAGGGTGGGGGTGGCCTGGTTCATTATCTAATTGTTTTTCTAATAGCTGTGTCATACAGCTGGCAATGTTTATTCCAGATGGATGTCTTTGAGATAGTTGTGTTAGCAATCAACAATTTAATGTCCATCAATTACAATATAATCAGAAAGCTTAATGTCAGGCACTTACATAACACTGGGCAACAGTTGTGGCATCCAGCAGGAGGACATGTGACTTTCTCCTCAAATTGGGTCAAGGTCTTACCAGAATATTCCACTGCCTAAAGCCCACATTGTAAAGTTAAGAACCAATCACAATGAGTACATTAATCAGGGGAAGGAGGAGAAAGGAAATAACAAATTAATCGAGATATATTTATGAGAGGAGTATGTGATCATTCAGAAATAAAACGCACAAAGCCATCATAGTCTTTGTTCATGTAACTAGCCATGAGGCCTTGGTTGATATTTATAACTATTGTTTTGTTCCTACACTTCACACATTTCCTTTTGCCATAACCCCTTGAAACATAAATATTTCTGCATAAATGCAAGTCACTCGTTTCTGCTTCATTATAAGTTTTTTCTTTCAAATTCTTTTGTTATTCCTGTGCATTACTTGATTGTTCAAAAGATTTTCATATTTTTTATAGACATGATAAAAAGAATGTTTCCATAGAAAACTAAAATAAGTTTTCTATGCAAAAATGTACTAATATTAACATTGTATTTCACTGTGTTCTGTTAAGAATCAAGAATGCAAAATATTTTTGTCCAAAGCCATATGTAAGAGATGATTCTGGGAACTTTTGTCTAATAATTATAGTTAACAGTATAATAACTATTGTATTTTAAGTATGATTATGTAGCAGGCTATATATAAAACCATTAAACTTGATGGTTCTGGCTACAAAAATGAGTTAAGAAAAAGAAATAAAAGACACATATTGGACAGAAAGAAATAAAACTATCTCTTTCATAGATGACATCTTAGGAAAACCTAAGCAATCCACTAAAAACTATTAGAGCAAAAAGCTAGCTCAGCAACTTATAAGATACAATATGATTATACAAAAATCAATTGTATTTCTATATACTAGCAATGAACAATCCAAATTCAGGAAACAATCCATTTAATACAGCATAAAGAAGGATAAAATATTCAGGAATAAATTAAATAGAAGTGCAAGTCTGCACACTAAAAACTATAAAATATTGTTGAAAATACTTAAAGATCTAAATGAATAGTCAGTTTTGAAGACTTAATATTGTTAAAATTCCCTAGACTGATCTATGGATTTAATACAGCATTTATCAAAGTTCCAGCTGACTTCTTTTCAGAAACTGACAAGCTGATCCTAAAATTCATATGGACATCCAAAGAATCTGGAGTAGCCAAAAATATATTGAAAAACAACAACAACAAAAAGAAATTGGAAGATCACAATTTCCTATTTCAAAACATATTGCAATTATCAAGACTGCATGGCACTGACATAAGGTTAGTTATATAGGTTAGTAGAATTGAACTGAAAGTCCAGAAATAGGCCCTTACAGTAAATTGTTTTTGACAAGGTTGCCAAGACACTAAATAGTGAAAGAACGCCACTCAAAAAATGGTGCAGGTACCGCTGAATATCTACATGCAAAGGAATAAAGCCAGACCCCTACTTAACACCACAATTTGCTCACAATGGAACACGGAGTTAAATGTAAATGCTAAAACTAGGGGCTCTGGGTGGCTCAGTCAGTTGAGCATTTAATGGCTCAGAGATCATGATTCCAGAGTCCTGGGACTGAGCCCTGCTTAAGGTTCCATGTTGGGTGTGGAACATGCTTAAGACGCTCTCTCTCTCTTCCTCTGCCCCTCTCCCCAGCTCTCTCTCTCTCTGCTTCTCTCTCTCTCTCTCAAAAAAAAAAAAACAAAAACAAAAATAAAAAACGAAAACAAAAATAAAAATAAAACTATAAAACTTGGAAGAAAAGACAGTAGTAAACATATATAATCTTTGTTTCTTAGGAATGACACCAAAGTACAAGGGAGAAAAGAAAAAATTTTGAGTTGGACTTCACCCAAGATCTATGGGGGTTCAAAGGATAGTGTCAAAAACATGAAAAGAAAATATTCAGAATGGAAGAAAATATTTGAAAATCTTACTAATGATAAGGGACTATATAAGAATATCTAAAGAAGTCTTACAACTCAGCAATTAAAGAAAAATAACCCTATTAAAGATTGACAAAAGACTTTAACATATATTTCTCCAAAGAAGATATACACATGTCCAATAAACACATGTAAAGATGTCCAACATTTCAGTCATTAGAGAAATGCAAATGAAAATCACAGTGAAATACCTCTCTGCATTTACTAGGGTTGCTAAAATAAAATGTCAGACAATAACAAGAGTTGAAAAGGATATGGAAAGGGGCGCCTGGGTGGCTCAGTTGGTTAAGCGTCCGACTTTGGCTCAGGTCATGATCTCGCGTTTCCTAGGTTTAAGCACCACATCAAGCTCTGTGATGACAGCTCAGAGCCTGGAGCACTCTCTCTCTCTGCCCCTTTCCTGCTCATGCTCTGTCTCTCAAAAAGTGAATAAAGTTTAAAAAATTTTAAAAAAGAGAAAATGATATGGAGAAATTGAAACTATCCTACATTGCTGATGGTGGCAATATGGTGCCACCATTTTGGAAAACAATCTGTTAGTTCTTCAAACTGTTAAACATACACTTACCATATGACCCAGAAAGTCAACTGTTAGGTAGATATACAAAAGTGAAAACACATACCTCACAAAACATAATACATGAATATCAGCATTATTCATAGTAACCAAAAAGTAGAAACAATCTAAACATCCAATGATCCATGAATGATAAACAAAATGTGGTATATTCATACAGTGAAATAGTTGCTTGGCAATAAAAAAGAATGATGCTCTGACAGCAGGTTCAATATGGATGAACCTCAAAATATTATGCTAAGTGAATGATGCCAGTCATAAAAGTTGACACACTGTTATGATTCCATTTATATTAATTAACCAGAATAGACAAATGCCTAGAGGCAGAAAGTAGAGTCATGGTTGCCACGGATATTTGGGGTGGGAGGGCAAGAAAAACATGAAATGACTGAAAGAGTATGTAGTCTTTATTTGGGGTGATGAAAATATTTTCAAATTTGGGGTGATGTTTACACAACTCTAGGAATATGCTAAAAACCACTCAATTCCACATTTTAAAATATAAATATTGGGCACCTGGGAGGCCCAGTTGGTTAAGCATCTGACTTTTGATTTTGGCCCCAGTCATGATCTCAGGGTTCATGAGATCTGTGCTGACAGCGCAGATCCTGCTTAGAATTCTCTCTCCCCCTTTCTTCTCTCTGCCTCTCTCCTGCTGGCACGTGTGCATTCTCTCTCCCTCAAAATAAATAAATTAACTTTTAAAAGGTTAATGTTACGTTATGTCAATTATACCCCAACAAATATGTTATAAATTTTTTTAAAAAATTATTATAATCCCATTTAATGCAGCCCAGATGTTAATGAATTCCAGGGCAATAAGTAAAAGGAAGTTTTATCAGCTTTCACCCTTCTGGCTATGAAACTTGTTAGAAAGGAAGCATGATAATTCCCTTCATCTCTGTGATAACTTGCTCTGCCAGAATGATACACTGCTCTAATATTATATGAAGCTGGAGAGAGTGAACCTTGAGTTTAAGTTTGAAATCATATATATTTGTTTTAATTTACCTATTCAATTGATTAGATCTTTAACTCCTATTTACCTTGTCAGGTAGCAAAAACAAACTTTGTTTTCTCACTACTTAACCTGTCTTAATGGAAGCATGTAATGGTTTTACTGCATTTCATTATCTATGCCATTTTACCGATGTGTAAAACAGACTTAATGGTGGTTTTAAACATACCATTTTTATTGGCTTTGGGGGAATGAAGACAGTGTGCAACATTAAGTTTTTGACATTAAGATTTGCTGTATGATTTCTTTATGATCAGATTCAGTGCTTTCTAAGGAAGCATTTACATCTATAAAACATCCTTAAAGGTAAAAATATAGTGTTTTTAATGTATTAGAACTCAGAGAACTAGCTCTGTTTAGATAAAAAAAAAAAGCAAATATAAAGTTGTGACAGGTTTCCAATAAATTTAGGTCATATAAATTCCACAAACCTATTCACAGCCCATGTTGTGTAGTTAGTTTTTGGTTCATCTGTTGTTACTGAATGATCTGGATAGTGAACCCATTTCTCCTTTGCCTATGAGACAAAAGACAGGATAAGCGTAATAGTAGCCAATTTTTATTTTGAAAATCTCATCCAACTTTATTTTTTCAAGGTAGTATAAGTATGACAACATAATGATTTTTAGAAAAGATTTAATATGTATTCAATATCTAATTCATTATTTTAAGCCAAGGTGGTTCAATGCATCCCCTTAAAATTTTAGTATTCTTAACAGCTGTAATAGACTGTATGGGTTTTTTTTTCCCTTTATCCTCAAAGGTCACAGTTTCAAAAAGGCAAAAAAAATACAAAAATTGATTTTATGAAATATATAGTAATAAGTAGATAGTGAATCCTGTATCAATTTTTCAATATTCCTTGGCATTTGGAACATCTACTAACTTCTTTATCCTCCCTCCCATCAATGTCCCTAAGTCACTCAAGTCTATTTTGCAACAGAAGCCACAACGACCAGTTTTGTATGAGTTTTTATTCTGTGAACAATATCCTACACACATAGACACATGCTTTTAAAAACATACAGTGGTGGAAAATGTACACACAATTCTAATTCTTTACTTTTTCTAATTATTACTTTTTTCATCTAACAATATCTTTTATTATATCCACACACAAAATCTCAATTTTATAACCATTATTGTTTTATGTATGATGTATAACAATTTACTTTTAAGTACATCCTACCAATGGACACTTTGTTTCTTATATTTTGGTATTATAAAACAATTGTATTTCACAAATATGCATTTGAAGCTGAAGAAAAAGTTCTTAGAAGGGAAATTTCCAGGTCAAAGTATATTTGACTCAAATGTTCTTAACATCTTTTAGGTGAATTTTTTTTTCAAATTTGAAACGTTCACGAATAACTCCAAGTTTATCAATTTACATTCCATTCCAATAAAAATGAACAAATGCCTATTTTCCCATAACTTCATGAATATAATGTGTTCTCAAACTTTTTTCTTTTATCAAATTAATGAAAATTAGCATTGTCATGCTTTTCATTTGTATATTTCTTCTAATATGAGTATTAAACTCATAATATTACTTTTCTCATAATGCAATTTGCTTACTTCTTGTGCTTACTTATATATGTTTTATTAATTTTTAGGACCTCTTTAAATTAATGTATTGATGAATTAGCACTCTGTCTATAATGAGTTGAAAATATATTGTCCACTTCGTTTCCTCTTTGTTTATGGTATTTTCTGCCATACGGAAAATTTGATTTTCATGAAGTAAAATCCATTATACTATTGTGGCTGCTCATTGTGGTTTCAAACTTAAAAAGTCTTTCCCATACTGAAATGTTGTGAAATTATGAAAATTTTGTCTACATATTGACAGGAATATCATTTATTGATCAGGATTTTGTTCTGTTGGATATGGGGTAGGTATCCAACATTTTTCATGTGCTTGCCAAAATCTATATTTAATATTAGTTTGAAAAACCATACTTTGCATTTATAAATTCTTATACATACCTGATTTTATAATTGAACTTTTCAGTTTGTTCCAGTTGGTTCTTCAGGGAGTGAGTGCCATAAAGTACCATTGAGCTATTTATATTGGTGGGGGTTGGATTTTCATCAATAAAGAGAGGAAACCCATGGAAGAAGAAAAACAGGAAGGAGGCAGCATAGAGGGAGGGCTGAAGGTAGCACTAGCCCATGTCCCTACTGCGTGGCTCAGAGGTAATAAGGCACAGCCAAACCGTAGATTCCTCTACACACAGGCATATACTCCTAATCACCAGAAAAGTTTATATTGTTTTCACTGGATCAGCAAGAATCAAAGGAGACATTTCTAAGGATAATTTCCCATTATGAATATTGAGTATATTATGTCAGAATGAAAAGAAAATAAACAAAGATTATTTTCTTTATACCTAATGTGTTGTTACCTTGTAAAATATAGGCCTTGTATATTGAAGTATAAGCCAAAGAAAAAGAAAAAGAAGAGGAAAAGACAGAAAGACAAATGTTTAGGGGATGGGAATCTAGGGAATGGTAAATAAGCATAAGAGAAAACAACTTTGGAAAATGCCAGAGCAGAATGAAAATACAAAATGACAGGAACATATAAACCAGTTGGTCCTTCAGACAAAAAGTGAATGCAATAAATCAGAAGAAATCAAATGTAAAAATAAAAATGTATGTACAGCTACTTGCTGTCAAATTGAGACTCTGGATAAGGTCACCAGAATAAGGTAACAGTGCCATCCTGATGCTTATTGTCTGAGATGGCTCACCCTGTGATCACAATACTCCTTACACTGCTCTGGGACTCACTGGGCAATGGCCCATGCATGTAATAACCGATTCAGAGGAGGGGACTTTTTTCCAAGAGACAATTTGTGAACTGGACTCAGAGTTATGCTGCAAATATCCCTATATTATTAATGTATTTGGTATATCATCCTCTAGGAATTGGTAGCAATGGCTAAGACTTTGAATGACTTATCCTTAAATGAGTCATGACTAAGGCAGTATATATACAGATGTCTTAGTCTTCGATCACCCTCTTATTTATGTTGATCAAGAACTTTGACAACCTGCCTCCATCTTCTTTATTGGTCCAGTCCATCTGACAATTATCAGAATTCATATAGAAGACCTACCAGGCAGCTAACCTCTGAATTCTTGAACACATTCCCTCTATTGAATTTAACCTTCACTTCACTAAACTTTCACATTCTTGGGCAACAGGGGCCCTTGTATCAGCTAGAACTGTTCTACTGGGTCTGTCTTAGACTCTAACTTCCAATTGTATGGATACAACTTCTTAGTCATCTATTTTTCTCATTCAGTCATTCCCAAAACACATATTTAACCACAGTTAAGTCTCCCTTTAACCTTCAATATATGCTTATCCATAACTCTACTCTGATTTTCACTTTTACGGCTTTGACTTTAAGTTTCTTTACTTCAGTTATTTTCTTGCCAATACCCTTGTTCAGCTCCTCCCTATCCCTATTCTCCTTGTCAAACAAACTAAAAATAAAAAAAAAAAAAGAAATAAATAAAAAATACTAAAACCAACCAAACAACAACGACAAAAGCAAAAACAAAAGTTCAACGCTGGAAGAATTCCATTTCCATACTCGATCCTTCTGTACTCAGGTGACTTTCATAGTATATTCATTAACTTCAGTCTGTCTCTGAAAGTCCCCAAAATCTTTCCACATGTCTCTAATTCTTTTTGTTCCATTATCCACAATAACTATATTAACTTCATTTGAATAATCAAATGATTTCCACTACATCCCTCCCTTAGATTACCAAATTTCCTACTTATGAGAGAAAATAGAGGCTTTCTGGTGAAATATTATAAACTTCCTGTCTTTTCCCAAACTCATGGGCTACTCTACCCATGGGGGAAAGGGAAAAGATATATTTATATTTCTTCCATTTGGGGAGTAAGGGCAGTCTGGATGTAAAATATATCACTTCATTGATCACCAGGATTTTGATTTAACAAATTAGCCTGGTAGCATTTTCTTCTTTCTTTAGAGTCAATGCTGACCTAGTGGTATTCAAACTTGGCTGCAGATTAGAATTACCTGAAAGGTTTATTTTTTTTTTAATTTTTTAACGTTTATTTATCTTTGAGAGAAAGAGAACATGAGCAGGGGGAGGGCTAGCGAGAGGGGAACTGAGGACCCAAAGCAGGCTCTGCACTGTCAGCACAGAGACCAGCGTGGGGCTCGAACTCATGAACTGTGAGATCATGACCTGAGCCAAAGTCAGACGCTTAACCGACTGAGCCACCCAGAAGCCACTTACCTGAAAGTTTAAAAAAATTCCAGGAAGAGTCCAGACCACACTGCTAGAAATTCTCATTCAGTTGGTCTGAGAAGACCCAGGCTTTAGTATATTTTTTATATACCAGGTCCCAGTGATTCAAAAGTATAGGCAGAGTTGAGAACACATACACACTAATTTTGGTCAGATACCCATTACGTGTAATCTGTGTTCCTGCAAAATTCTCCTCTCCTCATCTTTTAATGCAACCTACACATCGTTACAGTGTTAACCTTCTTGAAGTTTTCAGAACATAACTCTCATTCAAAATCTTTTCATTTTTCTTCATTTCAGTAGATACAATGATTAGATTCATATCAGTCAAGATCTAGTCTCAGCACACTGTCAAGAATTTTCTCACAAAAATTTTTCTTTCATGTAACATCTCAATCTGCTGAGGTTGCTATAACAAAATACCACGGGAAGTAGATTATAAAAAAACAGAGAAAGTTATTTCTCCCAGCTCTACAGGCTGGAAATCAGTGATCTGGGTGCCAGTCCAGTTGGGTTGGAAGATGTTTCCCTGGCCTATCCTTTCATGGAAGTGGGGACAAAGGAGCCCTCTAGGGCCTCTTTCACAAGGGCATTCATCTCATGAGTACTCTACCCTCACGATCTAACCACCTTCTACAGGCTCTATTCCTCATATCATCACATAGGGCATTCGGATTTCAACATATGAATTTTGGGAGGAAAGAAACATTAAAACCATAACAAGTGACTACTCTGTACCTCAGCTTAGTTTCCTGTAAATACTTTCTTATTTTCATACTTGTCTTACATCCTTTCTCATGAGGGCATATGTTCAAATAAAGAATAGAGGCTCCTGGGGTGAGAGAGAGACAGAGCACTGCACAGTCTTTCCTAGACAGATAAGGGAAGGGGCCAGCTGATGATGTACAGATTCACTGGAGGAAAACAAAGACTCCTTAAAAAAAAAAAAAAGATAAAGTTTGAGACTTTCTGCAAAAAGTGATAAGGTAGTTTTTGCAAGCAAGTGAGGAAAAACATGGGACATGCTGAATAGGATCCGCAGATTACTCTGAGCTTTAAGATATATATTTTTAAAGAAATATGTAATCTAGACCAGGAAAAATAATTGTGTGACCATATCCAGCTACTGTCTTTTTAAAATAATTTAATCCTTGGGAAGGATGGGATAGGTGGAAAAGGGATATACTGGACATAAATATCAGCACACTAGTGTAGAGTACCTATAGTTTGCTGAATGTGAATTCTATTTAAATTACTCATAAAGTAAAATGCAATGCTTCTCAATGCAGACTTTAGGATTATCCATTCTCTACAACTCCTTTTGTTTTATTCATAAAATCCCAAGTAAAGGATCCCTGGATGCCTTTTATTTGAAAAGCATGAATCGATCCCTGGTACTGAAGTCAAGATTTTAGTTTCCAAACTACTAAAATTCATGTAAGCTTTCTAATAGAATGTTGCAATAAGATGTATTTCTGCCTGTGTGTTATTTATTACATATATATTTAGTGGCCAACAATCCAAACTATGAAAATATATGTAACATATGTAATACCTTTATATATTGCGTGTAATTGATTAATCCAAAAGGTATTTCCTTTTTCTTTTGAGTATACAATTACTTTGTAATTTTAGTTGAAAAGTGTTTTTACTTATTTAAAAAATGCAGACACGTTTTAATTTTAAGAATCATCTGCACTTTTCAAAATGCAAAGCTACAAAGTTTAACAGAAAGTACAGAGCATAAGTGTGATATATGAAGGAAAGTTTGAAACAAAATGTGATTCAAAAGGAACTTATAAATAGAAACCAAAATAGCTAATTTTAATACACAAGAAAAGTTGACAATTTTATGTCTTAAAATATATTATCACCAGAAAACCCCTATTTACCAAGAGCGAATTTAATTTCTTGCGCAAGGCTTGCATTTACAAACCTCACATAGCTTATTTTCATAGTCTGTTGCCCTACACATAAATTATTACAAAATGACAGTATAAAAAAGGAAAGTAGGTATATAATAAATTGGCAGTTGTCATCCTAAATAGCTCACAGTCTCAGGCTTAGTATGTTTGTATGCTTTGCCAATAAAATCTAACTGAAACGTATGTCTTTTTTTTCCTCCTCTTCTTAAGTGGTACTTATTCTTCTGCCTGATATAGTTTGCTTTGTCTGATTGACAAAAAAGTTAGCTACTCCAGTGACATAAGTCAAGATCTAATTTCCAGGAATTTTTAATAAATTAAAGCTTCTAGGCATTAAGAAGAGGCTAACACAGACAACCTGTCTAGTATTATTTTGTTAATAACATTTCCCAAGCACCATTTTCAAACTCTCTCTCTCTCTGTAAGTAAGAGCTTTCTAATATCCTTATCATATTCCATCTGTTTTAAATACTAGCTCAAATTCTGCTTCCTTCTAAAACCTTTTTATCAAACATCTCCATTCTGTAAGCTTCCAACAAATTCCAGAATCATCCTTTGCCCTCTCTGAACATTTATATTTTAGTTGGTTTCAACTGACTATGAAAGCTTGTTTCTTTGCAACATGGGGAACTTCAATACTATGTTTTCTTCACTATCAATGCCATGGAAATCTCTTCAAGATAAGTTTTCTTTATAATTAGAGCTTATCTTTAATATAGCCATATATGTGGCACTGACCCTTGAACTAGGTTGGGGTTAGAGATGCCAACTCTTGCAAAGTCAAAAATCTATGTATAATTTTTGACTGCCCAAAGATTTAACTATTGATAGCCTACTGTTGATCAAAAGCCTTACCTGTAACATAAACAGTCAGTTAACACATATTTTGTATGTTGTACGTATTATATACTATGTTCATATAAAAAAGTAAGCTAGAGAAAAGAAAATGTTATTAAGAAAATCATAAGGGAGAGAAAATACATTGATAATACTGAACTATAAAAATCCTTGTATAGACAGTGCACCCAGAAGTCCTGTGGGTCTCTTCAACAGTGTTTGGACAAAACAGACTCAGGGATGCCTCTTTTTCCAGCCTTCCATCACTCTCCAATTTCCTTTCCAGTAGAAACCTTGGGATCGATCTGTCTTCTCAGCCATGCCCTGCATCAGGCACTAGTCAACACCATTTTTTGAGCTTAGCTCCCTATTGTGCATCAACATTAAGCCCCCAGATTCCTCAGAATTATTCCACTGAGGTGGAAGCTGCCAAACTTCCTGGTCATGCATCTGTGGGCCTCCTACACCTATCTGTCCCCAGGCTTCTATTCCCACCAGGATGTTGTGGCTCTGGATAGTGTGGGACACTTGTGTGACTTGGCAGAGGAGAAGCACCAGGGCACTCAGCCTCTCCAAAAGATGCAAAACCAGCATGGGGGCCACGCCCTCTTCCAAGATATGTAGAAGCCATCCCAAGATGAGTGAGGTAAAATTGTTTGCCACGGAAGCCGCCATAGTCCTGAAGAAGAGCCTGAAGCCGGCCTTTTGGATCTGCATGCCCTGGGCTCCGCTTGCGCAAACCCCCATCTGGGTGACTTCCTGTAGAGCCACTTCCTGGATGAGGAGGTGAAAGTCATCCAGAACTAACCACCTGACTAACCATAGGCTGCCTGGCCCCCAGACTGAGCTGGGCAAGTGTCTCTTCTAAAGGCTCACCCTCAAGCTTAACCAGGAGCCTGTGGAGACCAATGGCCCATAAGGGGATCCTCTGGCATCCCCCTGTTGCCAGGGCTTATGCCTGAGCCTCTCCTTCCAGCCATGAGGCAGTTTTTTAATGAGGCTGAAACCCTCACTCAAACCTAAAACCAAATGAAAACAATGAAGCTTTTCACAGGAAAGAAAAAAATCCGCGTTTGAGTGGACCTGAGTAGTTCAAACCCATGCTGTTTCAGGGTCAACTGTATATACATATATGTATATAATATAGGTATATTTTATATATAAATATGTCATTACATTTAATATATAACATATATGTGTGTGTATATATATATGTATGTATATATGTGTGTGTGTATACATATATATATATATATATATGTCATTATATACATCTAAAAGATTTTACATATTCTAAGCATTTTCTACGGTAAAGACAGCACAAGATACACACGCTCAGAAACATTATCTTGAAATTGCTTCATCATAAGCTGTGATATATTTAATTTTTGTCCTCAAAAGCATATTCTGGTAATTTCTCCCATCTTCATCTTTCTACTTTAAATGTGGCTGAGAATGCCAATTGGGTGGGAGTTGACTCATGTAAACACCATCTGGCTCCCGAGTTAGAGGAAGAAGTTTTATAAAGAAGAGATTTCCCAGACTTATTGTCCTTTCTACCAATCCTGCTGACTTCTTTCAGAATTTCCTGGGAGATAAGGAGAGTACCTTTCTGAATACTACACTAAATTATAAGATCAAACTGTCTCCCATTTTGGATTTTTCTTTGGGATGAAAATAGTCAAACAGTGTGAAGTTCCACAAACAGAAGGATCTTGTTCCTCAGAAATGTGTCACCACATGGCATCTTTGATTCTAAGCAGAAGCGGCTCAGGCAAGCGGTTTCCAACTGTCCTTAGAAATGGGTTTCCTCTGTTCATAAGATTCTTATTTCATGGGTATTAGAACCTGCTGTGTTGTTTCAAACTATGCAACCTGAGGAGAAAGAGTAAACTTGAACATTTTGGGATGAACTTTCCTTAGTTTATTTGACCAAAGTTTTACAAATCATCATCATTATGCTTTTAAGCTAACTACAAAGGATGAATCACAAAGCAAAAACCTAGCAGACCGAAACAGAAAGAAGAAGAAATCTTATGATCTTTAGCTCTTGTTTATGCCCTCCATGAGATAAGAAATAGTCCAACTGCCTGAAATAAGGTGTTTTTCTGATGCTGCTGACCTGCAGCTAAGTGCCAGTAGAAAAGGGGAAAAAAAGAATTTAATTCACTGAAGCTAGTTATGTTTAAAATAATTGCTACAGTAGAATAATACCTTTCCGAGGTTTCTATGTGTGCAGAGGGCAAGACAGCTGTTGGCTTCTCACCAGAAATATGATTTCCTATCTTACCCATTTCAGTGTAAGAAGGAAAATAGCCTATCTCACTGGTCGGAGTCAGGAGAGTCATACCAAAAAAGAAGTATTCGAAATCAAAGACACAGCCAAATGATATGAAGAGAATCAAAGTTAAATAGCATATCAAAATATTCTGTAGAAGGTCGTTGCTTCTTTTAAACATATGAATGTTTATTTTTCACACATTCATATATGCCTAGAATTCCATTGTATGCCTGATAGAAAAAATAATGGTCATACCCATACACACATATCGTTATAACTTCCTACATTCCATATTAACCATATCTATATCCCCAAGATGCTGTTGTCGACCATGTTAATAAATTTTCCTCACTGAATATGTTTAACCAAATTCAGGGTTATCCTAATATGAATCATCTTCTGCACACAAAGGCATGCTGGCTACCTTGTTCACCCTCACCTCAGGGAAGAGCATAAAGCTAGTCAACCCACCGGAGCTTCTCTCCATGAGTCTAGGTACTAAAATTAGTGATGGGTAAGCCCAAGAAAGCCACCTTATGAGTAAACTGCAACTAATTTTCATGGATGCACTGGACAGTTAATTTGGGAAGGACTGATAATAATAAACACATAACAATAGAAATGATTGAAAAAACCACAATCCTAGAACTGTTTTTTTGCCATTTACCAGTATGATATTAGCAGCAATAGAAGCTGTAAGTCAGAGGCAATCAGCACAGAAAAGCAGGAGAAAAAAAATCATTCTAACATAACTCTGAAGGGCAATCAGTGACAAGCAGCGGAGACTTAAAGCAACAAGTTTAAAGCCATCCCTGTGGATCAGTAGAGATTTGGTAATAGATACCATTGAGTATTCTTTCAGTAATTTTCTCTGCTTGCGACTCTTACATGGGCTATTTCTCCAAATAAAGGATATTGATTTAGTTTTGACCTGAAGGTCCAGAGAATTTTTTAAAGTGAATTCACATTTTAAATAACAAAATTTATTTAACTTCACGGTTTTTTTTTTTACAAATTATTGATTTTATTGGATTTGTTGACAATAACCTACCATAGTTTGAAAATCAGCTGTAAATTGCCTATAAGAATTCTTATATTTTTGAACTATGTACTTTTTGAAGCATACAAAGCTGATCCTATTTCATAGAGTTAAGCCAAAAACCAACAACTCAGACACAATTCCATATCCAAATTTACTTTTGTTCCTCTACAAAAGATCCAAACTATTAATTAAGTCTATAAATAAACTATTAAAAATAGTAGCTAATACATATGTGTGCTTTTCATGTGTCAGATGTTAAGTGCTTGCATTATATAGCTCATTTAATACAGCCATCCTATGAGATGGGTACTGTTATTATTTACATTTGTCAGGAGAGGAAATTGAGGCACAGAGAGGTAAAGTAACTGACCCAACGTCATCCAACTGGTAAGGAAAAGAATTGAAATTCAAACTCTGGACAGTCTGGCTCCAGAGTCCACGCTCTTAACTCCTTCCCTTACTGTTTTTTCACACTAATTTTACCAATCCAAAGAATGAGCAACACTAGTATAGAAATCCACTAAATTTAATATCATCTCCTCATCAATCAGATAAGTATGGCTACATACCAGTAGTTTGTGATTAATGCTTTGGAAGACTAGGTGGCTGCATATGTAATTATATGGCTGGGGGAATGGGCAATAAGAAGTGCATATACCCAGTTTTTCCACTGAAGCCTAAAATTGTATTGGTTATGTCTGGTCATCTTTGCAAAATATTCTAATTTGTTCTTTTAAAATGGAAATCTTCTAAAATGTGAAATCTGGCCTAGTATCTGGCACTTCATTTAGGAAAATTGAAGGCTAGGCTGAGTCAATAGCCCCAGGTTGGTATTCAGGGGAGGTGTCTTCACTCATATATTTGGCCATTAACACTTACTGTCATCTGGGGTCTTGAATCAGCTGTTGAACAGATCACTGGTCAGGGGACTGGCGAGGTGGGTGTGTCACCTGATCAGTTGCACTGGGTCTCCATATTCTCAAGGGTTTCCTGCTTGATTTAATGCTCTGCTGTTGGTGTCTTAAAACTCCTAATAATTTTATCTCTTATTAAAGTTCCAGTATAGTTAACATAAATGTGATATTAGTTTCAGTTGTACAATATAGTTATTCAGCAGTTCCGTAAATTGTGCAGTGCTCCTCAAGGTAAGTGTACTCTTTTTTAAAAAAAATTTTAATGTTTATATATTATTGAGAGACAGAGCGTGAGCAGGGGTGGGGCAGAGAGAGGGGGAGACACAGAATGTGAAACAGGCTCTAGGCTCCCAGCTGTCAGCACAGAGCCTGACGCGGGGCTCAAACTCACGGACCATGACATCATGACCTGAGCCGAAGTCAGATGCTCAACCGACTGAGCCACCTAGGCACCCCGACATAAGTGTACTCTTAATCCCCTCCACCTGTTTCACTCACCTGCTTACCCCACTCCCCTTTGGTAACCCTCTATTTGTCCTCTACAGTTAAGAGTTTTTTAGTTTCTTTTTTTTTATTTGTTAATTTGTTTTGTTTCTTAAATTCCACATATAAGTGAAATCATATGATACTTATCTTTCTCTGACTGGCTTATTTTGCTTTGCATAATACTCTCTGGCTCCATCCATGTTATTGCAAATGGCAAGGTTTCATAAAAATCTTAGAAGAGAGCACAGGCAGTAATTTCTCAGACATTGGTCATAGCAACATCCTTCTAGATATGTCTTCTGAGGCAAGGGAAACAAAAGAAAATATTAACTATTGGGACTACATCAGAATAAAACGCTTCTGCACAGCAAAGGAAATAACCAACAAAACTAAAAGCCAACCTACTGAATGGGCGAAGATATTTGCAAATGACATATTCAATGAATGGTTAGTACCCAAAATATATAAAGAACCTCTACAACTCAACACACACACACACACACACACACACACACACACACACACACACAAATAATGCAATTAAAAAATAAGCCAAAGGCATGAGTGGACATTTCTCCAAAGAAGACATCCAGATGGCCAACAGACATGTGAAAAGATGTTCAACATCACTCATCATCAGGGAAATGGCAATTAAAAGCGCAGTGAGATATCACCTCACACCTGCTAAAATCAAAATCTCAAAAAACAAGTGTTGGCAAGGATGTGGAAAAAAAGGGACTCTCATGCACTCTTGGTGGGAATGCAAACTGGGGCAGCCACTGTGAAAGACAGCATGAAGATTCCTCAAAAAATTTAAAACAGAACTACCCTATGATCCAGTAATTGCTCTACTGGGTGTTTACTCAGAGAATAGGAAAACACTATTTGGAAGAGCTATATGCACCCCTATGTTTATTGCAGCATTGTTTATAATAGCCAAACAATTGAGACAGCCCGGGTGTCCACTGATAGATGATTGGGTAAAGAAGATGTGCTATGTATATGCAATGGAATATTATTCAGCCATATAAAAATAATTTTATCTTTGCATTTGTGTTTTATAGCACCAAAGGATTAATAGAGCCTGTGTGTGAGCAGAACAGTACACATGTCCACCATCCCTTGCCCCCCCATTTAGTATCTACAATGCCCATGAGCACAGTGGACTATGTTGTGTGGGAGTTTAGTAAGACTCATAACAAGTACAAAGTAAGAAATTTACATGTACAACTGAGTAATTGAGGTAAGGAGGAGGTGCTGACAGCCCTGGGAGGCCATGCTTTGTTTTGAATCATATTTGCTTCCAAAGCAAGAAGGCAATGACATTTGAAGAAACATGAATCAGCAAAGAACTTCACACATCCTTTCTTACTCATGTTATTTTCTTGTATTACACTAACATGATGATGTGGAAGGGAAGGGAAACATGGAGAAACTCATAGTTTCTTTTCCACTCAGTCCTTCCTTGATCATCAGTAAGCTGAGGGTAGAGTATTGGTTGAATTCATGTGTATGAAGAAGTGAAATGAAAGTTAGTGAGATGGTTTCCTGCAGTGTTCCCATTTTTCTGGTAAGAACTAAATGCATATGCATGCATGAGCTACAAAATGTGAATTGTATAACTTTGGTGATTCCACATATGAGTTAAACGCCCTTATATTTGCATTTAAAATTGGTATTGCACAACTTAAAGAAGATGAGTAAAGCTCATGGTAATAATTTAAATTTTTAATTTTTCCTTACTTAGCACATCAAACAGCAAATACAAAATACTGTAATAAATAGAAAGATAACTTGCACAAGAAAAGCAAAAGCTTTATGGTTTAGTATTTTAATCACACACTTTCATTTTTGTGTTGGGTCACACAAATTATATAGCCAGTCCTAGAAAACTGCACACGGTCTCCCCATTATATTGTATTTTATGAAATATTTGTCAGCATAATTGTAGGCTCATGTGCTTTGTTCCATTCTTCTGATCATATAATGAATTGTGTTAAAAAGTGGTATAATTCAGTGGTGAAAAGTATTGCTTCTCCTTCCGCTCGTCTCGTTTTCTCCAGCCTGAGAAACTTTCTTCTTGTATATTCTGGGAGGGGCAGGCAGGACATGGCAGCAGAGAAGAAATAGAATAACCCACCATTTTCAAATGCCTCCTCTCAAACACTTTATGTATTTCAAGACTCTTCACTGTCCCCGGTGAGATTTACGTTTTAATGAACCAGAGCCAGGAATCAATTCTTTTATTGTTTTCTTTTATTTTCTTTTTAATTTTTTTAAATTTAAAATTTTTTATTTTATTTTATTTTGTTTTCAGCTCACACAATTCTCTCTTAAGGTAAGATCACAGAAAGAGGGGCGCCTGGGTGGCTCAGTCGGTTAAGCGTCCGACTTCAGCCAGGTCACGATCTCGCGGTCCGTGAGTTCGAGCCCCGCGTCAGGCTCTGGGCTGATGGCTCAGAGCCTGGAGCCTGTTTCTGATTCTGTGTCTCCCTCTCTCTGACCCTCCCCCGTTCATGCTCTGTCTCTCTCTGTCCCAAAAATAAATAAAAAAAAAAAAAAAAAAAAAAAAAAAAAGATCACAGAAAGATTCTAATGCTTGAGTTGAAGAAAGAGCAATAGACAACAAAAAATGAGGGGCATAAAGAAGTGAGTATTTAAAAATACGATCATGCCACACCATAATAAAATAATGCATCATGTCTTAAGTTGACTTAATTTTCTAAACTCAAAATATCTCTCTTCTCTCAGGCAAGCTACCACATAAATATGCAACTATTTTGAAAGTTGCTGTTCTTTTTTTAGCTGCTTATGCTTTATTCTTGCAACAAACTGTGACCACATGATGATTTTAGTAACTTTGTTGAACCACTGTTCCTATGTGGGAATTTTTTTTCTGTCCTTTTTTTTTTTTTTCTTTTGGCCATTGCTGGCATAACGGTTGTTAACTCATTGTCAATTTATTTTATAGCATGTTAACAATTCCTCTAAAATATTTAAAAATTCCCTTATTTTGTACATGAAAGAGACTGCAAAGTCAAACTTTTCCTGTTGCCCTAGAACGGGCATATGAGGTTCAAACCAGAGGGGAGAAAATTAAGAAATCCACATTCTAAAGAAAAATCTCCAGCAATAAGGACCAGAGGATGCCTTCAGATCTTAAGGTTAGGTAACCAAACATCGTCTCAGTAGATCATAGCTGCCAATCCAAAGTCTATAGACTATATTTTATTGATTCTCAGACACACAATTCTTTCATGTCTTAACAATTCTGAAATCAAGTGTCCTTACAATCAATACTATCTTACAGTCACTTAGGCCTGGCAGAAGTTCAAATACAGTTGCCACTGTCATTCACATGAGACACTGTGTACAAAAGAGCCAATATCAAAACTTACAGAATGAGTACTAGTGCCATGGAAGAGGGCCCTGCAGACAACAGTGGAGGATGCTGTTAACCCTGGGTGCCAGATGTCTGTACAAGGAGACAGAGGCAGAAATTCATCAGACACAGCTCAAAACAGTTTTCAAGGGGAATCTACAGGTCCCCAAATCTGCACAATTGCAAAACTTATCTGAGGACACTGGTTATTTGGTTATTGATGGATTTTATTCAGACTCCCCACAACTCTCGATGACACGATGTATGCTACTGAGGTAAAAACAAAAACAAAAACAAAAACAAAAAAAATGGACATTGATGAATGTAAATCCAAAGTGACTTAGAAGACTCAGAGTCTAACTATGAGGTCATTCTAGAAATGTATTAATCAATTTTTTGTGTATATTTTTCAGTTCTTATATGCATAAAAATGATACACGATAAAGTCTACCTGTGTCTGAAGAGCTCTTTTCAATAAGATATAATTTTTTTTAAAAATGTGCAACAAGATTCCATTGTGGCATAGTTTAATTGGTAGCTTTGATTTTCACTCAGTGAGTGATACATAAAATAGTGTTGCAGCCAGCAATTGATGGTGTTTTAGAAAAGCAGGATGATGAGAACGTTGAGGTTCTCACTAAGGATAATAGTCATGGAGAAGAGGTCTGTGCCAAAGTCCCTTGAAGCTAAGTTAAGGGAGCTTCAAAAGAAAAGTTCATATTGATTAGGAGGGACTCAGGAAGAGGTCATGAACATATCCCAAGAAGCACTGGATGTCTACTTGGACAGCTTCTTTGTTGATCAGCCCTGAATCTACTTGCAGAGAGAAACAGAAAATTGGAAGGGAAAGTAGGACAACTGTGGAAGAGTCTACATGCTCACCATTTGCTTTTGCAAAGAAGGGGTATTTCAAGGGGGTAAAGTTACATCTCAAAGTAGCTCTCTTTTGCTCAAGTTCCACACAAGAAAGCGACTCTCCAGGTGAGGAGATCAAAGTTTGTACGGGTTGAAGTCGGTGGAGGTTGAAAGGGAGCTGAAGTGGATGGTTGGAAGAAGTTAAGTCAGACCTGGTCTCCAGAGGGAAGTGAGCACTGGAAAAGTTCAAAGGATCTGCATGAAAGAGCAATCACCAGCCAGATTCCTGCCTCACAGAAGACACCCTTGCTGACACAGTGTTTGCCCGTGATGCAGCAACATTACAGAAATAACATCACATGCACATTTATATGAAGAGATTTTGCCCAGCTACCCTACCATCTGCTTATCACTGTAGTAGCTAGAATTAAATAAAAGATGGAGAAGGGACATAAAAAAGCGGAAGCCTCTCCATCCAAGTCCCTCCAGCAAAGGGTTAAGCCATTGCTTGAGGACAGAGGAAGAGAGAAAATTGGAGTTTTCAACTGGATTAAATTTATGAAAACCAAAAATGAAAGGATGGCTATGGGGTCTGCCTAAACACTGTTACGGGACTTTGAATTAGAAATTGGACAGAGCACAACAGAAGAATGTGATTAGAAAAGATAAACGTTCAAACTGCTCCATTATCGAGTTACCTTTACGTGTCAAACATTTTAAAATGTAAGAAGTCTTCCTCATATTCTCCTGCCTGAAAAAGTCACACAAAACAAACATAAAGGAAAGATTTGCAAAATAGATACTCTTATCCAGCTGAACTCTAAAGATTTCACATAGTCTCTACCTCCAAACTAATTCGAGTACTTTGGATACAATGTTAGAACTCTTTTCCGGGCTGCATTTTCAGCCAATGCTATTAATTGTATTTTTTTGTAAGAGCCCACTAATCTAACATTGTAGCTTCAATGTCAACAGGAGGGCTTTTCATCTTTTTCTTTTTTTTCCAATAGCTTGTGCTTCTCTATTAGCTTACTTTGAATGATACTAAAATGCGTTCTTATTGTCAGAATGTAATATTTTTTACATAAACTCTTTTTCTTCAGTATCATGTTAAGCAGCTCAGTTTACATTAAAAGAAGTTGAGAACTATGTGCATGTTTAATCTGATTTGTTTGAATGTGATGGAGTAACTCATCAGGACCCATAAAATTATTTTATAAAAGTTTCCATTATAAAACTATTGACAAAAATTCAATATCCATTTATGATTAAAAAATTTCAACAAAGTGTGTGTGGAAAGAACATACCTCAAATAATAAAGACCACATATGATAGATGAAGCAGCAGATTAATGGGGTAGGTAATATTTCTATTTCTATCTACTCCAGTTGTCCCTGAACTCTATGACTGTATCATTTTACTTAAAATATCATGGGGGCGCCTGGGTGGCTCAGTCAGTTAAGCAACTGACTTCGGCTCAGGTCATGATCTCACGGTTCATGGGTTTGAGCCCCGCATCAGGCTCTGTGCTGACAGCTAGGAGCCTGGAGCCTGCTTCAGATTCTGTGTCTCCCTCTCTCTGCCCCTCCCCAACTTGTGCGTGCTCTCTCTCTCTCTCTCTCTCTCTCTCTCTCCTCTCTCTCTCTCTCAAAAATAAATAAAATGTAAAAAATAAAAATAAAATATCATGATATAACAAATCATGAACAAATATAAAAGACGTGTTCTGAAGTCAAACAGAAATGCTTGTATTATCTTCCTTGCTTTTCCTCCAAATTCATATCAAGAATGAATTCTGAAATTCATTTGGCAAAAAATTACTGTGTCACTTATGAAAAAGAACAATTACATGTAGACTTTCAAAGCTCTCATCTTAGAAATTTACCCCATTACCTTTGAAGAAATGACTCTACTCTAAAAATAGGATTGATTTAATCCTTTAAAATAGGAATCACCAAATAAATAAATAAATAAATAAATAAATAAATAAATAAATAAAATAGGAATCACCTCTCCCTGTAGCCTGGTATTTTTCAGTAAATTATAATCTTATCTGGAATAGATATTTAATTCTGCTATTCAGAACGACTGACACAAAATTGGGCCAATTATAACCATCCTATGTAATAGATATCTGAAATTAATATTTCTCTCCCAACCTCTAGATTTGCAAGAGTATGCAGAGTTTGTAAAATCCCTTTGCTGATGTTTGCCTCCTGTTCTGCAATTTCCAAGTTATCGTAATAAAAGTAATAAATCAAGTTAAAATCTAGTTCAGATGTGGTCAGCATCCTTAAATTTGGCCAACACTTGAAGGTTTTGTTTTCAGAGAATTTTAATTAATCACAATGAAATGTTTAAGGTCTTTCAAGGTAATACATCCTAAATACACATGCCAAAATATAAAATATGGTTGGTTTAACTAAATATAGCGATTACTACTTACTTACATTGCTCTAAATGATGTGCAAAAATAAACGCATATAATATTCAGTTTTATAGATGAGGTCCTCGAAGTCCAGAGAAGTTTAATAACCTGCCCTCAACCACACAGCTAGTTAAGACCAGAACCAGGATATGGACTAGAGCAGTGCAGCCTCAAAGTGTGAATTCTTTCACATCCTAATAGCTCCTTTCAGGACTAATATGTGAGAGCATGACATTCTATCATAATCAGAATACAGTGACCTCATGTATTTCCTCTAAGAAATTAATGTGACCGTGTGCTATGCCAGAATTTCTAAAAAGGAATCTGAGCCCCTTGTACATGTTCCTCTAGAATGTTCTCACTTTATATAGATGTCTGTTGAGATCTCTGAGAAGCAACACAAGAGTTTTTTCAGTTTTACTTTCTCTAGCGAAGCTAGAGAATCATACTTCTCTGTTCCTCCTGATTGTGAAATCTGTAGATTTTCCCTGGACTTTTATCTTGAGAGGATAGTTAGAGGAAAGCACGTAGATGATTAGAACTTTAACATGGAATAAAGTTTAGGTGTGATCAAAAAAGAAGATGTTACCAGGATTGTTATAAAATAATTTTTAAGTTGAATCACATTGTCCCTGCCAATAGTTGAGCTTCACCTGGCAATCCTGAAGATAATCGGTTAATTAAGGAAATTTGAGACTAATTAATTAGAAGAGTATAGATTACACACTTGGGTTTTATTTTTATTTCTTAATACCAGTTTTTTTCTTAAAATACTTTAATTTAAGCAAGAAGGAAAAGCTGGGTAAAAAAAAAAAAAAAAAAAAAAAAAGAGTCACGGAACCCAGCACTTCTCTTTCTTTCATTCTAAAACAATTATCTTTCCTCAGCTTCCAATAGTGGGGACAAAGCAGACCATACATCAAAGTGAACTACAGTGTCCCAAAGAAAAGGAACATACATGTTAAGTGGGGTAAAAGTGAATAAACACCTGTATATTTTCATTCCTGTAAAAGTAAAATGATATACTTAACTGGATTCTATTTAGATTATTATAAGTGTTTACAACTTTGGAACCCATTTCTAGTATGCAGATCCATTCAATAAATAGACATACAGAAAAAATCAGAGAAATGGGTAATTTATAAAAGCAACTAATTAAAATAATTTCATTTTCCTTTGGAATATATCTTATGTTGTATTTAGATACTGCCTGCTGATGGCTTGTCAATTCACATTTTGAAACAGAATTAAGCCATCACACTTTACAGAAGCTATGGAAGGAAGCTCTGTCCTTCTGGTCTACCTCAAACTCATCTTTTATCTTCCAACGGAAGGGATATCGCTCTTAAAGGGTGAGGTTGAAAAACTTTCGAATGTCAGTGGGCCTTTTCTGACCTTCTCTGCTCAATAACTCTCTCTTTTATGCCACCAAATTTCATATATTACTGGAGAAGAATAGAGACATAAAATCTAGAGCTAGAAAGGACCTCAGAGAACAGTTGGACCTGGATATCTCATTAAAAATCCTAGCCCAGCCTGGCAGGTTATGTAGTGACTGACACAGTGAGAGTGTGGGGAAGTAGAGACCTCACGCTCCATCTGAAGGGGTCCATCTATTGCTGAATTATTGGTGACCAACTGGTTTGAAGAATATAGGATCAACAGTGCTAATTTTTTGTATTTTTCAGGTTAAACCATATATCCATAATTTTACACGGCAAATTCTAACTTCAAGTGTTTTAACTTATTTATTTTATGGGCACCTGAGTGGCTCAGTCAGTTATCAGCCTTGATATCAGTCAGGCTCAGTCAGGCTCAGTCTTGATATCAGCTCAGGTTTTGATCTCAGGGTCATGAGATCAAGCCCCATGTAGCGCTCAGGGAGCACCCCGCTTGGAGTCTATCTCTCCCTGTCTCTCTGCCCCTCCCTCATTCACACGTGTGTGTGTGTGTGTGTGTGCGCGCGCGCACACACGTGTGCACATGCTCTCCCTCTTTCTCTCAAAGTCAATAAGCAAACATTAAAAAAACTAATTTAATTTATTTTAACAGAAACAACAACAACGTACGGGTCAGAAAAACACATACAGGGAAGTATAACCATCTTCAAGATTACCAGTCTGTGAGTTTTGGCCCTTTTTTTATGCTTATTTTGTAGATGAGGAAACTGGTAACTGATGAGTAAGTGAGTAAGATGAAGAGCTGAAATAAGAACTCATTATTCCTCACCTTTAATTTTAGTGTCTATTCTTATACCTTATGGCATCAGCTAATTCTCTGCTATAGTACATCATCGGAAACACAGAGTATGCTTAAAGACTTAAGGAGTTAGCTTCTGACGATAGCTTAGTAGTTGAGCATACAGGTTCTACTGCCAAAATGACTATATTTCCTCTAGCTACATCAGCTCCCGCTAGCTCTATCAACCTAGGGAAGGTACTTAAACTCATAACCTAGTTCTGTCATCTCCAAAGTAGGAGACAATGTTGTCTTTTTCACTGGGTTGTGGTGAAAATTAAGGAATATGATAAATGGAAAGCTTTTCCAGTCTCAAGAATAGTAGCTATTATTACCATCCAGGGCACAATCACCATCATTATCATTACAAATTCTTCATGATCTCAGTCCTGAAATGCTCCAAAACTGATCTGCAACTTGATTCTGATTCATGACACTCATGGTTCGAGGGCCTCCTCAAGTATAACTAGTTTATCTCTGTTGCAGAGTATACTATATTTGCTGTGATCTGGATTATACTGCATGCCCCACTGCCCCCCTTTATTCAGGTCTAGGCTCAAATGTGAACTTCACATTTATATCTTCAAAGACTATCCTTGGTAAACCAGTTCTCCCGTGTGATGTTCCATCATTCTGCTTTTCCTTTCTTAATAGAATTTAAAATTCCTGAGATTGTATGATGAGCATTTTTGCATATTTTTGTCAGTCTCGATCCTGATCCTTGAATGCAGGCTCAACAAAGGTGATCGTATTGTTTGTCTTGTTTATTACAGTAGCCCCAGTACCTAGACGACTACCCCCCAAAAATAGTAGGCACTCAATAAACTATTTGCTGAATAAATTGACAAGTGAATAAAATATTACATGAATAAGTGCCAAAGGACAACCTGCTGATAAAAGCAAGTGGATGACAAAACCCTCGATAAATTTAGCCCCTAAGCAAGTCATGCTAATGTGAAAAGCTGAATCTGCCAGTTGAGAGTGACCCTGTGGCTTCAGCTACAAATGTCATGGTAACTTTGCTTCAAGATATTTTGGGGTTGCTTTCACTTCCCGAGGAAGACAAAATGTTTAAATATAGCTGTCTAATTAAGTGTTCTTAAACAGTCATAGCAGAAATGAGACAAAAGAAACAAAACCATGTACAATGTTTGAAGTACTTGACGCACAGTGCTTTCCCGAGTGCCGTTACTTGTATTAAAGCTGCTTTTTATTCACCGATTTTTCAAAGATGCTCAGATACTTGAGCTATATTTGGAAGTGATTAGTGCTAATTGCATTTTGTACTATTAATATTATTGAAAGGGTTTTTGACAAATATCCTCCAATGTTCAAATTCTTTTCATTTTGCCTTCAATTCTTTCATAAAAATATTGCTCTTTAAATAGGAAAAGTAGTAATCATGGTAAGTTTAAACAACAGAAACCATGTCATAGTGGACCAGAGAGCACATGGGAAGCACCACCTGAGTAAAAGATTTTGTGACTGCAGAATTTTCTCTGAAGAATGTTCTTTCTGAAAGAACAGGCTATGACATCATTCACCAAGCCCATTTGTTTGGTAGAAAAAGAGCAATGCTGACATCTAGTGTTTACAAGTTAAAAGACAAAGGTTGATAATTTTCTTTATGAGCAGAAATTCTTATGACCAGCATCAGACTGGGGAGGAAGATAATGAACAGCCCCTGGGCCGTTACGGACAAGTAAACCATCAGCTTCAATTCATAGCTCAAACTTTGAATTACCTAAAAGAACGTTTCTATTTGTGAACAAGACCAGGCTTGGAATGACTGTTTGTTGGTAACAGTAAAATAACTAGATTTCCATAATCACTTTGTGTGGATCCTGATTTCCTGCCAAGTGAAGACAGCTAGTCACAAGAGAAAGATAGAAAAGGAAAGAAAGAAAGAGAAAGAAAGAAAGGAAGACAGAAAGAAAGAAAGAAAGAGAGAGAGAGAGAGAAAGAAAGAAAGAAAGAAGAAAGAGAGAGAGAGAGAAAGAAAGAAAGAAGGAAGGAAGGAAGGAAGGAAGGAAGGAAGAAAGAAAGAAAGAAAGAAAGAAAAAAACAAGAAAGAAAAAGAGAACCTAAGGAAATAGTGGCAGAGGCTGTGATATAATCATTCATTTAAAAGTCCTGGCATGGTCAGGGTGCCTGGATGGCTCAGTTGGTTGTGCATCTGACTCTTGGTTTTGGTTCTGTTCATGGTTTGTGAGTCTGAGCCCCATGCCCGGCTCTGCGCTCTCGCTCTCTCTTTCTCTGCCCCTCCCAAACTCTCTCTTTCTCTTTCTCTCTCTGTCAATAAATAAATAAACATTAAAAAAATAATTAAAAGCCCTGGAGAGGTAAACATCCCTATGGTATTAACTGTTGGTGCCACTGAGGTTAAAATAATACCACAGCCCACAAATGGCAACAAGACTACGCCCCTACTCATTGCAGCTGGTTCCCAACTCCCTCCAAGAATCCAAAAATCCCACTTGCCTTAGGAGTAATACTTGCTGTGGGAAACACTTCAAGCAGAAGTTAGCCCTGACTTCCAGGCTCCATTCCATAGCAGCACATTTCTATAAAACTTCAGAACTCATAAGGAGGCATTTAGATACTTTCATCTACTATAAATGCCTTGGCCGGCCATCAGAGGAGAACCACTAGCCAAGCTGTCATAAATGAGGCCATAAGACTGTGTCATTTGAGAAGATTCAACAATGCTTCACCCGTTTCAAATACATAAACCTTGGGTTGCAAGTAACTTGGCCTGCGAATGTTCCGCAAGTCAAGCAAAGCTTTTGAACACATTGTAGCCTGATAAATGAGTGATGTCTTGCTATACAAGTAGTACATGATGCCAAATTTCACATGGTCACAACTGAGCCAATAGTTCTTCTCTTTCTCTCCCTCTCTCCCTCTCTCCCTCTCTCTTTCTCTCTCTCTGCAGGATTATGGTCGATCATCTCCCATACTCAGATGCTCAGTCTCAGGCCACAGTGTTTAGCAGAAATCAGTGATTTTTCAGAACGTTGGAAGGTGCCCACAACTGGCACTAGTGTATTTTTTGTCATTCCAAACCACCTATGGACAGTCCTTTGCTTTTACACAACAATGCAAGCTTAGGGATGCTTTGCTTCATTCCTGCAGATCAGGCTGCCTGCAGATATAGACCTTTTCCCCTGCCAGTTACATTAAATACAGTATATGACAAGCATTTGTTAATATTGTACTGTAGTCAACATCTGTGAGAGAATATACAATGGCTCCCATGCAGAAAAAGATTCCATTGAGCCAATAGATAGCAGTAGTTTCATTAGTGATAGTGAAAGTCACCCTATACAATAACCCTCCTCTCTCTTGTCTCCCTCAGACTAGCCACGAAGGTTTCCAAAGGTAAGTCCAGGTTAATTTGTTTATTTTTCTTTGTATTTTGTATTTTCTTTATTATTTTGTATTATATTACAGTATTGTAATCATGTTTATATGAATGTTTTTGGGTTGTGGCACAAATCGTCTGAGTTTCCATTACTCTTTAGGGGAAATGCAGTTTGATATCCAAGTGCTTTGGATTACAAGCATGTTTCCGGAATGAATTATGCTTGCAAACCAAGGTTTTATTGTATTTCTAGAGATAACTATAGAAAATTAATATGATTGAAGGAGAAACTTTCTGTAAATTTACTTGCTCTAGCTTTGACTTTATGGAGGTATATATCTGCAGTGTATCAGTTGTCATTAAGTGTACCAGAAGGAAGCTTTTGAACCAGAACTGTGCCCTTCTGTCTCCACAGCATACCTAAATCCCCATGTTAGGTTATACTAACTTTGAAAACATAGACAGGGAAGTTTCCAGTCTAACTCAAGCAGCCTTAAAACAAATGACAGATGAGAACTCCATATGGAAAAAAATAACAAATTGCTCTGTATTAGGGAAGGTTTTATGTTTTCTTAATAACTTTACTTGTTTTGTCATAGTGAACATGGGTAATTCTTACCTTGCAAACATTTCTCTTCCTTGAGATGGGAGGTGTCTTTCGCGGTTACAATTTAACAATTGTACAGGTACAGAAAATACATATCTCGACAGAAAAGTATGATTTGCTATTCCAGCCCATATCCCCCATTATATATTTTGGGTCATCAAGAAGCACCATGGCACACCATCCAGGAGCTTAGGACCTGGTTCAAAGCTCAAAACTTATTTTTGCCATTCACTGACACGTTACCAGTATTTACTCTTGCTGTATCTTGGTTTCCTCATCTGTTGTGCCACTTACTTTGGGCTGCTGTAACAAGGTAACGTAGACTAGGTGGCTCCTAAACAAAAGAAATGTGTTTCCCACAGTTCTGGAGGCTAGAGTCCAAGATCAGGGTATAGCAAGGTCAGATTCGCCTTCAGCTAAGAATTTTGAAGGGACACAAACATTCAGGCCATAACGTCTATATAGGAGAATGATGGTAGTGACTGCCTCATAGGTGGGGAAGGATAATTAATTCTTGTAATCTAGGAAAAATGGTCCTTGATATATTATAAATATTCCTTAATACAGTTGCTTCATTTAAAAAAATGAATCCCAGGCACACAGAATGCTCTAAATAAATGTTAATTGTCATTATTTCAGAGACCTCCCTTGATTAACAAGACATAAAAAGTTACATGATGATGTGTTTTTATAGAAAAGGAGCACAAAAATAGAAAGCCTCCAAGAAAATATGAATTAAAAATATGAATTAAAAGAATATCTGTATTTCCAAGGGTAGAGCCACATGGCGCTACAGATTTTTGCTGTTCTATTATTAAAGTCTTGGAAAGAGGTATTTATCATCTCAAGGGTAGGTCTTCTATGGAATAATGTTAAGGCATGAAGAACAGTCCATGAACCCTTGGAACAATCTACTAGAGAAGTAACATCCTACTGGGGAACAAACAGCTAGATAACCCAATACAGCACATTTTGGAAGCAAGAAGATGTTGGGAGCATTTCAAAGATGGGGAGATACACATATACACACACACACACACACACACACACACACACACACACACACACGCACATGCACAGGCACACGCACACACACACACAGGAAGCACAGGTATGGTGTTCACTACTTGCAACGCTTCTTTGGCCAATGTGTATTAAGTAAAGCTAAAGTGGAACACAGGAGAGTAGGTTCATGAAACCAGGCAAAATTTGCCATGAAAGGGTAGAAAATACTGAGATAAAAACACCCAAATGTTCAAATCTAGGTGAAGGTATTTTTTTAGGGCTCAAGAGAAACATAACATTAAGTACCTGCATTCAATTTACGTTTATATGTAGATATGTATGTAGATATATGTAGATTTCACAAGCAAATCTGGGTACATGCCGAAAAGAAATGGAGTCAAAGGCAAGAGGAAGAAATAGGCTTTCCCATGCATTCTTAGTGAAAAGCACAGTTTCTCTGCAAAGCTCCACTGCAACCCCTTTGCCCACCTCATTAAAATGAAGCTAACCGCGAAACACATACAGCATAATGACTACATCCTATTTGCACAGGTTCAAAGTTTCTGTTTGGTAATTTGTGTTCTTTCTCCAATTAGCTGAGAGTTGGTAGAATTAAGCAATAAATTAATGAAAAGTTCAGGCCGAGTCTCTTTATTTATACTGAAAATGCCTAGCACCTTCTTAGGTAAAATTAACTACATAATAATGTTTGGTGCAATTACAAAGAAAAAAGTACAGTTCCATGTCTCAAATAAACATAGTGATAACACACCTTTAAAAATAAATTTAAATTCTCCTACACGAGAAATTTTATGTTCAAATATCAAAAGAAACTGGCTATTTTATTTTTCATACCTGGAAGTAAGAATAGCTCCTAGTTTCCTTTGCAATTTGAAATCCATTTTTATAATCCACAAGGAATACAAGTTTTATGAAATGATACCATGGTAGGTTACAGTGCTCTACTCTGAGAACAGTTAAATGGTACCAGTGTAGGTATCTGATCCTCCATCAGGAGAGCTTGTTAAGTAAGTCTGAATGGGCAGCATGGATTTGCAGAGGCTCATCCTAAAATGTACAAATCTATGAATGTGGGACCTGTTTATAAAAGCTTGTTCCTATCCTTGTTTTGAGTTAAATTGTGTCCCCCACCCAAATATATGTTCAAGTCCAAAGCGCGAGTAGCTCAAAAGGAACCTTATTTGGAAATAGGGTCATTACATACATAATTAATTAAGATGAGGTCATACTGGAGTGGGTGGGCCTCTAACCAATATAATCGATGCCCTTTTAAGAAGGGAAGAAAGGACACAGATACAGGAAGGGAGAACGCCGTGTGACAATAGAGGTAGAGAAGCCAAAGAAGCTTCAAGCCAAAGAAGCCCAGGAATGCCAGCAAACAACCAGAGGCAAGGAAGAACAAAGGATTCTCTTCACCAGGTTTTGGAGTGATCCTATGACCTTGCTGATCCCTTGACTTTGGACTTCTAGCCTCCGGAGCTCCAATATAATGGATTTCTATTGTCCTAAGCCACTCTATTACCGGCACTTTGTCACAGCAAATTTAAGAATCTAATAAAACCCTTAATACTAAGAGATTTAAAATTTGGAAGACCCCAAAGCACTTTTTATGAAATGATTATAATGTTATCACACAAGAAGGAAAACGAGGACTAAAAAATGCTGTGAAAGAATTGCCAGTAGAGAGCAACATTTAGTGACAGGATCCCAGTTCAGTGGAAGGTATGGATGACCTTTAATAAATATAATGAAGTCACTGAATCCATTTGTTCGTTAAGTAGATAAGACTTGAAGTCTTAAGCACTTGTTTACAACACATCCGGATAATTATTTGCACACCTTAGTTATTAGAAATGATCTTTGAGTTTACTTGCACGTAGGTTGCTTAAATCAATGGAAGAAAAATCTAATACAAAAATAGTACCCTACCTCAAAATATTTCCACATTTGAATAACTAACATTTACTGAATTTTCACTGTGAGTTATGTACTTTTCCGAGAGCTTTGCTCACACTATTCACTTCAATTCTCTCTACCCTAGGATGCAGGTTTATTCATATTATTCCCATTCTCCTGAGGGCAAACCTAAGCCCGGAAGATTCAAACAAACTCTTCAAGACGACACAATCGACAAATCTCAGAGGCGGGGTCTGAGCATAATCCATAGAGGCTGGGGTCTTAATACTTTTGTTATATTACTCCGTACGTGGAAACAATTTTACGTAAGCCTGCTTCCCAGCCACTTACAAATTGTAAATCATATCAGTGAAGCAGTAAGAGGTCAGTGTAGCTGTTTTAACTAATAAATCAATAAGGTCTGGTCGTTCCAGACCTGAGAAAGTTTAAACATGAAGTTAAAACATAAAAGGGGCACCAGGGTGGCTCAGTCAGCTGAGCATTCGACTTCAGCACAGGTCATGATCTGGTAGTTCATGAGTTCAAACCCCACATTGGGCTCACTGCTGTCAGAACCTGCTTCAGATACTCTTTCCCTCTCTCTCCCTGCCCCTCCCCACTTGCATTCTCTCAAAAATAAATAAAACATTAAAAGTCATAAAAATATAAGGTAGTCTCTCATTTTTACATCAGAAAATTATCAGAGGAAAAAGTTAAAAGATGTTTACATCTAGTACATTATGTAAGTCATGTTCCACATGATTCTTCTACTTGCTGACCTTGGAGCCAGGCAGAGCTGGGTTTTTACAACTGGATCCTAGCTAGATATGACATTGATTGATTGATTTAATGAATTAATTAATTTGTACCTCAGTTTTTCATTTATAAAGTGGGGATAATAAAACCTACTCCTCAGTGCTTTACATGTATATACTATCAATGAAAAGCCTTCAATATACTATGCTGCATATAATAAATGTTCAGCAAATGGAAAGTCGTAATGATGTTCCTGCTGACTTGGTCTTCATGCCGTTAAAAATCCTGTTGTGGGTATCTGGGTGGCTCAGTCGGTTAAGCATCCGACTTTGGCTCAGGTCATGATCTCATGGTTTGTGTGTTTGAGCTCCGCATTGGGCTCTGTGCTGACAGCTCAGAGCCTGGAGGCTGCTTCAGATCTGTGTCGCCCGCTCTCTCTGTCCCTCCATCTCTCCCTCTCTCCCTCTCAAACATAAATAAAGTTAAATTTTTTTTAAAAAAAATCCTGTTGAGAACAGGAATATATCATTCTATTATTAGGTCAATCAGAACAAAAGTACACAGTGGATGATTTAACAGAGTTAAATAAAGCAAGAGAGTGGCAACTACTTATCCCATCGGCCAAATTAGTATATACATACAAATTTCACATTTATAATCATGTGAGTTGAAGCAATATATATATATATATATATATATATATATATATATATATGTACTAGCTAATTCCTTTCCCTCTTTTATTCTTTCAGATTTTCTTCATTGTTTTCTCCTTTTTTTCCTAAAAATTAAATAGAAAAATAGAATTCCCATGTATTTTTAAGGTGGCCATATTTTGAGCAATATCTTGACATAATGATCATTCTGTAAATAAGCAATTTCTGTTTTCTGGATATACAGTATACAGTCCAGCATTGTAAGATGAGTAAGATGCTCAGATTTTTTTTTTTTTACTTTTTGTATACAAATTCAAAAATAAAAAAGGAATCACATGTATAGCAGCTTTTCTCAAAATCACCAAAAACTGGAAGCAATCATCCACCTAAAGGTGAATGAATAAGCAATAGAGTACTATTCAGCAGTATAAAGGATGAACTACTGACACAGGCATCAAGACAAATGAATCTCGGGGCACCTGGGTGGCTCAGTTGGTTGAGTGTTCGAGTTCGGCTTAGGTCATGATCTCACAGGTCATAAGTTCAAGCGCCGCGTTGGGCTCTGTGCTGACAGCTCAGAGCCTGGAGCCTGCTTCAGATTCTGTATCTCCTTCTCTCTCTCTACTCCCTCCCTGCTCGCACTCTGTCTCTCTCTCAAAATAAATAAAGATTTAAAAAAAAAAGACAAATCTCAAAGGTGTAAATGATGAGTGAAAAAAGCCAGACTCAAACGGCTGCTTATTGTATGACTCCATTCCTTCCGGAAAAGGCAAAACCAAAGGAACAGAGAACAAACCAATTAGTGTTTGCCAGGTATAAGGCAAGGGGGATTAACTGTAAAGGGTATGAGTCACTGAGGGCGATAGAGCTGTTCTATATCATGACGCAGTGATGGTTAAATGGCTCTGTGTTTTTCATAGTCAATGAAATTCACATCTCCAGGGGATGAATTTCACTATAATAATTATATTTCAATCAACCTGATCTCTAAGTAAAAAAGAAATTGCAGAAAACATGTGCCCTGGTGAATCATCATAGGGCAAGTACTGCTATAATAAACACCCAGGCAAAAAAGTAGAACTTTTTGATAAAAGTCCAACAACCCCAGAAGCTCCTACCTATGCCCCAACCCAACAGCAGCCCCCTCTCTTCCAAATGTAGCTTCTCCCTGACTTTTGTTTTTCTAATGGACTTCATTTTTTTAGAGCATATTTAGGTTTACAGAAAGATTGAATGGCAAGTAGAGTTCCTATACACTCCCTCAGCTCCCCTTCTGTTATGAACATCATGTTTCCATTATTATTGATGTCCCGATTACAGATTTTGCTAATTGCATACCAATGGTTCAATTTAACATGTTCCTCTGCTCTCTGTATTTGAAAATACAGTAAAACTTTGGTTTGTCAGCATAATTCATTCCAGAAACATGGTTGTAATCCAAAGCACTTGTATATCAATGTGAATTGTCCCATAAGAAATAATAGAAACTCAAATGATTCATTCTACAACCCTGAAATATTCATATATAATGATTACAATACTGTAATGTAATATAAAATAATATAGAACATACAAAATATAAAGGAAAATAAACAAATTAACCTGCACTTACCTTTGAAAACCTTCGTGGCTGGTATGAGGGTGACAAGAGAGAGGAAGGTTATTGTGTAGGACAACTTTCACTATCACTAACAGAATCACTGCTATCTATTGGCTCAATGGAATCTTTTTCTTTTTGTGCAGCTTTAACAAGGAACCTATCCAATGACCTAGAATGAAGCAAAGCATTCCTAAGCTTACTCTTGAATGGAAAAGCAAAGGACAGTCCATAAGTGCTTTGAAGTGACAAAAAATGCGTTAGTGCCAGTTGTGGGCACTAATTCACTAACTCACTGATTTCTGCCAAGCACCATGGTCTGAGACTGAGCATCTGAGCGTGGGAGACGATCATCCATGATCCTGCAGAAAGAGAGAGAGAGAGGATGAGAGACAAAGAGAGAGAGAGAGAGAGAGAGAAGAACCATTGGCTCAGTTGTGATCATGTGACGTTCAGCCTCACATACTACTTGTATTACAAGATGTCGCTCATTTATCAATTTAAAGTTTATTAGAAATGTTTGCTCATCTTGCAGAACATTTGCAGAACAAATTACTTGTAATCCAAGGTTTTACTGTATATAGGTAGACTTAGAGACTTAATTAGGTATGTGCTCTATCCCTTTGGCAAGACTATTGGTGTTCTTTGTTTTGTTCTTTCAGCAGGAGGCACGTAATATCTGTTTTTCACACTTTATGGATGTTAGCAGCCATTGTTTCTCAAAGCCTAGAGTCATTAGTTTATTGGAGACTTCAAAATGGCAATATACTCATTCTAGCATTTTGCTTACATACATTAGCTGGAATGCTTTTATAAGGACATACTTCATATCTGTAATACGGTTAATATAGGAAAGGAAGGATAAGTGCCTGATCCTTTTCCTATTATATAATATAATTTTCAAAATAATGACTTGGTTACTTGTCTTCTCAGGAGGCAATCACTTATTGATATGTTTTAATATCATTAAAAACTCATACATTTAGATATATTTTATGAGTTTCAATTAGTTACAATTGTTATCACTAATGAAACTTAAATTGTCTCACTTTTGGCCAGTGAGCACATCTTCAAAGGGAATCCTAATTTTTTTTGAGATGATATGTTGTCGGATTGCTCCCTTACTGTCTAGTATGGTAAGATGTTCCAGGTTCATCTTATACGCTTCCTGCCCAGATCTGGAATCAGAAACAACTATTTCTCTAAAAGTTCTTGGTTTCTTTTCATGGGAAATAGTACTTACAGGCCCCAATCTGCATACTAACAATACTCATTACTGCACGGTTGCCTTATTATTTCCAGGTCTTTTTATAGACAGAACTAGAAGATCACTCATGAGATTATACTCTTATTTCCAATTCAAATATAACACTATAACATCTTCTCCTACTTAACATCTTCTGTATTAGATCTGTATTTTCTCTTTTCACGTCAAGAATCTTCATTGTTAAGGACAAATGGAATGACAGAATATTCCATATGCACTGATTTGTTTTAAATTGCAATAAATATAGAATAGTCTCAGAGTAATAATTCTAATAGTAACACTATTTCAATTAATGAAAACATTCACTATTTGGATATGCTATCTCAATTTTAATGTTTATTTTATATCTGCATCATCAGATATATTGCTATTATGTTCTATAGTCTCTCCCTTTACCCTTTATTCATTCTCAACTCTGTAAGTATCTGTATAGTAGAGCAAGGCTAACCACTCATCACAATTTGATGACACGCTAGTCATTTTGGTTATGGAAGTTCATTTTCTAATAGTTTCCTTAGAAAAGTCCCAGTAGGACAATATTCTGTATGTTAAATTTACTGAATTTTAATACCCCTTCCTATATTTTTTTAAGATAAGGATTGTTTCTTCTGAATACAAAAATCTTTGCTCCCATTTTCTTGCTTTAGAATCTTAAATATATTACTTATTTTTCTGTCACACAGTATTGTTGAAAAGTCTCATGTAACTTTGCTTTATTTTCCTTATAAATCACATATTCTTTCTGCTTAGACACTCAAAGAGGTTATTGGCTTTTTTCTTAAGGTCCTGTAATTTTACCAGCTTCAGTCTTGGTATTAATCTCTCTGTATGCTCTTTTATAACGTTTTTTTTTTTCTTCAAAGCCTTTTGTCATTCTTGTGTTTTCAGGGCAGTTTTTCTTTCCCTAATGATTATTTGTGGTTTTGTTGTTGTTGTTCTCTCAGTTTGGTTTTCTTTAGAGTTCACCCTTCTCCATATCCTGGATCTTCTTTGACCATTTTCCATACTTGCCACTTTCCCTTGAATCTTTTATGTCACTTCCTTTACGTTATTTTGAATGTGAAAAGTTCTCCTTTTCAACTTTCATTTCTTCAAAGACAGTTTTTATTTGCTCTTGAGTTTCTTCTACAGTATTCTTAATTTCTAAAACATTTTTAATTTCTAATTCTTCCTTGAGTGTCATGATCACATGTTTGAGTTCGTAATTCTGACTTATGTGGTTCTTTCAGATCTTCTTGTTTGAGGATCTTAGCTTGAAGTGTTTAAGGGGATCGTTTTCTTACAGCTTTTATTTTCTATAAGAAGGTAATTCTCCCTTTTTATATTTTTCTCGTATAGTAATTTAAACAAAGTTTTGTTTGGATTTCTCATCTTTTTTTATTGTTTTTTAATGTGAATTTCTTTTTATTGAACATTAGAGGGAGGTTTGGTTCAGACAGCTTCACAAATCTCTCTCTCTTCTATTCATGTAGTGTTTAAAAGTATGAAATATTGCATTCCTTTGTTAAAAAATGTTTATTTGGGGGGGGGGGTGGAGAGAGAGAGGGAGACAGAGAATCCCAAGCAGGCTCTGCAGTGTCAGCACAGTGCCTCTCAAACTCACAAACCTTGAGATAATGACCTGAGCCCAAACCAAGAGTCGGTGGCTTAACCAACAGAGCCACACAGGTGCCCCTGAAATATTGCATTCTGAGATTCCCTTGCTCTGTAACCTGCTCCTACTTTTATCAAGGCCTTCTATCCTTTGGTCTTATCCTCTCTGCAGAGTAGACTGCCTGCTCTGTAAGGAATGTCTGGTAACTCACTGCCATCAGTTCGTGAGAGCCATATAGCTCTTGTCCCTTTAGATCTAATATACCTTTCCATTTACCCACTAGAAGAGTGAGCAAAATTCCTCCTGCTTTCATTAGCTTTTCTACATTGGCCATTCGTATTGCAGTGAATAGATATTTAGGGATTCCCCACTTGTCATGATTTGTCAGATGCCTAATTGTTTTCCTGTGCTTTCCCCAGAGCAGATGCTAAAAACATATTGGTCTTGTGGTTATTGGTGGTTTTCCCCTCCCATTAATGTTTTGGGGGATATCTTGTTACCCCAAATTATTGTACATATTCTCCATATGCCTTCGGGTTTTTAGTTTATCTATTTTCTGTTTTTTTGTCTTGTTTGTTTGTTTGTCTTTTCTTTGGGTTTTACCCTCTAGTTATTCTGCATATTTTAACTCAAGCATTCAGATAGATCCAAAATTATGCTACCAATGCCACTGTGCTCTCACTACTTTCTCTCAGACTTTTTTTTAGCAGTGTTAATTTGTTTTTTTGCCCTCCAAATCCCCTTTGGTTTATCTGTTTAATTTTACTTCATTCAGTGTTTATGCAAAGGTTAAATGATGTTTGACAGGGTTTGCACTTAGTCAATTTAGTAAGATATCAAATTCTGTTTAAGTATATCCCTAAGAGCTCAGATTTTATCTCCTGCTAAATAATTTTATGTTTCCTTTTATTTTTAGTAATGGATCTACTAAAGTATGTGCCTGTCCTGAATTAACATCAGTGTTTGTATCTGTGCATTCATATACGTGTATATTCTCCTTACTTCCCTATACTATCTTCCTGTTATTTTGGATGCAATTGTTTATGTTAGAAAAATTCAAGCCCTTTGGAGCATTTTTTCATTCCTTTCCTAAGTCATATGAAAGACTAGTCTTTGAGTTTTGCTCTACAGTTGAACATGACTGACAATTTTCATTTTCATATGTATTTGTCGCACAGTGAAGCTGTCATTGTGAGGCATAAATGTAAAAAACTAAAAAAGCAAGATAAAGGAATAAAGATGGAGACGATTGACATTAAAATTAAAATTTAAAGGAAGAAAAAAATGAGCAAATAAGATAAAAATTTTTGTGATTTTGTTAGCAATAATCTGATGATAATATAATAAATCAATAATCCCTTTCTTCACAAACAGTACTATTCCTTCTAAAATACACTTTCATAAATACTTAATAATTTCTTATGGTAAAGCATAACTTATCAGTCAACCGATAAATTTAGGACAAAATTTCCTCAAGGGGAAGACCATCCCTAATGTGATGTTTTATTTGTGCTGACCTAGAAAAGCTCTAGAAAGCCAGCGGGGTTTCTAATTTGTGCAAACATCTGTAATAGCTATCATATGCTTTATTGCTTTTTGATTTTCAAATCATATCATTTTTGGCTCCTCTTGTTTATATTCATTTCCTTCCTTCAAAATGCACAATATATGAATCTTTAACAGTGGGACCTAAAACAAAAAAGAGTTTGCAGTTTAGAAACTAATTTTTTTCACAAATGTACTAACAAGATATCTAGGGTAAAATTCTAAAACCTCAGAGATTTGGGGGATTGGGAACTTTTGAGCTGTATTGACACCTGCCTTTATCCTTTATCATAGCCCTCCATTTGCAAATCTTCTACATCTTCCACTTGTCTGTGATTATTTGCACTTGAATCAGTAAGTACTCCCTTAGTGCATTTTTCTAAAAGTTATTGTACAATCTCACTGCTTCACTAATTCCTTAAAAAATTCTGTGTGTTTTACTTTGTATTATAACTTCTTTTGCTGGAAGAAGCATGAATGTACATGATTTGGGGGAAAGAAAAGCAATGTACAAATGACGAGACAAATTGACAAAAAGCTGGAAAATTACAAGTGAACAGAAAAATCCAAATTTGGATGTAGGTCTAAATAAAACTCTCCCAATCCCTACATAATTCGGGGTTATTCAATAGTCTTCTTGTTTTATGTCTTACATAGCTGGATTTGTTTAGGTAAATTAGGCTCATGTTTATTGATAGTTCTAAATTAATTATGTTTTGCTTCTCTTACTTAATTTTTTCCAGGTGAATCAAACTAAATGCACAGTATTTTGGCAGAGGTGAGATGTTGTTTTCCCCATTCTCTCATGCACTTAGAATTTTCAAGCCAGTTGAAAATGCTCATGATACTGTGTCATGACTCGCTAAATGTCTACCAACCACATGAGAGGTCAAATTGAGAAAGAGGTTATAATTAGGTCATAACTAGAATTTCTGAAAATAATATTAGAATAATCCCAACACATGTTACAAAGCTATTTATTACAGACACTAATGGAAGACTTCCATTTCGCCCATTACCACAAGGATTCTTATCCTCGTGTAGTATAAATCCAATCTTCCTACATATCTAAGGCTACCACTGGAGCTGTGAAATCTGAGTTGGCTGTCAGCAAAATATCCTACATTTTCAGGTTACCCTCAGAGCAGTTTGCTGCTCTATCTGAAACTAGATTACTTCCCGGGAGCATTATTTACCCTGCATTACTGTTAAGATGTGGCACAGTTCTGTCTTCCCATACTGCTTCTTCGACAGCCTGCAAGTAGGTAATATCCACATTTATTGAACCATCACCGTGTGTTAAGCATCTACCCTAATTTAACTCACTTAGCCCTTAAAACAATCCTATGAGACAGAAAATATTCCCGACTTACTGATGAGTAAAGTGAGCTCCCAGAACTTATTTACGTAAGGACACCACATCTACTAAATGGTAAAAGTTAATCTGATTTCAAACTCATTCTAATAATTGTTGTCATGTGATGCTTTTCCAAGACAGTAGATACCCTCAGTGAACTTCATTGCATCTGCCAAATCATTTTCCCTTGTCTTCAAGAAGCATTACTTCTTGAAGCCCAAACCACCAGATAATATCACTCACTTTTAAAGTCAACTGTTTATGTCCTTGGCGCTCTCTCTCTCTCTCTCTCTCTCTCTCTCTCTCACACCACAGTCCTAGATTGTGATATTTCTCTTCACCAACACCCATGCTATCATTGTGGGTGATTTCTATACCCATGTAAAAGACCAATTTCAAACCTACTCAGTGGCCATTCCATAGTTTTGTCACCCTGATTTCTGCATGCCTTCCATTCTCTGATGATAACCTCTTATCTTCCCAGCTAGCTTGCTTTAGTAATCCACTGGAACAATTTCTCAATCTCATAAATGTCATCAATCCATTACCCTGGCCTTTCTGATTCTTCACCACCTGAATGTCTACTTGACCTTTACACTAGCCAGGAACTGTACTCTAATGTTCCTAGTCAATTCACTCTTAATCAATTCACTCCTAGTCAATTCAGGATGATTATTTCATTATTATCCTCTTTTCAAACCCATTCTTCTCAACACCCATTCTTCTTTCTCTTTTTCACCTAATGACTTTGCTTCTTATTTCACTGGGAAAATAGAGTCACTCTGAACAGATTTCCTCATCTTCCCTGGGGAAATAGAATCATTCTAAATAGATTTCCTCATCTTCCCACCACCACATCCATGAATTGATCTGCATTTATATTCACTTATTTTCATTTCCTGATAGATTATGCATTGACCTACTCTTATGGAACCTACCTTTATTTAGCCAACACTTCTGCTGATGCAGAAGACCTCTGCATCTCCTTTCGGCCATTCCACTGAGGACTCTGGGCCTACCAGGATAGTGCCTACCTGCTCTAACAAGGGTCCAGTGACTTCTGTCTTTCCAGTCCCAGTGATCATCTCTTTGTTCCCATTTGATTCCATATGGCCGTAGCTTTGGGCAAAGTAAATCAATGCCTCTTTTAACGCATTTCATTTCTCAGAAAAGGAAAAAAAAAAAATAGAAACCATTTTCATGGAAGCTGTAGAAAAAACAAAATGCCATCACATTTTAGACAACCATGGAAAATTATGTCATTCCACGTACTTAAGCTTCCAAGAACTCAAGTCAAAATCTGTGGGAAATATGCAGTGTCTGCATGTGAGAAGGGCACTGAAGAAATGTGAAAGAGCTGGAGGGTGCTTATCCAAGATGTTTGAAAGGTTTAAAACCTACTCCATCTTATTTGAAAGGCACTTCCCCTGTTGCAAAGTTCATTTAAAATATTCTGCACTTATTTCTGAGAGCCATGATGGAAGATTCCTTTTAAGTGCATGAGTAAAAGCCCATACTCCCAAGGCCATGCTATTTCTGTCAAAGGAAGAGTTTGCTGTAAAATCAGCTATAATACTTTAAAATTAGATTTGATTCTGAAAAGTTACAAACAGAAAAGTGATTCTTCCTACTGTCCTCATCTTCCTGTGTATTTCTCTCACAGGAGATGGCCTCACGCTGGAAAACTCTGGTAGGGCAGACCCAGGTTGTGCCAGCAGCTTTGTTTGCCGCCCACACACCAACACAGAGTCCTGTGTATTAAATGCATGTTTAATAGTTCATTCCCAAGGCAGACTTATGAGCCAAACCAAAAAGGAGGAGCACATATTCATGCTGTAAATAGCTTTAGGCAGATTGCTCTTGAGTAAAGCATCAAGGTCAGCCTGTCCTTGCTAACTCTGTTTTCTATTTTCTGGGAAAAAATCATTGTGATACTAATTGCTTTTTAAATTACTCAGAGTTGTCCCACTACCGAGATCAGAATTGTACCTGCTCAGATTCTCTTGCATGAGCTGGTACAAGTGTTTTCCATTGTCATATAGCACCTAAATATTAGAAGCAAGTACTGCATTAGACTGTAATGACAGATCTGTTGTCCCCACTGCCTTATTTGAACTGATATTCCATCTGCCCGGCAACAGTCACATTTTCTACTGTACTGTGTGTGTTCTTTACCCCAGCCATTTATCTCCCCCTACAAATATATCCCATTCCATCCAGGCTTAGCTAATTAGATTAGCATCATTGTTTCAGAAACTTTTAAATTTCCTCCATTAAATAGTTTCCTCCAGGGGAGCCTGGGTGGCTCAGTAGGTTAAGCATCCAACTTCAGCTCAGGTCATGATCTCATGGTTAGTGAGTTCCAGCCTTGTGTTGGGCTCTGTGCTAACAGCTCAGAGCCTGGAGCCTGTTTTGAATTCTGTTTCCCTCTCTCTGCCCCTCCCCTGCTTTCTCTCTGTCTCTCTCTCTCTCTCTCTCTCTGTCTCTCAAAAGTAAATAAACACTTAATTTTTTTTTTAAGTTTCCTTCAACCAGTTGAAAGAGGCTGGGCCATTTTATATATGTCTATGTACCCAGACCATGTATCCTATGTCAGCATCTGTATCTCAGACACAGGAAGAGATGGTCATTCCACCTCAACATTCATTTTGTAAAATATACTGAATCTTCCTGCACCAATTCTGAGTGTTTACAAAGGTAAAAATTGGGGTGCCTGAGTGGCTCAGTCAGTTAAGCATCTGACTCTTGATTTTGGTTCAGGTCATGATCTCACGGTTCATGAGTTCAAGCCCTGGGACAAGCTCTGTGCCTGTGCAGGGCCTGCTTGGGATTCTCTCTTTTCTAACCCTCCTCTGCTTGTGTTCTCTCTCTCTCTGAAAGTAAATAAATACATACATACATAAATACATAAATAAATAAATATTAAAACAATTTAAAACAGTAAAAATTAATATTTTCATTTCTAACTGAGACTCTATATTAATTCATCTTGAATACATTATTTTCCTCAAACAAGTTTTCCAAGAAGTATTTTTTTCCTACTCCTATACTTCTTTACCAGTAGTTGGTATGGTAAGATTTTTATTTTTGATGATATATGGATGTGAAATGGTATCTTATAACTTAATATTATCTTCCCCAAGGACTAATGGTATTGAGCGTTTATTTTTAGAAATGGATGTGAGCTATTTGAGCTTTGCCTTTTTGTGAAATGCTTGTTTATGTCTTTTGCTGATTTTTCTGATGGACTTCTTACTGCTTTTGAGTTCTTTATATGTTCTGAATATGCATTTTTTGTTGCCTATATGTGTTACAACTATCTTCTCCCAGTTTTTGGCTTCTCTTTTCATTTACTTTATGATGTTCTTTTGAAGGACAGAAATTCCAATTCTGTTTAGTAATACTGATCAGACTTTTAAACAATTGTTGCAATGTTCGTGCCTTATTTAAGAAAACATTCCCTTTTGCAAAGTGATAAATCCTTCCCCCAATTTTTATTAAAGTTTCAAATGTTGGCCTTTCCTATTTAAATTGCAAGTCCATCAAAAACTTATTCTTGTGCACGGGATAAAGTAATCAATTGTCCCCCGCCATTTACTGAATATCCTCTGATACTCATTCTATCCCCTGTAATGTGCAATTCATCACTGTCATATGCACAAGTACATCTGTATTTCTGCTTTCTATTCAGCTGCATTAGCCTGTCTAGCTCTGTAACTAATAGCAACAGTAGAGTTTTTTCACCTATCTTGGTATTTTCTAAGTTCCTCAAGTATTCTTCTTGAGGACTATCTTAGCAAATTTTGGACCTTCATTTTCTCTGTGAGTTTTAGAATCCACTTATCAAATTCCTTGCCAATAGATAGATAGATATTGAGGTGTAACTGCCTTATGACATTATATTAGCTCCAGGTGATTCAATATACATCTATATTGCAAAATATTCACCACAATAAGTCTAGTTAACATGCTTATACTTAATAATATCGTATTGTATATTTGAGAGTTGCTGGGAGAGGAGCTCTTAAAAGTTCTCATCACGAGAAATACATCTCTTGTGGTATGACAATGGATGTTAACTAGAAATAATTTGCAATACAATTTCCTTGATTTACACTAACTCTACATTTCATAGTAGAGGAAAAGTTCTTTTAAAAAGGCCACTGGTATAAAAACAAACCCAATCATATTGTAAAAGACCATGTTTTACACATTCTGGTACTTTTTAAAAAATTCTAATGCAACTTTTTAAGCTATTTTTTGAAACTCAAAATGCTAAGAGATAATAACAAGAGATTCTAGGGAGTAATGTTCCATGACGGAATAATACCAGGAAACAGCATGGCCTGTAAGCTACCTGAATATTCACAATGCAGATTAGTATATTAAATACTTTGATTGACTCATAAAAAAGAAATAAACTAATTATTCTAAAGCAATTGACTGCAATTCTTAGTAACCTATTAATATCTACTAAAATACAATTTTCCAAGAATCTAATGAGATAGAAATATATACCATATATTCTTTTTTTTATTCTCAAGTAAATAATAAAATAAGTCACTTTTAATGACCTAAGAGTAAACTGAGAGAGTATTATGGAAAGCTATTTCTTCAGACCCCAACAATTTGTTAAGAAAAAAACTCCAGAAGTATTTTAAATAGACCCGTGGAAGTAGATTAATCTTTAGATGACTGGTTACTCTTACCATCAGGGAACACTACCTTGTATAAAGGAGAAAAAAATAATAATAATGTACCTAAAGAGTGTCATACAGTTATCTCTTATTTCTTTTACACACCAAATAATTTTAGTTTTTCTACCATTAATCCACACATATTCCAATCATTTAGTAAAATTTATTGGACATAAAGCCTTTACGATGATTTTCATTATAAACAAGGCTTGCTTTCCAGGAGTCAGGAGATTCTGAAGTCATGGGATCTTCCCAGTTCAGTGAAGACCCCTAGGTAACAGTCAGGACTGTCCTATGGGGGTGGGGGGGGTGGGAGAGCAGCCCAAGTAGCCTCTAGGCATCAGGTGGCATGCCTCTTTACTTAGATCTAGGTGAGAGTGAGATGTACTGTGCAATTTACCCATTTTGGAGATATAGGTCATATCAGTGTTTGTGTTTTACGAAATATCCCACTCCTCATACTGTCCCCACTGAACATTAATGGTGTTCCTTTGAGAATATTTTACCCTTCCACCCTTCTTGGGATATTCTTCCCCTAATAGAGTCACTTATTATTTCTGGCTTATGCAAGGCATCCAATCTTATTTTAACATTAATACCGAATCATCATTTTTTAAAAACTTTTCTTTTATCCTTTGAGTCATTTCACTGGAGTTTGGAAGAGGACAAGATATAAGCACATATGCCTGTAACATCTTGAGCTAGAAATATGTTCCATTTAATAGCTGCTTTTACTTGTTTTGGTTTCTACACATAAATGATTTAGTTTTGTTTATTCCCAGGAAGCGAGACTAGTCACAACTACCAAATACCTTGCATCTGTTAGCAATGAAGCCAAAATCTATAGTCACATTTCTACTATGAATTTTAAAAACTAAGGTATGGGGACACGTGGGTGGCCCAGTCAGTTAAGCCTCTGACTCTTGATTTCAGCTCAGGTCACGATCTCACGGTTCATGAGTCCAAGCCCCAAGTGAGGCTCTGTGCTGACAGTGTGGGAATTCCTGCTTGGAATTCTCTTTCTCCCTCTCTCTCTTCCCTTCCCCTGCTGGCTCTCTCTCTCTCTCTCAATGGATACATAAACTTTAAAAAATAAAAAGCTAAGGTATAAACCATTTTTAAAAATCCTAAAAGTATACAAATATTTTACCATGGATGAGTTTTTAGGTTACACAGTACTATATGATAGTCATAACAAATCTGCACAACTCAATGTGTGATATAAATCCCAAAGGTCTGCCCCCTCACCTGCCCTATTCATATTAAACAACAGCTGTTCAAAAGCTTAGTTATTCAAGTCTTTCTCTGAAAGACAAGTCTTTCAAATCTATTTCTCACATGTATCCATTTGTCTCAGTTTTTAAAAACTTTTAGGGGCACCGGGGTGGCTCAGTCAGTTGAGTGTCCGACTTCGGCTCAGGTCATGATCTCGTAGTTCCCACGTTGGAACCCCACATAGGGCTCTGTGCTGACAGCTCAGAGCCTGGAGCCTGCTTCAGATTCTGTGTCTCCTTCTCTCTCTCTCTCTCTCTCTCTCTCTCTCTCTCTGCCCCTCCCCCACTCACGCTCTGTCTCTCTCCAAAATAAATAAACATTAAAAATTTTTTTTTAACTTTTAAAATTACATTCCCTTCTATGTGTAACTGGGTATGATATGGAAGCCTCTAAAAGCTTGCTATTGTTTTATAGCTCGCTTGTTCACTCTGATATACCGAGAGTGTTTTGTTGTGGTAGTAAATGTAAGTGTACTTTGTTTAGACGGCTGCATATCTTTTTCTGGATAAACTATTTTGCCTACTCGTCGATGTTTAGTTCTTTTCAATAGTTTGTTTAAAAATTTTATGCAAGCGGCTGGGGTGCTCGTGTGGCTAGGTCAGTTAGCAACCAACTTTTGATTTCGTCTCAGGTCATGATCTCATAGTTGGTAAGATTGAGACACCCCCGTAGGCATTGGGCTCTGCACTGACAGTGTGGAGCCTGCTTGGGATTCTCTCTCTTCCCCGCCCCCCCTCCCCTGCTTAGTGCTTGCTCTCTCTCCCCCCTCTCAAAATAAATAACATAAACATTAAATTTTTTTTCTGCAAGAGGCATCTTTCTTCACCTCCGTCAAAGTATCCTTGTTTGATAGAACCATAGAAAGGAAATTGTTGGTTAATTGGCATGCAAATTTTGTTTGGATACAAATTGCTAAATGTCTCCCAGAAAAAAGTGGAGCGATTGACACTCTCCTTAGCAATCGGTGCCCCCTTCTCCACACAGCTAGCACCATTGGATGTCACCATCTAATTTTTGTGGCAGTCAAAATAGTGTTTTGGTGCCAAGCAAAAATTAAGTACATACATAACTCCTAAATCACAGTGGTCTAACACAAACACAATTTTGTCTATCACCAAAATTTTCTCTTCTAACCTTGTCACTAAGCCATCTGGAACAAATATTCTTGAAGGTTGTCATAGAAGGAGAAGAGAGACCATGTTCATGTCGAGATCCAATAATAACACATTTGCCTTCTTGCCACCCATCAGGACTCATCACTTGGCCCATGTAATTCCAAAGGCGTTGAGGAACAGAATTCTTTCAAGCGCTAAGGAAAGAGCTATGGTTATGAGTAAGAGTACTGAAAGTTACAACCTGAAAGTTACTAATATGATGTGTGAAAAGTGTTAGCTCATGACAGGCTTTTAATTTTCTTTCTCTTTTGCGGTCTTTCTACTGCGCTGTTACTTGTTTCATTAATGACTTTTACATTTTTTTTTATTGATTTAGAGGAACTTATAATGTATTTGCATAATATCTTTTCCTCCTATGTGTTACAAATATGTTCCCTCCGACTTTCTGCTCTTAATTATAACTGTGACATGTTTGGTAAGTGACCCTCCCTGTGAAAGATCATCAGTTAAATCAATCACACAGCACACCATTTGGGTCTTTTATTTACATAACCCAAATTTCTTTCAAAGCTGAAAAGACAGACACGTTTAAAAGCATCATACTTCCTGTGTAAAAGTGAAGATGGTGAAACGGCATTATGTCAGCATAGCTTCTGGGTTATTGTCTAATCTTCCCACCAATATGTATATTTTTTTTAACTGAGGCTCCGAATTCGTGAGACGTTGCCTATGATTGGGGACTTCCGAGTATAAGTAGCCCAAAAAAGGGCTAATTCAGAAAAACAGGCCTGAAAGTCTAATGAACAAAAATAATGCCCTGTGTATAGTAGTTTTGAATAAGCAGGAGAGGGCTGTCCACAGTTACACTTCAAAAGCATTCATTAAAAATGCAAATATGTATTTGGGGGCCCATGTCCAAATTTGGAAAATTAGCAAAGAGTAAAAAAAAAAAAAAAAAAAAAAAAAGCAATTTTTAAATCAATAAATCTGACTCAGAGTCCAGGAAATCCAGGTACAAAGGGGAGGATCGAGCAGATTTTTTTAAACTCACTTCAAGGCAAAGGCTACCTGTTTGCTGCCCTGGTTTTATGCTCCTTGCTGAGGGGGGTTGGAAAGAGTTTCCTCAGGCCTAATTTTGATTGGCTTGAGTGACCTCCAAACACAACACGTACAAAACTGCCAACTTTCTCTATATGCTTTCCAATGCCTTTATCCTTCAGAAAAATCTTTCTGTAGGGCAAGAAATGATGGTGCCTTTTCAAATGAGTACTTCTGGTCTTTTGAAAGCAAGAATGACTAGTAGAGGAGAAGGTTCTGAAGGGGAAACTTCTTATCAGGCTCCCACAGTGGATGCCAACATAGCAACTCTTCCTCCAGCAAATGGGCCACAAGGTATTGTGCAGGTATGCTCCCTGCTTTGCACAACCTGAAACAGACATCCTATCAGAGACCACAAATGACAAATATAATAGGACAGTGAATTCACTGTGTACTTCACTGTGACCATGCCTGTGTTATCATCACTTCTGCTATGAAACACATTTCTCCAGACTAAATCACATTGGCTATAAACTATGTGCCAGGCTGGAACTTGGAATACAGAATCATGACCGGGAGCTATGTTTTTTAAGTCAAGTGTCAAAAGAATTGGGGTTACACAGTTGTAAACAAAACAGAAATCCAGCAGCCTTCAGATTACCATAGTAATTTAATTCTGTAAGCATTTTCTATTTTTAAACCATCTTTTTGGAGGCATTCGCCCAGGACATAGCATTTACAGTCCCTGCTTTATTTAACTCAGTGGCCATCACATTGTCTGATGCCAAAAGATTCCCGACGAGAGGATTAAAAACTTAAATATAAAAGACTGAATCCAAAAATTACTGGGATGAAGGCACACTAGAATGTAATGTAAAATATAAGCTTCCTGTGAAATCAAGTTCTCCTTTCACTAACATTACAAACTGAAGTTTTGAAAACCCATGTTTTCCTTGTAAGCATCAAGTTCTCATAAGAATAAACTGGGTGGGCTGATGTATGGTCCTGAGAGAGAGTAGGAAGGCCTTTGAGACTTGGTCCCTATCATTTTCTACCTGATCACACCATCGCGCTACGGTAGTGAAAAAACAAGCACATGACATTATTTGTTTACATTATGCCCCACCAGGGTCACAAATTCTGTTTACTTCAGTGGTCATCAGAGTGATATAAGTAAGCAAAAAGGGCCACATGAAATACAGTGCTGCAGCCTTTAGGCATAAGAAGAATAATACCAAAGTAGACCTAGGCTGACTAAAGACATTCACATTTTTAAAAAAATAATGAGGAATCCCTGTTAAAAATAATAAAATGCACATAAATGTTCCTGAATTACATCTGTTAAAATATGCACCCCTCAAAATGAGGTCAAACAATCCTGGGTCTTTGTATCCCGAGAACTAGTGCAGAATCTAATACTGAGTTTTGTGATGATTATTTGCTTAGTCAAACTTAAGGATTTCTCCTGAAAGAGTTGTGATTAGAGAGGACATTCAAGTTCCCTTCTCATCCCCTCCCAACCAGATGGGGACAATGGGAAGGTTTAGAGAAACTATCGGACAAGCAGAGCACATGGCATGACCATGTCATGGGAGAGAGAAATGCAGAATATAAGGAACCCTGGACATCTTCCTCTGGACCCCCAAACATCTCTGGGGTGCCCTTCTGTGGTATCTCTTCCTTGCTTAGTGCCCTACAATTTCCTATCAGGAAATTCAAAGGCCATGTGCATTTTAAATGAATAACCTGTTTACCTAAAATAAATGGGCTAATGATAGAAGTTTAGTAAATAATCTGGGGCTATACGAAACTGGAAATGCTACCAGAATTATTAAAACCACCCTATGGAAATATCTCCTATAAGAACTACAGACAAAAGGAGACATATTCCTGGAATTCAGATCTACTACAATCAGAAAAGAATATAGAAGCCATTCAATTCCATGTTACTCTTACAGATAAAAGAACTGAGATCCAGAAGAGTCATGTCCTTTTCACAAAACACATAGTATCTCAATAATGGAACCAGTTACTTGATTAGGAATCAAGTACTTTAATTCCTAATTCAATCCTGGCTCCTTCTATCAAGTTACATGGTCTCTTTGTCAAAACAAATCTATCACATATGACTATTCCATTTCAGTAGTGGCAGGTGGACAGGGTAGTAAAATGTAGCCTACAATTAAGGAAGCCACCTGAGGTCTCTTGGGGAAGAGATGGGGCAAGACAAATCTCCCTGTGCTCTTTTGGGTAAAAGCTTTCATGTCCAAACAATTCTCCTATGTATGTATATTATCTATATTTCTTCACATTAAAAAAATGTTATGTGTATACTATAGAAAGAGAATATCCTCATTATGGTTTTAAAGATGGATCTGGGGTGCCTGGGTGGCTCAGTCATTTTGAGTATCTGACTTCAGCTCAGGTCATGATCTCATGGTTCATGAGTGCAAGCCCGGCATCAGGCTTGCTGCTGTCAGTGCATACACAGCCCGCTTCAGATCTTCTGTCCCCTCTCTCTCCGTCCTTCCCCCACTCATGCTCTCTCTCTCAAAAATAAAGAAAACATTAAAAATTTTGGGGCGCCTGGGTGGCTCAGTTGGTTAAGCATCCAACTCTTCATTTCAGCTCAGGTCGTGATCTCATGGTTTCGTGAGTTCAAGCCCCGCATCGGGCTCTGTGCTGACAGCTCAGAGCCTGGAGCCTACTTCAAATTCTGTGTCTCCCTCTCTCTCTCTGCCCCTCCCCTGCTCATGCTCTGTCTCTGTCCGTCTCAAAAAAATAAAAATAAAAACATTAAAAAAATTAAAGAGACATTAATATATATATAGATATATCCGTCATGGTAGATAGCATAGCCTTCAACAAATGAGAAGAAATGATGGTGAGAGAAGTAAAATTTTGTGCAAAAGACAATGAGTGTTACGAGATGTTTGCCATAAAATACCTGGCCTATCTGGGGCACCTGGGTGGTTAAGCATTCAGCTCAGGTCTTGATCTCATGGTTGTGAGATAGAATCCCTGTTTGAGATTCTCTCTCTTCCTCTCTCTATGCCCCTTCCCACGCATGCTCTCTCTCTCTCAAAATAAATAAACATTAAGAAAAAATACATGCCCTAACGTACCACTACATGTTACTTGAACAGTCATTTTTTAGAAACTAGTGAAGGTTGCACCTTTAGTCTGGTCTGGAGCAGTAGAAGATCTCATCATCATGCTAACACATAGATAACAGCACATGATAAAAAGAGAGGTTCCCGGCAGAAAGACTTATAAAAATTTGAGAAAATCTGACGCTGTAGATAAAGGTACTCATGCAGGATCATATACCTCATACTCAGGAGCTTGATATTTACCGTTCAGAAAAGGGGGACCAAGCAAAAGAATTGAAGATGGAGTTGCATGGTCAGATTTTTGTTTTCAATTGACCCCTTCAGTGTCTCCAAAGAGCATAGAATCTAAAAGCATAGTCTCAATGCTGGGAGACTATTGAGAAAACTGTTGCATTAATCCAAACGGATGCCAGTGAGCAGTGAGAGTCCAGATCAGGACTGGTTTACAAAGGATGAAAAACAAGAGAATGATTCAAAAACCATTCAAGCACTCAAATAACCACTATGTGGTGTTGTGATTAAACGTGGACCATGTGGAAGGAGTAAAACTCAGTGAGAACTCCTAGGTAGGGGGTGACTGCTGGGTGAAAAGGGGATGATCTGGGTTAAAGCACAGAAGAAACATGGGCTCCAGAGGGAAGATAGCAACAAAATATCTTTTAGTGAAAATTTTGACTTTAATGAGACATGAGGCATAAATTCAAAACTGAAGATGATGTAGTTTCTATAACTTGCCAACTGTGTGCCTATAAGTTAAAGCACATGTTTCAATGAAAAAGTACAGATTAGTTCTATGTTCCTGTGTGGTTCAGAGAAACATGAGACTAAGGAGCCCAACCAACCACTCACCTTGACCCAAAGTAGTTCTGAAATTAAATAATAACATAAGCACACAATTTATTTTGTATTGTTCTATTTTTCATTGAGGATCTTGGCGAGTACAGGGGATATAACCGAGTAAACTCTCAAGCAAATATAATTCCATGTTCTCCTTTTCAATAAATGTCAGGTCTTAAAGCTAGCTTTGTGTAGAACAGATGTTATAACTTCAGGCTTTCATAGGTTGAAAGAATCCTTGTATTGCTAAATGATAGTTAGCATATCAAGCAAGCCAGTGGGTAGCTGTAAATCCAATTTGTATCTCAACACTTTTCCCAGTGATGATCCGGTGGCCTCAAGCCCTCAGGAGTTATGATAGCATGAGAACAAAGTGGGAGGAGGTAACAAACCCAAGGAGGCAATAGGGGGAAAATCTGAATATTGCCTCCAGTTACCAATAATTCTAACACATAATGTAACATTTTCCAATCTCATTTAACTTTAAAGAGCTTGAGAACGTCCCATTTCTTCTAATAAGAACAGATGGGCACAGATGAACACAGTCTGAAACATTTCGTTCAATAGCTTCCTTGTTCCCACATGGTTTGCACATTCTTCTTCTATTTCTTCTTGTTTCTTACAAATGTCCAAAGGAATACAACACCAAATATTAAGAGTTCCTTCAGGGAAAGGTCATTCATTCTACCAGCTTCTGAGTTTTAGGGTGTTATTAATATCATAAAGCCCCCAGCATCAGTTCCCTGTGTTCTTCAGAATAAATAAATGTTTCATTATTATACTGCTGAGGGAATGCTTGGATAACTTTGTGATTTTTTTTTTCTTCATTTGTTTTCAAGCCTGCAAAGTCATACCGATGAATAAATATCTTTATTTTACCTATAATTAAGTACAATGCGCTACAAACTTGGTTGTTCAAGTCAAGTGTAGCATTTCACCAGTCCTTAGAAATTAATTCTTGTGACTTTGAATACTTTTCAAAAAAAACAAATCTATCAGATAATCTTTAAATTATTATGTTAGACCCTTTATCTATTTTGATGAGGGAAAATGTAGTGTTGTTTCAATCTAAATGATGTTAACTTCTTTTTCCATAGTGTAAGCACTTGATTTCACTACTGAGAGTCCAGGATCCCCAATAACTTAGTAACAAATCTCTATTTCCTAGGAGGAGAGTTGGTCCTCGAACACAACTTCCAACAATAAGACTTTAGTGAGATGTATCTTCAGTGTAGGCAAGGTGAGACTTGTGGTGCTTGTCACTGCCAGTCCTAACCAAAAATCCCTAAATAAACAAAAATATACATTTGATTATTTGCTGGTCCATTCGTTTGGTTTGCTGTGGTGTGGTTCAGTTACAGAAAGACAAAAATACAAAGACAAATACAAATAATAAAAAAGTCATGAGGCCAGGATGGAAACATTGGCTGTTTTCTGAATTGCTACAGTGTCCCCTACCCATCCCATCAACCTAACTCGGAGCTTGAATTGCTCATGCTCCTTCTGTTTCTTATTTCTGCTCATGAAATAAGAAGACTTCTTCAGCCAAAATGACAGGAATGCTTAGCAAGACACTTTTCTCTCCATCTGCCCAGCTTTTTTGGCTCTTATTACCTATATTCTCAAATATCAAACTTGTTTAAAATAGTCCGTGAACCATATAGCATTATTGTCCAGATCTTGAATTCTCATTTTTAGATATATGCACACCTAAGAGAATTTAGTCTGCACATGAATCAAGAAGTACCCGAAAAATATATGTCGTAAGGCGACCCATATTGAAATCCTTCCGAAGGGTCCTGCTATATAATTGCTGGCTATAGTGCTTTGAAAGATGGTCTAATCCATGACAGGTCCACAGTGGATCTTGAAAATGTGCAAATAACTCCTCCAAAGCACTTTTAAAGTGAGCTGCAGGAAGCCAAGCATATTATAAGGATTTTTAAGCTTAGTTCCTCTGAAGTAAGGAATAGATATGTGTCATGAGCACAGAGGACTTAAACTACAACAAACGCAATCAGCTCCAATATGAACTGTGTGAGTTTTCTCCTCTGCAGGAACAGAGAAAAGAAAGAATCAAATAATTGCTATAGAACCAGCTGAAGAGGGGCACCTGGGTGTCTCAGTCGGTTAAGCATCCGACTCTTGATTTTGGCTCAGGTCATTTCTCACAGTTTTGTGGTTTTGAACCGCACATCGGGCTCTGTGCTGGCAGCACAATGCTTGCTTGGGATTCCCTCTCTCCCTCTCTCTCTGCCCCTCCCCAACTTGTGCTGTCTCTCAAAATAAATAAATAAACTTAAGAAAAGAAGAGAAAAGAAAAGAAAAGAAAAGAAAAGAAAAGAAAAGAAAAAAGAAAAGAACCAACTGAAGAGACTCTTATGTGATTCCCTGGCATGGTTCTTAGAGAGCTTATTTTATTTGGAAGAAATTACACTGAGGTGTGGCTATATACTATGCTCATGCTCCTTCTTGAGTCTTAGCAAACTATTACTAATAGTTAAAAACAAACAAAAAAACAAAAAACTAGTGACTCCTAACCCAACTAACTGTGCCAGAAATGAAATAAAGTGGATATGTTGCAAAACTGTATTTCTGCTCTACTCTAATTTTATGATTCTTTTCTGTTGGTAAGTGGTAGTTTTTCTGGTCATTTGGCCATCAAACTTAACTTTACATCTAAAAAGTTAGATAAACTAAATGCATTGACTTAATACTTGAAAATTTGAAACATCTATAAATTGCTTGCTATTGAAATCTGCCAGTGTGCATAACCTCATATTAGAGTACGAGTCTCACTCTGGATGAACACCAGGTCTCTTACCCCTGAGAAGAAATATATACCAAACTCATTTTAAAAGCATGTGTAATATAATGCTGAATTGGATTTGTAATGACTTTTCATGTAGATTTATGAGCCAACTAACAGATGGGAATAATACCATTTTGAATATTTTACTTTGAAGTATTCAGTTGTCCCACACATTAATACAGTAGCAAACAATATATATCAAATGTGCTATGCTTTGCAAAGAAGCAACCACAAAATAGCCTTCTAAAATTTGAACCCTGAACAATATTAATTTTAAAATGCACTTATTTAAACCTATGGGTAGGTCTGTGCCAATTTAATATTCTCAGGCAGAGTGAGAAAGAAATAACTACCAGGCTGGCCCTGCCTGCCATCTGCTGTCTCAAAGAATCCTTCAAGCCCACACGATTTCCCTGCGTTCCTTAATGTCTTTCTTGATTATCTTCCCTTGAGTAATTGCCTAGTATGTAACCTCAGCACTTTGGATCGTAATGTTTCATCCTTTTGGAATACCTCTCTTCTCCTCAGGAACCTATTCAATTCCTTTTTGTGATTTAAAAACTTGCTCAAACCCATGACCACCCATGTCTGAAAAAGACTGTTCCTTTCTCTGTATTTGTATCTCGCTTATTACCCACATCCCAGATACGGACAGTAATACCACATTCCCTGTTGTTTCCGCCTCTTTTGTTGGAACAAGCAGTTTGCTGCCTCATCTTTTCATTTTAATATTTTCAACCCCTTCCATAAGCTCATTGGACAGAATTGTTGTGTCTTCTACTTCACTCAGTCCTCCATATTATGCTGCAGAAGACCTTGCAGATATTAGTTTCCCAATAAATATCCGTTGCTTTGGTTTGAATGCCAGCATATTTCTGTATGTTGGTGTTTTTCTATAGAGATTGAAACAAAGCTACTACTGTGACCAAAATGTCAACAAATCTGATATTTTTGTCTGTTAATACATCATTGCTTCTGTGCAGCTAGCCAAATAATGTGTCATATTTACACAATGGTATTCTATTTGTTTGACATATTATGTCTTTGAAGGATTTTTTTAAATATCTGTGCTCATTGTGGAGGAATCATTTTGGGAGATGAAATTTGTAAGAACACATCCAAATAGATTGGGTAAGAACAGAGCTAAATTTATTAGAATTCACTCATTGGTGGTCATATAATTAAAAGACAAAGTCTCTAAATAAACTAATGCCAGACTCCACTATAATTTTAGCAAATGGTTTTAATTTTTTAAAAGATTAATAGTAACTAAGACTAGTGGTCAGTTTATCTGGGGAAGATTTATCTGGGGAAGACAGTAAAATTTACCACTTATCCAGTTTTAAGAGTTGCAAATTATTCTTAAAGGATGAGAACAAGCAAGGACACAACTCAACTACATGAAAATTTTGAGACAACAAAAAAGTTTGTACCAAAATTTTTTTGCTTTACTGTCTATACAGTGGCAAAAATATGGTTTATATATATTCAGAAATAAGTTGGGGGTGCCTGAGTGGTTCAATCGGTTAAGTGGTCAACTTTGGCTCTTGATCTCGCGGTTTGTGAGTTTGAGCCCTGCGTTGGGCTCTGTGCTGAAGGCTCAGAGCCCGGAGCCTGCTTTGGATTCTGTAAGTCTCCTTGCCTCTCTGCTCCTCCGCCACTGAGGCTCTGTCCCTGTCTCTCTCTCTCAAAAATGAATAAACGTTAAAATTTTTTTTAAAAAAGAAAAAAGATGGAAATTAACCCAAATGTTTTAGTTATTAATATTAATAATGTTCATACTTGCTATTCATTGAAGTTTTAGTATGTCCCAAATACTTTGGTTCCAATTTCATTCAAATTATCTCATTTTATTTTTCCTAAATATTGGGGAAAAGAAAAAGAAAAGGGTGCACTCATTAGTCCCATTTATAAATAACAAAACTGAGACCTAAGTAGTGGAAATAGATTAAATTGCAGATTGTCAAACTCTAAAACACTTGTGCCTAGTTATCCAGCTTTATGCAAGGTTCACATTTTCCTCACTAAGAATTTAAAACTAATAATTAAGTTCATAAAGTCATTCAAGAGCTGAGATTGACACGGAGTGCATCTATACTATATAATATGCTTTTAATTATGTTAGCTCTCTAATATATTTCTAGCCAATTAAATCGATTCTATATTTATTTAAAATCCTACCAAAGGAGGTGGAACGTAATGATAATGAAGTGTTACACTTTTAAAATTAATCCTTGGAGCACCTGGGTGGCTCAGTTGGTTAAGCGTCCGACTTCAGCTCAGGTCACGATCTCGCTGTTCGTGAGTTCGAGCCCCGCGTCAGGCTCTGGGCTGATGGCTCGGAGCCTGGAGCCTGCTTCCGATTCTGTGTCTCCCTCTCTCTCTGCCCCTCCCCCGTTCATGCTCTGTCTCTCTCTGTCTCAAAAATAAATAAATGTTTAAAAAAAATTAAAATTAATCCTTATGGTAGTCATTAAGGTTTTGCTTTGGTCAAAAAACTCATTTTATTTTACTCATAAGCCATGATCTTCATTTATTCTTATGGCATTTAATATCAATAGCTGCTTACAGTCAGGGTAACTGGGGAAAAGTGTGGCATGTTCAATATGAGTAGAAAAAGTGAGCTCTAAGTTTTAAGCTTTTGTTAAAAAAATAAATTTTGAAGGAGAATCTGAAGGCAACACACACAGACAGACACACACACATACACACACAGTCTGCATTAGTTTTATCCAGCATAAAAATCCATAAGAATTAAGTCGCTCACCCCAACTAAAATAGATAAATGTGAAGTTGAACTTTGTTACTTAAAGTTTAAGGCACTCACTCTCTTATAAAAGATAGAAATATGTTGAAATCTATTCAAGTTTAATTTTGTAGGTAACAATTGTAACAACAACCAATCATTACATTAGATTAGACTTCCTTTGTTCACATGGGAGATCTTATAAACTACAGATCCAACAAGAGAAAAGGTAGAATCAAATTTCTTTAGACTCTTCCAAGATCAAAATAATACATTGGTCTTACCCTTGCAAAATCGTATTTTTCCTTGTAGGCATTTTGGTCTACTGTTTCTCTTTGCATATGGAATGGGCCAAGAAGCGTACATTCTGGAAAATGATCCAATGATAAAAAAATGTTCTTGCTACAGCATTAATAGCAGGAATAATGGTGTAAGCAGAGCATCTATATTCTTTTCTTTCCCCTCCTACCTGCTATGGATCTTAGGTGGGTGGTAAAGGAAGTGTAGAAACAGAATTTGGGCAGATTTCAGGAAATTAATTGTGTAAAAAGGCCTTGATAATAGGTCCTGAAATTTGGCAGAATGCTCAGATTTCAGATGAGCCATGATTTTTTTTTATTCTGTAGATATGTAATTATGATATGCATACTGAAACATTAAGGAAGAAAGTGAGAAGCTAATGTTAAAGAATTAAAGTCCCATTATGCATTAATATTGACATAAATATTCAAATATAATGATGTTGTTTGGGTGTATTTTGAAATGATTGAAATATTATATGCTGCAGTACCTTATTATTCAAAAATCCAGTAAAGCAAAGAGCTAATATAGCAGAGTAGGAATCATTTTAAATTGAGAGCTATGGGATCTTGGGCAAGTCACTTAGAAAGAGGAATTATTAGGGGTACCTGGGTGGCTCAGTTGGTTGAGTGTCTGACTCTTGATATTGGCTCAGGTCATGGTCTCACAGTTGGTGAGATTGAGCACCATCTCAGGCTCTGTGCTAATAGCATGGAGCCTGCTTGGGATTCTCTCTCTCCCTCTCTCTCTCTGCCCCTCCCCAGCTATCTCTCTCTCTCTCTCTCCCTCTCTCTCTCTCTCTCTCCTCTCTCTCTCTCAAAATAAATAAACATTAAAAAAATAAAAATAAATAAATAAAATATCATCCATTCAACACATAGGTAGTGAATACCTACCTACTTTACCCACAGTAGATGCTAACTATTGTTGTACATGCTCTGAGTACAGCTTTGAAGCAATAACAACCCCTGGCTTCAAAAGTCTAACATGCTGACTTTACACAAACATATACATAGGTACATTTAAGACACAGTGTGGCTAATTTCAGAAAGCTACTGCATCCAACAAAGACAATTCAACAATAGCAACAAAAATAAATGATGCTGATTTGTACTTTCAGATCTCCCACCATCCTTCTTAAAATCCCCCCGTCCTCCATGACAGTTTTGTCAACTATCGACACTTTTCTCATCTCTCATTCCAGAAACCCTTCACTCTTGCTTCTGTATTCTAACTTATTTCACTTCCCACTGAAGTGAAAACACTTCAGGTGGGTGAAACACAGGTGAGTGCTTTCTCTTCTCAACCCTTCCCTCCAGCTCTTCTTTCAGAATAAGGGATGTGTTTGTTTTATAAAAATGATACAGTAGCATATATTCTTCATTCCTGGGCTTCTTAATTTGATTCATCTATTACTCAACTGGATTTTCTTCAAGAATATTTACTAAGAGATGCATTCCCTGAGTTGTCTCATATTTCAGAATGTGCCTTTATATTTGAGTGGTAACTTGACTGATTATAATATTCAATAACTACCCACCTTTTCTCAGGAACATATATCCATTTATTCCACAAGTATTTACTGAGCACATAATATTGTACCATAAACCGCTACAGGATCTGTGGATTCACTGCTATCAGTGAATAAGGGAGATCTAGTTCCTGCTCGGATGGATCTTTATCTAGATTACCCATACAGACACATTTTTACTCTTATTTGGCTTTGATGGTTATTATGAAGATGTCTGAGGCCAAATTATTTTTTTTCAAGTTTCTTGCTTTATTCAGATTGAATGCCTGAATAATTATATTTTCATTCTTATGATATTCTCTAACTTTACTGAGATAAGATTCAGTGTGTGCCCATTTAATTTGCAAATTCAGTCACTTCTTCGTTTCAGGAAAATTTTCCTATGCTGTATCGCTTATTATTTTCTCTCTTATATGGATTATCTATTTCTGAGTCAGCAATTATTTTATGTCATATTATCTGGCCTGTCTTCCCCATTGTAGTCTTTTTCTACTGTAATCTTTTTTTTTTAATTTCTCCTCTGCCTTTACTGTGATTATCTCAATATTTTCTTCTATTCCAAGAATTTAATGTTCAGCTGGGCCTATTCTCCTCTTTGAGATTTCATTTGTTCCGTAGCATGCTATTTTGGTACTATGGTATTTTGCCAGATCATTTCTCATTATTGCTCATACTTGACTTGAGAAGCTCTGTCCAGAATCTCTAATTATTCTTAAAGAGCATGCCAGCATTTTCAATTCTATGACTCAATCTCCCAATTGCCAGGGAACTGTAAGTCATCTCTGGCTCCAAATTTTTAAGAGTGAGTGTAATGTTATATTCATTCAGAGAAGACACAGAGAACTGAACTGGTTGATGATCACTGGTGGGATAGTGCTCTGCGCCCTATGCTGATACTGAATAGTTCTCTTCTGCGGATCTCCCCACCCAGGGGAGGATGTATCTTATTTCCAGGATGGGGAGTAGCCTTGCAGTTTGTAGGGCTTCTCCCTTCTACTCTCTGAAGCTAACCCTTTTTTATATATAAAAAGCCAGCTCTGCTCCTATAGAAAAAGGCAGTCCTAATTTTACATATATGCTTTTCACTGATATATACAAAACTAACATTTCTACCAACAAAGAGAACAGGAATTAGTACAAACCTCAAGCGCGCCTCTTTCCAAATCTGGAAACATTATTGAAAAATCTTATATCGAGCCATCATAACCACCTGGGGCAAAAGTAGAAATGAGGTGAGGGAACATTAGAGTTTCCTGTAATCATCTCTACTCATACGTATCATAGATCATGGATTAACACCTTTATCTGGTTTGGGACCCTGAGCAATGGGAAAGCCGAAGCTTAAAAATAAGAGTTGAAGATTACCTTAGACTTACCTATAAGCTATTCCTATCTACTAAGTTGTGGCTTTGTAGATGTATGTGGTAACATCAGTGAGGATGAAACTTCATTGTGAGCTGGAAGTCAGGGTATCTGTAGTAAACAATAACAAGCAGGCTCTAAGGAGATTGAATCAGGCTGTCCATTTTGCTTTGCACAGGCTTTTGTATGAACACCACTGGGGAGCTAGCCAAGGGTTTCCATGTCCTATGAGTTATAAAGAGACTGTAAACTAGAGAGTGCCTTAGTGCTTAGTAACCTAGGAAGTGCTAGGGAATATGAGACACCAGGAGCTGCTACTGGGAAGTCATCACAACCGACAGTAAGGAAAACTACTCAGTACTGCTCCATGATTCAGCGGACATCGGAGCTGAGGGAAACGCAACAGCCAATATTTGAAACAGTTGTTCAAAGATGGATCTTCCAATTAGAAGCTTTCAAAGATGTTAGGCATTAGGGTCAACTGCCTCAATATCGTCCAGTAATAAGACGAAGCCATGATATCAGGAAAAAGGGTATAAATTGTTGATTCTTTTTTTCAAAAGATTCTCTCTGATTCTGGAGAGAAAATAAGATATTTCTTCCAGGAAATTTGATGGATTTCAAGGCTTTGTGACTCTGGGTATTGTGTCAACCCAGTTACAGAGATTTTGATTTTGAACTCCTCCATCACATCCTGATACAGAACATAGCCTCAGAAAATAAAGTCATTTTAAAATAGAGAGTCCAATTAAATAAATCTGCAGCACGTCGTGGAGTCTGTCTCTGTGTAAATCTGAAAGGCACTTTGAAAGGTAATGCAGGTCAGTCTCCTCAGCTTTCAAAACAGGATGTCAAGTCTGCCTCCTGTGTATCTGGAATTTAAATCACATGGATCCTTCCATAATCAACCGGGAGAGAAGAGCTGTACTCCAGGCACTTGTCAGAGGATTCCACTGTAAATAGACTGTGGTGCAGCTCTTGCCCAAGGCTTACTTGTGGGAGCTGATACAGGACAGGCAGTCTGAGGACGTGTTAAATCTTTATTCCTCAAGTTTCTCCAGACCCTTTCCCCGTGTGAAGCCAAATGTCAGGTTTTAGAAGAAAAAAAGATCTGGATCACATTATCTTAATTCCCTAGAGGAAGAATTTTAGTGAGCTAAGATTTCGTGTTCTATTCCCCATCTTGCTCAGAGTCATAGTTTAAGGAGCTCCAGGATGAAAAAGATTTATTTGCCATCTTCCTAAGTCGAATTGGAGACTCAAGATGACTTCAATTAAAATTTTAATGATCCATTGTTTATGAGTTCAAGGACAATAAAATATTTGTTTTCCTAGATCAGGTTCTATAATGGTGTGTGCGAGGACGTACTCGGGAACCTGAGAGAGCTGGCTCAGATTCCAGCCCTTCCACTTACTGGCTGCGTGATGTTAAGAGATTACCTCATGGATGGAATCAGGATAATCAGAGTACAGACCTCATCGGATAAAGGTTAAGTAAGTTAATATATGAGGAGAGTTTAGGTGACTGACATGTAGTGAGCTATTACAAAAGGTCAGGGAAAACATGATGCTTACTTGTACGAGGTCAGTAGCAACAGATATGGAGAGAGGCAGACTGATGGAGAGACATTTAGAAATTAATATTGATGAGACTTGGTACCAAATTGAATATGGAATGGAAAGCAGCAGGATTTTTCATACCACACCAAGGGTTAAGGCTTACACAACTGGAGATGAAATATCATTCACGAAAACAGAGTACACTGAATCTTGACTTCAGTTTGGATCCACTGAGTTTGAGGTGCTTTTGAAAAGTTAATTGGCAGTTTGATATTTAGATCAGAAGCATAATGAAGCAGTCGGCACTGGCTACGTAAATGCGGAAGTTATCCGCTCCCTCTAAGGATGGGAGACTAGAAAAAGAGTTTTAGATGAAAACAAAACTAGGGCCGAGACCTGAGGACTTCCAGGGACATTATAACCTTGTCACACTAATACACTATATAATTCGTATACTAATGCAGCCACCTCATATTTATTTAAGTCAACTCTTGAAAATCCACATCAAGAGGAAGCAGGGATGGTGGACATAGATAGCCCCAACTGAAAGAAGCAAAACAAAATGTCTTCAAACATGGTATGACATAGCTTCATCACAGGTGTAGTTTTAATTTTTTATTTGAGTATAGTTGACACCCAATGTTACATTAGTTTCAGGTATACAGCATAGTGACAACTCTGTATGTCATGCTGTGCTCACAAGTGTAGCTCCCATCTGTCACCATACAACACTACATCACAACATCATTAGCTATATTCCTTATGCTGTGACTTTTTTAAAAAAAATTAAAGTTTTTTTAAGTTTATTTATTTTGAGAGAGAGAGAGAGAGAGAGAGAAAGAGAGCATGCTCATGAGTGGGGGAGGAGCAGAGAGAGAGGGAGAGAGAGAGAGAATTCCCAGCAGGCCCTGCGCTGTTAGCATGAAGCCCGATAAGGGGCTCGAAGCCATGATCTGTGAGATCATGACCTGAGCTGAAACCAAGAGCTGAACGCTTAACTGACTGAGCCACCCAGGCTCACCTATGCTGTGACTTTTATTCCCACGACTTATTCCATACCTGAAAGGCGGTCTCTCCTTCTCTCCTTCACCCATTTACCCATCCCTCACCCCCTTCCCTCTGCAAACCATCAGTTTTTTTCTCTGTATTTATAGATCTGAGACTGCATTTTGTTTGCTTGCCTACTGTTTTTTTTTTTTCGACTCTACTTATAAGTGGAGTCATATGGTATTTTGAAAAATTATGTCCACTATTGAGAAATTAAGTGTACTCGATAATTAACTGTGACAATATTAAGGATTATATCACTGGCTTCTTCCTTATACCAACCAATCTCACAATCTGATGAGTCTGTGATCAGATTAAAATTATCCAACTACTCACAATTAAACTTGACTTCGTTTATTATTCTGAAATGTAGAATACAAAATTTTAAAATACATTCTTACTTTCACACTTTCCTCAAGTTTAGTGACACACACATCTTTAATAAACTTTAATATGTTAACAACCATAAGATTAATGCAGCTGTGGACCTTTGATACACACAAGTTCTCAGGAAAAAATAAAATAGTGTTACATGAAATGAATATCCTAGGCAAAATACCTAAATCATAGTTTGTGAAAGACTGAAAGATTGAGAATGAAAGTAGCAATTAGTACGTTTTACATTAAATGTGACAGTTTTGCCATTTGAACAAATGGATGATATAATAATATTTATCTTGTGGGATTTTTCTGAAAATTAAATAAATTAATATAATTAAATATCTTAAAATAATACCTGGCACATGGAAATAGCTTAGTAACACATAATGAAGGATTATGGCATGCTTTTCTGGAAACCCATACTTTTAAAGAAACAATACTATTTTTAAAATTCTTATTCAACTAGAAATTAATTTCAGAAAAAATAATCAAAAATGATTGATTCCAATTCATCAGTAGTCAGAGAAAACACTAAGCTGTTCTGAAAATAAAATATTAAGTAAAAAGTAAATTATCGTGAGAAATTTATACAAAATTTAAAATATGTTTGGACAATGAAATGTAAAGAGTCTTCATTAATGCAATAATTAATTGGTTTAGTTTAATTAAAACTAGCTGTAATAGATCATCTATTATAGCAGGGATAGCTTACTATAACTAAAATATAGTTAGATGATAGATAGATAGATATGGATATAGGCGCAGGTTTGGTATAGGTATTTCCCTAGAGATAACCAATGACTTTAATAGGAATAATAGGGAAAATTTGAATATTGACTCTGTAAAATAATAGCATTGTTTCAATATTAAATTTTCCGAATAATATAATTGTGCTATGATCTTTATAGGAGAATGACTTTGTTGTAAGGATATAAAAGCTGAAGTACTTAAGACTAAAGTGTTGTTGGGGCGCCTGGGTAGCTCATTAGGTTAAGTGTCCAACTTTGGCTCAGATTATGATTTCACACTTGGTGAGTTCGAGCCCTGGGAATCGGGCTCTGTGCTGATAGCTCAGAGCCTGAAGTCTGTTTCAGATTCTGTGTCTCCCTCTCTTTCTGCCTCTCCCTCTCTCTCTCTCAAAAATAAATAAATGTTAATTTTTTTTTAAAGAATGAAGCGTTGTGATGTGGGCAACTTATCCCCGGAATTATACAAACACACACACACACACACACACACACACACACACACACACAAAGAGAAAGAAGTTAAGTGTGCTAAAATGTTAACATTTAATGGAACTAAAAATAAAGCAAAACAAAGGTAAACAATAAAGCAAAATAAGCAGCCCAAGTTTATTCCAGAAACTATACCAGTCAGTTATGCCTTATTATTTTTTAAATCTTTTGTACTAACACTTTTTCAATAGCTCTTAGATATCCATATCTTTTCTATTAAAACGTAAATTTTTCTGTCTAGACATTACATTCCCTGTACAATTCATTGCAAAACAGTAGGAATGAAAATGTTCATTTTTGTAAGTTACTATCCATTGCATCAATAACTATTTTAAAAGGATTAGCTTTGTATTTAATCAGATACAAAAATATATAGAATACCATAGTTGACATTGCTGTTGCTCTGTCCAAACCATCTTGGATTTTTACTTGTTCTGCTAGCCCTTCTTTTTGTTGCTTCTTTTTGTATGCTTTTTGTTTCCCATAGGTAATACCTGCAACTATCTTCCAAGAATTGGCCTTGAGCTATTGACCAACTTCACCCACAAATGAAGCCAGAAAATCTAGAACCAGAAATACATGGGGGGGTTACCTCCCCAACACCATCACTTTAGGATGCCCCTTAGCTAATGTCTCATCAATGAGCATCTAGTGACCTTGACTCAGGATGAGAATTCCACTCCAGTGTAATTTACATTCCATAACTTCCCTGAAATTGGACCCATTCCTGGGCTCTTTTTCCTTCCCTGTTTAACTTCTATTCTCTTTTCTGGATTTCTCCTGGGAATACTTTCTTAATAAATATATCACTGTAACCAAACCTTTATCTCATGCTCTGCACCATTCTAAGACAAATATATTTCATCACACATCTTACCTTGTTTTCTCATACATTTGTACCAAATTGAGCATCTTATAAATCCCCTGAGTAGATTACAAATTAGCATTCTTCCCAGATAACAATTTTTTAAAACAGTATATATATTTGGCCTTTCTTCTCCCATACGAAGCTTTATTTTAACAAAATATTGTCTCCTAAAGAAATACAAATTCATACTCAAAAGCTTTAGACAAGATCATCTCTTGAAAATGTGGCAGATGGAAAAATTATACTTTAAAAAATGCACAGCAAAAGTTAAAATAGATTCTCTTTACCCATATCTTTCAAAAGCTTCTTATCTCATTGAAATTCTCTTGCTCTCAACCACTCTTTTCCAGCTCTGCTCACACAAAACTTGTATTCAGTGATTGTGCTATCTCAGCTCTCCCCTGAGTCCACTTCTCCCAACTTCTTAGTATATCCTATTACTGCATACACACACACACACACACACACACACACACACACAATCTATATAAACATTTATTTCATTTAATTATAGTTGTAAGTATTGATTTTGTTTTTTTATGCCTACTTCTTTAGAGAGAGAGAGAGAGAGCGAGAGCAAGCAGAAGGGAGCAGAGAAAGAGAGGAAAGAGAATCCTTAAGCAGGATTCAATCAACTGTGCAAGTCCAGTGCGGGGCTTGATCTCACAACTGTGAGATCTAAGCCGAAGTCAAGAGTCAGATGCTTAACCAGCTGAGCTGCCCAAATGCCCCTGTGGGTACTGATTATAACACAGTATTTGTTTAGTTTAAATAATGTAATAAACATTTTAATTTCCAACCGTAACAGCCTAGCATTATATCTCTGTCCCGAAAATTTGAAGCCACTTATGCTAAGAAAAGATATAACCGAGGTTAGCTGTTTCTTTGACTCTTATATATGAATTCTTCTTTAAACTTAATTCCGGGGTCGCCTGGGTGGCTCAGTCGGTTGAGCGTCCGACTTCAGCTCAGGTCACGATCTCACGGTTCGTGAGTTCGAGCCCCGCGTTGGCTCTGGGCTGATGGCTCAGAGCCTGGAGCCTGCTTCCGATTCTGTGTCTCCCTCTCTCTCTGCCCCTCCCCCGTTCATGCTCTGTCTCTCTCTGTCTCAAAAATAAATAAACATTAAAAAAAAATTAAAAAAAAAAATAAACTTAATTCCGAAAAAAATAAGCTGCTTACAGAGATACGTAAAATAAATAAAACAGTAATTGGTGAGAAAAGTAGAAGAATATGGGGCAGACATATATAATGAAGCAAGGGAAGAAGCTAGTTTTATTATAAAGAAAGGACAAATTAATCATGGACATGAGAGAGGGAAGGAAGGTGGGAGTAGCAAGCATTCCATGTTGCACTCTGCCTACCATTTTCCTTTCCAAGTCTCCTTTTTGCACCAGGATAAGCACGATTACAAAACACATTGCTTCTTCAGTGACATCACTTGAATATGAGTGCTCCTGGACCTTTTCTCTTATTTAAATTGGCATAACACAGGAAAAGAGACTATGGAAATGGGACAATAGCCTGCTTAAAAATCATACTAATAAGCCGGTGTCATGTAGCACCTAAGACGAAACATCTGTCTCTTCACCTAGAAATGTACAAGGTGCAGATTATGTAAAGTTTACATATTTTGCCACTTTTAAATTAAATGTTAGGCCATAATACCCTACCATTAAAGATCATACTAATTAAAAAATAACGTGAGGTGCTCCTGGGTGGCTCAGTCAGTTAAGCATCTGACTCTTGGTTTTGACTCAGGCCATGATCATAGGCTTCCTGAGATTGAACTCTGAGTCAGGCTCTGCGCTGACAGCACAAAAGCCCTCTTGGTATTCCCTCTCTCTCCGCCTCTCTACCCCTCCCCAGCTAGTGCTCACATTCACGCTCTAAATAAATAAATAAATAAATAAATAAATAAATAAAGTAATAAAGTAATATTGGGATGGCTCTGTGGTTCAGTTGGTTAAGGAACCGACTTCTGCTCAGGTCATAATCTCATGGCTCTTGGGTTCGAGCCCCACCTTCGACTCCACTGCTCACAGTGCAGAGCCTGGAGCCCGCTTCAAATTCTGTGAGTCTTCTTCTGCCGCTCTTCTACTTGTGCTCTCTCTCTTTCTCCAAATAAATACATAAATTAAAAAAAATAATAGTGTAATATCTACTGAGGAAAATTTTACAAAACACACTAAATTATTCTAAACACTTTTAAGTTATTTGAAAATTAAAATTTGACTAGTAATAGCTTTAAACGTACATTTCCCCTAGTTAATCCACTTCAAGATATTATCTTGAAAATATCATTAGAAGATTGCAGAAATGCTAGGACGTACACAGAAGCAACTGGCACAAAAGCAAATAAACAAACAAGCAAATTGCCTGAACAAAACAAAAAATAAGCTATTGCCTGCAAAGGAATCTCCTTTCTCTCCACCCACTACTATGCGCAGCTGTTTGGGCCTTAGCCCCAATATTTTTCAAGACTAAGATGCTTTCTTGCTTGAGAGAGGAGAAAGATGGCAGCATAGGAGGACGCTGGGCTCACCTCGTCCTGCTGATCAGATTCCACCCACATCTGCCTAAATAACCCAGAAAACCACCAGAAGACTAGCAGAATGGAATCTCTGGAGCCAAGCGCAGACAAGAGGCCCATGGAAGAGGGTAGGAAGGGCGGAGAGGCGGTGCGCGCTACACGGACTGGTGGGAGGGATCTGGGACAGTTGAGGGGCAGCCTGCCCAGCAAGACAGAGCCCCCTGAAATCTGGCTTGCAGAAGCAGATGGGCCAAACTCCATGAGTTCTGACAGCCAGTGGGACTTAACATCTGGAATGTTAAAAGTCAACAGCTCTGCTCTCGGGGAGCAGGGAGGGCGAGAGGATACCGGGAGGGAGAGTTGTTGAGCCCCGGGAGACAGAGCTCAGCTTGGTGGGGAACAAAGGTGCTGGCCAGCACCATCTCCCTCTCCTATCCTCCAGCCAAAATACCAAAGGGAACCAGTTCCCGTCACCAAACTTGCTTGCACCCCACTAACCCCCAATGCTGTGCTTCTGTGGATCCATCCCTCCTATGGGTCTGGCTCAATCCTGGGTGCTACAGGGCCCTCCCGCAGGGGACGTCCAATGGCAAAGTGATCTATGCATGCCCCTCCCATCCCTGTGCACCTTGTGGATCCACCCCAGCTAATACACCGGATCCCATCCAGGCAGCACTACAAGCCTGGCAGTGTGCAAGTAGCCCAGACAGGGGCCACACCACTCCACAGTGAGTCCTGCCCCTGGGAGAGAGGAAGATAGGGTACACACTAGTCTGACTGTGTCCCCAGCGGTGGACTGGGGGTAGACATCAGGTCTGACTGCAGCCCCGCCCACCAACACAAATTACTCCAGACAGCACAGGGGAAGTGCCCTACAGTTCTGCGCCACTCCAGGGACTATCCAAAATGACAAAACGGAAGAATTCTCCTCAAAAGAAACTCTAGGAAATAGTGACATCTAATGAATTGATCAAAAACGATTTAAAATATAACAGAAAAAGAATTTAGAAAAATAGTAATAAAATTAATCGCTGGGCTGGAAAAAAGCATAGAGGACAACAGAGAATCTATTTCTATAGAGATCAAAGGACTAAGAAATAGTCAGGAAGAGCTAAAAAATGTTATAAGTGAGGTGCAAAATAAAATGGAGGTGGCCATAGCACGGGTTGAAGAGGCAGAGGAGAGAATAGGTGAATTAGAAGATAAAATTATGGAAAGAGAGGAAGCTGAGAAAAAGAGAGATAAAAAAAAAATCCAGGAGTACGAGGGGAGAATTAGAGAACTAACTGATGTAATCAAATAGAACAATATCCGTATCATTGGAATTCCAGAAGAAGAAGAGAGAGAAAGGGGCTGAAGGTGTACTTGAACAAATCATAGCTGAGAACTTCCCTGATCTAGGGAAGGAAAAGGGCATTGAAATCCAAGAGGCACAGAGAACTCCCTTCAGATGTAACTTGAATCGATCTTCTGCACGACATATCACAGTGAAACTGGCAAAATACATGGATAAAGAGAAAATTCTGAAAGCAGCTAGGGATAAACACGCTCTAACTTACAAAGGTAGACCCATAAGAGTAGTCGCAGACCTATCTACTGAAACTTGGCAGGCCAGAAAGGAATGGCAGGAGATATTCAATGTGATGAACAGAAAAAAAAAATACGCAGCCGAGAATCCTTTATTCAGCAAGTCTGCCACTCAGAATAGAAGGAGAGATAAAGGTTTCCCCAAACAAACAAAAACTGAAGGAATTCATCACCACTAAACCAGCCCTACAAGAGATCCTAAGGGGGGTTCTGTGAGTGAAATGTTGCAAGGACCACAAGGTACCAGAGACATCACTACAAGCATGAAACCTACAGACATCACAATGACTCTGAACCCATATCTTTCTATAATAACACTGAATGTAAATGGACTAAATGCTCCAATGAAAAGACATAGGGTATCAGAATGGATAAAAAAACAAGACCCATCTATTTGCTATCTACAAGAGACTCATTTTAGATCTGAGGACATCTTCAGATTGAAAGTGAGGGGATGGAGAACTATCTATCATGCTACTGGAAGTCAAAAGAAAGCTGGAGTAGCCATACTTATATCAGACAAACTAGACTTTAAATTAAAGGCTGTAACAAGAGATGCAGAAGGGCATTATATAATAATTACAAGGTCTATCCATCAGGAAGAGCTAACAATTATAAATGTCTATGTGCCAAATATGGAAGCCCCCAAAAATATAAAACAATTAATCACAAGCATAAGCAACCTTATGGATAAGAATGTGGTAATGCAGAGGACTTTAATACCCCACTTACAACAATGGATAGATCATCTAGACACAGGATCAATAAAGAAACAAGGGCCCTGAATGATACATTGGATCAGATGGACTTGACAGGTATGTTTAGAACTCTGCATCCCAAAGCAACAGAATATACTTTCTTCTCAAGTGCACATGGAACATCTTCCAAGATAGATCACATACTGGGTCACAAAACAGCCCTTCATACGTATAAAAGAATTGAGATCATACCATGCACACTTTCAGACCACAATGCTATGAAACTTGAAATCAACCACAGGAAAAAGTCTGGAAAACCTCCAAAAGCATGGGGGTTAAAAAACACCATACTACAGAATTAATGGGCCAACCAGGTAATTAGAGAAGAAATTTAAAAATATATGGAAACAAATGAAAATGAAAATACAACAATCCAAACACTTTGGGATGCAGCGAAGGCAGTCCTGAGAGGAAAATACACTGCAATCCAGGCCTATCTCAAGAAACAAGAAAAATCCCAAATACAAAATCTAACAGCACACCTAAAGGAAATAGAAGCAGAACAGCAAAGGCAGCCTAAACCCAGCAGAAGAAGAGAAATAATAAAGATCAGAGCAGAAATAAATGATATAGAACCTAAAAAAACTGTAGAGCAGATCAATGAAACCAAGAGTTGGTTTTTTGAAAAAATAAACAAAATTGATAAACCTCTAGCCAGGCTTCTCCAAAAGAAAAGGGAGATGGCCCAAATAGATAAAATCATGAATGAAAATGGAATGATTACAACCAATCCCTCAGAGATACAAACAATTATCAGGGAATACTATGAAAAATTATATGCCAACAAACTGGACAACCTGGAAGAAATGGACAAATTCCTAAGCACCCACACACTTCCAAAACTCAAATAGGAAGAAATAGAAAACTTGAACAGACACATAACCAGCAAAGAAATTGAAATAGTCATCAAAAATTTCCCAACAAATAAGAGTCCAGGACCATATGGCTTCCCAGGGGAATTCTATCAGACATTTAAAGCATAGATAATACCTATCCTTCTCAAGCTGTTCCAAAAAATAGAGAGAAGGAAAACTTCCAGACTCATTCTATGAAGCCAGCATTACTTTGATTCCTAAACCAGACAGAGACCCAGCAAAAAAAGAGAACTACAGGCCAATATCCCTGATGAATATGGATGCAATAATTCTCAATAAGATACTAGCAAATGGAATTCAACAGCTTATAAAAAGAATTATTCACCATGATCAAGTGGGATTCATTCCTGGGATGCAGGGCTGGTTCAACATTCACAAATCAATCAATGTGATACATCACATTAATAAAAGAAAAGAAAAGAAAAGAACCATATGATCCTGCCAATCAATGCAGAAAAAGCATTTGACAAAATTCAGCATGCTTTCTTAATAAAAACCCTCGAGAAAGTGGAGATAAAGGGAACATAGTTAAACATCATAAAATCCATTTATGAAAAGCCCACAACTAATATCATCCTCAATGGGGAAAAACTGAGTTTTCCCCCTGAGATCAGGAACACGACAGGAATGTCCACTCTCACCGCTGTCATTTAACATAGTGTTGGAAGTGATAGTATCAGCAATCAGACAACAAAAGGAAATCAAAGGCATCAAAACTGGCAAAGATGATGTCAAACTTTCGCTTTTCGCAGATGACATGATCTTATACATGGAAAACCCGATGGACTCCACCAAAAGTCTGCTAGAACTGATATATGAATTCAGCAAAGTTGCAGGATATAAAATCAATGTACAGAAATCAGTTGCATTCTTATACACTAATAATGAAGCAACAGAAAGACAAATAAAGAAACTGATCCCATTCACAATTGCACCAAGAAGCATAAAGTACCTAGGAATAAACCTAACCAAAGATATAAAAGATCTGTATGCTGAAAACTACAGAAAACTTATGAAGGAAATTGAAAAAGATACAAAGAAATGGAAAAACATTCTATGCTCATGATTGGAAGAATAAATATTGTTAAAATGTCAATACTCCCCAAAGCTATCTACACGTTCAATGCAATCCCAATCAAAATTGCACCAGCATTCTTCTCGAAGCTAGAACAAGCAATCCTAAAATTTGTATGGAACCACAAAATGCCCCGAATAACCAAAGTAATTCTGAAGACCAAAGCGGGATCACAATCCCGGACTTTAGCCTCTACTACAAAGCTGTAATCATCAAGACAGCATAGTATTGGCACAAAAACAGACACATAGACCAATGGAATAGAGTAGAGACTCCAGAAGTGGGCCCACAAAATTATGGCCAACTAATCTTTGGCAAAACAGGGAAGAATATCCATGAAAAAAGACAGTCTCTTTAACAAATGGTGCTGAGAGAACTGGACAGCAACATGCAGAAGGTTGAAACTAGACCACTTTCTCACACCACTCACAAAAATAAACTCAAAATGGATAAAGGACCTGAATGTGAGACAGGAAACCAGAAAACCTTAGAGGAGAAAGCAGGAAAAGACCTCTCTGACCTCAGCCGCAATTTCTTTACTTGGCATATATCCGAAGGCAAGGGAATGAAAAGCAAAAATGAACTATTGGGAACTAATGAAGATAAAAAGCTTCTGCACTGCAAAGGAAACAATCAACAAAACTAAAAGGCAACCGACTGAATGGGAAAAGATATTTGCAAATGACACATCAGACAAAGGGCTAGTATCCAAAATCTATAAAGAACTCACCAAACTCCACAACTGACAAACAACTAATCCAGTGAAGAAATGGGCAAAAAACATGAATAGATACTTCTCTAAAGAAGACATCCTGATGGCCAGCAGACACGTGAAAAGATGCTCAACGTCACTCCTCATCAGGGAAATACAAATCAAAACCACACTCAGATACCACCTCACACCAGTCAGAGTGGCTAAAGTGAACAAATCAGGAGACTATAGACGCTGGAGAGGATGTGGAGAAACGGGAACCCTCTTACACTATTGGTGGGAATGCAAACTGGTGCAGCTGCTCTGGAAAACAGTGTGGAGTTTCCTCAAAAAATTAAACATAGACCTACCCTATGACCCAGCAGTAGCACTGCTAGGAATTTACCCAAGGGATACAGGAGTGCTGATGCCTAGGGGCACTTGTACCCCAATGTTTATAGCAGCACTTTCAACAATAGTGAAATTATGGAAAGAGCCTGTATCTCCATCAACTCATGAATGGGTAAAGAAATTGTAGTTTATATACACAGTGGAATACTACCTGGCAATAAGAAAGAATGAAATATGGCCTTTTGTAGCAACATGGATGGAACTGGAGAGTTATACTAAGTGAAATAAGTCCTACAAAGACAGATACCATATGTTTTCACTCTTATGTGGATCCTGAGAAACTTAACTGAAGACCATGGGGGAGGGGAAGGAAAAAAAATTGTTAGGGAGAGAGTCAAACCATAAGAGACTCTTAAAAACTGAGAATAAACTGAGGTTTGATGGGGGGGGTGAGAGGGAGGGGAGGGTGAGTGATGGGCATTGATGAGGGCACCTGTTGGGATGAGCACTGGACGTTGTATGGAAACCAATTTGACAATAAATTTCAAATATAAAAAAGATGGTTTTTTGCTATAGTAATTAAACTACTTATGTTTCAGGGTTTGGATTTTTGTTTGTTTATTTGTGTTCTTTTAGTCTTTTGTAGTGGTAAAAACAGCTGGAGCAAAATGGTCTAAGTAAGAAACATTACTTAGCTGCAAATTGTGAGATAACATATACAATATTCCTCTTGTCTCTATTTAGCTCAAGGACATCCTAAGGAACATTATAAGCAACGGTGGAAAAACGTAGGCAACAGTAGTATGCTGGCTTTACGTCTGTTCTAGAGGGCAACAGCACGTGTTTACTACCACAAACGTTTTTTTGGGGGGAACTCTAAGAAGGAAATAGGAAAGAAAATTTAAAAACAACCACTATGACTTTTTCCAGGTCCAATGTATGGTAACCGTCTATAATTACTAGGCCAACTGTAAGTGATGCCTTCACACATCTTTTTATTTTATTTTCATTTTTTCCTGGATCCATGCCACAAAGATGCCTTCGTCCGGTCAATTCCATTAGAAATATAATTAATATCTCCGTTGAAATAAAAAGAAAAATGTCAATTACTTCAGGAAACCTAACAATTTTTACTTTAGCAGCTCTTTTTGTTTTGAAGGTTCTTTAACAAATTCATAGTGAGGGGCATCTGGGTGGCTCAATTGGTTAAGCATCAGACTTCAGCTTAGGTCATGATCTCGCAGTTCATGGATTCACGTCCCACGTTGGGCTCTGTGCTGACAGCTTGGAGCCTACAGACTGCTTTGGATTCTGTGTCTCCCTCTCTCTCTTCCCTTCCGTCACTCGCAAGCTCTTTCTCTCTCTCCCTCTCTCTCTCTAAAATAAGTACACATTAAAAAAAGAAAATTTGTGGTGATATTACAGTAGCAAAAGTCACAAATTAAAAACTCAAAATAAGATTTCAGTAATTTTTCAAAAATAATTAGCATACAGATTAATTTGTGCATGTTATTTTCAAGATTATTGAAATTCTTATTTCCCCTTTTTGTTCTAAATTTTATTTTTATTTAAAAATATGTTTTTAATGTTTATTTTTGAGAGAGAGAGACAGAGAGACAGAGAGACAGAGAGACAGAGCACGAACTGGGGAGGAACACTGAGAGAGGGAGACACAGAATGTGTCAAGCCTGTCGTGGGGCCTGAACTCATGAACTGTGAGATCATGACCTGAGCCGAAATCGGACGCTTAACTGACTAAGCCACCCAGGCTTCCCTGCTCTAAATTTTAAAAGAAAAATTATCATGCATATTAGGAAAGGAGGCTAAGAGTGATACTTAGTAAGAGAAATACCACTAAATGAATAGAATTAAATCATGTTACTGTAGTTTTTTTCTTAAGAGAAATATTATCTTATGGTGATATGTATTTCTTAGTATTAAATGAGTCATTATTAGATAGTTTCATCATGGATGACAAAATAATTTTTGAAAACTAGTTATATCATGAATGTTTTGGATTGAGGCATAGTATAATTAACATAGCAAATTGAAAATAATAACACAAAAACTAATAAGCTCAATCGTGTTCTCTCCCATGAAAATAATAATAGATGACACAGAAAATAAGTGAAGAGTTGGATTATATGAATCAGGGGCATAAGATACTATGACGGATGACCGCTAAGGTAGCTTCCAGTGATCTCTGCCTGTTTCATTCTTTCTTCTTGAATGTAGGCTGGACCTTGTCACTAACTTCTAATGAGGGAATATGGCAAAAGTGATGGAGTGTCACTTCTGAGATTAGGTTATAAAAATAGCCTTAATTTATGTCTTGACTGTTCTCTCTCACTCTCTTGCTCACCCAGAGAAGCAAGCCAGCGTGTTCTGAGCTGCCCTAGTCAAAGAAGCACATGGCTAAGAACTGAGGGAGGGAGACCCCTGGCCTATAGCCAGTAACTGAATCTTGCCAGCAACCACATGAGTGAGCCTGGAAGTAGCTTCTACCCCAGTCAAGCTTTCAGATAAGATCACAGGCCTAGTCAACACTTTGACAGGACCCTTGTAAGAGACCTTGAGGCAGAGGCATCCAGGTAGCCTCACTTGATTCCTGATTCATAGCAACTATGAGAAAACAAATGTTTTTTGTTTTTAGCCACCTAATTTTTGACTAATTTGTTACACAGCAATAGTAGCTAGTGTTCCTCAGAAAATATCCCAGATTCCAGAGTGACAGGAACTCATCTTCTGAATAGACCCTTTCTGGAACAACAGGTAGTTCAACACGGTTTCATTCAATCCTATTTCAATTCAACTCAATCCAATTCTAAATATTGGAAGTTTTATTATGTAATTCTTGTGGGTGCAGGGGAAAAATAATAATATCTACTGCTTGTTTTCAAGAATCACAAAACCTTACACAGGAAAAAAAAACAGTAAAAGAATAAATGCAATCAGCATGAAAAGTAATTTGGTGGCACACACAGAAGTGAACTCAGTATAATTTTCGAAACCTCTACTGTAGTGCTTTTAAAAGCATATTATCTTATATCAAAATCTATATATCCAACCACAATATAGTGCTAAATGGATTTATGTTGCCACTCTCCAAAGAATTTCTTGAAGGAAACTATAGCATAAAATGAAATTTATTCTTCATAGATAACATGCTGACAGAAATGTTTTACAATCTCTGTTATTTAGAGCAATCTTCTCATATTCTATTAAGTAAAATCTTGATCACATTCACAATCAAAAGGGCAGAAAAAAACAAGTAGGGAATAAAAGAATGCTCTATAGAATTATCAATTTCCCAATGTTATTACCTTGAAGTTAAGACAACCTTTTATGAAAAGCTAAAACTAAAAATGAGTCAAATGTACTTCACTTCTGAATTCCCATTTGAAATTTCAGCTTCTGATACATGATTAACTGAACCTACTGGAACAGAGTTGTTAACTGTATTTTTTGTCAATTATCTTCCATGGACAAATATCATAATTTTCTATTATTTATTCCTATGTTGTTTTCACAGCTACATTGTTTGTTGTCCTCTCTCCTCTAACACATGACAGTTCTTTCAGGATGTGGATTTCTTGTAAGTTTCTCAAAAAATGATTGCTCTTTTGAGATTTCCAATTTCCCTACAGTCAGTGTTCTGTAACTAGGTATTGGTCAAATTATTGATATAGCATTTTCTCTCAAGAATATTTTGGTGATGTATTATAAATGGAATTGATTGTTTTCTTAAATTCTGATAGTTCACTGTTGCTATATAGAAATGCAGCTGATTTTTGTAAATCCATTTTGTATAGTACAACTTTACTGAAATTGTTTGTTAGTTCCAATTGTTTTTTTGGTGCAGTCTTCAGGGTTTTCTGTATTTAATATCATGTCATCTGCAAATAATCACAATTTTACTTCTTCTTTTCTGATGTGATTGCCTTTTATTCCTTTCTTGCCTAATCACCCTGGCTAAGAACTCCATATTGTGTTGAATATTAGTGACCAGAGTGGGAGTCCTTCTCTTGTTCCTGATCTTAGAGGAAAAGCTCTCAGTGTTCCACCATCAAGTTTAATGTTAGCTGTGGGCTTGACATATGTGGCATATATAGAGGTATTTTTTCTTTGTTCTTTGTTGAGAGTTTTTGTCATGAATAAATGTTGAATTTTGTCAAATACCCTTTTTGTATCTGTTGAGATGGTTGTATGATTTTCATCCCTCATTTTGTTAATATGGCGTGTCACCTTTATTGATTTACAACTGTTGCTGCAGCCTTTCATTCTGGAACAATTCCTACTTGATCGTGGTGTATGATCCTTCAGTGTGTTGATTAATTTGGTTTGCTAATATTTTTTTGAAGAGTTTTGCATCTATGTTCATCAGGGATATTGGCCTGTAATTTTCTTGTCTTTTAATATCCTTGTTTGGCTTCAGTATCAGAGTAATGCTGAACTTGTAAAATGAGTTTTGTTTTGTTTTGTTTTTAATTTCCAGTATAGTTAACATACAGTGTTATATTAACTTCAGGCAGGTGAGTGTAATCTTAATCCCCTCGTGATCCCCATCATCTGTTTTAGCTATCCTCCCCACCCACCTACCCTCTGGTAACAATCAGTTTACTGCCTATATGCTTTTTGGTTTGTCTCTCTTTTTTTTTTTTTTTTTTTGTAAAATGAGTTTGGAAATGTTCCCTCATTTGTTTTATTTTTGGAAGTGTTTTGAGAAGGTTTGGAATTCTTTTTAAAATGTCTGATAGAGGGGCGCCTGGGTGGCTCAGTCTGTTGAGCATCTGACCTCAGCTCAGGTCATGATCTCACAGCGTGAGTTCGAGCCCTGCATCGGGCTCTGTGCTGACGGCTCAGAGCCTGGAGCCTGCTTCGGATTCTGTGTCTCCCTCTCTCTCTCTGCCCCTCCCCCGCTCATGCTCTGCTCTCTCTCTGTTAAAAACAAACATTAAAAAAATTTAAAAAAAAATGTCTGATAGAATACACCAGGGAAGCCATTGGATTCTGAACTTGTCTTTGGTGGGATATTTTTTTAGGTCAATTATACCACTTACTGATGATGGAATTATACTGGAAAACAATCACAACAAAAGAACAACTTTTTTAATAGAATAGTTTATGTAGTGAAGCATTTCTTTCAAACATGGAAAATATTATCAAGTATGTCAGTATGAATGCCCATGGATTTATTATATACAGACATCTCATCAGTGCTTTTCTCAAGTTCCACTCCATATCACATCAAGTAGTTGGTGTGTGTGTGTGTGTGTGTGTGTGTGTGTTTAATACCTGTATCTCAGACTGATTAACTGTATTTTAACTGGGATTCTCGGAATAGATTTGCTTACACTGAGATGTATAAAAGAGTTATTTTTGGTCAGTGGGTGAGCACTTAGAATAGTCTTGCTCAATACTATGTTCTTTTTGGTAAAGTTGTGTGTGGTGTGGGGGTGTGTTGGGGGGTGTGGTTTTGTTTTTGGTTTTTATTTTTGTTTTTGGGGGGGGGGGGTTTGGTCACTGGTGCCTTAATTCTCCCTTTGCTTATCAGGAAAAGACAGAGGTATAGGAGAAACTGATATTGGAGACCTATGTGGCAGACACCTTGTTGAGACCATTTTAACCAGGTGTTTTTTTTTTTTATTGTTTTTTAACGTTTATTTATTTTTGAGATAGAGAGAGAGCATGAACGGGGGAGGGCCAGAGAGAGAGGGAGACACAGAATCCGAAACAGGCTCCAGGCTCTGAGTTGTCAGCACAGAGCCCGGCGCGGGGCTTGAACTCACAGACCGCGAGATCATGACCTGAGCCGAAGTCGGATGCTTAACCGACTGAGCCACCCAGGCGCCCAGGTGTTTGGATAATAATCTGCTTGGCTGCAAGTTCTTTTCATGCATTTCAAATGGAGATTTTGGTACACTTAAAATCATCATAAGTGGCAATCAGTTGTTTTGTGCTGGATAAACTTTTTAGAGACGATGGTCTACAATTTCATTTGTATTTGCCAATGTTGTTCCAATTCCATTTGGAAACATTTTGTTCAAGCTTGCAAGAAACAATAATTTTTTTTTTCTTTTTTCTACACAAATTGTCTTTATCTACACAAATTGTCTAAATCCTCAAAGAGTCAGAATGATTTGGCTGTCTCATTTTGGGTGTAGCTTTGAAGGGAGATGTTTGTTCAGTAACTACTGAAGTACAAAAGTCAATAGTTCAGTAACTACTGAAGTAGTTTATAGTCTTTGCTCTCTTTTTGTATAATCATATGTTGTATTATTTCCATTTCCAATAAATGAGTAGTCAAATGTACAACAGAGCTTTCTGGGTATTCCACTCTTCCTTTCCAATTTTTGGACTTTGAGAGGACTAATCTGGGCAAGACCAGCGTCTTGAGTAGTAAAGAAAATCAGAATACAAAAAGATTCTGGTTTTCTACTGTTTTTGGCTTTAAGTTCAGGTCCATCTTTTTAAAATATCTAAGGGGCACCTGGGTGGCTCAGTCAGTTAAGTGTCTTGTTTTCGGCTCAGGTCATTATCTCACAGTTCCTGGGATTGAGCCCTGCATCAGGCTCCACGCTGACATGGAACCTGCTTAGGATTCTGTTTCTCTCTTTCTCTCCCTCTCTCTCCCTCTCTCTCTTTCTCTCTTCCCCTCCCCCATTCATGCTCTTTCTTTCTCTCAAAATAAATAAATAAATATTTAAAAATATCTGAGTAAAATATCACTTTTTTTTTTATTTTTAGATGAATCACTTTGATCTCTTAAATTTTCTTCCAACTGCTGTAATCCATGTTTCAAATTCCAGTTTGGAGCATTTAAATTTTCAGCACTGTGGTTGTTTTATATAGTTAAACGTGGATCAATGTGAAGCTGCTTTCCATCCTTCAAAAAGTCTCCAGCAGCATAGGACCAGCATGGCATCTGCAGTCCAAGAATAAAAACCAGCTTACTTATCAACTGAAGCATTAGTTACTGAGTGGTTCAGAGTAAGGAGACTTACGGGATTATTGGTTACCAGTTTCCATTGATGATTTTCTGAAATCTCTGTTCTCTGTGATACTTCCTTCAGTAAAGGATAACTCCATAATTAAAATATCCATTGTTTACCATTCTGTATTCTTTTGTAAGCATTTTCTGACAAATTAAGTTCTAACATCAGTTGTTAGATGAAATTTCCAAGTGGTTCTACACTGTGTCTTCCAGGGAGAAAGCTTTTCATTTTCAGGAACAGCAACTTCTGAATCCAAATTCCAGTGAGATAGATTCTCAAGAGAAATGTTTGATATATCGGGTTGATATGGTTCTCACCATTTTTTCTCCTGTATTTTCCCCATTTTTTGAAATACCCCGTGGCACCCCAAGCCCACATGTCATCCCCAGCATGGTCTCCAAACACACTGCAGCCTTCAACCCCACGCCTCCTCACATGTGTGGTGAACGACTGGATGGGTACCCCCTCCACCTGGGCCTTCCGGCAACAGGAGGACAGGAAGAGAAGTGGGCATTGGCTCCTTCAATGTGGACAGCCTGCCAGGCCTGCAGCCAGCCTCAGTCTGTGGCTGGGATTCTGCAAGCTTCTCCATCGGCCAGTGGGAGGTTTTTGATTATTGATTCAATCTCCTGACTACTCATTGGTCTGTTCAGATTTCCATTTCTTCCAGCTCAGTCTCCTTGATTCAGTAGATTATCTGTTTCAAGGAATTTATCCATTTCTTCTAGGTTGCCCAATTTGTTGGCATATAATTGCTTCTAGAAGTCTTTTATGATTCTTGTATTTGTGTAGTTACCAGTTGCAGTATATCATCTTTCATTTACAATTTTACTTATTTGAGTCCTCTCTTTTTTTTTTTTCTTGGTAAGTTTTGCAAAGTTTTGTCTATTTTATCATCAACAAAACAAACAAAAAACAGTTATTAGTTTCATTGACCTTTTCTATTGTCTTTTTAGTCTCTTTCATTTATTTCCTCTCTGATCTTAGTTTTTTCCTTTCTCTGCTAATTTTGGACTTACTTTTTTTCTTTCTCTAGTTCCTTGAGGTGTAAAGTTAGGTTGTTTATTTGAGCTTTCTCTTTTTGCTTTTTTTAAGTTGATTTATTTATTTTGAGAGAAAGAGAAAGAGAGAGAGCTGGTGAGGGGTGAAGAGAGAGAGAGAGAGAGAGAGAGAGAGAGGGAGAGAGAGAGAGAGAATCCTAAGCAGGCTCCATGCTGTCAGCATGAATCATGAGACCATGACCTGAGCTGAAATCAAGAGACCAACATTTAACCGACTGAACCACCCAGGTGACCCTCTCTTTCTCCTTAATGTAAATGTTATCTCATAAGCTTTGTTTTTTTATTTCTCTTGATTTCTTCTTTGACCCATTGGTTGTTCAGAGGCACATTGTTTAATCTCCACAATTATTAATTTTCCAGTTTTCTCTCATAACTGATTTCTAGTTTCATACCATTGTGATTTGAAAAGATGCTTGATAGGATTTCAATCTTTTTAAATTTATTAAGAGCCATTTTGTGGCCTAACATGTGATCTATCCTGGAGCATGTGCCACGTGTGCTTGAGAAGAATGTACCTTCTACTGCTATTGGATGAAATGGTCTGTACATATCTGTTATGTCCATCTGTTTAACATCAAGTTATGTCCAATGTTTCCTTAATGATTTCATACCTGGAAGATCTGTCCATTATTGAAAATGGGGTATCAAATTCTCTGCTTTTATTGTATTGTTGTTTATCCTTTTTGAACTGTTAATATTTGCTTTATATATGTAGATGCTCATATATTGGTACAGATATATTTATAATTATTATATCCTCTTGATGAGTTGACCTTTTTATCATTATATAGTGACCTTCTTTGTCTCTTTTGACAGTCTTTGGTGTAAAGCCTATTTTGCCTGATATAAGTATGGGCACACCTGCCTTCCTTTGGTTTCCATATTTATGGAATGTCTTTTTCTTCCCTTCACTTTCAGTCTATGTGTGTCCTTAAAGCTGAAGTGGGTCTATTGTAAAGAAGAAACAGTTGGGTCGTGTTTCAAAACCATTCAGCCACTGTATATCCTTTGATTGGGGAATATAGCCCATTGATATTTAAAGTAATTATTTATAAGAATAGACTTACTCTTGCCATTTTGTTCATTGTTCCCTGACTGCTTTGTAATATGCTTGGTCCTTTCTCCCTCTCTTACTTTCTTCTTTTGTTATTTGATAATTTTCTTTAGCAATACACTTTGATTTCTTTCTCTTTACCTTTTGTATATCTATTATAAGCTTTTGATTTTCCATTACCATGAAGTTTATATAAAGCATCTTATATTTGTAACAGTATTTTAAGCTAATAATAATTTAACTTCAAATGCATAGTAGCACTTACATGTGGCATCTAAAAATGAGTTGAACCCATAGAAACAGAGAAAAGAAGTGATCGTCAGGAGAGAGAAATAGGGAGAGGTTGACAAAAAGGTACAAATTTCAAGTCTTAAGATGAATAAGTTCCAAGTATCTAATGTATAACATGGCGATTATATTCTATAATACCATCATGTATAATTAAAATTTACTAAGGAGTAGAACTTACATGTTCTCATACACACAAAAAAAGGAAATATGTGAGGTGATGGATGTTATAATTAATTCAATGAGGGGAATCTTTCCACAAGGTATACTTATATTAAATCATCACATTGTACACTTTAAATATCTTACAATTTTATTTGTCAATTATATTTGTCAATAAAACTGAAAAAGTCACCCTACTGTTCTGTTTGTTCTTCATAGAGTATATTAGTTTTCAACAAGCTATTTCATTATAACTCTAAATAGAAGTCAATACAATTTAATCAAGCTGCTTAAGTCATTGACTTAATGGGGAAGTTGGTGGCTTTCCTTTTTTAAAGGGAGACTTAGGGGTCCCTGGGTGGCTCAGTTGGTTAAGCATCAGATGTCAGCTCAGATCATGATCTCACAATTGGTGAGTTCGAGCCCCGCATCAGGCTCTCTGCTGATGGCTCAGATCCTGGAGCCTGCTTCAGATTCTATGTCTCCCTCTCTCTCTGCCCCTCCCTCACTCATGCTCTCTCTCTCTCTCAAAAATAAACATTAAAAAAATTTTAAAGGAAGACTTAGTTTTGAATATATTGATATTCAAAATGACAACATAAAGATTAAAACAAAAATCTGAATTATGATTACTTTTTAAAGCTTAAAACATAATGTATATATCAACTTGTTTTCAATATATTTTCTTTATCACAGACACAATGTGATCTTAAAAAAATTATTTTATATTCAAGATCTCCATCTGTGAAATTGGAGTAATATTTACCTCACCAGCTATTGTGAACTCTAAAAATGCTGAATCTGAATTAAAAATTAACATAGGTATACATCAATTATTTTACCTTATTTAATAATACTTTGAAATAATGTTTTTTTTTAAATAATAGATTTATTTATGTTGGTCTTCTTCAGGAGGAGCTAGAGGGAAAAAGGAAAAACAGAAGGAGGAGATTGTCACTTCTGGCTGGAAATTTTATTTTTGCATAATTTATGGTATATATAAACTTCCACTTTTAAAATTTAGTTAAATATTTAATTCTTATGGTTGTAAATTTAAATTAAAAATCTTAAAGATCACAAAATATGTTATATATCATACATATTTATATACTTAATACCATGTCGTTTTATATATTACCAGTTGTCTGGTGATTATTTATTGTCTCTCAATTCAAAACACATTTTTCATTGCCTGCTGTTGCAAATGGAGCTGAGCCCTTTGCATAAGTATTTGTTCTTTGCTAGCCTCATGTCAAGAATTTCTGCAGCCTCACAGCTTCTCTGATGCCCAGCTGGCGCAGTTTAAGTGGCTTCTCTAAAATCAGGTAGGTAGTGTTCAAGAGTATCTCCATATAAAGGAATGGAATTCCTGGTCAATGGGTTTAGAAGCATCTAGATAAGGTCAAGTAGCTATCTAAAACATTCGCACAATTTACATTCTTTCCAGCAGTGTGTAAGAGTTACTATGCTATAAATACTTGCAAACACTTGATAGTGTTTAAAACTAAAGTTTTATAAATGCAGTAGATATGAGATATCCCAATTTTTAAATTTGAATTTTCCAAATAATAGTTGTCAAACATGTTTTCCTATTTATTGGTCATTCTGATTTCCTCACCTGTGAATAGTCTATACATCACCTTTGCACATTTATCTATTGCATAGGTTGGCTATCTTTTTCTGTAATGGGCCAAACAGCTTAGGATTTAAGGCCAACAGGCAATGTCCTCAACTCTAACTGTTCTTGCCAAAAGGCTGAGTCTTTTCTGCACACCATTTTTCACTCACAGGTTATACACAAGCAGGAAGCAATCTAGATTTGGCCCACAAGAAATAGTTTGCCAACTCCTGATCTATTGGGTTGTTTGTATATTATTAAATTTAAGATTCATTTATATAATTTGGGTTCTAGCATTTCATCAGGAATACAGACTGCAAATATCTTATATGTTAATATCTCTCTTACTGAAATCTTAATATTCTTATCATGGATTACATTTTTTTTATTATTTTGACAATTTTATGTATTTGAGACTGTGTGCTTACATTTGTCCAAATTTACGTTTTTAATTATTTTAATGTATTATTTCTTTTTATCATTGTGGAGTCACTCATTTTATCTTAAATAATCTTTTGTGCCTTGAGATTTATCTTATATTACTCTAGACACACCAGTTAACTTTAGCTTAGAATTTACCTTAGGTGATTTTTCATTTTCGAGTTCCCTCATACTATATTTTAGAGATATCCTTTTTAAGAGCTTATGAATGAATTTTTAATCCAATTTGAATATATTTTTCCTTAAATCTGAAATATTATAGGACTTACATTTATTGTGATTACCAGTATATTTACTTCCTCACTGATAAAATGGAGACAATAAAATATAACTAATAGTTAACTATGAGGTTAAATGAGTTAATATGTTCCACGTTTAGAAAAATACCAGATATATGTTTCAAATTTTGAAATTTACATATTATTGTTTTGGCCATCTTATTTTATACTTTTTCCTTTCTTCTGTGATTCACCAGTTTTTTAATGCTATTCTTAATATCATTTTAAAATTACTTTTCCCTCTCTATTGGTTAGAAATTATTTATCCTGCTTATATTCTTTTGGTTATTCTTATAACTTTACCAGGTATTTAACAAAGTATAGAGTTAATCTTTTTCTCAAACACTATGAGAAACTTAGAACTCCTCAAATCTAACGATCCCTCTTTAGTTGTATATAATACAATTATATGTCAAATTATATGTCAAATCACAATTATAATAAAAAAGTCTTATACTTCCACTTTCTCTTCATATTAGTCATTGTTACTATTTTTATAGTATTAATATGTTTTAAACTGGCACATAATTACCAGTTATTCTGATCACTATTCTTTCTTGCATATCACTCGCTCATTTTTTCATTTTTCTTCCAGAAGAAAACGCATTTTTTAAAGTTTATTTATTTTTAGGGAGAGTGAGCGAGAGAGAGAGAGAGAGAAAAAGGGAGAGTGAATGAGTTCAAGTGGGAGACAGGCAGAGAGGGAGAGAGAGAGAATCCCAAGCAGGCTCCGTGCTTTCAGCACAGAGGCTGAAGCCTGATTTGGGGCTGAAGCCCACAAATTGTGACGTCATGACCTGAGCCAAAATGAAGAGTCTGATGCTCAATCGACTGAACCATCCAGGCACCCCAAAAGAAAATTCCATTAACGATGAATATCTGTTAGTGGTAAACTCTTTGTTTTTACTAACCTGAAATTGACTTAATCCCCATTTGTAATTAGTAGCTCAACTGGACACAAAAATTTAGACCAAAAATCACTTGCTGTTAATATCTTGAGATTTTATTTCAGAATACACTGTATTTCTAAAATAATTTCCTTGGTAGTCTTTTCTTTGGTTACTTTTAAAGATGTTTTTCTTTAACTTCGTGTTCTGCAATTTTAGTACTCTGTGTCTGGGTGTAGCTTGCTTTTTATTTTGTTTGGGAACTTCCTGTGTTTCCAGAATGTGAAGATACACATCTTCTGAAAATTGTGAGGCATTTCAGATATTATCTACTGAATATTTTCCTCCATTCTCTACATTCTTGTTTTAAACTCCTAATAACATATGCTGAATATTCACATTCTATTCCACATCCTTAAATATAATTTTTTTCATCTGTCTCCCTCTTTTTAAGCTCTCCCAGTTCATAAATTATTATCGGCAGCTGTATCTAATCTAAATTTTAAATTTCAATTAATGTATTATTTTATTTCTACAAATTCAACTTATTCTTTTTAATTTTTATTTAATTTTATTTTAGAGACAGAGCACTCAAGCAGGGGAGAGGGGCAAAATGAGAGAGAGAGAGTGAGAGAGAGAGAGAGAATCAGGAGTGGAGCCTGACCTGGGGGTTTATTCCATGACCCTGGGATCATGACCTGAGCTGAAATCAAGAATCAGATACTCAGCTGACTGAGCCACCCAGGTGTCCTGTGAATTTATTCTAAAAAAAACAAAAAACAACAAAAAAACCCTCAGTATTTTGATAGTGCCTAAACCTTTTCCATATATTTCCTCTTTTTTTTAAATCATTTTGCTCTACATATGATAATTCCAGTATCCAAAGTTGTGAAGTATAACTATGCCACCTGTTACTTTGGATTACTCTTACCTAAATATTTTATAATTTTTTGTTGTGCCATCACACCCCATTCTATGAAACATTATCTGTAGGGCTAATGTTTGGCGAGTATATGCTCCTGGAGTGCCTTGTATGCGAGTATGCTCTTGAGAGGCTTGGCTATTCCATGGACCTGACTAATATTTTAAAAAAAATACACGTTGACTTGAAGAGGGGCGCAAATAGTGAGGCAGTGAGACATTTCACTGTCCCACAAGTCACATTGTTATTGCAAAACATTTCTTTTCCACCAGTTAGGCCAGCGTGGATTGGAGATTTTAGGTTTCAAGCATCTTAATGTGTATCATAATAAGAATTAGAATTCAGGGCACCTGGGTGGCTCAGTTGGGTTTCTGAATTCAGCTCAGGTCAAGATTTTAAAGTTTGTGAGTTCAAGCCCCACATCGGGCTCTGTGCTGTCAGCTCAGAGCCTGGAGCCTGCTTTGGATTCTGTGTCTCCCTCTCTTCCCTTCCCCCGCTTGCACACTGTCTCTCTCTCAAAAATAGATAAACATTAAAAAAAATTTTTTTAATTAGAATTTATCAAGCACTGTTGGTGCTGGCAATAGATAGTGCTTTTTATAAGTTACATTGTTTAGTTTTACTTGTTAAATGATTACATGAACAAATATCAGAATTTTGATACACTATGTCACCCCCCATCATCCATCTTGAGAATGAATAATTTATAAGTTGAAAATACAAACGATTGATGCAAAAAAAAAAGTTAATTTTAGAGGACAATTGAAATTTTAAAAATAAATGCAAGTAATACGACAGTAGAAAACCAAGGATGAGGAGAGGGTGCATGTTAATGCTTTTCTCAAAATACAAACCGTGTTATTTGGAATAATGTCCCACAAATGGCTGTAAAATATACATGCATGTTTTATATTGCAATTTTGACAGTCTGTGATTGCTTTTATTAGTGTTTATCTCTTTAACTAGAATTTAACCTTCACAGAAGCAAACGTGATTTTTTTTTCTTTTTCAACCTTTCATTAAATTCTTAGCAAGTACTGAGCATATTAGAAGGCATTAAATTAAGCAAGTATTTCTGGAATGAAGAAATAAATGAAATAAATGAGTGAATAAACTAAAGTGCATGGTTGTAATAAGTCTTTTGGTTGGAAAATGACAAAACTTATTATGAAAGACCTTTTATTCCCAGGGAATTCAAACACAAATAATAGACATTCAGTGGTATAAAAAGAACCTTAACAAATATATTAGATCCTTGTGGGAAATCTTCTTGCAGTTTACTTTGATTTTTAATTATAGCCTCCTAAAGAATGTTCACTAAATATTTTTTTTAGGATAGCTTTGTATATCTAAGCTTTATTATGTATAAGCCTTTCACTTTATTTGCCCTTTGTATTTAAATAAATCTTCCTATTTAAATAATTTAATGGCATGCCTTGAAATAACCCCTTCCCCCTGACCTCAACCTTAACACCATTATTTTAGCATTTAGCTGTCATTTCTGTGAGTCACTGATTCTGATGTAAAAATATCACAAGGGAATATAGATGCACTTTCACATTCTGATAAAAAATTATCATATTTAACCCAATTTCTAAAAGTTACTCTTTTAAAAAACTCCCAATGGAGCTTTTGACAGATATGAGATTTGTCAGTTCTTAGATTTGTTGTGTAGTTAAACATTATGACAAATATAATCATCCCTTTATATTATTTAATAGAAGAAACACTTGGAATTGGTTTTTTAAATGTAATTTTTAAAATACACTGAAGCATTAAGCACATGTTTATACTATTATAAATTGCTTTGAATAACCTTAGTTGCTATTTTGTATTTCAGAAGCAAGTATGCTCAAAACTTTGATAGCTGGCCAAAAATAAAATGCTGTATAACTAGTTTTCCAGCTATATGAACAACGTAGGTAGAGCAAAGTAAGAGCAAAGGGATTGGTAAAGCCAGTAGCTTGTATTCAGATAGAAATGACACAAAATAAACATAAGTAATTTCATTATTCACTTAACACCTCCACCCTGGCAGCAAAGGCAAGATAAGACCCGGCTACCAGGACCTTTTATCCACATGTCTTAAGCTACATATCGGCTTCTTAAAGTCTTCTGTGTTCATTTGCTTTAACCCGGATATGTTGCCACCTACAAGTTTTCTCAAGTTAAAGGTTGATTTTACTGTTTTAATTTTTTATATAAAATATTGGATGAGAAGGGGGTTATATATAATGAGATGTGCTAAGGGCCCTATAATCCTTTTGGAGTTGTTCTGCGTGGTCTCTGCACCCGGACCGGACTGGGGTCACACGGTGAGCCTGGGTGCAGGTTGAATACGCTGGGGGTGGGATGAAAGGAGAGCCATGAAACCAGTTGATGTCAAAAGAAAGCTTGAAGACTAATAATAACATCTCAAAATGTATTAGATCTGTGCATTGCGTCAATTATTTCCTAAGCTAATGGCAATATGTCTTAATTTATAACAGTAACACTAAAGACTAACAGCTAACTATTCATTGGCAACCATTTACTGTGCATTGAAGCATAAAAAGCTTTAATTCATTCTCAGGCCAGCTTTTTTTTTCTTTTTGATATGCTCATTTTACCTAACTTTTCTTATTAAATAGAAGGTATTCCTTCAAGTTATAAATCTTTACGAGGTAATTAGTGTTCCTGCTTTCTTCCTCCCGTGCCAGATTTCACAAGTGGTATTAAAGGTTTTCCAAAAAGCAAGTTTTATTCCCATTGTCACTAAACACAATTTCCAAACATTTTGACAACTGCCCTAAGTTAGTTTTAAATGTCACACATGGCTACAGTTTACTTTTAAAAAGTAACATTTACTTGAATGAGCTTGAGTAACATTCAAGTAACATTTACTTGAATTCAAAGTAACATTGAATAAGATGTTTACATTTACTTCTGAAGAACAATAATTAGTCATTAGATGCTTTTAGAAATTTTCTCTATGGGAGAACAAAATTTAGTATTTGAGGCTTACCCTGAAAATATATAGTAATAATAGAAACCAAATATGAGAGACTAAGAACTCTAAAAACAAAACTGGACAGCATTTGAATCTGATACTGTGATACATTAAAATTAGGCCTGGATAGCAAAAAGCCAGCCAATACAAGAAGGGGACATTTGGAAACTTTGGAAATATTGTTTGTTCTCGCATACTTTCAAAAAATGTTGTTTTGTGAAATTATGCTAAGTCATGACCTCATAAATAGACTAGATTAATATTCAAGTTGACTTGAAAAATAATTTAATAAAATCATAGGAAGTAGGAGCAGTTTTTTTCTGTGGATAGCCAGTGAGGATTGTATAGGAGTTAGAACTTTGGCAAATAGAGAGCACAACCAATATACTGATGTAGGGGTTGAAAATAATTTACAAAATTAATTTAATAAAACGCTTGAAACAGTAGCTAACAATAATTAACAAAATGACAACAAAGCTGTTTGTACTTGCAATTAACAACATATTTAAGCCCAAACTGAATTAATATAAAAATAATATGCAACGAATTGATATCTGACATAAGGTACGTTAAAAATTAATGTTCACATTGAAGACTTGAAGTTGTGACATCTCCAAATACCTTTTCACTTTCACTTCTCAGTTTTATTGAATGCAGCTCGTTGTGGCCTAATATGATGTCAATGGTAATACCCAAAATATTTCTTAATGTAGAACACTACATTTCCCCTATCACGCCAGATAAAATAGTTTAATATATTTACTTTAACAAAAGTCCATGGTTACTAACTCTGAGCTATAGAGCAGGTTTTGTTTCTTTAATTTCTAGCACTAATTGTGGTTCTTAAAGATATCTACAGCTGATATTTGAATTGTCATGCTGTTCCTGAAAAGAACAATATATTTATCCTGAAAGTTTTACTGTAATTCACCCCTAAAGTGTACTTTACGTGGAAAAGTTTCATCATAAAAACACTGTCCACTATTTATACATGTCCAGATCGATTCGACTACATTTCGTAGAACGAGCACAGATTTTTATATCAGACAAGCTGGCTTTCAACATCTCACTTTACACTGTGACCCTGGGAATGTTACATACCTTCTATGAGCCTCCAGTCCTGAATTACAAAATGAGAACATCACCACAATCCTCAAACAGTAAAAAAAAAAAAAAAAAAAAAAAAGCTTGTGTCATGTGCCTATCACCGGGCCAGGCATAGTGTAGTACGTTAGGTGTTCATAATTTTTTCCTCCTTTTTGCCCACTCCTGATATATTTTGGCTAATTGAAGATTAGTGAAAAAATATGGAAGAAGTTACTGGAATAAATCAGCTCCACTAGAAAGCTCATTATATTGCAGGCAATAGTGACACATTCCCAAAGTAATGTTCAGTAAGAACCGAAGATTGGTTGTAAAAATGTATTTACATAGTATAATTCAAATGCAAGAAAATATTTTTCAGGGCAATGACAAAGAAAAGAAACAAGCTACACCTGTGTGTATAGTTTAATTTGTAAAAATGAAGAGAAATACCCAATTTTATGGAATGTCAAATGTTCATGGACAGGTAACAGAAACTAAGGTATTTCACGTAGTCATCTACGTCAACATCAAAACATATCAAAACAGAGTTTCTGTAAAGGAAAAAGCCATTTTTATAATGGGGTTGATAATAGTTAGAAGTTCCTATTAATTGTCCATGAAATCTCCTAAGAAAGGTGCTACTTCAGACAGGATTCTAGTAGAACTTGGCACATAAATTCTAACTTTTCCATCCCCCACTACGTTTCACCTTCTTATAGCTCCGCTCACCCAGACAACCTCACATATACACACACAATATTAAAAACACGCATGGCTTTAAAGCAGAAAATTCATTTTCTACAACAAAAGCAAGACACCGTATTTATACCCGATGTTCTCAGTCACGGAAATGGGTTTTCCTCATGGAGTTGCTAATTCACATACATTATTAAGTTCAACCTTTTGAAATGTGTGTCTCTAGGAGGATCTGTTTGATCATGTGCAAGAATTCTAAGGCATTATAAGTAGTTGTTCCACAGGACAAGTGCTGCCCTTGCAATGATATACTCTTGATACGTTTGACAAGTCTTTAGTCTTCAAATGCCACCAGACAGACATAAGGAGACATTCATAGTCTACAGGTGGTTGGCTCAAAGGTCAAAAATTTTGTTTAAAAAAAAAACGTTTATGGAATAGCACCATAGAAAGTCTTTCGGAAACAAATCCTTTTTCAACTGAATCCCAAGAAGAAAGAGAGAGCGAGAGAAAGAGAGAGAGAGAAAGAAAGAAATCTTTCAATGACTACATGGCCTACTTACACTTCGTTTCTTTCTTTCTTTCTTTTTTTTTTAAATACAACATTAACCGTGACAATGTCAGCAATAACAGCTACGACAGGTTGACAACAACAGAAAAGACGATAGCAGCTCTGGTGACTTGAGAATGGACCATCCAGGCAGTCACTAGAAGAATTCTGTTCACACCTGTTGGGAGTTCTCTCACGCAGTTCTAAGACATCACAGCGCTTCTTAAGTTTGGTGTGAAAAGGCAGCACTTTCACTGAAAGAACTGAGTTTACCAATCAGATGGGCATTTTCCAGCATTTAAATAAATGATGTCTAGAGATTAATTGCAATAATGGACACTACTGACATTTCCAACTTGTCAAAATGCCAGTAAAATGAAGTGGTCACAAGATCATTTGCGTCTCAAAGAGGTGAATCTGGCCTGCAAGGAAAGTGACTAAGCTGAAGTATTCCAGTTTCCAAACATCGGACACACCCACAATTAAAGTACAAAGCACCCTCAAAAGACTCCCATTTCCCAACATCCTCTATGGATCTGCATCCAAGATACAAAGCCAAAGCAATTATCCTCAGACGCAGGAAGAGGGTTTTTCTGTATGTGACCTGCAAGACCATTTTATTTCTCCCAAATGTTGAAGAATTGGCAAAAAGAACACTTTGCAAGGTCACAGACCCTGAACTGAACTGCTTGAATTGCAAGGCATCTGCATCAAGCTGTCAACAAAAGCTTGTGGAGTCTTCCTTGAAGTAACATGACGCCCTTCCGCCAGCTTTATTTGGATTTATACATCAAGCATGGAGCTCCAGTCTCCTGGTAATGCTGATCAGAGTTAGGTGAAAACTTCTCTTGTAGTACAGAGATAATTCTGGTCTTACAGTTTTCTTCTGTTCACACTCGTTATATAAAACATTTGTGCTAGTATCTTCATTAAAAAAAAAAATACGTCTTCTCTCCATTCTGCACATTCCTTGATGTTCTGATGGAGGTTTTGGTGTTATTTTTTGGTATGCATGGTGTCTGGATATCTAATACTTTTGTATCTTATATGAAATCCTTTCTTGTTGATTGTGTCATCAGTGTGAAAATGAATTAAAACCGCATCCCCAATGGAGTAGATTTCTTCTGGTGGCTAAAGACAAAAAGAAACACACAGGCAAATAAACAAACAGAAGGAGTCATTTTTTTCTTCATTGAGATTCATATTTAGGATGGGGGGGAGTAGGGGTATATATGACTTAATCCTCTCAACAACCTGGAATAGTGAATACGTGTGGCTTCTTCATTTTACAGATGAGCAAACGTGAGTTTCAGAGAAGCAAATGACATGCTCAAGATCATAGTTATAGGTAGTGATGTCGCTGGGCTTGGAACAGAAGTGTGTTTTCAAGTTGGTGTGTCGTTTTTTTTTTCTTCCCCCAAAATTTTAAGCCAAGTTCCTTTGATTTAGAAATAAAGTGAGGTTCAAAGAGCATAAAGAGCTATCAAATTTGTTTCAGAAGGTGCTCTGAGGCAGAGACAGTTCCAGAATCCAAATCATCCCTCCCTTCCTGTTTCAATAATCTAAACACCAAGAATCTTTTTTGTTTCACTGCAGCTGGTATTTGGACAGGAGTTCAAGAGTATTCATGTTCAGTATTATTTAAGCAATAGACACTGATAGACAAAAAAAGAGCGGGGGTGGGGGGGCCTAATGTCTTCTGAACAAAATAAGTCTTCAGAAGACCACTTGATATTTATCTTAAGCTTTTCTTTTTCTTATTTCTCGTGGCAACGCTCTGTGACCTGTACGCTGGCATTCTGTCCCATGCACAAGTGACACACTGCAGTGGAACAGCATTCTGGTAGCACTGACTGAGTCCGCACAGCACTGGTGGACCCCACCACTCAGCAGGTGTATTCTTTGAGAGGGGAATGTCAACATGGGTTGTGTGCATATTACTTTGCCTTTATGCTGTAATTTAGGAAGTTGACCCAATTGTCAAAGGTGCGTGTTTAAATGTATTGCCTTTAGATTCTTCAAGGTTGAAATATTTATTACACAAGAAGAACATGAATAAAAAAGTTAGAATGTGGACACTAACAGCAAATTAGAGCTACCAAATTCATCCCTCTTGCGTGAGATTATTGAGAAAATTCAATAGAGATAGAGAAAGAGGTGAGGGAGAAGAGGCATAGTATAATTTGTCAAGCCAATAACAATACAGTGTAACCTTTTTTTTTTTTTTTTGTAAAAATATTGTCAATTTGTACATGGCACACATAACAATCATGAATCATTGAGCTTTTTTTTTTTTTTTCAATCTGGCTATGGTTTCCTGCTGGTACTGTATTTACCCCTGATCCACAGAATCGACCAAGCCCCACCGCTGTCGAATCGAGACCATCAAAGAGCTCAACATAGTCATAGCCACAGTCAGCTTCTTCCTCCACCTCGAAAATCGGGAAGGATAACTCCAGGCGAAAGCCACGTTCTGACACTACCAGCCATTCACAGTCGACCTGTCCTGGGTAGTTGTTATCACCAAACTGAGCATGCGAGTATAGATCTCTGGGTTTCGGTTCCGCTTTCAGTCGACCGCCGCACTCTGCCCGGAAAAGAAAAATGAAATAAATCCAGTGAGGTGTCACAAGTCCCCTTTCAAATTTGATGTAGTCTAACCCTCCTCTACTTTCTGAATTCATTTTCATCACCGGATGTGTGTCCCATAATTGTGGGGTCTGTGCAACAGGTACTGACACGGGCACTACACGCAGACTGCTGGGTTGGAATACCACCTCCAACACCTGCTAGCTCAGTTACTTTATACGAGTGATGCCATTTCTCTGATCCATAGGGCAAAATGCAGGTGATAACAATATAACAACAGTAGCAATCTTAGCGGGCTTTGAGGATTGAATGAATACATGAAAATCACTTAAAACAGTGCCTAGCGTCTAGTAACTCTTAATAAATATTTTTGTTACACACGATACTGTTTTTAGTTCCAAATAACTAGTTCTAATAGAAAAAAGATCATTATCTTCATTCAAGTTTAATCTTAATCGATTAAGAACCCAGAATCCAAACGAATAAGAAAGAATTTAAAAATCAACAAAAAAAAAAATATAAGACACCTGGGTAGCTCAGTCGGTTAAGCGTCCGACTCTTGGTTTTGGCTCCAGTCATGGTTTTGCAATCTGTTGAGTTCAAGCCCCACATCGGGCTCCCTGCTGGCAGTGCAGAGCCTGCTTGGGATTCTCTCTCCCTCTCTCTCTGCCTTTCCCCACCCTCCACTCTGTCTCTCTCTCTCAAAGATAAATAAGCTTTAAAAAAATCAACAAAATGTATAAAATTTCTATGTGTGTGTGCATGATATAAAACTCTACATAGAATATATAGAACAGTTTGACTTGGGTAGAAATATTTACCTAACTGGGTTGGGAAAAACATACGCACATCCTTAATTGCAGTTACCTTTGTAGTTCCAGAAGCTACTAAGTATATTTGTGTTTGTAATAAATAAAAAATTTAAATGCTCTTTTCACAGCTTCTTTTTCAGAGAGATATCAATAAACTTATGGATTACCAGTTATTACTTTTGTCATTAGAGGTAAATGTACCAAATAGATAAGTATGCATAAAAATTTGTAGCTAGTGTAATTTAGATATAACACTTTAAAAAATTTTTTTCTCAGAAACTTTGTCATCTTCCCCCTGCCAAACCTCCTAATAACTAGGGCCTATATAGGTTATTATCCCTAATAACTAGGCATTATATGTATTATTATGGCAGAGGGTCGGGGGCAAAGGAGATAAAGAAAGGGATATAAACATGTCAGAAGCAAGTAGAGTTTCTTTCTATCTCTGTTTGTCAAGCACTGAGAGATCCCTGGGAAGCCACAATTTCAGTGCTAAGACCGGGAAAATCCCAGGAGAAGTGGAATAAGTTGGGAGGAGACAGAAATGAAAGCCCAAGATGAAAAGATGTGGACAAGCAGGACACTGGCTTTCAAACCACAACTGTGACATTGTCATGATCATGCGACCAAACCATCCTCAGCAGCACCCTGTGAGGATGAATTGTGCAGTTACAAACACTTAGCTGGAGTTTTCAGGTCTGTGTACAGTTTACCCACACTGTGGTTTGGTGACTTTCAATAACAAAATATTTCTGAATCTCCAGGATGGAACCACCGTTCAGATGTGTCTAAATATATGTAGGCACAAAGACATTTAGATTCGTGTGTGTGGCTAATATCCAACTGGAGTTCCAACCACGAGAATGACTGCCCCCTAGGCTGTGCTCCATGGTGAATGTCAATGTCCCTCTATGTTCCCGGTGGCAGATGGGTGCTACTATTGCCCATGTAAAAAGCTGAAAGCTGGACTCATCTCTTAAATATTGTCTCTTGAGTCCTACAGACTGCGAACCAAACATCCTACCCTTCCTACCAGGGCAGGGCGCTCTTCTTTTTTTTTTTAATTTTTTTTTTAACGTTTATTTATTTTCGAGACAGAGAGAGACAGAACGTGAACAGGGGAGGGGCAGAGAGAGAGGGAGACACAGAATCTGAAACAGGCTCCAGGCTCTGAGCTGTAGGCACAGAGCCTGACGCGGGGCTCGAACTCACGGACCGTGAGATCATGACCTGAGCCGAAGTCGGACGCTTAACCGACTGAGCCACCCAGGTGCCCCAGGGCGCTCTTCTAAGTCCAAAAATTACGGTCCTTCCCCTGTGACAGAACCCCGCAGCCAAACTACCTGGGTCCAAATCTGGGCTCTGCCCTTCATCCGTTGTGGGACTGTATCTCACACTTCATTTCTAAGACAAGCATCATACACAGCAGCCCCACCCCGGGGTCTAGACAAAGAGTGAATGGTTTAATATGTGTAAAATGCTTGGAAGGTAACTGGCACATAGGAAAGGCTGTCTTAGTGGAAGCTACCACCATTTCTGCCATAATTTTCCAGTGAGAACATTGAAATGCCATCATCTGTGCTGCTAGGGATCCATTCAGGTATGAAATGAAAAGCCAGAAAAAAATGAAAAACAATTGAAAACACTATTAATCTGCTATCATAATGGAAGACTTATATTTTTGAAGCCCGGGAAAATATTTTGTGAAAAATATTTCCAAATGTAATATGTAAGTGTATAAACCGGTGTAATCTCATTTAGAGGTTTTTTAAAAGTCTACCTGTTCTTAAAGTTTGATATAATTGCCGGATTTGTTTTGGTTTCAACTTTTTAAAAAACTTTTATCCCACAGCCAGGAAGAGCTGAAGGCACAGACTGTGTGTTGGGAAGAAGGCTTTAGTTTCAGTGTGCCTGCCTTGTACAAAGTAGCAAGACAAAGACCAGGGTCCAGAAGATACAATTCTCTGCCAGTCCCAACTTCCAACAAAAATCAAGGAGGAAATGAACTAGTTGAACAAAATGGAAAAGGAGGGGCTCCTTGGTGGCTCAGTCAGTTGAACCTCTGGCTTCGGCTCAGGTCATGACCTCACAGTTTGTGAGTTCAAACCCCGTGTGGGGCTCTGTGCTGACGGCTCAGAGCCTGGACCCTGCTTCAGATTCTGTGTCTCCTTCTCTCTATGCCCTGCCCCGCTCAGGCTCTGTATGTGTGTATGTCTCTCTCTTAAAAATAAACATTTAAAAAAATTAAACAAAAAATGGAAAGGGAGATTTCATGAAACCACTCAGGCTCTGTGTGTGTGTGTGTGTGTGTGTGTGTGTGTGTATGTCAAAAATAAACATTTAAAAAAAGTAAACAAAAATGGAAAGGGGATTTCATGAAACGTTTGTGAATCTAAAAATGACAGTGAAGAGTTATAACTGGGTTTTATTGAAAATTTCTAGAAAATGGCAATATTCAAAATAAATAAATTACATTTAAGGGTGACTAAAAATATTTCAGAAAGTTCACCGGCTTTCGTTTATCTGTTTCAGAACACAACTGCATTCCTATGGATCACTGCTCAAACTAATCAATCTGGAATTAATGATCCAACAGTGAAAAAGAGACAGAGACAGAGACAGAATTTAGTCCACAGAATAAAATTTTTAAGAACAAACATTTGAATATTATATGCAGAAGAGGTGTGATTTTAATATGCCCTGAGAGAAATTCCATACGCAGAAAATAACAGGCAGAATGAGGGCAATTGCTTACGAGTGTCTTTGAGAATCCTTGTGGCAATTCTTCAAAATTTAGTTCATGTATCATTTAATATGGTCCCTATAAAGGATGTTTTTTAGGTAAATACACTCCCTGCAAATATTCTGTTCATTTACTAAGTTGGAACAATATAAAAGTAGTGTAGCATGTCAGCAATATTGTTTTTAAATCATTTGTTTGAATGTACTCTATAAGCTGCCAGAACATCTTCTACAGAATTCTGGAAAATGAAAATAAAGCTGCATAAGATAGGTGACAAGAAGGGAAGAGAAGCCTGGGGGTGACTTTCCTGTTAATTTGGAAAGACATGATTGTTTGTTTCCTGATAAAGTATTAAATTCCCAAAGAGGTCCTGTAACTTGACCTACAAATGCCTTTAGTGGACATTCTAATTTAATTGAGTTAGATCAAAATAATTTCCTTGCTAAGGAGTTTAATAATGTATTATTTTGTTTTTTTTTAATGTCATTGATAAATAGTATGATGTTGTATGCTCCAGGAAAGAAGTCCTACCAGATGGGCCATGTTTTATTTTATGCATTTATTTTCTTAATATTTCAAGTTTTTATTTAAATTCTAGTTGGTTAACATAGATTGTAATATTAGTTTCAGGAGTGGAATTTAGAGATTCGTCACTTACATACAATACCCAGCACTCATCACAAGTGCCCTCCTTAATGCCAATCACCCATTTTGCCCAACCCCCCCCGCGCCCACCTCCCTTCCATCAACCATCAGTTCCTTTTCTGTAGTTAAGACTCTCCTATGGTTTGCCTCCCTGTCTCTGTTTTTTTTTAATGTTTATTTATTTTTGAGAGACAGAGACAGAGACAGAGAGACAGAGAGACAGAGCGTGAGTTGGGGAGGGGCAGAGAGAGAGGGAGACACAGAATCCAAAGCAGGCTTCAGGCTCTGACCTGTCAGCACAGAGCCCGACGCGGGGCTCACACCTGTGAACTGCAAGATCATGACCTGAGCCTAAGTTGGATACTTAACTGACTGGGCCACCCAGGCGCCCCAGACGGACCATGTTTTAAAATATTATTTTCTCTTCACATTTCCCCCTTTTTCTGTATGATAGCCATATCCTCTGAGAGAATACACAGGAGATATATATATATATATATATTTTTTTTTTTTTTAACTGGAGGATTTGTTTCCTTTCATAAGTTTATTTAAGGGTAGTGGAATACCATTTGTTACCTGATTAAAATATATTTAGGCTTAGAATTTGGACACTATCAGAGAATAAAAAGGACTCTTCCCAATAAAGTCCGTTACTCGTGGATTTTTTTTACATAGCATTACTTGTGAAAAAAAGTAGCCATAAAACCATATTAGAGCAATATTTCTAATCAGCTGATTTCAAAATTCATGGTATTAGAAACTTGTGGATAAAACTCAAATTTTATACAGAAATATATATAAATTTACTCAAGCAAATTAAAAGGGATATTTCAGGGCCCATCAATAAGAGTTACAGATATTCTAGAAGCAGTTAAATAATGAATAAGAGTTTTATACATGCAGAAAAAATTGACTGATGTAGTACTGGACTTGGCTGTCTTGTCAGTAGAAATTGACTGAAAAATCCTAAGTACAGAAACATCTGAAAATCAGAAGTTTAACTTGCCAGACTGTAAGCTGTCAACAGGCAGGAATTCCTTCTATTCCTTATCAACTCCCACAAATTGCTAAATATTTTGCTATAAATTACCAATACCTTACAGTCTATCCAAAGCAGGTGTCAAATAAATATGTGATGAAAGACTATGGGATAAATTAACTTATTAAAGAGAAAGCTTTAGGAGACATAAATAGGAGGCAGTACCTCAGAGGATTTCAACATGTATGGCTACTAGAAAGTAACAGCATAAAACAAATCTACCCAGAAAAGATGCCTGGTTAAGTGAGAGCAAAAATTTATACATAAAGAAAAAAAAAACACAAACAGATAATATGAAAAATTTTGATAACAGCAAATGAGCCCGAGTTAAGAAGCCAGGATTCTAATACCAACTATTATTTTTTTGTTCTACTTCAGGCATTTAATTTTTTGTTCAGAATCCTTAACTGTGAGATGACAGGGCTGGATTAAAAGATATCCAGGGTACGTTTTCACCTAACGAAAATATGACTCATGTTGCTCAATTGGGTATTTGAATGCATGTGAACAGAACAGGGAAATAAAATAGGCCTAGCCAGTTACATACTTTAAACAGAGGGTTTTTTTAAACTTACATAAGGAAAAATTCAATCTCTACCATTGCTTCAATAACAGACCAGTTTGGTATCCTTTTTCTTCCTAATCTGAAACTTTTACATTAAGAGAAAATATACTGTGGTGGAAAGTATGTGAGCTTTGGAGATAGGTAGTATAAAGATTAAATTCAGGCTTTGACATAATTTTAGAAATCTCTAAAAAATAATTAATCAATTTCTTTATCTGAAAAATGAGAATTTGGATGATTAATTAATTTTAGAGATTTCTAAAATTTCTTTATCTGAAAAATGAGGATAATAATACATCATATAGTCTTTATCTGAAAAATGAGGATAGTAACACATCGTATAGTCTTTATCTGAAAAATGAGGATAACACATCGTATAGTCTTTTGAGGATTCAGTATACATAAAGTGTATATATTAAGTACATGTGTGTGCCTAAATGCCAAATGCATGCTATATATATAGACCATCAGATCTCAATATGTGATCTCATTGAGAAATTAGATCCTAACAATGGGTTCTTAAGGGTTATATAAACACTGCAAATAGGGTTCATGAGCAGAGGCCATGCAAAATTAACAAGTTGTGGAGTTTTACAGCTATAAGAAACCTTAAATAGTAGTTTACAGATAAAGAAACAGATCCAAAGAAATGATCCTTTCCAACGTTCCCAGCTAGGTAATGGCATCATTAGACCCAAACCCCAAATGTATCAACATCCCAGAACATGATATAAGTCTTAATCCTTCTACTTACCAAAGGTAAGAAGAGACAGTATGAGATACTATAAAAGTAAGTTTTTACTAACGTAAGAAAGAGGAATTCATAGACAGGAAAATTAAAAATATTATATAGTCAGATATTTCAAGAACTTTGACAGCATATTTTTATACTGCTTTCTTGGAACTTATGATACCCAGGATATTAAAGTATGCATATATATGCCATAAACTCTGTGCTATCAGAAAAGTATTGATGAAGTAATGGGATTCCAATCATTCCACCCCTTCAATGCATAACAAGTTATCAGGAAAATATTTAAAGAGTACATGTCAAATGGGTGGAAAATCATTAGTACAAAATGTCTATAGTCCATGAAAAATTTTTCTCAAACATAATATATATAATATATATAAATATAAATATATAAATAATTTTAAATATAAATATTTATACTAATCCTGAGAAACAATTAATTTGAATTATCAATGAGTCCAACCATTCCTAGTATGAATTAGATCAATATTTTGACAATATTCACTTTTTTTAAATGTTTTTTTTATGTTTATTTTTGAGAGACAGAGAGATACAGAGCACGAGTGGGGAAGAGGCAGAGAGAGAGGGAGACACAGAATCTGAAGCAGGCTCCAGGCTCTGAGCCGTCAGCACAGAGCCTGATGCGGGGCTTGAACTCACGGACTGCGAGATCATGACCTAAGCCGAAGTCGGACGCTCAACTAACTGAGCCACCCAGGCGCGCCCTGGACAATATTCACTTTCTCACATATAGACATCAATATAAATCTAATGCTCATAACAAAATGTATTAAACTGGAAAGTAATATTGGATAATGGAATAATTAAAATTCTGATTTCTCACATAAAATTAAAAAAATTCAAACAAAAAATCAGGAAACCATGATGAAAATTACTACACTCAAAATGTTTCCTGGTAAAATATGTATACTATTTCTAGTGCATTTTACACCAAGATGGATTTCTACCAGGCGGTGTCTAAACGGTTTATGCATCATGAGTGCCACTAGGTGGCACTATAAGCTAAATGACTTTAGGAAACTACAATCAACTGATTTTTTATTTTTAACTGAATGAAAAAAAAAGGACATTTCCTAGACATTTATGAAATATATTATTAGGCTGGCTCCAAGTTATAAAAAATGTTATTCTACATTTTGCCTAAAATTTTCCATATTTTTCTAAATTATATTTTATTTCTTGAAGATTTTCATTACAAAGTCAAATTAGGGATTAGGATTAGGAAAAAGATTGTGTTCCATACCAAATAAAGGGAAAAACAAATGAGGCTCTGTAAAACACAGAGATAAATCTCAAAACTGAGATTTATAAAAATATATTAATTCAAAATCTAGGTAACCAGGTAGGATGTTAGAGAAAACATAATTCTTGAATACTAAGATATAGATTTTTAACTGTTAAACAGAACATATAAATCAAACTGCCAAAGTGAATATGGAACATATTATACAAATATTTAGAGATAATTCTACCTGGTCATACTGCATTGAACATGAATGAGATCAAATTACTGCATTTCCTTTTAATGTTCAACAACTACAAAGACATATAGGTAGGATGCAACACTGCTCTCAAATATTTTACAAAATGCTCCAGTGAGATTTCTTCTACTGTCCTCAGAGATTCGTTAATGTTCCTGTTATAGGATCCACTGCATTCATTCCCGGAAGAGAAACCTAGATCTTAGGAAAGAGAAACATGGCCCTGATTTGCTGACCTGTAGAATGTGTGGCTTGAAAGCCTTTTCTTTGAACAGATGCATCAGAAATAAACCGAACAAACATTTTATTTCCGGTGGCCACAAGGGGCTCTGGTATTTTGCTGCCACATAGTCGTCCAAGAATTGGTGATTTTTCTGTTTCTCCATCAAATACTTCCAAATGATCATAAGCACACTCTTGATGCTGTTCAATCTCAAACTCACTAAAGGCCTAGTTAAAAAAAAAAAAAAAAGAAAGAAGAAGAAGAAAGGAAAAGAAAAATAAAAAATCACATATCACTCAAAATGGGTTCTTTCCTTTGGAGCAGAAATACAGATCAATAAAACATGCTCAGGACATATAAATAAAGAAATCCATGTGGAGCATTACTGAAAGAGTGTGAAATCAACAGAATGTAAAATCTCTGCAAAAACATAAAGAGGAAAACAATGCAATAACTCCGGGTGAAATTCTACTATTCAACTATTTCAACTAAATCTACTATGACAATCTACTCCAAAATATAGACAAATTGTAATCACAAAGTGACATTTTATTCTGAATATAATTCTAAGTTTACACTGAATGCATCAGAAAACAAAAATTGAATTTTAACATTTTTAAATTTTTTTAAAAAGTTGAATCCTCTGGTTTTGATGATCATAAACTATTGAACATCATATACTACCTTGGATGTACTTTGTGTGCAAGTACCTTGGGACACTTAAGCAGAAAACCTCTTACAGTTATTGTTATATCTTCACAAAAATTAAGCACAGTAGATCTTAATAGGATAACTAAAAGGGAATTTTCACTATATACTTCTTTATTTAGATCCTACAAACCCATATTATTAGAGAGTCCTAATATGATTTTAGGCTACATTATTGTTAATTTACTTTTAAGATAGATGGTATACTTATTTTAATATTTAGAGTCTTGCCAAGTTTAGTATGCCTTTAAAAATTATTTTAAGTTTCCTGCGTAGTAATTTTTATGTATGAGTCTGAGCAATTTATTATTTTTTTATACTTGTAGCAAGAATTACTATCAAACTCCACTCACTGGGCCAGAAACCAGTGTTAACGAAAGACTCGCCCTCATGTAGCACACTACCTACACTTGTGAGTTCATCAGCCAGCCAGCGGCCTCACTTCCATGCTTTAACAAAGTACAGAAGCAAATTCTTAAAATGAAAATTCATTAAATGTATAACACATATTAAACATCACAAAGGAACGTGTAACCGAGACAGACTGAAAATAGTAATATCCAAACTATTAATAATTCCAGGAATTCTAGGTTATTTGCCATCGCCAATTAAGGCTTTTTCCTTTCCCTGAAAAAACCATCATGCCTTCAAGAAATAAACTATAACTTCCACTAAAGTCTATAGAGCAAAGCTAAAACAAAATAATAAGGAAAACAACACCAAAGAAAGAGAGCATGTACTCAAAAAATTCACTAATGTTGCTGTGGTCTCTGCAGCTTAAAATATTTGCACAAAACTTTTTACAGACACGTTTTTGATGCAATATGGTGAAACTGTCACAATTCTAAGTTTAATCAAAACCATCAGTTTTGTAATTTTGAAAGAAAAAATCGACTAAGAATTAAGAATGGTTTTCCTTTGGTGCTGACCACAGTTATCTATCCCTTAACGCATTGCCGTCTACTATCACTGACTTTGGAGGAGTAAGGGAAGAAACGAAAGAAGCAATTTATATTAATTAGGGAGGAGGAGAAAGCAATGGAAGCTACTTAAAAGAAGAAACAAAAGAAAAGAAAGAGGTCTGATCTCTGCTGTTGTATATTCCGCCGCATCCTACTTAAAAGTATAAATTAAAATGTTATAACCAACGAGCCTCAGAGAGTCATTATGTATTATAATTATAATGGGTAAAAAGGATTGTTCGCTGCATTCTACCAAGACACTGGATAGTGTGAAAAAGATTAAATACAGCACAAAGAGTCTTACTGGAAACAAACCAACAAAAAGCAGTGCAGAAAGATACAGTGAACAAGGAGACTTTAGCAGAGTGTATTTATCATGAAGTACAACATTCAAAGCAGGGTGATCACTGACGTTTTCCCCTTATTTAGCTCTGCAATCCAGTGGCAGAGAATGGACTAGAGCAGACGCAGTGTATGAGTGATATAGAAGACTCTGAATGGATGGTCGGCTGGACGTCCATTCGTTTACCTGTCTACCGATTCCATGTTTATGGCCAACCCCACGGACGGAAATGCTGTAAAAGGAGAAGGCCACCCCTTCAGGTTTTCTGCATCTCATGAGACGGTATTCAGTCAGCTCCTAGGACTTTTGTGACATATACACAGTCTCAGTATCAGTTTGTGACTGTTAAGAAACCAACAGGAGAAAATTGGCTTATCCTTAGAATTTCTGCGGATTAAATATGAAACCAAGCTTCTGAATTATAAGACCAGGGTTATTTCAAGAAAAAACAACAACAACAACACTGTTTCAGGAAAATGACATCTGAAAACCATTGCATGTTGAATAACTATCTCTTTTGAATGTGATTTAGAGTCATTCATCTAAAAAGACCAGAAAAACTTACTGTGAAGAAGTGAAAATTGTAAGAACGATGGGGGGTGGGGATGGGGGTGAGGGTGGGGTGATGGCATTCTAAAGCATATCCTGTAAGTAAAAGTTAAAATGGGATCAGAATTTACAGACCACACATGTTCAGTCCATTGAAAAGTAAGTGAATGAGATAACTAAGTGACTATTTCACTCCCTAATGAAATGCAGGATGTCTGGAGTGAATCATAACATCTGTTTTACAGAACAGAGCAACACCACACAGAGTGGCAGTACGCTTGTGGGCTGGGGGCATACTGACACCTGGTTTGGAGCCAACTGGCTCCCGCTTTTTATCAAATTACTAATGGAATCGGACTGACTCTGGAAGAGTCAAATTAGGCAAAAGTTTTGCAGCTGACATATTCCCAAGTGATGCAAACAATTCTCCTTCATTAAGGTCTTAGTGACTGTTCCTCCTGGAATTGGTAGCAGCTTGTTAGTTCATCTGCAAAGATTGGGTGGTCCTTTTCCAGAAGTCAGTCTAACCCCAATGCTTCCACACAAGCAAAAGCGTGACCAATTCACATGCCGAGATCTCATAAATCTGGCACTTAATATCATAGAGATATTCACATTAGAGACCTCCATATGTAGTGACATTGCCTCAATAAAAAACATTTCTAGGCCATAGAAAGGTATTACAGGGGTCCATGGGACACTGGGAAAACCTCAAAAAATATTTTTGTAGAATTCCTAAAGATACAGTGAGACACAGTTTATTACTTTCTTTTATGATGCGTCCTGAGCCATGAATATCTATATCTAAATAATGCAGAATACGGAGATTTCTAGCCACTAGGAATCAATGTCACAGAATTGCTTCCCTCGCACCCCCGAAGACACTTAGAATCCCCAAACATCCTTCAACTACACAATGGTAACAGGACAGCTAAGCAAAGCTGATGTATGGAGCGGTAAGAAAGTCTGATTTCTGCTGAAACACTGCCCTCTTTTTTGGTACTTTAAAATATTTTTCTTAGGTATTTACACTAAAACTTTATAGGCATTTTAGTATTCGAACATTTAAACCTTACTCATTCCATGATTATATTTCTATGATTTTAAGGTTACTAATCTAAGTTTGAAAAAACAAAACAAAACAAAAAAGAGCAAATAACCATGAGCTCTCATCAGAAATACTAATGGATTTCCCACAAGGCAAACCAAGAGCTTAAGGAGTCTCATTGAAAAGAAATAAAATTGAATTCTCATTTTGGGCTGTGGAAAGAATAACTATGTGTTTCTGGAACTCCCAAGCAAGCCTAATCTACCTAGCTGGCCCCCCGCCAGGCTTCCATATGCAGCCTCACATGAACATCTGTAGAGGTACTTTGATTGAAAATACAGGCGGTGGCTAAAGGGTAAAGTCATTCAGAGTTGCCATATATATTCATGAAGGACAAGAAAATAAAATGATAGCATTCAATGCAAAAATACAATTTAGCCAGCATGACCATTAAAAGTGAGCGAATGAAAGACGCTGATGCAATCTGAGCAGCTGTGAGATAAGATTTAGCACTCCCTGGGCCCAGCCATCCTTCATCTTTTCCTGTCTTCGGTAAGAACTGTCAGTTGGTTTCCCACAAGATACTGGAAGGAGTAAAGGCCACTGGGAAAAATGGCAGCATGGAATACAGACCCTAGCTTTCTGATTCAAATGACCTTTTCTCCCCCCATGAGTCCTCTATAGCTGTGGTCAATACACTTTCTGTGAATTTATAGTGGAGAATTATGTAACATTTGTAGGTGCTTTTGTTTTCTAAATATCCCATATCTAAAGCTATAAATTGCAACTATATAACTTCACAAAACTCCAGGATAGGATAAACACGACATGAGCACATATTGCTATATGCTCCTATGCCTGGAATTTTGTTTCTGTGTTGTTGGTCTGTTTTTGTTTTATTTTCTATTTAATGTGGAGCAATTCAAAACATTAAAAAAGTACCAAAAATGTAATGATGAGTCTCCAGAATCAAGACAGGAGGAAACCAGGAGTAAAATAGATCCTTGTCTTATTCATTCAGAACTTGATTTCTTTTCTAATAAGAAGACATTTTCCCCCCAACTACCTTTTAATCAAGGTTTCTTTCTATTGTAAAGCTATTATCACATAGTCAGCATCTCCTAGTTAAACACACACACAAACACAGAGAAAGCAAATGTATTAGTTTCCTATTGTTGCTGTAGCAAATTACCGTAAATTTAGTGGCTTAGATGACAGATATTCACTCCCTGCCAGCTATGAAGGTTAGAAGTCTAAAATGGGTGAGCAGCACCAGACCTTCCAGAGGAAGGTGATGATGTTTCCTTGCGTTTTGCCCATCTTCTGGAGGCCGCTCTCATTCTTCGGCTCATATCCCTTTCTTCCATCTTCAAAACCAACAGTATAGCATCTCCTCTCTGATCTCCTGCTCCTGTCTTGTAAGCACCCTTGTGATTACAGCAAGCCCACCCAGATAATCTAGGATAATCTTTCCATTTCAAGATCTTTAATTTAACCACAGCTCCTTTTGCCACATAAGGTAACACGTGCACAGGTTCTGGGGATTAGGACACGGGCATCTTTGGGGGATGAGGAACATTATTCTGTCTACCACAGAAATTAAGAGCTAAATATTTCCACCCTCTGTGATTTCAGGGAAAATAATCACAAACGATTATGGACTTCATGATTTCAAACCCTTTTACCCTGACCTTCTTAACAAACTAGGTAAATTCTGCCTGGCAAATCTAGTTTTCAGGCTGTTTTTGTAATTAAAACAGTTACTGAAACACAACCACGTCCATTCATTTGTGTACTGTCTGTGGATGCTTTCACACCAAAGCAGCGGATTAAAATTGTTGCAACACAGACTACACAGTCTACGAAGTCCATATTATTTCCTATCGGCTCTTTTTTTTAAATTTTTTTTTTCTTCAACGTTTTTTTATTTATTTTTGGGACAGAGAGAGACAGAGCATGAACGGGGGAGGGGCAGAGAGAGAGGGAGACACAGAATCGGAAACAGGCTCCAGGCTCCGAGCCATCAGCCCAGAGCCTGACGCGGGGCTCGAACTCACGGACCGTGAGATCGTGACCTGGCTGAAGTCGGACGCTTAACCGACTGCGCCACCCAGGCGCCCCTCCTATCGGCTCTTTAAAGAAAAAGTTTTCTGACAAATAATTATTAGCTGTATTTTTAATTGTTGGTACTGAATTTCAACTTCATAAGGCTACACAAAAACTTGATCATGGTTGAATTACCCAATAAAATGGTATATAATTTTTATTATTGATCATTGTCATAATTGTAATTGCTATTTGGATATCATATATCAGTGTTTATTGGCTTTTACAGGGCATTATGCCAAATACTTAATATACAAGTTCATTTGATACACTTACAACATTCCTAAGTATTATCTCCAATTTCCTATCTAGAAATGGAGACTAAAAGGATGAGTATCTTTCTCAAGTATCATCTCAAGATGGCTAGTAAGTAGAAACCTTACGTTTAGACACAAGTCACTTTAAATTCAAAATATATATGGTCCTAATCTCTCTTTATTTCTCTGTTGTATGTTCATTTTACTTCATCATTATAACTTTGTCTTATTAACATTTCCCACTGAAATTAGTATATATGCACACATATGTAGCAATTATGGATCTTTTTTCTCTCTGATGCAGGATGCTAAAATAAATAAGACAAAATAAAATAAAAGGTACAGAAAGAATCTCAGGCTTGAAGGTCCTTAGACCCCTGCCAGCTTTACACACTTGCCAACCCCCCTAAACTGCATCCTTCTCCACAAGTGTCATTTGTGAGCCCAACTTGAGATAATATGCATGATACCACTTTGAAACCATTGGGCATTATACTGACATTAGTTCTCAGTGCTCTTTAGTCCAAGCATGATTTTGTGAGATGCAAGAAGTACCCTGTGAAGCTACATTTTATTACCTGGAGAGCACTCTTAAGAAAAGGCAAATTTGAGGACATTTATGTTTTTATTCGTGGAATTTCGTATGAGAGAGTGCCTATGTTACAACTTTTTAAATTTTTTTTTTTCAACGTTTTTTATTTATTTTTGGGACAGAGAGAGACAGAGCATGAACGGGGGAGGGGCAGAGAGAGAGGGAGACACAGAATCAGAAACAGGCTCCAGGCTCCGAGCCATCAGCCCGGAGCCCGACGCGGGGCTCGAACTCACGGACCGCGAGATCGTGACCTGGCTGAAGTCGGACGCTTAACCGACTGCGCCACCCAGGCGCCCCAACTTTTTAAAACACACTATCAGGCTCTCAGGATCCCAGCTCTCCAGCTTACTACATTTACACGAAGACAGTATTTCAGGGTTTTCTAAAGATCAGAGCAGGTATCAAAAAAAGTTTATAAAAGAATGTACAAAAATATCTTTAAGAACTGGCGTAATCATCCATAAACACAACTCAACTTAATTTTTATATTTCGTTTTATAATAGTCAATTCATGATTTAAGGACAAAAATTATGAGTATGTTCATTATGTACTATAGACATAATTTAGGCTATTATTGTATTAAAATTGTTGCTTTATATTATTGAACAGTATTTACTGAGTCATTTTTAAAAAATCATCTTTAGGGGCACCTGGGTGGCTGAGTCGGTTGGGCGACCGACTTCAGCTCATGTCATGATCTCACAGCTGGTGAGTTCAAGCCCCGCATTGGGCTCTGTGCTGACAGACCCTGGAGCCTCCTTCGGATTCTGTGTCTCCCTCTCTCTCTGCCCTTTGCTTGCACTCTCTCACTCTCTTTCTCTCTCAAAAATAAATAAATATTAAAAAATATTTTTAAAACATTTGCCTTTTTAAATTTTTTCTTGTTTTTTTTTAACGTTTATTTTATTGTGTTTTGTTGTTTTGTTTTTTGAGAGACAGAGAGAGAGTGAGCAGGGAGGGGCAGAGAGAGATAGAAAGAGAAAGAGAGAGACACACACACACACACACACACACACACACACACACACAGAATCTGAAGCAGGCTCCAGAGTCTGAGCTGTCAGCACAGGCCCTATGGGGGGCTCAAACTCACAAACCGTGAGGTCATGACCTGAGCCAAAGTTGGATGCTTAACCAACTGAATCACCCAGGTGCCCCCCCCCCAAAAAAAAAATCGCCTTTGAAGATTTCCTGCTTGTGTATCAGGTGGTATATACTACAACCGAATAGTATTCTGGCTATACATTCTGGACTTTACAGAGTAAATCTGTCAGGAGAGTACAGATCATCAAGCACAGGAGAGTGCTTGTTTTAAGCCATGAGGCTTTGGGTTAATTTGTTACAAAGCAATAGATAACTAAAACAGTACATAAAATAGTTGCATTAAAATGCCAAAAGCTTTACATTTCTGCATATCTGTAATAAACTGACCACTCCTTATATATAGCTCAGCCCTCATATTATTGTACACTAATATACATTAGATAGGGATTATCACAACATGAACCAAAAGCATATATTCATGATAAGTAAATATTATGCACAAGAATGCTCATATCTCTCAAAGGGCGTTGGATTTTATTATTCATTTTACTCCATCATTCCAACACTGTCTAAATAGGCTCGATATTTGTAGTCTTATATATAAACCAAATCAACTAAAATATGTTTACCTCAAACACAGAGAAAGGTTGGTTTTACCCACAAACGATTACTTGCATGTCAGCCAACATAACTCAGTATCAAGTTAAAGGAATATTTGTGCTAGAAAGAACAGCAGGTCTCTTAAAATTCACAAATATGGTAGCTTTCTTTATATCTCATGAAATTGTATTTAGGAATAATTTCCTTTGCTTCTCTATGAATACGTGAAATATTTAGAAATGTTATTTTTCCATGCAGCCTAAGTAAAGAAGGGTAACAATATATGAATTGTAAAGAAAGCTTCAAGATGCACCAAAGAGAGATCAAATGTTTTCCTTACTTTTTCTCTTTGCCTTAGCCCATAATAAAGAGACTAGCTTGTAGCTCAGTATCTATCAGCAGTTCTTGGCCTAAGGGCATTAAAAGATTTAATAACTTTTCAAGTTTCCTTGGAATCCATTTTCCAAATTCAGTTTGGGTTTCAGTTCTTCCATGAAAATTAAGAATTTCAAAGGAACCAGGCAAAATGCATTTATCTGGAACAATGTATCTTTTTGCTAAAAATCTCCTATATAATAAATGTCTAACCATACAGGAAAGTGACTGAATGATGTGATGTGGAATTATAAACAGTGTGGGCCCAATGTCCATTGGTTGCTACCTGCTACAGATGGTGATTTTGGTTTTAAAGTAGATTAGTTAGTAGTTTTATAACAAGTAGGGAAACAATGACAGTAAACGTAAGCAATAATGTTGAAATAGTAAGAATTAAAAACTACAGAACTGAAATATCACTTGAAGTTGGTAGCTAATGTTATGACACACTTTCTAGTGATTCCAGCTCTTAGAGTGTATTGAGAGTTAGGTTTGTATGAACACCATTAATAGGATAAGGGAATTGGAATTAGTATTATGTTTCAACGCAGAAACTTTGGGGTGTCAGTAATGTGTGTTTAACAAGCTGTCCCGGTAATTCTGATGAATGCTAATATCTGAGAAAGCCTGGCTTTAGACCATAACTATACCACAAAGATCACAAAGTCAAATGCAATCAACATTTGCCTAGAGCTTCTGTTTTCTTTCTGGGAAATTCCTTCTTAGGATACGAGCAGGCATGACTATTATTGACAAACATGCTTTATGTTCTGACCCTCAAGTGGAATATTTGCATGAAAATTAAAGCTTGCAATTTGTGAAGGAATATACTGTCCTAGAATTGGAAGGGGTGTTCAATAAGCTGAAAGGTATATAACTAAGAAAGAATAAAATACTGTCGTGTTTAAAATTGGGGTAGATCAAGAGTTCTATTTCCTCTTGGATATAGATAGCTGGAACTAGTGTTGCTTCTACCCTAACAACAAGAAAAACCCGTGTCAACTTTAAAGATCACTTTGCTGAATACGTCAAAGAGCTGATGTCATTAGTCAACCAAGTAATATGCAGTCCACTGAATCTCAGCCTCCTCCAAGGAGAGAGGAGACACAAACACCTGTTCACCAGTGGCGGACCCTGAAAGGAAGAGATGCTGGGTGCCATATAACTAGGTAAGAAGTCTTTGCAATAAACTGGTAGAGGTCAGGTGTGGACTCAGGGAAGAGTCCAGAGGCCCTGCGAGCTGTAGACATAGGGGAGTTTGCACCCACTTGCAGTCTCTTCTCCATGGACCTCAATCTCCTGCTCATGAGAGAAATTGTGGGCACAGCAGGAGAAGGCTAAGTGCTTTCCTCAGTGTTGCAGGCTTGGAGGAGGAAAGTGGTCACTGCCATGAGCAAAAACATGAAGCCCAGAGGCAGCTTTTCTCTGAAAAACAAACTGTAAACCTCTGGGAAAGGGAAAGAAAACCGTCACCACCAGGGCAAGGACAAAGACTCACAGAAGCCAGGGGAAAGGTAAAACAACAATGACAATGACAGAAAAAAAAAAAAAAAAAAAAAAAAAAAACACAACACAACGAGCCACTTTTTCCCCTGGGGAACTGCTGGTCACAGGTTCTTAAGGCAGCAACAATAGAGACTTGCTACCACTATAGAAGGTCTTCTCTCATGGAAGACCAACCAGAGATAGAAGATGGAGTTTGGTCACCACAGAGAGAAGAGGCAGGACTGCTGAGGAAGGCCATTTCCAAGACCTCAACAATCGGGGCCTGTTTAAGGTGCAAGCTGTACTAAGACAACGGAGAACTCCTTGCCTTCCCCACTGGAGCAGCGAATACCAAGTAACAAGAAACTGGGGGAAGGAAAAGTATGGAGAGAGAAATAAGTCATGGTGGAGATGAACAGGGAAGCTAAAGTAGCAGTATTGCAAAATGCCTCTGAAATCCCAGCCTCCAATCTAAGAAAAAGGTATTCAAGGCCAATGTCGCATTGAAGGTGATGGTAGGAACTAGAAAACCCACACTCAGCTTTACTGACTAGATTCCTCAACACCAGCCCCTGCTGTACCCACACATGTGCTAACAGCCTCCAGAAGAGATGTGTCTACTTCCAGACATAAAGTCTCTACTGTTATCCACATAATGTCTGGTATTTAATAAAAATTATATGACAAACAAAAAGGCAAGAAAAACAAACCAAAAAAAAAAAAATCGCACCACTAAGAGAGAAAATAACCAACAGAACAGACTGAGACATGACCCCGATGTTTAAACTATGAAATGGAATTTAAAGTAACTATGATTAATACGCAAAAGATTCTAGTAAAACTGCAGACAACATACAAACAGTTGGGAAATTTCAGCAAAGAGATGGTGTTATGGACTGAATTGTGTTCTCCCCAAATCCATACATTCAATCCCTAGTTCACAGTGTGGATGTATTTGGGGATAAGGCTTTTAGGGAGGTGATCAAAATTAAATGAGGTCATACAGGTGATGCCCTAGTCCCATAGGGCTAGTGTCCTTGTAAGAAGGTAAGAAGGCACCACAGCTTACTGTGTCTGTGCATACACAGAATAAAGTCTACCATAAACTGAGTGGCTAAAACACACAAAAAATACTGTCTTATAGTTCTGGAGGCTAGAATTTCAAGATCAAGGTGCTATCAGGTTTGGTCATGCCTCTTCTCCTGGCTTGTAGGTGGCCACTTCATTGCTCTACCCTTACATGGCCTTTATTCTGTGTATGCACAGACACAGTAAGCCATGGTGTCTCCTTAGGAAGAGGAAGTCTAAGGATATCAGTATCCATCTAAAAAAAGGGCAACTACGTGATGCAAAAATGACATTCCACAAGCCACAAGGCAAAATTAATTTTATAAAAAATACATATGCTTTGTTTATGAGGTATACAGAATGGGCACAGCCAGTGCTATGTTGGGTTTAGGCTGATAGTCATTTTATTTCTTTCTTGCTGAATTTCTGATGTGTTTTTGTTCATTTACTGTCCCCATTTGCAAATATCATTACCAATAACATGTTAGGAAATAGAGCCTACTGTTTTGCAGTAACGCTGATAATGCCTTTTAAAGCATCCAGGATAAGAACACGACATGAGAGCTACATGGCTGTCATTACTGTCACCTTGATCTAGGAAATCAGGGATTTATTTAGTGTAAGTAGGAAAGCATAAGAAAGTATTTTCCAGCGGCCCACTAATGCAATTCAATTAAATAAACATTCAACTTATCTCCGTGTGCTAGCCACAAAAGACAAGGGCAGTCCACTTAATAGAAAGAAGGATGAGCTCACTTACTAATTTGATCCGATGGCCAGGAGTGGTACTGATTTCCCACGTGCATTCCTTCCTGCTTGGGTACTTGTCTGGCCAGTTTGGACTGGTGATGAAGCCACTTGGACTGTGGATCTTCTGTTCGCACTCAGCTGTGCCAACAAGGATAATATAAGTCAGTCTGGAAATCTAGCCCAGGGTTGGTTTAGCAAGAAAGTAGCCCATTTACCCACTATCCCACTGAAAGATTTTCCTCAGTACTAACTAATCACCATGCCAATCTCTGTTATCACAGGCATCTGCCTTGGCAAACATGTTGCTGAGCATAATCAGGCAATGTTTGTTTTCTTGCTCACATGAAATTGTTTACAATGAATCAGATAGATGCTTCAAAAAATGAACTATTTTAAACTGCTAGATCTGAAAGCTCAGATTTTAACAGAGCAACATATACTGACATCAAAGCTATCAACGCTTGGCATGTACAAAATATTTGAGTGCAATGCCACAAACGGGGTTCAGTGGACTACACCATTTTCAATTCATTTTTTTCCCATTGGCAGAAACATCATTTACAGCTAATTGACATCATTAAACCATTTTATGGATCATGTGTTTACATTTTCCCTCACCCTTAGTTAAAGTAAACACTGATATCTAAATCATAGTTTTAGCTGCTAAACGAAATGAACCCTAATTTCATCAAAGTAAAATGAAGCGTTAAGGGGAAAAATAAGTAAACAGCTGCTAGTCATGGAAATAACTTTTAAACTAATTTCAAAGATTATTTCATTCATTTAATATGAAATTTCTTTTATGTTTTTCACAATAAAATAACCTTACCTTAAAAGAGACTACTCCACATTGTTTATATCAAACTTCAAAAATTTTTAATATCAAAAAAATATTTAATATCCTCAGGCTGTGTCCATTCTCTGTAATTTATGAAGCAGCACCCTACCCATTCTAACTTAGACTGGGAGTTTTTTTTTTTGTTGTTGTGTAGTAAGTTTCCTATGAAATCCTTTCTTGAAAATATTTAAAAATATTTAATTTTTAAAAATATTTAAAAATAGGCAGAGAAATAAGGTATCTAAATTATATTTGCTACTTGTGAGCCACAGGGTATATTCATACTTTGCAAAAGCTGTCTCTCTCTCTTTTTTTTTTTTCTGAATTATCTTCCAATGCTGTGAAATAACTGGACTATTCCCCGGCCTGTTTATTCAACAAAAAACTTTACTCAGTTACAAATATCAGTCTTCATGGGTTTATCTTCTCATATAGAAAGTGAAAAAAGGAAAAAAGAAATTCTTGTTTGCATATGATTCTGGTTAATATCATTAGCTCAATGAAAAAGCAGAAAAAATAACCCTGACATGTGACAATATTTGAAAGAAACTGAATGGAACAAGGGTCAGTTCAGGATATCCTGTACAATTCCAATGTTAATACAAAGACCTGCTATCTAACTGTGATTCTAGCCAGGGACGTACCAATCTGTACGTGCTAATAACTAAAGTTATAAAATCTGCCATGGTAATTCTTTCAAAATGGGCACAAATCCAATTTAAGTAGAAAATTCAGGTGCAGACCCTCTAAGAATGAAATAAGAACTGAATAACTATTTCTTGTTTCCATCTAGCTCATACTGGTTAAGGAGATACAGATAATTGTTCTTATAAAACTAGAATATTTTAAGAGTTTAGGACCAAAAATGAATAGACTAATATTGTGCTATTAGAAGGCTTTTTTTTTTTTTTTTTGGCCAAAATCATGACTTAAAACTTTAAATGGCACCATTTTCAAATGTCTTTCCTCTGGTAGGCATTTGAGTTTGATACTACTGGTATTTACAGTGCCATTGCTCATGTAGCATAGATGAGATATTTTGGGGAGGGAAATTAAACCAAATGCAAAACATTTAGCAGAAGTCAAGTTTAAATGTGGAGACTGTTACAGGGTCTGTTCTACGAGGACCTGGGGATAATGTGGTGCTTTTCTGATTGCCAGATGGCATCACAGCCACTTCTATATCTGTTTATACAAAGTTATTCGAATGCCACCCGTGTGTGAAGTGCAGAACTTTTGGGTATTATGAAGTTTCCATTAGTAGGCTTGGATATCTGAACACCGTACATGTTTTTTGTTTTTGTCTTTGTTTTTTTTTTGACATTTGAACAGTCAACAATGATATTACTCATTGATATGATTAACTCTACTTGGAAGCAGTGCTTTACCCAAACTGCATGAAATTCTGGATGTTGTCAAGAAAAGAACACTCCCTTCGTACCTTCCTTGCAGTCATGTTTATTTTCATGCAGCACAAATCCATTACGGCACTGACACATGTAGCTCCCCATTGTGTTGACACACTCATGTTGACAACCGCCATTATCCTTAGAGCATTCATCTTTGTCTGGTGAAAAGATAACCCCACACTTAAGTAAGTAGCTTTAAAAACAAAGGATATCAAAGGGCAGTCTTTTAGTGCAGTTAACACTGGCAAAGGGTAAACTAAGTCACAGCTTTCTTTGTTGCCAACATAAAAAAATAAATAAATAAGTAGAGTGTCTTAGTTTTACCCACTCCTTGTTTAGCTTGGAGCCTTATACCATGAATTGAGTGTCTAAGACTATTGGCTGTAGGATGACAACCTGTAGCCTTACGCTCCGATGCTGGAGTAGGAGTTTTGAGTAGGAGAGAGGAAATGGATGGATCTTTCTCCAACTAATCTTAAACATTTATTGCCAATTTTTAAAAACAAATTTAAAATTGTGAGTGGTTTGAATAATTGCAAGAACTGGCATTTAAGTAGAGGGAAATTCTTCAATACATTAGCCATGGTGTATAGACAGAGGCTAAACAAGGTTCCAAAACTTGTGTATAATCACTTTTAAAAAAAAATCACTCAGCATACCTACTGCAGTTGATTTTTTTTGTTAACTTTGCTGTTATGGTTAGCACTAATGAATCTGGACACTTCATAACAGTCCAAGACAAAACAAAATAAAACAAAACAAAACAAAACAAAAGTATCATCAGATTATCCTAAAGAAGTAACTTAACTTATATATTTTAAGCAAATATACTCCAGTAGACCAGTTTATTAATAAGTAATACCCTGAAGAGGCTTTTAGTGTGCTAGAAGCAAAGGTTAGAATAGGAAATATGAGCTTTAAGAAATAGCCAACAAATTCACTACAGGGAAAAAAGCCAAACTAGATTAGCAGGCAGTCAATCCAGTGAGAGGCATCAGCCACCATACTATGTCACTCAGCTGTCATTCCATGGCTGGCTTGTCCATTAAAGTCAAAACTGGCAGATTGCTCCTGACACACACAGATGATGACACATCACTCAGACTTTCATCACTCCCACAGCATAGAGAACAAAAGGACACATGACAGTTATATCAGAGGTTGGCTAAATTCATAATTTCTACTGTCAACTGATTTTTCTAGTGAGAATTTGTGAGCTCATGGTGGCACCCAGATAGCTAAAGCTATTTTTGTATTTTTATCAAATCAATATTCACTCTATGGAAATGGGTTTAGGAAAAACTTTTTTTATCAAAGAATCTGATAGTAATTTTTAAGGATGCATCTATTTTTTTCACTTTTGGAGACTGATTACATGACATAGCACACACATGGGATACATTCATGTATTAGTAATATCAGAATACTCAAAATGCATACAGACAGTCCCAAAGTTTTATATAAGAATCAATATATCTGTGATTTATGTGCTATCTTTAACACCTCCCCTACACTTTTATTTATTTTACTTACTATGTAGCCTAAGAAAAAGAAAAAAGAGTAGAATAAAGACAATTTTTCTCTAACAGTGCATCAACGTGTATAAGAAATCAGAAGTTAATATAGAATTAGCCTCCTAAAATTAATTTTAGAAAAATTTAAAATCATTTCAAAGCTCCACTCTCTTAATTGTGTCAACAGGGAAAATCATGGTTTATGAGTTATGAATGACTTCTGCAAAACAGGGGGATGGCAAGCCATACTTCTTACCATGATGGTGTCAGCTAATTCTAACGTGACTTTCCAGAGACTCTTTAGTTAAGATGCTTCATATGTATACACACATATGAGTGGATGTAGAAACTCACTTCATCTTTGTTAAATGGAAATAACCAAGTTAAAATTTCTGGTGCCAGCATTACTTACTCTGAAACAGACACATATTTCCCATGAAAATGTTTAAATAATGAATGTCTGGTGTACTTAAAACAAAACTTGATAGAGTGAACTTTAGTTGTACTATATGTCAACCAGACATTTTTTTAAGTTTACTCATTTATTCAGAGAGGAAATGGGGGGGGAGCAGGCACAGGAGAGGGGGAAAGAGAGAGGAGGAGAGAATCTTAAGCAGGCTCCATGCCCAATGCAGAGCCCAATGTGGGGCTCAATCTCACGACCAGGAGATCATGATCTGAGCCAAGATCAAGAGTTGGACACTTAACTGACTGAGCCTAGGTCAACCAGATTTCCAAGAGTTCTTTGGAAATCTAACAACTGCAAGCAAATTAGTTTAGAGAAAATGAGTTTCCATTTACAACTGACTGGTGAACAGAGTTATTAACTGCTCAGCGACAAACCCTATGATAGCAGGGACTGCTGGAATTATCTTTTTATCTGGAGCTGGTTTTAATTTAAAAATAAGTTTTTATTTATAAATTTTAAAAATAATTTTTAGTGGAAAAATAAGAAGGAGGGGAAGAAGAGAAAGAGGAGAAAGAAGATTTTATATGGTCATTATTGTCTAAGTAACCATCGTATTATTTTCCAGTTTCCTTGTTGATTGGTGTTTCCTGCCTTCATCTCCACATCTGATGTGCCAAATATAATCAATGTCACAGGAAAATTAAGAGTAATAAAAATACAATGTTAGAATATCTATACTATATATACACCATATAAATGTATATATTATATATACAATGTATATATAATATATACATTTATATATATATATTTATATATATGCTATACATGCATTTCCATAGTATATATAGTATAGATATTTATATATGTACTATATATATCTATATATACAGATATATAGATATATATATATACACACTAGAGTTGAGCTAAAATTCAAAACTAGACTAATCAAAATCAAAACGGCAACTAAAAGCAGTAAAGTTATCATGCCCAGCAAAGTAGCATAGAAAACTGTGCCTCCATGTGTCAAATAATCAAATGAAAAGAGAAAATTTCAGTTAATATTGGAATACTTAAAATTATGCACACAATTTACACTGGAGAAACAAAGAAAGCTATTTATTTAAATTAATGTTGTTATCTAGGGAGTAGTGCATACAGTGTGCTTATTTTAAAAACAGTTGTTTCAATAGAAGTAAATAAACTCTTCTAATTAAAGTGAATGTAATATCTGATTATCTGTTCATAAGAAATAGCATCATAAAAGACAAATTGCACAAATATATTCTGGACTTCTTATATATGGAAGTCATCAAACTAGAGATACAAACTATTAGCACACATGATTATATTTCACTTTCCTTTTCTCCTCCTAGGACACACAAAGTACAAATATGATGAACAAGGAAAATCCAAAAGAGAGAAGGGAGGAGAATGGGGTTTTTAAATATTTCTCAGAATATCTGCATAATAAATTTAATAATTGAGAATTCTATCAACTTATTTGCAATTTTCCAGTAGTTCCATACTGTAGGCACAAAAATTTAAAAATAGTTTTTATTAGTGAGAGAAACAAATGTTTTGTTGAGTAGAAATAAAACATTTATTTTCTGCAGATGGAAATTAGCCTCCTTCTTTGGAATGGACGTATCTCCTTTCCATTCCTTCATGTTAGATAAAGGAAAGGTCCATTATTAGGAAAAAAGGAGGTGGCATTTTCCCATCAGAGGCCTTCAGAGTATCTCTGAGACTATCAGAAGCCATCAGTCTATGAATAATACATACTGGATGGAACTGAAGTGGTAACCTGTATCAAATTCTTGCAAGATTCAAAAATAAAAATTTTCTCTTTGCAGAAAGCTTCCTTGTCTGTAGGGGAAAAAAAAGTAAAGGGTCCATGCAAACAGAACAGAAACATATATGAGCAGACATACTCACACTAAATGACAAAAGATAAAACACAGGCCCACGCACACTCCCGCATAAACACATACACTCCCTTGCATACGCGGACATATACACGGCACATTCTAGTTTTAACATCGAACTAACAGTAAGTGATCATCTTCAGAACAGCACTAATGAACTCATATTACACGCTCTGTTAACTAACCAGAACTTAAAAAAAATCTTGAGGAAACAATGGCACTAGTAAATTCTACTGAGAGCTATGACTAGGACAATTCGCTCTTTCCAAAACATGCAAAACTTTAAGTATCATTAATAACAAAAACTTGTCAAAATCATAGGAAAGTCTCAATTGTTTAATTATTTGAAATTAATCACATTAACATTTGAAGTTTTCTTAGAATAATATCGGGCTGAATTTCTAAAAATATCTACAAGCATTCCATTGGAGAGTTGGTGTACAGGAGGAACAAGGTATAGAACTAACTGTAGGAAACATTAAAAAAAAATTCCTTAAAAGAAAGGCAGGGGGCAGGGGAGGAGGTGGCGACTGGGTGGCTCAGTCAGTTAAGCATCCGACTTTGGTTCAGGTCATGATGTCACACAGTTCATGAGTTCGAGCCCCGCATCGGGCTCTGTGCTGACAGCTCAGAGCCTGGAGCCTGCTTCGGATTCTGTGTCTCCCTCTCTTTCTGCCCCTCCCCCACTCTCTGTCTCTCTCTGTCTCAAAAATAAATAAATATTTTAAAAAATTCCTTAAAGAAGTAACTGTATGCAGTGAAAGCTGGAGAAAATGAAGAGCATGTCTGCTGAAATCACTTGAATTTAGAGGTAGAAAAGTCACACAGATTACTTTATGACTTCTACATCTGTCACAGACAAACTGGAAGTCAGGAAAGCTGGATTTTATTCCATTTCGGTCACTGAGCAAGTCACTGGGTCCATCAGTACTTGATCTGTGAGAGACTGCTCTTAAATGAACTTTATTCTCCAAATTCTCTAATACTTAACTCTAATTTAATTCTCACCAATACATCGTCACCTAAAGAAGAGAGAATGTTTAATTCTTATTGGCCAAATCATTTTTAACAGTCTTTTCAAATAATGAATGCTAAAATTAAATTTTTAAAAACCCATCAAGTTTGACAAATATTGCTGCTTTTGCAGGCATAAAATCCTATTAATATTTCCTTTAAGTTTAATCCATTTAAAAAAAATAACTTTCTTCTGAGAAGAATACAGTTAACTTTGCTTAACCACATAAAATAAGTAAACTATATCATGTATATCTGTGCAGATTTATGTACTTGTGTTCAAGTATAAAATCGCACAAAATTAAGTGTGGTTTTACTATCATATGAAGTAAAGTATTACTGTTAACTGAAAAACAACCTCATTCAGTTAAAAAAGATAACAGTAACATATTGTTTGACCAGATCATCTTTTAGGAAATGCTTATGCCATTTCTGATTTAGCTAAAAAACTGAAGAGGTACACAATTTTATATCATGACTTTGTCCTTATTTCCTTATTAGCTTTCCTATTACTTTATTATGTTGTTTTTAGAATATATTCTAAAATCAGTACAGTATAGGACACTTTGATTTTGGTGGTGGACCTTGTGGAGTTTCTGCTGTATAATATAGTAGTAACTCCTAAATGTTCAAGCTATAGCATTTTTCATGGCTAATGAAAGATTTTATTATGTTAATGTTAAGATTTTAAATCATAACTTATTGTGATGGTTTCTTATTTTCATCAACATGTAAGTGACAGAATTCTTTATTTTGCTAATAAGTTCTCTTAAAAGTCATTCTTCTGATTCCATTTCTTAGGTCTATAAAGTGCTTATTTAAAATGAGAAGCTATTGGCACCCCTGGGTGACTCAGTTGGTTAAGTGTCGACCCTTCATTTTGGCTTGGATCATGGTCTCAGTTTTGTGAGTGCTGACAACTCAGAGCTTGCTTAGGATTCTCTCTCTCCCTCTCTCTCTGCCTCTACCCTGCATGTGCTCTCTATCTCTCAAAATAAATAAACTTAAAAAAAATGAAATGAGAAGCCGTGTATGAAAATAACTGGAATATCTACGTGATTATTTTATTAAATATTTCTCTTTTGGAAATGATGCTATAAATATTTGATTTCACTGTACACATTTAAAATCTAAACATATTTTCTTGTCTTTTTATTCTTGATGTATCACTTAGCTGCAAGAAAGCTAGATTTTGAATAATTTTTGTTTCCAAATAATATGGAATCACCTACTATCAAATGTTGTTTCTTCTATTTATTGAATTCCTTGGTAATTATTCCTAGTATAAGACTGTGGAAAAAATAGCTGAACATGTTATATTCTTCCCCATGTTTTCATAAACTTATAGTCACTTCTGAAATATTTAGAACACTGGTTACAAACAGAATCACTTAGGACTTCATATCTCTCAATTAACATATACAATACAGTAATAACACATTTATCCCATTGTCTATTTTAAGATAATACTATTAAATAACTATAAAGTTAAAATTATAAAATTTAACTCAACTGAAAATACTTATATTAGGATTATTAACCTGTATTAGTATTGATGAAGTAATTAATGAAAGAGATGACTTTAAAAATGTCTTCACTCTCAAAGGTCAAAGTCTATTAGGTAAATGTTTGCAAATTTAGAAACATTTGGGGTAACAGTTAGAAATATGCTATGTGTTTTTCTTCTAAAGTTATTTTTGTATTTGATTTGAAAATTGAAAGAAATTGGACAAAAACTATAATGCACCGTCTTCCCACCTTAGCACAAACATTCTTGGTATTTTTATACGGCAACTTTCAGGTTTGTTCCCCTCCACATGCTTAGCTATATGCATAGCATGCAGACAGTTTGTACCTAGATTTCCATTAATGTTTTGTCACATACAACTTTATACACCACAGAATCTTTAAACCATCTCTATCGTGTGGAAAAGTCCACAAAGTGTATTTGATATAATTTATTTACCATTTTCTTCCTGTCACAAAATTAGGTTGTTTCTAATTTCTATCACTATCATAGTATATTGAAATCCTTCTTCCAGATTTTGAAATATCTCTTTATAAATATGTCTCAAGAATGAGATTTCTGAGACAACTGGAATAGTCGCTGTAAATGACTCTTGATCCCTATGCTAAATTTCTTTCTAAAGAATTTGTTACAATAAATCCAGCAATATGTTTTATCAAATACCCCAAGAGTAAATTTTAACAAACAAACAAAAATCTTTCAATTTTGTTTGTGAAATATAATATCCCCATGGTTTACATGCCTACTTTCTAATAAATATAATGAATTATTTAACTTTGAACGCATAATTATATATTATTACATTTAAAGCATTATTAGATCTCTGAAATAACATTTTTAATGTGAATAGAGCATGTCTATTAAAATAGGTGATCTTCTGTAAATTATGACTTTGTAAGATGATCATGTTTAGGACATTAGGTAAACTACGAATGTGTTACCGTCTCTTGATAGCACCACAGCAGCTCTTTATTATAATATAATGTTTTTACCTCTCCTTTCCCTGAGCAAACATCGTCCCCACCAACCTAAACTCCCAGGAAATTAAACGTGAAATAGATTAATACTCATATAGAACCACAGTATTTTAAATATGAATTTGACAAACGGCTGATATTTTTCAATGCATCACAAAGAAACAATGGAAATGTATAGTTAATGATAATTACCTTGGAGTTACAAATTATTAATCTAATAAAGAAGTGAAAAGTATATCTGTTGTTTTTCAGGTCACAGATATGTTGAGTGTAACACATAACGAAGGCTATTTGCAAAGGGCATGATGTGCTCTTAGACAAACCAGGACATGCTGGGGTTTAAATGCTTGTGGCACTGAGCCATTTACTTAACTCCTCAGCTGTTTCTTCTGTCAGGTGACTATAATAGTGAGAATATTACATCCTTATTTTGATTATTAAAGAGGTGATGCATGCCTGCATAATAAATTCTCAAAATGGAAGCTATCCTATGAACACTCGGGGTTTAATTTCCCCCTCGAAATTCATTGTTCCATTTACTTCACTACCTACATTCCACCAAACAGTCTAGACTAGACTCAATGTTACCTAGTTGATTTATACTTTTTAAATATAGCACTGATAAATACCAAAAACAGACACAATTTCCTAAAATGATCTGCATCGGTGAATATGATTTACAGCAAATTAGTTGTTATGGGCTCAAGTACTCCCAAGGCACTCAGATAATTTTACAAAGCACAGCTACACAGACAGGAACAAAGACTATGTACTCGCATGTGCTGGAGAACATCATCTTCTCTATGTCCCCTTATATTTGTATCATAAGAATTAAAGTAGCATGCTGTATATTTCAACAGTATCGTTCTAAAGACACAAACAATCTGTCTTTACAATTTGAAAGTTTTTCCCGACCAATAATATCAGATAATGAGTTTTAAATATTCTGAGTAACTTTAAATTTAAGCATCCTTTGCCACCAGTATATGGAGAATGTATCTTTTAAAAAGGTAATTATTTAGTAAAATGTCGACTATGGTACAGTGAAAAGGATCCTGAATATCATTAATATTATGATACAATTTATTCACTTTATAATTTCCATTTTTAAAATAAATATTTTGGCGGTTCTAAAATAAGAACCCTTATCTCTAACCACTGAGTCACGTAAAATTTGTAAAACATGATATGCAGAAAATAGTGAAGTCTAAGAAAGCCTTGCTTTCATCAAATTAGGATATTAAAATGCTACTTTGAATAACATAAATCTTAAATGAAAGCCCGAGATGAATTTTTAAAAGGCAATTAAATCTGGGGGAAGAAAGGCAAGGTGAATAAGACAGCCAAGATCCCTTGTATTTTGAATGTACTTCTGTGTATGACGTGGACCTCAATGGAGTTTGTGAACCATTAACTTCAATTACACTGAAAACCCCAAACAAACCCCGGGCACTGTAAATCTCATTAATTTTAAACACATGGGGACTGGAATAAATGGACTTTGAATTAACTCAATCCAAATTACCTAATATTAAAACATAATTGGAATTCAGTTGCTTTAAACTGCTTGCCAGTCTGAAAGGCAGAATAGATTGCTATACTAGGGTTTATTATAATTTTATCTACTTTTGAAGTTTCAGAATATTATCTTTATAAGTAAAGTATGATTCCAAAATTGGAAAAATAAAAGGAATTTTCACTGATATTTCTGTATATTTCCTTAAAGTTGAGGGATGTTCTAACAAATACAAGCTCTAGAAGAGGGAAATTTTACTATGAGTTGGTTAAACTAAATATTAAATTCCAAACAGAAGGGTCAACTGTTAAATATACCTGATAATCTCTTATTTTTAGTAAAATTATAATTTCAATATTTGTAGGTTTCATACTATAATCTTTTCTATAGTGGCAAGGCAAAGTATGATTTTAATATCAATTTAGCAGTAAGAATGAAAATATAATAAAAGGAATAAGAAAAAGGTTGTTAAATAATAAGACCAAAAAATGTGTTGGTAAAATGAGATCAGATATTCCAAAAACAAAGATAAACCATTTTGAAAAAGCCTGCCACTTTTTCAAAGTCTTGTATCATAATCCCCGTCCATTTATAAAGTCACCGTATGAAAACACTGTAATAACTTTGTGTTATTTGTATTAGCCTTCATAAAATTTGATTGTTAAGCGTTTAAGAGCTACATTTTATCAGGGCCCCAATTATTAACCTTCTATTTTTTAGTAAAAAAAAAATTGTTAAACCTACAATAAATGTTCGTGCATTCTATGTCCCTCCAAGTTACATTTACAGAAAACTATGAAGAATAGATAATAATTTAAGCCAATCCACCTTGAAAGTCCACGATATACACATGGAATATTGATACCTGAGAAGAAATGTGCTTTGAAGCCCTTCTTGGATACAGTGTTGTCAGATCTGAATTCAATTCTCATATTGTTGAACTGAGATGTGATCACTTCAGGCACTTCGGCACCACAAAATTTGCCATGCAATTTAGACTCCGAGGAAAGGCCACTCCAAATCTCCACATAATCATATTTGCAAACCTAGAAAAAACAAAATGATTACAGACACCAGATTTTAAGAGTCTCATGCTCTACTGACTGAGCTAGCCAGGCACTGTATAGTCACAGATTTTAAAGTGTCAGAGGATTGACATTCATTTTTGAAAAGTCTACTATTTCTTTCTCTCTTTAGTCCTCTGGTAGTCAAATTGGAATTAACAAGTAAACAAAAAAAAAAAAAAATCAGAGAAAGAGTCCAAATATGAGGTGGATGGCATGAAAAATACTAGTGAATTTTGCTCTGAATACTTATTTGTATATACAAATGTGTGTTTGTTTATATGTATTTACAACATATTTTTTTTCCCAAAGAATAGAGTTTAGGAGAACTGAGATGAATATTTGTTGAGATAATGGTGCTGATGGTCACAAGAACATCCTTTGCGGCCTTAAAAAAAAAAAAATTAAATGTTTAAATATTTTCACTAGGAACTGTGAAAGAACTTGTGCTGTCTTAGTTAACGCTGACAACAATTACATCGAATTGACCATTTAGGGACACCTGGGTGGCTCAGTAGGTTAAACATCCGACTCTTGGTTTTGGCTCAGGTCATGATCTCACATTTTGTGAGTTCGAGCCCCACATCGGGCTGTGTGCTGTCAGTGCAGAGCCTGTTTGGGATTCCGTCTCCCTCTCGCTCTGCCCTTCACTTGTTTGCTCCCAACCTCTCTCTCAAAATAAATACAGATAAACTTTACAGAAGAAAAATTTTAAAAATCTAAAAAAATTGGTACATTTGAAGTCTATAAAACAACCATTAACAACAGAAACCTTCCTTTCTACCGTAAAGATAAGAAAACTGAGGTTCAGAAATTTTTAAATAAAAAGTCCAAAATTATACTTATCATACATGGCAGTTTAGTGAAAACAGCACAGAGTTTGCCTTGGTCGAGTGCTGTCTCCCAGAAACGCTGTGTCCTAATCAGAAGAGTACCCTTAGGAAATTTCAAAGAAGACACAGACACTGTGGTATACAAGAAAAAGGATACCTCGTCTTTCAAATTCATCAAACAAATTGATACTTCTTAACTTCTTTGAGTTGCTAGGCACTATAAAGTTACTCTGTAGCTATACCATACAATTGCAAACAAATAAAAACTCTATGTAGTCGAATGGAGAGGGGAACTTACACTAAAATAAAGTAGACTCATTCTGTTTTATATGTAACGCACTAACAACACCAAAGTGGAAGAAGCTACGTGAGTGCCAGGCATTCTTAAGCAATTTTATGGCTACTCTAACAGATGTTTCCATAATACACTTCTCCAAAGTTCCAAGAGAGCACATTCTAAAGAATATATCTTGCATGAATGACCTTATTACATAAATGTGTAATTAGCAAGGTTTAACAATGCATATGATTGAACCCTGGGGCATGATCTGTACTTTGCAATATGTCAACTCAAATTGAAGTTTCTTGTGATATTAATTAGGTGATAAATAAGCAAAAGGTTGTTAGGAAAAAATTAAAAGTTTACAACTTCAGCCTCTGTTTAGAGAGGGCTCTGGCACAGACTAGGAGAATGTTACCAAGGTTAAAATTGTTTGACATCATCTTTCCTTTGGATATCAATATAATGAATACAACAATGGACTTTCAACTCTGTCCGATATTCTATAAGTCAAGTTTTTGCTCATGTCTTTATTTTAAGTAAGCAAGACATCAAACCACAAAAATACACAGAATTCTGTAACAGCCTTCCACATAGTAATATCATTATAAGTTTAAGAAACTTGGGATATCTTATCGAGTTTATAGACGGTCCTTCAAGGAATAAAGAACACAGCACCCATGGGAAAAATGCTTTCAGAATACAGTGACCCATTTATTTAAAACCACGTATCCCCCCATCCTCTTGAATACAAACTTCTAGCCTTCCTAGTAACATCTATCAACTAATGAATCAAAAATGTTGTATCTGTCACAACTAATAGCTTCAGGGGAAACTGACAGAGCAGAAGTCATTCAACACTAAGTTCATACCACATCACAGAACTGGTAGGGAGATGATCATTTTCAAAAAGGGTCGCTCATATGAAACCTTTTCTAAAATTGCTATAAAAATCTGTTCTTCATTTCAATATTTCTCCAAATTTCAGGGAATTATTAAAGGAAAATGATATGTCATGTGGACAGAGTATGTTAGAAACATAAACAGTTTTTGCCATCATAAAATGTACACATGATGTAAGGAAGGTCTCAAAAGAGACCAGCTGAGCTCTCATTTCTATAATTCTCTGAAATACATAAGTTCATCACCTTTCAGATTTTAATTTCCTTTAAGGAAACACAAAAGTCAGGAACTTCTTACCTCAAAACCATTAGTAGGACTAAAAAAATGCACACGAGTGCCTTGATGGACTACTACAGGCAGAATTAAGAGAAAAAAAAATAAAAGGAATTAAGAAAAAATAAAGAAAAGCAGGAGGGGGAAAAAAACAAAGATACATATACAAAGACAAAATAATGGTGTAAAAATCCCTAAATATTACCAACTATTATTTCCCAGGAGAATAGATACATTATATTTCTGTTATCTCACTTCTTTATAAGTGGTCAACATATATATGTATGTATATGTGTGTGTGTGTGTGTGTGTGTGTGTGTGTGTGTGTGTATATATGTCAGAGACAAAATAATTTTTGAGTTGATTTTATCATACTTAAAAGTTTTAAATCATGTTTGTTTTAAAACGATCACAGAAGTCATTGGAAGAAAGGATATGGAAGTTAGAAAATTAAAAAAAAAAGAAAAGGAAGTGGGAAAACTCAACAAAACTGAAATTAAACCAATGTTGACCAATCATACAAAGGACACAGTCCTAAAAGTTCTCATTTCTAGACTTGACATTCCATTCGAATTTGGTGTGTGTGCACTAGCACGTAGGAATTCTCAAATAAATGATTTCACTTGTTTGAATGTGGCCACCTGGCAGAAAATGGGTCCTTTATTACAATAAGCTATATTTTGTAAAGGAAAGAGAGTCAACTAAATGCTTCTTTGATTGAGATTAAAAAATTAATCTTTATTTATAATCATGAACATGTTCATAATGAAAAACTACTTAATACTGAAAATATACTCATCGCCACAAGTAAAATATAGCAGGTTATTCTAAATGGCTTCTTCCCCCACTTTATTTATTTCAAAGAGTTGGGGGAGAGGGGCAAAGGGAAGGAGAGAGAGAATCTTAAGCCAGCTCTGTGCTCAGCATGGAGCTCGACATGGGTCTCAGTCTCACGACCCTGGGATCATGACTTGAGCAGAAACCAAGAATTGGATGCTCAACCAACCCAGGAGATAGCTTAAATAGCTATTTTTGTTTTGACTCAAGCAGTGGATATTAGTTGATTGATGTTTTTAGAAAAGTCTCTGTGACATGAAGCTGACCTTAATTTTTCCATATTTCTTGGATAAATCAAGCTGTATAATAATACACTAAGTAAAAACTCCCTCTAGGTAATTTTCAGTCTCCCAGAAAGTCTAAAATATCATCCAATGTTGTGGCATCTGGGTGGCTCAGTCAGTTAAGTGCCCTACTTGGGCTCAGGTCATGATCTCGTGGTTCACGACTTTGAGCCCCACATTGGGACTCACTCTCCAGCTCAGAGCCTGGAGCCTGCTTTGGATTCTGTGTCTCTCTCTCTGCCCCTCCCCTGCTCACACTCTGTGTCTCTGTCCCTCAACATAAATAAACATTAAAAGATTTTTTAAAAAATTAAAAAAAATAAAATAAAAATAAATATCATCCAATGCCAACAGAAATTACAAACAGTTGCAGAAATGAACAGTACAGCAAAGACTATAACATCTATATGACTGTACTTCTGTAACCCTTCCCTCCTTCCCTCCTTCCTCCCTTCCTCCCTTCCATTTACCAGGTTGTCTTCAGAGGTTCCCAAAACACAACAGAAAAAAAATTGTATTTATTATTCACTTACTTCATTGCCTTCCAATTCAAAAAACTCAAACTTCATAGAAATTCTGTATTGGGTTGGTGCAACCACTTGCCACACACAGTTTTTATTAGGAGGGTACTCCTTGGGCCAGCCTGGAGTGGTTATAGTGCCATTAAGTTTGGTAAGAAGTCCGCCACAAGCCGCTAGAAGGAAAGAAAAGGACAAAGTTTTCTCCTATAGAGTCATTCCCTTCTTAGCATCTTTCCATTGATAACCAAACATCTCAGCATTAAATTTCAACCATCTTCCAGATTTTTCAAAATCTAGAAAGCCTCAGTCTCGGCTCCTTAGTTTTTACTACAACTATTTTAATTATCTAATCCCATTTATAAGGCACTAATTTGTAGTTTTGGATCCAAACAAGCTACGACTGTATAACAACATTTCAGATCACTTTAAAGTTAGGAAAACAACATAAAGAAAACTGGGTGTCAATTCTCTTATCTTTTCAATGGGTAGTATAATACCTACACAGTATGGTTGTAAGCATCAATATAGGCTGATGTAGTGAGACCAAAATCAGTTATTTATCTCTTCAAACTCATTTTGCCCAAGATGAGCAACTCTTGGGAGTTAGTGAGCCAGCAAGCTGGATACACTAGAGTAAATAGATCATATTTGTTATTTGAAAACCTCATTTAACAACTGTTTTTCTTCCCCTTTTGGATGATCTATTTAAAAGAGGTACTATTTAATACCTTACCTCTCTTGCTTATTGTTAGTGAAATTAGCAAAACAGGGTATCCAAAAGTAAAAAGAACACATATTGTACAAGGTTTGTAACTAATTCCTAGGGAGTCAAGAGTTACCTAAAGTAACTGCTCTCTTTATTTTAATTGCCTTTGTATATATATGTGTACGTATGCCTATGTGTGTGTACATATGTATATTACTACATCTATTCATGTATTGTAAAAACTTCCTGGACTTTCACATCTACCACTTTTTGCTAAATTATTATAAAGTAAAATAATTATTCTTAGGCACTACACTGAACCAACAGCCACATTGTCTGGTATACAATGTCCTCTGTTTTAAAGATACTGTATCGCCTACTGTGTCTATTTCATCTGAGTACAGAGAGCAGATCAGTAGTTTAATAGACAGGATGGAGACTTTTGTCACAGAGGAAAGTTGAAACTTTTAAGAAGAAACAGAGAGACCGACTTTTTAACGTAGGTCAGGAAGCAAAGACGTCCGCCAAGTTTGCCACTGTTATGTCCTCTATTGCAGACACCATAGAGAGCAAGGTGCTCATTTTTAGGCAACTTCCATTTGCACTTTTGTGGGCACCACCAAAAGTAAACTTAATAAATACATCATGATAAGTAACGCTAAGTTGCTACAAGCTTTATGAAGATGATTTGGGCAGACATGTTGAGAGAGGAATAAAGGAGGAAGTGACCACTGGAAGGAAGACCAGTGTGTTTATTTTGTAATCCAAGCATGGGGCCTGTAAGAGGATGAAGCAGGGGAGATGGGAAAAAAAGACAAAGCTTTAAATTCTGAAGGAAGACATCACAGGACATGGCAACAAAACATTGTGCAAGAAATCTCCTCTTAGAATGTGTAGAGGAAATGGGGAAAACAGCAAGACCTCTTTGTTTATGAATCATTTATCGATAAAACACATTTAGCTCCAACTTTATATTTGTGCTAAATACTAAAGATACAAAAAAAAATTCAGATTCAGGATTCTGCACTTTAGTAAGAGAGATATACCCATAAAATATGTTAAGAAAAGGTAAAAATAAATGCCAGACAGATGGATAAAAATCTAGGTTTCGATAGAGATAAAAATAGAAATAGATGGATAGATAGATGGATGATATAGATAAATAGTGAGAGCGAGAGCGAGAGAGAGAGAGAGAGAGAAATACACATATAAACAAAGTGGCCTGGTAATCAGAGGAGGAAATGACTGATTCTATAACAAGAACCCAGGCTAGGAGTCATGTTAGCTATGACGAAACACTGAGTCTTAGGACTCTTGAGGAAACCTCTTGAGGAAAGAGGTTTCTGTGGAGGAAAGGAAAGAGGGAAGCAGAGGGGAAGAAAATGACAGGATAGGAAAGAAAGAAGGAATGGAGCGGCGGTGGTGATTTGGAGGATTCAGGCAGGAAGCGCCACCTGCAAATGCAGCCCTACCTTCACAGCCCCTCTTGTCAGGTCCCAGCTCGTAGCCGGGCTCACACACACACTGGTAACTGCCCAGTGTGTTCAGGCATCGCTGTTCACAGCCCCCACGGTCAGGTTTGGCGCACTCGTCTTCCTCTGCAAAGATGGCGAGAGTTAGAGAACAACGAGACACAGTATTTGGTTTTACATATTAAGGTGTAAAATTTTCTGAAGAGGTGACACTTAATAACTGAATAAAACAGGGACAATTGATTTCTTCAACAAAGGGCCAGGGGCAATTTGTAAGCCCTTGACAGCTGGTATACCAGAATTCATGTCACTGCAATCTAAGAAGTGTATAAGAACCAAGGGAGGGACTGGAACCTTCTATCAGTGCCAACTGAGATCACCTTATCTCAGACAAGTATGTGGGTTTTTTTTTTCTGATTTTTAAGGGCTAAAAGAATTCTTACAATGTATAAAATTTCCAGAATAAAATAGAAAAGCTTACTGAAAATATATAGCTTCACCTGTTGATTTCATAGTATAGTTTGCTAGATATCCTAAGAAATGCTTTTAAAGAAATGCCATTAACTGCAAAAATATAGTGCACAAAAGAAGTTACAATACAATCTTAGATTTAAAAAAAAATGCCATGAAGAAACAGCTTATGGTAAATGTAAATTAAAAAGAAAGAAAATTCAGAAACCTACTGGACCTCTTTAGGGGAGCCTGGGTGGCTCAGTTGGTTAAGCATCTGACTTTGGCTTTAGGTCATGATCTTACGGTTTGTGAGTTCAAGCCCCACGTCGGGCTCTGTGCTAACAGCCTGGAGCCTGCTTCAGATTCTGTGTCTCTATTTCTCTTTCTTTGCCCTTCCCCAGCTCATGCTACGCCTCTCTCTCTCTCTCTCTCTCTCTCTCTCTCTCTCTCTCTCTCTCAAAAATAAATAAACATTAAAAAAAATAAAAGAAACTACTGGACCTCATTAAATGTAAAGCTTTCAGCGCTTTCTATATAGACATACTGATCCAGGAAATATTAAAATTCCATATTTTGTAAATACATATGCTATTTTAATTATACATGGAAATATAAATATATATATATATGAAATAAATACATATAAAAATATACACTATTTAAAACAGCATAGATGATAAGATATTCCATAATCTCAACCTTCAGAAATAACTTACTGTGAGTTAAGAAAATAGCAAACAGTATTCTCAGCAGAAACTCTGCGTTGGCCAAAGTCCAAGCATTTTTGGTAACCAAATATATAAACATCACAGGAGAGAATCTTGATAGAATGTTTCTTGTACTGTAAAATCCTACATATAGAGAAGAACTAAAGCACGTGAACGTGCATTTTAATAAACACTTTTAATACATCTAGTGAAAGCGCCAAGGTTTTCTGCCTTTCAAATCATATGGTGAATAGCAAAGTAATACTCAGGGAAAATCCATTATAATGTTCTTTAAATAATCAAATGTTAAAATGTTTGGTTATTAATCACACTAAATTTTGACATACACAACTAAATCCATCATTTATCATATAAAAATCAGTGTAGAGAATGTTTTGTTTCTCTCCCCATAAAAGAGTTTTTACAATGACACACTTAATGTTAAGTGCCTATGAATTTTCCAAATGCAAATTTGACACTATGTGCACTAAAATGACTTTCTTTTTACCTGAGTAATACACCCCAAATATGAGACATGAAAATACACTAAAATTTGTTTATGTGAGTAAATATTAAAGCTGATCAATAATAATTCTTTGTCAAAAAGGCACTTTCGGTATCAGAATATCCTACGAAGAAGGCCATACATTATTTTCATCGTGGTGGAATGCTATTATCTATAGGATGGTTTAGAAATGCTGTCACTTGGAAATCAATTGATGAATGATGTATCAGTAAACTTTCTTCTGATCATGAATCCTATGTTTATTATATTGCAAATGTTTTCTCCCTGTCTGCATTCCCTTTCTGGATTTTGCCATCTTGACTGTTTCATAAAAAGCAGATGACAGAATATCCTAATGAGGCTCCCAGCCTGTTCTAGAAAGTTCCTAATTCCAGTATTATACCGGTAACCTTCTACTATCAAAAGTCATCCAAATATCTTTCCCAACAGTGCATTCAGTATAACTTTCCTCTCTTAACTCGAAGTTAAAGATCACATTTATTCCTCACAAAGGAAATATCACACTTTAAATCACTTCGAATTACCTTTAAAAAAATTGGCAGCAAACCCAGCCTTGTTCACAGTTCCGTCAGAAACGAATTTCATCCACAAGGTGTTGGAGGTAGATCTGATATCTTCAGGTTTATCATAACCACAGAAACGCCCTATCAAAGGGCTGTTTTCACTGTTTCCATCTCGAACTTCTAGGTAGTCATAGGCACAGTTGTCATGTCTTTCAATCTGCAATAACAAAAATATGCGAAGATATACATATTTTGAACTTTTTAAATGTTTATTTATTAATCTTGAGAGAGAGTGTGTGTGTGTGTGTGTGTGTGCATGAGTGGGGAAAGGGGCAGAGAGAGGGAGAAAAAGAATCCCAAGCAGGCTCCTTGTTGTCAGCAAGAGCTGGAATCAAGAGCCAGATGCTTAACTGACTGAGCCACCTGGGCGACCCTGTGAAGATATATCTAATTAGCAGATAAAATAATTTCTATACAAAGACTATTATATATGCTCAGTGCCATAGTGCTGACATAGTCACATAACAAATTACTTACAGAGCTTTTCTTGTGAGTGTGCATGACAATATCACAACAACACCACCCATGAATAAAGGGCATAGTTTTCTGGTACACAGGAAGAGGTAAAAAAAAAAAATCTATGGAAGAGTGCATCAGAATCAACAAATGCTAACTGCTTCATAAAAGAAAATAAAAATACAAGTAGTACAAAGCAAAAGAAAATACAGACTGAAAGTTATTAAAAATCTGGGCCAAATATGGCATAAGCAATGTATAATTTGTCCTGAAACATAAAATCGCTGGTAGTTTATCAACAAAACTGTTATTTTATTCACAGAGAAGCTTGATTCAAATTCTGTTGATCAATACTGCACTGTTTAAGTTCATAAATCTCTTTTTAAAGAAAAATCTGATAATATAAAATTACATTCTTTCTTGTCCATGAAATCCTTTACCCATAATTAGCACAGCTATAGAAAGACTGCTATATAGTAGAAAGATACACTAGTATATTACTAGTGTATGTAGAATCAGCACTCGCTAGCCCTTTTTCAAGGTAACATGGCTGTTCGGGTGAGCCTTTTTACCCCTACACACTCCTCTTAACCCCTATAATCTACAGGAACTCAATCTCTTTCTTCAAACAACTAAATACAAATAAAAGCTCAGACCTTTGGCCTATAAAGCTTTATGAAGAATTGCATGTTCATGGACCTATGTTTTGGCCCCCAAACTTCTAAAAACAACAAACCAAAATTTACAAATTGGCTTTCAAATTATAAGACAATTTCTAAACAAAATCCTTATTCTTTTCATAGAAAATGGGTATTAGCCCTGAAGTCTTAGTAAGTCAACTGCTGATTAGATATTTAAAGCTAGAAAGCACAGACGTCCATAATTAATAAACCATGCAAAGTATCACATCTTGTCAACTATTTTTCCACATACAATTCACTACTTATTGGAATTCTGTTACATGATGCATGTCAGGAAATACATTCATTCCATGGAATCACAACCCGAATGGATGAAACTGCTGGTACTGTTGGTTGAAGAATCTATTTCATCACTTGTTGATTTGTCAATACATTAAAAATGACAGACTTCAAATAAGAAAGCATAAGACCAAATAGAAAAAACAGACTTTGAAACACAGATTAGGTCAGAACTAATCACCACATTTGCTGCTTTCCTTTTCCCAATCACAAATCAGGATTCATTCACTCCTCCAACAAATATTCAGTGGTTATTCTATTTTAGGCACTCTTCTCACTGCTTGCTATGCAATCTTTTTTTTTTTTCTTTCCAAGATTTTATTTAACTTTAAGTTAGTTAACATATACTGCGGTACTGGTTTCAGGAGAAGAACCCAGTGATTCATCACTTATATATATAACACCCAGGTCTCATCCCAACAAGTGCCTTCCTTAATACCCATCACCCATTTAGGCCTCCCCCATACACCTCCCTCCAGCAACTTTCAGTTGGTTCTCTACAGTTAAGAGTCAGTTATGGTTTGCCTCCCTCTCTGTTTTTACCGTATTTTATTTTTCCTTCCCTTCCCTAATGTTCATCTGTTTTGTTTCTTACATTTCACGTATAAAGGAAATCATATGGTATTTTTCTTTCTCTGACTTTTTTTGCTTAGTATAGTATACTCTAGTTCCATCCACATCATTGCAAATGGCAAGACTGTATTCTTTTGTATGGCTGAGTAATATTCCAGTGTGTGTGTGTGTGTGTGTGTGTGTGTGTGTGTATAACAATATATATATACACATATATATATACCTACATATATATACGTGTGTGTGTATATATACATATATATATGTGTGTGTGTGTATATATATATACCACATCTTTAGCCATTCACAGTTGACGGACATTTGGGTTCTTTTCATAATTTACCTATTGTTAGTAGTGCTGCTATAAACATTGGGGCGGGTGTGCCTCTTCAAATCAGTATTTTTGTATCTTTTGGATAAATACCTAGTAATATAATTGCTGAGTCGCAGGGTAGTTCTATTTTTAAGTTTCTGAGGAACCTTCACACTGTTCTCCAGAGTGGCTGCACCAGCTTGCATTTCTACCAACAGTGTAAGGGGGTTCCCCTCTAATGCATCTTCACCAACATCTGTTGTTTCCCGTGTTGTTAATTTTAGCCATTCTGACAGGTCTGAGGTGGTCTCATTGTGGTTCTGACTTGTATTTCTCTGATGATAAGTGATGTTGAACATTTTTCCATGTGTCTCTTAGCCATTTGCATGTCTTGCAAAGAATCGGTACCATTTATAATTGCACTAAAAACGAAAAGACACCTAGAAATAAACCTAACCAAAGAGGTAAAAGATCTGTATTCCGAAAACTATAGAACACTTATGAAAGAAATTGAAGAAGACACAAAGAAATGGAAAAATATTCCATGCTCATGGACTGGAAGAACAAATTATGTTAAAATGTCTATACTACCCCAAGTAATCTACACATTCAATGTAATCCCTATCAAAATAACACCAGCATTCTTCACAGAGCTAGAACAAAGAATTCTAAAATTTGTATGGAACCAGAAAAGACCCCGAATAGCCAAAGCAATCCTGAAAAAGAGAAAAAAAGCTGGAGGCATCACAATTCCAGACTTCAAGCTGTATTACAAAGCTTGTATACAGTATAGTACTGTACAAAAACAGACACATAAATCAATGGAACCGAAGAGAGGAGACAAAAATGAACCCATAACTATATGGTATGCATCCTTCAGCAAAATGACAAAGAGCCTTACCCTCCTGGACCTTACACGTTACTGGTGGGTAGAGAGCAAAGGGATAACAAACAGGATAAATAATTAAATCATAAAATATTAGCGACTAATAAATTCTATGGAAAAATATTCAGTGAAACAAGAAGTGTGAGAAGTAGCATATGCAGAGGAGGGAAGAAGGAGAGGAAGAGGGGGAGAATCTTAAGCAGGCTCCATACCCAGAGCGGAACGCAATGAGGGGGCTCGATCCTGATGCAGGAGGACTCAATCTCACATTGTGAGATCATGGCCTGCACCAAAATCAAGAGTGTGAGCCACCCAGGTGCCCCTACTCCTTTCAAAATCAGAGTTCTCTATAAATATGAGAACATTTCCAGATGCCTAAGGCTTTTTCTTCAGTCAAAGGAACACATAAATAAATATCCCCAACTCTCCAGGTATCGATAAAAGAATAAATAACAACACGGAACTAGTGACTAACTGTAGGGAAAAGAACCAAAGGTGTCAGAAAGCCAACCTCTCCTCACCTGCTTGAGCAGCACAGAAAGAACTGCTCCTGACCCACGAATCATTTTGGAAGAGAAGAAAAAGAATGAATTAGAAGAAGAAAAGAAGTGAGAACACACAACAAAGAAAGAAGCTGCTTTTCAAAAGTCAACTAAGAAAAGTGAACTTGCTTCATATCATAAGCCATACTGAGTAAAAATAAGAAGGTTAATTAGAATTGGTTTTCAATCACTACTTTGAGTAGATAACTGCTTTTTAAAATTACTATATTAACAAGGAAGAAAACAAGATAGACACTACTGAAAAAGAAGCCAAAACATTTGTACTTCTTCAGTGATTCAAAAGAAATAGGATAATGGATATTTCCCTGCACATAAAACTTACTCTGTTCTTGCAACAGATATATAACAGATCCTTCTAAATTTTAATTTAAAGTACCTGCATATTCAGGTTACTTAGTAAACAAGTAGAGGTTTAAATATTTTATATGATACACAAAGTGCAAATACTTCATGGGTGAAATGCATCAAAATGGCCGATTTTAGGATTAATTCTACTAGTATCTATTTATGAATTACGTATCACTTATTAAATATCACGCACTTGGTGTTAAGGCTAACAAAACAGAAACATATACTGTATTCTTACAGAGTAAATGCCACAGCTGTTCAACTGCTTACAAAATAAAAGTTGCCTTATATATATGATATTTATGATATCATCCCTGTATAACAACACTTCTAAATATCTTACCAATGATCTCAATGCGCTTTGTTTACATATTTTTCCAGTTTAACTGCCTTAATCCTGATTGCAACGTGAGCATAATGACTCCGCTCTATTGGTGTTAATTATAATTATGCCTCTTCAACTACGTCTACACAACAGTAATGAGGGTGAGCACAAATGAAAGTTTGAGTTCTCTTATTTATGTCAGTTGTGTAACATTTTCTCCAGCTATATCAATTACTTCATAAATACACAGAACAGATAGACAGAAATAAATATGATTGAAACTAAAGAGTTGATAAGTGCACTGGTGTCATGTCAGTAAGCTCCACGAGGAAAAAGAACACCAAAGTCAAAGATTTATAAAAACAGAAAAAAAAGGGGGCGCCTGGATGGCTCAGTTGGTTAAGCGACTGACTTCGGCTCAGGTGATGATCTCACAGTGCGTGGGTTTGAGCCCCTTGTCGGGCAGTGCTGACAGCTCAGAGCCTGGAGTCTGCTTCAGATTCTGTGTCTCCCTCTCTCTCAGCCCCTTCCCTGCTCACACTCTGTCTCCCTCTCTTTCAAAAATAAATAAATGTTAAAAAAGAAAAGAAAAGGAAAAGTAGTTTCTTCTTGAATTACATCACAGACACAGTTCATATCTGGAACCTGAATGCAATGTCATGCACAATTACACATATAATAAATGTGGTTTCATAATGATGACGCTGATTTATTATAGACTTTAAGATAATCAGAGCATAAACCATATTCAAATGGGGCAAGGTTATCATAATGTAAACAGACCTAATATGTACACATAGGATACAATGAATGTGACAGTAAGCTCTGAACAGTTTTTGGAAAACTGTGTTTAAATGATATTGGAAGTAGATCCAAACACACACAAAAGGAAGAATGACTGCCAAGACCAGCCAGAAGGGGTTAATGTTACGTTTCATTACTACGTGGGCGCTCATGCCTGTCCTGGCATGTTAGAGAGGAAGCATGTAAAAGCCGAGTGACGTTTATTTAGCAAGAACCCAAATCAATTAAATGTAACCTACAGTAGTCAGCCTCTCATTCCAAAACTGCAAACTCACGCAGAGCTTTGTGCTCAGTGCATGTGAGTGAGCTTCGACACTGAAGGAAAAGCCAGCCTCAAAAGAAGGGATCGTGCCCAGGCTTAGGACCCATTTGCACACTTTTCCTTCATTTTATAATCAACTTTCCAAATAAATATTGCAAAAACATCTACCTACTTATTTGTAAAAATCTCTGAAAACTCCAAAACTTCTCGATAACAGTTTCAATAAAAGCTCTCCCATGTCCCTGAAAAAGTGGAAATGGATTGAAAAATTCTCTGCTTGATTCAACTATCCCATTTCTGGGTATATACCTAAAAATACTGAAAGCAGGGTCTCAAAGAGATGTTTACACATTCGTGATTATACCAGCATTATTCACAATAATCAAAGGTCGTAATAATCCAGATGTCCATCAATGGGTGAATGAATGCACAAAATGTCAAATATATATACAATGGAATGTTATTTAGCCTTGCAAACGCGTGAAATTGTTTCATGTGCTACAACACGGATGAACTTTGTGGATATTACACTGAGTGAAATAAGCCAGTCACAAAAAGGCAAGAAGTGAATGAGTCCACTTACATGAGGTACCTAGAGTAGTCAAATTCATAGTGACAGAAAGTAGGAACGTTGTTGCCGAAAGTCGGGGGGAAGAGAGAAAGGGGGTTGTTTTCTGAGCACAAAGTTTCCGTTTTGCAAGGTGAAAAGAGTTTTGGAGACTGGTTGTACAACAATGTGAATGTACTTAACACTAATGAACTGCACACTTTAAAAATGGTTAAGGTAGGACCACCTGGGTGGCTCAGTCAGTTAAGTGTCCAACTCTTGGTTTCAGCTTAGGTCATTATCTCATGGTTCGTGAGTTCAAGCTCTGTGCTGACAGTGTGGAGCCTGCTTGGGGTTCTCTCTGTCTCTCTCTCTGACCCTCCTCTGCTAACTCTCTCTCTCTCTCTCTCTCTCTCTCTCTCTCTCACTCTCTCTCAAAATAAATAAATAAACTTCAAAAAATGGTTAAGATAGTAAATTTTATATTTATTTTACCATACTAAGGAAAACAAGTCTCTCCTGTGACTGTTAGACTGTAGTTTTAAAATATAATTAACGTAATCCACTACATAAGTGATTAAACTTTTAAAAATAATATAATTTAAAATCTTATACACAGGGAACGATGCTAAAGTCATTACTTTTTGCTTTGCAGGAAAAAATTTTTAAGAAAAATATGACTAAAAAACAATGTAGATTAGCATTTACCATTAAAAATAAACTAATTCAGGAGAAGTTCATTGTGTGGATTTCCCATAAGTATGCTACTAAATTTGATTTTCTTTTGTTAAAAACATAAAAATAAAAATGAATTAATTTTAATAATGGGGAAAAAAAATCCAGTAAAGTTTGAGACATAATGCTATCAACAAAATGAATTTTGAATAAAAAAAAGAAAGGCTTAACAATAGATCATTATTTTGCTACTATCATATTTCATATTTCACTATTTAATATTATTTTACTATTACTATTAAATATTTAATATTAATACTAGATCATCACAGGTCCAAAACAGAGAAAATATATATACGTCCAACCGTGTGAAAATAAAAATCATGGCTCTGCATTAGCTCTATTTTCATGTGACTTGGGTTTTTTAATGCTGCCACTTGGATTTTTTTTCTTTCATTACACAAGTATTTTTAACTCTTTAATTTAATAAGTATTTACTAAAAACCTACTATTGCCTGGAAATATACACTTGACAGTGGATAAACGGTGGAGAATAAAACAGACATGTCCCTGAATGACAAACACGTGTTGATTAAACAACACAAGTGCACAAATGAAGATAGTCATAAAGGGAAAGAATTAATACTATGAGAGAATATAGATGCCTCTCTCTGCTACCAGGATGTGGGCTCAAGAGTGCACAGGCTGTGAAACTGATTTCAGTCATAGTGCTACCAATTATGAATTGTGTGACTTCGAGCAGGTTATTGGAAATGAACACAAGCTAATCTTTCAGAGTAGAACTAAAGCCTCAACCATAAATCTGAAGAGCTACTTAATTCTCTTTGAAGTCATTAATCAAGATATATTCTTAGCCAAATAGTACAATGTGAACAGAAAAATGTTAACTAATTAAGATCTCTTTGTCTTGGCTTCCTAGGTCATTTAAAAGACTACTTAACTTAACCAATATAAATTATTTAGAAGAATTAAAGGATTACTTTTAGTTGGACAAGCCACAAAGTATCAAGATAAGAACTTTTGTGTATAGTTTACAGCTTGCAGTAGTGATGGGTAAGACTATTAAACATTTGCGATTTTCATAAGGGAAGTATAACCAAATCAGCGTGTCTAGAAAGGTTGACAAGTACCTCAAACTTAATCCCACTTAAATTAATGATGTGGGATTTCAATGTAAACATAAGTAAGCTCTGGGTTTATTTCACTTCTTTTCTGCTTTATTGACGTTTCTTTGAAGTTGTTACTATAAACATTTCCAGTCTCCCAAACTTTTTCTCTTCTGTATTTCTGCACACTGAAAGTGCTCCAGTTAAATAGCAGTATAGAGATTTCTTTACAAATAACTCCAAAATGATGTCTGACATGATAAACAGTCATGTGCAAACCCACTTCCGTATCGGCCTTACGAAGCAATGCACCAGTAACTACTAGAGAGGAAAAAGCTTCCCAAATATAATTACAGAAGTATCAGGACTCTATTGGCCTCCAGATAGTATCCTTTCTTGCTCAAAGATAACTGAAATTCATTAATAAAGACACTTGTTCATATTTTCTTTCTGTACATACATTAAAATCTAAGTAGCATTAGGAGAGGTAAAATCATGACATAAATTCATAGAAAGGTATAAATAATAGATAACTAGTAAGTTCTTTACTGTAGACTTCAACAAAATGATGGGCAAATTTATCTTAAAGGCCCTTTTACCTGAAAGGGGAGAGTGTACCATAGAGAATAAAACAGTTATAAAAACAGAAACAGTTTTTGAAAAAAGGCAAAGACTGATAAAAAACTGTTTTGTCAGATAAAACCACAAAACACTATGAAGTGGTGAGGGCTGTTTTTTTTTTTTAATTATACATCTTCAATATAAAATGTATAAGCTGAAGATTGAAAATATATTACATAAATAAAAATAAATTGACATAAACAGATACAAATTAACTAAATGAAACAAATCACCTAGTAACCACCAGAACAAATTAAAAACATATAACCAGTTGATTCTGTTTTCATGGTAGTTAGTTATATAAAATTGCTAAAAACACTGAATTAGTGAATACTGATTTATTGTTCCTGGAAAACTACAGAATTAGGTTCTTGTGAGCTTCTAGTCACAAAATTTTTGTCAACCAATCAATATACAGCCTTGTTTTATGTGTGTTTCTGTTGAAAGACACCTTAATATATTGCCAATTCATGAATACAACTCACAGGCAACTGCATTATAACGCATGCCTGAACAATGTTTATATAACACATACATTTCTCCATAAGGCACATCATAGCTGGGAATGTGCATGTCAGATGACTCAAATATTTTGCAAATCTGTGCATGTCCATGAGTGACCCAGAAAGAACCATGAGTATTAATTTGGGGGTTACAAATTAACTTTAGTTAGTAGGAAAATTTGAAAATATAGAATCTGTAAAAAAATGAATATTGACTATACCTGGATTTTGACGCTGGTTTAGTACTGACTTATATGATACTAGGTTAATGGCATAAGTTCACTTGCCATATCTAAAAGACTTAGATGATATATTAGAACATCTCTAAATTCCTTGTCACTTCTCAATTTCTTAGAACCTAGGATCTAGTCTAAATTGAGCTATATGGCATATCAGGTCCACATAATCCAAATGTTTCTTACCTACCTGTCTAAACTTGTTTCCCTCTACATAGAAACATTAGTATCTTTGATAAAGGAAGGATATATTAATTTCCACCCACCAATAATCATGCGTTCACACACTCTCTTACCTATATTCCACCCATTCTTTCATCTCTCCCGTTATCATGTATTAATCACACATCTGGTGGTGCTGGAGATATGGTAATTGACAAGACAGATTAAGATCCCTACCCTTTGGTGATCATACTTTAGTGAGAGAGACAGTAACCATGTAAACAAACAGACCCATAACACAAATTCCAGTAGTTATAAGTCCAATGAACTAAAATAAAACAGAAGACTGGTTTATAGACAATTGTAGGCAAAAAAAAAAAAAAAAAAAAAAAAAAAAAATATATATATATATATATATACACATATACATATATGTATGTATATATATATATATATATATATATATAAAGAGAGAGAGAGAGAGAGAGAGAGAGAAGGAGAGAGTGGTGTCTCTGTCTCCATGGCAGAAACACCAGGGGAGTCCAGGCAACACCCATGAGCCCAGAGACTCTCTCGCTTCCACGTGCAGGCTGTGTAATACGTTTCTTTGGTACTTACCTCTACCCCTTTGCATGTGCCATTTAATTTCCCAGACATATTTCCTTTTATCGTGAAAAAATCGTCTTCTCTTATGTGATCATGAGATTGTATTATATGCTCCTGATAATTTTGCATTGCTGGAAAACTTAATTCTTGAAATTATTTGACTCGTATTTGAATTTTGATATTTAGAGTTACTAAGCAAGGACTTTTTAAGTAAGTGATGATAAAGCAGAGATCCAAATGAAATGAGAGGAATAAAAGCACGGATTTAGAGGTGTTAAGAGCACCAGAGATAAGACCAGAGGGGCTGGCTCAGAGAGAGTAAGAGGAACTTGGGACCAATCATGAGTTGCCTTGGGCTATGATCATTCAGTCTGGGTTCTATTTTAGGTGTAACGGAAAACTCCTGAAAGAATTTAAGCATAGTGTTATGACCTAACTCACACTGTAAAAGTATCACTCTTGTTGTTGTGTGGAGATCAGGATACGTGGGGCAAGAGTAGAGATGTGAAGCTCTCACTAAGCTCCAAGAGAAGAAGTAGCGGTGAGAACCGAGTAGCTGCCAGAAAGTGGGATAAAGTGGTCATGTGTGGGGCATTGTTGAAGACAAAGCAAATGAAATATGCTAATCGATTGTCCTCGGGGTTTAAGGAAATATTGGAATCAGGGGTATTCCTTGAGTAAATAGTGACATACTGAAATAGTAAATACGAAAATAGGGAAGACTGAAGAAGAGTGGGTTAGTGAGCGGCACAAGATAATCAAAGGTTTGGTTTTGGTCATTTAAAGATGAGAGACCTATCTGACATTTAAATATGTCCAGTATATTAAAGAGGAGGAAGAAATATAAGGATGGACAGGAACCTAGAAATAATAGATAAAATGTACTGTCAGCCAAACTATGACAGGACTTTTCCCCAATCCCAAATCTCAGTAACAATTTATTCACTCACTCAATCAATAAGTATTCCTTAAGCAAATACTCTGTGTCAGCTATGGTTCTAAGTGACTGAGATGTAAATCTTTCCAGTCATTACACTATCCTATTGTTGAAGAATATCGCTGTAACTATATTGGCCTTAAAAAAATAAATAAATAATGACTGCAAACCCAGCTAAGCCTCCTGTATCTCAGAAATTGTATCTCACTTTTTGGGTGCATGGAATTTAGTTTTATATGCCTCCACTGAAAACACTTCTGTAATAAAATTGCATAAAACATTCAATTATATATTAAAAGAGAGCTCATCTCTTAATTATCTGCAACATCACAAAAATACAAATAAAGCAGTCTTAGGTAGATAATTTTTCACTGAACTGGCTATTTTGGTCTAAATAGGAGGTGAAATGTTTATAGCGGCACTCTCAACAATAGCCAAATTATGGAAAGAGCCTAAATGTCCATCAACTGATGAATGGATAAAGAAATTGTGGTTTATATACACAATGGAATACTACGTGGCAATGAGAAAAAATGAAATATGGCCTTTTGTAGCAACATGGATGGAACTGGAGAGTGTGATGCTAAGTGAAATAAGCCATACAGAGAAAGACAGATACCATATGGTTTCACTCTTATGTGGATCCTGAGAAACATAACAGAAACCCATGGGGGAGGGGAAGGAAAAAAAAAAAAAAAAAAGAGGTTAGAGTGGGAGAGAGCCAAAGCATAAGAGGCTGTTAAAAACTGAGAACAAACTGAGGGTTGATGGGGGGTGGGAGGGAGGGCAGGGTGGGTGATGGGTATTGAGGAGGGCACCTTTTGGGATGAGCACTGGGTGTTGTATGGAAACCAATTTGACAGTAAATTTCATATATTAAAAAATAAAAAAAAAAAATTTAAAAAAAAAATAAATAAATAAATACTAACAGTAACAATAAAAAAAAAAAAAAATAAATAAATAAATAAATAAATAAATAGGAGGTGAATCTTATCCAGTCTTAGTTTACTGTTAACAATAAGGTGGTCTATTTGAATAATTGTTGCCATATTACTGATCCATGAGAATAAGAAAATTCCAGGCACCTGGGTGCCTCAGTTGGTTAAGCGTCCAACTTCAGCTCAGGTCATGATCTCATGGTTCGTGGGTTCGAGCTCCGCATTAGCCTCTGTGCTGACAGCTCTGGAGCCTGAAGCCTGCTTCAGACTCTGTGTCTCCCTCCCTTTCTGCCCCTCCCCCACTCACACTCTGTCTCTGTCTCCCTCTCTCTCTGAAAAATAAACACTGAAATTTTTTTTTTAAATATCAAAATTCAAATACGAGTCAAATAATTTCAAGAATTAAGTTTTCCAGCAATGCAAAATTATCAGGAGCATATAATACAATCTCATGATCACACAAGAGAAGACGATTTTTTCACGATAAAAGGAAGTATGTCTGGGAAATTAAATGGCACATGCAAAGGGGTAGAGGTAAGTACCAAAGAAACGTATTACACAGCCTGCACGTGGAAGCGAGAGAGTCTCTGGGCTCATGGGTGATGCCTGGATTCCCTGGTGTTTCTGCCACGGAGACAGAGACACCACTATACTCACTGCACTCAGTGGCAAGGATACTCTGGCAGAGGATGGGGTTCTCTTCAGCCTTCTGACTGCTTGGACAGAGAATCAGCCTTCTAATCAGTGAAGAAATAATCTCCAATTATGGTATCTAGATCTCTGACCCGTGTCTGCCCCTACTCACACCACCTCATTATTCCTTCCCACTTCACCTTGGGGTCTCAATTTCCAGGCCGACTCTTTGATGTAAAATACCATGGAGTTCTTGACAAATGTCCCCATCTGCTGGCTTCGAATCCGAAATAAGTTCCGCCAGCCCCACCAAAATGACTCATCAGCCAGCTCGGTAGTTTGGAGCCCAGACTTTGCTCCAGAATCCTGACTAACCTTTGGTTTATTGTTGCCTCATCTCAGAACGCAATGTTGGTGCTGATCTCCTCCCCGATATACATTTTTGATGAAATCAAAGGTGAAAAACACTTAAATCTCTATTTCTGATAGGAACAGTTTTCTGCCTAATGGTAAAAAGGTGAAGAAGGGATTTTCTCCATAACAACAACAACAAAAAACGAGGGTCTACCTTTTAACCTCTTAGTTTACAAGAGAAGTAAAAGTTCTATTATTTAATGGACTCTTCAAGCAGTCTTGGGAAGGAAGCCTGTGCATTTGTCAAAAGAAACTGTGGTCAGCACTTCAAACATTCTAATTCAAATGGCACAGTTAACGTAAACTCACTTTAATCTTCTTGAAAATGTCTGCAACAAGAGGAAAGAAGGAAAGAAAAAAAAAAACACCTCTTTCACTCTTGATGTTACATTTTATAGGCAATCCTTTGCTTCTCTGCTGATTGAAAAGTGGATTCTCTGGTTCTCTGCTTATTTAATGAGGATCCCCTTAAATGGCACTGTCATTTATGGATGATATGTTCCGTGAAGGTTGCCCAAAAGACTTTACCTCAAAGGCCTGAAAGGTCAATCCGACATAGTAGTCTTCTGACACTGTTATTTTCCACACACATTCCTTCATCGGTCTGTAGTCATCAGGATAATTAGGAGACTGAATCTGTCCCTCGTTTTTACGTATCTCACCTCCACAGATTGCTGAGGGCAAAAATAATCAAATAAATAAACCCAGAAGTGCCATTCCGTTTTCATTTTCTTCTGAGATAACATTTTAGTTCAGTGCCTGTGGCTGAGTACATAAAGACCAGGTTATAAAAATCAAAGCTGGCTGGTTGTACTGTCGTAAATATTTAGATGGCAAAAACGTAGTCAGTTAACTATAAATATTAGAGAACAGCAGGGGACTATAGGATTTTTTTGGTCACTATTTATTTACATCTTTATAAAAGAACATTTTTTTTTAACTTTTAAAAACCTTTGGAGATTTTGTAAATGTATTCTATGTGACAGAATATTCTATCATATTCTGTGTGATTTCCTGAACTGGTTCTTACAGTCTTTTGACCTTAGGTAAAATAGTTGATCAAGAGAGACGCTCCACAGAACTCTCTGGGCCTCTGGCAGTAGGCTAGCATCATGTGCTCAACATCTGTGGCCTCATCCAAATCACCCTCTTCATTGCCATACAGTTAATCTCTAAAACAAAATGCTTCCGTTTATTCAAAAGTTTAAGGGAAGCAGAAATCTTCTGTCTTCCAAATTACCTAAACTCGTGTTCTAGCAGAGGCAGGAGTAAGAAAGGTCTCTTCAGCCCACAACCTGGCAAGAAAAGGGCTGCTTTTAAAGCCCGGACACACAATGCCAGTTTATTGTTTTAGAGAAGTATAGGACAAAGCATCTAGTAAATTCTCCCTTGAATGCTGACTCTCCCACGTAGACAAAGCATGCCCTAGAAATGTGTACAATTGCTTTCTGTGCAGTTTCCTATGACAGAGAATTTCAGCAGTATAGGGACCAAATAGACACAAATCTAGTACAAAGGAAAAATCATAATTTCTTCATGACATTTTAATACTATCATGGAAACAAATGGAAATTTAAGAGCTCTTGTGCCATTTTCCTCTCACATACCCCTGCATACATTTATATGCTACTCTATCACTGGTATCAAAAAACAGGTTCTTCTTGCAATTTAAATGGACTGAGTAGTTTTCTTAAAATCAGTCTTGTGGATATTATAACCCAGATTTAGAAAACTTCATAATTAAAATATGGTTACAATATCATTCTAATGACAATGAGAGAAAGGACATCTCTGCTAAGAGATCTAAGGGGAAGTAATCTCTAAAACTTAATGTGACTTGCCTTCATAGACAGCTGCAAAGCCTTTTCCCACCCAATTACTGCTGCTACGAAACTCAATCCACATTCTGCTGTCTGTAGAGGTAAGAACTTCAGGCAACTTGTCCCCACAGAATCTACCTAAAAGAAATAAAAGAATAAAGAGAGACTCCTAAATATGACTCTATATTCTAGTTGCTTTCCACTCTAGCTACAAATTTTATATATATATATATATATATATACACACAAATTATATATATATATATATATATAATTTTATGTACATATGTATGTACATATGTATATACACATTATATATAGCCTGACTTGGTTACTATACTCTATCCTGAGTAACTAGAGCTAGACGTATGCTTAATATTTACTTAATAAAGGTATCTAAATAAAATAATCTCTTCAAATCTATTTATAAAATACAGGAACATAGCATCCTCAGATTGACTGGCTGATGTCAGCATCATGGTCTACAGAATTAAGAAACAGCTAGTGCAAAAGACATATTTGTAAAAGGATGGACAATACATTAAGGTTGGGACTATTCTTTCATGGAGAACAGAAAAAGGTACAAATGATCTGAGATCAGAGTGGTCACTGTAGAGTATAGTAACTTGGTTAACGATGTGTTTCAGCCCGAAGTGGAATTCTTTGTCTACTTCGGCTCAATGACAACCCATCAGGGAGACCCACATACTGCTTCAAGGATCTTACACTACTGAACATATTCCATCTCATAAATAAAGTTATAATCTGTAGTGCAGTAGGCAGGTTGGCAAACAGGACCCGAAGACCTGGGTGTGAGTTGTGATTATTTTCTAATTGTGTATCCACAGGGGAGTATAATACCAAATGAATATAATAATACCTGTCATTCCTTCTTTCTTCCCTCAACCTTCTACAAGTATTTATTGGCTCGCTGTATGTCTGCTACTGGGCTTTAAATTTTCATATGAGGACAAAATGGTTAAATACAGCAATCCACACGAAATAATTTTACAAACAATACATTGTCACCCATTTTTGTGTGCCCCTGGCAGGGATGTCATACATAAGTTTAGTATATGAAAAAATGGTAGTCAACTTAAATTCATACTAAGAAACAACAGATGAAGAAGTGTCTTCCTAAATGGCAAAGTAAATTAGGGACATGCAAAAGAGAGTAGTGTTTCTTAAACTGTAATGTGCATAAGAAATGCCAGCGAGTATGGAAAGATACAGTCTCTAATTCAGAAAGAATGGAGTAGAACCTGAATATCTACATTTCTAGCAAGTGATTCTGATGTTGCCAATCTGATGGCTATACTTTAAAGATCAGGTCTTGGGGGAAAGAGTGCAAAAAACTTTCCACAGAAAACCACGATCAGGCTGAACCAGTCTGGTGAGCCACTTATATACTGAAGCATATACTGAAGCATACTATATACTTATAACATCCTAAAAAAGAAGTGTGCTTCAATACTTAGCTTTAGATTTGGTTCTTCAATATGAATTTAATGAAATGTGTTCTTATGAACACACGTACACACATAACAAACTGCTTCACCTAGACTAAGAAACTAAGTGTTCAAGACAATGTGTTCCTCAATCTGACTTATCAAACTAGTTCAACTCTTTATTTTTTCCTTATTTTTAAACACTTCTAGAATCTCTTGGACTTATTAAGGCTTTTAACACACTTTTGACTACAACAGCGTCCATTCAGCAGGTTTTAGATGTTAAGAAGATAGATCTGTATGGCACATAAACACAACTGAACAGAGCTACTCCTAAAAATAAAGGCATAGTTGCCATTTCAAAAAATGTATATAAAGAGAGAGTAGGTACACGCTCACAACAGCACTCACCTTTAAGTAAAACAGAAGGCAACAGTAAAGTGCCTCATGCAAGTTAATGGTGTGGTCTGTGGTTAAACTTTGGCAGCCGACTTTTGTAAGCACCAAATACGAGCTACAATTTATGATACAAAGTACAAATGCCTCTTCTCAGCCACAAAAAACTCTCTGAGAAGCAAAACTGTGACCCCTAGAGGAAGAGCTAACATGCGTGGCATAAGAAATCAGCCACCAAACATGTAGCTAACAGCTCACATTCTACTGCCTTAGCAAACAAAACAAACACTTATAAGCACGCTCATATAATCGATCTGGTTTCTGCATTAAAACAATAATGCTCAAATTAAAAATATATAGGCGAAAGCTATTCTAAATCGTTATACTCAGATCCAAGTATTTCCTCATAATGTAAGCTACTTTAAAATCAATCTACTTATTTGTATTTTTGCTGAGGTTGAAAAGAGTACAATAGAAATTAAAATGTGGACCCCATACATTGTTAACTCTAAGATAACTCTTGAGTGAATCTACTCTGGGGGGCACCTGGGTGGCTCAGTTGAGTAAGCATCTGATTTTGTCTCAGGTCACGAACTCACGGTTCGTGAGTTTAAGCCCCATGTCGGGCTCTGTGCTGACAGTTCAGAGACTGGACCCTGCCTGAGGATTCTGTGTCTCCCTCTCTCTCTACCCCTCCCCAGCTTGCACTCTTTCTCTTTCAGAAATAAATAAAAATTAAAAAAATTAAAACAAAACAAAACAATCTACTTTGGGCAGGACAGACTGTATGTGTGGCCACATAGAGGGTAAATACTCTCTTACCAAGGAGGGGCGATTTCCTCCAGCAGCCATCTCTTACTTCAATGTAGTCATACCAGCACAAGCTGCTCTTGTATAGGTCCATCGTGGTAAAATTTAAAACGATCTGCAAATTGGAGCAAAACGACACAAAGACGAAAATGATTGTTACCGCACAGGCTAATTTGATTGCTGGAGATTAGGAATCCAGGACTACAAAGAAAACAGATTCATAGCTAATTCTTTTTTTTTCTTTTTTCTGTTAGTATACCCTTAATATAGTTTCTTGACAAATGCCCCAAAGAAAGAAAATATTTTCTCATTCTCCTTGATGTCTGACAATATAGAACCACCATGTCAATAGTTAAACTAAACATTTTAGCAATCAAAGCCAAGTTTCTGTAGAAGTAGTTTAAACAATATTGAAACAAACAGAAATCTTTATTCAAATAGTTTGTTTTGAATGTTTTAAGATAAATATGACTTAAACCATGAGAAATTCTGATTTTGCCATGAATGTCTTCTTTTTAATAATTTATTTCAAAGACGACCAGTCAGACATCTATAATTATGTTAAAAATTACCACCATGTGCCATGTTCCAAGAACATAATATCATTGTGTATGCTGAAATGTTTTAAATACAGCTCTAAAATTTGAATTTGTCCATGTAAGTATAATCAAAGACAGATGTCATTATGCTTCTCTAGATCCAAGAATATATATTCAAAGACCTTTTAAGTTATAAGATCTTGCACATGACCCCTTATTTTGTACTTTGTTTTGAAGTGATGCTGCTTTTTGTGAAGATAATTCAGATAATTCAAGAACAACTCTAGGAAGGATAATTTTCTTACTGCTTTATAACAAGAGTTTATTTTTCAAATAATTAACTCTTCTTGATTACACTAAAAGTAGAGCCAAACTAACATGAGAAATATACCTACCTGAAGTAAAATTCACTTGGAAAATAGTTTTTTTATTCATAAAAACTCATTCTAAACTCTATTCTGCTTAAAGTATCTAAGATACTTGAGGTGTGTAGTAAACCTGCTTTTTACTCCAGAAGCTGAAATGGACTTTGGCCCAAAGTGACCAATCATGAGTATTTAAATAAATGCTTCTAATCTAAAACTATAGCTTGTAATAACATTTAAAGAATCCTTTGGTGATAATATAAAAATCTGAATGTAAGGGTACTCTCGAGCTCAAGAAATGAGTAAAATATATAAAGAAGCAATCAATGCTAAGTCCATATTACAGAAGAGTACCACCATTTTTGTGTAAGAAAACATATACTTCTCCCCTTTCTTGAATATAATACTTAACATACGTTAAGTAATATAACTTGAATATAATACTTAACGTATGTTAAGTAACTTAACAACATAAGAAAGAAACTATGGCAAATCGATCTTTTTTTAAAGATTTTTAAAATACCTTTTGATAGTTTATTTATTTTAAGAGAGCAAAAGAGAGAGAAAGAGAGAGAGAGAGAGAATCCCAGACAGGCTTCAACTGTCAGCATGAAGCCTGATGTGGGGCTCAAACTCATGAACCAGGAGATCATGACCTGAGCCGAAGTCGGACACTTAACTGACGGAGCCACCCAGGCGTCCCTATGTCAGATCAATCCAAAACTAACTTATTTCTTCCAAGAATTGAAGATATAGCATAACAATAAATATTTCTCATGGCATCTTCTATTTCAGCAACACAATGATCGATGAAACTGTACGCCAACATTGATGATAATTGCCCATATACTCATTTTATAGAGATAGAAACTAAGAATCTAACTATAATGAAAGTCTGTACTTTATAATGGCATTAACATTTCACCATTAAATTCGACCTTTTTTGGTTTCCTTAAACGTGTACTTTCTTAATTCCAAAGAGATGAAAGTAGAGGCACACTGTTCTGTTTTTTAATGTAATACAGTAAGTGTAGCATAACTTGGTTTTATTTAATTGTTCATTTATTTCTATCTTATTTATAGTTTCTCCTTTTCTCCTTTTTCTTTTCCTTCACCTAATTTTATCAATCAAAATATTCTCAAAAATGTTACAAAAATTTCCAAAATATCCAAGGACACAGGACTGATCATGTTTTTCTTTCTTTTTCGGTACTCAACATTCGATTATCAAAATACATAGTTTCGAACGATTTTTTTTCTGAGGCTCCCAATACGTTTCGACTCCATCTCTGAATACCAATGCAACATTAGGTTATTCTTACGACATAATTGAGAAATGATTTCTGGTTTTTCTCCTTAATTTTGTATTTACTTTAAGCCTGCTACAAATGCAAAACACTACCACTGCCTGATATTAGGTTTCATTCTACATTTGTGTTTTCTCTACAGCAACCACCAGGGATTCGAATCTGTAGGATCATATAAGAACTCAGTTATTATAGTAAAAATGGCAAAACTAGAATTTAGACACAAACAGTAGACCCTAAGGCTCATTTTATGGTTTCCTTCTTGGATCTAAAGGTGGATTTTATAATGGTGTGCAAATAGTATCACTTCCTCTTCTAGGAGGGAAAGAAATCAGCTAAATTGGAAGTATGTATATCGTCAAATTGTATTCAAAATTGAAACAATGTGGTTGGATTGCTAACAAGTAGTTAATATTTGAAGTTCGGAACACACAAACACACACACACACACACAGTTGGAAGGGGATAACTCTAAACAGAAAAGTTTCCTATCTTGTTTTCAATCTTCTATTTTAAATGCCAAGCACTGTGGAGGAACAAAAATGGCCGATTTTAATATAAAACACAGAGTCCTTTAGAAGCAGAAAATGCAATAAAGATAGGTTTTCTAAAATCAAATCTTAGGGCTCTGACCTAGAAGTAAAATGCTGGCCTTTGACTAAGGTTGCTAGCAGAATCCATACTTGAACTGCAAATCAAAAGCACTTGGAAAATATCTGGTTGTCTTACATTATATTAGTTTATGAAATATGTTGCACCTTTTTTAAAGAATGATGAAGGAAAAACTACCTAGCACAATTATATAAATGTTTATTTCTTACTGTAAGTATCAATTTAGCAGTATCAATTTAAATTTAATCATGGCTCCCTTGGAACATGAGATTGAAGGAGATACAAGGAATAATTTTAAGATTTCCTGTGATCTGTTATGAATCTTAGTTGCTAAGTTAAATTGATACAATTGCTGTGGAGTTTGCTTATTAATACTTTGTACAGAGTACAGAGTCTTGAAGAAAGGCAGATCAACAGACAAGGGACTGGATGCCTGCATATCTCCAGAGAAAAAAATAATCAAAAAACTACTGTCAGCATAATGAAGACATTACTGACTACCTACACTAATTCCATGAGCACCACAGAAGGACTAATTAGAATAACGTTTATACCTTACAGTGCTGAGGATGAGGAAGACACAAATGTTATCAATTAGACTGATATCATTAAATGGCTTTTTAGAAAAAAATATTAGAATCAAAAGCGGTAAAATAAAATAGATTTCTGGGTTCCAGCCAGAAGAAGCTTGGAAAAACCTAATTATCTCTAGCGGGACTATAGGTTTCTTCTCAGGAATAAGACTAAGGGGTGAGAAGATCAGTAAACTATCCCCCATGGGTCAAATCCAGCCTTCAGTCAGTTTTTGTAAAAGTTTGTTGGACCCATTCCTTTACATATCGTCTGTGATTGCTTTTGCAATATGATAGAATTTAACATTTGAAACAAACTGTATGAACTGCAAAGCCAAAGATATTTACTGTATATCCTTTCCAGAAAAATTTGCAAACTCATGGAATAATTGATCATTACGCTTTCGTTCAGCCCTGAATTGTATCATGCCAAAGGGAAAAAATTTACATCTTTTTTTCTGCAACTGAAAGCTATTTATGACTGGGCATCAGAGAGCATGGGTTCAGGTTCTAGCTTCTTGGTTTGCTAGTTTACTTAAACTTTCTTAGTTTGAATGTATTTTCTTACCATAAAAGCCCTGGAGGCCACAATATCAAGCTGGTCTCAGCAGAGTTCAATCAGAAGGATTTAATTGGGTAATGTTAGCAAACCACTAAGGTAATCTGAAAGCATTGTTAAGATTCTCATGTATTAATATTTTCATGGTAAATATAAATCCTCACAATATAAATCCTGAAGACAGTTATCAAATAAATACAACTACTGACCCAATTTACTTAATCCAACTATGCTGGGAAACATAAAAATATCAGCTTAATTATAAGGTTTCACAGGAAAATCAACACATTAAAGTAAGGGATTCTTACTTTAAAATCTAAAGAATAGACAGGAGAACCTGGGGCCTTGGCTCAAGTCCCTGCTTTACAACAAACTAGTTGTATGAGTCAGGTAGATCCCTAATTCCATCAGGGATTTATTATATGACAGGTGAAAAACAGGCATTGGATTATGACATAAAGGTAATTTCTCTACTTAAAATTATATGATAATACCCGGATTTTGACATTTTGATGTGTCATTACCAACTACTCAGAGGAACATTTTTCACACCTCCTCTTCCTTAATTCCTACTCCACTCCATACTTAATCAATTCCAATTTGCACAATTCCCCTAATGTTCTCCCTCCATTTTCACTGACCTTGTTCTCCATACCTCTTTGCATTAAGTGAAATAATTTCAAAAGCTGTGTTTGGTTTTCAGGTTCACTGGTCTCTAATTCACCCTACCTGTATGGCCACTTTAATCCCTTCAAAGTTGGGTACCAGTGGCTTCACATTCAACTCAACATAAATTTCTAAGCCTGGACGTCACGACTCTAGGGTCATAACCCACCACTGCTGCCTCATCTTTCACTACCTCAAACACAGAATCTTCATCCCACCCATCCCTGACTTCTTGCCGTTGTGTCCTGAAAAAGCACCCCCAATTCCAGCACTCCTTTATTCAGGGTGTACATAATTCCTCCCAGGACACCACTCTCACTTTCCCTATTTCTGGAATCCCTTTATACCCTTCAAAGTCAGTATCAAAAGTCTAGATCTCTCAAGAAGATCTGAGCTCTCCTATCTCAGCATTTCCACTTTGCTTGCTTCTTATTTGTGGTTTTGTATGATTAAAAAGAGACTTGATTTATTTAATTATTCTCATGTATTATTTTTCATTATCTTATTTTTGATTTATGTACTCAACACCACTTTTCCAGAAAAACAAAACAAAACAAATCACTTATGTTTTCTTCAGAAAAATATGAAGTGTAAGTTTAATTTTTTTTTACTTAAAAATGATTTCATTATTATTTATTTAAAAAAATTTTTGCCCAACTTATTTGAAAAATAATCTTTATAAACAAATATATGACAAGTCTTTTTTGCCCTCAAGCACAGTTCTGGTCTTTTTAGTTTCTTCTATGGATTCAGAAGCCTATTTTGATATTGCCACAGAGTATGAATTACCAAAGCTCCATAATGTTTTTCTATCATCTTACAGTGCAATCCACTTTTCTTCATTTTTTTCTAACTTGCCTTGGTTAGTCCAACCCTTAATATTTTATAAATAACCTCTGAAATAATTGGGTATAGGTATAAAACAAAAATCTATTGGAAATTTACTGCAATTACATTAAAGCTATACATTAATTTGGCCTACTTAAAATTTTTTAAACATTTAGAAAAAAAAAGGGTGGTTCAGTCAGTTAGGTGTCCGACTCTTGATCTCAGTTCAGGCCTTGAGTTTAAGCCCCACATCGGGCTCTGCGCTGGACATGAAGCCTACTTAAAAATAAATATATAAGGGCACCTGGGTGGCTCAGCCATGATCTGGTGCTCAGGTCATGATCTGGCAGTTTGTGAGTTCAAGTCCCAGCTGTTCAAACTGTGCTGACAGCTCAGAGCCTAAAGCCTGCTTTAGATTGTGTGTGTGTGTCTCTCTCTCTCTGCCCATCCCCTGCTCACACTCTGTCTCTCTCAAAAATAAATAAATATTTTAAAAAACTAATAGATTAAATAAGTAAATATTTTTTAAAAAACCCTATATATTTATTTGGGAAAAACTGACAATTTTAATATATCCTGACATATGATACATATCTCAACATCCTGCTACATGACAAGTTAGTTTTTTTAGTCCCACATTAAAGCCTTCAGTTTTTAAACTCTGTTCCATTTTAACATATTTGTTTTATCTGATCAACTTAAGTGTGTTTTTTTAGTTGATTCTTCTGAATTTGTAAAAAGATAAAATATATTCTCTATAACTAAAGAAAAATTTAATGATTAGGTCTGCCAATTGCAAATTGTGTGGTGTCAAGGGGGTTACTCAATCCTTTCTTAAGTTCAACTTCTTCATGTATAAAATAGAGATAATTACAATACTAAACCCGATAGGGCATGAGAAGTTTAACACGGTACCTGGCATAGTAAATACTCAATAAATATTAGTTTCTTATATTTACTAAATTGAAAACATTCCTGCTATGCTTAATTCATCACGTTGTCATTCAAAATACATATTGAACTCTAGTGTTGCCAGCATTTATGAAATTTTTAGCCAGCTTTTTCTTTCCATTTTGATACAATTATTTGACAAAATAATAGATTTTATAATACTGAACTACCCTCATAATACTGAGCCAAAACATTTGCAATCTTGTAAATTATGTGGCTTGATTTCATTTGATTAAATTTATACAACATTCATGTTTTTATATTCATATGTAGGGCGCTTGACAATTTTTTCATATGTGTTGTGTATGCCTATCAGAATTTTACTAGTTTAGTAACATAAATGGAGAGATTACACATTGTTATACAATGCACTTAAAATGCATTTTATTACATGGGAGAAATCTCGAGATTTTAGAATTTGAAAAAACTGCCATGAGAAATCATCTGCAAACAGCGTAATTTTATAATAACTTCTGTAAACTTATTTTATATGGTTATAATTTATTCAATTTTTAGGTCTCATTAAATCACTTTTGGTATCTTCAATTTCCAGGATCCTACATTAAGAAATATTTCAAATGAAAATATTCCTGCCGGGGTGCCTGGGTGGTTCCATCAGTTAAGCATCTGACTCTTGGTTTCAGCTCAGGTTATGTTCTCATGGTTCATGGGATCAAACCCTGTGTCGGGTTCTGCAGTGAAGAACTTGTTTGGGATTCTCTCTCTCTCCCTTTCTTTCTACCCTTCACTTGCTTGCATTCGTGTGCGCTCTCTCTCTCAAAATAAATAAACAAACATTAAAAAAAAGAAAGTATTTCTGCAAGTTTTGATATGTCGCAAAGTTAAACGTATAGCCAATTATATACAGTGAAACTACATTATCATGAATTCAAGTAAAAAAAATATTTCACATTTCCAAACAGAAAAAAATACTTCCCAAAAATGCTAATAAAAAAATAATCTAAAGTATAAACCATAGGCAGGACAAAAATGAGCCTTAATGGAAGTCCGAAATGCAAGAAGAAATAATGAATAAAAGTATTTGATAAATCTTCAAATGCTATTGAGAATGAATACTCATGTACAAGAGAATGAAGTCACCTTTAACTTAAGCCATATGCAAAAATTAATTCAATAATGAATTAAAGACCTAAATGCAAAACCCAAAACTGGAAGAAAGCATAGAGGAAAAGCTTCATGATTCAATGATTTCTTGGATATGGCACAAAAGCACAAGCAAAAGAAGCAGGAAGAGTTAAGCGGTGCTATGTCAAACTAAAAGGCTTTTTTGCGAAACAAATAATCAACACGTTAAAAAGGCAACTACAGAAAAGAAGAAAATATTTGCAAATCATATATCTCATAAAGGGTTAATAGTCGGAATATGTAAAGAAATCCGAAACTCCACAAGAAAAAATAAAAGAATCCAGCTAAAAAATGGGCAAAACACTTGAAGATAACATTTCTCCAAAGATGATATACAAATGGCCAAAAAGCTTATGAAAAGATGGTCAACATCACTAATTATCAGAGAAATGCAAATCAAAACCAGAATGAGAGACTCAGTAGGTAGAGCATCTAACTCCTGATTTCAGCTCAAGTCATGATTCCATGGGATCAAGCCCCACGTTGGGCTCCATGCTGAGCACGGAGCCTACTTAAGATTCTTTCTCTCCCACTGCCCAGTCCTCTGCTTACAGGTGCACTCTCTCTCTCCCTTTCTCTCTCTTTAGGGTTACTGGAGGGGTTCTGGGAGGGGGGATGGACTAAATGGGTAAGGGGCATTAAGGAATCTATGCCTGAAATCATTGTTGCACTATATGCTAACTAATTTAGATGTAAATTTAAAAAAATAATAAAGTTAATTAAAAAAAAGAAAAAAAAAAGAAAACCCCACAATGAGATATTACCTCTGACCGAAAAGGATGGTGACTTCCAAAACAAACAAACAAACAAACAAACAAACAAACAAAAACAGAAAACACTACATACTGGTGAAGATGTGGAGAAATTGGAACCTTTCTACATTGTTGGTGGGATTGTAGAATGATCTGACCACTGTGGGAAACAATATGGAAATTCTTCAAAAAATGAAAAACAGAACTACCAAATTATCCAACAATTCCACTTCTGGGAATATATACACAAGAATGGAAAGGACTGTCTTGAAGAGATATCTACATACTCATGTTCATAGTAGCACCATTGACAATAGCCAAAAGATGGAACCAACTCAAATGTCTATCAATGGATGAACGGATAAACACATGCGGTCTATACATATACTGGAATATTATTCAACCTTAAAAAGAAATAAAATCCTGTCACAAGCTCAAACATAGTTAAACTCTGAGACCATTATGCTAGATGAAATAAGCCAGTCACAAGAAGACAAATACTGTAAGCTTCCACTTATGTGAGGTATTTAAAGTAATCAACCTCACAGAAACAAACAGAATAGTGTTTGCCAGGAGTTGAGGGGTGGGGAAAATGGACTTGGTTAAAAGGTACAGAGTTTTAGTTTTGCAAAATGGAAATGTTCTGGAAATCACCGTCATAACAATGTGAATGTACTTAACACTACTGAACTGTACACTTAAAAATAGTTAAGGCAGCAAGTTTTCCACGTGTTTTTACCAGAATAAAAAAATTTGGTAAACATCTGTGTATAGTTTCACAAATGTTAAGTGCAAAAAAACAATAATATCTCATTTATGTCAGAATGAAACAAACTGGAAGAAAAATACAAAAATAACAGCATCTAAAAATGAAGATAATGAGAATTGTAATCTTTTTTTAGGATATTTTTATGGTTTGGGAGAAGGATAAAAATACTAATTAAATATGACTCCATTAAAAAGACTGCTAGAGTGGTGCCTGGGTGGCTCAGTCAGTTAAGCGTCTGACTTCGGCTCAGGTGATGATCTCACAGTTCGTGGGTTTGAGCCTGGTGTCGGGCTCAGCGCTTACAGCTCAGAGCCTGGAGCCTGCTTTGGATTCTCTGTCTCCCTCTCTCTCTGACCCTCCTCCACTAATGCTCTGTCTCTGTGTCTCAAAAATGAATAAACATTAAAAATATTTATAAAAAAAGACTGGTAGAAAAAGCGTACCAAATATAAAAATACACACTTAAAACTTTCAAACCAATAGAGAGAAAATAAATGAAACCATAAATTCAATACATAAAAAGGCAAAAAGTAAAATAAAAGAAACAGAGTGGAGCATACAGAATGCAAAAAAGAAATAATAATACATCAGTAATCACAATAAACGTAACTGCAATAAACACTCTAGCTAAAGACAAAACTAGCCATCATGAATTAAATAAAAAATAAAACCAAACTATTTGCTTTCTAAAAGGGACATACGTAAGACACAAGATCATAGAATGGCTGAATGTCTAAAGCAAGATGAATATATATCAGGCAAGAATATTAATCAAAAGAATGTGCATCCTTATTGATATCAGAAAAAAATAAGGGTATTGACCTAAATCATAACTAGAGATAAAGAAATTTAGTATATAATAACAGTTTGATTATCAAAAAGATGTTATATTCTAAACATAACATGTATATAAAATTTAATAATATAAAACAAAATATATTTTAAATAGTATTTATTTTAGAAAGTAAAGAGAAATTAGTAAGTCCTCTGAATACTGACAAATATTAGCATACCTTTCTATTTGATAGATGAAGTAAAAAATAATCATTAGAGAATATAACACTTCACAATTAAAACACTAATGCATATATAAAGAACTTTGCATCCAATTACTGCACAAAACACATTTTAAGAAATAATTACTCTTCATGAATATTGGCCACTTCCAAGGTCATCCTACCAGCCTCAAAATATTTCAGGGACTGACACCTTACATGCTATAATCTCTCATCAGAAGTGACTAGAGGGGAAATTAATAAGAAAAAGTTGATTGGAAAAACAACATATGTTTACAAATAAGAAAATGTATGTTACCAAAAAATATGTTGGTTGAGAAGAAATAATAAGAGACAAAGAAGAAAATGAGAATTGAAAAATAGCAAAAACACAGTGTCAAGCTAGTGAAATTCAGACAAAGTAGCTTTTAGAAGGAAATCTATAGCCTTGAAGATTTGTATTGGAAAAGAAAAAAATTCTTGGAATTAGTGAGCTAAACTTCCAACTAAAGAAGTGGAAAGAATAGCAAATAAACCCAAATTTTAAAGTAAAGAAAATAATAAAAACACAGAATGAAAAATGAGTTGATATTGTTCATTGACCACTTAATTGAATTTATTTGCCCATCATCATACACATTAAGAAAAATAATTTTAAAAGGTGATAAATGTGTTGATTTCTTCCTATTTGCAATATTTTGGAAAACACAGTTTTATTGGTACTCATACTGATAAGAAGAGTGAATTAACTTTGAATACTGATGGTATGGGTGCTGCAATTGGTTAGGAAGAACAATTTTTTTCCTGATACTATTTTGCTCTTATGAGTTGATTACATTTGATTAATCTTGTTCCAAAACTTTTCATATTCTATAATTTTATTTTCAAAATTATGTATAGTTTTAAACTTACTCTCATTTATTAGATGTTATATTTTGCTTTTCAGTACCTTTTTAAGACTGACTTTCATAATATATTCTCATAACACTTACTCAAAAATCTAAACAGAAATTGATCAACACCTGTAACTACATTATAACATAGAGTTTTAGTTCTTTTTTTTAAATTTTTTTCTTAATGTTTTTATTTATTTTTGAGACAGAGACAGAGCACGAGCAGGAAAGGGACAGAGAGAGAGGGAGACACAGAATCGGAAGGAGGCTCCAGGCTCTGAGCCATCAGCACAGAGCCCAATGCAGGGCTCGAACTCACAGACTGTGAGATCATGACCTGAGCCGAAGTTGGACACTCAACCGACTGAGCCACCCAGGCGCCCCAAGTTTTAGTTCTTAAACGGAAAACAACTGTATGAAGAATTATGTATGCATTCCTGTATTCCAAATGAGCTGTAACTTTTTATGTTTAAAACTCTTCACATCGCACGAATGTTTCATTCAATTTTCATTTTGAGTTTTTGCAACACCCTGGACAGCTCCATACTAATGATCCTCTTAGCATTCAATTATCAGGAATATCAAACTTTCTTTAACCTTAACTGAATTTTCACCAAAACTCTAAGTCTATTTGAATCATTCCAGATAAATCAGCCACAAGCAAATGATAGAAATTATTTAATAAGTACCAAAAATAAATATAAATATCAATACAATCTTGGTCTGGGAAGACTTTTAAGATTAGCATTCAAGACAGAATCCAGAAGTTAATAGATTCATTTATTTCCTTTCTGAATAATTTTTAAATGTATAACCAAACTAAATATAATAAGGGAAACTTTCTTCCTTTTCAATCCTTATTATGCCATGACTTCCATCAAAAATGTTGAAAAAGAAGTGGTGTGATAGAAATAAATACTTTCAGAATTTTCCCAAGAATAATGACATTTGCAGTAATTTTTGTCACTTTTCTTTCTGAGATTAATAAAGTATCCTATGCCTAGTTTGCTCAGGGTTTGTTGTTGTTAAATAAGTAATAGAGATTTCTTCTTGATTTAACTGGGAGACACATCTAATAGTGTTTGTGTATACACACATACACGCATATACATTTACCTTTGGTTTGGTACAGAGAATTTTACATCCATATTCAACTGTGAGTTTGGATTATAATTTCCTTTCTTATATTGTCCTTGTCAGGACTGCTATAAAGTTTTTGCTAGCCATATAAATAGCAGAATGGATCTTCCTTTTTTATTCCCTGGAAGAGTTTATATAAGATTACACCTATTTGAATGTGGGCTAGAACTCACAATTAATGCCATCTGAGACTGAATGTTCATTGCTGAAAAAGATCTAATAATTTGATTAAATAGGAATTCATCTTCTTTAGTGGTTATAGGAGTATTCAAGTTGTTTTTTCTTCTTGAGTTAGAAGTCAATAGTATTTTGTAAGAATTTTCCCATTTCATCTCCGTATTTAAGTTATTGGCATAATGTTAGGCGTCTAGAGCATCTATGGTTATGATAACCTTTTTATTCTGATTATTAGATAATTGTGCTTTCTCTGTTATTCTTTTTCTTGTTTGATCTATTTTCAACCATGTTCCTATTTTGCTAAGTTTTCTCAATGTACCAACTTTTTCAGACTTTATATAATGCTATTTTCATCTCATTAATTTTACCTTTTTCTATTACTTCCTCCATTATGTACTTTTCTGTTTATTTTACTACTCTGTTTCTAGTCACTCAAAAGGGATGTCTAACTCATTAATTTAGGGCATTTTTTATTTGCTAATGTGAGCATTTAAGTTGTGAATTTCCTTCTAAGTACTGCTCTAGTTGAATCGTACAGACTTGCTATTCAGTATTTTTGTTGCATTATAGTTGAAAATAATTTCTCATCTTCCCTATAATTGCTTCTTAGTTGAACTGGATATCTGATATATATTTCTTAACTTTGAAATGTGTGGGATTTTTCTAGTTATCTAATACTTATTTTTAACTTAATTTCATTGTGCCTGAGAACATAGAATCTGTATTATTTCAACACTTTTAGAGCATTTACCATTTTTTAAACTAAATTTTTCAGAAAGTTCCCAGAGTTTAAACAATTGCCATTATAAAATTTTTGAGTTTTCAGTCTATTATTTGAAGAATCAAATAACAATAAAAAATAAAGCAAATTATATTTAAAAGAAGATGAATCTTCATATTTATATAAGACTAAATGAGAACTCTCGATGGTATGCACTACCTTCTCCCCTGGGGTCACTGAAACTCTCCAGATGCAGTGTGTATAAGAAGGATAGCCATTTGGAAATCCTGGAGAGGAAAGGTTGCCGTTGGATTCTTGAAGGGTTTCTCCACATGCTAAAAGGAAAACAAAAAAAGATATATATATTTGGTTTTTTAAAGAGGTAAGGTCACTCTTTAATTTTTATGAAAGACACGGACACCATAAACAAAGCCCTGAGTCTTTTGTTGTTAAACAAGAATGTATACTTGTACACTATAAAGACTTTTTGTTTCTAAGTTTCTTCTTATGGCTCTATTACCAGGATTTCAGCGTACTTAATGGAATCATTAGGGCTAACCATAAAACAAGATTAAGAGATAAATAATATGGCATTCATAAATTTCCTCCTCATGGGGACCTTCCTCATTCATTCCTGAGGAATCCATAGGTCACCCATACTCAGATTCAGGCCAGTGGGTATCTGGCTGATGTAGCTATGGGATCACATGAAACATTATTAATATTTTCAGTATAAAGTGAAGCTCAGTTTAATAGCAAATATCACATCAAAGTTGACAACAGAGAAATCTTAAATAATCACTAGAAGACAACCAATAAACGTGGTATCTAAATGTCATACACAATGAAAATTTTTCTCAAACTGAAAAAAATTGAAAGGGTAAAAACATTAAGGAAGATTAAAAGTTTCCAACAAGATGTAGACATTTATTTACTCTTTCATTTCTGTTGATCATAAGTAAAAATTGCTGGGAAAGCAATTATGTTTTCCTCTTACTAAGGCTGTCTAATTTCTTGGAAGTAATTATCAGTCAACTGAAAGAACAAATTATCAGCTGCTCAGCCTCAAGATCTGTGTGATTGACATCTCTAAGGCCATTTCAACAAAGATACAATTAGTTCATTGGTTCAGGTTAGTGGTCAGAATCGTTCTACAATGGGTTTTCCTGTTGCTTTTGTAAGACATAACATGTGCCATATGAACCTAGGCTGCTTAATTCAAGAATAATTCCTCCACTGCAGCCTGTCATCTTTATAACCTTCACTCAATAACTTAAAAAAAAACTCCCTCCTCTCTGAAGGAGACTAAAATCAGACTGAGATATTACCATATTATAGAGTCATAGCTACCAGCAGGTGAACTCTCGTCTCAACAAATCCTCCATAAATAATAAATGGTTTTGCATATCTTAAGTTAAATGAAGAAAGAAAGACGGTGACTTTGCAAACAAAACAGAGCTGTAAAAAGTCTGATATATAAATATTTATTTGAAAACATAGATATTAAGTTTGCACAACAAAATACATTTTAAGTGGAAGTAAGCAGTGTTTATTCTGATGAATAGGCAGATAAAAGCAACTTTAGAATAAAATAACAATGCTCAAGGTCAAATACATAATTCAGCACTTTCCATGAATCATGTAAGGGCTCTTGATAAATGTAACATTACAAGAATCCTTAGAAAAATGAAAATTTATTAAGATTTTATTAATGCAAACAATGCACTTCTGAGTAGGATCAGTTCAGATGCTAAATAATCATTTGGGAGTCGAGTGTGTGTCAATGAAAAAAACTATAATTCATAGCAGTATAAAAATAAATTCTTTAATGATTAAAAACTACACTAAGCCACACAGAATGCTGGTACTGGATTTAGTAAGTGGAAATAAATCAATTAAGTATATTTCATTCATAGATGTACACAAATAACACTGTTCTGATAAATAGATAAAACGGAAAACGCTATAAAGTGAAAATAACCAGAATACACAATTTAATTCAAAATATTAAGTAAATTTGGGGCAACTGGGTGGCCCAGTTGGTTGAGCATCCAGCTCTTGATTTTCAGCTCAGGTCATGATCTCATAGTTCATGAGATAGAGCCCCACATGGAGCTCTGTGCTGAGAGCACAGAGCCTACTTGGGATTCTCTGTCTCCCTCCCTCTGCATCTCGCCCACCCCACATACACACACACGTGAACTCTTTCTATCTCTCAAAATAAATAAACTTTAAAAATATATGTTAAGTAAATCCATTATATAGTACTTGCTCATAATGCCTATAACTGTTTGTGCATTTACCTCAGTAAATGTGGTTGTCCCAGGCTACCTGATCCCTACTACAAAAGATATTTCACTTTCCCCAGCCATACATTAATTAATGCTCAGGTGTAAAAAGCAAAGTCTATTATTAAAAAACTAAAGGAAAATCAGCAAGAAAAAAAAAGTGGCACTACTAAGTTAAAATGCATTGTCGGTTCATTTACTCAACAAAGTCCATGGATGAGAAAACTAAGTTTTAGTTATGGCATTACCACTTATTAATTATGCCATACAATTAAGTCACAAAAGTTTCAGCTTCAGTTTTCTTTTGTTAAGTGGTCATCTTATTAACATATACTTAATAAAGTTGCTTTGTAGGGGTCAAATGTTATTATGCCCTGAATCCTCTTAACCCATAGAAACCTCTTCCAGGAAGATTGTGGTCTAAAGGGTTTGAATACATGTTTGAACTTAATATGTCATATTTAGGAGGGAAAAAAAGACATAAAGAAATATAAACAGGCAAATTATTATTATAACTGTCCTAATAAAAATTACTGTAAAACTAAATATAATTCAGAAATTAAACTTCTATCTTTGTAGGCAGATGACACAATCTTAAAGTATAAAACAGTAAACATTCCACATACACATAAAACTGTTAGAACTAATAAACAAATTCAGCAAAGTTGCAGGATACAAAAAATCAGTTGCATCTCTATCCACCAACAACAAACAATTTCAAAAGGAAATTAAGAAAATAATCCTATTTATAATAGCATCAAAAATAATAAAATACTTGGCAATAAACCAATGAGGCAAAAGACTTGTACACTGTAAACTACAAAACACTGCTGAAAAAAAATTAAAGATAACACAAATCAATGGAATGATGACCTGTATTCATGATTGGAAGACATGGTATTGTTAAAATATCCATATTACCCAAAGCAATCCACAGAGTCAACACAATCTCTATCAAAATCTCAATGGCATTTCTTGCAGGGAGAGAAAAAACTAAATCCTGATATTCACCAAGAACCACAAACCCACAATAGCCAAAACACTCTTGAGAAATTCTAAGCTAGTCTCCCACTTCCTGACTTTAAAACATATTACAAAGCTACAGTATTCCAAACAGTATGATACTGGCATAGGAGAGAACAGACAGCCCAAAAATAAACCCATGTATATATATATGGTCAAATGATCTTCAACAAGGGTGACAAGACTATTCAATGGGGAACGGATAGTCTCTTTAACAAATGGCATTGAAGAAACCAGATATACACATTACAGAAGAATGAAATTGGACACTATTCTTATACCATACACAAAAATGAACATAAAATGAATTAAACACTTAAATGTAAGACCCAAAACTATAAAACTTCTAGAAGAAAACAGGTGAAAACCTTTAGAACAGTAATTCTGGCAATGATTTCTTGGATACGACACCAAAAGCACTGGAAATAAAAGTAAAATGGACAAGTGAGACTACATCAAACTAAAATAGCTTCTGTGCACCAAAGGAAATAATCAACAGAGTGAACGACAACTTTCTGAATGGGGGAAAATATTTGCAAATCATATATCTCATGAGGGGTTAGTATTCAAAATATATGAGAAACTCATACAAGTCAATAGGAAAAAACAAAACCCAATTTAAAAATGGGCACAGAAGCCATATAAATGATCCACATGCATACGAAAAAAAAATGCTCAACATCACTATTCATCAGGGAAATGCAAATCAAAACTACAATGAAGTAACACTTCACATCTGTTAGGATGGCCATTATCAACAAACAAACAAAAACAGAAAATAAGAAGTATTTGCATGGAAATGGGAGAAAATGTAGCCTTTGTGCACTGTTGGTAGACATATAAAATAGTGGAGCCACCATGGAAAACAGTGTGGAATTTCCTCAAAAATTATATATATATAATTCCCAAACGATCCAACAATCCCACTTCTGGGTATTTATTCAAAAGAATTGCAAACAGGATCCTGAAAAGACATGCATGCTCCTGTATTCACTGCAGCATTATTCACATTGGCCAAGAGACAGAAATACTCTAAACATCCATCAGTAGATGAATGAATAAAGAAACTACGGTATATACATAAAACAGAATATTATTCAGCCTTAAAACAAAGAAATCTGTCATATGCTACAAAACAGATAAATCTGGAGGACATTATGCCAATGTCAGTTACAGAGACATTACAGTTACGGAGAGATAAGTACTGCATGATTCCATTTACACGAGGGTTCTAAAGAGTCAAACTCATAGAAGTGGAAAGTGGAATGCTTGTTACTAGGGGCTGGGGAAGAGGGAAATGAAGAGCTGTTGCTCAGTGGGTATAGAGTTTCAATCATGCAAGATGAAAAAGTTCTGGAGATCTGCTGTACAACCATGTGCATAGAGTTAACAGTATTTACTGTGCAACTACAAATTCGGTAATAAGATAGATCTCATATTATGTGTTTGTTTTGTCAAAATAAAAAACAATTAGTAACAAAAAGGCAGTTAAACTTCTAAGTACTTTATCATAGGATTAATTTCACTTCCGAATCAGGTAATTCGCATATACCTTATTGTTCCAGAATAGAAAATTGTGTTTAAATTGTATAAATGCTATTTGTATTGTGTTTTGTTGAACAATTATTACAAACTCTTTTCCTATTAATTACATGCTTAAATTTGCAGCTGTCTTCACTTCCATCTACAGATACTGTCCTTATCAAATGTCTGTAATATTATCAAATACCAAAGATTGAGAACTTAACTTTCTCCATATTCCATAAGATCACAATTATAATTTTATTAAGGTTACAGAAAACATAGGTAGATATACACAATAATTTCTTTTAGATAAATCTCTTCCCAAAGGAACTTGACAAATTCTAGATTAGGGGAAGAAATAAAATTGTATCCAATCAACTTAGTACTACCTAATTAACTTATATTTACATCCGTAAGCTTTTAAATATAATAAATAAAATGTGGGTTTAAAATGACTTTAAGACAAGGAAATGCTAAAAGGAATCCTAAGTCACCTGAGAAATAATGTGAGATTAATTACTCCAGTTATGTTATTTCTTAAAATGTTTTATTTTTGAGAGAGAGAGACTCACACTTGCGAGCGGGGGAGGGGCAGAGAGAGAAAGGGGACAGAGGATCTGAAGCAGGCTCCATGCTGAGAGCAGCAAGCCCAATGTGGGGCTGGAGCTCACAAGTGGGCTCAAACTCACCGTGGGGCTCAACCTCATGGGGGGTTCGAAGTCATGAATCACAGGATCACAAGATCACAACCTGAGTCGAAACCAAGAGCCTGGTGCTCAGCCCACTGAGCCACCCAGGTGCCCCTAATTACTGAAATATTTTAAAGCACATTTCAGTAGTAACTACCTAGCCTAGTCTGAATCACCCTTTAAAATGAAGCATAAGCGCCCACTCCAAGGGGCCATCCTCCCCCAGTGTGCACTCCTCACAGAACTGCAGTAGCATCCTTTAAGGATGAGAGTTACTTCCTCACCAAGTGATATCGTCTGTGTGATACCCCAGAGGCTCAGCCATTTGTGTGTGTTGTCTATGCTTCCTCTTCTGTGGCCACAGCATCTGGCACGGTGCCTTTCACGGGTTAACGGTGACTCATTCATTCATACAGCAACTATTTATTGAGCACTTAATCTACATCAGATTCAGAACAACGAAAGGGAAACCCCAACTCCAAGCCCACGACAGCTTATACTCTAGTGTGGGAAATGGCAAATGAACTGATGATTAGATGAGTAAGATACAAAGACCAGGATCAAATAAGGCATTTACCGCAGTAGAGTCCTGGGAGACCAGAGAGTCTTTAAGGAGGAGGTGACATAGGAGCTGAATCCTCAATATGAGCTAGGATTTACCAGGATGCAGTTGCCAGCCTTCTGGCTGGAGGAAGAGGCCAGAGGCAAGCATACAATGGTGTCAGGAGCGTGACAAAGTAGAGGTGACAAACGAGGCTGTAGAGGAACTAACTAGAGAAAACACTCAGGGAAGAGTGGAAAAAATCTTGAAGTGACATAATGGAAAGGAAATTAGCCTTTATCCTACCAATAGGCAGAGCAACATTTGCATGTTAAACAGCCACTTTAGGAGCTCCTGGGTGGCTCAGTCATTTAAGCATCTGACTTAGGCTCAGGTCGTGACCTCAGGTTCCTGAGTTCAAGCCCTGCATCGGGCTCTATGCTGACAGCTGGGAGCCTGGAGCCTGCTTTGGATTCTCAAAACTAAAATAAATAAACATTTTTTTTTTAAAGCCACTTTAACAGAAACATGGCCAGAGAAATAAAGAGATGTAAGAATGGAAGCAAGAGGTGAATTAGGAGGCATTGCAGCAATCCGGACAAAAGCGGAGGTTCCCTGGACTAGGGGATGTGCAAGAATGCAAGATTTTAGGAAGGCAGCAGGACTGACTCACTGCAAGAAGTGAGGGAGGAACGAGGTGAGAATGCTCACCACAGTTCTGGCTTCGGCTGCCTGAGGACCTCTGCACGGTACCATCCACGGAACTAGGGAATGTTTACAGGGAGATGAATAAATGAGGCCACGAATAAATGCGGGAAAAAATGGCTGAGTTAATTCGTTTGCATGTGGGGCAATATTTTAGCCAAGAATTGTGTATATACAAGCCTGTATAGGAGGTATATATTACCTGGAATCTCAGAAAATTAGATGAGGAACCAAGAGATTAATGTTTGGCAAACTGCCAAGAACCTTATATCAATTTTAAAGGTAAATGTAATGAAACAAATGTTTAAAGCAGTGTGAAGTTTTTAATATTCAGACTCTATGCTTGCTGAACCTGGCCTTCCATCCCTAAAACCTCCACACAAATGCGCATCCATAGACAGGGATATCCTGCACACATGCTGTGTGTGTACCAGCCCTGAGAGCTTTTAAATCTGTGAACACGGACTGTACGTGTGCTGATGTGTGAATACGTACACGCTTCTATGTAACAAAAAAGATTCTAATCCTCAGAAGGCTCTTTCTTTTTACATAACCATTTATTTTATATTTTTCCTGATTTGATTATGTTACTTGACATATTTAGTTGGGGAAGATTTACTGAGAGAATATTAGGGTTGATGGTGGGTATAAGTACTAAGTAAAAAAAAAAAGGGGGTAAAAGGGTTATGGCACTAGATAAAAACTAAATTAAGAGAAAATGCAAATGAAGACCAGTGACTGTTAAACAGTTTAGAAATAAAAAAGGAAAGGAAATCCTATGATTAGATCAAAGTAGAAAAATACACTGAGAAAATGAGAATCACAAGGAAAACAAAGAGAGAAACAATAGCACACATTACTGATTTATGAAGAGAAGAATATCCACTCCAACTCATGTGCCCTAGAGAAGATCTCCTTCAGAAGCAAACTGCTGATTACTGGCATAAAGGGAAGATGAAGAGTATAATGATGATAATAATAATAATAATAATAATAATAATAATAATAATAATAATCCACCACTACATGGGTGTATCTGGTCCTGACAGGATGTAGGATGCAAAGGATTTTAATGACAGGTGTTGAAAGCAGCATTAGTGGGCATCCTTTTAGGGTTCCTTAATGCTAGAAAGACTTGGCAGCTGTCCAAAGGACACAGGATTGGCCTTTGAGCAGCACTGTCCTGAAACCTAATGAATCCTGGGGTTTAGAAGCTCTTCCTTTGTTTCCCTTCCTTCCCCTTTCTGGGCCTATGTGGCCTAGCGATGGATGACCAGCTCTTATGTCAGAAGAGTGGCAGGGCTGTGAAGGATCATATTCTTTCTCTATATTAACAATGCATAAGGAGATTGTTCTTGTCTGCTTCTAAAAGAACAAGAAATGGCAATGAAAATAATTCTAAACCAAAGGAAACGTTATCTTTGTTCCATCACCTTAAAAACACAACTTTATTCCTGAAGGGAGCTTTTTCATAATTAGTAGGCACCGACTGCGTAAGTAATTCAGGTTTCACATACAAATCTAATTTATATCTTTGGCATATATATATAGACAAACATAATAATGGATTACACGTTCTTTATCAGCTAGAAAGTCTCATAAAAAACAACAGTGTATATTGTTTTAATGGAATTAGAAATACATATATTTTAATGCTGTTCATCTCTAATAGATAAAAATACATTTCCTATGTTATTAGTGGAACAGCAACAATATTTTCAGTCTGTGAATTATAACCTGCCCATTAGAAGTCTGCCCTCTTGGACCCAGGGCCCCTTGGACTTATCACAGATCATAAAAGCCACAACGTCACATATTTAAGTGTGAATCAGGTCAGCATTCCTTTCAAGATTAAACTTTTAAGGAATACCTTTATAAAATGCAGATCTAATAGAGCTTTGAGCATAAACTGATACAAAGTAAAGAGTTGGAATGGTGTAGCCAAATGCCTCTGATTGGATCTATTCACGAGCTATTTCTAACAAAAGAAAACAGGAGAAACTCCAAAGGAATATGCAGTTTTATACCTTCTTTCTGTATTAAAACCAAGACATAGCTAGGGGCACCTGGGTGGCTCAAGTGGGTTGTTTCCCACTCTTGGTTTCTCAGGTCATGATCTCAGGGTTCATGAGGTCCAGCCCTGCATCGGGCTCCATGCTGAGAGCACGGAGCTTACGTGGGATTCTCTCTCTTGCTCTGTCTCTCTCTCTCTCTGTCTGTCCCTTCCCCTGGTTGCCCTCTCTCTCTCTCTCAAAATAAATAAACTTTTTAAAAAGTACAAATAAAAAAGACACAACTAGATTTCATTTTAATAAACACTTTCTTCCCAGGTGATTCTCAAATAAGTCATCCTATTTAGTCTTCTATGTACAGTTATGAATCTTTAACATTATTCCACTGATATTCTTGGAGTTACTGGTAAACCTACTATATCAGTGTAACTTAAGTTTATTTGGCCTATATTTATACCAATATCATTAGGACTCCCCATTGTAAAGTAATGAAGAATGTTAAATACATAACCATACACAGGGCTCAAAGCTAAGGACTGCAGAGAAAGACACACACACACACACACACACACACACACACACACAAACACACACACACACACACACTGGCCGAGAGACAGAGAGAGAGAGAGAGAGAGAGAGAGAGAGAGAAACAGAAAGAGCAAGAGACAGAAAAAAGAGAGACAAGGAGGGATTTGTTTGGTGGGCATTAAACAGTCCAAGATGGGAAAAAAGTCATTCTCAAAGATTTCGTGAACTAAAAGTTAATATATTTTTATTTTTTAATACATATATTTCTTAGCTCTGTCTTCATCATGCCATTAATAAGCAACTTGCCTTTTATATTGCTTTAAAAACACAAGATATCTTTCTCACTGATGATGGTACTTTCATGAATGTGGTTTTACTGTATTAACAAACCAATTTACACATTATTACTGCATTTAAAGAAAAAAATAGCCTATTTATGTATGTACATAATGAAAATCTCAAGTGAAAACTATACTTATCTTCCTATTAATAACTTAAATATTTAAGACCTATAGGCTTAAAATTATAGTGTCACAAATTTTTACTACTTTTTTGATTCCTACTCACTGCCTTTCTTACAATTCAGTGTGCAAACGTATCTCCAGTTTGCTTTCTAAGTGTTATATATATGTATATATGTTTTTAGAGAGACAATCAAACTGGTTTTATATGTGAACTTTCTACTCATTTAAGTGCTATTAGTCACACAATTTTCCCACAAATTTTCTACACTCAAAGTTAAAAAGTATGGTACATCCAGTATTGACAGAAATTACCCAAGGATCATTCATTTCTTCTGTCACAGTGGTACCATTCACTTATAAACCCATCTTTCCTGTGGAAATTTACATTAAAAAAATAAATACCACACATACATTCATATATACATGAACCAAAATTTGGGGGAAAGCTGTGCTAACCAAAGCTAAACATATTTCTTAGAATTAGGATGTTTCAAAGGATTTTGACTATGGAGGAGGAGCATAAAGTATGCAGTATTTCCAGTTTGGAAGCAAACCCTTTTTTCTCTCTTAGACGATTGAGTCTTGGAACATTCGTACTAACACCTTCCCTTAATCTCTTTTTCACAACTTTATCCAGTAGCAAAACATACAGTCACTCACTAGCAACATGGCTAGAACTCAGTTTTTTCAAAAAAAAAGGTTATAAAATTCAAACTAATAAAATTTGAATTTGTATACCATTAATGATAGTATTTGCAAGAAAAAAGATCATTTAGTACTCAATTCTGAAGTTGCAATAAAAAATATTCTTTTTATGTTGGCAAGAAAATTCAACATTTGACTATGAAATCATGCAACTATTTAATAACAACTATGAAACAATCATGCTTTTTTGCTCTTTTACTTGTTAAGTTAAAACAAATAAAACATACTATCCCTGTGCCTTAAATTTGATTTCTAGCAATTTGTTTTTAATTATATCAATGGGTGTTCCAGAGTTCTCATTTCATTTTATGATTAACTGACTTTGAACTGAATACGTCACTTGCCAGCATGGAGAGACACAAGTAAACAGTTCAGTAAACTGTGGCTTATTCATCTGGAAAGAGCGCAATCAGGACAATTATGGTTCTGTTTTCGTATGGTGTAATACCTGGACATCTATACAGCTTTCTTGCCTGTGCAATATCTCCTTTGCTTAAACGGGTTCGCTGACCGATTGCAGGACGTATGCCATTATCATCACGAGATGGGAGAATAGTATCCAGAAACATCCCCCTGAAAAAAATCAGAAGCAAGCCACACATAAGTCACCAAATTAAGACAATTACATTCCTTACAAGTATAAGATTATTTTTTTTTCAAAATCGTGTCAATTAAAAGGAAAAAGCATCAGTGTTGAAATTTAAATAGTGCGCCAGACTTTCAAAACATGTTCATCAAAGTAGGAAAAAAAAAAAAGTTGTGTTAAACTGTATACCTAGCATAAAGTCAATGATGAAATTCACTTTAATTTAGAAATGATTTTTAAAATCTAGAATTCTACATAGCTTCCCATACCAAGTAAACCACGGTTTTTATTTTAGTCTTTTAAGCAGACCTAAGAACCCTTGGATTACTAAATTGTAAAACAAATTCTCCTCATAGAAATCTATTTTTAAGGACAATGTATAATACATATTTTTAAGGTTACTAAGATTGTAAAAGTCAAGCAAAATATGTTATTTTTTAGTTAAATTACTAATTAACCCATGTATTCTTAGAAGTCCAAGTATCAAAGTATATATTAAAAGAACAAGAAAAAAGAAAGTGTCAAATTTTAGAAACAACAGTTTAAAGCAAAATAGTTTTTTGATAAATGCACACACAGAAAGAAAATAAAATTTTTGGGGTGCCTGGGTGGCTCAGTTGGTTAAACATCAGACTTCGGCTCAGGTCACGATCTTGCAGTTTGTGGGTTCCAGCCCCACGTCACGCTCTGTGCTGACAGCTCAGACTGGAGCCTGCTTCGGATTCTGTGTCACCCTCTCTCTCTTCCCTTTCCCTGCTTGCACTCTCTATCTCTCTCAAAAATAAACATTAAAAAACAAACTTAGGGGCGCCTGGGTGGCTCAGTCGGTTAAGCGTCCGACTTCGGTTCAGGTCATGATCTCGCAGTCCGTGAGTTCGAGCCCCGCGTCGGGCTCTGTGCTGACGGCTCAGAGCCTGGAGCCAGTTTCAGATTCTGTGTCTCCCTCTCTAGCCCTCCCCCGTTCATGCTTTGTCTCTCTCTGTCTCAAAAATAAATAAACGTTAAAAAAAATTTAAAAAAACCTTAGAAAATAAAATTTTCGTGGTAAAATTAAGAGGATAAAACTAGCAATGCACCCATGATGCTAACTTAGAGACAATGAGTTGTGAGACCAAGGTCGTGATAAAACTCAACATCTTCTTAATATTCAAAACTAAAAATTCTGAATATACTGCACTAAAGATAATCTTAATTTTGCAATGAATATCAACATTTATAGCTCTAAAGGAAGAACTGAGCTTAAAAGTTAGAGTGGGAAACTATTCCAGTAGTAAGAAGGATTTCAAAAAAAGAAAAGCTTTCTATAAAAGTATTTGAAATTAGTTTTTTTTTTAATTATTATTCTAGGGAGAGAGAGAGAGAGAGCAAGAGCAGGGGAGGGACAAAAAGGGGAGGGAGAGAGAGAGAGAGAGAGAGAGAGAGAGAGAGAGAGAGAGAATCCTAAGCAGGCTCCATGCTCAGTGCAGAGCTCAACACGGGGCTCAACTGCATGTGGGATCATGACCTAAGCCAGATTCAAGAGTTGGAAGCTCAGCCAACTGAACCATCCAGGTGCCCCAAAAGTATTTGAAATTAAGAAATACAATTGTAAAAAAAAAAATTTTAAATAAGATGAAAGACATGATACGCCTTTCCAAAACTTTAATGAATACACTGTATATTAAATACAAGTTAAAGGAAATTTCACCTCTACTTATTCTTTCCTTTAGGGAATACTAACTAAGCACCATTGTAAGTCTGGATTTATAGCCTTTAATAAACATTTATGATTCTCACATTTTAGTGTGGGGTGAGAGACATTAAACAAAAGATTGACAACTGAGATAGTGACAGGTACTATGGAGAAAAAGAAGTGAAGATGGATATTGATTACCCAGTGATGGGGTAGCTTTTAAACAGTGAGATCAAAGGAAAACTCACTTGGAAGTTGACAAATTGGGCAAACATGAAGGGAGTGAAGGCGGGGGCATTGTGGGTAAATGGGAGTAGAGACTTCCAGAGAGAAAAAAACAGGAAATTCAATGGCTCAGAGATGGGAGGATCCTTAAAGTGTTTGAGTGTCACACAGATAATGTGACTCTTAGCCTGAGGAAAACTGTTAATATTTGGAAGATGGTAAACAGAGGAGTGACATGATCTATGAGTATTTTATGACTAACCTCTCTGGCTCCGAGGTCAGGGTAGTGATCTTTTAGATAAAACCTGGATAACGCAAATAGAGAATGGAACTCTATAAATTTAAGTATCTATAGAACGCCACATGCATACTGCCTGAGATAAAAGTAGGGAGGGAAACTAATGATTTATGGGAGTTGACTAGCAAAAGTGAGAGCTTGCACATACTTAATTAGACACAACTACAGCTAGGCCAGTGCAATTGAAGGGGAAGTAGAGCTATAAAATAGGGTAGCATTGAGAAAAGCCATTCTTCAACTACACTTCATGAATCAACATATACATTCAATAGGGTAAGTCCAAATTAGTGAAGGGCTGCCATTTCTGTAGTACTTCAGCACCAACAAAGTATTCACTATTTTCTATTTCTAAAAACAGATTTGTAATCTTTAAAGGTTGATTTTTTCCAGTTTTCAAAACAGTTCAACTTGAAAAGGTCAAGGACATCTTGGCATGGATATATTCAAACTCAGACAACAGAGTGATGAATTTTGACTTCTTCTCTCTACTGAGGTAAACTCTCATTCAGAAGGTGTAAGTCACCATTTCTTTTGTTCTTTCTTTGTGGCAGGAAGTTAACAATTCTCTCCCTCCACATCCAGGCCATTAAGTAATGCAGGCTCTTCCTGACTATCCTCAGTGAGGCACTATCAATAGGCCAGAGACAGATTACAAAAGGCTTCACATACTAATCTTCACTGGCTCCATCTACATGAGAAGAGTGAATGAGCTATGCTTTTTAAAGAAACTTTGTAAAATTTTGTAATTTTTTTATTAATGAAAAATGGGCAATCCCAGTTAACAAGCCTCTATATTCCAAATTACCCATGCATATAAAGATCCCATTTATCTAGTCCTATTCTCCCTAAAAGTAAGTACCCAAATCTGCTGATGGGCTACATTCATGAAAACAACTAAAACTTTTACAGACTCCCTGGATCCAGAATAGAAAAAATATATAAAATTTCAAATATTTGCATGAATGAAGAACAAAAAACCACATGTTCATCTAACTGATGTAGAAAACTCATTTGACAAAATTCACACCTTTCAAGATAAAAACTTTCAACGAACTAGGAATAGAAGGAAACCATCTCAACATAAAGATCATGAATGAAAAACCTATAGCTAACATCATACTCAGCAGTGAAAAACTGAGTTTTTCATCTAAGATCAAGAACAAAGCAGAAATGTCCGCTCTCACCACTTCTATTCAACATAGTATTGGAAGTTGTAGCCAGAGCAATTAGGCAAGAAAAAGAAGTAAAATAAGAAAGAAAGAATTGAAATCTTCTTTTTGCAGATCATATAATCCTATATGTAGAAAACCTTAAGGAGTCCACAAAAAAAGTTAGAACTAATAAATTCAGCAAAGTTGAATAAATTCATTCAAACTGAACACACAAAAATCAGTTGCAATTCCATACAATAACAATGAACAATCTGAAAAGGAAATTAAGAAAAACAATTCCAGGGGCATCTGGGTGGCTCAGGCGGTTAAGTGTCTGACTTCAGGTTATGATCTCACAGTTTGTGAGTTCGAGCCCCATGTCTGTCAACACAGAGCCTGGAGCTTACTTCAGATTCTGGGTCTCCCTCTCTCTGCTCCTCCCCCACTTTTGCTCTGTCTCTGTCTCTCTCTCTCAAAAAACTGAATAAACATTAAGAACTTAAAAAGAAGAAAGAAAAAAAATCCATTTAAAATACCATCAAAAAGAATAAAGTACTTAGGAATAAGCCCAACCAAAAAGGTGAAAGACTTCTAAACTAAAAACTACAAAACATTGTTGAAAGAAATTAAAGAAGACAAAAATAAATGGAAAGACATTCCATTCTTATGGATGGCATGGACATTCCATGCTTAATTTGTTAAAATGTCCACATGACACAAAATGATCTATAGATCCAGCACAATCTCTATCAAAACCCAATATAATTTCTTGCAGAGACAGAAAAACAGACCCAAAATTCATATGGAATTTCATAAAACCTCAAATAGTTAAAAAATTTTGAAAACAACAAAGCTGGAAGACTCACACATTGTAATTTCAAAACACACTATTAAGCTAAAGTAATCAAAGCAGTGTGTTACTGGTATAAAGACAGACCTATAGACCAATGGAACAGAATAAGAATCTCAGAAACAAACCCTAGTAAATATAGCAAATAATCTTCAACAAGGGTGCCAAAAACACTCAATCAGAAATATATATATATTTTTTTTTCAATAAACAATACTGGGAAAACTGAATATCCACATAAAACAATAAAGTTAGGCAATTATTTAAGCTATATAAAAAGTTAACTAAAAATAGATTAAAGACCTAAACACAAATCCCAAAACTATAAAAATCCTAGAAGAAAATAGTGGAAACCCTTCATGACATAGAATCTGGCAATAATTTCTTGGATATGACACTAAAGCACAGTTAACAAAAGCAAAAACAGGTAAGTGGGACTACACAAATAAAAAAAAACTACTATGCAGCAAAGATGAAAAAAGGAAAATATTTGCAAATTATACATCCAATAAGGAGCCAGAATGTATAAAGAACTCCTATAATTCAACAACAAAAAATGAATAATCTGACTTTAAGATGGACAAAAGAATTGAATAGACATTTCTCCAAAGACAATACACAACTAGAAAGCACACGAAAGGATACTCAACATCATTAATCATCAAAGAAATGAAAATCAAGCCGCAATGAAACATCAAGTCATACCCATTAGGATGGCTACTATTTAAAAACAGAAAAAGAAAAAAAAAAGAGACAATAACACATGTTGGTAAGGATATGGATTAATTGGAACACTTTGTGTACTGCTGTGGGATTGTGAAATGGTGCAGCTACTATAGAAAACATGATGAAGTTTCTTCAAAAAATTAAAAATAGAACTACCATATGATCCAGCAATCCTACATCTGGGTATATATGCAAAATAATTGAAAACAGGATTTGGCAAAGATATTTGCATACCCATATTGATAGCAGTACTATTCACAATAGCCAACAAGTGGAAGCAACTCAAATGTCTATCAGTGGATGAATAGATAAACAAAACATGGTATATACATATAATGGAAAATTATTCAGCCTTGAAAAGGAAGGAAATCCTTTCACATGCTACAACTTGGATAAACCATGAAGACATCATGCTAAATGAAATAAGCCAATCACAAAAGGACAAATACTGTATGATTCTACTTAATGAGGTATCTAAAGTATCCAAGTTCATGGAAACACAAAGTGGAATGGTAGTCACCAGGGGCTGGCAAGAGGGGAAATGGGGCATTATTGTTTAATGGGCACTGGGTTTCAGTTTTGCAAGATGAAAAAGTTCAAAACATCCGTTTCACAACCATGTGAATAGACTTAACATCACTAAGTGTATACTAAAAAATAGTTAAGATTGCAAATTTTATGTTCAGTGTCTTTTAACACACACACACACACACACACACACACACACACACACACAGCTTCAAATACTTTGGAGGTGGTGGCTAAGAACTGTGACAACTAAGTTTTTCTCCTGGAATTCATTTTTTCTTTAATTTTTTTTTAACATTTATTTATTTTTGAGACAGAGAGAGACAGAGCATGAATGGGGGAGGGTCAGAGAGAGGGAGGCACAGAATCTGAAACAGGCTCCAGGCTCTGAGCTGTCAGCACAGAGCCCGACGCGGGGCTCGAACCCACGGACCGTGAGATCATGACCTGAGCCGAAGTAGGCCGCTTAACCGACTGAGCCACCCAGACGCCCCTGGAATTCAGTTTTTAAATATATGTACAAGTTAGTAAACATTCTCTTTAAAGATCAAAACAATAAAATAAGGTGAATTGCATCAACTCTTCTCACAGGTAGATATAGTTACTTTCACTCTAAGTTCACTGGGAAGACTGAATAGGATAATTTTGGAAGAATAAGACAAATAATGGGTCAAGACTGGCTGGCATGCAGCACCATGGTGTGGGGGGTGGGAGCGATGGACTTCAGGCAGCAAGAGCAGGATGGCTTATGGAAAAGAAGAAAAAGAAGCAATTTAAACATGTAAAAGAAATGCAGAATGAGAGGAAATATATATTTTAGACTTTGGTATAGATTCATCATCTATAAAAGACAGAAAGAATGAATTATTTTCTCCTCTTTCCACTACCTCCTATGTTGCAAAGAATCAAAAGTCAGTTTAGGTCTAAATAATATAATACACCAACATACGAGAGGTGCCTTGGCTGAACTGGGACCCAAATCCCATTTGTTACATGTTTCTATGGAAAATTCAAGTCCAAACACTGGTCTAAAAATAAAGTTTTATAACTCTTTGAGATTAATTTTAGGCCAAATTTATGGGTGTATTTCTACCAAAACTTAAATTCAATTCCAAAAACAATATATATATTATATATATATATTATATCTGTATAATATATATACACACACACACACACACACACAGTATATAAATATATAAACTACAGGTATAAACTATATATATGTATATATACACACCAGTAGAAAATAATTATTAAATACAGTGAATAATTATTAAAATACAGTTCACACTCAATTTTTTAAATAATATAATTTTGTCTTTTTAAAGGAGCATAATTTAAAAATTTATCTAAGTATTAAAGGCTCATTGACACATCATTCTTTACTTTTTATTAAGAATTATTTTAGGGGGCACCTGGCCGGCTCAGTTGGTGGAGCATGGGACTCTTGATTTTGGGGTTGTAGGTTCAACCTACAACGTGGGCATTGGGTGTAGAGATTACTTAAAAAAAATAAAAATCTTTAAAAAATTAAATATTTTAAAAAAAAAAAGGATTTATTTTTAAAAGACAGGGGTATTAATTTGAATTTTTTATCTCCTTTCTGACCCTGTCCTTAGAAACAGATGTTTGAGGGGCATCTGGGTGGCTCAGATGGTTAAGCATTGTACTCTTGACTTCGGCTTAGGTCATAATCTCACGGTTTGTGGTTTTGAGTCCTGCGTCTTCTTTCTCTCTCCTCCTCTGCCCCTCCCCCCCAAAATAAATAAACTTAAAAAAAATTAAAAAAAAAGAAATAGATGTTAGATGAATTGTGAAGTGGACATAAGTGGACACAAAGAATGAGTTAGAATGGACATATGAGTGTAAAACGAGCATAAATGGGGAAAGGGGATGATTTCAATGATTTGACAGATCTAAATTCCTTACCTGGGAACTATTTGCTTGATGACGTCATCTTTAGAATAAAGTTATTGAAACCTAAATTTATTGCGTTCTTTAAAAATAGCATTAAATCTTTAATGAAATGAATTTAAGGTTAATAAGTGGTGAAATTCTAAATTACATGAGGCAAAATATCTTCATAATATGTTCTTTGAGAATTAAATTAGTTAAGCACCTTTCAAGCATAACTAGTAGTTGAGCAATAGAAAATATACAGTAGGGAACACAACTTAAATAGAGAATAAACATTCCAACTCAACAACCAAGTACCCTATGTGATTTGTGAATGCCTAAGTTTCCTTAAATGATGCTATGCCAATTTAAAATACTGATTGGTTTAATAATCATTTTCATTGGACTTTTAAAATTGACTTAGGAATATAAAATAGTTTTAATTAATTCATACCATTTTAATTTTTAATCTGAATGTATGTATTTGATAGGAAATGTGAAAACGTGTTTTTAAAATCTCAAATGCTGGTGTTGGCTATAAACCTTAATTGAGTATTTTTGTACTTGAGGGCAACAGTATTTGAAAGAGCTTCAAGTTCTAATGTTAAGCATAGCTTTGTCAGGAGCCACACGGAGGAAAGGAATTAAAAGTCAAAAGGTATAACCTGAGACTCCAACCTTGAGAAGGTGTTCCTGGCATAGTGCATGATACTGTCAAAATCGTATCTTTCTCCAAGTGAGTTTACTTCTCCAGGCTCCATCTTCAGAAAATTGTATTCTTGACCTAAGAAACATTTCAGAAGCCTTTTAGCAGACAGAGACAAGAACAGAAGAGCCCCTCCTAAGCCTGCATCTGCTTTTTACTAAATGCAAGTTGCAGCTAAATGCGAACACCCAGGTACGTGCAAAAGTATGCATGCTGTTTTCACTTAACATCACGTTGAAACATTAATACTGGATTTCATTAATAAGTCAATTTGGGGGGAAAAAGGTGGATTATCAAAAACATACTTTGGATTGTTTTGCATGTATATGCTTTATGTTCTTATAAATACTTTTTTTTTTTAATCTCACTGCTTTTTTCAACACTGCAGGAATGATTATAAAAAGTTACATCGTTACCAAATGGGACTCCACTTTCTCTTAGGACTACATTTTCCAAGATCAACAAAAATTATCTTTTGCTTTAGAGTCTTTCTCTGAAACACTGAGAAAAATATAAAAAGAGTATTTGCATGTACACATAACACTGCAGGCTTTAGCTATGTGACTTTGTCACTAAAGGCAAAAACAATAGCAGCAGATTTCACTCAAAATTGAAACAAGATTCTCTCTGATGAATCCATTCCAACCTCTACTTGGAGGGTGTTTTTGATCAGGAAGAATATGCTTGAGAACTTAATAATTTCTTTATTTTTGCTTTACTTTTCACAACCGTTATTTTAACTTCTGGACATTTTCCTTTTAATAGGTTTCTCAACTGGTTGTTTATATCTGTATTGTTACACGGTTTCTTGAAATTTGAAAATAACAGACTTAGATTTGTACATCCATGGCAGTTGTTCCAGAAACAGAGAATTTCCTCAGATAGAGATGAGACCTCAGTGACTCTGTTTTCATAATTTCAGTAGCCGAAGACAGCTGCTTTAGGGGCTCACGTAACTTAAAAAGCTTTGAAAGATCAAAATGTAAAGGTGAGCTCCTAGAATTCCAAATTCAAGGTTCCAACTTAAAATGGAACAACACTCATCTAACTAGGTTTTTATTCCACTCATCTAACTAGGTTTGTATTCTAGATTACAACACTCATCTAACTAGGTTTTTATTCCAACTGCCATATTACTATGAAAAATATAAATATCACATTAATAAAATTTTCCAAACGACAATAAAGAAATAGAGTGATACCAAAGTATAGTATGTCTTCTGCATGTGATAAGGAAAAGTGGTGTGCTCAACACTAACGATTAAAGAATCATCCTAAAGTGACAGAACCCAAGTCCCAGACTAAAGTGTTTTGGTCTATCTTTCAATTAATTCACACATTAGCTAGTATTTAATGAACTAACCAGCTTGTACAGTGAAATATGTTCCACAAGTCTCTGATGTGCCTATTTGTACTATAACTATTTTCAGGAAATACTCTGTATTCTTGCCAACCTCTCACAGAAGCAACTGTTAAAACTCTCTTCTTCATAAGGAATAAGTATGTTTCAACATATCCACTTCTGAGGTGAGGTTTTCATAAAGCTATGGAGTTGATTTTATAAATACTAATCTATGCCCAGTAGAGAGTGGAGATTTCAAATTCAAGCACACTATGGGAAGATATTCTCTGGTTAAAGCAAAATGCTTCACAAAAATTTCTGAAAATGGAACAGTAAGCAACTTTAGTCATAGATTCTGAGGCATATAATTGAGCACTTAACATGCAGGTGACTCAGTGTTTTGTGCTAAATAAAAACAATATAACCACACATGGTCCAAATAAAGAAAGCTGAACTTATTTCATGAATAAAGGGAAGAAGACCAGAGATACAGAGAACCAGGGGAACTCACCCTAAACAATTAAAAAAAAAAAAAAAAGATGATGAACCTTGTTCTTGAAGGCATATTCTAAAATGGATTAAAGTGGGGCACCTAGACGGCTCAGCTGGTTAAGCATCTGACCCTTGGTTTCAGCTCGGGTCATGATGTCATAGTGATTTCAGTTCAGATCATGATCTCGCGGTTCATGAGTTCAAGCCCTGCATTGGGCTTTGCGCTGACAATGCAGAGCCTGCTTGGGATTCTCTCTTCCTCTCTCCCTCTCTCTCCCCACTGCTCTTTCTCTGCCCCTCCCCTGCTTATTCTCTCTCTCTTTCTCAAAATAAATAGAGAAACTTAAAAAAAATAAAAATAAAATAAATAAAATGGATTGAAGTAATACAATCCTTGTAACAATCTGGTTCCTATTGTAGTTACTAATTTTGCATATAAATGTGAGGCTAAAGTCTGCACTTATTAGACATTGCCCTTGAATAACAGTTGATCTTAAGTTTCTGAGCCAGAGCAAGTCATAAATTTGTTGAAGATTAATCTCCAGCATGAACTCTTTCATACTAGAATTGCCCTGCTACACTAGTTCCAAATACTCAGAAAATCTCACACAATAAATTCTTTCTTTTCCATTTGCCTGAATGTTGAGTCACCCAGAGTATGAATAGCCATAATTTCCTAAGCACTGTGTTAAGTATTATACATTTATATACTACTTACATATTTCTTGCTTGTTTTAAATACATCCTTATGTTAAAACAGAGTCCTGTTATTAAGAGTAAGAATCATTCTTGAAAGTTACTTCCTTTATAAGATGCTTTCTCCACATAATAAAAGAAACTTAATAGCTATGGTTAACAGCAAACTTCTCATTAATTGATAGTTGAAATCATTTCCCGAAATATTGTCTCCTTTTTATTTCTTTCTTAATGATATAAAGTAAGATGAACTTTGATAGCTGGCTCAGGCATTTGAGCCTCCTATATTGGGAGTAAACGTTTGCTTTACTTCTCCTTGATAATCAACACTACAAATGATTTCATCATTTTTTAAACTGATGTACAATTGACATACAATATTATATTAGTTTCACGTGTACAACATAGTGATTAGATGCCTGTATACACTGCAAACTGGTCACCACAATAAATCTAATCACCATCAATCACCATGCGGAGTTAATAAAATGCTGACTGAATTCCCTGTGCGGTACATTACATCTCCATGACTTACTTATTTTATAACTGGAAGTTTATACTTCTTGATTCTGTTTACCTACTTCATATCCCCAAATCCGCTCTCCTTTGGCAACCACCACTCTATTTTCTGTATCTATGAATCTCAGTTTTGTTCTGGTTTATGCGTTTGTTAGTTTTGTTTTTTAGATTCCAATTAGAATTGAAATCATGTGTATTTGTCTTTCTCTGTCTGACTTATTTCACTTAGCATAATACCCTCAAGGTCCATCAATGTCACAAATGGCAAGATTTCATTTTTCATGACTAATATACCTGTGTGTGTGTGTGTGTGTGTGTGTGTGTGTGTGTGTGTGTGTGTGAGAGAGAGAGAGAGAGAGAGAGAGAGAGAGAGAGAGGTCTTCTTTATTCATTCATTTATTGACGGATGGATACTTAAGTTGTTTTCCTATTTTGACTACTGTGGATAATGCTGCAATGAAGACAGGGATGCATATATCTTCTTGAATTGGTGATTTTGTTTTCTTTGCATAGATACCAAGAAGTGGAATTGTTGGATCATATGGTAGTTCTATTTTTAATTTATTGAAGAACCTCCATCCTGTTTTCTATGGTATCTTCACCAGTGCATGAAGACTCCCTTATCTCCACATCCTTCCAAGACTTGTTATCTCTTGTCTTTTTTATAAAAGCTGTTTTAACAGGTATGAGATGATATCTGATTGTAGTTTTATTTTGCATTTCCCTGATGATTAATGATGTTGAACATCTTTTCATGTGCCTGTTGCCTATCTGTATGTCTTCTTTGGAAAAATGTCTCTTCAGAGCCTCTGTCCATTTTTTAATCAGATTATATTTTGTTATTAAGTTGTATGAGTTCTTTATATATTTTGGGTGCTAATAACCCCTTATCAGATATATGATTTGCAAATGTCTTCCCATTCAGCAAGTTGCCTTCCATTTTACTGATGGACTCTTTCACTATGCAGAAGCGTTTTAGTTTGATGTAGACACATTTATTTTTCCTTTTATTACCTTGCATTTGGAATCAGATCAAAAAAAAAAAAAAAAACAAAAAAAACATTGCTAAGCCTAAAGTCAAAGAGCTTACTGCCAATGTTTTCTTCTAGGAATTTTATGGTTCCAGGTCTTACATTGGACTTTAATCCATTTTGAGTTAATTTTTGTGAATGGTGGAAGATAGTGGTCCACTTTCATTCTTCTGCATGTAGCTGTCCCGTTTTCCCAGCACCAATTATTGAAGAAACTATCCTCTCCTCATTGCATTGTTCTTGCTCCTTTTGCTATATATTAATTGATCACATATGTTTTAGTTTATTTCTAGGCACACTATTCTGTTCCACTGATCTATGAGGCTGTTTTTAAGCCGGTACCATACGGTTTTGATTACTGTAATTGCGTAGTATAGTTTGAAATCAGGGAGCATGATACTTCTGGTTTTGTTTTTTCTTTCTCAAGATTGCTTTGTCTATTCAGAGTCTATTGCGACTCCATACAAATTTTAGCATTATTTGTTCTAGGTCTCTAAAAATTGCCATTAGAATTTTCATAGGGATTGCACTGAATCTGTATATTGCTTTGGGTAGCATGGATATTTAACGATATTAATTCTTCAATCCATGAACATGGAATATGTTTTTACTTATCTGTGTGTTTTCCTCAATTTCTTTCATCAGTGTCTTACTAGTTTTCAGTATACAAGTCTTTCACTCCCCTGGTTAAACATATTCCAAGGTATTTTATACCATCTGATGCAATCATAAATGACTGTTTTCTTGATTTCTCTTTCTGATAATTTATTAGTGTATAGAAATACAATAGTTTTATATATTAATTTTGTATTCCACAAAATTTACTGAATTCATTTATTGGCACCAGAAGTTATTTTGGTGGAGCCTTTAGTTTCCTACAAATAGCATCATGTCATCTATAAATAGTGGCCATTTTACTTCCTTTCCAAATGGTATGCCTTTTACTTCTTTTTCTGATCGAACTGCTGTAGCTAGAACTTCCAATAGTATTTTGAATAAAAGTGCCAAGTGTCTTGCTCCCGACCTTACAGGAAACACTTTCAGTTTTTCACCACTAAGATATTAGCTGTGATTTTGTGATATATGGTCTTTATTATGTCAAAGTACATTCCCTCTATACCCACTTTGTTGAGAGTTTTTATTATAAATAGATGTTGAATTTTCTCAAGTGCTTTTTCTGCATCTTTTTAATTGATCAAATGATTTCTATGTTTTGTGGGGTTTTATGTTTCCAATTATTATTTTTTAATATAATTTATTGTCAAATTGATTAACATACAGTGTGCTTTTGGTTTTGGAGGTAGATTCCCGTGATTCATCGCTTACATACAACACCCAGTGCTCATCTCAACAAGTGCCCTCCTCAACGCCAATCACCCATTTTCTCCTGATTTTTATATTTTGTTAATGTGGTATATCGCATTGGTTAATTTGCACGTTTGAGCCATCCTTGCATCCCTGGAATAAAATGCACTTGATCATAGTGTATGATCCTTTTAATGGATTATTTTGGTTTATTAATATTTGCTAATACTTTACTGGGGATTTTTGCATCTATATTCATCAGGGATATTGGCCTGTAATTTTCCTTTTTTGTGCTGCCCTTGTCTGGTTTTAGTATTAGAGTAATACTGACTTTGTAAAATGAGTTAGAAGCATTTCATCCTCTTCAATTTTTTGGAATAGTTTGAGAAGGATAGGTATTACATCTTCTTTGAATATTAAGTAGAATTTACCAATGAAGCATTCTGGTCCTGGACTTTTGTATTTTGGCAGTTTGTAGTTACTAATTCAATCTCTTTATACGTAATTAGTATGTTCAGGTTTTCTATATTCTTATGATTCAGTCTTGAAAGATTGTATGTTTCTAGGAACATAACTAATTCTTCTAGGTCACCCTATTTGCTTACCTATAATTGTTCATATTAGTCTAATGATCCTTTGCATTGCTATGGTATCAGTTGTTACTTCTATTTCATTTCTAATTTTATTTATTTGAGCCTTCTCTTTTTCCTGGTGAGCCTAACTGAAGGTTTATCAATTTTACCTTTTCAAAGACCTAACTTTTAATTTCATTGATCTTTTCTATTATCTATTAAGTTCTATTCCATTTATTATTTCCTTTCTTCTACTAACTTTGGCTTCATTTGTTCTTTTTCTAGTTCCTTTGGATGTAAAGTTAGATTGTTTATTTGAGCTTTTTTTTTTTTTTTTTTTTTTTTTTGGTTTCTTGAGATAGGCTTGTATTGCTATGAATTTAACCTCTTATAATCACTTTTACTGCATTCCATAGATTTTGGTATATCATATTTCTATTTTCCTTTCTATCTAGGTATTTTTTAATTTCTCTTTTAAATTCTTCAATGACTCAGTGGAGAAAATATCTTTTTTCCATTCCTTTACTTTCAGTCTGGTGTCCTTAGTTCTTAAGTGAGTCTCTTATAGGCAACATATAGGTGAGTAGTTTTTAAAATATTCAGCCACTTTATATCTTTTGATGGGAGTATTTAGTCAATTTACATTTAAAGTAATTATTGATAGGTATGTACTTATTGCCATCTTGTTGACTGTTTTCTGGCTGATTTTGTAATACCTCTCTGTTCCTTTCTTCTTGGCTTTCTTTTTATCCTTGTGGTTTGATACCTTTCCTTAGTGTTATATTTAGATTCCTTTCTCATTTTCTTTTGGGTATTCACTATAAGTGTTTGCCTGTGGTTACTGTGAGATTCACATATAACATCCTATGTATATAACAGTCTAATTTAAGTTGATAGCAACTTAAATTTGAATACATTCTCAAACTACATTCTTACTCCCCCCCGCCCATGTTTTGCTTTTGATATCACATTTTCAATCTTTTTATTTTATGTACCTTTGAACTGATTATTATAGTTAATCTATCTTTTTCTTTTGACCTATTTCATACTAGCTTTATCAGTTATTAACCTGCTACCTTTACTATACATTTTCTTTTCCCAGTGACATTTTTACTTTTTGTGTTTTATTGTCATTAATTACCGTCAGTACTTTTCTATTTAAAGAAGTCCTTTTAGGGGTACTTGGATGGCTCAGTCAGTTAAGTGTCTGACTTCAGCTCAGGTCATGTTCTCATGGTTTGTGAGTTCAAGCACCACGTCAGGCTCTGTGCTAACAGCTCAGAGCCTGGAGCCTGCTTTGGATTCTGTGTCTCTCTGTCTCTCTGCCCTCCTCCATTCATGCTCTGTTTCTCTCCCTCTCTCTCAAAAATAAATAAACATTAAAACAATTTAAAAAAGAAGTCCTTTTACAGTTTCTTGTAAGTCTGGTTTAATGGTTATGGGTTCCTTTAAAGTTTTGCTTGTCTGGAAAACTCTCTCTCCTTCAATTCTGAATGATAACTTTGCTTGGTAGAATATTCTTGGTTGGAAGGTTTCCCACCCCCCCCCTCCTTTCAGTATTTTGAATAGGTCATGCCACTCTCTTCTGTTCTGCTAAAGTTTCTTCTAAAAATTCTGCTGATGGCTTTATGGGATTTCCCTTGTATGTAACAAGCTTTTTTCCCTTGCTACTTTTAAGATTATCTCTTTGTATTTAACTTTTGATGTTTTAATTAGAAGGTGTCTTGGTGTGGACCTCTTTGGGTTCATCTTATTTGAAACTCTATGGGCTTCCTGGAGCTGGATGTCTGTTTCCATCCCCAGATTAGGGAAGTTTTCAGCCATGATTTCTTCAGATAACCTTTCTGTTCCTTTCACTCTCTTCTCTTTCTGGGACTCCTATATGCAGATACTATTCTAATTAATGTTGTCCCATAAGTCCCTCAAGATATTCCACCTTTTTAAATTCTTTTTTCGTTTTGCTACTCTGAGTTCCATTGCTTTGTCTTTCAATTCACTGATCCATTCTTCTGCTTTATCCAATCTACTGTTGAACCCCTTTAGTGTATTTTTCATCCATTATTGTATTCTTCAACCCTGTAACTTCTATTTGGTACTTTCTCATATTTTCTTTGTTTAAATTCTCATTGTATTCATCCATTCTTCTCCCTGGTGAAGTGAGCAACGTTCTGGCCATTACTTTGAACTTTTTATCAGGTAGACTATGTATCTCTGTTTCATTAAGATCATTATCTGAGGTTTTGTCTTGTCTTTCATTTGAAATATATTCCCCTGTCTCATTTTGCCTCTTCTGTATTTGTTCCCGTGTATGAGGCAGAACAGCTACATCTCCCAGTCTCGAAGAACGGGCTTTGTGTAGAAGATGACCCATGAGGCCCAGGAGCAAAATCCCCTTGGCTACCAGAGCCAGACACTCCAAGGTATCCCCTGTGTGGGGTACATGCACCCCCCAGCGGTGGCAGAGCCACAGCCATGGCTGTGAGGTGCTTGCCCGGCTGTGGTATGGCTATGGCACAGGAGGGGTAGGGCATTTGCCTAGCTGTGGTAGATCTGTGGTTTGGGAGGGAAAGCCTCTTGTCTGGCTGACTGTGACATGGTTCTGGTGTGGGGAAGGGTGCTCTCCCAGCTGGCTGTGGCATAGCTGAGGCACGGTGAGGGGGTCTGCGCCTACCTGCACAAGCAGGTTAGACAGAGATTGCTAAAATGGCACCCACCAGTGTCAGCAGTAGCAAGGAGAAAGAGATTGAAAAAAATGGCACCTACCACTCCTTCTGTCCCTGGAGAGTCTCAACACATTCCTTCCTGTCTAGTGGTCACTTTACGATTAGTCATTGGGCCTGCTTCACATAAGGACTAGGTGCTTTTCAAGCTGCTGTTTTTGCACTGGGTCATAGGGTGCGTGAGTCTGCATGTGAGCCCCTTAAAGGCAGGTTCTCCGTTCCTTCCAGTTCTATTCTTCTCCTGGATACAATCCCTCATGGTTTTACGTTTGGGGGGCTCATCTTTCCCGTGCAGGACCCAAAGGTTGAGGTGTCTGATGTAGGGCCCAAACCCCTTGCTCCACAGGGGGAAGTGCTGTACTTCTGATATCTCTTCTGATTAGGGGTCATCATGCCTAGAACTGGATTTTTTGGCAGCAGGTATGTCTCCACCTCTCCTACCCTATCTCCATGTGGGTCTTTAATCCTTTGTTGGAGAGGCCCTGTTCATCTAGTTATCAAGATATTTTCAGAGAAAGTATTGCACGCATAGCTGTCATTTGTTGTGTCCATGGCAGGAAGTGAGTTCAGGATATTATTAGACTGCCATCTGGAACCACCCTCTCCTCTTCTCCTACTTTATCAGTCTTGAAATGACCTCTTCCCTAGGACATCATATTCAATGATTTTTCTTCTACCTTTTAGACCAAACCTTACTGGTCTTTGGGGGGATTTTTTGCCATCTCCTACTTTCTATCCTCAGGTGTATTTTCCTCTCCCTTCAATATTTCCCTAGACAGTCAAAGCTACCATCAAATTTCCTTCTCTAGATACAGGCTAAAGTTTAGACTCACTTTTCCTTTGTGTACTAACCACTTCCATTTGGATAATCCAATGGCTTCTCAAAATCAAGGATTTGCTAAATAAAATCATTATCTGTCTTTCTCACTCTAAAAATTATGTTGCTTTATCCATATTTCTTCCTTCATTTGATGATGTCACCATTCATCCTGTTGCCTAAAAATAAATCCTTGAAGATTTTCCTTCCTATGTTAGTGTTCCTCCTAAAATATATTTGAAAGGTCATTGCCTCTTATTCTTCTTGAACTGCACTTCCTTGACTGAAGACTTAGTCATCTCTTACAAGTTACTTATTTAATCTTCTTATAGGTTTCCTTAACTTAAGTTCATCCTCCCCACCTCAACTTTCCCATCCTCAGTGAAGGATCTCAAAGCTGAAAGAATTCTTTTTTTTTTAATCTTTTTTTTTAAAAAATCAGAACTTGTTCTGCTTTCAATCATCAATTATTCTCAGTAGCTAAAAGATAAAATCCGGGGCACCTGGGTTGCTCGGTTGGTTAATCGCCAGGCTTCGGCTCAGGTCAAGAGTTCAAGCCCTGCATCAGTCCCTGTGCTGACAGCTCAGAGCCTGGAGCCTGCTTCAGATTCTGTGTGTGTCTCTCTGTCTCTGCCCCACCCCCCAGTCACACTCTGTCTCTCCCTCTCTCTCTCTCTCAAAAATGAATAAATATTAAAAAAAAAAAAAGATAAAATCTAAGTTCCCTAGCTTCATATAGAATATCCCCTATGATGTAACCTCATTAGGTAATTACCAACTCATCTCCCATTTGCAACATACCATGTAGCCATAATGGGAAAATAAAAATGATTTGATTTTCTGTAATTATAGCTATGATCATGATGTTTTTACAGCTTAAAATTCTATAACTCTTCGGTGCACTTTCAACACTTCTACTTTACTTCTAAATTTCAGTTCCTTTGTGACATCTCCCTTGACCCACCAAGGCATTTTGTTACACGTTGCTTGGACTTTATGGTATTCTCATCATATAACTATTATTACTCTCCTCACCCACTTACAATCATGTATATATACGCACATACCCCACATTAAGCCTTATATTTTTCATCACAGCATTTTCAACATCTAACAATGCCTCAATAAATAATTAGAACCAAATATGTGATGAGCAAATAAATAGATCAATACCATTAATTACAAGAAATTCTAAGGAATTCAATGTTTGTAACTTAAAACTTGCCACGAATAAAGAAATAAGGACAAATATTTACTTTTCTAATGCTTGAAATACATATGACCTTATAAGATGATTCCAAAAAACAGAATTCATCTTCTGGTAATTGAAATGTACTGATCTTTAAGAATTTATGAAAGTTAAATAAAAAGCTTTAAAATAAGGTTATTATCACACATCAACTATCAGAGAAAATTAAATTTTAATTATATCTGATATTTCAACTACTGAAAAAATTCTTAAGAATTTATCTTCAGGGTAGTTGAAGGAGAATTCTCAAAGAAACTATTTAGACTATCCCAGAAATGACTCATTTCACTGAAATTTTCTCCAAAAATTGTCCCTGGTATAATATAGATTTCTATGGTAGCAGCACATTTCATGTCAAACCTGGGATCTTTTCTAAATCCCTACCACATAAAGTATAGAGCTAAGTATTAAAAATGCTGTAAAAATTTAACACTATCAATTTGTGGTTCAATAGCCTACACCCACTCTTGGAAAGCACAGAAGTTTAGAAATAAAACAGCTAAACCTTAAGAAAAAAGATCAAGCATAAAAAGTACCTAAGATCATCCAGTCTGAAGGAAAACAAATTAAAAATATAATACCATCATGGGTATTTTTTTAATCAGCAAAATGCTGATTCTACCATATCGAAAAATCAGTTCACATTTTTTTAAGAAAAACTTAAATAAATACTGTAAACACAACTAAAAGATATTCTGTCAACCTTAAACCCAACATATTCTAAAGCCTCTCACCTGGCTGGATGTTTTCTCTTATGATAGTGACATGGTTATCTCGATCTGGTCGTGTGTGTTCATGCCAAAAGCCTATCACATGGCCCAATTCATGAACAACAATTCCAAATTTATCACAGTTCTTGCCAATAGAGATTGCCTGAGGCCCATTTCCACGCCGACCCACATAAGAGCAGCATCTGCAATAAAGGAGAAAAGGGAGATGGTGGTGGAAATGATAAATGAGTTACAGTATGATGAAACTTTGGCAAGAATTATGATGGCATACAAAGCCCAATACATTCAGAGGCAGAACAGCCTTTCATCAATAAATACAGCCCATTTCTAATATCCTGGTAAACTTACATACAACACACATCCCCACATAATCACTGGAAGTGCTTTTTCACTAACTCATATGTTACAAGAGATGCCTTCAATCATCATTGGGAGAATTCAAAAGATATCAGAAAATCAAATACTTATGATGGTGATTAATGTGCTAAACCCACAATTATCAGCCCACATTTAATACTAATATAGTTTTTTATTCTCAAAATCCATCTACTGTGGTAAGTAACTACTTTGTCACTATGGTTACCTGGCAATAATCCATTATTTCAGTTTTGAATATAAAAACAAAGTTTATTTTTCCTCTTTAAGAAAAACAGAATTAAATTTCTTTATGAAAGACAGTTAATCAAAAACGGAGTTACTTTTCCTACTCATGGGAGAATTTATCTCAAGAAGAAAACTTTTAAAAGAAGGAGCCAATGAAGGAAAATTAGTTTCAAAAGGTAAATTATCTAAAGTTAACTGGTGAAGAAAAATCAACAGCCGGCATAATTATGACATTTCCTAATATAAATATAATTATATCTAAAACTTTGATAGTTAAGGTTTACATTAAAATGCTTATCTATAGAATCACACCCTGAGACATCAATTGAGGGTAAGTAATTGGTCTTGGATAGTTGGTGATCATGATACACAAGACGCCAAACAATTTTGTATTTCTTTTTATTTCTTTTTATTTCCTCTTTATTTTTTTAAAATATGAAATTTATTGTCAAATTGGTTTCCATTCAACACCCAGTGCTCATCCCAACAGGTGCCCTCCTCAATACCCATCACCCACTCGCCCCTCCCTCCCACCCATCAACCCTCAGTTTGTTCTCAGTTTTTAAGAGTCTCTTATGTTTTGGCTCCCTCCCTCTCTAACCTCTTTTTTTTTTTCCTTCCTCTGCCCCATGGTCTTAAGTTTCTCAGGATCCACACAAGAGTGAAAACATATGGTATCTGTCTTTCTCTGTATGATGTATTTCACTTAGCATAACACTCTCCAGTTCCATCCACATTGCTACAAAAGGCCATATTTCATTCTTTTTCATTGCCACGTAGTATTCCATTGGGTATATAAACCACAACTTCTTTATCCATTCATCAGTTGATGGACATTTAGGCTCTTTCCATAATTTGGCTATTGTTGAAAGTGCTGCTATAAACAGTGGGGTACAAGTGCCCCTATGCATCAGTACTCCTGTATTCCTTGGGTCAATTCCTAGCAGTGCTATTGCTGTGTCATAGGGTAGATCTATTTTTAATTTTCTGAGGGACCCCCACACTGTTTTCCAGAGTGGCTGCACCAGTTTGCATTCCCACCAACAGTGCAAGAGGGTTCCCATTTCTCCACATCCTCGCCAGCATCTATAGTCTCCTGATTTGTTCATTTTAGCCACTCTGACTGGCGTGAGGTTACAGTATCTGAGGGTGGTTTTGATTTGTATTTCCCTGATGAAGAGCGATGTTGAGCATCTTTTCACGTGCCTGTTGGCCATCCGGATGTCTTCTTTAAAGAAGTGTCTATTCATGTTTTCTGCCCATTTCTTCACTGGATTATTTGTTTTTCGGGTATGGAGTTTGGTGAGCTCTTTATAGATTTTGAATACTAGCCTTTTTTTCCGATATGTCATTTGCAAATACCTTTTCCCATTCCATTGGTTGCCTTTTACTTTTGTTGATTGTTTCCTTTGCGGTGCAGAAACTTTTTGTCTTCATGAGGTCCTAAAAGTACATTTTTGCTTTTAATTCCCTTGCCTTTGGGGTTTGTCAAGTAAGAAATTGCTGCAGCTGAGGTCAGAGAGGTTTTTTCCTGCTTTCTCCTCTAGGGTTTTGATGGTTTCCTGTCTCACATTCAGGTCCTTTATCCATTTTGAGTTTGTTTTTGTGAATGGTGTAAGAAAGTAGTCTACTTTCATCCTTCTGCATGTTACTGTCCAGCTCTCCCAGCACCATTTGTTAAAGAGACTCTTTTTTTCCATTGGATATTCTTCCCTGTTTTGTCAAAGATTAGATGGCCATACTTTTGTGAGTCCACTTCTGGAGTCTCTACTCTATTCCATTGGTCTATGTGTCTGTTTTTGTGCCAATACCATGCTGTCTTGATGACTGCAACTTTGTAGTAGAGGCTAAAGTCTGGGATTGTGATGCCTCCCGCTTTGGTCTTCTTCTTCAAAATTACTTTGGCTATCTGGGGCCTTTTGTGGTTTCATACAAATTTTAGGATTGCTTATTCTAGCTTCGAGAAGCATGCTGGTGCAATTTTGATTCAGATTGCATTGAATGTGTAGATAGCTTTGGGGAGTATCGACATTTTAACAATATTTATTCTTCCAATCCATGAGCACAGAATGTTTTTCAATTTCTTTCTAACTTCTTCAATTTCGTTCATAAGCCTTCTATAGTTTTCAGCATACAGATCTTTTACATCTTTCGTTAGGTGTATTCCTAGGTTTTTTTTATGCTTCATGGTGCAATTGTCAATGGGATCAGTTTCTTTCTGTGTCTTTCTGTTGCTTCATTATTAGTGTATAAGAATGCAACTGATTTCTGTACAATGATTTTGTATCCTGCGACTTTGCTGAATTCATGTATCAGTTCTAGCAGACTTGGTGGAGTCTATCGGGTTTTCCATGTATAATATCATGTCATCTGCAAACAGTGAAAGCATAACTTCATCTTTGCCAATTTTGATGCCTTGATTTCCTTTTGTTGTCTGATTGCTGATGCTAGCACTTCCAACATTATGTTAAACACCAGCCATGAGAGTGGACATCCCTGTCGTGTTCCTGATCTCGGGGGAAAGCTCTCAGTTTTTCCCCATCAAGGATGATATTAGCTGTGGGCTTTTCATTAATGGCTTTTATGATGTTTAAGTATGTTCCTTCTATCCCACCTTTCTCGAGGGTTTTTACTAAGAAAGCATGCTCAATTTTGTCAAATGCTTTTTCTGCATCGATTGACCAGGATCATTTGGTTCTTTTCTTTTATTAATGTGATGTATCACATTGATTGATTTGCGAATGTTGAACCAGCCCTGCAGCCCAGGAATGAATCCCACTTGATCAAGGTGAATAATTCTTTTGATATGCTGTTGAATTCCATTTGCTAGTATCTTATTGAGAATTTTTGCATCCATATTCATCAGGGATATTGGCCTGTAGTTCTCTTTTTTTGCTGGGTCTCTGTCTGGTTTAGGAATCAAAGTAATGCTGGCTTCATAGAATGAGTCTGGAAGTTTTCCTTCCCTTTCTATTTCTTGGAATAGCTTGAGAAGGATAGGTATTATCTCTGCTTTAAACATCTGGTAGAATTCTCCTGAGAAGCCATCTGGTCCTGGACTCTTATTTGTTGGGAGATTTTTGATAACTGATTCAATTTCTTTGCTGGTTATGTGTCTGTTCAAGTTTTCTATTTCTTCCTATTTGAGTTTTGGAAGTGTGTGGGTGCTTAGGAATTTGTCCATTTCTTCCAGGTTGTCCAGTTTGTTGGCATATAATTTTTCATAGTATTCCCTGATAATTGCTTGTATCTCTGAGGGATTGGCTGTAATAATTCCATTTTCATTCATGATTTTATCTATTTGGGTCATTTCCCTTTTCTTTTTGAGAAGCCTGGCTAGAGGTTTATCAATTTTGTTTATTTTTTCAAAAACCCAACTCTTCGTTTCATTGATCTGCTCTACAGTTTTTTTAGATTCTATATTGTTTATTTCTGCTCTGATATTTATTATTTCTCTTCTGCTGCTGGGTTTGGGGCATCTTTGCTGTTCTGCTTCTATTTCCTTTAGGTGTGCTGTTAGATTTTGTATTTGGGATTTTTCTTGTTTCTTGAGATAGGCCTGGGTTGCAGTGTATTTTCCTCTCAGGACTGCCTTTGCTGCATCCCAAAGTGTTTGGATTGTTGTATTTTCATTTTCATTTGTTTCCATATATTTTTAAATTTCTTCTCTAATTGCCAGGTTGACCCATTCATTCTTTAGTAGGGTGCTCTTTAACCTCCATGCTTTTGGAAGTTTTCCAGACTTTTTCCTGTGGTTGATTTCAAGCTTCATAGCATTGTGGTCTGAAAGTGTGCATGGTATGATCTCAATTCTTTTATACGTATGAAGGGCTGTTTTGTGACCCAGTATGTGATCTATCTTGGAGAATGTTCCATGTGCACTCGAGAAGAAACTATATTCTGTTCCTTTGGGATGCAGAGTTCTAAACATATCTGTCAAGTCCATCTGATCCAATGTATCATTCAAGGCCCTTGTTTCTTTATTGATCCTGTGTCTAGATGATCTATCCATTGTTATAAGTGGGGTATTAAAGTCCCTTGCATTACCACATTCTTATCCATAAGGTTGCTTATGCTTGTGATTAATTGTTTTATATATTTGGGGACTCCATATTCGGCACATAGACATTTATAATTGTTAGCTCTTCCTGATGGATAGACGCTGTAATTATTGTATAATGCCCTTCTGCCATCTCTTGTTACAACCTTTAATTTAAAGTCTAGTGTGTCTGATGTAAGTATGGCTACTCCAGCTTTCTTTTGACTTCCAGTAGCATGATTGATAGTTCTCCATCCCCTCACTTTCAATCTGAAGGTGTCCTCAGGCCCATAATGAGTCTCTTGTAGACAGCAAATAGATGGGTCTTGTTTTTTTATCCATTCTGATACCCTATGTCTTTTGGTTGGAGCATTTAGTCCATTTACATTCAGTGTTATTATAGAAAGATATGGGTTTAGAGTCATTGTGATGTCTGTAGGTTTCATGCTTGTAGTGATGTCCCTGGCACTTTGTGGTCCTTGCAACATTTCACTCACAGAGCCCCCTTTAGGATCTCTTGTAGGGCTGGTTTAGTGGTGATGAATTCCTTCAGTTTTTGTTTGTTTGGGAAAACCTTTATTTCTCCTTCTATTCTGAATGACAGACTTGCTGGATAAAGGATTCTCGGCTGCATATTTTTTTCTGTTCATCACATTGAAGATTTCCTGCCATTCCTTTCTGGCCTGCCAAGTTTCAGTAGATAGATCTGCCACTAGACTTATTGGTCTCCCTTTATACGTTAGAGCGTGTTTATCCTTAGCTGCTTTCAGAATTTTCTCTTTATCCATGTATTTTGCCAGTTTCACTATGATATGTCGTGCAGAAGATCGATTCAAGTTACATCTGAAGGGAGTTCTCTGTGCCTCTTGGATTTCAATGCCTTTTTCCTTCCCCAGATGAGGGAAGTTCTCAGCTATGATTTGTTCAAGTACACCTTCAGCCCCTTTCTCTCTCTCTTCCTCTTCAGGAATTCCTATGATGTGGATATTGTTCCGTTTGATTGCATCACTTAGTTCACTAATTCTCCCCTCACACTCCTGGATTTTTTTATCTCTCTTTTTCTCAGCTTCCTCTTTTTCCATAATTTTGTCTTCTAATTCACCTATTCTCTCCTCTGCCTCTTCAATCTGAGCTGTGGTCGCCTCCATGTTATTTTGCACCTCATTTATAGCATTTTTAGCTCTTCATGACTGTTTCTTAGTCCCCTGATCTCTGTAGCAAGAGATTCTCTGCTGTCCTCTAAACTTTTTCAAGCCCTGCAATTACGTTTATGACTATTATTCTAAATTCTTGCTCTTGACCAAAAATGATTTAAGCAATTTTTTAAGTTTATCAAATTAAAATAGAAAATTTCCAAAAAATTAATTGCCCAAATGATTCAAAGGAATTTCACAAGTTTTCACTTTCCACAGTAAGCATATTCAATAGTCCTTTTGATTGTTCACAAATACAAATATTTGTCATTGCAATTATTTCTGTAGGCTTTAAAGCCCTAACCATCTTAACCAATGCCACAGATTTATTATTTATGAGTCTATTATAACAGTTAACAAAGCTTGATAAGTCAATAACAAAAAAAGAGATAACTGGTAGGAAAAAAACCCAGGAAATCTTGGTTTTGCTCCCATATTTAATAGCATTTTTCAACCTAAACACAGATATTTATTAAATACCCAAACAGTAAAGTATTAGATGCAGAAAAACACAAAATTTGCAAATTTTGGAGAGATTTAAACTGAATCATTCACTACCATAGAGCAGAACTAGTTAAAAAATATCTGATGACTATATAGCAACTAAATTACACATGCTAAGTCATTCTTGCTGGTTGTATTCAAATAAGAAAATACCTCGTAAATCAAAATCTGGGAGATAGTCAAGCCATGTGGTGAACTTACTTATCTAAAACGCTTTCTTTTACCATAATTTCACCCATAGCAATTTCCAATATACAAGATGGGATTCCATAACAGAAATTGAAAATACATTTCCCACTGACTTACAATGCTCCTGTGAAAGAAGAAAAATATGGTGATTTGATTCATAGTGTTTTAGGTCGAGAATAATTCTGGATGCTCAGATGAATAAATAACTAAATGTATGCACATACAACTAGGTGTGGAATGACAGTGTAATATGTGCAGTTTATAAACAAGTGGTTTAAGGATGTCTAGGTATTAGCTTCTAATGTAGCTCAGGTGATGCCATTTTTCTTGTATATGGCTTTTGATTTTTTTATTTCTAATTCGTGTGCTGCTTTTAAAACTTGACCACCAAAAGTTCTATTTATTGTCTCAAGAAAAAGTTTCACCATCTATAGAGAAGCGACACCTCTCTCTGAACCACAGACAGTAATCAAGTAATCTCAAACCTGCTACTCCTTACCTTTGCCTCAGACTGGGGATCCAAAGCACCATTGGAAGTTGCCTATAAGATAATCTATCGTGACATCCAAGAAGATGTCCTCTCCATAGCAGTCTTTACTCAACATTGAAATAATTTAAAAATGTAAAGTCATATTATGTCTCTTCTCAATATTCTCCAATGGTTCTATGGCAAATTGTGTCAATGTTCAAAAACATTCCTTACCCCTCACTGGAAGATAATTATACTTCCTTATACCATTGATGCTGAATTTGGTTATGTGACTTGCTCTGGATAATGTCATGTGAGCACAAACTGTGTAAATTCTGAGAGAATCTTCAATTTTTTTTATGTTTATTTATTTTTAAAAGTGAGAGAGACAAGAGTGTCAGCAAGGGAGGGGCAGAGAGAGAGGAGACACAGAATCCGAAGCAGGCTCCAAGTTCTGAGCTGTCAGCACAGAGCCTGGTGCAGGCTTGAACTCATGGAACGTGAGATCATGACCAGAGCCAAAGTCAGATGCTTAACCAGCTGAGCCACCCAGGTGCCCCCGGAGAGAATCTTTAATAGTCAACATGGTTGTCAATACTGTCTCTGTTTGATCTGCCACAATTGCAATGTTCTAAAAAGAGGTTTCGCCATCATACTGAACATTAAAGTGATAACTCTGGAGTGAGACACAGCCAACCAGTGATGGACATGCGATATAAATAAGGAATCAATATCTGTATCCAATATCCTTATAAATAAGGAATCAATACGTTACTCTAAGCTACTGAGGTTTAAGGGTCATGTATTACAATGACATAAATTGTTTCAGCTGATTAATAAAGCTCAGAGGAAAATCTAAAGTACAGTACTTACAAATAACTGTAAAGATCCTACATGGTCTTCACACACAAATGTCTTACCATACGGATCCATCTCTTCTTACTGCCCCTGTAACTCACTCTACCTGAGCCATGTGGTCTCCTTGCTGTGCCTTGAGCATACAGACAAGCTCTTGCCTTAAAGCCTTTTTACTTGTTATTTCCTCTGTCAGGAACTCTATTCTCCCAAGCAGCATACGACTTGTTTCACCTGCTTTTTCAAGCTTTTGTGCAAATGTCTTTCCATACCATTTACATGGCTTTTCTTTCTGTCCCTAGAATTTACAGTCTATTAATACATTTTATATTTCATTTATTTTCATGTTTTTTTCTGACGCCTTACCCTAGAACATAAGCTATTTGTGGGGAGACAACTTACATGTTTTACACACTGATATCTCTAGCGCCTAAAATATAGTCAGGCTATAGATAGTACAGCTCCATAGATACCGAGAACACACTGGTAATTGCAAGAGCTTGGGATGGGAAGTAGTGGGTGGGTCAAATGATTGAAAGGGGTTAAAAGGTACAAACTTCCAGTTACAAGATAAATAAGTCCTGCAAGTGTAATGTATAGCATGGTCACTGAAGTTAGTAATACTCTATCACATACTACAAAGTTGCTAAGAGAACAAATCTAAAAGTTCTCATGGGAAAATAAAAATGTTGCAACTATGTGAGGTGATGTCTGTTACCTAAATTTATTGTGGGAATCATTTCAAAAAATTTTTAATATTTATTTATTTTTTAGAGAGAGAGAGAGTGCAAGCAGGGGCGGGGCAGAGAGAAAGGGAGACACAGAATCTGAAGCAGGCTCCAAGGCTCTGAGCTGTCAGCACAGAGCCTGATGTGGGGCTTGAACTCACGAGCCGTGAGATCATGACCTGAGCTGAAGTTGGATGCTTAACCAACTGAGCCACCCAGGCGACCCGTGTGGGAATCATTTCACAACATATGCATGTATCAACACTTCATGGTAGACACATTAAACTAATACAATGTTCTATGTTATTTACATTATAATAAAACTGGGAAAAGATCATTTTCAAAATAAATAAATTAATAAATTAATAAATACTGTTACAAGAACAGGTCTTGTTAAGTGCAGAAGGGAGCTAAGACTCTGGTGGTTATCACAGAGTACCCAAAGCAGGGGTGAAGATGTTTATGGCCAGGGGTTAAACATAATCTTCCCCCAATACCTCCGTCAACCTGGCTCTCCACTTTTTCCATTCATGTGATTCTATACATTATGTAGTAATCCAATGAGTTATTGTTTTCTGCTTACATTAACCAGTCCCTATTGTTTGCAAGCAGGATTCCTGGCTGGCACACCTCTTCTGTCAAACTGTAACTTCCTTGCAGAAAAAAAACACCCCATGTTCAATTTTATAGTCCGCCATTTGGTACAATAAGTGGCACAAAATGAAAATGCTATAGGTAAGGATATAAGTGACTACTGCCATAATCTGAATAACCAAATTGACTAAAGCTAAAGACAATTTAAAACATAAAATCTAAAAAAAAATAAAAATAAATAAGTAAATAAGTTAACCCTAAGCTTATTTGTTTGGTTATTTGTTTTTAAGGAATCATTAAAATTTAGCAGATAGGAAAACAGTAAGATTGTTCAAGAAACTATCTAGTAGAATAAGAGAGGTAATATAAAATAGAGGATATTCATGGGTTAAATACCTAAATGTGAGACCTGAAACCATAAAATTCCTAGAGGAGAACACAGGCAGTAATCTCTTTGACGTTGGCTGTAGAAACTTCCTTCTAAATAAGCTTACTGAGGCAAGGGAAACAAAAGCAAAAGTAAACTATTGGGACTACATCAAAATAAAAAGCTTCTGCGCAACAAAGGAAACAGTCAACAAAACTGAAAGGCAACCTACTGAATGGGAGAAGATATTTGCAAAAACATATCTGATAAAGGAACAGTATCCAAAATACGTAAAGAACTTATCAAACTCAACACCACAAAAAACAAATGATCCCATTAAAAATGGACAAGTGTGCACTGACTGATGAATATATAAAGAAGATGTGGTATATATATATATACAATGGAATACTCTTCAGCCGTAAAAAACAATGAAACCTTGCCATTTGCAATGACCTGAATGGAGCTAGGGAGGATTATGCTAAGTGAAATAAGTCAATCAGAGAAAGATAAATACCTTATGATTTCACTTCATATGTGGAATTTAAGAAACAAATGAGCAAAAGGATAAAAAGAGAAAGACAGAGACAAAGTTAAGAAACAGACTCTTGGGGCACCTAGGTGGCTCAGTCTGTTGAGCATCTGACTTTGGCTCAGGTCATGATCTCATGGTTTGTGGCCTTGAGCCCCGCGTGGGGCTCTGGGCTGACAGCTCAGGGCCTGGAGCCTACTTCAGATTCTGTGTCTCCCTCTCTGCCCCTCCCCTGCTCATGCCCCATCTCTGTCTCTCAAAAATAAATATTTTCTAAAAAAAATTTAAACAAACAGACTCTTAACTATAGTGAACAAACTGATAGTTACCAGAGAGGAGGAGAGTAGGGGATGGGCTAAAGAGGTAATGGGGATTAAGGAGTGCACTTGTTGACATGAGCACCACACGATGTATAGAATTGTTGAATTTCTGTATTGTACACCTGAAACTAATATAAGACTGTAAAAAATTTTAAAGTTGTGCTTAAAAAATAGAGGATATTCAGCAATATAAGGTTGTATAGTAGACAAAAGTAATAGTATAGTAGACAAAAGTAAATTTCTGCCTTACAAAGAAATAAATCAAACCAGTTGTTATAAAATGATCATTTTGCTAATAATTAATAATCTTGTGAAATAAACAAATGCCACTGATGACAATAAATATTCACTTAAAGAGTATTTATTGTTAAATTTAAACGTTTTGCCAACATAGGAAGAGAGAGCTAAAGCATACGTCCCATTGAAGACGCATCAAATATATCATATACTAAAAAGTTCTGAACTTTACGTTTTGTTTTTTAAAAACTTTATTATTTTCCCACTTACCAAAGATGTGATATGGAATTAGGCACCCAATAAATATTTAGTGAAAAAAAGCTGATTCTAGCAAAATAAGAGGGGAAATAGAACGTGCTAAATAGTACAAGTCGTTCCACATTTAATAATTCTATTAATATGAGGACGTTATTTTAGCTTCTATTTTTATTGTTTTATTTTATATTTTTAATATTTATTTATTTATGTATTTATTTTGAATGAGAAAGCACTGAGAGAGTGCAAGCAGGAGAGGGGCAGAGAGAGAGAGAGAGAGAGAGAGAGAGAGGGAGAGAGAATCCAAAGCAGGCTCCATGCTTAGCACGGATGCCCCACACAGAACTCCATCTCACCCCAATGAGATCATGACCTGAGCCCATATCAGGAGGCAGGCGCCTAACCAACTGAGCCACCCCGGAGCCCCCTGTTGTTTTGTTAAAAACTACAATAGCAAGGTGCCTGGGTAGCTCAGTCAGTTAAGCCTCTGACTCTTGATTTCAGCTCAAGTCATGATCTCATCGTTCATGAGATTGAGCCCTGCATTGGGCTCTGTGCTGACAGAGTGAAGCCTGCTTGGGATTTTCTCTCTCTCTCTCTCTCTCTCTCTCTCTCTCTCTCTCTCTCTCCCTCTGCCTCTCCCCTGCTTATACTCTTTGTCTCAAAAGAAAGAAATAAACATTAAAAAGAAAAAACTACAATAGCTACAAGTTGCCTTAGTCGGTAAGCTTAGTGGATAAGTAGAATGAAAAAAGTGATTTGAAGTGGTAAGATGTGTTTGCCTACCATTTTAAAGCCAGAAATAGAACGGTCAATGTTGCCATCAGTATCAGTGGCACTACTTTACAGCCTCTCCGTATTCAATGGAGATTTACACTAGATATTATTAACTTTGATGCCCTATGTGCAACAGCTTTTATGATATAAAAGACACACTACTAAAGTCCAATAGGAGTGTTATGTGTTTGACTTGACATATATCTGACTGCAGTGGCCCTCAGTGTGTTGTGTAATTACCAACAACCAAACTCTTTAATAATTTTGATTAATATCTATGAGATTTAAATACAGCATCATCACAGAAAAATCTCCTTAATGATGAAAGAACTGTTTCATGAAATTATGGCCAATAGTGGTAGTTCCAAATGAAATTTAGAAGTCACAAAATGGTCAGAATGGTTAACAAGCCAATGATCGATTCCTATAAAATGTATCATTATTCCCATCACTGAAAATGTAAAAAGGGAAACTGAGTATCAAAACAAATGATCAAATGCAATATTACTACCATAACAGTCAAAATTATATGTATATGTAAATACTCAAAATTTAATTCCAAGAGTGTAAATACAGATTTAAAGATCTGAGGGCAATTCACACCTTCAGTATGCATTTCTCTAAAGTCATTACAGTAATCATTAAAGTGCATGCTCTACAATACGTCTTTAAATCCTTACATAATTTTATTTTAAGATTACATTGAATGTGCTTTAGCTGATGCATAAATTGTCAGGATTTTCTTGATCACCTATCTGTAAAGCAGCATGCTGGGTGTCCCAAGGGACACAAAGATAAGCTACCAGCCCTCACACTGATGAAGGCAGACCTATGAACCAACGGTGGGAATGTAACTATTATAGCTGTGGGTAGAGCAATGACCCACTGAGGGCAGCTCAGAAATGGGTGGCAAAGAAATATATGAATGATTTCCACCGATAAAAATGGAAACAGAGGCAGTCCAAGCAATCAGAAAACCACAAGCAAAAAACATGAAGAAATGACAGTGAATGGCAAAAATAGTTTAGCAGAATAAAATAAGTAAAATGAAAAATTAAAAAAAAAGCCAAATTAATGAAAGAACATGAGTATAACTATGAATTTGTTACAAACAGAAATTTATCAATAAAATAATGTATGCCAGTGCTTTGTATTTGTTTTACAAAATTGAAAGGTGGTAAAGAAAAAAGAAAGATGTATTGATCTAAATACATTATGTATTTAGAAATATGTAAGCTGAGCTATATCCATTCCTATTAGATAACCAGAAGGAAGGAAGGACAGTCTAGATTTGGATCTTTTAAATATTAAATAGATATAAAGAACTAGGAGGCATTCCAAATGTAACCAAAACCTGTCAAGCTAAAATTAGAGTAATCTGGAAGAAAACATTACCTGAATAAGTCAAAACTAAAAAATTATGGCATTTTCCAAAACTATACAGAAAAAAATAATGTATTATTTTGACCCCTAGATAGAGCCAAAACTAAAACTGATTACTTAAAAAATAATTTTTAATGCTTATTTATTTTTGAGAGAGAGACAGAGACAGAGCACAAGCTAGAGAGAAGCAGAGAGAGAGGAAGACACAGAATCCGAAGCAGGCTCCAGGCTCTGAGCTGTCAGCACAGAGCCCGACGCAGGGCTTGAACCCACAAACCATGAGATCATGACCTGAGCCAAAGTCAGACACTTAACCGCCCGAGCCACCCAGGCATCCCTAAAATTTATTACTTTTTAAGTGAGGTTAAATGTTGTAGGAATACATGATAAAAAAATCCTCCCCCAGTACCTAGTGGGGGATCACATAGTCCTCCCCTAGTACCTCCAGATCCTCCAGATCACATAATCCTCCCCCAGTACCTAGTGAAATATATATTCCCTCCTCCCAAATTATATGTGATCGGGCAAGAACTATTTCCTCCAAAGGAATTAAGCATTTTTACTTCCTTATTGTAAACTATACTAGAGGGTATTCAGATAGTTATAGCTGACTAAAGAACATCCCTCTGTATAAAAGGATTCCAGCTAATAAGTGGAGAAGGGATCAAAGGAAAGAACCACGTTAGAGCATCATTCTTTTGCAATGATGAGAACTTCTACAATGGAGGGACTTGGCTGTCAGTGCTGGATTCCACTGCTCAACAGCGGCATCACTGACGCGGTAGACCGAGAGCGCGTGCCTCCTGACGGGATGCAATGTAAAGCAGACAGCAAACCCTAGCAAGTGTTCTCAGCAAGCACCCATTCCATTTAATCAAATGTTCGAATGTGGAAGCAGAGGGGAGAGAAGCTGGAAACCTCTCACAGTAAACCGTCTTTAAAGGACACAGCACTGCTTGGGGAGCTGCTATTAATGTCACTTGGCTACATTCTAGGATTTGTGCAGAGACGTGGTGGCAGAAGAAGCTGCAGATGGAAGCTGTGGTAAGTTCATGGCATTCTTTAAATGTTATATCAAGGGATTTGGATCTTATTCGCAGGCTAACATTTCTGGGATACTGATGCGTGTTCTTCACTTTTGAAAGAGGGGCATGGGTGCTCTCGTGTTTCAAGAAGTTTAAAAAACACTGGGTTCTATATTCTCTTCAATTGGTTGAATATTCATAGCGCTCCTTAGCACATTGCTGCAGAAATACCTACTGAAATGTAACACAGCATTTCACAACTTACGGAACAGTTGTTTTGGGGAGTATTCGTTACCCGCCTGTAAGGAGAAAATCTAGAAAGCGCCACTGTCCGAGGAAGCACTGAAGCACCTCAAAAAGTGTGGTATCTTGCTCAGTCCGGCATTTTTTGAAGATAATTCTAGTGGCAGGAAGTTGGTGAAGGAACACGGGAGAGCGTTTGGAATAGATCAGGTGTGGCACGACAAAGAGATAAATATGCACTGAGGTACTGACACAGGCTACAGGTGGAAATCAACAGACACGGTGAATATCAATGTAATCTTACTGCATAGGTTTTAGACGGAGCACAAGAGAATCACCAGACAATATTACCAGTTTCCAATTCAGATGAGTGGGATGTTGGTCATACCACTGTTACAGTTGCAACACAAAGAAAAGTAGTTGACCTGGTGGAGAAATACACTTGGGGTAGGTGTATGATCAAAGTGTGTGATCAAAGAATATATATATTTAAAATATAACATTTTCTTGGGGCACCTGGGTGGCTCAGTCGGTTGAGCGTCCGACTTCGGCTCGGGTCATGATCTTGCACTCTGTGAGTTCAAGCTCCCTATTCTGCTCTGTGCTGACAGCTCAGGGCCTGGAGCCTGCTTGGGATTCTGTGTGTCCCTCTCTCTCTGCCCCTCCCCCACTCACACACCGTCTCTCTCCCCAAAATAATAAACATTAAAAAAAATTTAACCTGTTTTCTTATGTAAAATTCACACTTTCTCATGGGCAAAATGCTAATCAAATATTGAGACATGAATCCTACTTATGGATTTCCCCCCCCCCCCCCCGTCTACACTTGCTGAAGTCATTCCCTGGTTCCACTTACCCGCAAGGTCTATACGTGAATACGATGTAACTCTCTTCATCACTTCTTTCGATAAAAGTCACACAAGTGTGCTTTTCCCAATGCCTCATGGCTTGCTTGAACATGGCTCGCTGGCTGCCTGGAAAAATGGCAGGATGTTAATAAAAGAGTGTGTGTCTCAGGCAGTAGGGCTACATGCTGGCCCCTTCGTCCTGAGTCCGCATGGGCAGTTCAGATGCCGTCACGCTCACCAACCAACAGAGATGAGCCTGGAGCACCACAAGCGAGCGCTCTAAAGAATGGACACTCCCCTTATAATCAGAGATTTGAACTCAGTACCTTAATACATGTGTACAAGACTCTATAAACCGGGCACACACTCTACCTGACAGTGGAAGAGAACTCAGCTTCCAGACATGAGCACATTTGAAGCTCAGTTTAAAAACCAGAACAGCGCTTTCAACCTTTAGAGTTCAACACTAAAGACATTTTTCAATTCCAAAAACATTCTAAACTAACAACCAAGGTGACTGGAGTATTTCTCACGCTTGATTTCATACTATGTTTTATATATTAATTATATATATATATATATATATATAAAACTCTGTAAAAATACACACTCAATCTGTATGATAATATTTCTTCATAAAAATAAACACTCTGGGAATATCTTACCAGTGAAGTTGCCTCCTATAACATAAGGAATAACACCTCCGGGCCATATTCTTTCTGTTCTCGATGTAGCAGCTCTGGGAACTCGATTTTTCTCATTTTGCCCTGAGAATTTTAGAGGTACTTTTCCCTTCACTGTGTTGTTTTGCTCCAAGCCTGCAGTGACATTTAAAACATTCTGTGAAACAGAAGTCCTTGGTCAGGGAATCATTTCCTCTTAAAAGACTGAACTTAAAATGTCTTATTTACATATTTGTGTAAATATGCCTAAAGTCAATGCATTAAAGAACTTCATTTACCTTGCATACTTGAAAAACATTAAAATATTTAAGCATTTCACGTCAAAATCCTATTTCTTAATGATGCTCTCTTAGCAACTTTAATGAATTCTCATACAACAGTCTACAACAGATAGAAGTCAAGCAGACTTGTAGGCCACAAAAAAACCTGTTTCTTGTATTCTAATACTAGAGCACTGCCAATTCACCACCAGACGATAAAATAAATGTTGTTTAAAAAGTACAAGATATTCGAAACTCCTCTTAACTCTTGCTAAATCCTTCATTCTTTTAAATCAGCATTGATAGTCTATCGTATGGCCTAAAATTATGAAGATTGCATTACAGAGGGGGTAAATGAAATAACGTTGAGCTAGATATGGTCTCGGCCTCCTGGAATGCCAGTAGATCTCTGTTCAAATTTCCTCTGGATTCACATCCAGGTGACCTAGCATTATTTAGAGATCAGTACACAACGTGAACAAGCCAACATAAAATGCAACCTACTCCTAGAGAAGCTTTTGAGTCTGTAGTCATTAATTTTCTTGGTGGCCTTTCAAAATATTCAAAAAAACATTTTTTTTTATGTTTTTTTATTTTTGAGAGAGAGGGAGAGACAGAGCATGAGTGGGGAAGGGCAATAAAGAGAGGGAGACACAGAATCTGAAGCAGGCTCCAGGCTCTGAGCTGTCAGCAGAGAGCCCGACATGGGGCTCAAACTCACAAACCGTGAGATCATGACTTGAGCTGAAGTCGGATGCTTAACCGACTGAGCCACCCGGGGGGCCCCAAAATATTTTTGTTACTGTTTTTGTTTTTCCTAAATCTTCATTATTATTCATTCTTATTCATCTACTAACATTGACACAAATAACCCACTGGTTTATACTTCAGACACAACAGTGAAAGTATGCCCCTATTCCCGTGTCCCTAACAGGTCTAGTTTGCTTGGGAAAATTATTGCTTGGAAGTGTGTACTATCAATTATTTAATTAACAATTCATCAATTTAAAAAAAATATTAGGATATAAACTTTGAACAGAAAACTCTTCTAAAAACTCTAAAATACACAAACAGTGTTTAACAAATTCAATACTAGCAGTATTAACTAATTATGAGACCAGAAGGCTGTTTTTCTATGTATGTTTTTGGAAGGATCAAACATTCTCAACTATTTTCTTAATCTAACAAATCAGTTTCTCAATTTACTTTAAGTGAACTTTATTTCAAAACAAACATTTTTTGTTAGGTTAAACATTTTTTGATTTGATTAAAACTGATGTAGTTCCATGCTTGATAAAAACACCTTAGTGTGATAACCATTGCACCGAAAATAAATATCAACCGTAAAATAACCCCCAAATACATCTTATAATAAGGAGAAGCTGAAAATAAGTTAAAAAAACATTTCAACTTTACGTTCTATTCATTAAATTTAAGTTCCAACTTAAGTTCTAAGAAACTTACATTAAACATCAGCTAACAAAAATGATACAGGACTTTTTCTCAGCCTATACCCTTTACATGCTTTGCATATTAATGGCAAACTGAACTGCTATTAGTATAATATTTACTGTACATCAAGTCAAGCGTCTGCAACTTTAAACATTGATATACCAGAGCCAATTCTTCTTATCCTGTCTATAAGCTGGTAGAGAGCCCCTCGTTTCTTTGACATACTATGGTCTCCAAATCCACCTTAAGAATAAAAGAAAACAGTTAAGTTAAACTCATTGTATTTTAAAACTCTTGCAAATAAACCATAGCAACAGGCTACACTGGTTTCTCTTTGGACATCTTTTTTTTTTTTTATGGGGTCTTAGAGTGTTAGAGTCATGAATACCCATAAATCTTAGGAGAGTGTAAACATTCTACAAACACAATTTTGGTAGCTGAAATCAAGGGGGTGAGGGTGATCCAGAGAGCAATCTAAATGACTTTATTTGGACATCATGGCAATTGAGTCATCTATTGATAATTCAGAACATTTTTCTTCACTGTGACCCTGACATCACATAGTGTTATATAGGATGACAGCAAGCTGTTCTGCCCTGTTGACTGCATTCCAGCTATGTCTCCAATGTAAACTGAATATTTTCAGAAGTCAAATCAGCCATTGGAAATAAAAACATTAGAAAAGCAAATGTATAGTGCAAGTCTTGCTCCAAGGCTGTGATCAATTTTGAAAATATTTTTAAAAGCATGTTATACTTTATAATATGTTCACATAAAACTAGAAAATTAGTTTTGATAATTTATAAAAAACAGTAACACATAATTAGAAAAACGTCACAGGAATCCAAAAGGATGTTCAGCAGCAAAATGCATTCCGTTATGCTATGTAATTGGCAACACTTATAAAAATAGATGTAAAGAATTTTATAGCTCAAAAGGTAGAAGAAGAGGTCAGGATAAGGAAATATGTCCTTTTGCAGTTTTACCAACTAGAAAAAGGCTAGAAAAGGTAGATTTCCTGTCATCAAGTCAGAAACCAGAGCATTTAAGGAAAACCCAAGTCCTATGATTCTCATTCCAGGGCTTTACTAAAATGCTCTCCTAATTTTATCTCCTATTTTCCTTTTTTGTTTAATTTTCAATACACAAACAACAAAAAGTCAGCACTGAGCAAACAATATAACCACTAATGATATCTGAACAAGTGCAGATGAATTCATATCACCAGAGTATGGTTCATGAGTCTCTTTAGGCTAAGACGACGAAAGGGCCAGAAACCCATAAAGACAACCAACTGTTCTTGGACCTTGAACTATTTCTTTCCAATACCTTTCCCCCTTTGAAATTAATACCAAAACTTATTTACCTAGATTAAAGCTAACAAAAACAAAAATAATAACAAAAACCATTACATTATATAAGCCTCTTGGAGGAAAAAATCAATTAAGTCCTTATAAGGCAAATAAGTTAGAGTGCTTGTTCACTGACTAATAACCTACTTGATTATTTGCATTACACAGTCACATTTTTGCTGTGGTACTTGAGAAAAATTTTTGAAATTTTTTCATTGAACATTCTAGAAAGATGAGGTAACATTTGAATGTATTCATTCCTAAGTAGTTATAAGAAACATTTTTGAAGAATGGAATTTCTATGTTTGAAATGATGATTTTGTAACAATTATAACTTCATATTAGACAGGCCTGAAACACATATAAATAGGTTTAGAAGAAGGTTAATTATGAGGAAAAAAAAGTGTCTTTAATTATAAAATTATAAGGATAAGAGTAATTATAGAACTTTACAAAAACAATGCCTCAAGACTACTAACAGCAATGATGTTCCTCATATTTAGCAATTTTTAAAAAATTTTATAGAAATCAAAATTGCAAAAAATTCTGTGTAGGCAGTTCATTAAAATAGAAAAAAAAAGAAATTGATAAAATAAGTGGTTATTTCTCACATATTCTAAAAACAAACTAAGTATATATTATGGGAAAGACAATACAGTTTGAAAGAAGAAAATAAGAAATACAGTTAATTTGATCTCCTCACTTGTAAAAATATTAGTATAGCCACCCCTCATAGGGTTATTATGCAGATTCAAAAGGTTAATATCTGAAAAGCACTTAAATCAGGCCTGAGACATGGTAAACATTACAAAATGTTTGTTAAATTAATAAAATTAAAACTATTAACAAAATATAAATTTGCAAATAGGCTCATTTATGTTTAAGAAATGGAAGTTGATCAGCAGGACATGAAAAGTGATTGAAAGAGTACTTTTAGCATTTCAAAAGTATCTTTTCTTCAAAATGAACACAAATTCAATCAAATAATCAACCATACCTGTGGTATGTCCAAGTCCAAAGGGATTCTGTGTAAGGTCAATTGTCCTATCAATTTGAAAGATACTTAAGTCTTCATCATCTAAGGCAATATCACCCCAAAACACAGCTAAAAAAGAAAAGTTCAATTAAAATGAAATACTTCAGAGCAAAGTCAATGCAAACAAAGCTAATCAGAAAATTTTGAGAAAATTATGGAAATGTGGTTCAGACAGATATTTCAGAAAGTACTTATAACTGAATAGAATATTGAACCTGTAATAGTATAATATGAGCCACTTATAAAAGGATATGACCCACGTTTCCTTACTTTAAAGTTTGAGGGAGGGGAGGAAGTCACTTCTCTGAACGAAATGGTCACTAATTTATAGGGGATCTTAGGAAAGAGTTCAGCACTCATGGCTCATTTGCAAATAAATGAAAGTGTGTTTGAATTTTCAGTGGATGCCTGTGACCAAAAGCAGGTCTTCACAGCCAGGTAGCAGGAGAGGTAGTAGTAACTAAATATTTTACTGTCACAGCACCTTACTCATCACACTTGTATACAATTATGATACACTTTCTCTAAATACGGCATTGCCTCCAAGTTTCTGTGAAATGTATAAATAAATACTGAAGTCAGTTCATGGGCTTAGTCAATGTTAGTTGAAGTGACTAAGTCACTTCACTGACTTAGTCAATGACTAGGTGCTACACCTTTGATCTTTCATATTAAATAAAACATTGTCCAAATTTTGAGGAGCTTCAAAATCATTGACCCAAATCCTGAAAACAGGCTATCTTTTATATCCAGTCTTTTATACTGCTTAATAAAATAAAGCTCTACAAACCATTGTGGGGAAAAAATGAGATAATTTCTTTAAAATCAGTATATGAATTTCTCTTTTCAAGTCAGAAATATACATCAACAAAAAATGCCCTCTTTGTATAGTTGAGTCCAAAGCTAAACTAATCAATCTCTTAGTGCTGCCAGATGTCAAAATATAATAACTTTAAGAAACACAGCGGGGCGCCTGGGTGGCGCAGTCGGTTAAGCGTCCGACTTCAGCCAGGTCACGATCTCGCGGTCCGTGAGTTCGAGCCCCGCGTCGGGCTCTGGGCTGATGGCTCGGAGCCTGGAGCCTGTTTCCGATTCTGTGTCTCCCTCTCTCTCTGCCCCTCCCCCGTTCATGCTCTGTCTCTCTCTGTCCCAAAAATAAATAAAAAACGTTGAAAAAAAAAAAAATTAAAAAAAAAGAAACACAGCAAATTTAGAGAATAATCATGAGATTAAAACATTGACAAATGCCCTGGAAGTTGTGGGATATTGTTTCTTGATACAGGCTTACAAATTTTCTTTCCTAAAATTTACTTCAAATGTTTCTTTTGCAAAACCAAATGGGAAAGGGGGAAAATACATTAGAACTTTAGGAAGTGAAAAAAATCCTCCATACTTTTCCAATCACTGTCTTTTAGTAGATTTAAAACTTAATACTTACGAATTTTCACTATAAAAAACTAGTTAATAAAGTTAGTTAATTTATACAATTTACATTTCAATGCCGAAAGCAATACAATATTTTGGGCTTTGGTCAAAAGTTTATTATGTAGAATTATTCACCCAGTTTAGTTCCGTCATGCAAAATGATATAAGAAGGGGTTATATTTATGTGTAAATCTAGAGAGGGAGAAGATAGAAATTAGTTTAAGGAAGGTTATCACCTCAACATGCGGGAAAATATTCACTAAAATTTGAATCCTCTCATCAACCCCTCTCTTGTGCCCTACTGTCAATGGAAAAGCATGAAGTAGGGAAATGCTTACTATCTTTCACTATTGTAGAGACAAAGTAATGAAAGGTCTGTAGAACAGTTTATAGCACTGGCTAAGAGGTTGGTCTTGATGCCTGAAATTGAATCCAGATTCTAATCGGCTTCATACGCATGTGGAAGAAACCGCTGATGCTCCACTCCCCTAAACCCAGACATCTCAAGAAATAGATGACCTGCCTAAATAAAAACAAAAAAATTGCAATTACATAAAAGACTGGCTAGTTTTCATAAAAAATAAATTTTGCACCTTTCCCCCCCAAGATTTTACACTTTAAGGTAAATTAAAGTTTGCTAGTTATTTACATCTTCCATCGTGTGTATTTATGATACAAGTAGTTGAGGGCACGGACTGGCAGTGACTCTCAGCCTGGCTCTTCCTTTCTTAGAGCAACTAGAGACACTAAAATAGTGTTACTCTAACATTAATTTGAATAGGAATCACAGCAGATCTGGTTAAAGTGGAAGTTCTGATTTAGGAGGTCTGGAGAGGCTCAGATCCTACATTTTTAACAAGTTGCCATTACTGCAAATAATTGTCATTGCCATCATCTTGACTAGCATCATTTTTTTTTTCTCAAGAATAAACTCCTCTCTGAATCAGCTTGTTAACATGAACACTGAGGCACTCAGGCACTGAGGCAAACAAAACGTAGTTTGTCAGTACCCCATTTATATAATAAAAGTAGTATGAGTAAAATAAAACTCAAATGTGTTTTAGATTTTTATTTTCTTGTAACGACTTTTCACATGCAATAGGATTCATGTCTTGATGGATGGATTATATCAAAAACAGATCCGCAGTCCAAAGATATAACACTTCACAGGAGCAAAAACATTACTTCTGGGGAGAAGAAAAGGCACAAGGCCAGATGATTCTTAAGAGGAGACAAAACCTTTCTGGAATACATAAACCCATTTTTTTTTTTTATTTAGTGTTATTTTTCCTGAACTCAAAGCTTCAGAACGGTGTGGCAGGTCTGAATACACCATGAACCGCTTCAGGAGAAAACCAAATATTTCCTTGAGAACAAGCCGTAGTGAACGACAAAGCCAATTCATTTCTGTGCGGACTTGATATACACTGCAGGCCATATATATCTTTAAATGTTGATACTATCAACATTAACAAAAAAAAGAAAAAGTGGCCATCTTAAAATTACAACCCATCACACAGTTTAAAACGCACAATTTCTTTCTTTGTATTGCACACATCTGAGGGTTTCCTTAATCCATCTTCTACTTAAATCTGTGTGTCTTATTTCTCCATGCTAGAATACTTTACTTATGCCTTGGTGTAGCAAACTGGACCACGACCCCTTATATTACATGGATTTAGAATTTGCATTATAATCTAGTATGTATTTGTTATTCAGGCTCCAAGATATTTCTAATTCTCAAATCCACTTTGGGGTTTTTTACTTTTCTTTCTTTATGGTATTTTCTATTTGTTTTGCATCACAAAAATGAGAAATAGTTTGAAAAATATGAATTACTACTCATTAGCCCCATTTAGTACAGTGATTTGAGGTTGGGGCTATCAGAACTGAAAGGAATACAGGAAACTGGTTATAGATCATAATACCAGGGAAGTTCTCAAGTGCAATTGGAATATTTACTATCTGTTTGGAATTCTGCTTGGATTCCTATGGTCAAAAACGGGTTTGGAGCTAACCAATAGGCCAACATAAAATGTCAAGAACAATTTTTAAACTACATGAAAACCACAGGTATTGTTTTTCTTCTGAAGGCTATTTGCATTCATTGTACTACATTTTTATTTTTTTAAATCGAAGCCCAAGGAAGGCAAGTAGCTTTTATTGTAGTAGGTATAGTAAACATATCTCATAAAAGAATGTACGGTCAGAATAGGCAATCCAAGGTCGGGACTCCCTACACCACGACTTTCAGGGATACTTCTTCCACCCACTTCAGGATTCCCCAAAGATCTTTAGCCCTTCCATTCTGAAGCTGGGATCCAGCAGTCAACTTTAAGGAGGCTTCGAGCCTGCGATTTCCTAAAAGCTGTATACAAAACATACGTAGGAGTTTATGCGCTCAGTCACATGTTTTGCAGGGGAGAGGTCCACCACAGGCTGTCAGAAAGGATCACACAAAGTAAAGAGCCACTACTTTTGCCAAAAGCAAAGCCTTCCCGTCCATTCAGGAGAAAATGCTTGCAAACTAAACACCCTCACAAAAATGGATGCATTTACTTGAATTAATGCTAAAGAATCTGACAGCTGGTTACTACTTGACAGTGTACTGTAATGGAGTCTCCTTGGGCATTACCTACAGAAAGTCCTTCCAGAAGGACTTCTGTGTCCTGCCTGTGCTTCCGTCAGGAGTAGGCCAGCACGCAAGATTTCATACCATGTTTTCAACAGTCTAATTCGTCAGTCTAATTTTGAAAATACTGACCACAGGAAGCATGCGTCACTCATCTTTAAACCCTCACTTGCCAGAGTGCCTGACATAAAGTAGGTCCTCAATATGTTTTGAGACACACAAAAAATGCGAATGAGAAAATACCGTGCATCGGGCTATAAATCGTGCATGACAAAAATAAGGCTAGCCAGGCTATGTACTTCACAGGTTTGCCTTAAGACCCAAAATACTGATATTCACCATTCCAAGGAAGGAGTATTTTAAATCCTTTCAATCCAGAGTGGATTACTGTTATATACTCAAAAAAAAAAAAAAAAAATTTAAAGGGCAACTGTCTTTCTTTTTTATTCCAGTACTATATATTATTAAGTGCAGTTATGGGAAATGTGTCTGCTTTTCTCTACACATCACACTGATATGGTCAGGAAATACGGACTGAACTAGCAGATCTGTTATCATGAGATTTATGGGATTTGAAGAGATAGCTCAAAGATTCAACAATAGCCAAGACCACTTGCTCATTACACTGTTTTCACATACAGTTTAAACTTTCTGCTTTTATTGATATTGGATTTAGGGAGGAAGAATGATGTCATGTGAAGGCCTGACAAGGCTGCTTTGGCTGCTCTAGCCTACAATAAAGGCTGAGTAAAAATTTCCTCGGACAAGGACAACAATGAAGTCTCAGAAGTCAACTATTTTTACTTGATTGACAACCACTAAGCAAATTCCCAAGGAAAAGTAAGATTTGGCAAAATTCTAATTACACATTTTGGAGACAACGTTACAATACTTAAAAGGGAAAATAATTTTCAGCTGGCATCTCATATGCACAGAATAAAATTTTCCCCCAGAATGACACAGATAAAAGTCAATTTAAGTTCCAAGTTTGGGAAACAATTATCTGAAATTTTTTAAAATCTTAATACAACATAGAAATAAATATGTATATATTTATATAGACTTTCATAATTACTCTTCAAAAAATATAAGAATGAGAATTTTTTTAACTTTTTTAATGTTTATTTACTTTTCAGAAGGAGACAGAGACAGAGTGTGAGTGGAGGAGGGGCAGAGAGAAGGAGACACAGAATCCAAAGCAGGCTCCAGGCTCTGAGTTGTCAGCACAGAGCCCGACGCAGGGCTTGAACCCACGAACTGCCAGGTCATGACCTGAGCCAAAGTCGGACACTTAACTGACTGAGCCACACAGGCACTCCAAGAATTTTTTTATGCAGTAGATCTCCTTCTTAAATTTCTAATAATAAAAAAGTATTTGCAGTCCAATTATTGTAGTGAGTGTTATTAAGAAAACAGCCCATGCCATCATAAAGAATGAAATCTTGCCATTTGCGATGACCTTTGGAACTAGACTGTATTATGCTGAGCAAAATAAGTCAGAGTAAGACAAATGCAATTATGACTTCATTCCTATGTGGAATTTAAGAATCAGAACAAATGAACATGGCGGGGTTAGAGAGAGGCAAACTGTAAAACAGACTCTCAACTGTAGAGAACAAACTGAGGGTTGCTGGAGGGCTGGTGGGCGGCGGGGGGGGCTAGATGGGTGATGGGTACTAAGGAGGGCACTTGTGATGAGCACTGGGTGTAAGTGATGAATCACTGAATTCTACTTCTGAAACCAATGCTACACTATATGTTAACTAACTTGAATTTAAATAAAATCTTGGAAGGAAAAAAACAGCCCATGAAATGTTTTATTTAAAATAATTTCTAGGTTTTTTTTTCAAGATCTGCATTTTCACTTCTACCATATATTATCACATAACATGAGCAAAGCCTTCTCATCTGCAATTAAAAAGTGTTCATAGGGTGCTAGGTGGCTCAGTCGGTTAAGCATCTGACTCCTGATATCAGTTCAGGTCATGATCTTGCTCGTGAGATAGAGCCCCATGTCTAGCTTCATTCAGCACGGAGCCTGCTTGGGATTCTCTCTCTCCCCCTCTCTCTGCTCCTCCTCTGCTCACTCGTTCTCTCTCTGACAATAAAAAAATAAACATTAAAAGAAAAGTGTTCACATAGTGAGATACAAATGATGAGTTAAATAAAATGATAACACTGGGGTGCCTGGGTGGCTCAGTTGATTAAGCATCCGACTTCCGCTCAGGTCATGATCTTGTGGTTGGTGGGTTGAACCCCACATCAGGCTCTGTGCTGACAGCTCAGAGCCTGGAGCCTGCTTCAGATTCTGTGTGTCTCCCTCTCTGCCCCTCCTCCACTTGTGCTCTGTCTCTCTGTCTCTCAAAAATAAGTGAACATTAAAAAAAATTTTAATAAAGTGGATTATATATCCTTCCCTCATAAACTGGATTGAAAGGTGTCTCTGGGTAACATGACAATTATCTGGCCATTTTCATACAAGATGTCTTCATCCACCAAAGACAGAATTTTTGAAGGGAGGGGATACAGTGTGACATAAAAATCTAGATACAGTTTGGATTACTGATTATATATTAAAAAAAAAAAAAAAACCTGTCCAAACATCCTCCAAATTGAAAGGTCCCTTCAAAGAACCCATAACTGTCACTAGAGTGAAACACAGTCTTCTTTGATTATTTCCTAAATCAGGAAATAAAACGTAATCACAATACAAAATCAAATGTTCAATCTGAAATGCAAAACAAACATATACATATGCACATACATACACACATACATATATACCACGCAAAAGCAAAGAATATTTCTCCAGAATATGGAGACATTTGATAATAAAGTCATTTTCCATGATATTAATGAGTTTCAAGATGAATCTAGATTGACCAATAGATTATGAATACAGATCACAAGCAACAAGTTGTCTTCTTTAAATCTTATATTTTTTCTATTCTAATGCAATTGTACATTATGGATATGAGTAAATGCTAAATTTTCAAATAAACATCTTTCTTTTTAAGCCAGAAAACAAAATTTTTCTCATAACAAAAGATCCATTGAAATACCATATCAATCTGCATTTATAGCCCACAATGCCCATGGATAGGATTTCTCAGAACATTTTTAAAATATCACCCATACCACAAATATTCATTCTGAACTCTTTGTCTCAAAAGAGAAAACACTGACAAAAACGTACTTTGATCAAACAATGTAAAAATAAATATTGAATTTTTTTTTTTGCGTATGACCTAATAATTTGTTACAAGCTTTAAATTTAGAAAACAAATTACTGTAGTTCGTCAGTTTTTAAAAACTGCCATTCTTACACTGCTCAAAAATGAATATATAAGCAACCGCTACCAAGATTTGGTTTATTTATGTTTCCCACATCATACATCTTGTAATGACAGAGCAAACACTTGTTTTTTCTTCCCTCAGGCCTTTAATTGTTTACACTTGTGGCCACTTGTGTGGGCGTCAACCCTGATACTTCTTTCTTAATTAAGTTTGTTTATTTTCTAAATATTGACACTCGCTCTTGGAATAAATCTTAATGTCTTCCTGGAAGTAAGACTGTTCATGCAAATTTGTTGTTTTCTATATTTTAGCTATATTTTACCCACTGGCTGGTCATCTATTCACATAAACAGAATCTTTTTTTCCCCACTTTTTTCCATTTTTTATTTAGTCTACTGTTAGGAAAGACTGAGAGAAAAATGCTACATTCCAACCTTTGTATAAGATTTCCTCTTGAGCACAAGTCCAAGGCAGGGTTTTTCTTTGGTTAATATCCCCCACTGCCAACCCATAAAACAACATGTACTCAGTGAAATAAACTTTACAGAATTTAAAAACTCACTGATATCCTAAAAAACTGGATTCCATGCACTGATTTCTATTTCTTCCTCCCATAGTCTCAGGGATTTTAAATAATTGGGAAGATAAAGGGAACTTTACTCACACCAAAACAAGCAAAAATTGAAAAAAACAAAACAAAACAAACAGTGAAATATCCTGTCAATATTATTTTCAACCTTTTAAACTGCTACTTTAAAAGATCTATAGTGGCACCTGAGTGGCTCGGTCGATTAAGCATCCGACTTCAGCTCAGGTCATGATCTCATGGGTCCTTAGTTCAACCCCCCATCAGGTTCCATGCTGATAGCTCAGAGCCTGGAGATGCTTCAGATTCTTCATTTCCCTATTTCTCTGCCCCTCCCCCACTCACGCTCTGTCTCTCAAAAATAAACACTAAAAAAAATTTTTTTAATAAATAAAAGATCTGGGCACCTGGGTGGCTCAGTCGGTTGAGCGTCCGACTTCAGCTCAGGTCACGATCTCACGGACCGTGAGTTCGAGCCCCGCGTCGGGCTCTGGGCTGATGGCTCAGAGCCTGGAGCCTGCTTCCAGTTCTGTGTCTCCCTCTCTCTCTGCCCCTCCCCCATTCATGCTCTGCTCTCTCTGTCTCAAAAATAAATAAACGTTAAAAAAAAATTTTTAAAAAAAATCTATAAAGTGTCGGTAGCTTATACTAACATTAAATGTGCAGTGTTTCCACACTTGTCCAAAGGACAAAAATACAGATTCAAAGGGGCACATGCACCCTGATATTTATAGCAGCATTATCAACAATAACCAAACTGTGGAAAGAGCCCAAATGTCTATCGACTGATGAATGAATAAAGAAGACATAGTACACACACACACACACACACACACACACACACACACATACACACACACACACACACACACACACACACACACACACACACACAGGAATATTACTCAGCCATCAAAAAGAATGAAATCTTCACCATTTGTAACAAAGAGGATGGAACTAGAGTATATCATGCTAGCGAAATAAGTCAAAGAAAGACAAACACCATATGATTTCACTCATATGCAGAATACAAGAAACAAAGTAGATAAACATATGGGAAGTGGGAAAAAAAGAGCCTGAGGGAAACAAACCATAAGAGACTCCTAACGATAGAGAACAAACTGAGGGTTGATGGAGGCAGGTGGGTTGGGGATTGGCAGGTAGGTGATGGGGATTAAAGAGGGCACTTGTTATGTTGAGGACTTGGCATTATATGTAAGTGATGAATCACTGAATTCCAACTCCTGAAACCGATATTGCACTGTATGCTAACCAACTAGAGTTTAAATAAAATTTTTTTAAAAATTGAAAAATAAAAGATAAAGCAACTTCCAAAAAAATAAAAATAAATGTGTCGTGCTTATTATTAGTAAAATGCCCTCATCGACATTCCATTGAAGGCTCAGAAAACCCTCAGATATTATTGATTCATATCACTAAACCTGCTGATAGAATTTAATTTTAAAAACTTACCAGGCCTTATTGTTCATCATAGAATGTATGCCTTTTATTTTATGTAGCAGTTTATTAGCATTGGCTTTAGGTTATTTGTTACAGTTACAAGATTCTGAGTTGAGAAGCTGTCTAAAAACTTCAGTTTGAGGTCATGCTGGTGACTCATCTTAACCACATGAAGAAGGTCTCACATGGGGAATGAAGAAATAAGTGTTTCCATTCTTTTCAGATTTGCAGAAACAAGAATGTTACCTGCATTGGCATATGGAGATGACATACTTTATTGAGAAAATGGAAGTGATCTACAAAGGAAGTATCCATTAAATGAAACTGAGTTAATCATAATGTGCATATGGGAAAGGATAAACCACCCAACTCTGCTTACCTAGTTACAATATTAATGTTATTGAGTAATCTGCCCATAGTGTTTCAAGCCTTGTTTAGGGTAATAAAGGAAAAGAAAACAGATGTTGAAATATAAATAGGGGCACCTGGGTGGCATAGTCAGTTAAGAGTCTGACTCTTGATTTCAGTGCAGGTCATGAGCTGGAGCTCTGCTCTGACAGCGTGGAGTCTGCTTGGGTCTCTCTCTCTCTCTCTCTCTCTCTCTCTCTCTCTCTCTCTCTCTCTCTGTCTCTCTCAAAAATAAATGAATAAACATTAAAAAAAATGGCCATTAAATCCACAATCTCTCTGTAGTGTTACAGATGAATTCATTTTAAAAGAGAATAAATTACAAGTTCTTAAAAAAAGCTTCCAAACACATAACCTGAAAATTTTACAAATATATATATATATATATATATATATATATATATATATATATATAGTTGAGCAAAATAATCCAGTGCCATAAAAAAACAATCCATATATTAATTCACTTTAAAAGTTGTTAGAGGCTTATAGGGGCGCCTGGGTGGCTAAGGTCGGTTAAGCGTCTGACTCTTGATTTCAGCTCAGATCATGATTTCATAGTTTGAGTTTGAGACCCACATCAGGCTCTGTGTTGAGCGTGCAGAAACTGCTTGGGATTCTCTGTCTCCCTGTCTCTCTGCACCTCACTGCTCTCTCTCTGTGTGGCTCTCAAAAATAAATAAACATTTAAAAAATAAAAATTAAAAAATGACACAGAAGTTGTTAGAGGCTTGGGGCACCTGGGTGACTCAGTCGATTAAGCATATGACTTTGGCTCAGGTCATGATCTCCTTGCTAGTGAGTATGAGTCCCATGTCAGGCTCTCTGCTGACAGGTCAGAGCCTGGAGCCTGCCTTGGATTCTGTGTCTCCCTCTCTCTCTACCCCTCCTCCTCCCTTGTTCATGCTCTGTCTCTCTCTTTCAAAGATAAACATTAAAAAGAAAGAAAGAAAGAAAAGAAAAGTTGTTAGAGACTTATAAAACAATGTCTAAAAAATTTTTTTTTAATTTTAAAAAGGTCTTAAAGAAGCCCTCCAGAAGGGACTAATGTTTAATGTTTAAAATCCATTTTTTTCGTGAGTTTCATTAGTGGTCTCTTATGAAGTAGCAAATGAATAACTATTAGAGCCACAGTCTCTGAGAAAAAAGTAATTTAAGTGTGTACTGTAGCCAATTGTAATGATGGACTGTCATTCAGGGATAGCGTAGTTAGAGCTATAGATATATAACGTAAAACTTATATTGTGAGCAGTTGCTAGGGCGATGTGACTAATTCTGGCAGTTTTATCTATTTTTAATATTCTTTGCAATGATTCAAAGTGACCCTCAGGAACCTGAGCCTACTAATGTTTTGAATGGTAAAATAGAAAAAAAAAAAAAAAAAAGAAGGCTAAATAGTCAATTTGTCTTTAAATGGTTGTTAAAGGAACCTACCTAATATACTAAATTGTTTTCCAGCTTTCTTGAATTACAATTGACATATCACATTGTATAGTTTAAGGTGTACAAAGTAGTGATTTTATATATGTTAATATATCCATTGTCTTATTCACTTATAAATTTTATGTGTAGGGCAACAACTTTTAAAATCTACTCTTTTAGCAACTTTCACTATACAATACAGTATTATTAACTTAGTCACCATGCTGTGATGTACTAAATTATTAATCCCTAAGGAAAGAGATTTTGCCTTATTTATTTTTGAGTTCCTAGCACCTAGCATAATATCAAGCACAAAATAGAAGTTCAATAAATAATAATAATCAAGTTGTCTGCTCGTTTTTAACGTAATAAAAATAATATATACACATATTTCCTAACTCTGACCTAGAAAAAAAAAAATAAAGCCTAGGGGGGAAAAAAATGAATGACCAACATACTGGTAATAAACACCGTGAGCACCCAGGAAAACTTCCCAGTAAAGCAATCAGGGCTCTTTGGGAAAAATTACTGATTCTAAGTTTTAGTTAGGAAATGAATAAGATGGGCCTGGAATATATACCATAAACCAGAAAGCAATGAAGCTACCAGAGATAAAAGTGTTATGTTAAAGGATTCAGAAATCAGTAAACAAGTGTCCACCGGCCAAAACTGGGACAATTGAAGCATCGATAAGGATAATCAACAATCGTATTGTACACCATTTAGGCCATTAGCACATAACACTAAAACAACAATTGAGCACCTTTGAAGGACACTAGGAAATCAATTCATTTTCTTTATGTAAATGTACATATAAAGAGAAACAAATCTTAAAAAACACATTGCATGATAACTAGTGAGACTAAGTATTGTGTATACATTTTTAGAAAAGTTTTCTCTTTGAGAATGGGCTGTTCCAATTTTGGGGATGGTTTTCCTTTGAAAGGTTTGCCCTTTGCTTATTGATTGTAGGTTCTTCTTATACACTCTTGATACCAATTTTCTTTCATGACAGTAGTTTCTGGTTTATAGTTAATGCTGATTATAGTTAATTCAATGTACTCAATTCATATAAATGCATTTAATTTCAACACAATAAATTTGATACACATTTCCTTTATGTTTTGTGCTTTTGAGTCATATTTAAGCAGCACATCTTAAATACTTTATCCAGTTAGAGAAGACCCTTATGCACCTATTTTGGATTTTAGCATTTTGATTTATAAAAGAAATTGACCCATACTATTTTTGCTCTTATTTTCATTGTCTAGCTTTAGAATCAAAATTATACTAACCTTATAATATGAGCTGGCAGACATTATTTTTTCGTAGTCATCATTTGTGTAAGAATGGGATTATTTGTTCCTTAAATAGTTGGCAGAAATTATTTGTAAATGTGTTTGGGCATGGTATTATAGTTAAGGGCATGGTAACCTAGATGTTCCCTGTCTGCACTGCCCCTATAACTATGGAGAGGGATACTACTAATAAAGTCTTTTCTGTGGCATATTTTTAGAGGATGCTTTGATGGGCTGCCCAGATCCCACCTCTTGTTTGAAGAATTGATTCCCAGATGCTGGAAAGGTTTTGGCTGAAAGACATCAATGTTAAGCTCTCTTGGCTGAAGAGCAACAAAATCCATAGCCAAACCCACTTCATATATGTAACCGGCATCGTATGACTGGCAGAGGACAATGCTTAAAGGTATAGTCACATCACCCCAACTTCGGACTCTCATCCTAACATCAGCTCTCATCCTCTACAGACTGATGGCAGAGAAAATTTTAAAAAAAAGGTCCAAAGCCAAATACTAAGAGTTATAGAACTTTAAAGCAGGGTTATCCTCCCAATATCAGCAGGTAAGCTATACCAAAGTTAGGTTCAACTTACAAAATAATGGTACACTGACACATGGGATGAAGAATAGGAGTTGAGGCACCTAAAAATCTTGAACCTCAAGATTTATCTGAAACTTCCAGGTCTGAAGAAGGGCCTACTCCACCTTATTAAGGACCAGTGTCCTTCCTTTTTTTTTTTTTAAAGATTATGCAGTGACCCTGTCGTGAAAAACAGCATGCACCACTCTAGATCTGCCTTTGCCTCCCTTTCTGGCTACTAAACCACTAACTAGGGTTAAACAACAATATAACCTGACCAGGATGAGCTGGGCCCAAAATAAGCAAGGGCTATATCCAAAGGGACCTATAGAACCTAACCAACTTGTACTTATAGGAGCCCAGAGATTACTCAAGGACTCAAATCTAAGAGTGGGACATAAAATTATGTAAGACAGAGTTTATTCATCTGGAAGCACTGTCCTGTGATATAGGTTTTAATACCCTTGAAAGGACACCAAAGATGATGCAAACATGCTATTAGGGAAAAGCACTGAACTACCTTAAGTAAGAGAGAAATGCCAGAAGGGTCATGTCAGAGGGATTAAAAGCCTCAGAGAAGTAAGGGGCGCCTGGGTGGCTCAGTCGGTTAAGCATCCAACTCTGGATTTTGGCTCAGGTCATGATCTCATGCTTCGTGGGTTTGAGCCCCGCATGGGACTCCATGCTGACAGCACAGAACCTGCTTGGGATTCTCTCTCTCGCTCTCTCTCTGCCCCTCCCCCACTCATGTTGTCTCTCCACTGTAGTGGATTCCCATTGGATCATTTCCAAAACCATCATGAATGTGTATGTTCATGTTCCTTTATTTGTACATTTTAAAAAAGTCACAGAAAGAAAAGTTCTTTAAGGAAGCAGCAATGTTTACAGTATTTTTAGAATATTTCACTTCTAGTATAGAGCATCTCTAAGCACAAAAGTAGTGAATAAATATAAAAACTACCTGATTAATTATAAAAATAGGTAAAAGCAGAGACTAAGATTTTTTAATTTATTTTTTTATTCAAAAAGTGGTCTTCCTTGGCCTTAAAATGCCATCAAAAGTTTAATGTTTACATCTTATGAAGTAATGAGACACTCAGAATCTGCTCTAGCTTGTGTATTTAAGTTAATGAATTCCCTTATATTTTTAAAGAATTAAAATCTGTGTGGGAACTATAGATTCCTGTGAAATTATACATACAACATTACACACAGTAAAACTCTAGCTAGGAATAATAACTTCTCACACACTTTACATGATAAGAATGTGCTCTAGCAATGATAAAATATACAAAAAAAAGATTCTTCAAAGGATCAGTTAATGTTTTCAACATTTTAATATGAAAATTACAGTAAAGCGATTCTGTACAGCACAGTACTTCTAAGTACAGTGATTAATAATTCTGAACTCGCGTTCTACAGTTTATTTTCATGACATCAAGAATGCCACACATCCATGAAAAAAAGAAAAAAGCAGACGCTGAGTAATTTCTGTTAGATCATCTGTAAAATAATAACCAAAAAAACCCAAAACAATTTATGACAATCTCTGTTATCATAACTTGTATCCATTTGAGGATATTTTCCATATATTTTTTCTCAGAACTTGGCTTAGAGCTAGAATTGTTGAATTTGGAGCCTCTTTGAATATATGCGACATATATGCAGCATTTTTTAATGTGTGTATACATAAATACTTATGATGTTATGCATGCCAACTCTACCATATAAAAGTTATAGACAGTCTCGATGCTTAACGGGTTAGGGTCCTGAACTCTTTCCCTACTGAAACACAATAATAAAGGTAAAACTACATACGTAATGATAAGATAAACTAGTTAAGCATTTCCATATAATTAAACATGACTGACGATATTTGGCCAACCATCAAGGCATAAATTAAAATTGTAAACTGAACTCAAACTCTCTGGACCAGAATACAAGTTAATATTGGCAAGGCAATATTTCCAAGTTCAAAGAAGAAGGTCCCATAGTTATCAGAAATCTCTCATAAAATACTTGAAATGAATCAGTAATTAACATACTGCTTAAAATACTCAGAGGTATAAACTTAAGGGAGAAAGCAATCTTCCAAATATGTTTTGCGTTTTACTAAACACAAAACATCTTAATGTGAAACTTAATTTTGCCAAGCTCAAAACACTTCCAGGTTTTCCAAGGCTTAAGACATACACATTTATATCCTTTCTTTTCACCACCCAGGCAGCAATGAAAGTAGCTTTCCAAAACCACAATCAATATGTCTTTGACCCAAGTTCCCTATGTAGCTCATCATAACTATTGCTACAGTCACACAGACAAAGAAGCTAGCTTTTAATTTAAGAGATGAACTACTATAACAATTCCAATCCCACGGTTTGAAAAAAAATGACACTGTGGTAGAAAATATTGCAGTTTGAATCTCTTTTTCGTAAAAAAATATTGGCAAAACAAAACTTATCATCTCCCCCTTTTTTAAGCTATCAGTGTGATCAAATTGGCTTAGCTTTTCTCTGGGAGAGCTAATACCTCCACGTTTTAATAAACATGTATTTAATACAGCTATTTAGCAAATAATGGTCCTCTAACACATAGCCCAAAAAAGTAAGAACTGAGCCTGAAACTGATAACCTCATTTCTAAAGAGCAGTGAAAAGGCAGTGTTTTTAGCCATTCACTTGCTCAGTCTATGTTCTGACGCAGAGAACTAATGAATTAGCAGCCGGGGATAAGGATTCAGCATTGGCACTGCATGCAGAAGAAGTGTACTTAGAAGTGCTATGGCCTAGAAGCAACAGATTGCTTACTGTTAGAAGCACATGAGTCCTGAAGGTATGTTATATTATGGCTACTAATACAATATTTCTTCCAAAACAATCTCAGAAACTTAGATATGTACTTCGTGTTTAGAAGTTCCAGGTTGTGAAAGAAAAGGCAACATGTACAAATTAATTAAAATTCTTGTTCTGCAAACGGGATTCTGAGACCGAAGACAAATAAAGCATCATAGATGGCTTCTCTCTGATGCTCACAACTTGGACAAGGAATGCAAAACGTGCTATGCATGCACTTAATTCTCATAATAATCCTATGATGTTGGTCCAGTCCTTTCATGGATATGAACAATGAAGTTCAGTGAGGTAAACAAACTTGTCTCAATTTAATTTTGGTTGGGGCTGCAATTCAAACCCGGCATTTTATTGTTATGTTATATGAACTGATGAGTAAATCTTAAATAGAAAGTAGAATATTGCATTATTAACTCATGAATAAAGCTTAAATAAAAACTAGATTAATTATAATCAAATAGGGGATAAACCCAACATAAATTCTATCCATTGCCTTTAAAATTGTTTTCCTTTCCAGCAATATCTTAGTATGTGAGCTTTGTCATTGCCCTCTCCGTCTGCTCTATCCCATATTTAGGGTGGATTATCCCATTCTGTTGACTTTGCCCTCATCCCATTCTGTTGAGCTTTTCCATCTTTTCAAATGTTTCTGTCAGTATGCCAAGCCAGCCTCTCATCACCAAATAAACGAACTCATCAGTAGCTTTCATATTGGCCTCTGGCATACCACTCCATCAGATTAATCTTTCTAGAACACTTCTAACATTACCTTTCTGCACAAAATGGTGCATTCAACAAATGGCCTCATCTTCAACAAATGGCCTCATCTTCAACAAGTGTGAGCCTTGGACTGTACACATTAGAATTAGCAAGGAGTTAGGAAAAGTGTTGATATGTGGCCTTGAACTCCAATGCAATGGAATCTATCATCTCAAGACAGGGCCCATAAATCTGTACTTTAACTAGCTCGAAGTATGATAGTTATTTATAAGCCCTAAGGTTGGGTGCCCCCCACGTCTAAGTCTGGTTTCATCCTTTGCCCATCTTGTTGGCCTTCTCATTGTCCTGTGGCCACAGGCTTTGTTTGTTCCACTCTTTGCCTTCATTCAAGCTGTTTGCAGTGGCTCCCTTTCCGTCCCATCCTTGTACTTTCTAAGTTCAAATCCACATCCTTTCCTGATGCCACTCTAAATACGGTAATGCTTCTTAGTATCCTGGGCAACTGAACATTCCGCATCAAATTCTTAGATGACAACAAAATAAAACAACACACGTGTGCCTCGCTTCATGAAAAGACTACTGACATTCTTTCTCAGTGACTCACAGTAGGCACTATGAACACAGATGATTGCAAACTGCAGGAATACACATCTATGTTGACATGAAGGTCACTGTGTCCTCCTCTGGTTATATGGGGGCACTTCCCCAGCGATCTGTATCCTTCCTTCCAAAAGCTTTGCTCCGTCTTCTTCTAGTTTTTAGACTCAAAGCTAGTAAGTAAGCTTATTTAAAAGCTCTAGCAGTAAGGTTCTGATAGAAATTCCAAGAAATAAAATAAAGTGCCCATTTAACAAACGGTTTTATGACACAGATTTGTGCTGCATGTTGGAGCTCTTTGTTTACTTTGATTCAAAGCTCGACCTTTTAGGGTTCAAAAAAGCTCTAAATCTAACTTCAGAGTAAATGGGTGTTCGTAAAATCTTTTGTAAAGGGGTTTTAATCTGTAGGGTTTCTTAAAGGTAAATGTAATCTCATCAAAAATTATCCAAACACATCTACAAAAAAACGTAGTATTAAGTCTTTTTGAGTCTATGATACATCTATATTTAGGTTTTGGTTACTCTTATTTAACACAGAAACAAAGTCATGGACAAAGTAAAAATGTAGTTTTAGAAATCTAAACATTCTGAACATAAGCAATCAGGTAAGATCAATCAACACAGTTCTCAGATATTAAAAATGAAATATAAATGCCCCAAATTATGCAAGGATGACTGAAACGGATGGATTTATTTATGTCTGGCAGAACTTTCAGAGAATCTTTTTATACCCATACCGCAACCCTCTGAGATAGGAATTACAACATATGAGGACATTAAAGAGAGATTCAGTGGATCATCAGGGTCAGAACTAATTGGCATTAAGGTCAGAACTGGGGCCTAAATCTGTGTGACAACTTAAAAAGTCTGAGTCTTGGGTGCACCATTTCCAAACATGTACACACACACACACACACACACACACACACACACACACACTCAAACCCAAAACCTGCAAATCCAAGGTAGTTCTCACAACATATTATTCATAATTATTCTCATAACTAACTTATTGTGTATAACAAGCACTTAGTATGATACAAGGATTGACACACAACGATTTACAAAGTAGTCTAATTTTTTCCCATATTTTAAAACATTAATGAAGAAATTATGTCTTAAAGAAATTCAGCCAGTAAATCACTAGGTTCAAACCCAGTCTGATTCCAGAGCCCAAATATTTAACTACAACTACTCTTCTAGTATCGTTCTTTTATCGCACTTCATTTTAATGTAGATGCCACAGTGCATAATAATAATGTATAATGATGTATATGCTATAATATGTCTCCCTCCACCCTGCCCACGTTGTAAAATCTTAATGGGATTCTGCCATATTTAGTTTAAAATCTTGAGATTCTGGCACATCAGCTTATAGAAGTTTTTCATTAGGTGTTAGTGACCACACAACACCAGCAAAGACATCACTTAACACATGTTATTTCAGTAATTGGCAATGTTTTTAATAATGTACTGCTGCCCTGGTATCTCTTTCTTCCATTTCTCCCAACCACACACTTCTTTCATTGCATCTGTGTTCATGCTGAATGCACAGCTGCTGTGAATCTGCAAACCTCACAGCCATTACCATGGAGACTCATCCCCTCCTATCACGTATAGGAGACAGACTCTTACCTATTGAGATTTCGCCCTTACTCCTCATAGTTTATGATAAATTATAGAAAACTGAGATCCTTCCAGCCTCCCAATGATATTATGCATTTTCCCTTCACCTGGATTATTTTTTCTTGTTTACTCATTATTTTTCAGTCCTCACTATAAAATCTTAAAATTACAGAACCAAAGTGCAACCTTCCTTGAGCTGTAAGGAAAATATAATTTCCCCAATTCACCCTCCCAAAAAATAAAATACAATATATGATGAACATAACATAGTTACAACCATCATGAGAAGAAACTCATCCAAATACGTGCTCATTTAATTCAAATATGTGCTCGTTCAAATCTTTGTATTTGAATCTTAAAAACCCAGGGGTGCCTGGGTGGCTCAGTTGGTTAAGCAGTTAAGTGTCTGACTCGTGATTTTGGTTCAGGTCATGACCTCACAGTTCGTGGGATCAAGACCCCGTCAGGCTCCATGCTGACAGCACAGAGTATGCTAATTCTCTCTCTCCCTCTCTCTGTCCCCCCACTAGCGCTCTCTCTCTCTCTCTCTCTCTCTCTCTCTCTCTCCCAAAATAAATAAAACTTAAAAAAATCTAGAGTGGGGGTGCCTGGGTGGCTCAGTTAGCTAGGCTCAAGTCATGGTCTCACAGTTTGTGAGATTGAGCCCCATGTTGGGCTCTGTGCTGACAGCACGGAGCCTGCTTGGAATTCTGTCTCTCTGCCCCTCCTGCCCCTCTTCTGCTCATTCATTCTCTCTCTCTCTCTCTCAAAATAAATACATTTTTAAAAATCTAGAGTATCAGACCATTTGCTTTCTTTTTCTATAACACCCTAGTATTGTGTTTGGCTGGTTTTTCCTCCACCGTCCACCATACTATTATTAAGCCTATAGTCATAATTTGTTCCATTTATCTTCTTATGAGTCCACAAATATTTTCCAGATCTTTTTTTTAAGTTTTTTAATGTTTATTTATGCTTGAGAGAAAGAAAGAGAGATGAAACATGAGTGAAGGAGGAGCAGAGAGAGAGGAAGACACAGAATCTGAAGCAGGATTCTGGCTCTGAGCGGTCAGCACAGAGCCCAATGTGGGGCTTGAACCCAAGAACTGTGAGAGTGTGACCTGAGCAGAAGTCAGATGTTTAACTGACTGAGCCACCCAGGTGCCCCATATTTTCCAGATCTGTAAAAAATATCTTCCTTTTGGGGAACCCATTTGCTTCCTCTGTGTATTTATCCCTTTTACTTTTCTCAAATGTACGGGTATTCTGAGTATTGAAAACAAATAGTTACAGTCATTCTTACAATAAGATATTCTTAGAATCCTCCTCTCCCAGTATCCTTTGGTGTTCCTATTGTTATTGGGGAATGTTGTGTGGTCCTCTGCAGCATTCTTACACGAATGTAATTAGTGAATATTGGAAAGAAGCCAGTAATTATTTAGAGGAGTTATGGTAATAAAGATCTAAAATAAGATATAATAAAAATAAATTTTGAGTTTAAAAATAAAAGCCATGTGACAGTACCCAAATTAAGAATTCTAGCCAACGGAGTAAAGTTTGTAATACCTAAATTAGGTGAGCACCTATGTTTGATAAATAAAAATCAAGGAAAGCAGAGATACAAGGAAATATTACAACTTTATTACAAGAGAATCTGCCACAGGGTCCCTTCTTAGGTCTAGAACCTTCTGAGAAGGTTCCCCATTGGAATTTATTTCAATTACAGAAGGCTAGCATTCACATTCCAATTCGGAAACAACTTTTCCCTGATAAAGTTAAAAAACGATTGAAGGGAAATGATGACCTGCTATTAAATAAAGAGAAGTGTTTAAGTAGCATTGTGTCCTTGACTAAACTGAGTGAAATTCACTCTTCATTTGTGCAAAACATATGACGAAGAGCAAATGGACGACCCATCTGAAAGGTGTTTTTTATGACGAATAAATACCATTGTGGTTACCATCTCGGCAAATGGAAAAGCAACGATAACAAGAGCAGCGGGGTGCTGCAGCATGAGGTGATATATAAATAGATGCTCCATGGAGAGAACACAGCCGGGGAGAGGCAGGTAGAAGTTTGCTCCTGGTGCTGCAGCATTGGCACAGTTAACCAGACTCCAGATGGAGAAGGGAAGCTTGGGGGAGCCAAAGTATGCAAGAAGCACAAGCTGTCCATCTGGCAGTAAGCACCTCATGGTTCCTAAAAACTGCAGGTTGCGTGAGAACCTGCGTAATGACAATAAATATCAAAGGACAAGTACTATACTCACTCACTTGGACCTGTCGCCCACACTGGATCATCTGATCCTCTATTACCCAAATCCCGGGTTTAGTGTCAAAACGTTGAAGTCACACATCCTTTCACCAATGACGCTCATAATCACAATATTAAACCCAATACTTATATTACTATGCCTTGACAAGACAACTGCTTTTCATATCTTATTTTGTCCTTCATTATTACTGCACATGAGACAGGTTAAGGCTGTTGGAGAAATTTTGGGGAAAAAAATGAATCTACCAGCATTATAATTAAGTGAAGTTGTAAATGAAGCAAATATGTCAGCAATGAAATCTGCATCATATCTCAAGTTTCCTTTTTCTTTTTAAGCTCATTCTTACTCCTTAGTAGGACATACTTTGCCTATTATAATTTGGAAGATAAAACAAAGACAATTTTTCTTTACATTACCAGATCTATAGACTTTTTGAAAGTATTTATGTTTTTCTCCCACTCTTTAGAATCACAAAAACAGTAACCATGTATGTCTCTAGAAGGCACTCAACATCCTGGGGCAATAATCCTTCACTTCTTCATTTACTTGTATCTCAAACCCTTCAATCCATCCGTTCTCATCAATTTTCATAAGAAATCTGTAAGACGCAAGAACAATTATTAAGTGAAGGGTCCCAGGTCACAAAATGATGAAGAGTATCTAAAATTCAGCCTTTTAATTCCTTGTCCATGATCTCCCTACTTCACTTCCTCATTATTCGAATCACTATTCAAGATCAGGGGCGCCTGGGTGGCTAAGTGGGTTAAGTGTTCAACTCTTGATTTCGGCTCAGGTCATGATCTCAGGGTCATGAGATGGAGCCTTGTGTCAGGCTCAGTGCGGTCTCTGTGTTGAGCCTGGTTAGGATTTTCTCTCTCTCCTTCTCTCTCTGTCCCTCCCCTGCTCATACTCACTCACACTTGCTCACACCCTCTCTCTCTCTCACTATAAATAAATAAACAAAAACACATTCAAGATCATTCACAATTCAGAACTCACTCCCAAACAAGTTTTCTTCAAAACCAGAATATAGTTCCAAATGCTTTCTTGAGATTGTGCAAAAATTTGTAGAAGTTTTACCTGATCTATAAGATTTCAAAATTTCAATAGGCTAGCAATATATACAAAGTAATTATGAAATATTATAGAAATTTAGTATAACCTTGAATATTTTTCATATTTAAAAGAGAATCATTTCACATTTTCCTTGACATGGCCAAATTGTAGAGTACGTTAATTTGATGAGCAGGAAACTCTTTGTTTTCAAATATATGAGACATATATTACTACAGGTACTATTTGTAACTGCAAACATCAACCTTTTTATTTCTACCTGTTCAGGGCTACCTGGCCATCAGAGCAGTTGTTCAGATTTGTAACAAAAGTGTGAAAATAAGCACAATGCTATACAAAGTACGATACGAAGTGGATTAGCAGTATTCTAGCACCGTGTTCTTTATTCTTTTTTAGTTTTGTAAATGTTTTTATTTATTTTTGAGGGGGGGCGAGGAGCAGAGAGAGATGGAGGCACAGAATCTGAAGCAGGCTCCAGGCTCCTGGCTGTCAACACAGAGCCCGACGTGGGACTCAAACTCATGAACCTTGAGATCATGACCTGAGCCAAAGTCAGATGCTTAACTGACTGAGCCACCCGGGCGTCCCTAGCACTGTGTTCTCTAATATTAACAACACTACTCTAAAAAGGATGTAAATGCATGACCAACTGAAATTAGGTTGACTTCATAGAAATGGACCAATGAGTATAACAGAGCTAAAACTCTTTCTAGAGTATAGCAAGGTGCTTGTATTTGTCACCTGAAGAACTTCACTCCCCTGTAGAACACAGTGGCTGAGCAGGGAGCATATGGAAGCACCCAGCACTAAAAGGAGGAACTATCTTTGCCACCGGTACCACCAAGTCATACACAAGTGGCACTCAATTTAGTCAGACACAATTACGCAGACACAATTTACTCAAAATTCTTCTCAGCATACCCACTGGATCACTAAGGGAATGCACATCATTAGTCCTCCCTTTTTGACAAGACATGTCCTCTTGAGACTCTTTCTGCCCTTCAAAGACCACCTAGACCTTCTTGAATATAGCTACTAAAGCCTGGTATTAATTGTTCATGGGCCAATGAGACCAGGACAGACCTCTTGTTAGTGGCACCATTTCTGCCAGTGGGTTGAATCTGGGATTCCCTTTGGTGCCATAAACCTGTGTTTGGCCACTGCCCCACAGCCTGACCAGTCCTGATTTGCTCATTATTTTGCTGACTCCAACACTTTGCCCTAAATTCCAGCCCTCCTGCACCTGAAGGTTTCTCTCCTTGAAGGATTTTAACCAGAATTTGATTTCATTAATACACACAGGCTATTCAGGTTACCATTTCTTCTTAGATCAGTTTTGGTACTCTGTGTCTTTCAAGGAATCAGTAAGCTGTCACACTTAGGTGCATAGGAGATTTTTTGTAGTTTTCCATTTTACTAATTCTGGGATCAGTAATTACATCCTCACTTTCATTCCTGATATTTGTAACTTATGTGTTGTCTTTTTCACTTGGCCAATCTAGATGGAAGTTTGTTAATTTTATTGAATTATTTTCAAAGAATCAGCTTTTGGTTTCATTGATTTTTCTCTAATGATTGTCTCTTTTCAACTTATGAGATTTCTGCCCTGATGACTGCCTTCCTTTTGCTTGCTTTATCTTTTGTTTTCTCTTCTTTTTCTAGATTCTGAAGGCAGAAGCTCAAGTTACTGATTTGAGAACTTTTTTCTTAAAAAATTTTTTTTAATGTTTATTTATTATTTTGAGAGAGAGAGAGAGAGAGAGAGAGAGAGAGAGCGCGCACAAGCAGAGTAGGGGCAAGAGACAGGGAGACACAGAATCTGAAGCAGGCTCCAGGCTCTGAACTGTCATCACAGAGCCTGATCTGGGGCTCCAACCCACAAACTGTGAGATCATGACCTGAGACAAAGTCAGATGCTCAACTGACTGAGACACTCAGGGGACCGATTCAATGTTTATTTTTGACAAGAGTGTGTGAGTTGGGAAAGGACAAAAAGAGGGAAACTGAAGCAGGCTCTGCACTGCCAACCACAAAGCCTGACGTGGGGCTCAAACCCACCAACCATGAGATCATGACCTGAGCTGAAGTCGGATGCTCAACCAACTGAGCCATCCAGGCACCCCAGAGAACTTTTTTCTTTTCTAACGTAAGGATTTGACACTATAAATTCCTACCTAAGAACTGTTTTAGCAACAACACAAATATTTTGATATGTCACAGATTAACATTCTTTCAGCTCAAAATATTTCCTAATTTCCTTTGACATTTCTTCTTTGATACATGGATTATTTTGAGATATTATTGATATATTATTTAGTATTTCCAAATATTTGATTTTCCATCTGTTCTTCTGTCATCAATTTCTACTTTATTCCATTATAGTAAAAAAAGTATAAAACATAGCTTAAATAATTTTTTAACTTAATAATAAGGTTTGTTTTATGACCCACAATGTGGTCTATCTTGGTTAATGTTTCATGTACACCTCTATTGAAAGAATGTGTATTCTGCTATTGATGAGTAGAATTTTCTGTAAGTGTTGGTCAGGCCAAGTTGCTTATGTTGCTCAAGTTTTCTGTATATATTTGCTTATTTCCTATTTGTTGTATCAATTAGTGAGAAAGTAATGTTGAACTGTCCAAATATAATTGTACCCTTCATTATTTCGTTCATTTCTTTTGATTTTTAATTCACATATTTTGAAACATTATTATAAAAGACCTGCACAAATTATGTCTTGGTGAGTTGACCCTTTCATCATTACATAATATTCCTTTTTGTCCCTGGTCGTTTTCCTTCTTCTGAAGTCTTCTTTGTCTGACATTAATATAGTCAGTCTAACTTTTATTTTTACTCAGATTTGTAGAGTATATCTTTTTCCATCTTTTTATTTTTAACCTATTAACATTATATTTCAAGTGAGTTTCCTTGTAGACCACATATAGCTGGCTCTTGCTTTTACAGCTAATCTAATAATCTTAGTCTTTTAATGCTGTGAACCATTTACATTTAATGTAATTATTGATTTGATTGGGTTTATAACTGCCATTTTAGTATTACTTTTCTACTTGTTCCTTATGTTTTGTTGTGTTAGTTTTCTATCACTACTGTAGCAAATTAGCAAAAATGGAATGTGTTAAAGTAACATTCACTTATTATATCAGAGTTTCCACAGGCCACAAGTCCTAAGCACAATGTGGCTCAAATGGTTCCTCTGCTTGGAGCTTCACCAAGCTGAAACTGAGGTGTCGGTAGGGCTATACTCCTTCATGAAGGCTCTAGGGAAGAATCAGCTTCCAACCTCTTTCAGTTAGCCAAAAAAATTCAGTTCCTTGCAGTTGTAGAGATGAGGTCCTGTTTTTTGGGTTTTTTGGGTTGTTTTTTTTTTTTTTTTTTTTTTTTTTTTGGCTGTTAGCTGGGAACCTCTCTCAGGTCCTTAATGTTACCTGTGTTTCTCATCACCTTACCCTCCAATAACAGGGGTTCAGTTCTTCTCCCACTTCATATCTGACTTCTTTTGCTGAATCTCTTATGTTCTTACCTACCTCTTCTGCTGTATAAGGGCTCTTATGATTACAGTAAGCCCATCTAGATAAACCAGGATAATTTCCCCATCTTAAGATCAGCTAGTTACACCTTAATTACATCTGCAATGTCCCTTCAGAGCAGTACCTGGAGTAGCTTAATTGAATCGCCAGAAGAGAATTTGGGGGGAACACTGTTAGAATCACATCTACCGCAGTCTGCCCTCAGGCCCCCAAAGTTTCAGGTCTCTCCCAAATGCAAAACACATTCACATCTCTCCCAATGTCCCAAGAGTTTCATCCCATTACGGCATCAACTCAAAGCATAAGAATCTCATCTAAATCTCATCTGCTCAAAAGTCCAAAATCTCTCAGCTAAATCAAGTGTGGGTGAGTAATCCATTAAAGAGAACTCCTAGGAACAATTTTTCTCTAACCATGGACCCATGAAATTAAAGACACATGTTATCTGCCCCAGTACAGGACTCTGAGACAGGCATAGGTTGTCAGTTACAAACATGCTGGTTTCAACAGGGGAAAAATGAAAGGTAAAGCAAAGTCCCAGGCCCAAAGCAGTTTCAATATCTAGGCAGGAAAAATACATTAGGTTACAAGGCTTGGGAAGACCCCTCGTTGGCACTTGGTTCTGCCCTCTAGGGTCTTAGTTTCATTCTTTGGGCTCATGATTCTGCTCTCCGACTCACCTTCTGTTTCCTCTAAAATGTAGCACCTGCTGCAGCTGGGTAATTCTATCCGTGGTAGTTCTATCTACCTGCCAGCAGAATTCTCGAGATCAAACAGCCTTATGTCATCTCAGACTCTCTTGTCCCTTTCTGTCCCAGCTGGCAGCGTTTCTACCAGTATACAATTCTCAAGAACCTTGTGGGCTTCATGTGAATTTCACACCAGTAGACAAGATGCCTCTCTACAAATCTTTCCTAGGTAATCTTTTCTCTAATTCTGGGTTCTGTTGAGATGGGCAGAGGGACAACACACTTCAGATTACAAGAAGCCCCTTGGTTTGAATGAGGAGATCTGTAAGTAACCCTTAATCTCTTCAAAGAGCCTTTTAGTACCTGAAGACTTGATATTTTTATCTTTTTGAAATTTCTGAAAGAGTTGTAGAGTCACACCCTTAGCCTTTTCTCCAGAGCACTCTTTACTGACAATAAATCTTTTAATTTCAGAGTCTTCTCCCATCTGGGTAGACTAAGAACCTCCAAAAGCATTAAATCCTTCTTCCTTTTTGTTTAATAGTTTTTCCTCCAATTTATCTTTCTCTTCTCACATTTTATGATAAGCAGCAAGAAGAAGCCAGGTGTTATGGAGTGAATGTTCGTATCCTCCCCACAAAATTCGTATGTTGAAATGCTAACCCTCAGTGTGGCTGTATTCAGAGTAGACAAGTAATTAAGGTTAAATGAGGTCATACAGGTAGGGTCCTGATCCAATAGGACTAGTGTCCTCATAGGGAGAGACAGGAGGAATTTTGCCCCTTCTTTGCGAGAGCACGAGAAGTCACAAGAGCCCACAGCAAGATGTCAGCTGCCTATAAGCCAAGAGAAGAGCCCTCAGAGTGAAACCTACCTTGCTGACACCTTGATCTTAGACTTCCCAGCTTCCAGACCTGTGAGAAATAAATTTCTATTGCCTAAGCCATCCAATCTGTGACATTTTCTTATGGCAGCCTGAGCAGACTAATACACCAGGTAATAATACCCTTAACATTTTCTTTGGATGTATCAAGTAAATATCCAAGTTCATCACTTACAAGTTGAGCCTTCAGGACAGTTTTGCCAAGTGCTCTGCCACTATATAGAATTCATCCCTATTCCTCCAGTTCCCAATAACATGCTCCTCATTCCCATTCTAATTCCTCACCAGAAGCATCCTTAATGTCCATATCCTCTACTGGCCTATTCAAGGCAATCTAAGCTTTTTATTTTTTTCCTGTCATGTTCCTCAAAATGTTTATAGCCTCTGCCTATATATAGTCTGATTCCAAAGCCATTTCTACATTTTTAAGCATTTGTTACAGAAGCTCCCTACTTCCAGGTAGCAAAGTCTATATTAAATTTTATTGCTGCCATGACAAATTATGACCAATTTTGTATCTTAACACACCATTTATCTCAGTTGCTGTAGGTCAGAAGCCGAGGCACGGTGTGGCTTGGCTGGTTCCTCTGCTTCATGTATCACTAGGCTGACACTGCCCTCTTTACTGGAGGCTCTGGGGTAGAGTCAGCATCCAAGCTCATTCAGGTGGTTGGCAGAATCCATTCCCTTGGAGCCGTAGGGCAAAATCCCTGAGGTCTGCTATTCCTCGGGATCTCCTTTCAGCTTCTTAAGGTCACAAGCATTCCTCTTCACCTTGTACCTCCAGCAACAGCAGGTTGAGTTGTTCTCACTCATTCTCACGCTTCAGATCTCTGACTTCTGCTACATCTTTCTGACTCTTCTGTCTTCTGCTTTCAAGAGCTGATGTAGTTACCTGAAGAGTAGGTAGCCTCCTTATTTTAAGGTCAACTGTTTAGTGACCTGAATTCCATCTGCAAAGTCCCCTCACAGTAGGGGAAATCTATTTTGATTTCATATAATCTTTTCAGTGGTTGTTCTAATGTGTAGAGTCTACAGTTGACACTTAATATCACTTTATAGCTAACATCAACTTATCTCTCTCAAAAATAAATAAACATTAAAAATAATTTTTTAAGGTATCTTTACATGCTACCTTTACCCCTCCTCTTCTGTGTGACCAATTCCTGCCCAACTTTTACCACCGCAACAACACTGAAACTTCTCTTGCCAACACTGGTGATATTTCAGGTGGTTTATTCCAACCACTCGGAAGCATCAGGCAATGCAGACCACTCATTCTTCTCTCAGAACTTCACAATCCTAGCTTTCCTCTTGTGCTACTTGCTGTTTGTCCTGTTTGTCCGGACTCTATATGCTGAATCTGCAAAAATCTGCTTCTTAAATGTTGGGATTTCTCAAGATTCTTCCCTGGACTTACTTCCTTCTCAGTAGTGGCTCCCAATTAATTATATCCGGTTCTGTGTATCTGAATAGTAGTAACATATCAAAGATTGCCAAATTCCTTTCCTTAGTTGAAACCTCTTTCCTGAGTTTGAAACTCATGTATCCACTAGTTGCCATCTTTACTTGGATCTCAGATATCTTCACCACAGCATGTCCACAACCTTTTTTTTTTTTAAGTTTGTTTATTTATTTATCTATCTATTTATCTATTATTTATCTATTATTTATTTTGAGAGCACACAGAAGCAGTTGAAGAGCACAGAGAAGGAGAGAAAGAATCCCAAGCAGGCCCCTGCGTCATCAATGCAGTGCCTGATGCGGGGCTCAATCTCACAAACTGTGAGATCACGACCTGAGCCAAGATAAGGAGTCAGACGCTTAACTGACCAAGCCAGCCAGGTGCCCCACGTCCAAAATCTTTTAATCCTCAAATCCAAACTTGTAACACCAATGCCAAAATTACCTATCTACAAAAACAGCACCAACAGTATCTTCTCTCAATTTCTATCTTCTTTTTTTTCCCACTCTACAACTACCACTGTGTCCAAATGCCCACCTCCTCCCCTAGATGTTATACAAGTCTCTGAATGGGCTTTCCCTGTTTACTTTCTCACATCCAATGCAAGTCTCTGAATGGGCTTTCCCAGTTTACTTTCCCACATCCAATTCTTGTCTCCAAGAGCAGTGAATCAGAATTTCTTTAATTATAGACCTTCTCATCCCTGCATAAAACCTTACAAGGATTTCCCCTTATACAATGAAATAAATATAATTTTGCTTAAAATGGTCTTCCAGTCCCTGCTAAACTCTATAACCTCATTTCATGCCATTATCTTGCTATTATGCTCCAGCCACACTGGAGCACACAGGAACACATAAAGCTCCTTCCTACCTCAGGAACTTTGCTTTGATCTCTTTATGCTTCTCTTCAAGGTCTACTATTTACGGTAGAGAAGACAATAAGAAAAAACACAAACATAACACATAACATAGGTATAATCAGGTAAATAAATAATATTATGACAGACAACATGGGGGAACAAGTAATTTTGGCTTGATGGAGAAGGCCTCTCTGAGAAGGTAATGTTTAAATTGAGACCTATATAATGAAAATGAGTCAACTAAGTAAATAAGCCATGGGCACTGAAAGCAAAAAGAAAAGTGTATGCAAAACCATGAGTCCAGAAAGAGGGTCTGTGCTAGAAGAACTGAAATATGACCATGGAGACGTAAGTGCTTAGAGTCAGAAGATAAGGTCCTCTGACAAAGCTGGAGAGCAAATAAAGGCCAAGTCAGGCAGGGTCTTAAGACAGCATATGAGAAATTTGGATTTTATAAATACATTGGAACGCTTTGTACAAAAATAAGCTTCATGTAGTGCATTTTAAAACATCTTCCCCTAAGATACAGCCTCAAATCAACCGTTGGGATCACTAATAATAAGCGCATCTCCAAACACTGAATGTCCTCCAAAGGGGCATTTTATCCCTTTATAATGAAGTTGTATCAGAAGACTGCGTATTCTCAAATAGCTGAGTCCATAAGGCCTGAAACAAGAATTTGAAACTACTAAAAATACATACACACAGGCGTACAGAGGTCAGTCCCCATAGGAAGGGGGAAGAGCTAAACACAATAATATTATGATGGGCAAAAGCCAATACATATTGTGCATATGCAGCAACAATAAAAAAAATAACGGTGAATATTCAACTCCAATAAAATACACAGCAAAAAGTCAGAAATGAAAAATAACTTCAATCTACTTTAGCAGCTTTATTTATATGGTGCATGCATTTTCTTTTTCATGATTTTGCCTTACTATGGCTTTAAATGATGAGGTCAGTAATGAGTATTTTGCTTCACATTTTCCAAAGAGTACATGTGGCTTAGGAGGACTATAGGAAACAATTTCCAAATAACCACAACTAGAACTCAGATTCATGGTTTACTTAATACTTCCTGGCATGAGTATTTTAAAGGTTCACTTTTAAGGAGATAAGCAGTTTTCTTTTAAAGGAAGCTTACTTTATTATATAAATTTAATCTACTATTTAGAAAAATCATGTTAAGAATATCTGACAGAAACAAAAAAAGTACAATACTACCAAGAGAGAAGAGATGATCTTTTTTATGATCTTTTAAAATGTGGAAATCCAAAGCTAAGAAGATTTCTAAAGGCATAAATAAAATTGACATTATAGAGTATACAACTAATAAAGTAAGGTTCTTTTTTATTCAAGGAGATTTCTAAGAAAATTAACATTTGCCTCTCCATAAGAAAGCTTAAAATTTATAGTTGGGAAAATAAGTTTTTAAATTGTTAAAGAATTTGATTGGAAAGAGGAAAAACCCATTTCAGCAATTATTCTATTTGCATGAGCCAGCAATCCTTTCTCATATGCTGAGTATAGTAAATGAATAATGGAATTAATCCTGCAGTGCAATTAATTTTGATTTAAAGCACCCAGATAAATATTGCAAGTTTAAAGAGAAATAAAAGGAACTTGAATTTCCCATTCACCTTTGATAATTAAAGGAATTTTTCTACTGTTTTCAACCATTAAATGAAATACTTTGCCAAACAAAATGTTTTCTGACACGAAAATAAATTGTGTTCAAGAAGATACAGGACCAGTAATATACTACATTGTTGGGTGTTCTGAGAAAGCCCATGCACGTGAATAATCTCGGACACTAATAATAATCCCCAAAACACCTCTCATTTGTTGTGTAAGCTTCTCATGGCATGCATGCACATTTAGCATATTATATCTCAATTCTCACAGTTATTCTTTGAGGATGAAAAGAGTATTGAACCCATTAGTACAACTGGAGAGGCAAAAGGTAAAAAAAGGAACTTGTTCAAACTATACAACTTGTAATTCAAAAATCATATACTTCTCTCAATCACTATACTGAGAGGTACTTATCTAGATTCTGGTAATAGAAACACAGGTCATTAAGTTCTGCTTCGGCCTGTCAAGGAGGTAGACCAAAAAAGCAATGAATATAATGCAAAATTAAAAGATAAAACACAACAAATGCCATAGAAGCCCAGCATCATTTTTTTTTTTAATTCAGCCACAGGCGCACAGAGAAGGAAGCCTTTCCGCTAAAAGACATGCCAGGATTTGAACTTAGTCTTTGAAGGAGGATGAAGAGTTAGGCAGGAGAAGAGATGGGAGGGAAGAACCTCACAGGAAAGTGCATTACAAAGCCACGCGGATGGGAAATGGCCAGATAGCTTCTGGCTAGTGCAAGTGCCAACATTGTTGACAGCCTGAGGCTTGTGGAGAGAAATGGCCAAAGGCAAAACTGGAAAAGATCTCAGCAGATAGCCCTGATGAAGAAATTATGATGTATGGTCCTTTTGGGAAAGCTACTTAGTCTTGCTCTGCTCCCATTTCCTCATCTGCAAAATGGGTTAATAATACCTACAGGTTTTGTGAGGAGTAAATGAATTAATGACCAAAACTGGAAAGAATGGCACACAGTACCTATTCAAATATTTGCTATTCTTAGCCAACAGAGGAAAAAGCAGCTGGGCCCAGATTATACAGCTAGTAAGTGTCCTGGCCAGGACTTAAACTCAGGCCGGAGGAACTCCTAAGGCCATTATTCTAACACAACCTGAAGTCCAGTGGCTTAAAAAAATGCATATGCTACCATACGAATCAAATAAAAAATGTTGTTTCTCCTCATTTTTTATTTAAGAGCTCCCAAATTTTAAAAAATCCAAAAATTTTAAAAAGTCAAGGTAACAGGAAAGGAGAATGAAATAACAGGAAAAAGAACCTGAGTACCATAATTACGTTTTATGATCTAGTAAAATAAAATCTAAAAAATAAAAAACAGAAAGAATAAAAGGAAGGAGGAAAGGAAGGAAGGCAGACAAGCTAATAAACATTAGGTATTGGTTATAACGTTTACTCTCTGCATGTGGGAGTACTTTGTCCAGGCAATTATTTCCTATTTTTAACTTAATTTTAGGTTCCTTTTCAAATGGATATACTTCAAACTTAAATACATTTTCAGGTTGGCATTGGGCTATAAAAATCCCAATGATTTGTTAAGGTGTCATTCTAAGTTAGATCAATTGCTAAATTTCACCAACAATGAATTATTAAAATATGTCTAAGCCTCATCATTCATTAAATATTTTGTTCTCTGTTTCCCTCCTCACAGATTCTATAATGGCTTGTACTTCTGTTTCACTCACTCCTGGTATATGCTCTCTTTATGCTCAATTTCTTGTATTCATTTTACCTCCACTTTTCTCCTGAAATTTAATTCTTGCCTCATCATTGGAACAAGCTCACTTTATTCTATAGGACCTCATAGGAATTACACTTTCTCAAGGCCTCTCTTTTATAACTGGCAAATAAGGAGCAGAATCTTTTTTTGCATCATTATAATAACAAAGTGATATTTAGCAAATGCTTTAGGTTCAGAAGTAAGGACAGTAGAACAAAAGTCACCAAAAAGAAAAAAAAAATCACATGTTTCAAGTTTAAGTACCAAGAATGCATCTGTTTTAAGCTTTTATATGACTTTGAGCCAACTACAAAGCTCTGAAGATACAGAAAATATGTCTTATTCTCAGATCTAAATGATGTAGAGTGATCATGAATCTCTGGTATAACAAAATCATGTTAAATTCTGAATTATTCTGTATATAGAATAGTAAGATAAGCGATTCTAAGAGACAGGACTGAGCAAATGTATAACATTTACAGCAGGATATAGAATACCAAGAAGAAACAACCCAATAAATGGTGAATGCTTACAAAATGCAAGGGAGTCTGTCCCCATCCAATACTGTATCTGCAAGACCCACATAGATAATAGAGTTTGCCTATGTGCATTCTGCTCTGTAAGAAAATAGATGACACAAGATATGTAAAAGGTTACATATCCACATCATGTCTGTCTTAACAAAAATATAGACAGGAATGTCTAGAAGGGCAAAAATCTCATGCTATTTTCCTTAAAAGTTTCTAGTACATATTAATGTTAAATCTTCTTTTCTTGAACAAATTAAAAAATAAATTTATCCTCCTCATACAACCAGTTTATTCATCATAAAATTACCAATCTCTTGGTTATTTTTACACTGTGTATGTGTGTATGTGTGTGTGCATATGTGCAGAGAGAGAGAGAGACAAAATTATTTTGTACAGTTCTTAGGAATTTCAGCTTCCTGATATCGGTTTGATAGAATTTACACCCAACAGATTACTTTACTTATACAAATGTGTGATATATATCTCTTACTAGAATAATAAGAATAATAAAGGAAAAAATAACTCAAATTGTATTCAAGCAGCAGCAATGGAAAGAAAACATGGAATGCAATCACATATAGTTTTGAAGAAAGAATCAAATGGATTGCTTCACTTTCCAATTAAATGTGCAGGCTGTAATTAAAGGCAATTCTAAAATATCAAGCCTGATTGCATAGGAAAATTGTAGTGTCCTGGTTTAGCAATGTGAAGAGGAGAAGCTGATTTGGTAAGGAAGAGATCTTTAATTTTATTATTTGACTTTTATTAAAATGGGTAGAATACATAAATAAAAATGCCCAGTAGGAAGATGGAAATCTAGAACTACTGTTTGGTTACAGCTCAATATGATAGTCTAAGTGATCACTGATGGAAAGACAGAAAATTGATAATTTTACAACCCAGAATTCTATCCATGTTTAAGACATAATATGGATGGAAGTGGCATCATAAGAATAAACAAAAGAATAAGGTAGACATACAAGAATAAGAGTGAAGAAAACCAGGAAAGCCAAAGGGAAAGAAATTCTAGCAATAGTAGTACGTTGTGTCAAATGCCACAAAAGACTACAGTTTATATATAAGAAGTCCACAGGGGTATTTAGGGTGCAGACTTCTCATTTCAAGATGGATGTGTGAAGACATTTCCATACACTTAAACTCCCAAAACTCCCCCTAAGCAATAAATACAACAAGAAAGAAAAGTCTAGACACCATCTAGGCTGAAACTTACAAATATCTGTAACCCAAACAGTAAGCAGATAAAAGGAGAGTAAGTGACTTAGTAGAGTGGAAGAAAGATAAGCTTCACAGAATTAATGAAGAGGGAATAAGCCAATTTGCCTTGTGGAACCCTCAAAATGTTCAACGATGTAAAGTTCCAAGTATAGTGGAAGGCTGAGATGAACCTGGGCTGAAAACAGTTGGGTCATCTTAAAATCTGTTTAAAAAATGGTTGAGTTCCCAGACCCTACCCCATTGAGATCTGTCAAGCTACCCAGAAGAATAAAAGTTTTATAGATTCTGAAGAAACTGAGCCAATTAGACGTCAGATTTGGGGACACTAAACACAGAATAAACCCAGGATGAGAAGTGATATTCAAAACACGATGGTTAAGTGATATTTTGCATGGTCATCAATAAGATCCATAGTCCCCTTTTCTTGCCCCAAATTTATAAGATTGGAGGCTCATAATACTAGGACGGACACTAGTGACTCTTTCTTTGAAGGTAGCATGCCAACACTAAGAAACACATTTACAGATAATTTTGCAGTTACCAGTGAATGACCAGCTAGTCCTATAATCACTCTATAGTGAAGCCCCAAATCCTGCAAGACCCACCCAGGCACACAGAACTTCCAATTTGCATTTTAGCACTTGACACTTATTATAATTGGATAGTTAAGAACCATCAGACATCTAAGAAACATAATCAACTTGGGGGTGGGGGGTGCAGGGGGAAGAGCAAAGCAAAGAATAAAGGGAACTCCGAGGAAATACAGAAAAACTTCTAGGAAACCATAATTAATATCCATAGACAGATAAAATGACATTCTAGCCATGAAACAAGATGTTAGAAAAAAATTTAAATATAGCTTAAATAAAATATTTAGTAGAAAGGTAGGTTAAAAAAATAACTATCTGCAAGTTGCAAAAACCTGCAAGATAGAAGAACAGAAGAACAGTGATTTTAAGGGGAAACTCTAGGAACGGAAAACAGAGTCAAGGTTGCCAGGAGACAAGGGTGGGGAAACGGACTGATTACAAAGGAGCACAGGGAATGGGGGCTGGGGTGGGATATTGTGGTGCCAGCTTAAGGACTGCATACATTTGTCAACATATCAAACTGTAAACTTAAAAGGCAACCTCTAGTGCATGAAAATTATGTTTAAAAAACAAAAGACATAGAGATGGAGTCTTAATCCTTTGGGGCTGCTATAATACCGCAGACCGGGTAACTTATAAACAACAGACATTCGTTTCTCACAGTTCTAGAAGCTGGGAAGTCCAAAAGCAAGGCGCCGACAGTTTCAATGTCTGCTGAGAGCCAGTTTCCTGGTTGTTAGCAGGCCAAATTCAGGCTGCGTTCTCACATGGAGGTAGGGGCAAGGGAGCTCTCTGTGGTCTATTTTATAAGGGCACAAATCCTATTCATGAGGGCTCCACCCTCATCACTAAACTACCTCCCAGAGGTCCCACTGCTAAATATCATCACATTGGGAATTAGGGTTTCAATACATGAAGTTTGAGAGAACACAAACAGTCTATAGCACATGGAAAATGGGAAAACAAAAGAAAAAGTAATTAGAAAATTAATCCAGGAGGCTAAACATTCAACTAAGGGGCACCTGGGTGGCTCAGTTGGTTAAGTGTCTGACTTCAGCTCAGGTCATGATCTGTGCAGCTCATGAGTTCAAGTGTTGGGCTCTGTGCTGACAGTTCAGAGCCTGGAGCCTGCTTCAGATTCTGTGTCTCCCTCTCTCTCTGACCCTCCCACATTCATGCTCTGTCTCTTTCTGTCTCAAAAATAAATAAACGTTAAAATTTTTTTTAAGTTTTAAAAGCAGTATAAAGGAAGACAGATTCTCAATTTTATTTAATTGCTGTGAAATAAAATATATCAAATGTGTGCAAATTAGTTAATTATGATTTTTTAAAATAGTAATTGGTCACTTTTAGAGGATGACAGAAATTGAAATTATTGTCTTCAAAACCATGTAAGTAAAGGGAAAGATTCAAACATTTATTGTGCCTTTCCTATATGAACTGTACCTCTGACTACTAGCCAAAAAATAAATGAGAAAAAAATATTTTATGAAATTATTTATATAAACGAAAAAGAATGACCATTTTTGTAACTCTCGAGGAATTAATGGAATTATTATAGGCCTTAAGTGTCAACAGCTACTAATACAAAAAGTTAAAACTAGACATGATGTGCCTGCCTCCTGATAAAAGGAACATATACCACCAGAGAGATGTAACTTGAGTCTGATTATACGTCTGGATCCGGTTGCTAAGTGCAAGAAATCTAGAACGCGGAAGAACAGGCTGAATGCACCACAAGTTTCCAAATCAGCAAAACGTAGATTAGGGTAAACTATAACACTTAAAGGGTACAAGTTCTTACTGAAGGAGATTACAAGGGAAAGAACAAGATTGAAGGGGAACCTGTAGATTAAGAGACTTCAAAGATCTATCACAGTTTTTAATGGGCCAGACTAAACTACAGTGTCTAGGAATGCACTCATAGCTGATAAAGCCATAGGGAAAAGTGGTTATTACATGGGCAGAACAGGAGAGGCCTCTGACCGGGGTGGAGCTCGTGGACGGCTTCTGGAGCCAGGGGCATGGTTCTACTTCTTGACCTGGGTAGTGGTTACACCTTCTAATTCACTAAGCTGTATGTTCATTTTGTCTGGTTTCCCACATCTGAGTTTTATTTTTAAAATAGTAAGGCCTAAAACAGGTTGAACTTAGATCACGTGCATGAAGTCAGTACTGCATTAAAGTGATATATTGCTACAGCAAAAGAGACTGATGTCAGACAAGTAATGTGGACTCTTCCCGCATCACTCCCTCGGCATGTTCCTGAGGGAACTAAGCGACAAACATTATTTGTCACAAGGTCTTTTGTCACAGAGCTACTTCTAACATGATCTATTTACTGAAGCTTAATAACTTGAAAAGGCAGGGGTGTTGACTTCAGACAGATGTAAATTTTAATCCCGATCCCACTTCTTTTCAGTTTTATGACTGATCCTTTCTGATTTTCAGTTTCTTCATCGCAAAATGGGAATAACCACCGTCACTATTGTTTTTAACACCGGAAAATTTTTACACCAAGTGCCAGAAACAGCTCGGGCCCTCAAGAAATATCATCTACTATTAATCAAAAATTAAATTATTAAGTTACTAAAATTCTTTTTAAAATTCTTATTTTTATCTTCAACAAAACATCAGATCCCAGAATACAGACTTTCCGGAACAAAGGAAAAAGAGAATTTCAGTTCATTCCATTTCCCACTAGTAGCTTCCATGTATTTTGAAGCAATAAGAAATACTACGGCTATCGTTCATTAGGGGATCCTGTGGCCATTGTGATAAACACATTAAAATGTATTAGATCTGCCACAAAGTAGACGGGGCTAGAGTATATTATGCTAAGTAAAACAAGTCAGAGAAAGACAAATACCATATGATTTCACTCATATGTGGAATTTAAGAAACAAAACAGATGAGCATATGGGAAGAGGGGAAATAGGAGAAAGGAAGGGAAACCATAAGACACTCTTAAATACAGTGAACAAACCAAGGGTTGCTGGAAGGGAGGTGTGCAGGAGATGGGCTAACTGGGTGATGAATACTAAGGAGGGCACTTGTTGTGATGAGCACTGTGTGTTATACGTAAGTGATGAATCACTAAATCCTATTCTTGAAACCAATATCGTACTATACGTTATTTAACTAGAATTTAAATAAAAACTTGAAACTGGGGCACCTGGGTGGCTCAGTCGGTTAAGCGTCTGACTTTGGCTCAGGTCATGATTTCACGGTTCGTGGGTTTGAGCCCCGTGTCGGGCTCTGTGCTGACAGCTCAGAGCCTGGAGCCTGCTTCAGATTCTGTCTCCGTCTCTGTCTCTGTCTCTGTCTCTCTCTCTCTCTCTGTCCCTCCCCTACTCGTGCTCTGTGTCTCTTTCTCTCTCAAAATTAAATAAATATTTTTTTTAAATTTTAATAAAAACAACTTGAAGCAAACAAAAAAAAAAGAAGATCTGGTATACAATGGAATATTATTCAGCCACAAAAAAGAACAAAACCTTGCCCTTTTGCAATCACATGGATAGAGCTAGATAGTCTAATGCTCAGTGAAATAAGTGAGTCAGAGAAAGACAAATACCATTTGATTTCACTCATGTGAAATTTAAGAAACAAAACAAAACAAATACAAAAAAAGGAGAGAGAGAGAGAGGCAAAGCAAGAAACAGAGTCTTAACTATAGAGAACAAACTAATGGTTACCAGAGCAGGGGGGGCAGAGATGGGTGAAACAGGGGATGGGGATTAAGGTGGGCACTTGTTGTGATGAGCACCGGGTGATGTACGGAAGTGTTGAATCACTATATTGTACACCTGAAACTAATATTACACTGTATATTAGCCAACTGGAATTTGAATAAAAACTTGAAAAATAATTTAACAATTAGATTCTAGAGGGCACTAAGAAAGGGATGTGGCCATCAAGAGATTGGCTAGAAGTGATCCCAGAGTCTGCTGGAATGAAATCAACCATTACTATAATGAAAACATGTGGTACAGAGCAAGGAGAAAAATCTCTTGCCTTTTCTTTTCAAGTGAACTTCTTCCTCACTGCCTTTAGCTCCCCGGGTCATTCTCTTAAAGCTGGACGTCAGGTCTTTGTGCCTGATTTCTAAGCACGGCTTCTGTACCTTTTAAAAGACATCTGAATCATTACCTGACACGGAGGCTTATCCTCTGGCTTGTAGTTGCCAGGACTAGAACAGTCAGTGTAAGTCACATATCAGAGGTTACAGAAACGATTCTGAAAACACCATGGCATTTTTAAAATTATTTCCTCTATGATAAAGAGTGTCTCCCAGCAGGCATTCTGCACTTAAAGAGTGAGGATGAATGCCACCCTGAGAAGGCAGTGGATATGACTTAGGGGAATTTCCAGCAACACAGAAAGGAGAAATAAAAGGAGCTCCTAGAAATTTGAAGGATAAAGAAAAGCAGTAGGGGACTCAGTCATCAAGAGTGTTGAAATAGCAAAGGGTACAGGGGAGGGGGGGGTTGCTCAGCATGCTAAAAGAAAAGCTGAATGCTGAGCGGGCTAGAAAATCCAGGAGGAAAGTGACAGTCAAGTGGATCTATTCCAATTGGGGCCACCGAGCCAGAATAAAACACCAGTTAGTACCCCCAAGCTCCTCTCAAACCCTCATGAGTCAAGGAAGGTATTCAGGGGTATTTCTCCCATGCCCTTAGCAGGATACAGAGGTAGTTGATCACGGAGTATAAAGATCATCAAAGTGATCCTGAAATTAAAAACTAAAAGACAGACTGCCAGAACGGATGGACTGTCAACCTTGGGCTTTTAAACAATGGTTGCGTCAGCAGGGACATGCGTTCATCATCCCTGATTTCCACAGTGAACTCCAGCCAAGAAAACAGCAGTGGGCACAAGCCCAGAATTGTCTCCCCCAAGCAGACCAGTGTGAGCACTGGATGATGCTCAGATCTGATGGGGATGTCACAAAACAGCCTCCCTTCCCTGCCCCCAGACACCCAGATAACATCTCGGCGAGTCTATGAGGAGAAACTGATCAGATAAGGGAAGTGAGCTTACTGAACAATTACGGAAAATGAAACTGAGGTAATTACTTGGTGCTCTAAGTACCCACCACCACAATCCACACCACCAGCAGCATGCAAAGGAAGCTTTGAAAATAAGACACAGAAGAGAAAAATGCTAGGGTTTTGTTTTTGGTTTGGTTTTCAGGTTTTGGTTTGAGGGTTTGGGGGACACGTATAGTGCCATATAAATTTGTGAAGCCTTATACAAGAATTTGAGAAGTTTCATATACTTAAAGCCACTTTAACATTCTAATCGGAAGCAGTAAACGTACCGAGGGAAAATAAGCATCTTACTGTACAGTTAAGTGCAGTATTCTCTCTGCCCAACACTGACACCGGAGCTTTCCATACATCAAGCAGTTCAGTGTCACAGTTTATTCCACAGTGCAGCAGATTTAAATTTTTAAATCCACACACACAACACGGAAGGCTTCTGTCACAGTCAAGGGAACACAAAAACTTTGCTGATTTTAACGTATTTAAATGTATTATTAATGCGTTAATAATTATATACTTATAATTAATATATAATTATATACATGATGATTTAATGATTATTAAATTCTTTTAAAATATTTTTCTGACAAGTAATTCCAACTCTCTTTAATAACACTAGACTACAAACCAATTCTTTTTTTTTTTTTAATTTTTTTTAACGTTTATTTATTTTTGAGACAGAGAGAGGCAGAGCATGAATGGGGGAGGGTCAGAGAGAGGGAGACACAGAATCTGAAACAGGCTCCGGGCTCTGAGCTGTCAGCACAGGGGCCCGATGTGGGGCTCGAACTCACAGACCGCGAGATCGTGACCTGAGCGAAGTCGGCGCTCAACCGACTGAGCCACCCAGGCGCCCCGACTACAAACCAATTCTAAAGTACAAGAAGGTATCTGAATTGTGATTCGGATTACACTAAACGCAGTACTCACTTCCCATTCGCAGTCTCCATTTGGAGCCTCACACCTGAGCTCTGCCTTCTGACTTAGGCAAGGTTATTGCAGATGCTGAGTACCCTCAATCTGAAAGGTTTGTAAGCGACACGTATTTAGGAACCTACCCTTTTGTCTCAATGTAAGCAGCTGCACAGAACTTTATAAAGATGATGAGAGTCAGGGAGGAGGAGTACTTTCTGTTAGAGATACTCACTTTCTACACACAAAATTGAGAATGTCCCAGTAGAAAGAAACAATCTGGAAGAGACGGGTAATACCAGGAACAGGGTGCGTAACATTTTCAGACTCACAAGCTTATGGTGATCTGTGGAAGAGGTGAAATAGCAGTGCTATAGGTTCAAGAAAAGGAAGAAGGGCAGGGGCGAGTATTCACATGAGTGTGGACTAAGAGGGAAATTCCTGGTCTCGGGTGTCTCTGGTAGCATTCCTGGCCTGTCCTCCTCACCTCTTTTCACTGTAATCTTAGTCCTTCCCCAAGACAAGTTCCAAGTAGGCGGAGATGGTAGGTGGTATGTAAGCAGGTATCTCACTACCTACTCCAGGATGTCCAACCCTTCTCTGACTTTCTCTCCATGGGTTCATCTGCTTACAGTCACACTCTATTGGTCACTCTTCCGACATCCTTACTGATGAACTTAGGATAGCACCTGTTTTCCTACCAAAAGCCATAGAGTGAGGGGACTGTATCCTGTGCTTCTCAAGTATCTACCACCTGCAAGAAACGTGGCTTTGCCTCAGGCCACTTCCTCTTTGTAAGTGCAGTATCTCAGAATGAACTGAGAACAACCCCATGAAGAATATAAGGCTAGCCACTGCAGTCTCCAATATGGGCACACTTGAATGCATTAACTTTGAAGGAAGAGAAAAATAAACCCAGTAGAAATCTAACTGTGTAAAAAATTAAATTAAGCTTAAAAATTAAATTAAGCTCAGAACTGCAAACTACCAAATTACAATTCAAGATAACTTTCCTAAGTTCATTAAAACAGTTCTCTGTCATTCTTAATACTTTAGTCATGGGATACAGTGACCTGGCTTTATAATCTCAAGAAACATAAGCATTCATTTGTATCAATAAATCCATGAAATAAATTATAAATGGTATTTTATTAGTTGTCTTTCTTACAAGTTTAAGTCTTTAAATGTATTCACAAGTAAAAAATGTCATCTATAAACTAAGGATAATAATTATCCTACTTCAAAGAGTTGCTGAAGAAAGGAATCATAAAGAGTACTTAGAACAGTGCCTAACACAGAATTAGTACTTTATAAACATTTGCTGTTGTGACTGTCATCTATTCACTTCCCAAATATAACTGGTGACATACTATTCAAGATCACTTTACAGTCACCACACTACTATATGCCTATGTTTTTTCTGGAGTCCTTATGAGCTAAACAACATATTTCCTTATACATTTTATTTCAACATTTGCATTTTTAAAGAATTTCTCAAGTATGAGCAAACAAGATGCAAAGAAAGTATTTGGGGTTCCACTTCTTTGAAAGAAAATAATTTCTTTTGCCTAGGAGAATAATAACCCTGAGCGAATTTATCAAAATCACAGAAATTAGTTTGCGTTTACAAAAAGCACTTCTTTAAAGCAAGGGTCAACAGACATTAAGATAGTAAATATTTTATTTTAGTCTTTGTGGACCATATGTTCTCTGTTGCAACTATTTAAGTCTGCCATTGTAATGCAAAAGCAGCCACAGGCTGCATGTAAATGAATATGACTATTTCAATAAAACTGTCTACTCCAGGTCTCAAGCATGCAATAAATAACTATTCATATAGAAAGCAAAATCTAATAGATGACGAAAGAATATGTACCTGTTGCACGATGAACAGTGTTTAAGAACTCAAACTATTTCCAGTTCTCTTATATCACACTTATGATTGCTTATCCATTAATTCTTCATTATAGTCCCTCTGATATTACCACTACTGCTCTATACCTATCGAAGGGGACACGTTGGCCTTAAACACATTTATTTGTACCTTCTCCTCCTCTTACCAACCTGATGAAGACAGCCAAACTCCAGTGATTTCTGGGAGAATACACCCAGGCCTTGATTTCTGAACATTCCCCTTTAGCTCAATCGAGATTAAAAAGTATTGGCTTAATTTAGTGGCCAAATTAGCAAAGCTGTACTGATTCAACTCCAGCCAAGTCAGCTCTTTTCTGGGATATTTGTTAGGTTGAGTGATGCTTAAACAAATTCATAATGAAGAGTTAATCATGAATTTTACATTCTGGTGGGGGAAAAAAAAGATGTTGCCAACTATCAGACTACTTAGAATTTAATCATACAAACAGGGCACCAATAGACATCAAGGTTGGAAAAATATTTACTTGTGTTATAAAACCTTTTACTTCTTCAATACAGACATTACTTCCTAAGTCCTAAGGAATGAACAGCAGCAGGTATTACAGGATTTATTTCTATAAGGAGAAGTTCAGAAATCAAGAAATAAAGTGTCACAGAGAGTCGACCCATTCGAAATAGAAGACCCATTCGAAATAGACCCATTCAAAATAGACCCATTTGAAATAGACCCATTCGAAATAGAAGACCCATTCGAAATAGACCCATTCGAAATAGAAGACCCATTTCCTGAACTCTCATCACTGTGATATCTACTACATAGCTTCTTTTTATATCTGGATATTTCCAAAGGAAAGCAACAGAAAGAGTTATTCCATTTCAATTCACTTCTCCTGAGAAAAAGTCAGACTTGCTGAGGGAAAACTCATGTATAATTTGTCTACTTCTTTACAGACAGTAGGAAGACGAATTTCTTTCAATACTCTTGTTGCCTTTCATGACCTAATCTGAAGGAGGATACCGACTTTCGCAGCTGCAAAAGAAAACTGAGTGTGATGGTGACTTAAGCCAAGCTGCGAACCACTAGTTCGGCAATGCCGAGCAGCATTTTGGTCACCCAAAGCCAAAAACTACTGTCACTTTGTGCCAAAAGCCTTGGCGCGATCTCTGCCATCACGCTCTCTACTTTAGAAGAACTGAATGGGATGACACTGCCCTTGGTTCCCCTGCATTTGTGAACTAAATCAGCAGTTCTAATTACTCAAGTCCATTGCCCCAAGGGGGTTCTTCAAATTCAAACTTATTTCACGGGTATTTGATGGGGTGAAAAAATCAGTCACTTTTTTTTTTTAATTGGATTTGTTGTTCCTGACTTTTCTGCACCACAAGCCACAACATTAGCAATGAAGCAGCAGAGGAGGCACAAGTTAAAACAAGTAAAGTAGGAGAGCCAGGAGCCTGAGGGAATCCTCAGACTGGAGCTGAGGCTGGCAGTGCTTGGGGTGTACACATTGGAAACGAGTGAATGGCAAGGAGTTAGGACCAGGGCGAAGGGGTAATGTTTACTTTTCTCAGCTTTAAGGTTCTTTTGGAAATTTCTGATATTTTAAGGCAATAGAAGAAGAGTATTTTTATGCAGTGATCATGTTCCAGCCATACGGAAACCTTGCAGAGTTAGAGAATATTCCAAGACTTGGCATAATTCTACGTCTTTGTTTATGCCATTCTTTTGGCCTGCAATGCCCTTCCTGCCTTCTGGCAAATCCCTCATCTAACCCTCCAACAGTCTGTCAAATTCTACTTTCCTTCTGATGAGGTTCTACCCAGCTCTGTTTACCTCAGGTAGCAGCTGTCCTCCCCTGTCCTGCAGAACTTTGATCACACTTCCATTACAATGCTCATCACAGTGCATGGTCACATCTGTTTACATCTGTCTCCTCAGTTACGCTGTGGGCGTTTAGAAATCAGAACCACATATTCTGGTCTTCTGTGTCATTTCACTCATAGAATCTAGCATGTTATTTGACACAGAGGAGGTACTCATGTCAGGCTGAATAAATTGTCTAGCCAAACTATTTTAACTTTGTTGGACTAGAAGAAACCTTAGATCCCGTTCAGCTCTTATTTTGAGAGACAAAGAAATGAAAGAGTTTAAGAAACATGTCCAGGGCTAGAGCTACAGGACAGCTCTCCCGAGTCCCTTTTCATTCTGCACAATACCACACCTTGGGAAATGACTGAACAGACTACCTTAGCACAAAACAGAGTCAGTCACTCCTCTCCTCACCAAGTTACACATGCCTCTTTAAGAACGAGGAATGGAAAAGGGAAGAAGGAAAAGGAAAAAAGAAAAGAGACAAGGAGGAAGCCAAATTGTAAACACCCCTAGATCAAGGTTTTTGGCTTCAGCACTACTGACATTTGGACTGGATAATCCTTTGTTGTGAGAGGCTTTCCTGTGCATTGCAGGATTTTAGCAGCATCTCTGACCCCCTCTACTCACTTAGATGCTGGTAGCAGCCCACCTCCCCAACTGTGACAACCAAAAATGTTTCCAGACTTTGCCAAATGTCCCCTGGGGGCACAATCACTCCAGGTTGAGACTGACGGCCCCAGGCGAACAATCTCAGAGGAGGTAATCTACACAACTTCAAACAAAGTACCAATAAATTAGCATGTTTCATATACTGGCTTCAAACCAATATTCTCATATTAAGCATAGAAGCCAGAACCTAAAATACTTAATCCTCTTACATTTCTATTAATCCATTTTATTAAAAACAATGATGTTGTCACTTGGCCTATACAACTGTTAATACAACAACTAGAAAGAAAGAAAGAAAGAGAAAGAGAGAGAGGAAGAAAGAAAGAAAGAAAGAAAGAAAGAAAGAAAGAAAGAAAGGAAGGAAGGAAGAAAGAAGAGAGACTTGCTAAACCTTACAGTTCTAAAAGAGATTAAACATACTTAATGTGTTGTAGATATAACCTTAATAATTTTTATTTCAGTTTTACTTTAAACTTGTTTAAAAGTCCTTCCTCAGTATCACACATAAGAATCACAAATTCATTATTCCTACAAAACACAATCTAAGGAAATAAAAATTAGTGAAAGAGGAAGCAAATATCTTTGACTTGATTTGAGTATATATCTTCCAAAACCCATGCTTTCCTTCATGGTACGCAAAAGTTTTTAATTAAGATTTTAATGTACCTGCATTTTTTTTTTCTGTTTTGATTCTTAAAAGTAATTCCAGTATTTATAGTTCTGTTCTAATTTCTAACTGAGGAGTGTAACAAATTCACATTTCAAAACCGAAATATTAAACATGAATAGTCAATGGCCAAAGTTATTACTTTTTATTTTTTATAAAATCGAGGTTTATCAAAAAAAAAAAAAAAAGAATAACCTAAACCTAGTCTACTCCATTCATCTAGTCCAATAAAACCTTATCATGACTTACTAAGTAGAGTCCAGAACTGTACTTGTTCAATTGTATAAACCACAACGTCCCATTTCTGCAAAGTTAATGAAACAACAGTCAGCCAACACAACTGGCTGGCTGGGATTTCTTGGGGTCTGGCCTCCAGCTCTTGGCTTTGACAGGGCACCACTGGATGGTGGCTGTCCACTCAGCTTAAACAGCAATGAAGACAGCAAATGGCACTAATGCCAGCTGCCATGTCCAGAACGACAGCAGGGATCCCTGAAACTCAGGTGGTTTCATCACTACACTGTGCAAACTGGATCCAAATGACACTCCAGGTCCACCCTTCTGCTTCTGCTTCCTGAACAGAGTAGCCTCCTATTTCCCACCCCATGTTACCATCCCCTGTGATCTTCCTGATTCCATAAAATAGGAACTTTAACCAGGGGAAAGGGCAAATTGCCAATCACATTATAGCCAAATTTCATTTCTTGTGGGGTTTTATCTACCCACTCACGCTTTTAAATGCAATTAAGAGGAATACCACAGCTTTAAGTATGAGGTTTTTAACCAGGAACTTTTTGCATCCTGCTCACTATCTCCTCAATAAGGCCTTAAAACCTGATAAAAAAGCAGATATAGATAATAAGGAGACAGATAATCAAACTAGACACACACACACACACACACACACACACACACACACACACACACTATTTTATTTCCACTGCAATCCACAGGCTCCCAGGTTATTTGAGAATCTGGAATGCTAACAAGACTGGCAAATCATAATTACTGCCACCAACCCTTCGACTTGTGACAATATTCAAAATTTAATCTCTTATTTAAATTTAAATTTCATTTAAAAATTGCATTATATTCCTACCCCAATGCCTCATTAAATAGTATAGAAACAATTCTTATATTTCAGATTCCCTCTTCTAATAATTAAGATCATATGACTATACTTAAAATAGTTTACTTATAAAACTTTGAAAACTGATAGCTAAAATGTTGATAATCTGCTAATTCCAAAAGTCAGCCATTTCTTATTATTGACTAAATGAAAGAAAGAGTCTGCTGTATTTTGGGATTTTGATGATGTTTTTGGGAAAATTTCCCATTTTTCTCACAGCCTTATGGCTTGGAGGCAGGGCTACTGCATATGATTCTACTATTTATACATGTGCAACAGATCCTGAGTGACAAAGGGGACGCAAACCCAGCCTAGCCTCAGTGCCAAGCCACATCTGAAAGGAAAAGTGCATTACTAGGATTCTTCTGCTCAGAGGTGGCACGTTTTTGTAATTTATCCAAAGACAAGTACACGCTAGCTAATCCCTACCTGACAGGTACACTACAGAGCCTCAAGAATCACTCAAATGTGGAAGAACAGGCCAAAAAAAAAAAAAAAAAAAAAAAAGCTCAATGACCAGAGGACAACCCTTTCAAATTCTGTGCTAACTGCTAGATCATAACCCTCAAAGGGCAGACTCTGTCTAAAGATCACGTTCCAAAATCCCAATTTTTACACAGATGTAAGTTTTAAAAATCCTAAATCAATGCTAACAAATAGCCCAAATTATTGAACTAATTCCCTGTTGTTTAACTTTTGTCTTTATCAACACCAGTCTCTTTATGCAACAGAGAAAATATAAAAATTCAATGTGGCACATGAATCCCCTTTAAAATAATATTACTTATGATGGGTACGTTTAAGGAAAATACTTCTGAGGTGTCCCACGGTCAAATTAGGGCTTGTGCATCGATAGAAATCATTCTAAAATCTTGGGGCAGAGAACAGAAAACAAGGAAGGAGAGCAAGAAAAGACATGGGAAGATAGGCGGGGAAGGAAAAGGATGATTATAACAAAGAAATGAAGGGAACAGAGGAAAAGCAACCCCGATTTTCTGCCTTAGGGTAATTACAGAGTGGTAAACAATATTCATGCAAATATCCAGCTTTCTAAACCACTCTTTCAACTACAGGTTTCAAAAACAAACAACCAGTAACAAAGAATCACACAAGTATTTGATTCTAATAAGTTTAAAGAGTTTCAAAACAGATACTCCCCTTGATTTAAGATGTTTAAATCATGAACGCCAAGATAAATAAGTTTCTTACCTCCTGTTACCCATTCATTTTTGGCTTTTTTCTCCCTTCTCAGTGCTCTCGGCCCAGGTCAACTGGTACATACAGTTTCTCAGAGCCCCAGTCAGCTGTTCTGGGATCAGCTCTGACAAGCACAGCTACCCTGGTAAAATGAGTTCTCTTTGCCTTTCTCATCCGAGAGCTTTCCTCCCATCTCAAATCAAAAAAAAAACCAACTTTGACTGTTATCTGTTTATGAGATTCGGATTTTTATGTGCATCTTCTCAAACTCTGCTTACTTTTCCTTTTTAATGCATTACTTTTCTGTTTCTGTTCTTCCCCGAGTTTTCATTCTAAACATGTGGTGTGGTTTTAAAAACTTTTTTCTTTGAATTATGAATGGTAGGGACAGATCCATCCAAGGAGTTTCAAACCACAGAAGACTCTCAGCCGAAGTGTGACTATACTACACCTGTCAACACCACCTGTGGTTTTATTACTCACTGGGGACCAAAGGCTGCTCTCCTTTTTCTGGTCCAGCAGCTTAGAGCTTCACCCTGTCTTACTACGAAACATCAAGGGAAAGATGTCAAAAAACTTTATACAAAACCTGCCAGGATGTCTAAGCAATATAATATCGATGAAGGAGAGGGCCTGCAGGGTATAAAACCTAAGGTCAGGAGACAAGCAGGAAGTCCCATCATCCTTGGAAGGTATGGGAGGGGGAAAAACAGAATGGAGAAAGACAGAGAGGAGAGGGGGAAGCTAGAAAGAGGGCAGAGGAGGGAGAGGGAGGAGGGCTGGTAAAGACCGTCTGATCCGGGACATGCCAGGGTAGCTTAAGCTGCTTTCCTAAGTATTTTGATGTTGTTATTCCATGCATTCCAGCCTACCGTATATTTGAATTACTTTGTTTCTTGCTCTTTTTTAAAAATAAAAGTTATATAAAAAAGAAAATCTTACTTAAGGCTGCTGGATAAAATACCCAGATCTGAAGTGTTTTGTTCTAAGTGTTGCGCCCAAAAGATTAACAAATCTTCTACAGCCTGTAATAGTTAACCAAGTAATCTTACATATGTAATCTCATTTCATCCTCACAATCTAGAAGGGTAGGCACTCAGTGAACTTAAATGACACTCTAGTAAACTGGGGAACGGGCACCTAAAATATATCTGGGGCTTTTTGCTTCATATACCGTGTTCTTTCCAGTATCCACTATTTTAATATGTTATATAGGATGGATTCAATTAAAGAAGTAGCAATATATAAAACATTAATTTTGTATAAGTCCAAATTTGTTTGTCAGAGTTAGATGCACGCCATTATACAGAAAAATAGAAACTAATTTGAATCTTTACTTACTGTAGAACCTTCTTTTCCCTCCTATATAACGAAGTATTATAACTTTATGTAAGAGCTCTAGAATTCAACTGTACAAGAGAAATGATCTCCTCATTATCTTCAAATACCATTACTTTATAACTTATACACAGAAAAACTATTTGAAAAGATATTTGGATCCTCAGGACTTGATGAGAATAAAACTCGAAGTATATAATATTTTCTCCTCTTTGTTCATAACGAAAATTCCATCTTAATACATGCATCATAATGTAACTTCATTATTTTGCCCGAAAGGAAAAATTCAATCCCTGTAATTTATCACAAATGAACATTATTTCTACTATTTTTTGTTATCCATTTGTACATATACCAAGTATTTTATGATACAATTTACTAAGCTATTACCTTTGGGAATTCCTACATGGTTGGGAATTCATGAAGTGACAACTTCAAAAGGAAATAAATCTGTACTGGGCAACAATGTTCAACAATGCTCAAACTCTAACAGAATTAAAACAATCTCCAAAAATATAAATTTGTAGCTTTGCCCACTTAAGCATTTATGAATCTATTTATGCTCACCTTTAAAGTCCAAGAAAATTTTAAATTAGATTCTCTAAGTTTTCTCTAAACTTTAATTGATGCACATTTTCCAGTAACTCCAATTTCCTCAAAGTAATATTTTGGAGGAATTGAAAATATCAATGGGAAATCATAATGAAACAAAAAAAATTGTATCTTTGAACTATGCTTTTCACCAGAGATGCATAAGAATTTACTACTTTAGAAATACTTCTAAAGTTTTATTTTAAGTCAGTGGCAATATTTGGGTGTATTATGATGACATAAAACACACACTGAAAATAATCATTTCTATGGCTGACTTCATACAGACCTAAAATCACTGAAGGGATTTAGCCCCCCAAATTAGGAAGTCACTTACATTGACTCTGACCTCCCATCATGAGAAGTCCAGGTGCTTCTTCTTGAACTTCAAGGGCTCGGGCAGCCCAGGCATTGCCCCAACACTGCTTAGAGCAGTGGTCAGTCTGGAAGTAAAGAAGCACAGTAGTATCCCAGAGTGAGTGTTTTAAACAAGGCCTTCAAGAGGCACTAACACTGCATCCATGATTGGCCACATGCCATTTGAGACTATAACATTATCCCACCACAGCAAGAAATGGTGATGACCTAGAATGAACTGCATTTCTCCAAAGAATATATCATAAAAGGGTTATAAACACATGGTTCCATATTGCCATTCATTGGAAATGAGCTTTAATGGAATGATATTACACCTCCATATTTAAAAAAATTCTGAAACATACAGAAAGTCAATGGATTATATTGTTGTTTATAGGTAAGAACAAAATCATATGAATCTCATAAAATAGGTAAAATAATTTAAATGAGCTTTCATTACAGAATGTATTTGTTTTGTTTACTCTCCCATCTTTAAAATAATTTAATAGATATCCCATAGCTAAACTAATTTAATACACATACATCCCATCATTTCTGAATAAAGTACAATATATTACTCAACATATTTTTATGTTAATGTTAATTAACATAATTAATATATGCTACATTAAACTCAGAGCCACCAACTGGAAGTGGCACTGCACTTAATCCTGGCCTGGGAGAACTCTAGGGAAGAGCTTGACCAGACTAGCTCAGGGATACAGGAGCTATTCTAACATCTTCACTCACTCCCCAGTGCTTTAGGAAACACAAATGTATGCTATCCCTAAGGCTCATCTACCAAAACAAGGCCTGAGTTACAAGGAGAGGTCTACTCCAAGGGTTTTGGGGACCACACAAACTCATTAAAAATAACACCATCTGGACTAGCCAAAAGAAAGCTGTGGAGGAGACTGGAAAAAGCACTGGTTTAAGAGGAAACCAAGATTCTGTTTCAGTTCTGAAGATAAATGGTTCCGTGACTTCACCAAGGTCTAGAGCAATTCTCTGTTTCCTTTCTAAATATTGGCAAAAACAAAACACTCACACACACACACGCACACACACACACACACACACACACACACAACCAGATGGATGATTCTGACCCTGATCACCAGGGAGCTTTTGAAGAGTAGGCCTATATTCAGTCCCCATTCACAGAGATTCTAATTTGATGTAATTAGAGTATAATGAAATGTAAGTATTTTTTTAGACTTCCAGAAATAAAACTTAAAAATGGCAAATCTAGAATTCCAGATGATCTCAAAGTTCCCTCCCACCCACCAAATTTTATAATTCTGTACCATAGCTCATTTTGCCACTCATGGAAACTATAAAATATACATTATTTTTTTAAAAAAGGGGCTTCAAATGGTAGACAAAGAAAGCATTACACAACTATTGAACCATATAAATATAAGCCTAATTTTTTCTCTTTAAAATGATTTACTATTATATACATGTTTATATCTTATACGTATTAATATATACATTACATGTATTGTTATGTATATATTATGTATTAATATACACGCATATATATATATACATACACACACACACACACACGTACTGGGTTGGGGTGGATAAAATATACCTATCCAACAACTTTTCAGCCAACATTTTCATTAGTCTCAAATTGCACCTACAAGAAAGTTTTTATTCACTTACTATGAAAAAGTAGCGTCTTTATATTGCAATTTTTTTAAGTCACACTGATGACTAAAATTTTAATTTCTCACGCTTTTAGAAGTCTACATTTCTTATTTTTTACTTGTACGAGTCTACAGTTCTAACATCTTGGAAACCTAAGAGGAAACTGAAAAGTGGTAATCAATACTAAAACCTGAGAAAGAAAAAAAAATCTTTTAAAGGACAACACAGTTATGAAATAAACCTAATTTTAACTAAAATGTGCTTTATAGATGACTCATGGTTGGTTTGTGCAAACAACTGGGAGAATTAGAGTGTGTATGCTTTATTGACAGGACAAGGGAAGAAGCAAATCCTATAAATATTCAGAAGCACAATCCCTTGTGAAAGCAAATATCAGCTATAAATAAAGAGTAAAATAAATGAAATAAAATGTAAATATAAAATGCAAATATATAAGTCATTCACTAGCAAATTCTAAGGTTACCACTAATAAAAGTTGTGACGGCTGATGTCATGGAATACTACAATCTGTAGGGTACTATCAGTACCTCCATTTTAAAATTTTTTTTTTTTTTTAATGTTTATTATTTTTGAGAGAGAGAGAGAGAGAGAGACAGAGAGACAGAGACCAAGCAGGGAAGGGGCAGAGAGAGAAGGAGGCACAGAATCAGATTCTTTTTAGTACCTCCATTTTATACCCAAGAAAGAAAGATCAGATAATCTGAGTAACTTCTCCAGGTACTCACATTTAGAAATGTCATAACTAGGATTTAAACCTAAGGCAAGCTTGACTCCAGAGATTCTTACCCTCTAAATGTTCTAGCAGAGCACAAGAATAAAGGAGAAGTCATTTGTAGGTGGTCCTTCATCATGACTTATACCAGTCAAACACCAGAGGCAAAACCAACTTTCTGCCCAGAAAAGGCTTTAGAAGAATCTATGTAAAGTTCACGGACCTTTTCTTAAAATGTTAACTTCATTTCCATACTTTCAAAAGAATACATGCATTTATTTATATAAAACGAAAAACAGAATGGAAAGTTGGCCCAGAAATACCATACAATATATAAGCTCACAATCATTTCTAGTGTATTAAACACTACAAGAAGCCCAAAAATTGTCTCAATGCTACCAGCATGAAAAACAGATTGAAGAAGGAGAAAAAGGAGGAGGAGGGGGAAGAGGAAGAGGAGGGGAAGAAACAGGAGGGAGTGGGGGACGAGAGGGGGAGGAGAAGAAATCCTTCTAAAAGTAGGAGTTTCAATAACCCTGTAAAGGCCTTTTTTTCATCTTTGATAATACTCATGACTTTTTGGATATTTATGTAAAGAAATCTTGGGGCAAATGCTCAAATGTGGATGTAAAACAAGCAGCACAACCAGTTCTTTGAAGATCTTTTGGTTCTAGTTCCTGCTCTGTCAATAACATAACCTTATTCTCCCTGAATCTCACTTTCTTCCCTTACAAAAATGAGAGGGTCAAAGTATACTGGTGAGTTTTTTTCCTAAATAATTTATTAAGGAAAATTTCAAACATACAGCAAACATCCAGCAAAGTTGAAAGAATCATAGGCTGAGCACCCATAAATCCTCCCCCCGACATTTTACCATTAATACGTGACTATCCTTGCTTCATCATGTATCCCAGCAACAATCTACCTTATTTCGGTGCACTTCCAAGTAAATCACAGGCATCGACACATCTCCCCCTAAATACTTCAGCATGCTATAATTGAGTTCGGTAACTGTTTAGTTTTTTACATAAAACACAAATATAATAAAACAGAAATCTTAAGTGCATACTCACTTAGTTTTAATAAATGCATGGACCCAAACTCCTTTCAAGATATAAAATACTATGTTGTTGAGTTTCTGAGTTTGTTTTCTAAGTCACAGAAGCCAAGATGTGGCAAAAATAGAGAAGCTCTATTAGAAGTAAGAGTGAAGATCTTCATCCTCAGTGGTCCCTCTGCACTGCCTCAGAGTTCTTAGAGCCCAGGGCCCCTCAAAGGGGAGGAAATCATCCCAGCAGATGCTCTCTGAGACCCCCTTCCAGCTCAACACAGCCATAGCCTCTTAGCACAGATGAAAACAGTTAAACCACTCTGACATTCTCTGCCTTTCACCATACATGAAACAAGGCCAATTTCTCAACACTTGGAAGTTTCACTGGTAAATTATAATTGGTTTAATTGTTTGTTTATTGTGCTTAAGGCGATCCCGTATTTGTGTCTCAGATATTCATCTTTTTAAAGTGATTTTGAATGGCAATTAATATTTTCCCACATTAGGGCCAAGCTCTAGTCGTAAACTGAAATGCACCTTCAAACATTCTGGCCAGTTCCCAAATACAGTACTAATTTGGGTCGGTATTTACAGTGACAAGTGGAGTTTTCTCCACATCAGGATTATAATTCCTGCTGAGATCAGTCTCCGTCTCTCCCTCTCTCCCTCTCTCCCTCTCTCTCTCTCTCTCTCTCTCTCTCTCTGTGTGTGTGTGTGTGTGTGTGTGTGTGTGTCTCTGTCTCTTACATTTTGACTTTGACATAATGTATATCTTTTGAGTAAACAAATGCCCTACAGGGGACACATGAGATGTTAGTTCAGCTCCGCCTTTCTTAACTTCAGGCCACTCTGCCAGACTTCCTGGGCCTCAGTTTTCCAGCTGGTAATATTGAAGGAGGGGTGACTAATCCTCAGCATTAAGAATGTCAATAATATGAGCAGTTAACACAAAATTCACTTCAAAAGAGCCATCTTCCTGAGAACAATTAAGTACCTGGCAAAGAAAGATACAAACCTGTAGTTCATCAGATCACTCAATTATCTTAAACATTCAGTCCCAGCCACAAGATTTAACTGTAGAAAGAGACTTGCTCTGTTCTCAGTAGTTATGGAATCCTGTCTGAAGAGTTGCTCCTTATTCTCTTCTTTTTTTTTTCCCCCTTTTTTTTTTCCCTTAGACCATCTTCATTAAAAGGAAATTCCAGTTTGGGCTACTATTATTTAATATGTTCCCCAGAACCTCATAAAAGAACAATATTGCCTGCCATATAGTACATTTGTATGAAAGAGGGCCTGATCTATGATGATTGGTTCCCCCTCCCCTTTGTACTCTCAGTTATTTATATTTTAGCTGAACTATTAATCATCAAATTGCCTCTGGTAAAGAAGATATAAAAAGATACACTCCAAGGCATACTCAAGTAAAGGAGAATTAGTAGAATGGACAAAAAAAATCTGGTAAGAATACTTTAAACCATGAGCATATTCATTGCTCAGGACTACTGGAGGACAATTCTCCAAGGGTCTCTTGTGAGCACATCTTGTAAGCAGAAGTATTGATGTCCTGGGTTCTAGGCCATCTTTTGAAGGATTTTTGTAGAGAGAAGAACCTATGCAGACAGAGCAGAGGGCAGATTTGTTTGCTGAGTAGTATAACATCTCTCACCAGGGCAAAGTCTGGGCAGGTTTGTTTGTAGTCCATTATAAAAGAGTTCCCTAATCTCAGGATCCCCGGTTGAGAGGGGAATCCTCTGAATTAGTACCGTCCACCTGGCTGACTCCACGGCATTCCTGAGGAACCTGGGGCACAAGAACTCTCACAAACATGGAGTTCATACTGTTTGCTGTGCTAGACGTATTAAGCGTCTTTGTCTCTGAATCAAAAGTTTCGGCCAATGTCTATGAAACGATACCAGGCTATCCCGTTAGCCTGCAAGGATCCTGCTGCAGGGACTGCAAACATCTCAGACCATTCCCAGTTCTTCACAAGGGCACTGGCATTGCCCAAGTTTTAGCCTGGTATATCCCTCTGTCTCAGCTGAGGGATCACTCAGTCTCTCTCTCTTTCTCTCTCTCTCTCTCTGTTCTCAGGGAACTCTGAACTGGCTTGAACATCAGACCTCCACACAGCTTTCCTGAAGTCAGAGTACTTGATGAGTTTGAATGGCGCTACAAGTTGCATTTTACAGAATCAAAAAATTACAAATGTTTATTTACAAAAGGTAACCTGGGAAAAATAACATAAGTAGATTCAAGACTTCTCCAAACCTGCATACATATAACATTTTTAATAAAGCCTGTTATCTGGGATAGCAATGGAAAAAACACCCTGACATGTTGCAAATGGTAAAAAGTAAAAACTAAATACAAAATACTATTCAAATGAAGGAAATGAATATATTTAAAAAAAAATCCTGAAAAGAGTTTAAACATCATTCCTTATTGGTGCTATTAGCCACCAAGGAAGGTGAGGGATGAGAGAGGACTATGGAGATTTATTGCATTGACTTCTTGTAGTCTTGGAACTTCCCCAGTGTATGCTGTAAATAACTATAAACTAAAATGCAAGTGTTTTACACAGTACCTCAGTTTAAATGGCTACTATGAGACAGCTGTTATTTTGCACAACTGCAAATTAAGGGTAAGGTGCAGGAGGAGAGTCTCAATAACATGGGATTTTGTTTTGGAACACAGTATTAACATCTTTTCAACTACACTTTCATACCTAAGCAGGATCAGCTTTGCCCTGAATTTCTCAGGTGAATAAATTATACATTTGCTTTAAGCGGTTCTCTGTAATTACGCCATAGTTCAAAAAGTAATCTGCATGTGCTGCCTTAGAAAAATAACACGAGGTGCTGAGCAAGAAGGCTCAGCTCTGAAAAGGCTCTTCTCACACAATAAAAATAGACAATAGTCAGGAATGTAAAGACGTAAACTGTGTTCTGTTTGTCTTGAGCACCGAATAACCCTCTTAGCATTGAGTGGACGTTCATTAAATAGTCACTAACTAAATTAACATAAAAAACTTCATTTGCATCGAGTATTTTAATCATCAACTCATGGTGTACTGAAGGTAACTAAAAAATCAATGATACGGACTAGTTATTCAAATAAGAAAAGTGCTCACTGAGAAAATGGCTGAAATCTCTTTATTTCAAAAACTGGAATAAACATGCAATTACTTCACAGGTTATGTGGTATGGTGATGATTTTTTTTAAAAAAAATATTTCCTTGTAAACCCCAATGCATAAAGTAATTTATATTTGATTAAAGAAGGAAAAAGATCAAGGAACTCAACCCCCAAATTTTTCTTTTCATTACATGTAAAATGAGCACCTCTATTGGGAATACAATTCTAAGTGTAATTTACTATGTGCTTACACAACTCTAAGGACAAAAAAGGCACATTTTTCTGGAGATGAGAGTATCTGCTCGTAACAGTTTGCAGTAATAAAGTTTCTAATCAAAGTGCCATGACAGAGTGATAACTCATCATCTAACTTCCCACAGCAGGTAGAGAATGCAGACCACTGAGCCAGGAGAACATCTACACAGGCACTTGCTCCAGGTAAAGGTATCACAATGGGCAGAAATTCCTACACTGGCCAATGCATGAAGCAAGACACATTTTTCAATATACATTTCCAGGTTCCAACTGGAGGAACAGATTTTACGCTTCTGACCTGTACCTCGGGATCTGTCATTCCAAAAATTTCTTCAAGTGATTCTGATACTTTGACGGGCTTGAGAGCTGTTCACATGGCTGACAGAAAGAGGGTAGGACAGCAGAACAATCGACAACCCAAATCAAGTTCTGGAATGAGAATTAGAAGGCGGCAAAGGAGTAAGTCACACTGGAAGGGCTCTGTGTCTGACAATTAAGAGAGAAATGGACGTCAGAGACTCAAGCTGGCGATCTTCCTCTTAGGACCAGGAAGACAGTCAAGGAAAATTGGACGCATGGGCCCCTACACTGTTAAAGAAGGCGATAATGCTGCCAACAGAAAATCTATCATTTTTAAGAACATCTTTGACTCTAACTTTTCCACAGGAAAAAAAGAAGTATTGCCACATTCAGCAGACCCATAAGTTCTGAGATTCGTGTTTCAGAAACATTAAAATCTGGGCAATGCAATTTAAGACTAAAGAATATGAGGGTAGTTTTATAACATGAGAGGCACAGGAAGGAGATGTGAGCACTTCATTTAGTTAATATTGAGAAGTTAACTTGAAAAGGAATAAGGGAGGGTGCCTGGGTGGTTCAGTCGATCGAGCGTCTGACTTCGGCTCAGGTCATGATCTCACAATTTGTGAGTTCAGGCCCCGTGTCAGGCTCTGTTCTGAGAACTCAGAGCCTGGAGCCTGCTTCAGATTCTGTGTCTCCCTCTCTCTCCGCCCATCCCTCACTAGTTCTCTGTTTCTCTTTCTCTCTCAAAAATAAATAAAAACATTTAAAGAAATAAAAAAAAGAAAAGGAATAAGAGAGTGAGTTCAGAAACAAGGCATCTGACAAAATCAAGCAAACTCTGGTTTTCCCACTTTGTAAACGGAAATAAATCGCTGCTTCCCCACATCAAGGAAGGTGTACCCCCCAAAGGACTGAGAGAGATGTATTTAATGATTGAGATTTCAGGCTCAGAACTCAGGCTTGGGTTTCATCACTTAGCTGTGTGAACTTAAGCATGTTAGTTAATCTTGATAAGCCCCAACGTCCTCATATGTAAAAGTGAATGATGGATGGGTGATAACAACAGTAACTATTTCAAGTGGTTATTGTGGTTATGGGAAATAATGTATTATTTTACGAAATTACTTATCCAATCCACATTACAAGTTCAGCATTATAATGTACCATACATTTCAGTTGCCCAATTTTCTTGAATACATTAGTCCAAAGATTCCCTTTCATATAGTAGTGAGGAAAGGGCCCCACATCTTGAAATGTGTGGCTTTCCATAGGATCACAGGTACTACAGTTGGAATTAGTTTTAGGGACTCTACTCAAACTCCCTCATTTCACAGGAGAAATGCAGACGTGGAGATCAAATGGATATGAACTATGTCTTCCTGCTGATGTCTAGAAATTTGCTTAAATGAACTTTTTCTTAGAGTTCTTCATTTTTTTTCATGAAACTGAAGAAAGTAACACATGTTCGTTATAAACAAATCAAACAGAACTAAAGAGAAAAGTCTCCCTTAATTGCCCCTCCCAATCCAACCTGCTCCCCAGAAGTAACTCCTTGGTACGTGTGTCCTCTGAGACTTTTCTAATGTGTTTACAAATACCTTCCCACATGATAGATGTGCTCTCAGCAATACACCAAGCCCTGAGAAACTGGTTTCAAGGCTTGCAGAAAGTTAAGCATCCAGGACTGGTATACAAATTTCCTGATTCTCAGTCCAGGGCGCTCTTCACCACCCCGTGATTCCTTATGTCCCCGTAGACTGTGTCACTGTTTATGTTCTAAACATTCTTCTGTGATTTTCCTTAACATCAATTATTTTTCTCTACTTTATTCTGATCTCTAATTGCGTCCTACTTATAAAATACATTTGTAGAAATTTAGCAAGATATTTGACAGCAGGGTATTGAAAATTAACTTGATATTTGTAACAAAAAATATATGCTACTATAAACTGTAAAACTACAAGCAACTCAGTCACCTTCTCTGGTCTCTGTTTCCTCATGTTAAAAATGAGGATGATGACTCCTTATTACTTACTTCTCACTCTGTTATTGTGACAGCCATAAACATTGCTTCAACTAATGAATAAAAATGTTTAATCACTACAGTGTTTATGATGGACTTTTCTTGAACCATTCCATGCCTAACATACCATTATGCCCATAGCATCGTCTAGGAAAAAAAAAAAAACAAAACTCTCCAAGTTGCTTTCAAGTTCTGTTTCAACATGCCCTTACAGCTTTCCCGTTCTTGGCGGCCTCATTCCAGCTTATTCTAAAGCAACTGAATCAGTATCAAGTACCTTAACGGTTCCTCATCTTCAAGATTTCGGAATGCTGGAGTACCCCAGAACCAAGTTCTTACACCTCTTCTCTTCTTTATCTGCAATCATTCCCCCTAGTGATTCACCCAATCTCACCTCTGTAAGTACCACCTGATGACTTCGAACATCGGATCTCCAGCCCAGACTCTACTCCGAACTCTAAACTCATGCGTCCAGCTGCCATTTGACATGACCACTTGGATGCCTAATTAGCATCTCACCTCCACACATTTAAGACTCAATTCTGACCTGCTCATCTCTGTGTTCCCCGTAATCTTATTCTTTCAGTTGCTCACGTTTTAAACTTTAGATCCATTTTTGACTCTTTCTCTCAAGATCCCACATTATGTTCATCAGTATATCCAGTTGGCTCTGTCTTCAAAATGTATCCAGAATACAAACACTTCCCTCAGCTTCTTAACTCACACCTGGTCTACGCCACAATCATATCTTGCCTGGATTACTGCAATGGTCCACTCATCTTCTCTTGCTTGCTCCTACCTCAAATCTATTCTCAGGCATTTAAGGAGCTTCCGAGACTAAACCCTGACTCCTAGCCTAATTTCCAACCTCCTTTACCTGAGTTCCAGGCAGAATGAGTCTAGCTTAGTGCTTTCCACTCTCCTCTTTAAAGGGTGGTATGATGCAAAACAGAGGATTCAGAGTTGGAAGACCTGGATATGAAGAGCAACACCACCAGTTACCAGTTACCAGAGGATTCAGAGTTGGAAGACCTGGATATGAAGAGCAACACCACCAGTTACCAGTTGTTTACACGCGAGACATTAACCTATTGTCTCAACCTATTTTTAAAATGAGAATAACAATGCTACTTGTTCTATTAGGTTGTTGTCAAATCAGATTAGAGACATGAAAGTGTTTGAAAAAAAATCAAGCTCTATAGAAATATTTAGTCTCCATTATAATCCAATCCTTTCTATTTAAAACCCAGTCCGTATCGCTTTGTAAACTGTTTCCAAGATGAACTAGTAAAAGAATATCTTTCCTATAGCACTGCTGGTTGCAAACATCTACTATATTTCAATTCAACTTATATCAGGTAATTCAATACTGCACTGCTGTTTAACTTATCGTAAGTTTATAAAGTGTCCTATGTGAAACTGGCTTTAGTCTGCATTTTTTAAATTACAATCATTAGTATATTTATTCTGTTGCTCCTGACCAGATTATAATTTCTTTTTAGGACGAGATACTCTCTATGAGGGGTGCCCGGATGGCTCAGTCGGTTAAGCATCTGACTTCAGCTCAGGTCATGATCTCACGGCTCGTGGGTTCAAGCCCCATGTCAGGATCTGTGTTGACAGCTCAGAGCCTAGAGCCTGCTTCGGATTCTGTGTCTCCCATCTCTGTTCCTCCCCGTCTGGTGCTCTCAACCTCTCTCTCTTTCTTTCAAAAATAAACATTAAAAATATATATATATTTTTAAAAGATACTCTCTACAAGATATTCTTTAATTTCTCACATATTTCACAGGTGCCTATTAAAAGAAAATGTACACATTTTTTATAGCTGATGTACCTATTTGGATATAATGAATAGGTATTACTTTAACATCTTGCTTCCTATATTGAAAGAAGTATCTACTATGGCCCTAAAAGAGAAAGGGCATCATGGCCTGAGTCCAAAAATGAATACATAATCGTCTTTTAATAAAAGCATAACCATGACATATTCTTAAATATTAGTTCATGCTGAACTCTGGTCACAAGCATAGTTTCCATAAGAAGAAACAGTTACCAAGTTGTATGTTTATCGTTTTTCAACTTTTTTGAGACCACTGTGTCAAAAATCCAAACTCAAATAATTTCAAGAAAAATAAGCAAGCTGTCAGGATCTCTTCAGCTTGTTTTGTTTTACATGTTTTAGTTGCAAACAATTAGCAAAATAAATGCTTTCTGATTTCTCTACTACAATGATGCAGAAAATATAAAACAGGTTTAAGGAGAAGTCAAAGTTAGGAAGCTAAAATTCTGGAAGTGAGTTTGATTCCTCAGCGGAACAGTTCCAGGGAAATGACATCGAATCAAATGGAAAAGACAAAGACAAAATAGAGAAATAGAGAAGCTGGGAAAAGGAGCCTTAGTCTACTATCCTGTAAAATGACTATACTGAGATACAGGCCTAATTCAAAGGTAATTCACTAAGGGTGAACAAAAGCAAATTTTAAGAAATTGGCTAGTCGTGTAATTATTCTTTTGTGGATAAGCCAGAGGAAACTGCAATAATTAATCTAAAACTAATTAAATATATCTTATCTTCTTCCTTGTAATTTAAATAATTCTCTGCTTTTCACCTAAATTGGTTGACTGTCCACCATAAATTAACCACATATTCTATGTGCTAGATTTTTTTCCTTAATTCTGTATCTCCTTTATGTTTTCAATTGGAGCAGCAAAATGAGACAATTGTTAAAAGCCCAGACTTTGGGGGCACCTGGGTGGCTCAGTCAGTTAAGCACCTGACTTCAACTCAGGTCAAGATCTCATGGTTCATGAGTTCGAGTCCCACACCAGCTCTGTGCTGATAGCTCAGAGCCTGGAGCCTGCTTCAGATTCTGTGTATCCCTCTTTCTCTGCCCCTCCCCTGCTCACACTGACTCTCTCTCTCTCTCTCTCTCTCTCTAAGATAAACATTAAAAAAAAATTTTTTTAAAGACAGAGCAGAAGGAAGTGTTAAACAACAAAAGAGATTTACACAATGAAAGAAACATCTTTAGCTATCCTTTCCCAGGCTCTCCATCCCTTTGAGTAGACTGAGATTATCATCTCGTGCCCTTTGCTCTCTACTTGAATGATTTATTTTAACATTTTTGTAGGGTAAGTTGGGTAGTTACAAACTTGTTCAGCTTTTGCGTGTCTGAAAAAAGTATTCCACCTTCATTTCAGAAAGATATCTTCACTGGGTAAAGGATTCTAAGTTGACCGTGTTTCTCTTTCAGTACTTTGAACATGTGGCTGCACCATCCATTAGTTAGCTTTGCTTACAGCGAGAAACCTGCTATCATTCTTATCTATGCTCCTCCACATGCAATTCCTTTGTGTGTTCCTCTGTAATGTGCTCTTTTCTCTTGCTTCTTTAATATTTTCTCTTTTTCGCTGGATTTTTAAAATATGATTGCAATGTGACATAGTGCAGTTCTCTCCATGTTTCTTATACTCGGGGTTTATGGAGATGATTGAATCTACGGATTGATTGTTTTCATCAGATTCAGAGATTTTCAGTCATTATTTATTCAAATAGTTTTCTAGGCTGTGTTCCACCACCACCACGCTGTGCTCTTCTCCTTCAAGAATTCCAATTACTTATGTATTAAGTCCTTCGACCTTGTCCCACAGCTCACTGATGCTCTCTGCCCATGCCTTTAAGGTCTTTTTTCTCTTTGTGTTCCGTTTTGCATAGCTTCTTGTATTGTGTTCAAATTTACCAATCTTCTCTTCTGCAATGTATAATCTGTTGGTAATACCATCTAGTGTACTTTTTATCTCAAACATTGGGTCTTTCATCTCAACAAATTTGATTTGGGTCTTTTTTATACCCTTTATATCTCCACATAACATGTTAAATCTTTCTTCTAGCTTCTTAAACATACAAAATACCACTGTAATAATTATGTTAATATCTTTGCCTACTAGTCCTATTATCTGTATCATTTCTGAGATTTTTCTCCTTATGGTAAATCATATTTGTGTGGTTCTTTGCAAGCCCTGTTGAGTTTTGAGTTACTTTTTATTATAAAGACAGTACAATGTCACATAAAGTTTGGGGAAATTGAATAAACAAAATGATTCATAACCTGCCATTCTAATACTGCTAATTTTTACATTTTCTCATCTATACTTTGTCCATACCCATGTATATTTTACACACTTTATATCACAGAACTATCCTTAATATTGCCCACAAACATTCAGATATAAAAAGGTGTGTGGGGGAGAATATACATATATCTAACACTAAAAAAACTTCTGAAGTGCTTTCTAGTTTTTATACACATGCATGTCTCATTTTTGCAGCTGTAAAATCAAAGTATATAGTCAAATTCATATTTTTATGCTGTCATTTTATAAAACAATCTATAATATCCCCATATAGTCTTTGTCATTATTTTTCTCTTAAATATTTTAAGGATTAAAAAATTATGAGACAATTTATGTTTATTTTACAAGTAAAATAATTCAATTATATGAAAGAAAAATTACTGGCAGACTTCAGAGATATTGCAGGTTCAGTTCCAGACCACCTCAATAAAGCAAATATCACAATAAAATGAGTCAAATGAATGTTTTGGTTTCCCAGTGCATATAAAAGTCAGGTTAACACTATACTATAGTCTATTAAAAGTACAATAGCATTGCATTAAAAAATACAACAATGTGCATACCTTAATTAAAAAATATTTTATTGCTCAGGACACCTGGGTAGCTCAGTTGGTTAAGCATACAACTTCAGCTCAGGTTATGATCTCATGGTTTGTGAGTTAGAACACTGCATCGGGCTCTGTGCTGACAGCTCAGAGCCTGGAGCCTGCTTCAGATTCTGTGTCTCCCTCTCTCTGCCCCTCCCCTGCTTGGACTCTGTCTCTCAAAAGTAAATAAGCATTAAAAAAATTTTTTAAATATATTGCTAAGAAATGCTAACCATCATCTAAGCTTTCAGTGAGTCATAATCACTAATCACAGATCATGGTAACAAATATAATAATGATAAAAAATTTGTAATATTGTGAGAATTACCAAAATGTGACATGAAGTAAGCATATGCTATTGGAAAAATGGCACTAATAGACAAATTTGCTCAATGAAGGATTGCCACAAACTTTTGATTTGTAAAAGAAAATACACTATTTGCAAAGTTCAGTGAAGTAAAGTACAATAAAGTCAGGTATGCCTATACATGGTCTCCACACCCAATTTCAATTGCATTTCCTTAACTAACAAATACTAATACTCTGGTGTGTATCCTTCCTTATCTTTTTCTATTTCTTTATCTTTCATATGTAAACCATATATAGACAAATATATAATTTTTGTTTGTGGGTTTTTTGGAAACTCATTTTTTTTCATTTATTATACCATGAATACCTGTCAAGGTCAAAAGACACAGGCTTAACTAATTCTTTCAATATCTTCATTTTATTGACTATTCAACAATACAACATATTTTAATCATTTTCCTGATAGACATTCCCACTGTTTCCAGTATTTTCTTTTTGTTTTGGGGGGTTGCTTTTTATTCTTGTTTTTGTTTTGTTTTGTTGCCTCTTAAAGCAATGCAGCAATATTGATTGCATGCCATATGCAATACTGATTGAATTTTAACTTGTTGGTTGCTGGATATTTTTATATTCCTATGAACATCCTTGAGTTTTGCTCTGGGAAGCAGTTAAGTTATCTGGATCCTTTCCGGTCTTTTTTTTTTTTTTTTTTTTTTTCAAGTTTTGTTGGAAAGAACCACCCCGGTGTTTAGTCTAGTGCTAAGTTTTTCCTAATACACTAGAAAAACATTTCCCAGATTTTACCTTCTATCCAGTAAATTATGGAGTTTTTCCATCCTGCTAGGTGAGAACAGAACACTATTACCAGCTCCGTGTGAGCGCCAAGGAATTTTCTATCTTTTTGGGGTAATTCTTTCCTGAACCTTGGGGAGTCTTCTTAAATGCATGCACTAATCAGTAGTCAGCTAACTATTCGGGTTGGACACTGCTGAATAAAACAAAACAAAGGGATTCTCTGCAGATCTCCAGAACTTTTTCTCTGTGCATCAATCTCCTCTCTGTGTGTTTTGCCTCACAAACTCTAGCTGCTTTGAATTCTGGACTCTCAGCTCCATATCCTCAACACAGGGAAACTTCTGGTCTCTGTCTGGATTCTCCAACCCTGTCCTATACAGAATAAGCTGAGGCAGTGATAGGGCTCATCTCATTTGTTTCCCATCTCCCAAAGACCATTGCCCTTGGCTGCTTGATGCTCAATGTCTTGGAACTACTATTCCTTATATTTTGTCCAGTTTTTTAGTTTCTTCAGGCACAGTGATAGTCTGGTCCCTATTACCCCTGTCTGGCCAGAAGCAGAAGGTCCATAGTCTGAATTTATTAAGATTTTATTCAGTCGCATTTCAGAAATCTGGTCACTCAATTTGGATCAAATTTTCTTTAAGTAGTGACCACCTATATAGAAAACCTTACTAAAAAAGAGCAGTTTAAAAATTATTATCATTCTATAGAAGTTTATAAGTTTATAAGACTATCAAGTACTCTCACTCAAAAGCTCAGGGCAAGCTTACATGCTCACTAATGATTCAAAATGACAAGGATAGTTTGGAGTACTGACAAGGAATGAAGTTGAGGGAAATAGCTACCATCTTGAAGAACTCTTCTAATGTAAGGTCAGAAGAATTTCTTTAGAAAAGAAAAATTTCTATAACCACAACCCAGATGGAGGTTAAGGAAAACTGAGCATAATGCAGAGGCACCAATAAAAGAATTCAAAAGTTTAAGGGCAAGAGAGTCACCTGAGTACCCAAAGAGCTGCCCAAAGGCACCAGTGGTGAAGTCGGACTGGGTTCTCCTCAGAGCTGCATTCTCCACCCTCTTATTGTCTGTTCCTAGCACATTTATAAAACTGGCCTAATCTTCCACGTTAATGATTTTCACACTAATGACTTAATACTTACTTACCCAGCAAAGAGTATCTCTGTTTTAAAAGAAAGAGGCACAGTGAGAGCAATGCTTAATTCAAAGAAATCACTAATAGCATGTTTTCAACAAATCCTACTGAATCAGTGAATGACACACGCACTAACTCACCTCCATTCATACATACAAATCCCCACCACCCACTCTACTTATTTGCATAATCTGTTTCAACACAGGTGAAGCATGATAATTGGGATTGGTCAGGACTTCAAAATAGCACTGTCGTGCCCCTAAGGTGAGAAGTTTTGGCTATAATTGCTAAGAGTACACTCAGAGCTATATTTTTACAAATTAAAGAATAATATTTTCTTTGAGGACCTATAACTAAAAAGTAATACAGGAAATTTTGAATGAGTTAATTGTTAATTGAGGTTAAAGTCATATTAGTAAAAGTTTTCATAACCATGTGAGGAGAGGTTAAAGAAATTCTGCTTATTTTAAAGGAGAAAGGAAAACCTTACCGATTTAAAAAAATAATAGATCGAATAATGGTGGGTTGCTTCTCTATGTTTTCAAAATCAATAAAATAGAATGCATTACATATCAAAATATGCTGAAACACATTCCCAATCTACATCACAGTAAATTAAAGAAAAGCAAAATCCTAGCTTTTCCTAACATGGTTACAGAGTAATCATATTTGCCTTAAGGCAGCAAGTCAGTGCAGACTACCGAGTACTGCTTCCTTCAAGCAGTGTATTCCTTTCCCTTGCAAATCACAATGGCTTGCTTTGAATTCATTTGGATTTTCTTCCCCCCTAAAATTTGAATTGAATTCTTTCATGTGAAGGGCATAAAAATGTTGACATTTACAATGAAATCTTCACACAAAATTCAGGAAATTTCTGGAGGTCTTCTTACGCATACCTAGGACTGAATGAAAGTCAGCTAAATGTCAGCTAATGAAAAGTCAGCTAAAAACAAATGGTGGCTTGATCATGAAGAAACAAATGAGACATATGGTACATATACCAATGTATATGTATATTGATATACATATCAATATAACTTTATGGTTATATTTAGCATAAAATAATAAATTTGTTTTATTTTATTTTTTTGAAGGTCAAGCTTTTACTAGAGTTGCATATAAAAACAACCTAAAAGAAAACTATTTTATTTTTTTTGTAAATTAGTTTTAAATAAAGCCATTGAATCACTATAATTTTTAAATTCTAAAAAAAAATGCCTTGATGACGCTTAACATTATAAAGTCCTTTTTAATATTTAAAATCCTTTGTAAAGACTGCTGTTTCTGCCAACATGGCAGATGAGGCACTGGAGCCTCCTGGAGAACTAAAATTGGTACATAAAATATTTTAAAAATCTCCCTGATGTATGACAAGATGAGTAAACATTTTCATGGCTGAGTGAAGGAGGGAACCCAGAGAAGTATGTGGAAGACTAAAGCCAGCTCTCAAAGGAGGGCTTTTGCCTAGATTGGTTGACCTGACTATTGAATTTTGTTGTCAACCAGGGCTCAGGAGAAAGAGGACACATGCAAGCCCCACCAAAGCTGAAAGAATAATAGGATAACCCTCCAAAACTCTGAGATCATCTGGGTTGTCTCAGTATAAGGAAGAATGAAAATTAAATTCCTACCACCCCAGGTAACTGCACAAAACCTGATTATCTGGAAGCCTGAAATTAAACAGAAGAGAGAAAAGCAAACATCCTCAAATGTCATATGCAAAAATCACCCCCAAAGTAGGTTTGCATTCTGAATTTACACTACGATGGTAGCACAATAAACTCAAGTGGAGAATTTAGTTTAAACTTGTACTGAAATGCTAGCAATGCCAAACACTGGACAGAAATGAAGAAAAACCCTTTCAATTCACTAAAAGAACAAATAACTCCAATCTTCCACAATATATGCCAGAGTATTTACAAGGCTAACACAACCTTGACACCAAAACCCGAGAACAGTAAAAGAAGTCAGGTCAATTTAATAATGAACACAGAAACAAAAGTTCTAAAGTACGTATCAATAAACTCAATGGAGGGAAGGAAAAAGAATGATGTATTATGTTAAAAATTGGGTTCAACCCAGAAATGCAAAGTGGGTTAATATTAGTACATCAATTCTAATCCACCACACTAAATGGCAAAAGAAAAAAAAAAAAAAAAAAAAACATAATCGTATCATCTCAGTATAAGCAGAATTTCTTAATCTGATAAAAAGTATCTTATGTTTTAAAGACTATAAATAGCATAATTGATAAATAACTTAAAGCATTCTACTTAAAATTGAGAACAGAGTAATCTAGTCCTCAGTCATCATTTCCTATAACACTGGAATACCATCAGCACACAAGGCAAGAAAGTTTAAGTTAAATTTAAAGCATAGGGATTGTAAAGAAACAAAGCTATATCTTTACTGCAGATCATTTGATTGCCTGTGTGAAGAATATACAGATAAATTATTAAAATTAATGAGAGACTGGCAAGGATTTGGGGTAAAAAGTAAACATATCAAAAATCAAATGCATTTCTATGTAATAGCAGCACATGGCCTAAAAGAAATTTTGTATCATCAAAAAATAGAAAATATATATAAATAAATTTGTCAAAACATGCAGAAAACATTGTTATAGTTAAAAACACTAAAAATTTCTTAAACAGTATTAAAGAAAGCCTAAACAAATGCAGATACATACCATATTCATGGATTGAAAGACTCAATATCATAAAAATAATTCTTTCTAAATTAAATCCAGAGACTCAAGGCAATTCAAATCTAAATCTAAACAGTAGGACATGACAGTTGATTTCAAAGTTAATATAGAATACAAAAGTCTAAATACAACAAATATATTCCCGAAGAATAACAACAAGAAGGGACCTATGATAACAAACAGCAGAGATGTGCAACTCAAAGGGATTTCAAAACCAAATTTATTTGCTTACAAAAGACAAACTTGGTTTTTGTTTTTCTTTTTCTTTTTCTTTTTGTTTTTTTTGTGCTTCTTACCTTGCTCTGTATCATTGTTTCTCCTCCAGTCACTCAAGTATACAGCCATGGAGACATCATCTTTGAGTCCTCCTTTTCTTCTACCCTCTGACTTTCACTCCAAGTCTGTCCAATTGGTGACTGGTCTCTTAAATCCAATCCCTCTTTTCTATAACTACGGCCACAGTACAAATGCAAATAGTCATCAACACTTGGCCACTACTTTTACTATAGCTCTAACAAGCCTCCACGCTCCCATTTGCTCCTTACTTCCTACAGCTACCACATGAGACCACTGTTTACATCCTCACTTATCTTTAAAAAAATAAGACTGTTATCAAGCCAGTAATCTGATCTAAGTGTTCAATAAATCCCTATCCCACTGCAAAGGGGATCAAATTCACACCCCCTCTGGGCATTAAAAATCCTTTTACATTGCACCTTCCCAAATCATCTCTTGCCAAAGCACAAACCTTTATATACCCTCTGCATTACCCACATTAGACTATTTACCACTTTCTCTTTCATAAAATTCCATGAGTCTCCATACATAGTTTCAGTTTTTATCTTAGTGATTTGACTCTATAAAGTTTTGCACCACCTTTTGTCCAGGAAGAAACTTCTAAGCCAAGATCCAACTCAAATGCCACCATCCTTAAGAAGTCTTCCCAATCCCAAACATAATTAATGCATTCCTTCCTCTGTTACTGCAATATTTTGTTACACTTTCATATTCATAACTGAAATATCTGTTGCTTTTTTTCTGGTAGATTTGAAATTGTTATAGGAAGGGACACATCTTGTATTCTCCAATCTTCCTGAAACACACCAAGTGTAAAATATTGGTTGTATTAATTTACATCTGTACAATGCACCACACTTATGCATTTAATCCTTATTTATTATAGACTAGGTATCACTATCCCATATTACAAATGAGAGAATTTAAATTCAGCAGCATTAACCAAAATAATATAATTAAACACAGAAGACCCCAGACATGCACCTAGGTCTCCTGACACAATATCCAGTGTTCTTTAAGTTAAACCATACTACCTAGATTCAGGCTATTAATTTCTATTGGAGTTCATTCTTTACTATCATAAAAGCTCAAGAATGAAAACTTCTTTTGGCAATGATTTGTTTGAGAATTTGAGACTCTTCATTTAAAAAAATTTACATAAATTAACTTATGATGAAAAACTATTCACTAGACAATTCAGATAAATTGAAAGTTTGAGAAATTTAATTTTATACAGATAATTAACAGTATACACTTGTGCCAAGTAAAAGAATGTTTTCAAGAATAGATATGTGATCAATTGATATAAGAATGCATCTTTTAATATACTGTATATTTCAAAAAATGCTTTAAGTGAGAAAAACTTTGCTGTAGATTCTTTAGAGCTCTTGTTCTCTCCACTATGAATATTGACCTCCAACTTGAAAGAAGTGAATTTTCCCCGTCCACTGGCCATTTTCTGCTCATCTGCAGCGCAATCATCTCTTCTATGAAACAAATAGAGTGGTGATGTGAGACTAACAAGTTCTGAAACGCAGATAGGTGCTGCTCACATACCTGGTCGCTGTTTGGGCAGATGTTTTGCTGATGGACTGAGGTTGGAAAAGAGGAATGGGAAATTATTCATAAATGCTTTCAAAGATAATTCTGGCAAAATTCAAGTCAGGGAACTGCACAGCCCTATTGCAGCTGCAATCTGTTGGTTGCCATGATTTGGCTGGAGCCATGAGAAACCTGAGGCCTTCATAAAAGTGCCTGCTGGAGAGGTGTAAACATCTTCCCTTTCCTCTCAATGAACAGTATAGGCCAGGCCGTTGGTCCCACAACTTCCTGGTATCACTTCAAAGGAGATCTTACTTCTCATGTCAGAGACACCAGGGTGCAGAGAGCTTTGTAGCTCAGACAGCCTTAGGGATTCCTAACCTCAGGGAGTAGGTCCCAGAAAACAAGGGACATCCCCAAGGTTACATACAAATACAACAGCAAAGTCCGTAGTGGAAATTATATTTCTTACTACCAAGCCATCAGTTTGTTTTCCAACTGCCATGCCACTACCCACACAGAATTATTTAAAGAAAACAAAACTTATATTTCCTTTTCAAAACCACAGGAGAACACTGCAAGTAAAAACACTAGACTCTTTTTTTTTTCATTTATCATTGATGTTTGCTTTGCCTGGACCTGTAAGCAAAGAAAGAGTCAACCATGTACACTAAGATGTATTTAAGGATAAGGATACTGTGTAAAGGACAGAAATGTACTCTAGCAGATAATATAGGAAAAGATGACAAAAAGAAGTTGAAATTTCTAAATCAAGTTATCTGAGAAAAACAAACGGAAATCATATTATCAATACAGACTTCTTCCAAATAACTGCATAATTATTAGTTACATCCCATCCCAGTCCACTGCCAAATAACAAAGCTTGTAAGGTACTTGCTTAGAAGTTTTCATAGCTCTACTCTTCACTCTTCGTATATCATGAGTAAAGAAAATTCGAGGAAAAAATTATAAGAATATATTTCTTGACTGTCACCATTTATAATAGCATCCATTTTCAAATACTAAATTGAAATAATTTTAGCATATAGTTATGCGATTAGTATATAAGCAACTATTAACACATTAGCTGTATATTATCTACTTTTAGGTATTCTCTACCTAAAAGTGGTAAAGTTAAGGCTGCACCAGGTCAGGGATTGTATCATATTTCATCTTCTGGAATTCCAAGGATAAGACCATGTTTCATCCACAGTAAGTGTTCAATAAAGGTTTGATGAATTTACGAATATTTGTAGTTTAGAGCCATGTGCTTACACTTAGCTCTGTGTAAACACAGGATTATGAGTATGTAAGCTCTTCAACTTAATCCAGATGGCAAATATAATGTGTACCAGAAATTGCTGAAAGACTATATAGCCAAGATTCTATTCACATATTATGAATGGGAATTGAAAACTGTCAATATATTTTGGGTCTATTAAGCATTTGAGCAAATAGCCAAACCTTTCCTGTTACCTTTCCAAACCTCCCTTATTTTTCTACTGGGGACTTAACCTCTCAACTGTAAAATATGAAGGACTTGAGATATGAATGCATTTTTGTATATGACAAGAAAAAAGAACTTTATCTACAAATGTTTTTATAAAGAACACTTTCCCACCAATAAGTAGTTGCAATTAAAAAAAAAATCCTCTACCTCCTATATATTTATGGCACTATGAGTAAAAATTATACAGTGTTTACTCTGTTGCAGACAGAGTGATTTTTACTTCACATTCATTTAGTTCTTATAACAACACCGTGAGGGTCATAACGTCGTCTCCATTTTATAGATGAGAAAACTGAAGCATAAAAGGTATTGCCAAAAGCCACACACAGTTACCATATGTGTGGGATGGTATTAGAAGTCATGTCCATCTTATTCCAGAGCCCAAATTTTTAATAGCAGCACTATTCTGTCTCCTTAAAATTTTAAAAAATAATAATAATAATTTTTGAAGCCAATCCCAATTTTCAAAAATATACCTGAGAAAGAGAGAGAGAGAGAGAGAGGTAGAAGGAGGAGGAAGAGGAGGAGTAGGAGGAGACGAGGAGGGGGAGGAGGAAAGGAACAATGAAGCATCATGGCAACACATGGAATCCAGAGTTCTGGATTCAAATTCTGATTCTATCACAGAGCAACATATGATAAGTTACCTTAAAACCCTAAGCTATAGGTACTATGTAATACAGAAATAAGATATGTTATAGGATACTTTTTATGATGCATACAGTTTTGTACATGAAGCCCCATTCTACCATGACATACACTAGAAATCTGGTCTTATTGTAAACTTTTTAATCTTGTACACAATGGAAGTGTATCCTATAATCAATATCTTTTTTCTGTCTTTACTCTTGGACACTAGTTCACCCAGCAAATCTCACAAATCTCTTTCCCCACAGAAACATAAGGCAACCTGATTTAGGTCATTACTTCCGTTACCCATTCCAGATGGAAAATCCTAATTTTTCCTCCCCTGGTCACTGCCTGCAGGCCACACTTCCCAGGTCCACATATATACTATTTTTTCCCCTGGGACTAAAAAATATATATAAAAGAAAAACTTCCCCTTGGTTCTTAGGTTTAGAAAAGAAGGAAACAGAAAAGGGAAGCCTGTTTCACCAGATTTTGTTCTTACCCATTTGTTAGAGAAAAAATACAGGCAGGAACTCTTCCTTCTAGAACACATGATAATTTGCTAAAAGTAGCATGTTTCCTTCAAAGAAATTGTAACTTAGTAAATATTACATAAAGTATATATTTTGAACATGCCAGACTTCCTAGTCTTAGGAAACCACACTGGAGTTCCAAGAAGTTTAGTTAACCCTATGATCCCCCAAAGCTTTGGAGCTTTTGACCTTAGGGCTTTCAGACAAGTTAGGATTGAAAAGATAAAGTTATTTAAGAGCCTTCTCACAGCATATTTGTTTTCTCAAAGGCATTCACGCATCATTTACATACATACTGTACACAATAAACCACTTTCCTGAATCACCTGCATTTGAAAGGAAGTTCTTCACACTCTTTATGGGCTCATAATCATGCATTCAATGAATACTCAGACAGCAAATCCAAAGTGTGAAACAATTTAACGCGTTACCACACAAAATGTCAGAGCCTGTGCCAAGAACCAGACACTAATAACGACGAATTCTGCTCAAATCCAATTCAGCCTCTGCCTTCATTGACATGAGAAGCCTGCTGTCACAATTAAATACTTGGGACAATGGCAGCAGTGTCTCCCTGACACTATTTAGCACTCAAATATTTCTCTAACACTATTAAAATTAATCGTATGCATTTTGTATCCGTCCCGTACATAATTGGACATTTAGTTTACAACTCTCCACACTTAGAGAACACTCTTTTGAAAGGGACTAGGGTCTCCCCTGTATTCCATGCAATTGAAAGTATTGGCCTTACTCTGACAATATACGGGTTATAAAAGGCAAGAATGCTAAAGACAAAATGTATTCTCACTACAGAAAACCACTTGCCAAAAGGGATAGAGGCCCAGGGCACAAATACCATCACTTCAACTGCCAGTCTTAATACATTTGTACTGGCTGAGGAGCCACTACAGGGGATTCAAAAAAAAAAAAAAAAAAAGAAAAAAAAGGCATCTGAAATACAGAACCCAGGTTCAGGTTCAAATTCTCACCACTCAGTAAGTATCATGACAGGCCCATCACTGAATCTTTCTGAGTCTGTTTCTTCATTTGTCCAAAAGAGGTAACAATAATATTAATTGATGGCGATATGGTGAAGACAGAAGACTATGTAAAACGTTTAATGTGAAAAGATGAACTATGTTATTTTGACATGACTAACAAAGGCAATTCCTAGACAGTGAGGTCCAAAAACTCATTCTCTAAGAAAGGTCTCCATGTGCCTGTTTTCTGGTTATACACGATGTTCTTCCCGGAGATATTCCCGGAGATATTTTAAAGGTTTAATTAACTTCCAGAATTTGAGTACAAAACACAAACTATCCTAAACCTTCACCTCTAGGTATTTGCGGTCAGAGAGCTCAGCCCTGAGGAATAGAGCACCATCCTTTCAGTATGACCCGTCCACTGAAATGGTGCCAAGTGGGTTCCCAATGCTGCACAAGAGCAGAGATGATCTTAATAAGCACTTCAAATCTACTCATGGCCAAAGAAGAGAGCTCAAAAATGCTAAGATCAGCTACGAGGCCCAGGGCCATTCAAGGAGTCCCTGTGGTACACAATCCACGTGCTAACAGTTTAACACAGATGAGAAATGTAAAGAATGAAGAAACTATTCTACCCTCCTACACATCCACCTACGCTCCCCCAACACACCAATTAAATGTCATCAATAGGAAGTTCAACAACACAGGGAAGATATCAACTGTCGATAGTAAATACATGCTTTCTGACTGCATCCCCATACAACTCCCTTGATTTGTAAAATGGTGTAGTGTGTCAAAAACTGTTGAAATATATATATTTTTTAAACATCAAGGTAAATGCTTTGAGTATTTACACAACGTTGGATTTTGTTTGAGAAAAATAATATATTTGGAAGCACTTCTGACCTTCTAATGTATGGTTTCAACATTTTAGAACTATTATCGTTCAAGAAAGTTGTTTGGTTTTTTTTTTTCCTAATATGGTCTAGAGCAAATAGTTTAGCTCAAACTATAGATGTAAATTGCAAGAGAAGAGCTGAGTAAGACAAATGTCTCCTTGGTTCACTTTCTGGATTTCAATTAACACCTAATTTACAATACTTCTTAATACAAATATATAGTTGAGCTCTTTAAAACAGCTTGACAGGATTAGCCCACGTTTTGTAAAGAGCTGATAAAACAAGCATTCCATTAGCCAACCCACAGTGTCTCAAAATCTAATAGTCAATATCCCATTTTCAGGGCTGACAATGGCAAGAACTAAATAAATAAGCAAGGGATTCCCTCCCTCCTGCTCTCTGGGAAAGAACATATTCTGTGCAATTCATTCCATAACTTTAAGGCTATAAATTGTTTTTAATGTTCCTCCCTAAGCATCATTATTCAATAGATAACTAAAGGAAATAAACCACTAAAGCCGTACTGCTAAATCATTCTACTATATCCAGCGTTGGGGAGAGGACTCTTAACTCCCTCATTTAGGAAGGATAAGTCCAGGATTAATTTCAGATCTTGGAATATGAAAACTGTAAGAGGCCTCAAAATTCCCTCAGTTGAGGATATCCTACAGGCCCAGAAACCTTGCCAGGCACCTGAGCCTCAGCCTGGCCCAGGCCTAGCTATGGGCTCCAGATGCTGCAGGGGGCTTTCCTACAGTTCAGGGGAGCAGTATGGCCCCCTCCCCCCATCTCCCCAGACACCAGATGGTCCCAGCAGGATGTGCAAGGCCTCATTTTAAATGGATTATTCACCTCTATCTTTTCCAAGCATTCTTAGAAAAGCTTAGGGCAGCCCTAATTTTAAATATTTAAGTCGATGGGTCTAAGGTACTATTAAAAACAATAGATAATATTCTAAAAAGAAAAACAATAATGATGGTAAATCACTAGCACTCAATACTATCTACCTGAGTTCTAGAAAAATTGAAAGGCTAACCTCTGTCCAGTACATGCACTGTTGAAGAGGCCAAAGGGATCATTAATGTGACTAATATTCTTAAGGTTTACAAAGAATATGATGGTAACTACAGCCAAGTGAGAATAAATGTTAAATAAGGGAGAGTTGCTAAAATGCACAAAAATAGGATTCTTACATACATAATGGGGGAAGACAATATGGTTTCTGTAGAAGAAACTATACATGGCATACATCAGGCCTTCATAGAAAAGTGAGCCATCATGATGGCAAGAGGAAAAGTAGGGAATTATGTGCTAACTTTCTCAAAAAGCCTTTGCTAGGTGGGCTCTTAGGCACGTCTAACTGTTCCACCATAGACTCAGGAGGCCTCAACAGAGAAGGGAGGACTCAAACAGCACCTGCTGAATTAGAAATCATAAAGACTCCATTAATTATTACCTGAACTGCCTCAGAGAGGGGATTCCAGCTAGATTTTGAACTTGTAAATGATACCACCTTCTTCAGGGATCAAAAACTGGGAAGACACCAGGAGATGATGTGTAAATCAACAAACAAAAAGGAGTTTCAAAGCCAGCTTCCTCTATGGGGATATATTTAAGAAAAAAATAGTCCACCTAATTCATACCTAGTTGACAGTAACTGCCATTTACGGGCCAAAAATGGATGTGAACCCTCACGACAAGGGCTAAAGAATTACTATTGTAAATGATGAACAGAATTCAAGTCTATAGAATATAATGTCTATCCATCCCTTTTGCAAAAACTGTACTTCTGAGTTGGCACCAGAAGCAGGAGAAGGAAAAAAAAAAAAAAAAACGAACAAAGCAAGATCTGAGGAATGAAAACTGAAAGAGAAGAGGCTGGTTAAGGGAAGCCACTCTACGAAATGCATTTTTAACATGAGGGTTTGGCAACCTAGAGAGGTGCTGACCAAGAAATATATGCCTCGATATTTAATACTATGATAGAATAAAGTAGACACCGGGTTGGACATCAAATTCTAAAACCTCGTACCTAAGAGGCCAGCAATGAAGCTAGAAAGTACAGCACTGAGGACCAAAAGAAAGAAGATCTTTACCAAGAAATTATGAATTTATGAAAATTATCCCATGAAGAATTGATGAAGAATTAGTATACCAGAACCCTGGGACATTAATTGCAAAGAAAAGCGGAAAGGAGAATCCTTTAGGATGCCAAAAGCCTATTTCTATGTAAACAGGCTTGTATATGCCACTCTAAAGGCAAATTTAACCTTGCAAGTCACTGACCTTTAATCTTGTTTGGATTTTTTCCAAGCAAAGGAGTCATTTACTGAGGAGATTCAAAGTAGAAAGTCTTTTTTTCAGGGTGTTCACACTTGTCCAAGAGGATAAGGACAAATCTTCTAGACAAACATTTTACGTCATCGATCTCCTCCGCCTCTACCCATCACTCACAATAGAAATTCTTCAATCCCCCTTCTTACCTCTTGTATTTCGACTGCCTGAGCTTTCCAGATACCCCCTTAAGTACAAACAGAGAAAGAAAGGAGGAAGGCAGGGAATACAGAGTTTATCAGGTTTCTGTTTTTCCAGGGAACCTCTAGACAAATCTGAGAGTTTAACTTGCACGCTGAATTTGCCCAGGCTCTTCATAGATATTAATACTCAGATTAACACCTACTGGAACAGTTCCACACTGAAACAAGGGAATGTTCTGGAATGGAATGCAACAGTACAACACTGAAACAGTCTCTGTTCTGGAATGACTTCCTGCAGCATCAGCTTCCTGGTGTCCCTCAGGAACCTTCTGAACTAGAGAGAGTAGGATTGCAAACTCAGAGGACTACATACTACGCTGAAGAAAGACAGTCAGATACTCCTTTGAATTATCTGCTTCTTTGTGATTATCTACAAAGAGAGAAAGATTAATTACCTACATTCTGTCCTAACAGATTTGGCTATATAAATATACATGAAGCTGTGCTGTACTAACTTAACCTACTTTTGCTTATACCCAAATGTCTAAGTGAAAGTTCAATTAAATTAACCCGAGGCTTCCTTTCTGTCCCATGAACTTGAAATTAGAGTTCTCATGGATATACAAATTATACCATTTCACAAATGTATTAAGAATGGCACAATTTTAATGTTATATTTATATTTCTTCTTGAGTCACATTACTGGTTAAAATAGAAGTTTGTAGATGAGGAATGAAGATCAACATTTATAGTCTACAGATATCGAGCTGGAATTCAGAACTTTAGCTAGATACCAACAGTGGTAATCTATCTCCCTGTGATAAACATTAAAAATCAGCTATGACCTCTGACCTCAAAGACTTTATAAGATGAAACTATGTTCTTAGTCATTTCATACTTACCAGATATGAAAGTAACTGCACTTTTATTAGTCTAGACTCTAGGTAAACCCAGACAAATTTCTATTGTTTGCATTTCAAGGAAGACCTCCAAAAGGTCAGCTAAGAATGCAGTGTTATTGTCTATCTGTCTATATGCATGCAGGTTTTGCAGCCAGGAGACTTCAAATCAAGTTCTGGATAATCTTAACAAGCATTTGACCTCATGGAGCATCTGTTTTCCTATCTGTGTAATAGGAAGATTCACAAATTCCACCCAATTGGGCTGTTGTGTTGAAATGAAAATTATGGTTTCATTAGTCATTATGACATCAAGCCACTGTATAGTCTGAGGAAAATTAGGACCCTTGTTAGAGAAGGACACTTTATTTCATGGCCCACGTCCTCCATTCTGCTCTTGGAAAGGGCAGACAAAGGTATCCCAGAATCTGGAGAGCACCCTCCATGCTTTTGTGTGGCCTTTTTTCACATATCTGTCCTCATCTTTCTTATTTTAGTGACCTTTTTTTGACTCTTGTTTGGGATTTCAATGTACTATTTAATTTTTTTTCCTGTTATTACAACTTTTACTTGTCTTATATAATGCCAAAAGAGAGGCCAAGGGAAAAACAAAAAGGATTTTGCCACTCTTTAGCCAAGATGGTAAATTAAAGCCTTCACGTCACTGAATTTTAAAAGGTAGCGTTGATCATTTAAAAAGTGATGGCAGGAGCCCCTGGGGGGCTCAGTTGGTTAAGCATCCTACTTGGGCTCAGGTCATGATCTCATGGTTCATGGGTTCGAGCCCTGCATGGGGGCTCTGTGTTGACAGCTCAGAACCTGGAGCCTGCTTGGGATTCTGTGTCTCCTTCTCTCTCGGCCCCTCCCCCACTTTCTCTGTCTCTCTCTCTCTCTCTCTCTCCCCTCCCCCCTTTCCCTTTCTGCCTCCCTCTCAAAAACAAATAAACATTAAAAAAATTTTTTTAAGTGATCTCAGATTTTGGACATACTTCTCAGCCTACCACTGGTGCCATTCTTCTCTCTCTTTCATGATACATACACAACATACACATACACACAGGTATGCCTCTTGTACTCAAAGATAGGGAAGAAATAAGATTAGAGTAATAATCCATTCAAAGTTGTTTTCATTGTTTTATCTTCAACAGCTATGCTCAACAATAAACCAATATTAAAGGAAAAAACAAAACTAAACGCTCTTAGAATTTCTTTCCTTGCTCTAGATGTTTATTTACTGAGGATAATAAATATTTATCCTTGAGTCATATTTCAATACACATGGTGCAACCATTTAAATTTCAAAATTGAAAACAGTCTTAAGTAGAAAACAAAAAACAAAACAAAACAAAAAAAACAGTATGTTCGCCGAATCTTATTCTGTACAATTTCTAACATAAGATAAATCTAAAAACAACATAATTTCTGAAAATAGTACTAATTTTTGACACTTCTTATATTCATATTTTAAGTCAATGATTTTCAAAGACATAAACTTTTACTTGAATCTGTATGGAAAACAATATTTATTGTCCTGAAATCAAGCCCATGATACATATGCCCTGGTTTTTTCATATTAATAGCTGGTTGAATTTTTCACACAAGAGAGCATCAGAATAGATGTTTCCCTAGACAACCTTTAGAAACACTTCATTTCTACCTTATGTAAAACAAGGAAGTACACAATTTTCACCCAGCTGTAAACATGATTCAAAACTAATTTCCCAATAAAAAGTGTGCTTTGGGGAGTTGTTACAGTACTGAATTCTGGTTGTCCAGTCGCTAGTCACCCATCCCGGCAGAATGATGTCTCCTTCTCCAAACCACCAGGGAAGGCCCAAGAAACTTTCGGCGGGACAGACTTAGTGTTAAAGGTGTCAGGAGGAAACTTACAAAGCAAATGGAATCAAATGAGAATTCCAAGCTCCAGACTGACAAGTTTCTACGAAGCTACTCCAAGTTTTGAACAACTATCCTCAGTAAGAGCGCACCAAGGAAGATCTGATAACGCGCACACAGCACACATTCGCTCCTTGTCAGAGCAATGTGTCATCAACGGTACAAAGCAACAAGGGAATTTCCAGCATTTTCTTTCACTGTGTGCATTTCTCCTTCCTTCAGGACCAAGAAAGGCTGAATAAGGTTTACCTAGCTATGAAAAGGGAAGAAGTCGCAGTCACATACCGACCAAGCCCGCACAGAATCCGGAGAGGCAGACACACTTTTGGCACTTTGCCCACTCCCTTCCTCTCTGCTTCGCCAAAGCCCACACCTCTAGAGATGGGACAGAACGTGCTTACAAACAACCCTACCGAGTTGGCCCCAACACCCCTCGTAACCTTCCTTCCGAAGTTGGTCGTGAGTCCACCACACTGAATTCTGGTCACCCCAACCTCCGCTGCGCAGGGCCAGGGACCTGGCGCCTCCGGAGCCCCCGGGACGCTGCGCTCACGTGGTCACCGGCCGCGGCACGTGCGGATCCGACCTGAGGCGGCGGGAGCTAAGCTCCGCCCCGAGCGGGAGGAGGACCCGCAGAGGCGCTGGACGTGTTGGGGGGGGAGAGGGGAAGATCCCGGGGCGCTTGGGGACCCGCGAGGGGAAGCTGAGCTTCAGGCAGTGCAGGTCAAACTGCGGTTCCCAGGGGGCGTACACAGGAAGGAAGGCGCAAGTTTGAATGGGGTAACAACTTGGACATTTTTTTTTAAGGTTTATTTTAAATGGGTAACTGCATTCGAATTCCATCTAGCATGAGAGCTTCCAAGGTCGTCCCACAATCCCCTTTTCGCCCGGATCCCACACTTGAAATCCCTGGCAAAAGAGGGAAGCAAAGGTGTCCCGAGGTAGCAATCCCACCCCCACCCATATTTGGGGGAACTCGAACCAACTGGGTCTCGGGCGAGCACCGGGGAACCGCACCCTGGAACAAAGAGGAGGTGAAGTCCCCTCCAGATACATATAGCCCGCTGAGTGTTGGTATTTAAAACCCACGGCCAGCCAGCTGTGTGTAAGTCTTGTTTCGTTTTGCTGGGGGAGGGGAAGGGAATCCGAACTCTGGACGTTTTTCCCAAACTGGGAGATGGGAGCTTGGCGTTCGATCCCACTAGCACAGAACTCCAGTCAACTCGGGCCACGGCGACTGCCACTTGGGGGGTGGGGAGGGGAAGGAAAGGAGGGCAAGAGGAGGGACGGCGGAGGGGCTGGCGAGAGAGGGAAGGAAACAGGTGAGCTCCCACCGCCACCCCTCGGAAATCCAGCGCGACGGACCCCGCGCGCCACCGTCCCGACCTGGAGAGGCACTTACCGGCTTTACAAGGGTCCTTGTAATCTATCGTGTCCGTTTTATCCTCTTCGTTCCCATCAAAAGTGTAATCATAGTCGAGGCCAGCGCAGACCCAAAGCTCCCCGTACAAAACAATCCCCGAGGCCACCAGCAACACGAGCATCCTCGGGGGAAGCGTTTCCAACCCCATCCTCCTCCCCTGGAGGAAAAGGAAGGGACGGGACCGGGAGGTGAGGCGTCCGCGGTCCGCGCTGATGTGCGGTGCGAGGGGAACCGGTGCTCCTCTCCCCACCGGGAGGCTCCTCGGCGACACTGGGGCGTTCAGGTGTCCGAAGACATACGGATGCCGTCGGGACAGGAGAGAGGGCGAGAACTGCCTGTTACCCCCAGTCGCAGGGAGAAGTTGGCTAGGGGCCCGCGGGTGGGCGGAGGGCAGGTAAGGAGCTCGGCTCCCGGAGACGGGGAGGGGCAGCTGCGGGCAAACTCGGCTCTCGCGGAGCGGGCGCTCGCAGCCTGCCAGGTCGTCCTTCTGGCGGCCGAACTTCCCGCGGCCGCGGCTGGGCGAGCGGCGCCCCGCGGGCTCAGCTGCCACCGGAGCTCGGGCTCCAGCGCCGCGCCCCCGCCGCTGCCAGGACCCGGCGGTCGAGCGCGAGCCGCCGCCGCCGCCGCCGCCTGCGCCCGCCGCCGCCGCCGCCGCTCCGGGAAGATGAATCCGGTCTGCACATCAGCACATCTGAACTGAAAGGGGAGACCGAGGAAGGGGGTGGGGGGCAGGCATTTCTACGCCGCGAGACCTTAAAAGCCTACAGAAGCCAGCAAAGCAACTGACTGAAAAGAGCAAAAGTGTGAGGATGTGGGGATGCACCGTTTGCCTCCCCCCCACCTTCCCCAGGCTGTCTTTTTACCCTCTTCCTAACTTGAAAAAAAAAAAAAAAAAAAAAAAAAATCTTCGCAGCATCTAACCCAATCACTTGCATCCTGCTTACTTATTCATACAATCAGGGTCAGGATCCGGGCCACAGCCTCCTCTCTGACTTCTTTTGATAGCCTTATACAAACAAACAGACACGAGCGCGCTGACAATTCCATTTATATTTTACTAAAGATAAAAATGAATATATTATGTATCTGCGTCCGCGAACAGCAATTAATAGATGATGTACGTGTCAGCCGAGAGTGCCAGACCGGGGGTGGCGCGAGGGATCGTGATAACTTAGCTGCAAACCTCTACTTCCCCTCCCCCCAAATAAACAGCGAGTGTGTGTTTCTTTCCTTTGCTGCGGCTTAACCTTAGTGCAGCCCGGGAATGGAGGAAAAGTGAGCCTTCGCGACTTGGGTAAGGAAATAGACTGCTTTAAAAGTCCTCCAACCAACAAAGTTTTGCTAAGAACTAAGATCCCCAGAACTGCAATTAAAAAAAAAAAAAATCCAAAATCAAGTTACAGATTGCAGCAGCAGGAAACGCTAAGACCTTGCTGATGGGCTGGCGCTCTGGCTCACGTGGGCGCAGGAAGGGAAGTTGGAAGGAATACTCGGGAAGCAAATTTTCTGTGACAGTTCTGGCGCCCATGCCCAGAGTTGCTCGGTATCCTTCGGCTTCAGTTGTTTTACTTCTGAGGAGAGTGTGTAAAACCTGGCAGCAGGATCAGCGAGGTAAACCACATGTCAGCCTAGCAGACGCAAGACAAACACAGGTTGTGGGAAATAGGGGAGGAAAAAAAATCAGAGGAAATCTCTGCAAAACCCCTGTTGTGAGCAATTCAGTGGTTTCCCCACATCTGCAAGCAGTTTCCAAAATAGGTGAGAGGACTTCTCCTCCCCCAGACTGGTGATTGGGAGTCTTGCCTTTTCCGACTCAATCTTGAACTGTCACTTTGGCAGTGGCTTGTAAAAAATCTTCTGTTCCCTTTGCATTGTTATTTAACATTTAAATGCCCCCCTTTTCCATCAATATACAGTGTTATCTAGAGGAAAGTATGAAAGTAACCATCCTCCCTCCCACACACATACTTTTGACAGGTAGACCCAGTTAGGTTAGTGGATTTGACCAGGTTTTATGTTTGTTAAAGAAATATTGGAGGCTAAACTCAAAGAAGTATCATCTATTTCCAACTTAAACTAAGACTAAAAGGATGAGAGGACTAGGTAGAACTGATTTGATATTCCTGGCAAAACTGGGGCTTTCTCAGAGGCCGATGCAGTAACAAAGCCTTCTTCTGTAGATCTCAAACTTTTAACCCCAGGTCACAGAACAGAGAGCAGATCTGAAAAGAACATGTTCAATAAGTAGGTAGAGGTATTTGGTTTTGAAATCTCTTGCTGAGTCATTCTCAAATTCTTTTACCCATCCAAAAAAAAAAAAAAAAAGGTTTGCATAATTAATAATGGTGTTGCTGTAGTGCAGGGCTAAACAAGAATGTATTCTGCCCATCTGAATGCCTAGAAAATGCAACTTTCCTTTAGAGGATCCTTGCTCTTGAAAAGCTGCTAGCATTGTCCCTACCTGCTATCCCCAAACTTTTAAAATGTCCCTTGCTGATGTAAATGACTGCAAACATCTCCTAGACTTTTTAACATAGGTAAATTTGGAAGAGTTTGTACCTGGAGTCTACTTAAACATCACTTACTTTGCAGGAATAAGTATATTCATTCATTTTCCCTGAAAAAAAAAAAAAGGTAATATATAGGGACATCTGCCTCATCATATAATGATGCCTATTATGGTTTCCATACAAAATTTATCATTGCTCAGTTTCACAATTTTATAAATTTATATTTTAGATTTAGGATGATTGACATAGTAGAACCTCAAATCAGAATATAGAAATGTTTCTTTAAGGCTAAAATACCTGTAGAGAATAGTTATTTACACCACAATATCCTAGGCCTCAACCCTGATTTATTTATAAATATTATTTTAAAATAGTTACTGAATCTAACTCTATAGTAATAAAATACTTACCTTTAAATTTTGTTTCTATAGTTGCTGTGATCACAAACTAAAAGTAGACTTTTTTCCCATGTGCATTAAAAAAACATGAATTTGCAAGAATTTGAAGAAAACAAAAAGCAAGAACATGCATGTTAGGAAGGAGTTGAATGTTCGGTCAGAATGTAGCCACAAACATGTGCAGGATGTGAATCCAGTCTCCTTAGAAAGATAAAAAGAGGAGATTGATTCCTTTAGTGAGACATGTGCTGGAGTAACCTTGGCTTCTAGGTGGCACCTGACCCTGACCACCATCACCACCTGCAGCAGAACTCCATCAGCCCCCAGCACTCCAGGGAATAAAGTCACCCAAGAGAGCTAAAGCAAGAGATACACTCTATGCCAACTGGTATATCCTGTTGGCTGTCACAGTAATTTAAATAAACTTGCCCTGTGGATAATCTGAATTCGAAATGTCTATTTTCTTATCTAGTCATTTTGTAAAAAGCTAATTGTGATTGTTGTGGTTAGGAAACCAAGTAATACATGAATATATCCTGCTCATGTCCCTGGTTAAAAAAAAAAAAGACACAGAAAAACCTTGTTTTGTGAGCATAATTCATTCTGGAAACATGCTTGTAATCCAAAGCACTCGTATATCAATGCAAATTTCAAGAACCATTGACTAAGTTGTGATCATATGATGTTCGGCATCAGACACTACTTGTATTGCAAGACATCACTCGTTTATCATATCAAAATTTATTAGAAATGTTGGCTCATCTTGCAGAACACTCACACAACAAGTTCCTCAGGATCCAAGGTTTTACTGTAATTTAGATGTGAATAGAATCAAATGCGGTTTCCTCTCTCCCTTAGTCTCACTCCCCTTGTCTGAAGTAAACACTTTAACCTGTTAACCAAATAGTATATATATTGACTGGCTTCTGTGAAATTGTCTTCTCTGAAGGTTAAAAACAGAAAATATTGGCAATTTCATATGGTTCAACCTACTGTTTCAAGGCTTTAAAAAAAAATCCTGCTTTGAATTAATGCTGCTGTTCTTTGGAATTACATTTTAGGCATCTCAGATAAATATATTTCAATGAGGAGATGATTCTCTGGGCCTAAATGACCTCTGACTTTCACGTTTTTTAAATTTCACATTCTATGGGTATTTTTTTATGTCATATTGTTTCATATGTCACTATTACAGTATGCTCCCAACTCTTGATAATTAGCATGAAACTACATTCAATCCAAATCTGTCTGTATTGCTGTTTCCTAAGTAACAAATATAGTGTCAGAGACAGAATGAAAAAATGAACAGAAGGCAGTATTAGCTTCACAACAAAAGTGTCACAGAAGGTGTTTGTTTGTTTGTTTGTTTGTTTGTTTGTTAAGAAAAAGATATACACCTCCCCCAGGAAAAGAAAGAGAAAGAAAGAAAGAAAGAAAGAAAGAAAGAAAGAAAGAAAGAAGGAAGGAAGGAAGGAAGGAAGGAAGGAAGGAAGGAAGGAAAGGAAGGAAGGAAAGGAAGGAAGGGAAGGAAGGAAGGAAGGAAGGAAAGGAAGGAAGGAAGGAAAGGAAGGAAGGAGGGAGGGAGAAAGGAAGAAAGAACCTTTCTCCGTCAAAGGCTTCTGGTCTGACTACTGACTAAGAGTCTGTGGTTATTGGGACTCCTGGATGGCTCAGTTGGTTAAGCATCTGACTTTCACTCAGGTCATGATCTTAAGATTTCCTGAATTCTAGCCCCACATCAGGTTCTCTGCTGTCAGCGTGCAGCCTGCTTTAGTTCCTCTTTCTCTCTCTCTCTGCCCCTCCTCTATTCTCTCCATCTCTTTCTTTCTCTCAAAAATAAATATTTAAAAAAAAAAGAAAGAAAAAAACCAGTCGGGTTATTCCTTGGTACTTACTGGTGTGCTGTACTACCCTCTTCTCTAACATATCCTCAACTGTGGGGAACAGAGATCCCCTTTGTTTTTATGGCTTTTTAACTCATGTAACTCTCGCTTTCCCCCCATTCTTATGCGATCCTTTACAGCACACATATGCTGTATCTCACCTTCTTTCTCTTAGGCTCTCTCTCTGCCCTAAGCAAGTCTACATAGCATCTCCTAATTCTACTTCAGTGTCCCAAGGTGTGGTACTTAAACTACCAATACTGCCTGAGATCATTTTAGGTAACACAGTGATAACCTTCTAAAAAAATACATGAAAAGCTACATACATCTGTATATCCTATATACACACATGTTATAAAAAATTAATTAACAAATTCGCAATTGCATATATTTCTCCTGCTACTTAGATTAAAAAGCAAGTTGGATGCTTTATGAAATTAAGTCGATAATAAAGGTAGCACATGAAGGTTAACTGATACTTGATAAACACCGATCTAACTCACTTGCTATGTACCCATAGAGCCCCACACTGTCTGTGGACCACAACCTTTTTGCGGCTTCCACACGCCAAACCTCAGTCTTTTCCTTCTCTTACTTATCACTCACTGTCACGTCTAGTAACGCAGTGCAAAAAGGCCATGTTTGTACACAGAAGCTGCGTGTATTTACCATTAGCACTTTAGGTTGGGTCGCTTCTTTAAGCATCATTTACTATTTAAGTCTCAAGAAGAGCCACTGACTTGTGTGTTCAGAAACCATGTATTATTGCCTAATGACATCCAGAAATGATTGTATTCTTCATTCAGGCATCAGCTTGCCAAAGGAAAATGGAAGGAATTGAATGGAATAAGAAGAAAATCATCTCATCTCTCACCCGATGGGACTCATAACCGTAGTCCGCTAACAGGTATTCAACTATGTGACCTCCAGGCCTACACTGAATCTTCACTGTTTTCCCCTGAACAACTAGCGAGGGAGGTACAAAAATATGGAGCTTGGAAATGATCCCCCAATCAAAATTCCAGTGCTCTGTTTATTAGCTTAGCAGTGGTAACTTTGAATCTACTTTTTTTTTTAACCTTGTCTGTCCTCACTTCCTTCATCCATAAAACAGGGATAATCTTAGGGGTAATAATAATATTTAATAGAGTTGTTATAAGGATTAAGTTAGTTAATATATGTGATATGCTTTACAATTCCCATATATAGGGCACTTTTGGTATCTGTTTGCTATTATTATCATCCTAAGTGAGTTCTGAAAAGTCAAACTATATCCAGCCCTCTAAACATATTATTCGAAGAGAGCCTTCTCCTTCACTAAATGGAACTAAGTGGTATAACTCTAAGGTAGAGTGATTTATTCAAGGTGATGCTGGAAAGAGACAACGGACAGATTGGTTAAGGGCATGGGTTTCACTACCAGAAAACAAAGTTTTAAGTCTGACCTTGTCAATTAGTAGTGGTTTTGCCTCAGGCAAATTACTTCCCTAGCTTCTCTCTCTTGGTTTTTGAAACAAGAATAAAATATCCGATAGTGTTGAAATAAGAATTAAGTAAGATCATGCATGCAGTGTACTTTTGGGTGGGTGTAAGCATATTTTAAAAGGTGCTTTTATTATTAATCGGCATTATTATTATTAATCGGCATTTTCCTAATGATTTGTGTGAAAATCCTGTACACTGTGAGCTTTTCCACCGTCAGGCAAGAAATTCACTCACACACACACACACACACACACACACATACACACACACACACACACCTGGGTACAAATTAAATAAAGCTAGGACAATTTTATTTGTAAATCCCTCTAATACAGCCTGTATCAATTTGAAATAAAGATTTAGGTGACATTGGTGGTGTTGCTTATAAATTCCCCAATAATATACATCTGTGACCAGTGTCTAGAATGTAGGTTTCCCAACTTTTGCTATGCAATCTCCTTATCAAATAAAATTTGTACTTCATTTCATTCAACTTTCCTCAAGAAGATTAAAAAATAGTCACTGACACCTTCAATAAAACATACTATATACTTCCAGTGCAATGAGGATAACTTAATTTTAAAAATAAAATAACTAAGTAGTACCAGCTTCTTGTGAGATAGAAATGCCCAAACTACATAAGGGCCATTATCCAAGTCAATCACTTCCTAACATTCTTCTGATCCTATGCTATTATAAAGGGCTAAGATGAATAGATACATAAATAGGGGTGCCTGGGTAGTTCACTCGGTTGAGCGTCGGACTCTTGATTTGGCTCAGGTCATGATCTCACGGTTCCGTGAATTTGAGCCCCTGCGTAGGGCTCTGCCTACTGCCAGGGGAGCCTGCTTGGGATTCTCCCCCTCTCCTTCTCTTTCTGTCACTCCCCTGCTCATGCTTTCTCTATTTCTCTCAAAATAAATAAATAAACTTTTCTAAAAATGTAAAAATAAATAGATGAATAAATAAAAATAAGCGATAAGAGAATAAGTATGTCTTTCATGAACACACTACTGTCACCTTGTAAGTTCTGATCCTCTGCTGGCTCCCTAAGCTGTCTGCTCTTTGGGGGCCTGCAATTCTGCTAGTCCTTCCTGCTGACCAGTGATGGGCAGGGAGAAATGCATGTGTGATAGTGGCCAAGAACCTCTGGCCCCAGCTAAAGCCCAGTCTTTCTTCAACCCTCTGGTGAAGCCTCATTTTGCATTGTATCCGTCCTGACTCCCCAGGTTATATTCTAGATGGAAGTGTCCCTACTCCGCCTTCCATTCAAGTCCTGAGAAGTAGAGGCCATGTTTGTTTCCATGCACATCTTTTCCATGACAAAGGCCCCATATTTTCTGTGCATGAATCCCACCAGATACATATCTCTAACTAACAAAAATAGAATTCAGTTTATTTCAAAAAGCTAAGTAGTATTCTAATATTCCATCATGGGAAATATTTTACACTAGAATAAGCCTGAAAATTAATTTTAAACTCTACCTACTTAACATAAATGCAGTGTTTGGAATCAGAAAATGCCTTTGAATCCTTGCCCTTGGACAAGATGTCTTTGGACGCTTACTCTTTCTCAGCTCAATTTTTCTCTCCTTCAAAATAAAATGCTCACTTCATACGGTTATCTTGCAATGCAAACACGTCGGGTACATGAATCATTTAGCATGGAGCTGGGCATTTGACAGCAGCTCAGAGGCTAGGAAGTCCTGGTCTCTTCTCCCGCCCACAAATTACAAATATCCATGAGAGCATCAACAATCAGATCAGAGACTCAGAAAGGAAACTTGTAATAAACACTTACAGAACAGTAGGGGAAAGCAAGATTTCCCATCACAGGTAAAAAGAGAATCTGAAGGGAGACTGGAGAAGGAGAATGCCTTTCCTCATAACAGGACTCATTTACCTCAGGATTTCATCTCCCCATTCCCTAGGTACTAGGGACTAAATGTCCAAATAGCAGTGATCCCCATAACTAACTTTATTAATTTACCTTCTGAAAATAAATTTCTGACAGCCTGGACTTATCAAAGCAAGCCTCTTTCAGTAATTAGCAAATAAAAACACGATATGCCAAACTGACTTAGCTGGGAAAAGCTGACATTCTCTACCAGCCTCTAGAATAAGTTGTTGGGTAATTGGTTGGTATATATTTACAACGTGTATGACTTCAGTTTTTATGATGCATTGTAAAATCACCAGGTTATTTTATAACTTATTTAACTCTATTCATCATATGCAGCTGCACTTACACACTGGTTTTTCTGTACTTCTAAACTCACCATTATGCTCTGGGCTGGTTTCAGGGCCAGGCCAAATTCACTTGGTAAGCTGCACTGAGCTTTCAGGTGGCAATAATTAATGACCTTGGCCTTCATCTTCAGGCATTATAACTCACTTTGGGTCACTTTTGCAACTCCTAAAGCAGTAATTTTGCACCATAAAACCAAATTCCGATCAATATGAAGCATCTGAGGTGTGTTTATTTATATATGTATTGCTTTTCATCTGCACAGCACTTTAACAACATTAACTAATGGTCCCTAAAATAGGTGAACATGGTGTGCTCAAGGCTAGCAACACCAGCTCTAAAATCCTGAGACGCTGAGGCGGCTCCAACTCGGAGGGGACAATTTCCTTTTATGTGATTTCTTTTCCTCGCTTCCTGGGGAAAGTTTTCATTCAGATTTACTCTATGTCTGACACCCAAAAGAAAAAAAAAAATCTGTCAACAGAACTGAGCACAACTGAGCCAGGGATACCAATTGTCTGAACAGTGGATTCCGATTGTCTCACAGGTCAGTAGAGCACTAGAATATCCACATTGCTTTTGCCAGGGTACACAGGAGAGCTGGGTTATCAAAAGCTAATTACCCAGACAAGGTTTTGAAAGCACCCCTCATCCTCAATTATCTAGCTATTTCAGAGGACAATGGGTGTGGTGCTTTAATTTTTTGCTAGAGGGAAAGTGCTGACATTTCCGGATAATTTCCTCCGTTTTCTACTTTAGTTAGCATGTATTTGATAGAAGGTTATACCCAGTGCTTTCCAAATTATTACCACTCCTCTAAAAACACCACCATCTGTGAGCTGAGGTCACAGTTCATTTGTAAGGCTGTGCTTAGTATCACACTCCTCACTATTGAGTATTCTGGTTGTCACAGAGATGGACTGGGTTGCTGTCCCTTTTTCTCTCTGTTCTACAGAAAGATTTCAAAAAGTCTGCTCGTTCATAATGGCTCCAACATTAACATAAAAAGTAACTAAATCATATTGCTAGAGCAATTTCTAAGCACAGGCTGCCTTTTAAAATAAAATGTTTTAGTAATTTCAAAAAAGAATAGCAGAAGATTTAAACATTTCTAGATAACCTGTAGAAATGAATTTGGTTCTCCTTTGTTTTCTTGCCCTATAATAACAATTGCTACAAGAAATGGAAATTGTCATGTGTTTGGCTTTAAAATCAGTGCAAAGTTTATGACTTACTCTTTTGAAATCATCAGACCACATGCAAAGAACATAAAGCCGTTTGCTCTTAATTACTAGTAAAACAGGAAAGCAATTAGTAGAGCAATTAATTCAATATGTTGTAGGACCTTTTATTAGCCATTTTTATTATAATAACCCAGCATATAAATGCCTCAGTTCTCAGGACTTGTTCCCGAAGAATAAATAAAACTATCGTAAACAGGTAGCTCTTCATAAAACAGAGTAAGTGCCGATAAGTGATTTTAACTATACAAAAAATATAACATCAGGATTGACCAATTACTAACTTGTGTTCTTCTAACCTCTCAAAATTAACTTGCTCCTAACTGAATCAATATTTACTGCTTTGATCTCAGTATCTGAGTTATTTTTAATAATTTCCCCAAATAAGAAACATCAAAGGGAACAATGGGATGATAAATTTTAATTTAACTCAATAGAACTTATTTTATTTCGGAATCAGTTGTTTCTTCTCACATGTCGAATACTATAGGCTGAAGTGATGACAACTTTTTTGATCTGTAAGATTCCCTGTGGCTTTTGAATTGCCTTCAAAGAGGAGATCTGTTTTTCCCCAATTGTCACATTTTTCCATAAGACTAATCCTTTAACTACGCTGGCTCATTTCAGGGTAAGTTTTCAGAAGGGTTGCTCCATTTAAAAGTTCTCCTGAGGATTTATAATTGGTACTTTTGCACCACAATTGCAAGAGATTTTTGTATATTTTAAGTATTATTTTGTTTTGATAATACTCTAGTTACTATGAAGGGCAAAATAAATAAATAAATAAATAAATAAATAAATAAATAAATAAGTAAGTAAATAAATAAGTAAAAAGTATGAGATCCATATCAGAGTTTGAATATTGAAAGGGCTGTTACAATCAAACTTGAAAACGGAAATTACCAGAGGAATATTTGCATGTGAAACTTACCAGATAGGGCGTGTTAAGAAAAGGACAGGATAGCGTTACCTCCTTTTCTAGCAATACATTACTAAAATATTTAAAGAAATAATGAGTTTGTAAGAGTTGAATTTATAATACTCATTGGGATACCAATTAAATATGTCTGCCACTTCACAAGACAGAAAATAGACTACTAACCCTAGCCATCAGATAACCTTAACTGTATTGAAGCATTTACTCTGTAGAATGTTATAGCAATCCTTCAGATCCTATTCTTCTGCTAGGTCTTTAAAGGACACGAGGCACTGAAGCTCTTAGTTTCAAAGGCAGAAGCAGTGCAGGAGGTGAGCACTAATTAGCCTTAACAGGTTTTAGAGTCCGGTGTTCTAATTGGCTCACTGTCTGAGGCCTTGCCCGGACCATACAAAGAGGATGCTTTGTGCAGACTACCTCTGGCAACTGTGTCCTTGTTCGCTGGTCAGTTTTTTGACATCCTGCGACCTCTAGTGAGAACCAGAAGTTGTCAGCCAACATAAATTTCCTTGCTGGGTCTGAGTCCCTACAGGAACTGCAGAGATAGAAAAGAACTTCGGGAAGGCTCATAGAATACTTTTTTTTTTTTTTTTTTTTTAGATCACAGCATTAATTCAGGTTTGAGAGAGTGAAAATGTTTAAAAATATGTACCTTTAGACGTTTTTGCTCAGGTTTTCTAGGAATTACATTGCAGTCATTAAATATCTTCTAATACTACACTGTAAAAAATTATAATGCATGCAGATGAAAGGGAAAATGGTGAAACATCCAATAACAACATAAGCTGGGTATCAAAGGAAAAAATAAAATAATTTAAAGTGGGCAGTCATTTGATATTTGTTTTCCAGCAAATTTTTGCAAGTTGTATGTATAAGAGAGTATATAATTATACTGTATTTTAAGTAATCCTATAAAGCATAGTATTAGTCTCTGAAATGAAGATATTAATTAAGTGCATTTCAGTGCAAAATGTAAATGCATAAATAAGTGAATGAGGCATGAGTAAGAATATCATGGCCTTAATTCTCAAAGCACAAAGTGTACCACTTGGCATGCTGCGCATGCTAAAAACTTTAGTTGTGACAGCTAATAACTTTGATAATGATGCATAGTTGTTTGAGGTCAAATGTATTTATTAACAGTATAATATAGGTACATAACGGCAGATGACACAAGATTGCCACCCTGACTGAATGTACAATCTAATAGGATGAACAACAGGTGTAACTTGATAGAATGTGATAAGTACCTTATATGATGAACAATGAAAAATCACAGATGTTCTATGAAAAATGATCACTCTCGCTTTAGGAAATAAGGGAAGAATTTTTATATGGTTGTTGGACTTTAATAAGGAATATAAGGGAGAAGGAAAGAGGAACAAACAAGCACCTTTCAGCTTCCTTCGATGCCATATAAATTTCATTCATCTTCTTTGGCCTTATTTTAGCCTTTACTTAATCTCTTAGGCAAATATGGAAAATATTATTTCTTTGATCTTACCTTGGGTAATACTCTTATATTTCTTCCCAAATTTCACATATATTCTATAACATTCTATATTTTAATCTTTCTGATGTCAATAACAGTAAGCATATTAATGCATTTGTTTATATCAGGACATTTGGTATAACTAATACAATTCAAATGAGCTTTACACTTAAACACTTATATATGGTTTTTCAGTGTTTCAGGGCTATAGTTGCTATAGGAATTATAAAATGTATCCACACTTAGAAAACTGGAACACTCTATACCTCTTTATTGCCATAACATGTAAAGATGTTCCAAGAAGCATGAGTTCAATCTATAATTCTTCCTGAAAAAAGGTAAGGTGTTTTTGTTGTTGTTGTTGTTGTTGTTGTTGTTAATTCATTAATTATTTCTGAGGGAGAGACAGAATGTGAGCAGCGGAGGAGCGGAGGGAGAGAGAGACACAGAATCCTAATCTGGCTTCAGGCTGTGAGCTCTCAGCACAGAGTCTGACACAGGACTCGAACTCACGAACCATGAGATCATGAGATCATGATATCATGAGCCCAAGTCAGACGCTTAACTGACTGAGCCACCCAGGTGCCCCCAATAAGGTAAGTCTTTTGATCAAATAAATATTTTCCTGGAGATACGTTTCATAAATAACATATTTTATATTTTATTTATTTTATAAAATATCTATGTCCCCCAGACTAAATAAATGTACGTAATTTAACTGAATCTCCAACTTTTTAAAGAATGATTTTATTGAGATATAATTGAGATAAAATAAAGCATATATATTTTAAATGTACAATTTGGTAAGTTTTCACATATGCACACACCCATAAGACATCACTACAATCAGGATCGTAAGTATATGGGTCACCTCCCAAAGTTCCCTCATGTCCCTTTGTATTCTTTCATGTCTCATTTTCCTGTGCTCCTCCACCCTGCACTCCCCTTCCGAACAAACTGATCTGCTTTCTGTCACTATAGGCTTGTCTGCATTTTCTAGAGTTTTCTAGAAATGGAACAATATAGCATAAACTCTTTTTTTAGGTTGACTTTTTTCACTTAGCGTAATTAGGGCGTCATCTTTGTTGTTGATAAGCTCAAACTTTTTTTGACCATCTCTTAAAACTTCTGTTCCAGGGCCGTTTTTTTGAGAACTATGCCTATAAATATTTAGCACAGCAATATTTTATGTTCACATACACATATAATATGTATAATGTTAAACTGTGGTTACAGAACTCTACATATGTATATATGTACATAGTTATTACAGCAAATGTAATTTTTCTGAGATTTGACTGCGAGAGTGATTCTCATTATGTCCTAAGATCCCATCAGATCAGGGGTGCCCGGATAGCTCAGTGGGTTAAGCATCTGACTTTAGCTCAGGTCATGAGTTTGAGCCCCGCATGGCTCTGTGCTGACAGCTCAGAGCCTGGAGCCTGCTTCAAATTCTGTCTCCCTCTCTCTCTCTTTCTCTGCCTCTCTCCCACTTGCGCACTCTCTCTCTCCTTCCCTCTCAGAAATAAATAAACATTAAAAAAATAATATTCCATCGGATCAAATCTACCCATGTAATGACAAAATATTTTTCTATATAGTCAATTAATAGGGCATACAATTAATTGATTAGATTTGGCCATATAATTTTTTCTCTGATTATCTTTTCTTTCTCTCTTTCTTCCTTCTAGGTAGGAAATTTAGTCTAAATATTCCTAGAACTATTTTTATAGATCTAGCTTCCTAAAATTCTTATAGATTGTTTTTTAATTGAAGAATAATTGGCTCACAATGTTATATCAGTTTCAGGTGTATAACAGTGATTTGACAAGCCTGTGTCTTATAAATTGGTTTTTACACTAAAGAATATTCTAAGAAAAAATAGGGATTTATGTGACTTTTTTTCTTCCATCGTATTGGACAATACTGGGCTGGTTTAAAATTTTTTATTAGTAATTTTGAAAATGTAATTTCAATTAATCAACAGATATAATTCAACCAGATATATGGAATGAGGTGACATATAGTCAAAAGTTTATATTGATTTTTATAACATCAGCTACTTGAATCTTTGAATGATACTTTGTGAGCATGGATCATCAGAATGATAGCAATTGAAACAATCACAGATGATGTCCATTTCTAGCATAACTGAACATTTTATTACCTTGAAGTTTCACCTGAGTGAGAGGTAGCCAATAAAAATCTTAGCTGTAGTCATTTTCTTTGCGTTTAGTCTGAATTTTCTCTTTAAGTTTCTCACTGAGAACCTGAACTGAATGCCTGCATCTTTCGTTGTTACAAATTCTTTATAAGGTATGTGTGTGTTAGCACTTTAGAAAGGACTTGACATTGCAACCAGCCATTGGGAGCAACATTGCTTAACTTTGTCTCCATATATAAAAGGATATGGATAAAGGCATTTCTTCTACCTAATGAGTGGAGGGGAACTGGCCAACCATATCCAGATTGCTGTCCTGGTCTTCACTTGGCCATCATCTTATACCCACCATAAACAGACTTGATAACTCAGAAGCTCTCTAATTACTCAGAGAGAAATTAGTAACAACTTTAATGATATTCAAGGATTATATGGTAGAATTTGTTGTAAGTATTGGTGTTGTTTTATTGCTCTCAAAAGAACCTGACACACAAAGTAAACCAACAAAAGAAATAAATTCAATTTTATTTTATTTCCAATTCACCCATCATTCTGTTATATACTCTAGGGAATCAAACACAAACGACATCATTTCTTATCTGAAGAAAAGCACGCTTTTACTACGCGCAAATAGTGACCCGGGAGCTGATTATTTGGCTGCCATGGAAATTCAAAGTGGGCACATCATCATAAAATGATGACTAAAGAAATAACTGTTGAACACAAGAAGTCTTGTGAACATCGTACAATATTTTCTATTTCTGTTTTATTCATCCTTTCACAAACATGATGCTGGGTAGAATAGGCTCTGACTTCTTTAGTAATTAAAAAACTGTGAGTAAACATTCATTTATAATTCATCAGTTACATGCTAGATACCTGTCTCTCTTCTTGAGTAATTTTATCATTTCTTTTGTTGGTTACCTGAATTCAAAGGTGCACTCAACTTAACAATGCCAGTAAGTTAGAGAAAGACTTTGCTTTGCTTTGCTTTGCTTTTTTCTTTTCTTTTCTTTTCTCTTAAAGTTAGTTTATTTATTTTGAGAGAGAGAGAGAGAGCATGCATGCATACACACAGGGAAGAGGTTGAGAGAGAGGGAGAGAGAGAGAGTCCTAAGCAGGCTCTGTGCTCTCAGCACAGAGCCTGATGTGGGGCTCAATCCCATGAACCAAATCATGAGATCATGATCTGAACTGAAAACAAGAGTTGAAGGCTTAACCAACGAACCCCCCAGGCGCCCCTGATTTTGCTTCTTTTAAACTGTTGCAAGAGTGACTTTTCCATCAGTGGAAGTTCCTTTGTAGAAAGATAATATTCTATCTTCTGAGATGCTTGGTTCTTTCATGGATATTGAAGTTTTTACTATATCTTCAATCAAATTTGATCATTTCATTTTTTTTTTAAAGTTGTAGTCTCCATTTCATTTGTTTAGTCAAGATTTTCAACACTACAATGTCAAACATTGACGCAAATACTGTCTTGTATTATATTTAGTTTTGTTATTGAATAACTCATGCTCTTTTCATTTCCAATTGTATGCATTTCCAATTTAGCTTTTACTTATTTATTAGGCTAGTCAAAAAGATTTTCTTTTTTTAGCTAATTTATCTTTTTCTTTATTAGTTATTTCTTCATTTTATGTGCATTTTATTGAAGTTTTTTTAATTATTTTAAAATCCTCAGCGCATTTCTATCCTTTTAAACATGAAAACATCTATGATGATGTCATATAATAAACACTTGGATTTCAGTTGTAGGGGCAAAAAACATTCTATTTTAAACAGAAAGAAATTTGGTGGAATTGTGTGCTTAGAGAGATGTTAGAAGGCCTGAAAAAGCAGGCTTGATTCTAATCCAGCAGGAATGACCCCAGAAAAAGACAACAGAACTAGCCTGCCAAGGGAGATACCACATTTGATACAGTCAGAACGGAAGGAATCAGAAAGACTTTGCTAGAGATGTTGACTTCAAGAACACATCCCTCAGCTTTGATACAGAAATTAAAAAGTTATTGTCACTACCTATTTCTGAAGCAACAGTGAAACTCTACTGTGGAAAACCCAACTTGTCTACCTCGGTGCCTACTAAAAGCAGGAAAGGGCTCCTCTCATTGTCATCTTTTAGAATACTGCTACCCACCATGGTAGCCAATAGCCAAATATGGCTCCTGAGCATTCGACATAGTCCAAATGGAAATGTGGTCTAAGCTTAATACACATACCAGAGGTCAAAGATTAAAGGGGAAAACTGGAATGTAAAATATCACAATACTTAATTATTGATTACATGTTATAATGATAATATTTTGAATGTATTGGATAAAACAAAATGCATTATTAAAAATAGTTTCATTGTTCTTTTTACCTTTCGTAATGGAGTTGCTAGGAGATTAAAAATTTTGTAGGTGGCTCACATTAAATTTCTGTTGGGCAGTGGTATTCTAGAACTCATGAGAGTGTACCTTTTAGAAGAGCCAATTTCACATCCAAAACTTTAGTTGCAAGGAAGTGAAGTAAAAGTAGGGTTTAGCTCTCTAGTGCCTGTCATTCAGAGAGCCCTCCTAATTGAAAGCTGAAAGAATACTGGGCAAGTGAAGTCACTGTATGTTCCATATGACGTACTTTTTAGTAAGAAGCTCAGACACTATCTCCTAAGGTTTATTCTTCACTTTGTAATGACTTTTGATAGTATGTGGTTTTATCCTAATTTTATTATATTTCACTCATGAATTATTTAGATTTATTTTTTAATTTCAAAGCAACTGAGTTTTTGTTTTCTCTTTTTATCAACTTAATACTAATTTTCATTTCCTTTTATTTATTGTTATCAAAGAAGGTGATGTTGCATATTTTTTTGCTGTTTGAAATGTATTAAGATTTTCTGTGGCCAAAATATAGCCAGCATTGCTAAAGCCCGCATAGGCATGGGAAAGGAACAGGTTTTCTCTGCTTTAAAATAGGAAGCTAAGTTTGTATGTGTTAATGTCTTCATATAAATGAAGACTGTCACTACCTTTGCTTTTTTGTTTGTTTGTTTTTGTTGTTGTTGCATTGTGTTTTGTTTTGGGTCAGACAGATCTGCCAAAATACCGATGTTTAAAGTTTGCAACTTGCTACAAATAACTTAAAATTAGGAGATGAAGTAAGACTTTTAACAAATTAGCAAAATATAGACTGGCATGGGATAAGTGTAATCTACAACATAAACATAGGGTTGTCTGGCTGGCTCAGTTACTAGAGCGTGTGACTCTTGATCTCAAGGTTGTGAGTTTGAGCCCCATTCTGGCTGTAGAGATTACTTTAAAATAAAAAGGGTAAATATGAGAACCACAAAAAGTTCAGTGTGATGAAACATTTTGTCTGTGGGGATTGGAAGAAGACACCATACAGGATAACACATTTTATGTGATTTTTTAAATGTGAAGAGTTACAGAAGAGGGAAAGAGGTTATAGCCCATGGGAACAAATAATCAAGGTGGGTCTTGTGACAAAAAAAAAATGGTTGCTAAAGCTAATGATACAGATTGCCTGGAATGTGAGTTACATATCGGGAAGAAGAGTTACATACTGATGAGCCATTCACGATTTTGAGAAAGAGAGAAATATAATAGAGTTGATGGTTTTGGAAGATTAATCTGGTGTCATTTCCAGGAATTATTCAAAAGCAAAAAGGTGTGGAGGAATATATTGCCACAATTCATGTCACAGTCATGACAGCGAAACTGTCAGTTCATTGAATGGAGTATTAAGTACTCCATTAAAAAATGAATTGCTATGAAGAAGTCATTCACAGAATTTGATAAACTCGATTAACTTTTGTTTTCCAGTGGAAAGGATAGCAAGGGAAAAAGAATCGTCAACAACTACACAGAGTCCTAACCAGAATGACCAGAGATGCTAAAAACAGAAATGAAAAGGTCAGTAAAATATGTTCACCTCCCTATTTATATCTCTTCTGTGCTCAAGTCTCATATATTGAATTGCCAATCTCTATTTGGATATTCCTTACACATCTGAAAGTTAGCATGTTCAAACTAAGTTCTTAAATCCAAACAGGTCTTCTCCACCCTGACTGAACCCCATATTGTAGCCATATTGCTTATCTCAATAAATTTTCTGCATGCATATTAAAATTTCTTTGAAAATAGTTTGTTAATAGATACATAATAGTCTACCTTATAGAAGCAACAAAGTCACTTTCACCATATCTCAATTGTTGGACTTTTAGACTTATTCCCAATTTGTAGTGCTTCAATGAGTATTCTCACATATACTTAGATCTTAAACCACTTTCATTATTTACTTAGACTATATTTTTTCAGGATAATTCAATAGAAGAAAAGCATATAGTGAAAATACTGTCAAAAATCATGATCTATATTTAAGCCCATTTTATATATTACCTTTTTAGAAGGTTTTACCGTGTTAATGTCCTATCAGCAGCATATGAGAATGTGTATTCTCACCATATTCCTACCCAATAATGAATATAATCTACTTTAAATCTTTGACAATTTTAAAGTGCAAAGAAGTATTATCACATTAACTAGAATTTATTTGATTAAATACTAGTGGTGTTGAACCATTTTTCTTATATTTATTAAACACTTCTATTAGTTTTTCATGGAATAGCCTTTTATAATCCTTGCCTAGTTTTCAATTAGACTTTTTTTTTATTTTCTTCACATGTGTTTTTTGTAATCACTGTAATTATTTTCCCCAGGTTTGTTATTTTTTTTAATTAATGTGACATAATGTGACATATTAGTGGCACAGAAATTTCCACTTATGATGGTCTTAGTTCAATCACTCTTTATTTTACTTTATGATCTCTCTATTCATATCTAAAGTTTAGATAATAAATTCAATTTACCATCTGTACTTTTTATTTATGTTTCTGCTAGCTTAATAAACTGGGAAATAAATTTCCTAACACTATTTTACTGACTAATTCTTCCTTTTGCAATAATTTGTGATACCAGAATCTATTTATAAACTATGGACTTTGTCCTTTCCAAGTGTCCATCTAAATAATGCTGGATCTACATTGTTCTAATTATTTGGATTTATATTATATGCACACAATACGGCATATAATATATATTATGCAATATACATTTTACTAGGCATATAGTTATTTGGCAACACTATTCTCTTATTCGTCTTCTTGTTCAAAAAGCTCTTAGCTAATTCGACCCATAAGCCTCTGTGAGAGTTAATTTTATTGACTGGGCCACAGGGTGCCCAGATATTTGATTAAACATTATTTGGCATGAGTCTGAGAGGCTACTTCTGAATCAAATTAACATTTGAATTGGTAGACTAAGTAAAGTAGATGGCCCTCCCCCATGCCAGTGAGCCCAGGTTTGTTTTTTCTAGAAAACTCTGACTTCTACAACTTCTAACGAGTTTAAACAAATAAAAGTCCAATGAAGACTTTTTAGGATTTTTTTTTGAAATCATATAAAATCTACAAATTAAGAGATAATTGACATCTCTATACTAACCTATATTTTTATTCAGAAACATCTTTCTTTTTCATTTAAGTCAAGTTTATTGTCTCTGTAAAATTTTGTACTTGTTCTTGATAAAGCTACTGAGCTTTCATTAGTAAAGTCATTCTTAGGTATTTTTAATTGCAAATAAATGGGATGTTTTCTATGAGAATAGCTCATGGGACATTGAGCTCAGTTGGTACCAGTAGACTCTGATTGTTCATCATTGTGGGATCCTGATTTCTTCCCATGACAACTAGGCACTCAAATAGTTGTTTAATAAAGGTTTTTGCCTTCCTTTAGCTAATGCTCCTTAAAGAGGGTAGTGAGTTTTACTTATATAAAAAATATTCTTTGGTCCAAGTTCACGTCATCGTTTAATTTTGGGAGAATAGTTCTTCTAAATCATGGGAGTTGAAGAGCCAATAAAGAAACTACTGAACAAAGGCAGTCTGTTTCTCTCTGGCCTCCAGTAATACATTTGGGAACTCGTTATCTTAGCTCTCTCAGAAAGAGAAGATAGCTCTCCTACCTCACTAGAAATACTACTCAAATATAGGAGGAAAAACAATAAGCTTGTTAGTTTGTTTGTTATTGTCAGCATGTTGCACATATGTCATCAGTTAACGCCAGCAGATGAATCCACAGCAGTGAGGCTGGTAAGATCGGTTCCACCCTTGACTATCAAAATAATCAAATCATTTGGATTTGCCACTCACATTAATACTGTTGCAACAGTGAAGTTTATTGAAAGGACAGTAAAAGATCCTTTTTATTAGAAATTAAATATCCTTTCTAAATGCAGCACATCAAATTTAAGCTTTTTTTTTGTACATCAAGATAGGTGGAATTTAAAGTATTAATACCAATCAATAAGGTATATACCAATTAAAGTTGGATATTTGCATACATTCTCTATAGGTGTCAGCATTGCTTTGTAATAGTTCTGTGTACAGGACTGTTCCTCATGTCATAGGATGTAACTTTTATGTTTAATTTTCGAAGAGCCCATTTAAGACTTTAAGACATCTCTTGGACTGTTTATTTTTTTAACGTAACAAGTTGTGACCAAATGATTAAATTCCTGTTGGTTAAAAAACAAAAAACAAAAAAAAAACACCTATATTTATGTTTCTGCTTTAGGCATGAATAAGCACTTCCAAGGTTTTGCATGGCATTCTCTGGGTTGAAAAATAAGATGCTTTGAAATATATGCTATAACATTCTTAGAACCTAATTCTATTTGGCATATTTTAGAAATGATATTCCATTATTTGTAGTTGAGAAAACAGTTAACAGCATTCTATGGTTTGATTCAAATCACAGATACCCTACCATTGCATCACCGTGTGCATTCCATTGTTCTTAAGATTCCCGGAGAAAAAGGCCTAGATTAAGCCTACGTGCAAGATGTATGCCATAGTAAAAACATGTAACCAGTTTTACAATTGGTATTGTAAAAATAGCTACAACTAAAAAGGAAAAAAATACATAAAATTGCATAGCAGAAGATAGTTTGAAGTAATTATGTTCTGATTTTTTTTTTTTTTTTTTTTACTGGATTGAGTTATTAGAGAGCACTTATTTAAAAAGGAGAGATGGGTATAAATTTTATGTTCATACCAAGAGGGTATCTATTCTTGGGGTGATTTCTCATTCCCTATGGTTTTAGTAGGGATTTTTTTTATTAATACTTACTATGTTCAAGGCTCTGAAGATTCAGTGATTACTGAGACCCTAAAGTTGTGGAATCTGACTTGATAAATGCTTTATGAATCTGACTTTGCACCCACAGACAGACCTGCTATGACAGCCTCCACCAGTAGGTACTGATTTAGCGCTGACACAGTTCTCATTCTCCACAGCACTGTGGATAATAGGAGCATGTTCAACTTATTATGGACATGAGAACACTTACAAGAGACCCAGATCACTTGAATTATGTTCAAGTTTGTCATTACAAAATCACGATGACAAGTGTTTATGGTAATAAATGACTATATACTAGAAATTGTAAATGACTATTATAATTGTAAATGTTACAGAGAAAAATCAGAGTCAGAAAATGTATAGCCAGGTGTAACTATTCAGTGTGGAAGTCCCTCCAAGCAAGATAAAGAGGCTTAAAATTCTTTTTGTTCGATCAGTTGCTTTAAATGGTACTCTAGCAACTAGTAAAGTTATCAGCTTCCTTCTTTTATATGCGATGGTGTGATAATATGTTAGTAAATACTATCCATTTTTTCTTCAGTAAATGATGCCAAAATAATTTTATAATCTATTTTGCAGCTTCTTTTTAGGTAGACATTCTTTGAAACATCTGAAATAGGGTAGTTCAGGTGTGAAAAAAATCAAGCGCAGTTTCTCTTTAAATACCACACAACATATGGAATCTCACTTGTAGCTGGCAGCGATTTGGGAGGAAAAAAACAAATCAGAAATTTCCTCCGTATCTCTCCAGAAATTGAATCCTTATGAACCAACTTTGATTATTTTCTCATGTAAAAGTGAAATAAAAATGCAGCTGAAGCACACTACTTAGAGAATATGCCACTCTGCGCAACTGATTGTCAACGTGAAGATACGTAGACGGAAACTGTTAGAAAGGCACACTCCTTAACAGGTCAAATTCTTTTTTTTTTTTTTTTTTTTTTTAGGTGCGGCCAGATGGATGAGTCCCTTTTAATTGCTCTGAGGAATTAACTTTGGAAATAACCTTCCCCCTCCCTGCCCCGCCTCCCCGCCCACGCTCCTCCTCCAAGGCGTGTCCCATCCAGTTTGGGCAGGAAGCCGCTTTCCCTGGAACAGTCCAAGCTGGGATGGTGTGGAGAGCCACTCCCTGAGGGCGGGAGGACCACAGCACCCGCGGCCAGGGCCTGAGGACAGAGCCTCGGAGGATGAGGACGAGGAAGCTGATGCGCTTGGCCGGACAGCCCCTGCATCCCATGGTTCTGCAGCGGAGGAGGGGAGGGGACTGTTCAAACCAAAAATTCTCCTACCAAGATTCATTTAAATACAGTTAACTTTTGACACATTTCAATGAAAGCCATTCTCTGGTAAATTCTTGGTAAGACATTAATTCTTACAAGAGGATAATTTTCTGAAGATTAATGGCCAAATGACAGCAAAATGGTTTCCGTGGTTTGAGTCACTAGGACAGAAGTATCTAGTGTCAGAGCTGGAAAGGAACCATTGTACAATTTAATTCAGTACTTTCATTTTTACACGTTAAGAAAACTGAAGTCATGGTTAAGAGGCTTAACCATGAACCTGCAGTTGCTCAGGACCAATTCCACCAAGGCAGGTCTCCTCCATGTGATGTCAGTATTCTTTTCATTCATCGGTGAACCGTACAGATGGATTTTGGATTTGGAATATCCTAAATAGACTGTGCCACTACATACAACTGGTTCAGCTTTTTAAGTTCACTTATTCAATTAAAACTTAAAATAAATGTGTGCATTTACTAGTTGTCCCACATCAAATAAAGTTAACTTTGGGAAAATTTTATGTTTTAGTGAAATATAACATTTTTACATAAAAGCAGCCTTAAAAATTAAGTTGGGCAATTGGGGGAAATTGCTAAATTTAGCCCAATCTTTTGTGTTTACGTATATTGTAATACTATTTCAAATAAAGATTTACTTTTTCTTAAAGAATTTCTCAGTATTTTTAGTCGTAATTACTTCAGTCTTTGGGCTAGGTGTTAATTATAAACATCCTTCCACAAAATAGAAACATAATGGAATTTCTGAGAGAGGATCATATATTTTATAGGAATTTCCACACTGTTCTGCTGGTACTTAAAACAAAAACCACATCCTAGGAATATTTCACTGATATTCACCTATATTTAGACCAAAGTTTTATATCATATTTGCAATGCATACACAAGACTTCACTCTGATATTTATTAAGCCATGTTATCATTGTCTATTGAACATAATTTTTAAAGTGCCATTGATTAAAACTTGGGTAACACCCATTCTTTCCTCCTGGCAACACATCTCAGTTGAACTGTTTTTATTTTTAGATTGTTTCAAATAATTAGAAGCTACTAATGAGGTTCCATAGGGTATACACTAATGTATATCCTGTGATAATAAAATCGATTCTCCACCACAAGTATGTTCATATAGTGACCATGCATCCTGGTTTCCCCCAGTCAGTCCCAGTTTGGTCCTATTGCTCCAGAATCGCACTGTCCCTGCCACTCTCAAAAATATCTATTTACATGGTAATTAATATGATTACTATAGCGATAATGCAAACAAAGAATAGTATTTACAGTCCTCCTACTATACAAAAAAAAAGATAAAGTATGAGTGAAACTCTGTTTAGAGTTTACTCTGTGAGTCTGATGTTGCTGATGTAATTTAAGACTGAATCCCTGGTCACCTCTGCCTTGCTGCTCCATTGTGCATAGTCTCCATGAGGTTATTTTGAGGATCAACATGTTATTTGTTTCACAAAGGCTTCAATTTAGCTTTAGGAACGGTTACATGGGATGGCAAGGTCAATGTTGCTAATAATCTTTATCTTTTCTCTCTAAAAAGTTCTGACTCTTCCAAAAATCTATATGCTGTGGTTTCTGACCTTCCTTCATTACCACAGAACACAAAGCTGTTCTGCTTTCTCCTTTCTTCCTTATCATAAAAGAACATCTGAGGGAGTTCTGAGTTGAAAGAGCTTTCAAACATCGGCCAGAGTCTTCAGATGGTTGTCAGAACAGTAAAAATAGCTCGTTTACGTGAGCCTCTATGTCAGGAATATTTAAAAATTAGTAATATATTAATTTTTATATATCATATTACTTGAGCTTATAATCTTGAATTATTTAACTTGTGGTTTGGAGATTATCAAAGTTGATAGTAAAGAATAATTCGCAGAGCCATATGCAATTACACACTGCTCTACTGGCAATATAAGATAGAAAATGATACCTCTATTGTTGCTAGATATTATATGACTGCTGATAGTATTTATAGTACTAATTTGTCAACTGAGCTCTGGCAAAGGAGCATTTTGTTCTTCCTATATGACCATGGTGCACATCTCAGCAGTCGCAGAAATCCTGGCACAGAAGTTCATTTATGAAAAATGCACTTTCCCATGGGTGGTCCAATTCTATGTCTAGAATTCCCCTGGATTGCTACAGATTAATAGTATCTCTCAGTGCACGTGTATGTGATGTGTGGTGTGTGTGTAGTCTATGTGTGTGAGCACAATATGTGGTGTGTGTGTCATCTATGGCTGTGTGTGGCTGTGTGCAGGTGGGAAAGAGAGAGAAAGACAAACCAGCTTTTCAACACATTCATATCTGGAACGGCTCATGGCAACTTCACTACCATGGCAGCTCACAGGGCAAGAAATGATTCAAGAGAAAAAAAAAATTTTCTTTGAACTAAAAAAGTTTATGACAAAGAAAATGAATCCAGTTTGAATGCCAAAGTAGAATTTAATAATATTCTTGGTATAATGTATCTTTAGATAAGACAAAAATATATGTGTAATTTTTCATATTAAGAAAATGTAAGATTAAAACATTTCATTTGAGTGGTGCCATGTTAATCCAACATAAAAGGCTCAATTAGAGACCTACGTGATTTTCAGAGTTCAATTGGAAACATAAAAAAATTAAATTCCTTAGAGTCAATACTATATTACAACCAAAATATCAACTCTTTTGTCAAGTCATAGCAAACTTAATCATGTCAAACATTCGAGGCCATACGAGTAAATGAAAATTAGAGATGAAATGAGGAGATAAGCTTGTGGAACTCACAGCTCAAAGAAATAATGAGATTCAGAGCCTCACTAAATTCAAAGAGGATAAATAAGAAGGTTAAAAATGAACAAACAAAAATATGCCACTGAATGGCCTATGACATTACCTTCATTTTTTGGTTCAGAAAACAAGGCATCAGACAAGTGACCTGTCATCTCAAGATTGTCGCCCAGTATTGGTCTGTACCACTTTCAGTGTTAACTCTCAAAGTTTTTTTAAACTTTAAACTGAATTATGAAAATGAGCGCTAATATTAAAGACCAGACCTTGATCTCGCTAAGTGTCCAGATCAGGTAAGGCACACACACAAAAAAACTACAACAAGATGATTATAGCACCATCTAAGAGATTCTTGAGTGGAAGTTATACAGTTAAATTTTCTTGATAATTTCATTAACATCGTAATTATTATTATTTTCAAATATTTACAATGTATATACACAGCTGGCTTTCCCTTGTAGTTCCATATGGTCTTCTTGGGAGCCAGGAAGTCCTGACACACTTGGGTGTGACCACTATTGGCCTTCATCTTCAATTCCTGAGGCTCACACAGGTGCAGCTTCCTCCAGGATTTACCCTTCTGATCTGGCAGCTACACCTCCCCCGTCAGTGGACACCAGGCTCCCATCAAGCCACAGAGAGGAGGCCTGGCTTCAGTTTTTTCCTTCCTAAGGGTTTTCAGAGACTCCAGTGGCTGCTGATTATGCAGAGCTCTTGAGGACAAATCATTGGTTAGCTTAGGAGAGATAGATGCTATGAACTGAGAGCTAAGAAGATGACTCTGTTGTCAGAGTTCTCTTCCAAGCAAGGCACTTTAAGCCTAAATTTTCTAGACAATTAGAAAATCATTCATTGTATATATTCCATATGTCTATTGGCATCATACAAGTTTGCTACAAATATAATGACTAATACCATGCTGATAAGAAAAGATTGGATATCTCCTTTTGACATTTTGAAGACGTAGGAATTTTTCTCATCATATAAACCACGATGATATCAATATGCATACCAACATTATATTAATATGTATATCAATAGAGTGTCTTTCTATGTATTTATATACTTAAAAATAGTGTCTCAAAATTTATTGCCACTTAATAGTCTGATATAAGAAAAACAATTTTGTTTTAACTTTATAAACATAGAAAAATCTACTCTTACGTAAGAAAAAGGCACAAGAATTTTCAGCAAAGGTACTGTTTTATCTCTGTTTTTACGATTAAGTCCATTTTGAAAAGCTGGGGCCTCTTCAAATTATTGTATTCAACCTCCACATACGTGGCTAAGTTCTTACTAAGAAAAAGCTTTCTATCTAATTAATATGAATATCTAGTAGGAAATTCCAATTCATCTTCACAATTTATGAAATTTTTAGATTATGGTAGAAATATATTGTTTTTTTCTGGGAATGAAAACTAACTATCTTCTGGAAGAATTGATACTAATGATTGCCCCAAAATTGGCAAATTTGAAGCCAGAAGCTTCAAACCTTGTTAAAGACAATGTCTAATTCATTGTAAGTAGCGGGGTGTGTGTGTGTGTGTGTGTGTGTGTGTGTGTGTGTGTGCATAGAGAGAGAAAGAGAGACAGAGAGAGAGACACAACAACACAGAGAAAGTTTTGGCATAATAGAACAGGTTTTCAAAACTTAATTTTTAAATTGTATATGAAAAAATAGAGATTTATAAATTGATAAAAAATATGTTTGGGATTTTTGAAAAAGTACGAGGGATTTCAATTCTGAATTAATTGAAATTTTTCTGGCCAAAGGTTTCCTCAAGGGATATCACTAATTAAGATTTTTCTGAGTAGATATTATTTTGTTTATTTTTTGTAATTGCTTATAAACCTTTAAGGGTCATCTTTAGGAACCACAGCCTGAAGAAAAAGAATTTGTAATAATGCCACATATTAAGTAGGCATGCTATAAATACCGACTGATGGTCATGAATTGGCACCATATGATTCGAGGCTCTGGCGTCTCACACGAAATTTGGTTAAACTGTTGAAAGAAGAATGTCAAATATACTTCTTTCTTAATTCATTCTATTATCTAGCCTATATAATCTTCAGGCCTTTTAATGAATAGTAGCAACTACATTTTCTTTCCTTATAGGAAAGCAGACTTTTTTCATGATCTATAGAACACAGGACAGATTCACATGGCTAATCATCTCTACAGATTTGAAAGTGCATGTGCTCATGTGTGCTCATATTTGTGTGTGTGTGTGTTTGTGTTGACGTAAAGACAGCAGTTACTCTTCAGGCAATTTTCACTAATTTCATACACTCCTCTTGAGTTTTCAAGAGGGTATTTTTGTTCTGAGATCAATGGTTACATTTTGGTCCAGGAAGATCTCTTAACAAAACAGGTTCCAAATAAATAATAGATCCTTTAAAAAAAAAAAAAAGAGCTTTGCAAAGCATATTGAATTCATTTGTTTTTTTTTCCCTCGAGTAGTCAAAACCCACAAATGACTGAAGCCAGCAGATAAAATCCTAAAGGATATTTGGCCCCGGAAATAAAATCCTCATATATATTTGGCCCCGGATAACTTGAAAACACTGAGTTTATCCTGTGGACACAGCCAGGGATAACAAACTGTTCATGAAGCAGACCCAGGTCAGGCATGAGAAGCGAATGAGAGCTGTCACAGACTTTGCCACTTGAAAAATCTTTTGTACCAGTTATGTCCACTCTTCCCACCTCCAATCACAAAAGTGTCTTGTTTGTTTGTTTGTTTGTTTTGTTTTTTATTGGACTTTATCTAATACAGTTTAGGACTGATCACTATTGCAACAGGAAAACTTTGAGGGTTTTGTTTTTCATTTTTTGCTTTTTGTTTTTGTGTTTGTGTTTGTTTTTGTTTTACAAACGTGTTAGGAAGACCAACACACTCTATGATTTCCTCACTCTATTGGAAAGAAAAGCAATTAATTTAAAAATACTCTTTAATCTTAGTATCTGTGGCAACATGTCAAGCTTTAAGTCAAATGTTAAGTGCCATTTCTTTTAGCCTATGATCTTTAATTGTTACTGTTTTATTAAAGGTTATCAGTATGACTTAGATTAGTGGTATAAATGATTTGACAAGTACCTCTATGCGTCATTACTTAAGAAAAACATATGTAGCTTAAAATCTCTTTTATTAGAATAAAAAATGTCACATAGTAGTAGCAGTAATTGACAAGAGTACATTTTATTGATCAATAAGTTTTTTTTTAAGTGCAAACCATTTCCTTTCAGGTTGAAAGTCTTGACCTTTTATTTATTTATTTTTGATAAAACCCAGTGCTTCATTTCAGTTTTATTTTTTATTTCTTTTTGTAAATGACTATCCCTGAGTTAATAGTTTGTATATCAATAGACTACTTAGATTATATACATATATAGGATCTGTGATTTCTCAAAGAGAGTGAAATGAAGTTATTATTGGAGATAGAATTTGGAATTCCTAGTAGTTCCTTAATTTGAATACAATTTTAATACACCTCTTCTCTTGATTGTACTTACGTTTTAGAAATCTGGCTGACAGGTAAGAAAACAAGAATGAAAGAAATATATTAGTAGAAAGTTCTGTTGCTTGGGACTTCTAAATAAATAATTTTGGGGTCACCTGGGTGGCGCAGTTGGTTAAGCATCCGACTTAGCCTCAAGTCATGATCTCGCAGCTAGTGAGTTCCAGCCCCGCGACGGTCTCTGTGCTGACAGCTCAGATCGTGGAGCTTGCTTTGGATTCTGTGTCTCCCTCTCTTTCTGCCCGTCTTTCACTCATGCTCTCTCTCTCTCTCTCTCTCTCTCTCTCAAATAATAAGGACTTTAAAAAATAATTTTTGTTACACTTCTAGAATGATTACATACTGAAATCTAAGATAAACTTACAGTCAGGTCCTTCTCTTTTCATCCTACTGCAAGTTCCTAAAATAGAACAAGTTATTTTTATCATTTTATAATCAAGTGATATGATATTTTGCTACTCCAAAACCTCCAGTTAGACACTCCAGAAACAGAAGTATTTTTGTATACAGGCCCAGAATAAATAAAGAAGAATCAGTCTCAGACCTTTGCCTTCAAGAGAAAGCAATTTCCAAAGCATTTAGTTCCATCTGGTTGTGTTTGAGTGTTCCCTAGGGAAGAGAAATCAATAAAATGGTGTATGTCAGAAGTCTCCATATATATTTTCTAATACTTTTACCTGTTGGTGTATTGTCTCAATTTCAAAGTTTGATACACAAGGCTATAAGGAACTCTTGCAAGCCACAATCTTCTGTGCCATTCTCTCTGCAAACATGTCACCTAACTTCAGTGTCTTTGGCAGCTTTTAGAGCTGCAAGTTTGCTTGTTTGCCCATGTTGCTACAGAAACATCTTTCCATAAGGTTACATAAAATGTTTTCCCCCAAGGATCTGTAGGATCCTTGGGTTTTATTTCAAAATAATAAGTCTGCAAAAACTCTGCATTTATTTATAATAGTCCCAATATTTTTTTTGTTAAAAGAGAAAATTTTTCACTTTGTAAAATAAAATTTAAATATTTTTATTCTTAGAGAGAACATAGTTTTTTTCAAACATAAAAAAATAAGAGAATCCCAGGCTATGACATCTGTCAGAGACATATTGAGCTGTGCTCCCATCTACTGTAAAGCCTAGATAGAATTTCCCTTAGCTGCTATAAATATTTCAGAGCTTCTGGGAGCTAAAATATCTCCAAATCAGATGAGGCTGCTGATCAATTTTAGCCAAGTTACAACAGATCATACTTAATTACAGCCTTGTTTCACGGTGGAGAAAATGTTAATAATTTAAACAATAGTAATAGCTATCATTTAGACACTATACTAGATCTCATTTGTTTATTTATACTTTTTAAAGATTATTTATTTATTGAGAGAGACAGAGAATGTGAGCAGGGGAAGGGCAGAGAGAGAGGGAGATAGAATCCCAAGCAAGCTCCCCACTGTCAGCCCAGAGCCCGACAAGGGGCTTCAACTCATGAACTGTGAGATCATGACCTAAGCTGAAACCAAGAGCCGAACATTTAACCAACTGAGCCACCCATGAGTCCTACTAGATCTCATTTAATCTGTACAACAACACCATTAGCTGGGTAGTAAAATTTTCCCATTTTCTAGATAAGAAAATGGAGATTAACAGAGGTTGATCACCAGTGTCAGTCATACACCCGTAAGTGGTTTAGCCGTGATATGATCTTGTCCATTCCAGAGACTATACTCCTTACCAACACCCTATGCTGTCCATGTTCCCGATTGTACATGGTTTGAAATTGATTTACAGTCCAAAATTGTTTCTTTTTAAATCTCTGGGAAAGTGAGAGAAGATACACTGAGAGTGGTCAGTATCTCCCGTGATAGAGAATGGAAGCTCAGGACAAAGTAAGCAAGTTGTTATGCCTAAATGTAATTTAAAGTGGAAGTTTTGGAGAGGACGAGAGAAGAAATTTCCATTTGCAACGAAGCTGTTCCAGCAGGACCCCCTTAAACCTCCATTGCTGAAGTGGTGAGTGAGTGCGTGAGTGCGTATGTGTTTAGGCTACTCTGTGAGCAACAACCTCAGAAATTTGGCTCTGATCCATCCTGCACTGCCAATAGAGACCTGTCCGGAAAATGAACTCCATTAATTAGAGAGCAGAGTCAAACATGGTTTTATTCAGAGGGCCAGACACAAGTCAGAAAACATGCATGATATCTTTCACATTAAATAAAAAGGATGCACAGAGGCTAAAATCTGACATTTAGACAATTGTTTACATTTTATTGAGAAATGTTCCTGAAGGAAAGTGTAACTCAAGCAATATTTGTATAATACAAATAAATTAGTATCTAGTACAATTAAATCCTTCTATTGTAATTAACTATAATATAGTGTAAATCAAAAAAAGGGGGGAGGTGGTGGTAAGGGTAATAACGAGAGGCCAGAAGGTACATAGGAAGAGAATCTAATCGAGTATACACAAAAGGAGGGGACCCTCTCAGTAGGTGAGAACTTGAGGTTGAAGTTAAGGAATAAGTGCTTCTTTGGCATTCAAGGCCAGGGAGAGGTGGGATAAAGACCTAGAAATGCTAAATATTAACACTAAGCCAGAAACAAATTATAAGTATATTCATCAAAGTTTTTAACTTTCTAAAGAAGAACATTTTTTTAATTTTATTGTATTGGGGGGGCAGGGGAGAAGCAAGTACCAAAAAAAAAAAAAAAAAAAAAAAAGGCACCTATGCTTTGCTTTTGCTCCTTCCATAGCACTGTCCGTTTTTTGCACAATCCAGAGCAATGCAGCTGTAGGTAAGGGAGCTCTGAGGATACAGAATATCCTGGAGGATAGCATGCACACTATTAATGTCACAGACCACATTGCCCAGAAGAGTTTGCCCATAATAGAGGGATGCTGCTTCTGTGAGAAAAAAAATGGGATAGTCTGTGAATTGTTTTATTCTAACTGAGAAGTCTATCGATCCTGGTTCACAGCAAAGCGGATGGGATATGGGATATGGAGAAGGGTGTATTTGTATATCTAAGTAGTTCTGAAAATACTGGATAAATCGGACGATAATTCAGTTATGGGTTCTACATATCTTTTCAATAATAACTTCCATTCTTATATAGTAATATTTTGGGGCATCAGGGTGGCTCAGTTGGTTAAGCTTCTGACTTCGGCTCAGGTCATGATCTCACACAGTTTGTGAGTTCAAACCCCACGTTGGGCTCTGTTGACAACTCAGAGCCTGAAGCCTGCTTCGGATTCTGTGTCTCATTCTCTCTCTGCCCTCCCCCACTTGTGCTCTGTCTCTCTCTGTCTCTCAAAAATAAATAAATGTAAAAAAAAATTAATATAGTAATATTTTTTGTGATTCTTGTTTCCCTACTTGGTTAGTTAAAATGAAGTTTCATCAATCTTTCTTAAAATAATATAAAAAAATCATTTCACCCATCACCAGTCAAATTTGAAAAAAATAACAGAGATAAAAGTGTTAATTTAATAGCATTTTCAGTATGAATATTGTTACTACAATTTATTTTTAATTATAAACTTGTACTTAAATAAAAAGAGAGATTTGAGTGTTACAAGGAAACTTGATCTAATGGACAGCCATATTTTGAGTTTAGTTATTCTTAAAACCAGAAGCTCTACATTATCAACAAAACATCTAGCATTATACGGTCTACTATAGTGAGAAATTTAATACCCTCTTTCTGTCTTAGAGATAATTGAATTTAGAATAAAAACACCTCAAGACAGCTAAAACGTCACCTTCCATGAGGATGTTTTTTTTTTTTTTTTTAACAGTGATGGGAGAGTATTCAGAGATCTAGGGTGTCCTTGTGAGACATTAACCTACTGATGATCCATTTAATTCATCTAAGTTGAATCAATAGAAATAAAATAAAGCTTAGGGAAATATTAGCAGAGTTAGCTTCTCTTTTTCTGTTTTTGTTCTTTTGAGAAATAGAGATAGGAGAGGAGTCAAAATTTTGTGAAATATTTGTATTGATTGATTGATTGATTGATTGAAATGTCTATTTGATAGGGAAACTACATAAATAGGACTTGAATCTATTTTTAGTGCTTCATGATCAAGATGTTACAAAGAATGAGCAATAAGCCAACATAGGTCTATATATTTAGAATTTTTTTTTTTTTATTTAGAAAGGGAGGTAAGATAGGGCATTGGATTATCATATACTTTGTCTTTTTACTTGTATTTCTTTTTGCTCCCCTTTCTAGTTGCTTACGCTGATTAGATACATTAATGCAAGGACAAGATGTCTCATTCATAAACAAGACTACATCTTGTAGTCTTGTCTGACGATTTCAAAATTGTCCATAGAAATAATCTAAGGATTTATTAAGCACCAAGTTAATTGCTTATCAAGCAGTGATTTTTCTAGCACTAGGTAAAAAGTCAAATTATCTTAAATATTATATTACTCTAGCCCAAATTTACTAGATAACTCAGTTTCCTGTCTTTTGAATTATTTTTTTTTTTTCTCCCTGGGGATAAAAAGCAAATGTCAGTTCTTAGATGATACAGACAAGAGGAAAGGGAATTTACACTTGAGCACATCCTATGTATACCAGGCATTGTGTTAGATGCTTTCTATATCTATTTTGATTTAATCCTCAAAAAAAGAAACTTATAAGTTTATAATCTCCATTTTATGGATAAATAAATTAAGGTTTATAGAGTAAGTTATTTCTCTATAAGAAAAGTACAGGATCACACTGTTTTAAATTTAAAAAGCTTCTATCAGAAGCTTCTATAAAAAGCTTCTATCAGATCCATTCTGATGGATCTCAAAAGTTCTTTCTCATATTGTACAAACCCATAAAAATAATTGTTTGCTATTCATAGACCCCCATGAAGTGAGATGCTATAGATCTGACTCAACAAAATGAGCAGTTAAGTATGTGAACAAGAGTTTCTGCATTCTAATCCTAGATGTGAGCTACATTTGTGACTTACAATGATTGTCTTTTTGGCTAAATGAGAATTTAAATAACATTGATTTGATGACAATATTAGATGACAATGTTATAATATTGTATTAATAAACAGAGCTGAGATGTCTCTCAAATACTATTTTTTATGTCATTGTTTATTTCTAGCACTGATTCTGTCACATAAATTAAAAATCAGATGCCTCTAAGGTTCTGTTTTGCTTATACTATTTTTTTCTCCTTTTTTTAATGCAGTGTAATTACACGTACTTTTAATACTATATTATTATGCCGGTTCCTTCTAGCCTCAAGGGGCCTATCATGTTTTACTTAAGTGACCCATTAAATGTTTCCTAATGCAGAAATACTCTAACAAATGAAGTATATTTCTCACTGAGTAATTGTAACAAATTATTTAATTTCTCTCTCCCTTTCTTCCTCACCCTCCTCTTCCTCCTTCCCCCTCCCCTCTTCCTTCTTCTTTTTCTTTTCCTCCTCCTCGCTGTCTTCCCCTCCTTTTCTCTCTGTCTCCCCCTCATCTATGTCTATCTATCTCCCCTCCTTCTTGCCTAACTTTCTCCCTCCCTCCTGTAAGGTAAGTTTTTACAACCCTGCCTTTTTCCAATTAACACCTACAACAGGGCCAGGCATTGTCCTCCGGGCTAAGCACACAAACTACTGACTCAGTCAATGCTTCCTTCTTTCTCATCCTAGTAAACTTCCTCTCTTCTTGAATCCTGAGCTAAAAGCCTTTTTGTGAAGGCTTCCCCAATTTCCTCCAAACAGAAAAAAATCCCTTTGTGTTTCTGCAGAAGGAGCATAATGGCAGTATTTAGTTACAATGAAATAATATCAGTATAAATAAAGTTGGACGCAGCATGAGGAAAACTAGCAGAAGATTACATTTTTGTAGCAGAAAATTTACAAATAGGATATGTTAAATGTGGATAAGCAAACGTTGACTATAAATCAAATCCATAGCTACTCAGACTTTACATCACCTACCTGATGAGCAGTATTTAAGCGTGTAGTACATGTGAAGGATGTTACTCAGAAAATCCAGAAGTCCTCATCCACAACTCGATTCTGTCCCTAACTGTCTAGTAACTAACACTGGGCAATGGATTTATTCTCTTTGATTCTGAATTTCTGTACATTTGTATTCTGAACATCATAAAATTGATAAATTGTCTACAAGCCAGACAACTCCTGATGTCCTTCCCACTTATGAATTCTACAATTTGAGAAGGTTTAAATGCCCGCAGGGAACTAAATCTTAGTGGTTTCTCAACTCCCATGTTATAAGCAACCTTATATCCAAATACAATGTTTAAGTATACCTAATTTTGTAAAGTTCTTTTCTCTTCGACTTATCAGCTGTTTGGCTGATGTGGCAGGTAAGGTTTTATTTTGCTTGGGTTTTATTCCTCATGCCTCATACTGTGCCTTGAAAACAATACAATAGTTTCAATGAAGTGAGATGAGAATAAATATTGTCCTCACAGCAATGGTAGCCAAAGTTCAGCAAGTAGAGAGTAGGATAATGGCCCATTTCCTCTTTTGTATAAGCATGGGTGGTAGCCAAAGGTACTCTGTTGAATTTTGCTTCCTGTATACACTATGTATCATTGTGCGTGCTACTCAGGCCAAATTTTGGAAAGTACGCCCAGTGGAATTTCACACCAGGTTTGAAGGAAGGGAAAGACAACAGAGTGAATGTACTTCCTCCCTGCCACCCCCCCCCCCCATTCCCACCCTTTAACAAACAACAGAGAAGACTTATATATAACAAACATTTCCAGTGGAAGAAAAGTCTGGTTTACCAAGAAGATGAAAGTTATTCTTTTGGCTATGCGTTCCAGCAAGAAGTCTAAGCAGTTACAATCATCGCTAATCCACATGACAGAAGGAGCATGCTTTCCTGCCCTCTACTGACAGAAACACTCATGAGGATGAATTTCCCAGCTCCTGGATATCATGGCATCTAAGAGCTCACCTGTATACAGGGCCCAGATTTACTGCTGACTCCCAGATAATACTTAGGGATTTATGAGGTGAAAAAGAACTCGCAATTTGAATGGAAAGGTGATTGGGAAGGACATTAGCCTGACTACAGAATCATGTCAGGAAAAGCCAGTGCAGGAAAAAGATAGAGGGGAGCCAGTAAAGGAAAAGGGGCTCCAGACAGCTGCAGAGGTTAAGGGTCATTGTTTAAAAGAGAGCTTTGGCATGAGTCGAGCCAACGAATAGGTAAACTAGAGAATAACTGAAAATGTGGGGTGGATTAATTATGCTGTGTGCCTCAATTTCCCCATCTTTAAAATGGTACTCACATGAGACAGTTGCTTCTAAGACTGACTGAAGTAATGCAAAGCATTTAGCATTATACCTATTAAGTATTCCAGAAATATAAATTATTGTTATTAATGTGATAATAATAAAGGGTAATTATTTTGTGAACAATTTAAGAAAAAATTCTAGTTATTTGGGACTAAAGGAGGGCAGAGTGTATAAATTAAGGGGTATAATCATCTTAAACTACAGAAGACAGTATGAGGATGATTCCCAGGTTGATAATGGAATATAAAAGAACTTCACAAATATAGTGAAGTATAATTTGTTTAATTTTGATATAGAGAATTGAAAAATGGGAATTAGAAGCAAATATAACAACCTAATATTTTTAACAGGACTTAAAAATAAGCTTAAAAAGAAACCTAAGCAGGTGTCAGAGTAAATTAAGAAAAATAAATATGGAGGTAAATGCCAAACAAAGAGAACAGGGAAATCCTGGAAACTTCTATTAGCCTGCGTAACTTCCTTCCCAATTATAGTCATGGAAGATATATTAGTAGAACGATTTGTAAACAGCTTGATATATTCCAAATCTGACCAATCATTGATAGCATTTTTTTAAGCAGGGTCATCACTGTCCTCACCAGGGATATTACTATCTCTATGTGAGAAATTTCCAATGACTGTGGAAATAGAATTCTCTGGCAGAATCAACTGGCTGCCATCCCATGATAGTATATCCTCTCCAGAGTGACTAAAGGAATTGTCTCATTTAAATGAACTGAAAGTGACTTTCATTATAAGATGAATTCTAGTGTGCAGTAAATAATAAGTTCTTAAATCAGCTTTTGTCTTTCATGAAAGTTTTAGACATCCATTGAAAAAGTGAGCAAGAGATATATACACACAAAAAACATTGAGTAGAAAAATTTTAGAGTGGGGTGTGTGTGTGTGTGTGTGTGTGTGTGTGAGATCACACACATACGTATATACATATCTCAATACTAGAGATTTTTGCTGCTTTGGAAAAGAAAAATGGAAAGTTGGAGAGGAGGTTAGGAATAAATTGTGGAAAGTAAAACATTGGGAATATGCGCTTTCCTGAATCTATAGAGAGAAATAATCATGAGAAATGAATTGATAAGGGAGCTCAGTTACCCCGATCTGCTCAGAAGGCAGCTTACAGATGAGGCTGAATAAGAAAATGAGTACAGTCCACATCTTTATGAGATCACCATGTGCTGAAAGATCCTGGGTGCCATCAAGAATGTTATTTTAACATAATCTTTCAACACAAGATAATGTTATTTTAAATACTACCTGCTTTCTAGATAGATTTAGTTACTGAATTTATAGACATTGATGGCTGATTAGATTACAGGTTCTCTGATAACTGGGATTTCTCAAATTGTTGTTTTCCCATATGGAAATTGTCTTTTATTCTTGATATAAAATCCTGTCGTTTATGTCCTTTTAAATTCCACTCATGTGTAATAAGTAACAAAGTTTCTCACAGGCTGTCCATGCAATTAATTCTTACAGGGAAAAGGAATCAAGATATTAAGAAAGAAATCCTTTTCATTTAGGGAATGATAGGAAAACGTCACTTGTGTATATGTAAATTTTACTTGAGATAAACAACATTAACATATGAAATACTGCCTTATCAATCCTGAAAGTGTGTGCAAGGCATAGTAAAATCTTTCATTTATTAATATATGCTGGTTACCATTTTCTGTATTTATACAAAAAAAGGAGATCCAACTAGAAACCTCAGGCAAACTGTACAGGCCTTGGCTATAGTTCCGGAGACATTAAACAAGTTCAGTGGATCAGACAGATTCAGGAAAGATATTTGCACCTATAAGGTTTCCCCTTCTCCTTTTCCCTTTATACACTCTGCTCATTCCCACACATGAATGTGCAAAAGAAAAGTTAGTTTATAGACTCTTAAAATACTTGGAAAAAATACTTTACCACTCACAATCACTTTAAATAATACTCTACAGGAGCATGAGTCTTTTGCTCTGCTGTTACAGACACAAAGTATTTCTGACAGGTATTTGTTACTTTTCCCCCCACATTTAGAATAGTTTTCCGGGCACCTGGGTGCCTCAGTCGGCTAAGCATCTGATTTTGGCTCAGGTCATGACCTCCCCACCAGACAGTTGGAACCACGCATCGAGCTCTGTCCTGACAGCTAAGAGCCTGGAACCTGCTTTGGATTCTGTGTCTCCATCTCTCTCTGCCCCTCTGCTGCTCACACTCCTTTCTCTCTTTCTTTCTCTCTCTCCAAAATAAATAAATGTTAAAAAAAAAAAGAATGTTCTTTAGAATAGTTTTCTACCATGGATAGACTTCAAATGAATGGTCACAAATTAATAAACTGGTAGATTGGAGACTAGCAAATATAAGTAACTAAAATTTAATTATTTGAAATGGAACTTAATGGAAAGATAAAGAGACTTGAAAAAAAAATGGAAGCAAATTATATAGACCAGCAGTGATGGGATAAAACCAGAGTGAAGTTTTATCCTTAAAAAACAGGATAAAACTTGGGGGTCGGTAATGAAACATGAAAGGATTATTATGTGTGCCAGAGGGATCAGAATTGCCTGATTTTATTTAAATCTAGTCAAAAATTTACAAATTCACAAATAATCCTGAATTAAGAGGTACTGAAAACCCCAAAGATTTACAGCTTGATTTTCTCTCCAACTAACCTTGCAGACAGATTAAAAGGACTATTTTAATAATTCATATCTGACTAATCTGATTTATAAAAGTGAGGAATATTCCATTCCCATAGAAATTCTCAATGTTGTACATTTCTCTTTTCCTATATCTCTAACAGATCTTTATCCCAAATCAGGCAGAAATAGCTAAACCCAAAGACTCAAGTAAGCTCCTTAGAAAAGCAGACACAAATGTAAGATAATGGAAGTTAGAAAAATTTATCTAAATCTAAACTAAATACAGATAGAAATTTTGATTCATTAAAATTAAACATGAATGTAGCCTATACACTAAATTATGTGTAAACATCTATACAGTAAAGGAACTTTTACTGACTGCTTATTAGCTTAAGCCTAAATTTACATAAGACATTAATGAACTATTCAACATCAAGTGTTATACAAAACATTCAGTTAAGGCAGATTCCACTGAAGACCTCTCAGGCAACTTACGTATTCAGATAGGCACAACTGAATACTTATTCCCATTTTTAACTGTATCATCCCCAAATGCCAAAAGAAACCACATGCCATCAGAGACTTGAAATCATCATTTCTCAAGGAAGTTTTCATTAGAAACTCAATTTTTCCCAAACCTAAGAAATCCATTATAACATACAGCAACAAGGTAAAGCCAAGATGAGTTCAGTTAGAATGGTTCCCAATAAATTTTAAATATCCTACATGCTTGTGTCTGACTGGCCCAAATCTAGTGATGCTGATTCTACTAAATCAATATATTTAGCAGAGAATTTGAATCTCAAGCATTTTTGAACAAAAAATATTTATTTTGAAGCAAAGAGACTTCATTATTTTCCCAATGCTCACAACAAATACAGTGGCTTTGATTATTAGTTTTCACTTTCTGAAGGCAAGCTTTACCATATAAAAAATGAAAAGTAGGGTTAAAGTTCAATAGTCTAAACACCTTTACATTTTTCACTTGTTAATCATCACCTAAGTCATTTCCAGGCTTAAGGAATTATAACTTTTCTTCAACTCATCTTTGGGCTTGTGGGTATTTTCATTAAGTCATCAGATAAATTAATCACCCACCCAAACTCACAAGCTTTAGTATAAAAGGCTTTCACCAAGAAGTATTGGAGAAAGGCAGTTTGTAAATTGTGTGTAGTTCTAGTCATTGGCGACTGAGAAAGAGCTGGCTCTGTGTCTTTCCCCAGTCAGCTCACCCTCTTAGGGTCCCATTCATTCATGCTGTTCCTGGTTTCTAGAAACTTTCAGTCTCCAGAAACTTCTCTGATCATTTGACTTTCTTCAAAATTAACCAAACTTGTCCCCCATTTCTCTAGAGACCCTCTTTACACATTTTCAGGAGATGACTAGTTAATTCAATAAGAAAATCTGTACTTAATAGATACATTTGCGTGTGAACAATAGCTCTGATAGGCAATGTTTTAACCCTGCAGCCAGGATTCTTGTAGTTGCAAACTGATCTGGCAGTATTTTTCAAATTTTAACAGATAGTCTGTCTTTTAAGGGTCAGTTCTCTTGGAAATGAGTTCCAGCAGCCTATCCTAGAGCAAAATACCATTGAAATATAATGGTGGTAAGTTTCATTCTTCTTACCTGCACTAATAGAATCACTACTAGATACTCAGATGGATGTTATAATGATAGACATTTATATAGGGAGTTATTTCACTTAAGAAAAAAATTCCTCGTTCAAAAATCAAATGATTATTGTTTTTGTAACATGTGACAGATTTTCTCTCCCTCTCTCTCTCTCTCTCTCTCTGTCTCTCTGCCAGCCTTGGCACCCTGGCTCTTTTCATGCTGCTTTACATAATTGGTCGCTGAGTAGATGAAGCTGCCACCTGTTCACAAATATAACAAATCACTCTCCTTTGAGAGTATGACTTAACTGAATCATGATGGGATAATGAGCCTAGACAGCAGTTTCACATCTGTGTAAACATGTATTCACTTCATAAACTCAGTCTGATAATTTCTCAGAATAGAATAAAGGTTCTACTTAAGTGATAACAGTGTAATTATTATGTTGGTATTATTTTGATTTTAAGCAATTCTTCCACTTTAGCCTTTCTACTTTTCAATTCTACCCTCGTTACCCCACTTTCATTGAGAATGTGCTAGATCCAGATTCTCCAACCGAAAGCACATATAAGATAACTGAAAAGACAGCCTTCAATCAAACAATCAGGATATCACATTTCTGGACCTTAGCTCTGCATCTTTCTTTGCTCAAAGAATACGGAATATTTTTATTCATTTTTCATATACTGGAGTTTTCTAAAGGTTTTTAAACAACAGGGATAATCAGCATTAGTACATAGCTGGAAATATACTGTGCCTTTTTATTTTAAAATGCTTTGAAGGATTTAAAAGGATTAACTGTCATTATATTATACAACATTTAACTGGTGAAAGAAAATCTCATAGCTGCAGGGCTATTTCTAGCCATGTTCAAGGGTTCATGGGAGACAGTCTACTGTAAACGAGTGTCTGAAGAAAATTTACAAAGTTTCCTCAGATTGCAGACTCGATAACATACATAATTTCTACTTAAAATAAGTAATGTAAGAACTAATTCAACCAGACCCCATTATACCAAGAACATCACCATATTTTCTACTGGAAACATTCCAAGTGTTACTTGTAAAATACATATTAGTAAAGGGGAATTTTAATATAATGATGAAGTTGTTATGTAGAAAGATTACCTCCATCTGACAAAAAGTATATACAATATACAAATTCCCATATCTTCTAGTATCATCCTAATTTTTGATTCTTATAAGGAGGAAGAACAATATTTTCATCCAAAATCTAAAAAATATGGAGTATAGGGGTGCCTGGGTGGCTCAGTAGGTTGAGTTCCTGACTTTGGCTTAGATCATGATCTCACGCTTCATGAGTTCGAGCCCCGCATCTGCTCTCTGCTGTCAGCTCAGCGCCTACCTTGGATCCTGTCCCCCTCTCTCCCTGCTCTTCCCCTGCTTACTCGAGCATGTATGTGCTCTCTGTCTTTCTCTCTCTCGCTCTCAAAAATAAATAAACATTAAAAAATAAATAAATAAAAACTAAATAAAAAGATGGAGGTTATATCTGATAACTTCTTTGACTACCATACCTAATTAACAAGTGACAATTCATTTTCTACCCCCCCAATTCAATTGTTTATGACAATCATATTTTTGTGACATATTATAAAGAAAACATGTGTGTGTGTGTGTTTTATTTATAAATATATACATAGAATGCATAATAAGTTAGTTCGTGTCTTCTTAATAAGGATATTCTTGCAAAGTGTGTTTTGCTTAGGAGTCTTCATAATTTTAAAATTGGAAGAAGCCTCTGAGATTGCATAACCTAGGCCTTTCATTTTGCAGATAAAGAAATTGAAATCCCATAAAACCGGTAAGTCCAGAGAGTGGTGGTCTGTGAGAGCAGGAACCAAGACTGTTTTGTCAATTCTTATACCTACAGTGCTTTACAAAGTGTCAGGCAGGTGTTCGATAAATATTTGTTAGATGAACGTGTGAATGAAAACCAAGACAAGAGAACCAGAACTGCTCTACATACCTTTAGCATTCGGTTTTCACAAGCAACACCTATTTGATCTGTAGCAAATGCGGTTCAATAATTATCAAGTACTTTCTATCAAGGAGTACGCAATATCACATGGAGAAAGCATTTGCCAAGATGAATGACGTAACTTTTGCCTTATGCAATTGGTTATTATGGTTTAACATCACTGAAAATAAAGTAATTGCTAAAAAATAGTTGCAAGGGCGCCTGCTGGCTTCGTCCGTTAAGCGTCTGACTCTTGATTTCAGCTCAGGTCATGATCTCATGGTTGTGCGCTCAGGTCCCAGGTCCAGCTCTGCACTTCGGGTGGAGTCTGCTTCAGATTCTCACTCTCCCTCTCTCCGGAGGTGTGCTTCCCCAACTCACGTGCTCTCTGTCTCTCTAAAAATAAATAAGCATTAAAAAAAGTGCTTTAAATAAGAAAATTAAAAAAAAAACAGTTAGAAAATACTGAGAAGGGAGAAGTTATTTCTCACTGGTGGTAGCTGGAAGATCATGAATGAAGTGGTGTTTGCCTACACCTTGAAAAATCAATTAACAGAACTGTTAGAAAGGTCCCAAGAATGTTCTAGGAAGAACAAATTTGAACAAAAACACAAAGGCAGGAAAAGGCATGACTTGTTACGGTAATGATGCGTGGTTGGCAGGAGTGTAGTGCATGCAGTTAGAAACAAGCCTGGAAGAGACGGGGGAAGCCAGATTGTGGAGGGCTTTGAATGTCCACGTTTGTAAGGAATGAGGAAGGAAGGCTTTGACCAAAGAGTAACATACTATGGAACTATCAAGGTTGTTTTGGCTACAGTGTCCAGAAGAAAGGAAAGATCAAAATTTTCCTTTAGAGTCCTTATGTAGGGCGCTGAATTATGTGTTGGGTTGTACAGACAAGAAATCCTTCCTTTAAGAGACCCACTGTGATTCCTTACACATAATGCTATTATTCATTATGAAATGACTACTAGTAGCACGGAGGTGAGAGAGAAAGACATACATGGGTGGAGTGAGCAGTGAAAGGAGAGGAAGTGGAGAAGACGCTTTTGCATTCTGAGGACATTTATTTTGAGAAAAAAAAAAAAAAAGATGTTGTATTTTCTGTAAAAGCTTCCAGGATTGAAGATCATTTGAGACATAAATGCTGAGACCAGGAAATATAAACAGGAGACTCGGAGACATAGGAAATTGAAATGGACATAATGCAGAAACCCCGGAGAGAGACATATGAGCCCTCTCCTCTTGAGTATTATAACAACCACTGCAAGTTACCTGCACCTATATTACAATCCAGTCTAAGCACCAGATGCCAACATTTGTCAGGTTATTTCCAAATACACAAACACACATTTAAGAGTAAGTTTGTTTCGTTCTGTGTTAATAACTCAAGCAACCTCAACCTAATTGCGAACTCTTCACTTACTACATTGCCATCCATTAGGAAGAACTGCAGGGTTTCACTTGATGGCTCTTTTAAATACTTTAAAATTGCATCCTCCAACTGGAATTTAAACAACATTGGAATCCAAAAGCATTAACGGTTAGACAAACTAAACAGTGCAGGTATAATCATTGACACCTTTTCTTCTATGTATATAGTACGTCCCAAAGAGTGTTAGCTGAGATTGAAACATATAAGCTAAGCTAAAATGGATCTCGACTTGCTATTGTTTAAAATTAGTGTATGGGTGGGATGTTATCCTTTTTATAAACAAATGTATGTAAGAATCATTATTGCTTCGGCATAAAGAAAGCAACATTTACAAAGTACTTTCCGTGTGCCCTGGCATTCTGCAGCCATCTCCCATTGAGATTTAATCTCAGGACCTCCAGAGAACAGACGGCGGGGACCTTATCTTCTTGCTGACCGCAGCATGGGGCAGTGTAACATGGTCTGATAGTGCAGCTATTTGATATATAATGCCTCTGTTAGGTCTTCCATTTGCCTCTTTTTTTTTTTTTCAGATAAACGCTTTATTTTCATCAGCAATAAATATTTCATTTCTATTTGGCCCGCCCCCACAAACTGACCTGGAGCAAATAAAACCAACAGAAGCAATCCCCTTTGTTAGATTTAGGTTTGGATGGTAGTACATAATCAGTACTCCAGATTTCTCTCTTCTGGTGATTTTCATCAGGGAGAGTAATCTCGAGTTGCACGTGCAAGTTGTGCTAAGAACAACGGAAACTGAATAAATTCTTGGGCAAAGGAAGATGCAAAAGGATCAGACAGATTCTATGATCCAAATAATTCCTCATTTTCAACAGATAAATAATGGCCCCAACAAGACACTGTAATGGATTTTTTTCTTCTCATTTTTTATCTCATTTTTCTTCTCATTTTTTATAAAGATGTCTCACTGATCTAGATCGGAGAACAGGTTTTTAAATCGTACTAGTATTCTCTTCATTTCTTTCTCAGACACATATATCTACATTCATAGACACAGGTACTTTTTTTTAAACTTTGTGACAGAAACTACTTACAAAAGGCAGAAGATTTGAGAACACAATGGAAACAAAGAACTATAATAATAATAGTATTACTTAATTATCAATAGTATGACTTTATTATGTTATTAATACTTGGCCCCATTTTTCACCTATTCATAGCATGCTTGAAAGGAAGCCTAAGGTATAAAAAGATGAGAAAGAAAAAAAATCAAAGGAATTATTTGAAGCATACCACTTGATTTATACTCTTTAAAAGACATAGCATGTAGACTAAAATTAATCATGCCAGAAGTCACATGATTTTCACTTGCGGTCTAATGAATAACATGTTGTGAATGATCTGTCGTAGACAGATAAGAAACAAACATAAAAATGAGTATTTAACCAATAACCCTCATTAAACCTAATCAAAGTCTTGATGGATCAGAAAGCACTTCCAAAAATGTCAGAGCATTGCTCGAGAATGTGGCACGCGGTTAGAATTCTATGCAGGAGGAATACTATTCACAGTCAAGTTCAAGGGAACAGCTCGCCTGACATACAAAGAGAAAATGAAGAATTAGGAGCAGTAGACAAATGGTATGGATAACAGAATATCACTTGAGAGTTTTTAATCTTACAACATTTGAAGAGAATACTCCATTTCTATTAGTCTTTTCTAAAAGAAGCAATTTTGGCCATACCTTGCTACTTCGAGAAAGAAAAATGTGTTTTTTGATTTGCCTTTATTGTACACTATTGTGGTCAAGTGTCCTTTGTGACATATGTTTCATTTTCATTTATGAGGTATTAGAAACAATTTACAGACTCACATCCGGAGAAAATGAGTACTATAGAATAGCTACCCTTCGGTTTTCTTCTTTTCCAGTTCCACTCTTGGTGTTAAGATAATCAAGTCTGCATATTAAGCATTCTTTTTAAAAATAATTATTTGACCGCAAAAAAAAAAAAAATCAGAAACTTTTCTCAATTAATAAAGACCTCTGTATAGACACCATCATATGATAGGGATGCTGTATTTCACAGTTAAGTCACTGTTATCAGGCATAATAATTCTTAAGCCTTTTTAACTGTTAAATTTGCATCATGCTTACTTTTATGAATTTAAAATGAACTCATAACTGAATTAATATTTTAATACCTTAACAATAACTATAGAAGCTTTGGAAAGCTTCTATTTCTATTTTATCCACAGAAGAATTGAAATCTCCTATTCCTAAACTCTGGCTTCATAAAACTTTTGACTTTCCCTTACAATTCACATACGACATCAGAACGTTGCAAGTAAAAATTGTAGTTTCAAAAATAGTATGTTAAAACTACACTAGAGCTTTAACTTAAGAAAAAGCAATAAATATTGATGACATAGGAATAGGAAGCAACTGTAAAGTAGATAATTTTATTTAAGAAGTAACATGGGTCAAAATGATTTATACAGATAATATATAACAGATAACACTGAGCATAACTTTTGTATAAAACAAATGCTTACTGTTGTCACAGCTGGGAAAGTGACCTTTTCAACTTTTTAAGGCTCCACCTTTGTGAATTATTGGCAATTTCCTCACTATTGGGAAGGCATCCCCTTCCTCAGCACCATGTTCTTTCTACCTCTTTCTATATCTGTGTACACAGTAACTAAATAAAAACAAGACTATTGGCAAGTTGAATGTTTTTGCTGTGCAAACCACAGTTTTTCTGGGAACTCATTTTTAACCAAAATCTAGAATCTTTGAGTGACAGTTGTAATATTAGAGCACCTTCTGGGAAGTGCCCTGGAAATGTTCTTGTTATGTTGTGCTTGTTCGAGAAGCATCTTGGATGATCATGAGAAAGGAATCGAGAACAAAGGACATTAAAATGAAATTATTCTGTTTGTAGAATAAATAGTAATCATTACTTTGTTCTTACCACTTTTGAAAATTAACTCTTAAAACTTATTTGGCCTAACACTCCCAGTTCACCAGGAAGGGCACTAGAACAGCAAGGATGATTTGAAGCTCGTCAGGCCACTGATGAGGGGTTGATGCCCTGGGTGAGTGTCCAAAGTCACCCTAACGCTATTTGAATTCCTCAGGCAGCTGCACTGGTTTAAAGAGTCACAAGGTCAATAAAACCAAGGGGGAAAAAATAGTCTTAAGAGACCCTGTTAATATTTCTTACGAGTTTGGTGTTATTTCATATGTTGGAAGCACTTTTTTTCTTTCAAAAGAGCTTTTTTATCTATTCTTTTGCTTGCTTCTTGTAACAAGTCTCTGTTACAAATGGAGAAATCAAGGCAAACTAATTTCAACTTTCCCGTGTGAGACTATGCCCAAAAACACCCAGTGGGGGTCAAATCGCTGTTTCTTATCCTACTGTTTGCCATTAGACTGTTCTGCATCCTTTGGGCTCACAACTGGTTTCAGAGTATTTTTGTTTCCGATGGGAAGGGAACTTCAGAAATATAGTGAGGCTCCCATAGGACTAGATTTATCGAAGGCTTTTCTAAGTCCTAATGAATTGCCAACTATCTACCAGGTTAAATTCTCTGAGTCAGTGTTTTCAGGAATAATGTCTGTTATTTGGCAACTGCTAGGTTCCTTATAACTGTGCCATGGTGTTCATCAAAACTGCACTTGAGGAAGTCACTTCTTTGAAGTGATCGATCTTATTATTGTGAGAAAAACTTAGTGGGGGCTTCCAATTCTAGCCATATGGAGAATTGGAGTTCCTGAAAACCTTGTCAGCAAAAGACTTAAAATTGATAGTTAAAATCTTTAGAAATTGTTAACAATAAATATGGCTCATTTATTTATTAAACATTATGCATCCTGTATAAATAAAACTAAAAATAGGAAGGAAGTAGGCAGGGAATATCAATCAGTACAAATAACTCTGTTCATTTCCTGTTGCAGCATAGATCTGTGCAACTATAAAAATTATAAGACATCATAAGGAAACAGAAACAAAATATGTTAGCTTTTAAAAACAGCATATATGAGGGGTGCCTGGCTGTCTCAGTCAGTAGAGCATCTCACTCTTGATCTCAGGGGCGTGAGTCAATCCCACGTTGGGTATAGAGACTACTTAAAAAAATTTTTTTTAATAAAATTTAAAAACAACACGTGTTTTTCTGGTTGGATTAGAGCGGCTAAAATGAACTCAGATTGAGACTTGGACAAGAGATAATCCTTGTAACTACAGGTCAAAGAGAATATGGAGTGAGTCAGGGAGGAGGGGTGGTAGGGAGGAACTTTATGATTAAATAATTAGTATAGAGGCTTAAAACTTCCGTGGGACTTGTTTTCTCCTCCCTATTAGTATCTCCAATTCTACCACCACCCCACCCCCCCCATCCTTTTTCTACGTTGGTCGATCCAACAGTACAGGACTGACAGGGGAGAAAGGACCACAGGCTTAGTAGGCTCTGGGAGATGTGTTCCAGGCACAAGATAATAGGGCACTGATGGACAAACTATGTGAGTCCTGTGGGTGGAGAAAACAATGCTACCAAAAGCAGATCAATGCCACGCATAAGGAATAATCCTCCACTGTGAAATAGGACAGATTACAGAACACTGCTACTTGATATTTCACAGAAATATTCATAGTAACAACCAAATTTTCCTTTGATACTTCATCATTTCTCTCCTCTGGGTAGTTAAATTCTTCTTTGAAACAGATATTTGCCTCTAGCATTTGCCTTTTATTTTCTTGCTTTTTTCTTTCTTTCTTTCTTTCTTTCTTTCTTTCTTTCTTTCTTTCCTTCTTTCTTTCTTTCTTTCTTCCTTTCTTAAGTGCTGTTTGTGGTAAATATTTTTAAAATAGTTTGAATTTATTGTCATGCCTACAAAAGGGAAGGGAGTGTAAGAGGACTAAAATGAGGTAATAGAGGGAATCTGGGAGGTAAGCTAGCACCAAAGAAGGTTTCTAACCTGAGGGCATTCACCAAAACTTGGAGTTCTTCAGTCAGCTTTCATCATGTTGAGAGGCTAAGAAAACAAAATCTACAGATTTCCCTCGACAGGAAAGCTAACAGAAACACCTAACTAAAGTGGAGAATGCAAAGAGTTATGCCCTTAGTGTAAAGAAAATCCAAAATAAAACTAAGGACAGGGGCACCTGACTGGCTTAGTTGGAAGAACATGCAACTCTAGATCTCAGGATTGTGAGTTTGAGCCCCACATTGGGTGTAGAGGTTACTTAAATAAATAGATAGATATAAAAACTTTAAAAAAATGAAACTAAAGACTGAAATATATCTCAAAAAACATGTCTATCTTGTTTGTTGGGGTAAAAGGAAAAAAATATACTGATAATTAAGAATAATAAATTAGGACTCACCTGGGTTTGTGGCCAGAATTTACTAGCAGGTTTTCAAAGTCTCAAATTGAAAACATATTTTATTTTATTTTATGTATTTATTTTTAAATTATTTTATTTTGTTTTGTTTTGTTTTATTTTATTATTTTATTTTATCTAATTTTTGAGACAGAAGGAGACAGAGCACCAATGGGTCAGAGCATGAGAGAAAGAAAATCCCAAGAAGGATCCATGCCCAGTGGGGAGGCTGACTCAGGGTTCAGTCTCCACCCTGAGATCATGACCTGAGCCAAAATCAAGAGTTGGATGCTTAACCCACTGAGCCACACAGGCACCCTAGAAAACTTATTTTAAATTGGTCTTGAACCAAAAGTGTTTTCAGATACCTAGTATAAATAAATACAATCTTCTTAGGAAAAACTCAATTTCAGCCAAAGTAGTAATTCCCACAGATAAATTCTCAAAACACATGAGTGTACAGTAAAATATTACAAAATATCTAATGAAGCAACAGAAACAAAAGACTGAAGGGACAGATTTCAGACATTCCTTATACTGGAATAATCAGGTACAAATATAAAATAATAGTATCTACTATGTTTAAATAAATAAAAAGAAGACACTGAAAATATATACAAGCATAAAACTAAAAACTAGAACAAGAACCCAGAAACTGGAAAAAAGCATTTTTGGAAAAAAACTAATCAGAACTTTTAAAAACAGGGGCGCCTGGGTGGCTCAGTTGGTTAAGCGTCTGACTTCAGCTCAAGTTGTGATCCTGTGGTCTGTGTGTTCAGGCCCCTGATCAGGCTTTGTGCTGACAGCTCAGAGCCTAGAGCCTGCTTCTGATTCTCTGTCTCTCTCTCTCTCTGTCCCTCCCCGCTTATACTTTGTCTTTCTCTCAAAAATAAATAAACATTAATTTTTTTTAAAAAGACAACTGAAAGAAGTTTAAGATTTCTTTAAAAAAAAGAACTTTTAGAAACAAAAGTATAACTGAAAAAATTTAAATTGGCTCTTGTATTAAAAGCAGATTACACTGTTGCAAAAGGAGAATTAGTAAACTCAAAGATAAATCTGAAGAAATTGTTTAGAATGTGACATAAACAAAATGCAGATTAAAAAGACATGAAAGATAAAATAAAGACAGAAGAGAAACAATGGGAGAAAGGTGATAATGAAAAGATAATGACACAGATGTTTCCCAAATTGTCAAGACAGCAATGCTCAGATTCAGAAAGCCGGGCACAGTTAAAACCATACCTACACTCATCATGGCAAACCTCAAAGCACCAAAGACAAGGAAAGGGTCTTAAGAGCTACCAGAGGTAAAGGCAAATTACGTACAGAGAAATGATACGCAGAGTGATATCTGTCTCCTCAACAACTATCAAAACCAGAAGACCACGTAATCTTCAAAGAACTGAAAGAAATCAGTTGTCAATCAAGCAGTTAAATTACCTTTCAATACAGAGAGCAAAATAATACCACTTGAGGAAAAACAAATGGAGACAATTGGACACCAAGAGATTCTTACTAAAGGAAACTTTAAGGATGACTCTAGGAAAACAAATGTGATTCCAGGTAAATGGCCTGAACTGCATAAGGGACTGGTGATCAATGGTAACTATTTTAAGTTAAAAATATCTGTGTAAAACATAACATTAATGGCTGATTTAATGAATTAAAAAATTGAATTAAAATATGGACAAGAGTAGAATGTAAAATAAAGGGAGTAATGAGAGTCCAGGAATAGGGTAAAATTATTAATACTCAACTTTTTTAAATATGCATGTTAAGTTTTATAATACAACCCTGAAAGGAATAAAAATAAACTATTAAACTTTCATGCTACTAGAAGGATAAGAAGTAATAAAGAGAAAAAGAATCCAAAAGAAGGCAAATAAGGAGAAAATAAAATAAAAATAAAAATTAGGGCAGATACAAAGCTCAAAAAGTAAAAATGGTGAAAAAAAAAATTCAATTATCAGTAATCACAATAGTTGTATTTGCATTAGTTCTTCTACTGAAAGGTAAAATTTTCAAACTGGATTTTATTTTACTTTTTGTAATTTTTTTAATGTTTTATTTATTTTTGACAGAAAGAGAAAGAGAGAGAGAGCGCGAGAGTGCGTGCACATAAGTGGGGGAGGGGCAGACAGAGAGGGAGACAGGACAACAGGGAGCCCAGAGCTGACGACAGCAAAGCCCCACAGGGGGCTTGGGCTCAGGAAGGGTAAGATCACAACTTGAGCCCAAGTCAAAGTGGGATGCTCAACAAACTGAGCCACCCAGATGCCCCCAAACTGGATTTTAAAAGCAAAAGAGAAGGAAAATCAAAGACAGCTATAAGAAAAAAAAATGTTCTAATGGTAACAACATAGGGTGATGAATGTGTTAATTAATTTAATTGTGGTGACAATTGGACAATGTATATGTATATTGAATCATCACATTACACATCTTAATATATACACTTTTATTTTTCAATTATATCTCAATAAAGTTGGTGAAAAAGGTAGAAAAGACAGCTGTAAGAATAATGCTTAAAGAATATATATTTCCACACTATATCTATTTTATGTTTCACTTTCAAACATTCTTTAAAACATGAGGAAAGACTGCAAAAGTAAATTCTAAAAAAAGAACACTTGAAGCAACTTTAACACAATACCAGTTAGATTTTAAGGCATGAAACAATACAAGGACACACATACTTGTATGACAAATATTTAATTTATAAGGAATATTGCTATTCTAAACTTTTTATGTGTAACTTTTATAATAACGCAACACCAAATATTTAAAGCAAAAGTTCACAGAAATGAGATTTGAGAAACCAACCATCATTGTGGGATATTTCAAACACTTCTTTCAGTAATTGAAAGAACAAAATATCATTTGTGGAAAATATTTCAGATTTTAATAGTGCCATAGTATTGCTTGCATGTACTATTAAAGAGTATAATAAAAAAACTTTATTTAAAGATATGTATACATTACACTTAACAATTAAATAGAACATATGCTTTTCAGCACACAAATAATCAACATGTCCTGGGCCATCAACAAACCCTAACAAATATCAAAAGATTTGTATATTTCATATTACATTATTTGCCAGAATCCAATTAAAAATCAATTACATGTAAGAATTAGTTGTAACAGAAAGAATAAATGTTAGTCAATGATCAGATTAAATGGCAAAATTTCCATAATTGTTTGAGATATCAATTCTCTGAGCTGAGAAAAATAATATTTAAAAAAAGAGGGAAAAAATAACTAAACACCTCATGGGCAAAGAAGAAATGATGAAAAGGAGAATATGTATAGACTACATTAAAAATGAACAAAAAATACCAAATATTGAGAGATAAATTCTAATTTAATTGTTGGAGGGACATTTATAGCCTCAAACATTTCCATTAGAGAAGAAGAAAAGTTGAAAACTGTTAAATGAATTACCTGATTGATGAAAAAAAAAAGATAGTAGAATAAGCCCCAAAATATATAAAAGTGGGGAAATAATAAAGGTAAAGTCAGTAATATAGACCAGTAATATATAATAGAGAGGATCAAGAAAGCCCAGAATTGGTTCTATGAGAAACCTCTAGCGAGACTGATGAAGGAAAAGAAAATAAAATCCAAAATAAGCATCAACAGAAATAAAAAGGTATCTAACTACAGATGCTAAGAGATTAAAGAGATAACAAAAGGCTTATTATGAAGAATTTTATACCAATAAATTTAAAATGTAAACAAACTGGGAAAAAAATTCTAAAAATTGTAAAATTTTAAGAATTTTTTATTAACTCAAAAAGAATAGAAAACCCCAATAAGAAACCCTGTAACCACTGAAGTAATTCCACACACAAAAGAAACATAGACTCAGACGGTTTTCTCGGTATACACTACCATAATTGTCTTAAGAATTGTAGAAAATATTAAAAACATAGAAAGAGTGGCAACTATTTCCAAATCCATTTTTTTAAAAAAGTCTGGCCCAAGTTTGATATAAAAACAAATAAGGGCTTTACAATAAAGGTAAAAATGTTCTCACTCATAAAACCATTTTCACTCATAAAACATAGATGCAAAAACCTGAACAAAATATTTGCAGAACAAAATTAGGTAAATAAATTGGAATGAAGGTTGTTTTAATATTAGAAAATTGATTAATGATCAATTGGCAAATTACCCACATTAACATATTAGAAGAATATGACAATATAATCATTTCAACAGTTCAGGGCACCTGGATGGCTCAGTCGGTTAAGCTTCCAACTTCGGCTCAGGTCATGATCTTGTGGTTCATGAGTTGGAGAGCCGGGTTCTGCTCTGTGCTGACAGCTCTAGGGCCTGGAGCCTGCTTTGATTCTGTCTCTCTCTCTCTCTCTCTCTCTCTCTCTCTCTCTCTGCTCCTCCCCTGCTCATGCTCTGTCTCACAAAAATAAACATTAAAAAAAATTGAAAACAAACAAACATTTCAACAGTTCAGAAAACATGTTCATTAAATTCAAATCCATTCATGGTTTTTTACCATGCATGTTTAGAGAACTCTGAACAGAAGGCAACTTTCTAAGACTTAGCAAGTGTATCAGTGAAAAATCTATATCAATCATCATACTTAATGTAAATCATTAAAATAATTCCCTTGAAGATCAGAAATAATATCCACCATCACTACATCAGCCAAATAAAATCATTAAGGAAAGAAAAAGAAACAAAGATTTTAAAAAATAGAAAAGGAAAAACCAAAATTATTATTTGTAACTGACATGATTGTTTACTAGGAACATCAAAGAAATCCACAGAAAAATAATTAGAATTATTAACAAAGTTTGGTGAATGTGGATGGGACAAATTTAATAGGAAAAATCGATTGTATTTGAATTAACCAGCAAACATTCGAAAAATACAATTTACCAAAAGATACAAAAATTTACTCTTAAACATATAATATCTAAGTATAATTTCAATAAAAGATATGCAAATAATTGTGAAACTTCTTGAAAACCTTTAATAGACATTAGTAAGTGGAAATATTTACCATGAATATGAACATTATTCATATTATTATTGAAGATTATTAGATGTTGCAAATTCCACAACCTTCTTCAAATTGATCTATAGATTCAATGTAATTATAATTATACTTCTAAAAATTATTTTTGAACATTAATCTTAAATTTTTATGGAAGAATAAAAACTCAATAATCAAGAAACTCCTAAATACGAAGAACTAGCTGAGGAGATTCACCCTACCGGATATCAAAACATAATATGCATATAATAAACCTAATTAGACTAAGTTAATTAATATTTTGTGGTATCGGCATAGGTTAACTCATATAAATTTAGTATAAGAAAAACTGTCATACAGATCACTGGGGAAAGAGACAACTTTTTAATAATTGGTCAGAACAATTGATCATACTAATGGAAAAAAAAATGGATCACTGCTTTTCAGCATACACAAAATCAATCTTAAGCGGATTCAAGACCTAAATTAAAAAGATAAATCTATGAAAATTTTCAAAGTGGCACAGGAAAATACTGTAACATTGGAATAAGAAAGGATATTTTAAACACAAAAAGCACAAAACCGTTCGTGAAAAATACACCAAAATTAAAGAAAAGGCAACCCATAAGTCAGGAGAACATAGTTTTAACACTTAACTGGAGATGCATTGATATCTAGATTGGAAAATAAACTTCCAATTCGTTTTTAAAGACAATACCATAAAAAAAATTGATGAAGTCCACATTAGGGTAATAAGAAAGCAGAGCATCTAATCAAAATGAAAACAAAACAGCCCACGATATTCTAAGTGCATGCTCTTAAGGTAAGAGGGTCATGTGCCTCATCAACATTAGCCAGTGTTGCTGGTAGCCAATACCAATGTCCTTTGGGTATGTCGGCTGCTCACAAAACTGTAAAAGATATACAGGAAAACTGTACATGACTCCTGGAATAATCAAAGTGATCAAAATGATGGAAGGTAGAGCTTATGAAAAATTAAAAAAAAATTTATTTTAGAGAGAGCGAGAGAAAGAGAGAGGCAGGAATGGGTGGGGGATGGGGGGAACGAGGCAGGGATAGAGAGAGAGAGAGAGAGAGAGAGAGAGAGAGAGAGAGAAGCCCAAGCAGGCTCCACACTCACCACGGAGCCCCACATGGGGCTCAATCCCACGACCCTGATGCCCCAGCCGAAATCAAGAGTCAGACGTTCAACCAACTGAGCTACCCAGGCACCCCTGAAGAAACACTTTTAGAAACCAAAATATTTTAACTTAACAAATAAGGCAGGTCAGAGTCACTGTGAATGGCAGGGCTGAAATAGAATCCAGCCTGCCTGACTGTCTCTATGTTCCTGATCCTTTACTTTGGGAATCTTGTCTTGCTAAGTCCTCTATTCTCCTTCCCTTGTTCAGTCCTGTGGGAAAACTAGGGTTTATCATGTTTTAGAAATACTTCCCCATCACTAGACTTGAAGCATGAAAACCAAAGAGGTTGGGATTTTTGTGTTTCTCTGCCTTGCCCCGGCATTTTGTAGTTAAAAGAAAATGAAAAAGAAAATTAAGGTGTAAAGGAATAAAATAGTAAGAACTTTGTGTTTAAACTCTTCAAAAAAAAAAGTGGAAAATACATTTTTGTGTTACCAACTCAAGTCCTAGATGAGATCACTTCAGTAAGGAAAACAACTGGGTGTTCATGATTTTGCAATGCTGTCTGTGTAATAGGACTGTTTAAAATGTTTGCTAAGTATCTAATGGAAAAACAAAATAAAAGATGCCTTTTGAACCACATCATAATTTTGGCAGTTTTCACTTTATTACTATTTTCTGTTGTCCTAACAAGATTTATTAAAGAGGATGAAAGAGGATTAACTGGGATTCTGTGCTCACTGAGAATGGAGCAGTTTCTGGTGACTCTGATTCAGCGATCAGTAACCCTGAAATCAAAGTTGCCACAGCCAGTGTTCTCGACATGGTTGGAGAGTGGATTATTTTAATGTTTGGAATTAAGGATTAGGCATTTGTCACTTTGTCTCATATTATTCTAGAAATATTCCTGGTGGCATCTAAATTTACTACGCGAAGTCTGTATCTTTAATATCAGCTCAGTGGAGACCTGGAGGAAGGGCGGTTAAAGGTAGGGTTCAGATGATTTGGGTTGGAAACCTAGCTCTGTTTCTTACCGGCTGTGCAGTCTTGGGCATGTTACTAACCCAATATCACCAAGACTCAGCTTTTCATTGTGAAGTGAGGACATAACGAAATGATATATATAAAGTATTCACCACATAGAAATATTCTATAATTAAACAATGACCAACTGGCATTCTGCATCAGCCAGGTTCTAGGTCCTGGGAAGAGCTGAGAGGCACAGAGAATTTAACTTAGAGGAAAGGTATGGACTTCATTTTCTTAAGTTAATTTCTTTATTATTGTCAACTTCTATTCTATTAAGATATTAATAATAAATAAAAACACTGATCATTTATGGTTTTAAAGACCTTAACAGGGATCAACAAATGAGTCAGTGAACTAGTCATCTGTTTTTGTAAATAAAGTTTTATTGGAACAAACACACAACCATTTATTTATGTATCGTTTTGGCCACTTTTGAGCTACACAACAGAATTGAGTAGTTGTGGCAGAAACAGTATATCCTGTAAGCCTAAAATATTTATTATCTTCCATTTACGAGATTTGCCATCCTATTTCTTCCCAACTCCCAGAATAACATTTGCCTCCTTTGCTTCTGAGATCCAACTCAAGCTTCCAGATCAAGTTCAAGCTTCTTCTTAGGAAGGCTTTCCAAAACTAAAATCTTATTTCTTCCTGACATTCAGACACTCCTGGAAAGGATGAGGTCTTCTAGTCTTTTGGGTAAATCAGATATCACTTCCTTCCCTAATGACGTCTCCACCAAAATGACTAGACAAAAGGAGAGCATTTTAACGGAATCCCACAGGCAGAAGGAATGAGTTTAGAGGCTATAACATGCCTGCGATGACGAACAATTGTAGAAGCCAGTGTGATGACACACGGATGTATATGCAGAGCAAGTAGAGAAAAGGATAAATGAAAGTCTGCACATTCGCACATTCATGTTTAACTCATGATAAATTGTTTTAATTCTTTTGTGGTCTCCACATTGTTTGTTTGCTTGTGGAAGAACTGTATGCAAAGATTGGAAGCATCTTTAAACTTCTTGCGTACTTCTCATAAGGTCAATGACACTGACGCAGATATACTCCTAGGAATCCAAGTGACATAGAATGCAATGTGAAGGCCCCTGGAATCTTGCAACAAGCCACTCTTGGTATTGTGCACATCGAAGGGAATACTTGAATTCAATAAAGCACATAAGGCTGTAAAGAGATAAATGCCTTGTAGACCCCATTCTTGACCCGGTCAGCCCTATTACATTTGAACATATTGCCAAGTGGTTAAAACACGGTGCCTTCCAGTGCTGAATTGTCTGTCTTTAAAGTAAGTCTTTTAGGGTCATGGACTTCAGTGTCAAACAGATACACACTGGAATCAGTCACTTTACATAATATCTTTCATACCCATGAGCAAACAATCCGTTCTCTCTGAACTTCAGTTCCCTCACCTACCCAATGTTAGCTATTGAACGCTTTCCCACTCCTCCACCACTGTAGAAAGCTGATTTGAGACAATAAAGAATCAGTCTTATTTTTCACTACCATTATACTCGTAAAGTATGTTATTTAACAGTGACAATGTATATGATAGGATAACATTTTCCATGCAATTTCTGTATAGGATGTATGTTCAACCGATTGTAACTTCTGGAAACACTCATCTAAAATAATACTAAGTACTTGCCCAATCTACACAAAGGAAATTCTGGTTTTAGAATGTGGAAAAGTCCAAGCATCTTTGAATTATAAAAAATGTTTTCCATAAGAATGCTACATTATTTGCTTCAAATAATAGTTTACCTGTGAAATGTCAAGTCGAATATTGCAGTTGTGTGGGATGGTAAGACTTTGCCAAATCAGAAAAGAATAGGTCTGTGATGTAAATAAGCTAAAAATAAGACTGTCTTTCAGACAGTGTTCTGCTATCAACAGTGAGCAAATAATGGTGACAATGATACGCATGTGTACATCTATTTTAAATCCAGACTGTTAAGGAATATGACTGAATCACACAGTGCCAGCCTTATATGCATAATAATGAATACATTGCACATTTATTTTTTTAGCATATACTCTTACAAGTCTATACTATGATAATACATACACTTTCATCTCTATAGTAGGATCATCCATTGTTTACGTATTGGCCAGCTTTTAGATGTAGGAAGTCGCTGCAGGAAAAAAATTAATGTAAAAGTTTTCATATTAATTGTTTCATTCTATAGCAGCCCACAAAACTAGTACCTAAGCCCAATATTTTCCTAAAGAGTACTATTGTCCTAAAAAGGTCATATTCTCTACAAAAGATATTTTATAGGGGTACCTGGGTGGCTCAGTTGGTTAAGCACCTGACTTCAGCTCAGGTCATGATCTCACGGTTGGTGGGTTCGAGCCCCACATCTGGCTCCGTGCTGACAGCTCAGAGCCTGGAGCCTACTTCGGATTCTGTGTCTCCCTCTCTCTCTGCCCCTCCCTAGCTCATGCTCTATCTCTGTCTCTCAAAAATAAATAAAACATTAAAAAAAGATATTTTATAAATGCTCCATCAGATACTTAATTACAAAGAATAAATACAAAGTAAAGAAAAAGTACTGTTCAATGTACTTAAGTTATCAGAATAATCTATACTCCTTATTTTGCATTTATTTGTATTATCAAATTAGAAGAAGGCAATCAAATAGCAATTTGTAAAAAATAAAAAAACCACAGAGTTCAACAAGAATTGAAATTTTTTATAACTAAGTGTATTAAATACATAGTATCTTTCAATGCTTTTGTGTCCATAACCTGTCATATTTTTTCTTATATCTATTAAACTTCAAACAATTCTACTTATTGCTTGTACAACAAAGGACTTCCTACAAATTTTTAAATTTTTGAAAAACCACAATCACCACTCAATATTTTACTTAGAATCATTCTAAATTCTAAATATTTGGAGATCTTTCTGAAGTGAGAGAAGAGTAATCTGAGGTTAAAGAAGCCTTTCTGCTCCGGAAGTGGAGATTAACTAAGAAATAGGTTACCCGAATAAATAAACACAAGCATGAAAAAGGCACCAGGGGGCGCCTGGGTGGCTCAGTCGGCTGAGCATCCGACTTCGGTTCAGGTCATGATCTCGCGGTTCGTGAGTTCGAGTCTTGCGTAGGGCTCTCTGGTGGCAGCTCGGAGCCTGGAGCCAGTTTCGGATTCTGTGTCTCCCTCTTTCTCTGCCCCTTCCCTGCTCATGCTCTGACTCTCCCTCTCTCTCATATAAATGAACATTAAATTTTTTTTTTCTAAAGAAAAGGCACCAGGCTTAGAACTGATTCTTTCATAGTAAACTCTGAGTAATATTCATGAGAGAATAAATTTTCTTTGGGTTTATTATTTTCCTCATCAACAATTGGATTTCACATATCATATTGTTGGCATAGTGTGTTTGCGTGTGTGTGTGTGTGTGTGTGTGTAAAACACCAGGCAAGAAACAAAACAAATAAAAATCAAACATAGAAGTCAAAAGTCTTAATACCTACTGAACTATCTCATACTATTGCACCAAATTCTCATTTTATATTGTTCAATTTGTAAAATAAGAATGACCAAATTTGACACTGTTTGCCTTCTTTGGACAGAACCAAAAATTAAACTGTTCATATAGTGCCTTAAAATACAAAGTAAATCACCCCTTTTCTTCCAAGTCAAAGGCAGAAAAAAATTCTGGGTAAATTCTTTAATTTATAAATCTTCTGCCGATTTAATTTTTTTTTAACTTTCTATTAATTTAAATATTTTTAACTTTAATTACTTTACTCTTTTTTTTTTAAGTTTATTTATTTATTTGGAGAGAGAGAGAGAAAGCAGGAGGCGCGGAGGGAGAATCCCAAGCAGGCTCCTCACTGTCAGTACAGAGTCTGATGCAGGGCTCGAACTCACAGAACAGGGAGATCATGACCTGAGCCAAAACCAGGAGTCAGATGTTTAACTGACTGAGCCACCTGGATGCCACTACAACTTTCTTTTAATTTAAAGTGATAGTTGGAACTAAAGGACTTTTTCCCCAAGATCACTCCAGACCCTTCAAATGCCCCAAAGGACAGTACTTCTAAGTAAAAAAAAAATGCAAAAAGCCATCTCTGCCAATGATTTTCCAAAGGATGTGTCTTCTCAGTAGGATATGATAAATGCCAAACCCCTATAGCAAGCAAATCACACACACAAAAATTATACATTAAGGAAGACAAATAAATTATTCTGTATTGAGTTCAGAAAGTTGAGTTATTAACAGTGGCCAAGAAAACCAAACCATCTAATGCCAGTCAGAGAAACTAAGGAGATCTGAACAAGATTAAACACAGCTATGGAACCACTTTGCTATTTAAAAAAAGACAACAATTAGAAAGTATGACAGAAAAGTGTGTGTGGATGTATGCTTTTCTGGCCTCATTATACACTAAGATCTCAGTGTATCAAAGCATTTTAGTGAAACCTCAGATATGCTAGTTAAAACTCAGTGAGAAATCTGTTAGATCATCCAGCCCATATCTAACCTAACGGTGCTGGGAAACACTCACCATCCTGACCGTGGTACAGCACTCTGCCCTCAGAGCTCAGACAACTGTTCAGGAAAAATGTTCACTACAAAGTCAAATATAAATACACAGATTTGGATTTTATCTTTATTTGCAAATAAAACTTACATTTAGGGGCGACTGGGTGGCACAGTTCATTGGGCGTCTGACTCTTGATCTCAGCTCAGGTCATGATCTCGTGGTTCATGAGTTTGAGCCCCACATTGGGCTCTTGTGTTGATGGTGTGGAGCCTGCTTGGAATTCTGTCTCTCCTTCTCTCTGATCCTCCCCTGCTTGTGCTCTCTCTCTTTCTCTCTTTCTCTCTCAAGATAAATAAATAAACTTTTAAAAATTTAAATAAATAAATAAATACATAGAACATACATCTATTCTGTTGAAATGAACATCAGATGGTTTGTAGCCTAGGCCTCATACTTTTTTGGAGACTATATTGCTATAATGCAAATAATAACTAATAAGAAGTAACCAAGTATTACTAAATATTATATTTTGCTATAGAGCAACCTGGTTAGCACCACTCAAACCCTTTCATTTAGATGTTCTTTCACGTGTTTTTAGTGCATTTCCATTATAATCATTATCATGGTTGTAATTTTTGTTGCTGCTGTTATTATTATTATTATTATTATTATTATTGGGGGCTTGAAGAAAATATTACAAATATATGTAACTTTGAGAAGCTGCTGTTTTTTATGCTGTCAAAAATGTCTTCCTGTTGCTGAATTTGGTAAGTGGAGATTAAACATTGTGAAAGACAGAAAATAGCCATTAGGGGCATGAAAAATTGTTTCTTCTTAGGGTGAAAGATAGACTTGGTGTTTGGGGCGTTCTCTCCCCTCGTTTTAAGAGGGGTTAGATCTGAAGGCCTTAAGGTTGGCTCCTTCTGACCATCTCAATAAGAAAGAAATAGAGGATTCTGACTGAAACATTAAGTCACCTATTCTTTAGAGACACAATTAGATCTTCATAGAGATTATTATGAAAGCAGCATTTTCTCATAGGAAAGTGGGGCAGTTTCTGCAACATTGCAGAGAAGATAAACACAGCTGAAAAGAGAAACAGCCAATGGTGAATGGCCCTCTTTGGGGCATTGTTCTTAGTGGATTCTATGTACAGTGATAAAGAATCTTTAGCATTAAGACTTGTAGCCTTTTATGGGGCACCTACGAGACTGAGTCAGTTAAGCATCTGACTCTTGATATTAGCTCAGGTCATGATCTCACGGCTCGGCTCGTAAGATAGAGTCCGCATTGGGCTCCACACTGAGTGAGGAGCCTGCTTGGGATTCTCTCTCTCTCCCTCTCTCTCTGCCCCTCCCCAACTAGCATGTGCACATGTGAGTGCTCTCCCTTTCTCAAAATACAAAAATAAACATTAAAAGAGAAAAGAAAAGACTTCTAGCGTTTTCTTTGCATTTTAATTCCCCCTTTATTTTCACCCAAGCTTTCAACATTTTGTCAAACTCTATGCTTGTTGTTAGGTGGGTTTTAGAAAAATTAAGGAGAGAGTACTTGTGCATACTTGAAATGAAATCAATCAAGGAGACTCACTAAAAAATGTAAAAGTCAACAAACCAAAAGGTCCAAGACAGCAGCCAGGAGGCAGAGAAAATAAGAGAGAAATAACCCTATTGAATTTGTTGAACATGTAGGCAAGATAAAGTACTGTACATTCTGTTTCATAACCTATCTTTTCACTTAACTTGTTTTGTAAAGAGTTTACATGTCATTAAATCTTTCTGTTATTTGAAAAATGTTGTCTTAGCCAAGTTGACCCATAATTCAAAATAGTTTATTGAGGAAAAAAGTCATAGAAACTTATGTTAAAGAATAATTTTGTTAAGGTTTATTTTTTTGAGAGAGAGAGACAGAGTGTGAGCAAGGGAGGGGCAGAGAGAGAGGGAGATAATAGAATCCAAAGCAGGCTCCAGGTTCTGAGCTGACAGCACAGAAGCTAATGTGGGGCTTGAACTCACAGACTACAATACCATACCCAAGCCGAAGTCAGACGCTTTACCCACTGAGCCACTCAGGCACCGCAAGAATAATTTTTAAATAGCGGTGAAATTGTAACTCATATATATGTGAAATGAAAACATCGATGACTTTATTTTACTGAATAAGTAATGATGGAAGCAGTAAAGTGACATACAGGCATATCTCGTAGATATTGTAGGTTTGGTTCCAGATCACCAAAATAAAGCGAATAGTGCAATTCAGTGAGACAAATGAATTTTTTAGTTTTCCAGTGCATATAAAAGTTATGTTTTCACTGTAGTCTTTTAAGTGTATAATAGCATTATGTCTAAAAAACCAATGAACTTACCTTAAAAGTACTTTGTTGCTAAAAATTGCTAACCATCTGTGCCTACAGGGAATGGCAATCTTTTTTTGGTGGAAGGTCTTGCATTGTGTTGATGGTTGCTGATTGATTAGGGTGGTGGTTGCTGAATGGCTGGGTGACAGTGAAGTTTGCCACATCGATTGACTTTTCCCTTTATGAATGATTTCTCTGTAGTAGTAGAACTTGTTTCAAAATTGGAGTCAATCTTCTCAAGCCCCATCATTGTTTTTCAACCAAGTTTGTGTAATATTCTAAATCATTTGTTGTCATTTCAGCAATCTTCACAGCATCTTCACCAGCAGTAGATTTTATCTCAAGAAACTACTTTTTTTGCTCCTCCACGAGAGGCAACTCCTCCTCCGTTCAAGTTTGATCATGACGTCCAGCAATCGAGTCCCATCTTCAGGCTACACTTTTAATTCCAGTTCTCTGGATTTTTCCACCACATCTGCAGTTACTTCCTCCACTGATGTCCTTAATCCCTCAAAGTCATCTCTGAAAGTTGGAATCAGTTTCTTCCAAATTCCTGTGAATGTTCATATTCTGACCTCTTTCCATGAATCATAAATGTTCTATATGGCATCTAGAATGGTGAGTCCTTTCCAGAAGGTTTTCAATGGACTTTGCCAAGATCCATCAGAGAAATCACTATAGGAGTGTAGCCTGAGATCAAGAGCTGTGTGTTCTATTGATTGAGCCAGCAAGTAGAGCTTTATTGTTTTTAGAATTTGAGTCATAGTTGGGAAAGTTTGCCCCACTCTGAGATTATAGAGAAATATAACAATGCCTTCTAGAACTTGTGTGTTTTTATTTTTTCATTTGCCTCTAGGATCTACTTGGTATTTATCCTGATGTATGCTTCCAGGGGTTTTGCCATTTTCTGCATGGCTACCCATTTAGTTTATCACTCACATATTATATTTCATAGATCATCTTATGTTTGCTGCCTTTAACAGTTTCCTGAAATAGCAATTCCTCTCTTTACTGCCTATCTTGCACGTTTTAATTTGCTTTTACCTTTTATTCTTCTTATGACTGTTTGTCATCTATTTGTTTTCATTTCCTTTTCATCTTATTGCCTTTCCCCTTCTTTTCCAACTCAGCCTTTCTCAATTGTTCAACATCCTCCCATTTCTTGATACTGTATGTATTTTCAGAGAATGCCCGACAGTTGACTGAAAACTTTTTTTGATATGTAAAAATCATGTTCAGAGATATATTCTTACTTTGAGCTTTAGAATATAATCCCTTTCCCTTTATTTTGCTATTTCTCAGACTCTTTATAGGTTCTAAGGTGGTTTATTTTTTTCCCGTATTTATCAAGGTTAAATTTATCCAGTCTAATAGCTCATCAGCTGCTAGAGAGTGTGAATTATGATCAGATTGCATGATAGAATGTTTCACTGGAAAAATGATCAATATGGATAGTTCTCAATATAAACATTCATTATTTGATAGTGTGCTGTATTTTGAGGCTTCTTCTTATCCCACAATATGCTTCCCTTGACAGTTCAAAGTTGTATGTAAAGTACTGAGATTCCCAGTTCATGCTTCCAGGTTCTTTCTGTCTCTTATGCTACCAAAAATATGCTCTTCCTGAAACTAGATGTTTCAAGATGCAAAGATAGACTCCTCTGTCCTCTCCCTTCATTTGGTGTTCAGATGCCTTATTGGGGTTGCTAACACTGTACGGATGTGTGAAGTTACTGGCAGTGGTAAAGGTGGGACCAGAGTGAGTGGGGTTTTGGTATACTTGTTTTTAGCTGTCTCAAAATTTAGCCCTTTTGTAATAGTGAAATGCATAATAGCTAAAATGCATCTATTTTATTCATTATTTTATTATGAGAGATGTGTGATATTTTCACACGTTGTTAAGACAGTGTCTGTTTCATGACTTAAAATCTAGGCATGCTGTGATGTACAATCTTACAAATATTTTGTTGATTCAGCTCTATTTATTGTATTAGATTATCAATCCAGTTTTTAATGTTGTCTTAAATTCTTAATTCACTTTTTTCTGTTTCACTTAGCATTTATGGTACTGATATTTCCAGCCGGATACAATTTAAAATCAAAATCTCCTTTTGGTGGAAATATTATGTGTAACAATGTTTACATTTTCCACCTAAAAGTGATCAAGACTATAGCCAAGGCATGATTCTTTTTCCCCAAAATAGGTGTGACAATCAGGTGAAATGAGAGGTTTTATAATATTCTATTACATACTGTTGACTTTAGCCAACACATGAAAAAAAATCCTACTTGGCACCCGTGGTAATACATTTGTGTCAATTTCTAACATAAGAATATTGGTAACTATTGAGAGGTGGAATAAACTATATCTGTGTTAAGTCTCTGCATAGACTCATTTAAACAGTCATGACTGAATTCTAGGTGTAATGTTGAAAAGAAGCATCCATAGACTTATTTCAACTTCCTCGTTATATGTACCTCTCAATGCACATTTGATGAGAAAGAAAAGGAAGGTCTATTTCCTTCTATTTCTATGCTGAAATAGCATGAGAGGAGAAGAATGTAGGGGGAGATTATCTAGCATAGTATGAATCACAGCTATGAGACTGATTCAGAAGGCAGCATCTCAGCTGCGTGAGATCACCAGACATATGGCGCCCAATGTGGCAGCTGACAGATGATTAGCTGAGTCATTTCAAGGTAACAAAGCTATATGGCATCTGATGTGATTCGGGTGTTCCCAAATATTTTTCTTTTTCTTGTCATGTAACCATAGAGAGTACCATTCTTAAGCTGCATTTGATTTATCCCATAGCATTTCCTCAATTCCTCTACGGCAAACTTTGCCCGTGAACCAAGCATCAGAGTGATTTGTCTAGAGCACTAAATACAAGCTATCTATTACTTTCTTTTAAAGTGTTTGGATCACGTCAGTCCTTCGGATGGTACAGAGTCCAGTAAGCTAAGACACACAGCAAAGAATTTGAACTTTGAATTCTAATGTTGGCAGGTATTTGCTGGACCTTAAGTTCTTTTGCCATTTAAGATTGCATTAGTAAAATTAACAGTGTACAAAGTGCGTATAAAGTATCTAAGTTAAAGTGGTTGTTGGGTAGGAAATTTTTTGCTCTACTCTTCAAGGTTTTTCTGACTTTTCTAAGAATTAAACTAAAACATGAGACAGATTAACAGGAGAAAATCAAAGTTAATTGTATACCTATGGGGAATCCACATAAACCTGTGACATTCCAAAGCCAGGCAGGCAAAACGAGGTATATATGTCATTCTAGACTAAGGAGAACGGGTAAGGGGTCTGGGACTTCACAGGGAAGGAGAGTGATTTATAGAAAGAATGGAAAGAGTAAATGTTTGGTAAACACAAATGTTTGCTGGGTCGTCCAGAAACATCGGGACATGGAGAGGAATTTTAGCAGACTTTGCTAAGTTCTTCCTTGTCTACCACCCCTAGTTCATATTATACTGTAGTTATCTGTGGTGATAGCTCCTTTCTGGAGCAGATCCTCTATCTAAATTTTAGGCCCTTGGTTGGGGGATATAGGTCAAGCGATCTTCCTGATCTTTCTGTTCCTAAAAATAATCAGCCTAAAATAATCCATATGCCAAAGAGACAAATTTTGGGTGTAGAAAATTTGCTCCCCTACATGGCCAGTTAATTGGAAGATCAAAGACATCAAATATACAAGTTTATGAGGATACAGAACATGATCATGGAATCTGGAGACCAGAGTTTGCTTATTGCCTCAATGCTATTCGCATTCATTTCTGAGGTAGAAGATATTCAATACACGAGAGAGTGAAATTAAAGTGGTAAAACATCAAATTAGTGCTATATTAATTAAAAATATCAATTTTTTTAATATTGCCATCAACTCGATGGTGAAATGTAAATATTCACAAAACTCAGAACAACAGAATTTTAGAAAGTATTTAAAGCAATGATGCCCAAAGTATGCCTCCCAACATTTTAATGATATAAAGTTTCAAGGTCAAATAAAATTTACAAACACTGTGTCAAACAATGTTACATGATTTCTGATTGCTAGAATTCTCAAAGTCTTTCAAATGCAAATTTCTTCACATATTCCTAAATTTGTTCAAGGAGAGAATACCATATCTGAATTTCTTGAACTTATTTGATTAGAAAACTCTTCACTGGGGATCACGAGGACCTAGGCTCCAACCAGGTTATGTTAGAAGTGCCAATGTAAATTGAATTCTTATTCTATGTGATAGAATTAAAAGCCAGAGGAGTTAAGGGGCTGACTAATGGCAAAGACATGACTGGATATTGTAGATCTTGTTTTTGTCCAGTGACTTTTTTTTCCTCTCCTTCTTTTCTGACTAATATTTTATATAATATAATAGCTAACATATTTTATGATACACTTTTGTCACTACATTTTCCTGTCTCACAAATGATTGTTGGTCATAAAGCTGGAGGTTCAGTAAGACTTTTATACTATTTAAGGTGAAATCCACGGCCCCCCACCACATACACGCAAAGCACAAAATATTACTTTTATAACTTGGTTTCACTTATCTAACTTTTGTTAGCCCTTAAAGCAGGAAAAAAAAAAGTTTGTCTGTTTAATGTAAACACTTAGAGCACAGTCCATTGTATCATATTCTACTTTAAAATACTTTTGAAGTTGCTTCTGAAAAGTCCAAAATGCCCACTGACATGGAAATGGATTGCACACAGCAGTGCACATCACCATCTGTGCAGGCACACTTGCCCTTTCTCTGGAGTTGAGTGGAAAGGTCAGTTTCAGCTTAGCTCTGTGTGTGCTTGGGCAGCTCCTCACTGCCCCCAAACTGAAAGAGCGTGGTGAAATGTTTATTTTAAAAAGAAAAGCTACATGATCAGTGTCTGTGGTCAACATGTGCTAGATTAATTTCCTGTATGGGTGACTTCTTCACACGGATAGGTTCGAGGTGGCTGGGAGAAAGGGGGGACTCCCTCTTCGGGCTATGGAGGGACCCTTAACAAGACACAGTTCATTGCTTCTGTTCTAGCAAAGGTTGGCAAAGGAATTGCCGGCAGTTTGCGGTACAAACCCAAGAGACATTACACCTGCTCTGGAAGTTCATCTAAAACAGAATTCAACTGAAGTAACGGAGAATAGCCGGTCTATTTGACTTCAGCATATAGTCTGGAGTAACTTAACAGGATCTCAGTCTTAAAAAGAGATGTCACGGGGCGCCTGGGTGGCGCAGTCGGTTAAGCGGCCGACTTCAGCCAGGTCACGATCTCGCGGTCCGTGAGTTCGAGCCCCGCGTCAGGCTCTGGGCTGATGGCTTGGAGCCTGGAGCCTATTTCCGATTCTGTGTCTCCCTCTCTCTCTGCCCCTCCCCCGTTCATGCTCTGTCTCTCTCTGTCCCAAAAATAAATAAAAAACGTTGGGAAAAAATTAAAAAAAAAAAAAAAAAAAGAGATGTCAGATGGAGCAGCACTGCGTATTATGCTCTGTATACAGAAAGCCAATCTGTATGCTGTCAGCATCAGAAATCGATCATGTCTTCGAACAGTTTATTTTCTTGCAGCAAAGCCACAGCCGTGCTTCACATGTGTACATAAAATTCATATGGCATGTGCAAGCCTGCCAGTAAAATAGCACTTCAAACCAGAACTGAAGTTCCAACAGTTCTCAGAAAGACATGAGGATTTCACAGTCTGGTGATAGATATAGAATATGGGATTTCGGCATCTTTTCACTTAACAGAATACACTCTTTATTTGTTTATCTTTTAGTTTAAGAAAAGGCACACAATGTGTATGTCTCTGGGCACATTTTCAACCAAATTTAATGTGTGGTAATGAATTGAGAGAAGATCTGATGAACTGAAGTGAGAGCTTGATTGAGATAAATTGGGTCTTTCAATGCACCCTAAGCACATAACTCAGAGTAAAAGCGAAACAAGGAAAATTTTTCTAAGAATATCTAACCTCCATGTCCTCCAACTTATAAAACAGATCAGGCAGCACAAGCTTCTGTGAAATATTCACTCCTCTGGGAGTTCATTGACAATCACTAAGACAGTTAGCCTTGAGTACAAAGATATAAAGAATACCAAAAATTGCTTATTTCCTATTACTGGACACAGACAAAGCAAAATTAGATGCATATGTCCAGGAATTTATTTATGTATAACCTTACCGGGTTCTTTTTTAAAATTATATTATTGATTTTAAATGTGAAATAAATAATACGTGTAAATAATCTACTAAGTGTAAAGTAATTGAAGGACAGATAAACCTATGGCAACAGTTATACAACAAGAACTTATTGTGAATACAAAAAGACCAAAGACAGCTGTATATGAAAGGACGAGGAAGATCTGAGATAGCTCAGTAGTGGGGAAAATACCCTACATTAGTGGTTTCAAGAATTTGGCCTGGCGAGACTTCAAGAGTCTTATATGACCTCCATTATCCTATCCCTTTTGTGGAGTAAATCTTGTATATATATAAATCTCCTGGAGAATCTAGAACACATCTAGAGAATATGTATTTTTGAATACAGCCAAAGAAAGCAAGAAATCCAGTGCAATGGTAATATCTCATCTTGGAAGTCTTTTCGAAAAAAAGACTAGATTTTCCAGATATATTTTGATTATTTACATAACAAGATGGCCTCTTCCTTCTGTATTTTTCTCTAGAGAATCAGGTTAATATATCATGGTATCACTGTGATGATCAGAAGAGATAGTGCAAGTATATATATATATATGTATATATATATACACTCACATATATATACAAAAATATATAAACATATATATACATGCATATACATATATGTACATACAAAATATAAATGTAATACATATATTTATATATCCATGTTATAGTATATAGACAAAATGTGCACATATACATATAGTATATAAAATACACATATTAGAAATACATATACTATATACTATTATATAGTATATTATTTGTATATATGGGTATATATGTATGTAAATATATATTTATATTAGTATATATAATACAGATATATATTATATATAATATATAACAGATTTATAGAAATACAATTTTATATAATATATATTATATATTTTATATTATAATATATAATATATATTTATATATATATATATATAAATCTTGCTGATAGCTTTAGTATATGTGCTGCCAAAGCGAGCACCCTCGCTGATAGCTTTAAAGCAAACATTTCAAAGGCCTGGGAGGATGCTGTTTCATTGTGCTTCAAATATCTTTCTTGTTCCTAGGGTTTTCATTTATTACCCTTAATTATACATAAATTGGTATTATAGCGGCCAGAAAAGAAGATTTGAGATAAGACTGTTTACTCTTCAAGTGTCTAAATCCTTTTTTATGTATATTTTTAATTATAATTGTATCTATATTTTTAATTTTATTTACAATATACATAAAATATAATACAAATATAATATATATACATATATTCACAAGTATACACATACAAATGTTAAAATATATAATAAAATATAGTATATATAATTTGAATATGTGTATTTTATATACTATATGTACATGTGCATATTTTGTATATATGTTATACAGTATAGCATGGATATATGTAATATATACATAACATATGATATATTACATGTTTCTATTATGCATATCATATAATATGTGCATATAGTATGTGCACCTTATTCAAGATGATTAAGCAAATGAATGTATATATTTTTCATTTTACATAAATATGTTTTGTTTTTTTATTTTATTTATTTATTTATTTTTTAAAACCTTTATTCATTTTTGAGAGACAGAGAGAACAGAGCATGAGCTGGGGGATGAGCAGAGAGATGGGGAGACAGAATCCAAAGCAAGCTCCAGCCCCTGAACTGTCAGCATAGAGCCTGACGCGGGACTTGAACTAACTGTGAGATCATGACCTGAGCCGAAGTTGGATTCTTAACTGAGTGAGCCACCCAGGTGCCCCAAATATGTTTTGTTTTAAACACGAACAATTTTTTAAAAATTACCAACATGATACTATTACATTGTTTTGTCTATGTAGCAGTTCTATTAAATGGAGTCTAAAATCTGTGTAGCATAGGTCCAGGATATTTTCCAGTTAGTTTAATATATTCGATCATTCATTTATAATTTTTTCATTCATACATTTGAAAATATTTAAGTAACTGTTTCATGCCAGTCTTTGTGATAGTCATTGCCTACTTTATGTAAATTAAAAACAGTATACAAAATAGTCACTTAGCAAATATACAATCTCTGTTTAATGCTGCCAGTGGAAGGGAGCATTACACAACCTCAGAAGTTTCTATCTCTAGGCTTTTAATTTTTTTCTAACTAATGATAACTCAGCTTTCCAAAAATTTTTTTCAATAATAAAGGAGGGCTCCATGTTGGACACAGTTAAAACAACTAAAACAGTGTAAATTTTGTTTTATGACAAAATGGTTTAAAATGGTGTTTGTTTCACAAAGGTGACATTCTGTTAGAGAATGAAAAAAAAAATGCATGAACAAATAAACACCATTAAATGGCTTATCCAGCTTCTTGAACATTATACAGTTCTTACTTAGCAAAAACTTTGATGAGTTAATTGTAAACGAATGTTTCCTTCTGAAATGTACGTGGGTTTAAAATTAAATGGAAAAAGTCCTTGGCAAAATGCATTTTAGATTTTATTTTACCCAAAATGTTTGAATAATAGTTCAAGACGTTCAGTGAAACCAAAACACAGCTGGGTTCCTCCATCCTTAGTAATTATGTAATTACTGGGCATGGGATGAAGCCGTATCTTTAGCAAGCATTCATCAAATATCCAATGAGAATACAAATAGTCAGATAATAACTAGATTAAGCAGTTTTTAGTGAAAATTGCATTCCTTTCATGCTTGAAGTACCATGAAATCAAATTAATTTCAAAATATCAATGGCACAGAATATTCAGGGAACTTATTAGCTAAAGTGTCTCATATTTATGCAATCATATATTTAAACGGACACAATATTTATAAAATTTTATAGCAACTAACACTTTTGTGAAGTTCTACTAATTTCAGTGAGACCTTGAGAAAATGAAGTCATCGTAGCCTCCCTTCCATGAAATCTTGCTGAAAGCTTTAAAACAAACATCTCAAAGGCCTGGGAGGAGGTTTTTTTCATTGTTGCTTCAGATATCTTTCCTATTCTTAAGGTTTTCATTGATTATCCTTAATTATGCATAAATTTGTATTATAGAGTCCAGAAAAGAAGTATTGAGACAAGACTGTTTACTTACCAAGTGTTTAAATTCCCACTGGATGGGAGTTTCTTTATTTTTGTATCCCTCACACCTCATACCCTTGGGCATAGAGAGGTTGCTTAGATGACATAATTGCTTAGACAAGCACTGTCCAGTAGAAATAGACAGTGAGTCATTATGTAATTTTAAATTTTCTAGTATCTGCATTTCAAAGAACACTCAAAAGCAGATAAAACTAATTTTAATAATGTATTTTTAATCTAATAGATCCAAAACATTATCATTTCAACATGTAATCACTATAAAAATTAAGGAGATATTTTATCTTTTCTTTGGTCAAAATCTTTGAAATTTAATGTGTATATATATATATATACTTTTAAAGTTTACTTATTTATTTTGAGAGAGAGAGAGAGCATGCAAGCAGGAGAGAGGCAGAGAGAGAGAGAGAATCAGAAACAGACCCTGTGCTGTCAGCGTGGAGCCTGATCCGGGGCTTGAACTCATGAACTGTGACATCATGACCTGAAACCAAGAATTAGTCACTTAACTGACTGAGCCAACCAGGTTCCCCAAAATCTAGTGTATATTTTGTACTTACAGTGCATCTCAGTTAGTACTTATCACATGTCAAGTTCTCAACAGTCACTGTGGCTAGTGATTTTACTACACTACTCAGCTCAAGCTGAGATTCAAGTCTCTACCCCACTTATCTGTCAGCTGCTGATACATTTCTCTTTAGCTGTAAAATTATTTCAAATGGGATTTTTCTCTCAAAATTTTCGTCAATTGGAGAGAATTCTCTCACAAATTGCTGTTCGCACTTACTCTCCACCACTTTAATCCAATTAGTCCTTTACTTCAATTGTTCAACCGAAGCTGCTTGGGTCATGGTCATCGTTAGTTTCATCCACATTGTTAAATGAGTGGTCACTTCTCTGTTCTCTACATATTTGACCTATCAGTAGCGTGAAACACAGATCGTGAAATCTTTCTCTTTTACACACTTGGATTCAAGGATGCGTTCTGTCCTGCCTCAGTGGATGCACCTTTTCTATCTCCTGGGCTGATTCCTCCACTTTTTTCTTCTCTCTTAATGTTAAGAGTCTCCTAAGACTCAATTCTTAGACCTTCCCTCCCTGTACTCACTTCTTTGGTGGTCTCATCTAGTTTCATTGTTTCAAAAATCACCTATATGGAGCTGACCAGAAAATAGAGTTTTCCCCTGAACTCCAGGCTCATATAAGTAAAATTTCCCTTGGTTTCTAGTACGTATGACATGAGCATACCCCAAACTGAAACCCTGAGGGTTTCCCCAAATGTTATTCACCTGCAGTCCCTCATCTTTTTTTTTTTAAGTTTATTTATTTTGAAAGAGAGAGAGCATGAGTTGGGGAGGGGCAGAGAGAGAGGGAGAGAGAAATCCCAAGCAGGCCCCACGCCATCAGCACAGAGCCTGACATGGGGCTCGATCTCATGAACCATGAGATCATGACCTGAGCTGAAATCAAGAGTCAGACGCTTAACTGACTGAGCCACCCAGGTGCCCCGCAGTCCCTCATCTTAATAGCAAATCCGTCTTTTCAGTTTCTCACGTCCTCCTGACTCTTTCTCAAATTTGACTCTTCTCTTTCCATCTCAGGCTATATTCAATCAGGAAATGCTTTTGACTAGACCTTGAGAATATGTCTGGAACTAATACACTTCTCTCCAACTCCACCCTTATCAACCTAGCCAGTCTACCATCTTCCCTTGCCCGTGTTATTATGGAGCCTCTAGCTGACTCCCTGCTAACTGCCATTCATGCCCTTTTGTAATCTATTCTCAATAGAACCCTCAGAGGGCGAAATAAAGATTTTTACAGTTAAATAAAATGGGAAGAACTTCCCCTTAAGGGCACTTCTCTAAAGAAACTTCTCAAAAAGATATTTAAAGTAAAAAAAAAAAATCCAAACAATATTTTCTGTATCAAAAAAAGATGGTGGTGTTTAATTTGTAGGGTTTAAAAACAAAGCACACTGCAATACTGAAGCTAAAATTCTCTAAAATATCTTATTGTTTTTGCAGTTGAGTCTTTTTTTTATTTTATTTATTTTGGACCTTGGACATTGTCAAGTTAAAATTCTTGGTAAAAGTTCAAAGGTGACCACACACACACACACACACACACACACACAGAATAGAAATGGAGTTATACATTTCAAGCAAGTACAACAGTAACAACAACAAAAAAAAAAAAAAAATAGGGAAAAGAACAACAACCAAAAAAATCATTTATTCTTTTTAATGGAAGAAAGAGAGGAAAAAAACCATAATAATCTGAACAAATGGAAATCAGAAGTAAGCAAGTAGAAAAAAAGTTCAAATATACTCATGGGGTAAGAGAATTTTTCAAATTTGATTCTTAAAAAAAACAATTCTAAGTTGGCTTTCTTGTCTATTTCAAGAAATAAACATAAACTATAAGTACAAAAAATTGAAAAAAATAACTGAAAAATATGTATCTGGCAAATATCAAGAAGAAATGAGAGCATATTTATTTTACTTCTGAGGAAAATTGATCTTAAGGCAAAAAAACTTCCCCCAAAACCTTTAAGCATGTTTACTACATAACGCTAGAAATGTGATTCACTAATAAAATATGATCCTAAAGACTCTTACACTTAATAAAATAAACTTGAAATATGAAAAACAAAAATTGCTAGAAACTTAAGGAAGAAATTGACGTATCTACCATCAAAGTGAAAAAAGTCAATACATTTCTGAATTTTTAATGGGTTAAGCAAACAAATATAGCAGCAAAGATGAGGAAGATTTAAATAACACAAATAAGAAATTTGATCTAACGGACATATGTAAAATTCTGCATGCCATTATTAGAGAATACACATTCTTCTTAGGCAGTTGCAAAAAGTGCCCAAAATTCACCAAGTAGGAGAATACAGGTTAGTCTCAACAAATACCAGAAAATAGATTTCAAAAAGATCGTGCACTGTGATCACAAGGAAATTTTGTTAGAAAGTAATAGGAACAGATAAAAATATTAAAACTCCCAAAAATTTGAAATTAGATAATACACTTCTCAAAATCCACATATTAAAAAATATATATCATAACAGACAATTAAATATACTGATAACTGAATAAATAATATATATATATGTGTGTATATATATATATATATAAACCTGGGGTGGGTGGTACAGTGCAAGTTGTGATACAAAGGAAAACTGTAGCCTTAAGTACTTAAAGTAAAAAAGACTGAAAATTAATAAGCAGTCCTACTTAAGAAGTTAGGGGAGTAAAGCAATAAAGTAAACCCTAAGGAATTTGAAAGCAGGAAATAATAACTATATGATGAGAAATCAATGAAATAGAAAACAAAAAATACATTAGAAAAGATCAATAAAAGTAAAATGGTGATTTTTCTTAGACTTCTCAGGAAAAATATAAATAAAATGTTATGACTTTGTTAAATTAACATTGGTTAAGTGGAGCACACGGTGCCAGATGGTGAGCAGACCAGAAGAAGAATTAAAATAGAGCAGTTTGTTACTCACAGGTCCTGGAGGAAATGCACATCCCCCTTCAAGGGGCAACTGAGAGAAGTTAATGCAAAATGTAGACAAAGAGGCAGGATCTGGGACACATGTCTTTTATTAGAGTTAGTCAATTCCAACCAGAAGAGTCGGGGTGCAGTTAGCTCCACTGGGGTCTCAGATAAGAGGTGCATAAACATTCAGGTGCTGGGAGGCAGGGAAGACAGCTGATCTGATCACAAGGGCTGTTGAAGAAGTCATAATAGGAAGTTACATTTGCTTGTGACTCTGTGGCTGCTATTCAGGGGCTAATGTCAGTTCAAGGCCCCTGCAAGTCACTTGCCCAAACAAAATGGATGCTGAGGCAGCAGTGCCATGGAGTAGCTTAACTGAACTCTGGACCAAAGGTATAAATGAGTAAGATTATAGTTAAAAGAAGGATATACAGATACAAGAGATTAAACAGGCAATGTTATTGATCAATAGCTTGGTAAATTAATTTGAAAGCTTAGATGAAGCTTTAGATTCATTAAATGAAATGAATACATTTATAGAAGAATATGACATCAAAAACTGATTTAAGAATAAGTAGGAAACTCGAATAGTGCCATAATTATAAACTTGAGACAATAATTAAAATCTTTCTACAATGAAAACACCAGGATCAAACCATTTTATGGGATACGTTTATTATTGTCAAGTAACAGATTATTCTAATCTTAGATATATTCTCTAGAGAACAAACTAGGAATATATTCCCATGTTTCCAATGAAGCAAGAACTAAAAAGGAAATCTGAAAGCCTGTTTCATTCATAGCAATTATTAAAGAAAAGCTTAACAAAATAATAGCAATCTGAAACCAGCAAGTGGATACACAAAGATAATAAAACAAGACTCAGTTTATATCCAGAATACAAAGTTAGTTTAATTTTAGAAAATCTGTCTTCAACCAGATCAACAGATTAGAAACAATGAAACAGAAACAACAGAAAAAAATGTCTTCAACCAGATCAACAGATTAGAAAAGTACATAAGATTATCTTATTAAATGAAGGCAAAAAAAATTGTTACTGTTTAGTGTCCATTTATTATATATTTTTATACATCTATAAAATCTTTAAAAATCATTACACATAATAACATAGGTCAGCATGATAGCTAGATATAAAATCAATATACAAAGGTCAATTATAGCTTTATACAGTGGGAAAAAATACAAAACATAATTTAAAATAACACCATTTACATTAGCAACAAAAACAAAGTATCATACCTAAAGAACATACCTAAAAAAAGAGTTGCAAGACCTTGATGAAGTACAGGATAAAATTTGACTTAAAGGAATTACAGAAGACTTTAAAAAGTGGAGAGTTGGCTCATGTCCATGACTAGGAAAGCAATACATAAAAGGTATCAATTTGGGTGGCTCATTCAGTAACATGTCCATCTCCTGATTTCGGCTCACGACATGATCTCACAGTTCGTGGGGTCAGGTCCTGAGTCAGATTTTATGCACTGTCAGCTTGGAGTCAGCTTGGGATTCTTGCTCTCCCTCTCTCTGCTCTCTAAATAAATAAATAAATAAATAAATAAATAAATAATTTAAAAAAAAAAAAGGTGTCAATTCTCCCAAATGTCTCACAAATCCATAGAACGCCAATTAAAATTTCAATAGTATTTTTCATGGAGTTCAGCATGCTTTTTTGTAAAATTTATGTTGCCAGAATATATCTAAACTAAGTGTTGCCAATTAAGTGTTGCCAGAATATATCTAAACTAGGGGGAAGAAATGAAATAAAGACTTCCAACCAGACAGCTAGCCCCACTGTAAATTATAGTAATTAGGTGAGTGTAGAACAATAAATTACGATTAATAAATTAATTAATTAAAATAAATCAATAAATTTATTAAGAAAGAAAGAAATTAACCAGTGGAAGCTAGTAGAAGGACCCTAACAGATCTAAAAATAGAAGGAATGTTAATATTGTCAGAGGTGCCATGGAAGATCAGTGAAGAAAGGAGAGGCTATTGAAATAACTGAGCTGGGAAAATAGTTAACAGTGAGAGGGAAACAAAAATGTGCCTTTATCTCACTGCTTACATGGATGTTAACTGTAAATAAATTTTGACATAAATATCAAAAGCAAAATTTTAAAAAATTAGGGAATGTGTATCTAATCTTATATAAGCTATAAAAATTGCTACATATAAAATAATGGCAAATTAGACTACGTGAAAACTAACAACTGTTAATCAGAGAAAATGTTTAAAAGGATAAAGCAATAACTAAGATGATTCTGAAACATCAATAACCAGTACAAAATGGTTGCTATAGACGACATACTGAATTCCTACTAAGCAACTTAGAAGGAGAAGGAGAAACGATAGGAACATTTGTCTTAACAGTAAACAAAAAGGGGGTGCCTGGGTGGCTCAGTCGGTTAATCATATGACTCTTGATTTTGGCTTGGGTCATGATCTCATAGTTTGTGAGTTCCAGCCCCATCGGACTCTGCTCTGGCATCACAGAACCTGCTTGGGATTCTCTCTCTTTTCCTCTCTCTCTGCCCCCCTCCTGAACGCACTCTATCTCTCTCTCAAAATAAACAAATGAACATTTTAAAAAGTAAACACATAAACCAATTAAAATCTAAAGTTTTCAACTTTAATTCAGTTTTGCTAAATTAGCAAAATTCAAATCAAAACCACAGTGAACTACCATTTGATTATCGTACAAAGTTTAGCAATAAAAAATTCAAAGGAAAAATAAATCCGTGGTCTTGCTTATAAATTACTAGTGGGAGTGTAAATTGGTACAACTCCTTCAAAAAAAAAAAATTTGGCATTTTCTTGCAGACTTTAGTATTTACAAATCCTATAACACAGCATTCTTTTTCCCAGTTTTATAACTGAGAAGACATGTGCACCAGAGGACATGTATGAATATTTATACCACTATGTCATTAAAAAACAAAAGCTGGATATAATTCATATATCCATCAGTAGAAGAATGGATAAATACATTTCAATATATTTCGAATTAACGATTTTACAAAAGGGAAAATTAATGAGCTATAGCTATATCCATATATCCACTACTAGAAGATTGATACAATATGATACTACTGAAAATTCAAAAACAAAGCTTTAAAAAAATATTCTCTCATATAAATGATAAAACTTTTTAAAAAGTAAAAAGACAAACATGAAATTCAAGATAAAGGTTACTGTGGAATAGAATTGGTGGTAGGGGTGAAGGAGGAGTCAGTGGAGGTATAACTTATTGGTAGCATTCTAGTTCTTAAGTCGAGTAGTAAGTTCCCAGATAATCATTATAAAATTTTAAAGAAAAAACAGAGTCCTACATGGACAAATTGTTATAATGTGTTATAAATGAAGGACTACAATTAATTTAACTGCCTAAATTCCATAACATTATAAAGGGGTGATTTATTTAGTTACAATTATGTTGTCATAAGGCAAACATAATGGAAAACTTTCCTTATTATGAGAGATGTTAAAACCTAAAAGATACTAATCAACGTTACTTAGAACATGGCTGGCTTTTGATGTCACCAGTTCTAGAGACAGAAGGCAAGAGGTTGAGAAACTATTAAATGCTTAGGCTCAGAAACGGAATTTCCTGGGTCAATTTGACTCCTATCTACTTGCTGTATGATTTTGCACAGTTTACTCAGTTTCTCTATGAAATAAAGATGATAACAGTCATGGGTTGTTGTACAGTTTAAAATATGCAAAATGTTCGATAGGTTTTATTGTCAAATTAGTGACAGATTACTTGGAAGGCTGTGTCTGTCAACAGGTCTCCTCCTCCTCCTCCTCCTCCTTGCCACGTGTAGACCAGGACAAATGGTGCTCAGCTGTGCTTTCCTGGTTTCCAAAATGAGTATTTCACAGAGTGCCTGGACAGCACTGTTGGGGTTCCTTAACGGGGCCTCAAACCTAGGGTTTTTTCTGGGTGTTCAGAGGAACAAAATGTCTTTCTCTTAAAAAGTAAACCTTTCTAGGGTGCCTGGGTGGTTCAGTCGGTAGAACGTCTGACCTCGGCTCAGGTCATGATCTCACGGTTCACGGATTCCAGCTCCACATCAGGCTTTGCACTGACAGCTTGGAGCCTGCTTGGGATTCTCTGTCTCCCTCTCTCTCTGCCCCTCCCCTACTTGTGGGTGCGCTCTCTCTCTCTCTCAAAAATAAATAAACATTTTAAAAAGCCAGTCCCTTTTCAAAACCTAAGCTCTCTGGATCTGTGGGAGGGCAACAGGACCCTCTTCTCTTTTTTAAATTATGACTGTCAAACACAGAAAGTTAGGTATAACAAATCAATGCAAGTATCCATAAATGATCATAGTTCTTTGTCAACATGGAAATGAAAATAACCTGTTTGCAGGCAAGAGGTGCTGTGGAACAAATGGAAAGGACCCCAGGTCAGATAACAGTCAGAGTCTGACTTAACTTGTCTGAAACCTGTGTCCGCTCCTGCAAGGTAGGTCTGAATTGTTCTTCCAAGGCACGTCTGAGCTCTAAAATGCTAAGTCTCCAGGAACAATAGAATGTCATTCCTCAGTGGATTGTATTTTCACCATAGACATAATTGTGCATTCAGTGATCCCTGCACATTTGTCCTTGTGTTCACCAAAGGCTCTGGAAGAACAATAGCTAGTGGTGAGAGAAAGAGAGAGAGAGAGAGAGAGAGAGAGAGAGAGAGAGAGATAGGAGTGAGTGTTTAAGGATGGACAGTTGGAAAAAAAAATCCTTATTGGACCAGCCTGCAGCTGGTTTAACCCACAGGAATAGCTGTCCAGGAGTACAGATTAAATTATTTATTTTTCCATTAGCTGTCTGAATACAAGTAAAGTTCATGCAGTGGATAAAACCCCATGGTGTTAGCTCAGATATGACATTTTAAAAGAAGCCTCGGTGCTTCCTTAATAAACACCATGAAAATAAATAGAACAGAATGGAGGAACTCACCCTAATACATTTTTAAATGTGTGGTATTTTTCGTTGTTAGGGTGAAGAATAAATTCTGTATCTACTTTGCACACAGCCAAATGTGCTATGAAATATTATTTATGTACTTGACAAATTCCCAAGTATAGCATCAGCCTTGCTAAAATACCCGTTGGCTCGACATTGCACTTCCAAATTTAGCATTATGGTTGACAGCATTTTTCTTGGTCTCTCAAAAAATGACCAGCCAAAATTTCACTGCACTCATTTCCAAAGGATCTGATATTGATTTTCCTCTTTGCAAAAAGTAAATTCCCTGATTATGAAACCAATAAACTCAGATACAACTTTTAACCTTATCAGGTTTTAGCAGAAGAAAAAAACTTAGGTTTTAGAAAAGGAAAAAAAAACTGGAAGATCATCCTGTTACATGTTAAATAATAATGTCACTGAGAGCCATTAAAGGGACATAAAGTTTAGCTTGAGAAAAATCAAATATAGATAATCCAGACGACAAGCAATTTGGGAATTAAAATACCTTCAGTAATTTTATGTAATAATGGCCACCACACCCTTATGTAACACAGGGTTTTTACAATGTCTCGTGCTCTTAAATTTTTTATGGGGAGGAAGGTTGAAAGAGATAAATTATTTGAATAGCATAATTTTTAAGGATATGTTCCAAAATAAAGTCATTAAGAGGCAACTGAAATTGAAATTAAATGCACTTATGAATATTCCCCATGCTGGAAATCAAACTGACATTGTTTCATGTGATAACAAATTTTAAAGCAAATCTTTCAATGTGAAAAAAAAAAGTGAGCAGGGGAATCCATTGACATTTGAATGTCAGCCTCTTGGTCCTTCCAACTGGATGCAAACTTTGTTTTGGCTCAAAGTGTCCATTTCAGTATCTACACTGTCACGCTCGTTTTTAAAAATAGTAACATAATGTTGTGCCAAGAAACAAGGGCAATGCCAAACCTAGAGAAATCTATAAACTCATGTTTAGGAAAGAACCAAATTGCTTATAAATGTCAAAAGCTGTGTGAAAAGTAGTAATTAAAAATGATCACATCAAATCTACTGCTTTGCTCGGAAGATTTAAAATACCCTGAAGCCAATGTGGCCCAAAATTGAAGGTTTAATAGCTTAAAATCAAAAGATCCATCTTCACTCACATTTATAAGCAAATACTGGTCTGTGGGCTGAGGCAGTGTTTCGACCTGCGTGTGTGGTGCATGTGATTTTAGGTGTCACATTCAAGAATACAACAGTCACTAGCTCTATGCTGTCCACTGACCCGTCTCTCAGGACTCTGGTCTGTCATGGCCCATGACTCTTCTCTTAGAGTACAGCCTCAAGAAGTCACCTGAGCATCTGACATCTTGTGTGGACTGTGCCAGCTGCCCATCTCTGAGCCTAAGGCAAGTTATGAGCCTTTGGGGGGCTTTAGGTACACGAGAGAGAACATTGCCTTGAATTACAACCCTAAAGCAGACCAGGAAAATTCCTTCTTGGCAGTGTGAAGAATACACAAGTTTCAACTTAACACAGAATTCTGATAACTGTCTACTTGCTAATAAAGTTCATTTGATTTTGATCTTTACATTAGCATAATAGGAATGATAATTCATATTAACTACCATTTACTGATATACATTATGTGCCAGATATTGTGCTAAACACTTAATATGAAGTACTTCAAATTAATCCTTATAGTAACCTTTTTCATATGAAACATCTGGGGTTCAGTCTTTAAGCTATTTGCCTAAGTTCCCATAACCAGTAAGTGATAGAATTGGGATTCTAAGTCAGTCTGTTTGATCCCAATAAATACTATGAAGCGTCTCCTGTTAGATTTGTGTATGGCATAAAGTGAGATCTTATCTTATCTTACCTTCCAGCTTTATTGAGATACAATTGACATATAACATTGTGTCAATTTAAGGTATTGAACAAGATTTGATATATAACACATTAGCAAATGATTACCATAGTAAATTTAGTTACTGTCAATCACCTCACACAGTTACAAACTTCTCTTCTTATGATAAAGACTTTTCAGATTTACTCTCTTAGCAACTTTCAAATACACAATACAGTATTGTTAACTATAGTCACCATGCTGTATATTACAACTCCAGAACTTATCTTAAAACTGGAATTTTGTATACACTGACCATGGTTATACTTTCTCCTGACCTCTGGCAACCACAATTTGTTCTCTCCAGAGGAGTTGTTTTTGTTTGGTTGTTTGTTTGTTTGTTTGTTTTATTCCACACATAAGTGAGATCATGCAGTGTTTGTCTTTCCCTGCATGGCTTATTTCACTTAGCATAATGCTCTCAATTGGCTTATTTTATTAATTAGTTTAATCTACACAATTATTACCTAGTATTACCAAGTTAGTTGAACAATACCAGTGCCCCGTGCATATGCCTGATTAATACTAATCAATATTTATTATGTGTTTTGGACTGAATTGTATCCTCCAAATTCATACGTTGAAGCGTAAGCCCCATGTGACTGTATTTGGAGATAGATGTTTAGGGAGATAATTAAGTTTAAATAAGATCATAAAGTTGGGGCCCTAATCCAAAAAGACTGATATCCTTATACAAAGAGTAGGAGACACCAAAGGTCTTTCTCCTTCTTGAATTCCCTCTCCCAGGATAGACATCAAGCAAAGGCCATGTGAGCACACAGTGAGAAGGCAGCCATCCGCAAGCCACGAGAGCCTTCACCAGGAACCAAACCTGAAGGCACCTTGATCTTGAACTTTTAGTCTCCAGGACTGTGAGAAAATAAATTTCCATTGTTTAAGTGACCCACTCCATGACATTTTGTTGTGACAGACCAAGCTGACTAATATATCACTCTTAATGGGGATCTGATGATATCAAAGAACAATGATATCACATGTGCAAAATCATGAAAAGAACAGATTGCATCCATAAGGCAAAACTTAGACCTGTCTCAGATAACTGACACCTTATGTGCATCCCTAAAAAATGACAGGAAAAGACTGGTATACCTTGCAAATCAATTTAGATCTCCTCCTTTATAGCTCCTCTCCTGGGCACTTTGTCCTGAGGCTGTCAATAATGAGATAGTTGTGACAAAGAAAATATTTGGGGTGATATCGCACTTAAAATGAGGAACAGAGTCATAGAAAAGCTAGCTGCTAGACAGCAGAGGCTCTAACCGTACATTGTCATGTTTTATGCTCCTACCGGTCTGTTCTCTTCCATTTTCAACTCCAACTAATTACTTCATTAAGCACTTGAAAAACCCAGGACTCCTATGGTAGCAGGAGGTCCTGGGAGTTGGTGGGGTTGGGTGCTGCGGCTGAGTGCTACTGTCCATAGCTACCTCGATAGGACTCAGCTCCTTGCCCTAACTGTTTTCATGAGTGGAGGTTTTAGGAGCCTCCAATCGTGTTTCACTATTACTGGTATTGCACTTGTTTTTCTTGCATAGTGCAGTAACATTAAAGTTCTTCAAGAATCTAAGCTGGGTGGTTTGGGTTTCCAAATATTGGGAGATTTTGTTAGCTTTGGTATTTCTAAACCATTGGGGATCTCTGGAGTGATCACTTCCTTGTTCCCAAAGCTTGCTAAAGTGTGAAAGGAGCATTTCTCTTACCCCACATTCTACGTCTGGACATCCATACTATCGAACATCTTTAATTTCTGGAATATTTTTTTGTCTCTCTCTGACAACTGTTGAAGTCAAGGATAGTACATTCAATTGTCAGCTACCAGTGAGGTCTGCTGCTGGGAGGGCGGGGAGGGGTTCTGCCACCTGGGCCATTTATGAAATATCACCATGCCCAGGAGCTGTCACGCACTTTAGACGGTACAGAGGATATTTTGTCATTATACACTGTCATGATTCTAATCGTGCAAACATACAGTCCAAAGGGCAGGTACCTTTTTCTTGCTCTCTTCTAATAACAACAGCCAAAAAAAAAAAATAATTATTTTGTGTGTTAGCCTTCTGGCTCTTTGTGGGGAGAACTTTTGTATTCTTTTTTTGTCACTGATGGTTATCTTTAAAATTGATTTTGCGCAGCATAGACAACACCTAACAATTAACTGTGACAGGGCTAATTCACTTTATGGAATTTGCGCATTAATTTACATAATAGATTTGTACATTAATTCGCATAATTTCTTAATTATGTAAATATGTATATTGATTACATGAATTTCTTAATTTACATAATCTACCTAAATTCTTTTTACAAAAAACAAGCTTTACAAAACAATGTACAAAGGAATCCCTTGATAACAAACTCCGTTTATTATATGCATATATGTAAATCTATGCATACATACTACATGCCCTTTAACTCATTAACCACATATTAATAGAAGATGCCCAATAGACACCTATTGGTGACAAGGATAATTTTGTATGCATTCTGTGCCCAAAAAATACCAGTGAAGTGTGGATATTTCCCATGGCAGTACATATCTGGCTCCAGTTTTAAACAAGCAGTGGTTAGCTTTATTGAGAGGACTAGACAGAGGTCACTCGAGGAGTCAGCCAGAATTTGGAAGTGGAATACTTGCTGGCTTTCAGCCCTGTTTCTAGTAACTACCCCACCCTGTTGTTCCCAAGAGAACAAATGAACACTTGATAGCTGAGCAGGTGGCATGGGATGTAGTAATAAACAGCTCCTTTCCTGTAAGGGAGCAGTGGACTAGGTTTATGGATCCATGAACTTTCCTGTGGGGAAGCCATTGTGTCCAGTTAAAATTGTAACTGAAAACATCCGTCTCTATCAACTTCTCAGTAATTCCACTCATACGTAGTCCAAAGTCCCTCAGCACCGCTCCCATCGTCGGTTCATTTGACCACATGTACAACCAGCTTCTAGGATGAAAAATAGCATGAGGACAGCTAAAAGTTATTTCGTTTGTCTGTATGTGATGAGAAGTGGCTATGGATTTGGTCCACCTGCAAATTAATGTCAGGGAAAGGAAGCCACTTGGGAGTGAATGGTTCTCTTTCCCTGTTTTCCATGTGTTTACTTCCTCTGCTTCCCTAATGAACTCCATAGCTTTGGAATTCTAAACCATTAAATGGAATTAAGAAACAGGCTCATTATTTGGAGTCAAAGGTTACAATCAACTCCTCTCCAACAATCAACCAGTATCCCTTTGTTTACTTGAAATATAACAGGAAAACACTACCTCGTGCTTAAGTGACTTGGAGCGTTATTTTCATAATTGCTTGCTGAATTTTCCTAATTAATCAGAAGTCTTTGGCACAAAGAGTCCACCTATTGAGACTTGAGATACAGGGCCGGCAGAAAATTTGTCAGCAGAAATTGTCTTTTGTGCAATCTATGTGCTACCTGGCACAAAAAGTACTTTGTAAATCTTGATTATGATTGCAACACAATGGTTAATTAGCAGGGCTTTTCTTTATCCTTACAAACTTCTTTAGACTCTTTGACATTAATGAATTGAGGAATGAGAGTTTCCCTACCGTTGTATGCAAAAAAAAAAAAAAAAAAAAAAAAGGAGGGCGAGTTTGCGTTGTTTTCCAAAGGATATCCCTTGTGCTGACAGTATTCCATGGCGTGAGCCCCACGGTACCACAGCCAAAGATTCAAGCTGGCCAAAGAAAACGCTGACCCTACTGGACTTGAGTAGGTCAAGAAGTTTTATGGTGAATGGAGAGTGACTGTAAAGTTAATCTCCTATTTATGTTACACTGTGATAATCCTGCCGGAGAGTAACAGCAGCCACAAAAGCCAGGAAGTTAAAAAAAATTAACAGAAAAAAACTTTTTTCTTAGACCATCTTTTTGTTTTGACAGTTATTGCTATGAACTTGATGGAGGGTTTGTTTGTTCAAAGATCATTTTTTGTAAGCATAACTAAATGCACACATTTTATAATAATGTATATTTAAATGGTCATAACATAGGATATTCTGAATTATAGAACTGTAAATTAAAAAAACAAATATATGTAACACATAACTTAAACATTGGGGATTAAGCGAGAACCTCCGTTGGAAAGCATTCAGAGTATCTCAGAAATGATTTAGGATTCACTATTTAAAAAAAAAGAAAGTTGAGTTAGATTAAAGAAAGTTGGCAAGGAGTAGTTTAAAAAAATGGTTTTTCAGTTTAGACAGGTTTCTTTACAGACATTTTCAGTGACGACATAGTAAAAGGAAACATTTAAGCATATTGTGAAATATTCAGGTTAGATGAGAAATAATTTCCTGAGGGGATTTAGTCATTGGAATAAGTCACCAAAAGTAAGCTCTAAAATCATTTTCTCTAGGGGTCTTTAAAACACGATACATTTCATATCTTCAGGACAGCTCTGTGTGTGAAGACGGATGGTCACAATACATGACTTCAGGGTGAGTATGAATTTTTCTGACTACGAGTAAGATTTTTATTTCTTTAAAAAATACCTAAGATGGGAAAATCCATTAATTAGATTCCAATAGAACAACTGGGAAAACAAGCAAAGTTTTACAGAAGCTTTCATTGCTTCACAGAAAATAAACATCTTCTAGCATAAGTGTTGTTGCTGCAGGCTCTGTAAAATTGTTAGCTTACATTTTGGCTCTTTTTCTACACGAATGTAACAGTCCATGAACTCATATTTGGAATCCCAAGCAATTACATAACTTATTAATCTTGCCAAGATCAGTACTATTTCTTGTTGTTGAATGTGGTTTATGAGAAATAGTGATCGTATATCATACCAGAAAAGGCCCTGGAAAATGAGACTAGATATTAAAATTGCCATGGGACAATTTTTAGAATAATTTCACCGATGAGAAGATTTTTCACTAATGAACAAAGACAGGTTTAACTCCTGTAGTGTAATTTTATACTAATCTCAGAGATGCAGTGCAGTCTTCCAAAGGATTTATGTACCAATAGCCATGCCACTGTTTCCTGATGAGAAAGATCCAAGCAACTTACAGGTACATTGCTCATTCCTCTATGCATCTCTGACACAAAAGGATATGTGTGACAAAGAAGACATTGTTAAAAAAAAAAAAAAAAGAATGGAAAAGAATTATAAAGACAGAACTTAAGACACACGTTCATATAAGAGAAGACAAAATAAAGAAATGCCAACTGAACAGACGGGAATGGTCCCAGCAGTGTAAGAAGCAAGACAAGATGACAGTGCCCCTGAACCAAGAGAGAAAAAGTTTCAGGAAGGACAGGGGTGCACACCTGAATCAAAGGCTGGAAAACAAAACAAAACAACAAGAAAATGAGCACTAAGTAAGGCCATTAGATTTGACAGTGATGGCGACCTTCCTGATCAGACTGAAGTGGATAGGAGAGGAGAGGAGAGGTGGTGACAAGTGAAGAAGAACAGCAATCTAGATGTTTTGTTGGATTATTTATAGTTGCTTGGGGATAGTGGAAGCATTCCTAAGGAGGCAGAGAACCAAAAGAATAAAGGATGCTCATATCAAACAGAAAGGAAAGCTTCAACACTGCACAGCAGGACTGTGTAAATGGACTTGGAATAAATCCTCTTCCGTTTCTTCTCCCTGAGGTCCAGAACGCAATGGCATGTTCCTCCTCCCAGCAGTATCGGTGGCGTAATTGTAAACGACATTCGTATTTTTCAGTGTGATTTTAGATTTATTATTCTTCTGAATGGAAACACAAAGCCCAAGACCTCTTTATTAGGTAAATTTTGCTAAGTTATGCTGATGTAATAAATAGCCCCCACATATCAATAGGTTCTAATGACGGAGGTTTCTGTCTTTTATACATTACGTGTGAGCTCCATGTGGGTTCTTAATTCATGGATGCAGAATGACAAATGACCCTTATCTGGTCATGTCGTGCTCAGAGCAGAGAGATGAGAGCAGTGACAGAGGCTCACAGTGGTCCCAAAGCTTCTGCTCAAATGTAGCAGACATCACACCACACACATTTAGTTGATCAAAGCAAGTAATCTAAGAGATGGGGTGCGAAAGCACAATTCTTTGACAAGGAGGACAGAGAATACTCGGTAACACTTCAATCTGTCACAACTTTGAACTTTTGGAAAGCATAAAATATGGAGAAAAAACAATGAAAAATTTCTACATCTTTCCAATTGGTTTGCTGATGGGATCCTAATAAGTAGTTTGCATCCTAATTTTTAATTGAAATTACATTATACATATTCCTCCATGTCATTTAGTATTCTTTAAAATATGATTTGAGAGGCTGTGCATTATTCCACTTGTCTGGATGTAATTTTTCTGCCATTCCCTTGACTTTTGCTCTTTTGTTCTTTGTTAATATTCTGCCATTCAGTAGATTAAGACACATTTTCTTTTTTTTTTTTTTTTAATTTTTTTTTTCAACATTTTTTATTTATTTTTGGGACAGAGAGAGACAGAGCATGAACGGGGGAGGGGCAGAGAGAGAGGGAGACACAGAATCGGAAACAGGCTCCAGGCTCCGAGCCATCAGCCCAGAGCCTGACGCGGGGCTCGAACTCACGGACCGCGAGATCGTGACCTGGCTGAAGTCGGACGCTTAACCGACTGCGCCACCCAGGCGCCCCTAAGACACATTTTCTAAGCTACTCAATAGTGCGCATCGTGAAGGATGTTAATGACTGGAAACAAATGCTTCCATACCTTTAAAGATGGCTGCTTTATTTTCTCCTCTAGAAGAATTCATACTCTGCTTAGAAAATAAGGTTGGTTTTAGTCCCAGTTGCATTTGAACATTTGCCTGGACAAAATAGCAATGCTGAGGAGTGCTAATATACTTTTGGTGTTTCATTCCCATGATTCGATTCATTGTGAAATTGTCTGGTGGACCAGTTAACCCTGTTTTCCAGTCATAAGAATTTATTTCAATCATATAGCAAGAGAGTTAACTGTTCAGATATTGGCCATTTAAAAATCCTTATGAAGAATATAAATTAGACCAGGAAAAAAAAAGAATATAAATTAGAAGTTTTAATTTAAAGATTAAGGGACTTTCTTGTAACAATCTGAAATCTAAAGACATAAATATTTCAGTGATGTAATTGACACTTGTTTGCCTACTCATTATTGCTTTCTCCCTTTTTCTTTCCTTTTTTTTTAATGTTTATTTATTTTTGAGGGAGAGAAAGAGACAGCGAACATGAGTAGCGGAAGGGTAGAGCGAGAAGGAGACACAGAATCCGAAGCAGGCTCCAGACTTCGAGCTGTCAGCACAGAGCTCAATGCGGGGCTCAAACCCACGAACCATGAGATCATGACCTGAGCTGAAGTGGACGCTTAACCGACTGAGCCACCCAGGCATCTGCCTTCTTCTTTCCCAATAAAACCTTCCCACTAATGTAAGTGCTTCAGTGGAAACTGACACCATCCTCTGATTTCAGAGTGAGCCTGAATGTTGCAAGATTAACCCTCATCTCCTTGCCAATGACCAATTCAGGAATGAGCACTGTTTCATCCTGTCAATAAGACAAGAACGATGTCTGCCTTATAAGAAATGTTCCCTCTATCCTAGGAGAAAGTCACAGGAAAAGTCATTCCTCTTTTCCGCCTGGTATTTTCATGTTCAAAAGGGATATCTGGAGCAGCTGCAGGCAGTTTCCCAAAACTTTAGGAGGAAGCTAAAAGTAAGGATATCAGACACAAGAGGTGAAAAAGCCTTGGTCTTTGATGACCTTGGTGAGCATTGAATTAACCATCCTGGAAATTTGCCTGAACTTTTGAAGTCCTTTTATTAAAAGTTAGTGATTTTTTTTTTTAGCTGTTTAGCCAGTGTAGATGAAACCTCAGGATACTTGTAGGAGAAGGCATTCTAGGTTATACAAGTCAGGCAGAGATGCAAGACTCTGTTCTGAAGTGTCAACTGAATAAGTCAAAATCATCATTGCATTTCTTTTATTTTTATTTTTATTTTTATTTTTTTAGAGAGAGAGAGCACATGCAAGCTGGGGAGAGAGGCGGGGTTGGCAGAGGGAGAGAGAGAGAAAGGGAGAGAATCCCAAGCAGACTCCACTCTCAGGGCAGCACCTGATGTGGGGCTTGACCTCACAAGCCTGGGATCATGACCTGAGCCAAAATCAAGAGTTGGATGCTAGGGGCACCTGGGTGGCTCAGTCACTTGAGCCTCTGACTTCAGATCAGGTCATGATCTTGCATTTTGTGAGTTGGAGCCCCGCATCGGGCTCTGTGCTGACAGCTCAGAGCCTGGAGTCTGCTTCGGATTCTGTGCCTCCCTCTCTCTCTTCCCTTCCCCTGCTTGCATTCTGTCTCTATGTCTCTCTAAAAAAATAAAAATAAACATTAAAAAAACTAACAACAACAACAAAAAAAAGAGTTGTTGCTCAACTGGCTGAGCCACCCAGGTGCCCCATCATCGTTGGATTTCTAAAACATACTTCTGTGTGATACACATGCACATTACACACATCTATATGTGCTTTCTACCTAGGACTTTGATCCAATTGCTGGAAGGTTTATATGTCATGCTCACATGCGCTATGAATAATGGAAGAGAGGGCAAGTTAAATTTCATACTTAAATCTTGAAATGAAGAGGAATAAACAGGATGATTTCATTCTCAAAGTGAATTCATTTTCTTTAAAACAAATAAAAAAATTCTAGCTCATACACTTATAAATTATTTCCCACAGGGGCACCTGGGTGGCTCAGTCGGTTAAGCATCTGACTTCGGTTCAGGTAATGATCTCGTGGTCTGTGAGTTCCAGCCCCGCATCGGGTTCTGTGTTGCCAGCTCAGAGCCTTGAGCCTGCTTTAGATTCTGTGTCTCCCTCTCTCTCTCTCCCTTCCTTGCTCTCTCTCTCTCTCAAAAATAAATAAACATTAAATTTTTAAAAATAAAATAAAATAAAATAAATAAATTAAATTATTTCCCACAGACGACCACAATTTGCATTCGCAATAGATCACAGTGTTCATTAAAAAGATGGTGTTGACAATGTTAACCTCTTTCCCATAGGGCAATTAAACAGAACTAGAGAATCACACTTATGAATGAGTCATACAATCATTTGATATGAAATACAAACAGTTTTACCTTATTTGTGTAGAAAAGATATATGAAGAACTTTGGTTGGTGAAAGTCATCAATGATAAAGAAGTAAACGTAGTAACATCTAATTTCCATCATTGGCTTTAAATTCCTTCCTTCCAAGTTTCTTATCCAAGTTTGTGATGGCACATTCATTGACTTGTAGTGCTTCTCATGTTTTTGCTTTCCATTATCTAAATCTCATGGAAGTATAAATGAAAACAACTGGCTAAAACTGAATAAATTTGGGGCGCCTGGGTGGCTTAGTCAGTTAAGCGTTTGACTTCGACTCATGTCATGATCTCTCAGTTCATGAGTTCAAGGCCTGCGTTGGACTCTGTGCTGACAGCTCAGAGCCTGGAACCTGCTTCCGATTCTGTGTCCCTCTCTCTCTGGTCCTCTCCCACTCATGCTCTGTCTCTCTCTCTCTCAAAAATAAATAAATATTAAAAAAAAAGTAAGTAATACATTTGTGTCTATAGTTTAGATAACCAAAATAAAATCCTGTAGAATTAAGTCCTAATTAGAAAGCTACACAAGATCTGTCAATAATTATACACACAGTCAACATTTTCTGATTTTCCAACTCTTTCAAGCTTTCCTTTTGCCGTATGCAAACATGTTATGGACAAAGTTCACAATCCATAATCTTGTTTGCATGAACATTTCAACTGAAGAGAAAAAAACGTATTTTGGTTTTTTGTTTTGGTTTTACCTCTGACCATTACAATGAGCAAACTGGAACAATGAGTTAAAGAATTTTTTTTTTCAAATGTATATATGTATGTTATTTTTCCTTTAAATTTTAACAAAATCAATTGATAGCTATGTCTGCATATAAAAATCACTTGTCCAGAGAATTAAATTAATTTCCAGGTTTTTATTGTCCCAGACCCCTGGTAGAGTCAGAGGAAAACGTGACCTGTGAGTCCTACAGAATCTCTACAAATTAAGATCAAGAAAATACAAGTTGAAAATAAAAGTATCACAAAGAGTTAGAAGAAATAAGCCACAGGGGTGCCTGGGTAGCTCAGTCAGTTAGGTGTCCGACCCTTGATTTTAGCTCAGGTCATGATCTTGTGGTTCGTAGGTTTGAGCCCCGGGCTTATGGTGTGGAGCCCACTTGGGATTCTCTCTGTCCCCCTCTCTCTGCCCCTTCCCCACTTGCATGCATGCATTCTCAGTCTCTCTTTCTCTCTCTTAAAATAAATAAATAAACTTAAAAAAAAGAAGAAGAAATAAGCCACAAGAGTAATGGCCAGCAGATGTCAGAAACAATTGTCTTTAAGGACTTCAGATATTGAAGTAGTTAGATATGGAATATATAATAACTATACATAAGTTTTCTATGGCTGTTGTAACAAATTACCACTAACTGAGTAGTTTGAAAGGAGACAAATTTATTGTATTATAGCTCTGGGGGTCAGATGTCTTAGAATTTCTGTGTGATGGGGTTATGTCCCTTTCTCAAATTTCTGAGGACGAATCTATTTCCATGCTTTTCCCACCTTCTAGAGAGCACCCATATTCCTTGGATCATAACCCTCTTTTTCCACCCTGAAAGCCAGCCATGTTGTACCTCTCTGATATTTCTGTTTCTGCCGTCACATCTCTTCCTCTGCACCCATTCTCCTACATCCCTTTCCCACTTTTAGTGATCCTTATAATCACATTGGGCACTCATAGATAATCTGAGACAACTTCCCTATCTGCTGATTGGTAATCTTAATTCCATCTCCAACTTTAATTCCCTTTTGTTATTGTATCCTAACATATTCATAGGCTCTGGTGATTAAAACATGGGTGCTTTTGTGGGTCATTATTCTCCTTACTACACGGTATATCATAAATGCTTAAGAAAATAAGATGCAGAGACACAAATATGAGTAGGTAATATACAACCATCAGTAACGGTCAGAAGACTTTACAAAAACAAAATGTGATTTCTTTAAATGAGTAATACAGTTTTTGAATTAAAAAAAAATCTCCATAAACTAGGTAAACAGCTTTTAGACACAGCCAAATAAATAATTAGTAAACTGAATATATATCTAATGAAACTACCCAGAATGTAGCGCAGAGGGGAAAAAAGAAACACAATACGTAAAAAAAGAAGTTAAGATACATAGAAGATAGAAGTTGAGAAGCTTCAAGACATGTATAGTTGGAAGCCAGAATAGAATAGAATATGGACAGTGGAAGGGAGGAAACATGTAAGTAGATAATGGCTGAAAAGTTGCAAAATAAATGAAATTTTGGAATTTGCAGATTTAGGATGCATAATGAGTCTCTAGCAATATAAATAAAAGAAATCTACACTTAGATATGTTTTGGAAAAATTGCAGAACAGCAGAACACTCAAATCAAAGAGAAGCTCTTAAAGCATCAAGAGAATAAAGACCTATTGCCTAATAAAGACTGAAAGTTAAACGGCAGAATTCTCAACAATAGGTGCTAAACGAATCAAATCTTTTCTACCCTGAAAAATTATTTTTCAAAACTAGAAGTGAAATAGAGTCTTTTTTAAATAAACAAAAACAGAGTATTTACAGCTTTTTTTTTTTTTTTTTTTTTTTTTTTACTGTAGGAACTCCTAAAAGATATATTTCAGCAAACAGCAAACTATTACAGAGGGACATTCTGAGATACAAGAAAAACATAATGATAAAATGGCAGACATATCTTAACCTAAACAATAGCGTCTGCATAAAGTAATAAAAATAGTGTCCGATTTTTGCGGTTTTATTTAAATGGACAACTCTAAAATAGTAGACAAAAATAGAATGTCAGAGGGGTGGGTAATCAGTGTTATTGTGTTCTTACTGCTTGATAAAATTCAAACAGGAGTTTAGATACCTTTGGACATTGTAAGTTAAATATGAGTGGCAAAAATTTCTATAACAACCACTAGAAAAAGTAATATATAAATGCTAACATCAAAGAGGAAGAAATGAAATAAGAACTCAATCAATTAGGGGTGCCTGGATGGTTCAGTCAGTTAAGCATCCAGCTTCAGCTCAGGTCATGATCTCGCAGTTTGTGGGTTTGAGCCCCATATGGGGCTCTGTGCTGATCCAGCTCAGAGCTTGGAGTGTACTTCAGATTCTCTCTCTCTCTCTCTCTCTCTGTCCCTCCCCCGATCACGCTCTCTCTCTCTTCCTCTCTCTTTCTCTCAAATATAAACATTAAAACATTTTTTTAAAAAAGAACTCAATCCGGGCGCCTGGGTGGCTCAGTCGGTTGAGCGTCCGACTTCAGCTCAGGTCACGATCTTGCGGTCCGTGAGTTCGAGCCCCGCGTCAGGCTCTGCGCTGATGGCCCAGAGCCTGGAGCCTGCTTCTGATTCTGTGTCTCCCTCTCTCTCTCTGCCCCTCCCCCGTTCATGCTCTGTCTCTCTCTGTCTCAAAAATAAATAAATGTTAAAAAAAAAAATTAAAAAAAAAAAGAACTCAATCAATTAATTAAGAAAGGAAAAAAAGAGCATAAAAAAGTGTGAAACTAAAAAAATATATGGGTAGTAGGAATATGTGAAAAATATATCAATAATAGTAAATCAGTAAAGTCTTCAATTAAAAGACAGACTATTTTATTGGATTTTGAGATATAGCTCTATGTTATTTACCTGTAATATTAGAACATGGGAAGTCCAAAGTAAAAGGATGCAATTAGCTTTTGCCTTCTATCTACCTCACTATCAATATGTATTTAAAACTTAAAGATTTTTTTAAATTTTTTTTAACGTTTATTTATTTTTGAGACAGAGAGAGACAGAGTATGAACGGGGGAGGGTCAGAGAGAGGGAGACACAGAATCTGAAACAGGCTCCAGGCTCTGAGCTGTCAGCACAAAGCCCGACGCGAGGCTCGAACTCGCCGACTGCGAGATCATGACCTGAGCCGATGTCGGCCGCTAAACCGACTGAGCCACCCAGGCGCCCCTAAAACTTAAAAATTTAAAACAAACATGGAGTGTTTTACATTTTCTAAGGATCGGGAATTCAGAAATGGCTGAACTGCATAATTCTGACTCAGGGTGTCCCAAGAAATTGTAGTCAAGATGTAAGCTAGGCCTACAGTTATCTCAAGGACTGTTTGGGGTTGAAGGACCTCTTAGAGGCCTAGTACCCTCAACACATGGCACTTGGCTTCCCTCAGAGTAGGTGACCCAAAAAACTATGGTGTCTTTTGTAAGTTGGGCCTGAAACTATACACTGCCATTTATGCAATATCTTAATGATTATGTAGGTCAAACCTATTCACTGTGGGAGGGGACTATGCAAGAAAGTGATTACCAGAAGTTGAAGACCATTGGGGGTCATCTTGAAGACAGGCTACAATAAAAATACACCAAAATAATAATGTCAAAAGAAAGATGGGGTAGCTAGGTTTGTATTAGATGAAATTAACTTTAAAATCAAACCATTGTTAAAGGTTAAAAAAGATTATTAGATAATGATAAAATTTTAATTTATCAAGAAGATCTAACAAATCTAAACTCAGATCCCTGTGGAGGGGAAAATTGTCTTAAAATATAGAAAGTAAGAGTATATTGAGCAAAAGGGAAGAATTGTCAAATCTACCATCAGGGGGAGAAATTTCAACACATTTCACTCAATTATTGACAATTGAAATAGTCAAAAATTAGTAAAGACAGAGAAGATCTGCACGGTAGGATTAACAAGTTTGATTTCAACACATAATAATTAGAGAATATTCATTATGTAATGTGTGTATAAAGCACTTATAAGAATTAATTATACATTAGGCCCAAATCTGGTCTAAAGTAATTTAAAAATCCATGTTATAAGAGCATGTTCTCTGGACACTGCAATTCAGATATGATTACAAAAAACAACATAACAATATTTGGAATCTAAAAACACATTTCTTTTTTTTTAATATAATTTATTGTCAAATTGGCTAACATACAGTGTATACAATGTGCTCTTCGTTTTGGGGGTATATTTCCATGATTCATTGCTTACATACAACACCCAGTGCTCGTCCCAGCAAGTACCCTCCAATGATTTATGGGTTAAAAAGACACATCTTAGTGGGAACTTCAAGGTACTTAGAAATCAACAATTATACAACTACTACATATCAAGCCCTGTGAATTGCTGTGAAAGCAGTACTTTGAAGTACAGATGTTTATAGCTGCAAATTTTATATTCAAAGGAAAATGAAAATTAATGAGATAATCATCCAGTGTATGAAAACAGAAGAAGAGAGGCCCCTGGGTAGCTCAGCTGGTTAAGTGTCTGACTTTGGCTCAGGTCATGATCTCACAGTTCATGAGTTTAAGCCCCACATGGAGCTCTCTGCTGTCAGCTCAGAGCCTGCTTTAGATCCTCTGTCTCCCTCTCTCTCTCTCTGCCCCTCCCTGACTTGTGCTTTCACACCATGGTTTGTGAGTTTGAGCTCCTCATTGGGCTCTGGGCTGACATCTTGGAACCTGAAGCCTACTTTGGATTCTGTGTCTCCTCCTCTCTGCCCTTCTCCCATTTGTACTCTCTTTCTATCTCTCAAAAATAAACAAACATTAAAAAAGGAAAGAAAGAAAACAGAAGAAGAACAGAATGTAGAAGTTAGGAGATAGTTTTTTAAATGTAAGAAGTAAGTGACCTAAGAGGATCAACTAAACCAAAAGAAAATCTTTAGAGGGATTGTTCAAGAAAAAGGAAAGAAAACACAACCAACTGGCCCATCATAGGAATTAAAAAGATAACAAAACTATAGTTATAGCAGAGATTAAAAGAGAGTAAGAAAATACCAGGAAAACCTTTAAACTTTTTTTAATGTTTATTTATTTTGGAGAGAGAGACATAGTGCTAGTGGGGGAGAGACGGAGAGAAAGGGAGACACAGAATGTGAAACAGGCTCCAGGCTCTGAGCTGTCAACACAGAGCCTGACGTGGGACTCTGACTCACTGACCGCAAGATCATGACCTGAGCCAAAGTAGGACAGTTAACCAACTGAGCCACCCAGGCGCCCCAAGAAAACCTTTAAATTGTAGAAAATATACTAAAATGAACAAATTCTGAGACAAGTAGTACTTATAAAACTGATTTGAAAAAGAATACTTTAAATATATGTTAATAATTGAATCAGTAGCTAGAATGTGCATAAAATAAACACTAGGCCCAAATAGTTTTACAGCCAAATTAGACAAAACTTTTAAAGTGCCAATTGTTTGATCATATATGCAATATTCATATTATATTATATACATACATTTTTAAAGATAGTTGACGAGACAGAAATTCTCCCCAACCCTTCCTTTGACATTACATTAACCTTGACACCAAAATCAGACTAGAACTATATGAGAAAGGAAAATTATAGACTTGTTTCAATCATGAATAAAAATGTAATAGGCCCAAAATGAATACAGCAGTGGATAAAAAACATAATTCACAGATGACCAAGTTGTATTTATCTTAGGAATCCAAAATAGTTTAGCATTCAAAGATCTATAAATATTAGTTATCACATTCAAGATCAACTATATAGAGAACAAAAATTTGTTAAAACGCAGCATTGCAAATGATAAAAAATTTTAGCAAACTAGAAATAAATGGGAATTTCTTCAGTCTTAGAAAGGCCACAGAAAGGCTAAAAGAAACACCATGACTAATGATTAAACATTAGGAAAATTCCTTTTATAATCATGAACAAGTTAAGGACACACGATCTTACTGCACTATTCAACATGGTACTGGAGATCTTAGCCAACATAGTAATACAAGAAGAAGAAATAAATGTTATACAAACTGAAAAGAAACAAACTTGTCATTATTCTCAAATGATACAATTGTTTGTAAACAAAACAAAACAAAAGAACACCTCCCCACAAATTTACAGATTATTAGTAACACAAATTTAGCAAGCTGGCTAGTGTTATGACCAATTGAGCTGGCCATTGTATTTCTGTATGTCAGCACCAAATGCTAAGAAAATCCAATTTTAAGACTATTGCCATTTACTATAGGAAGAAAAGAAATTGTATACCTAAGAATAATTCTAACAAAAGTTGTGAAATATTTTATTCAGAGAATTGTAAAACTTTTTTGAAAGGTATAAAAGTCAGTGTAACTTCCCCTTCCTCATGTTTGCTGCAGCATTCTTTACAATAGCCAAGATATGGAAGCATCTTGTGTCCATCAACGGATGAATGCATAAAGAAAGATGGGGCATATATATACAATGGAGTATTAGTCAGCTATGAAAAGGTTGAGTTCTTGCCATTTGCACCAACATGGATGGGCCGAGAGGGTGTTATGCTAAGTGAAATATATCAGACAAATGCAGGATCATTTCACTTATATGTGGAATCTAAAAAACAAACTAATGAGCAAATAAACAGAAGCAGACACAGACCTATAAATACAGAAAACAAACTGATTGTTGCCAGAGGGGAGGGGCAAGATGAGTGAAGAAAAGTGGGAGATACAGGCTTCCAGTTAGGCAATGAATAGGTCACAGGGATGAAAAATACAGCACAGGGAATACAGTCAATGGTATTTGGTTGGATGGTAACAGATGGCAGCTATACTTGTGGTGGGCACAACATAATGCATAGACTTGCCACATCATTATGTGGTACTCTTAAAACCAATGTAGCATTGTGTGTCAACTATACTTCAATTAAAAATAATAGCCCTAGGGGCACCTGGGTGGCTCAGTCGGTTAAGCATCTGACTCTTTATTTGGGCTCAGGTCATGATCTCATGGTTGGTGAGATTGGGCCCCATTTTGGATTCTGTGCTGACAGCCCGGAGCCTGCTTGGGATTCTCTCTTCCTCTCTCTCTCCCCCCTCCCCTCTCGCATGTGTGCACTCTCTCCCTCTCTCTCAAAATAAATAAATCAACTTTTAAAAGATAAAAAAAAATAATAATAATAGACCTAAACAAACGAGGATAAACAGCACTTGTTGCTAAGGGGACTCAATATCACAAAGTTTTAATTGTCATTCAAATGTATCTACAGATTTTATGTAATTCTCATCAAAATCCCTTAGAGTTTTGGGTAGAGTTTGACAGGATGACTTTAAAATTAATGCATAAGAGCAAACAGCCAAGAAAACAGACATTCCTGTAACAGAAAACTGAAGTAGGGGAACCTGCCTCATACTTACTCAGATTTACTCATAAACTGTACTAATTTGGAAAGTGTGGTGTGGCATGGTAATAGATCAATTGACCAGTGAAACAGCAGATAACCCAGAATCAAACCCTTGCTTATTTGGACACTTACTGTATGAAACAGGAAGTGTGTTTAATAACTGTGGAAAGGAAAGATATTCAATAAATAGTGCTAGGACAGTTGGGTATCCATGTGGAAAAAATGAAATTGGATCCCACTCTCACAATACATATGAAAATAATTATCAGATAGATTAAGGATTTAGCTGTGAAAGACAAACTTAAAACTTTTAGGGCAAAAAACAGGAAAATACTGTCATGGGAAAGTCCAATCTTCTCAGAGCAGTGAAGGATTTCTGAAAGAGGTCAGAAAAAGCACTACTATAAAATTAAAGACTGGTAAGTTACACTACATTAAAAATTAAGAATTTGTATTCATCACGAAAGACCATAAAGTGAAAAAAACAAGCCACACTCTAACCAATAAATAGTTAGTATGCATAATATATAAGGAAGTCCTACAAATCAATAAAAGACAGAGTATATGATAGAAAAAAAATTGGAAGAAAATATTGACATGCATTTCTCAGAAGAGAAAATAAGAATAGTAAATAGATACATGAAAAAAGTATCCAACCTCATAAATGATCAGGGAAATGCAAATTAAGAACATCATGAGATTCTATTTTATTCTCCTAAATTGGGAAAAAGAACTTTGATAATAGCAAGTATTTGGTGAGGATGTATAAGCAAAAGATTTAGAAAAAAAAATAATCAACATTTCTTAGTAAAATTGAAGACATTTATACGCTACAATTCAGCAGTGCTTCTAGATAATTACTTTAGAGAAAGACTTATTCATGTGCACTGGAAGTAAAAGAATGCTCATAGTATCAGTTTACAATATCAAAAAGCTGGGAGATGCCAAATGTTCATCAGCAAGTAAATAATGGTTTATGCTTACAACCAAACACTGTAAATCAGTTATATACAACAAAGATTACTCTTAAAGATATAATGTTGGGTAAAAAAGCGAACCTCAGAAAATCGTGTGATATTTTGAAAGAGATGAAGAATAAACAAGATGATGTTTAGGACTGTATACATATGCAATAAGACTAAAAAAGGTGGGGGAGATGACAAACAGAAAATTCAAAATAGTGGCTATGCCTAGAGGGTGAGGCAGGACATGGGGTAGGAAAAGAGCTCATGGTCATTCATTTTATTAGTATGCTTTATAAATTAAATCGATGTCACATGCATTCTTTGGAATAACAAATACTGCATGGAAAAGAAAAAAGAAAAATTAAAATACAACAGTGTTAAGAGCTGCTTAAATGGAGGTGCCTGGGTGGCTCAGTCAGTTAAGAGTCCAACTCTTGATTTTGGCTCAGGTCATGATCTCACAGTTCGTGGGTTCGAGCCCTGCACTGTCAGCGTAGAGCCTGCTTGGGATGTTCTCTCTTCCTCTCTCTCTACCTCTCTCCCTGCTTGTGCTCTCCTTCTCTCAAAACTAAATAAACAACATTAAAAAAAGAGCTACTTAAAAAGATCAAAAAGCAGAATTTAAAATGGAGAGAATAAAACTGGTCTGAGTCTTTGTTTCTCTTCTTTGTGTTTTCATGAGAATTTTTGTGGAATGACAAGGGAAACAAATCAGATGTCAATATCCATATTATAATCTAGATTCGTAAATATCAATTATCTTAATATTAACTTGCATGTATAGTGGACTTATTATTCATACTTAACATTTTTTGTATTTTTAACATGTATATGAAGTAGAAGTCTTTTTTAATTTTTATGAAAAAAATGCAAATGAACACGAGTATCTACAAATTAAAAAAATTAACAAACGTGCACACAGATACAGACAAATTAATTATATATATATATAATATTCTAGGAAACTTACCTCTTAAAATAAGATGATATAAGAAGTATATATTTTAAAGGTAATTTTAGTTTTCATCTGGAAAATTTGAAGAATTGAAATCTAAAGCCTTGGGTCATTTAACCTAATAGGTGATTCTGTAGCTGTAGCTATTGAATCCATAAATCTTAGTAATGACTTTCACAGTGTTTAGGAACACTTGCCATGTGACAACTTTTCTTCAGAAATTTGGTTGGGTTTCTAGAATCTGGTAGTTGACTCATCCTGTGTGTAAATGGATGTACACCAACAAATCCCTTTCTCATTCTTGCATGTTTTAGAACTTACCCCTCCTTTTTATCTACAAAACCACCCACTGAAGAGCTTGAGGCATAAATGTGGGTAATTTGCAGGGTTTTTTTTTTCTTTTTTTTTCTTTTTTTTACCGTTGGGGAATAGAGAGAATATGTGTTATCTGATCCTCATACATTGGTGCCTGTTGTGAACAATATTTGTTTGTTTGTTTTTACAACATCTATTCAACATTGCCACCAGCCCAGTACTTCCTAAAGGATCTGTTCATAGGGCTTGACTGAAGCAGGTGGCTGTCACAAGACACTTTAAAGTAGTGCCCCAATAAATATCATCATTAGCAACCATTTCTCCTGGACTCAAGGATATTCTGTTTATAAAATCTTGTGATGAAATATGTTACTGCAAATAATACCATTTAAGTTACCAGCCACACACCTCTTCCAGGCTATTTAATAACCAGCTCAGAGTGAGGTCCTTTGGCTCATGAGAGGCCTTGGGGGCTGGGGCCAAACAGATGGGATAGACAGAGGGATGGGACCAAGGTCAAGTTTTATCTATGTGATAATTGTGAGAGTTCTTAAAGTTATTCCAAGACAAAGTATTAATCTCCTCTTGTTATTACCTGGAAACAAAAAAGAGTATATACAGAAACTATCTCAGGAAATCAGATTTGCAGATTAAAACAAAAAGTAGAAAGTTTCTAAAAGAAAAATATTCCAAGCATTTCACAGGACAGTCTTGGGAATCTCGGGATAGAACTGGAATCAGAAATTTTCATAATTTCTCCCTTCAGTCAATTTGTTCTAATTGCTTCTAAACACAAGGCGAAAAATCCTGTACTCCTTTATCTGATGGCCTACTTCAAAGAAAGACAATAAAAACTTTTAAAGGGCATGCTAATTTAAAATGTTATCTTTCTGGTAATGGAAAATAAATATGATGATAAGAGATCTAAGTTTTGAGCTCAAAGGCTAAAGAGATTTTTCCCAGTTTTATTGAGAAGTAATTAACATACATCACTGTATTAGTTCAAGGTGCATAGCATGATGGTTTGATTTATATATATTGTGAAGTGAGTACCACATAAGTTCAGTTAACATCCATCATCTCATATAGATACAATAAAAAGAAAATAAAATAATTTCTCCTGGTGATGAGAGCTCTTAGGATCTGTTCTCTTAACAACTTCACTATATATCATGCAGCAATGCTAGCTGTAGTCATCATGTTAGATGTTACATCCTAAGGGCATTAAAAATATATATTTATTATTTTCATTTGCATTTTTAAAATGGATGCCCAAATGTATTCCTAACTATTTGACATGATCGTGGTTAGACTGCTTTTTCAACTTCATATTTATCTCTAGGTAAGTCAAATTGTAATTTGAAATGCCCATTTGGCTGCTTTAAAAAAAAAATTCTAACTATAGTTTCAATTTGGTGGGGAGGAGAGCTAAAAACAAAAACTAATAAATATATCCTAAGGCGTGTCTGTATATTTTGTTTTGATTTTAATGAGGCGATCATGAATCAGAATGCTGGGAACTTGCTGTAACAAACCAAGGTTAAGAAGATTCTGAGTAGTCAAATCAACCTTATGACATAGGAAATTAGGATTTCCCAGCATGAGGTCTTAAAATAGAGAGCATGAACATGAATCAGAGGCGAAATGGATGTATTCTGAAAAATAGCAGCTCCTCTTAAGGAGAAAAAGAAAATGTGTTAGTAAGAGAAAATGCCAGGCCATCCGTTCATTCATTCATTCACTCATTTAACAAATACTGCTGTCCACATGCCATGTGCCAAGCAGGATATAGAAAAATAATTCCTAATCTAGGGTGTGTGAAGAGGATGAAGGGAATTGTGTTGAAATAGGAGAACTAACAAATTGTGGGTGAAACCCGCGAGCCTTGTGTATGAATCTAGGTTCTCGTGGAGTCATGAGCTGTAACTGGCCTTGCAAAAAATGTTACAGACAAGAGGTTTTGTGCTTGTTTTTTTTCTTTTTTGTCCTCTGAGTTTAAAGTGTAAAATAATCAAAACCATATGCTGTGAATTTCACAAAGGATAATATTACTTGATGAGAAAATATAAGCTGGTCCTGCTAACCAAAACAAAGTGAGGTGCTCGGCCCGAGTCCATTCTCTGATGGGGAAATTGGGAGGTGGGAATAGGGGTAGAGGCTGGTGGCATATATCCTGGTTCAGAAGATCTAAAAGCACAACTAGATCCCATTGAGAGTTCTCTGAATCTGCCCTTATTTTTCACCATTGGCCAATAGAGTAGAGAAAACCAGCTGTAAAAAGATGGTCTTCCTGTGACAGCAGTCTGTATCAGCCAAGAGCAGGAAGTTTTTCCACTCTACCCTTCTTGCCCTTCATGGCAATCTCAGTCTCAGCTGACAATCCAATTCATGATATATATAAAAAATTCATTTATTTGTCCATTAAACAAATATTGATGGAGCACTTTATATGTCAGGAACTGTGGGTAACATTAGGGATACGATGGTGAAGAAAACGGTACCAGCTCTGCCCTCGTGGACATTATAGCCCGGTGTGGAATATCATTTGTCAAATATTTGTTTCATTCTTTTAGGTTTCTTGTAATTTGGAGGCTATAAAAGAAGCATGACATCTCTGTCTTCTAGGAGTTCACGGTTTGCAGACGCATAGACACCACGTTTAAAAATATAAGTCAGCACATAATTAACAGCAAAACTGAATATGACCAAGGGCTTGACTGTACAATTATATAACAATTGATACTTCCTCGGTGACAGCTACTGCTTCTCAGCATGACATTCAGAGCACCAACCAGGTAGTGTCTTTTGTCAGACAGGTGGTGCCTTCCTCTGCCATCTGTCCCTGGAGTGCATGTAACAGAGAGGCAGAGACCCTGGAACTTGTGAAAGAAGAAAGCAAGAAAGAAAGCAAGAAGGAAAGAAAGCAAGAAAGCAAGCAAGCAAGAAAGCAAGAAAGCAAGAAAGCAAGAAAGAAAGAAAGAAAGAAAGAAAGAAAGAAAGAAAGAAAGAAAGGATTATACTAGTGTGGATAATTGCAAGAGAATCACAATTTTTCATTTAGAAGCCAAAAGTGATTCAGCTGGTATTCAATCAATGAGAAAAACTAAGTGACCGGCTTAGTTAAAAATATCAACCAACCGTAAATCAGCAAACAAACAAAAATACAAAATAATAATAGCAAACAACAATTTGAAAACAACCATACAACCGATATATTTTCTCCCTCTCTCTCACTCTTGCTCGGAAGCTTAGTGAAACTAAAACAAAAGGTAGGGCATCTTTTCTTCAGGCCTCCATTTACTGTCACTTACTATCTTTTCTCTTCTTCTTACAGTACACTGTGTCCTTGAGTCAGACCTGCCCAGAGAACCCTGCCCAGGCCCTCTTGCCAGAGAAGAGTCCTTCCTCTGTCAGAATTATGTTAATCTACTGTGTGGGAATCCAGCCCTGCTTGTAACTCTTGCCAGTTACATTGGAGCTGTTGATTAAGAACATTCTTCGCCACGTGACTACATAAAACAGTTGGACCATTTTACCCCTCGGTTCAAGTGATTTTTTTTTTTCACATTATACAACTATCAGTTTATTTTATTGTTCATGAAGATAGCTCTCTCCTCACAGAGCAGGAAATGTGCTCTGAAGCTGACAGGGAAGGAACTCGCTTTAATAGTAGCAATGACAACAACACAATAACAAGTCTTTTCAAAAATAAGCAGTTAACCACGTCCTCTTCCATCCCATTTCCCCCCACCTACACGTGGCTTCCATCTCCTTCTGTCATTCCAATAAAAGCAGGTTGTACACTGCTCATTACTGAGAGCCCAGAATCCTAATCCTTCACACCTTGGTCATTAGCCAGTCTAATAATAACGTGAGAAATCCAAAGGGCGAGGATGACTGTCACACTTTCAAGCAGCTGTGCTAACTGTCCGCAGTCACCAGGCACAGTTACAGTCTTCTTAATTTGATATTTAGATTTGGGGTTTTGTTTATTATCTTTTATAGATTGATAAGCTCATTTTCCCCCAACATGGTCAAAATAATGACTCAACTATACTTCCGAAGATGACAAAATAAGGAAACAACCCATAATGAAATTTATTCTAAAGGAACGCAATTGGTGAACACAAATTTTGTAGATAGATATTTAAAATATATTACATGTTAGTTCTAATTAATACACTGCGAGCTTTTTAAAAAATTAGTTATTTTCCATGAGCCAATCATTATACACTCTTCGTCGTGTTTTCTTAAGTCCCAGTATCACAAGGGTCATAGTCAGATTTGAGTTGCTCCTATTCTGTGCAGTCTCAAAGACTATGCTGGACAGAGCTTGAGAATTCTTGAATGAAGCAAAATATGAACAATGAGAAATTATTTCATTTTGCAGTGAGTGACTCTTTGGACAACACTATATATTGTTTAAAATATATCTTGCTGATTTTTAACATGAAACAAATCACAGAAAAATCTAATGCTGGGGTTTTTTTAAAGAAAAAAATAATATTTTGAAACAAAACAAAATAAAAACTGCTTTATCTTTCAAAGCCAGAAGTGTAGAGGTAGTGGCATAGTGGCTGACCCCAGTTTTTAGTATATTCTCCGTTCTAAGGACATTGACAGGAAATGGTCAGCCTGGAGATACAATGAAAGGAAACTCAGCAGTGAAGGTTTCACTGATAACATGTGATTTGAAGTCAGTGAACAGACCTAACGGTCATTCACTCACCGCGGCCAAAGCGTATAATAATCCAAAGGTTCCACTAAAATCTTGTCATAAAAGCACGGGGAGGATGGTGCTTGACAGGAGGCAGGGCAGAACATTTTCCTACTGATAGGTGGGTTGCAATAACTGATATCGATATTAAGATATTATTTCGCAACATTCTGTTTATCAAATCTATATTTGTCCTAAATTTCCTTACATTACACAATAAAAGATGACTGATTTTTAACGTAAGCTCCTTTATAATAAAACTGACTAACCAGCACACAGCCCCTATTCTTTCTTATCTCCTATTACCTCTCTCCACCTGTCACTGTTGTCCCCTTTATCTTAGGTGAATAGCTGTTCTTGGTAGACGAAATCACTAAACTTCAATGTTTCCTTTTTATAATTTCAGATAGAACTCATCCTATGTTTTCTTAAATGGAATATGCCCTATAATCAATCACTTAGCTTTTCTTAGATCAATTATATTAGACTACAGAGGGTGTATCACTTTTGTTCCTGCACAAAGCAGGAACATGTTGCCCTCTCCCACAACTTAGATGTGTTGTACTATCTTACCTTCATAGTATTTTTTCATAGTATTCTTTGTGTTGTATTTCTTATTGCCTACCTTGGTACCAGGCTGCCAGCCTCACGAAAAGTGAAGGAGTAAGAGTTTGAATTCTCAAATACGTGTGCTTGTTATTGGTTACTTTGCTCAATACTTGCAGTAGACTTCTTGGAGTCTAGAAAGTGAATAGGGAAGGGACGCCCCGGGTGGCTCAGTCTGTTGAGCGACCGACTTTGTCTCAGGTCATGATTTCACAATTTGTGGGTTCGAGCCCCGCATAGGGCTCTGTGCTGACAGCTTGGAGCCTGGAGTCTGCTTTGGATTCTGTGTCTCCCTTTCCTCCTTGTGCTCTGTCTCTCAAAAATAAATAAACATTAAAAAAAAAAAAAAAGAGAGAGAGAGAGAGTGAATAGGAAAATGTGTTAAACTGTGGATAAAATGAGAGAAAATGAATGTTAGGTAGCAACTTGAAGACTTCCATTGAGAAAGCTTTAGTATTTAGATGCTTATAACATGTTTTTATTACTCAAACTTTTCTCTTTTGTGGAATTCTGAGGTTTCAGTTCTTTCAAATAGGTAGCAAATAAGTGTAGAGCTAATTTGAGTTAGGTGAAGTCTTTTGTATCTGTGAGTTATAGTAAGGAGCAGCACCCTCCAATGGAAATATATTGTGAGTCATATATTTAACTGTAAATTTTCTAACAGACCCGATAAAAAAGTAAAAAGAAACAGGTGGAATTAATTTTATTTTTATTTTTTTTCAATGTTTATTTATTTATTTTTTGAGAGAGTGCAAGCAGGGGAGGGGCAAAGAGAGAGGGGGACTGAGGACCCGAAGCGGGCTCTGGGCGATGCGGGCTCTGGGGTGACAGCAGTGAGCCAGGTGCGCGGCTCAAACCCTATGATCATCACCTGAGCCGAAGTTGGACGCTCAACTCACTGAGCACCCAGGCACCCTAGAATTAACTTTAGTACTATATTTTACTTAACCCAATATATCCAAAATATCATTTGAAGTATAATAATTATTGAGGTGTTTTTTCCGCTCTTTTTTTTTATACTAAATCTTTGAAATCCTATACACAGTTTGTAGGTACAACATCTCTCAATTTCGACTAGCCATCTTTCAACTGTTCCATAGTCACGTGCGGTTGGTGGCTATCATTTTCGATTACACAAGTGCAGAGGATTTTTTTTTCCTTTAATCTTTGGGTCTCTGTGCATCTAATCGATAGCCTTTGTAAAAGTTATGAGGGGTTTAATGGAAAGTCATTCTATTTACACAGGCCTTGTTTACCTAGATCTCCCATGTTTAGATTTTTCTATTTAATAATATCTGAAGTGGCTCTTCAAGTCAGCACTTCGTGAAAACGTCCCAAGTATTCACGGAGAATGGCTGAACCCTCTCTCTATGGATATTAATTGTAATTTACAATGCATATTTATATGCAATCAATTTGCCTAATGAATCCTAATCATGCATTTCTGTGTGACAAGCTTAAGTGTAGAGACCTGAAAACTTGCAAAACCAGACAGTTTCTGCCCTCAGGGAGTACCCATTCCAGTGAGTGAGAAGGAGATCTGAATCAAGCAGGTAAATACATATAAAATCACAGCAGTGGGAAATGCCGCAAAGGAGTACAGGGTCTCACGAACAACACACAAAAAGAGGTTTGACCTGGGAGCCAGGTCAGGGAAGACTTCCTTGAGGAAGTGGTGTTTGAGCTGAGATCTAAGGGACGAGTGACCCTGACCCAGTAGAGAGGAACCGGGAAGGCTACCCAGTGGAGTTTGATATCCATCTCTAGTTTTGTCCAATGAAGAAACTGACGAAGAGAAATGTTTCCCTGTGGCCAAAGGGATAGTTCTCAGCCAGACTGAATTCTTGGCTTTTCTTCCTGAGAGTGTGTCATGAGCCCAGCACTGTCTTTTCCTGTGACTTCGGTGCCAAGCTAGGAGTCTCTGGTGTTTCAGGGATTTTCGTGCTCTTGTTTCCGCTTGGGGATTTAGGACACTCCAGGACTCCTTTGGATGTGCATTTTATTCTCACTTTAGAGTGAAATATATGAAATACATGTGAATGGGAATTTCTATATAATTCATTCACCAAGCTTTGGGTAAAAATGTGGTAAAAGTTTTTGCAACATATTAAAAACAATGTAAGATAAAGAACTCTTACAAAAAAAAAAATCCCACAAATAAAATGGACAAAGGACAAAAACAGGCAATTCGGAGAAGGAATGCAAATGACAAAAGCACATAAGCCTCAACAGTTATCAAAGAAAGGAAAATAAAATGGTGTCTGTTGATTTTGTTTAGTTTATCTTATTGAGAAAGGTGATAAAGAGCAGGATGTGTCTCTAAGAAAACTGGCATTCTGATATACTACGAGGCAGAAGAGTTATTTAGGGTCATCTTTCTGGAGGACAAATATTCAATATGCACTAAAAGACTTAGGGCATCTGCCTACTGACAAGTATTTTAATTCTCAGAATTTATACTGAGGAACTTATCAGGCAAGTGGTTAAAAATAAATGTATCAATTTGGGGCTATACTGGCTATAAAATGCCTGCTTAAATATCCAACAACTCAAGACTGGTTAAAAATTATGTTAATATGCATAAATATATTGTAAAGTCTGATATATATGTGTACTTATTCATAGAGGAAGACATTCACAGATTCTAAGAAGTGAAAAGAAAAACAGAGTATAAAGCAGTATGAATAACATGATCTGGTATTTTTGGTCAAAATTTCTGCACACGTACGCAGTATATGATGTCTTTACGCTGGAAAAAGTCTGGAAAATACAGAAAAGTTTTAATACACAATAACGTGATTATGTATAATTCCCTTTATTTTTATTAATCTAAATTTTCTCCTTGTAATACCAATTCCCTCTCAGACTTAAGAGACAAACATTCTGTTTTGAATAATTTATTCTCATTTAGAAAAATTTATCAAAAGCTATTTTTAAAAGGAAAAGGCAACGAAAAACATTACCCTTTGTAGTACCATCCAATGACCACTGCATTAATGTGGCAAAGTGCTTACCTTCAATTTTTTAAGTATAACTTTTTTGAAATACTCTTTTGATCATATTTAATTGAGCTTTTAAGACCAGTGTTAAACCTTGCCTGAGGAGCAAGCTTTTACAGAGGATTTTCTTACATCCAATTACAGGGTTTTTCCATAATAGGGGGATAACAGTTTATAATTAGGTTGGCTGGATTTAAGCTTTACCCAGATGCCTTCATGAGACACCATCTCTTCTCAATCTTGCTGTATCCAATTCACTCAGATGTGCGTGTGTGTGTGTGTGCGTGTGTGTGTGTGTGTGTGTGTGTTTAAGCCAGTAAGTCTCCTTAAAATTTTTGGCTGAACTGGGTGAAGTGCCTATTAACAGTCACACAGGATAGTCCTGCAAATACCCAGAATCAGCATGAAGAATAAGATTATTACCCATCCCTTATTAAGGGGAGCACTTGTTGTGATGAGCACTGGGTATTGTATTTAAGTGATGAATCACTAAATTCTATACATGAAACTACTATTACACTGTGTTAACTAACTGTGATTTAAATAAAAACTTGGAAAAATAATAAATAAATAAAAGTTTAATAAATCAGATCATTAGGAGTCTTATTAAAGAAACAACGTAACAGGGGCTCAGAGGATGGACCCTCAAGCCAGGTTGCCTCGCTCTGCCTGGCGAATTCTGCCCGGCAAATTTGCAAATTCTAGCTCTGCCACTTTCTAGCTACGCAACCCGAGAAGAGTTATCTAGCTTTTTGCGCCTTAATTTTCTCTTCAGTAAAATTCGAAAAATGAAAGCATCTGCCTCACAAATTGTTGGAAGCATTAAATGAGTCGAAACACTTACAATGTGTGGCACAAATACCAATGCCCAGGAAATGTTAGTTTTTATTATTTAGAAACCATATCGACGTGGAAATGATGCCAGGTGCACATTGGCTGGAGGGTGTAGGACCGTGTGTTTTGACGTCCGCAGCACAATCCAATGAACAAACACGTGCCCTGCATGGTAGAAGGTATCCTGCATATGCCATCCTAGCAGGCCTTAGATTACACTTTAAGTGTTGTTTCTATTTTTAGGATTCCGAAACTGGGATCCCTAAAGTTAAGTAACTCCCCAAAGTTACAAACAGTTAAAAAGAGACAAGACAGGGACGACTGACAGGAGAGGTGTCCTGCTGGCTTTTGCCTTTTATTTATTAATTTTTGGACTAGGAAAATCTAAAAGGCAGAAATAAAGATGCCATAATTTTTGTCCACAGTTTTTCCCTCTTCCTTCAGTAACAGAGAGTTTCTTTTCATTAAGTCAACAATATTTATGGGGCACCGGTCATGGGCCATGGTTTTAAGAACCAAAGCTACCCTGTCCTTTAAGAGTTCATTTTCTAGATGGAAAGACAGGCAATGAATAAAGAGTACGTCGGTTATTGGGCTATTGTCTCCCATCTCCAAACCACCCTTCTACACCCAGCCTTGCGATGGTGGGTCACAAGCTCATCCCTCCTCAGCCGGCCCTGGGTATCTGTTGTCTGGCGTGAGCCAGGGGGGAGTGTGCGCCTGCTCGGCCCTGCGGATCCAGGGAGCACCCTTCCCCCTCACCCCACCCCAATTCCCCCTCAATCTGCCAAAAGCCAGAAGCCAGAAGCCAGAAGCCATAGGAGCTGATGAGAGAGAGGATGAACGCGGAGATGGGCAGAGCACAGCTGCCAAGATCTCCCGCAGGTAGAAGCACAGGTAGGGCTGAAAGGTGTGTGCTTTGCCCGCTGGTTCCCCTTTAAACTCTGCCAACAGGGGGCGCTACAGGGAGAGCGGAAGGCTGGAGGCGAAAGCAGCTTCCTGAGAGCTGCCTACCTGCTGCTTGAGCCCTGAACTTCGCCCTAGAGATGCAAGTAGCGGTTTCTTCCCGTAGCAGCAGGTGAATCCAGTTTGCAGTTTCGAAGATTAGAGAGCCAGCTTCATCATGCTTCGCCTCAATACATCAGTGTCGACTGGCTGGGCTGCCTTTTCAGAGGTCTGAACTTCAGGTAAGATGGTAGTAAGGAACTAAGTTTAGTGACTTCAATTTCTTTCCTTTGTACCCCCAGCCCCAGGGGCGATAGGTGTTTCCAGCAGTTAGTACCTCTGTGATACCTTAGAGTTCTCTTTTTGTCCTTTCAGTTAACAATGCAGTATTTCAATGAGTAAATGTACCATTAGTTACCCAGTTATTGGCCCTTGTTGAACAACTACTATTTCTAGATTTTTACTTCTAAACATTGCTGCCATGACGATGAAGCATAAAGCTTTTTTTCCTTCTTTTTCAGTATTTAGGACTATTTCTTTAAGATAGATTTCCAGAAGTGGAATTACTATGTGAAAGAATATGACTGTTTGAATACTTTCCATGTATATTTATACTCACTCACATATCTAAAAAGGCATTTATGTGTGTATGTATCTTTCCAAATGTTTTTGCCAATTATTCTTCTCCGAGAAATGAAAGGCAATATTTATATCATTTTTCCTAACCAGTTCTCGATAAAATTATATATTAAATTCTATCTTGTTTCATTTAATATACTTGTGCTGTATTACTTGTGTGGTCTAGCACGTTTTCATGTTATTACATACATTTGAGATGGTGAGTTAATGTTATTTTCAGTCATTTACTGTTCTTCTAAATGCTTTATGTCGGTAGTCTGATGGATTTTATATTTTAAGTCATGCCCACGATAGGAATGAGTAAGACTCTGGAAAGAGGATTTGATTCCTTTTAGCTCTCAGAACTCCAGAAAACAATAGTCATAATTTAAACAGTTCCTTAATGGTCCCAAGGCATTTTCAACAAGTGATCCCTAGAGAGGAAAAGTATAGATTTTTAATAAATGAAGTAGAAATTATAGCCACTTATTTTCTCCTAAAAATAATATAAGCTTTTTATTGGGTAACAACCAGTACTGCAAACTCCTTAATAGAGAAAATTGTGTGTAACCAGACTTTCTACTCTTTACCAGACTTCTTAGTAAATTACCATGCACCCAGTGACTGCTGGTAATTTCACATTTTCGAGTTCTAGGTCATTGTTTTACTGCCATCATACAGTATTTTGAACGACAGTAGATAACTTTCCATTTTCAACGGTCACCTTCACTAAACTCAATTTGTTTTCTCTGATTACTTTTTAATCAGAGGATTAAATTAATCAGTGATCCTTTTTAATCCCTGAGTGGGGCATTGTTTACATGTAGGGTAATAGTTTGGAGGATTATGTAGATACTGTCCTTAAAAGGAGGAAAATTCTATGTTCCTTTATGGGTGAGTGGCAAAAACAATAAGTTATAAGCCCCAATCCATTCTCCATTTCTGCTTCAATAATTAGTCTCGAGTTTTGCCCCTGTGGTGATAGGTGGCCAAGAGCCTACTTTTCCCATGCACTCTGGCAACTAGGATGGCCTGTGAGATATAGGTGGAAGCTGTTGGGTGGAACTTCTGGAAAAACCTTTTGGCCTTTCTCTTTCCCCTGTATGCTAACAGAAACAGTGAGCTCCAGAAACCACTCTGTGCCTGGGAAAATGGAAAACGTGTGCTGAGTACCGCAGAACAGAAAGAAAGACCCTCTTTCCCTATATATAGTGTGTACACTATATATGTATAATATATATAACATGCTTTCCTCAACCGTGTTGAGCTTCCTAGCTTCAGATTCCTTTAACATGCCACTGAGCTATATATCTTTTGTTTAGACTACTGTCACTAGTACTAAAATATAATTCTTAACATCTTTTTAATGATGAAATACTGACATCGCATGCAAACAGATACGTTAGATTTATTATTATTTTTCCTCCTAGTTTAATTGGTTTACAAGGATAAACCTGAATATATTTATTTTATGACACAAGTATCTGATAATTTATCAAAAATATATCTCTTAAATATTCTAAGTTATTTGGATCTTTAGATTTTACCTTAACATCATTGGATAACACCTGCAAAAGCAGTCATCAAACATTTGTGAAGTGGAGATAAGAAGAATATCTTCTTTGTAAGACAATATATATGTAAGCACTCAGTAAACATTAAAGGAAGATAAATATTGGCGGCTATCCAACCATATAGATCCCACAAAGCCAAGGTTAATTCATGATAGCAAAAACTAATGACATTAAAGATGAACCAGTGAAAATAATTCTAAGAAAAAAGTAAATATTTCTTATATTCATATGCTTGGAAACACAGTTTTTCCAACAAATGCCTTTATATTATTTGTTTTTGAGAACCCTACCATTAGATGTGGAGGATTGATTTTTTTCATCAGAGATGTAAGTATTTTGTAAAGATTAGACAATCAGCACTGGCTCATTTTTTTAAAAGCCTCTGAAAATATAGCGTATAGAGTCTCATAGGGCTACATGCTGTGCTGTGAAAACAGCAGGGAAGTTTTATAAAAAGTAACTTCACTTACATTTTCCAATATTAAAAAAAAAAGTTTGGTTTCACTATCGTCAACCTGTACCCCAGCTGTTTGTGCATATTTTTGTGTGACTCTGCATTTTCCTTGGAGATTAAGATAGACAATTTGCCTTTCAATACATTGCGTAACATATGCTCCAAAGGAAGTAAGGGAGCATGAGCCGAGAAGAAGACGGCTCTGCAAAGTCCTAGGACCCAAGATCTGCAGGGGAGAAGCTGAAGGTAGGAAATGAACATGCATGAATTTATATTCATAATTATTTAAAGCAGTTTGTATTTTGTACAAAAAAAAAAGCCAGCATTGTTTTGAGAGTTATCAAAACTCCTCCTTTCAATTAGGCTTGGACCATTAAACACACACACACATTCACACCAACTCACTCACTCACTCATCTCACGCACAAAACCTATGAGCCTAGGTCATTGCATAGAACACCAAATTTTACATAATGGATAAATGTGGGCATTCATTCTTTGCATTGAATCTAGCAATTTTTGCTGTGCTTAATAAGTTCCATCGATGTGTTAGTAGAGTTGCTTCATTTATTTCTCTTTGTGTCCAATTTTTAAATTAATTATATCAACCAATTTTAATACCTACCTGAAAAAAAACCTCTGTGGACACAAAGGGAATAAAACCTAACCTCCAGGCCATTGCAGTCCATTAAGAGAACGTATATACATCTAGCCACCAGCCTGGCATAAGCAAAACTCAAAGGTATGGTAGTTCAGAAGCAAGAGAAGCAACCAGGCAGACATGCTGAATTGTTGCCCAGACTCGTGTTGTATCCGACTCTCCCATCAGACTCCACCAACCTGTTCATTTCTAAAAGAATGCAGCTTTTACAGAGATCATAAAAGTAAAGTTTGGACAATGAGAAAAGGGGACATGTTACTACTATATTTGAGAAACCAGAGAAAACTTAGTAGATGTTTTGTTAAACAATTATTCTCTTTAGACCTTTAAATAACTATCCTAAATATGAAAGACACATTCATATTTTGTGACTTTGAGGACTTTTGATTATTACATGCCTGCTTATCTTAAGTGAGATTTTATTATGCCTCATTCCCAAGGAATTTTCCAAAGAAATGCATATTTATTTTAAACTCCTTTGAAATAAAACCTAGCATTTAACATATATATTGGTCCACAGGCAAGATTTCAAGACCATAACTTTTGTGTTACATAAAATATACACATTCCCATCCTGTGTCTATATAACAAAGAACTCTGAATGAGTCAAGTTTATCTAAGTAAGTCAATTTTAGATACAGGACCCAAAGAAATGGGGATATAATTATAAGTAATACAAGACTTTTGTCCTCTAGCTGCCTGCAATATACTGTAATATATAATTAATTTTTAAAGACCACTATGGCACCAGTGTTGAAAATGGACCTACAGGTTAAGAATGGACGAAGAGATAGCAGTTAGACTATTGGATGTTTTCAGATGAGAGTTGGCTAGGACTAGGGTTATGTTAGCAGGTATTCATTAATCCAAAAAAGATTTACTGAATGTCAAATATGTGCCAGGCACTGTCCTTTCACTAGGGGAGCAAAACAAGTGAAAGTCTCTGTGCCCTAAAACTAAAATTCTACCATTGAAGCTATACTACTCCTTCTGTAGTATATTTATCCATAAGATAAATATGGAAAATATGTAGTATTTTACAGAATGATAAGTCCATAGGGGAAAAAAGAAACCAGGGGAGGGAAATGCTATGAGTTGAAATTTTAGGTGAAATGTCCAAGGAAGGCCTCGTCGAGAAAGTAACTTTTGAGAAGATGGGAATGAGGAAGCCTGCCTTCAAGGTTTCTAGGAGAGGATTTCATGCAGAGTGAGCCCCAAATGTGAAGGCTGTGAGATAAGAACATGCCTAATGTGATCAACAATGAGCAGGGAGTCAGTGTGGAAAGAACAGAAGGAGTAGGGGGAGAGGAATAGGAGATAAAAATGGAAGGTTAACAAGGGACTGAGTTATGCAGAACCTAGAGATCATTGCAGGTCTTTGGCATTTACTCTGGGTGAGATAGGGAGCCCGTGTCAGCTATTTACCTATTTTCTTCAATACTCTTGTCTACGGTGCTGGAGCTGAGACTGTAAATTACATTTCCTAGTTAGTCAAATAGCTTCCTATTGACTTTTGTCAGTAGAAGGCAATAGAGGGAGATTGGAAGGCAAGGGGAAAAGAGAAGAGACACACTCTTCTGTTTTTCCTGTCTCTCTTTGTATTGGTTGACAACAGCCGATGGCTTCAACTTTCACCTTTTTTGAGCCACTTCCAGGACCAGTCCTGTGGCACCTCCTCAAAGGTTCCAGCAGCAGCCATTTGGGACCCCTTTCTCTGAGGTCTGAGGACCAATGCAATAGGGCTCCTCCTTTAATCTTCTACGTTCTGGTCATTTTCCCACCTACCCCCAGTTCCCAGGACCTAAGAATGGAAGTTCCCTCCTCAGTTATTAACATCTGGGTTACTACAATGTTCCTTTTTTTTCCCCCTTCACTTTCAAACACCTATGTTACAAATTCTCTGTTTAAATGCCCTTTGTTAGGGACACTTGGGTGGCTTAATCAGTTAAGCATCCAATATCTGTTTAGGTCATGATCTCACGGTTGATGTTTTTGAGCCCTGCATCAGGCTCTGCACTGACAGTGCGGAGCCTGCTTAGGATTCTCTTCCCCCTCTCTCTGCTTCTCCCAGCTCTTGCTCACTCTTGCTCTCTCTCAAAATAAATAAATGAACTTAAAAAAATAAAATAAATGCCCTCTGTTAAAAACGCTTAATGTGGTTTCTGTTTTCTTGATGATTACAGTGTCAGGTAACAAGAGTAATCCCAGGAAAGCCTCAAAGTTGGGATTATAGAATTGTTTTAGATATGTCCTTGACCTTGAATTTAATTAATGCTAAGTTCCTTGTCAATAGAAAATGGGATACTGATATTGCCATGGCATGCACTATTTAATTAAATTACCACCTGCAGTTACTTGGGATAAAGTGCTTATTGAAATAAATATCTTAGGGGACCAAGTGGCTGCTGCAGTTGACTGATACAGTGGTAATGATAACTATGATGACTGTGGGGTAGAATGGCTATTTATGACTGCACTAGGGATCATATAAAAGGAAAATGACATGCTCAGGGGTTTAACAATCTCAGAACTTCTCCTGTGATCCTAAAAAAAATCTCTGATTTTTGTATGAATGCATTTATTTTAATTTGTATATAAAGAGCAGATAGGGCTGAAAATTAAACTCAACATTTAAGTATTTGGGTTAGATATAGAATTACAATGGAAGGTCTATTTTGCAGATTCTCTAAGTGTCCTAAGTGAAAATTATGACACTGATTGGGAAGGAGTTAGGGATATCTGGGTGGACACAAATAAAGCTGAAAATCTTGAATCTACTCTGAGCCTTCCTTTCAATGAGATGCTTATTCTCCTCAAGATACACCATTCCTATTGTGTCTAGTCCTACAGCTAGAGAAATCTGAGCACATTTTAATAGAGACAAGTGAAAAATTTGGCCCAGGGAGAAACAGGTTATACCCCAAAAGCATTAAAATATTTTCCTAAATTATATTGGCATGAATCTAAGGGTTACATGTGAGAATATGTCATAAGGGTGTTAGAACAAGATGGATGGAATGTGACACTGAATCAGGACAAAATAGTCAACATAGGTGTTCTTATTCCAGATTTAATGTGGTAGGTTGACCAGATGAAACTTCTGTCCTAACAGTTTTTTTGGTTTATTTAATTCAATGGTGGCCCTTTTTCAGTAAGGTTGGATGAGAATTTACTAACCTAATATAAAGAAAAGGCTTAGGGATAATATAGGAATATAAAAGAGGACTTGTGAAACTTGCATAAGTACCACCTCAGCACATGTCTCAGGGGAGTCCAGGGGATATTGCCTTCACTAAGGCATGCGCCAGTATCCTTGTAAAGCTCTATAGTCGCTATCATCTAAAAAGGCTGAAGATGACAGCGGGAGGTTCTATCATGGAACAGGAATCCCTAATTTCAGTAGATCATGGGATCATAGAGTAGCAGAAGTTAAGTAGCAACTTCAAGAATCAAGATTTTTAAAATTACTATAAGGGATCCCAAGGAAGGGTTGGAAATCTGAATATCTTGCCTTGCAGGGGTCTTTCACTATGGCTACTTGATTTCTAAGCATGAAATATCCTAGGAGTAAAATATAGGGATAGATTTCTAAAGTGTTAATTAGTCAATATAGTAAATTCTAGGTAGGAATCTAGCTTGAGTATTCACAGCTTCTCACCCACTTCCCAAACCTAAGCCAATTCATTGACCTGGAGTTCTGTGATTACAAAGAAGACTAGATACTTTTGAGAAAAGACCCTACAACGTAGCCACAAGTATAAACCGTAAAACCTTTCCAAGCTTTCTCAAAACATGATTGCACACATTTAATAGGTAACTGTGCACTAGATGTAAGTTGATGCTAATTTATATAAGAACTCAAAAATTATGTTGGACCACTGTTCAAAGTAGATGACTGGGCAGTGAGTAAAAAGGTCCATCTCACAGTAGGCCAGTTGAGGGAGAAGATGTAGTGGGTAAAGTAGAGCTATGTATGTTTCCTTCCTTGTTTTATGTAGCATAGGGCAAAATAGCAATTTCCACAGCCCCTCCCTTCGAGGTAGAGTCTATTTTTCCATGTCTTGAAATGGACTGCCCTTGTGACTTCCTTTGGTCAATAGAATATGGCAGAAGTGACTGTGTGAGTCTAAACTTAGGTCTCATGAGATTTGTATCCTTCTGTTCTCTCTTTTGGAACCCTGCAACTACCACATAAAAAAGCCTCTCCTTGCCATCTGGAAGTTAAAAAACCACATGGAACACGGACAAACCATTACAGCCAAGGCCCCAGACACACAAGAGAGTCCAAAGACCAGCCATCCCAGCTGCTGACCACAGACAGATGAATGAATCCATCTGAGCCCGGAGGAATCACTGATTTGTTTCATCTTTTATTTTATCCCTATTACTTTATGTAAGGATTTTTAGTGAGATTGTAACTGAACAAGATGATTTAACATCCCCCAGAGATGGGACACAGTAAATGTTAAGACTTGAGTCTCTTGTTTATGGGGAAAAGTGCAAGAGTGACTTCATTTGGATAAAAGAATTTGACCCTGCTGGGTGGAAGCATGAGATTGTTTTTTGTTGTTGCATGGAAGTTAAAATATGTGTAGAGGAGTTTTTATGAGTGCTGGGTAGCCAAAATGGATGTCTTTATGGTGCTGAGACTAGGGATGGAATTTTGCAAATTATATTTCCCAGTTACATTTGCCAGCTGACTTCCTTTTAGATTCTACCTTCAGGATATGTAAAGAGAAGACAGAGGAAGGAACTTCCTTCCTGTTTTTCTTGTCTTTGCTAACATTGCCCAGAAGCAGCAGTTGATTCCTGCCTCCAGTATGTTATGACGTTTCTAGCAAGTCCGGGGGCATGCTCTCAGAGAAACCAGCAGCACCCTGGCAGTAGTTCCCCCCTTAGACATATGAGAAACAGCTCTGCGGAGCCCTCCTTCTAAGTTCCTAGCCTCTAGTATCCTAGCTCTTTTCTTTTTGTTCACAGGCCCAACGATGGCATTTGTTGCTCACAGTTATTAATTGCTGTGTTACCCATTCAGTCTTTAAGTTGTCCAACACTTGCCTATGTGAGGGTCCCCTCAGTTTGAAATGTCCAGTGTTGTTTCTGATTTTGTACTATGCCCTCACTGATAGAAAGCCATTGAAGGACTTTGAGATCTGGAATAATTTGTCTTGCATTTTAGTGGGATCACCCTGGTGGCTGTGTTGGAAAAGACCGAAAGGAGATATCAAACAGGAGACTATTTCAGTAGAAATATTTGAACCTGACTGTGAAAGAGTGGTTAGATTCTGTATATATTCAAAATATATTTGAAGGTATTGACAATGGGATTTGCAGAGAGACCAGGTGTAAGTTTTCAGATGAGAGGAAAAGTGTGAATTATTATCAAGGAGAGTAGAAGGCTGAATAAAGCACAGAAATTTAGTGTTAATGTCAGGTGATTAGTGATCATGAATTTTAAAGTTACACCAGTTAGCACAGCTTGTATTTTCTACAGACATGATTCTATGGTGGTTCTATTTGTTAAGGTAATAATAGCTGCTGCAACAGATTAACCCTGAAATCATAGAGGCCTAACACAATAGAAACTTATATTTCAATAAGCTAAAGTCTAATGGGTAGTGGGACATAGCAGTGGAGGTAGAAGCCGAGGTGGTGCAAATGTGACTTTCAGTGATCCTGGCTAAAGCGCAACACATGTTTTCCAAGGTTATCCTCGATGTTGACATCTAATTGTAAAATTGGGGAAGGGAGAAAATGGAGGATCTCAAGAAATTTTATTTATGCCAGGCCTGGAAGTAGTATGCAGAATTCTCACAGTTCATGGACTAAAATTCAATGCCCTAGTTCTATCTTAAGTCAACAGAGGCTGGGAAATATTGTCTAGCTTTGTGACCAGATGGAAAGGAAAATAGTTTTGGTGAACTATTAGCCAATCTCTGTGAAAGAAGAGACAAGGTCCGTCCTGCAAGCAGAAATTAGGCAAAGAGTTGGACCAGGTTTGTCATTTTGCTACAGTACCACAAAGGTGAGAGGAAGGCAAAGGTGTTCAGAGCATATGCAAGGAATGACTGTGACTGACCATAAATTTAAACTGGATAAGGAGAAAGAGAGGACACAAGGAGAGAGCAAAGATGTGAGGCTTGATGTGCTGAGGTGCCAGAGTCATGAAAGGATTGTGAGAGCCTCCATTCTAGTGGGTATTAGCTGGCAAGACAGGAGGTACTGGTTGAGAATGTATTGCTTAAATTGGAAAATTTTCATGAACTATAGTGTTTTGTTTTGTTTTGCTTTTGTTAACAAAAGCAGGACCCTGAAACTCTGAAGTTTAGTATCTGAGATAGGGGGCAAGAAAGATCACTGGGAGAGAGAGACAGTCAAGGATTTAGAGTCTATGATATTGGCAGATGAGCTACACAGATATCGAAATGTTAAAGACAGTGGCAGGTGCTGAATCTTTGAGGAATGAAGAAATGTGAAAATAAGAACAGTGGAAGATTTAGAAAGCTATTTAGTGGATCAACAGTAACCAAATTATAGGGGCGCCTGGGTGGCTCAGTCGGTTAAGTGTCCACCTTCAGCTCGGGTCATGATCTCATGGTTTGTGAGTTCGAGCCCTGCATCAGGCTCTGTGCTGACTGCTCAGAGCCTAGAGCCTGCTTCAGATTCTGTGTCTCCCTCTCCCTTTGTCTCCCCATTCACACTCTGTCTCTCTCTCAAAAATAAATAAAGGTTTAAAAAAATTTAAAAAAAACAATAGCTAAATTATGGAAAGAGTCCAAATGTCTATCAACTGATGAATTGATAAAGTAGATGTGGTATATGCATATATATATATATATATATATATATATATATATATATTTGCACACACACATATACACATACACACAATGGAATATTACTTGGCAATCAAAAAGAATGAAACCTTGCCACTTGCAACAATGTGGATGGAACTATTATGCTAAGCGAAATAAGTCAGAGAAAAACAAATACCATAGGATTTCACTCATGTGGAATTTAAGAAACAAAACAGATGAACATAAGGGAAGGGAAGGAAAAATAAGATAAAAACATAAAGGGAGGCAAACCAGAAGAGACTTTTAAATACAGAGAACAAGTGGAGGGTTGCTGGAGGGGTCTGGGGTGTGGAGATCGGCTAAATGGGTGATGGGTATTAAGGAGGGCACTTGCTGGGATGAGCACTGGGTGTTATATGTAAGTGATGAATCACTAGATTCTATTCCTGACATCACTATTGCACTATATGTTAACTAACTTGGATTTAAATAAATTTAAAAAAAAATAGTCCAGAAGAAAAATGGTGGCAGAGGATGGATGGAACTTAATTGGGAAAGGTTGATAATTCTGGGGGATGTACATGTAAGTTAGTGATAATACTCTACATGTGTGTATTATTGAAATTTTCCAAGATAAAATTTATAAAAAAGAGAAAAAAATATGTATAAAGCTATTTAGTGGGTAAAAAGTCAATATTTGATCATTGGTTATGGGCAGTGGAGATGAAGGAAGTGTCAAGAGTCAATCCCAGGTCTGTCACTTATGCAAGTGAGTGGATAGCTTAGTCATTTACAGAGGAGGAAACTCCAATGTAACTATCTCTAAGAGATTAATGATGAGTTTATTTTTGGATATATGGAATTTGAATGTTCTCTTTTGCAAATATCCAAGCGGAGATTTTTATGAGTTTGTTTGAAATATAAAGTCTAACATTCTTAAAATATTCTCATGTGTATTCCCTAGGTTTATGTCAACATAACTTAGACAACTATTGCAATCTTTTGGAGTGTAAACTATTTCTTCCTAGGTTGGGCTTTTTACATTGGGATGTATTCAGATCTTTCTATTAAAAGTCTGGACACAATAAGGATGGTAGGGATAGGTCTTGAGGAGAATCAGCACCCCACTGAAAGAAAGTTTAAAGTAGATTCAAGATTTTCATCTTTGTTAATGTCTACCCCAATATCCCTACTCTTCCTAATCAATGTCCTATTTCTTACTTAGGGCACTTGGATAGTCTGTGCCTACACCTTACATTTTGATCCTATAACTAACTAAATGTTACCAGATACTAAATGTTGAGTTTAATGTTCAGTCGTTTCTGCCCTGCCATTTACAAATAAAAATAAATACGTATATACAAAAGAATGACTTCTATTTAGGTTTACAAGAGAAGCTCTATTTGAATTGACATTGTTAAACCACTGAGTATGTTGTTTATTTATTTTTTTATATGGTCTCCAGGGCAGCCATTCTACCAAAACCAAGAAAGTGTGAAGTTTAGTTGCCAAAAAAATAGAGTTATTCAAGAAGAAAGGAGAGGTCAATAGAATTAATAGTAGCATTTATTGAGAACTTACTAGGGGCCAAGCTATGTTCTAAGAACTTCACATATTTTCATTTACTTTATTCTTACAACATACCTATGAAGTAAGTATTATTTTTATCTTGATTTTATAGAGAAAGAGACTGAGGCACAGAGAGATTTCTTTTTTAACTAATTGCTTTCAGTCCCAGCTTGTAATTGGCAGATCTGGGAATCTATCCCAGCCTGTTTGACTCCAGAGCCCACAGTTTTAACAACTACTTTATACTAACTTCTAACCAAAGTGGTCATAACTACACAGAGAAAAGTAGGCCATGAAACACAACATTGATTTTTGGATTTAGTAGCATGAAGGTCATTGTTGATAATAGTGAGAGCTGTTTCAGAGTATGTTGAGAAGAGAATGGGAAGGTAAGAAGAGGATATAATGAAGGTTCTCAACTGTGTCAAGAAAGTTGGCTGTCAAGCTCAGGATAGGAAGAGAGATAAGATGATACAAGTAAAACAGGGTCAAGGAAGGTTTTATTTTTGTTTACGTTTTGGGGTATTTTTTTGTTTTGTTTTTAAGATGAAAAGAACTCTTCAAATATTTATGGGAAGGATCTGTTTGAAAGAAGGAGGTTGATTTCATAGGAGAACGATGGGATAAGAAACAGTGCATGCTTCCTGGGAAAGTGAGAGGAAACTGAATCTAGGGCACTGGTGGAAGGAGGGACCTTAAACAGGATCAAGGACAATACTTCTGTTTGGATGGGAGGGGAGGAGAAGTGGATAGGTGCAAATGCAATTAGGTTTATAGGTTGAGTGGTTGGGAAATAATGGTGTGCCCATCTGATAGCTCCTATTTTTCTTGTCTAGGAAGTAAATTCACCTGCGCTTGAAAAACGATGAGTCTGATGTGATGTAAATAGAGTCTGAGAAAACTATAGAATGTGTGAATAATTGAGGCCAGTGAGAGATTTGGTAATGACCTAGATGAAGTTGGTGATGATAAATTCATAGTGTTACTTTGCTCTGTTTGTTATTTCTTCCGGTATCATTCGCTGCCCAAGACACAGAAAATGGATTCCTTTAGAATTTAGTTTTGCTCAATGAATGCAATGAAAAAAAAAAAAGGAAGGAATTGGGGTTTACAAGGAAAAAAAGAGTAATTTAAATAGTGGACCATGGAATCTAAACTAAACAGGAAGGCAGAAAAGATAAGGATTATGGTTATGGTTATGGTCATGGTCATGATTGGAGGTGGGGTTGGGATAAAGTAAGGGTAGGGTAGAGTGTGGAAGGGTCAAAGGACTGAAGGCCCTGCAAAGGTTGATGAATGGTCATCATAGATTTAGCTGAAAAATAAACTTATTATTAGCTTCAGGCTATGGCCTTGTCAAAATTATGGCTTTAAGAACGGATGTCAGAATGAAGTAGAAGAGAACTTTGGAAACAAGTAATTAGAGTCCTAAATGGGTTGGCCATGGACCTGGAAATCTTACAGGATAATAGCAGAAATCTAGGGCAGAGGGGCAGTCCATTCGTGACTCAGATGTCAAGGTGTTCAGTGAATCATGAGGAATTATTGAGTGGCTGATAGGTGCTACCTGTAAAGTATGTGAGTGTGTGCTATGACTAAGTGGCGAGCCTCAGAGCAGTAGGAGCCCTCACTGGACAGTGGGAAAAGCAAATGTCTGAAATCTGCTAACATTACTGCTTGATGTCTAATATATGGAGATGACAGAAAAATAAAAGTTACATCTTGAGACCTATAAGTGAAACTGAGTTCTCAAGAGAGCCAGGATCGAGTTGAAGCAGAGGTGGGAGGAATGTTCTAAAAAGAAGCTGATGTTGTAGGCGGACTTTTATGTTATGAAGTAGATCTTTTAGGGGGAACTTTTGTATGGGTGGGGAGAAAGGAAGAGGAGGAGGGGCTAGAAGAAATTGTCTCAGGAAGATAAACAGCATAATGCGGTAGGAAATAGATTGTTTTTTGCAGTAGGTTATAAATTCTTTTAAAGAGGTCATTGAAACTTTGAATACTGGATAAATTAAATAGGAATTAAGAGCCTGGGAATTCAATAATTTAGTCGTGACAGTCTCTAAAGTGTGCAGAATTGACGGATTGATAGTTCTTGGCTCACCTAACTTGAGGCAATGTTGGTTCAGCCACAGGAATCTTTGAGCAGAACACAGGGATTAGGTGGTGTAATGGCCCCATCTCTATAAACCCAGCATGTTTATTATTCATCTAAATATTTATTACTTTGACTATAATCTGTTATTGCATGTATCATTTTGCATTGCCTTTGTTTATTTACAAACCTCCCCTGTTAAACTCTGGGTTCCCAGAGGCAAAAACTGAGTCTATGTTTTTATCCTTAACACTTGGTTTAGTGCCTGTTCAATAAATATTTGATCCAATGACTTTAAACACACTATTTCTAGTCCAAGTTCATTGCACTGTCTACTAACCAATATAGTTTATCAATGCTATGCATTGCTTTGGTAGTTCATGATTACTTTCAAAAATTTTTCAAGTCTAGATATCTAGAGAGGTTGGATACAAACAAGAGGAAGAATGTGGAAGCATTAGTTTGTATACGGATCAGTGATAAGACAGAGAGGAAACCAATTAGCATTCTTTTCATTATCAGTTGTTTTCAATTGTGCTATGATGACCTGGATAGGATTTCCCATAAGAACTGAGTAGTGAAAAATAAATAAAAGAGGAATAAGTCAATGCTTAACTGAATTTGAAACCGAAGTAATTAGCCTGAAAAAATTATTTCAAAAATAAATGGCTTACTGGATTCTAGTTGATTATTTCTAGCTGATATTTTACGAGGAAATACCCTCCCTCATTTGCATCATCAGATATTATGGCCAAACTTTCTTCAAACGAGTTAAATCTCATTCACTATAACAAAATTCAATCAGAGCCTTAAGTTTTTAATGATCCCTAGTTATAATTTACATCTTTCCTTATGAGTGAAAATTTTCTTTCCTTTTCTAGAATTCTGAACCTTTTTTATACTAGTTAGATTGTAATTCCGGACCACAGGCTTCACAAAGGATTTTTTTTTAATTTTTTTAATCTTTATTTATTGTTGAGAAAGAGAGAGAGAGAGAGCATAGGAGGAGCAGAGAGAGAGAGGGAGACACAGACTCTGAAGCAGGGTCCAGGCTCTGAGCTATCAGCACAGAGCCCAACGTGGGGCTCGAACTCACGAACTGCGAGTCCATGACCTGAACCAAAGTCAGTCGCTTAACCGACTGAGCCACCCAGGTGTCCCTAAGATGTTTCAAAACAGCAGACAGTGTGAAGTTTCATCAAATATAGCTCTTATCAAATATAGTGCTTGCCAAATTCCGGTGGTGAAACATGTAATAGTCTTTCAGGGAGAAGCAGAATAGCATTTTCATAAGATGAAGTTCTAAGCTGATCTCTGACATAATTATACTTCTCTTTTTAATCAATCATAGATTTTGATGTTAAGGTCTTAATAATACTGTGATAAACTTATTATTATAATTACCACTTTTCAAGTGCCTACTCTATGTTGGATGATTGACAGTATCTCACATTATCCTAAAAACAATCCAGAAAAGTTTTCTTTACAGCTCTGAAATTACAGACGATAAAGCAGGCTCAGAAAATTTAAATTATTTGCAGTCACAAAATTTTTAAGAGAGCACCTGAGATTTAAGACCAGAGTTACTAATTCCCCATCCCAGGCTCTTTGTACTATATCACATTACCTCCCATACCAGACCATAGTTACCAGCGTTTCCTTCAGAATGGAGGCAAATGTGTAATACACACACGTGAATGACAGTAGGCACATGGCCAGCATATGGGAGGCGTAAGACCCAGTTGAATGAGAACTAAGCAGTGATTCTAATGAAAAATCTAAATTTTCTGTCTTCAATTCCATGTTGAGCTTTATTATTTTTCATTTTAATGAAGAAAACTTATTTTCCATAGAAAGATTTTTCATTTCATGTAGCTTTATGATACAGGTACAAATTTTAAAATGAAAATAAATAGTAGAAGAATGTTTCACTCAAGTAAGAAACATTATTTCATCTTCATAGTAAGGCTGCTAAACCAGAAACTTTATCTTCAGCTGGGATTATCTTTTCCACTGAAAGAACAAGGCCATGATTTTAATGTTGGCCAAGATGTCTATACTTGATAAAAGTAAGCAGTTTATCGCTTTATCACTTATATAACTTTGAAACACAGCAGGCATATTCTTTGTTGAGCCATTTTATTAATTACTGGTAAATTGAACTACAGACAGTATTTTACTTGCAATTCCAAAATCCAAAACACTTTAAAAGCTGAAAGTTTTGAATGAATGGGGTACTAGAACTTATTTGGCTTATACACATGCCTTAAACTGACATTAACCTCCTTTATATGAATTTTCACGTGCTTCACTACAAAAATATTAACACTTCAACGGATGCTGCACCTAGTATGTAACATATGGTATATACACCACATTACTGTTCTAAAATCCAAACAATTTTGAATACCAAAACACATCTGGCCCCAAGAGTTTTGGAGAATGACCTTTCAAACCATGCATTTCTCTTTCATGTTCAGCTCTGTTGCAATTCTATAAAAGCTACCCTAAGTTTATATAGTAAAGTTTCACTAGCTCAATATATTTTAAATTAGCCTGAAGCATAGGACATATTTTGTAATTAATTTGTTAATGTGTGAATAAGTGGACTCCCAAGGAGAGGGCACCCACTCTCTGAGGAGGCCAATATGGTGTTTTTTCTGTGAAGTTGTAAAAGTTCAACACTCCAGATATAGGACATCCCCATCACACCAACAAGTCTCTCCAAGCCCTTTTTCAGTGAATCCCCTTTCCACTGGCAGCATGGCCAACCATTTGGCTACTAGAGAGTAGAATTATACAATATGGGCTCTTTTCCGCCTTGCTTTTTTCACTCAGGTTGAAGATTTGGGGGTTCATCATCTTCCTTCAGGTATCAGTAGTTTGTTTCTTTTTACTGTTGAGGAGTAGTCCAGCATATGAATATTTCATGATTTGTGTTTCTGTTTACCTGTTGGTGGACATCTGGGTTGTTTTTTTTTTTTTACATTAGGGCTATTTTGAGTAAAGTTGCTATAAACATTCATGTACAAGTGTTTTGAGGGCATATATTTTCATTTTTTCCTGGGTAAACATCTAGGAGTGAAATCTATGTGTCCAAACAAAAAGGGTATATATAACTGTAAGAAATTGCCAAACTGTTTTCCCAAGTTGTTTACCATTTTACACGCCTACTAACAGTATATCAGAGTTCCAGTTGGTAACCATATTCAACACAAGTGTTATTAAGGTTTCATTTCAGTGTGTGTGTGTGTGTGTGTGTGTGTGTGTGTGTATTTTTTTTATTTTTTAATGGTTATTTTTGAGAGAGAGAGACAGAGACAGAGTGCAAATGGGGGAAGGGCAGAGAGAGAGGGAAACACAGAATCTGGAGCAGGCTCCAGGCTCTGAGCTGTCAGCACAGAACCCAACACAGGGTTTGAACCCATGAGCCGTGAGATCATGACCTGAGCTGAAGTTGGACGCTCAACCGACTGAGTCGCCCAGGCATCCGTGTTTGTTTGTTTTTAATAATTTCAGCTGTCTAATGGGTATGTAGTAGTATCTTATGATGGTTTTAATTTGCATTTCCCTGATGATTTAATGAAGTTCAACATCTGTTTCTGAGCTTATTAGCCATTTGTATGTCTACTTGTGAAGTGTTTGTTCAAATATTACTCCCCTTGTTTGGTCATCTTATTGTTGAATTATGAGAGTTCTTTCTGTATTCTGGATTCAAGTCCTTTATTAAACAGACACATGTGTTGTGAACATTTCTTTCAGCCTGTGACTTGGCTTTCATTTTCAATAATGTCTTTTGCTGAGCAGATGTTTTACTTTAATTAAGTCCAATTAAAATTTTTTGTGTACTTCATGCTTTTTTTTTTGTCCTAAGAAGTCTTTGCCTACCCTAATGCTGCAAAGATTTTCTTTGATTATAACTGTTCAAAAATAATACTAACTCTCCTTTTTTAAAAAAATATATTTATTTTATTTTTGAGAGAGAGAGAGAGAGAGAGAGAAAGAGAGGAGAGCATGAGCAGGGGAAAGACAGAGAGAGAGAAGGAGGCAGAGGATTCAGATGATGTGGAGCTCTAACTAATGAACCTTGAGATCATGACCTGAGCCGAAGTCAGACATTTAATTGACGGAGCCACCCAGGTTCCCCCCAGCTCTCCTTATGCTTTTGCTTTTTTTTTTTTTAATTTTTAATGTCAATTTATTTTTGAGAGAGAGAGAGCGCACGAGCAAGCCCGCAAGTGAGGGGGTGGGAGTCAGAGAGAGAGAGGAGACATAGAATCTGAAACAGGCTCCAGGCTCTGAGCTGTCAGCACAGAGCCTGAGGTGGGGCTCGAACTCTCAAACTGTGAATCATGACCTGAGCCACAGTCAGACGATTAACCGACTGAGCCACCTAGGTGCCACTGCTTTTCCTTTTTTGAGTGAGAAGTTGGGCCAGATAAATGTTAAACTCCTTCTTAACTAGTACTTTTTTAAAAATTAGTTCCTGAGATTTTCTATGAAAATCTATTTCTATGTATTAGTAATTTTTCTAAATAATATAGATAGATCAGAAGTCAATATTTATAGTTCTTAGTGAATATGCACTATATTAAGAGAAATAAAAGAAGCAGAGGTCAAGGGTGTATGTGTTAAGTGCCTCAAGAACAATATAACCATATTTTTGAAGATGTCCTAGGCACCAGAGGATCACTGCTGACTGAGCAAGGAAAGCTTGATGGAAAAGGCAGCACTCAACCCGGGCTGTAGGTGATGGCAGAATTTTGATGAACATGATGAAGATAAGGCATCAAATATGGCATGGCATAAACAGGAGCACAGAGGTAATTTTTTAAAAAATAGAGAGTGTTCAGGCCATAGTGGGCCATGCAGTTTGTCTGGAGACTAGTTCCATTTTAGGTGGATAATGAGACCCAAGACTGGAAAAGTAATTCGGAGGCTTTTCCAGATGGTTCATAGTGTGTCAAGTGCTGCTTACCTAAGTCGTTCTGGATTCTTTCTGAAGGACACCCATGGATGATTTCAGGGTGGTTTCTAGAGTCAAAGGGGTGCTCTAGAAAGGTTTTCACGTACCTTTGGTGACAGTTGTTCAAGGGGCAAATACACTGAAGAGAGAGACACAATTTAGGACTGTAAAGGACTGGCCTTTACTGTTAGTACTATATTTCTCCTTTACTTATTTTCACACATTCATATTCTGTCTCTCCATTGTGATTATGAGAGATTCTGTGTTTCTGTGTTTGTTTGTTTTTTAAGGACATGGCTGGGACTTACTCCTCTTTTCATATTCTTTAGCCTGTAGAGTAAATCACACAGAAGTGTGGATTGATACACAGGTAGCCAAAGAGAGTGTAGGAGGATGGCAGACAGAAAATAGAAACTGCCAGTTCCAGGGAAATATTAATCCTGGTCTCATAACCACCATTGCCTTACAGACATATATCGTGTTGTATCAAAATCTCAGTTGTTTAGAAACCAGTTTTGCTTCTGGCCATGTAAACATAGGAAGGTAACATTTACCCTAACTCGCTCAAATTCGCTTTCACTATCTATGAAATGAGAGGTTTAAATGAAATAATTATTAGGGTGCCTTTTATCTCTGAACCTTTAAACACTGGTACAAAATCAATGTGTTATTTCTTTCTTAAAAATTATTTATGTAGGGGGCTTAAACGTGGTCATTTGTGTTCTAAAAAAAAAAAAAAAAAAAAAAAAAAAAAAGTTATCCCAGACATAGAATTTAGAATAAGCAATATAGTAAATCACTGAATTTAGTATGTAAAGGGTATTTATTCCTTATTTGGTGATGGAGTGATTTTTGTAAGCATTTCTTAGGCTTAATTACATGTTAGCTTTTATCATATGGTACATTGATCAAATATAATATGATCGTTGTACCAAGGTTTTAAATTCTCTATTTCCTTCTAAGTGACTAAAAACATGCATCTTGCTTGTGGATTTAGAAGATAGTGCTTACCACATATTACTTTCCCACTAGGATCCTCAACCCATCAACATGAAGGAAAGAAAGGAAGAAGAGAAGGAAAAAAGGAAGGACGAAAGGTGGACCGCTGGTCCACAGGGTATTTTAGGGTTGAGAAGGAGGAAAGGACAAAACACAACCCTGCTAGAGCCCCTAAAAACTGGAAGAGAACTATGCTTTCATTCACTGCCCCCACTATTACTTTTCTGTAAGCCTTGAGAGTTACATCCCTCAGCTGGAGAAACTGATTTAGCGTTTAGTTAATAAAATAATTTTTCCAGAAATATATATCATGAGAAATGTTAGAAGCTACAACATTTATGTTAAAAGGAAAGCTGGGTAATACAAAAATATGAGAGAATCTCATGTATGTATATGGTAAAATGATGGAATTTTAATATGTAACTCATTTGCACATTTCTGAATACCATTACCCAAGGAGTTATGTTGAACTTTATTAATTTCATAGCAAAATATATATTCTGTTGTGCATAAAATAATTGCCAAGCTGATTGCTTAATGATTTATACAAATTAGCTTTTATCTTAAACTTAAGAAATTCTAAACTTTCAACACTTCAAGCATTTTATTTTGCTTTTGATAGAGAAAGAGAAATAAGAAACTCTCCAGAGAAAATTTCTGTGCAAGCAAAATGTGTTCCAAAAAGGCTTGTGAAACTCTATTTGATATTGTTATCTACTAAGAGAGAGAATGAAATTATCATTTGATAAAGCCCAAAGAAAACTTGATGGTCTCAGATCAAGTGAGTGATCTTTGCAGAGGAAAAGTACTTCACAGAAGCCGGAAACTGGGATACCAAAGGGAGGAAACTGGTACTAGAATATTTCACTTAATGACTGTATGACAAGTCCATCACAGGTCATTATTTATAGGTCATTTTCCTGTCAATTGTAGGAATCCTGGCCTTAATCATTTGTGTCAACACACACTTCCGTATAAAAACTTCCAACATGATACAGATAATTCTGAGAAACACGATATGTGTTCTGACAATTTTGTGCTTTCCTTTTGACTCTGAATTTGCCAAGATATTTCCTGTTAACTCCTTGGCATGAGTGTTTTTAAGTGTCTGTTACTAATGCCAGCCCTGGGTGTCATGCTGGGAAAATCCAGTGTTTGAAAGGAAAATTACAAAGCATTGTGGTCAGCGTTAAATTTAAAGGAACATCACTAATACTTGTAGAGACACTTTCACAGTTACGTAAACCATTATTTTTGACAGAATTTCTTTTTTACCATCTTTACTGAGGTATAATTAATATACAAAGAACTGCACATGTTTAATGTGTACAATTGGATGAGTTTGGACACATGCAAACACCTACAATACCATCACCACAATCAAGGTAAAGATCTATCCAACACCTCCCAAAGTTTCCTTATGTCCCTTTGTTTTGTTTTTGTTTTGTTTTATTTCTACCTTCTTAACACATTTTTAAGTGTATAATACCATATTGTTAACTCTAAGCAACAGACCTCTAGAATTTATTCATCTAGCATAACTTAAACATTATACCCATTGAACAACTCTTCATTTCTTCTATCTGGAGCCCCTGGCAACTGTCATTGCATCCTCTGCTACTACCAGTTTGATATAGTCTCACTTGTCTATTTTTGGCTCTTGTTGCCTCTACTTTTGGTGTCATATCCAAGAAATCATTTTTGAAATCAGTGTCAAGAAATTCCCCTTCCCCTCCCATGTTTTCTTCTAGCAGTTTTAAGTTTCAGATCTTACATTAAGTCTTTAATCAATTTGGAGTTGGGGGTTTTTGTGTGTGTATGGTGTAAGATGATCCAATTTCATTCTTTTGCATAGGGATATTCAGTTTTGTTAACACTATTTGTTAAAGAGACTATCCTTTCCCCATTGTGTATTCTCAGCATGTTATCAAAGATCATTTGACTGTACATGTGTGGATTGATTTGGGGCTCTCTATTCTATTACCATGATCCATATTTATGCCTTTTTGCAAATGCCATACTGTTTTAATTACTGTTGTTTTGCAACATCTTTTGAAATCTGGAAGTAGGGTGTTTCTAGCTTTCTTCTTTATCAAGATTGTTTGGGCTATTCTGTTTTTTTTGTGTGTGTGTGGTTCTATATGAATTTTAGGATTTTTTTTTCTATATCTGTGAAATAAAATAAAATCCATGTAGAGTTTGATGGGGATGACATTGAATCAGTATTATGAGCCTGTTAACAATATCAAGTCTTCAAATCCATGAACAGGATGTCTTTCCATTTATTTGTACCTCCTTTAATTTCTTTTGTCAATGTTTTATAGTTTTCAGTGTCCAAGTCTTTCTCTTCCTTGGTTAAGTTTATTCTTAGGTATTTTGTTCTGTTTGCTGCTATTGTCAATAAAAGTTTTTTTCTTAATTTTTTTCACCTGGTTTCTTCTTTGTGTATGGAAATACAGCTGACTTTTGTATGTTGATTATTTGTATCCTACAACTTTACTGAATTTGTGTATTAATTCTAACAGTTGGGGTTTTTGTGTGTGTGTGTGTGTGGTGTCTTTAGGGTTTTCTACATATAAGATTATATCATCTACAAATTGAGATAATTTTACTTCTTCCTTTCTGGTTTCAATGTCTTTATGTTTCTTGCCTAATTATTCTGCTGAGGACTTCCAGTACTATATTGAATAGACATGACAAAAGTGAGCATCCTTACCTTGTTCCTGATCTTAGAGGAAAAGTTTTCAGTTTGTTGCTGTTGAGTATGATATCAGCTGTGGATTTATAATATATGTCCTTTATTATGTTGAGGTATATTCCTTCTATACTCAATTTGCCGAGAGGTATTATCATGAAAAGATGCCACATTTTGGCAGATTCTTTCTTTCTTTCTCTTTCTTTCTTTCTTTCTTTCTTTCTTTCTTTCTTTCTTTCTTTCCTTTGCATCTGTTGAGATGATCATGATCCCCCCACCACCATCATTCTGTTTTGTGGTGAATCACCTATATCAATTTGTATGTGTTGAACCAACCTTGCATCCTAGGTGGGGATTAGATATCTCCCACCTAATCACAGTGTATTTGCTGTCGATTTCAGTTTGCTAGTATTTTTGTTGAGTACTTTTGCATCTATATTCATTAGGGATACTGGCCTATAGTGTTTTTTTTTCCTTGTAGTCTGGATTGGTGTCAGAGTAATACTAGCCTCATAAGATGATTTTGGAAGTATTCCCTCCTTCTCAATTATTTAGAAGTGTTTGAGAAGGATCCTTTCTTAGATGATCGTAGAATTCCTCAATGAAGTCTAGGCCTAGGCTTTTCTTTGTGAGAAGGTTTTGATTGTTAACTCAATCTCTATACTGGTCTGTTCGAGTTTTCTTTTTCTTCATGACTGAGTCTTGGTAAATTGTATGTACCCAGGAATTTATCCATTTCTTCTAAGTTATCCAATTTGTTGGCCTACAATTTTTCACAGCAGTTTCTTATGACCCTTTTTATTTCTGTTGCATCAGTTGTAATGTCTTCTGTTTCATTTCTGGCTTTTTAAATTTGAGTCTTCTTTATTTTTTTTTTTCTTAGTCCATCTGAAGGTTTGCCAAATTTTTTTGATCTTTTCAAAAACACCCAAGTCTTAGTTTTGTTGATATTCTTTTGCATTTTTTCCTAGTCTTTGTTTTATTTCTGTTCTTCATTATTTCCTTCCTTATGCTAACTTTGCACTTAGTTTGTTCCTTTTTTTCTAGTTCCCCAAGGTATGAGTTTAAGTTGCTTATTTGAGATCTTTCTTCTTTTTAATGTGGGCATTTATTGCTATAAATTTCTCTCTTAGTACTGCCTAACCACATCCCACAAGTTTTGATCTATTTATTGTGTTTTCATTTTCATTTGTCTCAAGATATGTTCTGATTTTCCTTTTGATTTCTTCTTGGGTCCATTGGTTGTTTAGGAGTATGTTATTTACTTTCTATGCATGCATGGAATTTCCAATTTTTTTTTCTGTTATCGATCTCTAGTTTTATACCGTTATGGTATAGAAAAGAAATTTGGTGTAATATTTATCTTCTTACATTTGTTAAGACCTTGTTGTGGCCTGACATGGAGTCTATCCTGGAAAATGTCCTATGTACATGCATGGGGAAAATATGCATTCTGTTGCTGTTGAGTGGGATGTTCTGCATATGTTTCTTATGTCTATTGGATCTATAGTGTTCAAATCTGTTGTTTCCTTATTGATTTTTTTTTTTGTCTGGATGTTCTATCCATTTTTAAAACTGTGATATTAAAGTAACCTATTGCTATTGCACTGCTGTCTATTTCTCCCTCCAGTTTTGTTAATATTTGCTTTATATTTTTATGTGCTCTAGCATTGGGTACTGATATAATTGTTAGATCTTCCTAATGAATTGGAGTATATACTTATATATCATTTATATCTTTTATTACTTTATAATGTCCTGCTTTGTCCCATGTGACAGTGTTTGACTTAAAGCCTATTTTGTCTTATATAAATATAGCCACCCTGCTCTCTTTTGGTTACCATTTGCATGGAATATCATTTTCCATCCCTTCACTTCCAGTCTATGTGTACCTTAAATCTATAAGTGAATCTTTTGTAGGCAGCATACAATTTGGTCTTGTTTTATTATCCATTTATCTATCCCATGTCTTGTGATTGAAGAATTTAGTCCATTTCTTTTTAAAATAAGTAAGACTTTTGCAATAAGAAAAGACTACTATTGCAATTTTGTTAATGGTTTTATGTGTGGTTTGTGGTGCTTGTATACCTCTTTTCTTCTCTTGTTTTCCTTTGTGTTTTGTTGATTTTTTTGTAACAATGTTCTTTGATTCCTTTCTCTTTTCTTTTGGGTATCATACATATAAGTAATACCATGAGGTATAAATGGTTACCATAAAGATTATATAAAACATCTTATAGTTATTACAGTCTACTTTAATTTTTTTTTTAATTTTATTTATTTTTGACAGAGGGAGAGACAGAGCATGAGTGGGAGAGGGGTAGAGAGAGAGGGAGACACAGAATCTGAAGCAGGCTCCAGGCTCCTAGCTGTCAGCACAGAGCCCGACACAGGGCTTGAACTCACAGACCATAAGATCGTGACCTGAGCTGAAGTCGGACACTCAACGTACTCAGCCACCCAGGCGCCCCGAGTCTACTTTAAACCCATAATTCAATTGAATCACATACTAAAAGTTAACATTTTACTTCGTCCACACACGCTTTATGTTACTGACAACACAGTTTGCATCTTTTCATATTTTGAATCCAATACAAATTTTTATAGTCATGTTCTTAATTTTGTATCTCATAACTTCTATTCTAAAATTGAAAGTAATTCACACTATTATTGCAATATTGTGTATTCGTTTATATTCTTACCTTTATACTTTTGTGTTTTCATGTTACTAGTTAGCATCCCTTCACTGCAGCTTGAGGAACTCCTGTGCCATTATTGTAAATCAGGCCTAGTGGTAATGTACTTCCTCAGCTTTTGTTTGCAAATGTCTTTATCTCTCCTTAATGTTTGGAGGACAGTTTTGCCAGGCATAGTATTTCTGACTGGCAGTTTTTTCTTTTAGTACTATGACCATATCATTCCACTTCCTTCTGTGCTGCAAAGTTACTGCTTCCTCTAAGGAAGAAATTACAGACAGGGTGGATCTCTCTCTTAGCACCGAGCTGTATAAGCTAGGGGGAGGGGTTGACCTGAGCAAAGTGAAACTGCTTTACTTAACCATTTCAAGGTGCTTTTTCTAAATTTTGTTCTCACTTGAGGTATTGTAACTTCTTGACTAGATTCTGGAGTTCTTATTATTATTGTTATATCTATGGGGTAACGAGGCCTGGGACGTCCTATTCTGCTATCTTGCTGACATCGTAGTCCAAATTACTGGAAGTTTTCTTTCCTTGCCTTTTTTCCTTCTGTGGACATGCCTATTCCCATTCAGCAATTATTTCATGAAAGAGATAAAACTATTGCACTGCTATGTGTCATGAGCTTTCACTATAGGCATCAAGATATCTCTTGAAAGCAACAGCAACACAATTTTCTGTATGATCAAGGTGGTTAGTACTCTAAAAAGTCAATGTATTTCATTTAGCTATGTTAGGTATTTGGAAAAGGCTGCTTCAGATGATAAAAAAAGGGAGTTCCTCAAAGTAAGTTATCTTTAGATAAAACTATAGACCTTCATCTGCAAAGAATTCACACAATTTCATTTTTCTATATTATAATCACTCAAATTAAAAATTTAATGGGAGTAGTAATCTTTCCCAGTGATGCTTTTGAAATTTATTTTTAAGATCCATAAGAAAAGAGATAAGGAACTCTTCCTGGTTCCTGCCCTGTCTGGCCTGAGGGGCTGAGGGTGCGGGTGGTGGATCAGTTAGCAATTCAAAGAAAATTCTCATTCTAGGATAAACTAGATTGAAATTTTATTATCAATATAATATTTTCTAACAGAGAAATTGATAGGATTATAAGTGATTATGTCAACTAGAAAAGTCTAGTTTTCAAATTAACATAATAGTTTACAAACAAAATAAGATATAGATACATTATGGAAGTCATTTATAAATCAAGAACTTTTTTGAAAAAAGAATTGCCACTTCAGTGGAGGAAACAAAGAAGTCAAAGAACAAGGAGATAAATATTTTCACATAAATTTAATAATTTATGAAGCACAAAATACGAAAGAGCCCTAACTGGCCAGCTCATGATAGAAATTAATTAATTTCATAAAAATATAATGTAATTTTTTATAAGACCCCTCAATTAGAACTGCAGAAAAAATTAATCAGAATAATCCATGAGGATTAATTAAATAATCTAAAGATAAAATTGACATAGGATACAAGGTTGTAACTGTAATCTAACCGAATGATTAATTGGTTGATCAGAAGTACCAAATGTCTTTGCTGGCACCAACATTGTGAAAACTACTCTGGGATTTAAAAATTATTAGGCAAATAATCTTAAATATCTTAGAATAGGAATTCAAATTCATTAAGCATGCATTAAATATATACTAAATGGTAAGCACTGTACTAGCTGTGGAATACATGGATGAGTAAGAAGTGGTCCTCATCATGGAAGAATTAATGACACAGTTGAGGAACTAAATACAATGCAATAGGAAGCTTTCATAATAATAGCAAAGAGGGAAAAAAGATATGAGAGGAATTTCCCAGAAAAAGCTGACGGGTCTCAGTGACTCTAGATCCGTGTTTCTCAACCTTAAATTTTATGTGCTCATTTAATTTCATTTGTAAATTCCAAATGTATCAAATAATATAACAAAAATTAAAGCAATGGCAATTTTAAAGTGCCCTTACACAAATTACACTTATACTTCTTGAGATTTTGGTATGTCTTCCACAGAATAATGCCCTTTGCTCAAGAACCATTGCACTAGATTCAGACTAGATTTGAACAGATAAAGAAAAGAATTAAGATATGGAGTATGCTGAAACATAAATTAATCTTATGTGCGAAAATGGATCTCTATTCGCCAGTATCACCTACCTCAAAACCACAGTCTAAAGAGCTTCTTTATCCCAAAAGTTAGAGGTTGGGTTGTAGGCAAATATTTGACAAGTAGGGTTCCTTGATATTATGATGTCTTTTGGCTGTAGCAACCCTCAACCTCAAATGATTTCTGCAGCATGCTGAGTACTCAACAACTTTCTGTCATTGAACAGATTTTTTTTATTATATGATATTTATTGTCAAATTAGTTTCCATACAACACCCAGTGGAACAGATTTTAAATTAATATCATCCCCGTTTGCAAATCTGACATTGTAACCACAACAGGAAGGCTTTACCTGGTAACCCACATGGACAGGACATTTTTCAGGAGTCTGTGAAACACTTGTCCCATCTAGCTTCAGTAGGTATATTCGTTTCTTATTGCTGCTGTAACAAATTACCACAGACTTAGGGGCTTATTACCTTACAACTTTATTATCTTACAACTCTGGAGGTCCAAAGTCCAACATGAGTCTTAGGGGGCTAGAATCAAGGTGTTCACATGGCTGGTTACTTCTGGAGCCTTCAGGGTAGAATCTGTTCATTGCCTTTTCCAGCTTTTAGAAGCTGCTGACAAACCTTGGCTCATGACCACATCACTTCAACCTCTGCTTGTGTTGTTGTATCACCTTCTCTTCTGACTCTGACTTCTCCTGCATCCTTTTTATCAGGACCCTTATGATTATAGTGGGCTTACCCGGATAATGAAGGATAACCTCCCAATCTCAAGGTATTTAACTTAATCACATCTGCAGACTACCTTTTGTCATGTAGGTTAACATATTCACAGGGTCAGGGTATTAGGCTATGGACATTCTTTATGGGCCATTATCTTATCTACCATAGCAGATGACTACAAACATTCCTTTATACTCTGTCTTGAGTTGAATTTTAAAGAAGTCTTTCTCTGAGAGAGGATCTTGCCTTTGGAGGAGGAAGGATGTGGAGAAGGTAAGATGCTATTTGGCCCATGTCACTTTAGTCTCCTAAAGACAGTACCACCGTGCCCCCAAATCTCTGACCAGGGCTGTCGGCAAGATAGTTTCCAATTTTATTTTTGCAATTTTCTCTAATTATGAATGTTCCTGAGAAACACAGTTTAATATCTAAGTTAAATATAGAGTGGTCTTGACTTCTTACAAAACAAAAGCAAAAAAAAAAAAAAACCTCTTAAGTTGATTAGCTGGACGTTTCATCAGAACTTTTGGTTTAAATAAAATGTAAATCAGTAAGTTCTCTTGCTTAGGAACGGCTTTACACCGTCTATAGCTACTTGAAAGATTACCTGAAAAATATTAGGCTTGAAGGCTCATGAACTTTATTGTAACAATAGGCAAAGGTTTACTTCACATAGTGCTTTGTACTATTGAGAAAGAGAACAGTGACGTCAGTACTGTGAATTATGTATTAACAGCTGACTTCAATTTTAAAAGTCATAATTAATGTGCTTCAAATCAAAGAAAACCTTCCAAAGAACTCGTTTAAACTTGTTAATAAAAAGAACAAAACGCAAGTTCTGCTCTTCTCAGTATTATCAGAATTTAGATTAACCTCTCCAGAGGAAGTGGTGGAAACAGGTAGGACAAATGTTCCCAAAGAAAGAATGACTCATCTGGAAGTTTATAATTAAAATCTGGGCCAGGCATATGAAACACTCTTACCAAAGCAAGCTCAAGAGCAGACGTTTTCTTCAGAGCAATAGACTGCACAACATTGCCACGTAAAAAGTACCTTTTCTTGTAAAAAGGATGAATATAACAATCTTTCATTCACAATATCTTTAAGAATGTTTCCATTTAGTTGATTTTTAGGTAGAAAAAGAAGCCAGATGCACTGCAAAAGGAGGCAACAGATTCACTGAGGCCATCAGTTGGTCAACATTTAATAAATGTCATCATTCATTAATTAAACAAATAATTACTGAGCACTTAACACATGCCAAGCAGTGTTCGAGTTATAAAGATAAACAAGAGAGGAAAAAGACTCACCCTCATGGGGCTTACACTGAGTGGGGATTTTGACAATCATACCTAAATAGCAATTAATACCTAAATAACAAATTAATATTTATATTACTATCTTATGAGAAATTGTTACATGTACAGTGTTTTGTATACATTGAAAGAAATTAAAGCAAATTAAGCAGATAGGTTGTGATGGATGGTGTGAGGGTATTTTAGATAGAGTGGTCTGGAAAGACTTTTCTGAGGAAGCGACATTTGTCCAGGGACCAGAACCTGGACCTGAAGGAAGTGAAGCCATCAGCCATGTAAAGATTAGGAGAAAGGACATTCCAAGCAGAAGGGACAACAGAGTGAAGCAAGCTTCTGATGTGGGAAGGAGTTTGACATAATCAAGAAAGAGTGAAGCCAATGTGGTTGGCCAGAGTCAGCAAGAGGGAGAGTGGTAGGAGGAAGGAAGTTCTGTATAGCCTAAGACTATGGGGTTTAAGTTTATTCTGAGGACAATGCAAAAGCTTTGGAGTGTTTTCAGCAGGGAAATAACATGTCAAAGGTTCACTCTAGTGAACTATAGTGAATGACATGGTGGAAGATGTGGGACGCAAGAGTAGAAGCAAAAAGACAAGATAGATACTGTACCAGGTGCAAAACAGTAGTTATGTGGACCAGGAGGTGGTATTGGAGTGTGAAGAGGGATTGAAGTTCTTTTTTTTCTGTGGGGTGGGGGAGAGAGTGCAAGCAGCGGGGAAGAGGGCCTGGGGAGGGGGGGGAGAGAAAGAGAATCTCAAGCAGGTTCCACTCTGAGTGGGGCTCGATCCCACAACCCTGGGATCATGACCTGAGCTGAAATCAAGAGTTAGACCTTCAACCGACTGAACTACCCAGAGGCCCCAAAGAGGGATTGATGTTCTGAGAGCAACTTCTCCATGATTCTGATGGAACGCTTTTCTTAACGAAAAACTTAAAAAACTTAAAAAAGGATCATAGCACATATACATTTACCATCAAAATTGAGCAAGGGATGTCCAAGTTGATCACCTGAATGACAAACACCTTCCTCGTTGCCCCTGTTGTGTACCAACAGCTGTTCTTCTCCCTCATGATCATGGTCAATTATCTCTGCCATGATGTTAACTCCTCTTCTTGCCTGCTGGTCCCTTAGCCTAAGAATCCTAAAGGGCTTGAGTAGAAATGAAGCTTTAAGTTTAGTGGAATGCGTCTATGTTTCCTGCTGGAACTTGTTGGGAACCAAGACCTCTAAACGCACAGAATCTAAGAGATTTAGGGAAGGGAAGCATAAATTCACCAATAGGATAACAGAGAGTGATGGTTCCCAAACTCCTGAATTCTATCCCTTGGAAACATACCACTATATAACAATTATAGATTTAGAACATGTACACCATCCTGAATGCAGTGCTTTCAACAAGTTGTTTTGTTTTGTTTTAATTTTTTTTAATTTTATTTAAATCTAAGTTAGTTAACATATAGTGTAATAATGATGTCAGAAGTAGAACCCACTGATTCATCACTTACATATAACACCCAGTGCTCATCTCAACAAGTGCCCTCCTTAATGCCCATCACCCATTTAGCCCATCCCCACACCCACCTCCCTCCAGCAATGCTCCGTTTGTTCTCTGTATTTAAGAGTCTTTTAAGGTTTGCCTCCCTCTCTGTTATCTTATTTTTTCTTCCCTTCCCCTGTATTCATCTTTTTTGTTTTCTAAATTCCACATATGAGTAAAATCCTATGGTATTTGTTTTTCTCTGACTGACTTCACTTAACATAATATACTCTAGTTCTATCCACATTGTTGCAAATGGCAAGATTTCATTCTTTTTCATCACTGGGTAATATCACTGTCTCAGCCCAACAGCTTCTCAAGGGTGTGGTATGAGATACAGTCACTAGATCTCATGTGCCTGCTGTCTCACTTCCTTTGCTATAAACTGAGTCCCCCCCCCCCCCAATGTGACTTTTGGAGCGAATGAAGGGACTCACATTGGGATATCAATAGTAGAGGACATGGGGCTCCCAGAGGCCTGGGCTACACAAAATAAGGACTCCTTAACTCTATATTTTACAACTGGTATTTCAAAATGAAGTCCAAAACTGTGTACTTTTTACTCCTAATTAAATTTCCTCTTCTTAGATTTGGCATCCTGTTCCAGACTATAAAGGTATTGAAACCTGGTTCCTTGATCCAACCTAGTACTCAGCTGAATGAACTATAAAGAGCACTCTGCTAGTGTGAGAAATGTTTTCAAGTCTTGACTTTTACCACTTATTAGCTCTACTGTGTAGGAAGAGCTTTATCACATTAAATCACTGGAATTCTATTAAGATTATGGAATTAGAGACTTCAGCAACTTCATTATCATGCTAATTTTAGTGTATGCATACTATGTTAGCAACTATCGGAAATGTCCTTTAGTTTCAGTAATTAACCCTCAATTATACAAAGAAAAATAGAAATCCAAGGACTTTCGGACCACTTACCTGTAAGAACAAAAGGAAAGGACTTGCAAGTCTGGATGCATGTTAAACCCTTCAGGGAAGCTTCCACAGCCCACTGGTGGACCTTGAAATACATGGTGAGGGACACATCTGACTTCAGTCTGTTAATCCATGTTTTGAATGTGGTTGCCTTGTCATATAACCCACATTTTTTTTCCATTTCATTCAAAATGATATCATAAAACACCTCTTTCTTCCTTCTCTTCATCTATGATCAGAAAGAGTTGCTCTTGGCTCATGTCTGGACCTGAGAAGCAACTAAGGTAGCCCAAGAGAAAGAAGAACCAACATGGGCTCCTGTGAACCTCCTGAAGGCTTTGACTTCACTGTGTGCTCCTGCCTGTTTGTCCTAGTAGATGTGACAAATGCCTTCGATTCTGAATATTCACTATCTCAAATACCGCCACTAAAGAAATACATTAGGGGCGCCTGGGTAGCTCAGTCATTTAAATGTCCAACTGTTGATTTGGGCTCAGGTCATGATCTCCCTGTTAGGAGATCAAGCCCTACTTAGGGCTTTGCGCTGAGTGTGGAATCTGCTTGGGATTCCCTCTCTCCCTCTCTCTCTCCCCCTCTTCCCAACTCACACACATGTGTGCACTCTCTCTCAAAATAAATAAACATTAAAAAAAAAGAAATATGTTAATGAATTACACAATTATTCCATCAAAGTTTTAATGATGCTAAAATTAGTATCTAAACAAATGGTACAATAGCTGATTTCTCCTGTTATCTTTTTTGTTTTTAGTGTAAACTGCCATTTCTCCACAAATCACAGTCAACTTCATGTTATTTCCTAAACAAGTCTTTGCCCAGCATAAGCTTTGTTGGAAAGCTTTTTTAGTTAGTCTCGAAGGCACATAGGCACTACTCCTGAGCCTACACATTCATAACAAGGATGTTAAATCATTATACGAATTAAAACAGGCCTGGAAAGCTCAGAAAACTTAGCAGTCTCTATAACTCTCTAAGGTGGATTTTACTGCTCAGAGAATACATCTAAATACACCTAAATTGGAATGTGTGTGTGTGTGTGTGTGTGTGTGTGTGTGCGCGCGCACGTATGCGTATCTATTATGTACAAGTGTGTCTATGTGTATGTATTTTATATACATGGAATATCTATATTATTTCAAAAGCCAGACCACTTTGCTTAGACTTCTTTATTTCAGAAGAGGAAATTGATACAAAGGCAAACAAAAGGAGGCAGATTTTTCTTGGCTCCTACATTGCTGATGATAAAGGAGGGTGTCAAGGGTTCCCACCGCCCTCTTTTGCTTCTTGCTCTTCTCTTGAAATAAATCCTGATGATACCACCATGATCTTTGTAATTAAATTGCTTTACCCAAAACAGATGTTCTCCGGGAGCATTTTCCCTTTTGCAGCCTACTCGTAGTTTCTGTGCTCATTTATCTTGTTAACTCATATCTAAGAGAACACATGGAAGTGGCGTGGTCAAAAAGAAATTGAATACATAGAGAAAGAGTTTAATTGTTGCTATTAAACTAAATTATTAAACTGCAAGTTATCTGAAATGGCTAAGACTGAAAAAAGACATAAATCAGCCACCACCTACATATTTTAATTCATGACCTTTTTTTTTTACTGTTTTAGTATCTTGTTCAGTTTGAATAATGAAACAATTAATTGATTTCAGTTTTAAAACAGTGCTATTATAATCACATACCCAAACTGAATAACATTCTGAAATTATATTTTACAGGTTAAAATATATTTTTTAAAGGCAACTCTAACATTTAACACAGTGACATCTCCTTTCCTGTATACCTGAATGGTTTTAGTATATTTTAACTTCCACTGAAATTATTTCTCAGAAATCTTTCTGTTAGGTTTTAAAAATATTTTTCCATTTAGATTTTAAGAAGCCAAAATTGTGATGTAAAATGTAAGAATACTTTAAGTATAAATTAGCTTAACATAAGGCTTAAAATAGCCTTAAAATGTTTTTGAGCTTGGGATATCTGACATTAACACTCTTTGCTCTTGATATTTGAAAAGAAATGCTTTTCTGAATGTGCAGTCATTTAGATTTAAAAACATGCCTTGACCATTTTAGTTCTATCTAGAAATTTAAACTAAAGGCAATATATAATAAAAACATAAAAGATTTTTAAAAAGTTTCATATTAGATTATCTTACATTCTTATGTGGCTTCCATGTACTGAAAAGAGAACAGTCCATATTTTGATCCCAACACCACTGAAAGTTTTATGATTCACTTGGATTTACTCATGGTGAAAATAGCCTTATTCTTCCTTTGAATCATTCCCAAGTTACTCTTAACTAGTATATATTTTTTAAAATTATTGATTTTTATGGCAAAGACTTTTCCATCTGGAAAATAAAATATATACTACTGTGATATTCAAGGATGAATAATACATAATTTGAGTTTTGCAAAGCAATGACATGAGATTTTCAGAGGGTTCTGCAAGGAGGAGAGGAAAGAAGGGCAATGCACAAGGTTGTGCATGATCCTTTTAAGGTGGTCTCTCATGTCCAAACCAAAGTTGAACACCACTCAATGGATATGTTGCACTAGAGGAAAAATAATCAACCTTCCAATGCACTTGTGGGTACAGAGGTCCTGCTACCTACTGGGACAAGTCCAAGAATGGGTGCAATTGAGAAGTCTGTTCTCCATGTTGTGCCTTGCTTATTGACAAAAATTTATTTTCTTTTTTCAATTTACCTAACATTAGCCATAGAGTGACTTTTCCTTAAAAGTTTAAGATTTTCATCACAATATTTACATTTTTCTGAAGAGATAGAGACTAGCTAGAGAAAAATAGAGTTAACTGAAAAACCACACATTATTAATTGCTGTATCCTAAGATTTACTCTCATTCTGTTCTTAGAACCACATGATGTTCCATAACAATACTTATAGGTTTGCTGATATAGAAGAGCTAGCATGGTATAATGTACGCAGGACTGGAATGGGGGACAGGAATCTTTGGTAGCCATTTTGGTTTTGCCATTAACTAGCCGCATGGTCTTGCAAAAGTCAGTGATCTCTCTGGGCCTTGGTTCCCTCATTTATAAAATGAAGAGCACAACTAAATGATTTTTAAAATCTCTCCCAATTCTAATAATTAAGGCTCCTCATTCCACTGTGATTCCTAAAAGCAGATTTTAAATTATTTTCTAGTCCATTTACACAGTTGTTTTGAACTAAGAAAATTGATTGACTAACATATATCTTCATCCTTGACGTGGAAGTTTGTTCTGTAATTACCTTCAATATAGTTTTCTCAGATGATGCTCTCCTTGAAACACAAGGGGTACAATTAAAACTAGAATACAATTACGCTATCTTAATACTGGAATTTATTTTAGTACACTCAATAAATTTTGTGTTGTATCTTTAAAAATCTTTTGCCTCATCAATACTGATTATTAATAGAAATACTACTTTTTAAGGGAGAGTCTAAGAAAAGTTTTGAAGAGAGAAGAAAAGAACAAAATTTGGAATCAAATGGAGGAAATATTTGAGAAAGCACAGACTGAACATAAGAAAACCAAGTCTACAAAAATGAAGTCTGATTCTCCTAATACTTGCTTTTTTATTCTGCAGGATAAGGACTTCACAGTCTCCCATGCCTTTACTGGAAGCCCTATTTCTTTATTTTTCTTTTGCCTTTTAAAAACCTATTTTGGAGGACTGAAATTCATGAGACTGGTAATACTAAGATTGAACCCATCAAGGCAAAGCAGTTTTGTATATGTGTATGTTTGTACCCTAATACTAACTTTTATTGAAAGCATTTTGAATGTGACAAGACACACAGGTTTCCTCCCTGCTTAACCAAAATTTTTGTCAAGTCCAGCTGATAGTTACTAATAAAACCTTCACAAGACCTCCATCACCCAATTCTCTAAAAATAACCTTGTATTTTTTTAATGGTTTTAGTCATCTAATAAAATTCAGTGTTCTGTCACATATTGAAGTTTCATTCTATAAAAGGAATACTGTGAGCAATAAAGTATGTTCTCACCAATGGTATTTTAAAACAATTATTTAGTTATATCAAAACTTCAGAGAGAGCTCAAGAACACATAATAGGGTTACAAGATTTCTTTCGTCATTGTTGGCTTATTCATCTTGCTCATAATTTGTCCACTTTTCCCCTTCCTAAACACAAAATGGAAGGTAAGATATGAACTGCAAGGTAAATAATAACACAATGTAATATAGAAGGTTCTACCTGCATAAAATGCATCTGAAGTGTCCACAACTACCAGCTTTAATTTTTCTCTCCTGACTGAAATATTTTTCTCAGGTATTCTTTCGTGTTTTTGTCTCCACGTGACCAACCACTGCAAATTTAATTGAGGATTTGAAAATATCCCCCACCCCTGATAAACTCTGACAATTTGTTTCTCCCATACTATCTGAAACACACTATGACTACAGCACTGTTCCATGCAGAAAACCTTTTAACGGCACAACAAAACAAACTGTAAGAGAGATAAATGAGGTTTGAAGAGCACACACTTAATCAGAATGGAATTCACTTTCACCAAAGGGTCCCTATTTTCAGGTCATTTCTGTCCTAGTTTAGAGTTAAGAGTCTTATGAAAACATAGCAATAAAAACTTAAAATGATCCTTTCAGGAAAGTTTTTCACTGAGAATAACTATTTCTTAAGACACTTAACCTCCTATAATTTTCCAAAGGGTTTTGTTCCATACACACTTGAAGATTATATTCAAAATGTTTTGGTCCAGGTGCTGCCAGCCAGAACCTGCCCAATTAGAAGTGACGGCCAGTGCAGAGCCCCTGGGCACCAGACTTTCCTTCTTCAGGGGACGGATCTGGGAGGTGAGGTGATGGGAGCAATGAGGGCTCAGGAGGTTGTTTGCCAACTTCTTTGAAAATATTACCATCATTTAACAGTCATTCAGCTAATAACAACTGAGCTGGACTTGTGCATTCTCTGCCCTATATTAACTAAAAGTGTATCCTTCAACATTATTCTCATAGGACACATATTGGAAATTTAGACATTTGGATGTTTTGTTTATCAATTCAACAAATGCTTATTGAGGACACAGCAGGTGCCAGGTATGAGGCTAGACCCAGAAGAAAAGACTAATAAGGCAATCCTCTGCAGAAGTTACACTAAATGGAGGAAACTGTATAGAAAGTCTAACAGCTAAATTTCTGACTCTTTTCTGCCCATACTGGGCTTTTATTACTCTTCATCTTCTGGGAATAAAGAAGGACTAATCAAATGTTACCTGTCTTCTCGATGTAAAATAAAGCCAGTTTAACTCTCCTAATTTGAATGTTTCAGGTCTTCTGAATGCATTTCCAGACGGATCTGCTGAATTTTAGTAAGTTTGACCCACAGTCTTTCTTAGATTCCTTTTCTGTTGTCTCTGTCCCATTGGAAGACACTGTTGGAAATAGTCAACTTTGTCCAGGCACTCTGTGAGCTGCCTTCTTGTGACCAGAGAAGAAAATGTTCAGCTCTCTCTTTGTGGAACATTCATCTTTCCTGACTGGTTAGAATCATAAGGAGAGTGAATTTCTCTTGAATGAAACATTTCCTACCCAGAGACAAGCATAGTAGTTTAGGTGATATTCATCCCCTCTGTTTTGTTCTTCTTTTATACTATGTTTGATGAAAGTTAGGGTATTTGCACACACAACAGCTTTCTGTTTGCTCCTATTAGGCTTACGTTTCCCTACAGGTATCAGGAAGCCTACCAGACCTCCAAGGCCTGACTACTCAGAGCTAAGGCAATTCACCTGGGACCTAAAGTTCAGGAAAACATCTCAGAAGTAGACCCCACTTCTTCTAAAATGCAGCAAATTAAACCACAGTCGTCAGTAAGCCTTAGGATGGAAGTGGACACCCTTACCGGAGACTGGTCTACATGTCATGTGGTCTCAGCAAGCATTTTTTTTCTAAGTGTCAGTAGATACAGATTGTCCACCACCCACTTAACAGCATAACTGGTGCTCAAGCCCCAAACCAGTACTCACCTGCCACCACCCTAATAGCAACATTCAATAAAACAGAAAGAACACAATTTATCTGTTCTCACCTCTCTGTTTTGCAGGTTGAGGAAAAACCTGATGAGTCGCGTGGAGCAAATCTTAGCATTGTGGTAAATATGTATGGCCCTTTAAATTTGTGGAACATTCACCTCTGTGCAGGAGAAGGCATGGGAAGGGGAACAGGGGATAGAATAGGGTAAAGATGCAACGACAGTCACCTACTTGGCAAAAAGCAAAAATTAGAATCAATCAGAATCACAACCAATGGAAAATTGTGCAAAAGTGTCTATAGTGTTGGGGCACCTGAGTGGCTCAGTCGGTTAAGCGTCCAACTCTTGATTTTGGTTAAGCATCTGCCTCTTGATTTCAGCTCAGATCATAATCTCATCGTTTGTGGGATGGAGCCATGCATCAGTCTCTGCACTGGCATCATGGAGCCTGCTTGAGATTCTCTCTCTCCCTGTCTCTCTCTCTCTGCTTCACCCCGGCTTGCACACTTGTGCGCGCACTCTCTCTTTCTCTCTTTCTAAAAATAAATAAATCAGTAAATAGAAAACATTTTTAAAAAGTATCTGCAATGCATATTTTAACTCATAAAGAAAAATTGTATGGGATTTAGAAAGTCATTTTGTTTTAAGAAATTATATGGCTCAAAGGAATCTCAGTAGATCTGAAGAAGGAAATTCTCACCCTCAAGCCCTCTATTTAAGTCTTGAACAATTCAGTCCAACACAGTAGTCACTAGCCACAGGGATTATTAGGCACTTGGAATATAGTGGGTCCTAATAGAAATGTGCTGTAAATATGAAACATATCATGGATTTCAAAAACTTAGTACAAAAGAAAAATGTAAGATATTTCATTAATAGTTTTATATTTATTATAAATATTATGTAATAATATTTTAGATGTATTAGGTTAAATAAAATATCTTATTAAAATTAATTTCATCTGCTTTTTAGTTTGTTTTGTTTTGTTTTGTTTTTTGGTTTTTTTGTTTGTTTTTACTTTTTTAAGATGTGCTAGTAGAAAATTTAAAATTACATGTGTGGCTCACATTTGTGCCTCACATTATTATATTTCTGTTACACGGCACTGGTCTACATTATCATAGTCCAGAGGAAGTTAGCCAATTGTCAACTGTTTACTGAAGAGATAGTGGGGGGTAGTAGAGTACTGACCAGACTGTGCCAAGAACCCCTAAGCAGGCAGTGATTTCTTCCTGAAAAGTAGGGACATTTGCTTTAAATCTTTGGAATTCACTCTGGCTTTGGACCAGATACAGCGTTAAAATCAGCACATGTAACTTCTACTAGTCTCTCAGGGCAATATCAGATGACAGATCTGGATTGAGTTAATGGAGGAGACCAAAATCATTCTAAATTCTATTCCTGTGAAGGACCAACAGGGATCCTTTAAGAATGAAGATTCTGAGCTTAAATTGCATTTGAGGAAGCTAGCAGAGAAAGCTAAACATTTCAAGAGAATGAGAAGAGCATTAGAGATTATTGGATTATAACCAGAGTTGTGTGAAAGAGAAGGAAGTCATTCTTCCCAAAGGCCTAACTTTATGTGAGGTTGGCAGTCCTTTGGGATCTGGGCCCAGGGCAAGTTGTTCTTTGGAAGTAGGGTGGAACTTTGGGACCGGACAGGTAGGGGTGAGGAATGGCCTCTGGCTCCACATTTTTTCACTCTCCATTTTCTCTCTGATTCCCATTCTGTGGCCTTACGGAAGTTTCTTTATACGTGAAAGAAAGATTCTTGGCTATTGGCCATGAAGCACAGAAACAAGTTACCTCCTACCCTGGAAATAAACCTGACCTAAGGGAGAAATTCAAGAATGACACTAAGTTTGTGCTTCCTTCTTGGAACTGTTAGAAAAGGGCCTTGGAGAACAGTGACTTTCCCCTGACCCCTGTCCTCACTATCCCCTCGTTGTTTTCAGTTAGCTTCACCTGTATTCCTGTCGTCAAATTAGATTGGAATTGACAGTAACCAGAGAGAGTGAGAAAAATCAGTTGAGGCTGGGAAAACAAATTTTCTCAAGTTGTTTGTCCCACTTTGGGCACCATATATATGTTCTTTCAGTGAGTTGTTTGCTCTTGCTCTCTCCATTCCTGTGGACACCACAGTGGGAAACCATTTTGCAGGGACTTTGGACTTTGCATCTTGCTCGGCTGTCTCAGTGACTTCTTGGACTTGGTTATTCACCAGGCCATTGAACTATTTCCACTCTGACACTCAGGTTTGGTCCCTTCTGCTTTTCTTGGCCTGCCTCTTTATTTTCCCCCTTAAATCATTGCCACCCTACATCTCTCTATATAATGAGATTAAATTGATAAAATAGCCCCCTCTTGCTAATGGAAAAATAGGCCTGCATGTGAAACATTTAATTTTCACTTCTCCTTGTCAAATAGGTAACATAGATCTTCCACACACCTGTTGTATCTGTGCAAACATGTAGTTTATTATTAATTACAGAGCTTAAGATTTTAGCTTATGCTTCAGGACTTCAAAACCATGGTTCCTGCTTCATCTGTAGTTATAAATATTTAAACTTTGGCAATGAATCTTAAAGAAAACATAGAATGATTTATTCTCTGAGAAGAGGCCACTGTTAAGAAGTTTGGCACGAAGCATTTTTCTTAGCATTTGTAAGACAAGCCAACTTCTCAGCTCATGCACATTACTGGGATGAATGGCATAGGGCTATTGTGACTCTGCATAAAATTATTACTAACCTCATAGATCTTAGAGAAGCAAGCCTGTGAAGGAGTGAAGTAAGTGCACTAGCAACATCCAAAATTAAAGACAGATAGAGCTTAGAGAAATGTTTCTGCCAACATGCCGTATGATTTATTACTGGAAATAGTTCCCAAATCTGGAAAAAAATATTTTGAATCTGCACTTGAGGTAAACTGAGGGTCCACTTAAATCGCGTAGTTACTTTGAGAGTGACAGTTTCCTATTTTGAGACAACGATAGTGTGATATTGCATATATGCTACCCCAAAATATGTGCATAAAAATTAAGATGGGATAGCATTGCCACATGGAGTTGTAGGTATGTATGGCCTATAAGACTCACTAACTAGTGAAGTAATTAATGTCCTGACTACCAGGCTTCAAAGAGTAGTCTCAACACAATTACAAATTCCATATTCTGTGGATCTTTACGATCATTCACAATGCTAAAAATGTTAAATCCACAATTAAACATAAAAATAATTTTGCCTCTCTTGAAAAATCACCCCAATATGATATATGAAGGCAGGAAAAGTCTTGGTTATGGGTCAGGATGACAAAGAGAAACGACATCCAGCACCCTACTGTGCTTTATCAATATCCCTCATGATCTCAGTTGACACCATGGACTAGATCTTTGAAGCTATGAATGATTAGAAGACGGAACCTTTTCCAACAATGTTGGGATGAATTGTCAGCAGAGCCATTTACTATATGCTCCTAAAAAATTTTACTATATGCTCCTGGAAATAATTTTCCAGTTCACCGTTGGGAATGGGGATGCTAGTGTGACCTCAAGAGAAGCATGGGGCTCCTGATGGGGGTCCCAAGAAAGTACAGACTTAATTCAGTGCAAGTGCTCTGCAAAAGTTTTTAAATGCAAAAAAAAAAAAAAAATTCCAACTTGTCCTGGCTAATTTTAAGTTTTAAGCCTCCATAATGGGGGGAGGGATTATATCCCCAAATTTCTAAAGGCTTAAAGTAAAAGACTATGGATTAATAGGGATATATCAGACTGGAGAACAGAGATTGCAACACAAGAGTTGCTTCTCATCGTCTCCAAGGGATTATTGTCAAGGGTTGCCCAATCTAGTAAAATTCAAGGAAAGTCAAAACTCCAGATGATTTTTTATGTGAAATTTCTCTATTACCAAAATATTTTGTTGTTAAAGAAAAGTACACCTGTTTTCTGTGCATCATCCCTCTCTGGCCCGCTGGCTCCCAGTCCCCAACCCGGGGAATATAGATTCTTAGAGTTACTAATCCTCTATGTTCCCTTATTCATGTTGTAAAGCATTCCAAAGCAATGTTCCCTTAATCCCCAGGACCTCAGATCATGAACATCATATTGAAGGGAAAATTCACTTTCGAATTCTTATTCTTCAAGGGCCACAACCACTCTCTTTGGCAGTATCTAACTTTGCAGTTGTGCCTTTGAATGAGTTATAAAACAGAAGTGGCAAACTTCATTTAATTCACATGCGTTTACGAAGTAATTTCTGTGCACCAGGCAGAAAGCATGTCTGTATGGAAAGATTGGAGAAATATAATTTGGTTTGTACATTGAAGGAACTCACAATTCATATTATCATTGTGGACTTAAAATGCTGAGAGTATTATTGGCAAATATGTAATGCAATTTGTCACCAAAATAGGTGAAAACTCATTTATGTTCTGACTTAGCAAGCATCCTGACAATTTCAGTGAGTTTGTGCCTTTTTCCCTCTCAGTTGCCCATTATCTGATAGAATTCTACATGGACAGTGGGAAACCCAAAACCTTGACTGAAAGGTTGAAGAGAAGAGTGAGGGCTGGGAAAAAAAAAATCTCGAATAATTACCGCATTTATACACAGAGAGACTCATTAAGGTCTCATTGCCTTCCCTGCAAGATGAAAACAAAGATGTGCTTGTTTGTCAGATGTTAGATTTTGCTAATTATTACAAGCTAGTGTTCAGCACTGAAATAACCAATTCTTTCTGAATTACCAGGTCTCTTCAATTCTCTACTTTACTTTGAATGAAAATACCTGCTCTCTTCATTACTACTGCTGAAGAATTCCTGGGAAAATGTTGAAATCAAGTCTCTGATGAGATAATACTAGTCCTAACTCTTAAACAAAATCGAAGCTCACACTTAATGAAGTTCCAATGATGTGTTCTCAGAAAAAGACCAAATAAAGAAGTTCCCAGATGAGTACAACATGCACTTGACTTTTGTCTATAATAGCAATCACTCACTGAAACGTTTTCCACATGTTTAGGTATTTCCTCATCTATCTATAGGAAAGGCCTCAAAGGAGTAAGACCCATAGTGTTCCACGGCTCGATATATGTGGTAATGATTTGCTATTATAATGATAATTATATATGGAACTGTTCCGCTTCCGGTTCAGGACTGAATGCTGACTGTTAAAATACCCATGATCTCATTAGCATATTTGTAAGATCCTGACAGGAAGCTAAAGGACTATTAATCCTTCTAGTGAAAGAAAATTTCCATATGACAGTTACTGGAATGAAAATTCCATGAAGGGTTCAAAAGCATACAAACAATAAATTTAATGTAATCATTTCAAAGAAATTTCTCATTTTGTTAAAAAAAAAAAAAAGAGGGGTTTTTTGTTTTGTTTTGTTAAGACGTTTGATATAGTGGAATCGATTGTGTTAGAATCAAAACTGTGAAGTAAATGACAGAGAAACTATTCACCAAAGCATAAGGACACTCGACTGCTTGCTTTTCCTTTAAGGTAAGACTCAAGGATCTTCACAGTGTGGGTCAGGTGGTTGGACTGTTCTCGCGCATCAGTGAGGGGACAGGGGCACAAAAGAGGAAGTGGAGGATGTAGGAGCTTCCGGTACTTCTCCTTGCCCTGGAGGGTGCAGGGTCCACACTGACTCCAGGCTCCGTGGGCCACAGCAGCAGCGGAGGGGTAAGGCAAAGCACCTCTCTCACAATAAAGAGCCCTAGGTCAAATGACTGACCTGGTGGTAGTTAACAGGATTTCCTCCGTGTGTCCATATGGTTCCAGTCCCCAGGCTCTTTAAACCACAGAGTCTCATTAGAACTGTTGGCAGTTCCTGACGAGGTTTCTGGGGCTGGGCCTCTTAGACAAGTTTTGTTTGGCCAGAGTGATTTCCCCCTTTTCTATCATTTGCCTACAGTGATAGATGGGAAGGGCCTGGAGACCCAAGTTCCTTCTTACCCAGTCCCCCCTACAGAGGAGAACCAAGAGAAAAAGAAGACTCGAATGACTTCTCAAGCTGTCACATTTTGCCTCGAAAATTGTATTCAATGTGGTAGCAACACATTCCAAAATGAAGGCGAAAGAAATGGAGGACAGTCTCCCACACTTTGACATTATCATCCATAAGTGTATGTGACAGAGCAAGCCAATTCCACCCCCCCCCCCAAAAGTTTAGTTGCTGTCATTTAAGAGTATCCTAATTATGCCAATTTAAAAATCAGTTTCCTATTTTAAACGCTGGTTGTCCTTTGACATAAAAATAAATGTAACTTGACAGGAACATTAACCAGCTCTTTTGTTGGCAGGCGTGGAGAGCCCCCCTGGCCTACCGCACTGGTCCTCCCATCTCAGCCTGGGTAAGACTCAACGAAAAAACTGAAAAAATGCTGATTATCAGACCCATCCGTAGAAATTCTGATTCAGTAGGTTTGGGCTCTGGCTCAGGAATCTCTTCAACAGCAAAACCCAGGTAATTTGAACGTAGGTGGGCCATGAATCTCTCAAAAACACTGGCCTTAGAGAATGTATTCTCAGAGGGTAGATGTGTAATTATAGCTCTATCAGTGTATAACCTTGGCAGACCATATGTATATAGAAGCCAAAAAACCTCAAGTGCCTTGCTTATGAATCCTCACAGAGCAACGATGAGGTGGGCAGGGGACAGGAAATAATATTCTAGAGACAAGGCTAAGTAATTCACCCAAAGCGACTTAACAAGTCTGTGTTTGAACAGCTGCTGGACCCAGAGCCTCCAGCCTCTCGAGCCCCGTGAGTGCTCCTTTGCCACAGTCAGGGAACACGTGCTGCATTGCATGCTCTCGGTCCCTCAGAAATAGTAAATGATACTTCGAATACATCTATCATAGCTACACCTCACCTCGAGTGCCGTTATCTAATTTGGAAATGTTGTTTTATTGTACAGGCACTTGTCTGTACTTGCCGCCGCGGCCTCTGGCTGCATCCACTCCTCACCCTTCAGCCCCCAAACCCTCGTTCCTTCCGTCACTTCGTTAAACAGGCTCCCACCGAGGTCGCTCGCGGTTTTCTTGTTGCAAAATCCTAAAGAGAGCATTGGGGTCGAGGCTGTGGAAGAAATGGAATTTTCTATCTCACTTCCCACAACACAATTCTTGAGAAGAGGTGAAGACTTCTAACAAAGGATAAATCTACCATTTCATTAAGAAATGAGGAAGCACGGAATAAGTAAGTCAGAAAATCTAAGGAGCTCTTGAAAGATTAACAGCAAGTGGAGAGGCTTGAGGGAGACTAAGAATGGAGAAGCAGGAGTCAAACCACCACACAGAAGAAAAGTGAGAGAGGTTTCGGATACTTCAAAGCGAAAAATTAAAACAGTTGCCTAAGAGCTTTGCCTCTATTGTCCCTCTCCACTCTTTCACTAAGCTGTGCAGCACTGTGTATACGGAGGCTAATACCTGAGAATTGTTCTCGAAATCAAGTAGGTAATCTTAGGGGGGTTCTCTTTTAAGAATAATGGGGCCTAATTTATGTCAGCATTTAGATAACATAAATACCAATTTATGTCATCACTGAAATAAAAACATAAATAACAAGAACTACTAATGCTAATAAAGTGCCTACTATGTGCCAGGCCCTGTTCTAAGCAGCTTATGTGTATTGACTCATTTATTATGCACAATAACCCTACAAGGTTGATCCTGCTACTTTCTCCATTTCAATGAAAAACAGAGACATCAGGTGGCCTGCCCAGGGTCATACGGCTACTGCATGGCCGAACTGCAATAAAAGCTCGGGTTGCTACAGAGGTCTGTGTGTTTAGACAGAGGCACTCCAGATCTCAAGAGCAATCACAGATGGGGAAAAAAAGGCAAAACAGGTAGGCCCAGGAGGAAAGTACATGAGATGCTGTACGGTGTGGACCTTTTTATTCTGGAAATTGGGTGGAGTACTGTTTGGTCCCATTATACATCCCAAACAGTTGGCAAAATTCATGCTCACTACCTATCCCAATTAGCCTAGTCCTTCATGCAAAAATGTAGACAATAAAAGACAACATATTTTTGAGAAAAAACAAAAAAACAAAGGAAAAAACAAAGATCAACACACTGTATACCTGATCCTGAATAAAAGAAAAGAATACAGAGAATAGAGAGAACTTTAAAGTATGTAAAAGCACCCACAGGGATACAAAATAATATTTACTTCATAAAAGAAGAAAAGTCTGCTAATTTAAAAAAAAGCAATCAGCAGGGAGTTCTTAGAAATTAAATATATGATTACTGAAATTGAAATATTCAGTACACAAGACAAATTTTAGAATAAACATCCCTGAAGAGTAGATTTATAATCTAGAAGATAATTTTAGGTAACTTTTTGTAAAATATAGAGCAAAAAGACAAAGAACTTGAAGAACTAAGGGACACGGAAAACTAATAAAAGTTCAATGTCTGTTTAAAGAAACTTCAGAATGATAGAACCAAGACAATAAAATAAAAAATAATACACAAATTTTTCTAGGTTATCTAAGTGCATAGGACTCAGATTGAAAAGGGCCTATCGAGTACCGAACAGTAAAATAAATTCTGGTAATAGGGGAAAATAATGACAATAACAAAATAACCTTCAAATACACAAAAATAAATCCAAAAATCTACTGTGCAAGATATAATAAAATAAAGTTGAAAGATATAAAAGTAGTCCTACATAGATAAGAAATTCCAGTGTCATAAGGTAATGATTCTTCTAAAATCGATCTATAATTCAATGCAAATCTGATAAAAATCCTAAGAGGAATATGTGCAAAACTTCAGAAGATGCTAAAAAAAATCATATAAAATAATAAAGGTCCAAGAATAACTAAGATAATTTTGAAGAAGTTTCTGATCAGCTATTAAAATTTATTATATAACTAGAATAATTAAGATTCTCTGGAATTGGTACAGAAGTGGATGATGATGAGTTAAACAGAATAGAGAACCCAGAAATGTGGATAATGGTATATTACAGAAGTTGGATAAAATCCAGTGTGGAAAAGATAAAAATCAATACATCTTTCTAGGACAAATGGTTTTCCATGTTGAACAAAATAGTGATCCCTGCCTCACACAACATAGAAAATTAATTTTAGATTGATTAAAAATAAAAATGTGCCCAGTGAACTTTAAAACTTTTAGAAGGTAACACGTTGGATGATCTTGAACACACGGTAAAGTTGATTGGATAAGGATGATCTTTGACCTAGCAATTTCATTTCTAGGTATGAAACCTAGAAAATTTTGCACTCATATGCACAAGGAGGCCTATACAAAAATGCTCATTTTATAAGTCCTTGCAATTGTAAAAGACTAGGAAAAAGGCTAAAATAAACAAATACACTGAAGTATATTATACCTCTGGTGAAAAAAGAAAAATAAATAAAATTGCACTATATAAAACTATATACTAAGTATATAAATATTTCCAACAATGTCATGGAAAAAATGCAGACTGAGATATATACAATATTCTTCCACATACATAAAGTTTCAAAACACTCATCATGTCATATTATTTATGTATATGTATGCATATAGTGAAAATATAAAATCATGCATAAGGAAGAAACAAACCAACCTTTAAGAGAGAGGCCCCTTCTAGGAAGGGTAAAAGGTGAATGAATGGGACCAGGAAGAGCAATACAGTCTTCCATTAAATCTGTAATATTTTATTGTATCTCTAAGCATAATGGATGTTATATTATTTGCTGTACTTTTATATCTGTTTATAACATTCAATTAGGAATTTAGCTATTAAGACAAAAGACACTGTACTTATTAAAATGAGTAATATGTTTTCTCATAGCAAGCAGTCAACTTCTCTAGCACCTGGGAATGTCTCAGCAGGAAATGTCTAATAGTAATTCTTCACACAATGCTTTAATATGCCCAGAACGAGAATATAACCTCCTATAATGATTATGAGTAAGCACTTTATATTCCAAGGGCCTCCTGAGAGCAACAAAGGAAGTTCAAGTGGAAAGCCCCATCCAACTGTCGGGCCCCTGTCCTCTCAGGCTATCTGCTACTCTGAGTAGTGAGGGGCAATTACATACACCCTCACAAAGGACTCAGACCATCTTTGGTCCTGTACTTGGATTAATTAATGGAACCATTTACTGAAAAACCTATTCCAGGCACCGGCACCGGAGGTCAGTGGTGGGAAAGTGGGAGTCAGGGAGAGTAGTGTTCTCCTTTGAGGTTTGATACATTTCTCTTCTACTTACAGTAAATGTGACGGAGTCACTATCATCCATAGACACAGACAATGCTAAGAGCACACAACTAAGGTGTCAGATGACTGGTGCATACCAAGATGGGGTTCTGAGACCCAGTGAAATGCAGGCCAGCTCAGGATTAGTTCCGCACATCTAGTTACAGGACTGAGATTCTGTGCAGCCATGGAAAAGAGACCCCAAGAACCTCATGGCTAATCATCTTTAGAACTGACTTCCCATAGAACAGCCCTGCTCTTATCAAGCAGGTAATCACGTTATGGGTCCCAGAGAATGCTGATTGTGGGACTCACAAATACACATCTAGGGAGGGACATTTGCTGCTGTTCTTGTATATCAGATTGGATTTAAAATAATGCTTTGTTCTCTTTATATGTAAAATACAGCCTTTAACTTTTAGACAACACTTTCAAATTTCATTTCATTCTTACCCACTTTGGTTGGTTGTGCACTGTGGGGAAAAACCACAAAGGCTGATGGGGGACAAGAATAGGGGTTCCAGGATAAGGTGCAGAAACAGAATTTTCAGGAGCTGCGATGCTTCCAAGGGACATTCCTTGGCTTCTGGTCAAGATCTCAGGCACTACCATTCCTTTCTAAAGTCATCCCAGAAAATGGCCTATCTTGTTGCCCCGTCCATAATAAAAGGTTGCTTCAAAACTTAACTCAGGAATGGGGCACCTGGGTGGCTCGGTCGGTTAATGATCTTGCAATCTGTGAGTTCATGCCCCGTGACGGGCTCTATGCTGACAGCTCAGAGCCTGGAACCTACTTCAGATTCTGTGTCTCTCTCTGCCCCTCCCCTGCTCATGCTCAGTCTCTCTCTCTCAAAATATAAATTAACATTAACAAAATTAAAAAACTTAACTCCAGGAATTAATTATTCATTTAATACAGAAGAAAATAGTCTCACAACTTTCCCCAAGCTCTCTAGTAAAAGAAACACATAGCCAGCTCCATTAAGGCTTTCTAATTATGTTACATTAAAAGAGAGAAGATTTCTATCTTGATTCCTATTTTCCTTATTTTGACCCTATAGGCCAGTATTTCCCAGTGCAGCAGGAGCACTGGGCCGCCTGCCTCCGGGTCATTTGTGGTACGTGCTAAAATAAATATAGATGGACCACATCACTGGGGATTCTCATTTACTAAATATGAGGTGGGGCCCTAAAATCTAAGCTTTTTCAAAGTTCCATTGGTAATTTTTAGGTATATGTAATTTGGGGAATGATCACAGAAGAAAAAGACAAGGCCTCTGTAAATAAAGTAGGGGTTCAAGGTGCACATAGGACTGAAGATTCACCTATATTTCAAAAAAGTTTATTATAAAAATTTCAGCAAGGCTTCCAAATGAAGGGATTTGAAAATGAGATAGCCTTCACACATTTTTATTTTGACACTCAGTGTTATGTTGTAAACAGTGTGCTGGAACTGGCTTATACAGCTTTGTTAAGTTTTCAGGAATTTTGCCATTCAGTTGTTAAACTGTTGATAGCTTGCAATCAGCTATGGTGGAAATATTTACACCATGGAAATCAGGAAATGCTACAAACCGGGGGATCTGACCCCCTGGGGTACTTGTTACAAATTTACCATCCCCCCCCACTGGTTTTAGAGGATGTAAGGAATAGTGTGCTATAAATATAAACATTTCTGCAGTACTATTTCATTGCTCTTTTAAATGTATCCAATTAAATCTAATACCAAAAATATTTGATACTCACTGGCCATTGCCCATGTAGAAAACACAGGACAATCTCTTTTTTAACAGACCGCAATTTCACACTATTCCATTTTTTCACTGAACTTTTATTCCTTTCCACATGTACTAGAAAATTTTATTTAAATATTATTTTTTTAAGCTTAAGACTCTTTTTCATGCTATCACTTTGCTCTGTATAGAATATGTACAGAAATTGAAATTAGAGATTTTTAAACTTTTCTATGATCATAAGGCTGTAAGTTTTAAATGATTTTTCTTCTGGATTGAGTTATCAGTACTATTAATAGTAGTAGACAATTGATTAAAACAATATACATATTAATAATGAATACATAATTGCTAATTATAAAAAGCATTTTTTTTTGGAAATGCATCTTTTCATGAAATGGATGGGACTGTTGAAATTAGCTTACATGTTCAAGGATAAATATTATTTATTGCTGGAAGGCCTGCAGCCACTTTATTACTCTTTCCTTATTTAACAAAACACTGGGAGAAAAAAACTCATTAGAAAATAGATAGGAATGAAAAGAATTCAGTAGTGTTCTTTAATTCTCTAAATTCCTTCTCAGTTACAGGCCAAAAATCACATGGTACGTCTAGTTACAAAAAAATAATTCTTTGATGTACTATAATGACTTGATTACGTTCTCTTTCAATTGTGTTGTAAGCAAATACAGTAAACCTTGGTCTGTGTGCATAATTCATCTCGGAATCATGCTTATAATCCAAAGCCCTTGAATATCAAAGCAGATTTTCTCATAAAAAAATAATGGAAATTCAGATAATTTGTTCCACGACCCCCCAAAAAATCCATATAAAAATGATTATAATATTGTAATATAATACAAAATAATAAATAAAATACAAAATATAAAGAAAAATGAACAAATTAACCTTCGTGGCTAGTGTGAGGGAGACAAGAGAGAGAAGAGTTATTGTGTAGGACGACTTTCACTACCACTAACGGAATCACTGCTATCTATTGGCTCAATGGAAGCTTTTTCTTTCCATGCAACTTTAACAAGGAACCTATCCAATGACCTAGAATGAAGCAAAGTATTCCTAACCTTATTACTCTTGTACGGAAAAGCAAAGGACTGTCCATAGGTGCTTTGAAGTGACAACAAACACAGTTATGCCAGTTATGGGCACTTTCCAATGTTCTGGAAATTCACTGTTTTCTGCCAAGCACCATGACCTGAGACCAGCATCCGAGCATGGGAGATGATCACCCACAATCCCCAGTGAGAGAAAGAGAGAACAATTGGCTCAGTTGTGATCATGTGACGTTTGGCATCATGTACTGCTAGCATTGCAAGGCACTGCTTGTTTATCAAGTTAAAATTTATTAGAAATGCTTGTTTGCTTGTGGAACACTCACAGAACAAGTTATTCACAATCCAAGGTTTTACTGTACTTGGAAAACGATTACATTTCAAAGGGTTTGACCATACCAATTTATCATTCCCTTTCTCACTACCAACGGCTTTATTGCTGTTCCTTCAGTCCTTCATTTCCTTCTGGAGATTCTCCCACTCTGGACAGTTCACCGTGGTGAGAATAGGCATGGGCGAGGACTATGCCCCTTTTTCCTTTTTTGGTGAAGTGCAAACTGGGTGACTGTGAACAGACAGGCAAGAAAGGGGCGTTCTCAGACTGGCCCACATTAAGAATGATTAATGAAAATTGAAGATTTGGATATTGATTTCCATAAAACTATAGATGTTCTCTCATGCCCTTGAGATAGTCATCATATACATTCAGGAATTTGTGGACCACTCTGAGGACTGTGGCTGTGCAGCCTACCAAGGGTTCAGTCATGCAGCCAAAACCCACCTAATCTCAATAACTAGGCAGCCTGAGCCAGCCACCCTTCCAGCTCTCTCTTTTCAGAGGCACTGAGTAACCTCACTTCTGTGACTTCCTGCGTGTTGCACACAGCACTTTTACACTTAAGTGTTAGCAGCTGACTCAGGTCTGGACTATATAAATTACAGAACTAACTTCCTAGTAAATAATTATAGACAAGTTTAATTTTATTGGCCACAGAGATAAAGCCTAATTTCCAGGATTTACAGGTCAAATTGGGTGGTTCCAATAAATATTGCAATCTTAAAAATTCTTCATTGTCATTTACCAGATTCTCCTTCCTTTTTTCCCAAATTTCCATCTATTTCAACAGGGAAAGGAGTAGAAAAATGTTGCTGTAAGTTCTCTGAAGTAGTGGAAATATTTTTGAAATATGTCCCTTTATTTTTAAGCAGTAAATTTTCCAACTATTTAGAGCAATAATCCTTAAACTTTCCCCCCCCAAGGAATATGATGAGAGACTGGACATTTGGCCCTTTTAAAAAATGCATGTTTGCAAATACACATGAAATGGGCCTTCAGCTGCAAAGGATGTTGTTGATTCTGTGAAACTTATCCATGGGCACTAGTTAAGAAATTATTTAGGCCATACAATAGGAATACTAGAATCAGATCATCTCTTAGAATATATAGTGTACAACATTTCAAATAATTAAAATATGTTTCAACAACAAAAAAAGTTTTGGTAATTACCCACAACAAATTGGGTAACATTTCTTTAAAAGGTCAATTTCTATAGTACATATGCAATTTTGCAATACGTAGTGGCTGCTTGCTATAGAAGATAAAGCATAGGACTTGGAGTCAAATATACTGAAATCGTGATTTTTGTGCCTCATTTTATTGCCTGTATGCCTTTATATGCCTCTTTATGACCTTTCTGAGCCTTTCACATTACTTATTGGCTAAATGTGGATAATATCCCCATCTTGCAGGGCTGCTGTGAGGATAAAGTAAAGCAATCAAAAGAAACGTCTAGTGCCATTTCTTGAATGTGAGAGTACTCAATAAGTGGTAGCTCTTACTTCAAAGAGGCCCAGAGACTCCTTGGTAGATGTTTGGAATCTGGGATACTTATTTTTGGATCTTATATTCTCGTGGTGGAACTAAAGCCACACTGGTGAACTCTGATGGACATGAACACGCCAAGATTTACTCTGACACTCATGCAATAGGATGCCTCTGCCAAATTCTTGTAGTACTTCATGGGAAAGATTGATATAAATCTTTTTTTCAGATCAATAAGAATAGTAAGCATCCTAAAAGCCCTGGTCCTTAGGCAATAGAATGAATCTGTTGTCAATTTAGTGTTATGTAGTCAAGATTATAAACCAGGGTATAGTTAAAAACCCTCATCCAGCAGAGTAGCTTTGGTATAAATTTTTAAGAAAATTGACCTTCTCCTTTAGGTCACTACTCATTCCCTCCAAGTGACACAATGGCAAAATGTTTATACACTTAATAATCTGAATCACACAAAAGAGAAATAGGAAGACTAAGTAGGTCTTATTTCTTTCCCCACACCCTGACTCCAGTGAAGAATTATTCACCAAACAGTATTTCTGAAAGTTTTGACCATCCTAGATTTTAATAGAAAAACCAAATATCTCTGATGATGAATTTTAAGCCAGTGGAAAATTGAAAAGATCAAACTTCAAACCTCTCAGCAAGACAGTTTTGAAAGGAAATGCTAACAGACCCACCGCTGGGTGCTGCTATGATAAACAGATGAACCCTTCTGAATTTACCTCAATTCCAGTTACACCCATTGGCCAGAGCCATTATTGGCCAAATCCTGCTGCTGCAACTGCTAGGCACTGATGAGAAAGATGCCAGAAATAATAAGTTGGGGCTTAGGCAAAACCCAAGAGGAAACACTTGATGTCAGATATGAGCTTGCCATTGTTTTGAAGGAACATGGATGGAGGAAGGAGTAAATTCCTGTGTGTTTCAGACTTGATGTATATATGCTGACTGTCAGAATGGAACATATTTTCCTTGGCCATTCACAACTGCCACGAGATCATCTTTTTCTGGTATTTAATGGTGACATTCATTTCTAGGCTGCTATCCAGACCTATTCTAGTGTTAAGAATGCTTTTTTTTTTTTAATGATAAATATATGAAATAATAAAATATCACACAGATGTTTATCAACATTAGCCAACTCATTTCATATAATTGTGACACTATCCACTCGTGGGGAATTCATTTTGCTGGAGGGGACAAATAACTTCATATACCTCTCATACTTATACTCCATTTTTATCAAGATTAGGAGTAGGGAGGCAGCAAGAGAAGAAGTCTCACAAAATACATGTAGACCCACTGTCTGTCTATGTCCCCATGGTGTCTCCACAAAAACCATAGTTGAATCCTACAGAGAAGGAAGAGACCAGTAGTCTCTCTTTCAACAACCAAAAGCCATATAGACTTTGGAAAGCCAATAAGTGTTAAACTAACCTAGTAGCATACAGTTTCTGGACTGGGATTTTTCTATTTAGCAAGCCACAAGGCAATTTAACTTGCCATTTATTAAGACTTTGTTCAGTGGAGAAATTCCGTCTGAACTGTATAATAATATTTATATTACCATAGTGCCAATGAGAACCATGGGCATTTAGAGCCAGAAGGGACCAAGAAATGATAATAGTGAACAAATACAACTCAATAATTACTTAGTGTATATCTGTTATGTACCAGACTCTGAAACTACAAAAATAAATGTCATTGTCCCTACTCTTAGGGAGCTCACAGTCTAGAAGGAAGAAAGGTTCATACAGAACAAAATTATATTACAATATGACCATGTTCACCAATAGAGAGGCAGACATAGGAACACAAAGGCGGTAATAATTAATTTTTTTAAAGTCAGTTACAACTTTTCAGAGAAGGTAGACTTTTGTTCAGGCGGGAAGTATAAATGATATGTCATCCAGCAGAAAGGTGGAGGAGAAAGATGCAGGGAAGAAAGCAAGAGGGAAAAGACATCCCAATAATAAAAATCAGCATGAAGAAACAAACACAGAGGTGTCAACCCACATGTTGTATTTATGTAACGTGAGTAAAATCTGAGTACGCAAAGCATAAGACAGGTGGCAGAGAAATGCCACTTGACTGCTTTGCTAAGAAGTAAACAGTGAAGAACCACAGATGATTTTTAGCAAAGGAACTACATAATTATATCTGGCCTTTAAAACATGAACTCTGATGATAGCGTTAACGGATGAACTGAATAGGGAAAAGTGAGGAAGAAGCTCTAAGCTTACCTAATGAGAATGCAAACTATACAGAAAGTACCAGTCAATTCTAAATTGGAGCAATGAATGAAATCAGTTAACAAGGGGCAAATGAATCCTTACCCTCAATAGGATCCCAGAGGTCCTGTTTTCTGTCTGGTTCTACACACTGACAAAACATAATGTGGAAAGTTACCCAAGGTTCGAGTCAAAGTGCAGGACGATTATTTAAGAGTATAAGTTGCCTCATTTGGCACTCTGGCGCTCCAGCTGTCTGAAGTGTTTGTGTTCAAGACCCACAGTCAGGAGCCATGTGGGGCACTTGAGGAAAGACGTGTCATGGACAGCCATAGGAAGACGTGATGAGGAGCTGCGGATGGAAACTGTGTTCAGCAGGACTTCAGTATTGTGAAATGTTTGAATAAAAACTTAGTCCCATGAACCTTATGAAGATAAAAAGCTTCTGCACAGCAAAGGAAACAACCAACAAAACTAAAAGGCAACCAACGGAATGGGAAAAGATATTTGCAAATGACACATCGGACAAAGGGCTAGTATCCAAAATCTATAAAGAGCTCATCAAACTCCACACCCGAAAAACAAATAACCCAGTGAAGAAATGGGCAGAAAACATGAATAGACACTTCTCTAAAGAAGACATCCGGATGGCCAACAGGCACATGAAAAGATGTTCAACGTCGCTCCTTATCAGGGAAATACAAATCAAAACCACACTCAGATACCACCTCACGCCAGTCAGAGTGGCCAAAATGAAGAAATCAGGAGACTATAGATGCTGGAGAGGATGTGGAGAAACAGGAACCCTCTTGCACTGTTGGTGGGAATGCAAATTGGTGCAGCCGCTCTGGAAAGCAGTGTGGAGGTTCCTCAGAAAATTAAAAATAGACCTACCCTATGACCCAGCAATAGCACTGCTAGGAATTTATCCAAGGGATACAGGAGTACTGATGCAGAGGGGCACCTGTACCCCAATGTTTATAGCGGCACTCTCAACAATAGCCAAATTATGGAAAGAGCCTAAATGTCCATCAACTGATGAATGGATAAAGAAATTGTGGTTTATATACACAATGGAATACTACGTGGCAATGAGAAAAAATGAAATATGGCCTTTTGTAGCAACATGGATGGAACTGGAGAGTGTGATGCTAAGTGAAATAAGCCATACAGAGAAAGACAGATACCATATGGTTTCACTCTTATGTGGATCCTGAGAAACATAACAGAAACCCATGGGGGAGGGGAAGGAAAAAAAAAAAAAAAAAAAAAGAGGTTAGAGTGGGAGAGAGCCAAAGCATAAGAGACTGTTAAAAACTGAGAACAAACTGAGGGTTGATGGGGGGTGGGAGGGAGGGCAGGGTGGGTGATGGGTATTGAGGAGGGCACCTTTTGGGATGAGCACTGGGTGTTGTATGGAAACCAATTTGACAGTAAATTTCATATATTAAAAAATAAAAATAAAATAAAAAAAAAATAAAAAAAAAAAAAACTTAGTCCCATGAATTCCGGGTATTAAACGATTTGTCAGATACCTGGCAGCCAGCACAGCTGGAACAGTGATATGACTGTGGCTACCTGGGCCGGCTGCTGCCGGGCTCTTGCACTTCCTGCATCCACTTGTAGGCCCCAATAAGGACCTTTCTTCCAGGGAAAAAGGATTGCTTCATGATTGAAGGACTCTTAGGTTATCCCCTTGTACTTACCCTCTAATAGTTTTGTTCACCATCCTGCTTGCCTGCCTGGCTCCTGAATATTCCTAACCTGACACCTAGTCAAGCCCCCTGCCTTGCCCACATCTGGCTCTCTCATTTGGAACTTCTTAACCCAGACCCCAATCTAGAGTTGTCCGGAGTTCCGATATAAAAAACTCAAATGGCTTAGAGATAAAAATATAGTTCATAAAGTGAATTTTTAGTGGTTTGATTTGAATTAAAGGCAGTTAAAGACACAATTATTGTTGGCTTTTACCTTCGTTTTTCCAGAGTCATACTCAGAAATATTTCTAGTTGTTCTGAATGTTTTGCTAAGTATTCACTGCCTCTATTATAAAAGATATATCTACATTTTTCTTTTCCTTAGCTTAATAAAATTAATGAAAGTGATTTATCTGAAATAAATAACAAATAAAAGATTATTAAAGATTCTACAGTATCTTAGAATTGTGAGATTAGAGGCCATCAAGGATGATCTATCTCCTAAGATATAAATATTACCTATGAAATCACTGGTAGATAATTCCTCAGTTTCTTCCTGGACACTATCATCAACAGCAATTCACTTCTATTTAAAAAACCCCTTTCCATTTATTACCTCTGATGGTCAGTGAGACCTCACTAAATGGAGCTGAAACATCTATCTCCCAACCATTGATCCGGTTCTGCCTGTTGAAGCCATATAGAGTGAGTCTGCTCTCCCATTAATAAGATATAGATACAGATATTGGTGTATATATAGAAATAGATAGACGTATATGTATATATCTGAAGAGTATAACTATAATCACCTAAACTTATATTTTTCTGAGTTCTATATGCTCCATCCCACCAACCATTCTTCAGATGATAAGGCTTTTAAATCCCCCCACCCTCTTGGTCACCCCTCCTGCAGAAACTCATCATCTTGTCAATGTCCTTTTAGTATTTCCAGAGTATTGTGAGAACATCTGGAGATGATACTTCTGTTAATGCTATGTAAGATCTATTTTTTCACCATCTGTGTCACACTGTTGACTCATTCTAAGCTTGGGGCCAAATGAAACCCTTAGGTCAACTATTTACCAAACTATCGGCTCTTAAACCATATGCTAAATATTTCTCCTAGTAACAAACTACTGAGAAAGATTTAAGGACTGGGAAGGAATTAACTCATCAAAGCAAGACTCACAAATTTCAGGGAAATATATTTCCATTTGAAATTCTCTATTTTTAAGGCAATTTATTTTTTCCATTTGGCAACATCATAAAATTGAGCAAGATGGTATTTGGTAAAGTGGTTTGAGTTCTGAGTGACATTACAGTGTGTATCATAAATATATAGCTAATAGGATTAAAATTATTTAATTTTTGAATAAAATTTATCCGAATTTTTTTTTGAGAGAGAGAAAGAGACAGCGTGTGGGAGAGTGGTGGAGAGAGGGAGACACAGAACCCAAGCAGGCTCCAGACTCTGAACTATCACCACAGAACCTGACACGGGGCTCAACCCATGAACTGTGAGTTTATGACCTGAGCTGAAGTCAGATGCTTAACCCACTGAGTCACGCAGGTGCCCCAACTTTATCAGAAATTTTAATTGAAAATTGCTACACAAATATTTACTAGGTAAAACTGAAACCTGTGAAGCACCCTGATATCTTCCATTCACTAATATACTGTTTATTTTGCTTCGTTCAAAATTGCTATCCTGGGACCAGGATCAAGGCTGCTGAATGAATCTAAGAGAGTGCTCTCTGTCCATTGTGTGTTAAAACCCCATTGGCATACTCTAAAAACTATTCACATCTCACCATCCTTGGAGTGTGCTGTTTGTGGGACAAATACACATTTTACTTTGGCTCTGTTCTTTAAGTGCAAATACTTTGATAATATGCATGGGAAAAGAAACTCTTTTCTGCAATTGGCCAAAAACATCATCTTTTCCCAATCAAAAGAAAGTGTCTATTACACTTATAAACCTAAAAGGAATAGTTCTAAAAGACAGTGCTGCAATGGTTTCCCACTTTCATTTCCTAAAAGTATATTGAGTCATTATGCATGAAAGAGTTGTAGCTACTGAGTGCTGTGATTTCCATCATGACAAAGTATCCCATGGTGAAGGATAGATTATCTCCTTCCATGTCCAATTCCCATAGCATGTGCTTTGAAAAGATTCATTAATTTAAGTGTTGAGAAAATACTGTGATTTACTATTTGGCTCCGTAATCTTCAGCACTCTGTTAAAACATTTGGCCCATTTTTGAAGCAGAATTTCTTTGAAAAATCTACTTTCTTTCTCCAGGGGGGGAAAAAAAAGTCCCTTCCCAATATTACTTTCCTTTTTCTGAAAAAAAATTCTTTCCTTTGAGAACATGGGATCTCTGATGCTCTCATGCCCCTGGTAAGTTCCCTGTCCAATTACCTATCATCGCCCAGCTGTGATTCACACCCTGAACTTAGATTTAATGGCTAAAAAAAAAAAAAATCACATCCAGAATAGTTCAAATGAAACAGGTCAAAGGGACAGAGCACGGATAATTCCTAGCACACAGATGTTCAGCAGAAACAGTTCAGAAACCAGCATGGAAATATCAATGCATTTGTAACCCCAGCGCACTAAGTCATTAAACAATGTGTGTTCACCTGTTTGCTCTGGCCTGCAACATTGATGTTCACCGTGTGGTTGTTTTTGTCTCATTATGCCACAAATTTACCAACTCATAACTGCTACGGATTGCATTTTAGACACTGAAAAATCCATCTGGAAAGGGGATTCGCTGAAGATTTAACAATAAAAAAGAATGTAATGGAGGTTCCTCTAATGGGTCCTAGTAGTTTACCATAACACTCTATAAAAATATAAACTTGAAGACAACAGCCTTCCCACCAAAATTAATCTCACCAAAAGTAACTTTAGAGTTAAAAATGGCAAAAGGAGGAAATAGAACAAAGCAGAGGAAATATTCAAACTGGTTACAGAGGAAGGCTGTGTCAAATGAGTGTGAAGTCAGAGTTCACCAGAGCGACTTGTGAGCAGAAATCAAAGGTAACCTTTCCAGGCTGAGGTCACACATATTACTTAAGCTCTGGCCAGACAGTGGAGATTCTGGAAGACCTCCACCTGATAGTCATCTTCAGGTTGTTAGCCTCCACAGGACGACAGACGTTTCATACATCTAGCCACTATGCAATATTGATTGTATAACTTTATCATTCTAGGTGCTCTAAGAAATACAAAGATGAGCCAGATTTCTGTTTTTTATTTAATTTTATTTTTTTAAAATTTACATACAAATTAGTAGAACATCCAATATATTATACCCAATATATTACATCCCATATATTACACCCAATATAGTGCAACGATTTCAGGAGTAGATTCCTTAGTGCCCCTTACCCATTTAGCCCATATCTCCTCCCACAACCCCTCCAGTAACCCTCAGTTTGTTCTCCATATTTATGAGTCTCTTCTTTTTTGTCCCCCTCCCTGTTTTTATATTATTTTTATTTCCCTTCCCTTATGTTTATCTGTTTTGTCTCTTAAAGTACTCATATGAATGGTCATATGATTTTTGTCTTTCTCTGACTGACTAATTTCACTTAGCATAATACCCTCCAGTTCCATCCACGTAGTTGCAAATGGCAAGATTTCATTTTTTTTGATTGCCGAGTAATACTCCATTGTATATGTATATCTTCTTTATCCATTCATCCATCGATGGACATTTGGGCTCTTTCCATACTTTGCGTGTTGTTGATAGTGCTGCTATAAACATGGGGGGTGCATGTGTCCCTTCGAAACAGCACACCTGTATCCCTTGGATAAATGCCTAGTAGTGAAATTGCTGGGTCGTAAGGTAGTTATATTTTTAGTTTTTTGAGGAACCTCTATACTATTTTCCAGAGTGGCTGCACCAGCTTGCATTCCCACCAACAATGCAAAAGAGATCCTCTTTGTCCGCATCCTCACCAACATCTGTTGTTGCCTGAGTTGTTAATGTGAGCCATTCTGACAGGTGTAAGGTGGCATCTCATTGTGGCTTTGATTTGTATTTCCCTGATGATGAGTGAAGTTGAGAATTTTTTCATGTATCGGTTGGCCATCTGGATGTATTCTTTGGAGAAGTGTCTATTCATGTCTTTTGCCCACTTCTTCACTGGATTATTTGTTATTTTGGGTGTTGAGTTTGATAAGTTCTTTATAGATTTTGGATACTAACCCTTTATCTGATATGTCTTTTGCAAATATCTTCTCCCATTCTGTCAGTTGGTTGCCTTTTAGTTTTGCTGATTGTTTCCTTTGCTGTGCAGAAGCTTTTTATTTTGATGAGGTCCCATAGTTCATTTTTGCTTTTGTTTCCCTTGCCTCCCGAGATGTGTTGAGTAAGAAGTTGCTGCAGCCAAGATCAAAGAGGTTTTTGCCTGCTTTCTTCTCAAGGATTTTGATGGCTTCCTGTCTTACACTGAGGTCTTTCAACCATTTTGAGTTTATTTTTGTGTATGGTGTAAGAAAGTGGTCCAGCTTCATTCTTTTGCATGTCACTGTCCAGCTTTCCCAGCACCACTTGTTGATGAGACTGTCTTTGTTCCATTGGATATTCTTTCCTGATTTGTCAAAGATTAGTTGGCCATATGTTTGTGGGTCCATTTCTGGGTTCTCTACTCTGTTCCATTGATCTGAGTGTCCATTCTTGTGCCAGTACCATACTGTCTTGATGCTTACAGCTTTGTATTATAGCTTGAAGTCTGGGATTGTGATGCCTCTTGCTTTGGTTTTCTTTTTCAAGATTGCTTTATCTATTTGGGGTCTTTTGTGGTTCCATACAAATTTTAGAATTATTTGTTTTAGCTCCATGAAGAATGCTGGTGTTATTTTGATAGGTATTGCATTGAATGTGTAGATTGCTTTGGGTAGTATCGACATTTTAACAATATTTGTTCTTCCTATCTAGGAGCATGGAATCTTTGTTCATTTTTTTTGTGTGTCTTCTTCAATTTCTTTCATAAGCTTTCTATAGTTTTCAGTGTATAGATTTTTCACCTCTTTGGTTAGATTTATTCCTAGGTATTTTATGGTTTTTTGTGCAACTGTAAATGGGATCGATTCCTTGATTTCTCTTTCTGTCGCTTCATTGTTGGTGTATAGGAATGCAACCAATTTCTGTGCATTGATTTTATATCCTGCAACTTTGCCAAATTCATGAATCAGTTCTAGCAGGTTTTTGGTGGAATCTTTTGGGCATTCCATATAGAGTATCATGTCATCTGCGAAGAGTGAAAGTTTGACCTCCTCCTGGCTGATTCAGATGCCTTTTATTTCTTTGTGTTGTCTGATTGCAGAGGCTAAGACTTCCAATGCTATGTTGAAGAACAGTGGCAAGAGTGGACATCCCTGGCTTGTTCCTGACCTTAGGGGGGAAGCTCTCAGTTTTTCCCCTTTGAGGATGATATTAACATCAAGTCATTCATATATGGCTTTTATGATCTTAAGGTATGCTCCTTGTATCCCTACTTTATTGAGGGTTTTTCTCAAGAAAGGATGCTGTAGCACTCTCAACAATAGCCAAATTATGGAAAGAGCCTAAATGTCCATCAACTGATGAATGGTTAAAGAAATTGTGGTTTATATACACAATGGAGTACTACGTGGCAATGAGAAAGAATGAAATATGGCCCTTTGTAGCAATGTGGAGGGAACTGGAGAGTGTTATGCTAAGTGAAATAAGCCATACAGAGAAAGACAGATACCATATGTTTTCACTCTTATGTGGATCCTGAAAAACCTAACAGAAACCCATGGGGGAGGGAAAGGAAAAAAAAAGAGGTTAGAGTGGGAGAGAGCTAAAGCATAAGAGACTCTTAAAAACTGAGAACAAACTGAGGGTTGATGGGGGGTGGGAGGGAGGGGAGGGTGGGTGATGGGTATTGAGGAGGACACCTTTTGGGATGAGCACTGGGTGTTGTATGGAAACCAATTTGACAATAAATTTCATATATTGGAAAAAAAAAAGAAAGAAAGGATGCTGTATTTTGTCAAATGCTTTCTCTGCATCTATTGAGAAGATCATATGGTTCTTGTCCTTTCTTTTATTGATTCAATGAATCACGTTGTTTTGCAGATATTGAACCAGCCCTGCATCCCAGGTATAAATCCCACTTGGTCGTGGTGAATAATTTTTTTAATGTATTGTTGGAGCCATTTGGCTAATATCTTGTTGAGGATTTTTGCATCCATGTTCATCAGGGAAATTGGTCTATAGTTCTTCTTCTTAGTGGGGTCTCTGTCTGGTTTTGGAATCAAGGTAATGCTGGCTTCATAGAAAGAGTTTGGAAGTTTTCCTTCCATTTCTATTTTTTGTAACAGCTTAAAGAGAATAGGTGTTAACTCTTCCTTAAACGTTTGGTAGAATTCCCCTGGAAAGCCATCTGGCCCTGGACTCTTGTTTTTTGACAGATTTGTGATTAGTCATTCAATTTCCTTACTGGTTATGGGTCTGTTCAAATTTTCTATTTCTTTCTGTTTCAGTTTTGGTAGTGTATATGTTTCTAGGAATTTGTCCATTTCTTCCAGATTAAAATATTAGCATATAATTGCTCATAATATTCTCTTATTATTGTTTTTATTTCTGCTGTCTTGGTTGTGATCTCTCCTCTTTCATGGTTGATTTTATTTGAGTCCTTTCCTTTTTCTTTTTGATCAAACTGGCTAGTGGTTTATCAATTTTGTTAATTCTTTCAAAGAACCAGCTTCTGGTTTCATTGATCTGTTCTACTGGGTTTTTTTGTTTGTTTGTTTCAATAGCATTAATTTCTGCTCTAATCTTTGTTATTTTCTGTCTTCTGCTGGCTTTGGGTTGAGCCAGATTTCTGTTCTGAGTCCTACACTACTGAAAGTGTCTAGAAGGGGACATAAAACAGATGCGTAAGTAATAGTAATACAGGGTAAAATCTGCCAAGAACTATGAAAGAGGCATACATTGATGTGGGAATTTTAAAAAGGAAAGGGACCACTGAAGCAAGAACGAAGGGAGAGAAATATGGAAAAGGCCAGTGTCAGTTTCAGGGAGGAGATGGCATTTTCTAAGTCTGGTAATTCACTGGTTGACCTATTCATAAGCCTTTAGCATTATTCTCTGGATTGTTTTGGTGGTCTCTTCATATTACAGTGAGTAAAAGCAGAATGCAGGCTTCATCAATATAGTGCATTGTTAGATAATATGGTCAACACTTCTTGATGGAGGTATAATTAAACTTAGCTAGTAAAATGTGTAAATCCTTGCTAACCATCTAGCTGCACTGTCCAGTGTGATAGCCAATGGCTGTTCATATCCAAACTAATTCAATTCAGTTAAGTTCTTCAGTTGCGTTAGTTGAATTGCAGTGCTCAGTAACTCTAGGGTGGCCAGTGGCTACCATATCACACAGAGCAAATATAGAAGAGTTCCATCATGGCACAGAGTTCTACTGAGCACTTTGTCTTAATGATTTCCGGCATCTCCACATGAATAGTTAAAAAATGTCGTAAAGTATATTCAAGTTAGATATAAATACCATGAAAAATATCATGGGGGCCTAGAAAAATAGTGACTGGATCTATTATGTAATATGATTTAAAATGATTAAGACTGAAATTCTTTGAGTTTTCAAAACATGCCTTAAGACATTTACCTTTGGCAATTTTTTAAGGCAGGAAAATAAATATAACAGTATCCAAGGATACTGGATAAGGAAAGGAATCCAGGATAAGAGATTAGGAGTAGGGGGGAAAGCAACTAAAGAAAAAGCAAGATCAGTAAGCTGAGTAATATGAATTAGTGAATAGAAGAAAAGGGGCAATAAGAAACACACTTTAGTTAAATGTCAAAAGTGTGTGTTTTTTTAATGGAAATGATAGAAACAGAAATACTCTGGAGGTAGAGAAGAAATATTTTCTGAGTGCGCTATTCACATTATCTAATTCTCTGGATATACCTAAATCATCTACAGGAAGACCACTTCTGCTACATGAATTCTCTTGTATGCAAAAAGTGCTTGCTATAAATTTGTCTGATTATTTGTTTTAATTAAAAGAATATCTATATGTAATTTTAATGCTCCTTTGAAATTAATCTTTTAACCTCAACATTATAAATTACAGTTGTAAATCCCCATGGGATTAAAATATTATGTCACAGATCAGTGGAAATTTTCTTAATGATACATAGCAAAACATAACCACCTGAAACTAAGCAAAAGTTTTCTAATGGGAATTCAAAGAAGACATAATAGTTTGCCCCATTTATATCTCTATCCTAATTAAAACAAACTTTGAAGGAACAGTCTAGGATTAAAATATATTTTAGGCATGGAATACTTTTGTTTCCCTTATTTGTGAAGCTGAGGAATGTGTATTTAACGTTTCTTTTAAAAAGCAGTAAATTATCTTGCTAAAGGAATTAACTAATTCTCATTCTTATTGATAAATTGGGATTAAAGAAGAAATATGTGCATTTAGAAGAGAAAACCCAGGACACACAAACTCTAGTGACATATTTCATGTTTGTTAATCAATGGAAGTGAGATTTATTCAAAACCCGAGTTTACAAAGAAGCTCACATTTTAAGTTGTTTGAATAAGAAATAAAAACATATTTTGAGGGGTGCCTGGGTGGCTCAGTTGGTTAGGCGTCCAACTTTGGCTCAGGACATGATCTCGCAGTTCGTGAGTTCCAACACCATATCAGGCTCTATGCTGATAGCTCAGAGCCTGGAGCCTGCTTTGGATTCTGTGTCACCTTTTCTCTCTGTCCCTCCCCTGCTCACACTCTCTCTCTTTCTCTCTCTCTCAAAAATAAACATTAATTTTTTTTTAATATTTTGATGTAAATGATCATAAGTAATGAAGAAAGGTTATGGTTTTAAATATTATTTAAGGTCATTTATTATTTCTTAATGTATGTTCTCTTATAACGGGATATTTTCACATTTAAATGTAGGATCATATGAATAGTCAATAGGAAAATAGTGTTTCATGAAAACTTGGGGGGCTAAAGACCAAATATTACCACTGTTATGTATTCCATATTTAAATAGTGCTGCCAAGTTTTCAAATCTCTTTTTACATACTATTGCTTGCATTTAATCATCACAAAAAAAGTATCTGGGAGGAATTATTATGTACTTTCTATAGATGGAGACACTAGACTTACAGAACCATGGGAGGTAGTAGGATCCCCCCCCCCACCCCAAATCAACAGAAAACCTTCCTAATGGGAAACCCAGTGGTTTGAGCTAAAATGGAACATTGGGATTGCTTCTCGGCCTTTTGGCTGAGATCAAGTGTAAAATGGAACATTGGGACTCTGATGAATCTGGGGTTCCACATTTTCTGTTCACAATTCTATTGTCGTAGATATTTACCTGCCACTCAGAGGTATGTCCAGTTTATCTTTTTCAGAAACATGGTAGGTTTATACTTTGTATCCACCTTTCAAAGCCTGACACGGCCACATAAGCTAGTTAAACCAACGACATGGGAGTGGAAGTGATATCACATCCTGGCAAAAGCATTTAATTGCCAACACAAGACTTTATTCCATGGAATACAACTATCCTGGACCCATGGCAAGAACGAATTATTCATTGTGTGGAGTCTCTGAGATATTTTAATTGTATATTACCATAGCCTAACATGGCTCATCCTGGTTGAAATATTTTTGCATGATTTAAAACCTAACTGGGCCCCAATACTGTCACACATCCAAAATACAGCTTTTCCTTTCAATTACTATTAAAAATGCCTGATGGATGCTTTGGTTCACTTGAAACAAATTATTAAAAATCCTCTCCAAATTTTTACATTCCTTCTACTTTTCATAACAAATCTATTTACCCTTAATTCGATTTTAAGAGATTTCTTAGCATCAAACTACAAAGGAGCCATCTTTTGCTTTTGTCCTTGGAAACAAAAACTATTTGTGGGGTTTCCTTCCTTCCCTTAATTTCTCCTCCTTCTGCTTTTCACTAGACCGTAGACGTAGTTATTCCATAGCTACCAGCCTAAAGTGACAAAAAATAAATAAAAAAAACAACTTTTTGCCACTGAACTGTCCTATAGTGGGTATTTTTTTTTTAAGTTTATTGATTTATTTTAAGAGAGAGAGAGCGCATGCATATGGGTGCAAGCAGGGGAAGGACAAAGAGAGGAGGAAGAGATAATCCTGAGCAGGCTCCACGCTCAGCCCAAAGCCGGATGAGGGCATAACCTGAGGGGAAATCAAGACTCAGATGCTTAACTGACTGAGCCACCCAGGCGCTCCTATAGTGGGTGTTTTTTGTTTTTTTTTTTTAATTTTTTTTTAACGTTTATTTACTTTTGAGACAGAGAGAGACAGAGCATGAACGGGGGAGGGTCAGAGAGAGAGGGAGACACAGAATCCGAAGCAGGCTCCAGGCTCCGAGCTGTCAGCACAGAGCCCGACGTGGGGCTCGAACCCACAAACTGTGAGATCACGACCTGAGCCGAAGTCGGACGCTCAACCGACTGAGCCACCCAGGCGCCCCTATAGTGGGTGTTCTTTAAACAGAGAAAACTGCAGCTAAGATCATAAGGGTGCTTCATCCATCTGGACCCTAACTCAAGTTAGCTTAGGCAAAAGGAGGGACTTCACTGGAACAGTGAGATCAAGAAAGAGCTAAATCATGAGAAGGTGACAAGGACAGGGAGACAATTGTTCATCAGGAATCAGTGATAAGATCCTGGCAATTTTTTTTCCCTCCCCTTTGTGTCTATTTCTCTCCCTGTTCCAGCTTCATTCTCTATCATTGTAGACAATTGCTTTCACACGATGGTGGCAGCTCACACATTTTATATTTTACACATTTCTCCTCCTGGAAGATATTCTTCCTCAATTACAGTATGAAAAGTCCCAAGGAAGATCTCAGGTTGGCTTAGTTTGGGTCAAACATTTGTACCTGAACAAAACAACAGTTACAAAGAGGAGATGGTACCCAGGAACCAGGTCTCCCTTGAACTATGGGAAAGACATTAGCAGTGGCCCCACAGATGAGAAGACAGCCACCTCGGGAGACAATACCATAGATGCCCACTGTAGACCCATAAAAAAGAATTCTATATTTTTTGCAAAGGGGTGAATTTGATTTTAGTCTATATAATTAAGAAGTTAAGTATAACTATTGTATAGTTTAATCAAGTTGTGGATTACAGTGGCTTACACACAGCTACACTTGTACTGTGCCTACAAATCTACTCTTATTGTAGGTGTCTATATACTAGCTCACAATTGCTATATTTACTTTTGAAATAAAAGTTAACAGTAATGAAAACTATAATTCCAACTTTGCATGAATGTTAAATGAAAAAAGCAGTTTTGGATCTGAGACAAAAATAACACTGATCCCACCTACAGGTCAGATCTGTTATAGGAATGCTTTTATTCTCACTTCTTGTACTGACTGTTCTCCCCTCTCCTATTTCAGCTACCTCTGAGTTTCTGAGGTTGAAAAGAACTTATTTCACAGTGAGAATCACCTCTTCCAGGAAACTCTCCTATTCTATATATGGGTGAAAAAATGCATAGAGGAGGAGAATTCACTTGCTCTGCTCTTGTATAATTTTTTAAAAATATTTCCATTGAAATAATGCATTAATAAAAGGTAAGTATAAGAACACAATAGGTTCTTTGGTATATTCTTTTTTTATTCTTTTTTTTAAAAATTTTTAAACAATGTTTTATTTGAGAGAGAGAGAGAGCGTGTGTTGGCAGAGGAGAGGGGCAGAGGGAGAGAGAGAGAATCCCAAGCAGACTCCATGCTCAGTGCAGAGCCCAATGTGGGATTCAAGCCCATGACCCTGTGGTCATGACCTGAGCTGAAAACAAGGATCAGATGTTCAACCGACTAAGCCACCCAGGCACGCCTGGTAAATTATCTGTTATGAATTAGTTCATAGAAGCTCCTGGATGGACTTCTCTGGGGTACTAGGGATGCTTTTCACTTGGTGGGAGGAATTTCAAACAGTTGATTTCTACACCTTCTTCAATCCTAACCTATTTTCTATATGGCACCATTTAACATATTATGCCTGTCTAAAAATCAAAGCATCCTACCTATGTAATTAAAAGTAGAATGGCCATAGCATTTATTGTCTAAACTTGTATACTTTGGGGACTCAAGGGACACTACTAATAATTATGCCAGGACAGCAGAGTTAACTGAAACAGTTTGCCCAAAACAAATCTTTAAAAAAAAATTTTTTTTAATGTATATTTATTTTTGAGAAAGAAACAGAGTGTGAGCAGGGGAGGGGCAGAGAGAGAGGGAGACACAGAATCCGTAGCAGGCTTCAGGCTCTGAGCTGTCAGCACAGAGCTGGAAGCAGGGCCCAAACTCACGAACTGCGAGATCATGGCCTGAGCTGAAGTTGGATGCTTAACTGGCTGAGCCACCCAGGGGCCCCATGCCTAAATCTAGTCTTAAAGCCATCTTACCTAAAAATAACAATTGATCAGTTTGGCTTTCCATTATGCTCTATTTTCTACTGATACTGTAAAAGAAAAAAAAAATTTACTTCACCTGGCTTTTTTTTTTTTCTCCCACACAATGAGGAATGCTACTGTTAACTTTTTTCCCATGAAAGAGTCACATGTAACCGGTATATTTTAAAGCAAGTCTGATTATTTATACAATCTTAAATCATAGAGACACTATTTAGAATCCATACTTAGTTTCTTAGCCCAGCCAGGGTTAGTAAATAAGGCCCTAACAAACTGTTAACATTTGGATTTGGCCAAAAGCAAACCAGGCCTTGGAACTCCCCAAGTGCGGTGGACCACAGCCTCTCCCGTCTCCCACAGCTCTGGAGATTTCCAATGGGCTGAGGCCTCTGTCCAACAGCAGAGCTAAAGCCATAAATCAGACTTTCCTTGGGATCATGGTGAGAGGGCTGGGACCATTCTGGCCTATTTTTATTCTCAACAAAGACCTTTCTATCCTGAGTTGTTGAGAGACGATACTTTCAGATTAAAACAGAAAGGAACACATCGTCTGAGTGCTGTATGTACTTATTGTGAAAAAAGAAAAGCAAAAATCATTTTGAAGTAATCACATTTGCCAAAATTGCGTATGGTTTGAACTTCCATTTCAACTCCCTTTCAGTTCCTATCACTATGCTGCCATTACCCAGTTACCATATAGAACAGTATGGATATCCATACCAGGCGTTAATGGCAACATAGGCTCTGAGTGCTGTGTTCCTGCCCATTAATTTCAGCATTTCCTTTACTCTCCAAAAAATGTGAAGATCAAATATTTCTTAATATTGATCATCATTTAGATCTTTTAGAGATGTTGAAAAAACTCTTCTCTTTGTAAATGTCCTTTTCCCCCTGTAATCTTCTAAGAAGTTTTTTCCCACCCTCTATACATAAAGAAACAGATTTCATTTAACTATGCAGCACATTTTTTATGAACTTCATGGCCTTGTAGCCCATAATTCTGAATCACTGAAATAGAGATGCCGGACTTTAGATATATTTCATTCTCTTCCTAAATGGAAGGTAAGGAGAAACAGGTAACATTTTAGAAACCTGTTTGGAAAAAAATCTCTGGTCAGTAACTGAATGTTGAAATATTAAGGCCAGCGGTGCGATCGCACACTATAAAAACTCTATGAGTGAGTAGGGACTGGTCCCTTCTTCAAGATCACCACTGTGCCGGATAAAGCCACTTAGAAGTGAATTTTGTCACCTTGTGAAGACAAGTTCTCCAGTACTCTAAGTGTCTTTCAAAGTATGATTTATTACGTCTAATAATGCTTAAATATAGGGTGAAATTATCCAATCATTTTTCAAATAAATTTGTCAGGAAGGTATAAATCATAGCTCAGTGAGAGACAAGGAACCTCATAATATCCTGCTCTGTATCCATTTGGAGTACGAATCAATCGATCATGCTCAGAATGAAGTGAAAACTAATGTGCTTCAAACCATTAAAAATAACTTTAGTTTGTGAATCATGTAATTTTCTCATCAGCATGCAATAGACTTTTGTAAGTTTGTGAAATATGTTAAATGTTAGAGAGTGAGGTGATCGAACACGTTCACATAAATATGCTCATATATGTATATCTGTTTATGTTTATATATATATATATATATATATATATATATATATATATATATGTATATGTTTCCATAGAGAGAGATACAATGAATTGGTATAGATATATATAGACCAGAGTAAGGGGAGCCCTATATATTGGTATAGATATAGATAGAGAGAGAGAAAATGAATATATAGAGATGTTTGAGTGAATCACAGACAACAACAACAAAAGGTGTCTCAGGCTAAAATAATTATTTGCCAGTGAATTATATGATGTAGTATTTGGAGCATGCCAGCTGAGTAAGTGAGACTTTCTCTGCCAAGCCTGTGGGTCTCTATACAGTGCTAAGTTTTTGAATTCAGTTTTCCATGATTCTAAAGCCTGAACAGGATATGCCCAGTTAATCGTCATGAGTGCTTAACTTTATAAAATGTAAAGAGTTCCTAGACACCTGACCTATGCAACCTAAGTCATCTCTTCAATAATAGGAGTCACTCTGTGTTCATTTTAGTTTTAAAGTCTTAGGATTTTTATGTATTTAGAAAACTTTTCAAGGGATCATAAAACAGAGTAGAGATGCCTTCCACAGTTTATGTTTCCTCTAAGCATCACGACTCACTGTGACTAATCCCCCAAATTAATTTAATTTCATAGAATGAAGCATCTCAAAACAGGGCAGAATCGTTTTCTTGAAGATGAGCCAGATCGTATATTCACTGTTCCTGAATGCTGTGAATTCAGCTGGGGACATTTAACATTCCATAGTTCAACAACGCTGGCAAATTTTTATTTCTAGGGAGTAGTAAACTTTCACTTTCCTTCTTAGAATATTTTATATCTGAATATAGTTTATGCCCCAGTTTTTACTTTCTTGCCTTATTAGTAACTCACTTTTAAATTGAAATAGAGAAAAGAGACTTAAGTTGATCTTAACAAAAAGGAATGACACACAGAGAAGTGGACACCAAAAAGGCCTCTTTTCTTAATTTTCCATTTTAAGTATTGTGAGTTTGGGGTTTTGGGGGGTGTTTTTTTTGTCATTCTAATAATACCTTTACAGAATTTGGCTTTGTTGTCTTGATATTAAAAAATGAATGAGAATTTATATTCTAAAGCATAACATACCCACATAGCAATGAGATTGGAAAATATTTTCTTACTAATTTCTGACTCTCAACAATTCACCCCAAGCTACAAAGGCAGGTAAAATAAATTACGAGTAGCAAAAGAGAAGGTAATAAATTTTCCATAATTTAATTATTATAATTGGGTTACCTACCTACAGAAAAATGCAAGTTTAAATGTACAATGTTCCAGATGCTAGGTTGATAAAAGTCTGAAAATTAGCTTTTAATAAAAACTGGTAGTAATTTAGCCCAAGGTATGCCAGTGAACTGAATGAACATTATTGAAACTTAGGGGGAAATGTTCTCTTGGAAAAGAACATCTTAATTTTTCTAAAAAGTATTTTGTGAACATTTCTTTAAAAGTTTTATAATTTGACTCATTATAGAGGCCTTCCAATCACTCCCAAATTACAGCCAAAACTCAAACAACAAAAAATAAGTCTTTTCTGTTGCCAACGTTGAAATTGCCTTTCCTGTTCCAACCCCCTTGCTATCTAAGGGACTCCCCGAGGCAAACATCTGAATGCATGCAGGGAGGTTTCCCTTGGATGTGAGATTGTATTTGCCCAAAATAAAAACTTAATTTCTCCCCAGATTATTTCCTAGGAATCTTATTGTTTATTTTCATAATATAGGCAAGCTTACCTATCTCAATGTGATTCTCATTCATTGACTTGGTGGTGTCTATTTCTCCAGTCATGCTAGTATCCTAACCCCTTACCTCCCTGAGGCTCACAGTTCACCACCCAGCAATTTGAGAATAGAGTGTATCTAAACTCCTCTGGGTAACCAGCAACCCCCTGCTGAATTCTGTGGAACCCCTGCCAAGGTTCAGTAATGAAATGCATATTTTGCTAGCTAGTACCATCCAGATTTAGGAAACAGCGTTTTCTTGTTTTCTTATTTCCTTGGTTTCTTTCTTTTCTTTCTTTCTTTCTTTTTCTTTCTTTCTTTCTTTCCTTCCTTCTTTCTTTCCTTCTTTCTTTTCTTCCTTCCTTCCTTTCTTTTTTTTTCTTTTTTTCCAGTTTTTTTCTTTTTTTCCACCATAGAAAACTACCAGAGAAATATTTTTCCTTTTTCCTGACACCAGCAAAGGTATCTAGATCCCTTGGATGTGGAGAGGAGATTTGCCTCCACTACCTAATAATGGTGATCATTATGTATTTAAGGGATTTTTTTTCTATTATTCAAATTATTCTATTTCTTGGGAGAAAATAGGACCAAAAACTAAGCAGAGGATAACATCATCACTATTAGAACCTTTGAAGAAAACGAACAAACAGCTATTTTCAACTTTTTTCTAATTTTTACTATTCCTACAAACATGTCAAAAGTCCTATATGGATCCCACTACGTTGAAATAAATATGTACATTACAAGGAATAGTTTAAGGAAGAATATGCTATAAGACCATCCTCCTCAACAAAAGAAACAGGAGTGAATCTTTTTGCATATGTTTATCAAAAGCACTGGGAGAATATGCTGATTCAGTTTTAGGACTCCCAGATATGCAAGAGCGTAAGAATCAAGACACATTTGGGTCCACTCCCTAGTGGCTAAACATCCCCACTTGGGCATTGGCACACCTGCATCCATGCCTTGGTTTTGCCACTTCACTGACTGTACTGTGTGGGGCCCATAAAGGGCACAAAGTATAAAGGCTGCTAGCAGAATTCCTCAGAAGGAGAACTACTTTTTATAAGCAAATCCATTTGACTGCTGAGTTGGGTTTAAAAGGACAGCCCTTAGCCCATTGTCAAGATGGTTGAAGACAGAAAAAATATTAAATAATGCTACATAAAAATAAATTGTATTTCCAACAGCAGCCCAAGAGGGAGGGGATTGGGGTAGCAGTAGAGAGGAGGGCAGAGGCATGTAGAGGGGAGTGGGCAGGAGTGAAGCTGGACCAGCAAGGGCTGGCCTGGGATGCAAGGGGACAGAACAGTCTTTGACCGGTGGCCCCTGGAAAAATGGATGGCTGATGGAATTTTAGGAACAAGGATGTTTAATATTCAGTGTTAAGATTATTTTTTTTTAATGTTAGGCTATGCTGTAAAACTTAAACAACTAAGGAAATAACTGTTCTTAAACATCACTCCCCCAACCTGTCAAATGACCAACAAATCAACTTATCTCTTTCTGTATTATATGAGTGGTGTTTGAGGACATGAAATGTGGCTGCCTCCCACTGACATGGAGAAAAACGGAGGCCACAGGTAGTGGCAAGACCTAAAAAGAAAGAAACTTCAAAGGGAAAGAATTTTAGAGGAAAACGTGACTAGGAGAAATTGTCATCAATTCTGTGGGGGGCGCATTGGGGCTTCAAGTTATTTTTATTGAAATATGAAGGGATCATATTCCCCCACATGCTGCGACTTGAAGAAGTCCAGGCAACTGGCATCTGGGCTACAACATGAAGTAATTAGCTTTGGGGTCTTGAGTCCAGTTAGCGTTCATAAGTCAAAGGAGAGTCACAGAGTGGGTACATGTGACTATTCTGGGGCTGTATTAATAATGTTTACTTTATTTTTTTAATTTTTTTAAATGTTTATTTATTTTTGAGACAGAGAGAGACAGAGCATGAACGGGGGGAGGGTCAGAGAGAGAGGGAAACACAGAATCCGAAGCAGGCTCCAGGCTCCGAGCTGTCAGCACAGAGCCCGACGCGGGGCTCGAACTCACGGACCATGAGATCATGACCTGAGCTAAAGCCGGACGCCCAACCGACTGAGTCACCCAGGGGCCCCAATAATGTTTACTTTAAAAGTATACAGCTACATCTTCTCTCAGCCCATCTACAGGTAAAAATACTGCTTAAAATAGCAGAGTCACCTCTAGTTTGGTAGAAAATGTGATCATTCAGGAACCACAAGCAAAATAATCCACTTTGGTCAAACTCTACAAGGCGACATCTCTAAAACCCTTCAGGTTACTAGGTTAATAATAAACCAGATTCGTAAATTAATTAACAGAAAGGGAAATTTATGTGTTCACATATCAAAAAGTGTTGGTTCCTACAGCTGCCTACCCTCTGCTACAAGAATGTGAAAATGAAGGAAATAATACTCTATTCTGGAAAATAAATGGTAAATTCAATCTACAATGATTCAAAGCAGAAATAGAGCAAAAGTCACTTAAAGAGTTGTAATAACACCTCCAAAGAAAGAAAATATTAGCCATGAAGCAAAGAAAAATAAAAAGGAGATTATCAAAGGAAAATGCTGTGAGCACTTGCTGATGAAATGGTGCATTACCCTTAAAGTCTCAACTTGTTGAATCAATGGATATCAGGTGCATTAGGCTCCCTTAGTTGGGCATCTTGAAATGTTCAAATCGTGAACCTGATTCCGCAATTACTCAACAAGCAAACTCCTGTGTAGAGTTTGGCTTTCCATGCAGCTTCCTTGGAAGAAGCTAAAATATTACTGTAGGTTAATAAATTGGCCATTCTGTTTGTACATCAGGGTTTTAAGTTCATAGTGTAAGTTTCTCCCTGAGAGGAAAAACCACTTGCAGAGAGTTGAAAAACCAGCCACTGAGTTTAGAAAGCTGAAGGCCAAGTTCTGGATCATTACAAACAACTCAAATAATAACCACCCTAAGAAATACCTGGGGAAGTAGCAAGAGAACCTCCTCCCAGTGCTACCCTCACTGTTCCAAAGGTTTATCTTGAAATTTAACAGGAAAACACCCCACTAATAATGTTCATCATTCACTTAATCTATGACTCAAACTACTGCTCAGGGCGCCTGGGTGGCTCAGTCCGTTGAGCGTCCGACTTCGGCTCAGGTCCTGATCTCACAGTTTGTGGGTTCAAGACCCGCGTGGGGCTCTGTGCTGACTGCTTGCTCAGAGCCTGGAGCCTGCTTCAGATTCTGTGTCTCCTTCTCTCTCTGCCCCTCCCCCACTCACGCTTTGTCTCACTCTGTTTCTCAAAAATAAATAAAATGTAAAAAAAAATTAAAAATAAATTTAAAAATAAATAAAATATAAAAAAAATTTTTTAATAAAAAAAAACTACTGCTATCAAAATTCTTGTTCCAAATAAAGAAATAAAATAAAAGAGCTGTATCTTCTATTGTGCAATGAGTAAGTTATCAAAAACAACAGAAATGGAATGACTAGGTTAATATGTATATATTAATATTATGTATTTAATATATATAAAAAACGCTGAGAAACTTAACTCACCATTTTGATGTAGTTTGAAAACTCATATTTCTTCATCTGTTACTACAGTACAATTTAGCTAATTGTAACATAATATAGCAAGTTCAGTTTTTCTGGTTTTTTTTAATATGTTATTCTCAGAGATTTAGGTAGCACCTTTGTGATGTTTTTTCTATTACTTCCCAAGTAGAGAAAAACTTTGTTATCTGGGAATAACATTATTTTTGGCTTGACCTTATGTGGAAGATTATGATGACACATGCAGCTGTTGAAATGTAAATGAGAAATAGGTTGACCGCTTTTGGAAACTAAATTTTTTACTCTAGCCTTCTGGTCCTTTCTTATAGCCTGATAAGCTGCACTTAACCTTTGGTTAATATAGGACACTGTTAGGTATAAGAGATTTAACTTAATTTCTGATATTTCATATTAATTATTCTACTTTCAGAGAGGTGAGAATTTAAAGAGATCAGATAGTTAAACTAAAATGTGCATTAAATGATATATCCATTGAAAGATATATGGAGCACATTTTATTCCCTTGTCTGGAAAAGTAAATATCTCTCTGTGTAGAATCTGTGCAAACTGATATAAGATATATTCCCAAGTACAGTTCATGACACCCACTGACCAAAAGAATCAAGATAGCAGTCACATGGTTTTGAGACCAAAACTCCCAGAATTTACCATATGAAAGTGAAATACAGATTATAAAACTTCTCTAAAATTTGAAAGCAGTTTTTAATTTACTTAATAAAGATTTATCTTCAAAGTGCTACGCCTTATTTTCGTGGGGGAGAACAAAACCCCTGATGCTTTCATTCTTGCATGGAGATAGACCTTAAACCAGATAAATTAAAATGGATTGTCCATCAGATATGATAAACGATAAGGAGGAAAACAAGGAAGGGCATAAGAGTTTTGGGGTGGCGAGTTTTGTCATTTTAGATAGGATACTAAGGAAGACTTTACTAAGCAGAAGACATTTGAGCAAAAACTGAAAAACATGGGGAGTAAGCCACACAGATTTGGGGACGATCACGCTAAGCAGAGAGAACAAGCACGAAGTTTCTGAGGTGGAAGCAAGCCCGGCCATAAACAGGCAAGTCCGCGTGTCTGGAGCAAGGCCAAGAAGGGAAGAGTAGAAAGAGATGTGGCAAGAGAAGAAAGAGGCCAGCGCAAGAGGGAGATTCTGTAGGATCTTCTAGGTAACGAAAGGACTTCGGCTTTCTGCATAAACGAGAGCCACTGGAAGGTTTTGAGCATGAGCGACAGGATCTGAATTACTTTTAAGAGGATTTCCCGAGATGCTGTGTTAAGAAGATAATGAAGGAGTCAAGAGACCCACAGTTGAAAAATGACGGTATTTGGAAAGTGGCTCATAAAATAACCACTGATTGGAAAAAAAAAAAATTTTTTTTTTTTTTTTTTGTAGCAAGAGTATATTAGGCTTCTCCAGAGAAGCAGGGCCAATAGGATGTATATATACATGATTATGGTGTCTGAGGCTCCAAGATCTACAGGGTGAGTTTGCAGGCTAGAGACCCAGGAAGAGCCTGATATTTCAGTTCAAGACTGAAGGCAGGAAGAAAGCCAAAGTTCCAGTTCAAAGGCACTCAGGCAGAGAGAATCCTCTCTTCCTCTAGGGAGTTTCAGCCTTTTTGTTCTATTCAGGCTTTCAAATGATTGGATAAAGCCCAATTACATTAGGAAAGGCACTCTGCTTTACTCAGACAGCTAATTTACTTGTTAATCTTATCCAAAACAGTCCCACAGAAACACCCAGAACAAAATTTGACCAAATAGCTAGGCATTCCAGGCACAGTCAAGTTGACACACAAAATTAACCACAAGTGCACCCTTTATCAACTTGGCCTCATACACATCTCCAAAATTATTTGGAGACTATGCTTAATTTCCAAATATATATAATAACAGGTCATAATGCTATCTAACATGATACAACTATCCTGCATACAACCAAGTATGCATGAACCCCTTCCGCAAAAGAAGAAGTAAAGTCTATGAGTGATGTTTACTCTTCTTATAACTTAATACCATGATATAAATTAACAACACTTAAATATATATCATGTCAATGCATCTTATGTTACATGATAAGGGGGTAAGAGAAAACAAAGGTGTTCATTATGTATATTGTGAATATTTTGTTATAAATTATTTTTTGTGTGTATATATACATAAATATATTCCTTGTAATATGTATATATACAAATATATTCACAACATAAGGAGAAAATATTCATGACAATTATAGTCTTCATTTCTGTAACTGGTCATATGGTCATAATTATTATGACCATATATTATATATACCATATATTATTATACCGTATACCATATATACCATATATTATTATATAATTATTTATTCTGTCTTAATCAAGCCTCTAAGCTGGTCATGGTTCTTTACCTGGTAGGGTAACTTGGACTTTCATTCCTGAAGGGTCTGGATCATTGGTAGTCCTGCCTGGAATGTGCTGTGGTTTTTCATTGCCCTTAACCACAGGGCATGGTAACATCAAGAAATGGGTTCATACTCTCCCTTACCCCTATTGTGGAGTAGTACACCAATTTCTTCAAGGTGGTCAGGATCAGTCACTCTAGTCAGCACAGTGACTATTGATTCAGAGGCTTGAAGACCCCAAAATATCCAGGCTTCAGTCTTAACTTTCAGTTCAATGAAACCATTGTGTTTCTTGGTGGAAGCATTCCTCCCTCTGGAACTCAGACCTCTAGGCCAGCAGAGCATAATGAGGTCGTGTGAACAGGAAGCAAAACTTTTGCTGTGAATCACCAGGAGTAATGATAAATGATGTCACTCCCATTTCCACCCGTTGATTCCTGGACCCATGAATCCTGGTTATCGAGAAACAGCACCATATATTGGATAATGATTCAGAGAGCATGCAATCTTGTGGAAAATTTTGTCCCAGCCCTATGAGGTATTGCCATCAAGCTGGCACTGCAACTGAGTCCTCAGTGGCCATGCCAACCTTCTGTCAAGTCAGCTGCTTTGAGGATGGTGGGAAATGTGGTAAGACCAGTGAATTTTGTGAGCATCGGCCACCATTTCATTTTCTGTGAAGTGCGTTCTTTGATCAGAGGCACTGCAGTGTGGAACACCATGGCAGTAGATAAGGTATTCTGTAAATCCATTTTGAGAAGTCTATCCACATATTTCTTCACCAGGTTTCCCTGTCACTAATTTTCTAATCATGTTCCTTCCAAGTCTCTGACCACCCAACTGAACCATCAGCAACAGTTAAAGCATTGGTATATAACCATATGTCTAACCATTTCTCCTTTCAAGTAAAGTGGGCAGCCAGGTTCACTACTTGGAGTTCTGCCCACTGGGAGGATTTCCCTTCACTGCTGTCCTTCAGGGATGTCCCAGAGAGGGAAGGGACAGTAGTGCTATAACTGTCCACTTTCATGTGGTGACTACATATCATGCTGAACTATCTATAAACTAGGCCTGAGTCCCCTCTTCCTGTTCAGCCAATCACAGGGAAATCCCTATGAGGCCATAGGTGAAGGCTTAGAAGAGAGAAGGTAGTGTAGTTGGATTAGGAACCATGAACATTTGGGCCACTTCTTCATGTAACTTAGTTGTGCCTTCAGGGCCTGATCAATCTTAACCATGTATGTATCACTCCTAGTAGATGATGAAGTGCTTCTGTGCACCAACTTTATGGCTTGGTGGATCATAACACACAGTTCATGATGGGCAGATCACATGATAACTTGGGGGTCGACAGTAAAGCATTCAATCTCTACTAAGTCCTAAGAACAGTCTAAGAGTTGTTTCTCAAAAAAAAAAAAAAAAAAGTAATTAGCTGTGAAAGATGACAGGACTTTGCTCCCAAATCCTAAGGGCCCATGATGCAATTCATCTATAGGGCTCCAAACAGCATCTCTATCAGGTGGCAAAGCAGCTTGTAGAGTAGCCTGGATCTGTTGCAGAACCTTCTCTTATTCTGGGCTTCACTCAAAACTAGCAGCTTTTTGGATCACCAAATAAATGAGCCAGAGTAACAGACCCAAATGAGCACTATGTTCCTTCTGAAACCCAAAGAGGTCACTAGGCACCGAATCTTTTCTTGCTGTAGAAGGGACCAGAAGCAACAATTTATTCTTGATCTTAAAAGGGATATAGTTCGGGTGGCCTGGGTTGCTCAATCGGTTAAGTGTCTGACTTGAATTTAGCTGAGGTCATGATCTCACAGTTGTGAGATCGAGTACCATGTTGGGCTCCAGGACATGGAGACTGCTTGAGATCCATTCTCTTCCTCACTCTCTACCCCCCCCCCACCCCACTCACACACATGTGTGTGCTCTCTCTCTCTCTCTCTCTAAAAAAAAAAAAAAAAAAAAAAAAGGATATCTCAACATGTCTCACACCACTGGACCCCTAGAAATGTCACTGAGGTAGAAGGTTCCGGCATTTTTGTGGGATTTCTTGTCCACACTCTGAAATGCAACTATCTTACCAATAAGACCAGAGAAGTTGTTACTTCTTGCGCACTAGTCCAAGCAGCATGATGCTATCAGTGTAATAGACCAATATAACATCTTGTGTAAGAGAAAAGCTATCAAGATCCTTGTGAACTAAATTACAATGTAGGGCTAGAGAATGATACACCCCTATGATAGGATGGTGGAGAGGTACTGTTGGCATTGGCAACTGAAAGCAAATTGCTGCTGGTGGGTCTCATGGACAGGTATGGAGAAAAAGCCATATTCATAGCTTCATATCCAGTACCAGGAGATGTGTTAATTTGCTCAAGCAATGAAATGACGTCTTGTATGGCAGCTGCAGTTGGAGTCACCACCTGGTTAAGCTTATGAAAATCCACTGGAATCCTTCAAGATTCATCTGTCTTCTGAACAGGCCAAATAGGCAAGTCGAATATAGATGTGGTAGGAATCTCCAGTCCTGCATCTTTGAAGTCCTTGATTATAGCACTAATCTCTGCAATCCCTCCAGGGGGGCAGTGTTGCTTTTGATTTACTATTTTCTTTGATAGAGACAGTTCTAATGGATTCCACTTGGTCTGTCCCACGAGGATAGCCTTTACTCCACAGGTCAGAAAACCAATGTGGGGATTGTGTCAGCTAAGTATGTCTATTCATAATGATGCATTATGGAAAAAGAGAAATAATCACAGGATGAGTATGGGGACCCACAAGACCCACTGTGAGGACAGGAGCTAAAATTCCATTCATCACCTGACCTCCATAAGCCCCTACTAGTAGACCACAGTGATGTTTTGTCTCTTGGAATCAAATCAGAATCAGTATCTAGTGGTTCCTGAAATGACTGGTTATTTCCTTTTCCTCAGTATACAGTTACCCTGGAAAAAGGCTGTAGGTCCCTTTGGAGAAGGCTGAAGAAAAATTAACAGCATAAATTCTTGGCAGTGTTCCAGGGTCCTTCCTCAAGGGAACTTGGTCTTCTCTTCATTCAAGGGGCTTTGGGTCTGGTTCAAGTCTGGGAATTTGTTGAGGGACCATACTCTACTTTTATGAGTCAGATTAGACCTTTGTTCACTTAAACTAGAATTTTTCTGCCCATAAATATCAGGTAAGAATTTAGTAAGTTTCCAGCCATTTCATTTCTAGGAACACCATGACCAACTAGCCAACACCTTAGATCTGTGTGAATCAGACTATTCCGATTGCTGTTTTCATTCTTCTCTCCACTACACTAACCACAACCATCTTGCTTTTGGTGATTAAGTGATGACACTTGACCCTAAGACACAAGGATCCACTGCCGTGCATTTAGGTTTCTCAATTCGGTGTCTTCCTTTCCCACCATGAGAGATCTGTCTTACAGAGAAGAATGGTCACAGAGCTCTTCAAGGATGCTTGGACTCCCCTCACAAATTTATTACTCAGAGAAGTGGTGAAAGGTATGACTTCTGGACCCTCCCAGAGTGGGTGAGTGGGTCTTAATTCATTAGAATTTGAATTTCCTCCTCATATTAAAGAAAGATAGGTCAGGCATTTCTAACTGACTCACGGTGGTCCACCTTTTGGTCCATGTTTCAACACCAAACTGTTTGACCCCTTTTAACTCCCTGAGCTACAATATTAAATGCAGAACGTCTGTTTATCAGATGTCTGATAAGTGTCAACAAATTCAGCCTGATCCAATTTAACAGTTCTTCGACCATTATCCCAGACCCTTAATATCCATTCCTACAAACGTTCTGCACATTTGTCTGTAAAGATTAGAAAGCTCAAGCAACTCTTTTAAAGTATCACCCACCTCTGTGTGAGTCACACTTTGTGCCTCATCTTTAGGGGTCTTGCTGGGATTTGAGTCTAATTGTGGGTCTAGAAGCAAAGATGGCTGGTGGAGGTGGTCCTGAGGAGAATCAGCAATGCCTTGCATGGCAACAACTTCAGGGAAAGCCTCTATAGTTTCTTCAGGTGATGCAGAGCTAATCCCCTCAGTCAGGGTGGAGAGGCCTCTTCCATTAGCAAAGAAGGCTGATCAGATTTTAGGGGTCCAGTGTCCCCAATTTCATCAATCTTCCCACATGTTCCCACTCCAACTTTTGGGAATCCCACTTTTTCCATCAGTGCTCTTACTTTACAAATAAACACACTGCAAACCTGGGAGTTTAACTTGGATTATAATTCAGCCAGTTGCTGGGTGAGATTCTGGGTTGGATTCATCAGTCTCACCCTGCGGCTATACAAAATAAGGATATCCTTCAAGGAATACACAGAAACTTTAAGGTCGCTTATGCAACTAAGCTGGGAATTTGTGTCTCTGAGCTCATCCGTTTCTTTCACTATTTTGACCGAGACATTAGCCAACCTTATTATATTCATTTGTTTGATTAAAATATCCAACAATAGTTATACATAGTCACCCAGATACTTGCTTCTTCTAAGTGTCAGATTACAGTATCTGATGGTAATATTTTGCATATATCTATTGACAGATCATGCCATAGACTATTTGTGATCTCTTTACTACTAGAAATAGAGTCATTAGCATTTTTAAATCTAACCACATTAGAGAGCCAATCTCAGAAACCCCAGCACCAATTCAGAAAACTCATCCTTAAAGTTCTGTTTCTCTAGAATCATTCTTGGTACCAAAAAGTGTATGAGTCGGGGTTCTTCATAGAAATAGAACTAATAATATATAATACATATATGAAATATTAGATTATATATATATATATAATATATATATATATCTTAGAAAGGGACAGAAAGAGATTTATTATAAGGAATTGGCTCACACAATTGTGGAATCTGGCATAAGTCCTAAGACCTGTAGGGTAAGTCGGCGAGCAGGAGACCGAGAAAAGCCAGTGATACAGTTCCGGTCTGAAGGCTGGCAGGCTTCATATTCAGGAAGAGTTGATGTTTCAATTTGAGTCCAAAGCCTGGAAAAAGCTGATATCCCAGTTCAAAGGCAGTCAGGCAGAAAGAATTCTCTCTTGCTCAGGGAAGGGTCAGCCTTTTTATTCTATTCAGGTCTTCGACTGATGGGTGGTGGTTCACTTTATTTAGTGAAATCTACTTTATTTAGTCTGTCAGCTTAAATGCTAATAGTCAAAAACACTCTCATAAACATACAATAACGTGTGACCATGTATCTGGGCATCTCATGCCCCAATCAAATTGACCCATAAAATTAAACATCACAAAGAGGTTTTAATGATTAAAAAATTATCAAACTTTTCTCCTTCATATACATGCTACATACATAGAGGCCTACCTCATTTTATTGTGCTTCACTTTATTGTACTTCACAGATTCTGCTTTTTTTTTTTTTTAACAAATCTAAGATTTGTGTTAACCCTGCATCAAGTAAGTCTGTTAGTGCCATTTTTTCTAACAATGTATGCTCACTTCATGTCTCTGTGTCACATTTTGGTAATTTCCACAATATTTCAAAGTTTTTCATTATTATTATTTTTCTTAAAGTGATCTGTGATCAATGATCTTTGATGTTAATATTTTAATTGTTTTAGGGTTCCACAAACCATGCCCACATAAGATGTCAAATTTAATATATGTGTGTGTTCTGACTGATCCATTGACCAGCCTTTCCCCCACCTCTCTCATTCTCCTCAGGCCTCCCTATTCCGTAAGACCCAACAATGTTGATATTAGGCCAATTAATAACCCCACCATGGCTTCTAAGTGTTCAAGTAAAAGGAAGACTCATAAATCCCTCACGTTAAACCAGAAGCTAAAAATGATTCAGCTTAGAGAGGAAGGCACGTCAAAAGCCAAGATAGACTGAAAGCTTGGCCTCTTGTACCAATTAGCCAAGTTGTGAATGCAAAGGAAAAGTTCTTGAAGAAAATTAAAACTTCTGCTCCAGTGAACACACAAATGATAAAATGTGAATGATAAAATGATAAATGATAAAAATGTGAAACATTCTTATTGCTGATATGGAGAAAGTTTCAGTGGTCTGGAGAGAAGATCAAAGCAAAGCAATCACAACATTTCCTTAAACCACAGCCTGATCCAGAGTAAGGTCCTAATTCACTTCAATTCTAGGAAGGCAAAGAGAGGCGAGGAAACTGTAGAAGAAAATGTGAAAGCCAGCAGAGGTTGGTTCCTGAAGTTTCAGGAAAGAAGTTATCTCCACAACATCAAAGTTCAGGGTGAAGCAGCAAGTGCTGATATAGAAGCTGCAGCAAGTTATCTAGAGATCTGGCTCAGGTAATTAACAAGAGTGGCTACACTCACCAACAGAATTTCAATTCACAGAAACAATCTTCTATAAGAAGAAGTTGCCATCTTGCACTAGAAAGAAGTCAATGTGTGGCTTCAAAGGACAGGCTGACTCTTTTCTTAGAAGCTAATGCAGCTGGTCACTTTTAGTTGAAGAAATGCTCATTTGCCATTCTGAAAATCCTAGGGCCTTTAAGAATTATGATGAATCTATTCCACCTGTGCTCTGTAAATGGGACAGCAAAACTGGGATGATAGTACATCTGTTTACAACATAATTACTGAATATTTTAAGCCCACCGCTGAGACCAACTGCTTAGAAAAAAAGATTCTTTTCAAAATATAAAAGCTTATTGACAATACATCTGGGTACCCATCCGATGACGATGGATAGTGAGATTAATGTTGTTTTCATGCCTGCTAACACAACATCCATTCTTCAGTCCATGAATAAGGGAGTCATTTTGACTTTCAAGCCTTTTTTTAAATTTTTTATTCTAAATTTTTAGTATAATTTATTATCAAATTGGCTAACATACACTGTGTAAAGTGTGCTCTTGTTTTTTGGGGTAGATTCCCGTGGTTCATCGCTTGCATACGACACCCAGTGCTCATCCCAACAAGTACCCTCCTCAATGCCCTTCACCCATTTTCCCCTCTCTCCCACCCCCCCCATCCACCCTCAGTTTGTTACAGCAGCACTTTCAATAATAGCTAAACTATGGAAAGAGCCTAAATGTCCATCAACTGATGAATGGATAAAGAAGATGTGGCTTATGTATACAATGGAATACTACTTGGCAATAAGAAAGAATGAAATCATGCCATTTGCAGCAACGTGGATGGAACTGGAAGGTATTATGCTGAGTGATATAAGTCAGTCAGAGAAGGACAGATATCATATGTTTTCACTCATGTGGATCTTGAGAAACTTAATAGAAGACTATGGGGGAAGGGAAGGGGAAAAATAGTTATAAACAGAGAGAGAGAGAGGCAAACCATAAGAGACTCTTAAATTCAAATCTTTCTAAGAAATACATTTTTTAAGGCTATATGGCTGCCATAGATAGTAATTCCTCTAATGGATCTGGGCAAAGTCCATTGAAAACCATCTGGAAACGATTCACCCATCCCAGATGTCATTTAGAATATTTGTGATTCATGAAAGAGATCAAAATATCAACATTATCAGGACTTTGGAAGAAGTTGATTCCAATCCTCATGGATGACTTTGAGATTTCAGTGGAGGAAGTAACTGCAGATGTGGTGTAAATAGTAAGAGAACTAGACTAGAAAGAAGTGGAGCCTGAAGATAGGACTGGATTGCTGGAATCTCGTGATCAAACTTGAATGGATGAGGAGTTGCCTCTCATGGCTGAGCAAAGAAAGTAGTTTCTTGAGATGAAATCTACTCCTGATAAAATGCTGTGATGATTTTTGAAATGACATCAAGGCAGACAGAATATTATATAGTTGATAAAGCAGCAGCAGGGTTTGAAAGGATTAGTACCGATTTGGAAAGAAGTTCTACTGTGGGTAAAATGCTATCAAACAGCATCACATGCTACAGAGAAAGGGAGACTCAATCAATGCAAAATATATATTATCGTCTCATTTGAAGAAATTGCCACAGTCACCCCAACCTTCAGCAACCACCACGCTGATATGTCAGCAGCCATCAGCATCGACCTCTTTACCAGCAAAAAGATTACAACTCTATGAAAGCTCAGATGATGTTAGCATTTTTTTAGCAATAAAGTATTTTTAATTAAGGCATGTACATTTTCGTTAGACATAATTCTATTGCACACTTAATAGACTACAGTATAGTATGAAAATAAATTTTATATGCACTGGGAACCAAAAAACTTATTTGACTCACTTTACTGTGATATTGACTTTACTGTGGTGGTATGGGACCAAGTATCTCCAGAGCATGCTTGTTGTCAAAACTGATTCATAATCTGAATATTAATTATGGTATCCAATTTAAAGCAAATGCCTGCTCTTATGGACATACTATATTAATTTCTCTTTCAAAGTATGCCACTGACATTTTGTGATAAAATAGTACCGGGAAATGTTTATTATGATTTATCTCCAACTCTGAGAATGATTTCAGAAACTTTTCAGCTAAAAAATATCTTATAAATGTTTTTAACACATGAACTAAAATTTTGAATCTACTTTTAGCTTATTCTTCATTTTGCTGATGACGCATTTATTTATTTTTTCCTTTTTATGGAAATAATTGACTTGTCAGAGATTTCACTGAATAACTTTGAGAATTATATAAAACTCTGGGTTCCTTCTACTATTTGAAAAAGCTCTATAACAAGGGCACCTGGGTGGCTCAGATGGTTAAGTGTCTGATTCTAAATCTCCACTCAGGTCATGATTCCTTGGTTCATGCGTTCGAGCCCCACATCGGGCTCTCTATCGACAGTGAGGAACCTGTCTCTCTCTCTCTCTCTCTCTCTCTCTCTCTCTGTCGCTCCCTTATTCATGAGCGCACGCTCTCTCTCTCTCCTCTCTCTTTCTCTCTCCCACCAAAAATAAATAAATTAAAAATTAAAAAAAAAAAAGTTCTGTAACAGACAACACACTAGAGACCAAGGTCAAATGGTGCATTGATCTGATAAAGTCTGATTTTCCAAAATTCATTAACATGACTCCCAGTTTTGCTCCTTGGCTATTTTTATAAACCATCATAATTGTAATTTCACTTATCCCAGTAGCAAAAGATTCACATTCCATAATGAAACTATAGCCTTCTTCATCCTTAATGATTATAAAAACTTTTAATTACAGCAATTGTATGATTATTTTGTCATTAATTTAATAATTCAGAAAAGTATATTTTAATTGTTGATCTGTTTTGTGATTCAGTACATACTCAGCATTATGGTCTCAACAACAAAAAAATAGGATAATTAATAAGCAAAGAATAATACACAAATGATGTGAATATAAGCTATTTAAACAAATTGAATAATTCAGAGCTTGTGGAACATATACCATCTTTGAAAACATAATGATTATTCAGAACATAAAGACATTTCTGTTACAAAAACCAATATTATTGTTTTATTTCAAATTTATGACATGCATGTGAGCAAATATTTCATGTTCTCATCCTATATCACCTAAATTCCTATGAATCACCCATACACTGTCAGGGGCCACCCATGTTCCATGAGCCACGCTTTGAGAAACATTGCCCTAGAGGTTCATTGTAGATGCCCTCGGGAATGCACCAAAAGGCAGGAGAAAGGAGAGGCTGGCAGACCAGGAAGACTTCTCATTTCAGTAAGAGGATTCGGCTTTCCTCTAATTTGCATATTGGGTTGATGAGGAATTCTTTTACTTCCAGAAATGTTTCTACTGATTTAAAAAAAAAAAAAAAGTTTTAAAAAGCGTAATCACTAAGTTTGCCCAGAAGAGGTACTATGAAACAATTGAAGATACATTACTTGAACTGTGTCATATTATTAGCTAATTGTACAGTAGTGTCTCTATGCCATGTTCTCTTCTTCAGACGAGAAAAAGGAAAAAAGGAGTAGGATCCACCGAGAGCAAAAAGCTCTTAAAACTGTATAAAGAAGATCTAGGGATATGACTAAAGTAAGTAACATGCTGCATACCGAGGAATACACCTGACATGAACAATGTAAAGGAAAGAAAAATACATGCAATAGTTTTTATGTTATTTCACACTCTGAGGAAAGAAAGAAAATTAAGAAAGTCACTCATATACTGTTTCGGAAGTTAAAACGAAATCTATTCAAGAGATTATCTATCGGGTTAGCAGGTTTTGAGATACCAAATTGATTGTTCAGTAAACTTAATGGATCCATCACCTTTTTCATCCATTCACTCATTTTTGCTCTGATTTTTTGCGCTGGAAGGCTTCAGAATTCACTTGTCAGAGTTCCAGTCTCTGAACATGCCATTTCCCAGCCAAAACGACACTAAAAACAAGCATCAACCGCTGACCTTTTAAATGCATCACTCTTTGTAACTCCAATCACAGAAAAATACTTAGGAAAATGTGGCCCTTTCATCTCTGTGTGGCAGTGGCTACACAGCTCTTCCTACAGAAGCTGGCAACCCTCAGTTCCTTTTCTCACTTGTGAGAAATGCTTTGAAAGAGCCAAAGTTCCCAGCCTTCTATTTCCTTCTTTACTTAAAATGAGGAAATGATTTGTAGAAAGGGGGAAAAAACAATAAAAGGATTCATTTAGTGTCTACTTAGCTGGTCCGAATTATCTCCTGATCCACATCTTTGCTGACTTTGGGAACTCCTTGAGCCCCTTCTCAGCCCTTGACAGAGCCAGCCAGCTATTTTGCGAATGCTCATTCTCACAGCCAACCTGGGAGTTGGTAAAACAAGATGCTAAACCTGCTTCAACATAGGCCAGATGCTTAGGCTAAAATTACCACATAGAAGGGAGCCAAGGAACAGATAAAAATCAAAATTGTGTGTGTCTGTGTGTGTGTGTGTGTGTGTGTGTGTGTGTGTGTTTAAAAACATGCATTCAAGGCTGTAGTGCTTCACATTATTCTTACATCAAACTACCTTTGTAACCACAGTTATTTGAGCTACCATTGACGTGTCTTTGAGTTCCCCACATAACCACAGATTAAGAAGATCTAAAAGCTGTCGAGCGCTTTTCATGTGCCAGGTGTTGTGCTGGGCATTTTATCTACATTGCCTTATTTATCTCTCATCTCAGCCGATGAGGTGGACACACTTTACAAATGCTAAATGTGGATGTTAAAATAAGTTTCTTGAGGCCACATAGCTAGCCAGAGCTATGTACAGACCCTGGATTCAACTCTAGGCAAATAGAGGCAGCCCACATCTATATGCTGTCCCATACCAGATAAGGATGCTGCAAGGATATTGCTCATTAAATTGCATTTCTTCTTTAGGAAGACTCATAGGTGATATCACTGCCAGTCTTAGCATCGAGAGTAATTGAGCTTCTTCTAAGCAAATGATTATTCTTATCCTTATATTACTTTATATTACAGCCCAACTTACAGCCCTCTTGCAAGCAGTGAAAAAATCTTAAGAAATTTACTCAGTAACATCCTCCTGACATCTGCATTTTGTTCCTATTCTCATTTTCTTTGAGTCCATTTTCTTCATTGGCATAATGTGTTCGTCATTTTATCTTGTTTTATCTCTAGTGTCCATAGCACTGATGTGAAATGTTTTCTAGAACAGAAAGGAGATAAATGTATAAACAAGTCAACAAAACTGGGATGATAAGAGTCTAGAAATGTAAACAACTGGGGCGCCTGGGTGGCTCAGTCAGTTAAGTGTCCAGCCTCGGCTCAGGGCATGATCTCGTGGTTCATGAGTTTGAGCCCTGCATCAGGCTCTGGGCTGACAGCTCAGAGCCTGGAGCCTGCTTCAGATTCTCTGTCTCCTGCTCTGTCTGCCCCTCACCCACTTGCGCTGTCTCTCTATCTCTCTCTCTCTCCAAAAATAAATATTTAAAAAATTGTTGTAAAGAATTGTGAATGACATTACTACAGACAAGCTATCACCCCATGATGAAAACATTGTTCCAGATAACTGACACAGTGGATAATTGACAAGTGTCAACAAGAGACTTTCAAGTGACTAACATGTTGTTGGTAGGATTCCTTTCTCAGATGGTTAAACTTCCAATTTTTCACAAAACTTTCAACAGAAAATTGGAAATTTTGACCTTAGCTTTTCTTCTGAAGCTGTCTGGAAAGCATAGAAATGGAGACGAGGATGAGGGAAAGCTGATGAGACAACATGTTGCTGCTGCTATCTTCTGAGTTTTTCCTTCAATGAACAAAACAGGTGAACCATGCTTTTCTCTCTCTCTCTCTCTCTCTCTCTCTCTCTCTCAAACTTTTTACTGGAGTATATTTCTTAGCATATAAGTGAACACTTGCATTCCCCTTCTCTTTAAAAAATTAAAATAAAATTGCAGAAAACCCCAAAACAAAGAAGCTCTGATCTTTCTCCTTCCTTTGGCAGGAAACCAAAATAAGGCACTATTTCTCCAGTATAAAAAATGATTTATTTACTTACCAATTCAACAATGGTAACATTTTGTAATTATTTTGAATTCATCAATAATATGACATTGTAAGATTTACTGTAATTATCAATACTTTTCTCATTACAATAAAAAAAGGACCACACAAACAAATTCCCAACAATTAAAGGCTTTCTCTTTCAATATGCTGTATAGAATTACTATTAAAATCATTAAAGGATAGTGTATCTAGGTGAACCCATGCAGAAAGAAGCTCTAAAATTCATCAGATTTTCTCTCTCTTCCCCAAATATCCCTTATGATATCTTTTTAAATAGGTAAAATTACAAAAATTTAATATTCTGCTTTTTTGACATTCACAATATCCTCCCTGTAACTTTAATTTATAAAAAGTTGACACTTTAACATATTGTTGAACAATATTTGTATTGCATTGATAATAATATATCCCCCCAAAAGAATTCATTCTACTTATTCTAGATTAAAGAATACAAAAGAAGCTTTTTTATTTTTTATTATTAGAAATTTTATTTTTTTTTAATTTTTTTTTAAAGTTTATTCATTTTTGAGAGACAGAAACAGAGCATGAGCAGGAGAGGGGGAGCGGTGGAGAGGGAGGGAGACACAAAATCTGAAGCAGGCTCCAGGCTCCGAGGAGTCAGCCCAGATCCCGATGTGGGGCTCAAACTCACAAACTGGGAGATCATGACCTGAGCCAATGTTGGGTGTTTAACCAGCTGAGCCACCTAGGTGCCCCATTTTTATTAGAAATTCTCTAAGGTAGAATTATACCCATAGAAAAAAATTCATAATTAAAACCATTTAAAAGAATAATAAAAGTTCTGAGATGAGCTATTAGCCTTTAGGTCAGTACTTTCCTTGGGTGGCTTACATCTGGATTCTAAACCTTATTTTCATCTAATTAAAGTTCTCAACTGAGAATATTTTCAGTAAATGTAAAATAAAGAAAATGTGTCTGAGGATTCCCTGACCATTTAATCATCCAATTTCTCCCAAATCCTTGGAATGAAGGTCAATGAATCGCCTGAGACCTTCCCATCATTCACATTTTCTACCAAAACGAATTGATCCCAAGATTCTTGTAAAAAGGAGTAAGCAGCCACAGCCCAGACCAGATTGGTCCACTGGAATACGTACTAAGCAGCCATCCAGAAATTCAGCCTGCTACAACAAACACCCCAAACCCAACATGTCTTTTTTTCATTTCTGCGTTCATCTTTCTTTCTTAAAGACTGACTTATTTTCTTTACCGAGGCTCTTAGATTAGAATCTTCCCTGGAGAGAATTCAAGCCTGGGCTGAATATGGCTAGCATGAGCCTGTAGAGAGATCACTTCGCTGACCACTGAAACAAACACTACCTGTGGACTACCACAGCAGTTGTTTAATTAAGCACAGCATCACACGCAGAGCAATTTCTGATGGGAAAGGAAGATTCCACGTGAAATGGCTGGGGGCTTTCGACAAGCAAAATGTCATTATCTGAACTGAAATCCAGCTGACATCTCAAACAACAAATACCAGGGGATCTTTAAGGATCAGATGCTTCATTTTAAGTCGGTGCTTCTGCCTTCAGCGTCCTCTACTCCCTGCCCCCCCAACGTGGAGAGAATGAACACCTCACACTGAGCCACGACCACCACTTAGTTTCGCTGCCAATTCCTGCCAGCACAAGGAGGCCAGGTTTATACTAACAGAGTAACTGAGACAAGTATCTAGTTTAGGCCAAATGAATTTTGATTCCTTCCGAATTAAAAGGTTTATATAATATTTATAGAAGCTAGAATTCTGCCTTGCCGCCCTTCCTATTCCCAGATAAAACCAGTTCCCCTTGCTTTTTAAAGTATACAGCAAGAGATAGGATATCTCAGATTGGTCTTTCTCTGGCGCCCAATGAAGACACTTTCACTTAATTTATGTCTTTGGTAAGTTAATATTTTAAGAAAGAATTCTTGGGAATTTTAGCCATAGACTCTGCTTTTTTTAGGCAGAAACAAAGTGAACAAATGAAAAGTAAGATATGATCAGAGTTGTACCGATGTTTGTTCTCAGGATTTTCAGTGCCTTGAGTGTGATTAGTGACCACAATCACTAAGATGCACTCTTTACCCAAACAAAAAAACAAAAAAAGGAACTTTTCAAGAATATTGAGAATTAGAGGTAGAAAAGATCTCTCAGGGGATGCCTGGGTAGCTCAATCGTTGAGCATCCTACTTTGGCTCAGGTCATGACTTCCTGGCTCAGCTTGTGAGTTCGCACCCTGCCTCAGGCTTGCTGCTGTCAGCCCAAGAGTCTTCTCTAGATCTCCTGTCCCCCTCTCTCTCTGCACCTTCCCCACTTGTTCTCTCTCTCTCTCTCTCAAAAATAAATAAATCTTAAAAAAAAAAAAGATCTCTCAGTTTAATTATCTTTCCATGGTGAAGGCGTATTTCTTACAGTGTATATATCACACGTATTCCCCATTTTAATTTTCAATATTTAAGCTTGTGTTGGTTAAAATACCTTTCTCTAGGAGTATCTTTTATAATCATTCTTGGCTGTTAGAAATTTTTCCTTGGTACTGAGCTCAATTTTTCCTTTGTTTAGCTTCATGCTATTAGTTTTAATTACACCCCATCAGACTTCTCTAAATAACTCTTTTCTTTGCCCCTTGATTCATCACAGGAAAAGCACTGTTTACTTGCCAGACAAATTTATCATTCTCCTTCTCATCACTTTTCTACTTTGAATCCTCTGTCTGCTGACTTTAAAGACAGTGACCATGATCCTTTTGGTACTCATTATCCCAGCAGAATCATTAACACCAGGGAACTGGTTGAATGATAAAGCATACAGTTACCTTAATTTTATAGCAATGTACTTGAGATCACTGTCACACTGAGCTCAGTGAAGGTTATGAAACTGAACATAATGGTCACCCTTTTATGCTCCACTTACTTTTTGAAATGTTTATTTTTTATTTTTGAGAGAGAGAGAACATAAGTGGGGGATGGGTACAGAGGATCTGAAGTGGACCCTGTTCTGATTTGTGCTCTACTTATAGCATCTATCACAACGTTAATATAGTTCGTATTAATTATATAACTTTTTAGTATCTGCTTTCTGCTGTAGACTGAAGCTTCATGACAGCAGGGACATACTTCTCTGATCTTTTCCACTATCCTCAGAACCAGCACAGTGGCCATGATCTAATCGGTATTTAACAAATAATTGCTGAGTAAAGAAATAAATAAATTTGGATCTCAGAGTCTTGCGTCACTGCAACCCCCTTCATCTCCTCGGTATCACTCCAGCCTCACCAACCTTGTGTTGGGTTTCGTTTGGTTTTATAAAGTTATTTGTCCTCTGACTATTCATGGAAATATGGCTAATTATCAACCAACTTCATTCCGACCTTCCTGTATTCCTGAAATTAAACTCAAAGGAATTTGTGGTCTTGGGTTACTATGTGTCAACTGTTCAATAGGATGAACACATCTAGAAATCTTAGATACTAGAAGCAGAATTAACGTTATTTAAAACCCTTATTTATAATCCACCCATTCACAGCGCAGAATCCTAGATTTTATTCTTCCCCATCTGCCAAATGATGTTTTGCTGAATATATCCATCTCCAACAGCTCTTTTCTTTACACCCTGTTTGAGACCCTGTATTGACTCCATCCCAACCTGAGAAATGTATTTTCTTAATCTGACTGCCTTACCTAAGTAATGCGCTCTTTCTCTCTTCCATTCATTGCCAGACTCTAAATTAGAGATGCCTGGGTGGCTCAATTGGTTGAGTGCCCGACTCTTGATTTGGGCTCAGGTCATGATCTCACAGTTAGTGGTATCGAGCCCTGAGTCGGGCTCTGTGGTGACAGCGTGGAGGCTGCTTGGGACTCTCTGTCTCTCTCTCTCTCTCCCTCTTTGCCCCTACCCTGATCAAACACTCTCTCTTGAAATAAATGAATAAACATTTTAAAAAATAAAAATAGATTCATGGTCTAACCTCTAATTGAAAATTTCCACTGAGATATTCTGCTACCAGCTCACCTGGAGCATATTGGACACTGGTGCCCATTGTCTTCTGGTTTCCCACTAACTTTCTTCTCTGTCAGTACTATCACCACAGAGTTCTTCTAATCAGGACTCTAAGATGGTCTTTGGACGAGCCCTCTCCTTCATCCTCTAGGTCAAATTTACTTTGCCTTTCATTCTCTTTCTGAAGAGTTTCAGATCCATGACTTTATCTTCATCGCCACTGATGACATCCCAGTGCTGACCTTTATCTTCTAACACCTGGAAACTATTGCATAAAAGTTCCTTAGAGAAGCATCATAGATTTTAGTTCACCCTGCTTATTTAAATGTTATCTTCGTCATGTACAAAGCATCATTCCTGACTTCAATTCCTGTTGCTATTCTCATTTTTCCTTTCCTTTTTTTTTTTTTAGTTTATTTATTTTGAGAGAGAGAGAGAGAGAGAGAGAGAGAGAGAGAGAGAGCACGTCAGTGGGGGCAGAGAGAGAGAAGAGAGACAAAATTCCAAGTAGGTTCCTCATTGTCAGCGCAGAGTCTGATGCAGGGCTCAGCCTCCTGAACCGTGAGATCATGACCTGAGCCAAAGTCGAGAATCTGACACTCAACCAACTGAGTCACCCAGGCTCCCCTCTGATTTTTCTTCTTCTTTCTCAGCTACCTTAGGTTGCCTCTTTCAACTCATTTTCTCCATGCCACAGAATCTTTCTCCCTCCAGCCCTACTGGCATAACCTACCCCAGGATGTGTGGACTCTTCCTCCTGCCTAAAATGCACTGTCCCTTCATCTCAGAGCTTGGTCCTACAATGTTCAGTTTTCTTCTTGCCTTACCAAAAAAGACTGTCTCATTCTCTACCACTTTTTATCTCCAACATTGCACTTACTGCCTGACTATGATGTATTTGTGTGTTTGCTCTTTATGCATCCTACTCTCTAGGATGCAAACTTTATGAAAACAATTTTCCTTTCATTTTTTTTATCTTTGTTTTCTGAATCATCTCCAGAAACTATAAGAGAACAGGAGCCCCATACATATTTGTTGGATGAATAAATTGCCATTTTTTTCTTTATATAAAACAATAAATTTTAATATTTTCATGTTCTTCATTATTCTGGGATCGCCATTTCCTTTCCCTCACTGTAGCATAAAGTAACTGATGAATGTTTTTACAAAATTCAGAAAGTTAATGCTTTAGAAGACGAGGGAATTACTTTGCTTCTTGTCAATGGTTTTCCCCTCTTGCATCAAACTGTTATAGCAGGTTTCCCTTCAATACCTCTGGCTGTCATATAAGCCACAACTCTCATTCATTCTCATTCTTTCAAATCTACTTTCTTAGAAAAGGTGGGCCAGTCTCTTAGACTTCCTTTGCCTAAACAGAGGGAAGTTTAATAGGGTCCCCCAAATAATCAAACAAATCTTGCTATCATCCCTATATACTATGAATGTCTGGCAATTTTCTTCCTGCTACAATGGGTGATTAAAAACTAATAACTCGTAATAGTGATTAACATGAATTATTTACTAATTTCCCAACACACACTCAGACCTCACAACAACTCAAGGAAATAGGTGCCATTATTAAAGTTCACAGTAACAGATGAAGAAAATTAGTCTTAGAAATTTAACTAGCTAGGTTAGTCATGACACAAGTCATGTGACAATGTCATGACACAAGTGTGTGAGTTAGCAATCGAACTGGGAACTGTGTGACTGCAAAGCCATATGCTACTTCCATCATAAAGTGTACTAAATCTTTTTTGTACCAAGTGGGCAGTGAATTAATGAGTTAATGAATTGCATCTACTCTCCATCTTATTAATGATGTTTAATAACCTACTTTCAAGGTAAACCAATGTAAAGGCTGGTAGTCAACCACGGAGAGCAGCCTGTGAATGGTGCCCATTAGGCAGACAGAGCATGAGTGGCCTTTGCCAAAGATTTAGCAGAGGATGTTTCTGAACTGTGTGGGAGACATAACTCCATACTTTCTAACATCTATTCAAGATCAAGTGATGCATTCTGTGATTCCAAGAGGTTCTTATAAAGTGGAAAATTTAGAATCATGAATGACTGGCTATAGTCTACATAAAAAGGAGTAAAATCAATCTAACTTGGTCTTTCTTTTATGCTCTTCTAAAAATGAAAAAAAAATCATTTTAGGTTGAACCTAGGAGATAACAATCAGAATATCAACATTTTGAACTCTATCAGCTTTAATTCATTTTTTCATTTAAGTTTGCACTTTTGTAGCATTGACTTTTCTCAAGAGTCAGAGAAAATAACAATGGTAAATAACGAGCACTTTATGTTCCTGGAACAAACTACCCAATGCTAGAAATGCCGGCTTCAGCATGTGCTGAGAAAGCATCCAGATGTTAGCCAGCTGAAACAATATATCCCAGTGCATCTAAATAAAAAAAAAATCATTTTCATTTAAAAATTGGAAATCAAAATGGAGTTCAGAGTTTCCAATAGAAGTCAAGAACTTGCAAATATTAATGAATCTGTGAACCTGTGTTTGCCAGAAGTGTCCATATAGCTCCCAGAACACTAAAAATGAAAAAGTAAATACAATTCTGGATACAATAGCTTACCTTCTGATTTCTGAACATTGAGCTAATAATAGTAAACGTGCCTCATATTTTTTTAGTTACTTATTTGTGATTTTCATGTGCCAAATCCAGACCAGGGGTTGCTTGCAAGAGAGAGATCATATGCCTCCAGCACCAGGAGATGCAGGAAAGAAGAGGAGAGATGATAGATTGTGTAGACCACTGGAAGAGCTGGAATGATGAGGTAGATCCCTACACTCCTCACAAAACTCTTGAAGAGGGCAAATGACTAAAACCATCAGACAAACAGAACAAAATGCTGAGGAACCCTGAAAACTTTAGAAGTAGGCATTGGTGGGGCTCCTGGGTGGCTCAGTCAAGTAAGCATACACCTCTTAATTTGGCTCAGGTCCTGATCTCACGGTTGGTGAGATTAAGCCCTGAGTTGGGCTGTGTGCTGACAGTGCAGAACCTACTTGGGATTCTCTCTCTCCGTCTCTCTCTGCCCCTGCCCCACATGTCAGCTTGTGCACGTGCACGCTCTCTCTCTCTCTCTCTCTCTCTCAAAATAAAAAAATAAACTTAAAAAAAATTAGGCATTGGTTCTCAAAGTCACAGAAAAAAATCGGCTGGATCTCATACAAACTGGTTTAAGAAAAAATGGAATTTGAATTATAAACGGAAACAAAGAGCATGACTACTTTGGTTTTCCACTAGAATTTGCTGCCATCAGATGAGCTACAATGGACTAGAGCATGTTTTTCAAAGTGTGGCTCATGGACCCCCAATATTAAAATTACAGGGAAGTTGTTAAAAGGAATAAAAATCAATGCCAATTTCTGAGCCTCATATCAGACCCGATGAATAAATATTCCTAGAGGTCGGGCTTAAACAGCCTGTATTTTATAATAATACACCAGTGATTTTTATTTACACTGCAGTTTAAAAATTTGGAGGACTTGAATAACATGTTTAGGTAACAAAATTTTTTAAGAGAAATCTGAAGTGCAAGGCTGTGATTAGTTTTGAGTCTAATGAAAGAAAGAGCCAGCTTAGCTTTTAGAAAACAGCAACTTCAGCCAATAAAAAAAAAAAGTTGGAATATAAAGACAGGAACTAGAACCAAGTTTCTCTTTTCTAATTTCCAATTCTTTATTCTTAGAACAAAAAAAGGATAGATTTTACAGTAGAAGAAGTTGACTAGTTTGGTTATAGAACATTAGTATGTCTTTAAAAGACCTTTGTTTCTCAGTTTATGATGCTTCTTCTACACCCATGGTCACCTTCCTTATCTGTCCTTTCTGTCTTTGCATGTTGGAACATATGTAATAAGTGACAGTGATCCGGAGCTGGTCTTAGGCAAAATTGTGAAATGGTAAGTTTTTCTAAATAGTAATTGGGAGGTTGCATTAGTTTCCTGTGGCTGCCATAAAATATCTCCACAAACTGGGTGGTTTCTTACAACAGTGATATACTACTTCACTATTCTGGAGGCCAGGAGTTCAAAATCAAGATGTTGGCAGAGCAATGCCCTCTTCAAAAGCCCTGGAGAAGAATCCATCCCATGCCTTCCTCCCAGCTTCTAGTAGTTGCCAACAATCCTTGGTATTCCTTGGCTTATAGATACATCGCTCCAATCTCTGCCTCCATCTTCACATGGTGCCCTCCCCTGTGTGCATCTCTGTCTTCATATGACAGTCTCCTCTCTGTGTCTGTGTTTAAACGTCTCTTCTTGTAAGGACATTCATCATTCGATTATGGCCTAATGTATATGAACTCTTCTTAACTTAATTACATCTACAAAGATCTTATTTCCAAATAAAGTCACATTCACAGGTTCTGAGGATTAGGACTTGGATATATCCTTTTGAGAGCCACCATTTAACCCACTACACAGGTGATGGAATTTTATAACAGAGTAGATTTTCACATCTCCAGAATGATTTGGGTATAGCCTCGCCTGAAGTGGAATACACTAAATTATTCTTCAAGGCCATCCCCAATTATTTTAACCCTATAATTTTATAATTATGACAGAGTTTGTGTTTCCAAGACCATGGCTAGAGACGAGAAAGAAAAATTCTAGACAAATCTAATTAGTCAAACTCAAGGGATTCTATTTTCGATAGATTTAAATTTGCAAAACTATTTTATTCTACAGGACAATAATATATTTTCATGCTCAACTTTGGAAGGATGAAATTTTTATCAGTTAGGAATTTATTAAATGATATAAATCTCAAAGATGGGTCGATTTCTAGCCTGAATTGATATTCATTTAAGATCAATATTCTCAAATCATTTATGTTATATGGGTCAGAGTTGAACAGAAAATTTTAAAGACATAATATGTGTGAAAACAAAGTCTTGGAGTGGATATTCTATCCTTTCTCTGTCCATGCCAACTCCTTCCATTACCTTACCACTCAAAGTGTGAAAAATTCCTACGTGTTTTCAAGGACTTCATTCTAGTGGGGATTTAAGGCAAAGTAGCAGAGAATTGTGATGAAATATACCAATTCCCACCATCATTGCTTTTAAACCCTGAAGTGACCTCGGGGTTCTAGAGTTCATATGCTAAGTGCATGTAACCAAGAAGGTAAACTCTATTCCCTAAATATATTAACTAACAAAAAACTGACTGAAAGACTCAATGGCAACAAGATTCAGATGAGAAACACAATTGAGGAAGAGAAGAGGGATGCCAAAATGTAAGAAATTGAAATTAACTTCTACCTCACAGCATTCCCAAGGTCCATTTTGGAACCTGCTCTCTAATATGGAGTACTCAGAAATATTACAGTTGGTCAGGTACTCAAAAGATCACCTCACAAAATTCTCAAATTTTAGGGTTAAAATCAAGAAAAAGCAAGATTTTAAAAAAGAAAAAAAGTACCAACACATACATGCACACACAGTGGCATACCCTGTATTCACAAGCCTTTGAAGGCCAGTTCCATGAAGTAACCATACTTATCTGAAACCAAACCAGCCCATAGATATCTGTAATTTGACAAGTCAAAGAAAATTTACTATATGACCAGTTTAATTGAAGTTTAAATGGTTAAAGTACATATCATCTATTTCTTTTCTTATTTCTCTTCTTGCATAGCAAGAAACTGGGGTAAAAAAAGAACATGTATTGACAATTATTTTTAATTTTAAAACATAAGAAAGAAATCAAGCTTTCCTTATATTTAAAATGTAGATTAGTGTCTCTATAATTCATAAAGTAAAGATGTTTATATTGAGATACATACTCATGATATTTTTACTTATATATATGCATGATCAAAAGAATTTGATTTACTCAAACTTGTAATAATTTGATCACTTTTTTCTTTCTTGTAAGAAAAGCACAGACCTTTAGGTTTACAGTTTTCAGATATCCAAATTTTATATGAATAAAAATTGTATGGTATATATTTTATATCCATTTAAATATGGCTATAAATTATATAAAAGAACTTGGGATACTTCTTTTGGGTCTTATAGACCAATTCTGGTTCACATGCTCAAGAAGCAAACAATTCAATAATATGATATTTGCAAAAAAAAACTTCTAACAAGTCACATCTCTAATAAAGTATCTTCTAACAAAATCATACTCTAACCATGTAGTAGTTTAGAAGGTATATACAAAGGAAAAAGTCAAACCAGTGATTTCTTCAGCCCTAATAAAATGTCAATATTTACTAATGTTACATACAAGACATCCTGGAATTTAAATATTGCATCCAGAACACAGGAGTTATTGGATTCTGTGTATGATCTAAATTCTCTTCCTTCCTTGACATTTCTAATTCACCAGAGAAGCATGTGAACAACCTAAAGACTTGTTCCAAGAATTGACTGATTACTTTTATGGACAAGAACCATCTTTCACTTATTTTAAATCTCACTAAAATTTCTGTCCTCAAAATAAATAAATAAATTAATTAATTAATTAAATAAAATAAAATTTCTGTCCTCAGCGATAGTGTTGAGACAAATGGATGTGTTACAGTCACATCATTGAAGAAACAATCTGTGCTTTCTGCCTGCCATCACCTCTTCTCACTCTCCTATCGCAAAATCGTTCTTCTCATTTTATAAACTACCTCCTGCTTTGCTTGGGTGGGCTGTTCTCTCCTCCCAGGGGTGGGTACATGACTCGAGCTCCTCACAGTACTCCAAATGTCGGGACATGTTAATTAGTCCAGGGCTGGACAATTGCTTATATAAGTTCAACAAGAAGCATTTTCAGGATTGAAATAAATGCTGGGGTTTGAAGGAGGATTTCTTTTCCCTCCAGGATCATTGCTGCTAAGGACTATTCAAGCTTGGTGATACCAGAGCCAATTTTTGCCACCAAGGGAAAAAAACCTACTTAAGTATAGGTCAACACAGAGGAAAACAGAGCTGAGAGATGGAGGAAAAGACTGCAAGCTTCCCACCTGTACTTTTCCATTATATGGAAGCAATAAAGTTCCATTTGGATTTCCATCAACTAAAAAAGTACTATTAACACAAGGATGATACACTAGAATATATTCAGGCTATTACTATAATGATGTCATTCCTACCTTCTAGATATATTTCCTTGCATGGGAAAAAGGCAAACTTCCAAACAGCCATAAGTCAATCACATGACTGAGGCCACATTTATTGAGTGTGTCAAACATATGACCATCATCCATTACATGTCTCAATTCACACACACACACACACACACACACACACACTACAGAATATTGCTCACAGAAAGCACTATGTAATGTTGTTTATCTACCAAATGTGACTGACTGGCCGACAATAATATAATGCTTGAATTTCCTCCAATAATACCTACCCATCAGGTACCTGTTAATTTCTCCTTTAGCATTCTTTTATTTTTCTTCCCTTCTAATTTTTTATTGTCCAGTACAGCTTCTTCTAGGCTGTACAACACTTAAAAATCAATGGATCCAAAATTTTACAATATTTTTTTCTATTGGACAGCTTTTACATGCTGAAGCTTACAGAATGGAAATAATCATTGATCCAAAGGAAAAAAAAAAAAAAAAAAAAAAAAAAAAAAAAAAAACCTTGAACATTTGTTCAAGCCCTTAGTCAATTTGAAATATTTTGCTACGTCAACTAAATAAGCACTTTTCTTTGAAGAAAGCCAGAAAATGATTTCACTTTTCTTATATTATCTATTACTGTCATTTCTTAAAGAATAGGGTCTAAGGGGAGCATTCCTTTAAAAGCGAAATAGAGTAAAATCTCTTTTAGATATTTTTTCAGTAGTAAAAGCTGATTCTTCTATTAACCTCTTTCTCTCTGCTATGATGTATTATTGAAAATGGAAAGACACTATTGATGGCATGTATTGTATCAATAGCATTGTGGGATACCATTTATTTTACTTTAAGGAGAGTTTATTTCATCTTGAGCCAACTTGGAAAGCCTTTCAGAGGCCATCAGCACACTGGCTTTCTTCATATTAGATAAAAGCAAGGACACTGTGTATACACATTGATCTGGAGTTATTCAAAGACTGGGTTGGGGAAGAGAGAATTTCCTTCCTTGGTACAGAGTAACTTTCATATCATATCAATACCTTCGAAAATCTGCAAAGCTTTTTTTTAAATTGAGAATGTCAGTGGGGAAATTTCACCTTTTCTGAGGTAAACTGAAAATGTGGAGACAAAGTCTTATCAGAACAAAAATGGAATAAAATAAAGTTAATTTCAAAGAAAATAAAAATAAACGTCAACTTTAAGCATATTCTAGGGGTTCCTGGGTGACTGACTCAGTTGCTTAACCTTCCAACTTCGGCCAGATCATGATCTCACAGTTTGTGAGCTCGAGCTCCACATCTGGTTCTGTGCTGACAGCTCAGAGCCTGGAGCCTGCTTCAGATTCTATGTCTCCCTCTCTTTCTGCCCCTCTCCTGCTCATGCTCTGTCTCTCTCTGTCTCTCAACAATAAAAATGTTTTAAAAAATTTTTTAAATAAATAAATAAATGCCAACATATTCTAAAATATAAGTAGTGAAAAACTGGATTTAAACCATAGCACTTACTTGAGTAGCTTTAATTACTTATTTGTAATTCATAAGCTGTAGGTTAATATATACTGCTTACCTATAGAGTGCTAAGCGTATGGTTCCCAAAGGATACTTATCTGGCAAACTTTTTATTTAAATCGCCAGATAATAAATATTTTAGGCTCTGTGAGGCACCCAGTCTCTTCTAATCTCTACTATGTAGCATGACAGCATCCATAGACAATGCACAAATGATGTGTATGTTCCAATAAAACTTTATTTATAAAATTAAGTAATGGGCCAGATTTGACCCCCAGGTTGTAGTTTGTCAGCCCCTTCTCTATGCTAAACTCTAAATTGTTATGTAAGCTGCAAACAGTAGTAAGAGTAGTTTATATGTATAATAAATAGAAACATGCTCCTTAAAAACAGATGAGCTTTCTCTCTAAATTTACCAATAACATATTTTAACCTATTTTTTCCAAAAGCTGCTCCCATAAGGCTTAGGTTTCTTAGAAGGAGAAGTAAAGAGAATATTTTCAGTGAAGAAAATGAGCATAATTGGTCATGCTCTGATCTGAAGCAGACCAATTCTGCTATTACCACTTAAGATCTTATGCTGTTGACCCTTGAACAACATAGGTTTGAACTGCACAGGTTCACTTATAGACAGATTTTTTAATTTATTTTTTATTTTTTTATATTTATATCCAAATTAGCATATAGTGCAACAATGATTTCAGAAGTAGATTCCTTAGTGCCTCTTACCCATTTAGCCCATCCACCCTCCCACAACCCCTCCAGTAACCCTCAGTTTGTTCTCCATGTTTATGAGTTTCTTCACTTATACACAGATTTTTTACAGTATGGTACTGTAAACGTATTTTGTCTTTCTTATGATTTTCTTAAAAACATTTTCCCTTCTCTATATTATCTATTGTAATAATACAGTATAGAATACAAAAACATATGAACTATGTTATGTCAATCAAATGTTTATGTTATCAGTAAGGTTTCTACTCAATAGTAGGCTATTAGTAGTTAAGTTATGGGGAGTCAAAAGTTATGTGTGGGTTTTCAATTGCATAGGGGGTCAGTGTCCCTAATTCCCTTACTGTTCAAGGGTCAACTGTGTATGTCTTAGGATCAAGTGAATCTTGTGTCTAGGAAACTTTAAAAGATCATTATCTGAGATGAAATGAAGACCTGTACACTTTGTCCGGTGTCCTACTGAAGAAACCTAGAGAGCTGAGAAATAACAACAGAAGACAGATGCCAGCAGTGTCAAGACAAGGACACAGTCACCCTAGTGCTTGCACTTGCTGGCTTGTGAGGAGTATGCCACTTTGAGCTTTTCAGACACAGATTTTAACAGGCATCATGGAGCAAAGGCTGCAGCCTTTCAGCAGTGCTCAGATCACATGTGACAGCCATAATTGAGTCAGCAAAGGGGGTGCTGAGAAGAGGGTAATGGGCCACACAGACAGAGGGAGAGCTGAGCAAGTACTCAGAGATGATCCTCATTGACAGTGATGTGAAACTGGTAGGTGTATATTGAGTTTCAAACATCCTTCTGATCCAGAGACTGAAGCTACAATTACCACTTTGACAGGGCTGCAAAAGGTGACTATTGTCCAAAGGCCATAATGCATCAAGAAGTAGAATTTAGGATATAAATTCTCCCTTTTAGAAGAAGGCATTGATATATTCGGTAGAATTTGAGGCAAACAAAATTCTTTTAACTAGATTACAATATATAAAATTGTTCACTCCCTGACCAGCTCTGGAACTCAGGAGTTTTGGAAAAGAATTATAACACTGATACCCTACTGTGTAAAACAATATGGAGGTTCCTTAAAAATTAAAAATAGAAATACCATATGACCCAGTAATTCCACTACTGGGTATTTATTCAAAGAAAATGAAGACACTAATTCAAAAAAATATATTACTCTTATGTTTATTGAAGCATTATTCATAATGGCTAAATAATGGAAGTAACCCGAGTGTCCATTGACAGATAAATAGATAAAGAAGATGTGGTATAATATATACATGTATACAACTATACGAAATGTTAACTAACTTGAGTTTAAAATAAAATATTGGAAGAAAAAATATATATATACACATATATAATGAATATATATAATGGATATATGTATATAATAGATAAAGAATATGTGGTACATACATACATATATTCCATTATATATTTCATTATATATGTCTATAATGGAATATATATGTGTACAATGTTTGTGTATATAATATATATGTAAATAATGAATATATATACATAATGGAACATATGTATGTGTGTGTGTGTGTGTGCATACTTAGCCATAAAAAAGAATGAAATATTGTCATTTACAACAACATGGATGAGCCTTCAGGGTATGACACTAGATTAAATAAATCAGACAGAAAAAGACAAATACTATATAGTTTCATTTATATGTATAATCTAAAAAACAATATAAACAAACAAAACAGAAACAGACTCATGAGTACAGTGAACAAATTGGTGGTTTCCAGAGGGGAGATGGTTGGAGGGATGAGTGAAACAGGTGAAAAGAATTAGGAGCTTCCAGTTGTAAAATAAATAAATTATGGAGATGAGAAGTACAGCATAGAGACTATTGCCAATAATACTGTAATAACATTGTGTGGTGACAGTCGCTACAGTTATTGTGGTGAACATTAAGCAATGTATAGAATTGTTGAATTACTATGTTGTATACCTGAAACTAATATAATATTGTGTGTCAACTATACCTCAGTAATAAATTTTTTACAGCATTTTTTTAAAAACCTGATACCCTGAGTAAACACAATTTTGTGATCTCCCTAACTTTCACTTTTAGGCTCTCTGTTCATCTTTTATTCGTACTTCACTCACTAATTTAACATTGATCTACCTCATATAATAAAAATATGAGATCTAGAGATGGAGCAGTCCCTAAATGTGACTCCCTGAAAACAGAGAGAATTCTACTCAACTGGACAAGTTTTAGCTTCTTTGAATCTCAATAACTGAATGGGAAAAATCAAAGGAATACAGGTATAATCTTACTTCTGAACCATGATAGTAGACAATGCTCCACAACTTTCATCCAAAGCACTAGACATGTACTTTGGTGAAGGTGCCATTAAGTTAATGGTAATGCTTAGTCTAAGATCTTAAAATCTAAATAGAATGGCTTTTTGTAAACATGATTCATGGATTCAAGGAGAATATAGTCTAATACCCCAATTAACATAATGTCTTACAAAACTATGTATTAAAATAAATATAAATATTAACTGGCATTATATAGAGAGAATATATTTGTATAATATATCACGTATTATATATTATCTAATATTATATATACATTATATGTTATTATATATATTCTGCATATACATACATAAGAGTTGAGAGCAAATGTTTCCAAACTTTCTCTATTCATGGCATCCTTAGTGTTTCAGTAACTTTTTCATGGCATCTCTAGGACAAAAGAAATGGCTAATAATTCCATGTTTCATCTTGTCAGAGATTACTAAAAGCCTATCTTCATGAAGATATAATAACATTAGCAAGTGGAAATAGCATGGTCCAATGTTAACACTGTGAACTGCCTCAAGATTCATGTGGTGATCAACTATCTTTCCCTTGAAATTTTAAAAGAGTGACCACACATTTATCTAGGAAAAAGCTGTCTGTTGAAAGTCCCAATAGTTCTCATTTTCCCCCGGAAGCAAAGCTGATGAAACAGACGCAGAATTATTTTCTCCATTCTGAATACACTCCTTCACTGAAGGAGTAGCTTGTCATTCACATGTGGTTTCTTCATATGTTTTAATGCATGTTGTAAGATTTCAACAACCCTGACTAACATAAAGACATTATGGTTTCCTCTAGCCTTATGTTCCTCATCAAGTTAGACTCTTGAAAATTAAATATTTTTAAAGTATGATTCTTCACAAAATATAAAGAGAGGCATCAAATAATATAATTTAACTGGAGAAGAATCCTGGATTCCTATGAAGAAGATGCCTAAGACTCTTCATTTGTGTGTGTGTGTGTGTTTGTGCACATCTGCACGCGTGCATCTGCAAGAGAGAATTGCAAGAGAACAGAGAAAGATATTTATATTCCTTACAGGTATGTGAACGTGAACTTATGGCAGTGTGAAGATGACAGAAAGAGTGTAGGCACGCAGGGAGGAAGTAGGAGTCTACATGCAAAGTATGGACCAAATAATCACAGTAGGCGAATGATTCTTTCCAAACACAGGCAGTTTTCAGATGGATCTAAAGTGATTCAATCAAAATATGTTAAATAACAATGATAAGCAGGGGCAAACTGCAACATTCCAAAAGCAATCTGAATTAAACTACATTCTTCACTCCACACATTCCTGGGAAGCTTATCATAACAGCAGCCACGTGCATTATAAACAGTATCACCCCTCCATTGGACAATTGCCTTCTTCCCATGCAGTAATATGATTTGAGACTACCGTCTGCTCCAACAATTGGTAAAATATTTTGCATCAACTTTGCATGGATATCCTCTGAAGACAAAGACAGAATCCTATTGCATTCGCAATGAGCAAACGTGTCAAAGGCAACAGCTTTAACAAGATATTGATAGTTTCTCTTCAGTACAGTTATGAGTACAGTGCCGGTGTCTATGAAACATAATCAGTGCACAAAGAGCAACAAATTATGTAATAAATCTTGAAAGCAACTGGTAGAACTGTCAAATAAGGTATTCACATCTAGGAAGATGTTTGCAATTGATGTAAAAATATGACTACATTGCAATTTAAACTTAAATCTCCATAAAATATCCATATTTAAAAGCCCATAATAATTACTGGATGTGTAACCTTAAAGGAGACCAATACTGTATTCATGCATTGAGTAAATGCTAATATTATACTACACATTTGGTAAACACTAGTTGTCAAAAGCAGTTTTTCTTAACCTTTTCACAGCATAGTAAGATATGTATAATGCATATTGCATAAAGTGACTGAGGGTGAGATCTGGAAGATGCAATAAGCGAAAATAAAGCCAGATGTCAGTGAAATGATCCCAGTGTGAGCTGTCTACCTCTTCCCTTGTTATTTCTCTATTACTATATTATGAAATTCCACATGGCAGACAGCCATTATATTTTAGTGGTAGGAGCCACCCAAAAGAACAGATTTCTAAACTTTTTTCTAATCTCTTTGGAACGTCCTAGGAATAGTAGCAGTAATATTATAAATCCCAGAAGTTTCAACCTATAAGTATTCATGGTAGTCCCCTTTTCCTCTGGTAAATCTAGAAAGTGTCATGAAACTGACAACACTTAAAAATTTTTTTTCAAAAGATTTATAACGAGACAGTTGCAGACTTTAAAATAGCCACTCTTGGTAAATATTCTTTTATTGATCTTTTTTTTTTCAATGTCTTTCTCTGTAAAATGGAGAGAATAGTGTCAGCTTCATAAGGTTATTGTGAAGATTACATGGGTTACTGGGGCGCCTGGGTGGCTCAGTTGGTTAAGTGCCCGACTATCGGCTCAGGTCGTGATCTCACGGTCCGTGAGTTCGAGCCCCGCATCGGGCTCTGTGCTGACAGCTCAGAGCCTGGAGCCCGTTTCAGATTCTGTGTCTCCCTGTCTTTCTGCCCCTCCCCTGTTCATGGTCTGTCTCTCTCTGTCTCAAAAATAAATAAACGTTTAAAAAAAAAAATTTTTTTAAAAAAGACTACATGGGTTAGTATATGACTACAAATTCTCACAGAAAAACGTGCCTCAGAATTTAGAGTTATAACTTTCCTTTTAGAGAAAGAACACAGTATGTGTGTGTATATATATATATATATATATATATATATATATACACACACACACACACACATATATATATATATATATATGCCACTGTAATCAATCATAATATTTATGCAGAGCTTATAGCATTTACCTTGATGGAATGGAGATTATAAATTAAGTTGTAAATTAAATTAAATTGTAATTTAGTTGTAAATTAATTAATTAATGAATTGTAATTAATTTTGTAAATTACTTAAACTATTGTCATTGTAAATTAAAAAATTGTCCATTCAGGACAGCTTTTGCCACCAAATGAGTTCAGGTCATGTCTGGTCTTGCTGCCAATTGAGCTTAAAACAAACTTTTTGAATTTTAGAATCGTAGACAAAAAATTGCAGTCCTGAATATGTAGAACACTTAGACACTTAGCACAGAATTTCACATAGCATGAACACTAAGCGTACGTTTTTCATTTCTTATTATTTTATATTATTATTATCCAGTTTGGAACTCAAGAAGTTATCTCCCTTCTTTCCTTCTTCTTTTACTTTTTCTTCTCTCCCTTTCAACAAATAAATATCCAGAGCATTTTACTTATACAGCACAAATCTACATGATGGAATAATCTGCCAAGGGTAGCACTTAGATACAATGCAATTTCTTTCCCGGGACCAAGGACCAGTAAGAGTCCCCAAAATACCACTTTTTTATTGCTGCATAAGTTGTCACCAAAACCAAAATTTACACTTTCTAAGCCATACTCAGAAGCTATCACCCACGTATTTATAAAGTCAATAATTGAATCAAATTAGCAACTAAACGGCAGCCATGCTAAAGCTTATTTATTTATTTTAACGGGGTCGGGGACAGAAAGAGAGGGAGAGAGAGAGAATCCCAAGCAGGATTCGTGCTGTCAGCACAGAGTGCCATGCGGGGCTTGATCTCGGACACCTTAAGATCATGACCTTAGCCGAAATCATAAGTCAGACACTTAACCAACTAAGTCACCCAGGCGCCCCTAAATGGCAGCTATTCTAATGTTGTTACTATACTTGTGAACATAATTTTGATTACCAAGGCTTTCTCTGATCACCACTTATAACATGAAAAATGAAAAAGCCTGGGAGATTCTTCATAATTAAACAATTCTTAAAATGGATAACTAAATAACACACATTTAAGCCTTACTTTGATATTTTCCAAAAAATTTCCCCTCTTCCCCAAAATGAGATTCCCAACCAAATTTCTAATTCAGTAATGGGGCTAGCTTAAAAAAAGAAGGAACTTTAGGGTAATATTCCATACTTATCCAAAGAGTATTGATCAAAACCAAATCCTTATTGACCAACATTTTAAGAATTAAAAAGTACAAACTCTCAGCATAAAATAAATGTCATGGGGACATAATGTACAGCATAGGGACTATAGTTAACAAAACCACACTGTATATTTGAAAGTTGCTAAGAAAATATATCTTAAAAGTTTTCATCAGGAGAAAGAATTTGTAACTATATGTGGTGATGGATGTTAACTAAGCTTATTGTGATCATTTCACAATATGTACAAATATCAAATCATTATGTTGTACACCTGAAATTAATACAATGTTATATGTCAATTATATCTAAATTAAAAAGAACAAATCCTTATTAAATAACATTTTACACTCAGGAGATGAAAATCTTCAAAGCATTCCCCATTAATTCCATAAGAGAGTTACTTATGTTTGGTCCAAATCTGTATAGAAAAAACTCTTGGAGCAAAATGTTAAGTATGTCTTTTAACATAAGAACAACCAATCATACCCCAGACTCTCTCTAAATCCAGTTCTAACTTCTAAACAAGACAGACCCTTCTACTGAAAGTGTTTTCACCATTTTTCCCAGTTATTCAACTGCTTCACTAACACAGCTGAGGCCTAGTTAAATGACTAACCTGGGGTTTTTTGCATTTATAACTAATTTTGCCTCGTTTGAATACTGTATGAAATGAGGATAATAAATCTTACCTCCTAGAGTTACTATGTGGGTCCAATCCAATCTCAACACACATTTAATTTCAACTACTACTGGCCAAAAGATATGTAAAGCCTTGTGTAACGTGTTAAACATCATAAAATGGTAGCATGTTTTATTCTTTATTGCAAATAGTGAAAAAAAAACTGATGTAGAGAATCGCATTTATACATTTCCATTAGGTAGGAACCTGTGGCAGATTCATCTTAAAATTCTTTAATTTGTGAGCCATTTGTGATTTTCTAAACAGCTAGATATAGGCTGTTTTGCACACATTATCTTATTTTACTCCCCTTATCAACATTTAAGAAGAAAGTTCCTAAAGAAGTCTAAATATCATTCTTGGACTCCAGAGTTATTGATAGACCAAATAATCTCTCATTAATGAGGTCTTAGGTCCAGATATGAGGATATTAGGTGACTTTCCTAGGTTGTTCATAGTTGAAGCAATGTGCCTCCCTAGAGAAGAGACCCAAATTCCCTTAAGGTCCCAAGGTGTCTCTAGAGCAAGCAACTGAGTCTGTCACTGAAGCTGAATCTGCTTTTATCCTCAGATAAGGTTAGAATCACCCACTCCACCTAGTTTTGCGATTGGACTATTACTGTATTACACATTTATACAATGGCATAGCATGAATAGAAGTACAATAGAAACAAACAGAACAAAGCCACATGATATGGCACATGTGATAAATTCAACACAAAAACATTGAACAAAATGGCAAGTTGTAGAATATATGCAGTATATTATGTATATATCATTTAAAATATACAGAGCAATATTTTATATTATGTATATACATATATAGTAAAAGTACACAAATATAGATAAGTATGATCAAAAGTAAATTCAGCATGGTTTATTTCCAGAAAGGGAAAAGGGATGAAAGATACAACAGAAGGGACACAGACGGCTTTAACCAAATCTAAGATACTTAATTTCTTTACAAAAAAACAAAAAACAGATCTGATGTAATTATGGCAAAATGCTAAGATTTCTTCAAACTAAGTATGGAGGATCATATGCATATATTTGTTTCATAGTTGTTAATACTTCTATATTGAAATATTTTATGATTTTAATTCATTTAAAAAATGAATGAATATGTGCATGGTAGGGGGAAAAAAGAAAGAAAGCATGTTCCCCTCATGCATTTTCTCTTGGAAACTGGCAACTTACACACATAACTCTGATTTTCTAGCAATCTCTTTATCAGCAAAACAATGCCAGATTTTTCTGAAGACTGAAAAAAACACTATCATATTGACCAGTTAGTATGAGCCCAATGCTATACTGCATGATCTCTTTTAATCATTCCAAAAATGTTATGATATAGTCATTATCATCCCCATTTTGCAGGGAAGGAAATTCAGAAGCAAAGCAATCTGATCAAGGTCATACAGCTGTGGCAGAACTTAGCATCAAACCCCCACAGATATAGACCCAAGGCCCATTCTCGTTTGTCAGCACTACATTCGGAAACCATATGTAATCAGAGGAGGAAGGAAGCCACTCAAGCAGGTAGATTAGAATGGGAAGAACTGGAGGCATCACTGGACTTGAGTCAGTCAGAAGTCAGCTTAGGTGGAGAAATGCTTTTAAAAGAGGAGATCTGAGCCATGCTTTAAATAAGAGGATGTCTTTACTGACTTAGAAGAATAAAACACAACACAGGCAGTGAAGTTAAAAAGGAGTGTGAACTCATGGGAGGGAAGCTTCCTTTTCTCAGAACAAGAATGGAGAGTGCAATTTACACAAAAAAAGGAAACAGACAAAAGAGAGAATAGGCTTAAAGGAAATTTTAAAGAGAAGAGACCAAATCAGAAAAGAAATTAAGTGATAGAAAACATATGAAGACTATTAAGACGGAAAAATATGGGAGATTGAAGAATCAAATGTTAGCTTCTGAAATTTGAATCAAACCAAACTTTTAAGGCAGAAAGGAGAGCTGAATCATCTGATTTCAAAGGTAGGAAAATTGGAACAAATGATTAAATTGAGAAAAAAAAATGGGGAGCAGAATTGTGGTTTGTTTATTTTTAGAGGTTAAATGGAATACTCTTTTGAAACATGTATTAAAAGCATCTGATTCCACATAAGGAACTTTGAAAAGTGGAACAGGGAAAAGAATTCTGCTTCTGTTTCCTGAGCCTTCTGAAAGTACTTAGGTGGGTGTGTTTGGGTGGAAACATGAGCTTTTTTTTGAACACCCTCTGATCCTCCCCCACCTCAACCTGAAACCCTAAAGCTGTGTTCATGACAACACAATCATTCCTACAGTAACTAAAGACCTGTCAGCAAAAGAGGATTATTACTTAAGTTGAAAAATAAGCAACTAAAAAAAACCCTGTAAACCACAAAGAACAGGTTCCCATGCCAATATCGAAAGTGACAAAGCCAAAGCAATGCAAATACGGAAAATGTTGTGTGCTGGGCAGCCCCAACTGACCTTCTAGTGATTGGTTTCCAAACTTTATGGAAAGATTTCTATAATTTAACCCAACATAGTCAGACTTTGCTATCTTTTGCTGACTCCTCAGATGCAAATTTATTAAAGAGTATCCAAATTCAATAGAAGACATGTGGTTTGTATCCTACTTCCCATCTACCTGTGACATATTGAATTCAAACTGAGTCATTTGGGTGGTCTATGATAAGAATTATGAATTCTTTGTGAAGGCATGAGATGGTCCAAATTCCATCAACATAAATGAATAAATTATACTGTTTGTTTAATGAATGTTGCTTAGGAGTTCTAGGGAAAATAGTGATGTATTACTACTCCAGGACAGCGATCAGACCAACATGGTAATAGAAAAGCTACCACATGGTTTTCTGCAGTGAGATCACTTTCCTTCTCTTTGTTAATTCAACTTAGAATGTCTCACTCTTCTCTTTTTTCCAATTTTTGCTACCAGTAGAGAATAGTTTCAATATTGTTTGCAACAAACTGGATTTTGGATTAAGGCAAACATCCAGGTATACTATCTCATGTCAAAGAAAATGATAATTGGAAAAGAAATGATTATCTACCTTACCAAAGTACTTATTCTAAATAAAAGAAGCTACCAGTTGTCCACTTTACAGTTTTTAGTCTTGAAAACATGTCTAAAACCCTGTGTTTCAGTCCGCCACAGAGCAAGGGATAAATTTATACAGGACATATTGATATCCTGTAAAGTAATCTATTTTTGTAACAGTAACTATACTACTGGAGAATTATAGTCTTCAAGGAATTTTTTCAAGAATTTCTATATCCTCATTTATATAATTATAAAACAAGTATAAAACTTAGGATTTTTCTGATGCTGAATAGATGCAAATATAATGTGGACCACAAAATGTTGGAATTTTTCATTCCTCAAGTTTTGGCAATTTAGGGAGCTGTATTAATTGTGTTAACCAGTAGGGTCCATTTTACAACAGAGAAGCTTGCTAGTCATCTTAAAAAGTTAAGGGACTTCCTTGGATGTCTCCTTGGAAAGCAGTGGAAGAAAAAGGTAGAATCATCATTTCAAAAATTGCCAGTTGCAACAATGTGAATGGAACTGGAGGGTATTATGTGAAATAAGTGAAATAAGTCAGTCAGAGAAATACATCATATGATATCATATGATTTCACTCAAAAGTGGAATTTGAGAAACTTAACAGAAGACCATAGGGGAAGGGAAGGAAAAATAAGTTACAGAGCAGGAGGCAAACCATAAGAGACTCTTAAATACAGAGAACAAACTGAGGGTTGATGGAGGTGGGGAGTTTGGGGGTTGGGGGAGGTAGGTGAGGGGCATTGAAGAAGGAACTTGTTGGGATGAGCACTGGGTGTTGTATGTAAGTGACGAATCACGGGAATCTACTCCTGAAGCCAAGACTACACTGTATGTTAGCTAACTTGACAATAACTTGAAGAAAAAAAAAGTGATAAAAAAAAATGTGGAATTGAAGTCAGAAGATCTAGAACCTATTCTAACTCTGGCTACTTTTACCAGCCATGTGACCTTGGTTAAATCAGCCAGTACTCAGTTTCCTTATCAACAAGTCAAGGACAATACCGACCACACTTCTCTCACAGAATTGTGAGTATCAAGTAAAAAACACTATGTTTAGATATATCAATGTGCATATGCATGTACTCCCTGCTTTGAAAAGATTTCTGTGTATATGTGTGGGCAACAAAAATGTAGAAATTCAGACAAAATGTGAATACCACAATCAGAAAAAGCCAGCAGATTGGCATGTGAAAATGCATGCCAAAAAATATGCAAAATGGTAGCAAGAAAGGGGCTGCACATTTGGTGGAAAGATGGTTAGATTCCAAGACATCAAACCCAAGGCAGAAAAATGAGAGAAATTGCAGGATTCATGATGTCCTTTTATGAAAGGAAATCGGTGACCGAGGTGACACCAATTTTTTTTATGATACTAAAATAGAGAAATGTCTCTAGTGGGACCTCAAAAAAGTGTGTGCTATATAAATAAAAATTACCAATGTCCTCCCAACTATTTCCTTGGATCCATAAGATGATGAATGTCCCGGGGCCATTTGTTGTCAAGAATCTTAGCATAGGCCTACGTAAGGATGATAATGTCAAACCATAGTTTAATAGAAGTTGTGAGGGATTCCATTTACTTATGTGATCAACTGAGGAACATTTTCTTACTAAAATTAAGGAACAGAATCAAAATTAAAACAGATCTTGCTTCCATTTGAAGACAGAACAAGACAATGTCTCTCAAAATTTAGTTGTGATATTATGACCCAGTGTTCTCCAGTGGAAAAAAACCATACACGTACAATGCTAGTAGTTATTACTAGTCACCATTGTAGCCATAAACAACATATTTAACTAAAGTACTCAGGGAATATTTAACATTAAGCAACGCATCTCCCTAGTAAGTCCTAGATATACACATTGCCAAATGTAGCCTCGTATAATTAAATGAATGAAACTGATAGACAGAAATACTCAATATATGCCAAGCAAATGTTTGAAGATGTCTCCTGAAAATCATAATTTTGATTTTAGAATAGTTGGAATTAATTCATTTTTTATAAATACTAAATTGTCTTGGAGCCACTCTTAAGTGTATAGTGATACAATGATATCATTGTGACCTGAAGGAAACCTCTTAATTCTGTGGAGTGGACTGGTCATAAAGTTGGAGGTGTGTCTCATTTATTCAGAAATGATATTGTCTTTATAATAGAAGCCTAACATTTCTATTCAGAATATCTTCAAATAACACTTTACCTTGTTTTTAAATCGGCTTTGCTAGATAAAGGACCATTTCCAGAATTTGGGGTGGTGGGGAGGGTGGGAAGGGGAGGCAGCAAAGGGATTTCACAACTGGGCAGTGAAATTCTTGCTTTATATTCAAGTCTTTAATACATTTTGAGTTAACTTTTGTGAGGGATGTAAGATAGAGATCCAGCTTCATTCTTTTGCATGTGCCTATCCAGTTTCCCAAATACTATTTACTACAGAAACTATCCTATCCCCATTGAGTATTGAGAATACTTGTCAAATATTAGTTGACCATATAAGCATGAGTTTATTTCTGAGTTCTCTATGCTGTTCCATTTTATGATTTTTTTTTAATTTCTGTAAAAAATTTTAAAAATCCCATTGGAATTTTGATAGGGATTACATTGAATCTATAGATTACCTTGGGAGTTATGACCATTTTAATAATATTAATGCTTCCAATTCATGAACGCAGGATGTCTTTCCATATATTTGTGTCTTCTTTGATTTCTTTCTGAAATCATCTCTGGATGAAGGAGTCTCGCAGGCTGTTCCCCTGGCAGGGAGTGCCACTGGTTGAACTTCACAATTTGGCAAGACTACAGCCAGGCTATGCAGTTACTCCTGGTTACGTGGGACCTCAGGCTGTGTTCCCCAACCAGGTGATGTCTGTAGCTGTACTCCATGTTGAGGCAAGGTGCAGGCAGGGTGTAGGCAGGGCTTTGTGGTTGCATGGGGCCTCAGGTTGTACTCTGAGATCAGGCAGGCCACAGGCTATACGCCGAAGCTGGGTAGGGCTGCAGTCTGATAGGGCTTTGCAATCAAGTAGACGATAGGATGTGTTCCATGATAGTGGTCATCTGTGGCCACACTTCTCAGAGGGCAAGAGTAGATATTATGCTCAGAAGTTGGATGTGGCTTCGAATTTGCTTCTTAGACAGTGTGGGCCATAAAATGGACTCCATGGCCAGTGTGGCCCTTTTGCTGGGGACCAAATCAGGCAGTACTCCTGGCTGAACTCTCTGGCTACATGGGGCCACCAGTTTAGCTCTGCAGATGGCCTGAGACACTGGCTGGGATCTCTGCTCAGACATGATTGTAACCAGGAACTGAGTCTGCTAAGATCTGAGTGCTGGATGCTGAAAAAGCCCTGCTCCCCTTCTCCATCTCTATCTGACCCCCAGTGGTAGAGCCCTGTAGATTCCCCCTGTGATCCCTGTGAAGTGAGACTCAAGCGGGCATCCCAGGAAGCATGCACCAGTGTTGAGGAGCTGGATGTCCATGTTGGGCTCTCTTTTCCTACTGGAGAAACTATAAACCCAGAACAGCCCTCTCAGTGCAACGCTATGCTGGCCCAGGGGAGGGACAATTTGGTCAAAGTGAAATTGTTCCTCTTATCCTTCTACTGAGGTCCTTGTCCATCTCTGGGCTCCAGGAGGCTACTTCAGCCTTACCGCTGGGTTCTGGGATTTTCACAATGGAGTTTTGTCTATGGAGAGTTGCTAACTGGTCTTCTGGTGAGGGCGACTGAAATTAGAAATGATCTGTGTCACCATCTTAATGATATCACCCAGTATCTTTATTTCCACAGTGGGCCTTTATGCTGTCCACTCTTCTGGTGCTCCATGCGTGAGGGGTATGGATATCATCCTATATCATCTTACTGCTTAGCTCAAGTGCATCCTACTTAGGTACCCACTCTCCTGACTTGGTGGAAGATGCCTCAAGACTCCCTTACTCTTTTCAACTATTAAATTAGATAAATACAAGAGTTAAATAGCTAACACCTTATAAAATAAATATTTGTTGATTATAAGAAATGAAAAATTTAGAAAACTATAAAAAAATATAAATATAAAAACTGTACCAAAACCTAATCCTTAACATTTGATATATGCTCTTTTAGACTATATAAGTTTATTTATAGAAAGAAATAAATGTATATACATAGAAACTAGGATAAGGTGGTAGTAGATATATTTATATATATAATTAGTGTTAAGCATTAAGCTAATTATATATTATGTTAGCATCATGCTAATTATTTATTAGCTGTAATAATTTTTCATTAAAATTCCATAAGAAGCATTTTTTTCTATCAATAAGCATCTTTAGAAATAATTTTTAACTGAATAATCATAATTTAAAATTTTTCCCTTTATTATCAACCATTTGGGTTATTTGAGGATGCATTGAAATTGTAGATCGCTCACAAGTATATAAATAAAAATTAACATGATTACCATTGTAATAGCCCCAGGAAGATTATAGTACAACTTGAGTGTTATCCTCTGCTCTGAAAGGATGGCCATGTTATACATTAATATATGAATAAATTAACTTACTGGAAAGAATAATTTGCTTGAAAATAAGTGCTTTGACACCTAAATAAGTCAGCTAAGTTTTCTATAGAATAACAGGTTGACTATAGAATAACTACCCATTTTTTTCTTAGTGTTGTTTCCTAATGAATTTTTCTAAGTGGTTTGTCCTGTCTAATTTTATCAGTCTAATAAGAATCCATGCTTCAACATTCTCACTGCTTCAGGCAGAAATTCCTGCAAACATGTCAAATGCATGAGTGAATGGACAAATTGGCATAGTGGGAGAGCACACACACAAAAGTGAGATGATGGCTGACCGATTTCCCTAATTACTGGAGTTTTAATGAGACGATAAAGCCCTTACTAAGGATTTCCTAAGTTTTATTAGAAGTCAATACTCTTTTTCTATTTGCAAAACAAGGGCAGCTCAAACCAACTCACAAAAGGGCAGTGTCATATTCAGTTTACAGTTGATGGTCATAGTTAGTGCCAAATGAAGCACTAATGCACAGCGTTGCTGAACATGCAAACAAAGCAAACCACAACAAAACAAAATTTAAAGAGGGGAAGTGATCTCACATGGTAAGCATGACAAAATTGTGAGGCCAAAATGACTGGATCTCACCTCTCTTTTAAAATTGTAGCCCTGAGTCTTTGCTCATCTGAGCATCTGATCCCACAAAGAACAAATGAATGATGTTAATTCTCTTCTAATTCTGCCAAAGTACATCTCTCCAACCCGTAAGGATCTAAAGAACGTTCTCTTTTCTCACCTAAAGGACTTGTGTTTTACTTATATTAATCCAGTTGACATCCTTTGTTCATTATCTCCACCTTCCTATTATTACTTAAATATCTACATATCATCTCTAAACTCTAATTCTTATGATTTCTTCTCACAGGCTGCTCTTACATAGCTTCACAGACATGAAGAGTTTTCTATTTTTTTTCCAAATCAATGAAATAAGTAGAGGAAAATCATGAAGTCATCAATATAGCTCCTTTATTTTTCCATCTTTCAGAATAACTCTTTCTTTGAAACTCGGGGTACTTAACGGCTTTTGCTATTAGTTCAAAATTTATACAGCAGAGGACTGCAGTTCAGTTCCCTGGGGACAAAATGTAGACAAATATGCCTGCTCAAAAAAATTGCATAGCTTCAGACTAGCTGATTTCGTTTTATGATTCTTAGTTTTCTAGTTGATCTAAAAAGAAGGGTCATTTGACATGAAGGTGTATTAAGTGATTTACATAGTCATTATCCCCAAGAGAAAATGGCATTCTCTAACTTCTTAATCAATCCAAAGACTGGCTATTGATTTTGCCAGTTGCATAAATCATTTTTAAACTTTTAAAAGGACTTGGGGGAGAAAGGACTTTACCTTATACTTCATAAAAGGTTTATTTCAAAAATTGCTAATAGTATAGTATTTACTGAATGTCATTTTTAAAAGTTGTGAAATGCATATTTAACTTCTCATAACTAATTACCAAAATATATTTGATATGCACGAAATACTGGCTTTGGGAGGAGGCTCATTTGTTGAGTGTTCTTCCTCTTAGAAAAATCCTTCGGGGGTGGCCTTGGTGATCATGTTTGTTCAGGCAACACTAATTGGCTCCCACAGCCCTGGAAGATTATGCCAGGGATAGACATCTGACTTAGATTCTCTTTCATAGGAATTTGGAATTGAAACCAAGGGAAAATAGTTTCCTTAGTTTGTAGATGGAACTGAATGTTTAACCTTTGGTGCTATAGGACAGCCATATATGTGGAGATAACCATAAAGCACAGAGTGAATTTTGAAAACATATACAAAAGGAAAAAGAGACACAAGGCCATCAGATCACAGTTAGGCTGAGAAATAGCTGCCTTACTATCTGATGATTTTCTAATTCTTGATTCCAAAGCCTTCGTGGTATGATTAACTCCTGGATATTTATATTTCCTTTTCATTTTTAAGCTCACATAAAAGAAATTGTGTAATTTTTTATTTAGAGCTGAAAGGACACTGAAGTTTGCAGTTGTAGAAATGATGGTATTTTTCATTTTATATATCATATTTTTCAGTTCAAAAATTCCATTTGGTTCTTTTCTATGATTTCTAATTTTCTGTTGAGATTTCTTTTTGTTCTCTCATTATATCCATACTTGCTTTTAATTTCTTGAATATGTCTGTAATAACTATTTTAAAGTCCTTGTCTGCTAAGTACATTATGTCTGTAATGTTGCATCTATTTTGTTTTGTTTGTTTGTTAATTTTTTTTCAGCTATGGGTCCGTCACATTCTTTTTGCTTCTTCACATATATAGTAATTTTTATTGTATGCTGGACATTATGGCTGTACATTGTTGCATGTCTGAGTTTTGTTGTCTTCCTTGAGTTTTAAGGTTTGTTCTGTCAAGCAGTTAATTATTTGTAACTCTGCTCAATTCTTTAAAACGTTTGTAAACTTTGTTAGGCTGGTCTAGAGTCATCTTTACACTAGGGATAGTTTGGCTCTATTCTTAAAGGGTGGTCAGCCTGAGAACTCTACTGAAATCCTAAATGTTCTCTAAGATCTCTCCACTCTTCCTGATTAGTCAGATTTCAGCCATCTCCCAGCCCTGTGAAGCTACAGAAATTGATGCCTTCTCAGTTTCCCAACAGTTTTCATCCTCAATAATTATTTGTTTGTTTGCCTATTCTTGTGGAATTTTGTTCTGAGCATGTGCAACTTAAGTTGTATGAACTCCTTTTCTTTGCAGTGTCCTCCATTCTGGTAACTTTCCTCAGAAAAGCCAGCTCCTTCCTTATCTCAAACTCTATCTCTGCTGCACCAGCTCAGCAAGACCAGTGCTTTATTTGGGTTCCCTCTACTTGCACAGTAGATCAGAGAGTATCTCCCATAAGAAAGTCAGGGCCATAAAACAGCTCACATTGTGAATTACGCACAACTGAGGAATCACACCCTTGTACCCTCTATCCAGATTCTGAAAAGAATAATTTCATGTAATTTTTTACACAATTTATAATCATTCATGGTGGGTGCCTAGTCTGGGGGCCAATTAGCCTATTATGGAGAGCACTTAAACTGACTTATTGTAAAAATGTTCCTTAAGACTAATATTATCTAGTATGATTCTCTGTACTGACTATATTTTTTGCTTACTTGCTTAAACAAAAAGATTTCTGTATTTTTGTTATCTTGTTTAGTATTAGGTTTCTTCATGCGTTTTTAGAATTATGTTAATAGGTTTATTGTGAATCAGAGAATTTCTGTTACTTTGATCTTACTTTTGTTCCCTCTATGCTTCTCCTATCCAGCCTCTGGGCTGTCTTTTCAGTACCAAGTCTTATAATGGTATTTTGAATTAATGGTCCTGCAGTGATATATCAAATCTAGACGTAGAGCACGAAGGTATGTATGCTCATTCATGATAACAATGATCTTTGTTGGTACCTTAACATTCCCCTATTTGCCAAATACCAACAGTATAAAAAGCCCTCATCACTGTCCCCATGAGCCGTTTGGTCCCCTTTATAATACAGGAACAGAACTCAAAGCTACTATTACATACCTGTGGATCCAAAGCCTAATAGATTATCCTCCTCCATCATTAATCAATAGTAAGATTTATCTAATTTTTGGTTAACTCTTTCATCATTTGTCTATTATTGCTATGTATTTGGAGAAAAACATGAAATCACTAAGCCATCTTGACCAGCATATATATCTAATTATCAAGCAAACTTCTTTCTCTGAAGTTCCCATAATTTAAACATGAGACACAGTAAGCAGTTCTGCTTTTATAGAGTAAAATTCTTATATAAAAGAATCAGAAAAATAAATTATCAGAGAGCACGCCCTCATCAGAAAGTAATAAAAAGAATATATATATACATATAGATGTATATATATAATATTCCTTTATAAAAGGAACAGAATCATTATGTGAATTGTAACTAAAAAGTTTTTAAACCCCAAAACACTACTACCTTTGTTTTTTAAAGTTATCTCCTTCCTTTTTGTATTCACAATGAACTAATATCAGTGAAAAAATGAAGTGTTAGTTGGAATTACTATCATATGATTTAGGTTTCAACATGGGTGGGCATAAATTTTAAAATCTGTCCACTGCTGCATATTTCCCAGGTATGAAATACTAGAGCTGAAGTAAGTAATCTTTGTCCTTTTCACCTCTCCTGTTCTGCATATAAACTTATTGTCTCAAAAGGCAATTACTGTGATGTTATGGTAGCCTTTGAGTTTATTACTACTAGGCAAACTGTTCCAGAAAGAGTCACTCACCAAATTAAAATGCTTGAATCACAGCTTATTGAATCATTTTAAAACATGTAGTGAGAATCATGGAGAAAAAGATAAAGTTAGAACACTTAGGACCAGACATTAGCTAGACTTATTGTGGTGATCATTTCATAATATACACAAATATTGAATTGTTATATTGTACACCTGAAACTAATATAATGTTATATTAGTTAAACCTCAATAAAACACGCACACACACGCACACGCGCGCACACACACACACACACACACTTAGGATGGCGTACAAGTGGAGTAGAATGACCACTACCTGAGTTTTTTATTAGGCAATGTGTATGTACGCTCTTCTTTTCCTCTCTTTCTCCCTTCCCTCACCCATCCTCCCTCAACAGTCAATAGGGTTATAAATACCAGAATTGAGATTGAATAATAGAGTTTAGCAGATGAAAGATGTCTGGAATAAACACACTCTTTCTCTATCAAAAACAAATACTTGCCACAATTCTAACTCACCAATAACTAGCTGAGCAGCCATAACTTTGATTTGTTTATTTCAGGAAAGGAAACATAGGATCAGAGTGGATGTCCAAGGTGATATAACCTGTACGTCATAAATATTTAGTAACTTTATTGGGTTCTTCCCTTTTCTTTTCATATCTATGTCCCATGCATGTGTACTCTCTTCGCTAACTCCTTTGGTTTACTCTATGTCTAGCATTCCTCAGAAATTACTTCCTTACTTATGATCAGTGTTGAGTTTCACTTATCTTCCCGAATTATTTGTTTCTCTTATTCTCTCCAACAGATTTGAATATTCTTAATACAGCAAACATTTGCTAAAAATATTTTTTCTAGGGGAGCCTGGGTGGCTCAGGTGGTTGAGTGTCTGACCCTTGATTTCAGCTCATGTCATGATCCCAGGGTTGTAGGATGGCTCCACATTGAGCCTGGGACCTGCCTAACTTTCTCTCCCTCTGCCCTCTCCCCTGTTTTATGCGCTCGCTCTCTCTCTCTCTCTCTCTCTCTCAACAACAAATATATACATATATAATCTTGTATATAATATAAATATAAATACAAATGTAAATAAATACATATATGTTTTCTAAAGTTGTAGTAATATCTAGTAATTATTTCACATTGATTATGCCAGGCACTTTAGTTGAGTGTCACATAGTAGAGTATCATATAATAAAATGTTATATACTGTGTTGACTCTTCTCCAAGCACAGGGGCAATATCATGACCAGTAATAGCTCACTGAGGCATTCTCATCCACCTAGCCAGGAACTGGCATTTGACATAGCCCTGGCCACTAAGATCAAATGGGATCTGCTATGGGGATTCTGGAAAAGATATTCCTCACTAATAATAAGAGCTTAGTAAGAACCATTCTCTTATCTGGACATTATTTTATCTTTATTCAACTCTTATATCTGCAATAGCCCCTTGGGGTTGTGGTGACAGTTTACGAAAATATGAAAGATGGAAAGAACTGAGAATTTGATGATTCTGTTAAGACACTGAGTTAATTAACCCTAGAATGACCCAGTCTCCAATATTCTTGTTATGTAAACTGCTTCCACAGTTTAAATGTTTTCATCTTCTTTGGTCCCTATAAGGGGATCTCTTGACTGCCTAGATAGTCTATAGTCTATGTTCTCATCTGCATTTGTGTCTTAGTGTTTTCTCACCATCCCCAACATCTTAATAGGGCTAGTGGTTTTGTCTTTTTTTCCCTTACCTACATTCCATTCCTTCAATTTTTTTTATATTAATGACACTAGATCCAATAGGGTATACAATATCCATAACTAGTTGTCACTTTTCCTTTATTAATATATTAATATTTGTCTTTTCATTTTGTCTTAGATAAACCCCATCACTGATCCTTAATGACCTCACTAACTAGTAGTTACTAGAACAACTGGCATCTTCTTATTCAACTGGTCCTTTTTTCATATGCTAAACATAGCCCAGGGGAAGAAATGCCTCCATAGGAAGGCACTCCCTTTGGAGAAACCGTCTGTGATATTCTTTGTGTTGGCACTGGAATCTTTTCTAAGTGACCTTGGGTCTCTTCACTCTTTTTTTTTTTCCATGTAAAATCATTTGGTGATTCATTATCAGTCTCTTTTGGGCCTTACACAAAATTTCTTCAACTTTAAGTGTGGGACTTATGATTTTCATCCAGAAGATGGCAAACAGTCCTTGAAAACACTTAGCTGAGTCACTTTGATCCATCATGTGAACTTCCAGAAGTCCCAGTATATTTCATGGGGCAGAGAGCCCTGCTCTCTGGGAGATGCTCATCTCCAAGATTTGGGTAAGACTGTCAGGATGAATTAGCATTAAATGCAACATTCATTATCCCTGCAACTTGCAAGAGGTGAGAAGGAAGATGCAGCTTCTCTGTCAAAGGAGATTTGTCTTTTTGTGTAGTGAAATCAACAAAGGCATCACCTACAAGCCTGAGAGGACACAGTTGGAAAATATTATATAACATGATATTTATATGGAAATCCCAAACATCTAAGGAGTAGCAAATACTAGATAAGTAAGAAAATAATTCCCTGAACCACAGCACTAAGTGTCACAATGTTCATTTGCTGTAAGTTACATGGATCATGTTTAGAATAGGCTTTCAAGTTCTTACTCAGAAGCCATTGTTCATATTTTAGGCGTTATTATATTAAATTTGGTTAACTTGTTCTTGGTTCATGACAAATGAAACTCATAACATCAGAAGGAATACATTGTTTAGGGAAGAAGATAGTTTTAATAACATGCATATTGAAAGCAAGGAGAAAAAACAAATGACAAACAGAAGCACCACTTCAAAAAGCATTCTATTTATTTATTTTTTTAACATTTATTTATTTTTTTTTTATTTTTTTATTTTTTAATATATGAAATTTACTGTCAAATTGGTTTCCATACAACACCCAGTGAACATTTATTTATTTTTGAGAGACAGAGAGAGAGACAGAGCATGAGCATGGGAAGGGCAGAGAGAGAAGGAGAGACAGAATTCTAAGCAGGATCCAAGCTCTGAGCTGTCAGCACAGAATCTGACGCAGGGCTCAAGCCCACAAACTGTGAGATCATAACCTTAGCCCAAGTTGGACACTTAACTGACTGAGCCACCCAGGCACCCCTAAATTTTTTATTTATTTATTTATTTATTTATTTATTTATTTATTTATTTTTAATGTCACAAGCATTCTAGCCTATGGCCACTTATTAAGTGCCAACAAGTCAACACGCCTTGAAATTTTCACTGTTTTATGGCTCCAAATTATAATTGATATTCAATATTATGACTTTACACTAATAAGAAAAATTAATAATATGTAATATACATGATTTTGCAGCTTTAGCAATGATGGTTGAATGAGTATCAGTGACAAAAGTTTTCTTCCACTAAATCCCGTGTAACACAATTTAAAAATATTCATCATTCAAAAAGATTTACAAATTACCTTCAAATATATACAATCAAGCAAAACTAATCATGGATATGTAAATATTCTTCAGCGATAAGAAACTTAAGAATAAAAGCAATAAAAATAATAAGAATTTCTGGATGAAAAAAATATTTGATTTATAACGTATGTGATGGAGGTGGGGAAATAGCTGAACATTGACAAAACGGCAACAATGTAGGAGATCCAACCTGCCTCCCCCAAAAGAGATCAACAATTAGAGAGCTATCCATGAACAGAGACAGCACTGGGGGAGCTCTGGAGTCCACCTAAGAAACTTTAGCCACACATTAAAACAAAAAGTCTAAGAATAACAGAACAAGAAGAAAAGAAAAACAGCTCCATTTTGCCTGCATCATTGCTCAGAGGGCCAGCATTGCTCAGAGCCACAATGGAACTTCCAGCTCAAAAGAGTTACCCCCCACTGGGAAAAGAAGAGTTGGGTGTACAACCAGCTTCCCCAGCCATTGAGGGCACTGTGCAAAGGTTCCACTTAAACCTCACTCAAGTCAGACTGGCAAAGCTGAGACCTATAGAGACGGCTAGAAACAAAGAAGAAAAGCAGGGGGTTCCAGCAGCAGCCACTCAGCAAGAGCGAACATGGTTCACAGTGACGTGCTCTGCAGACAAATCCAGCAGCCTTCACCAGTGAAAGGAAAGTGATGGGCAGTGCGGCCACCGCAGACACCCTGCAGATTTCACTAGCTTTTGCCCCACAGGAATTAGCAATTGCTGATGTTAGCCATCTGAGTACCTCCCACCCCCTGCCCCCAGCCCTGCTGGAGCCCGGGAACTGCACTGGCAGCCAGCCCAGGCCTCTGAAGCTTCATGGGTACAGGACACCACTCTAGATCACGACAGCTGATCCCCACCCCAGGCATGTACTCAGGACCACCCCTCCAGCTGTGTGCTTTCATGCCACTGACCTGCCACCTGCCACCTGCCACCAGTCTCCACTTCAGCGCACACACCTTCAGGGAGACTGTGCAACCCCAGGAAAGCACACCGACCACACCCAGGCCCTTCACGGGTGCTTGTGGGCCGGAAGCAAGCCCTCTATCCTGTCACCGGCCTCCACTGCCACGCACTGCAGCAAGATCCAGAGAACAGAGTAATGTAGACTGACTCCCAGGGCTCCTGCAGCTGCCAACGTAACCCACGGCTGGTCCCAGCTCTTGCTTCCCGGCCTGAGTCCCAGCAGTAGATGTGTGTCTGCAGCCAGCCCCTGCCACTATGCAGGTACCTGCAGCTGGCCCCCACAGCAGGGCGTGTGCACACTGCTGGCTCTGGCCACCACTGCTGCCTGGCCGGTCCCTGCCACTGGATGTTAAGGCACAGGGGAGGACCTCAGCAGCCCCTGGAACCAACTACAGCCTATGCACATTGCCAATAAATAATAAAATAAATCAAAATGGAGTGGAACAGAACCAACACCAGGAGGAATCATAAGATCCCTGAGTAGTAAAAGCACTGAAATCAAGCATGTTCTAAGAGATATGGAAGTAGAGTAAAAAAAAAAATAATAATATTAGGTAAGTGTCAAGCACGAATCCTTATCACATTTGTTGATTAAAATCAGGGAGACACAGTTTCAGAAACCTCTGGGGATAGCATATCACCCATGGCGACTGAATATAGACAAATTGTCACTCACCTGTTTGCACAACAGAAAGATATTTTCAGGTTTAACAAAGCCTTGGGAAATTTGTTAATTAATTTTTCTGTAAAAATCAAGAAAGTGCACTCAAGAGAACCACTGATTGAACGTAAGAAAGAACACAAGTGTGAAAACAGTATTATAGTACCGATGTATACTGATTATCGAATTGATATTGAAACTCCACAGGATGAGAAGATTGATATAAGAGGAGAAATATTGTCAACAAATATAATTATTAAACTTTGTGTTCTAAAATGGAGTCATAAAAGAACATAGCTGCATAATGTTAGATTTACAAAGGGGAAGGAGAGTCAGAGACAAATAAAAAGGAAAGGCAAAATTAAGTTTGTACATGATTTCTTATTTTCCTTGTTTCCATTTACAGAACCCCTGTTAGCGGCAAATTGTCTTCAATTTAGAAATTAAATTGGGCCTTTGACTCATTGCATCCGAGAGAGTGAGATGGGTCACCAGCAGCTCTACTGGAGCCATCCCAGGAAATCTGGCCCCAGTTCTTGAGACGTCTGCTCAAAATGGTGCCTTCTGATCCATAAATATGGCCTCGATATGTGCCACCAGTGTTTTCGTCAGTGTGCGAAAGATAGAGGTTCTATCAAGTTGGATGAAGTGAACCTCCTTGAGTGGATCATCCAAGAGGCCTACCTTAATTGCAGATATTCAAGATACATACCTTCATGCTAACTCTCTGTACATAAAATAAGTATACTTCAATTATGAGTGTTTTAATGTGTAAAAAATTAAAGTTACAAATTAAAATTAAACTGGGATATTCAGAGAATTCAAAATGTTTGACTTCTTTTTTTTTTTTTTTTTTTTTTTTTTGAGAGAGAGAGCAGTGGAAGGACAGGGAGAGAGAGAGGATGGCAAGCAGGCTCCATGTTTAGCACAGAGTCCAACTCTGGGATCAATCCCACCACCATGAGATCACAACCTGAGCAGAAATCAAGAGTCGGACACTCAACCAACTGATCCACCAGGAGCCCTGACATATTTTTTGTTTTGTTTTGTTTTGTTTTTTTAAGTATCACAAGTTAGGGGCACCTGGGTGGCTCAGTCAGTCAAGCGTCAGGCTTCCACTCAGGTCATGATTGGCTCGGGTCATGATCTAGCAGTTCACGGGTTTGAGCCCCATGGCAGGCTCTGTGCCAACAGTTCAGAGCCTGGAGCCTGCTTTGGATTCGGTGTCTCCCTCTCTCTCTACCCCTCCCTTTCTCACTATCTCTCTCTCTCAAAAATAAACATTAAATTTTTTTTAATGTATCACAAGTTAATATTAAGTATTACATTACAAATCATTATCTTTATTTTTTTTCAATTTTTGTTTTAACATTTATTTATTTTTGAGACAGAGAGAGACAGAGCATGAACGGGGGAGGGTCAGAGAGAGAGGGAGACACAGAATCGGAAGCAGGCTCCAGGCTCTGAGCCATCAGCCCAGAGCCTGACGCGGGGCTCGAACTCAGGGACCGTGAGATCGTGACCTGAGCTGAAGTCGGATGCTTAACCGACTGAGCCACCCAGGCGCCCCCATTATCTTTATTTTTTAATGTTTATTTATTTTGAGAGAGAGCTAGAACAAGCATAAGTGGGGGAGGGGCAGAGAGAGAAAGAGAGAGGGAGACTCCCAAGCAAGCTTAGTGCTGTCAGCACAGAGTCTGACTTGGGGCTTGAAACCAACAACTGTGAGATCATGACCTGAATCAAAATCGAGTGGGATGATTAACCGACAGAGCCACCCAAGTGCCCCTATCTTTATCTTTTTTTAGACAAAAATATATTGAATGCCAACAGGCTGATCCAAGTTTTCTTTTGTGGAAGAAAGGAAACCGTAACATAACAAATTTTAAAAATTAACGCTAAAAACATTTTAAAAATACCAAAAAAACATAAAAAATAAAATTCTATTAATTACTTAATACACCTCTACAATACTTTCTCCTACTTTATATCTGATATTCTTTTTTTTTTTAATGTTTATTTACTTATTTTAGGGAGAAAGTGAGCATAAGCAGGGGAAGGGCAGAGAGAGAGACAGAAAATCCGAAGCAAGCTCCAGGCTCTGAGCTGTCATCACAGAGCCCCCTATGGGGCTGGAACCCACGAACTATGAGATCATGACCAGAGCCAAAGTCAGATGCTCAATTGACTGAGCCACTCAGGTGACCCTATGTCTGATATTCCTGATTATGTCTTCATGATTTTTTTTTGTTTTGCTTTATTCACTTTTTAATTTATGTACAGTAAAATGCACTCTTTTTGATGTACAGTTCTACAATTTTGACACTACTATAAGCAAGGTACAGAGGAGTTCCGTTACCCCCAATAATGTCCTCTGTGACCAGCTCCTCAAAACCACTGTCCCATTTTTCTCTTCCCATTAGTTTTACCTTGTCCAGAAATCAGAATCACAGAGTATGTTGTTTTCTTCGTCTTGCTGCTGTCATTCAGCCTAATGCATTTGAAGTTCACCCATGTTGTTACATTCGGCAGTAATTTTTTCCTTTGTCTTGTTCAATAGCATTCCAGTGCATGGAAGTTCCATAAATGTTTATGAATTCTCCCATTGAAAAACATTTGGGTTATTTCCGGTTGGGAAAATTATGAATAAAATACCTGCAAAGTTTTTTGTGGTAACAGAAGTTATTTCTTTTGAGTGTCACTACGGAATCATTTCTAGGTAGTATAGGTGTATACTGACCTTTATGAGGAACTTCTAGACTATTTTCTGAAGTGTCTGTCTCTAATTTTGCATTCCCACTAGCAATATATGGGAGCTCCACTTGTATATTTTCACCAGCACTTGTCTGAGTTTTTTGTTGTTGTTGATCTGTTTGTTTTTCCCATCCTAATATGTATATAGTGATACCTTATCATTTTAATCTGCTTCTTTCTAATAACCTTTTTATGCACTTGTTGCCTGCTATGTGTGTTCTTTGGTGAAGTGTCTGATCTGATCTTTTGCCCATTTTTAACTGAGTGTTTGCTTTCTTAATGTTACTTTTGAGAGTTTCATATATATTTAGTACGTCTTTATCAGATGTGTGATTTAAAATATTTTCAGCCTGTTTTTGGTTTGTCTTTTCATGAAAAGTGAAAGTGACTTTGGTAAAGAAATTTTTAATTTTGATGAAGTTTAACCTATCCATTTTTTTAATTGTGCTTTTGTCATCACACAGATACCAAATAATCAATTCTAAGAACTCTTTGCATAATCCAAGATCACAAAGACTTTCTCCTAGAAATTTAGCAGTATTATTTTTCACATTCAAGTCTATGATCTATGATCTATGACTTGGGGTTAATTTTTGAGTGCAAGGCTAGGGTCTATCGGAGGGTTTTTTTGTGGGGGGAGGGAATGTTTGTTTGTTTGTTTTGGCCATGGATGTTTAATTATTTTATCACCATTTGTTGAAAAGACTCTCCTCTCCATTGAATTGCTTTTGCACTTTTGTTAAAAGCCATTTGACCATTATCCGTGTCGGTCTATTTTTGGTCTCTCTATTCTGATCTGTTGATCTATGTGTCTGTGTGTCTACCCTAGTACCACACAGTCTTCTTGATTTCTATAGCTTTATAGTAAGTCTTAAAATTGGCTGAGTTCTCCTAGCATTTTTGTTCACATTCAAAGCTGTTTTGGCTTTTCTAGTTCTTTTTCCTTTCCATATAAATTTCGTACTTTGTTACTATCTGCAAAAAAACATTCAGATTTTGATCAGGAGTGCATTAAGTCTATAGATCACTTGAGTATTTTGACATGTTAACAATATTGAATCTTCAATCCAGGTTCTGTATAGATTTTGTGTATATATAGATAGAAAGATATATGTGTATATATATATGTGTATATATATGTATATATATATATATACAGGTTCTGTATATATTTTGATAGATCCTTCCTATTTTTTTTTTTTTTTGTATTCTTTTTTGGAGATTTTTTGGTACCATTTTTATTCAATTTTCAATTGTTATTGTTAATGTATAGAAAGATAATTTATTTTTAGTGGTGCCTGGGTGGCTCAGTCAGTTGAGCATCTGACTTCGGCTCAGGTCATGATCTCATGGTTTGTGAGTTCGAGCTCCGCGTTGGGCTCTGTGCTGACAGCTCAGAGCCTGGAGCCTGCTTCAGATTCTATGTCTCCCTCTCTCTCTGCCCCTCACCCACTCGTTCTCTGTCTCTCTCTTTCTCTCTCTTGCTCTCTCTCTCTCTCTCTCTCTCAAAAATAATTACACATTAAAAAATTTTTAATAAAAAATAATAATAATAAAAAGAAATTTATTTTTGTATATTGACCAGGTATCCTGTAACCTTCGTAAACTCACTTGTTAGTTATAAGAGCCTCTTTATAGATCCCTAAGGATTATGTACATAATTCTGTAGTGCATTAAAAGGGATAGTATCATTTCTCCCTTTCTAATCTGTATACTACTTATTTATTTTTCTTATATTAATGCACTGCCTAGGGCTTTCACTACGATTTTGCATAGTAATGTTAAAAGGGGGCATCATTGCTTTGTTCTCAGTCTAGTAGGAAAGAATTCAATGTTTCACCATTAAGTATGATGTTAGCTGTTGTTTCTTTGTGGATACCTGTATTCGTTTGCTAAGGCTGCCATAACAAAGTACCACAGACTAGATACAGAAGCCACAAAAATATATTTCTCACAGCTTTGAAGGGTTGAAGTCCAAGGTCACGGTGTTGGAACGTTTGATTTCATCTGAGCCCTCTTTCCTTGGCTTGCACATAGCTGCCTTGTCACTGGGTCCTCTCACAACTTTTTCTCTGTCTGTCCAAATTTCCTCTTCCTATAACAAGGTCCCTCATCAGATTAAGGAAGTTCCTTGCTATTCCTAGTTTGCTGAGAGTTTTTTCATGAATGGATGTCAAAATTCACCAAGTGCTCTTTTGCATTTTTTAAATGATTTATGGTTTCTCTTCTTTAGTTTGTTGATATACATTGTATTGATTGATTTCTTTTATGTTTCAGTGGTCCTGCATTCTCAAGATTCTCATGCTGTATTATCATATTTTATACTATTGAATTTGATTTGCTAGTATTTTGCTAAAGATGTTTGCATCTATGATCACAATAGACAATGGTCTTTAGTTGTTGTTGTTGTTGTTGTTGTTTTTCCTGAAATGTCTTTGGTTTTAGAATCAGGGTTAGGCTGAGTACATAAAACCAGTTGATTCTCTTGTATTTTCTAGAAGGGATTGTATATGAATGATATTATTTCTTCTTCAAGTGTTTGGTAAAATTTGCCATTGAAGCCATCTAAGCCCAAAGCTTTCTTTGCTGGAGGTGTTTATGAATTCAACTTCTTTGATAAATTTAGAAGAACTCTTCTGGTATAGCAATGTTGTTTATTATTATTATCATTATTATTATTATTATTATTACTATTACTGTTTCCATAGAAGAGAAAGATATTTCAGTCTTTCTTTCAGTGTGGTCAGTGGATATTAGTTATCTTATTAGTGATAGAATACAGAAAACACAAGCCTTCACACATTGACATATTCACTATTTGTAGTAAAGCTATAGGTTTTTGCCCCACAACACAGGAAGTCTGATATATTTAACACAATTTTTGCATAATTCGCATCAAAGAAAATGAAAACATGTGGTGTTTTTATGAATACCACTTTATTTTATACTTTATTAAATATATATACTCTATATACTTATAAAAGAATACTTCATCAGTTTGTTTATATTATAATATATATACAATATACATCTTATTTTCAAGTGTACATCAATATTTATGATATAACAGTTTACTAAGCCACAAAAAAGTCTAACTAAATAGATGACTACATTAATTCTTATTTTTAATGCATTGACTACAATGTATCAATTTATAAATTAAAAGTAAAATACTTGTAAAAGTTTAGAAATATTTCCTAATAAAGTAATTGAATTGAAGAAAAGTCTAGAATATTTAGAAAAAGATGAAAATAATGAATATAAATATAATAAATTCAGTTAAAATGTTTTTATTAAAAAATAATTTTTAATTTATATTCTCTTATTATTTAATAGACAATGCAGCTAAAGTTATAAAAATGTGGATAAAATTTAAAGAATATTAAAAATGTAATAAATCTAAAAATCAAAATGAGAATGATAAGTTTCTAGTAAATTTCAATATGAAATCTCCAGATTTAAGCTGGAAGCCTTACAGAGAACTATTTCAGTAGCAAATTGGAAAAGTCATCCAAGAACTATTCTCAACCACAGTTGCGGAAGGAGGTCAGTTAAACCTGACAAGCCTTTAGAGAAATCTTTCAAGCTTTCAAATTGATGATTTCCTTGTAATTCACATTTAAAAGGCTAAAAAATTTCTGAAATTACTGATTTATTTTATAAAACAAATGTGGTCTTTCCCACTCAAATCTGTTTAATGACAAAACACTCTATCTCACTTATGAGCGTAGGTGTGAAAAATCTATTTTTTAAATGATGGACTAACATATAGAATTTAGTTATACTATATGAAACAATTTGTGATAACTAAGAAAGGCAAGAATTTCCCAATATGAAGAAGTCATTTTAAGCAGCATTTTAGTTCAACAAGAAAAATATATAATAAATTTAGTAGAAGCTGAAAAGATTTAGGAACAGACTGAGACTCGCCTGTGCCTCATCACGAACCCTGGAGAGCAAGACAGTGATAGGAGGGTTCCCAGGGTCCTGAAGAAGAGGTTGCTGACATGTGTTTGTTTCTTTTTTTTTTTAATTTTTTTAATGTTTATTTATTTTTGAGAGAGAGAGAGAGAGAGCGCAAGTGTGAACAGGGGGGAGGGCAGAGAGAGAGGGAGACACAGGATCTAAAGCAGGCTCCAGGCTCCAAACTGTCAGCCCAGAGCTGGACACTGGGACACTGGGCTCTAACCCATAAACCATGAGATCATAACCTGAGCCCAAGTCAGACATTTAACCGACTGAGCCACCCAAGTGCCCCAACACGTGTTTGTTTCTGAGTGCAGGAAACCAAGAAGAAACCATTGCAGAGTCTATGAATAAAGGCAGCTAATTAGAGCTGGGATAATGGCCAATAGCAGATTGTGCTAAAGGAACTTGGTATCAAGAGGAACCAGAACCTAAGAATTACTATTTATGAGATGGATGGAATGGAAACAAAGTAAAGATGAGCAGACTGACAGGAACCAGATTTACAAACACAGGCCTAGGTCACTCAGGTTTTTCCTCTCATGCAGTCTTGTGGGCTTTACCTGGCTAGAAGTGGCTTCCTAAAATTATTGAACGACACCAGAAAAGTTATCTGATAAATTCTGATGCATCATTCCCAGTATTCAGTAACATAGTAAAGAATACCTATGTTAAATACTCAAGTAGCATTTTAAAGGCATTTCCTTTAAATAAAAATATATGCTCCAATTTATTAATATTGTGCTTAAAATTCTGGTTTTGCAATAAATGGAAAAATGAAAGCTCTGGTTGTAAAACAAAGAAAATGAGTCAATATACGGTAAATATGGAGAGAAAAGCAATCATTTTTATTATAATTTTATCTATAAAATCCCCAAAATGTACTAAAACAAATTATTAGAATTATTTTAAGAATTTAATAAGGTTTCCAGAATAAAAAATATATACATATCAAACATGATTAACATGACCTGAAATATTAAGGAATTTTTCTTTTTTATTTAGAGAATTAAAGAATACATACTATATTTCTGGATATGAATGTTATATGCAATGAAATATCAACTAACTTAAGCTAATGTATAGGTTAACATAAGACCAATCAATCAAAAATGGATATGTAGATGGAAATATAGACATAGACATTATACAGACATAGACGTATTCAGATAAAGATATAACTGTACATATAATTTAGTTGATCAAAGAGAAGTCAGAAATATCAAGTTATATATTTTAAATATATTTTAAAGAAAAATTAAAATATGGTTTAATAATATTGCAAATATTTCAAATAAATCTGACTAAATATAATAATTTATTATATGATAAAATATCTGCAGAAATCAATGGAAGAAGTCTTTTTTTTTCCACTAATTGAGGTAACTAGATAGAAGTTCAGGGGATTTTTTTTTTCCCATTATGTATGTCAAAACAAAATGCAAATCACTCTGACCACAAAATCCTAATTTCCCACACTTCCTGCTATTGCTACAGACTATGCCCTTTAACCTTATTATGATCTCTAGCTTCCTCATCCCACACACTGGCATGGTTTCATTACACTCTCTGTGCTTTTGGGGGCAACAATTTCAAGGCAGTCCACCCTAATGGTACAGGAAAATTTCCACCTTACCCATTGCCAGTCCTGATCAATTCCAACTACCAGTTTACTCTATGTGAGGGAACATGTATAAATGTGTTTTATAAACTGCGGATTACTACATTAATGCTATCTATTAATATTATTTCTTGATCATGCTGACATGCTCCTGAACACTGCCAGAGACGCTGACAAACCTGAACTGGAAAATCATGCTCTACAAAATCACATGGGCACATTGCTACCTGGACATAGTTTCATCTATCCTGGGGTGATGATCTATGTTGTCTTCCTACGCTGATTTTCACAAATCTTTTTCGCAATCCTTAAGGAACCACTCCCACCCATTATCTTTTATTCTAGGCAGATGGCCTCGTTTCCTATTTGACCAAGAAAATGAGACCTTATGAAATAAGCTCCCTCATTTTTCCTGTTTCTCACTATACCTATAAAACCTCACTAGGTATTTGCAAGCCTTTTCTTGTTCTTCTTGCTATCGGAAGGGAACAAGATACTCTTCTCTTTGCCAAAGTTCACTCACTCTACTCACTTTTAGTCTCACTCTCTACAACATCCTTTGGGATTTTTTCTAGCCCTTTCCCCCATTCTCTGTCATACAACTACTTTGCTACTGATTTATTTCCCTGTACTTCACACCCTGATCCATTCACCATAGAAATAGCCCTTACCAATCATCACACCTCTTGAATTGTAGTCTCCTCTTAACCTTGATTCACATCCATACAGTTTACAACCTCGCTTCTGCTATCACCAATTTACTGAAATTGTGGATAACTCCTAAGCACCAAATCCAATTACTTTTTCTCACTCTTCATCCTACTTCAGCTCTCAACGACATATTAAATTTTCCTTATTTTCTGGAACACAGTATCTTTCTCACTGCTGTGAAAGATAGTTTTGGGTTTGCCTCTCTGGCTCATTTTCCTTTTCGTTTCCCCTAAATGCTAATGTTTCCACCAAGATCATTTTCTCTGGCACTCAGAGAGATTGCACTCAATCACTATACATCAACAAGAACTTCGGTTGTTCCTCTTCATCAAAAGCTACTGTCCCCATATTTCCACTTTCCTTGTAAATACTACATATGACACCCTGAAACCTCAAACCCAAACAGGCAAAATTAAAGTCGTTTCTCTTTAATCTATGTCCAATTAACTTCAGAAAAAAATGACTCTTCTCTTTGAAAATATTTGCTAACTAAATCGTGTGTGCATAAATTTGATCAAGAAACTCAAGGCCATTTGCCTCTATTCACACCCTGACTGAGTAACACAAGACTTCTCTGATTAACCAGACATACGTGGGATTCCCTACTTTCTTGTATTTCCACGTTCACTCCTGTCAATCTCTCCATACTACCTCTTTTAAAGGCTTTTCTATTACTTTGACCTATTAATATTTTTTCTTTTATCAAAACTAATATATACCTATTGCATAAAATTTGGAAAATATAAAACATTTAAAATATAATTAAACTTGGGGCACCAGGGTGGCTCAGTCAGCTAAACATCCATCTTGATTTCAGCTCAGGTCATGATCTCATGGTCCCTGAGATCGAGTCCTACATTGGGCTTTGCACTGACAACAAAGAGCCTGCGTGGGATTCTTCCTCTCCTTCTCTCTCTGCCCCTCCCTAGCTCATGCTTTCTCTCTCTCTCTCTCAAAATAAATAATAAACATTTTAAAAAATAATTAAAATAATTAAACCTTAGCATCCAGGACTTGCTTTTATATATATATATATATATATATATATATATATATATACACACACACACACACACACACACACACACACACACACATATATACACACACACACATATACATATATATATACACACATATACATATATATAACATATATATTTATATTGCTTGCTCATATATATATATGTATATATAAACATACATACATATACATAGATACATACATATCTATACATATACCTATATAGACATATATATCTATACATATATAGATAAATGTAGATATGAAATACCAATCTGTTTTCTCTATAAGTGTCATACAGCAACAAATTCTGCCAATTATCAACTATGTACTCTCAGGTTACTCAACCTCGATAGAGTCTGTTTCTTTAATTATAAATAGAGAAAACTGTACCTATATTGTAGATTTCTTGTATAGATTTTTTTTAAATATTAAAACCAACACAGGTCTTCATATAGTAAGCATGGAATATATGTAGTCTTATTTTTCCCCAATTGGACATTTTTATGTCATTAAATATTTTTCAAAATATGACTTTCAATTGCTCTATAGTTTTCTGCAGCATGAATGATAAAAGGTTATTTACCCTGTTCCCTACTACTTGAAATTTACTTTGTTTCTAATTTTCCACAACTATAAATAATACTGAAATAAATATCTTTCCACAGATCTAACAGCCATAATTGCCAACACTTATTTACTACTTACTGTTTGTCAGTCACTGTGCTAAATACATGCATTATCTTATTTAAACCCTTATTATCATGAGTCCCAATCTATACATGAGGCAAGAACAGGCTAGTGAGATTAAGTAACTTGCCTAATATCAACTGGTAAGTGGAGAAGACAGAATTTGGACCTAGTTCCTCTGACCTACAAAGTCTGTGCTCATAACCATTTCACCATTCTGCCTTCTCAGATTACTGACAAACACACATTCCTGAAACAGGAATTTCTACAATGAAAAGTATTGACACTTGATAAATGTTACAAAACGATACTTTTAAAACTCTATACCAAGTTGTACTCTTACTAGCCCTCTACTTGCTCATGTTTGGGCATTGTTAAAATAACTGTAGCCATTTTGACAGTGACAAAATATATCCTATTGTTGTTAGGGTTGCATGTTAGAGGCTTTAATCATTAAGATGGTATCTTAGATAACCCGAATCCTTTTCTGCTGGCTGCACCTCCCCTTCTCCCTATACGGTTTCTGAGGCAAATGTGTTCAAGGAATAATACTGGGTGGGAAGCAAAGTTTCACTTTATTACTTCATAGGCCACTGCCCAAGAATCCTCAGTGCTCTGTTCTGATAATTAGGGCTTAGAAAATGCAGTTCAGGCCAAAGATCTAAGCAAGAATACTTTCCCCCTAATTGGATTTCTAATCTTGAGATCTTACGATCTTTTGGCTCTCCGTGTGGAGGAAAAAAATTGAAGACTTGCTTTCAGTCATTCATTTTTCATTCATTCTAGAAATTTATTAAACATCTACCTTCTGCTAAGTTTGCTTTAGGAGCTAAGGATACAGCAGTGAATACAATACATAAAGCCCCTCCCTTGTTGAACTCACGTTTCACAGATGAGATAAATGTTGTTCATTATTTCCTTCTTTATAGTTTATTTTATCTGTGGATTAAACAAGCAAAATTATATTTTATATATTTTGTATTTAATGTAAATTATGTACAATACTATATGTATAGCATGTGTATAGTATACATGTAATGTAGTATATATATAGTATGCATATATACAATTCCCTTTGGTGTTAGGAGGATGAAGGAAGGAATTCAGGGTAAGAGAGCGATGTGGGCTCCTATCTTATACGGGTGGTCAAGGTAGGCCTTCCTGAGACACAAGCCTGATATAGGGAGAGATAAATGTAAGAGTTTAAGATAAATCCTTCCCACTACACTTCTTTTAATTCGTATTCCTCCAATTATTTTAGTGAGGCTAAATATGTTTCCATACATTTATTGGCGATAATTATATGTGTGTGAATGTGGCGGGGGGTGGGGAGGGTGGGGGGGGGGGGTTTGTCTATCACAAAGTCCTATCTGACCCCCAACCAAAATTGATTTAATCTTACTTAAAAGTTAAATAAAATTATATTGGTGTCTCTGTTGTGCTTATCAGAATTTACTTAGTCTAAAACAAAATAATTTTTGTTCATAGTCTCTTCAAAGTGTAAATCTTTTGAGGTCTGGAATTATTTACTCTGCAGTCTCCTTTTATTTATTTATTTATTTATCTATCTATCTCTCTATCTGTCTATGAGAGAGAAGGAGAGCATAAGAGGGGAAAGGGTGGCAGAGAGACAGAGAGAGACAGAGAGAAGCTTAATCAGGCTCCATACCAAGTGCGGAGCTCAATCCCATAACCCTGGGATCATGATCTGAGCCAAAATCAAAAGCCAGATGCTCAGCCAACTCCGCCACCCAGGCACCTCTCTGCAGCAACCTTTTTGTGTAGCTTACTGTGTTGTATGTGGTAGGGGTTCAATCAGTATTGCTTGAATTATGCTGAATCATGAGCAGTCAAGGAGTTTACCTCAGACAGCCTTAGATTAGATTGTCTTCTCCAAGTCTTTGGGTATTTTTGCTTTACTCTGTCATATGAGTTTAGTAAGTAATGGTTTGGGTCCTGTGACTGTCTACAGATCGCAGGGAAAATTGCCACAATATTTTTCATTTTCTTGATGTTATACACAACTTTGTTTCAATATAATATAGTCCTCTGATTTCTAATTATTTCTGCATAAATATTTCATCCCTCCTCTGATTGATTTTCTCTCTCTCTCTCTGGATTTGCATTTGCCCTTTGTCCACACATTGGTGTTATCTATCTTGGCTGTGACAGCTCTATACACCCACCCGCTTCCGGGTCACTGCCAGGCCTTGTTTTCAGCAATTCCACCTCACCCTAAACCAGTACAAAGCCTCAAGGAGCAATTTACACACACAACTATGTTAAATACAATTATTATATTATTTTTAATAACATGATAGTATTAACATCCAATGCACAAAATGAAATCAAGTTGCTTACCCTGCATTATTCTAAGTACAGTCCCCCATCCAAAAGTAGAGCATTCTTATGAAAACTTCCATAAACTTAAATGACATAAAGCAAAGACGCAATTATCATTAATTTTATAGAGAAAATTTTTTTGAGTGTCACCAGATTTAAAAAACACAACCTCTCTCAAGCTTTTCTAATACGTTAGGAGACACCTTGCTAATGGATGCACAAAATAAATTGAGATGAAGCACGGATGCTCACACAGTTCAAAACTCTGGCAGCTTGTCGCTGAGTGCAGTTCCCAGGGAAGGAGCTAGGCACTCTCGCTGCACAGGGTTCCCACCGCCTCTGTAATGATTCACTGGGAAACAAATGTTGGCCGCCATCTTCACTCTTTGCCTTTTTCATAAAAGTGAAAATCCTCTTCAGATTTCTTTCAGTTGGTGAAAACGGGCACTAACATAGGTCTATCATAAAAGCAAAGTGGCCTAACGTGATCTTTTGAAAAATGAGGGATATCCGTACATAAAAATAAATGTTGGAATTAATGGGACATATTACTAAATAAAGCCAAGCTACTATACTATTAGAAGTGGTGAGGGGTGCCTGGGTAGCCCAGTTGGCTGAGCGTGGGACTCCTGATTTTGGCTCAGGTCATGATCTTACAGTTCATGAGTTCCAGCCCACTCAGGGCTCTTTGCTGACAGTGCGGAATTCGCTTGGGATTCTCTCTCTCTCTCTCTCTCTCTCTCTCTCTTTCTCTCAAAATAAATAAACTCTTCAGAAATGGTGACGTTAGAACCTACTTGTCTCTTCATGGCTTAACATCATGATGTGTAGGGAATTTAGCTTTGTTAGGTGATCATTACTAGTTATGATCCTATGATATACTGAAACAGGAAAGAATAGTGTGCTTGAAAGGACATAAACAAGTCTCATACATCTATGGATCTGAAACAGCCAAAACAGCAGGCAGCAAGAGAACGACATTAACTGAGCTCTGAGAGTCCAACAAGTCTGTGCAGAGCTGGATGCCACAGTGGTAGTTGGAACAACAGTAGCAGCCACAGGATCCAGAGACAGAGGAGGTCAAAGAATGCCAAGTGGTGCAAAAGGGGTGGCTGATACAGATCTCCTTCTGGTGTTGAACTGTCACTGATGATGTAGTCTACATTCCAGTGTCAGATTAGGCAAGCAAATCTACTTCATGGAGAATGCAATTTGAATGAGGCTTGCACCTATTTCTGCTACACAAGACAGTCTATCATTAAGAAATAGTTAGCTATAGGGCGCCTGGGTGGCTAAGTCAGTTGAGTGTCTGACTCTTGATTTTGGCCCGGATCATGATCCCAGGGTTGTGGGATCAAGCCTCCCATTGTGAGCATGGAGCCTGCTTGGGATTCTCTCTCTCTCTCTCTCTCTCTCTCTCTCTCTCTCTCTCTCTCCCTTTGCCCCCTCCCCTGTTCACTCATGCTCTCTCTCTAAAATAAAAAAATAAAAACTAGCTCTTCCTTGCCAGGTGGTTAATCCACTGCTTGTGAGGCAACATAGGGCTTTTAATATTCTAAATGCAACATCTCAGAAATGCAGAGTCTATCTCTTTAGCACTGGAAGAAACTTAATGCTCCAAGATTTGACTTACAGAACAGAACCTTGAAGCGCAGAACATTCACATATGGTTTGTTAAAAATCACAGCTACTAAATAGCAGGATGAGGGCAGTCATATCATAGGTGTTCTAACTCCCTGCCCAGGGCTTTTAATACCACACTTCACCATAAAACATCGTGTCTTCCCTAAACCTCACTGGTAATGGCTGTGAGATAAGTTGCCTGGATTCTGGCCCCCTCTATGCCACACCCACAAGGACTCCTCTAACCTTTGGACACACCCTGAAAATCAAGAACCCAACCCCTAAAACACAAAGATTGTATCAGTTTGTAAAGAATAATAGCTAGGGATGCTTGGGTGGCTCAGTCAGTTGAGCATCTGACTCTTGATTTTAGCTCAGTTCATGATCTCACAGTTCATGAGATTGAGCCCCATGATGGACTCCATGCTGACAGCTTGGAGCCTGCTTGGGATTCTCCCTCTCTCTCTCTCTGCTCCTCCCCTGCTTATGTTCAAAAGAGAAGGAAAGAAACAAAGAAAGAAAGAAAGAAAGAAAGAAAGAAAGAAAGAGAGAGAGAGGGAGGGAGGTGGAAGGGAGGGAGGGAGGGAGGAAGGAAGGAAGGAAGGAAGGAAGGAAGGAAGGAAGGAATAATACAGCTAGCATCTAAGACTCATCAGAGCTTTCTGCACCAAGTGTAAACAGGTCTAGCTGCACCAAGAAGGACACAGCCTACCACAGGGATTGTGTGTGTGATGTTCAAGTTCTTAGTGCAAGAGGGCTCCAAGGCTCAGTAGCAGGAGAGGGCTTCTAGGCTCCGAAGTGGTCTTTCTTCCCAAAGAAAATATCAAGAGAAAATTCATCCATGACCAGAACTCGCCCGCTTCAGAGTATTGGTGCTTTTTCTGGGAGTCTAGCTGGATGTACGTCCTGATCATCATATTCCTAAGCAGGGCTCTGAGCAGACTGTTGGCTTTTTCCTTCAGAGCTTAAATTTAGGAGATTGAATGAGAGGCTTCCTTTCTCAGAGATTTCAAAGTCATCACTATCCGTTGATGTCTGCGTGCTTCACTGTCTAAAATGTTTCTGATTTTCAGTCATCAAGTATTAAAAGAATGCACATTTGCCATTAAACTCTTATACTCAGCACTATATAGGATACCAGAATATATGGGGTACACGGAGCTCACCATTTCCTTCTATTCATGGATAGGTAGCAAAGCAGTTTGAAAATTTAATAGAAATACAAAGATTTATTTTAGACACAGACCTAAGAAATTCAATATTTAGGAATAATTAATGTATTCAATTCTGATGTCTGAGAAATATTCTGACAATCTGAGGAAAACAGTGTGAGAATGACCCATCCTTATACACATTCTACCACAAACAGTATATTAGAATTCACGAGTAGAACTTGTAAATAATTTCCTGTTTTGTTAACGCACAATTATCAATTCCCTAAGACCATCCACGTGAGTTAGTACTAGTTCAATGGAACTGAGTGAGAGCAACAGGTAAGTGAAAAGATGAAAATGAGTAAGAAAGAAAAGTCTCAGATCAGACATTCTTGACCCCATAAAGGTCTAGATGACATAAACAGACTTCACTGATCAACTACAGGACTGAAATTACCAACATTCCTCTTTGAAAAATATACTCATGGCCTGGGGCACCTGGGTGGCTCAGTTGGTTAAGCATCAACTTCAGCTCAAGTCATGTTCTCACAGTTCATGGGTTCAAGCCCCACATCAGGCTCTGTGCTGACAACCTGCTTCGGATTCTGTGTCTCCCTCTCTCTCTGCCCCTCCCCCCACTCATGCTCTGTCTCTCTCTGTCTCTTAAAAAGGAATAAAAGTTAAAAACAATTAAAAAAAAGAAAAATATACTCATGGCTTTGTACACTGTGTATTAAACTTATAATAAAGAAGTAGAAAATATTTTTCAAATATCAACATTAGAAAACACAAGTGTGCTATTCAAACTGTATTGATGAATAAAATATAGTATTTAACAACTGTGTAAGTAGTCATATCTTCTTTGATAACTGTGTTGAAAAACAGATAGTTAGATATAGGTATAAGAAGCTAAAATCTGGGGGCGCCTGGCTGGGTGGCTCAGTCGGTTAAGCATCTGACTTTGGCTCAGGTCATGATCTCATGGTCCGTGAGTTCAAGCCCTGCATCGGGCTCTGCTCTGACAGCTCAGAGCCTGGAGCCTGCTTCGGATTCTGTGTCTCCCTCTCTCTCTGACCCTCCCCTGTTCATGCTCTCTCTGTCTCAAAAGTAAATAAACATTAAAAAAAATTTTAAAGAAAAGAAGCTAAAATCTGCACTGGGTCATTTTTCTATTTCTTCTACTTAAGTACAGAAAAAGACTACTAACATCTGCTCCAAATTCTCCCTAAAATCAAAATTAAAAATTCATGGGGCATCTGGGTGGCTCAGTAGGTTAAGCATCCAACTCTGATTTCAGCTCAGGTCATGATGTCATGGTTTGTGAGATCGAGCCCAGTGATTCTCTCTCTCCTCTCTCTCTCTGCCCCTCTCCCACACATCTGTATGTGCTCTATCTCTCAAAATAAATAATTATTTTTTTAAATTAAAAATACACATGAAGATCCAGCAAAGAGTCAATAAAAAGGAAATATGTATATGTTGATCTCTTTATAATAAGTTTTAGTCTAATTTTAGAAATTTGGGGCTTCTATTACTTTAAAGAATGTTTGTTTCTAATGTTTTTAATACTTGCACTTCAAAATTGATTTTTTTTCTGATCCTTAGAGCCCCTAAATTATGATAGGATAAACATTTATGAAGCAGTGACCTGGCGTCCTGAAAATCTAGAGCACTCCAAAAGGTTCTAATTTACCTTTTAATGTTTAATTTATAATTATTATGGTGGGTTGCATAGTGTCCTCCAAATCCCCCCACCCCCAAAATTCTTGTCCATCCAGAACCTCGCACTGTGACCTTATTAGGAAATGGGATCTCTACAGACATAATTAGTTAAGGATCAAGATGAAATCATACTTGGATTAGAGTTAACTCTAAATCCAGTGAAAGTGTTCTTGCAAGAGTCAGTAAAGGACACAGATAGACAGAAGGAAAAGGTCCTGTGAAGACAGAGGCAGAGAGTAGCTATGCCACTGCAAGCTAAGGAATGCCTGGAGCCAACAAGAGCTTGAGAGAGAAGGAAGGATTCTTCCGTAGAGCCTTCAAAGGGAGTGTGGCTCTGTCAATATCTTGCTTTCAGATTTCTGGGCTCCAGAACCATGAGAATAAATTCCTGTTAACATTTGTGACAATTTGTTACAGCAGTCACAAGAAACTGATACAAGGGACAAGATCCAGTCCAGTTCCTAAATCCACTGATGGAAGTTTAACCTGTAAGCAGACAAAAGCATTCCCTTTACTACTGGATCTCAATTGAACACATTACTTGAATCAGTTGGAAATAGCATGTGACATTGGTGCTAAAAAATTAATTCTCCTACGGTTCTTAATTTGGGAAAAAGTTAGTTCAATAACAAGATGCATAACAGACATCTTTATCCACCTCTATTTTATCATATGTTCTCCCATTTAAATATTTTTGAAGTTAATATTAATTTAAAAGTTATCTTAAAGTTCAAAGTTAAATTGCAAATTCTATAAAATTACTTTTTTCAAAATACTATGGGTGCTAGTCTCAATTTAGCCTTCACATCTTACAAGATGTGATAATCAAATTTCTTTTTTTTTTATTTACATATATATGGTATTTTACCTTCTTTTAAAAATCATGAAAAAATAAAGTGTAAATTCAACCCTACCCTTGCCATAGATGAGATGATCTCAACTGTCATTTCACAAGTTGGACCCAAGAGTGACTTTATTTATTTTTTCCTAAAATTGCTTGTCACGTATGAAATGGCTCTTTCAGACTTTGCCATTTCTGCATTCTTTTCCTGCCCACAGACCAGTAGAGGTTGGCACCACCTGGTCTTCCTCAGGGTATCCTGTTCTGTCAGAATGTCAAGGCCAGCAGGGTTCCAGTATTACTTACCCTTTATGGGCTATTGTTCCTACCAACTGTATTGTTGTTTTAGGTTGTCATCTAAAGGGCATGTAATATTTATGGCCAATTCAATGGTCCTAAACCACAGTAGCAAGAACCCTTTTAGAGACAATCATACCCTTTTAAGGAAATTATAGAGCTGGCCATGATTTGCTGCCTACAAAACCTACCAGACCAAATTAGAAGTCAAAACCAAAATAATACAGCTTAGCAGTTGAGATTGATATGAACCAAAGAGATACACATGGCCTAGAACACTGGACATCAGAGAAATGTCTTTGTTCTTTAAAACAGAAACATGACAAAGTTTTCAGAAGGTGATCATATGGTTAGTCTCATATAGGAGCTTAAAGCAGAGAAGAACAACTTTTTGGTTGCAGTTTTTTAGATCACATGAGAACGGGGAGAGTTGTCATCACTCAGGGAAGTGGGTGTTTTACCAGTGAGCCCCTGAGTGCAGGTGGCTGGGTTCATATGAACGTGTTGACAGGGGCAAGGCCAAGGGACCCTTAAGGTAAATAGTACCCCCTGCCTTGGAGACCCTGTTCCAGGAACCCTGCAGAGCAGGACAAAATGACACGACAGAACAAATACATACCTCAGCACTACAATCTCCATCTCTCAAGCATCTAAGGATCCATCTTAAGAGTAGGAACAACAGCTTGTCCCTATCCCATAAAATGTCAAACTATATGCCCAGAAAGATAAAGTGCCTGTGGAACTAAATGGTGCCCCTTGGGTTCCTGATATCTGCTATAAAATATATTTTTAATCTGTTGATTTTTTTCTGCTTTGGCTTGTTAGCAATGTAAATTACTACTATGCTTTAGGATGTTTATGAACTCTTTTTACACTGAGTTTGGACTAGACCCAAACTCCTTCAGTGAGTTTTTAAGATCCTTCTTAATTCGATCCTTTCAAACAGCTTTCATTCCTTCTTCTACTCCTCCCCTTGACCCTGAGCTCCAGCAAATCTGAAGACTTCCATGTTTGGAGGCACTATGCTGGATATAAGGTTACAGTCATTTCTGTCATAAAACCAACAAGAACTATAGTAAGTACAGTAAGAGCTACATGTATACAAGCACCTGACCCAGTCTTAGGGTCAGAGAAGGCTTTCTAGGAAACACGTCCAGAGCAGCATCTGGGTTGGGCAATTAAGGTTGCATGTATAAATACTCTTTACAGAGGAAACAGCCAGTGCACATGCTTGGAGGTAAGGAATTCCTTGCAAACATGACAAACATTCTTTAGCTTATCCATAGTTTCAATTGTCAATGGTGTCCAAGTGCCTGTTAATGTAGGTGAATTTGAGATGAGTTCTCAACATGAGTTCCCTCCCCCCCCCCTTTCTCCTAAATTGTACAAGTTTCCTGGGCCCAAACCAATTATAGGAAATAAAAAATAAGCCTACACAGATTAAGAGTGGGATGATACATGTATCATTTTGTGAACTTCCCTAAGTATAAGTATAGTAAGTACAGTATTCTTCCCTAACCTATAATGCCTGGCCCCATGTGGCTCTGTTATTTGTTTTATTTCACTCACTGTTCAAGTTCTCACTCTTCATTAGATTGAAGGTCTGTGGTCTCCATGAAAGACATGTCCTGAAAGCCAGCTTGGCTTTGAGCAGCTGTTTCTCTTCTGTAATCTTTTATATTTCATACAATTCAGGTTCATTGGTCTCTGTGACAATATCCTCATTTGAAAACACAAAAGCAAAGCAAGAACAATGCTATTAACCATGCATGCTAAAAACATGAATCTGCCCACCTCCATTTTGGCCTGACCCTCTCATTTATCATGTCTTTGCCTCATTCCCAAGTTCTTCTAGTCATCCCCCAAGCTACTAGAAAAATATGTTGGATGAGAACTTGGCAAAATATGGTCCTTCTTTAGCTAAATGTACATGTGTAATACACATATGTGTTCAGAAAAGAAGTCGGCAGAACTAATTTCACATACACCACAGTGGCACCACATCTGTTCTCCATAAATGGCAGTTAAGGGGGGAGAATTAGCTTGGAGTTGTCCCTGAGACTAGAAACTCTTGTGTGTCCAATTCCTGGCACTTTCTTTTGACTGATAATATGATGCTTCACAAATATTTGACCCTTTTGGTACTCAATTTTCTTCCTCGTAATGTCTACTGGTCTCTATTCTGCTTCCCACTGTGTGTGCCTCCTAATTTCTGTGTATACTTTTCACTGATTTTGATAGGTGATCAATTAAGAGGGAGAAAGGAGATACACATGCATAAAAAAAAAAAGAGGTGTTTCCGGTTTTCAAAACTACTTGATTAAAGTCGAGATGTGAGGTACAAATATTGTTCCTGTATGTCTACTTTTAATGCCAAGTTGTAATGCTAACTTTCCTCACATTTTTGCCTGTCACTTATGGCATTTACTTCCTACTCCAAAAGATAAAATATTATGTTATAATTATAGACGTTTACTAACAAATCCTTCAATTTAATTTTTAAAATGTATCTAAGGCTGAAACGCAAAAACAGATCAGCCCATTTTTTAACGTTCTAACAGTAAATAAATTCTAATTATCTTTATGTGCTGGCAGACTTTTAAAAAATTAAAGTTAAAATCTTAATAGCAACAAAAATGAAAATGTGTGGCAATGCTTTTCTTCAGAAAAGCACAAAGAAATTTATAAATACTACTTCAACCATTCTAATTTAAAACGATTGCATCATGTAAGAGTTATAAACAATTGTTTCTTATAAAATTACTTCCCATACAAAGTTTAGTATCAGCTCTTATAAGTCATTTCCTATGATTTCTGAATCATTTGGCGAGTAGTTACACATCTGTGCATAACAGAATGACTTAAATTACTATAACTTCTGATTCATCATGCCCCCATCCTATTTAATATTTAGCTGTATTTGCTCCCAAACGTGAATGTCAACAAGGACCAAGGTCTCGCATCAATAGTCTCCAACCTATAGCTTTACTGTTAGCTCCTCCAAAGACATTTTTGCCTCTTTTCTTCTTCTATTTTTTTTCTTATTCTAAGTTCTAAGCTATATGGTTTTGTCAGGTAAATATACAGAATTTTAAAGCTGGAAAGAAATCTCAAGGTTGACTAGTTTCAATCATTGAATAATGCAGGAATATCATCTTAAATTCTCTGGAAGGTAATCCAGACTCTAAACAGTTCTAGGAGGGTGAACCAACGAAATCACAAAGAAGCCAATTTCTTGTGTTTCCAAATTAAGACTACTTGCCCTTCCCAATGCCTGATGAGAACAACATCCCTGCAGGCTTTTGCAGGACTTGCTCCCTAGCCACATTCCGGTGTCCGCTTGAATGTCACCTCAGAGAAGCTTGCCAGTCACTCTTTACTCTCTTATCCATCTTTATTTTTCTTCATAATACTTATTGTCACCCACCATTAAACTATAGATCTACTTGGTTTTCAGTTGATTATCTGATGCAGCACAGAAAATTAGTCCCAAGAAAGCAGGGACTGTATTTTTTTTTCTTTACCACTGTGTCCCCTGTTTCTAGAATAATGCCTGGCCTATAGCAGATGCCAGAAATAGTTGCTGATTGATTGATTATTGAGCTTAAATGGGCATCCCTGTATCTTTCACCCACTGATCCAAACTCTGCTTTTGGGAATAAAATGAGAGCAAACATTCTTCTACTGAACAGCCAACATTTGGGTATTTACTAACACTTTTGAAACTCTTTCCTTACAGAACCATAGTACATGGCAGTAGAAAGCATTTTCAAGAGTATGATTTTAAAAGGCAATTTTATCATCTCAAGGCAAACAAAGTGCAAAGTCAATTTGGGGATGAAGACTTGGGACTTAAGATATTAGAGGTAAGACTGTGATTTTGGATTAGGTGGAATTGGGGAACAAGGAAGAAATATAGATTATTGCTATTTTCTCTATTTAAGGGCTGGTACAGAAAATGAATTACTCAGTCAATACAACAGCTTTTTTTGATGGTATACTATAAATTCTAACGAGTTGTAGGAATGGCCACAGTATTAATTCTTTTTTAAACAAAGTTTTCCATGTTTCCTGGGGAATTAACCCATAGTATCTTTATCTGTAAATTGAGGACATAGACATGATCTTCAAACTTTCTGATAGCATTGACATTGTCCTCACAACCAACTTCCATCTAATTAATAAGTAACACCTGCAAGGAACACAGGTCTTCTGCTGAGGTTGGAGATGCAGAGGTGGGGATGAGGACCTGAGCAACATGGAGAATTTTTGAATAATCCTTTCTCAGACTGAGCTAGGAAACTTTAAAGATCATAAAAAAGAGGACATCGTGTACCCATGAAGAATCCATTTAGGGATACGGAATTAGAGTCAGCCAGCATCTCACAGATTGGGGTCTTTCTCTACTAAGGTTCTATGGAGAAGGGAAAGCATATTGTGTGAGTGGCCCAGGTCTGAGGCTGGTCAGAGTGGGGGCCATAACATTTTAATGTAGTCACAAGGTTGGTATTCTCATCATGGGTGTATGTGCTGGGAGAGAAGTAAGCACAGCCAGATAAGGACTAACCCTTGGTCAAGCTGAAAGAAATAAAACAGAGTAAATGAATAAGTTTGTTCAATAGCACAATACATTATGGAAAGTTGAAATATGCCCCATAACTATTTACATTCATGGATATACATAATGTGTATTCTTTATTCCTTTCCTCACCTCGTCTTTATCAGTCCTGGCTTTCAAAGTACAGTAAAATCTTGGATTGTGAGCAACTTGTTCTGCGAGTGTTCCACAAGATGAGAAAACATTTCTAATAATTTTTAACTTGATAAACAAATGATATCTTGCGATATAAGTAGTACATGATGCCAAATGTCACATGATCACAACTGAGCCAATGGTTCTTGAAATTCACTTTGATATACAAGTGCTTTGGATTACAAGCATGTTTCTGGAATGAATTATGCTCGCAAACCAAGGTTTTACTGGTACCTTAAATACTTGCACTAGACTAAAATGATTTCTAAAATCTCACTATTCTTTGGGGTTTCATAACTTTTTATTCTACTTTTTAATGATTCTGTATTTGGAAAATTCTCTTTATTCCCTATACAAGTGTCAAGAAAATATTATCAGAATGACTAAAACTAGGTATTGTGTATTATCCTATATAACTGATATGTATACCTCAGTGTGATTTGAGGTTTTCTACGTATCTTTCTTACTAAAGGGAGTACAACTAATTCCCAATGATGATGATGATGGAGGACGCTACTAACATGGATAAATTCTATCCACAGACCTCATTTTTAGACAATCATTTTAATTTCCTCTTCAACAAGCCTTTTATATAAGTTCTATCACTCAAAAAATTATTTGGCTTTCAGTATCATCTGCTCACTAAAAAGGCAAGCAGTCATGAGTAGAGGAAGGCAAAGTGTGCAGAGGTGGCCACATCGCCCATCTTCAGCACAAGGGTCCCCCGGGGTTAACCTGTGCCCTGCCTTCTTACTCTCTATAAAAGCTGCACCCTCTTTGTCCTTCAGCAAGTCAGCTATCAATATTAAGCAACCTTCCACATGCTAACCAAATCCTTTTCATTCACCTTGCTACTTTTCTTCTTAGATTGCCTTCATCTTCTCTTTGGAAAATAGGTCCAGCACTGGGATCTCCAACCTGTATTATCACAGCATATTTTTTCCATGTTTCTAGTCCTCTTTGCGGGTCTCCATTTATCATCATCACTTTCCTTTTTCCAAAACAATGAGCACTTCTCTAATGACTAGGCTGTGGCCCAGGCTTCTTCACCTTTCCTTCCTTACAAATATCCACATAAGGACCTTGTCACCAAAATATTTACTGATTGCAGCAATTCCTTCCTCATGTTCCCGGTGAGCTTTCTTCCCCTTTGCCAACACTCTTCCACCAGATAAAGACATTGTTACCTGGAGGAAACCAGTTTCCTGTCTGCAATTTGCTGAGTCACATCTTGCCATTACTCTGATATAATCATCCAACTTTTTTTTTTTTTTGCACCATATCCTACAAAGAGTGTGTCTCCTCATTCAGCTCTTTATGGTTCCTCAGCCAAAATAAAAGTTCAACTTCTGCATCATGGGTGCTTCCTTCAATTTCTCACTGGCCATCAATCAGATCAACTCTTTTCCCACCTACTCTCCACCCATTCCTTCACTATCTTCTCTAGTATCTCTGTGAGTAACCCAAGTAAGCATGATCATCCCACACTTTACAGTTAGGAAAACTGAGGCCTTGAATAGATAGTCAATTACCTAAAATGGTAGACTCAATAAACATACATATACCCTCAGTGGTGGTGACTCAGCACACTCATGAAAGTAACATTGATGTGTTCAAAACAGAAACTGTTGGATAACATCTTCCAAATGTAATCTACCAAGAATTTAGGTGAACACCTGCCTGATTTGCCACTGGTATCCTCCCCATCTGAACACAGATATTAATATAGCTCTAACCCCATCCCAAAGAGCCCAAGCCAAAGAATGATAATAACCTAAGGACACATTTGCCAAGCCTCCCTCTCCAGAACTCAAGCATCCAACCTGTCCCCAGGTCTTAGTGAATGAGAATAATCATATTCCTTAGACTTGCTTGACAGGTACATCTTTCCAATTATTTTGACCTCAACATGAGGAAGTGTTCCCCTTCTTAATCTCTACTTCTCTCTTTTCCATTAAAAATAACTTGTAACAAAGTCAAAAATAAAGTAGTGTTTCACTTAGAGATCTCTCAAATAATGGAAATTTTTGGTGCCCTGCTTTACAAAATGAGGATCCATGCATTTGGTATTCAACTTGATATTTCCTTGGATAAAATGATGAATGGCATCCAATAACATTTTGCTTAAACAAGATTTAATCTTAGGTAGTCTAATCTGACAGTGTCCCACAAGGTGTAACCTTTCAGAATACATGATAGAACTTGGATTTCTAGATAAGAATCCTTTGTATTAGTTTTCTCTTACTGCATAACAAATTATCACAAACTGAGCAGCTTCAAAGAAGACAATTTTATTACCTCAGTTTTCCAAGGCCAGGACTCCAGTACATTTCTGTAGGGTCCTCTACTTATGGTCTCACAAAGCTGCAAACTGTCAACCAGAGTGGGACTTCATCTGAGGCCTAGGGTGTTCTAGGTTTCTTGGTTGTTGGCAGAAGTCAGCTCCCTGTGGTATTGGTATCTCTGAACTGAAAATTTCTGGTTTCTACCTGAGGCCCATTCTCAGCTTCTGAAGACTACCCATGGTTTACTGCCATGTGGCCTTCTCTTATGGTAGGTTTCATCTTCAAGGCCATTAGGACAGAGATTTCTTGCTTTGAATCTCTCCCTCCAGATTGCTAAGACATAACATAATATAATCATGGAAGTGACTAGCCCATCATATTTACAGTCCTGCCCAAAATCAAGCAGAGGAGATTGATAGGGTATGTATACCTGTTGGGGGGGGAGGGAGGAGGGGAGAAGGGAGGATGTGTCTCAGAGCCCACTTTAGAATTCTGCCTACCAAAATGGTTCAGACAGGAATTGCTTCCTAAAGAGACATGAGTCATCCATTTTTTTTTCCTGAGGTTATCAAAGAGGAGAAATAATTGAGTTAGGCAAGTCACAAATGTAGCACTTTCTGTTGTCTGTGGGCATTTTCCCAACACTGTGGCCCAAGTAGGATGCTCAGTTGGCTGTGAGAGGCCTAAGGAACTGTTGTTCACAAACCTAACACCATTCTGGAAGTCTACAAGATACAGAAAATTTAATAACTTATGAATGGGTGCTAAGTACTTTCATTTTAAAGCATTTAAGCATGGGGGATTTTTTTTGCTGGTAATTCTATTAAGCTTCAGGGAGAAATTCAGAAGGTTAACTTTCAAATAGTCTAGTGCTTTTAAGGCTATTTGGGGCATGAATTATCAATAGCCTACCATAAACCCTCCCCCATAAAAATTTTAAGCTTAGCCTGAGAAATTATGATATTTGAAAGAAAGCAAAATATTAATAGTCTTCCTCATTAGTATTCTAAAAATGCAGGCTAGTGAAGCTCATAATTACTCAATCTATTATTACATACATGAACAGAGATCAATACAAATGTGCCAGGAACACATATCCTGTTTGCAATGCTTACCTTCACATTATGTAAAATGTAGCATTGCTCCTGTTTAACTTTTTTAATTAGATAAAACTTTCCACAAACTTTACTAGATTAAAAGACATTTTTCCCACAGAGTTTGTGTTTTGAGCTTTAAATATGTATGGTTTTGATAGTGTCAGCTAAATCAGTTAAAACAGCAAGCTAATGTTGTCTCCCTAGGATGTGAGGTTGTATACTGTCAATTGTAATCAGCCTTCCCCAGGATACAGACCCTAATTCTCTATCTGCCAATTTCCAACCCATGCCTACCACTACATGCACAAGAACTTGGTAAGAAGAGGCCGAGGGGAGATGGGGTGGCTAAGTCAGTTGAGCTCCAGACTCTTTATTTTGGCTTGGGTCATGATCCCAGGGATGTAGGATCGAGCCCTGTGTCGGGCTCCACACTGAGCATGGAGCCTGCTTGAAATTCTCTCTTTCTCCCTCTGCCCCTCTTCCCTGGTCAGGCTCTCTCTCTTTCTCTAAAATAAAAAAAAAAAAGAGCAAGAAAAAATTTTTTTAAAAAAGCACAAATCCACCATGGACTACCAAGAAATAGCTCAATGCATCTATTCAATAGATATTGGAGCAGTTTCTTCATCTTTGAAAATAAAAACACCACATTCATGTTTAAACTTTAAATCAGATGCTGCAGATTTCTTTCCATTAGCATTTTCTAGTGTGTGCAATTTGTGCCAATTCAGTTAGAACTAAGAATTCTGGCAGTTTTTCTCCTACTCTGCTTGGATTTTGGACGCTCTTTTTGCACCATGGGATCTATCACTGTAAAGTACCTCATTCCAGAGAGTTCTATGGTGATGCATGAGCTGATGCTGGCTCTAAGAAGAGACTGACTTGCTGGCATTGCTCTTGGCTCTTCAGGAACTTCTCAACAGTGTCCAGCATTCTCTAGCAGCATCTAATTACATCCGGGCCTCCTGAGGTTCTATGTAGCCAGTCTCACTGCCCCCACTGTGTTCTCAGCATTCTGTAACGTCTGTGGCTCTGGCTTATGGCAGATCCAAAAAATGCCTTTAGATTGCTTTTAGCAAGTGTTTGGTTCTATGCTAATCCTCAGTATATAGCTTTTATTTCATACCTATACAAATCACAGGTCTGAATCTTTGTCTTTGACAATGTGCTATCTGTATCCAGTTTCTTGATATTCTTCTAGTGTATGTGGGAGGTGGAGGGAATTAGAGGGGGAAGTTTGCAGTTCATGTTTAGAATTGAAGAGTGATGGAGGATCCTGGGTGGCTCAGTTGGTTAAGCATCTGACGGCTCAGGTCATGATCTCATGGGTTCATGAGTTTGAACCTTACTCAGGCTCTCTGCTTTCAGCACAAAGTCAGCTTTGGATTTTCTGTCCCCCTCTCTCTGCCCCTCCCCTGCTCATGCTTTCTCTCTCTCTCTCTTTCAAAAATAAATAAACATTTTTTTAAGTAGAATTGAAGTGGGGCGCCTGGGTGGCTCAGTCAGTTGAGCGTCCCACTTCGCCTCAGGTCATGATCTCACAGCTCGTGAGTTTGAGCACTGCATCGGGCTCTGTGCTGACAGCTCAGAGCCTGGAGCCTGCTTCTGCTTCTGTGTCTCCCTCTCTCTCTGCCCCTAACCCACTCACATTCTGTCTCTGTCTCTCTCAAAAATAAATAAACATTAAAAAATAATAATAAATAAAGTAGAATTGAAGAGGGATAAATCAGAGGACACAGAAAATAATATAAGCATTTTTTCTATACATAAGAATATTGCAGAATATATAGGAAACTGTCAGTAATTGTTACCTTTGGAGAAGACCAGAGAATTGAAGAGATAGTTGATTATAAAGGCTTTTGTTCTATTTCAATGTGTTCTATTCATTCATTTTATTAATGTTAGTGCATTTAATTTTGTCAATTAAAAATGAAAATGAAAGTAAAAAAAATAATGAATACTCAAAGGGAGATCTTTGCCTGTTTGATTTAAAAAGAGAATAGACAAGGGGCACTTGGGTGGCTCATTCAGTTAAGCATCTGACTGAGGTCAGCTCAGGTCATGATCTCACGGTTCATGAGTTCGAGCCCCATGTCAGGCTCCGTGCTGAGAGCTCAGAGCCTGGAGCCTGCTTCAGATTCTGTGTCTCCCTCTCTCTCTGCTCCTCCTCCACTCAGGCTCTTCAAAAATAAAAATAAAAAAAAGAGAGAGAGAATAGACAATTCATTGATGTGAATCAACATCAATTAGAGCTAAAGTGACAAACCACCTCCCCTTCTGCAGAAAGGAGCGTTTCTTCTTCATTCAAACAGAACCTTGCCAAGCACTCTTCTGGATGCTATAAAAATTCACACAAAATACACCATACCACCTGTCCCCCAGGAAGCAGACATGTGACAGACGTGTGAACCAAAGAGTAGAAGTTAAAGCACTTAATGGTTAAATGCCAGAGAGTTGTTTCTGGCACTAAATGCACCATAGTTGCAATCACAATGAGTTGCATTGCATGCCCCCCCATAAAAGATATATTGCGGTCCTAACCCCCAGGTCACAATGTGACCTCATTTGGAGATAGGGTCTTTACAGAGTAAGCAAGTTAAAATGAGGTCATTAGGTTGGGCCCTGTCCCACATGACTACCATCCCAATAGAAAGAGGAAATACGTACACAGAGACAACGGAAATACATACAAAAGACGACAATGCAAAGACCCTGGAGAAGTACATTTCTCTGCATCATGGGTGCCTGAGGCTGCCAGAAGTTGGGAGAGAAGCTTACTACAGACTCTCTGTCACAGCCCTCAGAAGAAACCAACACTGCCCACGCCTTGATCTCAGTCTTCCAGCTTCCAGAGCTGTGAAACAACAAATTTCTGGTGTGGAAGCCACTCAATTTGTCAAACTTTATTACAGCAGCCCTACGAAGCTAATATAAACACATCAATTTACTAATAGGTAAAATGAAACCGTCCTTCCTACTCAACCACAAATTAGCCTTAAAGAGAGGAAGCAGAGAAAGCTACATAGATGAAACTCAGTTGTGCTAATTACAGCCTCCCTTCTCATCAGTGGTTCTCAACCAGGGGACATTTGCCAACATCTGGAGACATTTTTGGTTGTCACAAGAGATATTGCTACTGGCATCTAATGGGTCTAGAGGCCAAGGATGCTGCTCAACACCCTGCATTACATGGCCCAACCCCAACAACAAAGATTCATTTGGCCCAGAATGGCCAAAGCACTGGTTGCTAAAATGTTTCTGATGATATTAAACCAAATTTTTCTTTATACATAATATATTGTCTTTTGTACAGTAGTATGTAATATGTACATAATATATCGTATTTTCATTCAAAGAACATTTGAAGGCCTACTACATTCCCCATGCACAAAAAAGGGCATATGTTGGGGGCACCTGGGTGGCTCAGTCGGTTGAGCGTCTGACTTCAGCTCAGGTCATGATCTCATTGTTCGTAAGTTTGAGCCCCACATCAGGCTCTCTGTTGTCAGTACAGAGCCTGCTTTGGAGCCTCTGTCCCCCTCTCTCTGCCCCTCCCTCACACTCTCTCTCTCAAAAATAAATAAACATTAAAAATATTTTTTTAAAAAAAGACGTTAAAATATACATTCATTTAGTATCATGAACAGTGAGCACAATGTGGCACCTCATACATGACAAAAAGTGACTCTTCTCCAAGGGCCACACTCCTGTCTGCTTATCGCCACTTGGCTTATTTGATGTGAAGTTCACTGTTGTGTTTCAGTTTTGCAATCTGGTTAAAGTATAGATCATTCCCTCCACGTTATAACTTCGAAACCATCTCTAATACATTAGCATATGTTTGAAGGAAGCAACTCTTCTGAAGCTGTTTTCAGATGCCCTGTTCTTGTAGAGACTGTGGGACGTGACTTGGACTGAGAGAAGAGAAATTGACAAGCTGCTGCTATGCTCTGATCTGATGGGACTGAGGCCACACATTCTGGGGTTTCTCTCCCATTTTTCTGTGCAATCTTCCCAGTTTAGTACATCTGTCTTCCTATTCCACAAAGGGACTAAAGCCTTTTTTTTTCCTGCTTGAAATATGTCTAAATCCTTTCATTCAACTGTCAAAAAAATAAAATACTGATTTTCTTCTTTAAAGAATGTGTAATGTGTTAATAGGTCTGTTTTTTTGGCTTTTTTTTTTTTTTTTTGGTTTTTTTGTTTTTGCCTTTGATGAGTTTGGATTTAAATCCCAAATTGAAATGGCTAGTGAAAAGATGTCTTGTAGTTTCATATAAATGCCTGATGTTCTTTTATCCACATTAACCATTGTCTATTTGAACTTGATGGACAGTTTTTCTTAAAAAGAAAAAAAGAGCAGGTTCGAAATTACCCCAAAGATCAGAATGAAATGCATGGGCAGCTTTACTCCATGCATATTAGCATTTATTCACTTATTCATTTATTCACTATACCTTCAAACAGTTTCCTGTGGTTTTTGACTAGGAGGAATCTGTCTGAACAGTTCACGCTGTTAATGAAAGGGAACTATTTTTTTTTCCACATAAATGTTTTAAAGCATTGACCTGCTTCGCAATAACTCTGAATTGACAGGTTGAAATACAAAACTTCACAGGTGAATGGTTCATTAAGAACAAAAGAAGTTGTGTGCATTTAAGAACATAACTGGGGGACAAGCATTACCTACATTATGCACAACAAAACTATATAAATGTAAGATATTACAGCCTTGTGTCACATTTTTGCTTGAATATCATACCACTGGAAGAATTCTTTTATAAGCCATGTGAAGAGCTTGAAGGGAATTTTGTAAGCCCCAGAAGGAGGAGGCCCAAATATTTTTTTGATGTATATGTTGATAATGGTTTTGTTGCAACCCCGGAATGCTGTAAATAAAGGAAAAGAAGAAACTCAAGACGCCACCGAGAAAAGTTTGCATGTGTCTGTTTGTTTACTTGTTTGCTTGTTTGCGCGTCTCCTGAGAACATGAGCTCCATGAGGTCTTCTGTCAAAACCAGTCTTGATTCCAAAAAACAGGGTTCCTCTAGGGGGGAGAGGGGGAGGGAAGGAAGTAAACCTTCTCACCAGCAGAGTGGCAAGCAAACGGAAGGATGACAGGGATGTGTGGAGTGCATAGTTTCAAGATGAATGCTGTCAGCATAAATTAAGTGTGGCTCCTAGTAGACAAACAACAGTAGTACCAGAAAGACAGAGTTATTTGCAGGCTTAGAACTGAAAAGAGGATGAGAAAATAAAAAGACAAAACAGTGTAGGGCAAAGCTTGGAGAGGGCAGCCTGCAGGGGGAAAGAAATGTGCAGAGATTTTATTGTGGTGCAGGACACAGAGCATGAAGGGACTATGAGAAAGGGAGCGTTCCAAAGAAAAAACGTCAACCAGAAATAAAAAGTACAGAACAAAGGGACCATGAATGTATGAGGAGTCACAGCAAAGACAGCAAAGCTGTGTTAAAGAACTGAGGTTGAAAAGAGATTGAAGGAACCTCAAAAGGAGCCGGAAAGCACCCTCCAACACAGAGAAGGCAACAATAGATAAAGATACACAAGTCACAAAAGCAACTTTGAAATATTGGCATAGCCCATGGGGTTTATTCTATTAATAATAGGAGCTAGACAACTGCTATAAATTCCCTGATGAGATGGATCAATGATTTAAAACTAAACTGACACTTCTATAAAATGCTTCTGATTTATTCTTATATTTAAATAAAATTCATAGTCAGTTTGTTGTCAAATTATCCCCTTTAATTAAAGTATTGTTTAAAATCTCTCTTCGATTTGGCATGTAAAGTAGAAGTCCTCGGGTGGACCTGTTGATAGAAATGATGCCAGTATGTAACCATGCTCCTTTGATTAATTCTGTTTACACACTTACCCAGTTATTAGAGATAAAAGGACAGATGGTTAAATAACCAGCACGCCAAAATGGATAGTTACCCGGCAGTCTATTTTTTGCACTTGATAACCTCCCTTCTGTGGAAGGTAATGAATTCTCACGCATTCAGAGATGGAGTTGGTCTGCTTCTTTCTGCTTCACCCTGTTCCAGATCTCCCTTATCTTGTCTGTTAGAGTCAATCAAGAATTGCTCACTGGTAGCTGACAGGCTGTATATTATTTCTGGCATGACACTGAGAACAACATGGAAAAGTTCCATGCTGGGCTCTGCAGAGCCAATGGAAGCATTCTTGGGCAAATATCCCATACCCCTGCAGGGCTAGTTTTACAGCAGTTATGTGTTCATTCACTCATCTCCTATTTATTGAGTAAAAACCTATGATCTGGCAGATACTGAGCAGTTTTCCCTGCCCACCTGGGATCTGGGTTAAATTCTAAGCACAGCTCCTCTGGATTCCTAAAACTAAAGGTCAACATAATCTAAATCCTATTGACCTTTACAGGGCGGAGTAATCACTTCAGGAATGGGAAGTCCAGGAAAGCATCATGGAGGAACTCGATTTGGAATTAGTTGAAAGTACCTCAAAAGGCAGACATGTGAAAGAAACTAATACCTGTATATTACATGTAGAATGACCCTAATGACCAGAAGTGCCATGTATGGAAAGCAAGTGTTTAGGCAGGAGCTATTTAAGGTTGCCTAGAAGGCTGGACACTGTGGGAAAACACTGTCCAAGTGGGTGGGGCCTAACAGAAGAGACCACATCCTCCCCAGTGGATCTCCAATAGTTAGGCGTGACTTCAGTATGATAAATTTTTAACAGTGGTCTGAATGGACTAGCACACATCTGCAGCCACAAAATTCAGTTAGCAGAATATTCTAGCCATCTAGGTATAAATTTTATTGGAAATGAGAAGGGAACTCCTAGTTTAAAAGCTGCTGATGGCAAGATCAGTACTCTGTAGATCCCTGGTACCTACCACATTATATAAAGATATCAAATGTTTTCCTAATAAGCAAAGATTTGGGAAAACAATCAGGAACACCAACAGAGCAATGAGAGCCAAAGGGCAGCCAATGCCAGGTGCTGTGGCATGGTAAAGAAGGACCACAGCTGGAAAATGGCCAATGGATTTTACAACAAGAAGGTAACTGGTAACAATAAAAAAAAAGTGAGTGTTTAATCACTGGGTAGCAGGGAGAGGGGAGGCAGAAAATCCTTTACTCCTATTTCAAGAAACTTGAAAGAAAAAGGAAAAAGAAATACTCTTTGGTAAGAGGTAAATAATGAATTTTTTTTCTTAAAAGGCTTTGTCTCTCAAAAAGGACACCTGAGAAGGATTTACTTGATGGGAGAAAACCTAGTGTTCAGGGACAATGAAAGCTCCAGCAAGAGAGCAATTAACTAGATAAAATTAAATAGATATAATCCAGTAATGAATATTTGTCAGGCACTATTATGAACCGAAAACTATGCTAAGCAATGGAGATATGAAGAAGAAAATAAACAGTTTCTGCCCCCACAGAATTTATAATCACAGGGAAAATCAGATAGGACTAACACACAATTACAATGCAATAATGACTTTAATTAAGGCATGTACCAATTATAGTAAGAGCAGAGAAGGAAACAAAGAGTGCCTAGGGGAGTTATAGAAGGTGCCATGGATCCGTCTCTTTTTTGTGTGAGTTGAACTCTTATAATGCTTTTGCAGAAATCACCCCAATCCACCAAGTCCACGTGGTTTGATAAGATTGACCAAGAACTCCAGCTCCAAGACAGGCATAGGAACCTGAGCCAGCCAAACAGAATAATACATCCCCAGTTGTTAATATGGGGATGGGCATGTGACTCAGTCCAAGCCAATCAAGCTCCTCCTCAGAATATTGTTTAACTATGAGTATCAAGAAGAGACACTTTCTCTTTTCAAAATGACATATGCTAGTCGGTGGAGCACCTGGGAGGCTCAGTCCGTTGAGCGTCCAACTCTTGGTTTCGGCTCAGGTCATGATCTCACAACTTGGGAGTCTGAGCCCTGCATTGGTCTCTGAACTGGCAGACACTCTGTCCCTCCCCTGCTCTCGCTCTCTCTCTCTCTCTCTCTCTGTCACTCTCAAAAATAAATAAACTTAAAAAAAAAATGACATATGCCAGTACCAAGCAAGCCGTGGCCACAGTGGTTCTCTTTACCAGCACAAGAGTAGAGACTGCCTGATAATGGAGTCAACCAAAAATACAAAATAAAATAAAATAAAAAGAAAGATAATAAAAAGGAAAGATTTCTAATAGTATTTTAAGACCCTTAAGACTTTGTGCAGGCAGCAAAATTAAGAGCAATCATACAGTCTTTTATTTTTTTAATGTTTATTTTGGAGAGAGAGTGTAAGCAGGGGAGGGGCAGAGAGAGAGGGAGACACAGAATCTGAGACACAGGCTCCAGGCTCTGAGCTGTCAGCACAGAGCCCGACACGGGGCTCAAATCACAAACTGCAAGATCATGACATGAGCTGAAGTCGGACGCTCAACCCACTGAGCCACCCAGGTGTCCCAGAGCAATCATACAATCTTATTATACTCATTAGTTTGACACAGGTGTTCTAAAGTATTGTTATGGATTGAATGTTTGTGTCCTCCTCAAAATCCATATGTTGAACCCCTAACCCTTAATGTAATGGTGTTTGGAGATGGGGCCTCTCGGAAGTAATTAGGGTTAGTTGAGGTCATGAGGACAGGACTTTGGTCTGATGGGATTAGTGCTCTTATAGGAGGAAACACCAGTAAGCTTGTTCTCTCTCTCTATCTCTACCTACATGCACCAAGTAAAGGCCATGTGAGGACACAGCAAGAGGGCAGTCATCTGCAACCCGAGGAGAGACTTCTCACTAGACACCAAACCTGCTGGCAGTTTGATCTTGGGACTTCAGTCTCCAGAACTGTGAGACATAAATTTCTGTTGTTTAAGCCACCATTCTATGATATTTTGTTATGGCAGCCTTATCTGATTAAGAAAAGTTTCAAATAGTGGTCACCCAGAACTTCACCTGGTATAAATATTTGATTAACAGTGTCCAGTGGCGATTTTGGCATATTTCTATTGCCAGATCATGCCAGGGACTATCAGTGCTCTCTTTACTACTGGAAGTAGAGTCATTAATGCCTGTAATTCTAATAAAATTAGTGAATCAATTCCAGAAACCTAAGAACCAATTCAGAAATACATCCTTAAGGCTCTGCTTCTCTAGAACCATTCTCAGTACCAAAATTAAGAGAAAGAGAGAGAGGTTTACTTTAAGGAACTGTCTCATACAATTGTGGGAACCAGCAAGTCAGAAATCTGTATGGCAGGCTGGAAATTCAAGCAAGAGTTGATGTTGCAGTCTTCAGTCTGAATTCCATAAGGCAAAGGGCTGGAAACTCAGGCAAGATTTCTATGTTGTAGTTTTGTTTTTTGGGTTGTTTTTTTTGTTGTTGTTGTTTTTTTGTTTTCTTGTTTGTTAATTTAAATCCAAGTTAGTTAACATATAGTGTAATAATGATTTCAGGAGTAGAATTCAGTGATCTATCACTTACATACAATACCCAGTGCTCATCCCAAGTGCCTTCTCTAATGCTCATCATCCATTTAGTCCATCCCCCACCCATCCAGTATCCTTCCAGCAACCCTCAATTTGTTCTCTGTATGGAAGAATCTCTTATGGTTTGCCTCCCTCTCTGTTTTTATCTTATTTTTGTTTCCCTTCCCCCATGTTCATCTGTTTTGTTTCTTAAATTCCACATATGAGTGAAATCATGATATTTTTCTTATGTTGCAGTTTTGAGACAAATTATTTCATCTTCAGAGACCTGTCTTTTCTCTTAAGTCCTTCAGCTGATTGGATGAAGCCCACACACATTATGGAATGTAATTTGATTTGCTTAAAGTCTACTGACTTAAATGTTAATCACATCTAAAAAGTACCTTCACAGCGACATCTAGAACTGCTGTTTGACCAAACCTCTTGGTATCTTAGCCTAGCCAAAGGAACACACAAAATTAACCAACACCTCCACACAAAAACTTGTACACAAGTGTTCATATCATTCATATCAGCTTTATTCATAAGAATTCCACACTGGAAAAAAAAAAAAATGTCCGTCAGCAGGTAAATTGACAGGTTGTGGTGTATTTATACAATGAAATACTGCTCGGTAATAACAAGGACAAATTGATACAAGCAGCATGGATGAATCTCAGAATCACTATGCTGAATGAAAAGCCAAACAAAAAAAGCATGCACACTCTATAATTCTGTTTAATGAAATTCAAGAAAATTCAAACTAATCTATAGTGACAGAAAAAAAGTAGAACAGGACTTTCCAGAGATTGGAGGCAGAATAAATTATAAAGGGACATAAGAAAAAAGGACATGTGGGGGTGAGGGAATGGCAATTATTTTGATTGTGGAGATGGCTTCATGGTGTATACATATGTCATAAGTTTGTGGTGGGCAGCCCCAACAATCCCCACCTCCCAGTGTTCATAGCTTTGTAGAATCTCCTCTGCTTAAGTATGGCTTTAAGCATTTAGTGACTCACTTTCTTTTTTTAATTGACACATAACTTTGACCTTTGTTTTCATGGTTCTAAATGGTTGGTCAAAATATTAAACACACCAATATGAAAAAAAAAATGTCAATTGATTCATCAAACACCAGAATATGTTGAGAACATTCAGTAACTGTTCTATTGCCAAAACTATTGTTGCAGGGAGGCAATAGTTTAGTGATTCTGATAATGGTCTGACCTGGGCACAGCAGGTGTCATACAGAGGACTAGAGGAACTTATAGAGGCAGAAAGATAGTTTTTTTCCAGCTGCCCAACATCCCAGAACGTGGTTTTGTTTTCTCTTCCCAAGGGAATTAAAGAACAGATTGTCTTTTTTTTATAAGTCAGATTCATTGCTTATTAACCTTGCTTTTTATTTGTTTAAAGATATTTATTCTTTATGCTTAGTCCTGTGCTCACTGATAAAAACACAGTACTTTTTCTCCTCTTCCTAGACTCATTCCCTAAGTGAGTTCATGCACACACACTAATTTAAATACCATCTTCTCATTCACCCTCACACTGCAGCCCTGACCTCTCTCTTAAGCTTTAGAATTATAGGCACACTAACTATTTGATAATTCCTGGGTATCTAATAAGCATCTCAAAATGAATATCTTCAAAAGAGAGCACTTGCATCCTTCTGGAAGGAAATACTTCTTTTTCAACCCCTCTATTACAGTACCACTGTCACCCAGTGGCTCAGACAAAAAGTTTAGGAATAATATCTGATTCTTTTTGCTCACCTCCACACCCAATTTATTAGAAAGTTCTGTTAACTTCATTCTATTAGATAACCCAGATCTCTCCGGTTCTTATCACCTTGTACTGTTGCTCATGTTTTCCAGCTACAACTGTAACCCATTCTACACAGAGCAGCTAGGGTGAGTTAAAAAGACAAGACAAGACAAGATGAGATGAGATGAGACTAGACAAGACAAGACAAGACAAGACAAGACAAGACAAGACAAGACGAGACGAGACGAGATGAGATGAGACTAGACAAGACAAGACAAGACAAGACAAGACAAGAAAAGAAAAGAAAGAAGAGAAAAGAAAGAAGAGAAAAGAAAGAAGAGAAAAGGGGCAGGGCAGGGAAGATAAGGCAAGGCAAAAGAAAAGCAGAAAGCAAAAGGAAAGGAAAGGAAAGGAAAGGAAAGGAAAGGAAAGGAAAGGAAAGGAAAGAAGAAAAAGAAAGGAAAGCTAGAGTGAGTTAAAAAGACAAGACAAGACGAGATGAGACGAGACAAGACAAGACAAGAAGAGAAAAGAAAGAAGAGAAAAGAAAGAAGAGAAAAGGGGCAGGGCAGGGAAGATAAAGCAAGGCAAAAGAAAAGCAGAAAGCAAAAGGAAAGGAAAGGAAAGGAAAGGAAAGGGGAGAGAAGAGAAGAGGAGAGGAGAAGAGAGGAGAGGAGAGGAGAGGAGAGGAGGAGAAAAAAGCATATCCTGCTATTCCTCTGCTTTCCGTTTAATAATGAAGTCTAAAATCCTTATCCTGATCTCCACAGCAAGCATTAAGTCACCACTAACTACTATCCTCTGTTTCTAGCCAACTCCCTCTAGTTCCCAGCTTTGCTAATCTTTAACCCACCACAGACCCTACCATCTTTCACAATCCTTCCCATCCATCATCTCCTCATTCACTTCTTTGGACAGTTTGAAATCTATGATCAATAATTACAGCCTTTTGTATATACTTTCAAATCCCTTCTCTTCTCTTCCTACCTGATATTTACTTGGCGAACTCTACTCTTGGTTAAAACTGACTCAACTGTATACCATGTCTGCATCCACATAAACGAACGGGACCGGAGAAAAGCACATGCCCAAATGGATGATTGCTCTAGCATCAAGAAGACTGTTAGCACTGCCTGACAACCCTGCTGTGTTTCTCTGGCCCATTTCCTTTCTCACTCCAATCTCTCAAATATGACCCAGGTATCCTATTTCTCTGAGAAAATAGAAGCAATCTGGATGGATAAACTTCCATCATTATATCTACCAAGCCACCTGTATCTGTGCCTGTATGTTCTCCCTTTTCTTATAACTTTGGATAAACTGTCCATTATTTCAGCAAAGCAAACATTCCATTTATACATTAGATCTCATTTCCTCTGATCTACTCGAACACATTGCCTCATGGCTCTCCCACTTCTTTCCAGCACCATCAGATTCTCCTTCTGTACTGGATCTTTTCCAAAAGCACAGAAACATGTAATTATTTCCCCCATCTTAAACAAAAAATTTTGTTTGATCTCACATACTCCTCTAGTTACTGCTCTTTTGTTGTCTTCTTTTTTTTACGACAAAATGCCTCAAAAGAATTTACTGTTTTCAACACTCCTCTTTTGACCCCACTCTGATCAACCTTTGTAACTACTGTGTAGGGAAAACACACTCATCTCTCACTCTCACACGACCAGCACATGCACAACTCTTCCGACATCAAATGTGTGGGGTTTTATTCCCAAGCAATATCCCAACACCAGCTGAGGGTCTTAAAATTTAAATCAATTCTGACACTATCTACCTGGAAGTAACATTAGAGCCCACAGGTTAGGGACTCAGTCCCACAAGACTGCCCTCCACCTCTTCAGATACCAATCGCAAGTCCCCAGGCTGTCACCAGGTGGTTCTGACAACCACCTATAAATTGGGGTTCCCATAACCCTCTCCTTAGTTTCCAGGAGGAGTTACTTGCTAGAACAGCCCACAAAACTCAAGGAAATACTTCCTTATATTAACCAGTTTATTAAAGGATATGATAAAGGATACAGATGAATAGCCAAGTGAAGAGATACATAGAGCAAGTTCTGGAAGATTCCCAGATGTGGCACCTTCTGTTCTCATGGAGTTGAGATGTGCCATCCACCCAGCATTTAAATGTTTTCACCAACCCAGAAACCCTCTAAAGCTCATGTTTTCGGGATTTTGATGGAGGTTTCCTCATATAGGCGTGATTGATCATTAACTCCACTTTGAGCCCCTCTCCCCTTCTTAAAGGAAATGGGGCAGGGGTGGGGGATGGCTGAAATTTCCAACCTTCTAACCATGATCTCGTCTTTCTGGTGACCAGCCTCCATACAGGAGCTATTCAGGAGGCCACCCAGAGTCTCCTCATTAGAACAAAAGCCATTCCCATCACCCAGCAAATTCCAAGCGATTTATGGGTGCTGTGTCAGGAACCGGGGTTGAAGACCAAATATTAAAACAAACGATGCCCCTCATGCTCTTATAACTTAGGACATTACAAAGGGTTAGAAGCTCTATGCCAAAAGCCAAAGGCAGAGACCCATATATATTTCACAACTATTATTTCTATTATTTCATTATTTCTATTTTTTCTGTTATTTCACAACTACCATCATCACAAAACTGCTCTTACCTCATGTATAAGTTACCTCCAAGTTGTGGAAACCCACGCTCAGTTCTCAGCCATCTTTCACCTGACTTCAGCAGTATTTGAGACAGTTCTTTACTCCATCCTTCATTAACATTTGATTCGCTTAATGCCCTGCTAACCATACACACTTGCTTCTCTTATCTCTCTTGCCCTCTTTCTCAGTCTCCCTTACCAGTTCCTCCACTTCTCTACAATCTCTTAATATTGATGTTCTCTGGTATTGAGTCCTCAGACCATTTCTCTTCTTTTACAGTTGTTTCTTCGATGATCTCATCTGGTTTTATGGCTTTACATATCATCTATATGCTGGTAATTCTCAGATTTATAACCTTAGGCAGGGACATCTTCTCTGATCTCCAGATTCACATACCCAAACATACCTACTAGATACCTTCACTTAGATGTCTGATAGGCATTTAAAAGTTAACACATCCAAACCTGAGCTCTTGTTCTTCCCTCTCAAACCTTCTCCTCCTAAAGACTTCCGCATTTCAGTACATATCAACTCCATCCTTCAGGGATCCTGGGCTGAAATCTTCTTTCTCTTATATCACACGTTCAATCTCAGCAGGTCATGCTGCTATACCACCTGAGTACAAACTGCTTGACTTCCTCTTTCTCTACAACCTACTACCTTCTCCTGTACACATTATTGTAACAGCATCCCAGTGGGGTGTTTTGTCCTTATCTTTGCCCCTTTACAGTCTTTTCTCAATGCAGCAGCCCACATGATCCTGTTAAAACATAAGTGGTCGCATCAAACTCTCTAATAGTATGCCATTTCAGTAATAGGGGATACCAAAATCAAAAGAATGGCATGTAAGGTCTTAAGTGATGTGGCCCTTTTAGTGCTCTGATCTCATATCCTGCTATGTTCAATTCAAAGTCTGCCTTGTTCACTCCATTTCAACACATGGGTCTCCTTGTTGTTTCTAGAATAAGCCAAGCACCACAAGACCTTTGTACATGCGATTCCTCCTCCTACCTCACTCTTTCCCCAGCTGTTCACATGACTCAGTCCTTTATATTCTTCAGGATTTTTTTTCAAACGCTATTTAAAATTATAACCTCTTCCTTCTTGCCCCGCAATACTCCCTACTCCTCTTTTCTGCACTATTTTTCTCCATAGTACTTACCAACTCTAATTATTTCTGAATTAACTTCTCTGGAATGTCTTCAACTCTTTCATGTCTGTGCATGTGTGTGTATGTGTATGCATGGGATGTGTGCATGTGCACACATGTGTGTGAGAAGGGAACAGACCACACTGGATCCAGTCCTCTAATCTGAATGCAAGTAGAATACAGTGAGAGATTTACTTCTGGACCTCTCATGATTCCTTAGTCAATGACATAAATCCAAATCTGGAAGTCTAAGAAATAGTTTATAATAATAATTGTTCCCACTATTCTTGCAGATGAGGCTGTCTCACAGAAACTTTAAATGACTTGCCTAAGGTCATTCAGCCAGTAAAGGAGGTTGAGCCATAATTTAAACCCAAGACTTTCTGACCCCAAAGCTCACAGGCAAAAATCACTTTTCTAGGCCATAGTGTCCTAAAACTATGTTAATTATGTAACATGTAAATCCATGGAAAGGCAATGTACTACTTGCATAAGGGTTATTTTGCCTATAACTGCTTTCATACATGCTCTGTAATGCAGCCTCTGTCCTTTTTCCATAATATGCAATCCTTTGTAATTATAACCTGAAAATTTCATCCGTTCTAGACAGAACTGTTTATACCTTCAGCACAACAAATTTTGATTTACCTTAACAAGCGGCTTTACTCTTTCTACTCTGCTTATGATGCTCATAATTGCCATTCTAATAATTGAGGCTGAGATTCATCTTTCACAGTCAATCAAGGCCAACAGCATACACAGATTTGCACTTTGTGACAGTGAACTGTGATTCACACCATCATAAATTTCTCCAGATTTTATTTTGGAAACAGTTAAAGATATCTAAAGATAGGTCCCAAAAATATTCCAACCCCCTCACCTCCCTTCACCCACCCCCAGATTGATGACATTGATTTTTGCTTCTCAGCAGGGAGGTAACAATAGACAATGTTGCTGACACCTCATATGAGATGCACTGCAAACCCCTGTGGTGAAGGCCAGGGCCAGCTCTGTCTCTTCTGATCAGGTCTTCTCCTTCCCTGCTTCACACTTGGCACCTGTTCCCGGACAGTTGGCTAACACTGAGCTACTCGTGAGTACAATTGCCTAAATAAACACCTTCTATTTTATGGAAAAAGAAAACTTTTGCAATAGTAGGGATTCCTGTGGTCTGGAATAGGTAACAGTCATTTTGTAGGTACTTCATCCCCCATCTCAGCATATGCGTATGCGTATGCGTTGAGCTTTCAGAGAAAAACCATTGCCTAAATTCTTTGCTGAATTGACCCACGGAGCCCAAAAGTTTGCTATTGCCTCTCTTTCTTTGATTTTACCATTGAACCTTTCATGGACTTATTTTAAATGTAAATATTCCTGAAGGAAGTAAAATTTTGTTTGTATCACTTTACTGCTAACTAGTTTATCAGATGTGCTTATAATATAGACAGAAGGCATAAAGGTGGCATTAGGACACCTTAAGAGAGAGATTTATATCTTTAAAAAGGTGGACGTGCTAGCCCAGAAAAGGGAAATCAGGAATGCAAAAAATAAATTTTGTTGTCCTGCAAAGCTCCCACTACTGTTAATTGGAGGAAGGAAGGAAGGAAGGAAGGAAGGAAGGAAGGAAAGAAATCCTATATAATTTCAGCTTAGCCCAACCTAGAAATTTTTTTAATGTTTATTTATTTATTTTGAGAGAGAGAGAAAGGGAGAGAGAGCATGTGAAGCACGCATGAGCTAGGAGAGGCAGAGAGAAGGAGAGAGAATCCCAAGCAGGCTCTGAGCCTTCAGTGCAGAGGCCGAGATGGGCTCCCAACTCTTGAACCATGAGATCATGACCTGAGCCCAGATCAAGAGTCTGACACTCACCCAACAAAACCACCCAGGCTCCCCAACCTAGTAATTTTAATAGATCCCTTGGTAGTGCTCACTATCTCTTGAGAAAACACATGAAAACAGACAGACACACACACTCCCAAGTAGCCAGTGTCTAAGTGTGCAAACAGTAGGGGTATAGTTCACATGACTTCATGGTGGGATAGAAAGGATTGGAGTCTTCAGGCATTAGTATCTTCTTGCTTCTGTGGTCTTTATAGCAATGTTGCCAGATACCATGCTGGCCTCCAGTCATGGGATCACATGATCCACTCTTTTTGTTCATGAAATGCTCCTGAAGAGCTCCTGAACTAAGATACATCTTCGCTCCCACTGATTCATTAAGCTGCTCTAAAGGCTAAGCCAGACCAGGCCAAGGCAGTCTGCTCTGCAGCCCTACTTTACAGCTACTTCACCCAGAAAGAGCAATGTGCCTGGAAACCTCCCCATCCACCCCTCAGCTACTTCTAAGACCCATTATGTCACCCAAGAAGCAAGTTGTAGGTGGATGTCCCACAAGAAGCAGCCTCTTTTCCACAGTCCTAAGGTAAGATGACCACAGTGGCTCCATCCCCTTGGAATCTCATAACACGCTAAACATGGGTAGAAAAATCAGGACACACAAACCTAAAAACTATATATTCTTTCCTTTTCTCCCTATTTTCACATATCCAGGTCTAGAAGGAATGGACTTTCCCCTCTGTTATATTCTCCTCTTATTGAATCCAGCCTTTGGTCTATAGGGATATTTTCTCTAGGCAGTTGGAGAACTCTGAGATAATTCTTCAAGGACTAGATGTTGATATTCTAAATGGGAAAATAAAGGAGTTCAAAAAAATTCAAGAAAATGATCTGATTGTAAAGGATATTATCTCACAGCATGATGTTACTTTGCATGTCAAAAGCTTAATGATTTCACATTCATTCTATTTACATTTCTACCATCACAAATCCCCTTAGGTGAATAGGTATCTAAAGACAATTAGGGCAAAAATCAGCACTCAGAATAGAAAAAAAGTCAAGCTCGTTAATAATTTTCAAAATTATTTCAAATATGAACAGAATTTCAAAGAGAAGGCAAAAAATTACCTAATAAATATACTTTAATAAATGTACCCTCTTGACAAATTAAGTTAAAAACTTAAGAAATTAAGTTAAACTTAAGTTAAATACTTAAGACAAATTAAGTTTAAAAACTTAAAAAGTTAATATCCAATATTTTCATGGAAATACAATGAACTCAAAGATTTTTTTCTTTAGTCTTCTAAGAGTTAAGTTTCAACAAGAAAGTTTTATATTACTTTTATTATCCCAAACTCAACATTTCTTTTCTCTGATCATAGCTCAATTATTTAAACTTTCAACTTTATTCAAAGTTTCTTTTCAAAATTTTCCTGACCCTTTCCTTACCCACCATGGACCCTGAAAAATTATTGTCCCACCTCCAAGAACTGGCCTGTCCCCCATCCCACCCCACCCCCACCATTTCAGATAACCTAGGGTCTGTAAAGTAGGTGTCACTTGTCAATTTCCATTGAACCACAACCTTTCCCAGGACTATGCTACTCTACAGAACTCACTGGATTCTCGCCTAAAGACTGGGGGGGGCGGGGGGGGGGGGTAATCTGCATGCTTTGTACTTCTCCTCTGTGCTAAGGGCATAGTAATGCCTTGAATTCTAGAAATTTATTCACTGACATCAAGGGAATTACCTCAAACAGCCATGTGGAGGTCACACAAGCCCGATCACTCCCTATGGAACATTAGAAAAGACTTCAACCATCTTAACCTCTATTTGTCCAGCCCCTATCAGCAGTTTACTTTGCACTCATTGAAATTGTCTAAGGATTCACAAGCAGTTGGCTGTAAGGAGAAAAGATCCTATATAAACACCCATGTTGTTTTTTTCTATTTCCTTCTCACAAGTACATTGAAAAGGACAGGATTTCACATAGGAAACACTTAATGATAATATTTGGGGAAAACCTGCTGACTTTGTAAGACACAGTTGGCCAAAATTCAGGTCAGAAATACCCAGGGAAGTAAAAGGCTCCTAGAATTACAGGGATGAGGTTTCTGCAGGCAATGAAGCCCTCTGTAAAGGACAAGGGATATTTATGCTTACAAAGGAAAAACTAGAAACATTAGCAAGACTGCAAGTATCTCAGGAGTGTGGTGCACAGGTGTGCCAAAAAGTAACAATAGTGTGAATTTACAATGAGTAAAGGGAATAAGGGCTCTCAGACTTAACGATAATAGGAGAAGAGAGGAAGAAGGGAAAAGAGAAGGCAAAGGGAAAGGAGGAGAAAGAAAAGATGAAGGCTAGTAGAGATAATAACTATCTAGGAAGAAATTCAGCAAAATAAGATCCACACTCTGTGGTTGAAAGGATAATTTTCTGAGATACCAATTAAGAGAACCTGAAGAAAATCTTTTACTAAAGGACTTTGGAGAATGTTCTTGTTGTAATCATTAACATTATTGATAATTATAAACTGCTGAGTCCATGGAGTATAAAATCATTATTTCTTTTGTTTCCTAAGGGTATAAGTACTACAGGGGATGGATGTTCATTTATTTCCTTCTCAAGGAATATGAAGAGAAGTGTGTTTTTATCCTATTAAACTCACTGGAGAACAAGTTCTAATTGGCCAGTATTGGAATATATGGAAGGACATGTTAGACATTTAGACTATTAGCCTTCTAAGCCAGAAGGTACCTTAAACATTCTTATGGGTTAAGAAACAAAGGCTAAATGACAACTCAAGGTCATATCTAGTCAGTTAGATAGATGAAATTTTAATATCCAATTTTTATGAGTGATGATAGGGACTATTTCCAAGAGTGTTATGGAGAGTAAATGAAAGAAAATCCCATGATTTTCTCAGCCCCATCTGCACATGGTACCAAGCTCTGGGTTAAGGACTGGAGATATTAAGTTGACTCTTCATGAAGTTCATGACCCAAAAGGGAAGACAAGCATGAGGCAAGCACTTAAAAACAACCACAAGCTTTGAAGACATACACATGATGATATTAGAGCACCCAGCTGGGCCACCTATTCTGAGGGTTTAGAGGGTGATTGTAAAGAAATGTGTGACTCAAAAGCAAATAAGTATGTTAGTAATAGAAATGCCACCCATAAAGATCAAATCCTAGCCTACAACGAAACAGAAATAGCTTTTGTCTCTTCAGCTCTCCAGAGAGGTTGAGCAGAAGAAGGGGGAGTGGCTTTTGGATCTGGAATGTCCCTGTCTGGACCTAGTGGATCTGTGATCCAGCATTTTAAACTGGCACAGAGCCCAGGTTTACAGCTGACAGGTGTGTGTCCAGAAGGGCAAAAGGAAAGCCTGTTCTGCGTGATATTTTACATGCTTCACTCCTAAAACTCTTTCCTTAATACAGATTTCAGATGTAAAATCACCACTTCCACTAACTCCTTGCCAGAAGAATTAATTATTCTAGTGAATGCTGATCACATAGCCAGGATGTGATCTCAGAAGCTTCTGAAAAAGATGTTCTCTAAAGCCCTCCCTGAATTAAAGAGCTTCATCTTCAATAATTTTACTACTAGCATTTGGGTCTTGCTAAGTGACCTCGTCTTGGGCCTACTCTGTTTAGTCCTATTGGACACTGAAGATGGGCCTAAATAAAGAAAGAATATTTCTTTATCCTTCTAAAGGTGTGTCCAGAGTCGTGGATTCATGATACGGTTGAGATAGAGGAGACAGAACTGAAATTACCACTAGGCTTTGAGGTCCTGAACTTCTAGTTTAGTATGTAGGACATAGTTTAGTATGTAGTTTAGTATCTAGTTTAGTATGTAGAAAGGAAGTCCTTTCTCACTGGGGCTGCTTAGCTCTGAGGCATGCATATATATATATATATATATATATATATATATATATATATATCATATCATATCATATCATATCATCAAGGCTACTTGATAGGAGCTGAAGTGGGAATTAGATCAGGAAGGAAGTAATGATGCAATGATGTGATCTAGTAGGCAACAGACTTAACACCTTCTGTATAGGGAGTGAGAGGGAGGGAATATTGTTTTCCACATAGCCCTATCAGCCATACACTGTGAAATAGCATGTGAAGGTTTCATACTTGGTAACTCTTACTAATGAAGACTCTTCCACTCAATAGGACTGAGGTATCCATCACTTAGGGAAAGGCAGAACCCGGAACCAAAGGAGAAATGTCCATCTTTTGGATTTACAAAATAAGCTCTCAAAGCCCAATTTAGAGACAAGGTTTTCACTTGGAAAAGCTAAGCTTTGTGCCAAAAAGAAAAAATTTGTGTAACCCAAGGAACCAAGGTAAAAGGCTAGAACATAGAGGTTTAAAAAGTTAACCAGACCACAGGGGAAAATGCTGGATAATACAAAATAGCATTTTACCACCCCACTTGGAGGAAAAAAAGCCCTTCTTGGATTAGGGAAAGATTCTGGAAAGGAGCCAGAGAGGGTTGAGACATTAGTATAGGGCCTGTTCCCTTCTTCCGGTTTTGGTTTGAACTTTCCAAAAGACAACAGAACCACCAAGATAGGTTTAAGATTCTCATGCCAGAAACTATGAGAGGAGACTCCTCCCTCCACCACCAACTGCTCCAAGGTAGAGGGAGGCTCAGAAGGGAGAGGACAAAGAAACTGGGGAAAAATCTTGATTGTTCATCACTTTGGACATGCTACCTTCAGATCACATCATCATCATATTACTGTTCTTTTTCTTTCTCTGCCTTGCTCTTAAATAGTGGTCATTGGAGGGCACAGTTAATCAGTCTTCAAGATTCCATGTGAAAGAATTCACTTAGAGCAACAATTTCAGTGTCTCTCCAAGCCCCTCCTCAATCTTCCCCAGGAGAAAAAGGATGGACTATTTTATTGCTGAGCCTGGGAGAGGGACAAAGCTCTGTGACCTCTGGATTTTCTATTCAGAAAGTCTGCCTCTTGGCCAACTTGAGTAGCCTTGGTGGTGCATCTCACGGGAGTGTGAGGTGGGGATATATACGTACATATAAATATCTTCCAGGACTCAGAAGCCAGAAGCAGGCTCATGATTATCACAATGATAGTTATCATTTTTCTTACATTGGGTCACTTAAAATTTGATATTGTTCTTTTTTAAGGGGTCTTCAGATTCAGAAACCACCTGCTTTGTAAACATACATGTGGTTGAGCACTATTCCTATGCATTTGGATTGTGTTACTGGTGAATGAATGCTTAATGGTACTATATATTTCATGACAAACCAAAGGCTCTCCAATAAAAGCCAAGTGTTCTGTTGTGTTTACCTGGGAGCACAGAGTAGTAGAGGGCACATAAAATGGATGAGTAAACAGTTTTCACTCTGATTTCATTACCACAGCCTTCAGTACTTTTTCAAGCATATTCTTGAAAACCTAGACGGTAGGCTGTTGTTAATTTTCTGTATGGTCAGAAGCACCTACTGTCGGTGAATAAAAAAAACTGACAGGCAAGGGGTGCCTGGGTGGCTCAGTCGGTTGAGCATCCGACTCATGATTTTGGCTTAGGTCATGATCTCACAGTTTGTAAATTTGAGCCCCGCATCAGGCTCTGCACTGACAGTGTCTTTCTCTCTCTCTCTCTCTCTCTGCTCCTCCCCGCCTCTCTTAAAATAAATACAACTTTTTTTTTAAATCTGGCAGGTAAAAGAAATTACAGAAATTTCAAAATTCATAGATGTTGGTATCAAAGACCTTCAAAGGTACAAGATGCTATGCATTACAAATGCCTACAAGACCATTTTTGCTTGTTCTGGGAGACCAGAGCCTGCTATGGTATTCTTGTCTGTCAAGAAACAATTAAGGAGATATATACCATCTTGAAATCTCCAAGTGAGACAAGCAGAAGAAACTGCAGACAGATGGTCCAGGTGCAGCACCCAGAAGAGCAGCACACACCGCATCGCAATAAAGGAAACTATTACCTCACTGACTATAATTTAGAATTGTGTTTTTAATAAGTCAGAAGATTTCAACATGTTTGACTTCGCACACAGTTCAGTGTGTAGATGTCTAGATCTTACACTGAAGCCCTTTAATTTAAGCTGTGGGGTTCTTCATAACAGTTCACAAAAGTAATAGGGACGACTGACTGATTTCCCAATTTTTCACTGCAGAAAGATCCAAGACATCTAGTTCATGAGACGGTGTTTTTACTGACATCCCCAACTGACAATGACAGCAAAGATGAAACCCAGAGAGCCTCCAAACCTAGTTCAAAACTTCATGATGCGTAGCATCCTTCTAATAGCACTGCAGGGTACCATATGGGACGTATACATTAATTTCCCCATTATAGAAGAACTAGGGTTAGAAATGCTATTTAATTCTTTAAGGCGAAGGCAGGAGCTAAATCCCAACGTCTTGATATCTAAGTATCAACTCACATTCTCACACTGGTTGTACGAAGTGCAATGGATAACAGGATTATACAATTCATTTGATCTTTGTAGGCAACCAAATTAGACTTTTTTTTTTTTTTACTTGAATGTCCATTTAATACCATCCAGGTCAAATTGAGTGTTAAAGGCTGTCTACACTGAAGAAACCACTGTACTTAGACTTAAATGATCAAAACAAATCTAAAATATAAGAAATTGGTTGATTCAAGATCTTAAGGTGTCTGCTTACCTTAACGCTCCTGTTAACTGTTTCTCCATGTTTAAATCTTGGCATAAACAACTGTTTTTGTTTGGCTTTGCTTCTTTATACTTTGAAGTTCGTCATGTCAAGAATACACAAGTCACGGCATGGAGCTGAAGCTCTGTAGTTAAGCTGACCACGTGGCCCCCTCCCGTCTTGGTCCATGCTACCTCGCTCTTCTATTTGTTATTCTCCCCCTCCACCTTTTCTGAATATTATTTCTCAAGAGACCAATTTCTTAACCATGCTGCCTGGATTCCAACCCTGGATCTGCCATGTACTTGTTTCCATTTCCTTACCTGTATCTCATGCTTGTCGTAAGGATTTAAGAAATCAATGGTTATAAAGAACTTGGAACCGTGCCTGGCACATGTAAATACTCAATATATGTTAGCAGTTTTCATATAGCATCATCATCTTCATCATCATCATCATCATCACCATCATCATCATACCATGCCCTACTCTCAAATGTAGGCCATTTATCCTGACCTTAAGTATCCAGGAACTTCACCTAGAGCAACATTTCCAGTTCTTTCCAGGCCTTCTGCATTCTTCCCCATGGAGGGAAAGAAGAGTGGCTTATTTGATGGCACATTTGGGAGAGAGAGAGAGAGACCCTCCTTTTATTTAATCTACCTGCATGCAGGATAGCCTATGTTCTGATTTTGTCTCTTTCCAAAGCCAGGGGTGAGTATGTCTACCTACTGGGTGAAATTCTTACAAATGCTTTTGACCTCAGAAATAGAACTATATTTTCTAATCAACTTTATCAGAAATCGAGACAATGTTTCTATCTCTAACTGTCTGACTCTTATGTCTCGTTCCATATTGGTTTCAAACTCTGCAGGGGAAAAGCAATGTTAGATGTTGATCTGCTAAAGCCTCAGCACAAGCATGCACCCAAATTCTGCCCTTTCCCCTGCATGCTCAATCCACTACGGCAAAATGTCTCTTCTAATGACACGGTTGCACATCTACTTCTGGACGGATCTGTCATAGCACTTCAAACACTGTCCAAAACAGAATTCACCTCTTTGCCCTGGCCATGATCTCCTATTCCCAACATTAATGTCTCTATTGTTCACGGTGTCTCCCAAGCCAAAATCCCTGGTGTTTTCACTCTCTTTTGTTCACCTCGCACATTCAATTCTACCTCCCATTTTCTTCCTCTCCTCATTTGCCCTTCCATGTCCTTCATTTGGACTCTCCTCATTTTGCATACATAATAATCTCCTACTCTTTCACACCACTACCAATCTTTTGCCCTCCTCTCCCTTTATCAACTGCTTTAAGAGTGATCTTGCTAAAAAATAAACAAACAAGCAAACATAAAAAAATAATAACAGGGGCGCCTGGGTGGCTCAGTCAGTTAAGCGTCCGACTTCAGCTCAGGTCACGATCTTGTGGTCCGTGAGTTCGAGCCCCGCGTCGGGTTCTGGGCTGATGGCTCAGAGCCTAGAGCCTGCTTCTGATTCTGTGTCTCCCTCTCTCTCTGCCCCTCCCCCGTTCAGGCTCTGTCTCTCTCTGTCTCAAAAATAAATAAACATTAAAAAAAATTAAAAAACAATAACAAAATCAATGTAACATCTTTCCTAGGTAGGTAAAGCCTGAACTCCTTGGGGTAACAGCTTCCATTATTTGAACCTTGTCTTGACCCTCCAGCCGGACTCCTCGTGACTATCTCCTCTAGGAAACTAATCTGATATGCCCTATGTCTTGGCCATACTGTACCCTTTCAAGAATACTGTGAGTTATTCACACACCTTATTTGGAAGTTTAAGTCGAAAAACAATAAATGTGATCAATTTAAAATTAATTTTACCATCACTAAAAATTTTACCTCACCTAAAGATCTTTGAGTACCTCAAAAATGCATTCAAATTATGGTATCTTCCATACAATTTCACTCATATGTGGAATTTAAGAAACAAGACAGATGAAAATATGGGAAGGAGGGAAAAAAAAGAGAGAGAGAGAAACAAACCACAAGAGACTCTTATCAATAGAGAACAAACTGAGGGTTGATGGAGGGAGGTGAGTGTGAGATGGGCTAGATGGGTGATGAGTATTAAAGAGGGCACTTGTTATGATGAGCCCTGGGTGCTGTATGTAAGTGATGAATCACTGAATTCTACCTCTGAAACCAATATTGCACTGTATGTTAACTAAAAAAAAAAAAAAAAAAAGTTATCTTAAGGGTTGAAAGATGCTTTCCTTTATGTCACACCAATTTTAACTTCTCTGTTGCAAGTGAAAAGAAATCCAACAAATTACTTTCAAGTCCCATGTCACACTGTCCTCAACATGAAGCTCCCCAGGCTCAAAACATGGTCTCCCAGGCCTCTAGGCATTATATGGCTGCCACCTTTCCCTGAAATCTTCTTCACTTTCGTTGTCCTCTTAATCTTCTGACCTCACATTAGATATCACTCCCTTCATGGAGTCTTTCCTTGTATCTACCATCCTCCAACCATAATCTTCACAGCACCCATTATTGGCTCTATTAGGACCCTAAATGGGTGCTGTTGAAATTGCCTCTTTATTTTAACTTGTCAATAACTTGTTGACCAGTGAGTCACCAGCACTTATCATGTTTGCACATAGCAGGTGTTCAATATCAGCTTATTAAATAGAATAATGAATAAAGTACTTACATTACACCAGACATTATGGTGAATAAAGGAGATAGAAGAATGCAGTAGAAGGACACAAAACAAAGTAAAAAGTATGATACTGACTTTAAGGAGCTTGCAATATATTCATCCCAATGTTTATAGCAGCACTATCAACAATAGCCAAAGTATGGAAAGAGCCCAAATGTCCATCAATGGAGGAATGGATAAAGAAGATGTGGTATATATATACAATGGAGTATTACTCGGCAATCAAAAAGAATAAAATATAGCCATTTGCAACTACGTGGATGGAACTGGAAGGTATTATGCTAAGTGAAATTAGAGAAAGACAAATATCATTCAACTTCACTCATATGAGGACTTTAAGACACAAACCAAATGAACATAAGGGAAAGGAAGCAAAAATAATATAAAAACAGGGAGGGGGACAAAACAGAAGAGACCCTTAAGTATGAAGAACAAACAGAGGGTTCTGGAGGGGTTATGGGAGGGGGGATGGGCTAAATGGGTAAGAGGCATTAAGGAATCTTATCCTGAAATCATTGTTGCACTATATGCTAACTAACTTGGATCTCAATTAAGAAAAGAAATTAAATTTTAAAAAGGAAATTAAACAAAGAAGCTTACTATATACTTTGAAGAACAAAATTAAGTGATACAGACCAGTTCTTTCAATGGTTTTTCCTTATTATTCAAATAACAAATATTAATAATAATTCTTCAATGCATTTTGATGCAGTAAAAACAATGTGAAGAATTACATGTATTGATAACAGGGCATTCAAAGGAAAGTCACTAATTGTGTTTATGACAGTTTATTTCAGAACTGTTTATTGCCTTTAGTGACTCTTGACTGGGAAAAATTGACCATTCCCTTCAGCAGCTGCAACTATCATTGTCTTTATTTTATGTGAGCCCTACATGTGTGCCAAAGCTAGTTTTATGTGCAATGCGTTTACATTCAATTAACTTGGACAATAGCTGTTGATCATTTTTCCTGTGCTCTTAAAATTTCACTATTACAAATACCTATAAATAATGTCACCCTGTCTTGGAACACGGCCTCTGAAACACGTCACCTCCAGGCTAATCACAGTTCCCGCCGCTGTCACTGATTCCAGGCTTCAACTCTTAACAGCTTGATAAAGCTATGGCTGTGAGTCTACCACTGGTTTAGTACATTACTAGGGCAATGTCACTGATTTTATCCACACTAAAAAGTCATCTTTGAGTCATTTCACTTTTTGAACAGAACATCGTGAGCATTTTCCACCAAAACTTAATTAATCATATTTTAATCAGGGCCCTGTTACAACAGGCATGCCAGACTGTTCGAGGAAAAACAGTAGGTTAGTCAGCCAGCTAATAAAGCTCAACTGGTAAATTGCTGAGTTTACTTCTTGTTTGGTGGACGATACAGTCAGACATTTCTGGGTCCTCAGACATGACTCAGAGGCTGCAAATGTCCTGCAGGCACATTCGTAGACAACTTACCAAGGACCACTGAGACATTAAGACTCTTTTTTTTTTTTTTTTTTTTTAAACCGATGTCTCTAAACAAGCTGTAAGGATTGGGGGAAATCAGTTGCAAGGCCGTTTTACCTGATGACAGCATGATTGCCTTCTGCTGGTTGTGAGCCAGGAAAAAGGAGAGCGGCCATGGTCAACCAGACATGTGGTCCCTAGAGGTTTGTGCCTGGACTCGCAACCAACCCATTACGTTAATTCAGCCTTTCCAACATAACTGTTTAGGTTTTAAGAGTACTAAACATAACCAACTTGGAGACTAGAAGTCCGAACATCTAAAGGTTGCTGACAAATAATTTTTTCTTACTAAGCACGTCTCCAACTTGCAAGGATTGCCAGTTGATTTTCTATCTTCTAAAAACTTTGAGTCAAGGTAATAATATATCTCCCACACAGACATGACTAACATACCACAAGTTCAATGTCTCCACTGTGCTATGTGTAAAGAGATAATGAAGAAAAGAAAATGGAAAAATTCTGAATATTTATCAGACTAACATACTCCGTAAATTTAGAATGCATATATAAAGCTTAAGAATTGTTATAGAACCTATTAGGGGAATCACTGCATGAAAGACCAGCCCTTTGTTATTTGGATAAAGTTTCTTAAACGTATCAGAGTGTCTCAACAAGACATGATACCTGAGTAGATGTGTTTGGAGGGAACATACAGGCTAAGTCAAGAGACAATTTAAAAAGAGCAACTAAAATGTCCTAATACAGCCAAGTTTCCGTTGCTACAAGGATTATGGCTGGGGAAGGGACGAGGTTAGTAAAGGCTTTTTAAAGGAAATGATGTCTAACTCAAGACCAGAAGATCAAGAGGACTACTAAGGTGAAAATTTCACAGAAAAGAGGCAGTCCATGCGATTCCTAGAAGCCAGAAAGATTGTGTTTTGAGCATGGTGAGCTCTAAGTTTCTCAAACGGGGTCCAAAAAGAGTCCACTGACGATACTGACCAAATATATTGGGGCTCTGTTGGAGAAATGTGTCTTTTTGAGTCTCAGTTGGTTACATTGCATTGGACAACAAGGAGACCTTGGTTAGACTGAATTCCTGTCTCTAAAGCAACACATTAGCAACAAGCTTTAGTATAACACTTTCCCTTACCCAAACGTCCCCATTCACACATTCGCTTTCCAGATTTTTAGAAAATTGTTAACCTCGAACCAAAATCCAGCCATTCTAGTTAAGGAAAATACTTTTTTCTTCTTTTTAATTAACTTTTTAATTTCTTAAAAATTTAAAAAAAAAACCTTTTTTTTAAATCCTCCGACTTAAGATATGACCTCCTACACTGAGTGCTGTTTCCTCTGACATAATTAGAAATCTGCATTACAAAATGGAATGACTGTCTCATTACTGGCTACCTTCTCAACTGGAAATTAAGCATATTCTTTCCAGTGGCATATCTATAATTGCTTTCAATTTGACACATTTGTTTTTCTTCTCTTTGACCATCAACTCAGTAAGACTTAAGCACTTCTCTTAAACTTCTTTGTATTCCTCGTGGGAATAATAAAATTTCTTAAAAATGACAAGTAACAAATGAGTGTTGTTGACTGAAAAGACATATGATATAACTATAATGAGTTTTATTCAGAGCCCAAAGTTGGAAATAAGCTTTCCAACCTAAAAGGACAGAAAAGCCTTGAGAATAACAGATAACTTCACACCTTCATTGTGTATCTCAGCAGAAAAAGTAAATAGTTCTTAAACCAAACTGATAACCAGAACTATTTCAAATATTTCAACACTAGACATCAAAGCAAAACTAAAAGGATTTGTAATGAAGCATGAAGAATGTTGCTTGTGTTACAAACACTATCAAAATCAGATCATAAAAGTGAAAACTTTGGACATTCATATTACCTAAGCAAAGACTCGCTTGTGCCAAAAAATACTGCATTATGATCCTAATAGATACACCCCAGAGCCTGTGTGCATGTGTGAAATTAGTATTCCTACTTTTCAATGTATACCTATGTTTCATGAAGATACAGAAATCGCTATTAAGTTTGAATTAAACAACAGCCTGATAGTAACAATCCAAATTAGCATTTATAAAGTGTGCACTACCTGCCAGGAACTATTCTAAAACGTTACATATATTAACTCAATGTATTACAACAACCCTATAAGTCAGGTGCCATTCAAACCTTCACTTTATAAATGAAGAACCGGAAGCACAGGAGATCGGGTGACTTTCCCAAGTCACACAGCTAATATGTGGCATGGAGAGAATCTAACATTAGAGAATCTAATCTCCACCTCCCACTTAATGACCACACTAAAATATTCTAAAAAAGAAAGACAGGAATTTTGAGAAAGGAAACTAACCTCTTTATCCAAACTATCATGTAGTTCAACATTCAAAGAGATGGCCAGATGGATGATGGGATGTTTGCCAAAGGAAGGGATAATGGAAGAAAATATTTTAAATGGGTCCAAAAGTTTAAATTTAATGAAATAAAATGTTTATTAGAAAGGAACCAATTTAGGAAGAAACCTTTCATACTGTTCCTTTTTATAGTTTAATATTTAGCACAGGAACACATATCTATAGTTTGACCAATGTTGTAACTAGACAGTTCTCAGACCTGCCTTCTCTTTTTCCTGTCTCTGAATCTACTGTCTCAGGCAATGGCTGGCAAATCTACTTTTACATTGTCTACTTCTATGTTTCTAATGCTATGTGACTATTACTACTATTTTATATTCTTGACCTTAGTGACTGACTTTCTACTGTTGTGGTGTATGTCTTCATGGTTGGTGAGCACCCAGTATTGCTGTTGAGAAGTCCAATCTCATTCTGACTCCTGGTCCTTCATATTTGATCGATCTCTCTCTCTCTCTCTCTCTCTCTCTCTCTCTCTGGAAGCTTTTAGGACATTTTTCCCCCCAGGTTTCTAAAATTTTATAACATTGTCACTTTATGCGGGCTTTCTTTGAAATGGCACTCTACACACCATTTCAAAATGGAAAAACGTATTATTCAGTCCCAGGAAATTTTCTTATGTTATTTCTTTGATGGTTTTCTTCTTTCCATTTTCTCCCTTTCATTTTGGCTCCATGTTATGTGTATAACCTCATGGACTGATTCTCGAATATTCTTGTATTTTCCCTCCTGTTTTTCAATTCTTTGCCTATATCATAGAAGATTTCCTCAAGTTCTGCTTCTAAATTTTCTATTTATTGTTCTGTTCTCATTCATGAATGCTACATGCTTTTCTCTTTCTGAAAATAGCTTTTTTGTTTTGTGTTCTTTTTCTCAGTTTTAGTTCCCTTCTGCTACTTGCATTATCTCCCTTTTCTGTAAGGCCTGTTTTGGGGTTTTTTTTTTTTTTTTTTTTGGTTTGGTTTTGTTTTTTTCCTGATTGCTTTGATTCCTGTCTTTCTATGAGAGCCTTACTCAGATCCCCAGTACCACTGACAATGTAGTCACATAAAAGTAAACGAGTAAGATGCTAAAACTCAAATAGAAGCTTTCTCGCTTGTCCACATGTAGATGTCACTCAAGGGTTTTCAGGCTAAAATCCCTCTCTTAGGCCAATTGAATTCTCCAGGGAAATGATCTAATCTCCTGCCTGAGGGGTAGGGGTAGGGTCAAGGGTTGGCTAGTGTCTCTGTACTGTTTCTCTAAATCTTTGCCTAAGAAGAGAATGGAAGCAACCAAATACATACGACCCACCATGTTTAACTGGAAGATTCACATGCGAAACTTTAGTCCTCATTTTGGGAAAAAGAAAATGTACCCTGTTTTTCTTAGGCAAAGATGATTTATGACATTGAGTCATCACATGAGTTATTCCAACCCAAGCTTTTTAAGATACAAATTTCACAAACCCTATTAGGAATGATGGTTAGGTTCAGCAACTCAAAGAACATAAGGATTACAAAGATTTATCAGTAGCCCCTTTTAATTGCTACTGTCCCAAAATATGAAAGCCAATGTTTGTTGTTTTTACAAAATGAATAAAGGCATAAGAGTTTGCTTTCCTCAGGTTTGTGTAGTACTGCCCTCTTTAGTTTAGATTAAATGTCATGGTAGCATTTTGCATAGTCCTTCTAAATACTTTAATAATTTATACATTCTTTTATAATTAACCAAAATTCCCTTCTTACATCTCTATTATGTCTCTCTTTGGTCCCATAGTTGTCTTTTCTATGAAGCAGAGGAATAAATCCTAGTGTTAGAGCCACAGTGTTCAAATAACAAGTAACTAAATGCTCCAGAGGTAGTTCTGTCTTTAGGAGAATCCTGACCCAGTGGTTCAAATTATGTCAGCGATGACACAATTTTCCTTGATCTCTCCACTGTTTTTCTACCATATTAGCATCATCAGAGATTTTATGCAAGGCTTCTCTCTACATCCACACCTGGACTAGCTCTTGTGACACACAATGGCTTCCCATTCCAGAGCTCAGATTCTGAAATCAGACTTTCCAAGACAGTATTGATCTTTTCAGCAAACATCTCCTTGCCTCTCTTGAGCTCTGTCTGGGTTACAAGCCCATCCCTGAACCAATCAAATACTGTGGTCAAGGACTATGGGAGATGATGATTGACTAAAGCTGGTAACAACCTGCTTGAGCTGAAAATGGTGGGCTAGAGTCATACAAACCACACAACTGACAATAGGGATGGTGGTTCTCCCAAAGGAAATTCAAAATACTAGTAGGAAGAGGAATATTGAACAGCAAAAAAGCAACAAATGTCTATTAAAGTCTGAGTTGAAATGTATTCTTTTCACTTGGATACTTGATATATCAAAATGATAGGCCTTCCCAGGGTGTGTTTGTAAAACTATCTTCCAGATACCTGAATATCAGTGGAACTCTTGAAAGCAGGGGTGATGGGAAATCTGAGCTCACAAAGCTAATTTAGAATGCTATTTGATTACTTGTTCTTTGAGTATCCAGGCCAATTTTACAGAACCATTTAAAAATAAGTATGTATGTAGTAAGTATGACATTTTCTAAATTCAAAAGGAAAAGATAAATTAGAATACACTTTTCTTTATATGAAACAGTCTTCTCCAATCTCTCTAGCCCATCTTTCCACACAGCATTCAACAACTTCTTTCACACATTCCCAAGATGTAGGTCAGTGGTAAAGTTATTAAATAGTTGCCTCAATTCTGGGTGTCTTTCTACATCATTTAAGTCAGTTCTCCTTTACAGTTTGAGAGTTTACTACAAAGAGTTTCATTTTTAAAAGAGCATGTATTATTCAACCTTAAAAAGGAAGGAAATCCTGTCACATGCTACAACACGGATGAAACTTGAGGACATTATGCTAAGTACAGTAAGTCTATCACAGAAAGATAAATGCTGCAAGACTCCACTTAGATGAGATATCTAGAGTGGTCAAATTCAGAAACAAAAAGTAAAATTATGGTTTACGGTTGCCAGGAACTGGAGATGGGGGAAACAAGGAGTTGTTTAATGGGTATTGTTTCAATTTTGCAAGACAAAAACATCTTCCAGAGACTGATTACACAACAGTATGAATATACTTAACCCTACTGAACTGCACACGTAAAAATGGTTAAGTTGGTAAGTTTTGTTTTGTGCATTTTACCACAATTTTTCAAAAAGAGAGATTTTTCATGCAAAAAGAGTCTGAAGCACTGAGAAATTAAGTGTCCAAGATGGGAAAATAAGTAAAAGATGTTCTTGGGAAAGTACAATAGTGATCATTCTCTGCTTTGAGTTTCTAGAGCAGTAGAAAGATGAATAGTAATAAAAATAATAATAATAATATAGGAAAAAAATCTTAATGTAAAAGATCTATAAAAATTGCAAATATTGATTTCAAGACTCCAAAACTAGTTGTCAGGTTAGATTCAGACTAGAATCATATGTATTTCATTTATTGTTCACTCAGATTGTTGGCTTGTTAGGAGAAAACAATGAAGGCAGGAGAGAGAATTTTGTAGTTTACAATGCCCAACCCCGTGCCATACTCATATTAAGAACAATATCAGTGCCTTTTGAGGAAGTGAAGGAAAAGACGTTGACAAAGCTGGGATCCAACCACTTCTCACCAACTTCACTGCTACTACCATGACCCAAGGCCCTGTCACTTTCACCTAGATTATTGCAGTATCTAAATGGTCTCCTTGCTTCTGCCCTTGACTCCCTGAAAAAAGAAAACCCATAAAGATCCCTGTAAAAATGAATTAGATCCACATCACTCTTCTGCTCAAAACCTTTCATGGCTTCCCACTCAATCAGAGTAAAAACTAAAATCTTACCATGACCTGCAAATTCCTGTAAAGATTAAAGCCACATCACCTCTCTGATGTTGTCTCCTTCCACTCTCCTTTCTGCTCACCCCATCCAACCTCACTGGCCTCTTCACTGTTTCTTGAGTAGAATATATAAGCTCATTCAATAGCTTTTACTATATAAATTATGGTGTCTCAGTTTATAGTTGATTCCAAGACTGGTGTTCAATCATGTGGGAATAACAATAATGCATGAGAATAAGCGCACATGGAGATAACCATTACTTTATTTTTTTAAAGCAAACTCGATGCCCAATGTGAGGCTCGAACTCACAGCCCCAACATCAAGAGTTGCATGCTCCACCAACTGAGCCAGCCAGAGGCCCCAACCATTTATTTTATGAAAATTGAATGCTTTATTTACTTATAAAATGTTTACCTTTGTTTCACAAACTAAACATAGAACCATATTTAAAGCTGTAAAAATATACATAGATTTTCTTTAAGAGTTTTGTTTTTATTTAAGTTTTAAACTCCACATGCCTTGAAAAGTACTAGGTGTTGAGAGTGGAAAGGAGGCCTGAACATCTTAGCTGTATACCTCTATATTGTGTGAGGTTATAATATTAAAGAAAAGCTTCAGTACTGTGGTATTGAATTTGATAAGCTCTACCTACACACGCACCGATACGCACATGCACACACACACAAATTAAAGTACCTTATGTAGTAAACAGTGCAGTGTAGAACAATTAAGGAAAAATACCTATTTGAAAGAATCAGAAAGAAAAGATTATTTTTAAGCACTCTGCATAACTATAGAATCCATGGGAAATGATTTTTTGGTAAAGGTAATTTTTATAATCTTCAAAACTTGCAATGCCTCATTTAAGCCACAACTATTATCAAGGATTGCTTAATTTTCATCTGGATTAGTTCACCAGTCTAAGAACAGGATTATGTCTTACTTCTTTTCCTAAGGTCAGAAAGGACGGTGATCAATCTGGTTTTGGGACAGCTGCATTTTAGCTTGGTGGCAAAAATTTATTGCATCAGCAGGCTTTTCTGCTTCAGCTTGTTAGAAACCCAAGCAATATCAAGAGCAACTCTATTTATTTGACTGAACTAAAAATAGGCATTTTCTCTTGGCTCTAATTTTTAATTCAGTTTTTACCAGATGGATTAAGACTTGCTCTGTTGCCTCCCACTGTGTGTTTTGAATCATCAATATGGAACCTAACATGCCCTTCTTTCCAGAAAATTCCACTAGTCAAAGGCAGCAGTGTGGTTTTCTTCTACATGATCTTTTGTCCCAAATCATGGACATTGGTTCCATTAGGAACTCCGTTGCCAGCTATCACACTCCTCCTGTGAGAAACTGGGTGTTACATTATTTTCACAAAGATACTAATGATATTTGTGTTAGCTGTGGAAATCCTCTGCTCTGACCTCCCTCGGAGAGAATCTGCTGGGATGGAAGTGGTTGGGCAGACAACCTCCAGCTGCCACGTCCTCCAATCAGCTGGAATTGTCACCTGAAGCCACCTCCTCCTCAGGCTGCTACCAGCCAGTGATTGCACATAGAGTTGGGGCTTTCCTACTCAACTCAGGAGTCCCCTGGCAGACAGTCTTTGTTCTGGGCGCTGCCCATCAGCCCAGCTAAGACTCTGAGAGCCACACTGCAGTCTGAAACTCCACCTACCCAAACTTTCTTCTTTCCTTCCTCTTGTCACAGGTATCATATCAGCATGGAGGTCCCAAGGCTTCCTCTCCTATTCCTTCTGCTTCTTCTCCCCTTTATCCTACAACACCAATGAGCTCAGAAGCATTTGGTAAATTGGGCAATGATGTTAGTATTACTTGGACATTGTGATGATTTATATGCAATTTTTCGTGAGAGATTGGATAAACTTTTATTGGAGAAGAAGCAGCCATCACTCTGCTAGTGTTTAAAGTCTGAATTTCCAGTTTTACTTTAAGAAAATTTAAAATCTGGGAGCACCTGGGTGGTTCAGTCAGTTGAGCATCTGACTTCCACGCAGATCATGATCTCATGGTTTGTGGGTTTGAGTCCCAGGTCGGGCTCTGTGCTCACAGCTCAGAGCCTGGAGCCTGCTTCGGATTCTGTGTCTCCCTCTCTCTCTGCCCCTCCCCAGCTTGTGCTCTGTATCTCAAAATTTTAAAAAAGAAAAATTTTTTAAAAAAAGAAAGAAAATTTAAAGTCTGTAATTGCACCCTGAACTGCCTTCAAGGGGGGCCTTACCCCATCTTTGCACCCCACACTTGTGGGAGATTTACTGCTCTTCCTGGGTGCACCTTCACAGCGGCTCAGCTCCATGGAACTCCACTTACATCTCTAGTATCTTGGCACCACAAGTAAGTGGTTTACATTTCACCAGGTTTTGCTTCTGAATAACCCCAAAGCAGCTTCCAGTCACACTGAACCAGCCAGCTCTGTCCAGGTTATCATCCGAGATACCAATTTTTTGTGGTTCTCATTAGCTCTTTGAACTAACCTGCAATAGTTGTGCAGGTTGTTACGCTATTGCCTTTCCACACCAAGTCCATCTGCCTTTGTTTCCTAATGCAGTGTAACAAATAACCACAAGCTCAGTGTCTTAAAATATCACTCATTTATCAAGTCACATTTTCCACGTGTCAGGTGCCGGGGCAAAACTAGACCTTCTGCTCAGGGTCTCACAAGGCTGTTTGTTATCAAGATGTCAGCAGTACCGTGGTTCTCATTGGGAACTCAGCCTTCTAAGCTCATTCAGGGGTATGGCATGTTGTCATTGAAGGACTAAGGTCGCTGTCCTTTTCTGACTGTTGGCCAGGGAATGCTCTCAGCTCCTGCAGGCTGTCCCCAGGCCCTTGCTATGTGGCCCCTTGATCCTGTTGACAACATGGATGCTTGCTTTCTTCTGGGCCTGCAGGGGAACACCCTCTCTGACTTCTTGTCCATCTCCACTGGCTATGACAAAGTCTTATATAGTTGTAATGCACCCAGAGGGGTAAATATCCCATCACTGTTGGCCGTGTAACATAACCTAATCAAAGGAGCCACTATCCCATCATACTCATAGATCCTGCCCACACTCTAGGGTAGTTGTTGTATACAGATCACATACACCAGTGAGTGAGAATCTTGGAGCCCATCTTGGAATTCTGCCGATCACATTGTCAGAGTACTCTTTTTTGTGATGTAGAAGCTGAAACTCTGCAAACCACATTTCTGCCTTTACCATCTGGCTCCATTAGTTTCTGCCAGTGATAGGCATGAAGGGATGGGAATGAAGGGAGACAGAAAGGCTGACAAAGAGAAAGGTCTTATCCTTCTTTGTTTGCTCACTGTTCCTATCAGCACTGCCTCAGCAACAGCCTTCTTCTCTGGGGCAGCAGTTGGAATCAGTCCTCAGTTTTTCAGCAAAAACCTCACGATACCTCTTCAGAGATCTGAAAGCTTGTTCCATGGCACACCTCCTCTGAGCTCCCAAGACTCCAACACAAGGGGTGGGATCGTCACCCAAGCTCCAAGGTTTTAGTGCCAGCCTCACTTAGTCCCTTATGGTTTCTCCTGAACCCATTTTCTTTTCTTTTCCCCCCAAACCTAGGGTCAGAGCAGTGTCCTTCTGTTACATTTTTTTGTATCACCTCAATTTCCCTTTATTTTTTTAGTTCTGCAATACTTAGGTACTTGCTCATAATAAACTTTCTGTAAAACAGCTGATGTGGTTTCTGTATTTGACCCCAACTGATACAATAGGTTTCAAATAGTCTGCTCTAGTGCTGCTTTTTCTAAATCCTCCTTTGTGGGAGATACTATAAAATACAGATTTTTCAGAGATGTAGATATTGGGTTATAGTAAAATTCTTTGTAATCTTCTACATTTTTAATGACTAAGGTTCTTCTATCATAGGTATGTATAATAATTTATTCATCCAGTTGTCTATCCTAATTAGGCTATTTCACACATTTTGCCGTTACATATAATCCCATAATAAACACCCATAGATGTAAATGTTTGCCCATATGTGACCTTATTCCTTAGTATGAATTCTTTGAAGTGAAACTATGAGACTGAAGGGTAAAAGCATTTTTAAAGCTTTTGATACCAAATTCTCTTTCTGAAAGGTTATAATAATTTAAATTCTATCAACCATGAATGAGAATGTTTGTTCCGCCATGTTCATACTGACCCGTTACTTTCTTCATCTGGTAAAATAATTTGATAGATGGTTTGATAGACTTTGATAGATGGAAAATGGCATCTCATTTTAACTCATTGATAATCAAAAAATTTTCCATATGTGTGTTTGGCATGTTCACTTCTTTCGTGAATTGACAGTCATTGTGCCTTTTCTATCCCCTTCAACCAGATTTAATATGCTCCTCTCAGCCTCAATAATACTTTATTAGTATTTGCCATTTACCATTCTTGGCTCCTAGTCCACCATTGGTTATGTGAACATTTCTCTGTTTCTTTTAGTCATTATTATGGTTTCTTATTTTTCACTAATGGCTTACTCTTCATACTCTTTACTCTTTCCTACACTTTCTATAGATATAAATCTGCAAGGCAGAATTTATGCTGTACAAGTAACCTCTTCTTATGTTAAGACAAATTTAGAAATTGATCAATGGCTGTTAGACTAGAAGATCTCTTAGACTTCTTCCAGCACTTATATTTATGTTTCTCTGGTCATACTTCAGGCTGTGCTCTGGTAAGCTGCTCTCTTCAAATAATTTGATAGTTTCTAAGTACATATTATGCATAACTTTTAGAGATCAGATCATTCTGATAAATTCTGGTGAAGTTAAGGGACAGTCTTATAAATTAATCATATAATACTTGATTACTTCCATGAGATTACAATAAAAGTCAAATATTTATTAATAGCACTCCAATGTAAGATATACTTATAATTAAATAGGGTTTTTATTGCTTACTAGCTTCATGGTTGTAGATAAATTATTTAACATCTTTAATCCTCAATTTTCCCATCTGAAAGATGGGTATAACAATAAATACTTAATCAATATTAGTTGAATAAACAAAACACTATTCAGAAAATTAAATGATAAAATGTATGTCAAACCTTTAGCACAATTCTGACATAAGTCAACAAACATTTGCTGAGTACCTATTATATTTTAGATGCTCTTCTATACTATGGGCATATAAAACTTAATAAAGCATAGGAAATATTTGTTTTCATTGAGCTTAAGTTTTAATGAGAAGAGATGGACAATTAAATAAATAATAAAATATGTATTGTACACAATGAAATAAATAAAATGAAGAAAAGCAAAGCATTTATAAAACTGTAGTAATTGAGATAGGCAACGTGACCCAATCAAAGCATTATAGAATGTAGAAACAGTCTCACAACTAGAAGTAAATTTAATTTATGGAAGAGCATCATTGAAGATTAGTGCAGAAAGGATAGACATTTCAACAAAGATTCTAGATTAATTGGTTATAACATGGAAACGAATGCAATTTGATCTATACTTCTCAAAATACACAAAAATTTATTTGAGGTAGATTAAAATCTTTTGTTTAAAAGGAAAAACTACAAAATTTTTAGAAGGGAATATAGGAAACTATCTGCAGGAGCTTGACAGAACAAATGATTTCTTAGAAGAAAACAAAGGCTAACTGTATTAGTCTGTGCTCTCCAGAGAAACAGACCAATAGGATGTATATATAGAGTGAGAGAGAGAAGGAGATTTATTATGAGGAATTGGCTCACCCAGTTAAGGAGGCCAACAAATCCCAAGCTCTGCAATCAACAAACTGTATACCCAGGGGAGCTGATCATGTAAGTTCCAGTCTGAACGTTAGTAGGCTTGAGACCAAGAAAGAGCTAATGTTTCACTTCAGATTGATAGGCATGAAAGAATCAATGTGCCACCTCAAGGCAATCAATCAGGCAGGAGTTCCTTCTTACTTATGGGAGCATCAACCTTTTTGTTCTATTCAAGCCTTCAACTAATTAGATGAGGCCCACTAACATTAGGGAGAGAAATCTACTTACTCAGTCTACTGATTCAAACATTCATGCCATCCAAAAACACCCCATACACAAACCCAGAATACTGTTTGACCAAATGTCTGGGAGCCCTGTTGCCAGTCAAGTTGATACATAATCTTAACCATTACAAGTTAACCTGGCACTCATACACATCTCCTTAAACCATACTTAATCTCCAAATAAAGACAATAATAAGGTTATAATTTAACTTAACATAATACAACAGTTCTGCCTACAACCAAAATACACTAACTCCTTCCCCAGAAGAGGACGTAAAGTCCTTGAGTGATGTTTACTCTTTTTGCTACTCTGTGACTTAAATACTATGATATAAAATCAACAGCATTTAAGTACTATGATATAGAGTCAATACATCTTATGTTACATGATGAGGGAATAAAAGAGGGAACAAAACAAAGATATTACATGTGTGTTTACATATTAATGTATCATATGTAGTACACACATATATAAACATATTCATAAGAAAATAAGGAGGAAATGTTCGTATAGTCTTTGTTTCTGTAAATGGACATATGGTTGTAGCTGGTATTTATAACAACTTTCTTCCACTGTCCATCCCATATTCCCTTTGACCTCATGCAAGCATCTCAGCTGCTTATGGTTCTTTACCTGGTGAGTGACTCAAACCTTCATTCCTGAAGGGTCTGAGATGTAAGCAGTCCTACCTGGATTGGATCATTGTGCTTTTCCATTGACCTTAATCACAGGGCAAGGTAATACAAAGAGATACTCTAGGGAATATCTGTATTCCAGACATCCTCTTCTTATAGGCCAACAGAGCATAGGGTCATGGGAACACTGACTCTCTCAAAACAAATAAACTTTAAAAAAAAAAAAAAAGGTCACTAGGGGTACTAATAAGCGGGGCCACTCTGATTTTCACTATTCCTGGACCTGTGAATCCTGGCTACAAAAGAAAAATGCCACGTGTTGGGTGCTGATTCAAAGCATATCTGGAGAACATTGCCCCCACTCTGACAATAAATCCTCTACAGAGTGGGGATTTCATCCTGTGCGGTAATTCAGCCAGCTGCAAGATGAGATTGTAAGTTTGATTTTCAGCAGTCTCATTCCTGTGGCTACAGAAAATAAGGGTCTCTTTCAAGGCACACATAGAAGTCTTCAAGTCATTTACATGGTTTTTGAGTTGAGACTTCAAATCTCTGACCTCATCTCATTTTCTTTCACTACTTTACCCAGTGACATCAGGAACAATGAGCCAATCTCATTATATTCATCAGTTTGGCAAAAATATTTGAAAGCATTATAGACACAGTCACTCAGCTCCCTGACTTTTATGTGTCTGATTAGGAGCATCCAATGTTGATATGTTGAGTATCTATATTTCCAGAGTACGTCATGGACCATTAGTACCTTCTTTACTGCTGGCAATAGAGCCATTAGCATCTTTAAATCTAGAGAGATTAGTGAGCCAACTCCAGAAACCAATTCAAGAAAATTTGAATGTTTACCAGAACCAACTCAGGAAATTCATCCTTAAAATTCTATTCCTCTAGAACCACTCTTGGTACCAAAGTCTGAATTAGTCAGGATACCCCAAGGCCCAGTCAAGTTGACATATAAAATTAACCATCACATAACCGTAAAGCAAAAGCTTGATAAATTCAACCACATTAAAATTAAGAACTTCTGCTCATGAAAAGATACCATAAACAATTTGAAAACCAAACCAGAAATTAAGAAAGGATGATTGCAACATAAGTGACACATAAGGATAACTGTCCAGAATATGTAAACAACTCCTATGAATCAATCTCACTTATAATCAAAGAAATGAAAGGAAAACCAAAAAGAGATAGCATTTCACGCAAGGGATTGGTAAAACAATACCAAGAATTGGTAAAGATATGAAGCAACTCTTACATACTCTAATGGGATAGTAAATTGCTATAATCACTTTAGAAAAGTGTTTCACATTATCTAGTAAAGCTGAATATGCATATATCCTATGACCTAGCAATTCTCTTAGGAATACATCCTAAAATCTTAGAGCAACTCTTGCTCTTGTGCAATAAGACCTGTACAGAAATATTCCGACAAATAATATTTATAACAGCTAAAATCTGGAAACAGCCCAAATGCCCATGAGCATTAAAATGGACACACCAATTATGGTGTGTATATTTAGTGGAATACTATATGTCAGCAACAATAAACTATAGCTACATGCAATGCCATTACATGGGGCATTGAGTCACTGAAGAATATAGTAACAATAGTAATAATAATGATAATAGCTAATATTAAGTTATTATTACCAAATTTTTCTCTAACTGTCATATATAGAGGCATACCTCAGAGGTATTATGGGCTTCTTTACAGACCACTGCAATAAAGCAAATATTGCAAGAAAGTGAGTCAAATTAATTTTTTGGTTTCCAGTGTGTATAAAAGTGATATTTACACTCGACAGCAGTCTATTAAGTATGCAGTAGTCTTATGTCTAAAAAACAATGTACATACCTTCATTAGGGGTGTCTAGGTGGCTCAGTCAGTTAAGCATCCAACTCTTGGTTTCCACTTAAGTCATAATCTCATGGTTTGTGGGATTGAGCCCCTCACTGAGCTCTGCCCCGACAGCACAGAGCCTGCTAGCCTGCTGCTTGGGATTCTCTCTCTCTCTCTCTCTCTCTCTCTCTCTGTCTCTGCCCCTCCCCAACTCAGGTATGGATATGCTCACACTCTCTCTCGCTCTCTCTCTCAAAACAAATCAACTTAAAAAATATATATTTTACTGCAGGGCACCTGAGTGGCTCAGTTGGTTAACCATCTGACTCTTGATTTTGGCTCAGGTTATGATCTCATGGTTGTGAGATCAAGCCCCAAGTCGGGGTCTGTGCTGGGCATGGAGTCTGCCTAAGATTCTCTTTCCCTCTCTCTCTCTCTCTCTCTCTCTCTCTCTTTCTTCCTTCCTCTGCCCCTCCCTTACTCTCTCTCTCTCAAAAAAAAAACCTTTTTAATAAATTTTTTAAAATACTTTATTAAAAAATGCTGATAATCATCTGAAGTTTCAGTGACTTGTAATGTTTTTCCTGATGGAGGGTCTTGCTTCCATGTTGATTATGACTGACTGATCAGGGTAGTGGTTGCTGAAGGCTGAGGTGGCTGTGGCAACTTATTAAAATTAGACAACAATGAAGTTTGCCACATTGATTGACTCTTCTTTTCACAAATAATTTCTCTGTAGCATGCGATGCTGTTTGATAACATTTTACCCACATTAGAACTTCTTTCCAATTTGGGGTTAATCCTCTCAATCCCTGCTGTGTTTCATCAACTAAGTTTATGTAATATTCTAAATCCTTTGCTGTCACTTCAACAATCTTCACAGCATCTTCACCAGGAATAGATTCCATGTCAAGAAAACACGTTCTTTGCCCATCCATAAGAAGCAACTCCTAATCCAATCAAGCTTGATCATGAGATCAGAGCAATTTAGGCATATCTTCAGGCTCCACTTCTAATTCTAGTTCTCTTGCTATTTCCACCACATCTACAGTTACTTCCTCCTCTGAAGTTTGCAATCCCTGTAAGTCATCTGTGAAGGTTGGAATCCACTTCTTCCAAATTCCGGCTCATGTTGATATTTTGACCTCTTTCATGAATCATGAACGTTCTTAATGACATTCAGAATCATGCATCCTTTCCAGAAATTTTTCAATTTCCTTTGTCAAGATCCATCAGAGGAATCAACTATCTATGGCAGCCACAGCCTTATAAAATGTATATCTGAAATAATATTTGAAAATAAAAGTAACTTCTTGATCCATGGGCAGCAGAATGGATATTGTCTTAACAGGCATGAAACAACATCTTGGGTTTACCAAGTGCATTGTCAATGACCAGTAATATTGTGAAAGGAATCTTTTTTTTTCTGAGCAGTAGGTCTCAACAGTGGGCTTAAAATATTCAGTAAACATGCTGTGAACAGATGTGCTTATCATCCAAGCTTTGCTATTCCACTGATAGAACACAGGCAGAGGATATAGCATACTTCCTAAGAGCTCTAGGATTTGGGGAATGGTAAATGAGTATTGGCTTCAACTTAAAGTCACTACCTGCATTAGTGACTGTTATTACCCATGACAAGAGAGTCAACTTGTCTTTTAAAGCTTTGAAACCAGGGATTGACTTTCTCTCCAGCTATGAAAGTCCTAGATGGCATCTTCCTCCAATAAAAGGTTGTTTTGTCTACATTGAAAATCTGTTATTTAGGGGAGCCACCTACATTAATGGTCTATGCTAGATCTTCTGGATGGCTTGCTGGTGCTTTTTGCACCTGCTGCATCACCCTGCACTTTTGTGTTATGGAGACAGCTTCTTTCCTTAAACCCCATGAACCAACTTCTGCTATGTTCCAACTTTTCATAACTTGGTTAACTGGTCCAAGAGGCCTAGCTTCCAGCCTATCTCAACTTTCAACAGCCTTCCTGACTAAGCTTAATCATTTCTGGCTTTTGATTTAAAGCCAGATGTGTGACTTTAATGTGTGACTCTTCCTTTCACTTGAACTCTTAGAGGCCATTATAGGATACCTAACTGGCCTAATTTCAATATTGTTGTGTCTCAGGGTATAGGGAGGCCTGAGGAAAAGGACAGAGAATAGGGAATAGCCAGTCAGTGGAGCAGTCAAAATACATACAACATTTATCAATTAAGTTTGCCACTTTATTTGGGCACAGTTCTTGGCACTCCAAAACTATTATAATGGTAACATCAAAGATCATTGATCATGGATCACCATACCAAATATAATAATAATGACAAAATTTGAAATATTGCTAGAATTACCAAAATGTGACACAGGAGACACAAAGTGAGCAAATGTCATTGGAAAAATGGTAACAAAAGAGTTGCTCAATACAGGGTTGCCCCAAACCTTCAACTTATACAAAATGCAGTATCTGTGAAGCACAATAATGTGAAGTACATTAAAACAAGGTAAACCATTAGAGACTCTTAAAAACTGAGAATAAACTGAGGGTTGTTGGGGGCTGGGAGGGAGGGGAAAGTGGATGATGGGCATTGAGGAGGGCACCTGTTGGGATGAGCACTGGGTGTTGTATGGAAACCAATTTGACAATAAATTTCATATTAAAAAATAATAAAAAATAAAAAATAAAAAAATAAAACAAGGTATATCTGTATAATTTAACTCCAAGAATGCTGTGAGCTACTTACAATTATTGTTCTCATTTTATAGTTGAGGAAATTGCAATCAGAGGGATGAAGTAACTTGCCCGAGTTGACCGAGCTACCCAGTGAGGTGGTGAAGCAGGATTTCAAGCTTAGAGAATATGAATACAGTTCATTGAATGTAGTTAGGTATGCTCAAAAATTGACATTACTAAGCACTGTATTTGGGGATACACATATGTATGTCTATTACGTGGGGAAATACATAGGAATGATTCACATTTCAGTAGAAGCAGGGATATTTTGATGATTTCAAAATTACTAGAATTCTTTCATTTCTTAAATTGAGTGATGGGTATATGGTTGTTCACTTTATTGTAATTCTTTATACCTATATATATTATGTGTATACATACACATATGTGTGTGTGTGTGTGCACATGGGCACCTTCCGTGCTATGGTTGGGTATGCTTTCCTAATACTCATCTACTTTTATCTCAGATTTAAGCAAAGTTTTTCCTTAACACCTGTCTGAAATTCAAAGTCAGGAGGATAATCCTTTCTTATCACATCCCTTTCATACTAAAATGAATCAGAATTACCTTGTCCATAAATGGAGATGGAGAAGAAACAAAAAGAATAAAATATGGAAGGATTATTAGTTACTATTTTTGAACAATTATATTATCACAAAGAAAATGTGACAGAAGAGAAAAAAAATAGATAATGTAGGAGGAAAAGAGTAGAAGTGAAAGAGATGGAGATAAAATGTTATAGAAGAAAGGAAAAGGAAAGAAGGAGAAAGGGAAGATCAGCCAGTGTTTCTGGGAATGAATTTCATGGTTTACATATGAGAAGCTGAAAGGAATCCACTTTTTGCCTCTAGGCCCTTGTAAAAGATCAACTGATATTGCCTACTAAGAGTGGTCTGGTAGAATCCAATAATCCAGTGGTCTATAATAAATACTAAATGATCAATTTCTACATTAACTGTCATTAGCCATCATAGTCTCCATTCGTTTATACTTAAAGAACATATTTATTTGGCATATATGCAAAAAGAAAATTCAAAGAAATCAAGGAATGGATTTTCGTAGATGTTTATATTGACATCACCTTCAGCAAATAAATCAATCTCACACTGGTAGGGAGATAGAAATTACTGTGTTCCTAGCAAACATGTATTTGAACATCTTATTTCCCTAAAACTCTAGACACTGGAAAGAAGTATTCCTTGGACACCAACAAGCAAGTTTATAAATTATGATATTTCAGGCCCTGATTTATCACTGTATTGGCTATTTTTCAAGATAAAATAATAGAACCAAGAATCTATGAAAATTTTCAATCTTATGATAACCAAAAAATACAAATATAAACAACAACAATATTTCATTTTAATACATCTCATTCAAGCAGAGATTTTTTTTTTTATGTAACACCCGATTTTGTAAATAGTAAGAGGAAATGTGCCTTCTCACATAATAATGCTGGACAACAACTATAGGAAGCCTTAATGATATGTCTACTTTTGGTTTAATAATTTCATATTCAAGAATATGCCTTAAGGAAGTTATCATGAATATGTTGAAAGTTTTAGCTACAAAAGTATTTGTTTCAATGCTATTATAATAGTGGACAATGGAACAATGTAGTGGAAATATCCTGCTACATGGGATTAAGTGGTGGCACATTTATTAAGTGGAATGATACTCTTTTAATTTTTTTAAGTTTATTTATTTATTTTGAGAAAGAGAGCGAGAAAGCGAGTGGGGAACTGGCAGAGAAAGAGGGACACAGAGAGAATCCCAGGCAGGCTCTCCACTGTCAATGCAGAGCCCAATACAGTGACCCAAACCCACCAACTGCAAGATCATGACCTGAGCCAAAATTAAGAGTCAGATGCTTAACCACTAAGCCACTCAGGCACAGCTTTTTTAAATGATAGTAAAAAATAGAAAGTAACACCCAAAATTAAAATATGCTAAATGGAAAAATAAATATTTTTTTAAAATTCATACAAACAAGTCTATTGTCAGAAAGTGGGCTTAAAATAAAGGTTCGAAGAAATGAAGCAAGCAGGAAATGAGATTTGAAATATGGTTGACAAAGAAAACTGAAAGCCTCACCAAATGCCTAAGTCCAGTCTTAGTTGAATGGCTCAAAATAAAGTCTAACTTCTTTTTCCAAAACAATTTCTTAATGAAAGGTAAATCATGTTCCCATAAAATGAATACAAGTGAGTAATAAATGATTAATAATATTCAAATAACCTTGGGTCATTGATAATTGAAAGAGAAATTTAATGAGAATGCAGTTTGCATACTATCCCCTTGAGACCTTCTGAGCATGGCTGATGTAAAAGACTGAAATGATCAAATGATCAATGATGCCGAATCCCAAAGGGTGAGCAGAATCCTGGGATGGCCATAGCTCTGTAATCAGATGATCATTCATGAGAATGCCACTAGCTAATCTCCATAAGTGATGCATTAGTCCTGGGTGATTGATCTAGAACTTTGCTTGGGGTAATTCTAAATATTCATGCATTTTATTCAAAGGAAAAAAAAGTTTCTCTCACTTACTCCCTCATGGAAGTTTGCACGTTCTTTTCCATAGAAAACAGGGTTGGGATGGAAAGCCAACAGTATTCAGGATTGTCAACCCCTCTCACACAAGTGTAAAAAGAAAATTATCATGGACTAAGAAGGCAAAGATTTTCACTTCTGAAAGACAGAATTCTTGAAGAGGTGGTGTGTATTTAAAAAGACATTAAAGTCATGAAGAGCATGCATTTGTTGACCATAAACACAAACCACCAAATCCCAAAATACTAAAAATGTGCCAGAAAGGAGGTGGTTCTGGAACAACTTTACTAAACATATGGAATTAATTTCCCCCAATAAACAGTGTGAAACAAAAATTGAATAGTGTAGGAAGAGATTGGTTAGAGCTCTTTTGTCCATGGAGTTAATCTATTATAAAAAGAGCGTAGTAATATCAGCCCATGAAGAACATCAGAGCAGGAAACAGCCAACCTCCTCCCAAAACATATTCTTGTGTCACTGACAGTCACAAAGTAGATGCCCTGTAGTGCCATCTCTTGTGTTTTTACCTGCACTGGCAGAGCGCCTGGTACATGGTGAATACTCAATAGATGTATTTTCTCAATGACATTAAACACAATCTGCGTGTCCCAGCACCCTCTGAACCATAGTTGTTCTTCAGTCTGCTGTGTCATTCATTGCTCTTAGTGAGAAAAAAAACTGAAAGCCAAAGACCCTTATCAAAATTGCAATCCCCCAAACACTTCCCAAACCCTGTAATAACATAAAAGTCAGATACTTCTCCCTTTGAAGAAACATTTAAAAGGTCAATATAGAGTCAATTAAGTACTCCTGAGTTTCTGAAGAAAAGGTAGTAAAGTAATGTCAAATTCTAGTATTAAAGGGAAGCACATAGCAGGTGTTCAGTTAAGGTCACTCATTATTTGCATCTACTATTCTAATTCAAAAACTCCATTTAGCAAAGGATCCCATGCTCCTCCTTCATCCAGCAATTGTGTGATGAAGTTTGTAACTTACCAATCAGTCAGTTTAAAAAAAAAAAAAAAGATCTATGACAACTGTAAAGCTGTAACTTGAGTTCCATCTTATCTTTGGAGAAATAAAATTTTGAGAAAATAACCCCCCCTTCTTCTGTCTACCATCTTATATGAAAGGCACCCAAGAACATCCCTTGCAAGTATCCCAAGCAAGTTCAAAATGCATGACTACCTCTGCAAGGCTGCCAAAATCTGTCGACGAAAGGAGACAAACTGTTGTAAAAGGCACTTAACATGATGGCTTTAGCAGACGTGCCTGTAAAAAGTCTCAAGGTATTTCTCTCTTGCCCGTTCCAGAGATCTTTCAAGTCTTCCCCTGAACCATAAGGAATGTGCCATGTATTTTATCGCATTTCTTCACTGGCCTTTTGGAACCCACTCTTGCAGCTGCAGAGAATAACAAGAACCAAGGCCTTCTCAAGGTCCCTTGCTGTCATTTCATATATTAATCAAACAAGACTCCCTAAAGAAAATGTATCCTAGAAATCTAAACTCGCTGCCTCTGCAACATCCTCATCACTGCTGGGAAATAAGGTGAATCTAAGTCCTCAGAGCTAAATTCTACACAAGGGACAAAACTAACAAATCAAAGCAGAATTTTTACTTCCTGAAATGATGACTCAATGTAGGAGGACAAGAGGACTGAAAAGTGGATGGAAAAAAATATTTTCTCCCAATAACTCCCACCTATAATATCGTTTTCACTGTGAAAAAAAATCCAAGTCCACACAAAAATTAAAGAACAGCACAATGAACATTGGTATACCCCTTACCCATATACACCAACCATTAATCGTCTTGTTGCACCTGCTTTGTCTTTCCATACAGGTATATACAAATATTTGTTACTCCCAAGCCATCCAAGAGTAGGTTGTGAACAAGACACTTCACCCCCGAATACTTTAGTGCATATCTCCCACAAGCAAGGTATTATCCCACAAACCTGACATCGTTACCAGGCCTTCAAAAAACTGAATTTAATAAGATAATCTGATGTCTAAGCCAGACTCAGATTGTCTCCAAAAATGTCTTTCATAGCCTTTTTTTAAAACGTTCAGAATCTAATCAAACCGACATTACATTTTGGATCTCCTATCTTTGTAGTCTCCCATGAGTGCCCTCTGTTGTTCATGGTCCGTTAGTGAGTACAGACCAGTTGCTCCACAGAACGTCCCACCTTCTGTTTGTGATCGTGTTGTGTTGTTTCCGTCTGTGTCTGACAGTTTCCTCATGATTAGATTTAGACAAACATGTCCGGCAAGAACCCCATGTAAGTGATGCTGGATATCTCCCACTGTATCATGTTTGGAGGCAGCTAATGTCAGGCTGGCCACTGTTGCAATGCCGAGCTCAACTATCTGATACAGTGGTCACTGCCAGACCTCTCCTTTGTAAAGACCTATTTTTTCCCCACTGTAATTAGTAAGAGTGTGTGTGTGTGGTGTTTGCACCATGTGAATACTCTACCCCTCAATAACCAGGCACCCAATGATTTTGGTATTCAGTGATGTTCCTCTCTGAAATCAATTACTACCCTGGGAAAACAGAGATTGTCATTCTTCCTGCACTTTTTTAGCTGGCACTCTGCTTTGAAGAAGAGATGTTAGGGGTGCCTGGGTGGCCAGTCAGTTAAGCATTTGACTCCTGATTTCAACTCAGGTCATGATCTTGTGGTTCATGATATCAAGTACCATGTCCAGCCCCATGTTGGGCTCTGTGCTGTCAGCATGGAGCTTGCTTGGGATTCTCATTCTCTCTCTCTCTCTCTCCCAAAAGTAAATAAACATTTAAAAACAAAAAAGAAGAGATTTTATTTTCTCTCATTTTCTCTCTCTTTCTAATATTATGGAATCAAGGAATTTTGATATTTTTGTTAGGCTTCATTGTCGCTATTGTTGTTTTTTAAACTCATATTACTCCAAATTTGGTTAATAAATTCTTTTCCAGTCAGCTCATGGATTTGTTGACATGTCTCCATCATTTTATGATCATTTTCATGCTTTGTGGCCAATAAGATATTCCAGGTTAGACTCAGACTTTTCCTACCCCAGGCCTGGAACTGGCCATTTCTCCAAGGAACCCTCATTCATTTTGCTGGATAATGGGCACTAGATGTGCTCACGCTGAAAAGGTGTCCAGTCCGAACTGAGAGCACAAGAGATAGAATTCTGCTAGGATGTCAAGCAATTTCAAATTTGGAAAAAGGTAATGATTCTGGCCCAAATTTCTGAAGAAACAAAATTAACAATGAATTTTCACTCCTAACATGTTTAATGTGCCCAATGTTTAGGACTGTAGGTGCCCAATAACTGAAAATTATTCTTGTTAATAAAAAGAAGCGTCAATAATATGAATCCATGAAGTTATATCAGATACTGATGCCAATTACATAGATTGTATCTTGACAGTAACTTTATCATCCAAGCTATATTTTCCTCAAACCCATTATAAAGTTAACTTGCCTTTTTGGAGTTCACAGTGACCAATATGAAGCCAAATGTTCCAGAACCTTATCAAGATATAAGGACAACCACCTCAAGTTGAATATCTTCTTTTTTTTAAATTTTTTAGTGTTTATTTTTATTTTTGAGAGAGAGAGAGAGAGACAGAGTGTGAGCCAGGGAGGAGCAGAGAAAGAGGGAGACACAGAATCTGAAGCAGTCTCCAGGTACTGAACTGTCAGCATAGAGCCTGATGTGGGGCTCGAACTCACAAACCATGAGATCATGACCTGATCCAAAGTCAGACACTTAACCAACTGAGCCACACAGGGACCCCTCAAGTTGAATATCTTCTGAAGGTAATTTTCAAATGAGTAATCCACTTCTCTCTTGCTTCACCTGTATTTGTATTGCTACTACCCTAACTTAGCTGCTCACTACCTCTCATTTGGACTTTAACATACCTCCTGGAATGTCCCTATTTTTAGGATTCACACGTTGAAATATTTGGAAGAGAGGAGTCATGATGCCTGAAACTCTTCTTCAAATTGTTTAGGGGTAAAAATACATAAAACAAATATGGCAAAGTGTTAACAATTCATTCTAGGGGCTGGGTGTACAGGTTTTCACTGTACTAGTCTCTCAACTATCCTGTGTTTGGAAATTTTCACAGTAAATTAGAACAAATGACTCCATGATGGATTTAACCTTTTCATACTCTAAGTCTTTGCAAGGCCATCAGCACTGTCTTCTTTATTTTTCTGATTGGACTATAGCTGACACACAATGTTACATTAGTTTCAGATGGACAACGGACATTGTGATGCAACTTTCTGCTGTGTTGCCCACAACTACAGATCTCTCACCATACAACCCTATTACAATATCATTGACCATATTCCTTTTGGTGTCTTCTTTGAACCTAATGGTGAGCATGTCGGTCCCCTGCTCAAAACTTTCAAAAGCTCCCATTCACCTCACTGCCCTGGAGGTGCTATGCTTACACTAATTAAAAACAGACCTGCATCCAGACCACTTGGGTTCAAGTCCTGGAATTACTACTTACTAGCTTGTAACATGTATCTTAATCTCCTTGTGCCTCCATGTCCAGGTATATGAAATGAGGACAATAATTGTGCCAACCTCACAAAGTGTTATAAAGATGAAATGAGCCAACATATGCAGCACACATAAATCAGTGCTAGCAGATGCTACACTGTATCCGTGTTAACTCTGTAAACCCAGGGTACTTCTTTCCATATTTTTTAAGGGAATCTCAGGGCACCTGGGTGGCTCAGTCTTTTAAACATCTGACTCTTGATTTCAGCTTAGGTCATGATCTCAAAGTTTGTGAGTTCAAGCCCTGCATGGGGCTGACAGTGCAGAGCCTGCTTGGGATTCTCTCTTTCTCCTCTCTCTGCCCCTCCCCTGTGCATGCTCTCTCTCTCTCTCAAAATTAAAAAATAAACTTAAAAAAAGATTAAAAAAGTAAAAAAAAAGGATTCTCTGGTCAAAAGCCTTTAGAAAATGCCAGATGAAGTGAAACAAGCAGGAACCTCACTCGATTATTGAATATTCTAATGTCCACAGTGAATCTTCCCACTCAGTGCATCTCATGGGACTGATACTTCGCAGATCTGACAGGGGAAACTGCTGACCTAGAGAATAAAATCTAATCTCCTTCACTCCATTTTAAAGGGCTTTCATAACAACGCCCTGCTCACCTGTCAACTTCTCATTCTCCTGCTTTCACACACTCTGCTCTTGGCCAAACTTTAAACCTTGCTGCTTCCCCACATACCCTTCATACCCCCACAAGCAATTTGCTTTCTGCCTGCAGGGATTTCCCCCCATCTCCACCCGTGAAACCAGTTCAGATGGTTCCACCTCTACAAAAACCACCAAGATGCTCCCAGGTAGAATTAATTTTCCTACTCTTGCCCCCCCCTTGAGTATTTTGTTCAAAATTTTATGAAAATACATGGCATTTTGCCTTATGTCATGGGGATTTTTGCTTTTTTTTTCTGAAATAATTTATTTGGGTTATTTGTAATAACATAAGAAGAAAACATTTTACAACATTCAAGTTGTAAAATCAGTGCTTCCCTAAAAGCACTGTTTCATTCCTTGTGACACAGACCAGCAGTATCACATTATGTGGTGAACACGCCTGCCTTTGTACGAAATTATAAATGCCTAGAGAGTACAATTACGTCTTGTCCATTTTTCTACCTCTCATAATAGCTAACAAAGTTCAGTAAACGTAGTACATGCTAAATAACTCTGTGGGGAGTTATTCACTGTACATGAATCTGTCTCATGACACAGATTCAGAATTTGATTTGACTTAATTCAGAACAAGGGGGAAAAGAGAAGGATGAGGTAGCTTCAGAAGTAATAGATATATTGGGGCACCTGGGTGGCTCAGTTGGTTGGGCGTCCAACTTCGACTCAGGTCATGATCTCACAGTCCCTGAGTTCGAGCCCCGCGTCAGGCTCTGTGCTGACAGCTCAGGGCCTGTAGCCTGCTTTGGATTCTGTGTCTCCCTCTCTCTGACCCTCCCCTGTTCATGTTCTGTCTCTGTCTCAAAAATAAATAAACATTAAAAAAATTGTAAAAAAAAAAAAAAAAAAAAGAAGAAGTAATAGATATATTGAAAACTTAATTGTGTTCTCTCTATTTGAAGATCCTTCATCTTGAACAATTTAAATTCTGAGAGCCTTTTCTACTTTCCTTTTCAGTACCACAAACTAAATGAAGACAAGAGTTTGGTAAACTGAACGTTGTTATTTCGTTTTAGTAATTGGCAATAGGCAAGACGCAGGAGTCAGAACTTACCAGGGAAAGAGTCGATGTCATTCGGGCAGGAGCTCAGCCCCTGGTTGGCATGAATTCCAGTGGGAAATGGTAACAAGATATGTTCAGATTCTGACCATCTGGAACTATAGGAAGCTTCTAAATTTGATTTGTGTTGGAGAGACTGTGGTCAAGAAAGGAACATGCGCACAGTGCTTTGGATGTACTCCAAAATGTGGCCTTTTTGGACCCCAAAAGCTGTATGTCTAGAAGAAAAACGTGAGCACTGTTCCCCTTTGCCCTAGAACTGTTGCCTAGAAACCTGTCTGGAGAACGCACAGAGTTAACCAACAAGTATCTACCCAGAATTTCTCATCTCACAAGCAATAAACCATTTGACATTTTAGCTTTACATTAGAACCAAGATACTCTACCAAAAGAAACAGTGCCTCTGTAAGTTCTGTAGCCTTTCAGCAGTGGGAGGGCAGCTGAAACCAAGAAAACAGCTAAATAGTGTACAGACATTTCACTCCCACGTGGTAGGAACATCAGCATAGCCTACTTTAAGTCAGTTTCCAGCAATGCCTGGGAGGGCTCAAAGAGGTGGCTTTTGGCTAGTGTCAGAAAGGAGCTAATAGCATTTGTAGAAAATAATAATATACAAGTCCAATGGAGCTATGTAGATTGCATCCCAAGCCAATCTTTCCAAAAAATAGTAATATGAAAAGAGGTCCTCTTGTCCTTACTCAGTACCACCACGGTATGCAAATAACCGGACTGGGTCTATGAGAGAGGTACAGAAGGAAGGATCTAGCTCAACTTTGCCAGCCATTGCTGAGCTCATCTCAATGGTTCTGGCCAAATAGTGTCTCATCAGCCAAGTTCTCAGATCTTGGAGATCTGAGAGGTTTGGCTGTGTTTATAAATTGGTGGATATGACAGAATTGCCCAGGCTTCAAAATCTGTATGGAAACAAATATGAAAACATAATTACCTTGTTTTCTGCAGCAACAACAACAACAACAACAACAAAGTAATGGAAAAAAAAAAAAAAAGCAGTGCATCTGTCTATAACAGCATTTGAAATAACAGGCCTGTTCTTCATGTGGTTTTCTTCTTCCTGCTTCTCAAAGGTGAATTATTGTGTTAAAGCCTTGAATTCTGAGCAATAGACCTCAGGTGTGATCTGCCCAAAGCAATAGCCTCTGTATGGGGAGAAGCTGGGAGAGCGGTTTGAGGAACTCGAAAGATGACAACTTCTTTCACATCCTGGATTCACTGCTCACTAGCTTTGCACCCTTAGTAAAGACTCCAAGCCTCAGTTTCCTGATCTGTAAAACAGGGTAAGTTCTACTCCTGCCCAGGATGGTAAAGATAAAGTAAGATAATACACATACCTCACTGTAATGATAAGTGTCTAATAAATGTCTGCCATTATTTTTTAGTCTATTTGAGAGTCTAGGTTAAACCATGATAAATAGCGATTTTACTATCCAATATGGTCTATTTTTCTCAACCAGAAATATAGCTGACTGCTTCTGTATTCTCCATCTTAAAAACAAATTCCATGGTGATTCACAGGGTTAAAAACTGTAATTACCTACTATTATTGAAGTCTTGCTATGTTCCAAGCACTTTGAATAACTTACCATGTTCTCATTTGATCCTCAGGGCAAAGCTAGCTTTATGTGTGTTCTACTAAGACAGAAACTAAAGCACAAAAAGTTGAAACAACCTGCTTAAAGTTGCAGATTGTCAAGGGGCAGCCCTGGTCTCAACCCCAAGCCGGCTGGCACAAGGGCCCATGCTCTCAGCAACTGTTGCCTCCCTGGCTACCTGCTGTGACGGCCACACACTAAGTTCCCAGAATGCTCTTGTTCCCAATGAGAGAGACAACGTATGCTGTCACCACTTGGTAACAACCGCTGTGAGGACTCGAGTACTTCAACAACAGGCATCCCAAAGTCATTTTCAATGATAAAGATCACACCGCATTTTTAGATGAGATGTTTTAGAAACTATCAGGAAATCTTCTAGGCTTCCACCTACTTTAATACCGCATTTGAAAGTTCGTAAGGGGCGCCTGGGTGGCTCGGTCGGTTAAGTGTCCGACTTCAGCTCAGGTCATGATCTCATAGTCCCTGGGTTCAAGCCCTGCATCGGGCTCTGTGCTGACAGCTCAGAGCTTGGAGCCTGCTTTGGATTCTGTGTCTCCCTCTCTCTCTCTGCCACTCCCCCACTCATGCTCTGTCTCTCTCTGTCTCTCAAAAGTGAATAAATGTTAAAAATATTTTTTTTAGAAAGTTCATAGAACTATTAAAAGAAAGCTACCTTCTTAGCCCAAGAATCTTGTCTGGCATTTAATAAAGAATCTCCATGATTAATAGGACTGTTCCTCCATTTTTCACTGCATCAACAAATTAGTGGATCAGTGACACCACTGAGGCGAGTGAGTTCTTCCTCCCACTCTCCAACCAGCTTACTTGCTCATCCTTCAGATCCCTGCTGGAAAGGCACTTCTTCAGAGAAGACTTCACACACCCCCGCCTAAGCCACTCATTCGTTGAACAGATCTTGTGGCTGTCAATATCATCAAAAGTCAATTCCCGAATGTGTACCTCCAACCCAGAGCAAATGAAACCAAATATTCACCTCCGGATGACTCCCAGACACTCTAGCTTGACACACCCTAAACTGAACTCCTGGTCTCTGTCCCAAAACCTGCTCCTCTCTCAGCTTTCTCTGTCTCAACTGATAGCTCCTCACCCCTTCAGTTGGTGTGGCGAAATGCCTGACAGTCATCCATGACTCCTGTCTTTGTCTCTTTAAGTCCCATTCAATCTATCAGGAAATCTTGTTGGCTCTACCTTCAAAATCTAGCCTGAATGCAACCACTTCTTAATACCCTTACTACTACCAATCAGGTCCAAGCTACTATTATCTTCTCCTAGACGGTTGGTCTCCTGCCTTTTTTTTTTTTTTAACACAACAGGCAGAATGATCTTCTTATAAATAAGATGGTGTCTAACCTTTGCTAAAAATCTTCCATTTCTCCCTGGCTCAGTCTAAGTCAATGTTACAATGGCCTACAGGACCATATATGATCTTCTGTTCCTTACCTCTGACCAAGTCCTCTAAACCACTATACATTCCCTTCCAGCCATGTTAGCCTCAGTGCAGTTCCTTGAATTCACCAGATATCTTCCTGCCCCAGGGCCTTTGCACTTGCCACTCTCTGCTTACAGCTCTTTCTCTCATTTTCTTTTAATCTTTCAGCATATATTGCCCTCCCAGTAAGGGTCTCTATGACTGTAGTATCAAAAGTGCAGATTCCTTCTTAGTGCTGTTTCTTTCACTTCCTGGCTGTGTATTTCTCAATACCACTTACCTTCCAGTATATATAAAGTTATTTTGTTTGTTTTCTATGTTCCTCAACAACAACAAAAACCATTTGCCAAATGGACAGGAATCTTTTTCTGTTTAGTTCACTAATGAATCCCTAGCACATAGAACAGTGCCAGGCACAGAGTAAGCAGTCAACACGTTATTTGTTGAATGAATAAAATCAGACCACCCATTATATGATCACTTAGCATTGCATTTTTGTAAACTTTTTTTATAAATTATAATTGCTTTTGTTAATTGTGAGCTTATTTACTTAAGCTCTCTTCTAGATTTTGAGTAACATGAGGTCTGAGACTGTCTTTTCATCCCCAACAATTAAGAGGCTTCCCATTACTTAGTAGATGCTTACTAATATTTGTTGAATTAATGAATTGGACTAGGCAACAGTTAGCATTAGGTTCTGTGCAGGCTCCACACTCCTGACAGTATTACAAACAGATCACTGGCTCAAAGAAGTGCCCTGATGAGACAATAGAGGGTTTCTATGTATGTTAGGAAGAGACCAAACACTTAGATGAGAACCCAGTAGGTGCCAAGGTACCTAAGACAAGTATGCTGATGGTTACACCTAAGTACAGTTGAGCAGTGTTGCTTACATGTTGGGTTCAGTGTGGGTTTTTTTTTCTTTTTCCTGTTGTAATGACAAAAACAGTTTCATCTTTCTCAAAGGCTTATCTCTGGTAGTTATCAAAACTTCTCCTGACAATAAGAAAAAAAAAAAATGTTACCCTTGGGGGCACCTGGGTGGCTCAGTCATTTAAGTGTCCAACTTCAGCTCAGGTCGCAGTTCGTGAGTTCGAGTCCCACATTGGGCTCTGTGCTGACAGCTCAGAGCCTGAGCCTGCTTTGGATTCTGTGTCTCCCTCTCTCTGTCCCACCCCCACTGAAGCTGTGTCTCTCTCTCTCAAAAATAAATAAAGATTTTAAAAAGTTTAAAAAAAAAAAGAGAGGAGGAGCCAAGATGGTGGAACAGCATGGAAGTTTTTTATGTGTCTCACGTCCATGAAATACAGCCAGACCAACATTAAACCATCCTACACACCTAGAAAACTGATTGGAGGATTAACACAACAATCTGCACAACCTGAACCACAGAATTCAGCAGGTTCACGACACGAAGAGCTGAACTTGGGGAGTTAGAAGCCGTGAAAAGTAGGGAACCGCTTTTGCAGGTGGAGAGAGGGCGGAGACTGAGGAGGGGGGAGCATACAGGAAAAGCACCCTTCCCCAAAAGCAGCTGGAGAGAAAGTGGAAAATTGGAAACAGCCGCAGGGACTAAACTAAAAAGGGACAAAGGAGAAAGGAGAGGGTTGAAATTCCATTAAGACTGTAAACAAAGGGAGCGCAAAGGCTGCAACTCTGCAGCTCGATACCTGACGGTGCTCTGGTGGGAAGGGCGAATCCTCAGGAACAGAGTGGGGTCCGGGAGGTCCTCGGACCACATGGAGAAAAGCGGTTCCACTGCTGGAAGGACATTTGGTAGAGACTGTTGAGGCCACCTGGTCCCAGCGGATCCCAGAAGGCGGCCACATTCGCTGGTGCTGGAACAGGGTCATTAAGGGTGAAGCCTGGTGCCAGATGTGTGTTATGATTTTCCATAATCCCTGAAAAGCTGCCGCTACACTATCTCGCAAAATTTTTCTGGAGCGGGCTGGCACCTGGCCGCAGTTTCAGGGCACCAACAGCAGCAGGGTCCAGCAAGCGTCCCTGGGTGCAGCTGACATTCGGCCATTGCTCATTCGGCCATTGCTCCACGAGACCCTCCCACAGAGGGGCTGAACCGGTCAAAGCCACAGTCCCTCAGAAGTAAGGGGCCGGGGAAAACAGTCGCATCTGAGACAAAACTCGGGAGAGAGGTACTGCCTGGGGCTTGGGCACGGACAGTGAAGAAGTGGGGAGCGGACAAAAGCTAAAGACAGAGGACAGGTGAGCAATTGCTGATCCAAGAGAACAGTTCCCATACTAGACTGCGTACCTGGGTGACGCCATTTTTCCCAATTCCGCGCATCCGCATGCACACCAATGAGGGCTACAACAATCCACCCCAGTAGGCTAGCAGCGCCATCTAGTGGAGAACAGAGACATTACACTGAGCCCCGCCCAACTGGGCCAACCTGGCTCTTCAAGAATACAAGTCTCATCGCATACTTAGTTTATGGACTATAAAGCACTTCATAGTCTGACTTCTAGAGGAAAACGAAGTAATTTCAGTCCTTTCTCAATCTGTTAGCAGGTCCATCTATTCAATTTTGTTTCTTTTTTTTTCTCTTTTACACTATTCTTTTTCTTAAATACAGAAAGAGAAAAAATTCATTTTTATGGCCAATTTTTATTAAAAATATTTTCTTTAATTTTTTACTATATTTTTTACTTTTGTGTAAATTTTTTCAAATCCTATCTTACTTCTATTATTCTATTTTAGTCTACATCAGTGTATTCACCTTTTAAAATTTTCAAATGATTTTCTTGTTTTCTTTTTTCTTTTTCTTTTTTCTTTTTTTCGTTTCTTTTCTTTTTCTTGAATGCACAAAGTGAAGAACTTCATTTTTACTTTCAATTTCTATTAAAAATATTTTTCTTTAAATTTTTTACTATATTTTTTGCTTTATGTAAATTTTTTTCAAATTCTGTTTTACTTCCATCATTTTATTTTAGCCTACTACAGTGTATTCACTTTTTCAAATTTTCAAATGATTTCTTTTTTCTTTTTTCTCTTTTTCATTTCTTTTCTTTTTCTTGAATACAGAAAGAGAAAACAGTCATTTTTATCTTTAATTTTTATTAAAAATATTTTTATTTATTTTTTCCTACTATATTTTTTACTTTTGTATAAGGTTTTTCAAATTCTATTTTACTCCCATCATCTCATTTTAGCCTACTTCAGTGTATTCACTTTTTTCAAATTCTCAAACAATTTCCTTTTTTCTCCCCCCCCTTTTTTCTCTAATCTGTCAAACCACTTTCAACACCCAAACCAAAAGACACCTAGGATCTAGCATCATTTATTAGATTTGTGTGTGTGTGTGTGTGTGTATGTGTTTAATTTTTTATTTTATTTTTTTAATTAGGTTTTTTTAATTTTAATTTTTCTACCTCACTAATTCCTTTTTTCCCTTCAAAATCACAAAATGAAGGAATTCACCCCAAAGGAAAAAGCATGAAGAAACAACAGGCAGGGATTTAACCAACACAGATACAAGCAAGATGTCTGAACCAGAATTTAAAATCACGATAAGAATACTAGCTGGAGTCGAAAATAGATTAGAATCCCTTTCTGCAGAGATAAAAGAAGTAAAAAATAGAATGAAATTAAAAATGTTATAACTGACCTGCAATCATGGATGGATGCAGCCGCGGCAAGGATGGATGAGGCAGAACAGAGAATCAGTGATATAGAGGACAAACTTATAGAGAATAATGAGGCAGAAAAAAAGAGGGAGATGAAGGCAAAGAGCATGATTTAAGAATTAGAGAAATCAGTCACTCATTAAAAAGGAACAACATCTGAATCATAGGGGTCCCAGAAGAGGAAGAGAGAGAAATAGGGGTAGAAGGGTTATGTGAGCAAATCATAGCAGAAACCTTTCCTAACCTGGGGAAAGACACAGACACCAAAATTCAGGAAGCACAGAGGACCCCCAGTAGTCTCAACAAAAACCGACCATCAACAAGGCATATCATCGTCAAGTTCACAAAATACTCAGGCAAGGAGAGAATCATGAAAGCAGCAAGGGAAAAAAAGTCCCTAACCTACAAGGGAAGACAGATCAGGTTTGCAGCAGACCTATCCACAGAAACTTGGCATGTCAGAAAGGAGTAGAAGGACATATTCAATGTACTGAACCAGGAAAATATGCAGCCAAGAATTCTGTATCCAGCAAGGCTGTCATTCAAAATAGAAGGAGAGATACATATTTTCCCAAACAAAAATTAAAGGAGTTTGTGACCACTAAACAAGCCCTGCAAGAAATTTTAAGGGGGACTCTCTGAGGGGAGAAAAGATGAATATATATATCAAAAGCAACAAAGATTAGAAAGGACCAGAGAACACCACCAGAAACTCCAACTCTACAAGCATCGCAATGGCAATAAATTTATAACTTTCAGTACTCACTCTAAATATCAATGGACTCAATGCTCCAATCAAAAGATATAGGGTAACAGAATGGATAAGAAAACAAGATCCATCTATATGCTGTTTACAAGAGACCCACTTTAGACCTAAAGACACCTTCAGATTGAAAATAAGGGGATGGAGATCCATCTATCATGCTAATGGTCAACAAAAGAAAGCCAGAGTAGCCATACTTATATCAGACAATGTAGACTTTAAAATAAAGACTGTATCATGAGATGCAGAAGGGCATTATATCATAATCAAAGTGTCTATCCACCAAGACCTAACAATTGTAAACATTTATGTGCCAAATGTGAGAGCACCCAAATATATAAATCAGTGAATCACAAACAAAGAAACTCATCGATAGTAATACCATAACAGTAGGAGATTCCAATACCCCACTCACAGCAATGGACAGATCATCTAATCAAAAAATCAACAAGGAAACAATGGCTTTCAATGACACACTGGACCAGATGGACTTAACAGATATATTCAGAACATTTCATCCTAAAGAAGCAGAATATACATTCTTCTCCAGTGCACATGGAACATTCTCCAGAACAGACCATATGCTGGGACACAAATTAGCCCTAAGTAAGTACAAAAAGATCGAGATCATACTGTGCATATTTTCAGACCACAGTGCTATGAAACTCAAAATCAACCACAAGAAAAAATTTGGAAAGGTAACAAATACTTGGAGACTAAAGAACATCCTACTAAAGAATGAATGCGCTAACCAAGCAGTTTAAGAGGAAATTTAAAAGTATATGGAAGTCAATGAAAATGATAACACCAAAACCCAAAACCTCTGGGACGCAGCAAAGGCAGTCATAAGAGGAAAGTATATAGCAATCCAGGCCTTCCTAAAGAAGGACGAGAGATCTCATATACACAACCTAACCTTATGCCTTAAGGAGCTGGAAAAATAACAGCAAATAAAAACCCAAACCAAGAGAAGACAGGAAATAATAAAAAGTAGAGCAGAAATTAATGCTGTCAAAACCAAAAAAACAGTAGAACAGATCAATGAAACCAGAAGCTGGTTCTTTGAAAGAATTAACAAAATTGATAAGTCGCTAGCCAGTTTGATCAAAAAGAAAAAGGAAAGAACTTAAATAAATAAAATCAAGAATGAAAGAGGAGAGATCACAGCCAAGACAGCAGAAATAAAAACAATTAGAGAATATTATGAGCAACTATATGCCAATAAAATGGGCAATCTGGGAGAAATGGACAAATTCCTAGAAACATATGCACTACCAAAACTGAAACAGGAAGAAACAGAAAATTTGAACAGACCCATGACCAGTAAGGAAATTGAAGTAGTACTCAAAAATCTACCAAAAAACAAGAGTCCAGGGCCAGATGGCTTTCCAGGGGAATTCTACCTAACATTTAAGGAAGAGTGAACACCTATTCTCTTGAAGCTGTTCCAAAAAATAGAAATGGAAGGAAAACTTCCAAACTCTTTCTATGAAGCCAGCATTACCTTCATTCCAAAACCAGACAGAGACCCCACTAAGAAGGAGAACTATAGACCAATTTCCCGGATGAACATGGATGCAAAAATCCTCAACAAGATATTAGCCAACTGGATCCAACAATACATTAAAAAATTTATTCACCATGACCAAGTGGGATTTATACCTGGGATGCAGGGCTGGTTCAATATCTACAAACAATTAACGTGATTCATCACATCAATAAAAGAAAGGACAAGAACCATATGATCCTCTCAATAGATGTAGAGAAAGCATTTGACAAAATACAGCATCCTTTCTTGATAAAAACCCTCAAGAAAGTAAGGATAGAAGGAGCATACCTCGAGATCATAAAAGCCATATATGAACAAACCAATGCTAATATCATCCTCAATGGGGAAAAACTGAGAGCTTTCCCCCTAAGGTCAGGAACAAGACAAGGATGTCCACTCTCGCCACTGTTCTTCAACACAGTATTGGAAGCCTTAGCGTCTGCAATCAGACAACACAAAGAAATAAAAGGCATCCAAATCGGCCAGGAGGAGGTGAAATTTTCACTCTTCCCAGATGACATAATACTCTATAAGGAAAACCCTGAAGATTCCACCAAAATGCTGCTAAAATTGATTTTTTAATTCAGCAAAGTTACAGTATATAAAATCAACTCACAGAAATTGGTTGCATTCCTATACACCAACAATGAAGAGAAAGAAAGAGAAATCAAGGAATTTATCCCATTTATAGTTGCACAAAAAAAACATAAAATACCTAGGAATAAATCTAATCGAAGAGGTGAAAAATCTATACGCTGAAAACTATAGAAAGCTTATGAAAGAAATTAAAGAAGACACCAAAAACTGGAAAAAGATTCCATGCTCCTGGATAGGAAGAACAAATATTGTTAACATGTCAATACTACCCAAAGCAATCTACATATTCAATGCAATCCCTATCAAAATAACACCAGCATTATTCACAGAGCTAGAACAAATAATCCTAAAATTTGTATGACACCAGAAAAGCCCCCGAATAGCCAAAGAGATCTTGAAAAAGAAAACCAAAGCAAGAGGCATCACATTCCCAGACTTCAAGCTATACTACAAAGCTGCAATCATCAAGACATGGTGCTGGCACAAGAGCAGACACATAGATCAATGGAATAGAATAGAGAACCCAGAAATGGACCCACAAACGTATGGCCAACTAATCTTTGACAAAGCAGGAGAGAATATCCAATGGAATAAAGACAGTCTCTTCAGCAAGTGGTGCTGGGAAAACTGGACAGCGACATGCAGAAGAATGAACCTGGACCACTTTCTTCCACCATACACAAAAATAAACTCAAAATGGATAAAAGACCTCGATGTTAAACAGGAAGCCATCAAAATCCTCGAGGAGAAAGCAGGCAAAAACCTCTTTGATCTTGGCCACAGCAACTTCTTAGCATGTCTCTGGCAAGGGAAACAAAAGTAAAAATGAACTACTGGGACCTCATCAAAATAAAAATCTTCTGCACAGCAAAGGAAACAATCAGCAAAACTAAAAGGCAACCGACAGAATGGGAGAAGATATTTGAAAATGACATATCAGATAAGGGTTAGTATCCAAAATCTATAAAGAACTTATCAAACTCAACACCCAAAAAACAAATAATCCAGTGAAGAAATGGGCAAAAGACATGAATAGACACTTCTCCAAAGAAGACATCCACATGGCCAACCGATGCATGAAAAAATGCTCAACATCACTCATCATCAGGGAAATACAAATGAAAACCATAATGAGATACCACCTTACACCTGTCAGAATGGCTCACATTAACAACTCAGGCAACAACAGATGTTGGCGAGGATGTGGAGAAAGGATCTCTTTTGCACTGTTTGTGGCAATGCAACCTGGTGCAGCCACTCTGGAAAACACTATGGAGGTCCCTCAAAAAACTAAAAATAGAACTACCCTACAACCCAGCAATTGCACTCCTAGGCATTTTTCCACGGGATACAAGTGTGCTGTTTTGAAGGGGCACATGCACCCCAATGTTTATAGCAGCACTATCAACAACAGCCAAAGTATGGAAAAAGCCCAAATGTCCACTGATGGATGAATGGATAAAGAAAATGTGGTACATATATACAATGGAGTATTACTCGGCAATCAAAAAGAATGAAATCTTGCCATTTGCAACTATGTGGATGGAACTGGAGGGTATTATGCTAAGTAAAATTAGTCAGAGAAAGACAAAAATCATATGACTTCATATGAGGACTTTAAGAGACAAAACAGATGAACATAAAGAAAGGGAAACAAAAATAATTTAAAAACAGGGAGGGTGACAAAACAGATGAGACTCATAAATATGGAAAACAACCTGAGGGTTACTGGAGGGGTTTTGGGAGGGGGTATGGGCTAAATGGGTAAGGGGCACTAAGGAATCTACTCCTGAAATCATTGTTGCACTATATTCTAACTAATTTTTAAAATAAAATAAAATAAAAATAAAAAATTAAAAAAGTTAATAGAAAAAGAGGAATGTTACAAGATTATTTCAGGCTATTCCAAATAGAAAAACCAAGTTACATACCTGAACTGTCTGAGGGCTAAAAGAAGAGAAAGAAAACAATTTTTCACTCTTAAGGGTAACCTGCTTTTTCAGTTTTATTTAAAAAAAAAATAACCCATATGTATGTTTTCTTTTTCACTTCTTTTGCACAATTACCTCTCTTGAAAATTTTCTATAAACTATCATAGCATGAAAACACATTAAACTTGAAGTTAGAAGAATGGATTGTTACTAGTTTTTTCATTGGTATTATACTGCCATCTAGTGACCACAAAATTTATGACTCATCTGTGCAACTGAAAGGCCAGTAAGGGCTGCCCAAGGCAAATCAGCAAGTAGCTGATGCAGCTTGTCAAAGTCCCCTTCCATTAGATGTCACTTCCCGGACAACTCACTGTATCAAAGTGCCCCTCCAGACTGATGCTTGCTGCTGACATGTCCCAGCATGAAAATGATTTTTTTATATTTATTCTCTTCTGTGTATCAAATAGGCAACATTTACATGCTGAATAAATCACTTTAATTGGACTCATGAAGGAAATGCCCTATTGCATCTATTAATGTCTCTTTCACTTCTCCTTCATAGCAATCAGGAAATGTTTCGGATCAGGTGGACCTCAAACATTTGCCTAACCATTTCAATATGGAGAAACTAGGAGACCATTGTGGTAAGAGACAGGCATACGGCAGCCAATGCATCTAGATGTATGTGAACACAAATATTTCTGCATCTATTCTGGCAGTGACTGTAACCATAGAATGCCTAAACTATATAAAACTATTTATCTTCTCAGGGTGCCTGGGTGGCTCAATCAGTTAAGCAGCCAACTCTTGGTTTCGGCTCAGAGCATGATCTCATGGTTCGTAGATTATTATAAATTTTATAGAGAACTATTCTCTATCTGCCAAATAAGCCCAAGCTGCTGGTTTAATTGCTTTTCATTCCTCACCACACTTACTTTGTATAATAAAGGTGAATTGTTTGATCGGCTTCATCTTTTTCTCAATAGTTTTCCACATTCATTTCTAAAGGTATCATAGAAAAAAACATGTGACACAATGTAATCCAACTGGGATACATTGACTTACTTGATTTTCATATAAACAAAAAGGGATTGGTGTGTACTTGTAAGATCATCTTGTCTGGCGAACATCTGGCATGAATATATCTAGAAAATAAGGAGGCATCCAACTTTAATCCTCCAAGGAAAAACTCTCCAGAAAAATGGAAGCACATTTTACAAGATGGAACAGAGAATAGTGGTGCAAGCCTTATAATCTAGCAATCTATTGCCATCAAAGAAGCAAGGACTTCTCATGTTTACTCAAGGGAATGAAATGCATGTTTCTCATGAAAAGGATCATCAGAATTAGAGATACTACATTCCATTCAGGCTGCTGTAACAAAATTCCATACACTGAGTAACTTATAAACAACAGACACTCATTTTTTTTTCACAGTTCTAGAGGCGGGGAAGCACAAGATCAAGATACCAGGAGATTGGGTGTCTGGTGGGAACCCACTTCCTGGTTGGGTGTCTGTCTTCTCACTGTGTCCTCACATGGCAGAAGGGACAAGGGACTTCTCTGGGGCCTCTTTTATGAGGGCACTAATCCCATTCATGAAGCCTCCACCCTTGTGACTTAATCACCTCTCAAAAGCCCCACTTAGTGGTACCATCACAGTGGGCATTAGGATTTAACATATAAATTCTGGGGACCAACATCCACTGTATAAGATATTTTCATAAGAAGGGACAGTGAGCAAAATGTTTATATAAATTCCAAAAGCAGAGACTAAATCTTTCTACTTAAAGAAATAACTCATTAATAAATAAGAAGTAATTAACTGATTTTATTTTGCCTTTTCTTGATAGAAAGTTTTAAAATAAAATTGATCTTAAGTATTTACTAAGCATATCATCATAAAATGATTAGCTTTCATACCCTTTTTCATAGTGTTTGAGGAGAACATAGGTTTTTAAAAATTTGTTGCCTCTTGCTATGACTAAAGCGGTAGGGAGATCTCTTCTACGTGCCTGCAATTTATGTTCTCACTTCAGAGCATCTTCTCTCCATCCATGGTGTGTCCTCTAATCATGGACCACCTCTAAAAGACCATCCCAAGCAAATGGCATTAACTACAGGAGCCCTTTCTCCCAATTCTATGCCAAGCATGTATATTTCACTACACACAGACATGCATAGAAGGAAAAGCACTAATCCCCCCGCCAAAAAAAACCAATTCATTATTCCAGATTAGCATTCTCCAAATAGTGCTATGGATGTTAACAGGCGTTAATGTGAAAAATGGGTACAAAATCAAATAAGTTTGGGAACAATTTTACAAAAAATTGGACAACCTAGAAGAAATGGATAAATTCCTAGAAATGCACAACCTACCAAGACTGAATCATGAAGAAATAGAAAATATGGGCAGACCAATGGCTAATAAGGAGACTGAATCAGTAATCAGAAACCTCCTAACAAGCAAAAGTCCATGAACAGATGGCTTCACAGATGAATTCCACCAAACATTTAAAGAATTAATGCCACTCCTTCTCAAACTCTTCCAAAAAATAGGAGAGGATGGAACACTTAAAAACTCATTGTCAAGGCCGACATTACCCTGATGCCAGACAAGGACACTACAAAAAAAGAAAACTAAATTATGGGCCAATATCCCTGACAAACATAGATTCAAAAATCCTCAACAACACAGTATTAGCAAACCAAATTCAGCAATACATTAAAAGGATCATACACCATGGTCAAGTGGGATTTATTCCAGGGATGCTGGAGTGGCTGGACATCCACAAATCAATTGATGTGATACACCACATTAACAAAATGAAACATAAAAATCATGATCATCTCAATAGATGCAGTAAAAGCATGGGACAAAAACAACAACAACAACAAAGATAAATAAGTGAGGCAATAGATGCGTTCATTAACTAGATGGGGGAATTCTCTCACAATGTATATGTATATCAAATCATCAATGATGTACACATTAAATATCTTACCTTTTCATTTGTCAATTATATTTTAATAAAGCTGAAAATGAAAAGGAGTAGGTAACTTTGGGATCCTTCACTGACTGCTAAATGGTGCGATGTGGTAAGGATTCAAGACAATCAGGACACTTTGAAATATAATACCATTAAGAATAAAATGGTAAATAGAATCAGAACAATCTTTTCAACCCATCCCTCAGATCACACACCCTCTCATTCCAAACTCTCCCCTTGTTACCTTCTACATCCTTACTTTGTCCTATTTTCTTCCCATCACCTATCACTGCCTCAAATGATATATGTTCCTTTTTAAATTTTCATTCTGTCCCCTCCGTCGTGTGGTCTCTAAAGCTTAGAAAAGTATCTGACATAGCACAAGCATTTAGTAAATAATAATTGAATTGCAAAAGGATGTTTTATTATAGATTTGAGCTGTCAGAAACAAAGTTATATCCAAAAGCTACTTTTGTAGATAATAAAACAGACTTATATGTATATCCAGTGTAAAGAACCATTGGTCATTTCAGCCCACACCTGTTACCACTGCAACTCCTACTACCTCTACTCTTACTACTACTTTTAATAATTACTGATAATAACAATAGTAAACCTCTTTTTTTTTTTCCCCCTAGTAGACCTCTTAAGTACTTAATACATGCCAGGTGTTATACTGAATACCTGACATGTGTTAAATCGTTTAATCCTCACAAGAATTCCATGATTCTTGAAATTATTGAATCAGATTCACGTGACTCAGAACTCACCCAACGTCAAGCTTTTCTAATGACTTCAAGATTAGAAGGGCACAAGTAAAGCAGGGAGTGGCCTGGAACATCCCAAATGAGAATGTAAGTGATACATATGAACGGCGACACACACAATGACAGAGTTACAATGTTATGAGAACACAAACATTTTGACTCATTTAGGAAGAGGAAGGGAACAGAATGGCCTCGTAGCATGCCATGGCTACGGAGTATTCCTGCATGTGCACATACATGGGGAATACATATCCTCATACCCACACATGTTCAAGAAAGAAGCAACAACAAAATTCATCTGTGCTGTAGTATTCTGTTTGCCTTTCAGAGAGAACTCTTGGGATCTCTTGACAGCAACCCAAGGGCCACGTTGGACAGCAGTTCTTTTGGAAGCCCGGGGAATGCCAGAGCGAAGCCCAAAGCGGTGGAAATCAAGTGACCATAGCTGCATGTATATGAATCTTGAAAGTTTTCAGAACACATTCATTTGCTTTTAAAAAGTATGCCCTCTTGGGGCGCCTGGGTGGCTCGGTGTAGGTTAAACGTCCGACTTCGGCTCAGGTCATGATCTCACTGTCCGTGAGTTCAAGCCCCGCGTAGGGCTCTGTGCTGACATCTCAGAGCCTGGAGCCTGTTTCAGATTCTGTGTCTCCCTCTCTCTCTGCCCCTCCCCTGTTCATGCTCTGTCTCTCTGTCTCAAAAATAAATAAACGTTAAAAAAAAAAAAAGTATGCCCTCTCTTTTTGAATCGCTTATCATGCGAAGTGAAGAAAGAAAAAGTAAATGAATACGACTTAAAAAATAATGTGAACTTACAGTATGTACAGAACAATGGATTTCCTCGAATAAAGTAAGCATAGGACTAATAGGAACCGGGATAATGAGTTATGAAGATATCTCTACTTTAGAAATAGGCGAAAGACGCTCGCTATTTATTATTTTTTTCAGAATGATATATTCTTATTTCTCACAATTCTGTTTATTACAAAAGTTTTACACACATAGCTGTAAAAGACATATGAAACGTTTTCCTTCCTTAATTCTGAGATTGTGCATCAGGCTTTCACAAGTCTGTGATCTAGAAGTGTGATCCAGGCTATAAAAGCAAGTGTCTCAAAGGAAAAGCAGAGAACACACCTGAAGACCATTAATGTATATATATAATGTAGGAGATAAAGCACAGACCAGAAGTCAACATCCTAAGAGATTAGTTAACATCTTAAGTGATCTTAAAATCTTAACTTTGGAAGCCTCAGAAATCTGCAGATGGGAATTTGTCTGCATCATATGCAGTTGAGCATGTGCTAAAGCAGCCTCCATATGGCATCCCTAGTAACTAAAAGGGCTGCCATTGCCCTTCTAAGGAGCACACATTTTTTTTTATCCTCATGTACCCGACTTTCTCAGAATTACTAAGCACTATATTAATTAATTTAAAAGTTGATTAAGACTCCTTTACTCAGGGTGCCTGGGTGGCTCAGTCAGTTAAGCATCCAACTTCAGCTCAGGTCATGATCTCATGGTTCGTGAGTTCAAGCCCCACATCAGGCTCTGTGCTGACAGCTCAGAGTCTGGAGCCTGCTTCAGATTCTGTGTCTCCCTCTCTCTCTGATCCTCCCCCGCTCTCGTTCTGTCTCAATCTGTCTCTCAAAAATAAATTAATGTTAAAAAAAATTTTTTTAAGACTCCTTTACTCATCTACAAGGTAGAATGGGGCAAGAAAATAAACCAGATCTGTAAGAACTAAAGATGACATAAATTGTAATTAATCTACAAGGAGAAGTTGTCAAGTTGTCAAGGACTGTGGGGAAGATTTAGATGAACTATCTGCTTTCCATAAGTTTAAAGTCAGCACCCAAATCTTAGTGTTTTCTTTGGGGAACTCTTGGGGTGTAACACATATATCTGGAAAAAGCAATAATTTGAAACTACAAAGTGCCCTTATAAAAACTCTCTGCCAGTGAAAGAAGAACAGGAAACCCGCCTATCCCAGATCCTTTAATGACAGCAGACAGAAGCCATCTGCTGCTGTTGAAGGGAGGGATATAGGCAAGAAAACCAGTTATCAAAAACCTTGCACTGGGGCATGTGGGTGGCTTATTCGGTTAAGCATCCGACTTTGGCTCAGGTCATGATCTCTAAGTTCATGAGTTGGAGCCCTGCATCTGACTTTGTGCTGACACCTCAGAGCCTGGAGCCTGCTTCAGATTCTGTGTCTCCCTCTCCTCTTTTCCCCTCCCCACTCGCACTCTCTCTTTCAAAAATAATAAATAAACATTAAATTATTTTTTTAAAAAAACCTTGCACTGATACCAGGTCCCTGAGAATAAACAACTGTACTCCAGACCCTGTTTCAAGTAAGAAGGCAGGGATTGTTTGCCACTAGGGAGGATCAGGAATTTTGAAAAAGCCTTATCCCTAAGATCAGCCATATAGGCCTCCCTAAGACTGAGACTGGTACAGGAAAACCAAGAAATCTTCTTCTTGTGATTCCAAGTCTTACATCAAATACCAAAGAATAATCACCTACTATTAGCAGAAGGCATGGAGAGAGACCTTCTGCACCAGGGTACAGTCATGCCAGAGCTTCTGAAATCTGAGAATAGAACAGAGATACTGAGAGAAACTTCGGTGCTCCAGGTCTCACCCTAAGCACAAGGCAGCAGCAGTACCCTGCAAAAGGAATTCACAGACTTTGATGCACTAACACACCAATAAAACCCAACTCAGCTCTAGTCTATATTGACTTGCTTTCCCCCCCATACACACACACTGATGACTTTATAGAAGAGGCATGCCATTACTGAGCATAAAAATTGTATACCTCCATCTCTATTGCTCTTTTACACATAATTCCCAGCACTCAAAAACAAAATTATACAACATTCAAAAGAAGGGAAAATATGACTCATTGTCAAAATATAAAATAGCGACATTGTCAAGAGATAAAAGAGTCAATAGAATCAGACACATAAATGGCCTAAGTTGTTGCCATTATCAGACTGAGACTTTAAAATAACTAGCATTAAAATTTTAAATGATCTAGTAGAAAAGGTGGACAATCTTTGTAAACAGATGAGAAATTTCAGCAGAGAGATGGAAACTCGAAGAAAAAGAAGAGGAGGAGGAAGAAGAAGAAGAAGAAGAAGGAGGAGGAGGAGGAGGAGGAGGAGGAGGAGGAGAAGGAGAAGGAGAAAGGAGGAGGAGAAGAAGAGCCCAGTGGAAATGCAATGAGTGAAAAATACTGTTCCAAAGATGAAGAATTCCTTCACTAGGTTGGACATAACATAAGAAAAGAAAATGCATCTGAAGATAGGTCAATAAAAATGATCCAAACTGAAACACAATGAAGAAAAAAAGAAAGTCAAAATGGAAAAGAGCATCTAATATTTGTGAAACAATATTAAATAGCCTAAAAGAAACAGGTAGTCGGAGTCTCAGAAAAAGGAAGAGAGGAAGAACTATTTGAAATGATAATGGACAGCAATTTTCTAAAATTAGTAAGAGGCAAACAGGCCACAGAAGAAGCTCAGAGGACTCCAAGCAAGATAATACAAAGAAAATCTCCATCAAAAGAGATAGCAAACACTGTTCTCTTTCTGTCTCTCATGGGATTGTTTTGAATCATAATAATATGTGTATACATATTGCAAAACTTTTCAATGGTTAATGGGTATTGGGATTACAACTAAAGATAACTCTTCCTGTGTGGTTAAGACTGTTTCAAAATCCCTGAACTTTAGAGTAAAGAAACCAGTAATTCAGAAGCCCCTACTGTTTGTCAAACATTCCATTATATTCTTCATACACCTTACCTCTTTCAGCCACTACAAAGCATTCATTCATTCTATAAATACTTATCAAATGCATACATTTTCCTCCAGGCCTGGCATCTCTGAGAAAGTAGCATAAAATGTAAAGCCAGAGGATGAGGTAAAATCCTGTACAAAGGCAAAAGTGACTAGTGAGGGAAGGGGGAGCCTGCTTCTATCCAGAAGAATCAGGAGTCTCAAATGTCCTCAGACAGGAAGCAGCCTGGCTCATTCCAGGAAATGACCATGGAGTGGCTGCAGTCCTCCAAGCCAGGGGAAGAATGAGTAAAAATGAGGCCTGATCGTCAGGCAGGCCACCAGTGCTTTGTGGAATGAAACAAGGCATTGAGCAGAACGGGAACTTCAGTTCAGAGCTTCCTGACTCACTAGCCTCTCTCCTCTTCCTGGGATAGTTCCCAGCTTTTGTAGAGCTTTATATTTTCCAGAATCCTTCCATGTTCCTCATGCGTTTAAGCGTTCCTAAACTGGATGGCTGATCTTCAGAGCCCTGGCCTCCTCACTGCACGTCTAAAACCACTGCTTTGCTGCCAAAACCTAGCCAGTGGCAAGAGGGATAAGCTAAGCACTCTTCCAATTTTGAGTGACTCAAATGCTTGACTTATTAGGGTCATGGACGATGGGGACTTGACAGACGCATCGGCTACTTTTGCATGTTTCCTGTTTCCTGCCCCCAACACACCTCATGACCAGAATTTATGTAACTAAAGGATTCTGCATCAAATGGTTACCACAAAGGATGCAGTTAAAGGTCATCTTTATCTCCCCTTTTCCTTTATTTATCAATAATGCAATAATGAAGCTTATAGGGCAGAGACATACAGGCAGCTGGTGGTTGAAGGCCAGCACACCTTTGGAGAGGATTTATTACCAAGCTGTCATATAAAATATACACTGAAGGGCTTCCCTTGACCTATGACTTTCTTAGGTACAGAAGGGGAAGGAAACACTATCAAGTGCTTTAAGCATTCGTGAATGCTCCGAAATGCCTGACGCCATGTTAATGAAATGCCTTTACAAGCCTGTTTGTCATGATCTCTGTGCCTGTACTCTGGGACTTTTCTCACTCCTGCCTCCTCAGATCTTATCTTTAATCTTCCAAACTAACTTACCTCTGCCGATTTCTAATCGTGCTTTCAGGTGTGTTCCCTGTGCTACAGTCTACATCATAAAATATCATAAATTAATTAGGCTCTTGAGTTCTGGCTTTACTGATGGTCTATTTTGCACACTGTTCAGGAAGTATCTATGTGCAAACACAGAGGTCGGCTTGTGTTTGGGCCCAGACTAGATGCTGACTCTCAATCCTGCTGCAGCTGCTTGGCAAGTAGGACCCAGGTCCCTTTGCTAAAGTCCTCTGTCACAGATATTTTTTTCTTCACTTCCCTCACACTTGTTTCAGTATCTTTATTTTCATTCCCACTGCTGTCATCCCTGGACAGATGGTGACCACACTGTACATAACTTGCAACCAGCTTCTAACAAGTCTGCCTGATGTGATTCCTGCCCTTTCCTGCTCCCATTTTCTGTTTCTCACCCCACACTCTGTGAGGTTCCTCAGTAGCTCCCCAAGTCCTACATTCTGATATTTAAGGCACAAAATAAGACAGCCTCATCAATGAACAGTGCTGTGCTGTGAGGCCTATTGAGATAACTAGGAAGATGGAATTCACCAGCTTAGGCCCCCTCAAATTTTAAGAAACAGGATAGAACTATAAGATTGAAGCCCGTAGAGTTGCACTTATAAAGTATGGAATAAGAGAACTCTATCAGTTAGGGTCCAGCCTAAGGAAGGCAGAAACTACACCCCATGTTTGAACAGAGAGAATTTGATTTCCAGAATAGTTTAGTAGATGAAAAATTGTTAACTAGGTGACTTAAAGGGTGAAAAGAGACATAATACAGGTAGTAACTGCAGGAAGCGATTGCCATCTGTAGGACTAAGGAAATGAAGGGAAGAGCTTGAAATGATTATATGTTAAAGACTTGGGGCACCTGGGTGGCTCAGTCAGTTAAGCACTCAACTCTTGGTTTTGGCTCAGGTCATGATCTCACAGTTGGTGAGTTTGAGCCCCACATCAGGCTTCTCTCTCTCTGCCCCATCCCCTCATGCTCTCTCTGTCTCAAAAATAAATAAATAAATAAATATTAAACAAACAAATAAATAAACTTATAAATACATACATACATACATACATACATACATACAAGAGACTTGGGGGAGGGGCCCATTGATGTTTACAATTTCCTTCTTTTATTTCTAATTCCATGATTTTTTTTTTTTTGCCCTCCCCCAGGACCTCAGTTACTTGGGGTTCTTAACTGATAGGGTGACCAAACCTTCATGTGTGATGGATGGGTCTGAATCCCCAGTTGCCTGCTTCCACTTTTGTAGTTTTCCATTAACTTTTACAAATGAATGTGAAAATACCAAGAAGCACCCCAGAGAGTCTTCCTTGTTCCAGAAAGTGTCATCTCTGTCCCCCTCCATATAAAACCAATCAATTTCCCTTGCCTTCCCAGACAGAAAGTCCAGAATCTCTCTCTTTTCATGTGTATCAGTTATGTGTTTCGCTGTTGGTGAACATTCTGATTAAGATAATAATGCTGAGGGTCACCTGGGTGGCTCAGTCAGTTAAGCATCCAACTTCCACTCAGGTCATGATCTCACAGTTTGTGTGTTCAAGCCCCGCATTGGGATCCTTGCTGACAGCTCAGAGCCTGGAGCCTGCTTCCGATTCTGTTTCCCTTTCTCTCTGCCCCTCCCTTACGCTCACTCTGTCTCTCTTTCTCTCTCAAAAATAAATAAACATTAAAAAATTTTTTTTTGTAAAGATAATACTGCTAAAATATTACATATATTATAAGAAATAGGAGAATAATTATTAATAGAATCAATCTTTTAAAATGATTTTTAAAAAGTAGAAATGGAGTTTGTCTCAGTAAATTAACACAAATGATCTTACTTATGGAAATTGGTTACCAGTTGCCTAATTATTACACAGTTTAGTTATGCATGATTATCATAACATTTTTATCATGCATTTCATTCGACCAGAATATTAAACTATACAAGTACACTCACACCTCATAGTCTGGGTTTGTCCAATAAAACCGTCAGCGTATAATGCTAGCAAAAAGTAGAGGAGCATGTTGTCAATCCACACGCTAATCCATGGAAAAGCAATACTGTCTGCTGCAAATTCCAGGCGACAGTGGACATTCTGGTTTGTTTCACCCACTGGCATTTGATAGCCATGCCAAATTTCCTTTACCTGAACGTCTGTGTGGGTAATCTTCACCAGAAAAAAAAGTGGGATATGTTGCCCCCATTCCTTTTTCAATCTGCAACTTTTTTAGGCAAGTTAAGACAGAGTGCTTCTTTAATTAAACCATTTATTTTTTTTAAACGTTTATTTATTTTTGAGACAGAGAGAGACAGAGCATGAACGGGGGAGGGTCAGAGAGAGGGAGACACAGAATCTGAAACAGGCTCCAGGCTCCGAGCAGTCAGCACAGAGCATGACGCGGGGCTCGAACTCACAGACCGTGAGATCATGACCTGAGCCGAAGTCGGACACTCAACCAACTGAGCCACCCAGGCGCCCCAATTAAACCATTTAGAAACAGATGGTATGATAAAGTTGATAATGGTCTGCTAACAATATCCAAACTCAATAAAAGGACAGTGAGAAGTTCTAACACTACCTCAATATGAGAAAACGTACCTATCCTCACTTAATCTCCTCTGTTGATTATTTTTAAATTTGCCAACAGCAATTTTAAAGAGATTGTTTTATTTCTTAATAAGATTTTAGAAGAGCACAGATATATACAAAACAAATTGATAGTAATTTATTAAGTTGTCCCTAAGGCTTTAGCTTTCTCTCTTTGAAATTTACAGCTATGCAAAGATTTGGATTTGGCATTAGTGGGTCTGCATGCAACTGCCTCTGGATGTCTAATTCAGTACAAAATTAAAGCAACAGAGTTTTTGGGTTTTTCGTCTGTTTGTTTTTGTAATGCCAAATGCTAACATAGCGTAACGTAAGAGTTGTTTCCAAAGAGAACGCTATTCTAAGCAGCAACATCAGGCCTTCTTGACGTATTGTTTGACTTGTGAACTGGGGATATCCAGCTAGCTACAAGTACAAAAAGTTTTAAGGTGAACCACAGAAATATATTTTAAATGTGTATAAACCCCCATCAGGTTGTCTCCACTTTAGGTTGACAGTGACATTGAAATGTCTGTTCTGTAATCTTCTTCCTTGACGTTGCAAGTTTCAAAATAAGACAGCACTGGTTCCAAAGTTTTATGTCAATCGTAATGGCTGTGTTAAAACTACGTATAGAAAGGCAGCCAGAATTTAGAGATTTGAACACCAGTCTTAGAATGGAATTGGGTTAGGTTTGAGTTTCCACTCTCTCACTTGCTGGCTGCGTAAACAGCAACAACTGTTATCCCCAGTGCCACCCACAGGAAACATATAACGTACATACATAAAGGAAAAATGAGAAACATTTGAAAATAGCCTTTAATGTTAGAACTTACAAATAGTTTAATTTTAAATATCCCTGTAAGACATTCTTTCTATAATTCATTATTCGCGAGTTAAAAGAACCCATCTTGGAGTACCAAGGTGGCTCAGTAGGGTTGAGTGACCAACTTCAGTTCAGGGCATGATCTTGCAGTTTGTGAGTTCAGGCCCTGCATCTGGCTCTGTACTGACAGTGCAGAGCCTGCTTGGGATTCTCTCTCCCTCTCTTTTTCTTTGTCCTTACCCGACTCGTGCGCTTTCTCTCTCTCTCTCTGTCTCTCTCAAAATGAAGAAGAAGGAGGAAGAGGAGGAGGAGGAGGAGGAGGAGAAGAAGAAGAAGAAGAAGAAGAAGAAGAAGAAGAAGAAGAATCAATCTCAGAGGAGGGGAAAGGGGGAAAGGTAGATACATATCTCTTATATATTATTCATCAGACGGATATTTAAATTACCAGTGTTTTGGGTTTTTTTTCCCCCCCAAGAAAAGACTCCCTGTAAGTCCTTCGTGTCCTACCTTGGCATCCAAAGATAATAAGATAATCAAATTGCCTCAAACACAGCTAAAATACTCATCAATAGAAGTTTTGATGTGGACATGTCCCGCAAGAACAGAAACTCCTTAAGGGCAGGATTTGGGTCCACTGGGTTCGGCGTTGTGCCCTTACATGGGGAGCAGTCCTGAAACATACAGTAAATACTTGTGTGACTAAAGCCTCCATCATTTGAGAGAAAGACATCCTTTTGCAGCCAAAAGGACAGGATGAGGTGCATTAGGTGACTATGAGGCAAGAGAAGGGGTTAGGTGAGGTTCAGGAATGGAGACTGAAGGGTGAAACCTACCACCCTTAAGATCTGGGTGGTAGAATTATTCAGAATTATGCCAAATCTCGCATGCCAGTCTAGATTGCCAATTAATACATATAATTGCAAATCCCACAAAGCAGCAACCACTCCAAAGTGAAGCACTTAGTATATTATGTCTATACTCAAAAGATAGTGCAACGCACTTCTGGGTGTAAACTATATAACATACAAAGGAAATATAAGTGAATGTATTTATATCCATAGCAGGTTCTAAATTGGAATCAATCTTTCCTAGGAAAAGGAGGAGGAATGGTTGGACAAACTATATTTAGTGAATAGATGTTGAAGTTATTTGAATTCTACACATTTGGACAAGATCAGAGGAAAAGATATACACACACATATACCATAAATCAGAGATAAATTTAGAGCCTACCTCAGAATTTCTTACTTACACTCCTAAATTAATATTCCCCTGGGATGATCTGGTGGTGAAATATATTTCTGATTATATTTCTAACAGGCAGAGAGCAGAGAATAATGAGAGGTCAACAGATGGTAGCAAAACGGTCTGGGTTTCAGTGTTGTCTCTGCCATTTTTTATAATCTTTGGCAAGTTGGTTAAATTCCCTGAGCCTCAGTTTATCATCTGTAAAGCAGAGACATTAACACATATTTAGCAGGTTGGTGTGAGAATAAATAAGGTAGGAAAAGTGGCTGGTACAAAGGGGGTACCCAGTGACCCATTTTCCTCCATTGTTTCCCTAATCCCCATGACTACATACCCATTCACCTTGATCATTTTAAGATGCTCTTTACCTAAAAATATAGTCAAATAACTCATTCAAATGTTTGCTTTTAATACAGCCAGACTGCTGAACAAAATTATCTCTTCGAATTGGTCAAAACAAGTAAACTGATAGCTTTATCAAAAAGCCCCAAAGTTAAGCTGAACATTATAGCAGATTTTATGGAGGATTACGATGGTTTCTGTTATTTTCTTTGAAGAGAAAAGATGGCCTGACTGAACACAAAGCCTCCCGGGGCTTCTGGGCACAGTGAACAGAAACTTGTTGAAGGTGATTACTTCGCTGTACTATAATACATCTTACACTAGCTTCAAGGTGGGAAACGCTTGCAGCTGTACTCCTTTCCTGACATATTGAAGTTTCAGGAAGAAAGCAGTAACAATTTGTGATCTATAAAGAAAAGGTATATGTGATACTTTAATCTCATAACCTATCCCTCTGGTTTAGCGTAGGCCAGAAGTCTATTGAAATGGGTATTCAGGGACACCTGGGTGGCTCAGTCGGTTGGGCGTCCGACTTCGGCTCAGGTCACGATCTCGCGGTCCGTGAGTTCGAGCCCCGCGTCGGGCTCTGTGCTGACAGCTTGGAGCCTGGAGCCTGTTTCGGATTCTGTGTCTCCCTCTCTCTGACCCTCCCCCGTTCATGCTCTGTCCCTCTCTGTCTCAAAAATAAATAAAGGTTTAAAAAAATGTTTTGTTTTTTTTTTTAAAAGAAATGGGTATTCAAATCCAAAGCTGACTTCCCTATCTTGCCCTAAGAGCTCTTTGCATGACAGGCTAGAGAGGGCTTAGCCACTTCCGCTTTTGATGGATGGAAGCACTATCTCAGCACACCTGAGGCACTGCCCATAAGTATATAAAGTCAGGTGTTAGGAGCCACCACCTTGCTTCCTGCTATATGCCAACTGATCCGATTCCAAGATCTCCCAGTTCCTCCCCCCCTTGCCGCTAGCCTCATCTAGCTGGTGCACTGACTCCTCCATATCTTCTCCCACTTTCTAGATGCCCTGTTTGTCACTGCTGTTGCTGCAAAATGATTTGGCAGTTTCTTCACTAGTTGAGACATTCCTGTAGGACACACCACAATAAGTAAATAACAGCATTTGGGGTTTCATATGTAGTAGTATATGTATTTGTGTTATAAGCAGTTGAGTTCCATTTCTGGACCTGGTTCTTGTGACTGTGGACAGCTTACTCACCTGGAGTAAGCCAAACTGCAAAGTTCAAGGGCACAGTCCTACAGGCTTCCAAGTCTGCTCAAGACTTCTGGAACCACCTGCAAGAAGTTAGAGTCCAACTACAATCTTGGGAACGTCCACAAAAGACGGTCCTTGCTTCTGACATCAACTGCAAGTTTGGGAGTTTCCCAAAACTACCTCAAGTATGACAGTTCATGAGGAGGACTCAGAATTCACTGAAAGCTGCTATAGTCATGCTTGTAGTTTATTATAGGGCAAGGATACAAATTAAAATTAGCAAAGCAATTTATGCATAGGGCAGAGTCCAGAAGGATTCCAAATGTGAAGTTACCATTTTCCTGGAGACCTGTTACCCTCTCAGCATCAATGTGTGACAATATACATGGAGTACTCACTCAAGTTTCCACATTCAGAGTTTTTATTGAGGCTCCATTACATAGACAGGATTCATTGTTTGGCTTCGTGGTTGAACTCAGCCTTCAGGCCAACTGATACTTTGAAAACCTATGACCCTCACCCTAAATCACATGGTTGATCTCTTTGGCATGGCCACCACCCTGAGACTGTCAGGCGTGGTCAGCCTCCACTGTAAACAAAGACATTCTATCAGGTGTGATATAGATCACCTCCCAGAAATCAAGGGCAGAGGCCAGATCTCTCTTTGGGCAAGGCCAAATTCTTTACTACACATTACTTAACATCTCTGAGAGTCAGAGATAGTCATCTGTAAAACGAGAATACTCATATTGGCCCCATGATTTTTAAGCTCTAATTCATTTAAAAAATGCAACTATTCTCTAGATTCAAACACCCTACCTTAAAAGAAAAACCTTTGAGTGTTCTTCTCAACTGGAGTGATTTTTCTATGTCTGGCTCAAATATCGTCAAACAACTCCTGCGTTTAAACCCTACTTTCCAAAAAGATCTTTGGCAATTCTGAAGCACTGGTAGAAACACGCGTGAGCTGCATGATCTAGGGCAAGCCATTTAACTTCTCCAAACCTCAATGTTCTCATCTAAAAATGGAAATGCCATACCCGGCTGCTCCATCTCACAGGGTTGTTATAAAATAAAACCAATTTGCATACATGAAAAAGCTTGTTAAGCTAACTTTATTGAAGGTAATGGTGAAGTCAAGCCCTCAGGTGCTAGAACTTGTGTCCCCTAGGAGATGGGACCTAAAGTGCTGAACAAAGTGGCTGATGTGCCAAGTTCGAACGAGGCTTTTCTACCAATGCTTCAGAATTGCAAATCAGAATTGACGGGTGCTTCCAGCACCGCATACCTCCACAGAGCCAAAAAGACAGCAGAAGAGGAGGGAGGGTACACTCCAGGGCCCCCCAGACACTGTCAAACCAAAAGTCTATGAGCAAACATTCCAGAGCCAACAAAGTTTCATCAAAGCTCCACAACCCCACCAGTCCCCCTTCCGTCTCCAAGACCTACGATGTTTTCTCTCCTCCTTCCAAAGTCCTCCCCTCCCGCTCTGCCTCAGCTCCCCTCTCCCACTTGCCTTTTAAAAGTAGGAAAATGAGAAAAGAAGGAAAAAAAGAGAAAGTGAATATTTATTATGTGCTGCCTTTACCATCAACAAGGTGACATTCTTTCCTACTCACCAGTACTTTTGCAAGACTCCAGTGAGTGGGGTCAGATATAGCCCAGACCTGGTCCCCAAGGAGCAATGTCCATTCACAGGGGGAGAGAGGGAGCCACAGAGCCCCGCCCTGACATTACATTACCCTCTGTGGAGAGCTGCTTAATGGCACCTGACTTGGCTTGGGCTGCTATGGGCCAACCAAGAAATTCAGTTTCTTTCCATTTTGATGAATGATTTATAAGCTTTGATTGGTTTGGTTCCAAAATACAAGGAGACCAATTTTCCTCACCTGTGCTCTGCTGCAGCCAAAGGCAAATGAGATGTCATGAGCAAAAAAAAAAAAAAAAAAAAAAAAAAAAAAGAGGGGACGGATGCAAACAGTGAATTGTTCTTAAGAGGGAAGACTGTTGCCCTGCAAAGGCCGGTGCCTCTTTACTACAGTTGTTCCAGAAGACTAAACAGAAGAGACTGTATGTCTTCATCTGATGTGGCCCAGAGCCAACCTGTCGGAGACTTCATCTGTTCATGTAAGAGGTAGGAAAAATATGAATTTGGAACATAGTTCTGGTCTGTAACTTAAAGAGGCAGGCACAGACATTATTTCTAAACAAATTATTGCTGTGTTTACTACTGCAAGCAGTCAGACTCTGGCAGAGACCAGAGGGCACACTCCCTCTTAGCTCAGGGGGAGAGTTAACGACAGTAGAAGACAGACTTGAGGGAAACCAGGGAAACCGACAGGCATGGGGCAGCACTAGAGCCAGAAACAGAGGAGCCACTTATTGCCACCCTAAGCCTGGGGCGAGGGGACAGACTGAGAGAGAGAAGCCGTACAGCAAGGGCCACCTGACAAGATTGGTGGTATTTGGTGGAAGAATGGAGACAACACTCAGTGCCAAGGAATGGAGGTAGCCTGGGGAAGAAGGCACACATTCCTCCTGACCTCCAACCTTGACATCTTCCTTTGGTGTCACCCAATCACAAGCCCAAAGGCAGAGGAGTGCCTGGATGTAGTCCAGGACAGAGCATGAAAAGTAGAGATGGAGCTGGAAGGAGAAACAAAAAATAGTTCGACAAGGATCCTTTATATGTTTTGTCTTATGTGGGAATAGATGACGCGTTGTGTATTGAACTGGATCCTCCAAAAATATATGTTCAAGTCCTAATCCCTTGTTCCTGTTTACATGGCCTCATCTAAAAGTAGGGCCTTTGCACATGTAATCAAGTTACAATGAGGTCCTACAGGATTAGGGTGGGTCCTAACCAATGACTGGTGTCCTCATAAGAGGAGGAGAATTTGGACACAGGCCCAGGGAAAACACTATAAGACTGCAAAGGCAGAGATTGAAGCGATGCATCTGCAAACCAAGAAATGCCAAGGATTGCCAGCAACCACCAGACGCTAGGAAGAGGCAAGGAGGGATCCTCCCCTAGAGGCTCTGAAGACATCACAGCCCCACCTCTCCCTTGATTTTGGACTTCTAGTCCCAGAACTGTGACTTAGTAAATAGCTATCATTTTAAGCTATCCAAATTGGTGGTGGTTTATTATATAGCAGCCTTAGAAAACTAGACGACCATGTATACCGTAGATGATAGACCCCATATCAGCATCAATGCGCTGGTGTTACTGTGCTTCAGTGAAAATATGTCAAATGAAAAGCTGTTCTCAGAAGTAATGGTTTCAGGAGGGATGAGTTATCTTTATCTTATTTTTTGTGGTTATTTATTTTTGAGAGAGAAAGGCAGGGCAAATGGGGGAGGGGCAGAGAGAGGAAGACACACAATGGAAAACAGGCTCCAGGCTCTGAGCTGTCAGCACAGAGCCCGACGCGGGGTTCCAACTCATGAACCGCGAGATCATGACCTGAGTTGAAGTCGGACGCTCAACCAACTGAGCCACCCAGGTGCCCCTATCTTTATCTTTTTAAAATGAGGGGGGGGGGGGGGCGCCTGGGTGGCGCAGTCGGTGAAGCGTCCGACTTCAGCCAGGTCACGATCTCGCGGTCCGTGAGTTCGAGCCCCGCGTCAGGCTCTGGGCTGATGGCTCGGAGCCTGGAGCCTGTTTCCGATTCTGTGTCTCCCTCTCTCTCTCTGCCCCTCCCCCGTTCATGCTCTGTCTCTCTCTGTCCCAAAAATTAAAAAAAAAAAAAAAAAAAAAAAAAAAAAAAAAATGAGAGGGGGGCAGTGTCACTACCATTCACTAGTACTCATAAAAACTATGAATTTTTTAGGTGACCAGTACCTAGGTGATATAAGATGTTCCTATAACTACCTTGAATGGGACATTTTTGTGATGATCTCAGAAGCTTTTCTAAACACTCTAAAGCATAGCTTCTCAGCTAGAGCCTCTTTTGCCCCCGCCCTGGGGGTCATTGGCACATCTGGAGACATTTTTTGGTTGTTGTCACAGTTGGGGAATGCTACTTGTATCTAAATGCATAGAGGCCAGCGATGCTACCAACCATCCTACAACGCACTGGCCAGCCCACGACAACAAAGAATTTTCCCCTGCAGCGTCAGTAGTGTTGAGGCTGGGAAACCCCCATCTAAAGGAATATTCCAGGATCATAAAGTGGGAAAATGATTTGTAACTACAGAAACAATGAGCGAATGCACATTAATCCTAATGAAGATTATTAGTAGAAGGCTTACAAGGGCACATCCCAGAGATGCTAAATGACTACTGGTCACTGGCTACTGCAAGCATAGGCTTCATGATTTACCACTCACCCCCTAATCGACAGCATTTTTAACTGTTCTTTGGTTTCCTCATCTGTGAAATGGGGATCTCCCTAGATTCCCACGGATCTCATCTCCCTAGATCCCTAGACCCATCTCCCTAAATTCCATCTCCCTAGATTCCCACAGATCCCATCTGTGAAATGGGCCTCTCCCTAGATTTTCTAGGGAGAGGAAAGGAAACCCAGTAGGAAATGTGCTTTTGCACAGTAACTCCTCCAACAATGCCAACTATTATTATTATCATCGCAAGTATCGCGAGTATCATCGCGAGTATTATCATCATGATTATTACCACCATCACTACCACCTGAGTCCCGGGGACCATGGTCCACCACCACTTTGTCCCATCTCACTTCTGAGTTGTCTCTGTTTTGACATGACCTGATTCCGTGAGATCTCCTGAAAAACGAATTGCTGATCTTAGACAAAAATTCTAAAATAAAACCCAAATCCAATTCCACAGAAACGTATCAAACTGCCACTAAATGCTAAATGGAAATCCCATTTTCCTTTGAATTACTCCATATCCTTACCATGACAGACTCAAGTTTCTGTTCGCCATTTCCTTATTTTGTAAATAAAAAGAAAAAAAATCCCCACTCTATATTCATTTCTTTAATGGTTTAGCCAGAACAATTCTGGATTTTTCACTATTCAGTTATGTGTCTAAGAAATATTTCGATTATTTTATGTAAAATTAAGCTGGTTACAAGTTCTGTAAACATACTTAAGTTCGTTTTTGCTTATCATAGTTCTTTTAAAAAGGTAGAACATCGCAGGGCGCCTAGTGGCTCTGTTGACTAAATGTCCGACTGAGGCTCAGGTCATGATCTCATGGTTCATGAGTTCGAGCCCTGCATTGGGCTCTGTGTTGACAGCTCAAAGCCTGGAGCCTGCTTTGGATTTTGTGTCGCCCGTTTTCTACCTCTCTCTCTCTCTCCCTCTCCCTCAAAAATAAATGAACATTAAAAAACATTAAAACCAATTTTGAAACATTCCAGCCCTTGCCAGGCTACCAAATCTATAACTGTTTTGCCCCTTTATTTCACACCCCATTTGTTTCTTGCACCCACCCTTCAGTCCAGCTGCTGTTTGGAACTCAGAGAGCATAAATGCTTGTCGGAGCAAATGGACTGTGGTTCTCCAAAAGGAGATTCCAGAGAAAACCATGCCAACCCGAACCCAAATGGGGACACAGAAAGAGCACAGGAATGTTCATTTTCTTTCCCTCGTGTTCTCAAAATGTTCATTTGTTTCCCTCGTGAGCTTATCCTGTCCTGTTGTAATTTCTTCTAGACCTTAGATACACAGCCAAAGTTCATTTTCCTGGCAGATTCTGTGATACCCTCTCTCACACACCTATAGCTCACTGGTAAAGGATGCCAAAATTAACCAGAGCAGACTTAATAATAGTATTTGTTGAGCACTTATGATGACGCAGGCACTGTGCTAAGTGGTTCTTCAATGGTATGTACATATGGAGGGAAAAGAAAAAAATAAAAGGAGCTCCTTCCTCTTAAATGTGACTTCTAGCAAATGGGAAGTACCAACTGTTCCCTCCTAGCAGCAAAGACCTACTCTCAGTTTAGGTTAATATTTGCATCCTGAATTATTTAGTCACTAGCTAACCAGCATGCACTTGCCTGTTCTTATACCCCAAATGATTATCTTTAAAGGGAAGGAGCGCCTGGGTGGCTCAGTTGGTTAAGCATCCGGCTTCAGCTCAGGTCATGATCTTACGGTTCATGAGTTCAAGCTCTGTGCTGACAGCTCAGAGCCTGGAGTCTGTTTTGGATTCTGTGTCTCCCTCTCTCCTTCTGCCCCTTCCCCCACTTGTGCTCTGTCTCTCTCTCTCTCTCTCGTTCCAATGTTAGTATATGTGCTGCCAAAGCGAGCACTCTCTCTCTCTCTCAAAAATAAGTAAACATTAAAAAATTTTTTAATATAAAAAATAAAGGGAAGGAGAAGAGGATGTAGGAAGGGGGAGTGGGGAGAGGGGAGGCGGGGGAAGAGAAGGGGAAGGAGAAGGAGAAAAAGAATGGAAGACCAGGACAAAATTTGACATTCAATAATTATCAGAAGTTCACATAAATTGCAATATTTTAAAACTAAGAGTTTGTGTGGTCTGAACTCTACAAAGAATGTTTATACTTGAGGAACCTTTGTGGCTACATGTTACCGCAAAGCAGCTTCAGGCGGAGCGTCTTTTTCTCACTTGGACCCTGTTTCATACTTGCTTCTGTCTTTTAGCAAAACAACCTCCTGCAAGAAAAAAGTAATATCCTTTTTAAAATTCAGAAATGATTTTTCCCCCAAGAAATTATGCACAATGTTCCCACAGAGGCATCTTAACTGCCTTGCTATTATTTGGCACACACACTTAACATGGAAACAGACATCCTCATAATTGCATACATGTCCACAGCACAATAGTTTTGCCATACAATCCCATTGTTTTTCTACACTATTCGGATAACTAAGCAGAAAAACTACTTCAAAGTGCCATCTGAGCCATGGAGAGGAGTTTAAAGACAGCTTATTTAGGCTTACTCTAAGAGGTGGGCATTTTCACAGGAGGTTCTTAAAAATGAAAAAGAAGCAGGTCTGTTTTGAATACAGAAAGTAGATGAAGGCAGTAGTGGCACCCTCTACCTACCTGTCTTTTCTCCCACATCCCTGGTTCTGGGACGGGATCCCCTCAGAGTTCTGCTACCTAGCCCCCAACCACCTTGGATGCGGCTGATACTGAATGAGGTGCTGATAGCTCCTGGGCATAGCTAACTATAGGCGTAGAGACAGGGATGGAGAGAAGAGGATGAGGGGGAGGGCGAGGGAGAGAGGGGGAAAGGATAAGATATGTCCCATATCAGCAGGGCATGGTTGGACTCAGAGCATCCCCGTATAGTTCAGATTTGACTCCTGCTGAGCATTCCTGCCCCACTGCCCTGCTCCCTCTTGCCCCAGCACCTGTACGCCATCATCAGGACCAGTTTTCACTGACTCCTCTCCCCCTATGGTTGCTTCGTCTGACTCAGAGGCTTCTTTACATTCTTAGGAGTCACTCTGTGAGGGTGTGGTGGTGGAGGGAGTATGTCTAAAGACTTGAGCGTGTGTTGTGCTCAGAGAGGCAACATGACCAACAGTTATGAGTCAGCACGTTCTATGGTCACATAGCATGGCCAGTAGAAAGCGATTTCTGAGCCATGGCACATTTTAATCACAACCTCAAGATTTTCCTGTGCTTTCCATTTTGACCTTCCCTTACGTTCTACAGGAAATTTCCTATTCATAGATTTAGGAGATTATTAGGAAAAGAACTTTAATAATATCTTAATAACAACTGTCTTCTAGTTAAGTACGGGAACATGGAAGTTCTGAAAGGTGCCCGCCCATTCACCGAGCCTGTCACTCAACAAGTTGAGGTTGCTGCTTGGGTGTTTGAGCCACGTCCAGGGCTCTTTCTTTTCCACCACACTTCCTGCTCTTCTGAGTTCATCCTTCTCAGTGTTTTTTGTTTTTTTTTAAGTTTTTATTTATTTTATTTTGAGACAGAGAAAGCTTGAGTCAGGGAGGGGCAGAGAGAGAGAGAGAGAGAGAGAATCCCAAGCAGTCTTCTCAGTGCCAGTGCACAGCCTAATGCGGGGTTTGAACTCACAAACCATGAGATCATGACCTGAGCCAAAGTCGGAAGCTTAACTGACTGAGCCACTCAGGTGCCCCGATCCTTCCCAGTATTTAATGTATCTGGTTGCAGTTTCTCATATTTGTCAATAGTGAAGGAAGCAACCTAACTCTTCATGAAATTTGTTTCGCCCAGGGGACCTGGTTTCAGATAAGCCAGGACAGATTCCAAAATGAGGATCTGTGCTCTTTGGGGTCAGGGCCAGGGTTGGGGGAGTTACATGGCTGTGGAGAAGGTCAAGGGGGTTCTCTAGAAGGCAACCCACCCTGGGAATGGCTGAGGCTAGGAAGACTCCTTCTGAGGAAGGCCCCTTCCCAAGGAAAGGAGGAGGAAGAAGACAGTCTGCACAGCTTGCTCTCAGCCTCTTTTCTGCCTAAATGTGGCCATGACCCAGAGAGGTCCAGAAAGGCAAAGGGAGAGAGAGCAAAGGAAGAAAAATAGAGGAGGCAGAAGAGAAGGACAGACACCAGGCAAAGGGAAGTTACGGAAGCCTGTGACAGACAAAATGTATCTGGGAGACAGGAGATCAGGAAAACAGAAAAGTAGAAATGCAAGAGAAATGGGCACCGTATTTTAGGTTGCAAAAACTCAAGACGATATTGGGTTTGAAAATGATTCCTAAGTGGGGAAAAAAATTACTTTCGGCTTTTCCATTTGTTTGTTTGTTGAGCTGCAATCCCAAAGCATCTGTCTGTAATGAGCACGTTCTCCAAGCACCTAAGAAGGCCACATACAGCTCACGTGGATGGGTGGTTCACGGCTGCCTCAGCTACACAATTAGAGTCTGGTGCTGTGATAGCCGGGGGGCGTTTTCTCACTTCTGCACGGGTGAATAAGAGGAAGAGGAGATACTATGACCACGTCTGTGCAGGCAGGAGCCTGCAGGCCTGTTCCACTTGGCAAAGCACTCAACCAAAAATCCAGCATCTAATCCTCCTTTTCATGTCTGCCTGTCAGCTCTGCATATCTGTTGGTGCCTCCCGTGGATTGACAAAGAGCACATGTGGTGGTTGGGACCTGGAGGTGTGCACGTTAAGCTGGCGTTTTCTCGCTTTAATTACACCCATACTTGGCTTTGAAATACCTCCGTGTATTTAATGCATAAGAAAGTGTATTTTAGGTTTAAAGCAAAGAATGCTACACCACCCACCGTTTTCATCTCCCCTCACGAGACCCCAAATCCCATAACAGTGGTTCATGTAACCAGATAAGCCACAGCAACAAATCTACAAAGCTCTGGTTAGACTCAATGCTGTTTTCTCACCACCTTGCTCTTCAAATGTAAGATTTAAAATAAACACAGAGGAGAAGCTGCAATGAAGTTTCTGGAGCAAAGGACAGCAGTAGACCAATGACTATGGCCAGCTGCTTTGAGATTGTTTCATTGCAAGGGCAGGGAATGGGAATGTGCCTGGTAGTATCAGGGCTGATTTTTTAAGGAATTTCTAGAATAAATATTAGTGTAAATGTAGGTAAGAGGAAATAGCAGTTTTAGCCAGAGAGTTCACTGAAAAACTGTAAGTCACATAATCAGGACAATAGGAAGAACATACTATTATTTTATTTTAACATTTATTTTTGAGAGACAGAGCACGAGCAGGGAGGGGAAGAGAGAGAGGGAGACACAGAATCCAAGCAGACTCCAGGCTCTGAGCTGTCAGCACAGAGCCAGACGTGGGGCTGAAACTCACAAACCAAGATACCATGACCTGAGCTGAAGTCGGACTCAACCTACTGAGCCACCCAGGCGCCCCAGGTAGAACGTATTATTATGATATTCAAAGTCATGAAATTTGGCTAATCAACCGCTGATTCAGCTACTCAAAAAAGTCATTATGTCATTTTCTGGTTTACATATTTTACATATGTGTTATGTTCTGTCTTCTAATAATCACCTGTGATGTCTTAGTAATTCATTAAATACCCTATTCATGTGTCAGTCTTAAGTCTATGAATACGATTTCAACCAGATCAATTTGAAGACACCAAGCCATTAAGTTTAATTCTCAAAAATTACGTAGAAAATAATTATGACAAAAAGACTGTATTTCTTCCTGTTTTGTAGCAACTGCAGTAGGTAAATGTGTGTTGAGGGAGTTTACGAAGTAGAAGTGCATGGTTATCTGCACCGATGGCAATGGGAAGTGTTTTCTTCCCACTATATTTCTGTGTCAGATTGCATGCTGCCAATGAGGCTCTGATTTTATTTATAGGTTGATGTTGGAGCACTTTAGTTCAAGTGTATGCCGCTCACCTGTCACTGTGCTCTCTCCTCTCTGAACATGCATTCATTCCTCCGACAAATCCCTGCAGATAGACATGCACAATCACCCAGAACTTCTGGGCAATCTCTCCATCTTCGGTCACTGTCATCACCGGATGGACACTTAGCCGATAACATTTCAGAAGCACTAAGCTTTCACAATGCAAGTTGGACACTGACCTCACAAATCTTGAGGTATAAATTCATTATGGTTTTGTCTCTCTTTTTCATTTTATCAGATGACCTTCATATTGCTGATTAAACACAACAGCAAGTAGAAACAATACAAATAATTATTTAAATAATTTTTAAGGTATCTAAATACGACTATAGTTGATGCTAACATTATTACTAAAGAATACCTTTTTACATGAGGTCCGGCCAGTTTTATGCCTCTTTATTTCTGCTCTCCACTGAGCACCATCAGCAGACTCAGGTGAACTGCGCTTGCCTAACTGATCTTGATCTAACATAGGCATATTTATATCCTATCTCTACCCCAATATTACACCATCACTCTTATAATAGCTAGGCTTTCACCTCATCCCCAAGTGCTGGTCCCATTTGTGGGTCTTTTACCTGGGTTTCTTCTGTGGTCCCAGCTTCTAAGTAGCAAATCTCATAACTTAACCTGGCAGTGAAGGTAGTAGGAATAGAAATAACCACACTTTTTTGAATAATAGTCATGTATTGTTGAGTAATAATGAAGGCAATTCCATTTTTATCACTTGCTGTATATCAGACAGTTTTCTAAGTGCTTTACATATATTAATTAATTTAATATGTGCAACACGGGTCCTCCTTGCCAGCCTTCCTTCTAGGATGACAGACTGACCAGGAATGAATGTCCAGGAGCAAAAGCCTCACTATCCACGGATAGCCACCTTGAAACTAAGGGACTGTGTCCCTTAGCTTGTGTCTTTATCAAAGCACTATCTTCATCAATTTTCTGCCTGATTTCAGGAACCGTAATACTTAATTTTCTACCCTCCTACTCTACCTTGCTGTAGTTTGCCCTGACTACAACTTCAAGAGAGACACGACCTCTGCAACCAGAACCTGCAGCTGGTCAGGCTCCCAGAAGTCCCTGCCCCCATGGGGCAAGTGAGAGGCAAGGAGGAAGTTATGATGCCACATCATTCTATCCTCACATGCCCTGTTCTGCTGTTAAGTTACTGGCCGTGCCCTGGTATCCTGAAATGTGTCTCTTCACAGCATTAATGTTGGGGTCAAGCATAATATCTGGGCCAAACATCACCATGTCCACAGGGAACAGGACCAAACTAACTGGATTCCTAGTAATTCTACATAGCAAGAAGCCATAAAACAGGAACTTGTATTTATTTGCAAAATGTTTTAAAATTACCTTTAAAGGGTAGGTCATAAATCGTGCTCAGAACCCAGAAGTGTAGTGATCAGCACATGTGAAGTAGTCAATGGAATATAAAACAAAGATATGTTTCATCAAGAATTCAGTCCTTTCCAGGTCATGCTAAAGAGATGAGGTAGGCTCAGTCGGTTAAGCGTCTGACTTCAGCTCAGGACATGATCTCCCGGTTCATGAGTTTGAGCTCCGCACCTAGCTCTGTGCTGGGAGTGCAGAGCCTGCTTGGGATTCTCTCTCCCTTTCCCTCTGCTCCTCCTCTGCTCACGCTCACGCACTCTCTCTCTCTCAAAATAAATAAGCATTAAAAAAAATTTTTTTAAAGAAACAAAGTAGGGTAAAAACACACTTGGAATCAGACAGACATGAGTTTTAATCTTGGTCTGACCACTTACCAGTTCTGTGAGGTAAAAAAATTTAGCTTAAATACTGAGCCTATTTCTTCATCTGTTCAACAGCAATGTTGCAATAGTTCCTAGCTTACAGCTTTGTGGTGGGGTTTCAAAATCCTATATTTCAAATGCCCAACACAAAGCGTGGACAGCTCCCAGCTGACACCGCGGAGCCTGCTTAGGATTCTATCTCCCTCTCTCTCTGCCCTCCCCTGCTTTCTCTCTAGCTTCCTCTCAAAATAAATAAAAATAAACTTTAAAAAAAAACTTACAAAAAAACCACTGATCCTCAGGAAATGTTTCAATGATTTAAGTTAATCGCACGAAACTAAAGTTATACACTACCCTGGAAACCCCGGTTATAATTGAATTGATTCACTGGCTGTCTAGTAAAAAGAAGCAAAGGGTAGAGAATCAGAACATTTGTAAGCACCAGAAATGATATTTACCTAAGAACAGCAAGACCAGGATGTAGTGTATTTATTTTTGAACTAAAGGTCCAAGTACATTCTATCTTGACATTTCTGAGGCAGAAACTCCAAAGGCTGTCCAGTTTTATCCACAGAAGAAATCCTCATGAGGATTTAGAAAAGAGAAGTTGAGTCATATGTTGGAACAAGTGATGATTTTTTAGCCTCCCGCAATACCAAATCATGGAAAGATTTCAGAGGTTGTATAAATAAAATATGAATATCAAAGTTCATGGTTCCCTTTCTGCAAGTAATGTTTATCTTTGTTTATGCAAAGAATTGAAAATCAAAATGTGAGTGGAGATTAGCTATTTCTTCCATAACATGTCTGATTTTCTCTGTCTATGAAGGGGAAAAAAGCAGTTTAAAATGTGTTCATTGTTTCATGAAAATCAATTCCCCAGCCCCCTCCCTTTCTGATTTTTGTTACCTACAACAATTTAGCTCCGTTGTTCATAATCCAGATCTGGTTAATCCTCAGCCCTCATAGCCTCCAGATTCTTACCTGCTCTAACAGTTACTTTCAAACTAAATCAAAGCTTTAACGCAGAGTTTTCATTTATGCTAAATTTATATGAGGCAGGAATGTGACATAAAACCTCCAAAAAATGTCTGTCCATTTTAGAGTGTATTAAGAGAAGTATGGTAACCAAAATGAGATAGCAGCTGGTCCCTCTTGACTTTTGGAAAGAAACAAAAACAAAAACAGAAACCCCTCATGTATTAAAGTATTATACCTCTTAAAATTTTAGGGATCCAACATATAGTACCCATTTCTTCCATTCCTGAGTTCAGAACCAGTTGAAAAGTAAGACACAGGAAACCAACAGACAGGTTAAACGGCTTTGTTATTGATAAACTAATTGGAAAAAGTGACATTAGATCTGTGGTACAAAGAGCCTATTAATTTTCTATGCCCACAAGCCCTTCCTGTCCCTGCGCACACACCCAAAACCTACCGCAGCACCTAAGGGAGAGTCTGGAACTGCCTCTGTCCAGGTCAGAGAAGAAAGGGAAAGAGGAAGCTTACAGTCCTTTGATAGATTTGTTCACCCGATTAGGTTAGCTTACCTGCCATCACCTAACAATTAAGTGATTGACTTCACTGTAGGAAGAGTGAGTGAGACATGGGAACAGAGGCCAGTTTTATCCCAGTGGAGGTCCTTCAACAGAGAAACACTGACCAAGAGGAATTTCCCTCCCAACAGCACTCGATTCTAAACCCTTCATTTGGTAAATCAGAGCATGTTGAGAGCGTGGCCAGGAAAGCGGAGACCTTTGAAACCCTGTTTCATAACAAATAGATTCAAGGGCAAGACTACATGGAGTGAACACCTTCCTTCCAATAGCTGAATGCGTAGCTGACTTGGTCTGGTGGCAGAGACAGATATTCTATTTGTTCCTCCATATTTCCTTCATCCTGCTCAGTTAGGCAAACGTATATGACTAGCCCTGGCCAACAGATTGCAAAAAGAGCTGACATGTGTCTTCCCCAGGCTAAGTCAATAAAAGGTCCATTCTTGATTCTTCAGTCTCTCTTTCCATCTGCTTCAGTGACTTGGGGAGGTCCCACATATCAGGTGGTGCACCTCCATTAACCTAGGTCTTAAATGAAAGACAGAGAAGGAGTTCAAGAGTGTCACATCACGGTCTTGCAGAATAAAAGCAGAAAAGCACCTTCCAGAGTCCAGAATCAATTCTGAAACCAGGACCATTCTCCATCCCCAGAAGAGGAGCCCTAGAATACCCACTTGGCAAGATTTCAGAATTGCTGTAGACCAGTGGATACTATGCACCTCTCATTCCTCACCATTTCAAGTTGGAGGGTTTATGACATTATCTTGACCCTATTCTGTTGTATGTTGGGAGTGAAGGATGCAATAACCTGTCTTTTTTGTTTGTAGATTTGTAGAGCAAGAGGGGCCACATGCTGATCTGATATAGAGATTATTGTGGGATCACTCAGAAATCCCAAACTTGAAGCTCAAAGCCTTGATTTAAGTTGCCTCACTTGTTACGGGGTTAAGTGACTTCTATATTTGGAAGAAAGGAGAGCAAACCTATGTTGGCAACCAGAAGGCAGAGCTACACTAGTGACAGTGTTGCTCACTAAAGATTGTCATCCAACGGGGCTGTGTGACTAGCTCTGGGCAATAAGCCATGGGTGGAAATGACTTCAGGTATCTCTTACATGTGTCTGAGTCAAAACTATGCTTTGATTGTGCTTAAGCCATTATATATTTGTGGTTCTAGTATTACAACAGTTAACACTACTTTAACAAAAACCCATACCTGGATGTTGATCAACCATACCACCACCACCACCACACACACACACACACACACACACACCCATACACTCAGTCACTGCATTGCTCACACCTGCTCATATTTTGGACCCGGGCTTACATACATCAAGAGGTTATTTCTGAGTCCCCTCAGCTGGTCTCATTTTAAGTTTCTCTATCATGCTCTCTTCCTGCACATCCTGTTCTTCCTGCCATTTTACTTATCACAATGGATAATTACATACTCATTTCTGTGTACATATATTTAAAGCTTATGTCCAAAACTGATCCATAAGATCCATAGCTTCAAAACCTTTTGTCCACCACAGTAATATACACGGAGTTTGCACTGTGCTTGGCAAACAGCCATCACAGTCAAATTTTAAAACGGCGAGGATTAACAAGTGAGAGCCCATTATCAAGGAAATACACTTTTTAATGACAAGACTACCGCTCTAGACCAAAAATCACAGAGAATTAAAATAAAGACCATGGGGATATTTTTTTTTTACCTTTATTCATTCAGAATACAATTCTAGACCAATCTACAGCCAAGAGAAAACCCTAAGCTTTTAAGTAGTGTTAGCAGGCTGAATAATATAACAGTATCGCCCCCATATGTGCAAGCAGGAAGTCAACTCTCATCATAAAATACCTTTCTAAACATTTATTTTTCCTTCCCATCCAAAAAATGCATTAACAAGATCATGCTTATATAGCTAGTCAGCACAAGACAAATGACAATTTATACTGAACTATGTAAGTCTCGCGGTATAATGCTCACAACGCCAAAATGTAGCTGTTGACCTTTTCAGTGGCATTCACTATGTGGCACTGTTACCATTACACTAAAAGGACTTCATTAGTTTTTAAAAGCCAGAATTACTCAAAAACTTCTGGATCGTAAATAACACGTGGAATATTTCATTTAAGTCTAAAATGGCAGATCACTCAAACCTTTCCTATAGTTCTCCATGTAATATATGTAGGAAAATGAATGTTATATGAGAAGAAACAGACCAAGTTCTTATACTTTTACCTAAAAGTCTAGTTGTTTATTTTAAGTGATATCTATTAATATTTAAATGATTAAAAATAAATCAATGTTAAATATTGCACAAGATCTAAAAGAAAATGGCCACATTACATCATACTACATTGTATAGATAGATTGATTAAAAGCAGCTAATTAGAAGCTTTTTAAAAATTTAAAGTTTCTGACATCATTTTCCACCATTCCATCAATTCTTCCTTTTCCACTTCTTTCCTTTCAGAAAATGACTCCAGTTCAAAATCAACCTAAAGGAGAAAAACAAGAATATTTTGTTACCAACTGCATGTGTACTTTTAAAAGCTGAAATTAAGTAAAAAAATTAGTGCAGTTTTAGATCTTATAGGATAAGCTCAGTATAGCCACCTGAGCTATATATAGTATATCCTAAAGATCTCTTGTGATAAACAAAAGATACTTTCAGAGGAAAAAAAAAATCAAAAGCCATTATGTTTGAAATGTGCTTTGATCTAATAGCCTTGTAGGATTATTTAAAAGCAGATTTTTTTAAGTCAATTTTCCCTCCAATAAGAAGATGTAATTTAGAATGAATTTTCTAACTTTGACTCTTCACTGAGCTTCTCCTATAAACCTTGAGTTTTCTCCTAATAGCTGGGAAAATATGGAAGAATGTAGTTCAGTGTCCTGGTGTCCCAAACCATAAGTTCTGCTTTCTAGAATCTTGAATCTGTTAAAGAAACTGATGGAGGCACATACATCTCCAAACAACCACAGAGGCCAGGGGCCCAGGAACTCAACTCTCAGTGTGAACTGGGAGTTTTCATCAGGTCTGTGGACAATCCCTACATCTACACAAAAGGCTATTCAAAATCTGTACTCCCCAACCCCAACCCTTCTCAGGACCTCTAGATACTTCTGTCCCCATTGCAAACAGAACTAAGAGTTCCTTGGGGCACCTGGGTGACTCAGTTGGTTAAGCTTCTGACTTCAGATTTCAGCTCCGATCGGGATCTCATGGTCATGAGATCAAGCCCTGCCTGTGGGGCTCCTTGCTGGGTGTGGAGCCCGCTTAAGATTCTCTCTCCCTCTCCCTCTGCACCTCCCCTGCTCGCATGCACGAGCGTGCTTCCTCTCTCTGTCACTCTATCTCTGTCTCAAAAAACTAAGCAAATAAACAGAAAAATGAATCAGAAATAAAAATGATGTTTAAAAAAAAAGGAACCAAGAGTTCCTTCATCTGGCCACTTAAGCCCCTAGATATTTAGGAATATGACTATACTCACTACCTCCTTGAAGTTAACGCAGGCCAGAAAGGCTAAGATCCAAATAATTAAATGTTTTACAACCTATTTCTGGGGCTACTTTTTTCCAGGTTTCATTTGCCCAAATTTATCTCTGATTTTAATACATATACAGCCTAATGTACACATACACACAAAGAAAACCAAAGCATCAGTTAAAAAACTCAAGGTATTCTGTTTGCAAAACCAAGCCCTTATACTCCAACTCAGGGGCATGAACAAAAATGCAATAAATTCTTTACAGGTAAGTCTTTCGACTGGAAAGTCTGCAGGCCATTTCCTGGTTCCAAAAATGTAATGCAAAGATAGCAGTAGAATCCTCACCTTCCTAGCAAAATAGGTGGTACCTCCTTAAATGAGATGCACTTTTTGATACCGCTTAGCAGAGGGTCTTTCTCATAATATGTGCTTAATAAAAGTTTGGTTAGTGCCTAAAATCACCTTGCAGGCATGATCAATTTTTCCAAATACTCATTCAGTAAAGTATTATATTGGATGCTGGAAATAAAAAGATAAATGGAACAGAAATCTCATTTAAACTGAAATCACTGTGGCAAATAAAAGTTTAATTTTTTTAAGTTGTCTTTGATGTTCTTGGGTATGTCTTCAAAAAACTGAGAAGCAATAAGGGAGCTTCACATTGAATGGTATAAAATCAACCAAGGAGCCCTTGGTCAAGTCACTTAACTTTGCCAGCTTCAGTTTTCTCATCTGTTAAATGGGGGTATTAGTGGTACCTACCTCATAGGGTTATTACAAAGACTAAATATAAATCACTTAAATATACCTGACACATATTAATTGCTTAATAAATCTTAGCAATTATGATTTCTTACCCCAACAGCAGGGCTATAAGGGACTGCTACTTTCTTTGTTATTGCCAGATACCCTGGAGCTGAAGCTGTGAGTTTATAGTTTCCAGGTACAAGCAATCTCCAGTAATCGCCATCCTTTGCTGTAAGGAAACAAAATATCAAATCACATAATTATGCCATTTTTGGAATACCCAGTATACCTCCGTTTAATTTCTTTGATTCCCTACTTTGAAAGTAAATGTTTATGGAATTTGATAACATTCCATTGAAATCAGTGTTACATTCTCTTAGAAGAAGTAATTTCTAATAGCAATTTTACAAATATTAATGTCAAATTGTCAATAAATCTTATAAGATAATGGATCTTCATAATCATGTCAGGTGTGCCACAGGTAAAAAGATATAGAAAGCCCCCAAACATGGAGTCAGGGCATCTGATGCTGTGTTTTGATTCTGGCCAAGTATCTTGACATGAAGACCCAATGGTATAAGTCTAGATCAGTGCTTCACAAAGTGTGGTCCAAGAAAGCCTCATCAGAAACCTGAGGTACTTGTTCTTGTTTTTTGTTTTGTTTTTTAGATTTTATTTATTTATTTTATAATTTTCGAGTTTTATTTAAATCCAAGTTAGTTAACATATAGCGTAATAATGATTTCAGGAGTAGAATTTAGTGATTCATCACCCAGAGCTCAGCCCAACATTGCCCTCCTTAATACCCATCATCCATTTAGCCCATCCCCTACCAACACCCTTCCAACAGCCCTGTTTGTTCTCTGTATTTGAGTTTCTTATGGTTTGTCTCCCTCTCTCTTTTTATCTTATTTTCCTTCCTTTCCCCATCTGTTTTGTTTCTTAAATTCCACATATGAGTGAAATCATATGATATTGATCTTTCTTTGACTTATTTCACTTAGCATAATACCCTCTAGTTCTATCCACATTGTTGCAAATGGCAAGATTTCATTCTTTTGGATCACCGAGTAACATTCCATTGTATGTATATACCACATCTTCTTTATCCATCAGGGATAAAGAACCCTGAGAAACTTGTGAGAAATCTCCTTCTGAAGATTCAGAATACGTTGTTCTGGAGTGCTGGTCTTGGAGGGACTGCATTTTCAGTTAGTTCTCCGAAGAATTCTTAAGCAGAAGTAAGGTTCACAATCTTTCTCACCCCACAGGTCCACAGCTCCCTCCTAACCTAGGTTAGGTTCCCTGGTCACCCTATAATCACTGAAAGCACGTGCCTTCAACTCATTTGCTTTTCCCTCTTGGTTATACATGCCTGGCAAGCCACCAATCCTGGATAATTTTCGGCCTTCCGCCTGTCACCAGCTGCATGCAGCCAGAGGAAACACACCGTCACGCTCATCAGTCTCCGACACATACACACCAACCTAACTGAGGGCATGGAACCGCCCTGCTTTCCTTCTGGTCCCTTCCTCCCTGGTCCTTTCACACTCTCATCTTCCTAGACCAGTGCATATCAATCACCTGGAAAACTTGGTACTGTGCGAATTCTAATTCACTAGCCCTGGTGTGAGGCCTGAAATTCTGCATTCCTAACCAGCTCCAGGGCAGTGCTGAATTCACCTGCTGGTGGGGGCTGAGCTTTGAGTAGCAAGGCCCTAGTGGACATTTCACACTTTTTCCTTTTTCCTAACACCGCCGACACATCCTCTTCATCCTCACTCCCAGTAGATGCTTTACATCTTATTTCACTATGAAAATGGAATCAGAATAAAGAAAACCCTCATGGCCACCTCTTCTGGTCTTCCTCTGACCCCCACATCTCCTTTCAACAGGTGCCATCATTTATCTCTTTCACTTTACAGCAAAATGTCTGAAGAGATTTGTCAATACTCTCTTTTTTCTAATGTCTCTCCTAGTCTCTCTTAGACCCTCCGATCAGGCTCCCACTGGTCCGTGGAAACAGATTCTGTCGGGATTCTTCACACTGGTTCATGCGAAAGGTTTAGCTTACCTGGCACTCCGGATCAGTCCCTCCATCTTGAAATACTTCCGGGCTCCCAGGAAAATGCACTTGGTTCTCTCTCTACCTCAGACTCCATTCCTCCTTACTACTTTGCCCTCAAAGGGGTGGAGTGTTCCACAGTTTCACTCTTACCTATGTTTCACTCTTACTCCTCAGATTTCACTCTTACCTATGTTTTTCCCCCGTTACATTCTCCTAAAATTCTCATACCATGGAATGCAGAGGAAATCATATCTCTATGGCACCAGGGTTCACAGACAGAAGAGACTTCATGTGGCAGAGGGGATCAAGGTCTGGGCTCCCCGAGGGCTAAGGGAGCAATGTCTTGGCACAGATTCTGGTATATTGGTTGGCAAGATGTGCTGGCCACATCTTCTGGGGTTTTAATAAATATTTGTTAAATAAATAAATAAATGGAGCTTTAAAGGGGAAACGTTAAGGATTTTTAAAATATACAAGTTATAAATGAGGAGGTTAAGAAAGAAGTAATGGTATAGAGTGGTTTGGAAAATAAGGTAAAGGTTCATTAATTATAAGGTCTAGAAATAAATGAGTAGATTATACATAAAAACATATTGTTGCTGGATAAATGGAATGGGACTATGTAGGTTTTCCAGGAAAATACATCCTTGTCTCCAAATAGGGAAAATGGAAACGGCATTTGGAACTCAGAAATAGCTAACATCCAGCTCAATTCTGTTAACATCCTGTTTAACCCTGAATGAGTCTGGATTTTTCATACAGATGAAATAAAGAAATGTGTGAGGAATCCTAGACACTGGCATTTTTCTTTCCTCCTCTTTTCACTCCCTCCTGAGGTCGTCCCATTAACAGCTTATTAGCACTTAAGACAGAAGGGAAAGACACTGATAATTCAACTCCAGCTAGTTCATCTGCCTTTGCCTCAGGAATTCCACAGAATCTCCAGTGGGTGGCACCACCCGGCAGCTCCAGGCTGAGACAGCTGAGGAAAGGGCGCCACCTGCTGCACCCCAATTTCTAAGCCAGCAGCCATCCAGAGTGCCTGATTCGCTCCCACAAAGGAAATTTAACTAGGTCAAAGCTGGGGGAGAGGGAGGTAAAGAGACAGGAGGCATTCAATTGTTTTGCTTAGAATAGCATAAAAATTGTTAACTATAATAACAAGTAATCGTGCTCTGTGTATAACACTAGAGCCTCCAGATCACGGCAGAGAACACCCACCAGATGTAACGTCATGGTCTATTCCTTCCACGGAGATGGTTGCATTGGCAATTGGGTTACCTTGAAGGTCCCGGACGAAGCCTTTAACTCCTCGGTGTATCTGTAAAGGTCAAGAACAACCACAAAAATCATACTAGAAATGATCTGACGACACATCTCTGTCAAGAATCTCCTTATTTGCTAGCAAAATACTGTAGATCCTCATTGTTTAAGGATCAAAATATGCTGAAGAGGCTGCTGAATTTTGTTGAACACTCTTTACACTGCTTTTCCTCAAGTAGACAAATGAGAAAAAAAAAAAACCCTGAAAACTGAAATCTCGTTCTGAGTGAAAGAAAGGCATTAAAGTACCTTCCAAACCACCAGAATGAAAAACAAAAACAAAAACAAAATTGTCTATCACATCTGTAAAGTAGTTCTGGTCTTAGCATATTTCATGACTTTGTCCCTCTTTTATTGGGTCACCTATATATAGGTTGTATGGCCACTGCCAGTTAAGAATAATATTACATTACAGCCCTTTAATATTTGTTCATGTTGAATGAAAACACATACTGTGACTGCTCTTGCAATCGAACAGTATTATTTGCTTGAAAATAAGTGACATGAAAGATCTGTGAACTTCAAAACTGAAGATTCGATTCAGAAAGAAAATGAAGGAGATGCTGTCAAGAATAATGCCCCCCACATTAAGTTGCAGTCAACAACTAAAGCAATACAAACTACAAAAGCAGATTTTTTTCCCCTCATTTTGAAACAATGGTTCAGCTAAATCAATATGTGTTTGAAGTGACAGAGAGTCACTTCAGGTCTCTTGGAAAGTGCTTCTGGAAAACCAAATGGTAATTCATTAAGCTTAATTACTTAACAGAAGATTCCCGAACTCTCAAAGGCTCAGGTTGGCTCAGGTTCCTCCTCACTCAATTTAACCCTAGAGAGTGAATATTCTTTTGCTACCGATGATACAGGAATCCTTCCTACAGAAGGCACAATAAGTGTCAAGTATGCTTTTGTCATCAGAGAATAAATCTGGCAGTGGTACAATGTTTTAGCAAGGGGATGCCCCTGATTATCAGCAAATCCTTTTGCATTTGCTATTTTTTTTTTAAAGCAAAACCTCTGAAACTCTACAAAAATCACATGTACTTCTTTCCTCTAAAGGCAATTTGGGGATCTGAAAAATTTTACAGAAAAGGAAGAGAGATATACATAGAGAAGAAAATCAGGGAAAAAAATACAAACTTTACATTTCTTAAGATGAGGGCTCATCAAAGAAATTTAGAAAGCTTGCAAACAAGCAATTATTTACCTACATGTACTTTATTCATCTTGAGGCACCAAAATCCCGGTATTATCAATATTATAAACCTTAGAGAAATAAATTTTTAAATTTCCTTATCATTGGAAAATAAGCCAAACAATCACTCCAAAAACATATAGTTCACCTGCATTAGGCACAAATACACCCAGTTAATATTCATTACTTTTTTCAGCCTCTGCAACCCAAGATTTATGGTCTGTAGCTTAACAAATAGTGAAATAAGTATCTGTCCCTGATAAGCCAGTTTTTGGAGCAAACTTCTCTGTTGGAAAACTTCCACTGTAGTAATAAATCTCAATAGAAATGTTATGGGCTCTCACAACTCTACATGAATGCAGCTGTCACTTTATGGCTTTTGCAAAGGAAATCACAGAGAAATTCAAATTTCACTCATGCCTGAAGAAACTATTTGCTACACTTGTCCCTGCTGTAATGTTCTCTCCTCAGATTCCAGGACATCAATCAACCAAAGCTGGAGAAACAAAGAACATCCAGAAGATTCTCCACAGTTACTAAAACTGTGCATAGCAGTAACCCTTAAGCCCTCCTATACTTAAGTGTTACCCAGAGAGCTTGCTGAAATGGAGACTTGGGGGTCCTACCATGCAGGGAGTGGGATTCAGTGACGGAACAGGAAACTCATTTTTAACAAGAATCTAGGTGATTCTGGTGCAGGCACCCATGAACCATTCTTTGTGAATTTTGTGAGGAATTTTGAGAATTAGACTGTTCCAAAGCTATTGAGAGAGAGGCATTCCACCACAGCAAACTGTACTAATTAACTTTACAATTCCAATTCCTACAAACATCCCTTTAAAACTCTGCAAGAGATTTCCTCTCAACCAATTATAGAATTAGACCCCCTAATCACCTATTTTCCATGAGTCGTAAACTAATCCATGGTTAGGCTTTAGGTCCAGGTGTTCAATTACTAATTCCCACCATACTGTGCCTCATTGTCAATGAAATAATTTCAACACAGAACTTCTGGCAGTCTTCACTCATATGTTATCAGCCTTTGAGTCCCTAACTTAGAGTGTTCTATGAAGCAAGTTGGATGAGCTCATTGTAAATATCACTCTTCTTGCTTCTACACAACTTGCACCGTAATACTGATGTCCTATAGGGTGGACCACTTGATCTGTGGACAGATCACATTCTTATTCCAAGTGGCATAAAACAGGTCTGTACAACCCTCTTCTTTTCAGTTTATTTCTATATAAATTGATATAGCTCTTAGATGAATTAATACATGCCTAACTGCCACCATAAATATAACAAATATTCTCCTCTTTCCTGATGGTATACCTTTGTGGGTTTTGTTTTATATTGAGTTTTTTTCTTAAGAACAAGACTTAAGCAGCAGCTGAATCTGTTTTTTCAATTGATGATCAGAGTAATCATCTTACTGGTGTTTCAACTATAGTAAATCTTACAGTAGTCCCAAGAAGCCTTTGCTGAACCACCAGGACTGGATTAGGGACCCAGTGTACTGCCACCGATTTTGTAATGGACTTTTATTTTAGCATTTATCATCCTCTCTTGTGATTAGGTATTGATGTCTCTGAACTCCACTAATATGAAGTCAGTCACTATCCCCAGTGCCTCACCATGTGCCTAGGACACTAGAGTAGCTGAATACATTTTTGTTGAAAAAATATGTAAATAAAATGAAAAGCACTGTATTAAAGAGACATTATCTGATATCTAAATGGAGAACACATACCAAATAGCCCAGTCTTACTTCCTCTACTCAGAAAATACATTTACAGCTCTCCTTGAAGGAGACACTATTAGAGGGGTTCCTATCAAGGTCATTCTAGGGTCGACATGGCTAATTATCCTTAGCCTCTGTTGCTGAAAATGCCTTTCTATATTAACATGAAGCGGGATTCCACTGATTGAAAAAATCCTGTGTAATAAGTAATTTTTAATCATTGTGAGTAACAGTGGATCTATTCCATGAGAATCTCTTTTGGTAAGGTACTATATGGATATCTGACACATGTAAAAGAATACTTGAGCTGATTTTACAGCTTTTTAAATGCATCAGTCTCATATGCATGTTTGTATGTCAACATATATGCAAATAGATTCACGTTTATTTCATAGCATTTGTTTGTATCAAATTAGTTTTTAAATTAATCTGGACTATCTGCTGGCATGTGAAACTGATATCACCCTATCTGGCTTTGGGTGTAAACAGACATATACAGAATGCAATTTGAAGACTGTCACGGCACTGCAGGCAAGGAACAGAGTCTTTAGGTCTGTTTCGCCCCCATGGCCGCTGGTGCCAATGTCTACATAGTATAGAGATGTGGGGTTGGCAGGGTGTGGCCTGTATTGAGTCTCAGTAGGTAAGGTATCTAACTCTGGTAGATGATGAGATTTCCCCTCCCCCCCCCCCAAATTCTGTACAGACTCCACAGGAATGGTTATATAAGTGCCTGTCTAGTGAAGATCTAAGTTTCTGTCATCAGAGGCAATATGGCATGGTGATTCTGGAACTAGATAGCCTGGTTTAAAATTCTGCCTGATTGGGGCCCCTGGGTGGTTCAGTCAGTTAAGCGTCCGACTTCAGCTCAGGTCATCATCTCGCGGTTTGTGAGTTCGAGCCCTGCGTCGGGTTCTGTGCTGACAGCTCAGAGCTTGGAGCCTGCTTCGGATTCTGTGTCTCCCTCTCTCTCTGCCCCTCCCCCGCTCATGCTCTGTCTCTGTCTCAAAAATAAATAAAATATTTAAAAAAATAAAATAAAATAAAATAAAATAAAATAAAATGAAATGAAATTCTGCCTGATTGACTTCAGGCAGGCTGTTTAACTTGTCTGGTCTCTGATTCCTCACTTTTAATTCAGGGATGATGATGACGATGAAGATGATGAAGATGATGAAGATGACGATGATGATGATGATGATGATGATACCACTTCCCCCACAGGTTTGTTGTGAAAATTAAATGCATTAACAATTACATGTAAGGCGTTCAGAACAATGCATGGGAAACAGTAAACACCCCATAAAGGTAATTATTATGATTACCTGAGATCTAAGTCGAGGCTGAGACAAGTGGAGCATGTGAGGCACAGAATTTAAGGAAGCACTCACACTCAGGTGCTAATCCTATACCCACGTGCCTCCAAGAAAAAGTGCCTCCTTAAATTTTGGGCCCTCAGTGCCTCACTTACCTCACTCTTGTCCTAGTCCTGCCAGGGATGGCTGACTGGCCCAAGATGAGCAGGATGGAGGAGGGTTCTAGGACTGCCTGGCTTAGAGCAATATGAATGAAAACAGGGTATCACGTCACTTCCCACAAATCTCAGTTTAATCAGTTCTCAGGGAATATTTATGAACCACAAAATCTCTGACAAATGAAAGCCTGTTTGGACCACTACTGACATGTTTTCCAAATGTAGAGTCCTCATTATGAGTCAGATGGACTCCTCTGGACCAGACTCCTCTGAGGAAATCATTGTATGCCAGATTTAAATGCTCTTAGATCTCCCATTTTATGCTGGAGATGGTGTTTACCTGCTCGAGGTAGCTAATAAGGGAGTTTTTGTTATCCTCCCAGTAGCTCTTTAGAGTCTCTTCAGGTGGAAACTTTTCACAGCTAAGCTCCACGGTGATCTCGAAACAGTTGCTGCTGAGGTAATTGAAGTCTTGCATTCCTGCCAAAGCACCAAATGAAAAGTCAAAATACACATGTGGAGACTAAAACTCTACACAAGCCGTTCTGCTGAATGGAGAGCCAAGTAAAAGACACACCAACCAGTACATTTTGAGTAGCCTATGGGAAACCACAAGGAAAATCACCTCCTGTAAGGGACAGAACAACATAATTGGGAGACTGTTACTGCCTTAGAGCACAAAATCTCTCAGGTTCTTAAGCATTTACTTAGTGCATTGCTGTTGTAGGGTGCCAAAGCAGGCATCAACCGTGTTCCGTATTGTTGGCATTGACTTCAAAGAAGAAAACTGGGAACAATGACATCCAAATGACAAAATAGGGGTTTTCTTACCATCTTCCTCGAAAAAGAATACCGATTTGGGCAATCACCCATGGAACAGAGTGCCTTTGTGGAAGGCTGAGAGTCCAGTGTAGAAGTTCCAGTACACCATTGGTGGAAAAAGTCGAAGATTGGATGCATTGAAGAAAATGACAGTAATGGTTTTGCTTTACTTGTATCACCCCTTCCCCACGGTGGCATAGCTCAGTGCCAAGAGAGAACTTTTTCATCCACGATTCCTCCCACAAGGAAAAGTAGGATCCTGTGAATGAGCTGTGCTTGTCACAGCTTCTTTCTCATCCCATCCAGAAAACTAAAGTATGCTACATGGCTTGGCTGAGCAAACAGTAGCCAAGACTTTCAGAGTGCATCAAAGGGATGTGAATCTTACTAACCATGTCACAGATCCCATCAGGAAGCCTGCCCATTAGCTGCTGGGGCCACCTTTCCTGAATATCCACCCCCCACAATGGCCCACAGGCACTCCTAACATTCTGCATACACCATCCACACACCTCTCACCCTATAGCCAGCTCTCTGTGTGTGCCACTGACAATAGCAACAGCAAGCATTTGAAGATGTCTCATGAGTCATACAGCATGCATGAAGCTGGCCCAGATCTGCAGGCCTGAGAGAAAGGACACAAATTTGAGCATTTAGCACTGCCCTGGGGAAAACAAACAAGAGTCTATCAGCAATTGATCTGGACCTTGTAGGATCAAAAGAAGGCATGCAATTTTAAGTATTCTCCCCCTAAGAAGTTTGGAGCAGGTATGTCACAGAAAAGGTCTGGGAAAGCCTCAGAATCTCTAGCAGGGCTAACAAGTTATTACTCTACCAAAGCCAGTCAGTAAAGACAGAAGGAGGTAACTACTTCAAATGTGAAGGCAGAAACACAAGACTTCAAGGAACATTAAAAAAACAAAGGAAACATGATACTATCAAAGGAACACAATAATTTTCTGGTAGCCAACTGCAAAGAAATGGAGATTTGTGATTTTCCCAATAAAAAATTCAAAATAGTTGTTTTAAGGAAGCTCAGTGAGCTATAAGAAAACACAATTCAATAATAGAAACACAATTCAATGAAATCAGGAAAATAATATGTGGACAAAATGGGAATTTTAACAGAAGACAGAAATCATAAGAACCAAACAGAAGTCTGAGAGCTAAAAAGTATAAAGAATTAAATGGCAGGGGAGGAGTGGGTATAATGCAATAGAGAGCATTAACAGAAGACTGGATCAAACAGAAGAATCAGTGGGCAGAAACAGGTCATTTGAAATTATCCAGTCATAGGAAAACAAAGAAAAAAGAATGAAAAAGAGTGAAGAAAGCCTACAAGATTACAGAATACCATGAAGAAAATAATCTACACATCACTAGAGTCCCAGAAGGAGAAGAGAGACAGAAAAGGCAGAAAGGTAATATCAAGAAATAATGGTTTAGAACTTCCCAAATCCAGGGAGAAATTTGGACATCCAAGTTCAGGAAGCTCATAGGTCCCCCCAAAATTTCAGTTCAAAAAGATCTTCTCCAAGACATATTATAATAAAACAGCCAAAAAATCAAAGACAAAGAGATAATCTTAAAAGCAGCTGGTGGGGGGGGGGCAGTCTGTAACTTACAAAAGAATCCCTCCCCACCCCCAAGTAAGGCTATCAACAGATTTCTCAGCAAAAACCTTATAGGCCAGGAGAGAGTGGAATGATATGTTCAAAGTGCTAAAAGAAAAAACTGCCAACCAAGAATACTTTACTCAGCAAAGCTATCCTTCAGAAATGAAGAAGAGATAAAGACATTCCCAAACAAAAGCTGAGGGAGTTCATCACCATTAGAAATGTCTTACAAGAAATGCTGAAAGGAGTTCTTCAAGCTGAAATGAAGGGATACTAATCTGTAACATGGAAACATAAAAATATGCAACATACTGACTGGTAAAGATAAATATATAGTCAAATTCAAAATACTCTAACACTATAATATAGTAATGTGTTAATCACTGAACTCTAGTATGAAGATTAAAGGACAAAAGTATTAAAAACCACTATAGCAACAGTAATTTGTTAATGGATACACAACAGGAAAAAATGTGAACTGTGACATCAAAAAACATAAAATGTTTGGTGGGAAAAGGAGTACAAAGAGTTTTTGTAAGTGATCAAAATTAAGTTGTTATCACCTTAAAATGGACTGTTATGTCTATAAGATGTAAGCCTCATGCTAACAACAAAGCAAAAACATAGTAAATTCACAAAAGATAAAGGTATAAGAATCAAAGTATATCACTAAGGAAAATCATCAATTCACAAAGAAGGGCAGAAAGAGGGGAAGAAAAGAACTAGGGAACTACAAAACAGCCAGGAACCAATAAGATGGTATTGTGTTCTTACCTATCAATAATTACTTTAAATATTAATAGTTTGAATTCTCCATAAAGACATAGAGCATCAGAGTGGATTAAAAAAGAAAACAAAACAAAATAAAACAAGACTCAACTATATGGTGCCTACCAGAGCCTCACGTCATCTTTAAGGACAATGAAAGCTCAGAATGAAGGAATGGAAAAAGATATTCCATGCAAGCGGAAACCTAAAAAAATCAGGGGTAGCTATACTTTTATCAGACAAAATACACTTTGAGCCAAAAAACTATAACAAAAGACAAAGAAGGTCATTAAAAAATGATGAAAGGGTAAGTTCATCAAAGGACATAACTCTTGAAAATTATATATGCACTCAACACTAAAGCATCTAAATATATTAAGCAAGGGGCGCCTGGGTGGCTCAGTCAGTTAAGCGTCCGACTTCAGCTCAGGTCATGATCTCACAGTTTGTGGGTTCAAGCCCCGCATCGGGCTCTGTGCTGACAGCTAGAGCCTGGAACCTGCTTCAGATTCTGTCTCTCTCTCTCTGTCTCTCTCTCTGTCTCTCTCTCTCTCTGCTCCTCTCTTGTTCACGCTCTCTCTCTCTCAAAAATAAATAAACATTAAAAAAATTTTTTAATAAATAAATAAATATATTAAGCAAATACTTAAGACCTGAAGGGAAAAACAGACAGCAATACAATAATAGTGGGAGATTTCAACATCCCACTTTTAATAATGATAGATCATCTAGTCAGAAATCAATAAGGAAACAGCTGCCCTTGAACCATATGTTAGACCAAATGTACCTAACACACATATACGGAACATTCCATCCAACAGCAGAATTACACATGGAGTTACACATGGCTTCTCAAGCCCACATGGAATATTGTCCAGTATAGAGTCGCAATTATGTAGAAAATTAAAACTACACATTTCTGAAAAACTAATGGGTCAAAAAAGCAATAAAAAGGGAAACCAAAATATCGTAAAACAAAAATAGAAACACACCATACCAAAATTTATGGGATGCAGCAAAAGCAGTTCTAAGGGGAAAGTTGATTGCAATAAATGCCTGCATTAATTAAAAAGAAAAATCTCAAATAACAGTCTAACTTGATACATCAAGAAACTAGAAAAAGAAGAACAAACTAAGCCCAAAGTTAGCAGAAGGAAGGAAATAACAAAGATCAGAGCAGAAACAAATGAAATAGAGACAAGTAAAACAAAAGATCAACAAGCCTAACAGCTGGGTTTTCTTTAAAGATAAACAAAACTGACAAACATTTAACTAGACTTAAGAATTAAGAGAGTGATGACTCAAAAAAAAATCAGAAATTGAAGAGAAGACATTACAACTGATATGACAGAAATACATGCTTCTTTTTTCTTTTGTGCTAAGAATATTTAACATAAGATCTACCCTCTTAACAAATTGTCATGTGCCTAATACTGTATCATTCTCTATAGGCAGTTTGTCATACAGCAGACCTCCAGAACTTACTTATCTGGCATAGCTGAAACTTGATACCCATTGAACTCCCCATTCCCCTCTACTCTCAGCCTACTATATTCTGGGTTTCTATGAGCTTGACTATTTTAGACACCTCATATAAGTCGATCATGCAGTATTTGTTTTTGTGAGATTAACTTAGTTCCCTTGGCATAATGTCCTTCAGGTTCAACCATGTTGTCGTAATGCCAGGATCTTCTTCCTTTTGAAGATTGAATGATATTCTATTGTATGTGTATATACCATATTTAGCCAGTAAAATCTATTGGGACTTCTAATCAAGAAAGTAGGCAATTCTGTCTTCTACACAATGACTGTTTCAATGCAACATGATGCTTCATGTTTCCATGTTTTTTCTCCATCTTTGTTTTTTCTTGTCTATTCTATTGCACTGGCTAAAAATTTTCAGGGCAGTGTTGTTTATATAGATGCTAAAAGTCATCCTTATATCATATGTTTGATGTGTCGCAGTTGGGGTGAATACAACTAGAAAGTGGTGTAACTGGGCATCAGCCCCCATGATGAATCTGAAACCTACACTCTCTCTTTTTTGCTATAATAACTTGCTGTTACAGAACAGAGATAGTGGAACTATTTTATTTATTTACTTTTTTATTAAAATGATCCCAACCCTTTTAGAGACAGGCACCAACAAAACTTTACCTTTCAAGAGACAGAGAGAGAGAGAGAGAGAGAGACTACTGTGAATGAGGCCAACAATTGGATAACCTGAAAAAACAGATAAATTCCTAGAGGAATATAGCCTATCAAGACTGAATTATGAAGAAACAGAAAATCTAAAATAGACCTATTACTAGTAAGGAGATTGAACCAGTAATCAAAAATTTCCCAACAAAGAAAAGCCCAGGACAAGATGGTTTACTGGTGAATTCTACCAAACATTTAAAGAAGAATTAACACCAATCCTTCTAAAACTCTTCCCAAAAAAATTGAAGAGGAGGAAACACTCCCAAGCTCATTTTACAGGTCAGCATTACCCTGATACCAAAGCCAGATAAGGACATTACAAGAAAAGGAAACTACAGGTCAATATCCCCGATGAATACAGTTGCAAAAATTCTCAATAAAATACTAGCAAACTGATTTCCACAGTTCATTAAAAGGATCATAAAGAATGATCACACAGGGGCGCCTGGGTGGCGCAGTCGGTTAAGTGTCTGACTTCAGCCAGGTCACGATCTCGCGGTCCGTGAGTTCGAGCCCCGCGTCAGGCTCTGGGCTGATGGCTCGGAGCCTGGAGCCTGTTTCCAATTCTGTGTCTCCCTCTCTCTCTGTCCCTCCCCCGTTCATGCTCTGTCTCTCTCTGTCCCAAAAATAAATAAAAAAAAAAAAAAAAAAACGTTGAAAAAAAAAAAAAAAAAGAATGATCACACAGAATTCATACTTGGGATGCAAAGTTGGTTCAACATAGGCAAATCAACAAATGTGGCACAACACTGATAGAATAAAAGATAAAAATCATAATCATCTCAAAAACTGCATAAAAAGATTTTGACAAAATTCAACATCTTTTCATGATAAAAACTCTCAGCAAATTAGATATAAAAGGAATGTACCTCAATATAATAATGGGCAATCTGACAAGCCCACAACTAACATCATACTCAGTGGTGAAAGGCCAAAAGCTTCCTCTAAGATCAGGAACAAGAAAAAGGTGCCCACTCTCAACACTCCTTGCAACATAGTATTAGAAATCCTAGCCAAAGTAATCAGGCAAGAAAAACAAAAAAGACATCCAAATTGGAAAAAAAAAAAAAAATGAAGTAGAACTGTTATTGTTTGCATATAATATGGTCTTATGCATAGAAAGTCCTAAAAATCCCACCAAAAAACTGTTGGAACTAATAACCAAATTCATTAAAGTTGCAAGCTACAAAATAAACCTATAAAAATTAATTACACTTCTATACACCAACAATGAGCTATCTAAAAAACAAAGAAAGTAAACAATCTCAGTTACAATAGTATCAAAAACAATAAAATACTCAGGAATACATTTAACCAAGGAGGTGAAAGATCTATAAACTAAACACTGTAAGACATTGATGAAAGAAACTGAAGAAGACACAAATAAATGGAAAGATATCTTGTGTTCATAGATCAGAATTAATATGATTAAAACATCCATACTACTCAAAAACATCTACAGATTCAATGCAATCCCTATCAAAATTCCAATGGCATTTTTTTACAGACAGAAAAAAAATCCTAAAATTTATGGAACCATAAAAGACACCAAATAACAGAAGCAATTTTGAGAAATAAGAATAAACCTGGAGACATTACATTTTCCTATTTCGATCTATACTACAAAGCTATAGTAATCAAAATGGTGTGATACTGGCATAAAAACAGACACACAAATCAAAGGTACAGAATCAAGAGCCCAGAAATAAATCCTGCACATACAATCAACTAATTTTTGACAAGGAAACCAAGAATACTCAATGGGGAAAAAATAGTCTCTTTAATCAAAGGTGTTGGGAAAACTGGATATCCACATGCAAATGAAGGACATTGGAATTTTATCTTACACCATACACAAAAACTAACTCAAAATGGATTGAAAAAGTAAATGTAAGAAGTGAAATCATAAAGCTCCTAGAAGAAAGCATAGAGAAAAAGCTCTTTGAAATTGGTCTTGGCAATAGTTTTTTTGGCTATAACAGCAAAACACAAGCAAAAAAGGCAAAAATAAACAAGCAGGACTACATCAAACTGAAAACTTCTGCACAGAAAAGGAAACAGCCAAAAAATGAAAAGGCAATCAATACACAGAATGGGAAAAAATATTTGCAAACTATCTGATAAGGGGTTAATATAAAAAGTATATAAGGAACTCATACAACTCAAAAAACAAAAAACAAATAATCCAATTAAAAATGGACAGACAACCTGACTAAACATTTTTTCCAAAGAAGACCTAGAGATGGCCAACAGACATGAAAAGATGCTCAACATCACTCATCATCAGGGAAATGCAAATCAAAACCACAATGAGATGCCACTCATTGTTAGAATGGTGATTATCAAAAAGATAAGAGATAATTGCTGGCAAAAATGCAAAGAAAAGAGAACCCTTGTGGACTGTTGGCGAGAATGTAAATTGCTACATTCACTATGGAAAATGGTAGGTTCAGAGGCTTCCCCAAAAAATTAAAAATAGAACTACCATATGATCTAGCAATCTCAATTCTGAATATACATCCAAAGAAAAAGAAATCATTATCCAGGGAAGATATCTGCACTCCCATGTTCACTGAGGCATTATTCACAGTAGCCAAGACATGGAAACAACTCACGTGTCCATGAACAGATGAATGGATAAAGAAAATGTGGGATATATAAACAAGGGAATATTATTTGGCCATAAAAATAAGAAAATTCTCCCATTTGTGACAACATGGATGGACCCTGAAGGCATTATACTAAGTGAAAGAAGTCAGACAGAGAAAGACAAATACTAAATGATCTCACTTATAAGTGAAATTTTAAAAAGCCAAACTCATAGAAACAGAGTAGAGCAGTGGTTGCCTAGAGGGGGACAGGGAAATAAGGAGATGTTGGTCAAAGGGTACTCACTGTCAATTATGAGTAAGTCCTGGGCATGTAATATACAGCAAGGTGACTACAGTTAATGATACTATGTTATATACTTGAAAGCTGTTGAGAGAGTAGATATTAAATGTTCTGATCACACACAAAAAAAAGAAAAATGGTAATTATGTCAAGTGATGGATGTGTTAACTAACCTTATTAGGTAATCATTTATATAATGCATACATGAAATAAATCACATCAGACACCTTAAACTTACATGATGTTATATACAATTATATGTTAATGAAGCTGGGGAAAAAATTAATTTCTTAAATAATAATAATTTTAAAAAAAAAAAAAAGACAAATACTCAACCCTTACTGGCCTGCAGAAGAAACATGCGTCCCTCTAAACCTACTTTTCTATCAAGGAAGAGCTTGAACAGTCATGTAAGATGATCTAACATACTATTTTATTCTTTAAGTCTAACCAATATCCCAGTATCATCCTGAGGGATTGAGAGTCTTAATAATATACTACATATTGGGGCACCTGGGTGGCTCAGTCAGTTAAGTGTCCAACTTTGACTCAGGTTATGATCTCACGGTTTGTGGGTTCAAGCCCTGCATCACATCAGGCTCTGTGCAGACAGGTCGGAGCCTGAAGCCGACTTCAGATTCTGTGTCTCCCTCTCTCTCTACCCTACCCCACTCACACTCTGTCTCTCTCTCAAGGAAAAGTAAACGTTAAAAATTTAAAAAAATATATAGTACATATTAATTTAACAATCACTGAATATCTCCTACATTTGAGGCACAATAATAACAATTCAAACTGCACCAAGAGAGAAGATTCTATAACCAGAACAATTTTACTCTGAACCTGATTCAAGTTAATAGTGAATGCTGTTGGTTCCACCAGATTGCTTTTTGTTTATTTATTTTGTTGTTTTTTATTTATTTTTGAGAGAGAGAGCGTGAGCAGGGGAGGCACAGATAGGGGGACAGAGAATCAAAGCAGGCTCTGTGCTGACAGCAGTGAGCCCCATGTGGGGTTCAAACTTAAAAACCGCAAGATCATGATCTGAGCCGAAGCTGGATGCTTAACCGACTGAGCCACCAAAGTGACCTTGCTTTTCCTGAGCTGGAGTGTCCACCCCAAACTGCTGTTGAAGTGTTGGCTATTAAGAGCTCAGAGCTGCCCCTGTTTTCCAGGAGAATTGGAAACCCCACTTGGCTTCAGGGTTCTATCTCCTATATCCCATTCCAAAACCCTCCACAGCAATCATCAAGGCAGGACAACCTTGCCTGTGATTTATACTTTCTCCCAAAAGCCCAAGCCAAGGCTACACTGTCCCTGGGATCACTTCCTTGTTCAGCTCTATCCCCTTCCTTACTCTGCTTCCCTCACTTCCATACAGGGTTTTTCCTAAAAAAGCACTTCCTCAATAAATTACAAGCATCCAAATCCCTATCTCAGGCTCTGCTTCTAGAAAACATGGACATAAGGGGCACTGATTTCATTCACTAGAGAGTTAAAGAAAGTCAAGGCTTTCTTTGACTGATTACTGTGGTTTATGATCTCTAAGATTAATACTATTAATATCATAGTCATTATTTTACAGATAGGGATTTCTTGGTATTCTGTAGACAATACACTGTTTGTCCATAAAGGGAAGACCAAAAGTATCATTAAAGCTTTTATAAAAACTGAATTATAAAATTTCTTCCCATATGATGTATTCAACATAGTCTAAATCCTAAATCTGACTTTATTCCTCAAGGTATAGAGGAGAAAAGTGCTAAATCTGATCTGGCATGATGCAAAATATAAGTTGAAACAGAATAGACATATATCAGAAACAAAATCAGGAATAATATTTTCCTCAGGGCATAATTCAATAAAAGAAATAAACAAACCAAACCCTATAATTAGCTAGTGCTGCTACTGCCCTAATTCTCCTGCATTTTCAGGTGGGTCATAGACAATCCTTCTTGGGCAAAGAGGGGGAAAAGACCACATCAGTAGCTTTACATTTCATTCTTCATCTTCAGTAGAGTGACTCTTACACAACTGTGGTGGTCCGGGTAGCCATGAAAATAAGAGCTCTGTAGGGGCTCGGTTAAGTGACAGACTCTTGGTTTTGGATTAGGTCATGATCTCATGGTTCATGAGTTCAAAACCTGCATTGGGCTCTGTGCTGACAGCACAGAGCCTGCTTGGGATCCCCCTCTCTCTGCCCCTCCCCTCCTTGTTCTCTCCCTCTCTGTCTGTCTCTCTCTCTCTCTCTGAAAATAAATAAGCTTTAAAAAGGAAGGAAGGAAGGAAGGAAGGAAGGAAGGAAGGAAGGAAGGAAGGAAGGAAAACCACAGCTCTAAAGTCCATATGGGGCAAAGGGACTCAGGAGTGCTCCCCTGGTTGTCTAGAAGATGCTTTCTCCAGCATCTGAGCTGCATGTGGGCTTTTCCCTTTTCAGACCCCATAAAAGGTGAAGAGTTTCATGACATAATAGTGCTTATTATAGCAGTGAAGATAAAACTAATATTACACATCAAACAGTCCCCATTATCCCATCATCTAAAAGAAAAAAAAAAAAAAAAAGGTATCTAGACCAAGATATGCTAAAAGCCAAAGCCTGCCCTCCAAAAAATACATTTGCCTACAGTAAAAGCTTAACTAACATGTAATAAGGAAGCTATCTTATTCCCTAGGGCCAGAATTTCAAAAGTAGGGTAGTTAATAATATTCAGTTTATATTTTCCCAATACGTGTCTTTAGTTCATTTCTTCTATGTCTTCAATTAGCATCTTGATCTTTAAAAATCAACAAAAACAAACCTGTACACAACAACCATTCATGCAGAAAGCTAATTTTAATGAACTATAGGGTTAGCCTATTTCTTAATGTTTGAGGAGGACTGAAAAATCTCTAAAGTGAAATGGTAATTATAAAGAATTCACTATCACATGATCAAAAAGCGAAACGGAAACTCACCACCAGGTACACTATACCAAGCAGCACCATTGGTTGTTCCATCTATGAAGCTGCTGTCATCGTCATTCTTGCGACATGGTGGCCGATTGGGATCAGACATGGGTGGGTTAAAAGCAGAATACGCTCGAGCCAAGCTTTGGAAAATGGCATCATCTGGGCAGGAGCTATATTCGTGAGCACTACCTAGTAAATAAACCCACAGATTAAAGAAATTAACACAGACCAAGGAGCACTCCTTGTTTTCTGAAGAGTGATTCAGTGTTGTTTCTTGCTGATGTATTTCTTTAGCTACATCACTATGGGAAAGGAGTGAAGGTTTAAGTGCTCAAAAGCTACACTTAGCTTTTAAATTCTATAACATTCCGTTCCATGCAACAATGTAGAAATTGGGTAGAATGCACATTCTATTTATGAATTGAAAGCTTCAGGAGAAAAGGTGATAAACTTGTGGTGAACTAGACCTGAAAAAACAGTAAGATTTCCATTGCTAAAATTTTTAATTTTAAAAATGTACCTGTACCAACCTCACAGCCACCGTGAGCCACTCTCACACATATTTTTAGTATTTGAGTTTAAATGTTTTAAAAAATCTCCTATGTGTAATATGTAAATAAATAATATATATTTTGATACACTATATTCTTCTTCATATGTTATAAAATATGCTAAGCTTTTAAATTTCCCAGCTATTGACAAACTAAGAAATCTCTAAATTTTAATGATGTTTCAGCAGAGACTTTTCCTCAAAGCTCAGAGTTTCCAATATCTAAAATTATTATCCGTGGGGCGCCTGGGTGGCTCAGTCGGTTAAGCGTCTGACTTCGGCTCAGGTCATGATCTCACGGTCCATGAGTTCAAGCCCCGCATCGGGCTCTGTGCTGACTGCTCAGAGCCTGGAGCCTGTTTCAGATTCTGTGTCTCCCTCTCTCTCTGACCCTCTCCCGTTCATGCTCTGTCTCTCTCTGTCTCAAAAATAAATAAACGTTAAAAAAATTTAAAAAAAAAATAAAAAAATAAAATTATTATCCTGTGCTTACAAAAAGCAATTCTCCAAACACCCTCAGAATCCATCCAAAGCAGGAAATTTCTTGGAGCAAAAAAAAAAAAAAAAAAAAAGTTGAAAATAACTCTCTGGCTAAAGCTTGCTGTGCCTGAAATTTAACTAAAACTAGTTAGAGAAAGTCAAAGTACCACTCCCCACCCCCGCGCCCGACACCATCATTCCAAATGTGAAAGTGTGAGTGTATGTTAAAACACGTAGAGATCCACATGGGCCCTCATCAACTTCTGAAAAGACTGCTTCCACTTTTAAGCCATCTTGTCCACACACCTATATACCTCCCATTATCTCTCCATTCTTCCAGGGTTCAAGAATGACCCAAGTTCATAATGTCTGTTTTCTCTCTTTCTCCTGCATTCTGTCAAGATCACATTCCTCTTCAACTAAGCTTATGAAAAACTTACAGTCCTTTGCTGCATACCCGTGCCACATGAAATATACATATATACCCGTGCCACATGAAATAAGGGATATTCCTATTAAACGTATGTATTTCTATAGGTAAAATCACTTACGGACCAGTTCCTTAAAAGGATATTATAGAAATCATTCTATAAATCCTCATAAGGTAAGTGTAAACCTTGAACCATTAAAGAAACAAGAAAAACACTTACCACTCCGAGTCTCATCATATGGGTAATTGGCCACGAGGTCTCCTCCGTGGAGATTGGCAGAGAGCACGAAAGGAATATCCATAATCCAATGAATGACTGCCTTGGTCTCAGGAGCAAGCTGTATTCAAGATTAGAGATTAAAAGGATTATAAATTTGATTATCATTGGGGGGATCGCTTGACAGGAAAGGCACAGAAAAGAAAAACAACAAGAACAACAATCATTGAAAGCTGGGCATAGGCCATATTTCAAGCACTTTGCGGCTGTTTTCATAAAAATAAAAAAGATTCCAGTAAGAACAGTATTTCCATCTCTATATTCTCACTTATAATAAAAAAATATATTGCAATAGTGTTTAAGTTTCGTTAGAAGTTTTACTTTTGTGAGCTGCCAGCTTTTTTCTCTTTGAAACTTGAAAACCATTGTGCAAATCACTTTCAAATTCTGGGGCGTCTCCATCTGATCTTTGTTAATAATAGCTAAGAGTAAGAAAATGAAAAAAGAAAATAGTTGGACTGAAGAACTAGGTTCTTTCCCTATGGTGATTAAACTCTAGAAATATATGGGAGATTTTATTTCTTTTATTATTAATAATTATTATTTATTATTTTCTTTTATTGCTTACTATTTTTCCAATTCCCTCTACTTCTAACACTGTCCCTGTAAAAAATATTAAACTGGGTCTCTTTCAAAACTCACTGTAAAACACCACTTTACTTTAAGAAAACCATCTTAACCAAAGGCAAAAGTTTCAGAAATTCATGTTGTCTTTTAACGACTCACAGCCCTTCATATCTTGGTAATAAAAGACGGAAGAAATTTATAGCAAAGAATTAATCTGGAGCCAGAAGCTTGATCTTTCATGTGATGAGTTTTCAATACTAACTAGGAAGACTCTCAAACTCCCAAGTACCTCATTGATTTAAAAAAAGAGAAATATTTTCCTGGAGATGTGATCTGTACTGTTCCTTGGGACAGAAAATCTAACAGCATCAGTAGGGTTTAATGGTTACAGTAAGATCTTGTATTTCTATAGCTCTGTTCAATTTATGAATGAGCATCACACATCCCCATTGTATACACAGATCTTCATCCCCCTTTCACAGGGAAGAATCTAGGGGTTGAGTGTGTCAATAATACATCCAAGTTCACACAGCTGAGGATTCAGTCTATGAAACTATAAAGCCCATGTTATTGTCAGTATGTCAACTTTTTTAATGTATCAAAAATATCTTATTTTCCACGTAGGCAACTTACAATTTGTGAAAAAGTGTGATTTAGAATAGGGTGATGTTTTTATTATTTGTTTAATGGCTTATCTCATTCTCCCTATAAAAACTGTTTATTGTAGTGGCACCTGGGTGGCTTAGTAGATTAAACGTCTGACTCAGCCTTTCGGCTCAGGTCATAACCTCACAGTTCTTGACATGGAGCCCCATGTCGGGCTCTGCACTCAGTGCGGAGCCTGCGTGGGATCCTTTCTCTCCCTTTCTCTCTCTCTCTCTCTCTCTCTCAAAATAAAATAACCTTTAAAAAATGTTTATTATAGAAAATGTAAAGGAGACAAACACAAAGAAAGAAGATTATTTTATTCATAATTTTACCTTCTAAGGATACCCATTGCTAACATTTACATATATCTTTCTCAGTCTTTTTCCAAACACTTATATATTTTCTAAACGTGATAATTTATGTATCATTTCATATGTGACCTTTTTTGTTTGACAACAGGTAACAAATACTTTTTCATGTCATTGAATAGCCTTCTAAATTATTGTGGTAATGTCTGGGTAGTATATAATGTATAGATGTATCATTCTTTTTTTTTAAATTTTTTTTTAATGTTTATTTATTTTTGAGACAGAGAGAGACAGAGCATGAACGGGGGAGGGTCAGAGAGAGAGGGAGACACAGAATCGGAAGCAGGCTCCAGGCTCTGAGCTGTCAGCACAGAGCCCGACGCGGGGCTCAAACTCACAGACCGTGAGATCATGACCTGAGCCGAAGTCGGACGCTCAACCGACTGAGCCACCCAGGCGCCCCTAGATGTATCGTTCTTAAACATGAATAAAATAATGGTTAATACTTACTAAACACTTTCTGTGTGACACATTGAAGTCTCGCATCCATCCTATGAAATAGGGACTATATGTACTCCCATTTTACAGATGAGCATATTGAGACACAGAGAATTTAGGCAATATAGCATGAGGCCAGTCAGTTGTAAGTGGCAGGGCCTGGACTCAAGCCCAGTCAGTCTGGCTCCAGACCAATGCACCAGCACTGACAATCTCCAATTGGTGGGAGGTTTTGGGGAGAAAGGGAGCATTTTGGTCTGAGGGTACAAACTTTCAGTTATAAGATAAGTTCTGGGGATCTAATGCATAGCATGGTGACTTAATAATACTGTATCGTATACTTGAAATTTGCTGAAAGAGTAGATTATAAGCTGTTCTCACCACAAAAGAAAACTAAGGCATCTATGTGAGGGGATGGATATGTTAATTACCTTGATTGTGATAATCATTTCACAATGTATACATATATCGAATCATCACGTTGTACACCTTACATCTATACAATTTTTGTCAATTACATTTCAACAAAGCTAGGGGATAGGATCTCTAATTATTGGGTATTGAGTTGTTCACTATAAAAGAAAATTCTATGAACATGCTTGTAGTTACTCTTTGTGCAGATCTATACTTTGCTTAAGGAAATTTCCCTAAAAATTGAATGATCAAACCAAAAGCTAAGCACATTTTTTAAATTTTAAACACGCATTCTAAATTGCTTGTCTGTAAAATACAGCAATAGTATATTAAACCTATTTCTCATCACTCTTACCAACATAGGATATGTGTGTGTGTTTTAATCTGTCACTTTGATACACGACAAATTAGAATTTTTTTTAAATATGCCTCTTTAATTAACAACACTAGAACCATTTTTATATGTTAGTCACCATTCATGTTTATTCTTTGGTGACACTTTTATACATGGTTTAACTGATTTTTCTATTGAAATGTTGATCTTTTTTTATTAATTTGTAAGAGTTTTTTACTCAGTAAAAACATGACCATCTATATTATAGACACTTTCTAAGTTTGTCATTTGTCTTTCAAGTTTATTTCTTTCAAATTTAATAATGATAATAATTAAAATACAAAATATTAAGGTATTTATGTTGTCAAATCTGATCTTTTCTTTATGGTCTCTTCCTTTGTTTTTTTATTTTATTCATTCACTCAAAAGCTATTAAGTGGTCACCATGTGCCAGTTTTTCTATATAAGGCATTTAGAAGCTCTATCCCCCTCTAAAAATTATATATTTACCAAAGTTTTCCTTTATGAGGTTCATGTTTAGATAGATAGATAGATAGATAGATAGATAGATACATTTTATGTTGATTTATGCTGATATTTGTGAGATGGATTTGTCTCAATTTCATATATAGAATTTATCCTTTCTTTCCACAATGATCTGAAACATTCCCTTACCATATACTAAATTCTTACACATACTTAAATTTGTTTCTGAAATTCAAATTAATTTGTTAAATCCAGTTTAAATTTTGATTTAAATCAACCTTAAAAGAACATATATGGATCACTTAATCAAAAAAATCTTTAATCCAAAAAATGCATATGCTTTTCTTTGCGATGAATTTATGGTTTATTAGGCTCGACTGTTCAAAAAATGGCAATAGTGTCATATGATATGAGTGTAACACATTCTTTTAGGATGTTCTGCTTAAAGTTTTCATTGTACTATTGAATTTCTTGTCAATCCCCTTCCGTGTTCAACCTTTTCATTCCTCCTATTCACTCAAACCCAGTGATTGGTACTGACAATTGTTTCAATGAGTTGAGAAGAGACAGAAATCTCTGAAGACTTTAGGAAGAGGGTGTAACTCCACTATGCCTCGGGGGAAAATAAGGCAGGGTTTGGACAGGGGGAAAGGGGAGTGGTAAAAATAAGAAAGGAGAAGAGCACACTTGGAGGAAGTAGGCAAGCACCCCCCGGGGGCAAAGGACTGGTTTGAGTGGGAGGTCAGGAGGCAAAGCCATACAGTGACAGACTCTACTGTTGTATTTATTATTCACCTGAGAGGGTTCAAAACAGTGTGCATGTATGCTTCCATACATTCACAGATTGATACATGCATACAAAATAATTCTGGGGTGCTTGGGTGGCTCAGTCGGTTAAGCGTCGGACTTCGGCTCAGACAGGTCATGAGATCTCATGGTTGGTGAGTTCCAGCCCTGCGTTGGGCTCTGTGCTGACAGCTCAGAGCCTGGAGCCTGCCTTGGATTCTGTGCCTCCCTCTCTCTCTGCCCTTACCCCCCTTGTGTTTGTTCTCTCTCTCTCTCTCTCTCTCAAAAATAAACATTAAAAAAATTAAAAGATAATAATAATCCTGAAGGATACATGCCAAAATGTGAATGGCGGTCATGTAAGACTATAGGGTAAAGGGTTATTTTTCTCCTCATTTATATTTACTTTATCTTTTTGTTCATAATAACATATTAATTTTGTAATAAAAAACATTTTTAAGAATCACTTTTGAAATAAATTTTACAGTCCTTAATACACAAAATCATATTCGGCCATTAGGTTTGACCTACTGTTAATTCTTATATATACACTGTTGTTAATAGACGTGTTACCAGTAACACGTGAGTAAATTAAGTGAGTAAATTCCACAATTTGACAAATTAAACTCAGTTTGTCTTTGGCTATTAATAGAATGCTTTAGGCTGTCTAAATGATGAGATCCTCTTTGTACTGTAATTATGTCTTTAAGTAATCCATAGAGAAACTTCTGGAACACCTTCAAGATTAAGCCCCAACAGAAGCTAGAATCAATTATGACCCACCTTTAAAATTTCCATTTAAGAACTGTAAATAGAGCTCAAATGTTATGTTCTATAATTAGATGGCTTTGGCTTTTAAAATATATTAAAGCTGTATTTATTTCCTTTTCTTCACAACTCTAGCCACTAAAGACAAGTATAAATTTAATAAAATTGTTTGATTTAATCCACTCTGCTTTGAAACAATCCAGGCCAAGGCTCATGTACTAAACCCAGATAACAGTGGTGGTGACCAGGCCAAAGAGCTCAAGAACAGATGAGAAAAGACAGGAGCAAGAGAGAACTTTTATTCAGAGGCTCAGAAGAACAAGGAAACAGCTGGAGCACTTGGTAAAAATGTAGACTCCTCTTCATCACCCATTTCCCCAGGACACACACACCAGACTTCCTGAATCAGCATTCATAAAAATCTGCATGTTGGGGGGGGGGGGGCACCTGGGTGGCTCAATAGGCTAAGCATCGACTTTTGATTTCAGCTCTCTGGTCGAGATCTCACGGTTCGTGGTTTCCAGCGGTGTTGGGCTCCACACTGAGAGCCTGGTTGGAATTCTCTCTCTCTCTCTCTCTCTCTCTCTCTCTGCCCTTCCCCTGCTCTCTCTTTCTCTCTCAAAATAAACAAATAAAAACTTTTTTTTTTAATCTGCATTTTTAACCCCTAATTCCTACAAATCTGGACATTTAAAAACCATTATAAGGACAGATGGGCGGTTGCCAGAGGCAGTGTTGGGGGATGGGGAGGGAAATGGGTGAAGGTGGTCAAAAGGTATAAACTTCCAGTTATAAAATAAGTCATGGAGATATAATGTACAACAGGGTGACTATATTAATAATACTGTACTCTATATTTGAGGTTTCTAAGAGAGTAGATCTTAAATGTTCTAGCACAAGAAAAAACTGTATGTATGGTGACTAATGGTTAACTGATTTATTGTGGTTATTTCACAATATATGCAAACACCAAATCATTATGCTGCACATTTGAAACTAATGTTCTGTTATATGTCAACTGTATCTCCATAAAAATAAATAAATAAACATAGAAACTACTATAGGGATATAGAAGCTGAGAAGGAGAAGTCAGAAAAGGGGAAATGTGTAATAATATTAAGTAAATGCCTACTATATGTCTCCTACCAGGCACAGTCTAAACACTGTCTCAGTCTTAATGACAGAGATGGAAACAAGACAAGATGAGCCAGACATGAGCAATATCATCCCAGGATTATTAGGCAGGTTTACTGAAGATTTAGTCTAATGTAAACACACCTTGCTTCTGTTCCAGAAAAGAGACCAATTTTTTAATTTTTACGTATTTCTCTTTAATTTACCTTTACCCAGAAAAAGTATTGGCATTGAGATTGTTTCAATGAAAGCTCTAATTTTTTTTAAGTATCATGAAGATACACCTTTTAAGTAAGTATTGCTTAAGCTGGAAATAAGAAAATATCCAATACAGAGATTATGCAAATATTACACAAGCTCTATTGGGGAAGAGGAAGGTAGTGCTGACAGAAAATAATGGCATTGCACAAAGGCTGCCAATCAAATGTCCTGTCAACATGAACTTATTTCATAGATTCTTCTTTGCGAGGTGACAGGAATTGCTTTTCTCATTTCTCAGATTTGGTGAAGACAGCACAGGCAGGTTAATGCAAGCAGTGGGTAAAGTCTGTAGGCTAATATCAGCATTGGGCTCCCACAACAATTTTTCATTTCCTGCTCCCTCACAGCTTATCACACAGGACTGCCCTCTTTTCACCTCTGCTGACCCCACCCACTCCCCTGCCTTTCCAGCTCTCCCTTCATCCAGGAAAGATGCATGGGGACTGAGAAAATGCAACTGTATCTGTGAATCAGAAGCAGGAATGTTTAAGTCACCCACTCACCAGGTTCTACTAGAATCCTCAGCCCCTGCCAGCCCTTTTCTGAGACCAGTTTCCACTTGTAGGCATAGCCCAAGTTTCTGGAATGAATCCTAAATATAGGCAGGAGAGTTTTAAGAACTTTACACCAAGAATCCAGGACCCTCCTTATCTCCTGGATCCTCTCTCTGGTGCCCCAACCACATGATGAATGCTTGTCTGAAACCCCAGCTGTGGATTTTCAGATATTGTGATTTGCTTGCCAAGCTCGATTGCATTCATTCATAACAGATTTCCAGCCTGCTATGTCAGGCTCAAATATAAACTATAATTCTTGCAACCAAAAGACTGAAATCTAGAATTAAAAGGCAAAATAGTTATAGAAGTAATTATAACAAACACAAAGCTCTATATAATTGTAAGCACCACACTGAAGTATTTATAAAGAACATCGAAGAAGCTTAACAGGATCTGTCTGGAAGAGCTGAAGAAGGCTTCACAGAGGAGATGACATGGAAAAGAAAGGAAAGAGCATGCCAGACAGTTGGAACAACACATAAATAGGCATAAAATAATAAGAAAAGGGGGATGCCTGGGTGGCTCAGTCAGTTGAGTGTCTGACTTCGGCTCAGGTCATGATCTCACAGTTTGTGTGTTTGAGCCCTGCGTTGGGCTGGCTGCTGTCAGTGCAGAGCAGCCAGATCCTCTGTCCCCCTCTCTCTCTCTCTGCCCCTCCTCCACTCACTCGCTCTCTCACAAATATATAAACGTTAAAAAAATCATTAGAAAATGGTGTGCTTAGGGAGCAAAAAAGGAGTCGGTGGACTAGGTATATGGACTATGAGAGCCCAATTAAGGAACGGGTCGGCCAGCAGCTGCCGGACCCCAAGGGACACTTGAGCAGCCTTGGCATTATAGTAAAATGGAGAAATCATACTTTCCACATTCTCACTTAGGAAAGGTACAAGAAGTAGTTGGTGAGCCAAAGCAGAATGGCCTAGAAAAATCGAAGAGGAACTGAAAGCTGCCAACAGCGGTTCTCCACCTTTCCTCCACTATGGGCTCTATCTCTCTCCAGGTAACTGAAAACAACGTTCAAACAATATTGGTTTGAAGGAGCATCGAAGTTTAGTGGAGATGTCAATGCATCCATCTCACTCTGACGTACATAACACAGAGCACTGAGAAAGTATGCTGAAATAGTAACAGTAGTTCTGGGTCCTGACTTCAAGTACTTTATATCTATTAACTCGTTCAATCCTTGTAACCATCCTATGGGGTAGACATTATCATCTCCATATCAGATGAAGAAGCAGAAGCATATAGTGGTTAAATAACTTTCCAAAACTCATGCAGCAAATATGGAGCCAGGACGGCCAAGGTGGCTGCTTCCAGAGTCTCCATGCCAAGCCATCACACAATTCTGACATACTGAGTTTTTACTTTATCCTCTGGACAGTGGACAGCTGGCAAGGCTTTATAAGCAATGGGGCAGTAATCTGTGTATGAAGATCACTCTGGAGGAATTTGAGAAGATTGAACAGAATTGGGAGAGGCTGAAACCCAAAGCAAGAATAGGGGACTACTGTATTCATCAGAGCAGGAGACAGTGGGGGCCTGAACCAAAAAGTGGAATGAATTTGCAGAGTAGAGGAAACTGAAGAAGTGTTATGGCCCTCAAATCACTGGGATCCAACTGATTGCTGGTGGGTGGTAACAGTGATGAGAAAATCAAGGCTTTGATGATAGGGTAAATGAGAAAACACTGTTTTCTTATGGAAAATGTTTCTTTTTGAGGCCCTGGGTGTCGCCAGATAAAGGGACTCAGTGAGTAAGTAAAATAGAGAAAGAGAACTCCACAGGAGATCGGGAGTTGCAGAGATGGGTCTGCAGGGAAAGAGATAAGGGTAGCAGATTGCACCCTGAAGGCCAGCACTTAGCCAAGGTAGAGGAAGCAGGGAAAGAAGCTGAGCAGTAATTGGAAAGGCAGTAGAAGGGGCATGAGAGAGTGGAGTTGTGCAAAGCAAAGAAGGAGAAAGTTCTGGAAAAAAAGAAAAAGATCAACAGTGTGAAATGCTCTGATGTGCTGATAAAGCACCTCTGAAAGGCCGTGAAGACTTTTTAAGACACCCCCAACTGGGTTCTTCCTTCATGTCCCCACCCCACTTCTTATTCCCCTGACCCCCTGCCCAATTCCATGGTCTCCAGCCTTGACTTTCCAGGCACTGGCTAATTATCCCATACAAGCTTTAGTATTACTCTTAAGTCCTCCATTATGTTGAAGATATTAGAACACATTTCCTTAGGCTAGAGGACAGAACCCAGGAAAACTACACATATTCGCTACCTTCGTGTTTTGATCCACAATCTTCTTCAGATTTTTCAACAGATGATTATTTGGACCACCTTCTTTCTCATTCACATAAACTATCCTATCCAGGTCTGGAAAGTTCCGGTTCAGATCTATTCCCTGGGCATTGCTTCGACCCACAAACCAGTCCTTGAGCTCACCAGGCTGAAAAAGATCAAGGGGCAAAATAATAAGTTATTTAGTACCACTGTTACTATCTAATGAAGGTTTTCATTAATGATTTTTAAAATAATTTATTAAGATTAATTATTTCAGCAATATCCTCTCAAAGCTGCATTTTCACTCTCTTACTGACAAACACATGAAGGTATCAGGTTTAAAGTATTTGTTATGCTCATTTCAAAAATATTTTCAATGAATAATATTTTAAATAATAATATTTTAAATGTAATAATAATTACATTTAAAAGATATGTATCATCAAACTGCAAAAAATATCTGTGTATATTAGTAATAGATGATACCTTTCACAGCATGCCAATCTAGGGGCACCTGGGTGGCTCAGTCGGTTAAGCATCTGACTTCAGCTCAGGTCATGATCTCAAGATTCCAGGGTTCAAGCCCCACATCGGGCTGACAGCTCAGGGCCTGGAGCCTGCTTTGGATTCTGTGTCTCCCTCTCTCTTTGCTCCTCCCCCGCTCATGCTCTGTCTCTCTCTCTCTGTCTCTGTCTCTCTCTCAAAAGTAAAAAACACTTAAAAAAAAATTTATTAAACGAATCATGCCAGTCTAGATTTGGGTTTAAGTAAAATATTCATTGGCTTTGTAAATCACAGCAATCAATCTTTTTAGTATTCAAAAGAAATTACTAAAGATCGGAGGTTTTAAATGAGTTTAACATAAATTATTTACGTATTAGTAATATACCTCCCTCTTACAGTCTTCATGAACAATTTCATAGAGCTCTGTAAGTTCAAAAATTTCTGTTCAATTTTAAGCCCTTTATTCCAGTAATGGCATAATCTGGAAATTTAATGAATTTCCAAGACATTTAGCTATATTCCATAATGCATATTTCTTGTTTTACTATTAAATTATACATAATCTATGATATAGAGCTAATTCCCATATTCTTGAGATTATATAAGCCCAGATGACTTAGACTCTAAGGAATAAAAATCTAAAACAGAAAATAAAAATGATAACCTTTTTGTCCTTCTGTCTCACAATTCTGAATATAAATAATTATATTTATAATTATTAATTATAATAAATAATATTACAGTTCTTAAGATAGTAAATAATTTAATTCTCTATTATTAGAATTTTCCTTTTATCACTTTAGAAATTGTATCGATGTTATTTACAGAAATTCACTGTCTGGGTTTCTTACAATGTCAAACCGACAGATCACTGGATCTTTCATTTTTAGAGTACAAATCAACTTTCTACCTGGAGATAAGCATCCTATTATATACTTTAGTACCTTCCTATGAAATAAGAAAACTGCAGCTAAGGTTCTCCATACCTGTGCAAACAAAAAGGGAACGCATACCATATATTTTCTCTTACAATTTTGTCATTACTTCCCAGGTTCTCTAACAGTTACAATGTATTAAATTAATTTCATGTTTGATGTAGGAAGAGTTCTTGTTGTTGTTGTTTTTTACTTTACTCATCATACATAGACAAGAATTAAACATTCATCTGGCCAAAATATTTCTTCCTCGTTGTCAGTAGAGGGCGCTATGACATCACCTCATTCAGAGACAGCCATGGCATTACTCTTCAACACTTGGCAATAGTCCTATTTTTAGATTTTTAGAAGAAAGGAAATTTATCTAGTCACAAACGTGGGTGAATAAATATGATTTATTTAACAACAAAACATTAATTGAATATTGACTTATTAACAAAATTTCTCATTGGCAATCTCTGCTGAAGAAACTCACCCACCATCTCTTTCCTTCTAATTTTTTTTCTTGCCAGCAAGTTGAATGGCATGTCCCTTATATCCTCCTCTGCCCTCTATGTAAACTTCATATGAGTATATTACTTACACATAAGCACATAGGTACAAACATACGAAATGAAGAAAGCGTGCCCTGCTCTGAGCTGGCCAGAACTCACCTGAGATGCAGCCTTCTCAAAGCCATCGGGGTTGAGGGAAGGCATGATGTGGATACGAGTGTTGTGGATCAGCTTGACGATGGTCTCGTTCCCCTTTTGGTATTCGTTGCACAGGTATTGGGCCAGGAAAATGAGCAGTTCCCGTCCAACGGCCTCATTACCATGCATATTCCCAATGTATTTAAATTCAGGCTCACCTAAAAGAGCAAAAATCGATAGTATGGAGACACTTTCTATAGCTCCAAATGGAATACAAATGGCATACAGTTATGAGTATATTGTATATCTCCTAATTTACTACACATAGCTGACAGTTTCTTCTGCCTCCCGAATTGCTACCTAAGAAATCTACTTTAAATATCAAAAATACTCCAAATGCTTCTTTCCTTCCAATTCTCTCTCCCCAGCTTACCAGCTTGATAAGGACTGAACTGTGTCTCCTCCAAATTCATTTGTTGAAGCCCTAATCTCCAATGTGACTATATTTGGAGACAGGACCTTTAAGGAAATAATTAAGGTTAAATGAGATCATAAGGGTCAGACCCTAATCCTTTCAACAAGAAGAAGAGACACCAGCAATCCCTCTTCTCTCTCCCCAGGTGCATGGAGAAAGGCCATTTGAGGACACAGCGAGAAGACTACCTGAAAACCAGGGAGAGGTCTCAGAAATCAACCCTGCTTGTCCCTTAACCTTGAACTTCCAGCTTTCAGGACTGTAAGAAAATCGATTTCTGTTGTTCTGACTGTTCACCCAGTCAGCGGTATTTTATTAGGGCAACCCGAGCAGACAAATATACCATCCCACCCTCAATAAATAATAATATACTGCATGCCTCCTATTGGTTGAAAACTGAACTTTGCATTTTTTTCTTACTTAGTCCTCACCAAACATCTAAAAGTAGGTGTTATTTTATGATGAGCAAACTGAAGTTCAGAGTGCTTAAGAGGCCTGACCACAGTAACACAGCCCATGAAGCCAGGATTCAAAAACTGGTCTTCTCATTTAGTTAAGAGTCGTTGTTGTTGTTGTTGTTGTTGTTGTTGTTGTTGTTGTTGTTTTTCCTCTTTTTAATCCGAGTGATTAAAAGCATGAACTTCTGGAACCCGAGCGCATGGGTTCAAATCCTAGCACCAAGACTTACTGGCCAGCCTTGAGCAAGTTACTTTGGCTCTCCGTGGCTCTGTTTTCCCTATAAAAGGAGAGAATAGAGTCTACCTACAAGATTATTTTAAGAACCAAGTGAAAGAATGAGTATAAATGCTTAGAACGGTGCCCGGCAAATAACAAGTGTGGTGTTTTCCTTACATAATCTAATTTTTTCTTTACAAAAGCCCACTAAAATGGGAAAGACAGATATTTTTATTGCCATTCTTCTTGCACAAATGCAGCCCATAGAGGATACGTTTTGCTGAAGGGCTCAGAATTCAAACACAAATCACTGTGGCCCGTTTCTGCTGCTCTCCATTGCATTTTAGGAGGAGTAATAAAATTGTGGAGCAGAGCAGCAAATGATCTTAATTAATCCTGTTGTTCTGTTCCCTTCTGCTTTATCCTTCCCCCAGGCCCAATTTCTGCAGTGGAAAGAATTTTCCCACTTACAAAATCAACTAGAACTTCTCACCCCTGGTAAAAGAAAAGCTGGAAATATTTTTCTTCTGGAAATATGTTATCTGAACATCCTTTGCATGAGATTCCTGAGTGTGTGATTTAAATGATTACCTATTACAGAGAACCATGCCCTTGTGTGACCTTTCAGCCCGCACTTAAGCTAATCTTAATCTAGGCAGGAGCAGGATCAGTGCTATTTATATGCCCCTCATTTTTTTACTTTCAGTGAAAGTCGCTAATAAAACTACCCCCAGGGACTTGCCCACAAGGTATATGAGAAGAGATCTTTTCTTTGCTTCTGATTTCAAATGTCATAATAACCTTCTTCCTTTCTGTCAAACTCATGTGCTTTATACCTTCCCCTACTGGATATTAATCTGATTGAGGCACAAAAGAAACTGTAGCAGTCCACTACAAAAGAAAATAGAGATCAAACAGCCAGGGGAAGATTACAAGCCTCTTTGACAAAGTTATTGAGAAGACTGCACTGTGGGAGGCAGTCTGGTCCTGCCCCTCACCTAAGCACAGCTTTGCTGGAGGCTTCAGTCACTCAGAGGAGCTTGGCCCACAACCCAAAATAGTAGATTAACTCACTGAAATTTTGTATTACTTCTCTGGTTTAAAAAAAAATGTGTATATATATATCATATATATATGATATATATATATGATATATATATATATATGATATATATATATGATATATATAAGATATATAAGATATATATAAGATATAGATAAGATAGATTAACTCACTGAAATTTTGTATTACTTCTCTGGTTAAAAAAAATGTGTATATATATATATATATATATATGTACATACACACACACATACACATATATATATACACATTTACTCATTTAAAGGAGAAATAGCAAACTCATACTCGCTTAGCCCCCCAGTGTGTGTTTGGTCATCACAGTATATTTTATATTTGAATCTGAATGCTTCTGCAAAGAACTTGCTCTCTAGGCTCTGACACAGGCATTACCATCCTTATGGCCTCAAAAACGCCTAGTTTTCAAAGTCAGAAAATTTCCGATGTGATTTTGTTTCCTCAACTCTGTAGGAAATTTCTCTGAGAAGCAAATCTCCCCTAAAATGTCTCTTATATTTATGAGGAGATAGTAATAATAATGACAATAGCAATGCTTTAGTTCGACGTGAAGAGAGAACTGTAAAGGTCATTTTCTAGAAGACATTAATGTATGGAAATGGAATTCAAGGCACATGTGACTTAGCAAAAGAAAAAGGCAAGTGTATTTTTATCTTCCACTGTCTTCTGGAACAAATTAGATTGCTAGATAATGCCATCCCCAGAATACAGAAGAGCTGTGTTAAGCCTACTGACGTGTCTTGTGAGATGAAGAAGAGCCACACTTTTTAAATATAGCATCTGTTGGGGGCGCCTGGGTGGCTCAGTCGGTTAAGTGCTGACTTTGGTTCAGGTCGTGATCTCACGGTTTGCGGGCTCGAGCCCCGTGTCGGGCTCTGTGCTGACAGCTCAGAGCCTGGAGCCTGCTTCGGATTCTGTGTCTCCCTCTCTCTCTGCCCCTCCCCCACTCACACTGTCTCTCTCTTTCAAAAATAAATAAATATTTAAATAAAGCATCTGTTGGATGCACATGCAAAACTGGTGTCTGACACTACAGGAGACCCGAAAGCCAATAGAAGAGCGTCCCAAACTTCAAAGAATGTAGGGGCTGGAGGAGGACACAGATGTGCACACAAACAGTATTCGGCAGTGAGGCAACGATGAAGAAATGTTGGATACATAACCAACCAGCTTCAAGGTTCTAAAGTGGAAGGAATATCCCTGCCACCTATATGGCCCTCCTCCCTCCCACTGCCAAAATTATCTTTTCATGACACAACCCCCATTGGGTTTCCTCCATCTAAAACCCGTCAGCAAACTAGCTTCCCATTTGCTTTCACCATAAAGACCAAAATTCTCTACAAGGGCTTTAATTTCCTTGCAGTTCGGCCTACTGCACCTCCCTAGTCTCCATAGGCACCTCCTTCACTGGGGCTCTGGCCTCTTTACTTCTCTCCCACCCATTCTGCCTTCACATTCTTCCAGTCATGGAAAACTATGGTCTCCTCAGAGTATCTCTAGTCTAACTCCAGTTCTTCTGTTATGTTTAATACCTCAGTGTGAAAATATACATTAATCAGTGTGATTGTTCGATCTTGCACCCCCAGACTACACGGTCTGTCAGTCTTGGGATGGTGTCTCTTTTAGCTCACTAGTGCACTACTCCTACCCAACGTAGAGCCTGAAACACAACAAGAGCACAATAAATACTGACTAAATAAATCCATGAGTAAATGAATAAATGAAGGGTCTTGCTTTTCACTCCCAACCTCCCAGCAGTATCACCGACAGCAGAAAGTGCCCTTGAGATGCAGCTGGGCTGTGGCCACCTGAAAACTTTCTGGCACAGTGAGGAGGAAAATGAATAACTGAAGGGGACTTGAGACAGGGTCAGGGAGTTCGTGACTTGGGGGCAATATTTAGAGACCTCAATGCCTGTTGCTGTATCCGACATTCCCAGGCGGGAATGGAAATTCTCTGGGAATGAAAGCAGCAGTGTTGTGAACAGCTGATTTCCCAGGAAGAAGATTAATCTCCATGGTCACAAGAGAACCACAAAACCTCTAGGCAAGAACTCCCTAAGACTATTTTTGTTGTAAAGTCTAAACAAAGAGTCCTGGAGAGGCTTTGCTTCAGAATCCTTCATTTGGAAACAGAGATAAAATTGAAGACTCTGAACTTACAATAAGCCCCTCTAAGTCCGTTTACCTTACACTTGTTTACAGGACGACTGACGGCTTTTCATCAACACTTCATTTTCTTTTCTGTGGCTCTAAAGCCGTAGTTAACAATGGGCTGTGAAATGGAGGACGTGTGCATGCCTGTTTACGGTGTCCATACAGAACGAATCCCGGGTTTAGCAGGTGTATCATCTCCTGTGGACACAGTTGGTAACGCACACACACCCAGGTGTTAGCTCATCCCTCTCCTGGCAACGGGAAGCCAAGGCGGCAGGAACTACTCTTAGTGCAGTTGGAGATGGTCGATTTTACATTCATCTTACCTTCTGCACTCGCTAGCGAATTCATTTTCCTTTTTACACAGTGATTACCCTGAGTTCCTGATCCTGCAGCTGACGAATCATATTTGCGCAATTTGCCAAATTGCCAATTGCATTGACTCAGGAAGCACAGGTCCCCCTGTTGCATCAATCTTTCCACAATTTCACGTAACCATCAGTTTTCCAGTGACTGCACATGGCATACAGTCATCGATCAAGCCACGATTAAAAGATAATCACCTGACAAACCAAGCCCCAGCCTGGCTGGGCTTCTGTCTTTTCCATCTGCGTCACAGAACAATCAATGTACCTGCCTGGATTTGTATCCTCATCTCAACAAGAGAAGAATAACTGACAAGTATTTTAAAATAAGAGCCAAAGATTTACTGAAGTCAGAAATAAGTAAATTTCAAACTGGAGCAGGCAAACGATTTTTACGTTCCGTACTTTTAACTCTTCATTTGTTCCAATTGTTTATTAATGTGATTTGAAATAACTAAATCACTAAAAAAAAAAAAGAAAGAAAGAAAGAAAGAAAGAAAAGAAAAAAACTTGAAGAAATATCAATCGCTGCAGGAATAAAACACAAGTATTTTACAATCCCAGAAAGTCACACGCCTTAGGCTTGGCCCATGGGTAAAGGTTGAAGCTGACAGACTGACAAAGGCCCCGAATGGTAGGAATTGATGGCCTTAAAGTGACCGGAGAGCCTCTAAAGCAGAAGTTCACAGGCTCAGTAGGCTGAGCCAAAATAATTAATCATCATCATCATCATCATCATCAAATAAAGGGGTAAAAGTAAAGAAATCATACTGTCTGCCTTTCTTACAAAAAAAGAAATTCTACTTTCACTACCTTATTTGACCCAGTGGTCACCCTGTCTGTCTCTAATATTTTCTCCTCTTGGAAACAGCTGACAGGCTGATCACTTGGGTAGAGGACTTGATCAGATGACTTGTAAGGCCCTTTCAAATCTTAGAGTCAATAATTCAATGACTTCCACATGGGAAGAAAAGAGCAGAGGACAGATACCTAATGGAAAAATGAGATAAATGTAAAAACAGGTGGTAAACCGTGAAACTCTATGTAAGAAGTGTAGCATCATTATTTAGAAAAAGATAAGTAGGTTAAGGGTATTTTAAGAAAGAACTTGATTCTAGTAACAGAACTCTACCATCTTTCATTCTGTAAATAGAAATGAAACTCATCCTGAGATGAATCTATTCCTCCAACATCAAATTATTGCCAAAATGTTAAGTCCACTAACTCATCTGAAAGGTATACTTAACTCACTGATTTCACAATTCTTAGAGCTGGCAACAATTTCAAAATACATGTTCCTGGTGCGTGTAATATACTAAACACATTGCTGAATAACTATAGTATCCAAAAATAAAGTCTTATATCTCAAAAACATGGTAAAATGTGCACAAAACCAACGATTTTGAGAAATAGATCTATAAATAGCTATACAGGCAGTATAATCTCTGAACTGATTTGCTTTACAAATGGCTATGCAAGCAAGTTGGAACCATCTATGGAACAGATGGGCCTTTTCATCAATGATCTCCCTCTCTCAGTGGTAAACCTGGGGTTAAGACATTAGTGCTACTAATTGTTTCCACTTGCTTGACATTCTAACATATTATAGCTTGCAAATCATTCTCACAGAATGAACCCTGCAAGTTTCCTAAAACTTGTCAATAAATATGTCATTAATTGGCTCACGTTTTAGCACATTTTAGCGGCCAAAAATGCTGAGCATATTCCTAAAAAAATCTCCAAGGGTCAAATAAGTAACGGAAGAGGGTGGGTATAGACATGAAAATAGATTCTTCTTCCACGGAAAAGATGAAGAGAGAATAAAGAAGGAAGGCGAGAAAATAAACCAAAGAAGGGCAAAAGAAGAACAAATCAGTTGCAGAAGACAACACAGAGTATGGAAGATTATATTACCTCCCCTTGCTTCCTCCTTCATAGTCCTATTTTAAAATAACTAAATTTACATGACATCTTGAAAGTAAAATCTTACTTCATCTGATTTTTAATGGGCAGCCAAAAGAGAATGCATTACAGAATTTTCCTGCAGAGATGCATTCCAGAATTATTTTTGAAAATATTAGTTATGCATTAGCCATAACATGTAATTTTAAAGTTCTCTTACAAATGACATCTAGCATGTGTCTAGTAAGATCCTGAGGAAAGACGGATAAACAAAAGAGCAGAAGATACTCCTAGCCTTACAAGTCTATAAAAACAATGTCAGAGTTCCCAATATTAACATATACCTTTAATTTTTTAAATTAAAACATTTGTTTTTATACAAGTATCCTAGAAACTTTTTACAAATACCCATACTCAATGATGAGCAAGTAAATGTTTAACAACCAGCTCTGAGCTCTTTGCCAATTTCCATGGTATAAATACACCCATCATGGCCAATCTGAAGCTATCAATGTGAGGTCAGTCAGCTCACAAATTTCCTGAAAATTAAAAATAGGTCTCATAAACCAGTTGAAGACTACACACACCACTGCATATGGAGAGCAATCATTTGGAATATATGGTTTACAGTTTCTTCACCAGTTCTCCAGGAGCGGAATCTGAGGTCTAAGAAATCTGAAGGATTTTCAAACACATTATAAGAAATAAAACCATGGGGCACCTGATTGGCTCAGTCGGTTAAGCTTCCGACTCTTGGTTTTTGCGGGATTGTGATCCTGGGGTTATGAGATGGAGCCCCGAGTTGGAAGAGGAACCTGCCTAAGATTGTCTCCCTCCCCAGCTCGCATGCAGGCACATGCACACTCTCTCTCTCTCTCTCTCTCTCTCTCTCTCTCTCAAAAAAAACAAAAACAAAAACAAACACACACATAGATTTGTTTAAATATGTGTGTTTTTGCTTATTTATATTTATATATTTTTTTAGGCTAGCATCTACCATACTTTCATTATGTTTCATTTTATGCAGTAAGAATTAAAAGAGGTTTGAGTTTTTTTTCTATTGAGATAGAGCTTTTTACTAAAGCACTGCACCATTATCCATTCATTCTAGGGAGAAGGAAAGGAAGAGAAGAGTAGAGAAATTTTTTTTGGGGGGGTGGGGGGGCTGAGTGATTTATTCTAGCAGTTACTGATTGACTGGATTATATCACTCTTTGGTGTAAAGCTAATTATAATAAATCAATGAAAAAAATTTACTTTAACCTATGAAGTAGTTTTTCTAAAAATTTATCATTCCAGGTATTCAAAATTTCTTCTGTTCTTCCTATTGTCTTGACCTTCAAGTCTATCTTCACAATGAAAAAGGCAGTATAATTCCCATGCCCACTCACAGAAATCCATAGTTTAAAAATCACAGTAATTGATTATTTAAAATTAGTAATATGAAACTTTTTATAGTTACTATCTAAAGAAAGGCTAACTAGAAAAGTCTTAGATTCAAAAAAATCTTTGATTTGTTTAAGAGCATCGTGACATGAACATAGAACAAATTTTAATATAGAAACCAGATAAGGCAGAGATTATTTTAATGATGCAGTATCATGAAATCTTTCTGCAGATATTAATCACCAGGAAAGACAGAATTATTTTTAAAGTACTATAATAGTTATATCTATAACATCAAATGTTTATCAGAATGCCTTTGTGCAAGTATTTACAGAAAATGGATTCTGGACCTTAAAGCATCTTTTAGTAATTTTATTTTGGGGCACCTGGGTGGCTCAGTCAGTTAAGCATCTGACTTTGGCTCAGGTCATGATCTCATGGTTCATGGGTTCAAGCCCCACATCGGGTTCTGTGCTGACAGCTCAGAGCCTGGAGCCTGTTTTGGATTCTGTGTCTTTCTCTCCCCCATTCATTCTCTCTCTCTCTCTCTCTCTCTCTCTCTCTCTCTCTCTCTCTCTCCTCTCTCCTCTCTCTTCTCTCTCTCTCTCAAAAATAAGTAGACATTAAAAAAAATTTTAATCAAAAAAATAAAAAATAAAAATAAAAGTAATTGTATTTTACATAACTCTTAAAGGCTCTCTTGTCTTTCACCAGTATTTTTATTATATAAAATAAAATGTGAGGATTAACATATTTAAGGGGCCAAGAACAGAAGAGTTCAATGAACTGGCACCAGAAGACAGGGAAAGAAAACATAAATGGACCTGGTTTCTAGCAAATGATGACAATTCAGTCTTTGCTGGATCTCTCACTAACATATGTGGTTGTGATTAATGTGTCCGTTTTAGAAAATAATGTCCATGAGGAGTCATGTTGTAGCTTGGGAAGAGAAGTTTAGGTGCAGCATCGGGTTCCCAAAGGCTGTTGTGAGGGGAAAGGTCTGGACAATTCTGCAAAGCTCCAGAAGACAAAACTGGAATCGTGACTAGAAAGTCTAAAGAGAGAGTATTTAGCACAGCTAAAGAACAGACTTTCTTTCAGCTCAAGCTGTTGAAAGCCAGAACGGCTGTTGTGAAGTCATCAACTCCCCTAGAAGGCACAGAGTCATCTCGAAGCCATGCTGCAGAAGCTGGACTGGATGACCTCAGATCCTAGGATTCCACAGAAACAGAGCCTAATAGCTTTTCTTTGACAAACTATTGGTGTTTGAGCTTCTAAACTTGCCCTACACAAATTGTAGTTCTCAATAAATGTTACCTGACAGCTTGTACAGTTCTCTGGAACAAAGAGAAAAAGGTAGATCATCATCGTGAACTAAAACAAGATTACAAAAAAGTAATGGAAAAACACAAGTCCGTATCCAGCAATCACCACTCTGCATGCGTATGAAAAAGCAGCCCATCTTACTCCAAAGGTGATAGTGAAAGTGATGTCATCAGAACCTATGTGGGTGGAAAATGTCAAGCATTTCTAGCGACACGGATGAGTGGAGAAAAATTTCAGTTTGCTAATAAGCAGGTGAGTGGTAGCAATACCAACTACCTAAAACAGTATCAGCAGCACAAAAACTTCATTGAACAGTCTCCTCCCAGAAACTCCTTGGAACTTTCTTTTCCTTCTTCTCAGGAAGAAGATAACTCAAAGGTCAAACGGACTTATCAAAACATCTTCAGGTTGTTATTTTCTCAATCATAACTAAAGGCTGGCAACGCTAAACACACACTAGTATCAGAAGCAGTGGGCAATATAAGAGAGTATACTTTAGAGAGTAAGGAGCAAAACAGAGCCCTCCAGATCTCTCTGCATGCCTCAGCACCTTAGAAAGCCTGTACTAGGTGGTGATGATTCCCTTGTGGGAGGGCTGGGTCTCCTCTAGGTCTCCCGCCGGGAGATTATTCCATACCAGGGCATGCGTGAAGTATCCCCTTTTATTCAAAGTTGTTAAAGAAAACACTGCTGACTAACTGCTCTCTAGGTAAGAATCAGTTGTGGGCTTCTTACAAATACGGATTTCTGAGTGCCAGTCCCAAAGATCATACTTCAAGAGGTCTGAGAAGAGGTCTGAGCAACTGTATTTTTTTTAAAGATCTTGAGATGATCCTGATGCCCTTCTGGGATTAAGAAAGAATGATTTGGGAGTAGGTTCAGGGAAAGTCTAGTAATGGAGAGGAGTTCAATGATGCCAGCCGAAAATTGGGAATTCCAATGGTGAGGGTCAGTGGGATACAGACTGAGTAGGATGATAGCTCTTAATTTGAGTCATTGGAGCTTTTGTTAAAATTTGATTTAAACAAAAGTATGAGTTCTCTTCCCTCACATTTGCAAAAAAAAGTTCGCAAAACTATACAAAGATCTTACAGACTTAAGGAATTTGTACTAGACATTTAGAAGTCAGAATCTGGAAAGAGAGAAATCGCAGCCCAGATAAATATCAACATACATTTCTTACATAAGCTTGTTTCCTGATCCAGATAAATAGACTATTTCATGCCCTTCCTTACTGCAAATGGAACACAGCAATACGGCAGCAACAAAGCACTGTTCAAAAGAAAGTTAGGAGATTGGGGAGCATGGACTTAAAGAAGACAGACTTGGGTTTGAATTTCAGCTCTAACATGATATATCTAAGCTTTTGCAAATAACCTCTTCCCCAAGCCTCAGGATTCTTTTCTGTAAATTGGCTTACTAAAACTTATTTTGCTGAGTTCTTGAGAAGATTAAGTGAGAAAATATACAGCTTGAGACATTTTGTGCCATGCCCACAACCAATAGGTAACCAATAAATGGTTGCTCATGACTGACGCTATTAACATAATATAAACAATCTTCCATACTGGAAACAGATAGAAGCTAGAAGCTTCCAACAGTAATACAAGGTGGTCCTGGGATCTTTCAAAGAGCTGTGGAGCCTAAGTGAGTTTGGAAAATTAACCAATCCTTCTAGGAGTATAGATAAAAATATCAGCCTAGTGTTGACCTATTCCATAGGGCAGGCTCCTCAAACTTGGCTGTCAATCACCTGAAGATCCTGTTAACATGCAGATTCCAATTCAGCAGATCTGGAGGAGGGCCCGCCTGAAACTCTAATGAGCCCCCTTGTGTGTGTGTGCTGGGGTGGGGCGGGGAGGGGGGGGGTGCACTTGCTGCTGGTCTGTGGAGCACTCTGAGTATAGGAGGGCCTTTCGGAACCTCCAGAATCAAGAGTGGGGGATAGAGAGAAAAAGAAAAAGCAAGTGACTGACTTCCTTTAAATTTTTTTTAATGTTATTTATTTTCTGAGAGAGAGAGAGAGAGAGACAGAGTGAGTCGAGGAGGGGCAGAGAGAGGGAGGCACAGAAGCCAAAGCAGGCTCCAGGCTCTGAGCTGTCAGCACAGAGCCCGATGCGGGGCTTGAACTCACAAGCTGTGAGATCACTTGAACTCACAAGCTGTGAGATCACGACCTGAGCCGAAGTCAGCCGCTTAACTGACTGAGCCACCCAGGTGCCCCAAGAGACTGACTTTCAAATAACAAAAAGACTCTTTGGGAACTTGAGTGTTTTTTCTTAGTGTTGGCTTGCTGCAACCAACTTGTGTGCCCGCCCACCCAAAGGCACACAGTATAATTTTGGAGGCCGCTACATGGCCTCAGGCCTAAGATTCACTGTAAATGCTAAACTGCATGAACAAAAAAATATCTGCTGATGTATACTGAACCCAATGTTAGATACAAGAGGATGGTAGAGTATTACAGGACTTCTTGAAACATCCCTATACTGCTCTAGAACTCGTCAGATTATAGGAAAGTATATGGCTTTTCTCAATTTTATATCCAATATTTAAATTTTAAAAATACATTAAATAATTATGCATGGCTCTACATTTTTAATGTAGTTATGAATAAATTATGAATAGTCATGGATTCTTATAGGCTATGCAGTATCATATTTTGTGTATAATTCTCCCAGTAAAGTACTTTCAAGATTTTTACATATTGCACCTATCCTAATTTTATCTCCCACTCCATCTCACCCATCTTCTGCTACTCTTTTATTTATTTCTTTGGGGACTAAGATAAGCACTTGAGATTATTGTTTTCTTTCTTTCCTTTTCTTTTTCTTTTTCTTTTTTTTTTTTTTTTTTTTGCAATGAAAAGGAGAGGGTAGTACAATGAGGGGAACAAAATCTCATCCAAGGACAAGTTGGCAACTAAACAGATACACGCACTCCCCAACAAAGACTGAGATTTCTGATCCTATAATACGTTTTATTTTTTTATATAAAAAAATAATATGGAAATACTCTGCTAAATAAAATTTAAAAAAAAACAAATAAGGACAGTTACTAAGTATTAATTAATTGTCTTTAATTTCATTTGTCCCCAAGTAAACAATACCTACAACCCCAAAACATCAATATAATATTTTATATTGAAACCTTGTCATTTTTCTTGTTCATGATTCTTTTAAAGTTATTTAAGATTCTGTATTTGGATGGTGTGAGATATGATGTCCAAAATATTCTTATTGAAACATTTCTTTGTAAACAAAATAAATGGCTATTGGTTTTCAAGTGTAATGGTAAAAATAATCATCTATATCAAAAGTTGCCATTTAAAAATAATTTCTAAGTGCTTAACCGCTCAAAAAAAAAAAAAAGGATAAATAACTGTATCCCAAGCCCAGCAAGAAAAGAATTTCTTTTCTGGTAAGATAATTAAATAACAAAAAACAACCCAAAAAATCCTTCATGAAATTGCACGACACCAAAGCAAACGCACGAAAACTTTTACAGCTTTATCTACATAGTTTCATCGCATATCTCAACTTTAAGGTAGAAAGTACAGTTATTTCCTTCAAATATCTGGTACTCTCCTTTCATTATTTACCAATGACTCTCCTGTCTTCATACTCACTTCTCCGATCTATATATGTCTTATCCCCACAGCGTGTAAATATGAAAAGACATACCTAACAGAGCAAGAAGGGCAGTCATGAAAATTAACAAACAGAAGTCACAAAAAGAATTAGATCCCTCCTTAGATAAACTGGTATTCTGGAAAGCAAAATTAGCAGCTCAACGTTTCTGGTGTCACACGTGAACCCATTAACACACACGGCAATGTTCAAATGTTTATTAACCTCCATCTCATCTTATCCTTCTTCAACTCATGGTATACATGTAGGCATTATCATTACGACATCGTAAACACAGACTAATCATGTCACAACTATACCGTGTATGAGACCTAGGTTTGGTGATATTAACAACGGCCTGCACGTGCTAAGGTCTTACCCTGTGGCAGGGGTTGTTCCAAGGACTTTCTATTTATTAATTAATCACACATGCACACACATCCTATGAGGTAGGCACTACTTTCATCTGCATTTCACAGATGAAGAAACCAAGGGTTTGGGAATCTAGTGTCCTCAATATCACACACCTTACTAAGAGCAGTGCTGGGATTCAACACCCATGACTGAGCACCATAGCAAATTATTTAACTACCTTGCTATCTGCCTCACTTAATCAAATTTTAATATTCCATTCTGCTTTGTCCTGAATATCCAAATTCTAGGGTACTGATATCCAATAATCCATTGGACACTGGATGAAAGATCAAAAGTGTCTTAGCGTGGCAGCCCACTGCTACAGGTGTGGTAGAACGAAGGGGTCAGGTAGGAAGGATAAGAGTACACCCAGTAATAAATGAGGTCGCCTTTTGTTTTAGTCTTTATTAGTTCCCAGCAGGGTCAGAGCCAGCAGCGTCTCCTTCTTATGGTTCCCTTCCCCAGACAGAAGTAAGGCATTTCCTGTCCCAGTTAGGTGCCACACATCACAAGATGCAGCTATGGTATGGACTGTAAGAAAGAGGTATCGCAATCCCATGTTCACTGTGGCACTATTCACAATAGCCAAGATGTAGAAGCAACCTAAGTGAACGTTGACAGATGAATGGATAAAGAAAGCGGGTAAATACAATGGCACATTATTCAGCCTTAAAAAGCAAGGAAATCTGGGGCACCTGAGAGGCTCAGTTGGTTAAGCGTCTGACTTCAGCACAGGTCACGATCTCACAGTTCATGGGTTCAAGCCCCACATTGGACTCTGTGCTGACAGCTCAGAGCCTGAAGCCTGCTTCGGATTCTGTTCTCCCTCTCTCTCTGCCCTCCCTTGCTTGTGCTCTGTCTCTCTCTTTCTCTCTCAAAATTAAATAAACATTAAAAAAAAAATTTAAAAAGGAAGGAAATCCTGCAATATGTGACAGCATGGATAAATCTTGAGGACATTATGCTAAGTGGAATAAGCCAGTCTCAGAAAGACAAATATTGTATGATTCTAATTATATGAAGTATCCAAAATAGTCTAACTCAATAGAAGCAAAAAAGAGAATGATGGTTGCCAGGGCTGGGGTAGGGGAAATCCATGTCAACGTGTATAAAACTTCAGTTATGCAAAGTGAGTAAGTTCTAGAGATCTACTGTACCTAGAGTTAACAATTCTGTACTCTTTTTTAAAAACTGTTTATTTATTTATTTTGAGAGTGTGTGTGTGTGTGCACAAGTGGGGGAGAAGGGCAGAGAGAGAGAGAGAGAGAGAGAGAGAGAAAAAGAATCCCAAGCAGGCTTCCACACCCAGCTTGGAGCCCAATGCAGGCCTCTATCCCAAGCCCCTGGGATCATGACCTGAGCCAAAATCAAGAGTCAGTCTCTCAACCCACTGAGCCACCCAAGCACCCCAACAATACTGTACTTCTAAAAATCTGTTAAAAGGATAGATCTCACGTTGTGTTCTTACCATAATAATAGAAGAAGAAAAGCAAAGCAACTGGAGAATGTCATCCAGTTTTCAATAACGAGCATCTTGTTCTTCAGTTGCTACAGCCATCCTGTTCACGGGGCTAGTGCAACTGAGCATTGCTACAGCCCAAGATGAATCCCTCCGCTCACCAAATAAAACTGGGGGGAATACAGTGAGGCTAGGAAGAGAGGATATGGCTGGGGTAGCAGGAAGTCTGCGGGAACTAGAATTGGCAAGCATAACAAAGAATAGCAGAAGCCAGTAACAACAATGGCTGTGCCCTGTCTCCCCCACTTGGCTGTCATTACCCTCCATACCCCACCTCAATCAGCAGTTATTTCTTTTTCTAATTAGTTTCAAACCCAAATGGGCTGCCAACTTAAGAAGATGCAGTACCGCTCCCCAGTGGTTAAACGTGGAAGTCCTGAATTAGGCTACATGTCTGTGTTCCAACATTTACCAGCTGTGAGACTTTGGGCAAGTTATTTATTCTCTGTACCTCGGTTTCCTCAACTCAGATGTAGCAATGACAAGAATACCTACATACAGGATTATTGAGAGGATTCAACTTTTAAAATCTATTAAAAACAGATCAGTGGCTTACATGTAATAAATGTCCAAAAAGTTTAGCTACTTGATAATGATGGCAGTGAAGGTGAGGGAAGATGAAAGAAAAGGAAGAGAAGGAAAAGGAAGAACCACTAAGAAAATGCTCTATTCTTTGTTGACTTCTATATAGACTTTTCCAATGACTCTTACTTACTCTTCCTCCTAATTCCTTGAGAACCTTCAGAATGATCCAAACCCCAACGAGTGCCCACATTTTTGTAGTCGGCCCCTTTAAATGAACTTGGCTGAGCCCCTTCATTTATTCAATCACAGAAGTATTTATTGAATGTCTACTATGTGCCAGACTCTGGGGTTACAATGGAAAACAAAACAGACTTAGACCTGAACCTGAAAGTATCCTAGGTCTTGGATTCTGAGTTCTGGGACAGATGTGCCACTGTTAGGTTTCACTCCTCTTCCATGAATTTTCCATCCAGAGACATCCTGCAGTTCCTTTAACATAACAGTATTTTGTATCCTTCTTTTATTGTTGAGATTAAATTGTCAAGACTGAATTTTTAAGATTTTTGTCATAAATTTTTTGCTGCCATTTGCTGATGCTGTCCATGAGATAAGGAGCACCAGAGCCTCTCTGGGAACTGAAAAGTCCCAATCTCAGAGGGAATTTTCAAGCACTAATAATCACCAGTGTTTATTAAGGACTCAAATGACCCTGAGCAAAATCCCTCATGGCAAATACTTCCCAATTTGAGAAATAGGGGCAGAGGTGGTAGTTTCTCGCGCACTCCCTGGAATTCTCCCAGCACTGATTCTCATGTTTACTAAGGGCTGCAGGTTGTCATGACACCATATGGGAATGTAATTGGGAGGGTATGAGGAGGATATCTTATAAAGTGCATAGGGCTTTAAGTGCATACATTATTATGGAAATGTACTCTTGTTTATTCCGTCATGTTCCTATGAACCGTGATACCAGTGACATTTTCTCAAGCCCTGGCAATCATACCACTGCTCCAGAAACCTTATTGGGAGCGGTATGGCAGGTAGCTGGGGGAATTCTGAAACTAACGTTTGGTTCATTTCTGCTATGAATGATTATCTTGGTAACACTTCCAATGGCCAACATCTGGATTATAAGAGGGACATGGCTCAAACTGATCTGACTTCTGGATACATGAAGAGACAAGGTTATGTTCTATAATGACAAAGTAACTTTAAAACCACCTTTCTTCCTCCCTCCCGGTGATTCAGCACTGACAAAAACACAGCCTTTCTGGTTAAATACGTCACGGCATGAGATGCATGTTGAAAATTTGGAGAGGATACACGGAGAGTGAAAAGAGAAAAACACACACAGCACAGTGTTTTTAGCAGGAAAAACTAAAGAAAGCAAGACAGGCTGATGTGGAAGTGTTACATGAAGCTATATAACAGCATAATTGTATTATGCAAATGATAAGCTTTGAGCTAAGGTATTAAAATCTAAAAAATTCTAGAAAGCAGAGAAGCTAACTCGACAAACAAACAAATTACATTGTGTTCATTCATCAGTCTAGAGCTGATCTGGGGAATGGTTTAGCTCTCATTATTCCTCCAGCTCCCCATCACCTCAACGTTCTTTTATCTAGAACACTGGCGCGTACAACTTAAGAAAGCTGCTCCCCTTTTCTAATCAGATGGCTGCCCCAATCTCACGGTATATAGAAAGTTCTAACACCCACAATAAACATATATTCTCACTAGTAACGGTATCCTTTGTTGGTAGTCTCTCTGAATTTTTTGTAACAATGAGAAGTATAGCATGAACTTCCTGTCACATTGAGATATAAGATAAAAGTTTGAAACTGAAGTATATCTTCAAAGTGTTATGAGTCACATAAAAAATTGTTTCAGCAGACTTCTGCTACAACATATTGTTCCTTCTATGTGAATAAATCAGCAATAGAGAACACAGATGGCTCCTCCATGAATAATTTATTTCTAACAATTTAACTAGGAAATGAATTCCTCTTGACTTACAAATCAGAATGATGAACAACAAAGACATGGTCTACTATCCCCAGTTAAGTCTTTGGTCTTTACCTCCTCTTCTTTTACCTTACCCATTTCCCTTTTCATATATTCTGTTGCCTTACCCAAGTTTAAAGTTGCTTCAACCCAAGGCTACCTTCTGGCAATTACGAGACAAATCACATTTATGTTGTTATTTGGGGTTTGGGCTTTTGGGTTTTTTTTTTATTATAGTTGTTCATATTGGGGTGGTTGGTTGATTGGTTGGTTTTTTCAAACATAAAGCTAGGCTTTTTATCCAAAAACACCTTTCATGAACCAGACAAATGAAGTTTTCCTCATTATTCCCTTTTTTCTAGGTCAGAATTATAAGAGCCAGATTCTCTGAAAGCTTATGCCCTCTTCCTGACTACTGGTCAGACATCTTGGAAAATTACACACGCTCTTTTAAAATACCAGGACACATCTCAGTCAGGAGTGCCTTGCACCAAGTCTGCCCTAGGTTAAAGGGACAAGTCTTTGCACTACAGGTCAGTCTAAGTATCTCCACCTCTGCTTTTGGCTGTTGGTGCTCATCCGTTGAGCAAACACTCCTTGAAACTCTATTAGGAACTCTGCCATCCATGAGTTACAAGAAATCCAAAATCAGTTCCATATATTGCCCCAGTAGCAGCCACTGGCATGAATCTTTCCAGTTCTTAATTAGCCTTAAAGCCATCCAGTTCTTAATACACATTAGCCTTAAAGCCAGAATGCGCCCTTTCACTGAGTTAAAACTGTCTTATCTTTTTAAAACCATATTTTTGCGTGGATTTGTAACACTAATGTTTGAAATTTCCTGTTCAAATTATCCATTTGTCTTCTCCACTAGACTGTAGGGTACATGGGAGCAGGGACTGTGACTGTTTTGTCCATTATGAGGACCCTAGCACAGCGACCATCATAAAAGAAGATGCTCAATAGATACATGTTGATGGAATGATCAATAGAGGGGGAAACGTGGTGCAGCATATCTGTGCCTCAAATAAAGAAGAAGAGATGCCCAATTATTTCCCCTACTCTTTCCTCAGTGGCTTTTTTGTACTTCTAAATACACCTGTTGCTTTGGCTAGACCAAAATGGTCTCCCTAACCTGAGCGTTGGCACCTAGAAGAGATCTGTACCGCAAAACAAACCCCCTACATTGATCCAATTACCACAATTTGCCAATATTTCTTATATCCATTCTTATATCCTTTCTGAATATTCTTCCTTTCACTCTCCTCATCATCTCTCACTGAGTCTATTAAAATAGTCTCCTAAGGTGACTTCCTACCAGAACTGACCCTCCCCTCATTCATCCTCCCCACGATGGCCAGAGTGATGCTTCTGAAATGCACATCAGACTACCTTTCCCCTAACTAAGCTCCTTTGAGATCTCCTTAGCCCTCACAGGATAAAGTTCAAATTATTTTGTATTTGAACTTAATCTAAACTCTAGGTAGCTTATGTTGATGTCCAATATCTGGCCCTCATCCACCCCTTCTAGCCTCTCTCTGACTCATACTTCATCCTCAACAACATTAAATCATTCGTAGCTCACCATTTACACTTCGTTCTATCACATCTCCATATGTGTGCACATTATGTTCTGTCCGCCCAGATTCTTCATTCCCCACTTTTTCATCCAAAAGAACTTACTCAGACTTCAAGATTCAGTTAAGATGTTAGCTCCTCCAGAAAACCTTGCCTGAATTCTTTCCATACCCCACTCGCTGCCCCCAGACTGGCTGTATACCTTTCCTCCCATGATACCCAGCACACGATGACATCATAGTAAATCTTCCATTGTCTTAAATTCATATGTTTATATGGCTCCTATTAAACATAATGACTTCAAGAGCCACAACGGTGCCTTCTCTATTTATATATCCAAGATCTAGCAGACTGCCTGAATTTATTATTTAACAAGTATTCAGTTTAATCCTCCCCCCCCCCCCACTTCCAGTTTCCAGTCCTTGAGAAAACAATAAACTCAGGTGCAGGGAGGTTGACAGAATAGAGCTGGTTCATTCAGGATCCATACCCTCAATAAAGATCCCTAACTTAAACGAGATCTAAAGTGGACATCTGATGCTTTTGCTGGTCCAGAATTCATATTCCCTTTGTTGAGTAATAATAGCACCATGATTTCCTCCACTCTCAATTCATATGAACCACACCCAATCAGCATACTCCGTCTCTCTGACTACAACAACTGTTTCAGATATGAACATGTGATACAAGTCAGACCAAGAAGACTCAGTGAAAGACTTCTGTGGAAACTTATCCTTCCCAAGAGAAGTGCCCGTCTGAAATAGCAGACAACAAGGAGAAGAACATTCTCCCTGACCAAGTCCTTGAGATCTCACTTTCACTCTGATCCAACCATGCCTGAAGCTGGCAAGATCTATCCTAGGATCTGCCATTTCTACAAACCAATATATCCTCTTTTTCCCTGGAGTTAGGCTGTCTGTCACTCACCGTGAAAATTTCTATACAGTGTCCAACTTAAATAACCACTTGAGATATCAAAACTCCCAAACCAGACCAATTTTGAATACATAAAGTAATAAAGAATAGTAACTAGCGAAGATTAAAATTCTTCTGTATGTCAAAATTGAGGGTTTTTTTACTCCCCGAATTCCTCTATAATACACTTGAGGTGCAAAAAAATAAAATAAAAATTGAAACACATTAAATAAATTATTAAAATCTGTTTTACATTGGACTGTCTCTAAAATAGACCAAATAAGAAATTGGCTGGGCTTTGGAAAACTCTGGCCCAATAATAACGTAATGTTATTCTTTAAATGTGTTTTGATAGGAAACAGACTAAATGTCTAGGGGCATTTTAAGTAGAGTAAAAGCATCATACACTAACTTGAAGAAAAACTGTTTGATGGAAGAGCTTTAAAGGTGAAGTTGCATAATGATACAAAACTCCCAAACACAAGGAAGTCTTTCAGGATGCCAAGAATTAGCGCCACCTTTGGTCACAGGGTCTGTAGAGGCCACTGGTTTAAGGTCCTTCACCTCTGACCTCCATCCACAGATGGGCAGGGGTCTGGGCCGGAAGTAGAGGGGGCTTCTCACCTTCAGCTTAGGAAAATGAACTACCCTAAGGTTCTCATCCGCAGCCAGGGCAGCCATCCCTGATTGGAGAACAGACATGAAGGGGAGCAAGTCTGGTATTGAGGCAGCAGGCATGAGAGAGGTCCCCAGTGGAAGGTGAGCCCTTGGGACATGTGAAAGTTCAGACACAGAAAGAGCTTTATATGGTGACCATGCCATCCAGCTCAGGGCTGAACACAGACAATGGCATAGGGCACACCCCTCCCAAACGTGGTTCACATTGAACAAAACAGTTGAATTGGTTTTACTCACAATGCAAGTTGGCAGTTGTTAGAATACTGGTAAACTGTAGAAAGAGATAGCAAATATTGTACACCAAGCCTACACAGATAAAAGGAAGTAAGCAGAAAAAAACCTTATTATATTCACATAGTGTTCTTCAATTTATGGGGTATTTTTTATACATTATTGTTATATTTGATCATCACTTTACCTTAGCACAAGCCTCTGAGATGATGCAGACCTGATATTAATAATCTCACTTGATAGGTGAGAAAACAGAAACCAAGTAAAGTGACTTGTTCAAGGTCGCTTTGCCAGCAAGTTGCAATACTAGAATCCAGATTTGGACCCTCCTATCCCAAAAGTAGATACCCTCACCATCCCAGGCTGTTGCTCTGAAAAATATCGACTATCCACACAGCTAAAAAGCATTTATTCTGACTCTATACAAAAGCATCCCTTTCACCCGTGATATGCAGTTATTATTACCATTTCGATTGTTACATAACCAAGATTACAAAATTACAGAACACTGCAAGAACCTAAAATTGGAAAAAGTCACAAAGCATAGTTTAGTTTGGAAAAAAAGAATGCTATAATAAAAGAACACAGTTGTTTTCCTTCAGGAGAAAAGCCAGGAGTCTGACTTAATAATACTCATTGCAATGTGAGGAAACATTAAACAAAAGTTAATAACTGGGTCTTTCCTAGGTCCATCAAAAGCGGGTAAAAAGAAATGGGTCTCTGGTGTATCTTCAGGCTATGTGTTAGAAATGTAGATGATCGTAGGGCTGGTAAAATTAGGGTAGATATTCTGAAAGGAATTATGAAAGCTATTTCCTCGGTTCGAAGATTTATTCGAAAACATATTTTCTATGTCTAAAGTGATTCAATAATGATTCTGCCAAAAAGTCTTTGGAATAGTCTAGATCAGGGCTTAGCAATCTATAGTCCATGATCTGGCCACCTGTTTTTGGTAAATAAAGTTTTATTAGGACAAAGCCACACCTATTCACTTATGTATTGTCTATGGCTGTTTTTGCACGACCACAAAGTCAAAAATAATTATTATCTGGTCCTTCAGAAGAAAAGGCAAATGAGACCATTAGAGGAATGAAAGTGACCCAAACCAAAGATTGGCTACCTCTCTTTAGGACTGACTCGTCAGTCTCTGCTCCTCAGAGATTCTGTTTTAGACAAATTGAGTTCAAACCACCTATAAGAAATTAAAGTTAAGATATATTATGCTGGAGTTCAGAGAGAAGTCTGAACTTCTCTGGGGTTACACATGCAGTCTTCACTCTGCATCGATCCAGTATGCATGAATATTGGCTACCATGGTTTAGCTAAAAAACACCAGTCCCCAACAACATGGCTCAAATTTCATGGTGTATTAGGTGTGAGTGTTTGCATAAAGTCCAAATGTCACTGCTAACCCTTCTGTCCACAAATAACTCCTTAAAATAACGGGTGTGAATCATGATGAGTGACCAATCATGTCCCTTCTTTTAAAGTTTCTTGGTGACTGGCTACAGGACATCTGTCATTCTGTTTATGCCCAGACAGCAAAGCACGTCGTTGTGTTGCCTTCTTACCTCACAGTAATAAACACGTATGACTTTTCACAAATGGGATCATTAAAAGAGAAAAATGGTCAACAAAGATGAGATTGCACCAAAGCAATGGAGGGTAATACTGCGGGAAGTAAAATTCAAACTGAACTCCAATGGAGTCCTGGAAGAGACAGCTGACCGTGGGAATACTAGCTACAAGGACACAGCTTCCATGTGAGAGACTCTAGCTCTGAAGCCACAGGAACTTAGTGAAGGGTAACGGATCTACATAAATGAGGAAAGCGGTGGTGAGGAAAAAGATAAAGGGGTCCTAGAGGAAGCAACGGTGGCAAAACATTCAGCTTTAAAGGAACTTTTGGAGATGTTTTACAACACCGAAAGTGCAAAGAATAAAATGTTGGTAGCTGATCCAAATTCAGAAAGCAGCACTACAACTTACCAAGGCATTTAGTTCATTCTACAAGGTAAGTTATACAAGAAGCAAGCAAGAACTGTTCAAACTACTCTTGATTCATTCTTTACCAAGCAATAGAACACTGATTCTCAGTATTTCTATAATTTTCAGTTACAGTGCACTAAACAATATGAGGCTTACTATTTTCCATTTCCCTCTATATTTATGACCAGAACCTAAAAGAGTTTTTAACGTTTTAACAAAAAGTTTCAAAGACTGACTTGTTCCCTTGATTATGAAGATTGTTTTGCATGCTTCCAGTTTGTACAGTCATTTCTATGATCCTACACTCCCATGCAAAGTGAAAACTGCTTATATACTTTGACATCATCTGCATAAAAGTGGCATCTAAAGCCATGAGACTATACGAGACCTACTTAGAAAAATGTTTTTTCAACTGTAAGTTGTGACTCATTGAGTGGGTAGTGAAATCAAGCTTGTGGGTGTGAAGAGGCTTTTTTAATGAAATAGAAAAGAGTAAAGAATATATCAAAATGCATTGTTTTGTGAGGACTTTGATTCAGTGTGTGTGTGTGTGTGTGTGTACTCAGCAATGTTGGAAAATGCGTTTTTTACTGCATAGGGATCGAAACAAGTTTGAAAGTCACTGACCTGGGAAATGTGTGCAGGGAAAGAAGAGATCGAGGACAAAGTCCGAGAGTATTCTAAATATTTAAGTTTGGGAAGTGGAGAGCAAACTGTGAAAGGGGTAGAGGAGAATCACCCAATAGGGGAAGAGGAGCATTAAGAAACCACCAAGTCCTGGAAATCAAGCATGAAAGTATTTGCTTTTTAAGAAAGAAGGCATGGTCAACAAAGTCAACTGCCAAACAATTACTATCGTACTTAGCAGTGTGGGTACCGATGATCCTGACAGTGACAGAGATGGTAACCTTCAATGGAGCTGTAGGCTCAAAAGCTTAATTGAAATTTATTCAAAACAACAAGGAGAGTGAAGGCTGACAGAAAAAAGTTTTGCAGTAAAATGGCACAGATTGCTACTTAAAATTTTTAAGGAACATGATATCAAACTGAACAAATGTCAGCACACATAATATCACATATGGTATATCAAATATGTTCAAACTTATTATTTTTTTGCTTCCCTCTACACCTTTCATGAATCATAAAGCTAAAAGGGCACGTGAGTGGTTACAGTCTTCGTACTCCCAGAACTTTCAGGGGTTGTTAATATTTTACATCATGTTTATAATTCCTTCCTATTATTAACCAACCCATAACATGTTCCACTAATTAATTCACTATATATCTGTCCTTTATAAGCACACACTCAAGCTTTCGTCCTTTCTTCTTTTGCTTCTCTGAATTATTTTCCAGGGATCTTTTCTACTGCAGCCTGAAACACACTGGCATCTGAATTCTCTCAGAAAGTCATATAGGCAAAACCATGGTTCCTTTTCATTTAACTGAGTCCATGTAAATTATGTGAGACTATGGTTTTTTCATATCTTTTCCGATAGTTTTGACCAACTAGCTCTGAAGATCGTTCGTTATCATGAACTCAATTACCAGTTGTTGCTACCTGTCTTCTTGTTTATACCCTATTGGCAGCTTCCCTTGTTCGTACTTCCAGGACCTCACATCCACCAAGAGCTTATGAAATACAAATTTCAATGCAACATAAGCCAGGTGGGCACTGTGACCCACGGTTGATGCTCATCAGTTCCACCGAGTTCTTCGGGTGCTAGAAGTGAATAGCTAGAAGAAAGAGGGCACACAAAATATTTAGTATTAGGTTGAGGCACATGAAATTGCCCTCTCTGTAGGCCAAGAATAGCCAAATATAGGCAGTTTCATACGGTTCGGCCTAAAAGTTTTTCTTGCAAAACCTGTGTGTCCTTCATGGTCACTAATCAAACACTACCACATCTCCATTTCACTTTGATTCTCCAGCTGGCAAGTTTCTCTAATACCAATTTTCACATTATAGATACAAATTATAGATGGAAATGTATTCATTTGGGGCACCTGGGTGGCTCAGACAGTTAAGCATCTGACTCTTGATTTCGGCTCAGGTCATGATCTCACGGTTGTTGGGATTGAGACCCAAGTAGGGTTCTGCACTGACAGCATGGAGCCTGCTTGGGATTCTCTCCTTCTTTCTCTTCCCCCTCCCCAGCTTCCACTCTCACACACTCTCTCAAAATAAACAAAAAGAAAAAGAAATGTATTCACTTAGCAAATAGTTGCTAACTGACTACTATACAAAGCACAGGATTTGATGATGAGAACTGATAGTCAAAACACCAGACATGTTCCCTGACCCTCAGATTTCATAGTCTAACAAGGAACTAAATGTCAGACAAACAATCACACAAGTACTTACTTAATTAAAAGTGAGATAGAAGTTATGAAATAAGTATGGATATAACAGAAAAAATCTAAGTCTGGAAGGATAGGGAAGGTTTCCCTGAAACCATTTAAGCTGAGAACAGAAGGCTGAGTGGGAGTCAGGAAAGTGAAGTTTTCCAGGGAGAGGAAAACAGCTTGTGTAAAGGCCCCAAGTCAGGAAGGAACTTGAAGCTTTCATGGATCTGAATGAAATAGGGCCACTAGGACTGGCTCAAAATGATCAAGAAGGAAGGGGCTCAAGATACGCAGAATAAAGAAACCAAAGAAACCACGCTTTGCCTATTTATTGCAGAGCAGTGAAGCAATTAAATAGCTTCCCGAAAGGGTCAGAAGCGGTTAGATTTGCATTTCAGAAGGATTACTAGCCACGCTGTAGAGCAAGGATCCTCAGTAAGCGGTGGCCAGAACACCAGCCCTGCTGCTATCCGTTTGGCAGATGGGTTGGTTTGTATACAGTCTCTGGCCTCTTCCCCTTCAGTGGCAGACTGAGTAGTTGAGACAGAAACTGTATGGCCAACAAAGCTAAAAGTATTTATGATCTGGCCCTTTACAGAAAGAGTTTGCCGACCTCTGGTGTGGATAATGACTTGCAAAGACCAAGAAGGTAATAAGGAAAGAAGTCAGGAGACACTGTGATGGTCCAAGCAGGAGATGCTATTGGATTAGGATAGTGGTGGGGGTCTTGGAGAACATGGACAGATTTGAGAAAGATTAAAAACTAGAACTGGCAGATTTTGGTGATGGCTGGGGTGAGGCAAAGGAGGGATCCACTGTGACTCCCAGGTTTCTGGTAGGAGCAGCAAGCGGTAAGGAGGTACCACTTATGCAATTAGGAAACAAAGAATAAACTGAGTTTAAGGGAGCAGATCAAAATGGTCTTGAACTATAGCTACAAATAAGAATAATCCATATTTGGTGAATCTATTATCTGTGCCCAGCACAATGACTAGAATATGGAATGATGGAAGACAGGCACAAATAAATCTACCTACACCAATGAGCTTCTCATTTTTTAAGGAGCTGAAATGTTTTAGAAGTGTTTATGTCTTCCTGGACCATTTTCTCTGGCATCATCCTGATAGTCTTACATTGTTAGTCTTACACTGTCTGTCTTACATTGACGGTTTCTTTTTTCTTCAGTGGGGTGGTGTGTAAACAGGAAAGGGGATGCTTTTTGTTTTGTTTGTCTATTATATTTATCTCTCGTATCTTTGTTACCTAGGTTCTCTATTAGCCACTGCACTGGATAGGAATGACTACTTTATTCCATAAAGCCTTCAATGTACTTCCCTTCCTTCGGCTCTCTTCTCATATATTTAAAATATTCTCATTATTCTCTGGGGCCTTTATCACCCATTACCATATTTTAATGTCTTTGTGTTCAAACAGAAATCTAATCAACTTTCACATATATCTGCTCCAAACACCAAATTCTTAGCTACTTCATTTCAGTTGCTGCCATTTATGTTGTATGGAAAGAGCAGAATCTATTTCAGATGTTTCAAACTTGTGAGAAAACAGCATCTTTTGGTGAAAAAAAGCTGGGTCTTTGTCAGAAAAACTCCCCCCATTATCAACTGCGTGTTCTTACTTGATGAGGATATTAACACCTCTTCACAGAAAGCTATGGGAATTAAATACAGAGATTATATATGGAAAGCACCTGGCCGAATGCCCTCAACATATTTTCGTCTATCTCTCCCTTTCTCTTTCCCTCTCTAATACAGAAAGATAGCTTTGCTAGTCCTTTCCCCTTTCTTGAAAGGGTGATTTTGTAGCACTGACATGCCTGAACCATAGCCAGGCTAGTATTTAGATACAAAAACAAATGCTGAGGCTAACCCAGGTGGCATAATGTAAGACAGTGGAAAACAGAGGTACCACCTTAGGACAGAGAAGCCCTACCAGAGTAGAAAATGAGAGATATGGAGAAAACTCAACACTATAACTCCTGAAGCTTAGTAGAAATATGACTCATAGCTCAACATAAGGACATCTAAGGTAAGAAAGCCAGGAGGCTGGGAAAAGGCAGGGCACACATTGGAAACACCAGAAATGGGGCTCAGGCTCCATTCCAGACTGAGCACTCTCAGCAGGGAGCTGGTGCCAGGTGCTGAAGAGCTGTCTTTGGAATGATCACAAAGTCTCCACTCAGGTAAGACAAGTTTATTGGAAAAAGTGAAAAGATAGAGCCAGTCATGAGCAACCGTGAAAGCCAGAATTTCTTCCAGTCAGGCAGGGGGGCTGCATTCGTAATAACAAGATGGTGGCTCAGGCCTTACCCATAGTTCCATTCAGTCCCTGGTTTCCTCAGGACCGTGCCAGCATTCTTCAACCTTGGTGTCCAAATATTTAACTCAACTCATTTTCCGATTGTTCTTTTTTGCTTTTAAGTTACAACTTCTTCACTCTAAATTTCATTCTCAGGGCGCCTGGGTGGCTCAGTCGGTTAAGCATCCGACTTCAGCTCGGGTCATGATCTCAGTTTGTGAATTTGAGCCCCACGTGGGGCTCTGTGCTGACGGCTTTGAGCTCAGAGCCTGGAGCCTGCTTCAGATTCTGTGTCTCCCTCTCTCCCGGCCCCTCCCTCCCCCCTCTCTCTCTCTCTCAAAAATAAATAAGCATTGGGGCGCCTGGGTGGCTTGGTCGGTTAAGCGTCCGACTTCGGCTCAGGTCATGATCTCACGGTCCGTGAGTTCGGGCCCCGCGTCGGGCTCTGTGCTGGCAGCTCAGGGCCTGGAGCCTGTTTCAGAATCTGTGTCTCCCTCTCTCTCTGCTCCTCCCCTGTTCATGCTCTGTCTCTCTGTGTCTCAAAAATAAACGTTAAAAAAAAATTAAATAAATAAATAAATAAGCATTAAAAAAATTTTTAATTTCATTTCTCTTAGTAGGCCTGGAAAGTATATACCCTAAAATAGCTTTCTTTGTTTTTTTTTTTAAAGTAACTTGCTTTTTATATTTCTTCTGTGAACCATATATTAGATACAAATAAAAATCACTTTCATGTAGATCTATGTTTTTTTGCAAACTTCAACATGGAGTGACAATTATATATTTTACTACCACCCAATTTCAACTATCAATCATAGTCCTTATCTTCTTTTGGAGATTTGTGCTAGAAATGATGAAGCTTAAATATTAATTGACAACACTCTTAGTCTGTTACCTTCAAAATGTCACTGAAATGGGATCCTGCAGAATATATCTATAAACATCATTCTGAAATCCCACACAAGCACTTAAGTTTGGAATCAGGCCCAAAACAATATTTTTTATGTTATTTTTGTCACATGTTGTTTTGCACTGCTTTCAAAAAATTTTATGCAAACTTCCCAAAGTGACATTTTCCTCAGAGAACAAGAAAGTCTTGTAGTTAAGTGTAGCTAAGAGTACCTCTTCCAAAAATTGAGTTAACACATGCAATCAATTTGGCCACATATGGTTACTTGCAAGCAGTAATTTTTTTTAATGAAAACTACCTCTAGGCTATGTAATTTCTGTAGCTAGTAAAAACTGGTAGAAAAATAAAGACTAGACTCAATCCGTTTTAAAAAGTAGAGTAGCGGGGCGCCTGGGTGGCGCAGTCGGTTAAGCGTCCGACTTCAGCCAGGTCACGATCTCACGGTCCATGAGTTCGAGCCCCGAGTCAGGCTCTGGGCTGATGGCTCGGAGCCTGGAGCCTGTTTCCGATTCTGTGTCTCCCTCTCTCTCTGCCCCTCCCCCGTTCATGCTATGTCTCTCTCTGTCCCAAAAATAAATAAAAAACGTTGAAAAAAAATTAAAAAAAAAAAAAAAAAAAGTAAAGTAGCAATAATGATAACATTATTCTATTTTTCTTTGATATTTCCACTCAGCTTTCAAACAATCAGATTCTCCAGGTGCACAACAATTACCTGTGGAATGATTCCCACACAGTCATGGCAGGCCTCTTGCCAGCTGAGGTTACGATTTTCCTGGGGATTAGATGTCAGGCATAAAATTTGTTCTTACCTATGAGTCATATATACAGCATAAAAAAAACAACCCAAAAGCACAAGCACAGTATAAACAAGGACTTATAATAATTCCTTATTTTGTCTTGGTGTTTATCATCGCCTTTATATTTTATTTTTTATGTGTGTATTTAATTTTTCTTATAAATTTGAAGTGCTGTTAACCTGGCAGGAGCTTAATCATCTTTAAAGTATGTGTAAAAGGACTCTTAACTATAGAGAGAACAAACTGATGGCTCAGGGGTGGGGATGCTGGGAGGATGGGCGAAACAGGTGATGGGGACTTAGAGGGGCACTTGTGCTGAGCACTGGGTGTTTGTACAGAAGCGTTGAATCACCATATTGTACACCTGAAACTAGTATTACATGTGTTAACCAACTGGAATTTAAATAAGAACTTTAAAAAAATAAAAATAAAGTGTGTGTAGGGGCGCCTGGGTGGCTCAGTCGGTTCAGCATCTGACTTCGGCTCGGGTCAAGATCTCACGGTCTGTGAGTTCGAGCCCCGCGTCGGGCTCTGTGCCGACAGCTTGGAGCCTGGAGCCTGTTTCGGATTCTTTGTCTCCCTCTCTCTCTGACCCTCCCCCGTTCATGCTCTGTCTCAAAAAAATAAATAAACATTAAAAAAAATTTTTTTTAAATAAAGTGTGTGTAAAAGAACAAAGAATCTTGCCAATACATTTAGTCTGGAAATGTTATTGTACAAACTTCAATTTTTAAAAGCATTGAAAACAGGAGATGAAGGGAATTAGAAATTGTTAAATTAATGGTCTTCAGAGTCACAACTCCCTGAGCCTGCATCCATGTATAGTGCCCCCTGGCCTGCTGGTTATCCACAGCTGGTTATCCAGCATAGACAGGAATAATTGAAACCATTGAACCAGCCAGTTTCTAATTTTTTTTTTTAACGTTTTATTTATTTTTGAGACAGGGAGAGACAGAGCATGAACGGGGAGGGTCAGAGAGAGGGAGACACAGAATCTGAAACAGGCTCCAGGCTCTGAGCTGTCAGCACAGAGCACAATGCGGGGCTCGAACTCACCGCGAGATCATGACCTGAGCCGAAGTCAGCCGCTTAACCGACTGAGCCACCCAGGCACCCCTGAACCAGCCAGTTTCTAAGTGAACTACAGCAAGCTAGCAGAAGAATTGCCCGGCTGAGCATAGCCCAAATTGCTGACCCACAGATTTACGAGAAAAGCAAATGACTGTTTTTAAGCCACTGAGTTTTGGGGGTGGTGTGTTAGGTAACAATAGATAACTAATATAAGAGAGAAGAGTGACAAGATTGGTTAAGAAAAATAGTAAAGATTGGTGCTGTTAAAAGATAAACTCAGGCACAGTAAAAATTAGGAGTTCATTTGAGCACGAATTAATTCGAATCAGGCTGCATCCAATCTAGTGGATAGAAAGGAGCTCCAAGGAGCTGTACGAAATGACTTGTAAAGGCAGAAGGGAGCAGGAACAAAGAAGTTATACTAGGCAAAAAAGAAAAAAAAAAAGCGGACTGGTTACTGCAAGGTTACTTCCTTTAGGTGATGGCAGGGGTCTATCAAGATTACCTAACTAGTGCTGATCTGATGATGCCCGACTAACTGGCTTAAAATTCCATTTCTGGAAGAGATGAAACTAATTAAATCTCAGTTTAGTGATGTGGGGCTAAGCATAAGCAACTCCATTTTGGGCCTGTTTTGTTTTTAACAGGGTAGTAGGCTGAAAATGGCCCTTTAACAGATATCCATGCCCTAATCCTCGAGCCTGTGAGTATTGTCTTATGTGGCAAAAATGAAAGAGTCTTTGCACATGTGATTATGTTGAGAATCTCGAGATGGAGCGATTATGCTGGATTATCTGCGTGGGTCCTAGCCACAACCACACATGTCCTTATAATGGAGGTTTCCCATACAGAAGAGGAGAAGACAAGGAATGGGAAGCTGGAGGAGGAAAGGAAGGGATTCTCCCCTAGAGCCTCTCGAGGGAGCAGTGGCCCTGCCAACACCTTGATTTCACCCCAGCAAATACTAACTTTGAAATCCTGGCCTCCAAAATCTTAAAGCATAAACATCTGTTCTAAACCACCAGGTTTGTGGTAATTTGTTACAGAACCCACAGGAAACTAATATATTGGGTAATGCATGTATATGGGAGACCAGGAGGTCTTTATGTTGTGATGCCAAGGGAAAAATTATCTCCCATTTTGATAGGGAAAAGATAGGATAAAATAGGCAGAGAGGGAAAGATTAGGACCTCATACCTGAGGTCCTGGGTGGGGAAAAACACATATTTTGGAACAATTCTGGGAGTGTCTGACCACAGCAAACACCCTCAGGCATAAAGTTCCTCTTAAGAATGTAACAGACAGGGGCACCTGGGTAGCCCAGTCAGTTGAGCGTCCGACTTCGGCTCAGGTCATGATCTCACGGTTTGTGGGTTCAAGCCCCGCATCGGGCTCTGTGCTGACAGCTCAGAGCCTGGAACCTGCTTCGAATTCTGTGTCTCCCTCTCTCTTTGCACCTCCCCTGCTCATGCTCTGTCTGTCTCTGTCTCTCAACAATAAATAAATGTTTAAAAAAAGAAAAGAAAGAAAGTAACAGACACCACTTACTCCACCTCTGGTTCCCCTCAGGAATTTGACAAAAAATAAGTGGTAGACCATAAAACACATGACCCACAAGTAAAGGTACGGCCATAGACTACCCCTCACACAATGGAAACGAGCCAGTTGGGAATGGACAACACAGCACCTAGAGCTATCAAGCCAATAAAGATAGAACCTGGGAAAAAAGAAGGGGGAAGGGAAGGGGGAGCTGACCAGAACCTTATAAAACAAGGTTTCATAGTCGCGGGCTTTCACTTTCAGATGTCTCCTCTCTGTAAAGAGAACTTTCATACTAGTCTTCCTTTCTGACCTTATAATCTAATAAACTTTTGCTTGCAGCTCATTTTGGGTCCACCTCTTCATTTTTCAAAGTGGCGAGACAACAAATCCTGGATATTGAGGTAAAAAAAAATCCTGCAACACCATTATAGACAAGTCTTTTTTTGTTGAGCACCAGGTCATGTTTGGGTATTTTCACATCGGAATATTTAAATCTTGCCCAGGAGTTTAAGAAAATACAACATAAAGTGTATAATCTTAAGGAAAATTTAAGGAAAGTGCCCATTTAACTAGTAAGTAATAAAGAACATTATTTTCACATTTGTAGAATGAAATATGAATTCATATGAATATTTTCAAGAAGAAAATGACATCTAAAATAAATATCAAATGTGCAAGATATAGTTGCTTTGGACTACACCCTAACACTGGTGTAGGTTCTAAATCACTACACTATACCTTATTGCTAGGAAACATGTCATAGAAAATATTGGGAAGTATTATATCCACTTCTATTTCATCCGACTAGTACAACGGGATACTTCTGATACGTTCTTAGAGGAATAAAGCATCAAAGACAAAGAGATCCATACAAACTGTAGAAGACAGGGTCTCCTTTAGAGAATCTAATATTCAGAAAGAAATAATTGAAAATTCTTGTAGAGTCTTAACCAATGCCCACATTATTTTTTTTCCACTTTAATTTAGAAATAATCCTCCACAAAATAAGTAACTAAATTATGCCATATCCATTAAACAAGATTTAACACAACAATTAATATGTCCTCCAAATAACTGTAGAAAACGGTTGAGAAAGTGTTTATGACACAATATTTTTAAAAGGCAGAACAAAATTATAACATGTACATATATACACATAAAAAGAGGACAAAAAGGGAACAATGCCGAAGGATTACTACAGCTAAACTATTTCTACTTTTTTGAATTTTCCCAAACACGTGCGTGTGTGTATGTTTCTTTTATAAAACAAAAATGGCCCCCCTCAGATAGAAATGAAAAGTTTTACTTCTTCCTACTTCTAAATGAATTTGCGGCATTTTATACGATTTAATATTACATACACTAGACCACTGAAATGGAAAATAAAACCGAAGCCAACAAAAGAGCTGTATCTCAAACTTTCCTGTTCATATCCATCACCTGGGGATTACTTACATGGAGATTCTGATTCGAGGCGTCAGGTCTGGGACTCAAGAGCCTGCATTTTGAGCAAGATCTACATGTTGGTGATGCCACCGATAGAAGGGACAGGGGTGGGCACCACACTAAGCAACAAGGAAAGACACAGGGAGCAGATGGCGTGGGGCACCTGAGATGACTTAATCACTATAACTGGACTGGTTTATCGTCTTCCGCAGCTGTTTAAACAGAATAAATCACTACACATAACAAAGGCTAACTTTAAACTATAATTCAGTGAAAAGGATTGCTCCAATAACCTGGCCTTCAATTTCACATTTTTAAAAATACAGAACAGAAGCTTGTTTCACATCCCTCTTGAAGGAATAGCATTTACAGATTTACATAAAGTTTTGGTTGAACCACTAAAGATAGAGCTGACAGAGACTTAAAATTCTAATGTTGAACGACATTCCCCAAGAGAATTTTTTTGAGTGTGGAAAATTATCAGCTATTTTGATTTGGCTGAAGACCCTACAGTGTTGCTGGTGAGAGCCCTGAAATCCAAAATACAGAGAATAATACAGAAAAGCTTATTACTCAAGTCTTCAAGTAATTCTTTCAGGTATTTAGATAGGTATTTAGATGTGTGCTTCTGTCTTAGAAAAGACATTCTGTCTCGCAATGCACATCTACATTATAAAAATCTATTTTTCCTGTTGTACATATTCATTTAGTTTAAGGAGTCACCTAAGCCAAAGCAGGTGTAACTGGCACTATTGACCTTTGGGACCAGATCACCCGCTGTTGTGAGAGGTGGTTCCATGCATTACAGGATGTTTAACAGCATCTACAGCCTCTACCCAACAGATGCCAGTAACACCTCTCCATGAGTTGTGACAACCAAAAATGTCTCCAGACATTGCCACAAGTTCCCTGAGGAGCAAAATCTCCCCCGGTTGAGAACCACTAGTCTAAAATGTCTACTTGGGGGGCGCCTGGGTGGCTCAGTCAGTTAAGCGGCCGACTTCAGCTCAGATCATGATCCCGCGGTCCGTGAGTTCGAGCCCCACGTCGGGCTCTGTGCTGACAGCTCAGAGCCTGGAGCCTGTTTCAGATTCTGTGTCTCCCTCTCTCTGACCCTCCCCCGTTCATGCTCTGTCTCTGTCTCAAAAATAAATAAACGTTAATTTTTTTTTAAATAAAAAATAAAAAAATAAAATGTCCACTTGGACTTTATTGGTATTAAGTGACTTTTAGAAGAAATATTTGGTTTTCAAATGGATCTGACCTTAAACAATATTTGCAGGGTCTCACTGTATTATCAACATCTTAGTAACTCTGGCAGATTATTTTTTACTTCTTGCTCATCTTTATCCAACTAAGAAATAGGCAGGTGGAATTTTCTATTTTCCTAAATAAAAAGCAGGCAAACCTTTCACTCTCTCTTCTATCTGTAGGTACATAAAGGGAATACTTACCCAAAATATTGCTTGAGCAGAGTTCTGTAAATTCCTCAGGCTCAAGAAATTAATTTAAGAACTAGAAGAAGTAGTAAAAAAAGGCCCTATAGCATTTTCTTTCACAAGATAAAAAGACTTAAAAATCAGAGTAAAACCTCCTGAGTTAAATACAAAGAACAAACAAAAGCTGAAAGATAATATAGATTTATAATTTCCTTATTACTATGAAAATACAGATCTATATTTATGGTAAGAAACAATGTAATTTAAAAGAGGTTTCTGAGGCACCTGGGTGGCTTAGTCAGTTGAGCCTCATACTTCAGCTCAGGTTGTGATTTCACTGTTAGTGAGTTCAAGGCCCATTTCAGACTCTCTGCTATCAGTGAGGATCCCACTTCACATCCTCTGTCCCCCTCTGTCTGCACATCCCGGCTCATGCACTCCCTCAAAAATAAATAAACATTTAAAAAAAAAAAGAGGTTTATGGACACCTGAGTGGCTCAGCCGGTTAACCGTATGACTTCAGATCAGGTCACAATCTCACGGTTCATGGGTTCGAGCCCTGCATCGGGCTCTGTGCTGACAGCTCGAGGCCAGGAGCCTGCTTCAGATTCTGTGTCTCCCTCTCTCTCTGCCCCTCTCCTGCTTGCTCTCTCTCTCCCTCCCTCAAAAATAAATAAGCATTAAAAAAAAATTTTTTTTTAAAGAGATTTTGACTTTTTAAATCATTACAGAAACTAAAAGTAAAGAAGATGTCATTCATTGGACAATGCAGAATAGAAAGCAAATAGTAATAAAAAATAAAAGCATAAAAATAATGATAGGATCAATAATAATAATTACATCAATGAGGGGCGCCTGGGTGGCTCAGTCGGTTAAGCATTCGACTTCAGCTCAGGTCATGATCTTGGAGTTCATGGGTTTGAGCCCCATGTCAGGCTCCGTGCTGACAGCTCAAAGCCTGGAGCCTGCTTCAGATTCTGTGTCTCCCTCTCTCTCTGCCCTCCTCCACCGCTGCCCTGCTTGTGCTCTGTCTCTGTCTCTCTCTCTCTCAAAAATAAATAAACATTAAATATAAAAGAGGAAAAGAAGTTTATAACATCATGAGAAAATAACTGATTCTACAACTTCTGATAAATATACCTTAAAAAAGTTATATGGAGAGACAAAAAAAACAAAAACAGAAAACCAGAATTTGCACATCATATTAAGCAAACCCAAAACTAAAAAACAAGTAAAGTAGTTATGCCAAGTTGACTTTAACTTTTTTAAAAAAGAAGTAAGCAGTATTTTGAAGTCACAGTATCTACTGAGTATGTAACTCTGGATAATGCATTAAGAAAAGCATATGCAACAAACACCCTTGGAAATCAAAGCAGAAAACAGTCAAAGCTCAGTTACATAAGAGACCAACACGCCTTCACCAGTTTACAATCAGTCAAGTAGACAAAAAGAAGGGATAGTGGAGGTTTTTAAAAGAAAGATAAAATTAACCAAAACATATCCAACTGGATAATCTAGAAATGGGGAATTCACTTTCTTTTTATTTTAATTTTTTTTTAATGTTCATTTTTTATTTGTGAGAGAGAGACAAAACATGAGCAGGAAAGGGGCAGAGAGAGTGGGAGACACGGAATCAGAGGCAGGCTCCAGTTCTGAGCTGTCACAGCACAGAGCCCGATGCAGGGCTTGAACTCATGAACTGGGAGATCATGACCTGAGCTAAAGTCAGACGCTTAACTGACTGAGCCACCCAGGTGCCCTGAGAATTCACTTTCTAATGTACATATGAAACATGATGGCTAATTACATAACCGGTCATAAAGAAACATTTAATATATTTTAGAAAGCAAAATTTTACATAAGACTAGATCATATTCTCCAATAATCATACAACGAAACTAGAAATTAATAAAAGTTTGAAAAGAAGCCTAGAATTGGAAATTTTTCTTAGAGAGCAAAGGAAAAATTAAATATAAAAAAGTATTTATAAAAGAACAATAATGAGGTTGCTAAATATTAAAACCTTTAGGATTGGTTCTCAGAGACATTGTCATAGCTTTAATTTTTTTTCAAGTTTACATATGAAAATAAATGAGCAAGACTAGTTTTAAATTGTAAAAAGATGGAAAAACTTCTTTAAGAAGTAAAAAAAAAAAAAATTAGGGGCCCCTGGGTGGCTCAGCTGGTTGAGCATATGACTCTTGATTTCAGCTCAAGTCATGATCTCGGGATCGTGGGATTGAGACCTTGTTTTGTGCTGAGCATGCAGCCTGCTTAGGATTCTCTCCCTCCCTCTTTCTCTGCCCCCTCTCACATGGGAGCTATCTCTCCCTCTCTTAAAAAAAAAAAAAAAAAAAAAAAAAAAAAAAAAAAGTAAAAAATAATTAAAATATAAGCACAAAATAATAAGAAAGAAAAACAATGAATTGAATAAACAAATTCCAAAGTTCCTCATTTGAAGTGATAATAATGATGGAATGGGCTAGCACTTCTCAAACTGGTGTTAAGAAAAAAAAACCAATAACCATGCCAAGAAAAAGTCTTCCTCTACACAAATAAGTTCTTTATTTTTAAGTTCTTTAAAACATTAAATAGACTTCACAAGTTTTCTTTTTTACTTTAAAACTTCTCTGATCTTTTCTTATGTTAATATGTACTTTGAATCCTCAAGAGGGGTATTTAGTAGAATTTCCCAAGTTCACTTGCCATTTTTTAGTATTCAGAGGAGAAGAGCTTTGCAAAATACTGAAACAGAAAAACCCTTAGCAAAACCATCAAGGAGAAAAAGTAGAAATAGATTAGAAACAATGAAATGGAAGTATGTGTTAAAAGGAAGTCTGTGCACAATTACACGTTAATTTAAATGGGAGAACATGATTTAAGAAAGTGCTCGTTGTCAAGATATGCCTTCCAGGTTATATAAAACTTGGGATTTAAATTAGGATGTGATTTTAACTCCAATTATGAAATGGATGAAAATGTGAGCAGAAAATATTAGCTTATATCAAACTTTAAGTGAGCATTTTATAACTACAACTCACATTGTCCTCTCCTGGGTGGAAAGCTATATTATGTGAGGAGAGACAAACGTCCAGGGTCCCTATTGTAAAAGCAGGAAAGAAACGTGGTTTTCTAGGCAATGTGAGTTCTTTGGGCAAACCTAAAGAAGAACAAGAAATCCACCAATCTGGGAATGAACCCTATCTCTGACAGGAGGACGCAGAGGACCCACACTATCAACTGCCAAGTCCAGGAGGTGGAATGGGGGCAGAGGTCATTTGCTGACCAACCATACAAGGTACATCAAAATTAAGATTCAGTACCTTCCCTGCCCTAAAAGTACACCTTTCAATAGATTTGTTGTTTTCTGCCCTAAAGAAACCATTAGCCTGCAGAGCACAGTAATGAAAAGTCTCCAAATCCTAGGTGGACTGTAAAATATTTTCTACTTTATTACTGCACTCCCAGTAAGTTTCTGCCTTAAGAGAATGCTTAATTTGGCCAGTCCGAGGCAGTCAAAGGGAAATAACTAGTCATCTGGCAGAGTGCTAAGAACTATAATTTTCCTGTATGATGCAGACCTAAATAGAGCCATTTCTTATTACATTAACAAATAGGTAGACCTCAATGAAATAATTTTCTCAAAATAAGTTACAACTTCAAATCTGAGGACGTTTACATAAAGTACAGGCCAATCTCCTTCATGAATGTAGATATTAATATCTAAATAAAATATCAGAGTAGAAATACATTAAAAGAATAATCTGCCCCAGTTTATTCCTAGTATCCCTTAAATAAAAATTCATTTCAAATCAAAATGACATTTGATAAAACTAATTAAGTATTGCAAAGGTGTAACGTATCTCATCTGCAACTACAGGAGTACAGTCATTGATGTGCTCAGGTTCGCACACTGGCGCTTATACACGGTGAGCAGAAGGGCCATCCATTCCCAAGAAGGCAGAAGGCAAAGATGCTTATTGATGTTACCATGTAACAACGTACTAGAAATTCTGCACTTTTAATACGTGTGTGTGAAATAAACTGGGATATATAAACTTTGACAAATCATGCAAACATTGTATACAGATTACACAGTATACTCAGAAGAACTGAAAAGAATCAACCAGACAACCATTAGAATTGAAAGCTCAGGGGAGCCTGGGTGGCTCAGTCGGTTAAGCGTCCGACTTCAGCTCAGGTCACGATCTCGCGGTCCGTGGGTTCAAGCCCCGCGTCGGGCTCTGGGCTGATGACTCAGAACCTGGAGCCTGCTTCTGTTTCTGTGTCTCCCTCTCTCTCTGCCTCTCCCCCATTCATGCTCTGTCTTTCTCAGTCTCAAAAATAAATAAAAACGTTAAAAAAATTTTTTTTAAAAAGAAAGCTCAGCAATGGCCAAAACAGGAGATAGATAGATAGATAGATAGATAGATAGATATGACAAGTTAGTAGTTCTTTTACTGCAGAAATAACGAGTTACAAATACGATGAAAGAGAATTAATCCACAGTAGCAAGAAAAATACTGTTCATATGGCCATGACTTCAATGAGAAGTAGATTACCAATATTAACAAAACTGCTAAAATTTTCTGGAAAAAAGACATAAAATATTTCCATTTTTCCCAGATTCGTATTTTGATGTATCTTCGGTCAAAATAAAAGAAGATATTTTTGTTTCACACGACAAAATGATTCTTAAGACCTCTTAGAAAATAAAAATGGTGGGGGGGCGCCTGGGTGGCGCAGCCGGTTAAGTGTCCGACTTCAGCCAGGTCACGATCTCATGGTCCGTGAGTTCGAGCCCCGCGTCAGGCTCTGGGCTGATGGCTCGGAGCCTGGAGCCTGTTTCCGATTCTGTGTCTCCCTCTCTCTCTGCCCCTCCCCCGTTCATGCTCTGTCTCTCTCTGTCCCAAAAATAAATAAAAAACGTTGAAAAAAAAATTAAAAAAAAAAAAAAAAAAAAAAAAAAGAAAATAAAAATGGTGGGAATAACAAAACAAAGAAAATCAGTAAAGAGATGAGACCTGAGAATTAGCATGAGGATAGCACTAATCGTTTGAGATATTAAGAGATACCCACACATATAAAGCCATAGAAGTGAAAAATCTACATATGAGAACAAGAAGAGAAAAATAATTAGCTGTATATACCTCCCAGAAATAACCTATTATATTTCCTAATCACTGATTTAAAAAAAAAAAAAAAAGGCATTCTAAATCTGAGGTTAAAAAATACAAGATCAATTGGCTAGCAACTTGCAGAAAATAATGTTTAGCACTTCACCTACCACCCTATAATTGAGTGGGTGGGTGGATGAGTGGGGCAGTTGGTTGGTTGGTTGGTTGGTTGGTTGGTTGGTTAACTGGGTGGTTGGCTGGCTGGTTAGTTGGTTGGTTGGTTGGTTGGTTGGCTGGTTTTTGAAACTTTGCATTCAGCAGTTGCCAACTAAAGGCTGGAATCAGAACATCCTCTGAAATTTTTTCACCCTTCATCTGCCAAGGTACCACCCTTGGATAAGTGTAAAAGTCAAGTAGTCCAATGGACAATGGAATTAAGTACTGTAATGTGCAGCTCCCCTTCCCCTATTAAGAAGCACTGACATAATGGCAAGAGCTGGAGGACGTATAGAACTGAGTTCAAATCCTGACTCTGTTACTTATTAGGTATGTGACTTGAGGGCGCTGACTTGGTTTAGATGATCCTCTGCTTCCCCTATTATAAAATGAGGATGATAATACCTACTTCAAAATGTTATTTTAAGATCAAATAAAATAGTTTATGTAAAGTGTCCAGATCTCATGATTCTGGCTCATTTAAAAGTATACTGATATATAAGCTTGTTTCTCTGAAAACTGTGTTTTTTTGAGTAAAACAAATTTTCTTAGTATATCTAATTCTTTGCCTTTGGTTCTCAAGGAAAGGGGCTGAAACATCATCACATAATGCACTTCCCAGTCTTTTACTTGACTCATTCCAACTTAAAATACAATACTTAATCTTAAGTAGTTAAAAAACCAAGAGCAAAACAATGAAAATAGATAAGAATAAAATATATTACATTATTAACTGCTTCTTCTAGAGAAGGAAGTGAAGCACCTAACATCTCCACTGCGTGAAATCAGAGACATATTCCAGCACATAGCAGAAATGCTTCAGTGGTCCAGAATAGGGTTGTAAAAACCCACGCTTTATCTGACTTCATAAGCTGGACACTGCTGTAAGAAAATGAAATAGGTAGTTCTCAATCAAAATTTAAACTTAGGTCCGTTAGGTAAAAACTATTCCCCATTCTAAACGTTCGACTGTGTCTATCCTGAAACACCGACAATGATTTTTTTTTTCAAATTCTCCCAATACTACTTTAAACCATCGATTTTCTCTGCTACAATCTCAACTTTCAAATTAATATTCTTTACTTCAAACCTCGACACTGTTATTTCTCATTTTCTATTTCCCATCCCAAAGACCTTTCTAGGGAAGGAGAGAGCAAGAGAGAGAGAGAAAGACTGAGAAAGAGTGTTTTGTGCACTCTTTAGTTAGAAAATTATGATTGTTACCTTAGCAACCTATTAATATTCTCAGGGTAATTCTTTCTTACGTCAAAAATGTGAAAGAAACAGACTCAATACTAATCCAACTCTTTTTAGGCAAAACAAAATACTTTTGATAATTTTGGTCACAATCTCTAGACAAACAAAACTTCTGTTCTAATAGAATAATGCATCTCACATTTCTATTATCCTGACTAAATGCATACTTACTTAATATTCTGTTTCTGTACCAATCATCCTTTCCTGTAATGCTAGCAAAGAGTTTTCATTTTTCCCCAAAACTGCAAACTACAGACGGATAATTTTACAGTCTTTGTGATTTTTAGCACAATCACTGCTCACTGAATACTTCCTGTCACCATCTGCCTCTTTTAAGGCCAAATAGGACATTTCTTGGCTTGTTTATTTTTCTCCACAGTCTGTTGTCTGGCATTTTTCTCACCACCTTCTGGCCTTCTGTGTTTTTGGATAGCTGCTCCAATCTGACTCTGGGCTCTTTCCACCCTTGTGTTTCCTGATTTTTCCAATGGGTCTTGAATGTCAACCAGTGGGCTAAGTTCTCATTCACACAGAATCTGTTTGCCTCACTGCTAGCTGATGACATTTGTGTTTTAAATCAACACATTTATTAAGTTCTTAAATCTGTTATTCTTCACGACTTCCTACATTGATGTCATCTGTCTTAAGGTAAATGCTTAGAAGATGAGAAATTCTCATTTCCCCTCAGAATTCAATTCAAACGTGTGTGTAACAGTGGCACATGAATTTGATCCTTAAAGTGTTTCATAATGTACATTTGACAAAATACTCCTTACACAGAACTAAACCAAAACCCAGATACCAAACCCAAATATGTCAGACTTTGTTAATACTGAACAGAAAATGATTTACAGTTCTGACTTCTCTCTTCCACTATCCATCATTTGCTAAGTTCCCACCAACGTCCAGGCACAGCTTCACAGTTATACTGATGTGTGATGTACTATAATTTCATGCTCTTGTTTATATAGCTTTCTCTGGATTAAAATCATGGTTATCAGGGCACCTGCGTGGCTCAGTCGGTTAAGTGTCCAACTTCAGCTCAGGTCATGATCTCACGGTTCGTGAATTCAAGCCCTGCGTTGGGCTCTGTGCTGGCAGTTCAGAGCCTGGAGCCTGCTTTGGATTCTGTGTTTCCCATTCTCTCTGCCCCTTCCCCACTCACACTCTGTCTCTGTCTCTCTCTCTCTCAAAAATAAATAAACATTACAATTTTTTAAATTAAATCATGGTTCTAAGTGAAATGCCATCCAAAAAGACAAAACCAGTGATGAAAAACACTTACTGCCAATAAATATTTGTTTATGAGTGAATGAATAAATGAAAGCTCCAGCTTTACTGTTTGTTTTACAACTCTAAAGTTAATGAATCTCCTTGAGCTTGTTTCCATATCTGTAAAATGAAAGTACAATTCCCACTTCATCAGATTTTGTATTAAAGGAGATGGTCCATATGAAGTCCTGGCCCATAGATATTGTTCAATAATGATCTGTCTCTACATCAGATATCATCCAATAATATCAAAGGAATCATATTTAACTTAGTCCAAATATTTTTATAAGGCTACATCTGACTGTTAGGAAGTTCATTCATTAAAAAAAAAAAAAAAAATCCCAACTAAGGAACTGGACAGTTTCCCAATTTCCATAACCATCAACACCACACCTGGCAGTGATCCCTCACCCCCGACTCCCTTCCATATTATTTTCTAGTTTGAGAAAATGGCCCTATTATGCTAAGTGAGATAAGTCAGAGGAAGACAAATACTGTATAATCTCACTCATACATAGACTCCAAAAGAAACAAACAAATCAAACTCATAGATAGAACAGATCGGTGGTTGCCAGAGGCAGGGTGGGGAGTGGGCAAAACAGGTGAAGGGGGTCAAAGGTACAAACTTGCAGTTATAAAATAAATAAGTCACAGGATGTGCCATACAGCATGGTGACTACAGTTAATAATACTGCACTGTATGTTTGAAAAGGGCTGAGAGTAGATCTTAAAAGTTCTCATCAGAAGAAAAGAAAATTTTTAACTCTGTGTGATGATGGATGTTAACTAGACTTATCATAGTGATCATTCTGCCATAAACTCAGATATCAAATCATTATATTGTATATCTGAAACTAATATAAAGTTATATGGCAATTGCATCTCAATTAAAAAAAAAAGATAACAAAAATGGGCTTTTCTCTCTGCCTCTTAAATTCATTGGTTGATGTGCACTTTTTGTAAGGAAACCCACCAATTCTCTAAATAAAATCCAACCCCGATCCTGCAAGGTTACAGTAAAAGAAGCATCCCATTTAGTGAAGGGAAGCTAGATGGACTCTTTTTCTCTGGAATCCTGGACATTCACTCACTGACTCATTCAAAAATATCTGTTGAGTGCCACATTGTGCCAAGCACCGTGCTGAGGGTACAGCAGGGAAAAAACTAAGTTCCCACCTCACTGAGTTGTGGCCCTAATAAGATATCCAACTGCAAAATAGGATATCCGGGGCAATGAGGAGGCATGTGTAGGGTTACTAGAGCATACGGAACAAACAAACCCAAGCCAGGCCTGGAGAATCAGGGGGACATCACAGCGACACTGAAATCTAGTGAATGGGATAGATAGCCAGACATTGATGGAGAAGAACAGTGTCAGCAGAGGAAAGGCAAGTGCAAAGCCTAGCGTGGAAAAGGCTTTGGGACTCTGGAGATCAAGCAAGTTACATGGAGGGATCTAAATTGTCCACTGCGTTTTCTCCCCTTGCTGGTTCCTTCTGTTAACTCAAAGCCTCCAGCTCCCTTTTGTTTAAGTATCTCACCCTACCAGGAGCTGTGCTACTGGAAATTTGAAACAGTATTTTATGTGTCCCTACTTGGGACAGAGCTAAGGAGAGCAGCACCATAGAGCTGGCCCCACAGTGGCAGCGTAGCTGAGGAGACACTCAGAGAGGCAGGTGAATGGAGGTGGGCAGATTCAGGGTCAGAGGCTCGGCTAAACCCTCCCCATTTACATTCTCCTCCAGCACTGGATGCGGAAGATGTGGCTTAGCCTTCTTGAGGAGGCCAGAGAGTTTCCTTACACCTCCCTCACCTGACAGCACTGATTTGGCCTCATCAAAAGTTATGAGTGAGCTGGTACAGGAGTGTAGACGGTGGCTGAACTGCCAAGGGAGGACAGATGAGAACATCCCTGACCTCGTCCGGCACCTACATTTCCAAAAAAACATTAATGCCACGCCTAGAACTGGAAAACTAAAGCCAAGGTTGAATTCTTCTTTGCATTTAGTGTTTACCTCTGGTGGGTCTCCATCCTAAACAACACTAAACAAACAAAAACATCTGTCTCCTTTGAAGAGTGTATATAATGGCATAATGATGCTTAGTTCATTCTCCTGTTCTTACTGTCTCCAGTTCTTACTTACAAAGTAGATGAAGGCCTATATGCGGCAAAGATAGCATGTAATATGTCACTAACTAAATGTATTTGTACTAATTTTTATCTACACATTGTACTCAATTGAAATTACACACTTTCGGCACGCCCAGGTGGCTCAGTCAGTTAAGTGTCCGACTCTTGACTTTGGCCCAGGTCATCATCTCATGTTTCATGAGCTGAAGCTTCGCATCGGGCTCTGCAGTGTTAGGGCTTGGGATTCTCTGTCTCCCTCTCTGCCACTCCCCTGCTCTCTCTCTCAAAATATAAATAAAATGAACATTGAAATTATACACTTTCAAGCTATAAAATAATTAGGTGATGATTGGGAGAGAGACAAGAGAGAGACACGGAATACAAATGTTCACCAATGAGCTTGTACTCATGGTGAAAACTTAAGTATTAGTTTATTGCTAATTATCCCAAAGCATACTCTCAGGGCAAATAATGCTGAGAAAATAGTAAGGATTGTGGTGACACTTACCCTGAATAGTGCTGCTTTCACTTTGCTGCATTTAATCCACATGATAAAAGAATTTATTAACATTACCCTCCAGGTAGCAGTAGCTTTAAAAGATAATTCAAGTCAGTTCTTACACAATAGCTCCCCAGAGAACAGCAACGGATCCTACAAAGTAACATAGGAAGAAACACACTTGTCTGCTGCCCCCATGTTGGAAGTAGATTAGCTCCCTGCCGTGGAAACCTGTAAAAACCTTTCTCTGAAGACTCTTCCTCAAATCAGGTCAATGACCCACACACAGTTTCAGGTTTGGCACTACGGACATCTTCACCATTGTACTTGCTTACAATTTGGGAGCCTCAAGGCTAAGGGTGAAATACAGACTCCAGACCAATGTCTCATTCAACATATTCATTTGGAATGCACTTATAATTAGGTAGTTATAGGAAAACTCATTCTTCTACTGTAAATTATACTTTATTTTTAAAAAAATGGCTTCCTGCTCTCCCAACGTGGCACTTTGCAGTCACTACAGGTCACTTCTAAATGCAAATATTATCCTAAGCAAATAACCAGCTATCCCTTCCTCATGCGAGGTGGTACTTTTCAAGCTCCATTTTATCTCTGGATGCCTTCTTCTGGATTACTTTACTTTGCGTGTGTGTGTGTGTGTGTGTGTGTGTGTGTGTGTGTGTTATTTCTGTCCAACATTTCTTTGGACAAACTGTGTAAACCAGTTGATTTTCACCAAATATTGTACTGATGGAGCCAGGTAGTCTATGAGGGAACACAATTCAAGCTATTAACACACACAACACAATTTATGTAAGAAAATGTTCTTAGCTTCCTGATTGCATCGCTGTTTTCATTTTTCTTACATAAAAACTATTCTTAGAAGCATAACAAAATTTTGCTTTTCAAGTAAGAACATCTGGCTTTAAGTTCTATACAAATACACTAAGATTATTTAAACTCACCCTTCTTTAAAGCAGATCATCCTATTTATCATAAGATTCTTAAAATTATATAGCTTTGCTTTTGTTTATCATAAAAAAGCTTTCTTTGGAATAAAACCAATTTTATCCAAACATGCAGAATTATTTTCAAGATACATTCATCTGGTCAATTTGATAGATTAAGACTCTCTTCAAATAGTAATCCTTTAAGTTATTTTAGGAAAACTAATAAAACAATAAAAGCTTAAAATGTGAATTACATAAGCTTTATGTAATTTAAATCCTTCATGGATTTTATTTTGTTATTTTATTGCAGGAAAAACATATAACTATCTTGAGAAAATAACAAAGCTAAGACAATTTTTCTCAGTATGCCATAAGAAAGCTCAGGAAATGTTTCAAACTGAACATTCTTCTTGTCCGTATTAAAAATAGAATATTTCTCCAAATGTTATTAATAATTTAACTTAGAGTAGAATCATAAATATGCATGAATGGAAGATCACTTGCTCAGAAAGACTTTGGACTACCCTTTTCCATAAAGATGAGCAGCTTGCCAATTTTCAGGTATCTCGAGGCACCTCTATGCCAGAAGCTCTGAGGAAGACGATGGAAAGGCTTCAATGGTATCTTCCCTGATCTCTTGGGCTGTGCTGGCTGCCCCTCAGTCTATGTTCCCACAGCAATCTGCCCATGCCCAACACATAGCATGTGCCGTAATCACCTATGCACAAGTCAGTTTCCCACACATACGTTTCCAAGCCATTTGAGTGATCCTTGTTTTTTTTCATTTGGGAAAACAGCACAGAAAGGTTAAATAACTGGTTTAAAGTCTCGAAAGTAGTAAGTGAAAAAGCTAGAATTCAGTTTAGAGCTATCTGATGCCAAAGTCCCTCACTCCCCATTATACTTCACTTCTGCTCAATACCTAGCATCGTACCTGCCAATGCTGTTGTTCAAAAGATGTCCGTGTATTGAGTAAACGTATGATTGCATCGCATTCTGTGTTAGAGAGAACAAGAGTGAATAAGATCGCCATCCCCTGTCCCCCCAGCCTCCACTTCAGCTCCATCGTCATGGGGTTTCCAGGCCAGGGTAGGAAGTAATGAACATACAACACGTTGTGGAGAAGTGGTATCTAGGTGAAGATTGAAAAAGAAATAGGATTTAACAACTTTAAAAAGAAAGGCAGGTAAGAGGAAGGAAGGGAAGATAAGATGCTTGAGGCAGAGGAAAGGCATATGTAACATGGAAGAGGCAAGAAATGGAACGTCTTGTTAAAATAAGCAAAGTTGAGGGGCGCCTCGGTGGCTCTGCCCGTTAAGAGTGGACTTCTGCTCAGGTCATGATCTCGCGATTTGTGAGTTCGAGCCCCATGTGGGGCTTCATGCCTCTGGTGCGGAGCCTGCTGGGGATTCTCTCTCCCTCCCTTGCTTTCTTCCCCTCCCCCACTCTCTCTCATTCTCAAAATAATTAAACTTTTTAAAAAGTTTAAAATAAACAAAACTGAGTAGGGCCAGAGCTCGAGGGGGAGAGGGGAGTAGCAAGTGATGAGGCAGCAGAGGGGAGCAAGAGTCCGTCAAGAAGTCTCCACGGTACTGCACCAGAAACTTCAAGGCTGCTAAGACACTAGATCCTAATTGTTCTCACCACAAAAAAAGGAAATGACAATTACCAGATGTGACAGCTCATGATGCTGCGGCGGCTCTGCTGCAACAGATAAATGTATCAAATCAACACATCGTATACCCTGAACTCATTCAGTGTGATATGTCAACTCTATCTCAATTTTTTAAATGAGAGAGAGCAAGAAAGCATGCTGAGAAGTTTGGGCACGATCCTAAGAGTACAAGCAAACGGTTTTAAGCAGAGGAGCAACAAAGATTTTGTGTTTGAGAAAAACCACTCTGCCACAATTGGAAGAAAGGGCAATGGAGGGATGTGACTGCTGAGAGGCTGGGAAGCCAAGGAGACGGGCATTAATCAAAGCAAGAGACGAGGAAGACTGTATAACTTCTTCCTGGCATAGAATTTTAAATAGGTCACTTTTAAATTTTTTTCGTAGTTGCACATTTTTTAAGTGTGAATAAAACACTGCCTCCTTCACAGGGTTGTTTTTAAGATTCAATGCGTGGGGACAGAGCTGATCGCATGAGATGGGACAGTGTGCTGGTGAAGGGCACAGACTCTGGAGTGAGACAGTCTGGGTGTTATCCTGGCTCCTCTACTTCCTCTCTGTGACTCAGTTTCTTCCTCTGAAACCTCTCTGTGACTCAGTTTCTTAACACATAAAATACACAAAATAGAGATAATAATAGAAGGTGACTCATCGTGTTTCTTGAGAGGACTTAATGGAACAATGCCTGTTTTATTTATTGCCTTCTCCAGCATCTAGAACTCTGCCTGGTAAGTAGAAAATGCTTACTGATACTAGTAATACTATAAAGGACTACATCATTGTAAGGTGTCACTGTAACTGTAGAATATACTTGCCCAAAATTTTCCTGCCACCAAACTATATTTTTAAAAATCCACAGCCTCGGGGCACCTGAGTGGCTCAGTCAGTGAAGCATCCGACTTCAGCTCAGGTCATGAGCTCACAGTTCGTGAGTTCAAGCGCCATGTTGGGCTCTGTGCTCACAGCTCAGAGCCTAGAACCTGCTTCGGATTCTGTGTCTCCCTCTCTCTCTGCCCCTCCCCTGCTCGCGCTCTGTCTCTTTCTCTCTCTCAAAAATAAATAAACGTTAAAAAAAAATCCACAGCCTCTACATAAACCACACAATTATGTTCTTTTAAACATGAAAGTTCATTTACATTCTTCTCTTTTGCTTCTTTCTTATGTTTTTCAGAATGTGCTTTACTCCTTCAGACAAGACTTCTTCTGTTGAATGAGTTGGTACACCTTAACTTCAGGCTGGCTAGCACCCAAGTGCCCTCTAAAATCATCTAAACCCACTCTGCATGTGCAGAGGTGCTGTTCCACTGGAAGACCTTGGATGCAGCTTCAACACCTTTAAAAGCCATATTAGCTCAGCCAATGAGCCCTGCTAAAAGTTACAAGTAATTACAAAAAAAGACGGTTCCCTTGTGTTCAGAACATGTTTTTATATTGAAAGAGATGGTTTCATCCTCATGGACCTAAGGGACACTCGGGTCCCACTCTCTTCCCCACACTGCTCTTCTCCCCATTTCTGGTAAAGGAAGGTCTGCTTCTCAAATTGTCAGCAACAGGTGTAGAGTTTCAACTAGCAGGACTAGAATCCACTGAACAATTTACCACATACTATGAGAGCACACTCTTCATTTTGAATAAAACTATTTCATTAATCATTTGATCAGATAAACAGAATGTGTTTGCCATGTAGCCTACACCCTTACAGGAATCTAGATACCCATGAGAAAACCGCTCTGAGCCCATCACAAGGTTTCCATTGTGTATTATAAAGAATTAGAATTCAAGTGGCCATACCCCCACCCCCAAAGAGGAGAAAACTGGTCTCCATCTTCATTCAACAGAGAATGAGGAGGGGAAGTGCATTCATTGATCAAGGCTGTTCTTGGCCAGTGATTTAGCCATGTATATGGCACTGATTTATCAGCTGTGTAGAACGTCAAGTATAGTCTACCTGATGGACTGTGAGTTCCACAGAGTGAGATAAACCAAGTAAAACAAGGAATCAAGGGAAGTTGGAATGCAAGGAGTAAAAAGAGGAGGAGAGAAAGGGGAAGGAAGGGAGAAAGGGGGAAAAGGAACAAAGGAACGGAAGAGGAAAGGATGAAAGAAAAAAACTTGACCAAAAAATCCATTTTTAAGTAAACAAGAACTGATAGCACTTCTCTTATGCTACTAAAAAACAAACAAACAAAAACTTCCTTTCCAATAATGTCTTTTATTTTAATAATTTCTCTCCTCAGAGAAAATAAAGGGCGGGGGGGGAGAATATTCCCTCTAGAGAAGAGAAAGAGACCATCTCTTAGATACAATGAGCTAGGTTTTGATCTTAAGTAATACTGGGATCAAGATCCCATGAGATAATATTGAAATAGTCATTTCCTTATTTCCTTGAACATTGGAAAGACTGTAGAATGTCCTACATTCACCATTCTCTCTGGTCCTGGATTCATCTACCAGTGCCACCAGGAAATTACCTTTGACATCCCCTGAAACCAGGCTTTCTACAAAATTGTTGTCCTTTAAGCCACAGATCCTATGGCATCCTCAAAAACTCCAACACATACACCTGCATGGGCGTGCACACACTCACACACACATAAGAGATGACAGCACCATAAATGAAAAGAAAATTAATTTTGAACAAGATTTCCCCACTCTCTAAACTAATCCCAGGTTTTCTGTGAGGCCTTTAAAATATCTTCTGATAAATTACTCCATTTTCCATTATGGGAAAGGAACAAATACAAAGACAAATATGGTCCCCTCCCTCTTTTTTTTTTTTTTTTTTTTTTTTTTTTTTTGGTTTGTTTTTTTTAGTAACTGCACGTATAAAACCTCTGCCTCCTAAATCAAGTAGTACTGAGATTCTACTTCGGCACCCTCTGGGATGACAAGTTTCCAAATGTGTAACAAAAATAAATCTCCATTAATAGCTGGACCTTTAGCAGCTGAGAGAGTCACTGGTCCCTTTCGTTTACTCACTCAGCTCAGTGTGATTTCTACTTTAGGCACAGCTGTGAATAGGGCTTTTAATAATGAGGCTGCATTAAAAAGGGATCAGTTCATAGCTCTGGGTTTCAATGATTATTTTTTTGACCCTTTATAAATTGAAGTTTTTCTTCTGAGTGAATTGTTCATACATTTCAAAACTGACCCATTAAGATCTCTAATTTTTTTAAATTAATTCATTTAAAAGCTTTGTATAGTTGACAGACAAAACTACTTCAGGAAGAGGGACAACAGGTTCACAGTCCTGAGATTATGGATAGCCCATTAATACTGAGTCTGTATTTACAGAACTCAGCAATATGAAGGGTACCAGGTGAGCATACGCCCTAAATAAACTATGGCATAAAACAATTCAATAAAGACCAGCTTAGCATAGTAGACCAGACCACCACAGTATTTCGCAGCTTCTTCGAAAAGCATTGCGACACGGCTATTTTTGATGTTTTCTTTATCAAGATTTCATTTGTACACTGAAAGACTCAGAAGCAAAAAGAATCATCAAATTAAGTTTATTTTTAGTCTTTCATACAGATGGCATCAAGTCACTGAACCTGACCATGGATATAAGAGTGCCTAATAGATTCCAACCAGCTTCACTCACCTTACTTTCTAGTATTCAGCCTCATAATCTGGCTGCTTTCCATACTTCCCCAGAACCACCACGCCCTCCATGATGAGCTTGCTCATACAGTCATGCACTTAGCTGCTCTAGACATATTTGTGACAAAATGAGTATCAGAAAGGTCAGTTGCTGCTCTGTGATTTCACCAGTTGGAGGTAAATTCTTGTGATACATAAATGAATCCATTCCCACAATGTCTCCTGCAGAAACTTGTCCTAATCCTATAATCAGAGTTAATATGTTTTTTTCCCTCTATGTACTCCTAGCACTTTGTAACTATTATTGACTTTATATTATTTTCTCTTGAGTCTCCTTCCACTCCAACTAATAGCTCCTTGAGCATCGGAAACCATATACATATATCTAGGGGAATCATCAGAGTATATTACAGTGACTCTCAAAATGTGGTCCCTGGACCACCAGCATCAGCATCCCTGGAAACTTGTTAGAAATGCAAATTTTCAGGCTCCACATCAGATCTATTGAGTCAGAAACTCTAGGGATGGGTCCCAGTAACCTACGTTTTTAACAAGTCCTTGATGTGATTCTGATGCGGGCTCAAGTTTGAGAACCTCCGCTATATTTAAACAACTATGGGTTTGGGAAGCAGATAATCTAAGGTTTTGTTTGTTTGGTTTTTTTTAATTCCTACTGTACCATGATGATATTAAGTAAGTGATTTGACATCTCTGAGTTGCCCCTCCTCATCTATGAAATGGAAAGAACACTAAACGATGCATGACAAATAATGTCTGTCTTTATTTTTATACTGCTGTCTTTGTATTTTGTATCATCAACCCCAGGTATCTAGTCAACACTGAAAATACTTTGTTCTCACATTTATTTACCTAACTAAACCAAATGAACTGAATGAAATTAAAAAAATAGGCACGACCATTGGGAACCAAATCATGTGTCTGCAAGCAACACCACTGATAGATACAGGTAATGGGTGAAGAGGAAAGTCACGTAAAATGCCAATGGGGAAATATTCTAGGTCAATAATCCTTACTGCTTTATCTCATAGTGACTCTCCTGTTATCTCAAACTCCTGACATATCTTTGCCACAATAAGAATTCCATTCTTTGTTAGACATAAAGGACTAAAGTTTAGACATCAATATCCCAAATCCCTAAACAGTCACTGCAAATACTTACAGTATCCACATAAACTTTATACTATAGAAGTTGTTTGTTAAATAACTCCTTTCAGTCAGAAATAGATAACTATCCACCCATATTGTATTCTGGGATTTAGAGAAGGTCTTAGGGAGTTATCTCAATCATTTATATCTGGGGGAACCAAAAAAGCTTATTCATGACAGGTGAAAATATTGTGAAGGAGAGTTACTTTTTAAAGAAATAGTCTTTTCAAGGGCGCCTGGGTGGCTCAGTCAGTTAAGCATCTGATTTTGGCTCAGGTTATGAACTCGTGGTTCATGAGTTCAAGCCCCGCATCAGGTTGGAGCCTGCTTCGGATTCTGTGTCCCCCCCTCTCTCTCTGTTCCTCCCCTGCTTGAACTCTGTCTCTCTCTCTCTCTCTCTCTCTCTCTCTCTCAAAAATAAAGAATAAAAAGTTAAAAAAAAATAAAAGCAATATTCTTTTCAATAAATGGTGCTGGGACATTGGATATCCAGATGCAAAAGTAGGAAGTTGGACCCCTACCTCACACCATATACAAAAATTACCTCAAAATGGATCAAAGAGCTAAGTATAAGCATTAAAACTGTAAAACTCTTAGAAGAAAACATATATGTAAATCTTTGTGACCTTGAATTAGGCAATGGCTTCTTAGATATAACACCAAGAACACAAGAAACAAAAGAAAAAATAGATAAGTTGAATTACATCAAAATTAAAGGCATTTGTGCTTCAGAGAATGCCACGAGGAAAGTGCAAAGACAATCCACAGAATAGGAGAAAACTTTTCAAATCATATGTCTGATAAGAGACTTGATTCCAGAATATATAAAGAACTCTTACAATTCAACAATAAAGACAATAGCCCAACCAAAAATGGGCAAAAGATTTGAAAGGATATTTCTCCAAAGAAGATATACATATAGCCAATAAGCACATAAAAAGATACTCAATTTCATTAGTCATTAGAGACATATATATCAAAACAACAATTAAATACTACTTTACACTCAGTTGGATGGTGGCCATAATTAAAATGACAGAAAATAACAAGTTCAAGAGGATGTGGGAAAATTAGAACCTTGGTACACTGGTGGTAGAAATATAAAATGGTGCAGCCACTTTGGAAAACAGTCTGGCAGTTCCTTAAAATGTTTAAGAGTTACAATATGACCCAAAAATTTCACTGCAAGGTATATGCCCAAATGAAAACATATGTACATACAAACACTTGTACCCAAATGTTCATAGCAGCCTTACTCATAATAGTCAAGAAATGGAAACAACCCAAATGTCTATCAACTGGTGAATGGATAAGTAAACAGTGGAAAAATCCATATAATGGAATATTACTCGGTAATAAAAAGTAAGTACTAATACATGCTGTAATATGGATGAATCCTGAAAACATTATGCTAAATGAAAGAAGCCAGTCACAAAGGAACACATATAATAAGGTGCCATTTATAGGAAGTATCCGGAATAGACAAATCTACAAAGACAAAAAAGAAGTAGATTGCCTAGGGTTGGTGGGGGACTGTGGAGAGGAAATGGGGAAATGGAGAGTGACTGCTGATCAGCATAGGGTTTCTTTTCAGGGGGATGAAAATTTTCTAAAATTGGTTATGATGGAGGCTGCACAGGTCCGTGAATATACTAAAAACCACTGAATTTTATCCCTTCGCTATGTGACTTGTTTGGTGTGTGAAGTCTATCTCAATAAATCTGTAATAAAAATGATAACAGCAAGGATTTTTAGCCATTAAAATAAAAGAGGAAAGTTTTAGGATAAAGATTGAGAACAGTATAACTCTGAAATCTCAAGAAAAAAACTATGAAGTCAGTTCAATTATATACTCCTTGTTATAATGTATCAAAAGAAATACAAAGAAGAAAATGAGACCAAAAAAATGAATTATAAAGTGTTTCTGACTTCCTCTTTTTATGTTATTAGCAAGCCAGAAAACAAATATCAGTAGCATATGTCATAACTTAAATTCTGTTTAACAATGAAATCAACTGTCACATTTAATGGTAATGGCAGGATTTGAGAGCAGGGGCTCCAGTGAGGGTCTATTTCCAACCCCCTAATTTTATAAAAATACACTTCTTTAACATTTTTCATTTCATTTCACACTGCTTCCCCATCAGTATGCAAACATTAGTTTTTATTTAATGAAATTCTAATAAACTGTCTTCTGGAACATATGTTTCACGGCCTGAAGAATGCGGATTTTTTTTATCTCAAATTTCTTACACTGTCTTCTTTTCACACTTAATTGACTTAAACCTTTGCTGTGATGGTTTCCTTTGTAATGTAAACAAATCATAAATCATCCACCATTCAAACTTTTCCTTTTAATAATTTGTCTAGATACTTATACAGAGCTATGAAAGAATCAAGTAGCCATCTAAATACATTTTTTTTTAATGTTAATTTATTTTTGAGAGAGAGAGACAGAGTGCGAGCAGGAAGGGACAGAGAGAGGGAGACACAGAACTGGAAGCCAGATCCAGGCTCTGTGTTGTCAGCACAGAGCCCAACGCAGGGCTCAAACTCGGGAACTATGAGATCACAACCCGAGCCAAAGTCAGATGCTTAACCAATGGAGCCACCCAGTAGCCCCTAAATAATCTTCATGATCACCATTATTGTTAGGTGTTTCCCAGAGCTGACTTTTTAAATCTGAGTTCAAATTTGGTCTGTCTGCTCTTCACTTCAGGACCAAATATTTCCTAATGTTTGGTTATTTCAAAACCTGAAAAAGGGAGGAAAAGTCTTGCATTTTACATTACAGATTTCAAAACAGTAATAAGAAAGAAAGAAAGAAAGAAAGAAAGAAAGAAAGAAAGAAAGAAAGAGGAAGGAAGGAAGGAAGGAAGGAAAGAAGGGAGGGAGGGAGGGAGGGAGGGAGGGAAGAAGGAAATTTACAAATATTTTTAAAGACATGGTTAGTTTTCTCCTTTCCATTTTTCAATTTGCCAAATTTCTGAGTTTTTAATATTGACTCTTTCCTGTTCAGTGGAGAGTATATCTTCCTGTGATATACTTGAAAGTTTGTATTTTAATTCACATGGTGCCATGCAATAGGCCAGAATCATTTGAAGTACAAACCTCCTCCGAGAGTGAATTACATATCACGAACAGACTGTAACTATGACAATAGTAAATGTACCACAAATGGGACCAGTCTTTTACAAAATTCATTCAAAGATTGAACCTGAAGAGGTAAGTTAACATCTAAGTTAAATAGTGAGTAAATCAGGCTGAAAATGTTTGCCATCATTATCACTGGCACATTCTCATTTTCTATCACTAATAGATTGGAACAAAACGTAATGACATCCTGGTCTATAAAAAATTACTAAATCTTTATTAAATATATCTTGCAGATGAAAATAAAGTTGTAGTCTGCTGAAGAAGAACTAATATGAAAAAAATAATCTGTAGATTTATCACTTTTCTTTACCTATCTTTTCCTCCTCAAATTATCTGACTCTTACTTCAACAGTTGCCTGGCCAGCCTCCCCTACCCCACCCTTACTTTTAATACATCTAGCTTAACATTAAAATAACAAATTTTACAAACATACCACGTTTCATAGATTTACCCTTATGCTTAAAAGCTCACAAGAGCCCTTGTTACCCACCATCATATCTAAACTCCTCTGTCCAGCTTTCAGCATCTCACACCAATCTTCAAAAATATTTCATGTTCCCCCAAACATGGGCCCTCCTCCACTCGAATAGGTATTCATATCTCATCAAAACAGGAAACATGGGAGGAGAACAAGGTTTGGGGAATAAAAACAATCCCTATTATTCATTAAATGTACATTGTGTGCCATGAACTATGTAAAGCACTTCACATGCACTATCTCATTTTATCCCCACATAAACCTTATGTGATAGGTTTTCTTTTTATTCTATTTTATTTGTTTTTAATTTACATCCAAGTTAGTTAGCATACAGTGCAACAGTGATTTACCATTTAGCCCATCCCCCCTCCCACAACCCCCCCAATCACCCTCTGTTCTCCATATTTAAGAGTCTCTTATGTTTTGTCCCCTTCTCTGTTTTTATATTATTTTTGCTTCCCTTCCCTTGTGTTCATCTGTTCTGTGTCTTAAAGTCCTCATAATACCCTCTAGTTCCGTGCACAGAGTTGCGAATGGCAGGATTTCATTCTTTTTGATGGCTAAGTAATACTCCATTGTATATATATATATATATATATATATATATATATATATATACATATATATATATATATGTATATATATATACACACTACATCTTCTTTATCCATTCATATGTGATAGGTTTTCTAATCTTACAGAATGAAAATTGAGCCATAGAGAGATTCAATATCTTCTTCAAGGTCTCTAAACTACTAAATGGCAGAGCTGGCAACCTATGTGTGTCTTATTCCAATGCTCAAATTCTTGCCTGTATGTTGAGTTTCCCTCATAGTAAAGGTGTTGACGAAGTAGATGAATATGCAAACCTGAAGTTAAAGGGGAGAAACTAGAGCTATGTGTTGCAGGCATTGGCTTGTACTTAACTGTACCTATCTCTATGAAGGAGCTTGTCCAAAGAGAAGCTGTGTAACGAGAAGAGAAGAAACCAACAGAACTCTGGGCAATGCCACTACTGAAAGAGTAGACAGAGGAGGATACCTCAAAAAGACTGATAAGAAGAGCACCTGGGTGGCTCAGTCAGTTAAGTGTCTGACTCTTTATCTCGGCTCAGGTCACGATCTCACGGTTCATGGGATCGAGCCGTGCATTAGGCTCTGCACTGACAGTGCGGAGCCTGCTTGGGATTCTGTCTCTCCCTCTCTCTGCCTCTCTCTCTCTCTCTCTCTCTTTCTCTCAAAATAAATAAATAAACTTCAAAAAATAAAATAAATAAAAGATTGAGAAGATAAAAGGAGAACCAGGGGACTTACCCAGCCCAACTCAAAGAAGAGGAGCTACAAGTCACAATAAAGGAATGTGATCAACTGTATAAAGCAAAAATAAATAAATAAGGTTAAGTATAACAAAGACTGAAAACTGTTCAGTGGAAGTTGTAGTTGAGAGCCAAGGTGACTCAGAACTTATCACCCAAACCAGGAAGTTTCGAGAGCAAAGCGAGGCCCTGTTAACAAATACTCAAGGACCACAGATCGAGGACCACAGATTATGGCTCCAGTGAAAGCCAGGACCCAAGGTCACCCTAGGAAGAGATCATGAGTGCCCTTCATGAGAACAGTTTCAATAGCGTGATGCCATGGAAATCACACTGCTGTGAGTTTGGAATGAGTGCAATGAAGAGGCAGAGAGAGATTAATCTTTCAAGAAGCTTGGTTTGATGGATGAATAAGAAAAGGTTCGTGTTTGAGGGGAAACGACCCTCCACTCACTCCTTATTCCTTGGTCTGGCTCTTTCCTCTCGGTTCTACTGAACCTGCTCCCCGACATGTCACAGTGACTTCCAGCTGGTCCAGGAAGCCAGTGACCTTCACTGAGACCTCTGTTTCATCAACTTCCACAACAGCACCTGGCATTGCCCTAGCCCCCCGGCCCTTGAAACTTTCTCCTCCCATGATTTCTATGGCACTGAATTTTATCAATTGTCTCCACTTCTCTACTTCTCTGCTCCATCTACCACCTCTAATCTTTAAAATGTCAATATAATCCTAAGGCTCTCCCCTGAGACACCTCCTTTCCTTGGTCTATTCTCTCTCCCTCAGCGGTCTCATCCACAACCACCACTTTCACCTGCACCAGCCATGCCAATGATTCCCCAAACTCTTCCTCTGTCTTCAAACTCTCTCCTGAGAGTTTTCATTTCAAACCAATGACCATACATCTCTCTCCTGGTGGTTGGTCCACAACACCTCACTAAACCTGTCAAAAGCACACATTCCTTTTTTCTTAAACTAGCAGCCCATACGTTTTCTACTTAAGGACATCATAATATGACTAAAGCCTGTCTGTTAAGATTTTGCTGCCTTTGCATGTGCGGTAAGCGCTGGACACAAAGTATGCTGTTGTTATTCTCCAAACATGAATTACCTTGGAACCCATTCTTAGAGAGCTTGGGGTTACAATTCGGGGGAAAGGGTTATAATTTACATGAGTGTTATTGCTTCTTCTAGAATCCTCTCTTCATCTAAGCTTGCTAAGATCCAGGCCAATCAGGCACCACTTCTTCCTCAGAGACTTCTTGGAATCCTTATTGAATATATCTTCCTCCATTCTTTAATCTCAAACTTCACTTTGCATTTCTATTAAAGTACTTGCCATATTCTGTTTTGATTATCATATATATGCACCTTATCCCCTCCTACCATATTGGAAGCTTCTTAAAAATTGGGTATGTCTCTTTATACACAACAGACACTTATTATTTAGAATGGATACTTATTTAGATAATACATGCATTTCACATCTTTTCACTTCTTACTTGAAAATCCATTCTTTTTATCACCCTCAAACACAAAAGAAAAACTGACAACTATTCCTGTTCCAATATGTTGAACATCTTCAATAATCATTATTTTTACAATATATCTCTAACCATATGGTTTGTGGAGATACAATGGGAGAGAACAGTTTATCAAGTGGATTCATTTTTAGACACATCAAGATTAATATGATCATGTAAAGGTGTATATTTAGGCAAATAAATTTGTATAACATAAACAAGCTCAAAAATAAAGCTTTTAATTCCTAGTGTCAAAGCCTAGATGAATTAATAAAATTGGCTACAATATGCAGTAATTTGAAGTAGAACTTCTTAGTCACGGATTAGTTAAAACAACTAATTCCTGCAAAACCTATTTTTAACACCTCAGCGTACGTCACCCGATAGTCTTTGTCTAACAGAACTGTACCTTTAAATACGGCTTAATGCCAGATGGTCTCCTCAATAAAAAAACAGCAGGAGGCAACATATTAATGTTACTCAACAAGCAAGTCTTCAGACACTCAACCAATGAAATTAGTCTTCAGTGGCTAAGCCATTCTGTCACCATGGCAACACCTACTTCAGAAAAAATATTGGATCTTCCAGTGAAAATGAGCACCCATCTTAAAACTCCAGTATGCTCCAAGCTATGATGGTCAGGTTACTTTAGCTAAAGTAATTGACTAGATCTTTTCACTCATCTCACATCAGGTCCACCTATGAAGAGTCATTTGCCCTTCCATTTTGAAATGTTTATCTATACTGTTTCTAACTCTCTTGATTTCCTAGATAAACACGCTCCATTTAAAGGTGTGTGTGTGTGTGTGTGTGTGTGTGCATACACTGGTAGGCTAAGTCCTAAATATAATGACAAATGTCTTAGAAAATTTTCACTGGTACATACTCTTAGGAGTCTGTTGCTAATATTATATCTGATTAAAGAGATTAATCAAGGAAATAAATAATGTACAAACGACCAGAATGGTATTATTACCAGCCTCTAAGCTATCTAATATGAATAAAATTGCATAACTTACATTACATAAGTTAAATCTTATTTTTAATTCAACTCCATTTTTAAGTTGAAATGATAATTTGCCCAAGGGCAGATAACCTCGTTTTACCTGATGAAAATGCAGAGAACCTAGTGTTTGGAAATACACTGTAAACTCAAGATATGAAGGTGGGGTAGCAAGGAGACCTTGGAAGCAAGGAGAGAGGGTGTCTAGGAACATAGCAGCAACCCCTGCTCAAATCACATATGAGAAGGAGAATTTCTCGAAAGAGAAAAGAGAGAGAAAGGCAAGAAGAGAGGAACTGGTCTGAGCAGAAAAGAAAGGGATGGATGAAGCAAACAGGTGTCTTAATGTACTGATTTCGTGTACTGATTTAACAATGTAGCTATATACCCATGTATATTCTAATCTGGATTTTGCCACTTACAAGCCTGTGATGTTAAATGTCGCCTCTCTGTGCGTCTGTTTTCAAATTTGTAGAATGGGGATAATAATAGTACCAATCCCACAGGGGTTCAGGATTAGAGGAGTTAAGCCTCTGAACAGTGTTTGGCACATACTATGCATTATATAAGTATGAGCAAAGACATAAAATCAATTCCTATTCCTTTTACAACGTTTCGATAATTTTGCTTATGTTTTCTCTTTCACTCTATCTTATTTATACCATTTTGAGCTACCTCAAAGATAGGCTGTAGAAGCTATAGCAGAAAGACCCCAGGCCGTAAACCGTGATGAGTCTGACACAAGCACACAACCTAATAGATTACTCAGTCCAGTTAAAGATAACTCAGGAAACGAATTCAGAAATGGGATGTAATATATCTCCCAAGAACAAAAAACCTCATTGCACAAAGAACACATTTGATTAACTAAAACTTATTTTTTTCCATGAAAACACAACTAACTTTAAAATTTCAACATATGTAAACACACACAATACAAACACACTTTCTTTTTCCTTTTAAGGGAGGAAAAAAGAAAGGGTGAATGCAACATTTGAGTGGTAACTCCTTTTTATGAGGAAAAAAAGAAGTCCTTTTTTGAGGAGAAAAAAGTTGCAGTGGTCTTAGAATAACTGACTGGATAAAAAGTCTACTCGTTTTTATTTACTTACGACAAGGGATGGCTCTTCTTCATACTAGAATTAGACCACGCTTTGGCCCATACACGCAAGACTGGGTTGTCACAAACACTATAAATATTTTTGGTCATTCTACTTCTGAAGTCCTTCAGTCATCAACAGGCCTTGTATGTGCCCAGCTAGCATTCTCTGAAAAAAATTTCCAGGGACGACTGGGTGGCTCAGCCTATTAAGTGTCTGACTCTTGATTTCGGCTCAGGTCATGATCTCGTAGGTCCTGAGATCAAGCCCCATGACGGGCTCTGTGCTGATGGGTCCTCTCTCTGTCCCCACCCCACTCACGTGCACTCTCTCACAAGCCTCTCTCTCTCTCAAAATAAATAAGTAAACTTAAAACAAAAAGAAATTTCACAAGAGTCCTGTAAAATTTTCTATGTGAAATATCACATAAAACCTTTGAACTACATAAAAATGCAGCATCTGTGATTTCAGGTTTAATCCTGCGTTGTCTATTCAGCTTTTAAGCAGAGTATATCCTTAACGGAAAGTAAGAAACAAGCTGAAATGTAATCCACACTCTTTTTCATTCTAATCCATTGCTATAAGAGAACTTGGAAAACGACCCTAAAAAGTCACTTTTTTATTAAGTTGGCAAAGAAGTAGCTGCTGACGAAACTGCCCAAGCAAATCATTACCAGTATTATTCCCTGACCCTTAACACACAGAAGACTGTCTCCCCACCCCTTCTTCCTGACCTCACGCCAATTGGCCTCTGGACTCCCACCCTCATGGATGCCCAAATGACCACAGAGCAAATGGGGAATTAGAGCCAGAGTCTGAATAATTCAGACACAATGCTTTCATCTGAAACAATATGATAACCAGAAGGCAAGTTATTTTATCCTGAATTAACTTAAACTTATCTCAACTCTTTTCATTGTAGTATGAACCCATTTCCTGCTCATGAGAACACACCCTCCCTCTCACTCAAACATCAGCCTGAAGATTCTAGCATTTTTACTGCTTGCCCAATGCTGCCTGTAAATTACCAACAGAATCTATCATTGAATCATCGTGATAGGGTCTCGCAAATGGCAAAACACAAAACAAAAATGATTCACCCATATATATTTCATATACATTCTTAATGTCTTCCAATAATGCATACCACTATTTTCTGTACAATAATTTAAGGGGCATTTTTCCGAGGTATAGTACCTACAAAACTGTATCCTTTAGATATAGCCTATTTATTAGATATGCAGTATAATATTAATAATTCTTCTACCATTATGTTTTATAAAACATACACAAATATAGAAATAAAGTTCTTTTTTTAATGTTTATTTATCTTTGAGAGAGAGAGACACAGTGCAAGCAGGGGAGGAGCAGAGAGAGAGGGAGACACAGAATCTGAAGCAGGCTCCAGGCTCTGAGCTGTGAGCACAGAGCCCGATGCGGGGCTCAAACTCATGGACTGTGAGATCATGACCTGAGCTGAAGTTGGATGCTTAACCAATTGAGCCACCCAGGTGCCCTTAGAAATAAAGTTCTTTAAGAAACTGTGTCCTGATTGTTGGTTTGAAAAAATTCTCAGTAAATATGTACTCTTCTTTAGCACAAGTAACTTTATTTACATTAAAATTTAATGTAGACATAGGAACAGGACAACACAAGTACTATCTTTGAAAAAGAAACCTCACCCAATATTACGTATTTCTATTCTGTACCCCTGACTTCCAACAACACAATGTATGATTCATTCTGCATGGGGCACACAAACCTTGAGCTGGCCTTACAAACCACAACACCCTCACAATGGTCTTCTCCCGCTGTTTACATTCTCCTGGGACTAGGATTCCAATTTGGAATACATAATTTAGGAATCTAAGACATCACTATAAAGGGTCAGTGAGATGGGAGATGTCTGGATTACATTCCCCCCAAATTGCCTATATGTTTTCTAGGAAGTGCTGTGATATAGTGCATATCTGACCTTTGTTAATAAATTCCCATAAATGTATTGTAGCGTATGTGTAACTGTCCTTTGGACAACCTCTGGTTTTGTCAGTGTTTATCCTGAAGCAAGATAAAGTACCTCATCTTGTCTCCCAAAGTAATGTACTCCACAAAGCATCACAGAGGATAGTAGATTCTGCTGACTTCTGCATTCGGCATTTCTGTCCTCCCCAAAGTTTCGTAAGCCATCAGCCGTTAAGTCTTTCTCTCCCTCTCTGACCATCCACACCGTCTCTGAACATGTTCCTCTCCTTATTATTCAAGTTAGCGGATTCTTCAGGGTTGAATGTCCAGCCCTCAAAAGAGTTCATCAGAGCAATCTTCCAACAAAAGCTTATTTCTTCCTAGAGAGTAGCTACTACAGCCAAAAGAAAGAAATAAATAACATTTTCTATATACACTTAAGAGTGTGCTGAAGTGATTCATTTCAATCCTTTCCTGATCCGGCCACTTAACACACTGTCCGGCCTCCCCGGGCCTGGCCTTGTCCATCCACCTCCAGCACACCCATACCCAATTACAGCACAAGAGGCAGGAAAATCTAATCCAAGGAATTGAAAACACGGACAAGTCACATTCCTGTAAACTCCCGCACAGACTTCAGTCCATGCAAATAGCTTATGACCCTCAACGGCCACATAAGAAACAGTCATGTTTATTCCCCTCTCTGTATCCACATCGCTATGGGAAATGCTCTAAAAAGAATGCCCAACTGTCTATCAGGAAACGGGTTCTAGGCCTCCTAGGCTACATAAGCTTTGGCAGGTTGTTTAATCTGTCTCTGGGGTTCAATTTATTCATCTATAAAATGTGAGTGTTCCTTCCAGATAGGAAAAAAAAAAAAAAAATTCTATGATTCCATTTCACAATTCTATGTAGCACTAATAAAGACTGGGCTTAACATTAGGAACAATTTAAAATAATTTTACCCTAATCAAAAAGCTATAATTTGAAAAATTAGTTAAATACTAAATATTTCTGCATAGTGAATTTCTCTCCCAAAATCGTCTGACAAACTACATGATCATTATTCAAATGTTACACAAATACATCTGGATGAACATTCTGGAATGGCTGCCAACACATGGAGAAGAGCTATGGGCTGAATTCTCCTTCAATAACTCAAACTGCATCATTTTTTGGTGTTGCTCTTATTTTGTTGTTAAGGACAGTTTTTGAAATGTATAGTCAAGTATAATTGAGCTATATTTAACTGCAGGAACTTGGTCCAACAAAATCAAAATTACTTGACATCTTTTTACTCCAAGACTTTTAGCGAATTTCCAGTAATAGCTAGGTAGACGTGGAAAACTATTGGTAATTAATTGTTACTTATTACAATATAATATATATTATGTGCTTAATATAATTATGATATCTGATATGACCATATCATTTATATGCTTAATTTATAAAATGTTACATATAATGTACACAATATGTTACATATTACATATATATATAACATTATAATATATAATGTTAGCATAATCTCCATCCCGAATAGTTTTACCCTCCTGAGGAGGGAAATTTATCCCAAGGGACAACATTCTAAACACTGTATTCTCTTTAACGAGGTAAAAATTTCACATGTTAGTGAAAAGTAATTATCTATCACAACATTTATTGAATACTTACATATCACCACTAACAGGGACAGTGAAGAAAAAGATACAACAATGATCTTATACTGGCATAGAATGAATTCCTCTCCTCCACTTTCCAGATCTGATTCACTTTAAGACCTGTTCAAGTCCCCCTTCCTTCTGAAAGCCTTCCCTTCATGATTCCTCTATCAACCCCTTACAGAATCTGAGTCAATACTTTCATAATAAGTACTTGGTAAACTGTCGTTTGTTGCTCCCTTTTGTAAGTATCTCTTCAATTTGCAGAATGTCGGTCATAAGTACCTTGTTATTATTGTTAAATAGGTTCATTAGAGATACAAATATAATAATATACAGTAATAAAAGATGCACATCATTTACTGACTTCTACTACCCAGAGTTGGATTTCCAAATGTGAACTGGGTTAAAAGCACTTCTCTCCAGCATTTCTAAATGCCTAGTGAATGAATGTTTTTAGTTATGCATTTAGGGTGATTTATACCTGCAAGTTATAAGTAGGGCCTTTTTTGATAATACAGTGTTCTTATTACCTTGGTCTGGGAACTAAGAACATCATGGAAAATGTGGTATGGTCTACAAATGAGAGCCTTCTTGTCCTCTTGGAAATGTTGGCAGAGGTATAAATGCTTTGCTTATACTACTGTCTTTACAGACTCCATAAATACATCAACTTTATTCTATGAATTTGGGGGGAAATACCAGCCCGTCTCACCCTTCTGTACATTCATTTAAGAAACACATTCTCATTCATTCCCTCTCCCTGTACACAGAGTTCACTGAATTATAGCGATCAATGGTTCACCTTCGATATTAAAATAACAATGGCAGCAATGATAAAACTATTCAGGAAGAAATACTTAATGTTCCTGAAAGTTACATGTAATTTTTTTTTAATTATTTTTAATTTTTACTTATTTTTGACACAGAGAGAGAGACAGAGCATGAGCAGGGGATGGGCAGAGAGAGAGGGAGACACAGGATCCGAAGTGGGCTCCAGGCTCCGAGCTGTCAGTCCAGAGCCCGACGCGGGGCTCGAACCCACAAACCGTGAGATCATGACCCGAGCTGAAGTCGGACGCTTAACCGACTGAGCCACGCAGGCGCCCCTACATGTAATTTTTTTAAGATACTGTCTTGCAAACTGAAATACAGTCAAAAGAGAAGGAGAAATGTTTCTTAGAACAGTATCAAGTACCCCAACTCCCATCTATCCAGCAATCTGAATCAACTATAAAAAGCATACCCAGAAGTCTAAAAATAATGGAACAAAGGTCTCAGAAATATTAAAAACAACTGACACATAGTTCATGGTTTTCACTGCAAGTGCAAGGCTTAGAGTCATTCCCAACATACACCACCAATTTAGACACGTGAGTAAAATTATTGCACTTTTTTAATGAAGGTTCTCCAGTTCAGTCCACAGTGACCAGAGGAGAGAAAAATCAGTTGCTGGAATGGATTTGAGAGGTACAGTAAAATTGTGCATCACTCACTTGTATGAAAACATGAACCTCTTAATCCCAGACACTACAGTGGACAGTGAAACACTGGAATCAACCAAACACCAGGTAAGTATATTGGGGAGACCTTCTAAGCAACACACAGGCCCAGATGTTGTTCTAACCTGGAGAAAGGTGATGTAAGAAAAGCTTATAGGATCCTTCCCATGCATTAGCAGACAGAAGGAAACATCTTATCAGATATTTTGCAAATGTACAACGCTTCCAAAATCTCCTATAGCTCCTGAATTGGGAAGCAAAAATTCTTTCAGAGGGGGATGTCTCCCTACTTTAATCTCCCTACTGAGTTCTGAGCCACTGCATACAGAAAGTAATGCTAAATGCAAGCTTTTTGACACCCGAAAGAGTGATTTATGCAAACAGAAACAATTTAGAAATTAATTTGTTTTTTAAAATTCAAGATTGAACTTATTAGAGCTACAAATTATAAACTCAAAATCCTAGTTATTCCATAAGCATTTAAGTTCAGTTGATAAATCATACGGATGTATTTACAAATCTAGCAGATTCTATAATCTTACCTTCAAGGGAAATCTGCTCACTGAATTAAATTATCTTAAATATTTCAAACTGTAAAACTAAATTTAACACGTTCAATTTCCTTTTTAAGTACTTTGTTTGACTGATTGACAAGCATTCCTTCTTAAATAATATGGTAAATTTAATATTAAATGTACATGATCATTCTTTCTTTTGATTTTATTTAAACAAAACAAAAAAAAACAAAACAAAAACAGCTCACCCATTTCTCCCACACCCTACTCCATACATGGTGATTCTTAAGTTCTCTTAATGTTCTAATACAGTTTACAAACTTGTTAAAGTTTCATCTTAAAAATCATAATTAACACACTTTCCTATTGGAATTACAAGATTAATCTTTCGACTAATGTGGGCACATTACCACCTCAGTTGGCTGAAGTTCTGGTCAAATGAAGCTGACAGCTATTGGGGGCAATTTTTGTCACCACCTTGACTGTCACGTTGAGCTCAATTTCTACTTCATGAACTGCAAAACTTAAGAGAGCAATGGTGACCTTCCCACCTCCCTAGGTTTATGCCCTCTCTTCATCTGATTTTCAAGACAAATTGGAGTTGGCAATTCCCTCCCAGGGGATTATACCACTAATTTGACTTCGTACTTCCTTGGCTCTCAAAATAATTCAGTAATTTCCATCTTGCTTCTTTCTTTTCAATATTTTTTTTATTTTTTTAAATGTTTATTTATTTTTGAGAGAGAGAGAGAGAGAGAGCACAAGCAGGGGAGGGGCAGAGAGAGGGACACACAGAATCCGAAGCAGGCTCCAGGCTCCGAGCTGTCAGCACAGAGCCGGACGAGGGGCTCAAACCCACCAACAGTGAGATGATGACCTGAGCTGGAGTCGGACACTTAACTGACTGAGCCACCCAGATGCCCCAAGAAATTTCCATCTTGTTTCAAAGCTATTTTCTTTCTTTCCATTATCACTCTGTTTGACAATGCCACACTACTCTTACAAATATTGAAAGAGTATTCAATTCCATGCTAAATATAGTATATAGTATATTTGTCAAATCAATTAAGAAATTAGCAAGAAGGCCTAGTCCCCTGGAGAAAAGGAAAACTCCAGCACAAGCAATGATTTACATTATTAACTTGTACCTGAATATACAACCAGATTTTTGAAACTTCATTTTGCAACTCTGATTTTTGCGATAAATGAAATGACGATGCTCCAGACATGGAAGCCAAGAAATTCGGCTTTTTTGTGTAGCTGATAATAGGCTGTCCCTGTTTGATAAACAAAGGCAGTATAGACTTAAACCAAATGTGCCTGAGGACTCAGACTGTTCTTTCTGCAGCCCTATAACACTTCTTTTTTTTTTTTTTAATTTTTTTTTAATGTTTATTTTTGAAAGAGAGAGAGAGACAGAGTGTGAGCAGGGGAGGGGCAGACAGAGAGGAAGACAGAATCCGAAGCAGGCTCCTGGTTCCGAGCTGTCAGTACAGGGCCCGATGGGGGGCTCGAACCCACAAACTGTGAGATCGACCTGAGGTGAAGTCAGACACTTAACCGACTGAGCCACTCATGGCGCCCGGCCCCATGCCACATCTTAGAAATAACCCCCTTGAAGGGTGCCTGGCAGGCTCCATCGGTGGAGCATCTGACTCTTGATTTCAGGGTCTTAAAAAATAACCTCCTCAAGTTACCTGTCTTTTTTATAGTGTAACTATTCTTAATATGGTTATGAAGTCTTTTCTAATGCATAAAGAACAGCAAGTTATGTGCATTTTTACAGGGGATTAATTAAGATTACTTGTGACAAGATCCTAAAAAAAAACACACAAGGAAATCTTTCAAATGTTTTGGTTTTTTTTTTTTTTTCAACAATAGGCAGACTCTTTCTGCATCTTTAAGTTCCCATTAAGATAAATACTCTCCAATTCCTCACCTGTGACGGGTATGGAAAATCAGTTCATGTAGGACCAAACTGGAGGCTGTTTACAAAGAGAGGGAGAGCTGCTGAATAAAGGCTGGGCAGTAAAAGAGCTGGTACACATCCCTGAGTGTTTACAACCCCAAGGAAACAGACAAAAGCCTCCCAATCGTTATTCCGATGACGACTCTATTCTAATAGCCACAGAAGAAAGGAATAGCCAAAGGTGGCATGGGAACACAATGTGGGCCCACATTAACCCATTAGGTTCTCCAAACCTACCTCAGAGGGTATCTAGCTGGAATCCTCATGAAAATAAAGGCAACTCTGACCAAATATCTAAAACCCTGGTGGAATATCTGACCAGATTTAGAGAAAGCAACAATAACTCAAAAAACCTTCCTGAAAGAAAAAAGCTTCTGAGAAGACTTTTTAAAAAAATTTTTTTTCCAGTTTATTTATTTATTTTGAGAGAGAGCGCACAATTGGGAAGAGGCAGAGGGAGAGTGGGAGAGGCAGAGATTCCCAAGCAGGCTCCACACTGTTAGCACAGAACCTGACGTGGGACTCAATCTCAGGAACTGTGAGATCATGACCTGAGCCGAAGTTGGACACTCACCTGACTGAGCCACCCAGGCGCCCCTATGATTTCAATTTTAAGTAATCTCTACACCCAACGTGGGGCTCAAACCCACAACCCCGAGATCAAGAGTTGCAAGCTCTACCGACTGAGCCAGCCAGGTGCCCCAAGACTTTTTTCTTTTTTTTTTTTAATTTTTTTTTTAACGTTTATTTATTTTTGAGACAGAGAGAGACAGAGCACGAACGGGGGAGGGTCAGAGAGAGGGAGACACAGAATCTGAAACAGGCTCCAGGCTCCGAGCTGTCAGCACAGAGCCCGACGCGGGGCTCGAACTCACGGACCGCGAGATCATGACCTGAGCCGAAGTCGGCCGCCCAACCGACTGAGCCACCCAGGCGCCCCAAGACTTTTTTCTTAATAAGCCACTTAGATAAAAGATAAACGTCTTTCATTCCTGATGGTAGCTATGAGTAGGAGTGAAAACAAGGAAAATGAAGGCTATTTTAGAGATGCAAGTGGAATCTCTGAATATAAATACTTAAACCAATTTGAAATTTCAAATAATTTAAAATTATTTCTCCATTCATGATTATCTTGCCATCATCTAGACAAAGCCTGTATGTCTATATAGTATTTTAGTCTATTTGTCTATGTAGTATCATTCACATCCACAAAATATTCACATGAGAATTATCTATCTATATTTTGTATTGCTTTAGCATCTTCCAAAGACTGAACCTGACTCTTGAGAAAATACATTTAACAATTGGGTTTCTCTTTGTGCGAGCACTCTAGAGGTCCTGTTGACTGTGTAGAGTTAATACAGGTTCCCAAAAGTCCCTTAACTTAATTCCCATAAAGCTGATTATGGGAAGAATCTGGCTTAAGATTGACTGAGTTTCCACAATGAATGAGACTGGTTTGCTCTAGTAAACTTCAAAAAAAAATAAAATAAAATAAAGATCTGTGCTGAATAATGTCACAATTTGAGACAAATTAAACTAGTTCAATAAGACTGTACTTTAAAACAGATGTCCAACACTGCACCTTCAAAACACAAAAAGGACAGAAGACATTTTGTTTTGCAAATGTCTAACATTTCCAGTAGTTTCCCCTCCAGATACTGTTTTTACGAGTGATCCAGCAAGAATAGAATAGGGAACCCATTGACCCTTATATTTATATGCAGCACACATTTTACAGAATAAAGTAATGTGACCACTAGTGACACAGCATGTAAATTAAGCTCAATGTGTGTTAAAGAGTAAATGCAAGTCAAGAAACTAAATAACTCATTTCATGATATGCAAAGGCATTGCCTGAAGGGGTGACTAGCAGAGAAAATAAAATAGCATTTTATTGTGGGGATTCAATGGGGATTCAGTAAAAGTTCTCTAAATTAAATGAATGGTATTAGCTACACTGACAAAAGCCTACATTTTCTTTTCATCTTGGAAAGATGCCTTTACCTTGAGATGTTACATAGCAATTTTTTATAATGGTTATGAGAACAGGCCATTTTTAAAACTATCCCTTGACTAGAAAAAGAAAAAAAAGGAGGGGGTATAGTTTCAGAATATTGGTCAGGGAGGTGACAGCCCAATATTTATATCGAGGTTTTCCTACTCTGAACTCATGGTGAAGCTCATGATTTGTGCAAGTTGTTGAAATGAGCTCTAGAAACAAAATATTCCTTGGGAGAAAATAATTACACAATGGCAGTGAATAGCAGCTATGTGGTAAAGAGAAAATTTTCTGGTGTTGAATAATTTAAGCCATGTAATAAGAGAAATGGGGTAGGTCCAATCAGACAGCATCACTCTGGGATGTGAACATGTGAGTCGTTGCCTGCAAATGCAAATATGTGAGATCATTGTTGTTTTTCCCAATTACCCAACACACAAAACCACAACAAGGGATTTTTTTTAGGAACCAGGATTTAAGTTAAAGATACTTAGTCTCATTTTTGAAATGAGCGATCTGTATCCATTTTTTAAATAATCTGTCTTTGAAAGCAAATGTCTTAAAAATGAGAGGTATTATTATTGTTTTATTATTATTATTATTATTATAGAACTATGATGCTCAGCAGTGACTTTAGAGTAAACAGATTTCTATATAAAAAGAACACAAGGTATTTATTGGCAGTAGAAAATTATTTCTGAGTTTTATTATAATTCATTCATTTCTTCTTCAAGAATCAACTCTGTAATTCTCTACATGAGCCACCTTATCCATTAAGGATCACTATTTGAGGACAGTTAAAGATGTAGGCGATCATTTGAAAATAATAAAAGGCTCTGGTAATACAGACAGGATCTCTTCTGAAGCCACATTTTATTAGAAAGAGCTGGCTGCTGGATTGCCTACAAAACACCATAGCCTGAACTTTGAAAGAAAGAGAAACATTCGCAGAGGAATGGACTGGCAGCAATTACAGTAATTAACAAGGGAAGGAAAGAGCAAATTTAAACGTATTTCAAATTTGAGCTCATTCGACCCATCAGCTGGCTTTGAGATAAACCTCCTTTTCTATGGCATTTTCAAAGGCATGATTTGAGTGCCATCTCATGAAGGAAGGGATGATTAAAACCTGGGTAGTGTGCTTTCTATGTTCAAAAGAGCATACAGTTTTAGGGAAGCCTGAGTGCCTCAGTTAAACATCCAACTCTTGGTTTCAGCTCAGGTCATGATTTCACAGTTCTGAGTTCAAGCCCCACTGACAGTGCAGAGAGACTGCTTGGGATTCTCTCTCTCTCCTGTCTCTCTCTGTCCCTACCCCGCTTGTGCACTCTCTGTCTCTCTCTCAAAATAAATAAACTTAATTTTTTTTTTTTAAAGAGTACACAACACCAAAGGCTCATGCAGATTTTTTAAAGGTCAAAAATTTTACTAAGTAAATTTTTACTGATTATCTCTAGAACTTTTATTTCATGCTTAAGAAGCCACCTAATTTTTCTACAATGTCTCAAGGGGAGGAGTCTAGTTATAGCAGACAACAAACACAGCAAGCCATTACTGAAACGTACAGGTGGTGGATTCTCCATTAAGCAAAACTGGATGCATCACAGTAAAGCATCAGTGTATATATAAGAAAAATCCCAGTTCTACCCCTTCTTGTTGTCACACTTCTGGTATGCTAGCATGCATGAAATCAACACTGACCTTCAATACAGCTTCATTTTGTGATGCACCATTTTTTGTCTGTTTGAGAAATTTTATTTATTCCACAACCATTCTCTGAGTGGCCACTATGTCTTACACACAGTAGTAAACATTCAGGATAAATACAATCCCTGCCCACAAAAAGCTCACAGTCCACTAGGAGAACACAGACCAACATTGGAAAATACCATAATAGAGGTAATAATAGACTGAGGAATTTATACTTACTATTTCATTTAAACATCAGATTATTGTCATCTCATAGGTGATGAATTTCAGACTTAAAGAGAAGTTAAGTAATTCACCCAAGAGCAACTATTAAAACTAAGAAGAGATGGAAAAGAAAAAAAAAAAAATAGGAAGAGACAAAATTTGAACAACACCCTCCTGACATCAATGTGTGTACTATAAACCTTTATGGTACAGCTATTCAAAGAACTATGGAAAACAAAGAATGGACCCCGCTGAGAGTAACAAAATGAGGGAGGGGTGAGAAAGGAGGTTTCAAAGAGCTTTCACTCACACTGAGTCTGTAAAAGAATAAAGTATTCAGGACCTGAACAGTTTCATTATAAACTTTTTGGAAAAACAAGTTAGTCTGCCAAAGTAAATCCTGGGATTGCCCTGGATTTATTTAGCTACCTGAAGGAACAAGCATAAAGACATTCGCAAATAACGATGAACACTTTCACTGTTCTTACTGAATGAAGCAAAAGAAGATGTTAAACTGAAGAAAAGCAGAAAAGCCTCATATTTGAAAAATCGATAAAAGGCAAACGTTTGTGAACAAGAAACAGTGACAAGCAGGGAAAAGTCCCCCTGGGCTGTCAGCTGGCCTTGTGCGGTACCATCAGAACAGGTAAGCATCCGTCAGGTATCACGTGGAAACACGGCCAAGAAGGCCTTCTCCAAATGAGCAGAGCCAATGGAGCACATTTTCCAGACTGACTGAAAGAGAAGATTTTTAACAAATTAGCCCGTCTTCTCAATAACTAGAGGCAAGCGACCTCACTAAATTATTTGCTATGTATTCTACTACTTCGGCCTCACAGCAACCCTACGAGGTCTGAGTTTTTAAGTATTCCTGTTTTAGAGATAAGAACAGGTAAACAGAAATTGAAAGCACAAAGCTACTGAGGCGCCCGGGTGGCTCAGTCGGTTGGGCATCCGACTTCAGCTCAGATCTCACAGCTCATGAGTTCGAGCCTCGCATCAGGCTCTGTGCTGACAGCTCCGAGCCTGGAACCTCCTTCATATTCTGTGTTTCCCTCTCGCTCTACACCTCGCCCACTCACACTCTGTCTCTCTCTCTCTCAAAAATAAATAAACATTAAAAAAAAGTTTTAAAAAAAGGCATAACGCTACTTCCCAGTAAAGGAATTGGAACGCATTTGTTAGTTTAACCTTTCCTATCAAAATTATCTGTCCTATGATTGCCTCAGAACCGTATTTCTCAATTCAATAAGCATATCTAAAGTCTTTACACAAATCACTATGCTAGATGTTTATGGGCAAAAATAAAAAAGGAAAACATATGCTCTCCATCCCTGAGGAACTCCTTGTATGAGTCTCTCAGCTACAGAATTGCCAAACTAATCCTGCATAATATGTTAATGCATGATAATGTACTAATGCTTCTGTGCAATACTAGTTCCAAGATGAGTTCCTTGGAAAAAAAAAAAAAGGGGAGGGTTGGGGGAGGAGAGCCCTTGGGGAAAAAATATTGGAAAATACTGTATAGTATACATCTAGCTTGGAGATTTGAAATATAGGCTAGCTTATTTAAGGGCTCTGATAAGGCTTGCAATATACAAGCCTATTTATTTTTGTTTACCTAATATTTCTCAAGCCAAGCTGACCAAATGTTCCATTGAATATACTTGGGGGAAAGCTAGGTTATGTGTAACCCTTTATGGGGGCTATTTTTGTATTTGTCACAAATATCATTCCCAAAGGAAGTAACTGCAAATGTGGGGATTTCACCCCTAGGGTATGCCAATAAGGGATGCTGGGAGGTGATTCCTTTGCCATCTCTCAAATCAGTTTCCATAAAAAACTGGTACTGAGCACAGGATATAATGTTAGGGGCCAGTCCCATTTCCTCGCTTCCATAAGCCAATCACACGTCAATCAAATACACAATTTCTGGCAAGAGCTGCAATGACTCAGGTCTAAAAATAACTCTTGACCATATGTGGTACACATCTAGATCCTTCTCCAGAATCTAACCTCTATGTTCACTAACTATAAGGTGTTATTCAGTTGTAATCACTTCCCATGAATACATAACATACTAACTTGGTATGAAAAAGGCCATACGAAATAATCAAAATCCCCACTTTGTTTTTAATTTGGACAGAAATTTTGCCAACATTAAATGTTCCATCACAATATTTGGCAAATGAATACTGGCATTCGTACACTTTCAATTTTAACAGATTTTGGAAGGAATAGGTCCAAAATAATCATTCCAGCCTTTGAGAGAGAAAAATCTATGCTCCAAAGAATGTTTCTAAGATAGCATTTTAGCTATAAATCAGATTTACTTCCCAAGAGCCATCTTAAACTACATGTAAAAGAATTCACGTCTTCTTCTTCAAATTAGTTTATTTCTTCAAATGCACCAATCTAAACTCCAGTTCAACTCTGGGAGGAGTGGTCTGGGAATAAAGATTCATTGCATAGACATAAATTAATACTATAGGTTTCTTTTATGAGTATTGCGATGATGGATATGCATGCTTAGGAGAGAATATGTTTGGGTTTGAGCACATGAGTCCCTAGGTGTAGAAATATTTTAAAAGTATAAGATATAAGCAAACAGGAAGAAAAATAAGGAACATGACAAGTCCTGGAAGGTATCGTATGGAAGGGAACACATCTAAGAATCTAGGATCAGCCAAGAGCCCAGTTGGAGGACGCACTCACTGTTAACCCAGCCCTCATTCTAGTCCTGCATCTGGGGTCCAGACTCACAAAGTGTGAGGAGATGAAACTGGTTCCAGGACTACTTGTGGTTCTTCTAACTGAGGATGGCTGATACCCACAACCCTCCTCCAATACAGTTTTGTGGGTCTCCAAGTGATACAAAATAATAACTAAGACCCAACATTCAACCAGTCAAGAATCAAGTTGATTCCTCCGGGGCCACGACAGAATAAATACGGATATTCCTTGCTGATCAATTCAAAATGGAACTTTCTTTCCCTTTTGATGAATTCAAATGCAGAATATCTGAGAGAATGAATCATTTTCAGTAGAGAAGTTAGAGCTCAGCCCACAGCCTAGTACCAAGCAAGTATGATGGTCACTTCTTTCTGCTCAGAAAGACAGTTGATGATGTCAACCAACACCTTCCATCCGTAACCTGCTAATCTAACCAAGTAAACCTCTTACTTGCCAGTTCTACCACAGGGAAAGTTTTATGTGTACTGTAGATGTTGTTTTGTTTTGGGAGAGCTCTTCTATTATAATAACTAAATCCTTAGTCATTTGCTACATTTTTCTAAAGTTCATTTTTTTTAAGTTTAAAGTTCATTCGCTACAATTTTGGTTAGGAAACTAACAAAAGTGACACTTCTCTCTTACTGGAAGGTAAAATGAATACTGGCAAGTTGATCAAAGTCCTAATCAAGTAAATGAATTTGTTAACCCCAATATTATCTCCTACTAGCTTAATCAGAAATATTATTTCAGGGGTGCCTGGGCGGCTCAGTCAGTTAAGCATCCGACTCAGCTCAGATCATGATCTTGCAGTTTGTGAGTTCGAGCCTGCAGCAGGCTCCGTGCTGACAGCTCAGAGCCTGGAGCTTTCTTTGGATTCTGTGTCTCCCTCTCACTCTGCCCCTCCCCCACTCATGCTCTGTCTCTCTCCCACTCTCTCTCAAAAATAAACATTAAAAAGTTAAAAAAAAAGGAAAGAAATATTACTTCAAACAAACAAAAGGATACTTACAAGGTGAAAATAGTTAAGACATTGACCTTAGATGCACAGGACTCTGTTAAAACATACATCAACTGCACATTTCTTGCCCTCTTGTCATCCAGTCTTCAGTAATTTAATGCTCCCAATCTCCTTTACCCAGTCCTCCCACACTGTTCTTCCAGTTCCTAATTCTCAATTCTCCAGAGCACAGGGAGTAGCTTGGGTATCACTTGAGAGCCCATAGAACTTGGCCCACTTAGCAATCAAAAAGAATGAAATCTTGCCATTTGCAACTACGTGGATGGAACTAAAAGATATTATGCTAAGCAAAATTAGTCAGTCAGAGAAAGACAAATATCATATGACTTCACTCATATGAGGACTTTAAGATACAAAACAGATGAACATAAGGGAAGGGAAGCAAAAACAATTTAAAAACAGGGAGGCGGACAAAACATAAGAGACTCTTAAATATGGAGAACAAACAGGGCTACTGGACGGGTTGCGGGAGGGGGGATGGGCTAAATCGGTAAGGGGCATTAAGGAATCTACTCCCAAAATCACTGTTGCACTATACACTAACTTGGATGAAAATGTAAAAAAAAAAAAAATTAATTAAATTAAAAAAAAAAAAGAACTTGGTCCACTTAGAGTGTGGGGTGCTCAAAAAAACAAAAACAAAAACCAACAACAAAAAAGCATTGAATGCATCCATTTCTACCTCAGAATAAGTGTGCATATTTCTTTTTCATTTCTTAAAATATTTTACTCTAAAAAGAATTTGAAAACCATTTGAGAAAGGTGGATATTCTCCAACTTCCTAAGAAGTTATTCATACAAGTACTGTCAAACTTCAGTTTATTTATTTATTTTGAGAGAGAGAGAGAGAGAGACTGCAAGCACGAGAGCAGGAGCAGGGGAGGGGCAGAGAGAGGGAGAGAGAGAACCCCAAGAAGGCCCCAAGCTTGACAGCACAGAGCCTGACGTGGGTCTCGATATCACGAACCGTGAAATCATGACCTGAGCTGAAACCAAGAGTCGGACGCTTAACCAACTGAGCCACCCAGGTGCCCCGTATCAAACTTATGTATTAATCAGACCTCTCTGTTTACTAGTTTTAGAAATAAGACAACAGGCCCAAAGTGGAGTCATTTATGCTAAGCCCCACATCACCAAACCAAGACTTAACTTACAGTTTTATCTGTTCCAGAAATAAAATCTTAAACTGGCCAATCAGGAACCACTAGTCAATCAAAACTAGTGATCAGCACTAGTTAAGGATTCTGCCTGATAGATCCCTACCATCCCCTAAAGGAAAGTAACCTTACAATAATCAATCTGCTTTTTTGCCTAACTTCTTTCTTCCCACTCCCTACTGCTTATTTTGCATAAAATGTGCTCATTTTGCACAACTCCTTGGAGCTCCTTTCTATCTGCTAGATTGGATGCTACCCCATTCATGAATCGGTGAATAAAGCCGATAAGATCTTTAAAATTTACTGTTAAATTTTGTTTTTTAACACTAGTTCACTGAAAATTTCTAACCTACTTATTTCCTCTTATAAGTGGTAGAGGGAGAAATTACCCCTGTGATATTTTTAGTGTTGGGTCATAATAGGTCATTTCTACCTTTAAAAATACAATGGATGGGGCACCTGGCTGGCTCAATCGGTGGAGCATTAGATTCTTGATCTTGGGGTGGTGAGTTCGAGCCCCACATCAGGTGTGGAGCCTAACTAAAAATCATAATAAAATAAAAACAAATGAAAATACAATGGATAGACATTTGTATTTTGTTATTAAGTAATACCATGAACTTAAAGTTCCCTTCATTTAACAAGGAACTATAAAGCACGTAATGTAAAACATTTGAGTTCACTTTTATAAAATGGGTTTGCTTGTTTTTTTGTTGTTGTCTTTATGAGGAATAAAACATTTTATTTTAAAACACTGTGTTATTCAACTAATGACTGAGTTCATTTTTTCCGTAATACATATTGAGTGCCTGTTGTGTGCCAGATTCAGGCTAGGTGTTGGAGGCATAGTCCCCCTCATCCACCAACCCCCTCCCTTCCGCTTATAGAGTTTGCAATCTAAAAGAAAAATTGGCAAATCTTGAAAGTCTATACGTTCCAGGTATTAAAGTAAAAAAATTACTGTTTTCATCTTCAAAAGCACATTGCATTCTAAGAGTAATATCACTTTAGAATATTATTTCTAGGGGCGCCTATGTGGCTCAGTCGGTTAAGCATCTGACTTGGGCTCAAGTCTCACAGTCCGTGGGCTCCAGCCCCGCAACGGGTTCTGTGCTGACAGCTCAGAGCCTGGAGCCTGCTTCAGATTCTGTGTCTCCCTCTCTCTGCCCCTCCCCAACTTGTGCTCTCTCTCTTATTCTCAAAAATAAATAAACATTAAAAAAAAGTTTTTTTAAGAATTTTATTTCTAAACTTGAAACAAGACAACAAAAACGTTAACATTAGCTTTCATATAATCTTGAAGAAACAATGTAACAAATTCTGAGGAACAGTCTCTAAAAGCAGAATAACAAAAGGTTCTTATTAAGCAGGCAACAGGAGACACAAATATTTAGATTAGCTTTATCTGTGACTGGGATATCATGGCTTTGGTTATTGGAGATTTTGGTTATTTGAGGTACCTGGACTTTGGTTATTGGAAATAACCGAAAAGGAGTCATCGCATTTTAAATTTTCCTTTATTTTCAGATAATAGTAAGTAAGAAACTAATCTTCAAACTTTCTAAGTCTACACGCTGAGTCCTACTAGACCTTACTACATAAAATGTTTTCTAGGATTTCATTTTAGGGTTTTGACAGCAAATTTATTCAAACCTTTCCTCTTCTATTAGCTGAAGGTAAGAAATGTTTCCTGTTTGAAGATTTACTATGGATCAACCCATACACTCTGCATTTGAAGATCCAAGTGTCCCTATTAGTCACTTACTTTCATCTTTTTTCAATTTGATTCTTAAATATCATTATAAAACTATCCTGGCCCTACACTGAGAATTTTTAGCCTATTTTCTAGGTTTCTTTGTCATAAAAAAACAAACAAACAAGCATCCCATGATGATATTAGTAGGCCAGATTATTTTAACAGTATCTTTACTATCAGAAGACAGGCCTTATATCACTCTAAGAGTTACATCATTTCCAAAGAGCAGAAGCATATTGAAAAGGGCCCCAAGAACATTTTTTAAATCCCTTTATTGATACTAAATGAATCATATTTAATGTAAATAAAACGTGCTTAACATATTTAGAAAGAAGGTGCTTAAGAACGCCTTATGGGAATGTTCCTTATGGGAACATCAGCTGAAATAAAAACCTGGTCACAAACTATTCGTGTCAACTGGCTAAAGCAGGGGAAATGGGGTATTCCTTTTTTTCCTTAGGCCTTCTGCGGTTTCAAAATGGAAACGTCTGTCAAGAGGCCACTTTCGCACCCTGGGAAGGAAGACCTGCGTGTCTGCCCACCACTCCCCCCCCCCCCCCCCCCCGTGTTGCCGCTATCTTTAACACCCCGGGAGCACGCCAGCGGCGCGCATACCTAACACACACACACACATACACACACACAGGTAGGGATGGGTATGCAGAGCCCGCAGGACCCAGTAAGCTGGTCCTCTGCAAATGAGGAAACGAATGATAAACGGCTCTTCCTCGTTTCCTCTAAGTCCCTGACTTTTGCACCTCGTCTCTCTACTCTCGTCTGCAAGGAGGACTGATGTCCTCGCTGGGGACTCTCAATTATTCTCCCGGGTCGTTGATTCGGCCAAGTGAACACCGCGTTTTGCTCGCGCGCAGATTCGCCTGCTCCGCGATCCCACCTCCACCCCGCCAGCCTCTCTGGCCCATGTTCACCAAAGGGCGAGCTAAGGGCTGGGGTGGGCTCGAGGCGGGGGGCGGGGGGGGGGGGCAGGAAGGACCGCAGAGACGGGGGACCCGGCGACCCGCAACGCTCTAGGTCAGGTTCATCTCCATCGCCATCCCTCCCTGCACTCTTCACCTTCCACCCCAGCCGCCCTTTCCCATAGGGCACCCGGGCCCCACCTTGCCCCACCGCCACCAGTCCACCCCTCTGCGGCCCTCCGAGACGCCCCCCAGAGACGGCAGGGTGCAGCGCCCTTACCAGGCTCATGGACACCGGGGTTGTCGGACAGCTCGATGACCAGGAGCTCCCGGCCCTCGAAGCTGCGCCCCACCGTGTAGATCCTGCTGATGGCGGTGCACTGCAGCCACACCGACACCAACGCCTCGCGCAGCTCGGGGTAACGGTGGTACTCGAAGGAGATGCCGTCCTCCTGCTGCAGCCGCCGGCGCCGCCTCATGCCCGCCGCGGGCGCCCCGGGCTCCTGGGCTTGGGCGCCCAGCAGCCACCCGCAGGCGGCCAGTGCCCCGCACAGCGCCAGCAGCGCCCGGCCTCCTCTCGCGGCCATCGCCCCGCGCCGCCGCCGCCTCCCGTGCCTCGCTGCGCCCGCGGCCTCTTTTGTCTGCGCTCGGCGACTCTGCCGGCCGGCGCTGCTGGGGGCGCCAAGTTCCGCAGCAGCCTCCGCCCGCCTCACCTTCCCGGGGCCACCGAGTGCGCGCTGCGCGCTGGGGCCACCCACAGGGGAAGGGCGAAGCGGCGGCTCCGGGCCGCACTACCGGCCGCCGAGCCCAGGGGAGCAGCAGGAGAAACCACTGCGAGGAGGGGGCCGGCGCCCGCGAGCGGGATTCGGTAGTGGTCGGGGAGGGCTGCGGGCGGGCTTGGCTCGGAACCACGTCAAACGCGGAATGGCGCAGGGGACGACGCAGGTGAAGTGACAGCTCAGGGCTGGGTCTGCGAACGTTGATGTCATTGAGAGACCCACGGCACCGGAAAAGTACCCTTGGGTTGCTGGTGGAGGCTTTTAAAGTAACATCTGTTCTAAGACCGGGGTTTCCATCTTGATGCACCGATAATTAGAGAATATTCCAGAAAAAGAAAGAAAGAAAGAAAGAAAGAAAGAAAGAAAGAAAGAAAGAAAGAAAGAAGGGAGGAAAGGAAGAAAAGGAAGGAAAGGAAGGAAAGGAAGGAAGGAAGGAAGGAAAGGAAGGAAAGGAAGGAAGGAAGGAAGGAAAAGAAGTATTGGCAGCCAGTTACCTTGTCCCTCTGATGGATCTCTAATGACTGTATTGATAGTCCAAACACAAACCCAAGAGTTGGATTTTCAGTTATTGCAAGGTCTTGCTGGAGAACAGAACATTGTGCACTTTGATTTAGAGGCTTAAGAGAATAAAAATGCATTCTATCATCTTGCACATACTGTCTTCACTTGCGTTAAACGCACATTTCTGGATTCTTTCAGGAAAAAACAAACAGAGGCTGTCATTTGGCAGTTCCTGTGCCAACATCCATCTGTAACGCCCCTCTGGAAAACAAAGTGTAACGCTGGGGACAATGGATGTAGTTTGGCATTAAGATTAAATCTTTCAGGAGCAGTTTATTTGGGTAGTTCTGGCTCAGAGTTTCTTACTAGATTGTAACCAGGATGTTGGGTGGGACTGCTGTCATCTGAATGCTTGACTGGGGCTGGAGAATCTTTTCCAAGAAAACATTTAAAAATGAAAAGATGAAATTCTGTTATAGAAAGAAAACTCTGATCCTGAGAAATAATGTCTCCGGAACCCTCCTAAAGTTATTGTAAAAAATCTGTAATCATTTAGAACTTGAAATGCCCACCCTTTGGACAAGATTTATGTTCCTGGAGCAACTCTGACATAGATGTGATTCTGAAGAGGTTGCCATTTGGATGTAAGAACTGTATACATCTAATTAAATAATCCATCGAGTACTCTAAGCAAGCAGAAAAACTGGACACCGTGTGGGTCATTTTTCATGTTAGACACTTTTTTTTCCCTTAACTTACTCTTTTTCTACCTGCCCAACAATGTATCACACTGAATAAAAACTTTCTCCTGGAAAAGGACCCAGACATTTAAATGATTTTACTGGATAAAAAAAAATTGTTTTGGGGTGCTTGGATGGCTCAGTCAGTTAAGCATTGGACCTTTCATTTCAGCTCAACTCGGGATCTCACAGTTCGTGGGATAGAGCCCCACCTCAGGTTCCATGCTAACAGGGCAGACACTGCTTAGGATTCTCTTTCTGACCCTGCCCCCCCCCCAAAATAAATAAATATACTTAAAAAAGAAAAACAGAAAAATGTTTCTGGAGAAACTGGTTCCACACCCCTCTGTCTACATTTCCTACGGCAGCATGGGTCTTCTTTTTTGGATTTCTTTTTAGGGGCGGGGGGAAGCGGCCACTGTGTGGACAAATGCCACTCATTAGATTTGAATCCAGTCATGTTCCTTGTCAATGTACACAGAGCTAAGAACTGTATATTTTCCACCAGGACCAGTCTGTGCTTGATTACATAGTCCAGAAGTTTAAAACCAGAGTTATAATTACATTTCTAAAATCATGCCCAAAAGAGCAACCTTGGAAACCTAGAAAAAGAAAACGGAGAGGCTAAAACCAATACCTTCAGAAGTGGGAAGTTAAGATTTTCATGTTAGCAATTTAAGGTAACCACACTAATTTGTGGCTAGGTGGGGCATATCAACTAGTAACTATACACATGCACAACATAATATTCATTGAAGTCCTGTGTCGCCCTTTAGCTGTCTCCGTAAACAAAGGGCGTGTTTTCTATTTTTTCCCAAATCTCATTTTTATGGGTTGCTTTTACTTGTTTTTAAGTGAGTGGAATGTTAATGGTTACGTGGTCTCACTTAAGGAGGAAATTTTGCACCTTAGAAGTTTGTTTCCCTTGTATGGAAAACAAAAGGCTCTGATTGGATTATTCATTTGAGGACAAGCGAATCATCTAGAGAGTCTGTAAAATATGCAGCTTCATGAACCCCATCAGTGCAGGTCTGACATGTGTTCCAAGTATTGACAAGAACACCAAGTATTTTCGATTTTGATATTTGATTGACCATCTCACTTGAGAAATACTGTCCTAAATGTTTTCTTTTCTTTCTTTCTTTCTTTCTTTCTTTCTTTTCTTTTCTTTTTTAGTGTTTATTTATTTTGAGAGAGAGAGCATGAGTGGGAGCGGGGCAGGGAGAGAGAGGGAGAGCAAGAATCTCAAGCAGGCTCCACACTCTCAGCACAGAGCCCAATGCGGGACTTGAACTCACCAACAGTGAGATCACGACCTGAGCTGGAATCAAGAGCCAGACACTTAACCAACTGAGCCATCCAGGTGCCCCTGTCCTACATGTTTCCTAAGGTCTTTTTCAGATCTAAAATGTTATGATTCTGGAAGAATTTTTTTAGAAAAAAAAATAGATGATAGATGATAGAGCTCCTTCGTTATTTGGGGGCTTACTACATACACCAAGGAACCAGTCTAAAGGAATTAAAACTTGGTCCTTGAATTTCTGGACTATTTTAGGTATAGGTCATCTTCATTGGAGCACATACTACTTGTTTGTGGTTTCATAGCCAATTATATAAAAGCCATATATATATGTGTGTATACACATACACACACACACACACACACACACACACACACACACACACATATATATATTATATATATACACATACATCCTTATTGCCAGATAGAAAATCCTGCATGCTAAGTCTCTAATGTGTTTGACTGTGTATACCTACAGTTAAATCTAGTATGCAACCTACATTTCAAATTGGGCATTTGTGGGGTACCTGGCTGGCTCAGTAGGTTAAGCTTCCAACTCTTGATTTCAGGTCAGGTCATGATCTCACAGTTTGTGATTTCAAGCCCCCCATTGGGCTCTGCACTGACAGTGTGGAGCCTGCTTGAGATTCTTTCTCTCCCTTTCTCTCTGCCTCTCTCCCACTCATGCTCTCTCTGCTCGCTCGCTCTCTCTCTCTCTCTCTTTCTCTCTCACTCTCACTCTCTGTCTCAAAATAAATAAACTTTAAAATTGTGCATGTGTAAAAAAGAGAGATCTTTTTTCACATCACTTTCGGACATCGGTATGGGCATATTTAAGCTCCCCAAGCCTCCATTTCCTGCATCATTTCTACTCCTTTCAAATCTGGAAACTATCTCTTCCTCTATTCCAAGCCTTTTATTCTCTCTTCCAAAGCCCTGTCTAAAATTCATCTACCCCACATAAGTTCCATGAGCACACAGCTCTATATCCATCCAGTGGTGTGCTGGTAAACGTTTTCCACTCAGCTCTCCAGGGGTGGGGTGAGGAGACCTGATTTAGAATGTTTGCTGACTTCCGTGGTGTAGATATTCCCACCGTGGCTGATGTCAAATTAAGGATGTGACCTTACCGAGCACAGGTGTTGAGCAGAGATAGGCATTGGCACACCTTTAGATGGCGTGGTGTGCATACACATTCCTTATACTCTTCCTTTTCAAGAGGTGGAGCTTAATTCCCTTACACGTGAGTGTAGGCAGGACTTAGCGACTCACCCCTAGTGAACATAATACAGCAGAAATGATGGGACGTATCTACCAAAATCAGGTTATAAAAAGACCGCAGTTTCAATCTTTCTCTCTCTCCCTCCACTCTTCCTCTTACAATTTGCCCTGGACCACCTTGTGGAGAAGCTCACATAGCAAGGACCTGAACGGAGGCCTCTGTCAAACAGCTGAGAGGGACTGACATCCTTAAGTGCATCAGCCTGTGAATTACTGAGGTCTGTCAACAACCATGTGAACAGGCTTGGAAGTACATCCTTCAGTCCCAGCCAAACCTTGAGATGGTGGCATCTCTGACAGCTGACTACAACCTCAGAAGACACCCTGAACCAAAACGACCCAGCTCAGCAGCAACCAAATTGCTAGCCTACAGAACCCGTTAGAGAATAGATGTTGTTTTAAGCTGCTGGTGGAGTAATTTGTTACACAGCACCCAATAACGAATACACATAGTTATTTCCTTGATACAGATGCAATAGACACAAATAACCTCAAGAACAGAAGAGGGTAACAATGCGGCAACATAATTAAGAAGTGATGGGGGCACCTGCATAGCTCAGTCGGTTAAGCATCTGACCTTGATTTCAGCTCAGGTCATGATCTCAGGGTTTGTGAGTTTGAGTCCTGAGTCAGGCTCTGCGCTGACAACGTGGAGCCTGCTTGGGATTCTGTCTCCCTCTCCCTCTCTACTTCTCTCTCTCTCTCTCTCTCTCTCTCTCTCTCTCTCTCAAAAATAAATAAACATTTTTAAATTAAGAAGCGAAGTGCTGAATTTTGAGTATTTATTGCCTTTTGAGTATTTATTGCCTGTTCTACATATAATTTATTTAATGGCAAGTTTATATAATTTATTTTTTGTGAAGACTGGTTGTGTTTAATAAGTGCCTCATAAGATGTCTTAAGTTTTAACAATTGGCTCTTGCAAGTGGGTCAAGCTGCCTCCAACAAACTACTATACTTACTTCTAGTCTCCATTCTTCACTTAGCAGTATGCCCTCCGTTTATGGCTGGCCCTCCTCCGCAGTTCCCCACAGAGGCGATATTGTATCGTTATTCAGTTTTCATGAAACTTCTGTATCAGAATCACCTAGTAAGCATGGGCCTGTTCCAAACCAATTGAATCTAATTTTCTGGGGACGGGGGCTTGGAAATCTGCATTTGAAGAAGCTCTCCCCACCCCACCACCCCACCCTCGCACAGTGATTCTGATGCAGTACAAATTGGAGGAACACTCAGTCAAGAGACTGGCTTTGACATCTGACAGGACAGCGTTCTAGTCCCAGGCCTTCTTGTTTTGGAAACTGCTCAATGCCTTCATCTGAAAACGAGGGATACTATGAGCATTCCATGAAATAAAGCCAGCAAGGGGCTGGGCACAAGAGAAGCGCTCTATAAACGGAAGCCTTCCGTGCCCCTTCACTCCTTGCTGGGACGAACCGCCATCATGGCACCCTCTCACTGGCCACTGCAGCACCCCATCCAGGTATTCCTGCTCCCGCATCCTTCCTCCTCCCTTCTGAACCCCAAACACCGAAGTCTGACATTCCTTGCTAGCACTGACGACATTCTCTCAGCCAGCCTCCCCTCAACCATTCCTCTGCTCACACTCTGGCGGACCCCCGTGTGCCCGGCCAGGGCTGTAGAGGCTCTCCTGTTGCCCTCACTTCTCACTCCTCACATTTCTCGCAGTTGTCTCACCGATGGGTTGTGTGTGTATCAAGGTCAGTCAGGTGTGCCACCACAGTGTTCCTGCCACTTCCACTTGTGCTTGTGTAATTAATCAAAAGAGGTGAAGTGATAAATCCAAGAGCAGAAAAAAGTTGAATGCTTTGGATGCACTCAAATTTTCAAAGTGGAATTAAGTGTGGAAAAAACAGTCAAGGACTGCGGAAAACATAAAAATCTCTAAAAATTCTGCTCTTAGATTTGTTCCAAAAGCTGCCACTTTACTATAAAGGAACTGAAACTGTTACCCTAAGGAACAGAACATACATTATCGTGAAAAGGCCTTGTTCCTGAAACTAGCAACCAAGAACCAACCAATGGATGAGCATGTGCTTCTATTTTAAATTTAAATAGATTATTTAAACCGCGCTTGTATGCTTCATTTTTTAATTTTTTGAAGTTTATTTATTTATTTTGAGACAGAGAAAGGTGCGAGTAGGGGAGACGCAGAGAGAGGGAGAGGGAGAGAATCCCGATCCCGACACAGGGCTCAAACCCATGAACCTGTGAGATCATGACGTGAGCTGTAATCGAGTCAGACCTTAACCTCCCGAGCCACGCAGGAGCCTCTGTATGTTTCATTTTTTATGATTCTCTTCTTCAACTGATTTTTCCTTTAGCCATATTCCAGTTATATGAGGTAAGAAGGTAGATATGTACCACAGCAGACGGGTAACAAGCAAATGCCTTCTGAATGTGCCACTTGAATGAGTACTGCCAATAATCCATCGCCAAGTATCACCACTAAGCATCTAATTACCACCTCAAATTAAATGTGGTCCAAAAGGTTTATCAATGGTTTTCTACAACCTTATCCTGAACCAATTTCTCTGTAACCTAGTGGCCACCTCAGTATTACCAACCTCCCAGCAACCTCATCCAAAAACATATAATATGAACCATATGTGTACCTTTAAATATTTTGGTAGCCATGTTTTTAGAAAGTAAAAAACAGGTGAAATTAATTTTAATACATTTTGTTTAACCCAATGCCCCCAAATATTATCATCTCAACCGGCAACCGATTTAGAATGTATCAATGAGGGGCACCTGTTAAAAGCCTGACTTCGACCCAGGTCATGATCTCACAGGTCGTGGGTTCAAGCCCCGCCTTGGGCTCTGTAGCTGACAGCTCAGCGCCCGGAGCCCGCTTTGGATTCTGTGTCTGCCTCTCTCTCTGCCCCTCCCCCACTCATGCTCTGTCTCTCTCTCTCTCTCCCTCAAAAATAAATGATCATTAAAAAAATTTTCTTAAAGAATGTATTAACGAACTACTCTTCCATACTAAGTCTTCAAAATCAGTTTTGTAACTTACATCACCGGACATCAGTGCAATTCAGCCTAGCCATGTTGAAAGTGCTCAATAGGCACCTGTGGCTAGACAGCTGTATTGGACAGCTGACAAATCTTGCCGTTCTTATATTCCTATCTTCTAAAATTATTCTTTGTGATTTATCTTCACAGTTAATGCCATGGTCCAAGCACTGGTTATTTCTTTGCCTGGACTATGGCAACATCCTCTCCTGGAGGTGACTCTTCTCCATCACTGGTTAATCAGAGTTTTCAATCTTACTTCTTAAACCTCCTTCATCATTCACCCTGATTCATCATTCACACTATCCACCATCCTGTCACATCCATCACTCGGCGGATCAAAACCAAGCTGCCAACCCCTTAGTGAAAATAAAAGGAAACCTTGTTTAGAGTGGAGTCAGGAGGCCAGCAGAGGGAGCTCTCAGCCCTACCACTCCTGGTGAGTTTCAGGCCCAACAGGAAGAGACACTAGATACCACTTCATTACCCCAGCCAAAGAAAGGAAGGTTTCCTCCTTCCATGGCAACAGCCCAGCCAATAAGAGACAGTTACAATTCAGGCAATGAAAAGCCACTATACTTCCAGCTCCCAGTCTACTCCAATGAACTTTCAGTTTCTAACGGTCTCTCCCAACCCCTCCCCTTTTTGCTCTATAAAAGAGTGTTCCCCTCCTTACTTCTCCAGTCTCACCTATGGCTTTGCCCCATGTTGGTTGTCCTGGGCTAAAATTCTTAGCTGTTCCTGAATGAACCCATCTTTTGCTGGTGAAATGACTGGCAGTTTTATTTTTAAGTTTTATTTAACATCTTCGGAGAATTTTATTGGGGAGCCCTAGGAAATCTTACTTCTTGTGTCTCTTGCTGCTTCTTTCACTATTTCATTTACTCTCCCAACCTCATTTTGAATTCCTGCACCACCGTCCCCCAAACTACAACCATAGTGATATCTACACCAGCCTTACCTCCCACGCTGTCGTCCCTCCTCTCGAGGCCAGCCCCATCCCTTACCTCCTATTCCCATCCTCCTCTTCTCCACCAGGCGATCCTCCTCGCCTATACTTTCAGGTCCTCTTTCTCCCCTTGCAATTCCTCTTTGCACCATTCTCTCCTATGCTCTTAAAAAACAAAACAAAACAAAACAAAACAAACAAACAAAAAAAACCCCCTACATTCTGACTTGAGTTCACTTTCCCTAGCTAGCACCCAAATACCTCAACTTTGTCACATCTCATTCACTCTTCCACTCAACATCTACTCTGTAGATTTTATGCATCTAATCAGACTCAACACCAGGGGGCCTGGGTGGCTCAGTTGGTTAGGCCTACAACTTCGGCTAAGGTCACAATCTCACGTTCTGTGAGTTCAAGCCCCACATCAGGCTCTGCACCGTTCGTGCAGAGCCTACTTGGGATTTTCTCTCTCCCCCTCTCTCTCTGCCCCTGTCCTGCTTGGTCTCTCATTCTCTCTCAAAATGAATAAATAAACTTAAAACACAAAAAAGAATCAACGTTCATTGACCTTTCCTGGGCTTCCTCGGGGTCCCACACTCAGCTTAGTGTTCTTCCCTCCCTTGACATGCTCTGGGTGGCCTCTTCCATGCCCGTGGTTTTGGTTATCACCTCCCTGCTCCCGCGATCTAAAGCCTCATCTCCATTCCGTCCCATTTTAGAGATAGAGATGGCCTTTTGTGTGTTTGCCTCCACGGCCTAACACAGCAGGATCCACAGTTATAGGGGCTCAATATGTTTGCATGTGAATGAATGAATTAGTGAATCTGCTACCAACTCCTGCTAACCATGGTACTCAGACTTCTCCCCAGGTTTGTAATGTTCTGCTTACTCAGTAAGCTCCTGGATTCCCACATTCTCCTCCAGGAACCCTTCCTCAGCATGACACAACTACGACAGCCTTCTCTTCACTCAGCAACCACGTCCACCAAGTTGCTTGCGTGTAATGTGAGTCATTTGCCAATTTTCTCATATTATCTGTGTACTTGTTCAGTGTAGTTTCTATTTCTGTTTACATTATTATTGTCCGTGTTATACTTTTAAGTCTACCACGCCATAAGTTCAATATTCAGAAGCGAAAAGTGGGTTTTCTATTATGTTTTTACCTTTGGAAACCAAACTGCTGAAATGAAAATCAGATTGCCGATTTTCACTGCCAAAGAATGATTGGCTTTCCCTTCCGCTGCTGGAGGCTGACCAATGCAAAGAATGCATAACAATTTTACGATGTAGGATGCTAACAACTTAATGGGGCTCAGGAATGTTAAGGATTACATAGTATACGGACAAGTACCGGAATGTTTTTGTTATCAATAACAACCATGACTTATCTATTGCCTTATTTTTCAATCCATAATATTTCTTGTACCTTTTAAATTTGAGTGTCCAAAAATGAAAGCTATTCACCTCTGTGTCGTGCAACTTACAAGACATCGGGGTGATGTCACTTATTTAGTGAAAGCTGCTCACTTCTTTACAAGACTACAAAATTAGCAATGCATGTAAACACATTTTGTGCCCACACATGTTTTAAAGTATCTCCTGCCTTCGCCAACACTTTGGAAGCCTCCCTGCTACTAGATGGACTGACCAAAGTGCTAATTAGGTCAAAATTAATGAGGTTAATCATATACACAGAGAACAAAACAAACAAACCTCTTACTCATTGTCAGGACTATACCCTTAATTTCAGAAAAGCTTTGTGCATGACAGCAAACCCAACTCCACTGAAAGTTTAAGTCAGATGGCTGTAGGTGGGTGAGTGGTCAGTCACATTGTTGCTGGCAAAAAAGAAAAAAAAAAACATACACAGCACATTCATCAAGTGGATACTCAAACAATGTTCACCAATAGCTATGACTTTAATATAGTACCATACATAATTTTTGCTGTTAGAAACCTCAGTGTTGTCTGATTAGTCCTCGAAGTTAAATCAGGATTCTCCTGCAACCCAAACACAAAAGAACCTTCCACTGGCCCTTTTGTTGAAAAATTAATCTGTATGTGGAGTCTTGGTCCAAGCTTGGTTTGCTCTCCACTTGGTTGCACGATTTACTCCAGGGGCCTGCATCCTGAGATATGTAATTTGGGGGAGGGCAGATCATTCTACCAGGTAGATGAGAGGCCAGGAGGTATGGAATGGTCACTGCCCAGCAGAGTCCTATAGGGGGCTGAGCCTAGGTCTTGGGGCCAGGTTTGCCTTCTTGTGAGTGACTTCATGGGTTGTCTTTGTCCGGGGGAATCTGTGGTCAGAAGAATAGAGTTTAGGTGAGAACTTAAGTCACATTTGTGTAAGAGAAGAATGAGGAGTTAGGGGTGGAGAGAGAATAGTGAAATAGCAAAGAAAAAGGAGGAAGAGGAGATGAGGGGGAGGAGGAGAGAAAAAGAAGAGAAGGGAAGAAAAAGCAAAAGTAAGGCAGTTGAAAATCCAGTACTATGTCTATTCAAGGGTCTTAGAAATTTTATAAACTTCATCTTCCTTAGTGTGAAATGTGTAGAAAATTTACCTTCCTTATGGATGATTAGTCCTAAATCAAACCGAAGAATCTCTATATCTTATTCAAGATACACAGCAGCATAACAAAAACAAAAAAAAAGCATGACATTTATAAAGCATTTCAGTGTTCACAAAGTGTTTCTCCTGCATTTTCCAACTTTATTCTCAAACTTTTTTCATTTTATTATCCACTTTTTACAGATAAGCCACCCGAATTCATGGAGGATAAATTCAAAAGCAAAGATATGTGAAATCAAAGAGAAATATTATTAACTCAAAGATGTATTTTAGAACTACCCCTTCATTTAATTTTTTGGACTTGAGCTCATTCTACTCTAGAAAAATGTACTATAAATCTAAAGTCTTAGCGTGTTACTAGGAGCCAAGAACAAATTGAATTTCTGTGTCTTCCTCCCCTCTGTGAAAAAATTATTATGTCTGTGCTTTTACCAATGATAAAATGTGGTGTTCATCAGACTTCAACTAAAATTATATACTCTGCTATTTAAAAACAAGATATCAAAAATGGAATTAAAAAGATAATACAATAACTTGCTTATAAAATATAACAGACCCTAGTAGCTAAGGGAATGCATTGCTTTATTGCCCTTAAATTTTCCACTAATATAATACATAGAAAAAAGTCAGAAGTGCATCTTCTCTTATATACCCATGTTTGAGAATGAAATTACCAAAATGAAAATCAAATGTCATGCTCTCGTGAGACAAATGTCACAAAGGATGATTGATTTTCTCTTTAGCTATAAGATGTTGGCCATCTTATACATTTTAAACTCTTATAAATTAATAAATCTTGTAAATAAATAGGGTCTTTAATTAGGGAGTAAGTTAAATTGCTTCAGGAATCTATAATGGTAACTCTAAACTAAACATTACACAGGTGCACACAACACTAACCTTTCATCATAATCAATAATCATATCTACTTGGATCTTTAATACTCTCGTCAAAGTATTGATCCCCACTTCCCCTCCCTGTCGTAGACTCGTTCTTTCTTGTCCAGCAAGAAAGTGGGATGCAGGGGGGCGCCTGGGTGGCTCAGTCGGTTAAGCGTCCGACTTCAGCTCAGGTCACGATCTCACGTCCGTGAGTTCGAGCCCCGCGTCGGCTCTGGGCTGATGGCTCAGAGCCTGGAGCCTGCTTCCGATTCTGTGTCTCCCTCTCTCTCTGCTCCTCCCTGGTTCATGCTCTGTCTCTCTCTGTCTCAAAAATAAATAAACGTTAAAAAAAAAAAAATTAAAAAAAAAAAAAAAGAAAAGAAAAGAAAGTGGGATGCAGGATTAAAATGCGAGAAATGGCTAATGTCCAGGAGAAGACAAGAGCCCCGATGAAGGGTTCTTGCTCCATTTTTATTAGGATCAGAGGGCTTACAAAAATGGTGATGGACGTGCACAAAGAGGCAATGAAACTGTGAACATTAACCCATGGGCATGAGGGAAAGGGGGTTTTGAAAATATGCGGTGCTAGAGGTTTGGGTTAATACAAAACAAAATCCTGGCTCCGGTTGGAAGGTTGTTTACGGCAGACTGAGGCACTACCTCTGTCTACCTAAACTGGTCTAGGGGACAAAAAAGACAGAGCATGCAACCTCAGGGTCAACAAGGCACCTTTCTTTTGTTAATTAGCTCTTCTCTGGACAACTTCACCCCGCAGAGGTCTTACAGCTCTATTTACCTGTCTACCTAATTCGGTCCTTCCTTCCTGTTAAAGCCACGTATTGTACTAAATTGGGGGCGTTCCTGCCCTGAATACCTAATCTTGTTTACCTCATATACCTTTGTCCTATACTGGGGTCTTTGCCCTGCCCTATCTATACTGGGGCCTTTGCCCCACCCTCTTTATACCCATTTGCCTAATCTCGTTTACCCAAACTTGGGTGAGAACATACTATGGCTTTCTAATTCTTTATGCCTTGTTAACACATCAGGGAATTCCTAAGCCTATTCCCCACACTTCCCTACACACACATACAACCCCTATTTCTCCATGGGTATTTCATCTCAGAAATGGCCTCATTTTCTATTTGTTCAATAAAATTCCAATTGACAGCCTTGATCTTCCTTTTTTCCCCATGCCCCACATCAGCACTTTCCATCAATTCTACCATATATATATATACACACATATATGTATGTAATATGTATATATATATATATATATATATATATATTCCACCCTTTCTTTTTTTTAATTTTTTTTTAATGTTTGTTTATTTTTGAGAGAGTGAGAGAGACAGAATGCTAGCAGGGGAGGGGCAGAGAGAGAGGGAGACACAGAATCCAAAGCAGGCTCCAGGCTCTGAGCCATCAGCACAGAGCCAGAAGTGGGGCTCGAACCCATGAACCATGAGATCATGATCTGAGCCACAGTTGGATGCTCAACTGACTGAGCCACCCAGGTGCCCCTATATTCCACCACTTCTTGCCATAACCACTGCCATTACCCTAATCTCGGCCTCCATCTTTTCTCACATCAACAATTGTGATCGCCTCCTAACTCATCTCCCTGCTTCTACACCCGTCCACCCTGAATTTATTATTCCCACTGCAGCCCGTTTTCAAAATATAAAGCAGATTATATCACTCCCCTGCTGAAAATTTCCGGGAACTTTCTAATGTACTTGGAATAAATTCCCAACTTCTTGCCTTGCCTGCCTCTCCCATCCCATCAATAACCACTCTCTTGGGATCCCTAAATGCAGTGGGGACTCCCAGGTACTATCTATCATATCTTCCTGTTCATTTCCTTCAACACACTTATCACAAAATGCCGTTTCTTTACTTGTGTTGCTTTTTTTTTTTTCCTATAAAAGATGAGCACCTTGAGGGTAGGTTCTTGACACTAGAGTCTAACTTACAGAAGAGATTCCATAAATATTTGTTGAAAATAATGAGACATATGTCCTGACATTTTAACTCAAGTCCACAAGAACTTTATCCCTTTTAAACTTTAAAGACTTTAAGGAAATAACCAATCCGCATCTAAAAGAAGAATATTATCCCTAATAGACTTAATATCTACAATCTTTTTTTCTTAAGTTTATTTATTTATTTTGAGAGAGAGAGAGAGAGAGAGAGAGAGCATGAGCAGGGGAGGGGGAGAGAGAGAGAGAGAGAGAGAGAGAGTCCCAAGATGGTTCCTCACTGACAGTGTGGAACCCGATGTGGGGCTCGAACTCACGAACCTCAAGATCACTACCTGGTCTGAAACCAAAAGCCGGAAGCTTAACCGACTGAGCCACCAAGGCGCCCCACTATCTACAATCTTTGAACGAGACACTGTCCTAATTATTGGCTTTAACTTTCTACCCCTATGTCATATTTTACAAATAAGGAGACTGAAGTTGAGAGATGTTAAATAATTAGTACAAGTTTATATAAACAGGAAGTGATGAAGTCAGGCTGATGGAGAAACTGCATCATTTTCATGGTATGGGCTTTCCATTCAGTCAGTCAGTCAGTCAGTCAACAAACTTATTTAGAACCCACCATATGCCAGGTACTTGGTAGTTACTTGGTGGGATGTGGTCAGTGAGGAATGTAAATGGATTAACATATAGTCCCTGACAGGGAAGAGCTCAGAGCTCACTCTCCAGTGTAGAGACTTATATAAGACTGCCTTGTCCAGTGATAAACATGTTCTCTGGCTAGAACAAATCACCATGCATAGGAGAGTTTATTTCAATTAGGATGTAGCAGAATTGAAATCTTGGAAAAACACCTCCTGTTATGATGTGACTTGTTGAATATTTTAAACACTTTGAAAACAATATACAATATAAAGTCCAATAACTAATTAATTCAGATTCAGAACACACTACACCCCAGCGGCTTGGGAACCGACTTGTGGCAGGGAGTGTTACCAAACACATTGAGTCATTAAGTCTTCTTAGTTGGGTGAAACAATTAGGTTCAGCTGCCACATCGCTCAAAATTGCTTCATGAAGGATTCTTTCAAGATTTAGTGTGCTATTTATTGTCTTGTTCCTTGCCTCAGCGAATTAATATGCTGATTCGTTGATTCGGCTTAAATTTTATTTCATACTTGCAGAATACCCCAACAGCGCAACTAAAGCCCCGTCTTTAATCTAGTTTTATCTCTTCCTAGGAAGTAGTTGCTTATCTCCTTATTGTCTTCAGGCTGCCTCCCAACATCTCTGTCTTTCAACATCCACTTAATTGACCCGCCCCTGGATGTCTATGACCAATCCACACTAGGCTAGACAGCCAACTGGGGCCGAAATAACACCACCACATAGAGAAGGGGCTGAAATGGTACCTTGAGCTGATGGGATTATGTAGGAGAGGAAACAGAGGGCAAGAGAGAATGAGTCACAGGTACTCCGCTGGAAAATAAACCACAGGGCCCCTTGGCCATTCTTCTACCTTGGCTTGTCTCATGTATACGCCTCAGAGCAGGGCAAGCTCCCTTGTTTGAAATGCTTCTGGAACAAACTCCAAGTCACATCACGAGCTAGTGTTATTCTGCAACTTCTTTTCCCATTGCTCCCAATGCTTCCATCCATCTCTTAGTATGTGGCATATTCCTGGTCTGACCAGGTCTTAATGCATGTTGTTCACTGTAGTGTGATTATTCTTCCCCTTCTGTCCCCACTCCATTTCTGGGTAACTTCTGTTGTTACAGGTCTCAGAGATCTTATGGGGGAACCTTCCCTAACAGCCTCCATCAGGTGTGAAAGATCCCATGGCTATGTGATCCCAAAGTTCCTTGTGTCTCTCTCCCTTCTCAGAGCTTTTTACTAATTACTTATTTAATTGACCAAAATCTCCTTTATACTATAAATTTTGTGAAGGCAAGAATCATGTCTCTCATGCCTTCTAGTGTCTTCTACTGCCTATCATAGTTTGATACAAAACTAAAACTAAGCAAATATTTATTGACTGCATGAATATATAAATTCTTACAGAGATCAAGCAATGCTCCTCAGTTGACACTGGATACTCCACCATTCAAAAATAACTTGCTCAAAATCTACATCCATTAAACTGCAACTGCTTCCATATAGCTACGGGAAACAGCCCATGGTTATGGATGTATGCAGATCTGAGAGAAGTATTGTCCTGAGCTTGAGGAAGAACCATCACCACTGCCTATTTCTGCCAGTTCACATGGAACCTGGAATATAACTCTACTGACTCTGAAGTCCTGAGCAGCTGAACTAGTCAGGACTTGCTTTGTTACAACTTAAAATAAACTGAATTCAAAATGGCATAAGCAGGGGCACCTGGGTGACTCAGTTAGTTAAGCATCTGACTTTGGCTCAAGCCATGATCTCACAGATCATGGGTTCGAGCCCCGCATAGGGCTCTCTGCTGTCAGCGCGAAGCCTGGCCTGCTTCAGATCCTCTCTCTGCCCCTCCCCCAGTCTCTCTCTCTCTCTCTCTCTCTCTCTCTCTCTCTCTCTTTCTCTCTCTCTCTCTCAAAAAAAAACAATTTTTTTAATAGCATAAGTAAATAGGAAGTAATATAGGAAGGAAGGACAGAGGGAGGTGGGGAGGGAGGGAAGAAGGAAGGAAACTAATTCACAAAATGGAGCTGGCCTCTTTCCCAACTTCTTCCAAGGACTCCACCAACCCCAGGAATCTCCATCTAGCTATCCATCCACCTATACGTCCCTTTCTTGCCTCAACCTTCTGTGCTAGCTTCATTCTCTCCAGGGAGAAGGACTTCTACAGGGAGTTCTTCAGGCACTTTCAGCACTCTCTGTCAATGCCCATACATAAATTCCCTAAGAAAGATTATGGATCCGTCGGCAGACTTGGGTCAGGTGCCTATTCTCAGGCCAATCCCTGGAGATAAGAAAATGGGGCATTATGGTAGGTTACACCTACAATTTTTTTTTATCTAAAATCCTGGAACAAGGAAAATCTCTATAAAGACTAGAAATACAGGTAAAGATTCATTATCATCAAAAACATATCCAATCTGTAATAAAAATTAAATAATATTATCTGTGTTTTCAGGTTTTATATAAGACTTCATAGACTAGAAACTAGAGTTTTGCCTTTAAATAATGTTCATTATCTAAAAAGAGGTCAAGATTTTGTGTGTGTGGCTTTTTTCTAGCTTGATCTTTGTTTCTGGAAGACAAGCACTTTCCCCAACCATCCCTCAGCCAGAAATGGATGGAAGTCATCACCAAGTTCCCAGTCTGGGACTTTTCAGGCTATAAACAATTAAAGCTGTGGAGCCGACATGTGGCCATATTAGAAAGGAATATTTTTTAATGGTTAAGTCTCAGAACAGTGAAGTCTCAGAGTATTTTGTTGTCTTGTGATCTGTCCTCACTCCACTGAATTAGTACTTTAGAAAACCATTCTTACTCAATCCTCACAGTCTGGTGTAAGAAATTCTTTCTAATATGTAAGCTTAGTGTAGTAGGTAAGCGATGGCTATAGACTGCTCTTGGATTAAATGGTAAAAATAAACCGGGGTAGCATGAACAAGACTTAAGAAGATCATTTGCTTTGGTAAACTAAATGGTCTGGGGGCATAGCCACCTGGACAATCTAGTTCCAGAGTTGTTTTATGCTTTCAATCCAGCATCAACACTCCTCACAGCAGGAACATCACTTCATTTATGAGGTGCAAAAAAAAAAAAAAAAAAACATGATTCATTTGGACTAAAATAAGAAAAACTGATAAAATGGATGATAAATATGATTTTCATGTAAAACTTCCATCAAGTTGAAAACTTGATTTTTTAAAGTTTTTGTGCATGAGCGTTCCCTTTTCTCCATATCCTTGCTAATACTTGTTATCTCTTGTCTTTGTAATAACAGCCATTCTGACATAAGTGAGATGATATCTCATTGTGGTTTTGATTTACATTTCCCTGATGGTGAGTGATGCTGAGCATCTTTCCATGTGCCTGTTGGCCATCTATATGTCTTCTTTGGTAAGATGTCTATTCAGGTCCTCTGCCCATTTTTTAATGGGATTATTTGGTTTTTTCGTGTTGAGTTGTATGAATTCTCTATATATTTTGAGTGTTAACCCCCTATTAGATATATCATTTGTGACTATCTTCTCCCATTCACTAGGTTGCCTTTTCATTTTGTTGATGGTTTCCTTTGTTATGCAAAAGCTTTTTAGTTTGCTATAGTCTCATTTGCTTATTTTTGCTTTTTTTCCTTTGCTGGGGGAGACACATCCAGAAAAAAAGTTGCTTCACAGTTGAATTCTACCAAACATTTAAAGGAGAGTTAATACCTATATGTCTCAAACTCTTCCAAAAAAACTAAAGAGAAGGGAAAGCTAACAAACACATTTTACACGGCCAGAATTACCCTGATACCAAAACCAGCAAAAATGAAACAAAAAAAGAAAATTACAGGTCAATATACCTGATTAATATAGATGAGACAATCCTCAACAAAATATTAGCAAACTGAATCCAACCATATATTAAAAGGATTACATACCACAATCAAGTGGGATTTATCTCAGGGATGCAAGGATGGTTCAACATCGGCAAATCAATCAACATAATACATCACATTAACAAAATAAAAGATAAAATAATATAACCATCTCAATAGACGCAGATAAAGCACTTGAAAAAATTCAACATTCATTCATGATGAAAATTCCCAACAAAGTGAGTATAGAGGGGATATACCTCAACATAATAAAGGTCATATATTAACATCATACTCAACTTTGAAACTTACAAGACACCAATGAAAAAAACTGAAAAAGACACAAATAAATGGAAAGATATTCTGCGCTCATGGATTGGAAGAATTAACATTGTTAAAATGTCCATATTACCTAAGTCAATCTACAGATTCCTTATAATATCTATTGAAATTTCAACAGCATACTTCACAGAACTAGAACAAATCTGAAATTTTCACAGAACTACAAAAGATCCTGAGTAGCCAAACCAATCTTGAGAAAGAAGAAGAAAGCTAAAGGCATCGCTCTTCCTGATTTCAAACTATACTACAAAGCTATAGTAATCAATACAGTCTGGTATTGATATAAAAACAGACACACAGATCAATGGAACAGAATTTGAGAGCCCAGAAACAAATTTATAGATACAAAGAACAGACTAGTGGCTTCCAAAAGCGGAAGGGGGTCAACAGTATGGTGCTGGATGGTAATGAAGTTTGTGGGGGTGATCACTTTGTAGTGCATACAGATGTCAAATCATAAATCTGTACATCTGAAATTTCTATATTAAAAACAACAACAAAATGGACTTTATATTTCTGAGATAAATCCCATCTGATAATGTATAATCCTTTTTGTATCATCCTAGATTTGGTTTGCTAGTATTTTCTTATGACTTTGTGCATATATACTCAAAAGGGATAGTGCTCTGTAGTTTCTCCTTATTGTGATGTTGTTAATCTGGTTTTGGTATCTAGGTAATACTGGTCTCACAGAATGCATGTGAACTGAGTTTTAAACACTGCTGTTCTCTCTCTCTCTCTCTCTCTCTCTCTCTCTTTCAATTTATCTATCAGGTCACTGCCAAGTGTTTTCACTTTCTTGGAAAGTCTATACACCTATAGGTATAAAGACTTGGGTCAACAATGATTGATTAAACATTCATCCACTTAATAAATATTTATAATGAAATCATTTTTTAAGAAGCATTTGTCAGCGTATTCTGGTTTCAGTCCAAAATAGCTGTATTTTAATTTTATTTAGCATTCTTAGAACACCAAACACTGTGTAGGAACTGGGATGGCTACTGTGGATAAGATCATCGCTATGACAATCCCTGAGTCTCCTGGGAGATACAGACCAGCACATATCCAGTGTGCTAAGTTCTACGATAGAAGTCAATAGTCAACAGTGTTATGGGAGTACTTCAGAGGAGTACCCATGTCTGACCAGAAGAGAAGAGGTTAGGGGCGCCTGGGTGGCTCAGTCGGTTAAGCATCCAACTTCGGCTCAGGTCATGATCTCACGGTCCGTGGGTTCGAGCCCCGCGTCGGGCTCTGTGCTGACAGCTCGGAGCCTGGAGCCTGTTTCGGATTCTGTGTCTCCCTCTCTCTCTGCCCCTCCCCCATTCATGCTCTGTCTCTCTCTGTGTCAAAAATAAATAAACATTAAAAAATAAAAAATTAAAAAAATAAATAAAAAAGAAGAGAAGAGGTTAGAAAATGATCACCAGAAGGGAGTAGAAATTGAACAGAAGAGGCTAGGGTATCTCTGGATACTGAGGAGGCCATGGATCAAGTGGGCATGAGGCTGAGAACAGACAGACTCTAAGGTTACCTGCTGAACCGTGGATCCTAAACCTTTTTCCAGAATTGATTCCCAGAATGAATCTGGGCATTAGGATATATTTCTCCCGAGACAGAGATTGAAACTGAACCCAACCTATAGAAAAAGACAAAGGCTGAAAAGACTCTCTTGCTGCCTGATTATCTAAAATGGTTCCACAATCATATTTGCAAATTCTTTCCCCCCTCAGGAACTTGGAAATTTCAAAGTGCATTTAAAGCTATTAGGCACTTGATTAAATATCTCCTCCTCTCTCCTGGGATTCAGTTCTCAATCTTAGCAGGGCAATCTCGCTTCTTTTCCCAACGACAGATCATTTTCCCTTGGTAAGGAAGTGTAAGGGCTGAGTAGCTCCAACTGCTACTCTGTATGCTAACAGTGCATCACCTACTCGTGAGCAGTAACCAATGCCCTATTCTTGCTTCTTACTCTCTACTTCTATTACTAGCAGATGAATTATTTTATAGCAAAGAAAGCTCACTGAATCTCCATGGGCTACAAGAAGGTGCATTCAAATCTGCCAAAAGGTTAAACAAAATTTAAAATTTTCTTTATAAGGTGGACACAATCTTTTGTCAAATTCGATAGACACGCGTGCCCTCTACACGTACCAAGCAGCATACTCCATAAGAATCTATGTTACTGAAGTCAAACTCTAAGCTGCCAGAACATTAAAGTGCAGCAGACTTCAACTGACCCAGGAAGCCCCGATGCAGAGTTTCTTTCACCTTTGGCGTGTACTTCAATGGACATCCCCCTTTGCCCTCTGCTCTCCCCAGCATTTGCTGTTATTTACTTAAGACTTTCTCAATTGATTGTTAAAATGGCAGCACAGTTGCCAAATCCTACATTAAGGTGCTGTTGTGTGCTCTCCTCTTTTTTTAATCGATCGACATTTCTTGAACTCCTATAACATAGGAGGCATCCATCACATCAGATGTGCAAAGGATATGGAGGAAAATACAGAGAATAGGAAAATCCCAGCCTGCCCTGCAGGCAGCTTAGCCGCTCATGACCTGCATGCCTTTGATCATATTAATAACCCTCGCTGCGCCTCTGTTTCAGGCTGAGAGATTAGCATGAGCAAAGGTACAATAGTACATAGTGCAAAATAGGTAACTTTGGCTAAAAAGAGGTAGCAGCACATAGTAGCCTGTGCTAAGGAGTGATAGAGACGAGTGTTACAGAACCCACCATGGGGAGAGTGGGGAGAGGTTGCAGTCACCTGAAGCGGGAATAAGACCTTATAGGAGTAAGAAGGAGGGGGCAGTGGAGGGAGGCTTGAGCCGGGTCCTTAAAAGTAGGGAAAGGTACGGAGTTTTTAACAGAACGAATAGCTAACGTTTATTGCCCACAGCAACACATACATACTCCACATGGAGGATCTTACTTAATCCTCACAAAACTCCTATGAATTACTATTATCCTCATTTTATACGTGAGGAAATGGGTTTAGAGGAAGAGGAGGGGAAAAGGCTTTCCAGGAAGTGAAATGACTTATCGGGAGCAAAGGAATGAGACCTGCTATGAGGGCATCTGCGGCTTTGTCTCTCCTGTTCCTGTCCCTGCAGTGCTGGTTTCAGTCCATGAGCAAGCAGCTCCTGTGTTTACTTGTCCCGTTATCCTCTTCTCTGCCACCAGCCCTTTCCTTTCCATACACAGCAAGCCTGCGTCTGTCCCCGGAGTTTTGCTTATTCTCCTAGTAGGCTTAAGGTAATTTCAGTTAGTGCATTTTAGCCTCCCACATCCCCTTGCTTTTGACATGTGGACTTCAGCAGTACTCTAAAGACATTTCAAATGGTCCTCTAGTGATTTTATGTAAGAATGTCAGCATTTGCCAGTACCCTGCCATTCATGTGACCAATGGCGTGCCACTCTTCCGAACATTGGCAGAGATGCTAGTCTTTTAGAATGGATTGGGAGTTAAATCCTCAGAGATGAACATACAACCCTCTGCCCCCTTGCTCACGAATGGTTTTGGGTCTTTCTCCAGCTGGGGGGATATGGGACTTGAACATGGATTTAACAGCCCTAGGCTTTACGTAAGAGCATAAGAAATGGGAGATGTGGGACAGGGGAGGTCTCGTGACACACTGCAAACCCAGGCTTTTTTAAAGGTCTAAATGTCTTTAGCCAGGATATGTAGAAGAGTGAGATACTAGTTCACTGGGACAACACAGATGTAACTCTAACATTCATTTTAGCTACAATATTAACCTTAAGCTTTCAAATTACTTCATTACCACTATCTTTACTTTTGGTAAAATCCAAAATAGATAACCCGAAACAGAATATTTTGCTATTTTCTAGAGTAGGAGAGCTATGTATTTTATTTGTACTCTAGTCTTCTTACTTGTTTCATTTTTGTCTGTCAAGTGTAATAGAGAAGATAGTTTAATCCAGGGAATTTTAAGAGGTCTGGCCAGTAAATCATATTAAAATGTATTTGTACTAACGTGTTGTGTGAGCCTTGCTTTCTGGGTAGCTACTGGTTTAGAACTTTCTTCTCAAAAGCCTATACATAATGACAAGGGGAAATTTTGGAGACCCATCCCCTGAGATTTTTATAGAAGATGCAAGTCTCCAGTGTAGTGAGCGTAGTAGCCACAAGCACGGCTTCTGAAGTCAAAAGGCTAGCCCTGTGATCTTGAGTCACTTAACCTCTCAGACAATGCCCTCACAGAGAGGCGGAGAGAATGGCATTTGCCTCAGAGACTTAAATGAAATCATACATTAAAAGCTCATGGCAGAAGTCAGGGTATACATTAAGTGCTCAGTAAGTTAACTAGTATGAAAAGAATGAATGAGGTGAACCAAGGTGTTTAGCACCATTTCCAACAGTAGATGTCACCCTCCTCCCAAGTACTGAGTCAAAACGTCTGTGCATTCCATGAACATTAGAGAACAGAGGGTAGAGAATAAAATTTCCTACAGATAGCTTATAATTAAACAGCACGATTTTAAGTACAGCCCCCAAATCGCTGTTTGAGAATTAAGAGCTAACATTTTAAACCACGCCCACACAGGAAGGGAAAGGGATAGAAAGAATGAAAAGGGTCATATGGTCTAGGTACAAATTAGAAAACATGGTCTAGCAGAATAGTCTCAGTTCAACTTTCTGAATCCTTATTTGAATCTCTTTATGTTTGCAAAAGAAGGAAAAGAAACTTACCCGAAAATGGCTCCATATTATAACAATTTGGCAGAATTATCAATTCTTTGAGTTGAAATCTAGGTATGAGATTAAATCAGCTCTAAAAAGTTTAGTTCTATTCTTCCATCTGCACAGAAAACATACACCTCAAAACAGAGAAAAGAGCTGTCTCAATATCCTCCATCTTATTAGCTCAATGGAATTGCCTGCAATCATAGCCTTATAAATACATGTTGAAACTGCCAAAGAAGTTCAGCAAATGAAGCACTTAAAAAAGTAGAATTATTCCTTTTATTACAAAACTTAATAATTTAACGATTTCTGTACTTTTCTTTAGAAGAATAAAAAAAATGACAGCTGATACTCAAAACCGGAAACCAGATAATCAGACAAAAAACATCACATTTATTTCAACAGTTCAAAGTGCAAATACAGCAAGTCAGTCCACAATGTTTCAAGATACAGTTTTAAGTATAATGAAAACTTGATCTACAAAAATGAAAGGGTAAACAGCAGAAATAAAGCTCATTTTTTTTTAAAAATTCAAGTAACCCAAAAACCCTTAGACTAAAATATTCCACTTATGACGATTCAGAAATGCCTTCATTTACGGATACCAGTAGTATTTTGCAATCCAAAAGGACTTCTCAAAGAAAGAGAATCACCCAAAACCAGTCAGCTTAGGACAAGAGTGGAGGTTCTTGGTGCAGGCTCTTCCTGATTTGGTGGCCTCACTCACACTGTCAATTGATGTGGTCCAACCCATGATACTTTGAGGTTTAGGCAAATTCTAAAAAATGTGTGAAGTTCAATATGAGGCCAACACCCTGCTAAGAGTTTTTGAAACGGCCCCCATAGATTTAAAAGATTTTATAGACCGATTTTCACTTCAGGACTATGGTGTTATTGGGGGAAAGACATAGATTAATACTTCTTCCATTACTTCGCACCTTTCCGTAAGGTTAGCAACGTGGCCTTTGAAACTTCCTTGTGACAGTCGTCCTTCAGTATCTATTTACTTATTTCCACACATACAGAACTTTATTTATATAGAGTAGAAAAAGTTCCCACTAGGAAGATAATTAAAGGTTGTTAATGTTCCTTGTATCACCTGGCAGCCAAGACACATTTATTTCTGCTCCGCAGAAGCAATGTTAGCTACTTGCTTCAATTCAGGAAAGTGTATCTTCAGAAAGGTTTAGATGAGATATTTATTTACTCGGTCTTTTTTCCAACTTTCTTCATCTTTTCATTATAGGCAATAAATTGAGAGTCTGTTCCAAAAATTCTATCCCACCATGTAAATGTTGAAGCATAATTTCCGATGAAGTTCATATGGTGGAAATCATGATGCCGAGAACCAGCATAGAAAGGGATCAGATTTAAAGGGTTGAGAGGAATGTCATAACCACTGAAATAAAAATGATAAAGATTATGAAGGAAATAAACCCACTTCAAATAACTGACATTTTCATTGACAGTCATCTGCCTGTTAACTAATTCGAGTAACATTCCATGTCACCTAAGTCACATTTATTTCCGACATGTTTACAAAGACAAAACCTCACAGAAAAATGGTACATATTCTAGAAACCATTTCAAGAAATTAAAATAAAAACCTTAATAGATCTTTGGAACTTAATTTTATATATCATGGGATCAGAGAGAGGGCTTATAGTAATGAATCTTTAGACACAGCCTTTCAAGAATTATTTTTCTTTTCTGTTTTAGAGGAGCTTTCTCACCACAGTTTGTAATGCCCATAAAAGTATGTGTCCTTTAGGAAAAGTTAAATGAAAGGAGTGACTGGGGACTCCTGGGTGGCTCAGTCAGTTAAGTGTCCAACTTTTGATTTCAGCTCAGGTCACGATCTCACACTTCATGAGATGGAGCCCCGCGTTGGGCTCTGTGCTGACACCACGGAGCCTGCTTGGAATTCTCTCCCTCCCTCTCTCTCAAAAGAAAATAAATAAACAAAAATCCTAAAAAACAAAACATATGTAACAAACAAGGCTAACATGAACCAAGAGGTTACAAGACATATAACCTAACAAAAATGGGCAAACGATATAAAAGGGTTACTCAAAGAAGACAAAACACATCGACTGATGAGCATACACAGACGCACAGCCTCTCAAGTCCCTGAAGAAATGCAGATCACAATACTGAAAACTCTTCAGTTCTCTTAAGGACAAAGAGTAAAGACTGTATCTATCCGGCTTGGAAGGTGTTGTGGGAGGGCAAGCATTCTCGTATATACTCCTCCTGGGGATGTAAATAGGGACCCTTTTGGAAGGCAGTTGGGCAGTATCAATCAAAATTTTATTTCACTTGACCAAGCAATACATGAGTACATTCTAACTGTAAAAATGACAACTGCCAGAGACAGGAATGTAAAAAAAAAAAAAAAAATGTTTATCCAATGATTATGTTCTCATGTTTCCTTTAAATAAAAATAACAAAACTAATGTGTCTTACTAGTCTGCTTAGAAAGATCGGGGCGCCCGGGGGACTCAGTCGGTTAAGCATCCGACTTTGGCTCAGGTCATAATCTCGTGGTTTGTGACTTCGAGCCCCACGTTGGGCTCTGTGCTGACCGCTCGGAGCCTGAAGCCTGCTTCAGATTCTGTGTCTCCCCCTCTCTCTGCCCCTCCCATGCTCATGCTCTGTCTCCGAATAATAAATAAACAGTAAAAAAAATTTAAAAAAAGATAATCTTACGACTGTGAAAACAAAGATATATTTTGATACCTTATACCTGAATAGAAACCATAGCTCACCTATGGACGTCAATAGTTTCCATCAAACGAATGGTCACCCATGCCCAAAGGAAAATGACATGATCACATAAAAGCATGATTCCAATAAAAAATCCAGTTCCAAGAATCAGAGTTTCCAAGGGATGTGCATATTCAGCTTCCATTCCAAATGGAGCCTAAAATAAATAGGTAAGAATTACTTAATGTGTTGTGACTGTTAGTTTTATGTGTCAGCTTAGCTAGGCTACAGTGCCCAACAGTTTGATTGGTCAAATACCAGTCTGGATACTGTTGTGAAAGTACTTTTTTGATGTGACTAACATTTAACTGAGGAGACTTTGAGTAAAGGAGATTACTCTCCATATTGCAAGTGCTCTTTATCCAATCAGTCGAAGACCTTAAAAGCAAAGACTGAGGCTTCTCAAGGAAGAAAGGATTCTTAAGACTGAAACACAGAAACCCTGCTCAAATTTCCAGCCTGTGGTCTGTCCTACGCATTTCAGACTTGCCAGGCCCCACAATCACATGAGCCAATTCCCTAAAATAAATCTGTGTGTATCTCCTATTGATTTTGTTTCTCTGGAGAACCATGACTAATACATAACATTAAATATATTCTAATTTATTTATACATATGGTTTTATAATATTATATTGTTTCTTTATGTAATGACAGTATACCTAGCTGAAGATATATAAACAATAACCGTAATTCTCAATAAAAACATCTTTTTGTGGGGGCCTGGATGGCTTAGTTGGTTGAGTTCAACTCTTGATTTCAGCTCATGATTTCACAGTTCATGAGTTTGAGCCCCGTGTTGGGCTCTGTGCTGACAGTGCGTAACCTGCTTGGGATTCTCTCTCCCTTTCTCTCTGACCCTCCCCTGCTTGCTCATGCGTGCGCGCGCTCTCTCTCTCTCTCTCAAAAATAAAGAAAACTTGAAGCAAACATCTTTTTGTTTCTACTAAACATCAAAAGGTCTAAAGATGTCCCTAATAAAATCTTAATAACTGCCTTTAATGGTGTTAGATAAAAATATTAAACAACTTAAACTCTAATTTTGGTTTATTCAGTTGAATTTGTTCTGCCCAGAAAAGGACACTTGATTTAGCAGACCCTGTCATCAGGATCAATGTGGAACACATTGACATAACCAGTTGGACAAAGGTACATGAAAGCAGTTCTGATCAAATCAGTTTTTGTGGAGGCCAGAATGAGGTGGAACTGTGTTAATCAAACAAGTCAGTAATTGTTTCAGAAGTTTAAAGATGAAAGGTTCATTGTTTTGGGATCCAATTTAAATGACTTTAACATCACTATGGCCTCTATTAATCTGCCACATACCAACTGTGATAGGATAGTGCTCTGGCCCCAAAGATGAGTGACTGAACTATTTCATATAACATTTTTCTTGAAAATTTATAGAACTGGTTGTATGTATGTGCGTGTGTGTGTGTTATGGTCTTAACATGTTCATGCCAAATAAAAAGCAATACAAACATCACTGACAGTTTTTTAAAAGCTTGAAGAAAAACATTTTGCCTCTAATAGAAAACAAAAAAAATTCTAACATACCTGAAACTCATGATGAACTTTATGAATATATTTATATATTCTTTTATGATGTAAGAGCCTATGCAGAAAATAGTGCCAGGTATCTTCAATCACTGCGCAGCCTAAGCATTTTACCAACAGCAGACACCTTTAAGATGAAAATACTGTAATGAGTATACGATAACTTACTTAAACAATCTAGATTTTTCCTTGGGATCACTGCTTGAGGAATTACATGAAACCAAATACCCACCAACCACCTGACCTAACTGGATACACTGACCAGCAAACTCTCAGAACTGATAAGTACAACGTGACTATATTATAGCTGGTATTATAATACCTCTGAAGAAGGGGTAAAGAGATTGACACTGTAGCAATTCTAATTCATTTTTTAAAAACGCACATGTATAGGGGTGCCTGGCTGGTTCAGCAGGTAGAACACATAACTCTTGATCTCAGGGTTGTGAGTTTGAGCTCCACATTGCTCCACTTAAAAAAAAAAACAAAAAAACAAAAAACAAAAAAACTGAAAAAATTTCACATGTATAAAATCAGAGTTAAACAAAATCCAAAACATCTAGGAAAGGAATAATACTGATGAAGGACTTGAACTGAGATTATTAAGAGTTAAAATCATCACTTCTTTTCCACCAAAGAGAGGGTCATAAGAGCAAGGGGCAAAAACATTTTATATACAAATGAACACATACACAACGCTTTTATACGTTAAACATATATTACAAAGAAAAGAAAAAGTGTACACCTAATATTGGTATACCTGTATTTGGGTATGTCAGGAGCAAACAGTTGAACACAAATATTATTTGAACACAAATACTTGTGCTCAGATAATATATATGTGTCTATATGGACACAACTTTTATAAATCTCACAATTACTCTCTTCTCTTTTTTTTTTTTTTTTTTTTTTTTTTTAACGTTTTATTTATTTTTGAGACAGAGAGAGACAGAGCATGAACGGGGGAGGGGCAGAGAGAGAGGGAGACACAGAATCGGAAGCAGGCTCCAGGCTCCAAGCCATCAGCCCAGAGCCCGACGCGGGGCTCGAACTCACGGACCGCGAGATCATGACCTGAGCTGAAGTCATCCACTCAACCGACTGAGCCACCCAGGCGCCCCTACTCTCTTCTCTTTTTATTCATTTTGGACTTAAAATGTAACAGAGTTTTTCTTGGTTGAAGCATATGGATCTGTATACAGTCACATAAAGGGTGCTACTGAAACTTCTGATGTATGTAAGAAATCACTTTCCAATAAAATATTACATTAAAATATAGAGAGATAAAAAATGGAAACATTTTAAATTTCTACTAATGGTTTACTTTTCTACATTGTATTTACTTCTAAAGTTTAGAATAAACATTAACCAAATGAAGAAAGAAGATCAACATTAAGGATATTTTAACTAGATAATAAACCATGACTGAGTATCAAAATCAAATCTTTATCTACATACCATCTTGGCATTCTTTCCCAATCATAAGGAATATTAAAATACTCTGTAAAATAATAAGTTCCACATATCAAAGGAAGCTGGATACAAAAGTGATTAAAGAGAAGTACTTTAAAACATTTCCACTGGTTTTCCCATGTTTCTGGTTTATCCTAGGGAGAAAAATCGTAGTATTTAGTATTGTGTCGGTAATTTGACCTGAATATCAGAGTGAATTCTAATTATTTCTGTAATGTTTCTATGTGACCTTAATTCTACATTATTTAATTAATCTTATATTACAGTGACTATGTTGCAATAAGCAAGGGCCAGGAATCACAGCACCTTCCCCTTCTAAATTCTTGACAACTATGGTAATGAGTTAAAATAGGTGAAGAAACTGTTCCCAAACAAACCCAGGAATAAAGGTCACAAACAAACTGAAAAAAAAAACAAAACAAAAAAACACCACACCGTGAATCACTCTTCCGTCTTTGCTGCCCACAGAGCCCTCACTTCTGTCAGCAGGAATTTCAGAGAAGACATGTGTTATGCTGAGATCACAGGCAGGTTCTCCCAGCTGTCATACAGACCGCACTGGAAACCTGGATTACGGAGGTGAAGTGATGCCTCCAGCCATTTAGCGGTACTCAGAAATAAGTGTATTCCCAGAAATAAGTGGATTTTTGTCATTTCCAATGACAGAATTATAACTCTCTGAGCTGGAAGAACGTCAGAAATGAGTCCGGTGGTTCCCAAAGAATGGAGAGCTACTGCCCACAGATGACGACATTCAGAGATGAAAGTCAAAATGAGAAAAGTGAGATCAATGTTGTAAAAATGTTCAGAAAACCTCATCAGGATATCGACTTGGTTAGCAAGCCATATAAAAGAATCTAAATTTATTTGATTTAAAGGGCTGCAGTTAGATAAGAAAAGGTGCTTCTGGTTTCATAAAAAGACGGTGATAATATATAATAGTTATTGCTTTGTTTTGCATGTCCTTACTTAAAAATCCAGACAGCTGCCAGTCAAACTTTTTTAACTAAACCATAATATCCCAAGCAAGGAAACTACTGCTCAGCAGTAGAAGCCCAGAGAGGTCTGCTACCTTGCCCAGGATCACACGGGCAGGGACCCGAACTAGAACTAACTAAAATCTAGGTCTCCAGTTCTGGTCTTAAAATTCTCTTTTTTGTTGCTCTTAAAATTCCTTGAGTTATCCTCTCTAACAAAAAAAAGAAAAAGCATTTAATAGATAACCAATCTAGAGAGCCAGCCTCCAATCTCAGGGCCACCATCACTAGCTAACTAGCTCTGAGATGCTCACAACTCTGTTTCCTCAACAATAAAATGAAGGCATTAGACAAGATAATTATTAATTAGCTATCTCTACTTTGAGATTATCTGACCTCCTTACTCCAAACCTCCAGTCTGTGATTGGGGACAAAATAAATTAAAGAGCCTAGCTTGGGCAAATTTTCCCTACAAATTCCATTTAACAGACTTTTAATATGCTAGCTTGAATGTGATACCCTAATTTAGCTGCAGAAATTAACACACAAATCAGTCAACTATAAAATCACATGGTTAAAATGTACATAAATTAGTTTAAAAGATAATGAACAATGGGGGAGCCTGGGTAGATAATGAACAATGGGGGAGCCTGGGGTGGGGTGGTGGTAATCTGCTTGGAATTCTCTCCCTCCTCTCTCTGGCCCTCCCCTTGCTAGCTCTCTCTCAAAATAAATAAATAAATAAATATTAGAAAAAAAGATAGTGAACAATCAAAAACTCCTACCTAGTGGAACATCAGAGTTTACTGCATTTTACACTTTATATATCACTGCATCCTAATATGAAGGAATACCATTATTAGGACAATCGAATGTTTTTAGTATACGCGTCCCTGAGGAAAACTGCTAGAGAACTACGAAGACGTGATGTTCTGTAAATTTCCCTCTCACTAGTGAGCACGCGCACTGACTATCCCCTAGTCTATCCTGTTTGAAACTGCTCTCCTCACTGCCAGCAACCTTCTTCCTGTGCCCACAAACAAGGGTTTCAGGGCTTTTGCCTTCAAAATGCATAAACCTGTAATTAACTGTACTGATTCTGTTGCTTGTTTTTAAACCCTTTTATGAGAACTTGTACTGATTTACCAACACAGTTCATTTTGATATCAAAAAGCTCAAAGCAGGGATTTTGATGGTGTTGAACCTCAAAGGAAGACAAGACAGCATGAGGCCATATACCCGCCCTTTCCATTTCTGTTTCTAAGTCCACCTGTAACCAACTAGACAATTACTTGTACGGTCTTTTGCCACCTTTTAAAGTCATTCATAAAACACTGACTGAAAAAGGTCTTCTTCTCTCTGGAAAAGTGACCACCCTCTGACCAGTGAGTCAAGTGTGGAGGGCAGAAGGAGGCCAGGGACACTCTGGCCTGGCCAGACATACCATGATTCAGCCCTATAAGCAAACAAATCAAGAGGTGACACACTCTAGTCAGAATCATCCCAAACATGCATGAAGACAGACATCCAAATTGAACTCTGCCTTTCAAAGCAGGCCCTGTTATAAAAAGCATTTTGGAACTTCTGTCCTTAATTTAGGGTAAGAGAATACTCCCCTTTGGGCATGTCCCTTTTTGCTTCCTCTCCAATCTTTTTGTTCTTCCCTTGGCTTACAGTCTAGTCGCCTGATCGCCTGCAGTATCCCCGGACAGGATCAATGATGGCCTTTGCGTGAGCACTTAAACTCACTGGGAGAGGCAGCGGGGCAAACAGACCCATGGGGGAGAATGTGCACACCGCCTGCCACCTGACGGGTACTTAGTAAGTGCAAATTAGTCTCCACAAAGGAACACTCTCAAATGTTCTACCAAGACCACGTGTCCTTGAGTTTTAGTTTGGCATGACTTTTTAGAAAAGTAAACAGCAAGCATTAGAAACTATCATGGGTTTGCCAAGTGCTGATAAAGCATCTCTAATAAGCTAGTCCAGACTCTTTGCTGGGACCCCTGTCACACTCTAGTTGACACTCTGGTAGAGCTCACCATTTTCCCTGTGATTAAAACTGAAAAGCAGCACTGTGTGTATCTCAACACTTTGTCATGCACGGTGGGATCTCAAGAAATTTAGTGCACTAAAACAAGTATCTAGAAACTAGGGGCCTCAGGACTTCCTCATTTGGGATGACATGAATGCTGCTCAACCACTACCATATTATTTAAGGAAAAAACAAAACGTTTAATAACCCCAATCAAGATCTTAGAATATTAACATACACTTAGCAGCTGAGACATCAGGGGTAGGAGCGAATTGCAAATTATCTACAAATCCCCATAACTTTCCTTTCCAGCTAGTTTAAGAGATTAAAATTTCTAAGCCCAAATTAGACAAATATCACATCTAATGAAAGCATAATTTAACAAATTATTCTTGAAACACTAGCAGTAACAATCTAGGGCTGTGCTGTCCAATATGGTAGAACTAGAAATGTGTGGCTATTGAACGTTTTAAATATGACTAGTCTAAACTGAGATGGGCTAAAATTAATGTAAAATACACAATTGATTTCAAAGTCTTATTGTGAGAATAAGAACATAAAATATCTCATTAAGTACTTTTATATTGATTACTTAAGATAATAGTTTAGATTTATTGTATTAAATGAAGCATAATACTAAAATTAATTCCCCTATTTCTTTATACTTTTTTATGTATTCTATCAGAAAATATAAAGTTATGCGTGTTCCTTCACTGAATTTCCATCGGACAGCCGTGATCTAGATTCTCTCAGAACAAAGTTATATTTACTTTTAAAACCTTCCACATCAACGATAACATTGCATTGTAAGTCCATCACACTCACCTTCTGAATTTTGTACTTTTTCATGTAAGGTATAAATTGAAACAAAAATCCAGGTAAACAGAACAAGAAATAAAGCGCCTCATGAACTATCAAAGATCCCCATGTTGCAATCTGGAATTTCGTGTAATTATTCAACATATAGTTCCAAGCATTTTTAAATGGTTCTTGTAGAGGGTTCTCAGGTAACAGTGAATCTACATACTCCACAGCCAAGGATGCCGAACTAAAGATGCTGATACTTTCATTTGTTGCCATTTTCCAAATCTCTGCAGAAAGCCTTAGAATTCTGTAAAAATAGACAAATACATAAAACAGTGAAATTCCAGCAAAATAATTTTTAAAATTCATCTTCTGATAATTTTTAAAACAACAAATACTAAAGAAGTACCAATTCTCAGATCCTAAACATGTGATTAAAAAAAAAAAAAGTCAACTACTAGATGTCATCACCGTGTCCATTTGAGGACACTGATTTAAAAGCCACACGTTAAGTTTCAAGAGCAGGATCTAAAAGAACACTGGACAAAGAATTTCAGACTATATTTATTTATTTATTTTCAATATATGAAATTTATTGTCAAATTGGTTTCCATACAACACCCAGTGCTCATCCCAAAAAGTGCCCTCCTCAATGCCCATCACTCACCCTCCTCTCCCTCCCACCCCCCATCAACCCTCAGTGTGTTCTCAGTTTTTAAGAGTCTCTTATGCTTTGGCTCTCTCCCACTCTAACCTCTTTTTTTTTTCTTCCCCTCCCCCATGGGTTTCTGTTAAGTTTCTCAGGATCCACATAAGAGTGAAAACATACGGTATCTGTCTTTCTCTGTATGGCTTATTTCACTTAGCATCACACTCTCCAGTTCCATCCACATTGCTACAAAGGGCCATATTTCGTTCTTTCTCATTGCCACGTAGTATTCCATTGTGTGTATAAACCACAATTTTTTTATCCATCAGTTGATGGACATTTAGGCTCCTTCCATAATTTGGCTATTATTCAGAGTGCTACCATAAACATTGGGGTACAAGTGCCCCTATGCATCAGTACTCCTGTATCCCTTGGATAAATTCCTAGCAGTGCTATTGCTGGGTCATAGGGTAGATCTATTTTTAATTTTCTGAGGAACCTCCACACTGCTTTCCAGAGCGGCTGCACCAGTTTGCATTTCCACCAACAGTGCAAGAGGGTTCCCGTTTCTCCACATCCTCTCCAGCATCTATAGTCTCCTGATTTGTTCATTTTGGCCACTCTGACTGGCGTGAGGTGATATCTGAGTGTGGTTTTGATTTGTATTTCCCTGATGAGGAGTGACGTTGAGCATCTTTTCATGTGCCTTTTGGCCATCCAGATGTCAGACTATCTTTAAAGAGACTTTTCAGTGTGGTCTCCTTGGAAAAACTTGTAATTTCAATTAGCAATAATGGAGTTTGAGTGTCACTTAAAACCAAAAAAAAAAAAAAAAAAAAAAAAGAAAACATCTGCCAAATAAGACTACATAAAAATTAAATACTTCTGACTGGGGAATAAATAATTATAAGTAAAGTCAAAGATCAAATGACAAACTGGAAAAAATATTTCCAACACTCATGACAAAAGGCTGCCAAGTGTGCTTTAAAGAAAGACTAAAAACCCAACAGAACAATGCCAAAAGACATTCCCAAGGAGTTCATGGAAAAATAAATATAATACAAATGTTCACTAAACAAATATGCAGCTCAGTTCCACTCAAAGAAATACATCCTAAACCAAAAATCTTTAAAAGTTTCATGGTGCTCAGGACCCAGTATTGGAAACACACTTTGGGGAAACAGGCATCATTATACATTGCTAATGGAAGGATCAGTATGTCTGAGGAAAAATTCACAATATTTGTCACAATTAAAAATAAATACACCCTTTGATCCAGCAATTTTCTTACCCAGGTACACTAAGACTGAAGGAAGCATTGCTTATAGCAGCCAAAATAAAGAAAAAAGAAAAACAACATAAATAAGTCCATCAACAAGAAAGGAGTTAAATAAACCCTAAGTCCTTTCACAGGCAATTATACAGCCACTTAAAAGAACAAGGAAAATCTGTACGTTCTTCATAGAAGGATGTCTAAGATACAATGTTAAATGAAACAGCAGGTTGCAGAATAATACCCATAAACAAGAGCCCCCCCACTTTGTTTCTGTGAAAACGTTATATATTTATCTGTGTGTGTGCACACGTGTGTACACACACACACACACACACACACACACACACACACACACACACACGATGTATGGAAGGATATCCAGGAAACAATTGAGAGTGGTGACCTTTAGAGGAAGAGATCAAGAGGAAAAGATGCACACTCTTGTCCATGTGCACACACGGGATGAGGGGCGGTGAGGCGGGGGAGAAAAATTCTACTTTCCATTTTATACCTTTTTGCAATTATAATTTTCTCATGAATATACTTTACCTATATAATAAATAAGCATAACGGGTCATGAAATCAAAAAAGAAAAACTTACAAAGAATGTTACTTTCCTAAAAATGTTCCCTGTTGTTCCTAATGTGCAAATTATGAAGGACAACTTTAAAGACAAATTGTTTAAAGCCTCAGAAGCATTCTTTTCTTTTTTTAATGTTTATTTATTTTTGAAGCAGAAAGAGAAAGACAGTGTGAGCAGAGGAGGAGCAGAGAGAATCCGAAGCAGCTCCAGGCTCTGAGCTGCCAGCACAGAGCCCGACACGGAGCTAGAACACGAACGGTGAGATCATCACCTGAGCCGAAGCCGGACGCTTAACCCACTGAGTCACCCAGGCGCCCCAGAAGCACTCTTAATAGTGCTCAAAATGCCCCACTCCCAATGCTGACCTCTCACTGTGCCTCACAGAGGATACTGGGGAGCTCAGTCAACTTTCTCAGGTCTCTGAATTCACTTTGTATGCTTAGTTCTTTTGTCCTACTCATTCTCAAATGGCTTATACTATGGGACTACAGTTACATCCTGGCCATTCCAACCTCAAAATTTCTCTTTTCTCACTCACCCTCTCTGAGAGTGACTAGTGTTTTGTTCCCTTCTTACCTTAAGAACTAGTCTGTCACTTGTCCTTTCTTACTTTTCATCTTGCCCTCTTCACTGAGTCCATTCCTTCAAGTTTAGAAAACATACTCATGTCTCCATACTCGTACTTTCACAAGAAAGTCTTCCTTTCTTGGGAAAAGTTTTCCTAACCTGTATCCCCCACTTCCCCAAGCCACTGTCCCACTTTTCTTCTTTGAACCAACCTCTTTTTTCTCTAGGGAGAAATCAACAAAAAGCCTCTCCCTGCTTTGTTTGCATCCAAACACGTCACTCAACCACTTGTAATCTAGCTCCCATTCACGCCAAGGTGTCTTCAGTCTCCTAACTCACAAGATAAAAAGTCATTCCAATCCTCATTTTTCATGAGATCATCACCAAATTTGACAATGCTTAACCAACATCACTTAGTAGCTGTGTGACGTTAAGCAAGTTATAGAACCTCTCTGAACCTCAGTTTTATCATCTGCAAAATGTACAGAATAGTAACTAGAAGGTGGGATCTTTTCATAATATATGTGTATGTTTATATATATATATATATATATATATATATATATATATAATATATATGAGATATATATCATATATATATCTCATATATGAGATATATATAGAGAGATACACATATCACCACAATGTACACCTTAAATATCTTACCTGTCAATTACACCTCAATAAAGCTGAAAAAAGAAAAATAGTTTTAATGAGTCCAAGACATAATACACGTGAAGTACTTAACTTAGGACCTGACACACAGTGGCTAAGCTAACAATAATTGAGCACTTCCTATATGCCAGGAACTGTGTTCTAAGAGCGTTACATGCTCTCTCTATATTAAAGACTTTAATCCTTCACAAAGCAGGTGATTTTATTATTTCCATCTTATAAATGAAAAACTGAGGTTTAGAAAGAGTAATCAACTTTTTTTTAATGTTTATTTATTTTTGAGACAGAGAGAGCATGGCGGGGGTGGGGGGGGGGGGTGGGGGTGCAATGAAAGAGGGAGACACAGAATCTGAAACAGGCTCCAGACTCTGAAAGGTCAGCACAGAACCCAATGCGAGGCTCGAACCCACAAACCGTGAGATCATGACCTGAACCGAAGTTGGTCTTTCAACCAACTGAGCCACCCAGGTGCCCCAGAGTGAGCAACTTTCTTAACCCAAGTTACAAAAATACTAACTGGGGGAGATTATGCTCTCATCCACTATGGTCTATTGTAATCATCAATAATAAAGCATACAACAGGGGAGCCTGGGTGGCTCAGTCGGTTAAGTGTCCGACTTCAGCTCAGGTCATGATTTCAGTTGGTGGGTTGGAGCCCTGCGTCGGGTTCTGTGCTGACAGCTTGGAGCCTGGAGCCTGGAGCCTGCTTTGGATTCTGTGTCTCCCTCTCTGCCCCTCCCCTGCTCACGCTGTCTCCTTCAAAAATAAATAAACATTGGGGCGCCTGGGTGGCTCAGTCGGTTAAGCGTCGTACTTCGGCTCAGGTCATGATCTCACGGTGCGTGAGTTCAAGCCCCGCGTCGGGCTCTGTGCTGACAGCTCAGAGCCTGGAGCCCGTTTCAGATTCTGTGTCTCCCTCTCTCTCTGCCCCTCCCCTGTTCATGCTCTGTCTCTGTCTCAAAAATAAATAAACATTAAAAAAAAATTTTTTTTAAAAACAAAAATAAACATTAAAAAAATTTTTGCTAAAAAGAAATTATCTATAGTATCTATAGTCTTTCTGTCCCTAGCCCTTTCTCCTAAACTCCAGGTTCTGATTATCTAAAACTCTACCGGCCATCTTCAATTACACAGTTCGGAGTTCCATCAAACTCAACATGCCCCAAAATTCAGCCAACTGCTCCCTGTAACCCTGCCCAAATATTCTATCTTCCTTAACCTCTAATTTGGGGAACTGCACCATCATCTACTTAGTCATCTCTGAAAGAATGTTCCCGGTCTCTCCTCTGCTGCCTAGGTCAAGCCTTCAAACTTACCCCCAATTTAGAGACTTGGTGTAATTCAGGGGTTTACTCTCCCAACACAAGAAAGGAGAGTTGGATACATCTTTGCCAAATGAACAAAACCAAAAAACTAGGAATTAAACTTAAGGAGAGGGGAGGGGAAATAAAGAGTTCTTTTCCCTTTTCTTATCCTTGTGCAACCTGATTGGGAGCCTGCTCCATTCTCAGGAAGAAAAAAAAAATGAGTTATCTGTGTATTCTCTGAGAAACTCTGAAGTTTGGCTGAGCACGGTCGGCCAGTGTCCATCCTTTGGCCCATATACCTTGGCTGAGCCCGGACTGCAGCAAACAGTTCCCTCATTGGCTGGCGTTGCCCAACCTCTTAGCTTGCCCTCCTTAAACACTACCTTTAAGGTACAACGGCAGGGTCTAGCTAAACAGCAGAGTTAACCCCCTTCTTTTAAAAAGATGCCAAGGGAATGCGTCCCTGAAAGATAAAAACCAAGGCCCTGAGCGAGGCGAAACAGGCCCTGCCAGGCCTTCACTCTTCACCTCTCTTATCTCCCACCTTCCCGCTGTATTCTCACACTTCACGTGTAACGGGCACAACACTCCCTTGTCGGTAACGTCCGCCATCCAACTCCTATTCATCCTTCAGTGACCTCCTCTCAGACGCCCTTCCCAACCCCACTACCTCCACTGCACATACGCAAGAGACCTTATCTCCCCAGTAGTGCTTCTGCTTTTGCAAAACTTTCATCACTCCTTCACCCTGTGAACTATCTCCTAATATATCCCGTCTTCGGATGACTGTAAACTTTTAAAGGGCAAGAACCATGCCCCAGCCTAAATTCATCGTTTGAGATTTCACACGGCTTTCACCTGTTCCCCTTGCCTTCCGTCCTCACAGCGGGCGCTGCCGCCCTGCGAGCGCGCATCCACGGCCGACCCCGCTCCCCTCAATACCACGGGGCAGCTGGCCGGAGCCCGCCCGCTCCCCCTTCCTGGCCTACCAGTCTCACCTGGACGACCGCGCGGGAACTGCGGGCCACCGTCACCCAGACTCCACCAGGTGCTGCACCTTCGGAACCTGCCTTTCCGGCTCGAGGGTGGAGCTAAGAGGCCGAGGCGGCTTCTTTTGCTGTTATTGGCTTGCGAGGGCTCCCAACCCTCCTTCTCCGCGCTGTGATTGGTCCTTGCAGTAGGCGGACTCGGGTGACTCGCGTGAACAAATCCCTGGCGGTCCCAGCCATTGGCTCTGCGAATGGAGTGAGGATAGTGAGACCGAGGCGACTAGCCAGTAGCCAGCGCCGCAGCGCGCCTGGAGGCGGGGAAGCGCGAGGACGCGTGACGGCGTGAGGGGGCGGACACTACCACCACGAGAGAGCCGCTGCAAGGAGTTGCCTTGGCAACTGCGGTTCTTGAGGAGTTGCTGCCGGCCCCCGCGCAGTCCCTGGAAGAGGGTACCAGGCCGCCCTCCGCGCGACTTTAAGATGTGACTTGTGTAGCAGTCGCTTGGCAAAAACCTGGGAAGAAAAAGTATAAATGACTTTTAAGATGTTTTGACTGTTTCTTTACAGACAGCCTTGCCTCCCTCTGCTCTACCTTGGATCTAGATCATTCTTCTTCCTTGTTTCCCCAGCCCCAGTGTCCCTTAATAACCCCCTATATATGGAAGATGGAGAATTTCAAACGCAATATATCTCCTGTGATCATCTAAAGAGTTATGATTACCCCCATTTTCAGATGAGAAAACACGAAGCTCAGAAAAGTTTAGCAAATGGTTTGACTTGGCAGACGGCTGCTCCCTGGGGTGTTTAGGCGTCAATCTAGCCCATAGGCCGTGACCTGAGAACGCCCACATGGTGTACGTGGTGTAATCCAGGTGTGGGACAAACGGGCAGAGAGCTTGATGCGCTTACAACTTTTCGGGAGCCCTAGCCTCGTCTCCGCCATGTGTCAACAGTAAAATACTTGTGTACGAGGCAATAAGAGTCGTGTGTACAGATGGTGTAATAGTATACGAATTTAAACAGGGCCTTCTAAAAATTCGCACAAAGGCACCATTTGGGCTAGGTGAAAGCACTTGCTATTCAGTAGTTTCTGGAAACAGGATGCCGTTGTTTCTCTCAGGGCTATGCTCAAACTGGTTCTTCTGCCTGAAGTACTCAGCCATCTCTTCCCTTACCCACCACCCATCAACTCAGGCACTATCAGCTTGAGAAAGTCCCCTTTTGGTGGATGTCTCTCCATAAGTTCAGTGACTCTCTCGTCTAACTGTCCCATGTCTGACAACCACGTTCTCTGTAAAGTATCAGGACAGCGAGGTCAAATCAAATGAAAAGCAAATGGATCTGCCCTTTTGGTGGTCAGAACCCTGTAGGACGCCTGTGCAGGCAGGTGAATGGTGTCCTGGAATGGATGCTGTGGTGCACCACCCAAATCCCCCTCTTCAGGACTGAAGCAGGCATTTAGCTTCTGAGTGTTGGCAAAGACAGCCACCTCTCCCCACTGGCACACCCCCTTTTCATGGGACAGGAGTCCAGTGACTGAATGATGCCGCAGTACAAAAGCGCAGCCCCTCATCCTAATTTAGGACTACTTTGCTTGTCCAGCCCAGCTCCAGAGATCTCCCCTCTTGTTGGCTGAGGTTACCAGGCTTTCTCAATTAGCAGTGTGCTCTTGGGTAACTTCTCAAAGTCTTACCTAGTACATTTGTAAAATGAGTATTGTAATAATACCTACATCTCATTTGCACAAGTATCTGGAATACAGGAAGTGTTCAGTAAAGTGCTTACTGACCATTTCAGATCATATCCACCATAGTAGATACATTTTCTAAATCAGAGCAGGTGTATGTATTGGAGGGGCCAAATTATTATTTTAAATCTTGGACATTTAGAGCTGAAAGAAAATACAGATATGGCAGCCAACTCAGTTATTTCCCTACAATGAAGAAATGGGATGTTCAGAGAAGAGCAATGAAGGCGGTAATTTATCGAGGGTCCTCTGTATTTCAAGCTTATTATAACACACATCATTTCTTTCAAATCCCACAATAACCTTGTGACACAGGCACTATTGTTGCCATTTTAGAGAAGACAAAATAACAGTCAGAGGTTAAGTAATGTGTTTAAAGTCACAGCAAGCAGCTGTTGGAGAGGGATATAAATTTAGAGCCACCTTCTGATTCTTATGCCCATGGGTTTTCCAGTACACATCTTTTTCTTCTTTAGAGTCATGAGGCCAGGGTTGGAACCCCAGTCTTGATTCAAAGTGTGATTCCACTCTCCCCTGTAACCTCCTCTTTCAACTGAGGCACTGGCAGCCATACAAGCCAATAGGAGGCAATTTGCTCAAGATCAAACTGAAACAAGAGGCAGGCATAGCACATCAATGTGTATTATGCTACCCTTGTCTCTAATAAAATAAGTCTCATAACTCGGGGTGCCTGGGTGGCTCAGGCGGTTGAGCATTTGACTCTTGGTTTCAGCTCAGGTCATGATCTTATGGTTCGTGGGATGGGGCTCTGTGCTGACAGTGCAGAGCCTGCTTGGAATTCTCACACCCTCCCACTCTCTCCCACTCTCTCTGTGCCTCCCCCTTCTCTCTCCGTCGCTCTCTCTCCAAATAAACAAAAAAAGTCTCATAACTCATCAGCAGCCAAGATTATGAATACCCAGGACCTCATGCTCTAAGAGATGATAATAAAAACCAGGAATCATATGCCAGAGTCTAAAGGAACTCCTAGCAGTATGCACCCCATCCACTGTACCCTTGCCACCAGTGCATTTGGCCAAGAAAGCAGAGATCCACACAAAGCAGGAAGCAGATTTCCTTCCCAATGCAGATGCTCAAATCTAGTCTTGAACTCTGCTCAAACCTGGTGCTGTTTCTTTGGCAGGATTTCTAACATGCCTCTCTGTCTTAAGTTCTGCTCTTTTTTGTACAATAGAACATACCAGGAATGGTCTTCTATGCCTTTTTAAAAAGGGGTGGGGGGGAGGGGGTGTTCCAAACTGGAAAGACAGAGAGGCATGGGAGAACAGGGTACATCCAAAGCCTCTGAAAACAGTTATGAATCCACCCACAGACAAAACGTGGCAAAACTACTTTATAGTATAGCTATTAAAGTTTCAAAGGAAGTAAAGACAAAGTGGTGTTTGACATTTTAAGTATTTAAGTCTTGGTTACCTTAATAGATTGCATTTTAAGAAAAGCTTACACATTTTTTAGATAAGTCTAATAATGCACAGAGAGTTTCATAGAATATTAGTGTTTGGAAGCGATCAGGAAAGATAATGACACACATTTTCCTTGATGCCACTGTGGGAAACAGCTAATAGTGCTCTAAGTTCATTAGATCCTCAACATGTTCGTTGACAGTGGATGTGCTTGGAGCCACACTAATGCAGAAATTCACTTTTTCATATGGTAAGCAGAGGCTTTTTCTTTTTCTGATTAAGTTCTTTATATTTCCATTTATAATTGGAAGTTCAAGTGAGTATTAAATATGGTTGTTTAAATTTCAGTACTCTGTATTAAACTAAATGGAAATTTTATCACAGGTATAATTCTTTCCTCTTGGTTATCCATTGTTCTGGCTACTGTTCTGTCTATGCTAACCTTTTAAATTCCTCTTCTGAGGCACAGCCACCATATCCCATCGCACTTTCTCCTTCCCATTCCCCTCCCCACTCGTCCTTCCCCTCTTCCCCTTCCCATCTCCTTCCCTCCCCCTCTGCACCCTGTCAGGGGTCCACAACCTCAGCTGTCCATCTTGCTCCCCCACTCCCAATCCTTCATCCTTTTATTTAGTATCAAAATCACAATTCCTTTCTCAGTTACTTTAGAGCAGATTTTTTCTTTTTTCTTTTTGGTCCATTGCTCTTTGTTCTATTGTTATCTTGTGCTTAGATTAGGGGACAGAGGAATATAAAAACTTTAAATTTCACCAATACTTGGGAGACTTTTCTCTGATGGTTGAGGTAACTTTTTCTTGGATAACAATTTTCAGGGACCTCAGTTAATGATAACAGACTTGCCTTATAGGTTACTTTGGCATCAAATTTAAAATACTGATTTGTGAAGTTACAGAAAATGCAAACTTTAAAAAAGAACAGAAAAACGAAGTAGGCAACTTTCTTAATATGAAACTAAATAGATACAAATCAAGGACAATGTGAAACAAATAATATACAAACTTTTATTCAAAGATATTCAAGAAAGACATGTTTTGGTCATTTTAAAGTGAGATTAATTGAAGATCTCAGAAAAATTGTATTTGATCAACGCACATGGCTACTCACAGAAAGTTCTCTCTTCTGTTAATAGCAGCTAAATTTATACACACAGAAAAAATTCTTAAGACCATGCAAATTCAGTTGAATTCCATACATTCATTATATTCATCAAAAACCTGCAGTAATATTCATGCCAAAGAGTTACTTTAAGAAAAAAATTAAAAATACACACCAAAACATGACCAAGATTAAACTAAGGAAAATAATAAATAAGCATAATTTATATTTTATTTAAAAAAGTTTGGCATCACACATAGTCAAGTGTGTTACACCATGTTCATTCCTCAGAAGTGGCATTTTAAAGTGTTAAGCATTGTTAAATATCAAAAAATACAACTCTGTTTTACAATGTAGTACTGGCATAATTCAAAGTACTGTGCCAATTATAAATAGTATAATCAAGTTTCAAACATCTTTTCAAACATATTTAAAGGAAAGCATATAGACACACATTATATGCACACAATTTATTATACTCATGTAATCAAAGGTATTTTATAAAAGCAAACAGTTTTATCCCTCACCTAGTTTGTATACTTACATAGATTTTAATACCTGTTCAAAGATTTTCAGTTCCTGTGTATACAGATTTTCAGGAGAAGGAATAAAGATAAAATTTAATTTTACAAGAACACACATTATTTTATCTTCCTTCACAAAATAATCCATAGTCATTCAAGGTTGGTAAAGAACTAGTCTTTAAGAAAGCAACTGTTGTCTAAAGACTACAGAGTAAGTACTGCAGTCCGGGATTCTTATTAAAACTCAGTCAGCTGCTGCTCATTGCAGAAAAAGCCTATGCGGTGCTTCTACCAAAAATAATCTTCAGTGTCTGAGGCCTCTCAGGGCAGCCGATCGTAGCTTCTGCTGAGACGTAAAGTGCAGCCACAAGTGGAGAAGTGCTAGGCTCTGAGTCACTTCAGAAATACTTGGTGAAGCCTGTCTCTCCAGTATAAATATGCCAACAATGCCCTTCAGGCTCATAGTGGTTTATCAATAACTGTGACTCCTGAGCAAAGACACAAAGAAATAAGACAGAAGTCACAGGCACCATTCTGTACCTCTCAGAAAGCAGTGGACTCTTTCCTACAAAAACATCAGGGACTGAACAAATCATGGTGTTTCAAGGTCTCTTTCTTAAACTTTATTTAATACTACTATCATTTTAATCTAAATGACAGCTAAATCTCTGTTCCGGTTATGGACCAGAACCACATCAGACTATTTAATCCAGAACTAACCTTTTGCTCTTTATAGTTATAATTAAAGGAAAATAATTTTATTTTATTCAGGAAATGTCAAAATCCACCTAATACTCAAAGGGACACAAGAGACTTTTGGGGGTGATGGATATTTTCATTATCTTGATTGTGATGATGGGTTCATGGGTATATACACATGTCGAAACTAGTAAAATTCTACATTTTTAATATATGCTGTTTATTTTATGTCCATTATATCTCAATAAAGCTATTTAAAAAATTCACCTAATTTTGAGCTATGTTATTCTGGGATCCTACTATATATAGTTCTTCTATTAGGTGTTTGGATGATACCTAAATAACAGTGATGGTTAGTTAGTATAAACTTCTTTTCTCTCCACTATTGGGTCAATATCAGAATGAATATTAGAATTTAGAGTGATATACATATGTATCTGTCATCAGAATAATATGCAACATACAATTTTAAAGACCTGTCATTATATTTATTATTATTACCAATCTCTTACTAAGAGAATGGGCCCAAAATGGTATTTTATATGATTCAACCACTGTTTTGCTTAAGTAAGAAAAATTATGCCACTGTCTTACTGTAGTACTATCACACGGCACCCTGCCAGGGGAGGTGTTCTAGTGGTTATATTTCTTGGATAGCTGAGTAATTAAAGACTTGCCACATAGTGAACTCCACTCTATGTAGATTTTAGCCATATTAAATTTTATTGTACTGTTCTACACTGGAAAGGTTTGGGATTTTGAATTCAAATGACTGTAGAATGACAAAAGAATACCAGTGCCTTATTTTAGAATATATACATCCAGTATTAATTATTTTGAGAAAAGAAATATACTTTGAGAAAATTCTTCTGACAACATTCTTACATAAAAATCAAGATGATGTAATCTTTCTCATATTCCAATAGAAGACAATTAGACAATTATTACCTGCGTAACTTCTCCCTGTGCTCATACAAGATGACACAACTGTCCATTTATCAGTCGTTGGGTTATAATATTCTACTGATGCCAAGTTACAGGAACCATCATCCCCTCCAACTACATATAACAGACCATTAACTGCACAAACTCCTTTAAAAAAATTATGGAGAGAAAAAACAATTAATTTTAAAACTTTGGGGAAATATAAATACCCCTATATGTGTTTGGTGAGGTGTTCCAGAGACACTGATTTCCTTGAAAAGAGGCAAGAAGAGAAGATGGTGAACATGAAAACAATTCCTCTTATATTTGAGAGGTGAACACCACTTCCGAGCTCCTACTCATGCCATGTAGGCAGTAGCTGCTTATGCAGGCACTATTTCAGTCAGTCTTGACAACAACCCTACTTTATGGGTCAGAGACGATTTTAATTCTTATTTTGTTAAAGAAAAATTAAAGGTCAAAACGTTCAGTTAACTTTCCCAAAGTCAGCTTCTTAGGGAACCCTAAAGAAAAAATATATATTGGTAGAAGGTAAAAATGATTTTGAACTCTGAAATGATACTGAATGGTTAGCTATTTTATCTCCTGTAAGAGGAGAGAACAATATTATTTATTACTAGAATAACTCATTTTTTTGGAAAAATTCAAAATACCTAGAAAAGCATATATAAAAAAAGATCACCTCTAATTCTGTACTACTTAGAATAATGACCAGTGAAATTCTGATCTCTACTCTTGCAGACTCTTTTCTATGCATATATACTCAGATACTTCTTTTTTTAATCTTAAAGTTCCTCATACTACACATGCTACTTTATTACCCACCCACTCCTAAATGATATACCTTGGACACTTCCCTAAGTTAATAAATACAGATCTATGTAATTTATAATGGCTGCATAGTACTCCATCTATGATAATACCATAATTTGTTTGTCTTTTAGATACTGTTATTTTCAGGTATTTTTGCTCTTATCATGATGTTGCAATGAACAAGGATTCCTCTTGCATACTTTTTTTGCATACTTGTGCAACTATTTCCTAAATATATTTTTTTACAAAGAAAATTGCTGAGTTAAAAAGATAAATACCTTTTTTTAAGATTTTATTTTTAAGTAATCTCTACACTCAGCATGGGGTTCAAGCTTACAACCCCGAAATCCAGAGTCGCATGCTCTACCGACTGAGCCAGCGAGGCATGCCAAGATGAACACCTTTTAAAAGCTCTTTATTTTAGTGTATATTTTAAAAGCATATTTCTAAGAATTTTAAACAAGGTTCAGAGCTATTAATAAACTGGCACTTGGAGGGCATTAAAACATCCAGAGGATGCTGCCCACACACTGGTCTCTGTAGTTTTGTAGATGGTTTTTCTAACATAATGAACAGATGCCTGCGGATTTTTAACATAACAAAATAATGAGTTCAAATCTCTATATGGCATTTAAAAGTGGACAAGCAATAGTATTTTCTGTGCAAATGGAATGGATCTTCTCTACTCAAATTCAATTGTGTTACTATTCTAGTCTCTTGACAGGGAGCAAACTCATACCATTTTAATGTAGCTCAAACACTTGAAAAGCAAGAGCAAGATGGTAGTTCTACATACACAAATGACTACCTTATTCTTCTCACTAGCAGAAATGAACTAATTTTGATTTGAAAACAATAAAACACAGGTAGAGAAGAAAGTCACAGACTATTCCAATCTTTAGGAAAATAATGAAAGCTAAATGCAAATAAATCTCCCAGTCCAGCAAGGCACATGAATGTATTACTGTGGCTTTTCTAACTTTGTATACACCAGGGTCAAGCACTTATTCTACTTAATAATTTGTGGGTCTTACCATAGTTCTGGACTGTCTAAAGCAGAGAGGTTTTTAGTACCTCACCAAATACAATTGACTAGATGAGGGGAAAGGTCAAGTGGAATTAATTATAAATTCTGTTCTGTTACGGACAGTCCTTGCAGTCCCACGTACTTTGTCTCCCCTCATGATCACACTGAATTAAACAGAAATTTTTTTTTAATGTTTATTTTTGAGAGAGAGAGTGTGTGTGTGCCTGTGTGCACGATGGGGAGGGGCAGAGAGAGGAAGAGGAATACAAAGGATCTGAAGTTGGCTCCACGCTGACAGCAGTAAGCCCTAAGCGGGGCTCGAACTAATGAACAACAAGATCATGACCTGAGCCAAAGTTGGACGCTTAACCAACTGAGCCACCCAGGCATCGCAAATAGAAATTTTTGTAAAAATAAAGAGAAATTCAGAGGAGCATTTTGGGCAGGATCGAGGGTGCATCTTGCGACATCATCCAGTGGTGAACAGTGAGTTTGAGAATCATGAGGAACTTATTTTGGACTGGAAAATGGCATGAAGATAATGGCATTTTCAAATAGACCAGCATTTCCTGAAAAGACAATCTAGCTATCCTGGATCTAGTTTCCATTTCTATTTTCCTTTCATGGATCTTCTTTCTAAGAGGTTAGTTCCCTAATCTTGAAGACCTCAGTTTTCTTAAAATTACTTGTTGCTATTGTTGTTTTAGTTTTTCCATTTTTAGAAATCAAGAACTAGTAAATTAGGGTTAGCTTCTTCAAGCTTCAGATTCAAGTAAACAACTAGCTTTTAACCTGGTACCAATATTTACTCAACCAGACTAAATTGAGAACTGTAGTCTCTAGTACATTATGCATGGTATGCAATAAAAAGTGTTTGTGGTTAAGAATGAATGAATTCAAGCATCAAATATAGAGGGCTCTTCCTCTCATTTAGTCACCAAAAAGTAGCCACTAAGCTAGGCATACACTATATAAAATTATTACATAAGCTTCTGTCTTTAAAGAACCAATCTATTAGAAAACCCAAATCACTAAAAGAATAAATATACAGCAATACTAGTAAAACTCTAAATACAAATCAATATACATTTCATAACTGTAAGCTAGACAGATACCTGCATTTCTTCTGCACATGTTCATATCTGCAACCTGCCTCCATGTATTGGTGGTGGGATCATACACTTCAACACTTTTTCGTACTAAAGGACCATCATGACCCCCTACAGCATACAGTAAATTGTTTAACACACCAACACCTATAAAACACAAAGAACCAAACTAGAGCAGAGTAAAAGGGACAAGAAATTCAGAACATATTGGGGTTTCTACAAATGACTTGTAAAAGTAAGTCAATATTAAAGCATACAATCTAAGAAATGGAAATGAACAGAATTGACAAGTGAGTATCCCAATAAGAACTATTATTCTAAAAGAGGGATGTCAAATAGAATAAAAATAACATGTACGTGAAACACAGAGAGGCAAGTCCTTTAACATGATCTCTTGAAATCAACTTTCATGGTGTAAGCAAACCAGTATTAAAGCACAAAATTTGTAAGAAAAGGATATGAAGAGACTTGATTATTGAGTTCAATAAGCACTCAAAACAAAAACTAAAAGGAATGCCAAACAATATAAATAATTAAATGAAACACAGAAGAAGCCTTTAATATAGCACTTACGAATTTTACAGTGATATTTAAGTACACCTACTACCACTACCTGCATAATTCAAAAGACATTTGACAGTGGCATTAAAATCAGTATGTATATTTTCCGATGGTATAAAGAGATGCTAATGAATCATTTCACTTGTTTAACTCTTTTCCATCATTTTCATACTTCAATTGCTAAATGAGTTTCCTACGTACCGGCTCCACTCCGTCTGGTGCTCATTTCTGCTATATAGGTCCACTCATTTGTGGTAGCATTATAGCATTCGACTGTGCTAAGACACTGACGTGACGCTCCATCATACCCCCCTACAGCATAGAGCAAACCTAAACAAGGAATCACAAAGAAAGCCAAATTCATAAAAAGCCATTTTTTCAAGTCATAAAGTATTTTCCTCCACAGTAGCAGTTTCCCTTTTGTTACTCATTTTTATAAATTATGAAGATCTTGCCTAATGGTGACAGTAGAGTTACCAAACTGCATTATGAAGATCTATACGTGATGGTATTAATTTAACATTTTCATCAATAAATCTGACTATAAAACAGAAACATAAAACTCACTACATCTTTGGATAACATTATTTGGTAAGTGAACAACATCCTGGAAAACAGAATATAGTAATCTTAGTAACTTGGGAAAAAACAGTTAAATCAAGAATTAGTACCAATATGCAATAGAATATTATTTGGCAATAAAAAGAAATGAGGTACTAGTAAATGTTATAGCATAGATGAACCTTGAAAACTTTATGCTAAATCAAAGAAGCCAGTCACAAAAGAACACATACTATATGACTTCATTAATATGACATTTCCAAAAATGGGAAATTTATCCAGAGACAGAAAGTAGACTAGTGGCTGCCGAGGTCTAGGGAGAATGGGGATGACAGTTAAGGGGAGTGGACTGGTTCTTGGGTTAAAAATGTTCTAAAATGAATTGTGGTGATGGACGTACATTGAATTGAACACTTTAAATGGCTGAATTGTTTGGTATGTGAATTATATCACAAGAAAGCTTTTCAAAAAAAAACTCAGTGCAAAGAATTATACCCACAGTAGGGAGGGAGCGAGAACCCACAGATCTGCCCAAGCAAATAAAATAAAAATCACACCAAAAAATAATACTTATAGCCTACTTAAGCTCTGTTGGTAAACAAAGTAGGATATAAATAAGTAACTGTGGCAATACATCCTCTTAAATGTGAAATAGACTTTCTCTAGAATTAAAATTTTTCACTTATGTCATTTGATTTGTTCCCCAAATAATTGTATTAAGATCAGTTAACAGTTTTATGTAAGGTAAAAACATACACACACACACACACACACAGAGAGAGAGAGAGGGAGAGAGAGAGAGAGAGAGGGAGAGAGAGAGGGAGAGAGAGAGAGAGGGGGAGAGAGAGAGAGAGAGAGAGAGAGAGAGAGAGAAAGAGGGAGGGAGAGAAGGGCAAAGAAGAGGACAGAGGGAGAGAAGGAGGTGAGGGGGAAACAAGGGCCTTACATAGGTTACTTTATATAGACAAACTAATTTAAAAAAATAAATAAAATTTTACGATGGCTACTCCTTTCTTTTAAATGATCATTTGCTTGCTCATTTAGAAAACTGGTGTTTGGATTACTAGAAGAATCACTGCTAGCAATCCAGAAGCCGTATGTGCCTGGAAATGTTCACCTAAAAGAACAGTCAGCACCCACCTCCAACAACACCGACACCCACGCTGCTCCTCCTTGTGTTCATGGGAGCCACGTGAAACCACTCATTTGACTTTATATTATATGCCTCCACAGATGATAAACCTATAATAAAGCACAATGCTCTTCATTTCCTCCTCTAAAAAAAAGTGAGGTAATTTTTCTTTTATATATATTATTAGGGAAAAATACTTTAGGTATGTTAAATTGGGCTAAAATGAAAAGAGGAAAATGGTGGAAGGTAAACATGTCAAAATAGGCATAGCCTCTCTTCCCCAGGGCCCCTAACCATGCTACTCACACTTACTAGCTTTTTAAATGTAGTAAGAGGACTGACAGTGATCCATAAGGAAGAAAATTTATATACTTAGTATTCTTACACCATTTAAAAGAGTTCTTTTAACATTTATTTATTTTGAGAGAGAGAGAGAGAACAAGTGCAAGCAGGGGAAGGGGCAGAAAGAGAATTCCAAGCAGACTCTGTGCACTATCAGCACAGATCTCATGAACTGTGAGATCATGACCTGAGCCAAAATTAAGAGTTGGACGCTTAACCACCTCAGCCACCCAGGTGCCCCTAAAAGAATTCTTGATGAGAGTTTTTAAACTTATCTTTATAAATTCCCGTTAAAACACTCAATGTCTAATTTTGCCCCAATTCGTTCCCTAAATGTGATTGTTGTGTTAATTCTAATGCAATGTAGAAAAGATGAAAAGGAAGTTACCTGTACTGCCATCAAAGCCTCCCACAGCATATAACAATCCATTTAATACAGCAGCCCCCAAAGTGCTTCTGCGGTCTCGCATGTTAGCAACACTGGTCCACTGATCTTTCACGGGATCATAGGAATCTACAGTGCGGACTCTTAAGGAGCCATTAAAGCCACCAACAGCAAAAACGAGCCCAGCCATGTAGACCATCCCTGCAAGAGAAATCCAGCAGTTAACGATGAGTATGCAACCATACTCATACCATAGATAGACTACCATACTATCTAAAGGCTGCATTCCAGTAAGTCTATAGCTGTTGTCAGAATATAAGCTACTCTTAGGAGAATGCTGACTGAATAGAATTCTACTCATTAGCAAGAGTATCTAACCAATACATTTTCCTCCTTTCTAAGATTATTAAAAAATCCAATGGTATGGGCTGACATATTATTCTGACTCTTGACTTTTTCAAATATTTATTTATAGACTTAAATACTGAGCCAAGAAGTTTGCCAACCACTTGTATACAGCTCCCATGGCTTTCAATTTTGGATCTTCTACTTTATATGTGTATCTTAATTTGCACAATATATTCTGGTTTATCACAGTGCGATAAATCAGGGGACAGTAAATTACAGCCTGCAGGCTGATTATTTTTTGTAGAACCTATGAGCTGGGAAGGGGTTTTACATTTTTTTAAATTTATGTATTTATTTTGAAAGAAAGAGACACACACGAGAGGGGCAGAGACAGAGAATCCCAAGCAGGCTCTGCACTGTCAGCATAGAACCTGATGAGGGACTTGAACTCACCAACCATGAGATCATGACCTGAGATGAAACCAAGAGTCGGACACTTAACCGACTGAGCCACCTAGGTGCCCTTACATTTTTTTAATGGTTGAAAAACCACCAAAAGAAAATTTTGTGACACGTAAAAAATTACATGAAATTCAAATTTCTGCATTCATAAGTCTTACACAGCCCCACCCATTCATTAATGTAGTATCTATGACTACTTTCACACGATAGTGGCACATGAGTTGTGACAAAAACCATATAACCCCCAGAGCCTAAAATACTCACTCTCTGGTCCCAAAGAAGTTCGCTGACCCTGGGCTAAAGAGAGGTTAGGGAATCCCTGGATGGAGAAGCCAAATTGCTAGCCTCTGGATCTCAACCACCTTTTCACTTTTCTAAGCTTTCTCCTGTGCTTCTCCTGATCTGAGAAGCCCCTCTCACCATCCACTGTGCTTTCTTCAAGTTTAAAGTCCTACTGAAAGTTCCACATTCTCTAGGAGGCCTTCCTCGAACCACTTGAGCCTGAAGAAATTACCTCTAGCTCCTGAACCCCTAGAGCAAATAATACTCTATACAGAGCATTTGAGGTTAATAAATCTTACTGAACCTGCATTATCATCACTTTAAATTGTTCAAAGTTTTATTTTTAAATTCTGTAGTGTTTATGTCACTGTTCAGATGAAGGCAGGCATTGTGCCTCACAGTTCTCTGAATCCAGCCGGGAGAACAGGAATCACCAGCTCTGTGTTGACCAGCTCAGTGTTTCCTATGATGGTGTCAGGCAGGCATACATCACTACCCCCGACTGTCTTACCCTCTGATGCTTCATCCCCAGCTCCCAAAATATTTAGGGATGTGTAGTCCTTCATATGGCACGAAGACTCCTACTGTTCAAATGAAGCTGCCCATGTTGGCAGCTCCCTGTCAGAGAAAGGAATGACTTCTCAGTCCCTGCTTCAATCAGGAAATGAAAACTCAAGCTAGTTTCTGGTAAATCTTCAGAGTTTGGGGAGAGCTGTAGGCAGTGGACAATTTAAGTAGGCAGGGGACTAACAAATGCTAGAGAGTAACCCCTGGATTCCTGAGTGCCCTCAGTAGCAGAAAATGTGGTAGATCTCCTGGGAAGGTGGGGGGAGAGGCAGTGAGCAGTGAACACCGCAGGCAATATATTTCACCATGAAAATGCCCTATATCCCAATTCATAAGGAGCACTGGGGAATGTTCACTGTGGAAATTTGGTCCATTTCAATGTTTTCTTTTCTCTACAAACAAAACAAAAATCTATCATTTCTTGCAGACAGTATAATATGCTTACCAAGTGGTAGGGTATAAATGACCAAGTGGTAGGGTATAAATATATGAGTCCAAACACTCTGGGGGAGAGGTGGGTGAACTAAAAGAATTGATACTTGGGGCACCTGGGTGGCTCAGTTGGTTAAGTGTCTGACTTTGGCTCAGGTTGTGATCTTGGAATTCATGAGTTAGAGCCCCACGTCAGGCTCTGCACTGACTGCAGAGCCTGCTTGGGATTCTTTCTCTCTCTCTCTCTCTCTCTCTCTCTCTCTCTCTCTCTCTCTCTCTCTCCCTCCCTCCCTCCCTCCCTCCCTCCCTCCCTTCCTCTCTCTGTCTCCCACTTGTGCACTCGCTTGCATGCTCTCTCTCAAAATAAATAAACTTAAAAAAAATAAATAAAAGAACTGATATTCTTCACAGTTATAGGGAAGCAAAGCACCCAGACGTTTGAGTAATTTGGCCATAATTCCACAGTTAAAGGGCATCAACTCTAATCTAAAGTGGGTAGAGAAGCACACTGTACCTTCATGGGGACACAATGAAAGTAAAATTTACTCATGAACAGTAAACTTTGGAATGGACCCAGGCTAATGACTTATGGTGCAATAAAAAGGAAACTGAATCAGGAATCAGATATGAAGTAAGAAACCAGTTATAAGTATCACAGAAGACTCCAACAGTAACAATAAAGATAAAATACCTAAGAATAAACTTGCCAAGAAACATGTAGAAGCATATGAAGAAAATGTTAAAAATCTACTAAAGAGGGGCACTTGGGTGGCTCAGTTAAGTGTCTGACTTCGGCTCAAGTCATGATCTCACGCTTTGTGAGCTCGAGCACTGCGTCAGGCTCTGTGCTGACAGCTCAGAGCCTGGAGCCTGCTTCACATTCTATGTCTCCCTCTCTCTCTGCCCCACCCCCGCTCATGCTGTTTCTCTCTCTCTCTCTCAAAAATAAATAAAAACATTAAAAAAATTTTAATAAATAAAAAAATTAAAATCTGAAGAAAAAAGACAGGAGTCCCATCACCAGTCCCATCACATATTAAATTATAAACCACAGTAATTATAACAACAACTGCTCTGTTTTGATGCATAAATTGGCAAGACAAATCAACGGAACACGATATTTAGAATAAAACCAAGTAAATGTAGAAATTTAGTATATGATAAGGGCAGCACTTCAAATGAGTAGAAACAGCTAGGTTAGCCATTAGAAGTCTTTGGACAACCGGATACCATTAAAAAAACAAACTCTACATCTTACTTCTTATATCAAAATAAAGTCTAGATGTTTTTGATATGAATATAAAAAATAAAACTCTGAAAGTACTAGAAAAATTCGTATTTTAGAATATAATTTTGTTTTAGGGAAGAAACCTAACAGGTACCACCTTAACCAAGTGATTGAGGTTACTATCACCAGAAATACCCCATCTAATCATGAGAAAACATCACACCCAAAACTGAGAGACATTCTTCAGAATACCTGACCAAGTACTCTTCCAAAGAATCAAGGGCATGAAAAATAAGGAAAGACTATGGAACTATTACAGAGGACTATCACAGAGGTCAGAGGAGGCTAAGAAAATATGACAATTAAATACAATGTGGGATCCTGAAACAGAATAAGGACATTAATGAAAAAACTCATAAAATACGAAGTCTGTAGTTTAGTTAACAGTAATGTACCAACACTAATTTCTTAGTTTTGATAATTGTATCACAGTTGTGTAAGATAATAATATTAAGGAATAAATATATCAGAGCTCTTTGTAGCATCTTTGTAACTCTTCTGTAGGTGTAAAATTATTTCAACACAGAAGTAAATAATTTTTTTAACTTAAAAAAAATAAAAAACGTGTATGTACATACACACACAGTTTTACAGTAAGGATTTTCTACACACGAAATAAATCCTTAAGTCTAAAGGCAAAACTCTGATGTACAGGACTTCATAAAAAGGCAAAAATTTGGGGAGCTTGGGTGGCTCAATCAATTGAGCGTCTGACTCCTGATTTCTGCTCAGGTCATGATCTCACAATTCGTGGGATTGAGTCCCCCTTGGGCTCTGCGCTGACAACATGAAGCCTGTTTGGGATTCTTGCTCTCCCTCTCTCTCTGCCATCCCCCTGCTTGTTCACACGCACACACACTCTCTCTCAAAATAAATAAATAAACAAAAAAAAATGGCAAAAATTTTACATGGCAAAAATAACACAGGTAAAATCAACAAAGATTAACACAAATATTCACACATGTGACAGACAAAAATGGTACTTTCCTTACCATATATCTGTCAAATCAATAAAATAATATAATAAGAAATGGCAAAAATCATAAACTGACAATTCAGAAAGATGTTTAACTTTCCTCATAATAAAAGAAGTATAAAGTAAGATAACATTTTTCACCTACCAGACTAGCAAAACTCTAAACATTTAATCACAAGATGTTGTTAGGAATGTAGGGAAATTGACACCTTCATATTTTACTATTAGTAGTAATAATTGGTAGTTCCTCTTAGGATACCCTTTGAATCAGTCATTACAGTTCTAGAGTTTTACACCCCACTAAAATATACTGGCACGTGTACATAATAATGTATATATAAGGAATTCATTCTGGCATTGTTTATAATGTAAATTTAAAAACAATTTTTAATGTTCAATTAAAAATTCGCAAAAATTACACTACATCCAGACCGCCCCCCCACCCAAAATACTAAACAGCTCTTAAAGAATGAAGTAACTCTATGCTGACAGGTAACAATCACCAAGAAATACTGCTCAAGTACTGCCTTCCATTTTGCTATGGAAGCTATGAATTATGGATCCAAATTTGAGTCCCAGGAAGAATCCTTAGAATTTACCACTGCCTATTCTGACTGCAGTTTTGGCTAAATAAGGTCTATTTCAACAAATGTTTATAAAGTGCATGCTTGGAAGTAGGCAACTTACTAGTAGTGGATTATGGCTAAGTCAGGAGTCTCTTAGAACTAAGGGTCCCACTCTAAAAAATTATTTTTCAGCACTTCAGCAAAGGTAACTAGGAAAATACTGACCAAATTGCTAAGCTATGCCGCTTTATATTAGAGAATCAGAAAGGTATGTAAAGATGAAGACTGAGTGGCTGTGCCCAATAATGTCTTGGGACATTAAAGACACGTCTATTTTGGGGCACCTGATTGACTCAGTTGGCTAAGCCTCCAACTCCTGATTTCGGGTCAGGTCATGATCTCATAGTTGGTGGGTTTGAGCCCCACATCAGGCTTTGTGCTGACAGCATGGAGCCTGCTTGGGATTCTCTCTCTATTCTAATTAATAAAACAGGACCTCAGAGAGAAGCTCCCAATGACACAGCAGTAGAGAAATGACCATAATGCATCATGCTTACCTGCCCTACATCTCCTGGAAGGCAATTCTGCTACTTGGTGCCATCGCTCTTCTTTAAAGTCATAGCATTCCACACTTCGGATAGCCTTTGGTGCTTGGCCCCCAACTACCACCATCAGCTGGAGGGCAGAAATGTAAGCATTTGAATAAACAACTATTGCATTTTGGGGGGATTTAAAATGTCTTACAAAGACATCGATGTGGAGAGTGTTAGGATGAAGATGGTGGGGTGAGCTGGGGAAAAACAACCACCTAATCAACACTTAATAAACATCAACAAAGGGGGCACATGTTAGAACTACAATTCTATTATCTAGCACATTTAGTCAAAAATAAGGATTTCAGAAACTAAAATAAGTTTCTGATCCTTCAAGCAAAAGCAGAATTAAAGCCAAAAAACAGCAGGCAGTCAGCACTGGCAAGGCTGCAGTACGTCATAGGGCTTGCTATAAACTAAACCCTGGCTTTGTAACGACCAGGGATTAGATCTCCACAATCCAGGAGTACAGACAGAAGTGAAATTTATGTTAGTGGGTAGGTGAGATGAAAAGGATGGTAAGGCATTAAAAGAAACATGGAAGAAGGTGGGGGGAAAAAAACTTATTGAAAAAGGGGGAATAATTGAATTGGGAGTTCACAAGAGAGCACACATTCCTGTATCTCAAATAGAGATGCCACACAAATAATGGAGATGCTAGAAATCATAATGAATGAATGTACAATAACCTAGTGCTGAGAATAAACAAGGTCTACAAATTTCTTCATTTCAACTCAATCCAACAACTATTTACTAAGTGCCTGTCATCTATCTATACTTGTCCAGAACTAAGCTAGGTGTTATACACATAAGAAATATAAGACATAGTCTCTACCTCCCAAGAGCTTATAGATCTCACTAAGGAGACAAGACCCATGAAGTAATTCAAGAACAATATACATTTATTTATGACCAAAAAGGTATACGATTAGTATAGACATTAGTCAATAATGTTGATCAGAAAATGGAATGTTGCCATAATTTAATGAAAGCTTCCTGGAGGGAGTGGAACCTTGAGAGACAGATGGAATTTAGCAGTCACTGTGTTTGTCTTTTACTGAGTACAAAGGGGCACTTTTTGGCAACAATGGAAACACAGCTGTCAAATCAGAAGAACATAAAAGTTAATGATGTCACATATGGAAAACTTTGAAGAACGGCAAGGACCTTAGGGGAAAGTTGAAATGATGATAGGAGAAAATAGATGTTCAAAGGAAACAAAAAAATCAAAACAAACAGAAAGTGGAATGATTCATACATACAAAGAGGGGAGGTTTGCAACCTTGACTATGACCTACCTGTACTTAGAACTACAGAAAGACAGGTGCACAGAAAACAGGATTCCTTAGAGTAAATCCCAAGTTTCCAAAAAGAATCCTATTTTAGTAATTTATTAACTGGAGAGTTTAAGGAATTTTAAAGGTTTTAAAAAGAAGACTGAGCATAGACCAATTACACGATTTTCTTCAGATGTGTCATTTTTCTAATGTTGATGTAAATAAATAAAAGGAAGAATTAACAAAGAAAATCCACGATATTCTCTCCACATATTACGGAAGAGGAAAGAACAGGGAAGAAGGCAAGGTTGTGAAATCATAGAGGTAGAATAGACAGAAAGATCAACACCATATCCAGGTGTTTATATAAGATCGATCAGAATTTAAACTTCTAAACACTGTCTGGCAGTTAGGCAATAGTTAAGAGGCTTAGTTAACATCTCTGATAAAGATCAATCTAAAAAAATCTCCACACCTGAAAAACATAATCCAGTGAAGAAATGGGCAGAAGACATGAATAGACACTTCTCTAAAGAAGACATCCAGATGGCCAACAGACACATGAAAAGATGCTCAACGTCGCTCCTCATCAGGGAAATACAAATCAAAACCACACTCAGATACCACCTCACACAGGTCAGAGTGGCTAAAATGAACAAATCAGGAGACTATAGATGCTGGCGAGGATGTGGGGAAACGGGAACCCTCTTACACTGTTGGTGGGAATGCAAACTGGTGCAGCCGCTCTGGAAAACAGTGGAGAGGTTCCTCAAAAAATTAAAAATAGATCTACCCTATGACCCAGCAATAGCACTGCCAGGAATTGACCCAAGGGATACAGGAGTGCTGATGCATAGGGGCACTTGTACCCCAATGTTTATATATAGCAGCACTTTCAACAATAGCCAAATTATGGAAAGAGCCTAAATGTCCATCAACTGAACAAATGGGTAAAGAAGATGTGGTTTATATATACAATGGAATACTACTTGGCAAGGAGAAAGAATGAAATCTGCCCATTTGTAGCAAAGGGGATGGAACTGGAGAGTATTATGCTAAGTGAAATAAGTCAAGCAGAGAAAGACAGATACCATATGTTTTCACTCATATGTGGATCCTGAGAAACTTAACAGAAGACCAGAGGGGAGGGAAAGGGAGTAAAAAAAAAAAGTTACAGAGAGGAAAGGAGGCAAACCATAAGAGACTCTTAAATACTGAGAACTGAGGGTTGATGGAGGGTGGGGGAGAGGGGAAAGTGGGTGATGGGCATTGAGAAGGGCACCTGTTGGGATGAGCACTGGGTGTTGTATGGAAACCAATTTGACAATAAATTATACCTACTATCTATCTATCTATAGATAGATAGATATAGATATATATACGAAATAAATCAAGCACATGTTGTTAATGTTCTAGAACAAGATTAAGTCTAAGTATAGTTATACATTTTGAAAACATTGTACTTCTCTATGCTCTGCTTACTTATTAAGGTGTTTGACATGTTCAAAAAAATTAACCAGGCTAATTTTTTAAGTCTATTCTAAATCATTTAAGGGGATTCAATTATTTTTATAATAAGAGTTGAAATATTTAAGGAAGATTAACTTATGAAGTTTATTGGCAATTATTTAATAAATCAAACATTTAAGAAAATGTAAAAAAAAGAATAAAAAGTTTATTATTATTATTTTTTTACAAACCTCTAGCTATTCTACCACTGTTCAATAGAAATGTGATATATATAATGTGCATATCATTGTAAATTTTCTAGCAGCCACATTAAAAAGCATTAAAAGAAAAAAAAAATCTCCAAAGGGAATATTTTTTTAAAAGACCTTGAGAAACAATATGGGTTTATTAGATTTCATGATTCTTAAACTTTGAATCTCATGTTTTCCACGCAGTAGTTCACTTTTGCGTATCAAAATAAGAATGGAAGAGAAAATGTACTACTGAGTACAGAGAATGCTAGTGTTATCTGTTCTGTACTCACCCAAGTAAAATGGGGTGAGGATTTGGGACTCCAGGAATCAGAGAGAACAGGGACAAAGAATGTATAATGGGAACACAAGAGAGCAAGGATATTTGTATGACATCAAGAGACTGCACTAATAACCACTATGCTACTAACCATCAAAAGAGGTACTCATGACTCTAACACTCCAGTTATTTGTAAAAGACATTTGATATCATTTGAGAAACACCAAACTAATTATGCTACTGTAAAGAAATAGAAAACTGGGAACACTTTTGGTATGAAAAAATTAAATGTGACATATTTAAGGAAGGCAAGGGGTAGGGAGCTAAAAAAATTCAAGTGACCATCCTAAAATGTAGATCGATTAAACTTTATTTTTTTTCTTCACCTATTAAGTATTAGTTAGAAATTGCCTCCTGAAAACTCCAGTTTCATAATTTTCCAGTTGGAAATCTCAACACATATGCTGGGTAAAATACAGAAAAATAGATACACAGAACTAATGATAGCATTTGTTTAAAAAAAAAACAGATTCCAAAGTAAAAAAGAAGCCACAAAGTATAGTAGCAAACACACATAGTTTGTCACTATGATGTCCAAAGCCAAGAGCGCCTTACAAAATCCCAATACTGTTTACTGGAGATGCAAAACTAATGTCTGAGATATACAAAGAATCATTCATGCAAATTTGTATGTATATATCAGAGCCTAATATAAAAAGTACTAAGTCACTGTCATGGTAGACATATTGCCAAAACATTACAAAAGTTTCCTTAGAACCACTACCGCATTTTGTCTGATTTTACTTATCATTACTATGAAATATGTAGGCATGAGAAATTAATCTTTGCTTCATTCTTACCTACTCAGAATTAATCTTGAATATAACCACTTGAAAATGCTGAAAGAGCATCCAACATAAGCACTTTTTCAAAAATATATGTAGATAAGTAAATTTTGAGAAGGGATCATGCAAATGCAAGGTCAAAGCAACAGTGGAGTTCACTACCATTTGCCATGTCTGCTGCCCCTCCTCCCTAGCCACCTGAGAAAGCAGAATGAAACAGAACCTTCATGGACGGTATACCAACCACAAAAAAAAAAAAAAAAAAAAAAAAAAAAAAAAAAGCTAAAGAATTGAGAAATCCAAAAGTATAATAGATTGGAAGGGCCATTCCAAAGCCATAGCCAGAAAAGCCCAGAAACAATATAAACTGAACAGATAATCACAACTCTACAAAAGAGAAAATAAAATACCTGATAAGATTTTACCAAGAACTCTTTAGAAAGTTTCCAAAAGTGACATGTTTATTCCAGAAATTAGAAGAGAGTTAGTTTTCACTCTAAAGGTCTTTGCAGGATAAAGATAGCAATGCTAAAGATGCCAGAAGAGGGGATATACAGATATGAAATGTTTAAAAAAGTATTAAAGATAAAACAAACCAGAAGGAAGCTGACAAAACTAGCATAAAATAGTAATTTAAATGGGCTAAGACTATCAACACTTATTATAATTTTTTTTTAAGAACAAAAACTGACACCAAATAATATGGACAAATATGAAGTGATGAAGATTTATAAAGATGGCTATTTATAAAAGCAGGTAAAAGGGTATTTGGAAAATGTAAACATTTATAAAACCAGCAGACCCAGATGGCATGCATACTAAGATGTTAAGGGAACTAGCTAATGTACTTACTGAGCCACTTACAATTATTTTTGAAAAATCTTGGAGAACTGAGGAGAGATCAGAAAATTTAAAAACGGCAAATACCAATTCTCAAAACAGGGTAGGAAGTGAATGCCTTGTAAATACCTTCTAAGTGATAATAGTTCTGAGTAAAAATTTAGAATATTTTGAGAAAAGCATCCAAACCTCTAGGAGACGACAAAATGATGAGTAACACGCAGAGGGATGTTAAAAAAAAAAAAAAAAATCATGCCAAATTTGAGTCTATTTGATCCTGAATCTCACTGGACATTACAGGCCAAATTACTTATTTTTGGCTGAGATAAATTATCTCTGTTTAGATAATAAACATAATCATATGGACTGAAATTTTCTGCAAATGGACTATGTCAGTGAGTGGGTATTTCTAGCAAGGTATCACCAGGGAGAGTGCTGAGGTTCATTCTAGATTAAAATGTTTACTAATGATCTAGAAAAAGGAGTAAATAGCATACTGGTAAAATACACAGTTGGTTCTAAATTGAGAACTGATGTTAACACTGGGCAGAACAGAAAAACAGTATCGATAAATATGTGAAGCAATTAAAAATGTAGATTCCAAAAATAAAACTTGAAAAAAACACTAAAAAACATTAAGTGAAAGAATTTAAAAGACATAATTTAATGGAAAGGATAGAGTGGTAACTAAAGATGATATAAAAAAAAACAATGGGTAACAGATTCTTATTAATTGATCATTGCCCCAAATGCATACAAGAGCTAAAAAATACATAAATAAAAGCATTACACTATGTATCATTCTGATTAGACCCTACACAAAATGACACATAAAGTGCTGGTCTTCCAGTACTGTGAAGATGAAAAATGAGTACAAGAAATTGCAAACAGAGACAGAAATGAGGGGTTTTTCTGAAAGGAAAATTAAATCAGTGAAACATACATGGCTTCAACTAAAAAGATAAAGGTAGAATATGAACGTTGACACAAGGGAAATATGAACACTGGAGATCTGGGAGGACATATGGTGAACCTTGCACTGATGGCTACATAGGAAGTGTGAGTGCACCGTCAAAGAGTATACAACAGGGAATAGGAAGGAAATGTACTGAACAGGCTATTCATCAGCTTTAACTCTAATATGTAATTCTGAGAAACTACTTGGTCTTCAATTATTATCTATATGCACAGCTTCCAGAGAAATCTTTTTACCTACTCTGATTTTCCTTTCTACTCTAACTGAAGCTAATGAGACTCAGAAGGGAAAAAGATCAGTTGCCTTCTGTTCCAGAACAGTGACATCATGCGGTTTATAAAGATTAAATGAACCAAACAATCCCCACCCTCTACAGACAAACCCAACAGGGAAGTTGAGTTATATACACTACAGTGAATTTCCAGGCACATAAAAATTCCAGACGAGTAAAAGTATTAACAGCCTCACTATGGGCCTTTCAGATGAAATAATAAGTGTGAACAATAGATCCTACTTTGGGAAGGTTCATGGGTGTCCTCAGTCGGGTCCGGACACTCTTCATTAATATACGCTGCTCTGTCGGCAGCAAATGATACTTCATAGCTTCAATGAGGTAATCTTTGCAGGCACTGCTATTCTTGACCAATGCCTCCTCTTCAACCCTCTGTAAGAAGAGAGAAGACACACCCCATGAGGGGAACAACTATTTCATGATAAAACGGACAAAGCAACAGAGTAAAGAAGAGGGAAAAAAGCATTAACTATCCTCTCTGGTTCAGTCTTTCCCTTACAAAGGAACATTTATAAATATCACCAAGAGAAAAATAAATGAAGTCCAAAAATGCTCAAGTATCTGGTGTGCAGAGAAAAACATACGTATGCAACAAAAAGAAGAACTACAATCAAAATTATATACCTCAACATCGGCTACAGAATAATCTTTAGATCATACTATATTTGCCTATTTCTTATCTTTAAACATCAAGCCAAAGAGTAAGAAAAGAATTTAGACAATGAGTTCTTCAGGTAGAGTAGGCAATACTAATAAGCTAAAGACAATTTTTCAAACACAAAAAGGCAAATAAAATATCCAGAAGAGGGACTCAAAATATTCTATAACAATGTGCCTACACCACAACTAAATCTTGTACCTGCTATTCTTGACCTCAAATGCAGGACAGGTTTTTCTGTTCATTTTCTTAATAGTGGAGTATCAATGATTATACAGATCACAACAAATAATGAGGCTTCAAGAAATCCTAAAATGCTCAGACTGAATCTCTTAATAAAGAAGGTTTCCTTGGATGGCTCCAATTATAAAAATGTTGAAATGTTCCAAGTAGGATACTAATAATAAAAAAATAAATTCAAAGTTGTTCATAGACTGCTAAAGATCCATTTATTTCTACTTATTTCAAATATGGTGGTTTTCCTCACCTTAGAAACAAAGACAGAAACCCAATGCATGCCACTATAATACTATGAAGTCAAATTCAATGGTATTTGGGTCGCATGTCAAAACTCCATTTCTGCAGGGCAATCAGAAGAAGCTATCAAAGGGAAAGCACAGAAGATGCAGAGCAGGGACACAGAGCCACAGGTGCATTTATTTATGTGTAAATGACCATAAATACTGCCTCAATAAGTTCTAGTATCTGCTTGCCCACATCAGAAGTGGGGAGAAGTAAATTTCCAAGAATGGGGAGTGGTCTAAGTAAAGGAGCAGCTGCCGAGGACTGCAGGTGCCTTTATCATTCTCTGTCCTGCGCCCTGGGGTCTGCATTCTGCAGGTGTTATCACCGTGTTAACAGAGATCTCCATGCTGTCAGCCCAGTGACAAAGTGCTATGTGTATTCAGGTGTTGTGAATATGCTTTTACCTGAACTAAATATTCCCGAGGAAGCAAAGGTAACCGCACATGTTCCATCAGCCGTGCCATAAATTCCTGCCTTACATCCTTGTCATGGTTTACCCAAGCTATTACTGCTTCAAATACCTTGCAGAAAATGTGGGGAAAAGAAAATAAGTAATGAGTTATGTACCAAGGCATCTGAATAAAGTATGATGAGATTACATTTTATATACAACTCTTGCTAAGACATTCAAGTTTAATACATGGCTCAGGGGCACCTGGGTGGCTCAGTACTTAAAAAGTTATCCAATCTATTTCTTTTTTTTTTCATTTGACAGAAGTACATTTTTCCCCTGCTTTATTGAAATATAATTGACAGATAACATTGTATAAGTTTAAAGTGTTCATTGATAGACTTGTACATTGTGAAATGATTGCCATCAAAGCTCTAGCTAACCCTTCCAACATGTCACATAATTACTTCTTTTTTTGTGGTGTGAACATTCAAGATCTATTCTCTTAGCAACTTTCAAGTATATAATGCAGTTTTATTAACTATAATCACCATACTATACATTCTCCAGAACTTATTCATCTTATAACGAGAAGTTTGTACCTCTTTGACCAACATCTCCCCATGTCTCTCACCCTCAACCCCATCTACCACCACTCTACTATGTTTCTGTGAGTTGTTTATTTAGATTCCACATATAAATGATACCATACAGTATTTGTCTTTCTCTGTCTTATTTCAATTAGCATAATGCCTTCAAGGTCCACACATGTTGTCACAAATGGCAGTATTTCCTCTTCTCTCATAGTTGAATAATATTCCTGTATATGTGTGTGTGTGTGATACTTCCTTATGCATTCATCCACTGAGGGACAACAGGCTGTTTCCAAATCTTGGCTATTATGAATAATGCTGCAATAAATCAATGCACATGCGAGTGCAGATGTCTCTTCAAGATTCTGTTTTCATTTGCTTTGGCTATATACCCAGAAGTGGCATTGTTGGATCATATGGTAGTTCTATTATTAATGTTGTAAGTACTTTTAGTACTTTTATGTATCTAGTATTTTTCATTTGGTATTAACTAAGCACTTAACCAAGTACATTATCTAATCTTCTTGAACTTAAGTGGTAGCTGTGATAATCAGATGATACGCGATCTAATTCACTGTTGATGACTTTTCTAAATTGAATTTGGTTCTATTTACTTGATTTAAATCTCAAGTCTCTTGCAATTCCTATCAAAATAACATCAGCATTCTTCACAGAGCTAGAACAAACAATCCTAACATTTAAATGGAACCAGAAAAGACCCCGAATGGCAAAAGCAATCTTGAAAAAGAAAACCAAAGCTGGAGGCATCACAATCCTTCAAGACGTATTACGAAGCTGTAATCATCAAGTCAGTATGGTACTAGCACAAAAACACACTCAGATCAATGGAACAGAATAGAAAACCCAGAAATGGACCCACAAACGTATGGCCAACTAATCTTTGACAAAGCAGGAAAGAATATCCAATGGAATAAAGACTGTCTCTTCAGCAAATGGTACTGCGAAAACTGGACAGCGACATGCAGAAGAATGAACCTGGGCCACTTTCTTCTACCATACACAAAAATAAACTCGAAATGGATGAAAGACCCAAACATAAAATAAGAAGCCATCAAAACCCTCAACGAGAGAGCAGGCAAAACCTCTTTGACCTTGGCCACAGGAACTTCTTACTCAACATGTCTCCGGAGGCAAGGGAAACAAAAGCAAAAATGAACTACTGGGACCTCGTCAAAATAAAAAGCTTCTGCACAGCAAAGGAAACAATCAGCAAAACTAAAAGGCAACCAACTGACAGAATGGGAGAAGATATTTGCAAATGACATATCAGATAAAGGGTTAGCATCCAAACTCTATAAAGAATTTATCAAACTCAATACCCACAAAACAAATAATCCAGGGAAGACATGTGTAAAAGACATGAAGAGACACTTCTCCAAAGAAGACATCCAGATGGCCAACTGACACATGAAGAAATGCTCAACATCACTCATCATCAGGAAAATACAAATCAAAACAATGAGATACCACCTCACACCTGTCAGAATGGCAAATATTTAACAACTGAGGCAATGACAGATGTTGGCAAGGATGCTGAGAAAGAGGATCTCTTTTGCACTGCTGGTGGGAATGCAAACTGGTATAGGCACTCTGGAAAACAGTATGGGGGCTCCTCAAAAAATTAAAAATAGAACTACCCTATGACCCAGCAATTGCACTACTAGGTATTTTTCCAAGGGATACAGGTATGCTGTTTTGAAGGGGCACATGCACCCCAATGTTTATAGCAGTGCTACCGACAGTAGTCAAAAGTTTGGAAAGAGCCCAAATGTCCATCGATGGATGAATGGATAAAGAAGATGTGGTATATATCTACTATGGAGTATTACGCGGCAATCAAAAAGAATGAAATTTTGCCATTTGTAACTACATGGATGGAACTAGAGGGTATTATGCTAAGCAAAATTAGTCACAGAAAGACAAATATCATAAGGCTTCATTCATATGAGGAATTTAAGATGCAAAACAGATGAACATAAGGGAAGGGAAGCAAAAATAATATAAAAACAGGGAGGGGGACAAAATATAAGAGACTCTTAAATATAGAGAACAAACAAAGGGTTACTGTGGAGAGGTTGTTGGAGGGGGAGGATAGGCTAAATGGGTAAGGGGCATTAAGGAATCTACTCCTGAAATCATTGTTGCACTATATGCTAACTAATTTGGATGTAAATTAAAAACTAAACTGGGGCGCCTGGGTGGCGCAGTCGGTTAAGCGTCCGACTTCAGCCAGGTCACGATCTCACGGTCCGTGAGTTCGAGCCCCGCGTCAGGCTCTGGGCTGATGGCTCAGAGCCTGGAGCCTGTTTCAGATTCTGTGTCTCCCTCTCTCTCTGCCCCTCCCCCGTTCATGCTCTGTCTCTCTCTGTCCCAAAAATAAATAAACGTTGAAAAAAAAATTAAAAAAAAAAAAAAAAAAACAAACTAAATTAATTAAAAAAATAAATTTCAAGTCTCTTTGGAATAAAGCACCCAAAATATTAAAGTGATGTTGTGGGATGAAAATCATATACCCTTATAAACAACTATTTTTGGCATTTCTTTAGATTTACAAATAGATGTGGACCATACACTTCTAAACTGAGGGTCTGCAAAATAGATGAACTTTCTTTTCTCACAACGGAATATGTTAAAATCTAATATTTGAATTTTTTCAAAAAATGAAATAAGATCATTACAAATTAACAACATAAACCTATGAGAAAGCTAATAAGCTAATATGAAGATAATAATTGACTACATAATTTCCTTCCAGACTGATGAACACATAATCAATAATTTTTAAAGTGTTGTAGAAAATGCTTAATGATGATAGTTAAGTTGATTACCAGGAACAAAAAATATTTATTTTGATACAGGAAAAGAGCGAGAAATTAAAAATAATCTACATTATAATGAACATGCCTCCTTAATTTATTTGGTCAGCAAGCACCTACCAAGTACCTCTATGTGTTGGCTGCTAGAAATAGAGGATCCTGTAAATTCTATCTACTATTTCTCAGCTCTGCTTTCTCTTCACCTGTTTATACCATCCTGAATCAGATCCAACTACTCACTGGTTTGACTTCAACATCCTATCTGTCCCTCACCCCATTTCTGGGGTTTTGTTCATTCAGCATATCACCACTGTGACAGGTGGTCTCCAAACTGGTCCCCTAATAAAGTACATCTCTCAGTATCCACATCTTATGCAGTAAACCTCCCACAGGGAATCTAAGCTGTCCCTGTGTAACCAAAAAAAAAAAAAAAAAAAAAAAAAAAAATTGCAGATGCAGCACTGTGTGACTTCTGAAGCTGGGTCATAAGAAGCTTTTCTCATTCATTATGGTCTCTTGAAATGCTCATTTCAGGGGAAGCCAGATGTCATGTAAGAAGTCTGATTACTTGAGGTGCACCTGGATGGCTCAGTCGGTTAAGTAGCCAACTCTTGATTTCAGCTCAGGTCATGATCTCATGGTCCTTTGAGTTCAAGCCCCACGTCAGGCTCTGCACTGACAGCATGGAGTCTGCTTGGAATTCTCCCTCTCCCTCTCTCCCTGTCCCTCCCCTGTTCACTAATGCTCTCTCTCTCTCTTTCTCAAAATAAATAAACATTAAAAAGAAAAAATAAGTCTGATTACTTAAGATCAATCACCATGCTATGAGGAACCCAAGCTAGCCACAGAGAAGGAGGGTAGGGAAGGGGAGGGAGAAAGAGGTCAGAGGGAAGGGAGATACCAACCAAACTTCAGCCCAGGAGCCAGATAAGTGAATGAAGAAGCCATCGTGGATATTCTGGATGGATGTCCAGACGGACTGAAACCCCAGCTATATGGCTAATTTGGTATCACGCTGGTATCTCCAGATATTCAAGCCAAGCCAGCTGAAGCCCCAGACACTACAGACTGTTCCTATATGCCCTGAATGAATTCTGCCCACAGAATTGTGAGCATAATAAAATGGTTATTGTTTTGTGTCACTACACTTTGCAGTGGCTTGTTATGCAGCAGTGGAAAATCAAAACAACCTTCATGACATTTCTATAATATAGGTATTACCATGGCATTCTCCTACCATTTAAAACCCTTTAAAGGCTTTTTGTTACAAGGATGACGTCAAGTTTCTTTAATACGGCTGAGAAGATATTTTATGTCATCTTCCCATCTTATCTCCCAGCATTCTGCCATACATATTCCAAACTCTAATCACAAAGAACCAACCTAATATAATTATTCTTTCATGCCTTTTTTACATTTATGTATTGTACCTCTTCCTGGAATGCCCTTCCCATTCCCACCCATCCCGACATCCCTGGAAAACTCATAAACATTTTTAAAAACTTGGATCATAACTTTGGGAACAAGCTGATCTTGTTCCCATCCCTGGAATGATGTAATGTTCCTACAGTACCCTCTACAGCATTCTGTAGTCATCCATTTACCCCGCTGGCTGTCCCTCCAGTGGAGTAAAGAGTTCTATTTTGTTAGTATTGCCATATCTGGGACTCCGTGACAGTGTCTGGTACAAAGTAGGCACTCAATATGCGTCTGTATGCGTCTGAATAGTGATGTTTTCCTCTCCCCTGTATTTCTAAAGTGCTAAGATTATACATCTAACAACCATTTACTGCATGTTTTTTCATATGGTATAGTAAATACGTCTTTTTGTGCCCAGGCAGGAATAAAGCTAAATTTCATACAACTTTAAATGTAAAGCATCAAGGGGAGCGCCTGGGTGGCTGAGTTTGTTAAGCACCTGACTCTTGATTTCGGCTCAGGTCATGGTCTCACAGTTCGAGAGTTTGAATCCTGCATCAGACCCTGCACTGACAGTGCAGAGTCTGCTTGGAATTCTCTCTCTCCCTCTCTCTGCCCCTCCCCTGCTCGTGCGTGTGTGCTCTCTCTCTCTCAAAATAAATAAATAAACTTAAAAAAAAAGTTTAAATTTTTTTTTTAATGTTTTATTTATTCTTGAGAGAGAGAGAGAGACAGAGCATGAGCGGTAGAGAGGCAGAGCAAGAGAGGGACACAGAATCAGAAGCAGGCTCCAGGCTCTGAGCTGTCAGCACAGAGCCCAGTGGAGGGCTTGAACTCACAATCCGTGAGATCATGACCTGAGCTGAAGTCAGATGCTCAACTGACTGAGCCCCTAGGCACCCCTTTAAAAAACGTTTTAAATGTAAAGCATCGAAAGAAAGAAAGTTTCACTTCCTTCAAACTTTCACAAGCTTTTGTGCCCTGATTCCCATAGGATACAATACCTATCCAAAGAATAAAACTCACTAAGAGAAGATTCTTCATCAACAGGAAAGGTACAGGTAGCTGACATAGGTAAGCTCAAAATGTGGAGAGATCAGAGGCTACAACCAGACAAAGCAGTTGCACAGTGCTCTGGAAGGGAGGAGGGAAGCACTGGGCCGGGCAGAGTATAAGTAGTAGGAGATCAGTCTAAAGAGCATGGTCACGAATGTTCAGTCTAGAACAAGCTAAACTTTATTAGCCCTGGTAACTTCCACCAACACACATGATGGTGAAATTACTTTGGTCTGAGAAATACTGCATTTAGATCACAATTTTTACAGACATCTAGCTGTGGGAAGAAACCTAGCACCCATAAGGGCTTATTTCAGTTTAATGTGTTCAAGCACTTGCTGTGGGGTCAAGTACAAAACTCTAATGTCTAGCAATTTAGGGAACTTCCTATGGAGTGAAGAAACACACCAATTTGCACAGATAATCAAGTTGACTGAGTTTTTAATACCTTACAGATCAAAGGTCACTGGCTATCACTACACATATAGGATTACAAAGTTACAAAACAAAGTGAAATAAAGAAAGGAAAAATATTACATCACTATATACTAGGAAAAAAAATTTTTCCTTACCTTCTCTTCTGAAGAAATGGTAAGTTTGTCGCTTGAGATTAAGCTGCACACTTGTTCAATGCCAAGATTGAGAAATTCTTCACTAAGGACAACATCTGCAAAATGCTGCTCTGTTTGGAGGTTAAAAATAAAATCCATTAACACCAACATTCCATTATCCAGCTTCAAGCTGCTTTAAAAAAGAAGAGGTTTTTCTAAATCTAACCTAAGAATGAAAAGAACAAATTACTTCCTCAAAGCAAGAACTAACAAAGCCCAAACAAACTCACCTGGGGAAGTGGTCTCTACTTGAATAACAAAGCAGAAGCATGAGCAGAAAGGCTGCCTTATCACATACTCAGCTGAATCACTTGTGTTTTATGTTGGTATTTTAAATTTTTTTTTTTTTTCAACGTTTTTTATTTATTTTTGGGACAGAGAGAGACAGAGCATGAACGGGGGAGGGGCAGAGAGAGAGGGAGACACAGAATCGGAAACAGGTTCCAGGCTCCGAGCCATCAGCCCAGAGCCTGACGCGGGGCTCGAACTCACGGACCGCGAGATCGTGACCTGGCTGAAGTCGGACGCTTAACCGACTGCGCCACCCAGGCGCCCCTATGTTGGTATTTTAAACATGTATTCTTTACACAGTAATAAGACTACCAGTATTTAAATCAGTAAAACCTTTTGATTACATAAATCAGAAAAATATATGGCATTATATACTAACACATTTGAATGTATTATGTAAAACATTAGAGGGTTCTAGAACATAATGGAGGAAGGATGGAAACCTGCTTTACTTGAAAACTTTAAACAAAGAAATTTTAAATGCCAGTTTGAATATATGACCATCATTTAAAAAACAGAATTGATTTATAATATAGATAACTCTGGATTCTATGGCAGTTTATCTGGGGATGAAATCACACTATTTTTTACTTTCAACCCCTTTCCAAAAACTAGTAAAATTAGTAATTCTTAAAATACTAAAAAAACCTTTCTTTGATTTCAATGATAAAATATTCCCACTTCTCCAAAGGGGGCAAAAAAAAACTATTAGTATAATCAATGACTTTACAACTTTAAGAATAAATCGTCTACAAAGTAACCTTTCCTGAAACTCCAGCTCTCATTTATAAGACATGAGCTCACAAGGAAATGTGCACTTTGGAGTCAGACACACCAAGGTTAAATCAGAGCTCTGTCACGTACTAACTTGGAAAACCTTGGGCAAGTTATGTCATTTCTCTAAGCCTTGGTTTCCTCATCTATAAAAGGAGAATAATAATACCTTACGCAATAAGACTGCTGTGAGGATTAAATGAACTAAGCACCTAGCATTGTGGCACAGTAGAGAGTAAGGATTTAATAGTATAGCTCTTAAGTGTATTGTAATCCCTAAGTTCTAAGGTAAACCTAGGTATTTTCTAGGTCTTCACAATTAACCATATTCTAATAGTAATTTTGTTAAAAGGCTTCCTTAGGTGAAATAAAGACTTATCTCAAATGTATTTCAACATACACAGAAACGATTAGTTGGCTTCCCTTTCAGAAACACTTCAAAATCTGGATTTACATAAACCCTATAACTATTCACTTTACAAAAGATTCCTTACAAAATCACTTTAAAAATGATAAGCAGCTCTAGGATAATTATAAAATGATGTGGATTTACAAATAATCTGACACACAATTTTTTTTCTGTTGGAAAAAGTTTATTTTATCTTTTTAATTTATTTTTTATTAGAGTTGACAATATTAATATTAGTTTCAGGTGTATAACACAGTGATTCAACAATTCTATACATTATGCAGTACTCACCAAGGAAAGTATAGTTACCATCTGTCATCATGCAGTTATTACACTACTACTGAGTATATTTCCAATTTGAACTTTTCATCCCTATGACTTATTTATTTTGTAACTGCAAGTTTGTACCTCTTAATCCCCTTCAACTATTTCACCCATCCATCTATCTTTTTACCTCTGGCAACCACCAGTTTGTTCTCTGTATTCAAGAGACTGTTTCCAGACTTATGTGTGTGGATTTTGTGTTTTTTAGATTCTGTATGTTAAGTGAAATCATATGGTTTTTGTTTTTCTCTGAGAAAGGGCCATCCATATTATTGCAAGTGGCAAGATTTCATTCTTTTCCATGGCTGAGTCACATTCATTGTATCCATATACTACTTGTTCTTTATCCATTCATCTATCAATAGATACTTGGGCTGCTTCCATATCTTGGCTATTGTAAACAGTGCTGCAATAAACATCGGGGGGTGGGGGGGCATATAGTTTTGTTTTGCCACAATAAACCTAAGGTTGCATATATCTTTTCAAATTGGTGGTTCGTTTTCTTTAGGTAAATATCCAGCAGTGGAATTACTGGATCAAATAACATTTCTATCTTTAATTTTTGAGAAACCTCCCTACTGTTTTCCACAGTGGCTGCAAGTATTTACATTCCCACCAGCGTGCACTCAAAACACCTTTTCTCCACATCCTTGCCAACATTTGCGTTTCATTTCTTTTCTTTTTAATACTAGTCATTGTGACCGGTGTGAGATGATATCTCTTCATGGTTTTGATTTGTATTTCCCTGATGATTAGTGATGTTGAACAAGCACTTTTTTATGTGTCTGTTGGTTATCTGTATGCCTTCTTTGGAAAACTGCCTATTCAGGTCCTCTGTCCATTTTTAAAACAGATTATTTGGTTTTTTTGTTACAGAGTTATAGGAGTTATTTTTTTTGTTTATTTATTTATTTTGAGAGACAGAGAGAGAAAAAGAGAGAGAGAGCAAGCAAGCAGGGGAGGGGCAGAGAGAGAGGAAGAGAATCCTAAGCAGGGTCTGCACCATCAACGCAGAACCTGACACTGGGCTTGAACTCACAAACTGCGAGATCATAACTTGAGCTGCAGTCAGACATTTAACTGACTGAGCCCCCAGGTGTTCCATGAGTTCTTTATATGTTTTTCATATTAACCCTTTTTAGGATACAGTATTTGCCAACATCTTCTCCCATTCAGTAGGTTGCCATTCTTTTTTTTTTTTTTTTTTTTTTTTATGGTTTCTCTCACTGTGTAAATGTTTTTAGTTTGATGTAATTCTGGTATTTCATTTTTGCTTTTGTTTCTCCTTGTCTGAGAAGACATATCCAGCAAAACGTTGTGAAAGCTGATGTCAAAGAGAGTATTGTTTATGTTTTCTTTTAGGAGTTTTACGGTTTCAGGCCTTACATTTAGTTCTTTAATCCATTTTGAGTTTACTTTTGTGTATGGCTTAATGAAACTCCAGTTACACTCTTTTGCATGTAACTGTCCAGTTTTCCCAGCACCATTTATCAAAAAGACTATCTTTTCCCTAATGTATATTCTTGCCTCCTTTGTCATAGATTAATCGACCATGTTATTTTGGGGCTCCCAATTCTGTTCCATTGGCCTAAATGTCAATTTTTATGCCAGTACTGCCCTCTTTTGATTATTATACTTTTGTAATATAGTTTGAAATGAGAAAGTGTGATGCCTCCATTTTTGTTCTTTTTTTCCAGTCTTTTTCCAGGTACTTCGTATTTGTGGAAATTAAAAGCACAGGACACATTTTCAGAAGACCACAAATTTTACTTTTACCCCTTTATGGTAATATTTGAAATGTTAGAATGTACTTAGCTAATATATAATTAAGTAAATTAAATAAGGGACCCCAAAAGGAACTGGTCTTCTTGAGTTATTCACAGCACACATTATAAATTTTTAGAGAGAACACACATTAACAACAACAAAAAAACACTGACAAGCCCAAATGCAAATTTATATGCTGAGTATTTTTAAAGGGTTTAAAAAGCATGTTAGCAGACAGCCTTTTCTCACTTATACAACAGATGCATTTCTATCTGCTTGTGCACAGCAAAGGGTGAGAACCTGAATCAACTTACTTATGACTTCAGAAATGTGCTATTTCAGAAATGTATTCCATGGAATTTTATTCACTGCTCCTATCACTGTCTCTTCAAATAAGCAAAGTACAGAGGCTTTTATCCCTTGAAACTGTTTTTAAACATCAGCACTTTAAATTGAAAGATAGGAGGAAACTTAGCAATTCCTGGTACCGCGCCTGGACTTAGTCTTAATAAATGTAAGAGGTGAAATGTGCAACAGAAAATCTATCATTTCTTTATTCTTGGAGGAGAAGGAGGGAGAAACAGGAGAGACGGAGGTACGGTGTAATATTTAAGAGCTGAATTGGAGCACAATGACTCATAATACCATCAACTCCACATTGAAGAACCATGGAACTCATCAATTTTATAATTCATGCTGAACCACAAGTTTGGTTCCCTTCTATGTATATCAATGAATTCAAACCTCATGCTCTCCAAAATATGAAGATGAATAATGGAAGATAAACTCCAACTATAACAGATATTTCATAAGTAGAAGGCTAAACACCAAAGGGAATCCCTCTTAGAGAGCCAAAGCATAAAAGACTCTTAAAAACTGAGAACAAACTGAGGGCTGATGGGGGGTGGGAGGGAGGGGAGGGTGGGTGATGGGTATTGAGGAGGGCACCTTTTGGGATGAGCACTGGGTGTTGTATGGAAACCAATCTGACAATAAATTTCATATATTGAAAAACAAAAAAAACAAAGGGAATCCCTCTTTCCAACATCTTTTGATATGGTAACATTTCACTGAGGGGGAAACCTAACACTTAACTATGAAATCTTTTGGTCAAGTAAGAAATTACAACTGCTTACATAATCACTATATGTATTACATATTAAATTAAACCCAGCATTACCTATGCTTGCATAATTATGCTGTGAATGATGATAGCAGTGATGATGCCACCAAAAAAAAGGACTACTTTTAACCCCAAAAAAGAGTAAGGGTGGGCAGCGGGGGAGGGGAGGTGACAACAAGTAGAAAGCACACAAAGAGATGGGCATTTTCTGACCAGGAAAGGTCATTCTAAACACAGAAATCTAAAAAGAAAAGTATTCCCCTGTGTGGAAATAATGTGAAACATTTATTTTCTGTATCAGACAAGAACACAACTAAGAAATCCAACCCTACTGCAGCATTATAAAAATCATGCCCTCACCAGTGTAAGCGTAAATGCATCTGCACAAGGGCAACGCCACATAAAAGGAGCAAGGTTGCTGCTGTTCTGCCAGTACTTCCGGCCCCTACCCAGGTCCTACTGCAATACTGGTGGTCCCAAAGGTTTTATTGAAATAAATCATGTTTAAAAAATAAAGCACTTAAAAAGACAAGTCAAAATGCCTCAGTAATCATATATCCAACTCAAACTGCATCTATTTAAATGTTATATTTGCCTCCTGCTAATAAACCTCTATTTCACTCAAGCTGAGCAGTAAATCTTCCATACTGAAAAGTATCTTCCTTGCCCAATTAACCCAAAGGGAAAAAACTGAAATCATTAGTAAAGAAAAACGTAGGGGTTAACACCCCCTTTTAATATGTTTTAAAATATTTTTAAGGTTGAAAAAGTGTTTAAAGTTTGTAATTCCCAGTAGGAAATCATTATCTGAATGAACCCAATGGCAAGCCACTGTAAAATGTTTCAGTTGCATGCGAGGCAGAAGGGTAGGGATTATCTTCACAGCACCCCAGCTTTCTCCATGAGAAGGTCAGAGGGACGCTGACTCCTTCTCCTCCAGGGTTTGTATTATTGCAGCATCCAATAGGTGGTCTACATTGCTTTTCCTTCAGCAAGGGCTTTATTTGTCAGAAGGGCATTATGCCTGACCTCCAAATTTGGCTGACAATTTACCCATGAGATTCATAACATTTGGGTTGCTCTAATATCCAGACATATTTGCTGGGTTCTGGGCCACATCCTGGAAGGCCACCATAACTTCTGGATACTGCATGGCTTCTGGGTCACTGAGAATTTCATGGAGCCCAGGCATTCCTGCCATTCCAGGCATTCCTTGAGGAAAATTACCAGGCATTAAGAAGAAAGTTATCCGGGAAAGAGCCATAGTGAGCTCCTGATTGTCCTCTGGCTTCTTCCTCCCTCTGGGCTCTCTCATGTTCTTCCGGAGCCTTCTTAACCCTTTCTATTCTTTCTTTGATCTCTTGCTCTTTCAGTTTTTGCTCATACTTTGTTCGATATTCAGCAATTTTCTGGGCCCTTGGTTGAACTTCTTTCAGCATTGCACTAGCATCTTCATCATAATCCAGTTTACAAGTAAGGGCAAGATCATGTAGTCCAGAAGACTGTGGTGCTTTCCCTCACCACTTGTAAGGCTGAGCTGAATCAGGATTTATTTCAATAGCTCTATCACAGTCTCGGATGGCAGCATTTGGCTTCTGTAATTTGATGAAGACACTGGCTCTCTTGACATACAGAACAGCCAAGCGAGGATTCAGCTTGATGGCATCTGTGAACAAGTCAATGGCTTTCTGTAGTTCACCATCATTCAGGGCATCAATGGCAGCCACCGTTCTATCATTTGCCTGATCCATCATTTCCTCAGTTATCTCTATATTTTCATCCCCCATTTCTTGAGGGGCATCAGTATCCGGTTCAATCACACCACCATTGTCAATTTCTAGATCATTTTCCTCACTTGAAGGTTCATCTGTCTTTGTTTTCCTCTGCCTTCTCACTGTGTTTTCTTCCTCGATATGGTCTTCTCATTTAGTTTTATGGGTAGCAGGTGCTCCACTCACTCATGGAAAACACATTTCCTCAGTGTGTAGAACCCTCGGGTCCTGCTTACACATTTTCACAAAGGCCCCAAAGCTTCCTCACTTTGCGGGGTCCATGGTCCATGGTCCAGAGGTGGCAGGCGGTGGGCACGACTAAGGTTGTGGCTGATTCCAGGCGTGGGTACTAGCTCTGCATGACCATGTGGAAGGAAGCTGTTCTTCTTTCTTAAGAAGGATTGCTTTGGCTATTTGGAGTCCTTTGTGATTCCATAAAATTTTTAAGAATTTTTTTTTTCTATTTGTTGAACAATACCACTGGCATTCTGATACGGACTGTACTGAATCTATAGGTAGCTTTGGATGGTATGGACATTTTGATAATATTAATTCTTCTGATTCACGAACACAGGATGTCATTCCATTTATTTGTATCTTTTTCAATTTCTTTCATCTAAGTCTTGCAGTTTTCAATGTACAGATCTTTCATCTCTTTGGTTAAATTTATTCCTAAGTATTTTGTTGTTTTTGATGCTATTACAAACGGGATTGTTTATCTGTTTTTCAGATATTTCATTGTTAGCATACAGAAAGTCAAGTTTGTGTGTTGATTTTGTATCACATAACTTCACTGAATTTGTTGATTAGTTCTAAGTTTTTTTTTTTTATGGAATCTTAGGATTTTCTATATATATGAGATCATATCATCTGCAAAGACAATTTTACTTCTTCATTTCCAATTCAATACCTGTTATTTCTCTCTCTTGCCTGATTGCTTGGCTAGGACTTCCAGTACTATGGTGAATAGGAGTGGTAAGAGTGGGCATCCTTGTCTTGTTCCTGATCTTGAAGGAAAACTTTTCAGCTCTTTCACTGCTGAGTATGATGTTAGCTATGTGTTTGTCATACATGACCTTTACTATATTAAGGTTTAATATATTAAGGTATGCTCCTTCTATACCTAATTTGTTGAGAGTTTGTCTCATGGAAGGATGCTGTATTTTGTCAAATACTTTTTCAGCATCTGAGATGATCACATAATTTTTATCCTTCATTCTATTCATGTGTTGTACCACATGTATTGATTTGCAGATGTTGAACTATGTTTGAATCCTCTGGATAAATCTCATTTGATCATGATGTATGATTCTTCTAATGAGCTGTTGAAATCAGTTTGCTAATATTTCAATGGGAACTTTTGCATCTATATTCATCAGTGATATCGGGCTATAGCTTTCTCATTCTCTGTAAGAACATGAGAGAGTCCAGAGGAAGGAAAAAGCCAGAGGACAATCAGGAGCTCACTATGGCTCTCTCCCAGGTGGCTTTCCTCAGAATGCCTGGAAGAACAGGAATGCCTGGGCTCAATGAAATTCTCAGACAGTATTCTCAGATAATGTCCTTATCTGGCTTTGGTAGTTTTAACCCTTGCAAAATGAGTTTGGGAATATTCCCTCCTCTTCTATGTTTTGGAAGAATTGGAGGATTCGTGCTAATTCTTTAAATGTTTGATAGCATTCATCAGTGAAGCCATATGGTCATGGACTTTTCTTTTGGGGAGTTTTTGATTACTGATTTGTCTTTGAATTTTGACTGCTTTATTATAATGTGTCTTGAAGAAAATTTCTTTAAGTTGATTTTGTTTGGTGTCCTACAAAAGCTTCATGAACTTAAATTAAATATCCAAATCTTCATCCAGATTCGGGTAGTTCTCAGCCATTATTTCTTTAAATAAACTTTCTGCCCCTTCTCCCTTTCTTCTCCTTCTCAACTACAGTGATTCACCAGTTGGTCCTTTTGATGGTCTCTCATAGATCATGTATTCTTGCATTCTTTTTCCCTTGTTCTCCTCAGACTAGATAGTTTCAAACTTCCTGTCTTCAATTTCACGGGTTCTTTCTTCTGCTTGATCAAGTCTGTTGTTGTTGCTCTCCACTGCATTTTTCATTTCATTCACTGAATTCTTCAGCTCCAAAACTTTTTTTTATGATTTCTTTTTGTTAAACTTTTCATTTTATTCGTGTATTGTTTTCCTGAAATCACTGAATTATCTGTGTTTTCTTGTAGCTCATTGAGTTTTCTTAAAACAGCTACTTTGAATTCTTTATCAGGAAAATCACAGATCTCAATGTTTTTGGGTTTGGTTATCTCAATGTTTTTGGGTTTGGTTATGGGAAGATTGCTATAATCTTTTGGTGGTGTCATGTTATCTTGATTTTTCATGTTTCTTGGCGTTGTGTGCTGCTGTCTTTACATCTGAAGTGCAATCATCTCCTCCAATCTTAACTGGAGTAATACCTTCTTTCAGCCCTGCTAGAGATTCCGAGGATAATCTTAAAAGCAAAAAAGGGAGGGGGGGGGGGACCTTGTAACACACAAGGGAGTTCCCATAAGGCTATCAAGGAGATTTCTCAGCAAAAACCGTATGGGCTAGGAGAGAGTGGGATGATCTATTCAAGGTGCTGAGAGAAAACAAACACAAAAAAAACTGCCAACCAAGAATATTTGGTGAAGTTGTCCTTCATAAATGTAGGAGAAATACTTTCCCAGATAAAAAAGCTAAGGTAATTCACCATCACTAGACCTGCCTTAGTAATGCTGACAGGGGTGCCTGGGTGGCTCAGTCAGTTAGTTGAGTGTCTGACTTTGACTCAGGTCATGATCTTGTAGTTTGTGAGTTAGAGCCTTGCATCAGGCTCTGTGCTGACAGCTCAGAGCCTAGAGTCTGCTTCAGATTCTGTGTCTCTCTCTCTCTCTTTGCCCACCCTACCCTCCAATTGTGCGCTCTCTCTCTCTCTCTCTCTCTCTCTCTCCCAAAAATAAACTTTAAAAAAAAGAAATGTTGACAGGAGTTCATCAAGCTGAAATGAAAAGATCCTAATTATTAGTAATATGAAAACATATGGAAATATGCAACACTTTGTTCATGGATAGATACAGAATATTTGTTGTTGGGGGTGGTGGGGCAAAAACAAGGGATGTCTTATGCCACTGTGATAAAAAAAAAAGGTTTCAGGGGCACCTGGGTGACTCAGTGGGTTAAGCATCTGACTCTTAATTTTGGCTCAGAGCATGATGCCGCAGTGTGTGGGTTTGAGCCCTGCATCAGTCTCTGCACTGACAGTGTGGAGCCTGATTGAGATTTTCTCTCTCTCTCTCTCTCTCTCCCTGCCCTTCACCTGCTTGTGCTCTTTCTTTCAAATTAAACTTAAAAAAAAAAAAAGGTTTTTAATCATATGAAAATATTAATGATTAAAATTTTTAAAACAAAGAAAAAAAAACCAAAATATTCTCAAACTAGGCCTAGTTTTCTTCCCCAATAAGAAAGAAAAGCATTGCTATAGACAATCGATGTATTTTACTGTCTTGACTTCAGTGGACAAATGCTGTCCTAAGAAAAAAACAACTGCTTACCCTCCTCATCCTGGGCCACTGCCCCACTTTGCGGGCCTTTATGCCAAACTTCTTTAGGGCAGATCTTAATAATGAAGCCTCTGTATTTTGATTCACACTCACGTCTTTATCTGTTGTAACACAGCCTTTGGCCCATCCTTCTTCCCCTGAATTTGTTCTTTGGAAGTCCTTTTCTTGAGATTAAAACTTCTCAACCCCTGCACAGTGTTTAACCCTAAGGTCACTCTCTCCCAGTCTGGATTCTATTAATACTTTTTTGAAAAAAATTTTTAAAAGATTTTATTTTTTTAAGTAATCTCTATACCCAACATGTGAGTTCAAGCCTGAACTCATAACCCCAAGAACAAGAGTCACATGCTCTACGAACTGAGCCAGCCAGGTGCCCCTCTAATCTTTCTGATCACTCAGTCTGTCTCCTTCAGCTCCCTAAAACTGGGTATTACTTACAGTTCTGACTGCCCTGAGCCCTCTTTTCATTCTCTGCTTCTTCTCCCTTAAGTATCTCATCCACATTTTTGTGTCCCAGTTATCTTTAACTAGCACTCCAGTATGGTTGCTCCCAGATCCAACCTCTCTCCCCAAACTCAATATTTGAATTTCCAGCTGTTAGTCCCCACATGATCTCCATCATGGCTCTTTTAAACAGACAGATCCACCCCTTACTGGGTACCCAGCAATACACATAAGCAGTCCTCTAAAACCCTCACTTTATTCACCACTTTAGGCCACTTACAATGGCCTGCTTTGAGCTGTACTGTCTTAATTTTTCATCATTGTGCATTTTTCTACTCCTTGGCTGGATTCTTAGCTAGGTCTGATTATCTCCTCAAAATAAATCAAGGTCTTCTACTAGCCTGCTGTCTTTGCTTATTGCTAATAAACTTGCCCAGTGGGAGAACTTCTAAAATTGATAGTGCATTTCACTGTTCATTCTCCCTTAAGCCATCAAGACTAAGACCCACCTACACCTCAAACAGGGTCAGTACCTTCCTCCAAACACCTGCTTGCTCTCCTGTACTCCTTTTGTGTCTTAATGGCTCTCCTACCCACACTGATTCCAAGGCTAAATGAAATCTCAGTTGATTCCTCACTCCCTTTTCTCTCTTTTTTATTACAGTAAAACATATAACATAAAATTTAGCATCTTAACCATGTTTAAGTATACAGTTCAGTAGTTTTAAGTACACTTAGATTGTTATGAAACAGATCTCCACAACTTTTTCATCTTGAAAATATGCAGCTCTATAGCCATTAAAGAACTCCCCTTTTCCCCCTTGTACATCCCTTCCTCCCTTTAAACCTGAAAATAAATTGTTTCACAAATCCTATTGATTCTTTCTCTGTAATGCCATAGAAAATCATAAGATTTAGTGGGGTAAGGGATCTGAAAGGTCCCCAGACACAACTTTTATTATGTCAGGGTAATCTCTAAAACTTTTATATTCAGTGGATATCTGGTATAGTTCACAGATATCAGCAGACATCAAGGCATTCACACCATTCTTGAACACTGACTGTAAGTGGAAGTTCTGCTTTATGTTGCACTAAAATATTTTCCCCTCTGATTCTGTAGCACTGATTCTAACTCTGCCCACCACAGAACAAGATTACTCTCTCTTGCCCATGAAATTCCTTCAGACTTTTACAGAGCATTATATTCTCCCAAATTTCCCTCCCAAGGTCTGTAACTCTTAAGTCTTTCAAGCATTCCTTGTATAATATCATTTGGGGTCTTCGGTTTGTCAGTCTCTCTCAAAATACGTAACCTGAAAATGAACTCAATTTCACAGATACGGTCCGACCCGGGAAGAACAGAATGAGATAATCACCATACATCTTTCCAGACACAGTTACAGTACTATTATTGAATACACTATCAACTAAAACCCTAACATCTTTGGATTGGTTTGGCTAATACAAACCTAATACTTGTCATAAGCCGAGATAAGAACTTCTTTCTTTTCACTGAATGAATTCTGATTCAGCTTGCTGCACCTCAGCAAGGTAAGGTATTAATTAACAGCTACTGCAAACTGGAAATATGCACACACTAAAATGCACTCACAAAATATTTATTTAAAATGTAATGCTAAAGGGCAGATCACGTCAGAGTTTAGTGTGTTTCCTTTACTCACATCCAGGGTTAGTTTCCACATCCCCAATCTTGCTTCAGTCACCTCCTCTCTATCTTCATTATCATGGTTCTCTGTTGCCAACTTCAACTATTGTTTCCAATCCTTTCACTGACATGCTGACAGATTACTCTTGTTTAACAGCACAGAGCTTTCACTGTGACTTCAGTAACTTGCTCTTACTAGTTTACCACCGCTGCTGAGTAAAACCAAGCTAGTTAAAAATTTTTTTTAACATTTATTTATTTTTGAGACAGAGAGAGAGCATGAACAGGGGAGGGTCAGAGAAAGAGGGAGACACAGAATCTGAAACAGGCTCTAGGCTCTGAGCTGTCAGCACAGAGCCCGACGTGGGGCCCGAACCCACGGACCGCGAGATCATGACCTGAGCCGAAGTCGGACGCTTAACCGACTGAGCCACCCAGGCGCCCCTAAAACCAAGCTAGTTAAACTGGCATTCAACAATCAGTTCCTTTTTTTCTAAAAAAAAAAAATCCCATGACTGCAGTAGGGCATAATTCCCAGCAGTACAGACTACACCATGAATATGCAATATACATTAAACACATATATTGTACATATAGGATATACAGATGTATTCTTCCTTATTGGTAAGGATTCTCTTCACTCTCTAGTAGGACAGCTGCACTTTGCTGTCTGCTTCCCTTCTGCAACTAAAATAAACTTATCAAGAAATGACTACCCTATGATACAGCAATTGCACTATTAGGTATTTGTCCAAAGAAGACAAAAATACAGATTCAAAGGGATACATACACTCCGATGTTTATAGCAGCATTATCAACAATAACCAGATTATATAGAGAGCCCAAATATCCATCAACTGATGAATGGATAAAGATGTGTTGGGGCACCTGGGTGGCTTAGTCAGTTAAGTGTCTGACACTTGATTTCAGCTCAGGTCATGATCATATGGTTTCGTGAGTTCAAGCCCCACTTCGGTCTCGGTGCTCACAGTACAAAGCCTTCTTGGGATTCTTCCCCTCTTTCTGCCCCTCCTCTGCTTGCATTCTCTCTTAAAAATAAATAAACTTAAAAAAAAAAAAAAGATGTGGTGCATATACACAATGGAATATTACTCAGTCATCAAAAAAATGAAATCTTACCACTTGCAACAATGTGGATGGAGCTAGAATGTATTATGCTAAGTGAAATAAGTTAATCAGAGAAAGACAAATATCATATGATTTCAGTCATATGGAAGTTAAGAAACAAAATAGAAGAACATGGGAAGGGGAAGAGAAGAGATGGAAACAAATCACAAGAGACTCTTAATGACAGAGAACAAACTGAAGGTTGATGGAGGGAGGTGGGTGGGAGATGGGCTAGATGGGTGATGGGCATTACAGAGGGCACTTATTGTGATGAGCACTGGGTGTTGTATGTAAGCGATGCATCACTGACTTCTACTCCTGAAACCAGTATTACACTGTATATTAACCAAAATTTAAATTTAAAAAATTCTGAAAAAATAAAAATAAAAAAATAAAGACAACCCATAGGATTTGTTACACCAGGTTTATTGGGTTCATTAGTTCTGGTCTCTCATCCAAAATTAAGTCCAATGAAATTGATAATAAATGTCCAAAGTTTTTCTTGTTCCATTTTGTACACAGTGATAAGCCACAAAGTACCCTTTAGGTTTGATTTCTCAATACCAAACACCTTGTTGATCAAAATTAAGCCATGAAGAATTCCTATAATTTCTCTATATTCCATCTGGCGCAGAATTCCATCTGAGAAGTGAGGTAAGTGCATGGATAACAATAGTATTTTAACACACAAACAGCTCATCCCTGAGAGAGAAAGTATTTTTGGGAAAATAAAAGTCTCTCTGGTCTTCATCTTCCTAATTAATAAAACAAAAGTTATCTTAGCAGATAACTGCTAAGGTTCCTACAAGTGCTAATACTCTGTGATTCTTTCATTCTGAATACTATTTAGTCTCTAGGGAAAAAAAATTACATATATATATCCAGCAGCTCCATTAACACAGATAGCTTTGGTAATATCTAAAAACAGCTAACTCATCTCAATGAGAAAAACTATCAACAAAGCAGAGCAGAAGAGACTGCATGTTTACCAGGACACAAATGAGGACCATAATGAATGTAAAAATATAAAAATGATTAATTCTTGTAAGAAGCATCAATTAACGTGGCATGAATTCAAGAAGTGCTGTACATCAAATTCTTTCACAGTTCTCCAAAGGAAGAATCTTCTGTAGCAGTAAATTAACATTGCAATAGACCCTCAAATAATCAGCACCTATTCTTTATTGCATATCATACAATCTAGGCTAGTAATACTATTAATTAAAACCACCCTCTTGGGTGTCTAGGTGGCTCAGTCGGTTAAGCATCAGACTTCGGCTCAGGTCATGATCTCACGGTTCGGTTGTTGAGTTTGAGTCCTGCACTGGGTTCTGTCCTGATGGCTCAGAGCCTGAAGCCTGCTTCGGATTCTGTGTCTCCCTCTCTCTCTCTGCCCCTTCCCTACTTGCACTGTGTCTCTCTCTTAAAATTAAACATTAAAAACAAAAAACAAAAAATAAAAAATACTCTCTTTTTTTTTCAACTTTTTTTTTTTTTTTTTTTTTTTTTTTTTTTTTTATTTATTTTTGGGACAGAGAGAGACAGAGCATGAACGGGGGAGGGGCAGAGAGAGAGGGAGACACAGAATCGGAAACAGGCTCCAGGCTCCGAGCCATCAGCCCAGAGCCTGACGCGGGGCTCGAACTCACGGACCGCGAGATCGTGACCTGGCTGAAGTCGGATGCTTAACCGACTGCGCCACCCAGGCGCCCCAAAAAATACTCTCTTAACACAAGTTTCTTTCAAAAAGGCAGGCTTCAAAATCATGGGCTTATTTTGACAGATGTTTACCCCAAGCAGTGATTCCTAGCCTAAATTACAGAAGAGTGAGCAAATTGACTAAAGCAAATTGATTGGAAAGGAAAACAAAACAAAAAAAAGTTACAGGAACTACTTTTACAAGAGAATAAGGCAAAATGTGGATATAGTGAATCTGGGTGTAAGTGGAATATTACTGGCCTATAAACTCCTTGTAAGCAGGGGTTACATCGCACTGAGCTTATCACCCCCAGCAGTCTGGGTGGAGTTAGGTGCATAAAGAGGGTAGCTTTGAAATGACTGACCATTGAGTCTAGGTGGAACAGCCAAAAGATTACTGGGGTACTGGCATCAGAGAGCACACAGATTTATGAAGAAATACAAAAGTATGAAAAGGCAGGAATATAGTCAGCACAAAGGTTGAGACCTTGGCATTCCAAATAGCAGCAAGGTTCAACATGCCCCAGAATTGTGTTCTAAGGTGGCAGGTAGGTTTATATAGGAAAGATGGCAGTCACAAGCAACTATGAGGAAGGAGTCTCAAGGAAGTCAACAATATAGATCTTGAACTTGCTGATGGCAGTAGAAAAGAAGTAGAGAGGGAAGAAACACTCTAGGTGTCAAAGACAGAGGTAGACACAGGCCTGGAGAGAAAACAGGCTGCAGAGAGAATGCTGTAGGCTGACAGCCAGCCAGTGCAGAGCCGAGGATGGTGCCTGGAACGGAACAACAGTCTGAAGTCGTATCCCTTTACCCACCTTCTCGGTGAGTCGGGGGAGTGGTCTCCTAAAAAAGTTTGCCCCCAACATGCAGGTTTGCAGGGAGGGAGCAAAGTTTTATTTAAGACAAAGGGAGAGGGAACATACATGAAAGCAGGGGGGCATATGAAAAGTTTGATCGCTGTACAAGCACAGTGCAAAGGCTAAGTGGAGGGCAGCCCAGGCATCCAGGCCCAGGATGTAAAGAGATAACAGGGTTAAGAGCAAGAGTAGAATGAGAAATAAACTGAAAAGTATGGCAGTGACTGGAGAAGACTTCTTTGCAGGTTGTCCTAATACCAAAGAATGAGGAGTGTTCACCAAGCCCAGAATTTCAGTTGGAGCGCTGGCTTGAAAACGATACGGCAAATTTCCCCAGAGATCACTTAGAACTAATAGTAAGCAGCTTCTCAAATTTTTCATATAGGGAGTGGTGAGATGAAGAAATGACTAAGAATCTAAAACTATTGTTCCCCTTAAGTGTGTCTGAAATTCTTTTATAATTCTACAACTGGCAACTTTTATTTATCAACATAGAAGGTTAAAATCTAACTTTCAAGTTCAAATCTAACTTCCGAAACAGTCTGGGACTATTAAAATGCATCAAAACCAGTAAGTTCGGTTTTTATCTCCTCTATATTTTTATCCTGAGGAAAATGCTAAAGGTATTTGTGATTTGGGACATGGTTAAATACGGATGCCACTCAAAACATGGGAAGTAAAAGCATCCACAATCCAGCATTATCGAAACAAGTCTATACAACTTGGAATTAAGTGTGAAAGTTTTCTTTTTCAGGCTTGAAGCAAACATAATTTCATATAGCTTTTTAGCTAAGAAAATAGTCATTCAAGACCATAACAAAGGCTGATTACAGTCCAGAACACCATGCCTCAACATGCAAATCATTTCCTTGGCTGGTCTGGTTGCCCTCAGTTGTCCAGGATTTGAAGAACATATCACTACATGCCCTGGTGAAGCGGTGTGGGCCAGTGTGACAGGCTGTGACTGCCAGCATCATGCTGCGGAAGCCATGAGTGTACAGCAGGATGAATAGAAGGATTTATACCCTCCCTGCCCAGACTTTTCTATCCTGCCTACTTGGTTTCTCACATTTTTACTTTCTTCAAAAATGTGATATTATGAAAAAATAACAAGTTCATAGAAGACATTTCCATGGGACACCTTAATTCTTTCATTATACCTGTATAATTTAATTTAACTATAATAAACACCAGAGAGCTCTTTTCCAATCTGCAAGAGAAAGGAATAAAGCAGATCTTATGTCCAGAATCTCTGGTGAGTTTTCAAAGGACAGGAGTGCTCCAGTCTCTGAAGTGCAGGCTACGTTGGATTAGAAAGTGCCCTGAGGTTAAGCAAGCCTTCTTTCCTTTCCTTTCCCATTCTTCCTCTCTGCCAGCTCCCCTCTCTCCTCCCTTCTTCTTTCCTTGTATGTATGTCTGTATGAACCCTTCTATTATTGCTCTGTATTCCTTCCTTCCTTCCCCTTCCCCTTTCCTTTCCTTTCCTTCCTAGAAAGGCCTGTCACAGGCCTACCTAGCCCACTATCTAGGACAGAAAAATGAAAAGGTAACATATTAACTTTCTCAGTTGTCACTGTCTCCCTTCACCGCACCCGCCCAGATCATTTCACATGCTGGATTGTTTGAACGTGAAAGTAACTGAAGAATTTGGGCAGATTTTCTGGATGCAAAAAGTGCTTGAATTGTACAAAGAAAGAAGGGAAGGACTAAAAAACTATCATTTGTTCACAACAGAAAAAAAAAGTTACCTTCCTGCAAGGACTCCTGACCTCCCCACCTCCTATCTGCTTAAGATATAAACAACAATCAGATATTTTCACTAGGAAGAACAACTGTTTTTTAGTAGTCTACTGAATTACATAATTCAGAAAGCTTGTTATTAATATACCAAAGTATATGGAGATAGTTTCATTATATGAAGTTGGTCAATGCAATTTTATTTCTTTAAAATTATGAGTGAAATATATAGATAATATGACAGAATGGCTTCAAATAATACAAGATGCAAAAATTCATCAAGATGTAGACCTACCATTTGTACTCTTCTACATATACATTAGATTTCATCAAAAATAACATAAAAAATAACAACAGAGGGGGGGATAGTTAATAACAGAGGGATATATAGTTGAACAAGATTTTCCATGAATTTACAACATTTAAAGTTCAGTGATGAATACTATTCTATTTTTATATGTGTCACAGTTTTTCATAATAAAAAATGCTGTAAAATGTTACTTATAAACTCAAGCAAATATAAGATTCAAATGCATGGTATAAAAACAGTGTATCTTTTAAGACTAGACTTTGATTTAAAATATAGAACATTAAAAGCTAAGAACTGGGGCGCCTGGGTGGCTCAGTCAGTTGAGCATCTGACTCTTCATTTCAGCTCAGGTCATGAGCCTCACGTCGAGCTCCACACTGAACATGGGGCCTGCTTGGGATTCTCTTTCTCTCCTTCTCCCCCGCTTGTGCTCTCTCTCTCTCTCTCTCAAATATTAATTAACTAATTAATTAAGGGGAGCCTGGCTGTCTCAGTTGGTAGAGTATGCAACTCTTGATCTCAGAGTTATGAATTCAAGCCCCACATTGGGCATGGAGTCTAGCTTCAAAAAAAAAGAAAAAAAAGGAATTTTTCTTCATAATTTTACTGAAAATGACAATAAACTCTCCATGAAAATGTCTTTGCATAATTATGAAGAAAGACTCTACAAACCAAGATACAGAAGTGTTCAAATTCTAGTAGAGAATTGTTCATATTTTATACTTTATAATAATACATTTAAGATTTTAAATAAGAGAAAGAAACAATTAAATCTCATAAAAATCTCCTAAACACACAGTACATGAGTTGGTTCTGACAGGAGAAGAACTAGGAGTTCCAGTATATCATGTGAATTATGGGTGGACATCTTTTGCATGAATCCTGCTTTACTCATTCTGTCCCCAGCCCCTCTCCCTACCTCTTAAAAGTCAGTAATGTGTATCAAGTAATAGGAGACAACGAGCTGCCCAAGAAAGATATGTTAAACAGTGATTGTTTCCTGCAGAAAAAAAAAAAAAAAATCCAAAAATATACAAGCCTCCTTCATTCTCCCAATATAAATCACTTATAACAGGCACATTATGTCTAGAGTTAATGGATCTTACAGATTTAGAAGGAAACTTTTCTATTTAGCTGAAGAACAGCTGAAGAACACTGGAACACATCACTGAATCCAAATTTATCTTTGGTTTTTCTTAAAATGCCTCATCCCACTCAAAAGGATTACATGAATATCATTACATATTATAGGCATTCCCCAACTTACAGAAGGGTTATGTGCTAAAAGTTCATCTCTAAGCTTTCTGAAATTCAGATCACATTTTCTCACTGAAAGAATTTTATAAAGGGTAGTCAGGTCAGTCAGGTCACCCTAAGAAATCTATAAAGTTCAAACTTACTGGACCTTTTATGTTTCTCTGCAGCACTGTGGTTTTCTTTTCTTTCCAACTAGCCACCTAACCATTATTTCTTTGAAAAAATGGAACAGAGATTCTAGGAATACTCGTCTCCAATGCTTTGTGCGTGCGTGCACGTGCGCGCGCGCACACACACACACGCGCGCGCACACACACACACACACACACACACACACACACACACACCTTGCCCAGGTCTATGTGCCACGATGTCCCTTACCCATCAGAGTAAGCACAGTAGAACAGTTTAGACAAGGGGCTCTTGCGTTTGAAGGCTGAAGGAAGTTTTAGGGTTCTGTTTTATTGGGTCTCACAAATACAGGACAGAGATGGTGGGTTATAACTTCTATCAGGCTTATCTTCTCAAAGATGATTTAAAAAATTAGAAGCTTCCTAATAATCACTTTTAATACACATATTTTTAAACGCTTATAAACTCAGAGGAAAAATCAATTAGAGGTTACTTTTGTGTACTTTAGCTACATCCAAAGCTACAACAAGAAACTCTCCTCGTAGACTGTGGAGTGATGGGGGGATCAGAGGGTCCCTACACAGCAACTGAAGTGATGGCTTCCTCGACAAGGGCAAAGGGCTGCCCTCTGCCACAGGAGGGCGCCAGCAGGAGGTCCTGAGAACTGTTGTCTAAGAAGAAAGCTGCCTGTATTTCAAATCTACTTTTCCACTCTACCCAAAGGCAACTAGATTTCATCACCTTGAAAATGGTTAAGCCACTAGACTGTTCTCCTGGGTGCAAGAAAAAGGTGTAAGAAGCCATAGAAATAAAATGACTTAGTTTCATATGCAAATATTTTCTCATATGCCTGTTAATTTGACAGTTTGAAAGAAAGAGATATAGAGATTCAATACTTGCATAAAACTGGTATTCTATTCTTTAGACTCAATACCAATTTATAGAGTTTTTTGAGGTCAGAATTTTGTAAGTATGCTTTAATTATGCAGTGATACATTATAAGATTTTAAATGGATTTTTATAAGGTTCAGATCCAAAAACATGACATAACTTTCCAGAAATTACTACAGAATTTTATCAGAACTCAAGAGTTCCAGATTCCTCCCGGTCTCAAACTCAGCTGAGGTCTACTCTACTTGCCTGCATAGGTGTTGGCTTTGTTCAGGAGGTCTGTGCACGCGTGCATATCAGCAAAAGCCCGAATTCCTAAGCAGTTGACAGGGTGAAGCTGAGATTCCAAAAATTCACAGCAAGTCTTCTTCACATCCTGTAACTGTAACAGCCCAGCTGCTGGGAGAAGTACCTGCAACATCCAAGGAAGCAGTTAGGCAGGTGGATGAAAGAACAGTCACTACTTACCACTCCTACCCAGGGCACAACAGATGCAGGCAGAATTTATCTGCATCCAGACCCAAACACTCCATAGAAGAGGAATGCAACAACCATTTGCCAAAAGGGTGATGCCCACATTCCCCCATAATTTCTACAGTATTTTTCAAGGATCTCTTCCTGGCCATAAGAATATAAGAGATAGAAGATCATATTAGATTAAGGGTTCTGTTTATAAGCATAAACCAAATGCACCTTTGAATTTTAAAAATATAAATTATTAGGATGCTAGGGGGTGCTATACGGTTCAGTGAAAATGTTTTTTCCCCTTAATTCAAGCAGTCATGAGTTTCAGCGATTTGTAGGGAAGGCATGAGCCCAAAGTAATACATATCACAACAAAGCCTCATTTTGTTCTCCCACTGTCTGAAGAGCACAAGCTGCTTTCCTTAAGAGGACAGAGCAGTTTTAAATTCAACAGTCTCTGTACAAGCAGTTTCTCTCAAATGTAATATATGTGCTAAAAAAGAAAACACAAAAGGTAATTACCTAATATTAACTTCTTAATTTGTATTTTTATTTGAGTAACTCCACGAGATTTTGTATTAATTATAGGTTTTTCTATGGGATTTAACCAGTATCTTTACTATAAATACTATATTCAATACCACAACTACTTTTCAAATAGGTCAATAATGGAAATGTTTTTTTCTTGTAAGTGAATTAGTGTGAAGCTATGCTAAGTATCACATCTGAAAGTCAAATTAAATGGGAAAACATAAAAAATGAAGTTCTTGAACATCTGCTGCTTTTTACAAAGGCAAAAGAAAATATAAGCCTCAACTATTAGAACAATGGTCAATTTTAGAAAAGATCACATTAGCATAAAAAAATAAATAAAACCTAAGTTCCTTCAGGAATTGACTCTTATATCTGCCAAGCTGTAGCCCAAAGGGAAAAAGAGAAAAGAAACAGTAGTTCTAGAAATGTTTTATAATTTTCCTGTATCTATGTAATAAGTCCTAAATGTGGAAAAGAAAGAATATGTTTGTGTCTTTGCATGAATTAAAGACTGAGAAAATAACTTTATGTTTTAGTGCAACTGTACCAACTAATAGTTTTCTCTAAAAACATACAAACAGTATCTAGTGGGCTTTTCCTTCTGAGTTTAAGAAAAATAAAGTGCAAATAATGTTGTTTATGGCCAAATCTTTTGTATAATATGTATAGTGTGTTTCATTATGTTATGAGAAATGATCTCCATGGAAACCTTTAGTTGTTGATAATTTGCAAATGGGAGGTTTTCCCACACGCGTATAATTGTGCTCTGAAGCAACATAAAATACATTCCAAGATGCTTAAGAGTCTGCCATTTAATTCAGCGAACACATACAGTTAAGAAAGTGGTCTTCAGTGTAAGATTCAATCTCTGTGAAATTTGCACAAGTAGTAATGATCACCCATCTGATCAGCATTTTCGCAGGGACAATCCTGTGAGGTAGAGTAGTATTCAAACTGCTTGGTAATGTAGAAAAGGCAGGAGCTTTGGGGGAAAAACATGGCTGAGCAGAAATGAGCTCACTCATGCACTGGTGGTAGGAGTGTATACTGGCTTCAACGTTCTTGAAAAACAATTTGCCCATTTCAGTCAAAACTACAAATGCACGGGTGTGCCTGAGTGGCTCAGTCGGTTGAGTAGCTGACTCTCGACTTCTGCTCAGGTCATGATCCCAAAGTCATGAGTCTGAGCACCGTGCTGGGCTTCACGCAGTGTGGAGCGTCTTAAGATTCTCGCTCTTCTTCTCCTCCCCCCGCCCCGTTCACAGCGTCTCTCCCTCTCTCTCAAATCATTAAAAGAAAAAAATACAAATGCACAATCCTCTAACCCAGCAATTTAACCTATAGATACACTGATAAATGCACAAAATCTCACATGCACAAGATATTGTTTGGAGCACTTGGAGCACTACTCTGGGTAATAGCAAAAGTGAGGGTAAAGCTTAAATGTCCATTGTGAGGAGACCAATTAAACAATATCATCCATTCAATGGAATACTCTGCAGTCATTCAAAAGAATGAGGAAACTATATGAATGGGACAGTTTCTAAAATACATTCTTCAGTGAAAAAAATTAGTGATTGATTCATACTATGCTAACTAATACATATACTCCCTCACGTATATATATATATCCATCTAAAAAAAGCAGCTACAGCAAGCTTTTAAAATTTTTGTTTCATTACTTGCAACTTCATCACTACCAAGCCCAGATCTACCTCATCAGGAGACTGAAATTCATAAAACTGTGTAATATATACACCAGGAATAGAAAAGTTATTCCAATTGTAAGCCATGTAGCTAGAAATTCACGTATAATTTTAATTTTTAAATGACAATGATGAGTCAAGTGGTTCCATGTTTGGCAAACAATATGTATTAAATACACCTTAAAGGTTAGTCAAATGTATAAAACAAGCTTACTCATAATTTCGTTGTCAGTAAATCCTTTAAAATTGCCTCAGTTTTATGACATAATTTTACTAGGACTAAATTTCAATAGCTCCTAAGTATTAATTATGTACAGCTTCAAAAACAATGAATAACTAGCCCAGGCTTACTAACATGACCCACAGTCACTCATGCTGAAAACAGGAAAGCAGCCAGGGCCACACCTACTTTATGTATTAGATAGCCAGCAAAAAAACAAAACAAAATAAAAATGCTTCTAATTTCAGATGAACCACCTCTCACAATCAGAACCACTCAGTTGGCAGCCTGTGAGCTAGATGCCTCGAGATCAAATCAAATCAAACCTTCTAATTTGTCTGATAAAGAAATCAAATCCCAGAGGAAGCCGGAAGACATGACCAAGTCATACAGCTGGTCAGTGGAAAGCTGAGAATATAATCAAATTTACCAACTCTTTGGTCTATTGTTCTTTCTACTACCTTGGGCCCTATCTGTAGGTGCAGAATGGAAGTGCTTGTCCAATTTTTAAATCTCCAATACTGCTCTTTTCAGCAAGAGTAATAAAGACCACAATCATTTCAACAACCCATTCTTGCAATTGCTTCCATTTACTGAGTAATTACTACCTCAGGCACTGTGCTGAGCACTTGTCACATAATAATATCTGATTGTCTCCATTTCACACAAGTGAATATAGAGGGTTGGAGAAGATGGGTAACTTGCCCAAAGTCACACACCTCATATGGAACAGGTAGAGTCCGCTCTAAGAGCAGTATTTAACCAAAGTGAGTTGTAACGCTTTTAGATGGCACACATAAACATTCTGATGTCAATAGTTAGGAATACGATTTATTTAAACAAGAACTGAGCCAATGTAGAGAAAACATCAAGTATTTACCAGTGTCAGCAGTATAGAATATAGCAAAATCATGAAAGTACACACAAATTACTAAACTTTAGAAAACTCTGAATTGAGAGGTCACATTAATCCTTCAATATCTGATAGCATTCTGATTTTTACGGTTTTTACATACCACTAAAAGGAAGGATGTGCTTTAATCTGGGGCTATCACAGTCCCATGGCATATTTTCTACAGAGTGGATAAACTCTACTCTTAGTAACAAATGTCGGTAACACCCAGCAATGTAAAGAAGTGGTTTCTTAATTTGTTATTTAGGTCACAAAAATATCTTGGGCATTGTAATTAAGAGGTCTGAAGAATAAATTTGTGCCTTTAAAACTAATTTTTCTGAGCTCCCTAGAGCAAAGGTACAGCTGAATAGTGCTGCTTCTTATATGAAATGGAATAACCTCCAGCCACATAGCATTATGACCCAATGGAAATTTCCACTTGTTCCATTTTTCCATACACTAGTATTAACCCTGAAATTGATTAAAATAACCCTACGGTGCTCTATGATCTAAAGTATATTCTAAAACATCAAAGAAAAAGCAATTATATTTGTTATATAATACAAATGTTAATGATGTATTCTAAGAATCAAAAAGTGATTAATTCCCATATATTCTATTCCCATATATACTAAAGGGACGGCCACACTCCAAAAGCTGAAATATTTCTCTCGATTATGTTGAGCCCTAAGAAAAAATACAAAGCTGGCAGTGTGTCTTGGGGCCCAGCCTTTACCTCTCCCTCCAGCAGCCTCCTCCCTTGCTTCCCCTTTAGTTCTATTCTATCAACCTGGAGCTTCTCCACTCAGACCCTGGTGTTTTCACCATGATCTCTCAGTCCCTTTCAGGTCACTACTAACAGCATCACACCATTTCATCTGCTTTGTAACACTCACCAATGTCAGAAATGATTTTATGTATCTGCTCTCATGTTTACTGTCTCTCTCTCTCTGCAAAAGAATATATGCTCTGGGACCACATCTGTTTACCCCCATTGTAACCTCAGGCACTACAAGAATATCTAGATGTATAATAAATGAATCAACCTGAATGTAAATTAACGTGTTACTCTCATAGGTATTTGTATTTTAAAAGAGATACAAATTTGGATGTCCTTTAACCCAGAAATACAAACTGTATTTCTAGGCTGTGTCTATATGGGACATCTGTGACCTACTGCAAATCCTTTCAGCCCCAACTCTTGCTCAAGCCAACACTGCAGCAACCAGGTCCAAGTAGACTTTGATCACCTTTGTGAAAATGTAACTTCACTGTGCCTCACCACACCTCCTACCATAGCTCTCTCTGCCTTCCTAGCCAGGGAATGCACTGGGGACTCACACCTGCGCTATCTGGAAGCACAGGGGAAGTAATGCTTATGGGGCCACCCTGACCTATGGAGAATGGTCTAAGGAAAGATGACAGCTAAATGCTTCTCCTCTTTATTCCCAAGCAGATACTTCTGAGACACATTTCATAAGCCTCCTCAGAAGGTCCTGGTAAGAACAAACATCTTACATTTTAGCTGTAACCAGATCTATACCACACTTTGAATTGGTTTTCCCTCCTTTCCAATTCAAATTCCCTATTCATTCACTGTTGCTCTCTTGGATCACTTTCCAAATAAACTAACTGTACGAAATCTTGCTTTCAGGGAAACCCCAGGCCATTACACTGCACATGGAATAAACTGTAAGTGTGAATATACTTAGTTATAAGTATGAATTATAGTGCTGTTTATACTATTAAAAATTGAAAAGAACTCAAATGTCCAAAAACAAGAGACAGATGAAGTAGATTCTGTACTATCAATAAAATTGAATACTTTGTAAATATTAAAAGACATACAATAGACACATATCTAATGACCTGGAAAAATATTCCTAATACATTCAGTATACAAAGATAATTTCTAAACAAAATATACAATACAATCCGCTTCTTTGTAAACACACAAACACAACAACATAAAGGGCACTAGAGGAATATAAATATACTGCAATTGTTAACAGGGATCATCTCTGGTTAGTGGTAGTGTTAAGACCTTCTATTTACTTCTTTTTATTTGCATTTCCTAAATTTTCAATAATGAATCTGTACCATTTAAATAGTCACATATTATTTAAGAGAAAGTCGGGGAGAAACAAACAAAAGACTGTCTTTCTGGATCTCTAGAACTCCAGACAATATAGCAATGGTGAAGGGAGCTATTTATTTAATAATTATCACCCACCGCTTGCCAGACATTGCTTCAGTTTGACCTGTATTCTGAGTATCAGGAGTCTCAAAGGCCTATGATCATCAAACTAGTGTTCTGCAGAGTGTTATGGAGGCTCTACACATTACTCTTCCTGTTCACGTGAATAGCGCTATCTCCAAGTGCTGGGAAAAACATGAAGTAATAGAACATGACCAGCTGATTAAATAAACTTAAAATCGACCACTTCAGCAAATAGAAAAAAATTATTTTCACCTAGATATGCTGATTTCCAAAATAGGGAGACAACAAAAGCCTAAGCATTTTACACTGTGGAAACATTTTCTGCAATGAACAAAAGAAGCAGGGGAAAAGCTACCACTGATTAGAGAAGACAAGTAGAACACTAGACAGAGAAGACACCCGAGACAAACAATTAGCACCCGTGTGACACTCTTACACCAGCTGCACATTTTAAAGTAAGATGCTTTCATCCTACTTCACTTTGTTTGACAAGCCAAATTATACAGAAGATGTTTCACTTAGACAAGTACACTCCTTCTGCTTGGCTATTAGGATCTGCAATTTATTTTCAGCTCGGGCACTTACTCCATAGGGGGAAATAATTTATGTAGTAAGTCTTTTAAATCCTGAGCCATTAGCAGTGTGTTTATTAGAAGAGACTACCAAGGGGTCTGACTGCTCCATAGACAAGATTTCCAGATGTCTGTGAAAGTATGCAAATATGAAACAGCTCAGTCACTGTTAACTTTACAGTAGGTTTACTGCTAAAAAGCAGGTTTTTTGTTCATTTCCCAGCCATTTTATATTCACATGAGAAGCACCTGTTTGTCTACAGAGTAAGGAAGGGCCTTGTGTGTCAGGAATGACCTGGAAACAAAAAAGGAGACAGCTGTTCAAAGAGCACGCAGAGACAGAAGAAATTATCCCCAAACTTAAAGGAGCTCTATGTTGTTGGACCAAAAAAGTCTCACTACGAAAGAAAACCTATAACTTTCATTAGCATATATCTTCCAAAATCTGCATTTAGTCTCCAAATTATAAATAAGTCATGTTTCACAAGTTTACTTTTTCAATTGGCTGCTTACTACTCATTTAATCATAGAAACAGTATTGAAAAGTTATAAATCACAATATCAAAGAATATAATATTACTACTTGACTGCTGTGACCCTATGGGGCACTGGGTGCAGGAAAGAAGGAGAAAGAAAGTTTCCTTCCTCTTTCTGGGGTGCAGGCCTGGCTGGGGGCAGAATTTTGAAATAGGAAGTGTGCGCCCTTGGCATCCTGCCACCTCATTCACACTTTTACAACTCAAAGCCCTAAACCTTGGCCACCAGGAGTCAGCCTCTGCTCTGTGCACCCAGCTATGGTTCTCCACACAGATCTGCCTTTCCTGACTGCTAAGTGTTTCATCCCGTAAATATACTGACCTCACCTCTCTCCTCCCAACACCCCACACCCCAAGCTCCATCCCTCGGGATAGCTACTGCCAGCAGAGTCAAAATGAAAGCCGTCTTATTATTAATTCATACTAATTGCTAATAATGCATCACCTTCCAGGACAAATCCCTTCCAGGGATATTTAATGTTTTAAGAGATGCTAACTCTTAAGCAGAATACATCTGTAACTGAGGTCATTTCCAGTGGTATAATAAATGAAGCGAAAAGGCAAAAGAAGTATGGAAAGAGGGAATATGTGGGCAATGTGGCTTTCCCACAGGCTGAAAACCACCTATCCTATACTTCCCTTTTAACAACTGCTTTTTCCATTCTTTTTAACCTAAGTTTTCTCTAAAATGTCTAACTTATTCAACAGTGGCTCAAATGTATAACAAAGACAGCACCTACCTTGTAGAGTTGTTGAAAAAAATTAAATAAGATGGCCTACCATTCAACACAGTGCCTGACACATGGTAGAGTAGAGCATTAGCTCCAATTCAAGGCATTGCTTCTCAGATTGAATCCAACATCCAATCCCATGACAAGAGAATGCCAGGATTTCCTTTCTCCCTCACAAGATGATGTTCTATGACAGATCATTTCCAAAGAGCATAAGGTTGCTTTCTTTTTTGAGCAAATATTCCCAAAGTAAAAGATACAATCCAGGACACTTTGGAAAAGAACAAACACAGCATGTGAAAAAGGAAATACAGGGGCACCGACGTGGGTGGCTCAGTTGGATGAACATCCGACTACAGCTCAGGTCATGATCTTGAAGTTCGTGAGTTTGAGCTCCACACTGGGCTCGCTGCTGTCAGCACAGAGTCCACTTTGGATCCTCTGTTCCCCAGTCTTTGCCCCTCCCCCGCTTGTGCTCTCCCCAAAATAAATATTTTTAAAAAAGAAAATGGGAAATATGTTTGATATCCCACTAGTTATTAAGTAAATATAAATTAAAATAATGAGACCGCATTTTGTAACTATTGCTACTTTTAACAACATATATTCAGGTCAAGGTACGGTAAGCCTTGGCCCCTATCACATTTTTGCCTTCACTGTAAACTAGTCAACTCTCTTAGAAGGGAAATAGACAAGGGGCGCCTAGGTGGCTCAGTCAGTTGAGCGTCCGCCTTCAGCTCAGGTCATAAACTCACGGCCTGTGGGTTCAAGCCCCATGTCAGGCTCTGTGCTAACAGCTCAGAGCCTGGAACCTGCTTCCGATTTTGTCTCGGTCTCTTTCTGCCCCTCTCCCACTTGTGCACTGTCTCTCTCTCTCTCTCTCTCTCTCTCTCTCTCTCTCTCTAATACAAATAAACATTTAAAAAAAATTTTTAAAGAAAGGAAATAGGCAGTATTCATCAAAGGTACCAAAAAATATAAAAGTTTAAAGCATTTGATGCTGGAAGTACGTTCCTAAAAATCTACCCTGAGAAAATAGTTCAAAAATTGGAACAGACTAAATCCATAAATTTTACTTTAGCATTATTTATAAGAGTTCCTGGGGGAAAAACCAGAAACAACTATGGATTTAACAATATGGCAACAATTAAGTGCATTATGTTAAACCACATGATGAAACATTATAATCAATGACAATGAAGACTAATAATGGTTTTAAAAAACTAATATTTCTAAAATATTTGCAATAACATACAATATTATAAAATTGGATTGACACACTGCTCTAACCTATACTCATATTAGAAAAACTTAATAGACATCAAGTTCCTTTGATGTCAAGGAACTTGATTAGTAAAACAACGTTGACAGAGAAAAAACAAACAACAGAACATTTCCACACAACTTATTTTTTCTAACACATAATGGACGTAGAGACAGTGGCGCACTGGTCTTTTTAACAACAGATTGGCTCCCTGCCCTCGCATCTGTCAGTTCTATAGCTGGCAGCACTGGATCTGGATCCAATCCTGTCTCTAATCAGAGAGAACGTCTGGGCTCTAACTAACAAGCAGCACAACCTGGTCGACTTCATGTCAGTGCTAATGTGACACTGGGTACTTTGATGCTTTGTTTCCTGGACAAAGTTCCAGCCCACCTTCCTGTAACTAGGACCCTCTCCTAGTGGGCATCAGCAATGTGGCCCTGCTTCACTGTGCATGGAGTTCTCCTGGAGGCTGAAATGCTGCCCCTGGGTGCCAGCCCAGAAAATAAAGCCTTGTTCCCAGGCTCCCTTCTCCTCTTGTTCTGCAAGGACCTCCTGCCGGGCTCAACTTCTATTCATCAAACATGCCTATCCTATGGGCAGTTCCTGATTACTCACCTAAGAAATACTTATTGAGCACATAGTCTAGGGTCTAATCACTAGTGTAGGTTCTAGGGCAATGGCAGTGAACAGAATGTACAAATATACCAGCCATCCTAAAGCTTGGATTCTAATAGGTAGTGCTCCATTTAGTAAGGGCATGTGTAATTTCCATCATCCCAGCACTCCACCCCTTCAAAGTGGTCTTTGGATCTCAAAGTCTACAGTCTAGGGGCACGTGGGTGACTTGGTCGGTTAAGCATCTAACTCTTGTTTTTGGCTCAGGTTGTGCTCTCACAGTTCGTGAGTTTGAGTCCTGCATCGGGCTCTGTGCTGATAGCGCAGAGCCTGCCTGGGATTCTCTCTCTCCCTCTCTCTCTGCCCCTCCCTTGTTCTTTCGCTTTCTCTCTCTCCCTCAAAATAAATAAATAAACAAACACAAATTTTTTTTAATAAAAATAAAGTCTAGAGGCACTGGAGGACTCAAGAGCTATAGATTTTAATCCCCATCTGTCACTAAATTCCTATAAAGCCTCAGGGGCAGAATAGAGTTAGCATGAAAAGAATGGAGAATGGAAACCATACCATAGGCTCAAGAGGCAGAGAACTCTGGTCTTGAGTGCTAGCTGTGTGAGCCAAGAAAACCACTTAACCCTTCTGAGCTGCAATTCTCTAAGCTGTAAAAAACAATTCTGTATCCAAGATGTTGTAAAAACTAAATGAGATTAGTACTTTAGCAAAGTGGCTGGAACAGGGAAGGTAGGCAGCCCCTTCTTCCTCAATGAATATTTTATTCTATTTCCACTACCATTTATCAGAATTAATCCACTTTAATTTCCTCTCCTTTAGTCCTTCCTCTCCAAAATCACTACAAATAAAAAAACATGAGTACTAGTCTCTTGACTAACTGATCATGCATTTTACTCCTATTATAGATCAAAATTTCCCCTGTATCTCCCCTGGATTCTCCAGGATTCTTCCTTTCCACAACCTCAGAATTTCATGAATAACCAAAGAACAGACCAACAGACTGTCAGTGATTCCACATCCACCTTCCAAAAACAGAATTTAAACTGGTGGTGAGACTGAGGCATCAATGCACTGTCTAAAGAAGAACACAGGGACCAAAAAGTCCTGTCAGCAGGCTTCAAAAATATTTTTTAAAGAAACAAATAAAAGCAAGCAAGTTTAAGGGGCCAATGTTATCAATAAAGGTGATGAGTCTTAGTACGAGGGACTAGTGACACTTCCGGCTTTTCAAAGGTGCTGCATGGATGTATTTACAACTGTGCATGAGAAATGCCAAACTGTCCCAATAAGTTATCTTCACTGTCTTTCTGTGGCAGTCATTCCTTAGACCAGGGAAAGTAATCCAAATCACTCTCCAGGGTACTATGTTGCTTTATTATACACAACTCCCTCTTCCTCTCCTCCCTCTTGGTCTTTCCCCTCTTCCCCTCTCCCTCTCACCTTTCTGTCTTTGCCCGCTCCTTTTCCATCTTCTTTCTAAATTGATTTCTATTATTCAGAGCCTCTCCACCCCTGCAGATTACCAAGTCTATTCCAGTGGAATTTTTTTAAGAACAAAGAGACTGATAATACTTTTTGAAGATTTTTGTTTGTTTGTTTTCACAAATATAACACTTAAACCACACAGACACCCATGCATGTATGCACACAAACACGCACATCCATAACACACTCTTCCTCCTTAGACAAATGACTTTTTCTGTTGCATGTCATTTTTCACCAGAAATTATTTTATATTCTCTCTTTCCAACCATGTCTGTAATCAATATTCATATACTATCATCTCCCAAACTGTCAAAGTCTAGGCTTGACATGAAAGAGAGATCACAGGATAAAATTATTGCTGGAGAATAAAAAGTGAGAAAATATATGATAAGAAAGCACATGTCAAGCAAAAAAAAAATCATATTTAATAGACAATTTAATAACTTTACCTATCTGATTAGCCTCTCCCTGACCCTAACTACAGCTTAATTATAGACTATGTATTTCTCAACGTTCTTTATCAAAGTGCCTTAAATCCTATTCATAACAGCCCCAAAATTTAATTTTTTTAATGTTTATTTATTTTTGAGAGAGAAAGAGAGAGTGCACGCATGCGAGTGAGCAGGGGAGGGGCCCAGAGAGAGGGAGACACAGGATCCAAAGCAGGCTCCAGGCTCTGAGCTGTCAGCACGGAGCCCTATGTGGGGCTTGAACCCACAGACCACGAGATCATGACCTGAGCTGAAGTCAGACGCTCCACTGACTGAGCCACCCAAGCGCTCCAAGACAATCCAAAACGTTAAATACAGGTCCATTATCACCCCCCCCAAACCGCAATAAACCCATACAATGGAACACTCAGTATTTATAAAAAGGAACTAACTACTGAAACTTGCAGCAACACAGATAAATCTCACAAGTATTATGTTGTGCCAAAGAAGTCAGCCTCAAAAGAATACATTCTGTGTGATTCTATTTATATTAAGTTCAATAACAGGCAAAACTTAGAAATCTTATCAATGGTTGCCTGGAGTCAGGGGTAAGAAATTTATTAGAAGGAAGCTTGAAATTACAAAGGTTCAATATCCTGATTTGGGTGTATGCATTTGCTAAAACTTAGCAAACTGAACAGTTAAGATGCATGATGTACGAACAATAGCCCACTAGGAAAAAAAAAAAATGAGTGCTTTAAGCCCACACAAAGATTAACCAGAAGTCAGTGAAAGGCATTTATAAATTATGAAACAAAATTTTTAAATGGAAAATAATAATCCTCTCTGCTAGAATCCCAAATAAGAAAATAAAAACATATTAAAATGTATTTACATGACCAAATCTCTATACTAGTATTTGTAAAGTTAATTTAAAACAATAGCTTTTGAATACATGTTAGTGATACAGCTATCTTCTATTTTCACAAAAAAATAAAGTTTTCATAAATTACATATCCTGGGAAAAGACACATGTACACATGTACACCAGATGATCAGAAGCATATTAATTCTAATGTGACATTGGAATTAAGACTTCGAGGTCCAAAAGGTAGTACTTTTTAAAGCTGTATGTCAATAATGCTAGGATTTACAAAACCTTTGGCTTATTTCAAACCAAATATGCCAGAACCACAGATAATTCAACCACTCTAGGCTCTCACCACCTAAAATGGTTTGAAGAAAGGGACCCTGAACACTGGCAACAACCTGGCACAGATGTACTATGCTCGACGCAGGCTCCAAACCTAAACAACGTGATATAAAGGTCAAAGATCAAGAAAAAAATCCACCTAATAAGGACTTTGATATATATCTAACTTTTCTAACTTTTTTCCCCTGCTCAAATTAGAACACTGCTATAAGATGCTAGGTCATAAACAGGATGGAGTCATTTTTTGCTCATCAAGATAAATTCTTCCTATACACCCCATGAAGCTAATTAAAATATGACTCACAAGATGATTCAACCATGGACATCTTCAAAGATTATATATTTCAATAACATAAAACCACAAGTACCTTAATTATTAATATTTCTGGAGTACGTAGCTTTTCTCTCAACAAATACTTAAAAAACATTTTAAGTTTGATGTCTATCTAGTTTTATAACATGTTCTTATGATAAAGCTTCTAGATTTTTCTCAAACTAGCTGAACTCCAATGGCTTCTTCTATACTAAATTTTAAATAATAAGCTTTCATTTATTCTATACTCTTAACTTGTACAGAGTAGAACATAATTTAACTGGCATGACTGAAGAACAGATATTCTAGCTGGTCAAGCATTTTCATTAAAATTATAAGGATTACCAAGTTCAGACTTAAAATATAATAAAATACAATTAACATCAAAATTCAATTGTAAATAAATTTGTCTCGTAATTATTTTTTTAAGTTTATTTTATTTTGAGAGAAAGAGAGAGAGAGAGAGAGAGAGAGCGCGCACACACATGAGCAAGTTGAAGGCAGAGAGAAGGAAAAAGAAGTCCAAGCAGGCTCCACACTGTCAACCCAGAGCCCAAAAAGGGGTTGATCTCACGAACTGTGAGATCATGACCTGAGCAGAAATCAGGAGTCAGATACTTAACCTACTGTGCCACCCAGGTGCCCCTACAGTAATTATTAATATAAAAGAAATTCACCACTTGGGGCCTCTGGATAATAATAAAGTAAAATTATCACTATTCTGGTAAAGTGATAAAATACTAGGTTAAGAGTTTTCTGGGTATTAGGATGTCAGACAAATTCATTTCAGTGATAGGATTTCCCATTGTTATCCCATAAACAACCACTAATCCTCAAAGTTTGATTCAATACATTTTTATGTTTGGGTTTTTTTTTGGGGGGGGGGGTTTGTTTTGTTTTGTTTTTTACCTTTTAACATGTGTTTTCTAAGCACATCATCTGCCAAACTCTTTTAGTCGCAAAGAACTTCCTTTCTATCTCATAAGAAAAAGAGAACATGGGTGGAAAAAACAATAAGGCTTCCATAAACTCTGCTAGGAAAAATATCACTTTTCTTTGAGCCACTGCATGTCAAACCAATAAAAAAGGGTGTTACAAATTATACTGCAATCACCCCAGAGTGCTGCCTCCACACTAACCAAATAAGTCTTGTCGGGTGGAGAGAAATCTATAGCAAATTCAGATTTTTTTTTTTTTTTTGGTCACAAATATATTTCCTGATTCAGAATATAAAAAATGAGGGTAAGGTTACACGAGCCATTTTCTTTAACCCAATGATCCCAAACAATCTCAGTGGGTTCTTCTTCCTCGTGGTCTCAAGACTTTTTATTGCTGCCTCATTTCTTATTTCTGCTCAACATTTATAGAGCACTTCAATATTTTTATAAGCTTTAACTGGTATATTTTATAGCATTTCTGTGAGATGTCAAAGTAGTATTAGCCTTATTTATAATAGCTGAAAAGCAGAAAGGTTAATGTTTTCCTCAAGGCCATTCCTGAAGTCAGTGGTTAAATTCAAGATTTGAACTCTGAATTCTCCTACAATAATTAGCCAGAGTTTTTTTTAAGCACATGAAAGTTTTCTAGCAGGGAGCAAGTCTAAGGGGGCTGCATATTATTTTCTGAGTTATTCAGTAATAATTTGAATATGTAGTATTATATACTTAATTTTAATTATTTATTAAAGTAAAAACATTTACAAAACTGCTCAATAGATGTTTTGTTCACCCTCAAGATAAGCATTCTACTGAACTGCTTTGGTACTTAGGCAACTTCTAATTGTGTGGCTAAGAATGGAAAGTGGTCATTCAATCAAGAGAACTAAAAAGCAGATCTGGAATGTGACTATAATTAAGGTTAAAACATAACCAAGTGTATAGTTACAGTCTCTGTCAGAAGAAATCATTTTTTTAATGTTTATTTTTGAGAGACCAATAGAGACGGAGCGCCAAGCAGGAGAGGGACAGAGAAAGAAGACACAGTATCTGAAGCAGGCTCCAGGCTTGAGCTGACAGCACAGAACCCGATGCTGGGCTCGAACCCATGAGCCATGAGATCATGACCTGAGCCGAACTCTGACACTTAACAGACTGAGCCACCTAGACTCCCCATGATATTACATAATTTAAATAAACACAAATAATCCAATGAACTGTAAGTGTAAAAGGAGAGCTGTTTCTACGAAAACTAAGTTGACTGCTTTAGAATGACTTGATCAACATGTTACTGCAAAAAAAAAAAAAAAAGGTTTCTCAAATTATACATGGGGAAGGAAAGAGAAATTGTGTAACTGAAAGATGACTTTGCACTGAGATTTCAAGTGTCTGAGCTCTTGCTGTACTTTTTTAAAAACTGTAAAATTAGAGTTGATCCATCATTATGATGTCATATGTGTAAAAACACATATGGCTCTCTAAGCAGCTGACCATACTAAGTTTTACAACAAAAGATTGCCATACGATTGTACGGTTGCATATTTTAGGTTAAAATAAAATATCTGGGGTATACATGTATCCTTGTTTGATGATTTCTCCACTTTAACAATATTTTGTTGATCAAGCAGTCAACCACATCAACAGGTCTCCTACTGTGAATGCCCCTCTCTGCGAGGTCTTCTTTTTAGGACCGGCTGGTAAAACGCTATAGAACAACATTCTGTCAGCACTTCTGGTCTGAAACGAACAAAAAAAACCTGCCCTACACCACCAGCAAAATGGACACACTATGTCGAATTTTCTACTGTACTGAGATTGTGTAAAATACTTTGGTGTGTTTGTCGCCAAAAGCTAATTTTAAATGTCTCTTGAAAAACTCTCATTTAAATTCTGTTCCTTTTCTAAAAGGATTGGATTTTCTATTTCAAACAATTTCAATTCATGCAAAACATAGAAGTTTCCTGAACTGTTTAAAACCTATCCATTCACAATTATGAGATGCTTAAGTTCTTCTTAAATGACAAAAGTTCTAATGCAGACAGAACTTGTAGATGAACACTCATAATATTAATTAGGGAATAAGAATTTACTTACATTGGCACTGCCTATTAACATCCGTACCTTTGTTTTTCACACTTACATCAAGTGAAAAAGATTCTTAGCTACTTTTAGCAAGCCAAAACAAATACCCAAAAGCTGAGAAGTCAAAATGTATATAAAACCACAAATTTAGCAATGAAGTAAAGGCTTTTAAAAATTCAAGTTGCTTTAGAAGTCTCCAAAAATGCTGATCAACACATAGAATGAAGAAGAGTTAAAAGGTACTTTTATTTATAAACTCTCTAAGCAACTATTAGTTCATGACAACTTAACAGTTGCTGTATGATAATGAACTAATTACTTAACCTTCTTTAGCTTCCTTAATTGCAAAATGGAGTAAAACCTATCTAAAAAGATGATGAATATCAAATGAGATTTATGGAAAATACCTAGCACATAGTTAAAAATAAACTCACGCGAAAGCCTTTCATTCATATAAATGTATATATTTATATATTTATTATTTTATATTTTATTTTTATATTTTATATTATATATATATATAATATATATATAAAATATATATATTATTTTTTCCAAGTATTCCTAAGAGTGGGAGAGTGAGGGAGGGAGAAAGACAAAGTACATGAATTCTCTAAAAGTATATGTGTATATGCAAAACTCTGCGTATAAATGGTTATATGTACTTTACTTGGGAAAAGGTCCATAGTTTTTCATCAGACTCTCAAAGGAATCCACGATAAGCCCCAAATTTAAAAAACTACTTCATAATAGCCCTTGGCTTTATTTTCTCTGTTCCCAGATGTATAGTTTATAAAATTTGACTGGAAACTCTAGACACAAGTTAAATCTAAATTACTCAGTAGCAGCAACAAAAAAAAATGTTCAATTAAAAGCATGGTCATGGTAAGATATATATCCTCCTTTTATTTCTCCTTTAAAAAAATACACAAATTCATTTGGCTCAAATTATTCCCCAACCTTGCCATAAATTAAAGCAAATATCTAAACTCAAAGCCAAAGTTAAAAAACCTAAACAAAAAAAACCCAACAGCAACAGCAAAAAATCAGGGAAATCATAAACAGCCAAGAATTAAAGTCCTATTACTTATATAACACTAATGATTATACTGTTTTTGGAGTTAATGCTTCAAATTAATCCATTCCTCATTCTGACTCAAAGTTAACAACCTTTACTTCAAATAGTTGTTATATATTTTTTAAATTTGTGTAATAGGAGACTCACAGAAGGAACCCTAAACTAGGAATCAGGAAAACCAGGGTTATGGTCCTATTCGGTCATGAACTAAGACAGCTGGACCCCAACACTCTATGGCACTATGATTCTACATCAAAACATGCAATCCCAAAGTAAAAGGCTAAGATACCTGCTATCCTAAAATTGTATTTTATTATTGCTAAAACAGAAACATGGTAAAAGAGAGGTGACCTGACAAGAGATTTGATTCTAGGTGTAATGAGAAAATATACCTACAACAACAAATTTTTGAATTACAGGAAGTTCTATCCCCACAGTCAGTTCTCTCAAAAGAGATAGGGTCAGGGTGGGCGTCCAGCTGGTGCCACTTTAAACTTTAGCTTAACATTAATAAGAACACCAGATACCTCCACCCTAACACTCCTTTCCCTAAGGTGAACAGCACTTATAAGAAAGATCTAACAAAGTACAGACAGGCAAAAATACAAAAAACAGTGGAGACAGCAGTTTGGTGTATCTTGATAGGTAATCTCTTACTTTGTATTTCACCGAAAAATTACGGAAAAGGCAACTTGTTTTAATGAATTTTATTTCCAAACTGCCTTTTCTAAAATAAGTATTTTTCGATGGACAAAAATAAGGCTTTGCACACTAAGGTACCCCTATGTTCTCTTCCCCCTTCCCCTCAAAATAAAAACTACATGAATATTAAGCATTTAACAAGTCTGCCAAATACACCTCTTTGAACGTATTCCTGTAGGAGCTGAACACATATACAAAAGGCAAATCAGCATGGCAAGAGGTTTTCTGAAAGGCTGCGATGACTAATATTTCAGGACTGGAACGTGATAGTTATTAAAAGAAACACGAGAGGCGAAGCGTTCTCCCAGTTCCGCATAGACCCATGTCTCCACTGCAAGAACTACTACAAACAGCATTCAGTGCTGAATTCACACAGTCTATTGTCTCAGGCCTAAATCATCTTTTGCAAATTTCCCTCATGTCACATATTACGTGAATCAAAGAAACCAATCAGCAATTCATTTGCTGAAGGTCAGATATAGGGCACAGTAAGGCCCATGCACTCAAATGAATTTAAAAAGGGAGGAAAAAGAAAACCAAGATAACTTCTTGTTGAAAATGATGCCCTAGAATCCAGCAGACAGTAGAACTATACAGAAAAAATTAGATTGAGATCATATGGTGGTAGTTACCTCCTGACATGTACCAAACACCTTCCTCCAGGTTAAAACAAAAGTTCACCTAGCAGGTGGTTCACACCTTTATACATGACTTGAATATCAACCAAGGTTTTTTCAAATGCCTTCCATCATGAACTGGATTGCCAAGCAAAGGCAAATGAGGCCACCCATGAAAGACCACCAGAAGGCCTCACCACTGCCAATATTTCAGATTTAATAAAAGCATTCTTAGCAAGTTCATGTCCAAAGATTTCAGTCTCCAAATTCAAATATTTTGCATCCTATTTCAACTAATTACAAAAGCGTTAAAAGACTGAGCTCAGACTTTCCTATTCGAGTAAGTAGAATTTACAGACCACTTCTTAAGAAATAGTCCTAATTTGGGGCGCCTGGGTGGCTCAGTCGGTTAGGCATCCAACTTTGGCTCAGGTCATGATCTCACGGTTCGTGAGTTCAAGCCCCACATCGGGCTCTGTGCTGACAGCTCGGAGCCTGGAGCCTGCTTCGGATTCTGTGTCTCCCTCTCTCTGTTCCTCCCCCGCTTGCACTGACTGTCTCTCTCTCTCTCTCTCTCTCTCTCTCTCTCTCTCAAAAATAAATAAAGATTGGGGGGGCGCCTGGGTGGCGCAGTCGGTTAAGCCTCCGACTTCAGCCAGGTCACGATCTCGCGGTCCGTGAGTTCGAGCCCCGCGTCAGGCTCTGGGCCGATGGCTCAGAGCCTGGAGCCTGTTTCCGATTCTGTGTCTCCCTCTCTCTCTGCCCCTCCCCCGTTCATGCTCTGTCTCTCTCTGTCCCAAAAATAAATAAAAAACGTTGAAAAAAAAAAAAAAATTAAAAAAAAAAAAAAATAAATAAAGATTAAAAAAAAAAGAAAAGAAATAGTCCTCTTTTTTGTTGTCCTCAAGACATACTTTACCTGTTGGAAGGAGTGTAAATAAATATAAACTTTCAGATGGCAGTTTGGCATGCCTATCAAAAATTAAAACATGCATGTACCTTTTGATCCACCAATTACATTTGAGAAGTCTATTATATGACATTTTGGATGTAAATATAAAAATGTTCATTCAATGCAGTATTTTTATAAAGGTAGGAAAATCATATATGCTGATTAACATATGGGATGCCATTCAAAAGAACGGGTTAGACCCACATGTATTGATGTGTAAAGAACTTCAAGAAACTTTGTACAGTGAGAAAAGCAAGTTTCAGAAAAACTGTGCATGTGTGTGAATGCATGTATATATAAAACTGCACAAAAAATGGTCTGAAAGAATTCACACCAAGCAGGTAACAGAAGCTACCCTCTGGGAAGGAGAGTGGATCAATGTGTGTGGGCTGGGGTGGGCGAAAAAGGAAGGGCAGTTTAAAATTGGGACCTTCACTTTCTGTGCTTTATGCACCTGTATTATTCACTTACATCATAGATTACAAAACATTTATTCTTTACAGAAAGCGAGAAAATGCAATGTCAAATTTTAGCTAAGCTCTAGAATCACTTATATGCTGCAACAGGAAAAGAAGTAAAGACCACTGATAGTCAAAAACATCCCTGTAGATTTGAACCTCAAGGGAACAGAGAAATGTAGGCAGCATCAGTCAGTAGTTACAAACGAATATGACAGCATTTTCACAAACAAGCATCACTCAGAGAACTAAAAGATTACAACTTTAAGATTATAAAGGACACTGAAATCAGAAACATTACTCAAAAGATATAATCATTCCAAATGTCTCCTGGAAATTCAGTTTTAACAATGAATTCTATTACTTTGGTACAAAAAGTATACTGTGGGTATGCTCTTTTGACTTAAAAATCTGGCATATACAAAGAGCTAAATGGTATGGGGTGTTTATTCTTACCTGTACATTTTCTTCTGTAACCTGAATTTCTGCAGTGTAAACATAATCAATTAGCATCCTCAGGGTCCAGCCATCTACCTCTTTTATTCGAACTCTCTTTGCTCGGCTCTCACTCATCTCACCTAAAACACAAAAGAGTGAGAGTAACGCTACAGCAAGACACTCTGTGAAAATACCAATGCCAAGACAGATTCATCCATTTTCTTGCCACTCATTGTATTTTGGAGGCAACACAATCCGCCGCTTCTTGCAGACCTGCAACATTTCATCACCTCCCCTGAAAGCTTACCTGAGCAAACCATAATATGTACTTTCATTACCCACTTACACCTGAAAATCACATCACCACACTGAATGTGCCACGTGTCCAACTATAATACCTGTGACATTGTAAGTTCAGTATCTGATGGTTTTTCTGGTCCGTGCTTTTTTTTTTTTTTTTTTTGTAAGAGAGAGAGAGAGAGGAGAGAGGAGCAGAGGGGCAGAAGGAGAGAAAGAGAGAATCCCAAGCAGGCTCTGCTGACATAGGGCTCAATCCCATGACCCCAGGATCATGACCTGAACCAAAATCAAGAGGCAGAAGTTCAACAGACTGAGGCACCCAGGTGCCTCTGATCCATGCTTCTGAGCATCTTGTTTTCTTTTTGGATTTCCACCCATGACTAGAAGAGTCACAATGTTACCCCTTTTGGCTAACAGCAACCAGTACTTGCTAAAAAGGACTCACTGGCCTAGCAGCATTCATTCAACAAGCACAGCAGTGCTGGTCATGGGCATGAGTGGCCTGGACACAGAGCCTCTGCCCTGGGGGATGACACAACCTTCATGCAGGAAATAAGTAGAACACACATTACAGAAGATGCTGAGGGAAGACAAGACAAAAGAGGGATCATAGAAAAGTTAGTCAATGGCAAGGGCTTGTTATAGGGATCTTCTAGCCCAAGTTCTCATCCGGTTTGTCATCTACAGTCACTTTGCCCACAAATGGTAAGTCATTTCCATACCAACATTTATTACTAAAGCCAGACATTCTTCTACGTCACTGCCTGCTAGAAAGTGCTATACAACCTCTCTCTTTTACTCACTGAACTAATTAAGCATTCAAGGATCATAAATAAGATCCTCTCGTGTGGAAAGAAACAGGAAAGCAGAAAAGAGAAGGGAATGTAGGGAGAGAAAGCAGCAGGTTTGAGCACACGTGTGTGGACAAGAGAAAATGACCCAAGACATAGGGAAACACAAACTTTCGAATGGAGGAAAAAGAAAACTTCAATCAAAAATGACAAGTGCAGAAAAAAAAAATGACAGAGGCAGTTTAAAAATTATGATGAGTGCTATAAGACACCTTAAAGAAAAGGTTTGGCTCTAGAATTCACGAGGCTTCAAAGATTAAAGAAGCATGAAAACGATGCTGCCACCCCTCACCTTCACCTTAATCCAGCATCTCCTGTTAGAAAAACAACATAATTAAGCCTCAGGATTTCTTGAAAGTTCATTTCTTTTTCAGACACAGTACACTGTCAGCGACCATAAGCTATCAGAAAAGCCTATGGGAATCAATAATTACACCAAATTCCTTCGTAAACACAAACGCTGGGAGGAAAGAAATAATAATGATGTACATTTAACTGCGTGCTTCCCTGGAGATTATTTCTGACAAGATCTCAGAAAGAAGCTGTTTTCCTAAGAGCTAAAATATCTCAAAACTATCCTGCCACTTCCCAGGGGAGGAAACATCCATCTGTATTATAAGGGAAGGGAGCTGGTTAATGAGAAAGAGGTATATATGCCTATACAGCAGAAGACAGGGATTGGGTTACGAGTCTGCTGCCTAAGCACGTTTTTCCCTCTAAAAAAAGGGAGGAAAAAAGAAGGGCTGAGAAATACAGAAATATAATTCTTCATCTGCATATAAGGCACGTTCCTCTATCCTACTCTCCCTGGATCTTGTAGACAGATGGGATTTGTATTATCTGGAAGTTCTTTGGTGCCAAAAGTAAAGACACTTGGGTAATTCTCACTTGGACTTTAGACAAAAGCCACACCTAATTCATCTATAAGGCTCAAGCGATGCATAAAACCCCACAGGGCCTGGGGCCACACGAATATAAAACCATGCACTTAGTTCTCAAGGACTGAATTCACCTCTTAGGACTTAGGCATGACTTAGCTTAGACACAAACACGTCTGACTTTAATTTATATATATATGACTGCCAAGCAATTTTTAATATCATCATTTCTAAAGTATTACTAGAAGACATACTTTGCTAATTCATACATTCCAAGGATCATTTTTATTTTTTTTTTTTAAATTTTTTTTTCAACGTTTTTTATTTATTTTTGGGACAGAGAGAGACAGAGCATGAACAGGGGAGGGGCAGAGAGAGAGGGAGACACAGAATCGGAAACAGGCTCCAGGCTCCGAGCCATCAGCCCAGAGCCCGACGCGGGGCTCGAACTCACAGACCGCGAGATCGTGACCTGGCTGAAGTCGGACGCTTAACCGACTGCGCCACCCAGGCGCCCCCCAAGGATCATTTTTAATATGAATTCTTTCCCCAGAAAACTGCATCTGCTTCCAACAAATTCAATCTCTATCATACGCTGCTTTAGAAATGTTTTAATCTTTGTTTCATGTTAACCTGTGAAAGAGTATCAAAACAAATAGCTTGTCACAGATTGCATTAATAGCTTAAGAATTCCAGTAAATACTGAGAATTAATACTAAAGACATACTAAAGACAGTTGTAAAAGCTTTAGATTTAGAGTAAAAGTAGATTTAGAACGGGGCGCCTGGGTGGCTCAGTCGGTTGGGTGTCCAACTTCGGCTCAGGTCATGATCTTGCGGTCCATGAGTTCGAGCCCCGCATCGGGCTCTGTGCTGACAGCTCAGAGCCTGGAGCCTGTTTCAGATTCTGTGTCTCCCTCTCTCTCTGACCCTCCCCCGTTCATGCTCTGTCTCTCTCTGCCTCAAAAATAAATAAACGTTAAAAAAAAAAATTAAAAAAAAAAAAAGTAGATTTAGATCTAATTCTAGTTTTTATATACCACCTGAGTTACTGCTCTTTGCTGTTTATAGAGAAAACCTTTAAGTAGTATGGTTTGTGACATTTACTTTTGACAAGGCACTAAAAAAACATATCCAATATAGTCAGGTGTCCAAGTCTTGATTTTAGCTCAGGTCATGGTCTTGTGGTTTGTGGGATTGAACCCTGTGTAGGACTTCATGCTGACAGTGCAGAGTCTACTTGGGATTCTCTCTCCCTCTCTCACTGCCCCTCCCTCCCTCTCTCAAAATAAATGAATAAACATTTAAAAATTAAAGAAATAGGGGTGCCTGGGTGGCTCAGTTGGTTAAACATCTGACTTTGACTCAGGTCATGATCTCACAGCTCATGGGTTCAAGCCCTGTGTCGGGCTCTGGGCTGACAGCTCAGAGCCTGGATCCTGCTTTGGATTCTGTGTTTCCAGCTCTCTCTGTCCCTCCCCACTCATGGTCTGTCTCTCTCTCATAAATAAATAAACATTAAAAAAGTTTTTTAATAAAATAGAATAATTAAAAAATATCCAATGATACTGTACAGAGTTTACCTGGTGTCGTTTTTAACTTCACAGAGTCTCTCTCCAAATTAGAGTGTTATGCTTCTGTATTTCGATCATGTACACCTCTGAAGCTCTATGTGGATATCCACACAGACATCATCACTAAAATTCTGAGAGTCACTTTTGACTCTCCCCTCTTCCTTACCCACCCATGCCATCATTCACTAAAACCTGCAGAATTAAGCTCAGGGAGATCTCAAATCAAATACACCCCCCCCCCCATCCCTTCCACCACTATGTCACCAGGGTCCCTGCTAACACCACCACAGCAACTTCCTAATTGTTTCCCAACCCCCAGGAGGACTCCACAGATCTAACCATGGCACTCAAAAGCCATGAGCTGCTCTTAGTCCAGGCGTGTGAGCCCCTTCCACATCCCATCCCTGCTTAGCTATCCAGCTTCCTCTCTCCCTCTCCCACTTCTAGCCTTAAAATGTATCAGGAAAGAACTTCCCATAGTTCACATACAGCGAACAATATCCTGCTTTAATGCCTTTGTTGAGTTTTCTCTTTCTCTCCCCATGCTTCCATTTACCAGGCTAATCTCCATTCTTCAAGATTCAGATGGACCCTCTGCAAATAGGCTTACCTGTTAATGAGCCAAGGCTGGGTTAGGCTCCCAACCTGGGTACACTTGGGTACCTACTGCAAATGCACTCTGTTATACTATACCTAGCTCTCCCCACCTAGATCTTGAACTCCCTGAGAGTGAGATGTCTTTCTCATCTTGTCTCTGTATCCCACAATGACTGACCTATTGTAGATACCCAATAAATTCTGGTTGGATAAATGAATGACTAAAAAAATAAAAAGTAAAGTGTAACAATTTAAAATGTAGGATCTTTACTCAACATAATTAACATGTGAATTAATCTCAAGCATGGGTATTCTAGCTATGAAGGATTTCAGTCAATATTCATTGAATATCCACTATACATCCCAGGCCAAGCTAAGCCCTTCACTAGTGAACACTGCACCATCCCTACTCTTTTTCTTTTAATTTTTTTATTGTTTATTTATTTTTGAAAGACAGAGAGATGGAGCTTGAGTGCGGGAGGGGCAGAGAGAGAGACAGAGAGAGAGACACAGAATCTGAAGCAGGGTCCAGGTTTTGAGCTGTCAGCACAGAGCCCAACGCAGGCTTGAACCCATGGACTGCTGAGATCATGACATGAGCTGTAGAGGGATGCTTAATCTGCTGAGCCACCCACATGCCCCTCATCTCTACTTTCTTTGAGAAAAAAATGAAGTCCTCCAAATTGTAAAAGTTTATGGACATATCTCTGAATAGGAACATTTCCATCTCAAGGACCTTTAATTAAGACTCCAGAAATCCAGCACAAACTGGTAACTTTATTTATCCATTCTAAAGTTCTAAAAAGTGAATAGGTTGAGACGGCAAACCCTAAGATCTGTTTCAATACAAAAATCCTATGATTCTAACTTCAGTTACTGTTCAGCATATAAAAATATTTGGAGAAAAAACATAAAAACAAAGAATCTTTACTCTGCTGAAACCTTAAGAAGTGAATGACAGAGAAGCGGCCGGAAGATGGCAGCGTAGGAGGACGCGGGGCTCACAGCGCGTCCTGCCGATCACTTAGATTCCACCTACACCTGCCTAAAGAACCCAGAAAACCGCCAGAGGATTAGCAGAAGGAAGTCTCCGGAGTCAAGCGCAGACGAGAGGCCCACGGAAGAGGGTAGGAAGGGCGGCGAGGCGGTGCGCGCTCCACGGACTGGCGGGAGGGAGCCGGGGCGGAGGGGCGGCTCGCCGGCCAAGCAGAGCCCCCGAGTCTGGCTGGCAAAAGCGGAGGGGCCGGACAGACTGTGTTCCGACAGCAAGCGCGACTTAGCGTCTGGGAGGTCATAAGTTAACAGCTCTGCTCGGAAAGCGGGAAGGCTGGAGGACAAAGGGAGGGAGAGCTGCTGAGCCCCCGGACGGCAGAGCTCAGCTTGGCGGGGAACAGAGGCGCCAGCGCCATCTCCCCCGCCCATCCCCCAGCCAAAATCCCAAAGGGAACCAGTTCCTGCCGGGGAACTTGCTCGCTCCGCGCAAACACCCAACTCTGTGCTTCTGCGGAGCCAAACCTCCGGCAGCGGATCTGACTCCCTCCCGCTGCCACAGGGCTCCTCCTGAAGTGGATCACCTAAGGAGAAGCGAGCTAAGCCTGCCCCTCCACCCCCCGTGCACCTTGCCTACCCACCCCAGCTAATACGCCAGATCCCCAGCAACACAAGCCTGGCAGTGTGCAAGTAGCCCAGACGGGACACGCCACCCCACAGTGAATCCCGCCCCTAGGAGAGGGGAAGAGAAGGCACACACCAGTCTGACTGTGGCCCCAGCAGTGGGCTGGGGGCAGACATCGGGTCGGACTGCGGCCCCGCCCACTAACTCCAGTTATACACCACAGCACAGGGGAAGTGCCCTGCAGGTCCTCACCACGCCAGGGACTCTCCAAAATGACCAAATGGAAGAATTCCCCTCAGAAGAATCTCCAGGAAATAACAACAGCTAATGAACTGATCAAAAAGGATTTAAATAATATAACAGAAAGTGAATTTAGAATAATAGTCATAAAATTAATCGCTGGGCTTGAAAACAGTATACAGGACAGCAGAGAATCTCTTGCCACAAAGATCGAGGGACTAAGGAACAGTCACGAGGAGTTGAAAAACGCTTTAAACAAAATGCAAAACAAAATGGAAACCACAATGGCTCGGCTTGAAGAGGCAGAGGAGAGAATAGGTGAACTAGAAGATAAAGTTATGGAGAAAGAGGAAGCTGAAAGAAAGAGAGATAAAAAATCCAGGAGTATGAGGGGAAAATTAGAGAACTAAGTGATACACTAAAAAAAAATAATATACGCATAATTGGTATCCCAGAGGAGGAAGAGAGAGGGAAAGGTGCTGAAGGGGTACTTGAACAAATTATAGCTGAGAACTTCCCTGAACTGGGGAAGGAAAAAGGCACTGAAATCCAAGAGGCACAGAGAACTCCCTTCAGACGTAACTTGAATCGATCTTCTGCACGACATATCATAGTGAAACTGGCAAAATACAAGGATAAAGAGAAAATTCTGAAAGCAGCAAGGGATAAACGTGCCCTCACATATAAAGGGAGACCTATAAGACTCGTGACTGATCTCTCCTTTGAAACTTGGCAGGCCAGAAAGGCTTGGCACGATATCTACAGTGTGCTAAACAGAAAAAATATGCAGCCGAGAATCCTTTATCCAGCAAGTCTGTCATTTAGAATAGAAGGAGAGATAAAGGTCTTCCCAAACAAACAAAAACTGAAGGAATTTGTCACCACGAAACCAGCCCTACAAGAGATCCTAAGGGGGATCCTGTGAGACAAAGTACCAGAGACATCACTACAAGCAAAAAACATACAGATATCACAATGACTCTAAACCCATATCTTTCTATAATAACACTGAATGTAAATGGATTAAATGCGCCAACTAAAAGACATAGGGTATCAGAATGGATAAAAAAACAAGACCCATCTATTTGCTGTCTACAAGAGACTTATTTTAGATCTGAGGACACCTTTAGATTGAGAGTGAGGGGATGGAGAACTATTTATCATGCTCCTGGAAGCCAAAAGAAAGCTGGAGTAGCCATACTTATATCAGACAAACTAGACTTTAAATTAAAGGCTGTAACAAGAGATGAAGAAGGGCATTATATAATAATCACAGGGTCTATCCACCAGGAAGAGCTAACTATTATAAATGTCTATGCGCCAAATACCCGAGCCCCCAGATATATAAAACAATTACTCATAAACATAAGCAACCTTATTGATAAGAATGTGGTCATTGCAGGGGACTTTAACACCCCACTTACAGAAATGGATAGATCATCTAGACACACAGTCAATAAAGAAACAAGGGCCCTGAATGATATATTGGATCAGATGGACTTGACAGATATATTTAGAACTCTGCATCCCAAAGCAACAGAATATACTTTCTTCTCGAGTGCACATGGAACATTCTCCAAGATAGATCATATACTGGGTCACAAAACAGCCCTTCATAAGTTTACAAGAATTGAAATTATACCATGCATACTTTCAGACCACAATGCTATGAAGCTTGAAATCAACCACAGGAAAAAGTCTGGAAAACCTCCAAAAGCATGGAGGTTAAAGAACACCCTACTAACGAATGAGTGGGTCAACCAGGCAATTAGAGAAGAAATTAAAACATATATGGAAACAAACGAAAATGAAAATACAACAATCCAAACGCTTTGGGATGCAGCGAAGGCAGTCCTGAGAGGAAAATACATTGCAATCCAGGCCTATCTCAAGAAACAAGAAAAATCCCAAATACAAAATCTAACAGCACACCTAAAGGAAATAGAAGCAGAACAGCAAAGGCAGCCTAAACCCAGCAGAAGAAGAGAAATAATAAAGATCAGAGCAGAAATAAACAATATAGAATCTAAAAAAACTGTAGAGCAGATCAACGAAACCAAGAGTTGGTTTTTTGAAAAAATAAACAAAATTGACAAACCTCTAGCCAGGCTTCTCAAAAAGAAAAGGGAGATGACCCAAATAGATAAAATCATGAGTGAAAATGGAATGATTACAACCAATCCCTCAGAGATACAAACAATTATCAGGGAATACTATGAAAAATTATATGCCAGCAAATTGGACAACCTGGAAGAAATGGACAAATTTCTAAACACCCACACTCTTCCAAAACTCAATCAGGAGGAAATAGAAAGCTTGAACAGACCCATAACCAGCGAAGAAATTGAATCGGTTATCAAAAATCTCCCAACAAATAAGAGTCCAGGACCAGATGGCTTCCCAGGGGAGTTCTACCAGACATTTAAAGCAGAGATAATACCTATCCTTCTCAAGCTATTCCAAGAAATAGAAAGGGAAGGAAAACTTCCAGACTCATTCTATGAAGCCAGTATTACTTTGATTCCTAAACCAGACAGAGACCCAGTAAAAAAAGAGAACTACAGGCCAATATCCCTGATGAATATGGATGCAAAAATTCTTAATAAGATACTAGCAAATCGAATTCAACAGCATATAAAAAGAATTATTCACCATGATCAAGTGGGATTCATTCCTGGGATGCAGGGCTGGTTCAACATTCGCAAATCGATCAACGTGATACATCACATTAACAACAAAAAAGAGAAGAACCATATGATCCTGTCAATCGATGCAGAAAAGGCCTTTGACAAAATCCAGCACCCTTTCTTAATAAAAACCCTTGAGAAAGTCGGGATAGAAGGAACATACTTAAAGATCATAAAGGCCATTTATGAAAAGCCCACAGCTAACATCATCCTCAACGGGGAAAAACTGAGAGCTTTTTCCCTGAGATCAGGAACACGACAGGGATGCCCACTGTCACCGCTGCTGTTTAATATAGTGCTGGAAGTTCTAGCATCAGCAATCAGACAACAAAAGGAAATCAAAGGCATCAAAATTGGCAAAGATGAAGTCAAGCTTTCGCTTTTTGCAGATGACATGATATTATACATGGAAAATCCGATAGACTCCACCAAAAGTCTGCTAGAACTGATACATGAATTCAGCAAAGTTGCAGGATACAAAATCAATGTGCAGAAATCAGTTGCATTCTTATACACTAACAATGAAGCAACAGAAAGACAAATGAAGAAACTGATCCCATTCACAATTGCACCAAGAAGCATAAAATACCTAGGAATAAATCTAACCAAAGATGTAAAAGATCTGTATGCTGAAAACTATAGAAAGCTTATGCAGGTAATTGAAGAAGATATAAAGAAATGGAAAGACATTCCCTGCTCATGGATTGGAAGAATAAATATTGTCAAAATGTCAATACTACCCAAAGCTATCTACACATTCAATGCAATCCCAATCAAAATTGCACCAGCATTCTTCTCGAAACTAGAACAAGCAATCCTAAAATTCATATGGAACCACAAAAGGCCCCGAATAGCCAAAGTCATTTTGAAGAAGAAGACCAAAGCAGGAGGCATCACAATCCCAGACTTTAGCCTCTACTACAAAGCTGTCATCATCAAGTCAGCATGGTATTGGCATAAAAACAGACACATAGACCAATGGAATAGAATAGAAACCCCAGAACTAGACCCACAAACGTATGGCCAACTCATCTTTGACAAAGCAGGAAAGAACATCCAATGGAAAAAAGACAGTCTCTTTAACAAATGGTGCTGGGAGAACTGGACAGCAACATGCAGAAGGTTGAAACTAGACCACTTTCTCACACCATTCACAAAAATAAACTCAAAATGGATAAAGGACCTGAATGTGAGACAGGAAACCATCAAAACCTTAGAGGAGAAAGCAGGAAAAGACCTCTCTGACCTCAGCCGTAGCAATCTCTTACTCGGCACATCCCCAAAGGCAAGGGAATTAAAAGCAAAAGTGAATTACTGGGACCTTATGAAGATACAAAGCTTCTGCACAGCAAAGGAAACAACCAACAAAACTAAAAGGCAACCAACGGAATGGGAAAAGATATTTGCAAATGACACATCGGACAAAGGGCTAGTATCCAAAATCTATAAAGAGCTCATCAAACTCCACACCCGAAAAACAAATAACCCAGTGAAGAAATGGGCAGAAAACATGAATAGACACTTCTCTAAAGAAGACATCCGGATGGCCAACAGGCACATGAAAAGATGTTCAACGTCGCTCCTTATCAGGGAAATACAAATCAAAACCACACTCAGATACCACCTCACGCCAGTCAGAGTGGCCAAAATGAAGAAATCAGGAGACTATAGATGCTGGAGAGGATGTAGAGAAACAGGAACCCTCTTGCACTGTTGGTGGGAATGCAAATTGGTGCAGCCGCTCTGGAAAGCAGTGTGGAGGTTCCTCAGAAAATTAAAAATAGACCTACCCTATGACCCAGCAATAGCACTGCTAGGAATTTATCCAAGGGATACAGGAGTACTGATGCATAGGGGCACCTGTACCCCAATGTTTATAGCGGCACTCTCAACAATAGCCAAATTATGGAAAGAGCCTAAATGTCCATCAACTGATGAATGGATAAAGAAATTGTGGTTTATATACACAATGGAATACTACGTGGCAATGAGAAAAAATGAAATATGGCCTTTTGTAGCAACATGGATGGAACTGGAGAGTGTGATGCTAAGTGAAATAAGCCATACAGAGAAAGACAGATACCATATGGTTTCACTCTTATGTGGATCCTGAGAAACATAACAGAAACCCATGGGGGAGGGGAAGGAAAAAAAAAAAAAAAAAAAGAGGTTAGAGTGGGAGAGAGCCAAAGCATAAGAGACTGTTAAAAACTGAGAACAAACTGAGGGTTGATGGGGGGTGGGAGGGAGGGCAGGGTGGGTGATGGGTATTGAGGAGGGCACCTTTTGGGATGAGCACTGGGTGTTGTATGGAAACCAATTTGACAGTAAATTTCATATATTAAAAAATAAAAAAAAAAAAAAAAAGAAGTGAATGACAAATTTATAGCTACATTTAATAAATAAATTTTATTCCATTACTTTCAAGTTCACATATATTCTAATCATTATTCTAATCATGTATTTGCCATTAGTCCTGGGTTACAAAGAAGCTATTGACACACAGGTATTTTCATTCTGGCAACCTGTCCTGGATGCCCCTGCCAGTCATTCCCTATGATGGTCATGGTGCATAACTCCCCAATTCTACCAATAATAAGAGGCAAACATGGTAACTGCATTCCCCTGCCAGTTTTGGTCTAGTTTGAGTAACTTCTGGGAAAGTTCTACTAGACCCTAAAGGGGAGAAAAAAAGAAAAAGCAATCCCTCTCTTTCCTTGAGATGTTGGGTTCACTCTGATAGGCATCTTGCATTCATGAGGGGCAGCAACCTTGGTATAAAATTTTTACTGAGGCTAGCAGACAGAGAGACAGAAGAAAGCAGATCCTTCATGAAATCTTTCAGCTGCAGATCTGACCATGCCTGGTGTCCAGCCTACTTTCCAGTTATGAGAGAAGAGATTTCCTTACTATTTAAACCAGTTTAAGTACAGTTTCTGTTATGTGCAGACTAAAGCATCCTAACTTAGGCTCTTAATACACAAGACCCTATTTAATTCTCTTCACAGCAGTCAATAATATCAGAAATTATATTTTCTTTGAATTTACTCTGTCTAGCCTTTCCTCCTCTTCCAATGACAATCATGAGAACAGGGACCTGTCTTATCCATTTCTAACGTCCCCAAACCTAGGATAATGCCTAGGACATAGAAGATGCTGAACAAATATTCCTTGATGAACAAAAGCATGAATCTTAGACAAATATAACCATACATACAACTTTCTAAAACTCTCACTTCTTGGGGAGAGAAAAGCCATGGAGGGTAGGGAGCTGTTTTTGCAGAGAGAGGACAGACAAAGGGGGAGAGGGAGGACAGAGAAAGGGGAAGAGTGCAGGAAAAACGCTTCACCTTTAGTAGCTGGAGAGAAAGAGTGAAAAATGCTCATGGGGAAATGAACAAGAAATCTGTTCTCCAAAACTATTGATGGGAAGAAAGGCGAGGGTTTCAATACCACCAGGATTCTATAAACCGTGAAATGCAGAGTCTCAAATTTCAGAGCTCAGTGCCTGGCAGTGCTCTGGTGAGGAAGCAGGACTAATCCCCAGGAGCAGGCAACAGGATGTGAAGGGTCCATGTGCCACATAGGAAGAAGTGGTTCCCCTGTTTGGAGAGCATTTGGTAGAGATCATACAGCCTCCCCACAGGCAAAGGTCCCAGCAGACCCTGGAGAGCAGCCGTGTTTGCTGACAAACATATTGGGACAAAGACACCAGAGTGTGGTGAAACCAAGTGCCGGCTGTGTGTTGTGATTTGCCAAAATCTCTGAACCTCTGCCGCTGCACGATCACACAAACCTTTTCAGAGGCAAGCCAGCACTTGGCCATTGCTCACCGAGACCCTCCCTCAGGGAGTCAGGACAGGACTAAGCCACAGGGGTCTCTGAAGTGTGAGGTTTTGAAACACAACCCAATCTGAGATAAAACTCTGGAGGGAGGTGCTGCCTGGCAGGCTGACAGTTTGGACATGGACAGAAGCTTGACACAAAGGAGGAGTGCTTGATCGCGGGTAGGCGAGAGCGCAAAGTTCCTGTGACAGAGACTAGGGAGCTGGGTGAGGCCATTCCCACCTCTCCCGCACACCCATAAACTCACCACACTAATCCACCCCAGTAAGCTAAGCAGTGCCACCTTGTGGGGAACGGGGCCACTACACCAAGCCCCACCCAACTGTGCCCTCCAAGCACACCCCTAGAAGACCAGGACAAGTCCCTCCACCTGCATAGTTTACAGACCATAGAGGACTTCATAGTTTCAATTCTAGGGAAAACTGGATATAACTTCATTTGGGTTTCATTCTGTTTCCTGGTTGATCTGTTAATTTTTTTTTTTTTTTGCTTCTGTTTTTGTTTAACTTGGTTTTGTTAGTTTTCTGTTTCTTTTCTTTTCCTTCTCCTGGATACAGAAAGAGAAAAATCTATTCTTCTTTTCTTTTTCTTTTTTTTCCATTTTTATAAAATCTTTTTTACTTTATTAAATTTTTTATTCTACCTAATTTTCTGTATTTCATTTTACTCTATTTTATTACGTAATTCTTTTAATTTACTAATTTTTCTCACCTTTTTCTCCCTTTTCTTTCTTTTCTTTCCCTTTTTGTCTATTCTATCAAGCTTCTTTCAGCAAGCAGAACAAACTAGGATCTAGCTTCCTCTATTTGATTGTTTTGTTTCTAATTTTTTAATTTTAATTTTTTATTTTATTAATTTTTTTCTTCCTCCAAAATGACAAAATGAAAGAATTCATCCCAAAGGAAGAACAGAAAGAAATGACAGCTAGGGGCTTAATCAACACAGATATAAGCAAGATGTCTGAACTAGAGTTTAGAACCACAATAATAAGAATACTGGCTGGGGTTGAAAAAAGCATAGATTCCCTTTCTGTGGAGATGAAAGAAGTAAAATCTAGTCAGGACACAATTAAAAATGCTATAACCAATGTGCAATCTCGAATGCATATGGATGCCATGGTGGCAAGGATGGACGAAGCAGAGCAGCAAATCAGCAACACAGAAGACAAGATTACGGACAATGAAGCAGAAAAAAAGAGGGAAACAAAAGCAGAGGAGCATAATACAAGACTTAGAGAACTTAGTGACTTTTAAAAAGGATTAATATTTGAAAGGTAGGAGTCCCAGAAGATGGAAGAGAGAGAAAAAAGGGACAGAAGGTTTATGTGAGCAATTTGTAGCAGAAAACTTTACTAATCTAGGGAAGGACACAGACATCAAAATCCAGGAAGCACAGAGAACTCCCATTAGATTTAACAAAAACCAACCATCACCAAGGCATATCATAGTCAAATATACAAAATACACAGACAAGAAAAGACTTATGAAATACCAGCAAGGGAAAAAAGTCCTTAACCTACAAGGGAAGACACATCAGGTTCACAGCAGACCTATCCACAGAAACTTGGCAGGCCAGAAAAGACTGGCAAGATATATTCAACGTGCTGAATTGAAAAAGTATGCAGCCAAGAATTTATCTGGTAAGACTATCATTCAAAATAGAAGGAGAGATAAAGTTTCCCAAACAAACAAAAACTAAGGGAGTTCTGACCACTAAACCAGCCTTGCAAGAAATTTTAAGGTGGACTCTCTAAGGGGAGAAAAGACAAAACAAAGACTAGAAAGGTCCAGAGATCATCACCAGAAACACCAACTCTACAGGCAACACAATGGCACTAAATTCATATCTTTCACTACTCACTCTAAATGTCGATGGACTAAATGCTCCAATCAAAAGACACTGGGTATCAGAATGGATAAGAAAACAAGACTCATCTATATGCTGCTAAAAAAGAGACTCATTTTAGATCTAAATACACTTGCAGATTGAAAGTTAAGGGGATGGAGAATAATCTATCATGCTAATAATAGTCACCAAAAGAAAGGTGCAGTAGTCATCCTTGTATCAGATAATCTGGACTTTAAAATAAAAACTATAACAGATGAAGAAGGACACTATATCATAATTAAGGGGTCTATCCACCAAGAAGACCTAACAATTGTAAATATTTATTCCTCCAATGTGAAAGCACCCAAATATATAAATCAATCACAAAAATAAAGAAACTCATTGATAATAATACCATAATAGTAGGGGACTTCAACACCCCACTTACAGCAACGGACAAATCATCTAAGCAGAAAATCAACAAGGAAACAATGGCTTTGAATGACACACTGGACCAGATAGACTTAACAGATACATTCAGAACATTTCATCCTAAAGCAGGAGAATACACATTCTTCTTGAGTGTACATGGAACATTCTCTAGAACAGATAGCATATTGGGACACAAATCAGCCATCAACAAGTACAAAAAGATTGAGATCATACTGTGCATATTTTCAGATCACAATGTTATGAAACTCGAAATCAACCACAAGAAAAAATTTGGAAAGACCATGAATACTTGGAGATAAAATAACATCCTACTAAAGAATGGGAACTCTTTCAGAGGAGCCAGGATAGCGGAACAGCATGGAAGATTTTTTGTGTGTCTCGCATCCATGAAATACAGCCAGACCAACACTAAATCCTCCTACACACCTAGAAAACTGATTGGAGGATTAACACAATAGTCTTCACAACCTGAACCACAGAATTCAGCAGGTACACAGCGCGGAGAGGTGGACTAGGGGAGTGGGAAGGCACGGGAAGGGAGGTGCTTTTGCAAGTGGAGAGAGGATGGAGACTGGGGGTGTGGGGGAAAATACGGGAAAAGCACCCCTCCCCAAAAGCAGCTGGAGAGAAAGTGGAAAATTGGAAACAGCTACAGGGACTAAACTAAAAAGGGAGTAAGGAGAAAGGAGAGGGTTTAAATTCCATTAAGACTGTAAACAAGGGGAACACAAAGTGTGCAACTCCTCAGCTCAATACCTGGTGGTACTCTGGTGAGAAGGGCAAATCCCCAGGAACAGAGTGGGGTCCGGGAGGTTCTTGGGCTACACGGGGAAAAGTGGTTCCACTGCTGGAAGGACATTTGGTAGAGACTATTGAAGCCACCTGGTCCCAGCAGACTCCAGAAAACGGCCACATTCGCTGGTGCTGGCACAAGGTCGTTAAGGGTGAAGCCTGGTGCTAGATATTATGTTGTGATTTTCCATAACCCCGAAAAGCTGCTGCTATGCTATCTTGCAAACTTTTTCCGGGGCAGGCTGGAACCTGGCCACAGTCTCTGGGCACTGGAAGCAGCACGGTCCAGCAAGCATTCCGGGGTGCAGCCAACATTCGGCCATTGCTTGGTGAGACCCTCCCACAGAGGGGCAAAACGGGTCAAAGCCACAGTCCTTCAGAAGTAAGGGACCGGGGAAAACAGCCGCATCTGAGACAAAACTCGGGAGAGAGGTACTGCCTGAGGCTTGGTCACCGACAGTGAAGAAGCAGGGAGTGGACTAAAGCTGAAGACAGAGGACGGGTGCACGATTGCTGATCAGAGAGAACAGGGTTCCCATACTAGAGACCGGGTAGCTGGGTGACGCCATTTTCACCGCTCCCGCACATACGCATAGACACCTACCAGCGCTAAAACCATCCACCCCAGTAGGCTAGCAGCGCCGTCGAGTGGAGAACAGAGTCTTTACACTGAGCCCCGCCCAACTGGGCCAACCTCGCTCTTCAAGAACACAAGTCTCACTGCCTACTTAGTTTATGGACTATAAAGCGCTACATAGACTGACTTCTAGGGGAAAACGAAGTAATATCAGTCCTATTTCAATCTGTTAGCAGGTCCATCTATTCAATTTTCTTTCTTTTTTTCTCCTTTACACTATTCTTTTTCTTGAATACAAAAAGAGAAAAAATTCATTTTTATTTTCAATTTTTTATTAAAAATATTTTTAATTTTTTTTACTATATTTTTTGTGTCAATTTTTTCAAATTCTATCTTACTTCCATCATTCTATTTTTGTCTACTTCAGTGTATTCACCTTCTCAAATTTTCAAACGATTTCCTTTTCTTTTTTTCTTTTTTCTTTTTCATTTCTATTCTTTTTCTTGAGTTCAGAAAAACTTCATTTTTACTTTCAATTGCAACTAAAAATATTTTCCTTTAATTTTTTACTATATTTTTTGCTTTTATATAAATTTTTTCAAATTCCATTTTACTTCCATCATTTTATTTTAGACTCCCACTATTTTGAAAGTGTATTCACTTTTTAAAACGATTTCCTGGGGCGCCTGGGTGGCGCAGTCGGTTAAGCGTCCGACTTCAGCCAGGCCACGATCTCGCGGTCTGTGAGTTCGAGCCCCGCGTCAGGCTCTGGGCTGATGGCTCGGAGCCTGGAGCCTGTTTCCGATTCTGTGTCTCCCTCTCTCTCTGACCCTCCCCCGTTCATGCTCTGTCTCTCTCTGTCCCAAAAATAAAATAAAAAACGTTGAAAAAAAAAATTAAAAAAAATAAAAAATAAAAAAAAAAAAATAAAACGATTTCCTTTTTTCTTCTTTTTCATTTCTTTTCTTTTTCTTAAACAGAAAGAGAAAAAATTCATTTTTATTTTGAATTATTATTAAAAATATTTTTAATTTTTTTCTACTATCTTCTTTACTTTTGTGTAAATCTTTTTAAATTCTATTTTACTCCCATCATCTCATTTTAGTCTACTTGAGTGTATTCACTTTTTCAAATTCTCAAACAATTTCCTTTTTTTTCTTCCCCCTTTTTTTTCTCTAATCTGTCAAACCACTTTCAACACCCAGACCAAATCACACCTATGATCTAGCATCATTTACTCGATTTTTTTGTGTATGTTCTTAATTTTTTAATTTTAATTTTTTAATTTTAATTTTTCTACCTTATTAATTCCTTTTCTCCCTTCAGAAACACAAAATGAAGGAATTTACCCCAAAGGAAAGAGCATGAAGAAACAACAGGCAGGGATTTAACCAACACAGATACAAGCAAGATGTCTGAACCAGAATTTAGAATCACGATAAGAATACTAGCTGGAGTCGAAAATAGATTAGAATCCCTTTCTGCAGAGATAAAAGAAGTAAAAAATAGAATGAAATTAAAAATGTTATAACTGACCTGCAATCATGGATGGATGCAGCCGCGGCAAGGATGGGTGAGGCAGAACAGAGAATCAGTGATATAGAGGACAAACTTATAGAGAATAATGAGGCAGAAAAAAAGAGGGAGATGAAGGCAAAGAGCATGATTTAAGAATTAGAGAAATCAGTGACTCATTAAAAAGGAACCACATCAGAATCATAGGGGTCCCAGAAGAGGAAGAGAGAGAAATAGGGGTAGAAGGGTTATGTGAGCAAATCATAGCAGAAAACTTTCCTAATCTGGGAAAAGACACAGACGTCAAAATCCGGGAAGCACAGAGAACGACCCCCATTAGATTCAACAAAACCCAACCATCAACAAGGCATATCATAGTCAAATTCACAAAATACTCAGGCAAGGAGAGAATCATGAAGGCAGCAAGGGAAAAAAAGTCCCTAACCTACAAGGGAAGACAGATCAGGTTTGCAGCAGCCCTATCCACAGAAACTTGGCGTGGCAGGATATATTCAATGTGCTGAATCAGAAAAATATGCAGCCAAGAATTCTTTACCCAGCAAGGCTGTCATTCAAAATAGAAGGAAGGATAAAAAGTTTCCCAAACAAAAATTAAAGGAGTTTGTGACCACTAAACCAGCCCTGCAAGAAATTTTAAGGGGGACTCTCTGAGGGGAGAAAAGATGAATACATATACATATACATAGCAACAAAGATTATAAAGGACCAGAAACACCACCAGAAAATCCAACTCCACAAGCATCATAATGGCAATGAATTCATATCTTTCAGTACTCACTCTAAACGTCAATGGACTCAATGCTCCAATCAAAAGACATAGGGTAACAGAATGGATAAGAAAACAAGATCCATCTATATGCTGTTTACAAGAGACCCACTTTAGACCTAAAGACACCTTCAGATTGAAAATAAGGGGATGGAGAACCATCTATCATGCTAATGGTCAACCAAAGAAAGTCAGAGTAGCCATACTTATATCACAAAATCTAGACTTTAAAATAAAGACTGTATCAAGAGATGCAGAAGGGCATTATATCATAATCAAGGGGGTCTATCCACCAAGAAGACCTAACAATTGTAAACATTTATGCACCAGATATGGAAGCACCCAAATATATACATCAATGAATCACAAACATAAAGAAACTCATCAATACTAATACCATAATAGGAGACTTCAATACCCCTCTCACAACAATGGACAGATCATCTAATCAAAAAATCAACAAGGAAACAATGGCCTTGAATGACACACTGGACCAGACGAACTTAACAGATATATTGAGAACATTTCATCCTAAAGCAGCAGAATATACATTATTCTCCAGTACACATGGAACGTTCTCCAGAATAGACCATATTCTGGACACAAATCAGCCCTAAGTAAGTACAAAAAGATCGAGAGCATACAGTGCATATTTTCAGACCACAACGCTATCAAACTCAAAATCAACCACAAGAAAAATTTGAAAGGTAACAAATACTTGGGAGACTGAAGAACATCCTACTAAAGAATGAATGGGCTAACCAAGCAGTTTAAGAGGAAATTTAAAAGTATATGGAAGTCAATGAAAATGATACACCACAACCCAAAACCTTTGGGACACAGCAAAGGCAGTCATAAGAGTAAAGTATATAGCAATCCAGGCCTTCCTAAAGAAGGAAGACAGATCTTAGATACATATCCTAACCTTACGCCTTAAGGAGCTGGAAAAAGAATAGCAAATAAACCCCAAACCAGCAGAAAACAGAAAATAATAAAGATTAGAGCAGAAATTAATGCTATTGAAACCAAAAAAAAAAAAAAAAAAAAACAGAACAGATCAATGAAACCAGATGCTGGTTCTTTGAAAGAATTAACAAAATTGATAAACCACTAGCCAGTTTGATCAAAAAGAAAAAGGAAAGGACCCAAATAAATAAAGTCAAGAATGAAACAGGAGAGATCACAACCAACACAGCAGAAATAAAAACAATAATAAGAGAATATTATGGCAATTATATGCCAATAAAATGGGCAATCTGGAAGAAATGGACAAATTCCTAAAAGATATACACCACCAAAACTGAAACAGGAAGAAATAAAAAATTTGAACAGACCTATAACCAGTAAGGAAATCAAAGTAGTAATCAAAAATCTGCCAAAAAACAAGAGTCCGGGGCCAGATGGCTTTCCAGGGAAATTCTACCTAACATTTAAGGAAGAGTGAACACCTATTCTCTTGAAGCTGTTCCAAAAAATAGAAATGGAAGGAAAACTTCCAAACTCTTTCTATGAAGCCAGCATTACCTTCATTCCAAAACCAGACAGAGACCCCACTAAGAAGGAGAACTATATAGACCAATTTCCCTGATGAACATGGATGCAAAAATCCTGAACAAGATATTAGCCAACTGGATCCAAAAATACATTAAAAAAATGTATTCATCACGACCAAGTGGGATTTATACCTGGGATGCAGGGTTGGTTCAATATCCACAAAACAATTAACGTGATTCATCACACCAATAAAAGAAAGGACAAGAGCCATACGATCCTCTCAATAGATGCAGAGAAAGCATGTGACAAAATACAGCATCCTTTCTTGATAAAAACCCTCAAGAAAGTAGGGATAGAAGGAGCATACCTCGAGATCATAAAAGCCATATAAGAACGACCCAACGCTAATATCATCCTCAATGGGGAAAAACTGAGAGCTTTCCCCCGAACATCAGGAACAAGACAGGGATGTCCACTCTTGCCACTGTTATTCAACATAGGATTGGAAGTCTTAGCCTCTGCAATCAGACAACACAAAGAAATAAAAGGCATCCAAATTGGCCAGGAGGAGGTCAAACTTTCACTCTTTGCAGATGACATGATACTGTATATGGAATACCCAAAAGATTCCACAAAAAAAACTGTTAGAATTGATTCATGAATTCAGCAAAGTTGCAGGATATAAAATCAATGCACAGAAATCAGGTGCATTCCTATACACCAACAATGAAGCAACAGAAAGAGAAATCAAGGAATTGATCCCATTTGCAGTTGCACCTAAACCCATAAAATACCTAGGAATAAATCTAACCAAAGAGGTGAAAAGTCTATATGCTGAAAATTATAGAAAGCTTATGAAAGAAAAGACACAAAAAATGGAAAAAGATTCCCTGCTCCGGGACAGGAAGAACAAATACTGTTAACATGTCAATACTACCCAAAGCAATCTACATATTCAATGAAATCCCTATCAAAATAACACCAGCATTCTTCACAGAGCTACAACAAATAATCCTAAAATTTGTATGGAACCAGAAAAGACCCCGAATAGCCAAAGAGATCTTGAAAAAGAAAACCAAAGCTGGAGGCATCACAATCCCAGACTTCAAGCTATACTACAAAGCTGTAATCATCAAGACAGTATGGTACTGGCACAAGAACAGACACTCAGATCAATGGAACAGAATAGAGAACCCAGAAATGGACCCAAAAACGTATGGCCAACTAATCTTTGACAAAGCAGGAAAGACTATCCAATGAAATAAAGACAGTCTCTTCAGCAAGTGGTGTTGGGAAACCTGGACAGTAACATGCAGAAGAATGAACCTGGACCACTTTCTTACACCATACACAAAAATAAACTCAAAATGGATGAAAGACCTCATCTTTGATCTTGGCCACAGCAACTTCTTACTCAACACGTCTCTGGAGGCAAGGGAAACAAAAGCAAAAATGAACTACTAGGACCTCGTCAAAATAAAAAGCTTCTGCACAGCGAAGAAAACAATCAACAAAACTAAAAGGTAACTGACAGAATGGGAGAAGATATTTGCAAATGACATATCAGATAAAGGGTTAGTATCCAACATCTATGAAGAACTTATCAAACTCAACACCCAAAAAACAAATAATTCAGTGAAGAAATGGGCAAAAGACATGAATAGACACTTCTCCAAGGAAGACACAGATGGCCAATGGACACATGAAAAAATGCTCAACATCACTCACCATCAGGGAAATACAAAGCAGAACCACAATGAGATACCACCTTACACCTGTCAGAATGGCTAACATTAACAACTCAGGCAACAACAGATGTTGGCGAGGATGCAGACAAAGGAGATCTCTTTTGCATTGTTGGTGGGAATGCAAGCTGATGCAGCCACTCTGGAAAACAGGTTCCTCAAAAAACTAAAAATGGAGCTACCCTACAACCCAGCATTGCAGTACTAGGCATTTATCCAAGGGATACAGGTGTGCTGTTTTGAAGGGACACATGCAGCCTCCATGTTTATAGCAGCACTATCAACAATACGCAAAGTATGGAAAGAGCCCAAATGTCCATCGATGGATGAATGGATAAAGAAAATGTGATATATATATTAAATGGAGTATTACTCAGCAATCAAAAAGAATGAAATCTTGCCATTTGCAAATACGTGGAGGGAACTGGAAAGTATTATGCTAAGTGAAATTAGTCAGAGAAAGACAAAAATCGTATGACTTAACTCATATGAGGACTTTAAGAGACAAAACAGATGAACATAAGGGAAGGGAAACAAAAATAATATAAAAACAGGGAGGGGGACAAAACAGAAGAGACTCATAAATATGAAGAACAAACTGAGGGTTACACAAGTGATTGTGAGAGGGGGGATGGGCTAAATGGGTAAGGGGCATTAAGGAGTCTACTCCCGAAATCATTGTTGCACTATATGCTAACTAATTTGCATGTAAATTTTAAGAAATAAAAAATCAAATTAAAAAAAAGAAAAAGTACATGGAAGCCAATGAAAATGAAAACACGAAAACCCCAAACCTCTGGGACACAGCAAAGGAGGTCATAAGAGGGAGGTATATAGCAATCAGGTCTTCTTAAAGAAGGAAGAAAGGTCTCAAATACACAACCTAACCTTACACCTAAAAGAGCTGGAAAAAGAGCAGCAAATAAAGCCCAAAACCAGCAGAAGTCGGGAAATAATGAAGATTAAAGCAGAAATCAGTAATGTATATTTAAAAAAAAAAAAAAAAACAGTTGAACAGATCAATGAAACCAGGAGCTGGTTCTCTGAAAGAATTAACAAAAGTCATAAACCCCTAGCCAGTTTCATCAAAAAGAAAAGGGAAAGGACCCAAATAAATAAGATCAAGAATTAGAGAGGGGTGATCACAACCAACACCACAGAAATACAAACAATAATAATAAAATATGAGCAACTATATGTCAACACATTTGGCAATCGGGAACAAACAGAAAAATTCCTAGAAACATATAAACTACCAAAACTCAGATAGGAGGTAGAAAATTTGAACAGACCCACATTCAGTAAAGAAATTGAATCAGTAATCAAAATCTCCCAACAAACAAGAGTCCAGGGCCAGATGGCTTTCCAGGGGAATTCTACCAAACATTTAAAGAAGAGTAGCACCTATTCTTTTGAAGCTGTTCCAAAAAATAGAATGGAAGCAAAAACTTCCAAATTCAGTCTATGCAGCCAGCATTACCTTGATTCCAAAACCTGACAAAGACTCCACTAAAAAGGAGAACTACAGACCAATTTCCCTGATGAACATGGATGCAAAAATTCCCAACTAGAACTAGCCAACAATACATTAAAAGAATTATTCACCAGGATCAAGTGGGATTTATTCCTAGGATTCAGGTCTGGTTCGTATCTGCAAATCAGTGTGATATATCATGGTAATAACAGAAAGGATAAGAATCACATGATCCTCTCAATAGATGCAGAGAAAGCATTTGACAAAATACAGCATCCTTTCTTGATAACCCTTAAGTAGGAATAAAAGGATTATGCCTCAAGATCATAGAGGCCACTACAAAAGACCCACAGGTAATATCATCCTCAATGAGGAAAAACTGAGAGCTTTCCCCCTAAGGTCAGGAACACAAGGATGTCTGTTCTCACCACTGTTATTCAACATAGTGTTGCAAGTCATAGCTTCAGCAATGAGACAACACAAAGAAATAAAAAGCATCCTAATGGGCAAAGAGGAAATCAAACTTTCACTCTTGGAGGACGACTTGATACTCTATGTGTAAAACCCAAAAGAGTCCACCAAAAAACTGCTAGAATTGATCCATGAATTCAGCAAAGTCGCAGAATATAAAATCAATGCAAAGAAATCAGCTGCATTTCCATACACCAATAATGAAGCAGCAGAAAAAGAAATCAAGGAATCAATCCCATTTATTGCACCAAAAACCATAAAATATCTAGGAATAAACCTAACCAAAGAGGTGAAAAATCTATATACTGAAAATTATAGAAAGCTTATGAAAGAAATTGAAGACACAAAAAATTAGAAAAACATTCCATGCTCATAGATTTGAAGAATACTGTTAAAATGTCAATACCACCCAAAGCAAGCTACATATTCAATACAATCCCTATCAAAATAACACCAGGATTCTTCACAGAGCTACAACACATAATCCTAAAACTTGTATGGAACCAGAAAAGATCCCAAATAGCCAAAGCAATCCTGAAAAAGAAAACCAAAGCTGGAGGCATTATAATTCCATACTTCAAGCTGTATTACAAAGCTGTAATCATCAAGACAGTATGGTACTGGCACAAAAACAGACACTTAGATCAGTGGAGCAGAATACAGAACCCAGAAACGGACCCACAAACGTATGGCCAACTAATCTTTGACAAAGCAGGAAAGAATATCCAATGGAATAAAGACAGTCTCTTCAGCAAATGGGTGTTGGAAACACTGAACAGCAACATGCAGAAGAATGAACCTGGACTATTTTCTTACTCCATACACAAAAATAAACTCAAAATGGATGAAAGACCTAAACATGAGGCAGGAAACCATCAAAATCCTAGAGAAGAAAACAGGCAACAACCTCCTTCACAGTGGCCACAGCAACTTCTTACTTGACATGTCTCCAGAGGCAAGGGAAACAAAAGCAAAAATGAACTATTTGGACCTCTCTGCACAGTAAAGGAAACAATCAGCAAAACTAAAAGGCAGCCAACGGAATGAGAGAAGATATTTGCAAATGACAAATCAGATAAAGGATTAGTATACAAAGTCTATAAAGAAATTGTCAAACTCAACACCCAAAAACCATGTAATCCAGTGAAGAAATGGGCAAAAGACATAGACACTTTTCCAAAGAATACATCCAGATGTCTAACAGACACATGAAAAGATGCTCAACATCATTCATTATCAGGGAAATACAAATCAAAACCACAATGAGATACCACCTCACGCCTGTCAGAATGGCTCACATTAACAACTCAGGCAACAACAGATGTTGACAAGGATGCGGAGAGAGAGGATCTCTTTTGTACTGCTGGTGGGAATGCAAACTGGTGTAGGCACTATGGAAAACAGTATGGAGTTTCCTCAAAAAATTAAAAATAGAACTACCTATAACCCAGCAATTGTACTGCTAGGTATTTATCCAAAGGATACAGGAGTGCTGTTTTGAAGGGGCACGTGCACCCCAATGTTTGTAGCAGTGATATTGACAATAGCCAAAGTATGGAAAGAGCCAAAATGTCCCATCTACTGATGAATGGATGAAGATGTGGTGTGTATGTATGTGTATACACACACACACACACACACACACACACACACACACACACACACACAATGGAATATTACTCAGTGATCAAAAAGAATGAAATCTTGCCATTTGTAACAACATGGAAGGAATTAGAGTGTATTATGCTAAGCAAAATAAGACAGAGAAAGACAAATATCATATGATTTCACTCACATGTGGAATTTAAGATACAAAACAGATGCACATAAGGGAAGGGAAGCAAAAATAATGTAAAAACAGAGTGGGAGACAAACCATAAGAGACTCTTAAATACAGAGAACTGAGGGTTGCTGGAAGGGTGTTGGGTGGGGGAATGAACTACATGAGCAAGGGACATCAAGGAGGACACTTGCTGGGATGAGCACTGGGTGTTATATGTAAGTGACGAATCACTAAAATCTATTCCTGAAATCATTATTATACTATATGTTAACTAACTTGGATTTAAATTTAAAAAAAGAAAGTAAAATAAAATAGAAATCTCACTTATCATTCAAATGATAATCCCCATTTTCCTATTCCACTCACCGAATCATGTTCAATATGACAAAGGAAATCATCAAAAAGCACAAAAGAGTAAAAACAAAAATCCAATTATTTCCTACCAGATGTCAGATATTTTAGCCTGGGGTACTAAATAGGCCTCAAATGTATTTGTAAGAGAAACAACATTTTAAATTCCACATTTATAAGAAACAAGTAATTGAAAAACACAAGAACTCAAATGATATATGCTTCCTTAAGTAAGAATTAAACCACCTGGCCTTGCTCTAAATAGGCCCATACTTCACAGAGTAAAATCCTGTGACTGTATCACACAATTACTTTTCACCTCCTTTCTCTACCCAAATACTTGGAACTACAAAGAGTAACACAATCCTTTTTTTAGGTAATAGAATTTGAATAAAAATTCCTCCTACAATTTATAGGAGATTAGAAACAAGGGCCAAAAAAGAACCTCTTCATGTTCCCCATTTCCTAATAGGTGAGGCCTAGGAAAACAAGAATAGGTAACGACCTATGCCACTGCAAGCACTTCTGATTACCCACCGAGCAGGAGAAAATAAATATACATAATGTACGATGGAATGGCAGCATGCAAAGGTCTACTGGTTTCCTCGCTCTATTTTTTATAATAAAGTTTAACAGGGTTTCAGACCAAAAAACAAAAAACAAAACAAAAAGATACAAGGGATTCATATTCTAGCAAATCACAAAAAAAATATATGTACGCTAAACCACCTACACCAAATCTCCTTATCTTCCTCACCTAATCTCTGACAAGTGATGGGCTATTCAGTGGATTCAAAAGTAGAAATGTACAAAGACTGCCAGAAAAGTGAATAGCATCTATTGCTAAAGAACCAAAAAGTCAGGGGCACCTGGGCAGCTCAGATGGTTAAGCGACCAACTTCAGCTCAGGTCATGATCTCAGCATTTCTCAGCCCACATGGGCTGACAGCTCGGAGCCTGGAGCCTGCTTCAGATTCTGTGTCTCCTTCTCTCTCTACCCCTGCTCATGCCCTGTCTCTGTCTCTCTCTCTCTGTCTTTCTCTCTCCCTCTCAAAAATAAACATTAAAAAAAATCTTTTTTTAAGTCAAGCCTAATAAGTATATGAAAAGATGTTCAACATCATCACTTATTTGGGAATTGCAAATTAAAACTACAAGAGATGCCATTTTACACCCATTAGAATGACTACAATTAAAAAAAAATTAACAAGTGTTGATGGAGATGTGGAGAAATGGGAACCATCCTACATTAACTGTAGGAATGTAATATGGTACACCTTCAAAAACAGCATAGCAGTCATTGTTAAGTTTAAAGAAATTTACCCAGCAATTCCACTCCTAGGTATCTACTTCCATGAGAAATGAAAATAAATGTCCATGTAAACAATGGCACATGGATATTCACACCAGCATTATTCCCAACAGCCCAAAACTGAAATGAACCCATATGTCCATCAACTGGAGAATGGACAGCCAAAATGTGATACATCCATACAATTTTATCTATTTAGCAATAAAAAAGAACAAACTGATAATAAATACTATAACACAGAAATAATTTACATACATAAACCCAAAATCATTAATGTGGGAATAAAAATGTTCCAAAATTGACTTATGGTGATGACCACTAAATACATTTACTAAAATTCACTGCCACTACACTGGAAATGTGTAAATTTCATAATATGTAAAATATGCATCAAAAAAGTTGTGAAAAAAACACAACTGAGGTATTCAATTCATTTTATATGAATCAGAAATTAACACAGTATCCCTATTTTGCATTTATCTTAGTATACCGCAATCTAAAATTTGACTACATGTAAAAGGTATATTAGACTAAAAACAACAACAACAAAAAAAAAAAAACAGGGAAAGTGAAATGTAGTTTAGGTCATAAGGTAAACAGAAAAGAAGACAAAGATATAACAAGATCTCCCATCTATCTTTAGCATGCATGTCTCTGGATACCTAAGGGTCAGGGAGATTGGAGACTCTAAGTGCTGCCTTTTGAAGGGAAAGGAAACTAACCTTGATCCTGCAGTTTTAAGTTACTTTGATCTTGCATTTTTAAGTTAATCACTATATATTTGTGTAGCTCTATAAAAAATAAAACATTTATCAAAATAAGTTCTAGTCTAAGCGTTCCTCAATCTTCTACTCTTACAAAATATAAGGACATTTAGAAATTTAGAGTAAAAGAAAAATAATTGATCATATGGTATTCTTATTTTTAATTTTTTGAGGAACCTCCATAGTGTTTTCCACAGTGGCTGCACCAATTTACATTTCCACCAGCAGTGTACAAAAGTTACTTTTTTCCTACATCTTTGCTAACACTTGTTACTTCTTGTCCTTTTGATTCCAGCCATTCTGATAGGTGTGATTTGCATTTCCCTGATGATTAGTGATGTTGAGTACCATTTCATGTGTCTGTTGGCCATCAGTGGTCTTCTTTGGAAATGTCTATTCGGGTCCCTGCACATTTTTTACTGAATTATTTGGTTTTTGATATTGAGTTATAAAGGTTCTTTATATATTTTGGATTTACAAAAAACAACAACAACAAAAAAAAACACACCAAAAGCATTAATTCGAACAGATACATTTACCCCTATGTTTACTACATTATTTACAACAGCCAAGATATAAAAGCAACCCAAATGGCCATCGATAAATGAATGGAAAAAGAACATCTGGTATACAATATTAGCTGTAAAAAAAGAATAAGATCTTGGCATTTGTACCACTATGGGTAGACCTAGAGGGTACCATGCTAAATGAAATAAGTCAGAGAAAGATATATACCATATGATATCATTTATATATGGTATCTAAAAAACAAAACAACAAACAAGCAGAAACAGACCCATAAATACAAAGAACATAAATAGACCCATAAATACAAAAAACTTGCGGTCACCAGAGGGGAAAGGGGGGCAGGAAAGGCAAAGGGGAGAAGGGGAGTTGGGGATACAGCTTCTAGTAAGGGAATAAGTTAAGAGGATAAAAGATACAGCATAGGGAATACAGTCAATGGCACTGTAATATCATAGTATGGTGACAGATGGTGGCTACAGTTGTGGTGAGCACAGCATAACATATAGAGATGCAGAATTACTATGCTGTACACCTGGAACTAATGTAACATTGTGTGTCTGCTATTCTTCAATTCAAATAATAATAACATAATTACTGCCAAAATTAATTATATATTTTCTATGGGCCAAGTAGAGTGCTAAGAAATTCATATATATGATCTGATTTAATTTTTATAAAAATCCTAGAAAGTGGGTAAAATTACCATCCTCCTTCTCCAGATGGGGAAACTGAAGCATAAGTTGATGATGTGAGTTTCCCATGGTTTCCAACAAGGAAATAGCAATAGCAGTGTCATGTGAGAGAATGCCACCTACAGGGGACAGCCCTACACTAGGGAATTCCTAAGTTAGGCTGACACATTCCAGCCAGAACCTTCCTCTCATAAGCCTGGAGACTCTGTTTAGAACACTGTCCAGGGGAAATAAATAAGATGTAAGATGTAAACCATGAGACTGAAATGAACCCTAGGACATAAAAATCTGACTAGTCCCACATTATTAGTATTGACTTTTCAAATCAGCCTCAGCTAAAGGCACCCTCCCAACTTGGCTCACAGCCCCTCCGCTATCATTCCTACATTCTTGATTATTTAACTCCGTTCAGGAACAGCAAGGCTGCAACAGGCTGAACAGTGAGGGCCTTCCAGCCTCTCCTCTACTCCCAAAACATTAAGCCCATCCTCTTCACGTGGCCTTCTGGACTCCTCTTCATTGGTGTGAACCCTTTAAACCTATCTGGCTTCAGGGAATGTCAGATCCCCTTCTCTCAGTGCTGTCCATCACAGCCCTCGCCATCTGCATCACTGCTTGGGCAACCAGATCTTCCATACTCTACTACATACTTAAAGTGCGCATATTGTTACTGGGGGTGGGAAGCACACTTACACGATTGTATATTCCTGGAAGTATCTAAGCAAAATGTTAGGCACAAGAAATACTTCATGATTTCTAAAGTATGAATATCTTTTATTATTTGCACTTTTTCATGTAACTATATTCGCATTCATAAGTGTTTTGTTTTGTTTTTTTAGAGAGAGAGCACATGAGGCGGGTAGGGGAAAGAGGGAAAGAAAGAGATCTTAAGCAGGCTCCACACTTAGTTAGTTGGAGTGGAGCCTGACACGGGGATTGGTCCCCTGACCCTGGGATGATGACCCGAGCCAAAATCAAGAGTAAGACACTCAACCAACTGAGCCCCCCCAGACACCCCTGTATTTATAAGTATTTTGTTTGTTCTACCAATACTCTTAAGATTATAAACTCACTGTTCTAATATATGACTTCATTTCTTTGTATAGTAATATATGTTTAATTTTTTTAAGAGAATGAGTGGGCAAGCATAAATTACTTTTTTTCCAGAAGTACTGAAGTCATTTTATATATTTTTAGTTACCTAAGTGACCACCATTTTTTTTTATATATTTAAATCAAAGGACATTAAATAAACATCTCTTTATTCACTGTAAACAATCAACGAAACATATGTGAAAATCATTTGGAAAAAAAAAAATGGAAAACAGTAAAAGCACTTTTCTTTTGCCAAAATAATCAAGTGCCAAAAGTTGTTATAATTGGCAGGCAGGTAAACTCGGCCAGTATATGTAGATGTAAATACAACGGGGCAAAACTAGCATAAAACTATGAGTATGTGAATATAATGCACATATACACACATGATTACAAAACCGAAAAACAACAGGGAGGAGGAATTTGAAACAAAGCAAGAGCGTTTACTTCCATTACAGTACTTCATTTCATAACAATAAAATGCTAATAAGAAAAGAAAATGTGGAAAGAAAAGCCCAGATCTGTATACGTTTGAAAAATACCCAGAACTAAGACATTTCATACCTGTAAACATGGCATGAAAATAAGGACTACAGGCAGCCAGCACCACTCTGTGAGCAGAGATCTCCATGTCTTCAGCCACAATCGTGACATCACACAGCAAGTTTTGACTGTTCACAAAGCAGAGAAAGAGCAAATTTTAATGATACCAATAATAAATGTATTCAGCATCCTGTGCTAAAATATTACAGTAAAAATTGCAACATATTACACTCTTCTGAAGTTGAGACTTTTAAAACTGCCATCCTTTACTTTAAAACAGAATTCCTTAAACGTGAAGCGCACAGAAAACAGTCACAACAAAGACCCGACATGCATTGGGCCCTCACTCAGAATCCTAACTTTGTTCAACAGAGAAACCTTTCCCAACTTGATTAATGATTTCTCAACCTAAATAAATTACTGGCAGCAAACCATCAATGGATTGTAAAAGGAGAGGATGTTTGAATTAAGAACAGTTTGAATTAAGAAGTGGCAGATGGCAGTCTCACATTAAGATGAGACAAAATAAATTGTATGTAGAAAACCAAATTGGGTCAAAGTACCAAAAAAAAAAAAAAAAAAAAAGATATTTAAAATGATGCTGGGTCATCAAGCAAAGGTAAAACTATATTCAATTACTCCCACTACTTAAAAGGCACAGAAGACATTTTAGGCTTAACTTAATCACAACATTTTACCAATGCCAACTATCTCTTTCCTCAAAGCTGGAAAACATTACCACGTACAAAATTAAAAAGCATTTTGTTACCTTAAAACAAACCATTATTCAGCAAGCATAATTATACCTCCCATTCTGAAATATCCATTTTGAGCCATTCAAAACCATACGGTGAACACTTTCTACATTCTACACAAACTGCTAGATGAGCTTCTCCCGCTAAATAAGAATGTCACAGGATATCTTTTTGGCAAAAAGTGGTGCTGATGCTTATTCCAGAACAAGCAAGGAGGCTGCAGCTCTAAAACTGACCTTACTGGTAGTCATGTCATTAATGACTGAAAGAGGTGTGGTGAACCCAAAAGTCCTTTCCACACCTCACACACCCAAGCATGAATTTGTGTGTATCCCACACACAGGTCACACTTGTCCCCTCCTCCACTATTCTATCTCCTACAAGGATGGCCTGCGGCCTGCTATAATTTTCTAGTAGCTCACAAGCAACATTTTCACATGAGCTTAACCAAATCCTTGAAGTTTTCCACTTTTCCACACTGCCTGTTTCTGTAGAATTCACACCAAAAGTTTTTGGAGATCCTACTGGCATTGACTTTCCCTCCGGTCTAGGGGAAACTGTAAGAAAAAGGAGCACGGCAGCGCCGGTGATAACTGTGCTCCAGAGCCTCCCTGCTGATGAGCCTGCTGTGTTCTTTAGAGCAAAGTATGGCTCATGGGTGTCAATTTAATGGCTCAGGATGCTGTATGAGACACCAGGTAGGTCCCACGTTAGAGTCATGGAAGTTAGAGTCATCAAAGGTGGCATAAGGTCACTCTTCGTGATTCCTCCACTGTGAACACCGACAAAGTCTATGTCTGCTCTGAGAATATAAAAACCATACTGCAATTCTATGAATTCCATGGTTTCACAAGTAACCAGGGTGGGAAAATTCAGTGGTGTTTTCAGGAGGTTACTATGCAAGTGCTTTACCTGCATGTTTTATCTCATTTAGGACCCACCACAATCTTACCAGGTAGGTATTATTATGATTTTTACCCCCAAAATGTACAGCTGGGGAAGTCAAGGTTAAAGATGAACAATCAGCCTTAAGTCCCCACTTGTGGAATGCCAGGATTCAAATCCATGGAGTCTGGCTCCAAAGCCTTTTAACCACTACACAAAACCACCTGTGTGTTTTCAAGACTTGTTAAAGCTTGAATGAAACAGGGAATAAAAAGTATAAATCAAATAACACCAATCTATTATTTGGCATACTATATACTAGAAACAATTTTAAGTTCTGTATATAGTTTATAAAAGGCACAGTTTTAGTGGGGTTTTAGCACTACAAGCATATTCAGAAAGATCAAATTCAACAAAGCACTGCAAGATCATCTCTGACCTTAAGGAGTCTAGCAGAAAGGAATGACCGTGCCAAGATTACAGGATAAAGTAGAAAAAATCACTGTAAAGGTGCTATGGGGAAGCATCTAAAGCAGACTAGGGGTGAGAAAAGTCTTCCTGCAGCTACTGACCTTAAGCTGAGTTTTATAAACAAGTAGGCATTAGCGGGATAGAGAAGGAGCAAGGGAGCTCCTAACAGAGAGAACAGTATGTGCTACTGCATGGAGACGTGAGGCAGCACAGCACAATGGGGAACCCTGGAAAAAGGAAAGCAGAGAGAAAGAAGGGTGATCGAAGAGGAGGTCAGCAGAGATGCACACAGTCTCTCAAGGACGGGGCCATCCAGGTTTTCCTACTATGGCCAGTGCATCTGGACACAACTCAAACATGAGCCAAGTACATTTTTATGCCGATTTTCCTTTTGTCAGTACTAATCTTTCTTAGTGCTCTAGTTTCAAGATGGAACATAAGTGGAATTACACTTGGACACCCCAAAATCACATAATTAATTACATTTAGCTTCAATTACAATTACTTATTGATCAAAACCATCTAGCATAACACCTGCTGGCTGTCACATAATTAGCTCAGCCTTACTGGCTTATTAGCTGACATTAGTTAACTAGGAAGGTAAAAACACTGCCAAATCAGTATGTAGCCACACCCTGGGTTAGATCACACAGAATCTAAGGGTCACATTCTAAAACAATAACATATTTGGTTCTAGTGCTTCATTTTTTATCTTTTTGTGTCCAGCAATAACGTATTTTATTTTGTAATGTTTTCCAATTTTTTCAATATTTTTTTTTTTGAGAGAGAGAAACAGCATGAGCAGGGGAGGAGCAGAGAGAGAGAGGGGAACACAGAATCGAAAGCAGGCTCCAGGCTCTGAGCCGTCAGCACAGAGCCTGATGCGGGGCTTGAATCCATGAACCATGAGATCATTACCTGAGCTGAAGTTGGATGCTTAACCAACTGAGCCACCCAGGTGCCCGAACAATAACATATTTTAAAACGGCACTCAAAGACAAGAGAGACCAGGAGCATTTGGGTGGCTCAGTGGGTTAAGCGTCTGACTTTTGATTTCAGTTCAGGTCATGATCCCAGGGTCATGGGATTAAGCCCTGAGTCAGGCTTCACACTCACATGGATTAAGATTCTCTCTCTCCCTTGTCCCTCTCCCCCGCTCCCGCTTGCTCTTAAAAAAAAAAAGAGAGAGAGATCTGACCAGCTTTCTTATCTTTCAGCCAGTGTGTATCTAACTGAGTATGGCCCTTACCTCTTTCCAAATGTGCATGCTTGTAAGTAGTACAATAACTTTTGGATGAGGAGGAGGACAGGTACAAATGAAAAGTTTGGCAATAAAAATTAAAGTGAGTTTCTGAGTTTATATTCCTATTACTTGAAATTCAATGAAACAATGAATGATAGAAGGAAAAGTCTTCCAGAATAGTAAGACAAATAATTGCTATTTAGCAAAATTTGCATCTATTCATTCATCATCAAATATCCAGAGAGGCTACTGTGCGCCTAGCACTATGTTCATTTACCACAATAGCAAGGCAATGCCCATGACAGCAAGGAGTTCCCAGTGGAGTGGGGAGAAACAGACAAGCTAACAGCTAATTACAAAAATGAAACTGTGACTTTTAAGATGGGGCACGTGTGGCATGTTTGGGAAGATATAAGAGAGGCGAAGCCCAACCTTAAGGTGGCTTTGCAAAGGAAGATGCCTCTAAGCTCAAATGTGGAGAACAAAAATTATATAGGCCTTTTGTAAAACCCAAATTGCCTAGAAAAATGAAAGGCACTCCAAAACCTAAATGAAACAGCATCATGCAAATTGGTCCTTCTCAGGAAAAATGCTGCTTTGAAAATTAATGAAACATGCCTGACATACCAAGACATCCTTTAGTTTCCTGACACAAAGTCACAAATTCCTAAGAGGAGAAAAAACGATCACTGCTGTGTACATATCAGGCTTTCAGAGGTCAAAAATAATTAGTAGTCACATGAAACAAAAATTGACTTTCTACTGGAAGCCGGCACGGTGAGGCAATCACATGGCATCTGTCCGTCTGTCTTCCTCGGGTGCCACGGAAAACCTAGAGGCACTTCCTGCCACATGGAGTGGACTCGGTGGCTCGTGAGACGAGGCTTCCACCACAGCCCAGGGGCAAACCCCATACCACGGCCTGGAATGTGTCCAAAGTCATCTCTGGAACAGCAACAGGTGTTAGGATAAAGAAACAATAGCAAGACATAAAAAGAAACGAGGCAAGGGGTCAGAGGTCAAGGAAAGAAGCCAAGAAGTTTAAAAACTGGTCAGGAAGCAGAGGGAGAGCCAGATGTGGAGCTGCTGTTCAGGACATGGCTGCATCGCCGAGTACTGGTCACTCGGCATGAAGGGAGATGAGCTGGTTTAAAGGCGAAAGGCTGCACAACTGCTGACTTAAATTAGTCATATTTAACCAACCCTCCTCTGACAATTTCATTTAACAGACAAGGGAGATGCAATCTGGCTTATAATGTCAATAATCTCGAAGATCAACAGAACTCCATGGCATGTGTCACCACCATCTTCCTTCTTTTTCTTCTTAAAACTATGATGGTTTGATTTTGATATGAATTTAAATTTCTGTGGCAGTTAAGCACAGGGAAAAATGTAGAGGCTGGGTTTACCCAACACAGATTCACCACCATAGTGTAAGTCCTGATAGCACAGCCCCCTCAACAGATTTGCACCTGCTGAAATTTTCAAACAGAAAGCAGGAAGTGGTGACAATGTGGAAAGTTGTAGGACAACCTACTACAGTCAATAACTTAGAAACTGCCTTAAACTAGCAAGGGTCCCAGAATATAGAGATTATTCTTTTCAAACAGAATCAAGACAGCAGAATGACAGTGAGGGGTGTCTGGGTGGCTCAGTCGGTTAAGCATCCGACTTCAGTTCAGGTCATGATCTTGCAGTTCATGAGTTCGAGCCCTGCATCAGGTAAGTTTAAGCCTCACTTTGGGTTCCCATGCTGACAGTGAGGAGGCTGTGTGGGATTCTCTCTCTCTCTCTCTCTCTCTCTCTCTCTCTCTCCCTCTCTCTCTCTGCCTCCTCATGGGATTCTCCCTCTCTCCCTTTCTCTCAAAAAAGAAAAAAATTAAAAAATAAAAAAGAGTGACAGTGAAAAATGACAAAACGGAGCCACTGGAAGGCACAGAGGAAAGTGTGTTACTAAATACCTGTAGAGAAGGGAAGGTAACATCTCCAGATTTGAGGACCTACAAGAACACTTGGTCACAGTTGAGAGAAGATGAAAAGAATAATTAGAAATAAAATGAAGGAAGAGATTAGGGACAGAGAAAAGCTGGTGGGGAGAAGAACAGAGAAATGAGGAAGGTGAAGGATTTCGGGGGGTAGGGGCGGGAAGAGTAATGCAGCAGAGATGAGTTTCTGAATATGCAGATGAAAAGCCTCTGTGGTAGAAAGTGTAGGATGCATACAAAGGAAACTTCCTCATTACAAAGTATTTTTTAATTGGTGAAATAAATCATAAGCTACTCTTAGCTATAATAAAGAAAAAAGCCAGAGTAAGATCTTCTGATTTTCTGATTTAACAGGCATAGTAAAAGCGAGCTCTGAAGCCGGTAGGTATTCAACAACATAAAGAAAGGGAAAAGAAAGGAGTTGGGTCAGTAAACTCATTTATTACTATCCACTATTGGTATTCTTTGAAATGTTCAATGATCCTATCCATGCTCAATAAACACCACTTAAAAAGAGATTAATCACATGTGCTTAAGAAACACTGCAGAAGATTACCAGTTAAAGTGAGACTAGAAGTTTCAAACTGTATCTTAAAATTTCTAAATAAACAAGTCTATTTGATTTGGGGCTCTACCCAACTGCTCTATCTTTCAAGGAATGTTTTACATCCTACTCTAGTATAACATGAAAACAAAAGAACCTGGCAATGTTTTACTACAGAAAAAAATATATGTTCGAGCAATAAAAAAAACTCACATCGTATGTAACTTCCTGAAATCTCTTTTAAAAACAGTCCCATAAAGGGGTGCCTGGGTAGCTCAGTCAGTTAAGCATTTGACTTTGGCTCAGGTCATGATCTCATGGTTCCTGAGTTTGAGCTCCCCCACTTGCACTGTCTTCCTGTCTCTCTCTCTCTCTCTCTCTCAAGAATAAACATTTAAAAAAAAAATTAAAAACAGTGATATAAAGCTGTGAAGAGAAAGGGAGATTGACTTAAGTTTGTTCTTTAATTCACTTGCCATCTAAGCAACAGAGTATAAATAACTAAAGAGCCACAACTCCAATTTTTCATAGATGCACAATAGATAACTTAATCCTACTGGTGATCTGGATCCACAAGGTCTAAATGTCCTGGAGGAAAAATACAATAGGCACTCCTTTAAAAGACAGCTTCAGGCTTTTTTGATTAAATTATACTCGGGAAGGTAAAAACTGCTGTTATAACTGACCTACTAAATATTTATGACTTAGATATGATATATAGAGGAGCACTTGAACTGCTTCAAATGATTTATCCTTACTAAAAACTTTCAACTCCTTAATATAACTTAAGGATCAAAATTCTCTTCCTTCTAAACATGCAACAGGTTGGCCCTAACTAACAGTCACTGAAATTTTTAAAGCTCAGATACTCTTATCCCATAACCTACAAAACAGAAGTTGTGTGTGTATGTGTGTGTTTAATGTAAAGGCAAAAAGCTATCTCTTGACATTTCCTTTCTGGGGCCACCTCAAAAAGCCCATAGCATAATGTTCTCAATAAAACCTATGTCTGAGATTTAGTCTGCTTGTCTTCTCCACAGACTCACTACAGTGTTTTACACATAATTAGATCTATTGCTTTGATTTTGAAAATGTCAGTATCCTGAAAAATTCCTACCCCCACCAATTCAAGCTTGGGAAGTTGAAAGAGCTGAATTTTCTGCCAGAGATGCGTTGCTAAAAAGACCTGTCCTTTCACTACACTGCCAGGTTATGCCTCCAACACCATTCATTTTACAACGCTGCTCCCTTTTTCAAAAACCTTCACTGATTCCCAGTGCCCACAGGATTAAGTCCAAATTCATCACGCTATTTAAGCCTGCACAATTCAGTCCTTCTCCCGCTCCTAACCTTTTCTGCACAGACTCCCCAGCACGAACTCTTGATTCACTTTATCCAACAAGTTATGTTTATCCCCCCCCCCCCCCCCCCCCCCGTAGCTCATGCAGTCATCCAGGCCAGGAACTGCCTTTCCTCTCCTGTCCTTTGTATGAATCCTACTGCCCGCGATCAGGTCCAGCAGAAACCTCTTCTTTGGGCTGCTGTGGATTTCTCCTGTGAAAATCCTCTTCAGCATGCACTGTTCCCCCACCTCATCCTCTCCTCTAGACATCTCCTATAGCAATCTAGACATTCGCAGGGCATGGGCCAAGTCTGACGCTGTTTCTGGCTCCCGCACAGCCGCGCATGCTAGCAGATTTCAAAGGAGAACCAGCTGCTTACAAACACTTGTAGAATACACTGTTTACAAGTAACTGCAGGGTTTTTAAGCCAAGTAATTTTAAGCTATTCAAGCTCATATTGGGCTGGGACATGGAGCTATATCTGGGCCTCCTGTCTAAAAAAGAAAACAAAAACAAAAAACTAGTTTAAAGAAAATGTCACATTCTTTTTCTATAAACTATATTAATTCTCAAACTTAAACTTTACAAAGCTCTTGCCCGCTCACTCCCACTCCCCCAACCACACCTTACAACAACCATAACTAGAAAAAAAAAGTTACTCTTACTCCTAAAATATCACTTCCATCAGTCAAACATTCATAAAAATGCTCTCTAGTGTATGGCTGTTATTCTACCAGTTAAAGGCAAGGGCCCAAGAGCAGAGCAATAAGAACAAGGAAGTTCTCTCTTCCCAGAAGTCAGGAAACCACTCTCAGCTACCTCTTCCTGGCAGCAGGAAGTTGATGCAATGGCAGGAAATTAAAGATTTTCAGCTGTTTAAAGAATAGGCTTCCTCCAAGATTTTTTTTTTTAATTACTCAAATGGGCCATAAGGGTTAAGAGAGAAGTGAATGATATTTTAAAAATTTTTTAATGTTTATTTTTATTTTTGAGAGACAGAGAGAGACAGAGAGAGAGCATGAGCAGGAGAGTGGCAGAGAGGGAGAGAGACCCAGAATATGAAGCAGGCTCCAGGCTCAGAACCCAATGAGGGGCTGGAACTCACGGGCCATGAAATCACGACCTGAGCCAAAGTCAGACGCTCAACCAACTGAGTCACCCAGGTGCCCCAGAAGTGAGTGATATTTAAAACAAAACAAAAGGGTTCTGATGAATCCCAAGAGAGTTTATTAAAAAAAAAAAAAACAAAAAAAAAAAACAATATCAGTTAGTGAGTTTATTAAAACAATCCTGGATATAGAGCTGGCAGCAAACACCCTCTGGCTATTTAAAAGTCGTTCTTTGTTCTGAAAATCAGCATCAACTACCAGCCTGGTGACACGTTGGTTCCTGATATGGTACGACACAAAGAGTAAGACGCTGTTTCACAGCCATATAGTTCACACCCAAAACAGGACAAATAGGTACATGAAGGCTAGAGCAAAATAAGCCCAGGATGAAGCAAGGACACTAGTGCTGTGCATGTAAGCAGGAAAAAATCTCACAGACTCAGAGAAGTCAGAGCAGCAATGAACCTCACATTCCATCCTGTCTCCTCACTTCATTTTATAGTTAAGCCTCAAAGAAGTAAAACAGTTCGCCCAAGTCCAGAGTGTGTCCCTAAACCGGGGTCATCCACCTCAGGGGAAGGTGTCACCTTCCCTGAAGTTTAGTGAGTCATGCCTAGGTCAACAGAGGCCCTACTCACACCAGTGGAAGGCCATGGTTATGGTGCTCCCATAGAAGGGGGTGGGGAGAGGAAATGTGAACAGGAAAAAGTCAGTCTTTCTAGACTTTTCAAAGAAAGAGAAGAGCCATTAAAAATCTCAGTCTTAAAATGACCAGACTAGGGTCACCTGGGTGGCTTAGTCGGTTAAGCGTCCGACTTCAGCTCAGGTTATGATCTCGTGGTTTGTGAGTCTGAGCCCTGTGCTGACAGCTCAGAGCCTGGAGCCTGCTTCAGATTCTGGGTCTCTGTCTCTCTCTGCACCTTCCCCGCTCACACTCTGTCTCTCTCTCTCAAAAATAAACATTAAAAAAAAAACATCTTAATGACTATTTTTCTTACTTTTCAGTTCCATTTAGTAACCACTGCAGTTTACATTCAATAACTACTGTTAAAACAGGATTAAAAAACTAGAACAGCACATCCGGACCTGCTGGGTTATCCCAACTACATATTTTCCCAAAGACTAAATGAAAACATTAGAAATACTATCAGAGCTGGACTAGGAAGCAAATCAAGTATGTTATAGTCGATTTAACTTCCTTGTCCCTCTCCACTTCACTCTCCACCTAGCAGCAAGTATGTTCTTTTCAAAGTACAAATCTGATCATGTCACTACCCTGCTTAACACTCTCCAGTGGCTTCCTCCCATGACAACAAGACTGAAATGTGTAAGGCCCAGAGTATGCTGGGCCCCACCTGCCCACTCAGGCTCCTCTCTTGCCATGACCCCCTTGACATTTGTGCTCCAGCTGCCCCTCATTTCCTCCAATGAGGCCAGCTCTGTCCCACCACCAGACTTGGGCACTGCCATTCCCTGTGCGTGGAACAGTTTTCTAACCTCTCCCACCCCCATCCTGCCTTGATTTCCTTACCTCTGTTTTGCTTTAGTTCTCAGCACAAATATTTCTATCAGGTCGGGAAGCCTTTCCTGACCACTGTTATCAACCTTCACAGCACCAGGCAGCCCTCCTTCATAGCACTTACTGCCATTAAAATTTACAGTAAATTATGTGTGTAATCCTCTGATTAATGCCTGCTCCCTGCATTCAACCATAAGCTATGTGTCTCATGCTCACCATTGTATCTCCAGCACCCAACAGATAAATATTTATTGAATCTTTACGTAAAGAAAAAACAAACAAATGATGGGCGTAAAGGGTGGACTTTTACGAAGACATAGCACATAGAGATTGAAGGACAGTTTAAGTCACTCCCTTCTTTTTAGTCCAAGCTTTTAAATATATGTACTTTCACAAAGAGAACAATGCAGAAAAAAATACTTTCACAAAGGGCTAAGAAAACTAAACCAAGGTTGGGGCGCCTGGGTGGCGCAGTCGGTTAAGCGTCCGACTTCAGCCAGGTCACGATCTTGCGGTCCGTGAGTTCGAGCCCCGCGTCAGGCTCTGGGCTGATGGCTCGGAGCCTGGAGCCTGTTTCCGATTCTGTGTCTCCCTCTCTCTCTGCCCCTCCCCCGTTCATGCTCTGTCTCTCTCTGTCCCAAAAATAAAAATAAAAAATGTTAAAAAAAATAAAAAAATAAAAAAAAGAAAACTAAACCAAGGTTAATACACACATTAGTCTTTTAATTAAAAAAAAAACAACTATTCATTTTCCAATCAACTTTTAAAGTCACTTTTTTCATATCAGTGACCTTTAACATACTTAAGAATAACGTTAACAATGGGCAGGTCACCAGTCCTCAAAATTACTACCACCACCACCACCACCAAAGTATCACATTTTTCCCTTACAGTTTTCTTTCCATATCTTTGTGATAAGTGAGAAACCCTACACCAAGCCATCCAATAGAACTATGGGAAATATATGTAATATAAAATATAATGCAATTCATAATTTTCTAGTAATCACATTAAAAAAAGAAACAAGTGAAAATAATTTCAATAATATATTCTATTTAACCCAAAATATCCCATATATTATCATTTTTAAATGTAACCAATATTCTTAAAAGTTATTAATAAAACATTGTACATTCTTTTTTGTACTAAATCTTGGAAATCCACTTTGTATTTTCTACTTACAGAACATCTTAATTCAGATTAACCACATATGGCTAGTTGCTACATACCGGAGACCAGCCTTATACTATTCATGCTTCTGATTAAAAAAAAAAAAAAACAAAACAAACAAACAAAAAAAAAAAAACCTGTAGAAACAGCTTTTAATGTTGTCTATATCAAATAAAGAACCAATGAGGCATGAAGAGCATATTCACTAGAAACAACTACAAAATAAAGGGAAGAGACCCATGTTACATGAATATTAATGTAATAATACCTTCTTAATTCATTCATGACTTTGAAAGCTTTCTTCATATGCCAAGGATTCACTGTCACTGGGCAGTGTTTTTCAGTATTATCATCTTTTGAATCGAGAGGCTTCTGATGACCCTGCTTTGTGCATCTGTACATAAAAGAAAAAAAACAGAAAAGATCTTATTAAAAATAATTTAGTTCTGGCTTGTTAGGCTATAAGAGATACAACAAATCTCTCAAATTCATTTAGAAGAAGTCTTGCAGTATATCCCAATGTAAGATCAAGACACAATTCAGAGCACTTTCTGATGGTCACTACGATTTCAACAAAAAAGTGGGTAATCACCTCCACGGTGTCAAAGCTCTATCACAAAGGAGCACAGAAAATTCAGTAAAAGTGGTTCAGCAGATACTTTGAAATAAAAATGCTGAGAAATGATCTCTGTTGGAAATTAACATGCTTTTAACAATCTGCTGTAGTCATACATTATTTACAAACCAAGACAGGAACAGGACCATATTTTACACAAATTTCAAAAACTTAGACTCTGATTTGAATTTTGCTCTCTACCTGCCAGGCTATTTATTTACCCCATATATTTCAGACCTACTCTTGTAACAAGAGATTAATCCTGTTAGTTAAAGTTTATTGAGTATTTACTATTCAGCAGCCACTGTGCTAAGTTGTTTACTTGTATTATTTGCTTAATCTTCACAACAACTCTGTGAGCTCATTACTATTACCATCCCCATTTAACAGATGAAAAGATGAAGGCAAAAAACAATTTAGGTAACTAAATAGTAGAGCTGGGTAAGAGCAAAGTCAGTCTGACTCTTTGAGCCCATTCTTTTCACTAATGTTCAATACCATTTCCTACATTAAGCAATGATATTTAACTTCATATTTAAACATAATTTTTAAGAGCACAGGCTGTATTAGTATTGCTGTATAAACTACTCTTTTGAGACTTGGGAGCAAAAAAATTAACAAATAAAATCAGGGTACCATGGCAGGGAGTGGGGATTAACTACTAATGGACACAAGGGAACTTTCTGAGAAGACAGTTGCGCAACTCTAGAAATGTACTAAAAAATCACTGAATTGTACAACTGTAATAGGTGAATTTTATGGCATGTAAATTATACCTCAATAAAGCTATTAAAGAAAAAAATCAGGATACCAAATTAAGCCTAAAGAAGTCATACTTGCATATATATCACACAAAGGACAACAGGCAAACATCATTATTTATTGCCAAATTTCTCTTCGTACCTCTTTCTTTCCTGACCCATTCTGAAAGGATCACTTATTTTTAAAGTATTACCTCTTACGAATTCACTCAGCAAACATTTTTTGAGTCCCAACTATGTACCAAGCACCATTCTAGGCACTTGGAATACAGGTGAACAGTGAACAAAAAAAAAGACTCCTACCCTCACAGAGCCTGGAGTCTAGCAGGGGCGATGGGGAGGAGACAATACGCAGAACAAATCAGTAAAACAGGCAGCACATCATAAAATAAGAGCTACGGATATAAGAACAAAGGCAGGGTAAAAAGAATCGAGAGGACGGAGTGATACAACTTGCACTAGTCAACAGGGTCATCAGGTCATCAATAGCCCAACTGAGAAGTGAGATCTGAACCAAGACTAGGAGGTGAGAGAAGGTCCAGAAGGAATGAAGAGCTAGAGCCAAGGCCTACATGTGCCTGGTGTGTTCCAGGAATGGTGAGGCCAGGGCTGGGGCTATGGGGGCAGAGGGGAGTGCAGATCATGTAGGACCTGTGGGACACTGTAAGGACTTTGGCTTTTACCCTGAGTGAATAGGGAGGCATCACAGAAGAATGACACCATCCAAGTTACGTTTTCAATAGGATCACTTTGGCTGCTGGGTGAGAATAGTCAATGTGGGCAAAGATAAAAGAGTGTAAACTATTTAGAAGAGTGATTCAGTAGGAGATGCCAGAGGCTCAGAGCACAGTAGTAGCAGTGGAGGTAGGAGCAGTGATGAGAAGTCGCTGGGTTCTGGGTATATTTTAAAGGTAGTGCCAACGAGATTTGTTGACGAAATGCACGTGGTGCATCAAAGAAAATCAGGATCACTCCCAATTTTTTGGTTTGAGCAACTGGAAGGACTGAGTTTCCATTGAGATGGGGAAGGCTGCAGGTGGAACCAGTTTGGGGGTAGGAAGATCAAGAGCTTAGTCTTCACACATGTTGGTTTTAAGATATCAGACATCCAAATGAAGATGTAAAATTGGCATATTAGAGTCTAGAGTTGGAGAAGAAACTTTAGCTGGGTAGAAACGTACACATAGAAGGTACACGAAGCAATGGAACTCAAGCACTCAAACATTAATGTAACCTCTACCATTAACCACAGATGCTATCTTTGCTCAGTCCTCCATTCAACACTAATTGAGGCATCTGATTCTTCAAGGGTTTGCATACCAGAAGTGGAGATAAGTCATGTGTCCCTATCACTTGAGAGTTTTTAAAGGGGGGCCTTACAAGCAAATGAGTACAAGACCCTGCCTCCTGGAGGTGAGCCCACAGCTGGAATGGGAGAATAGGACAGTACATCCTCGTGTGTGTGTGTGTGTGTGTGTGTGTGTGTGTGTGTGTGTAGAGGGATGGGTTACGCTTGGCCTGAGAAAAAGAGCTAGTAAGTCTAGGAGACAAAGATGAAAGAACATTCAGATCTGGTGGAGGGGACTGGGAAACATTTTATAGTTTAAGACATATTCTCATGCTATTCCCCACCACCCTTTCATAAAGAAAACAGTAGGAGGAAAGGGAAATTATATAGATATATTCAACCTATGCAAACTTTCTGACCACATAACACTGAATGTCCACATGTATAGCAACTTAAGAAGTTTTACATTAGCTTTTAGTTTAATAACTTAAGAGTTTATAACAAAAGGGAAATATAATATTGAGGACTGACAAAACTATCACAGAAGGGCTTTTCAATGCTCAGAATGGAAGTGAAAGCAACTCAGTCCTAGAAAGAATACCATTATTTAAGAGCCAAGAGTGTTTATATTTGCTTAAGAAATTATGAATTAAAACTGCCTGCATTAGAGAATTAACTTTAAGACAGCTACCATACATGGGGCGCCTGGGTGGCTCAGTTGGTTGAGCCTCTGACTTTGGCTCAGGTCATGATCTTGCAGTTCATGGGTTCAAGCCCCTGCTCAGAGCCTGCTTCAGATTCTGTGTCTTACTCTCTCTCTGCCCCTCCCCCGCTCACACTCTGTCTCTCTCAAAAATAAACATTAAAAAAAAATTTCTTTTAAAACTACCATACAGCAATCAATATCTATATAGGTGCATTCTTAAAGCTATGTTCAGCTCCTGCTTTTTCTGATGTACTCCATAAACTCTACAAAGAAAAGACTTTATTCAAAGGCTTAAAGGAATAAGTAAGAAATAACACTGACTTTTTTTTTTTAAGTGTTCTCTGTACTGAGAGCTACTTACAAATACAGCACCCTGCTGCACAGGGCTACATTTTCAACACTAAAGTCCTTTCCATAATTTTCCATTTCCTATATGGTTTTGTGTTAGATAGTCTCTCACTCAGAAGCAGAACTGAGTAACAAAATGATACATCATGCCTAAAACTACAGATGTGGAAAATGAACATACACTAGGAAGCAGCTAAGTGGGAAGTGAAGGTTTACCCTTTCAGGTATACCAGTAAGTGCAGTTAAACCTTCTCCCTGCTTCCCTTCTGAAGCAGGGAGGTAGCCTTTTCCAGAGAAGCTCCTCATTCTGAGAACTGTCTTCTTTTAATTATCTAGAAGAGATACTTTTTCAAAGTTCTTTCATTTTAAGTCTTTCCCCAAGTCTAACTCGCAACCAGTCTTAAAACTTTCCAATAGCTTACTGCTATCAAAACATACTCAACATAGTTGAGGTTTCCAAGGGTCTGGATCCCAATACACAGCTATGTTTTATAAGAATCTTTGAGTCTTCCTTCAATGACTGACTCTTGCGTAAATTTCCAGCTGTGGGTAAGGTTGGCTTCTCAGACCAGGTAACTAGGTAACTCTAACTCTGCCCCAAAACACACTAGTGACAGAAATGAACTCTCAGAGAAGAAGAAAATAAAGTCTCTCACAGGGCTGTCTCCCTCAAAGAGTCAATATCCATAAGCAAAGGTTTAAACCTACTACAAGAACTCTGTGGCCATCTTAGAAATGAGGCATAGTTTCTTTAGATATACATTACTTGTTCTGGCAGAGTGATTCCTAATGGCAGGGGTCAGAAGGATGAGAAGCAAGGAGTACCTGGGTGGCTCAGTCGGTTAAGTGTCCAACTCCTGATTTTGGCTCAGGTCATGATCTCATGGTTTGTGAGATGGGGCCCCACGTTGAGCTCAGTGCTGTCAGCTTGGGGATTCTCTCTCTCCCACTGTCTCTGTCCCTTCCTCACTCATGCTCTCTCTCTCTCTCAAAATAAATAAGCTTCAGAAAAAATTTTAGGAGCACCTGGGTGGCTCAGTTGGTTAAGCATCCAACTTGGGCTCAGGTCATGATCTCACGGTTCGTGAGTTTGAGCCCCGTGTCAGGCTCTAACAGCTCAGAGCCTGGAGCCTGCTTCAGATTCTGTGTGTCCCTCTCTCTCTGCCCCTTCCCTGCGTGTGTGCGCTCTCTCTTACTTTCTCTCTCAAAAATAAATTTAAAAAAAATTTTTAATTATTGATTTTTAAAAATCAATGAGCCAAACAATTTTTCAAACTGCACTCAACCATCCCTTTTCCCATGAAGATTTGGGCAAGCCCTTTTTATAGGACTAGGTATATCTGAATGACAGCATCTCCAGAAGCAGGGGTGAAAGGCAGCTATGTATAATTTCAAAACAAAACAAAAAAAGTGATGTAATATGTCCCACCACCCACTTCCCTCCCACCCCGGGAAAATCATCTCAGATTGAGAACAAACACTTTAGAACATATGAGTTGTTCATGTTTTTAGGGTTTTCTGGTAGAAACAATGCTGTAACTCATGTGAATGATGCAGCTGCAAAATTTAACAGGGGACCAGACATTTTCACATGCAGGACACAAATACTTAGCCCCTGGGTGGCCACCATCTCTGCTCTCCCCTCTGCCTGTTCACCTCAAAGGCTGTAAGACTCCCTTGCTCACAATGAGTCACCCACCATTACTCACAAACTTCTGCCAAGTTCACATCAGCAGCTGTTGTTTTCAGTCACCATCCATGCTCTACGGCTCTGAAGTTTCTCCATTACTTTATAATATCTCTTCTATTTTCTGTGCTGTCTTCCCTAACTAAACTTCCACTCAGAAGCTGATTATACTAACAACGCTCCAGTTTGCAAGTCCAAGATATCAGAAGGCCGATATTTTAACTAGTATGTTATGTCACTCTACAGTTTCCCAACAAAATAGTCTCACATCCTTCATCTCACCCAAATAACCACCGTAGTATTTAGAGGTTGTAAAAATAGAGGGCTTTCTCCACTGGAAACAGGATTTGGTTTGTGGAAGAGTTGTGGCTTCAGTTTTTGCAATTAGCTAAAGACAAAGAGACATGCTCTGCAGATTCTCTTCAATTGTTTGGAATTCAAACTTTCATTAGGTATAGAGCCAGCAGACTAACTATCATCTACAGACATTTATTTGGTCCTATTACCAAATAAATGTAGCTTTAAAAAAGTTAGTGTCTATATCTATTTACATGTAAGAATTTGGATTGTACCTTCAGTATGAAGACCTATAGAACTGAATATAAAGCATCTTGTGAGACAAAACAAAATCCCTGCTCTCCAGTCACAGAACACCTTACAAGACATCATAATGATGCCACTGAAATCTTGCCATTTGTGATGACATGGATGAACCTAAAGGGTATTGTGCTAATTGAAAAAAGTCAGACAAAGACAAACGCCACATGATTTCACTTATATGTGCAATCTAAACAAACAAACAAAAAAAAAAAGAGAAAAAGACTCATAAATATAGAGAGTACAATCTGGTGGTTGCTAGCGAGGAGAAGGTTTGGGGAGTGAGAGAAACAGGTGAAGGGGATTAAGAGGTACCAACTTCCAGTTATAAAATAAGGCACAAGGATGAAAAGTACAGCATAGGAAATATAGTCAATAATATTGTAATAACTTTTCATGGTGACAGAATAAAAGGTAATGCCACTGAATACATCAGTATAGCACATATATTGCCAAAAGTTATGTTTCAGATTTCTCTGAGCTGGAAAAGCTGGAAATGCCCAATTTTCCTAAAATGGATTAGCAATTAAGGGAGAGCACTGAACCTACTGGAGGACAGAGGGAGATCTCACACACACCCTGGACCCACTACTCTCCCCCTGGGATTTAGTCGTGTGGCTTTATGTTAAGTGTGCGTTGAAGCACTGGCAGGAGGACGTGGTTGGGATGTCTGAAGTGGAGAGGTTGATGAAAGTTGGAATATAATTGCTCTCTGATAGTAGAACAATAGAGCTGTAAAAAGCTCTGCTTCAGTTCAACTCAGCTTGCTCTCCCTCTTTCCCTCCCACCTACACGACAAACAGAGCACAATCAGGCACTTTTTGTCCCTGGCAGTGACTATTACCAGGAAAGGGACCAGGGTAAAAAGCATGTCTTATGCAAGATCAATCTTATTTTAAAGAATTTGTTATAAACAAACAGTTAACAAAGCGCTGTCAGAGTGGGATATTTGTGATGTGCTAAAATAGGGAGAAAGAGGTTGGTGATCCATTTCAAACACTTCCGTGTCTTTTATCAACTCTTTTTTCTGGCCTTTCTTTTGCCACTTTCCCTAGTATTACCAGCACTTGGCTAGTAAGAGAGGGCAGCAATTTGATTTCACAATTCAGTTGACTAGGTTACATTTTCTAACACTCGGATGAAAACACACTAGAAGAGGACCAGAATCAGCTGGAAGACCTGAATGGTATTCCTGACGATGCCAAATACTAACCAAGTGACCTTGGGTGTAGTCACTTGGCCTCTCTGGCCTTTAGACTGTTTACTTACAAAATAAGGTGCTGTTATTCCACAAATATGTCTAATACGAAATGTAATAGGAAAGTCAAAGATAATAACACCTCACCTACTTGCCTCAGGGAGCTGTACAAGCATTAAATACTGTATGAATGTAAACACAGAGTTAAGAAGAAAAATGTTGAGGTTAGGAGCTGAACTGAATATAGGGATATATTTTTATGGATTTGACTGGCCTTCCTCCTTTTTAATTGTGACATTCAATTAAAAATTATTAGCAATACTCCACGCAACCACCAGTGTTAATAAATCAAGTAGATAAGCACTGCCTAGATGCTGACTGCATACCCTAACATAAGCAGAATGGGGGAGATGAAGGAGGCTGAACGCAAGAAACTTCTCCAGTTACCATCTAACTGGGGAGGCACATCTGAAACCACCAGGGAATGGCACAAGTCAGCACACAGGTGCAAAATAATGGGCTACCAACACTAGAGGAATGCAAAGAGCAGCTGGAATGAATTAGAGTAAATAGGGAAGACTTTGTGAAGGAAGAGAGGGTTCCAAGTGGGCTTTGGAAGAATTCCAAGTTGTTTTAACTGGGGACAGGCTGGGAAAAGGCTGGGGATTCCTCACTCATGATAAGGCAGAGTTTACTCTAGGAGGTCAAAGCACATAATACTTTTGAACATACTGTAAGATTAGGACAAAATGATCGACGACTCTGACCATCTATCTGGTTGAGATAACTGGTTTGGTAAGTCACTTGATGTGACTCTAAGATGTTGGGGTCAAAATGGTAAGTGGATTGAAAGGTGAGGAAACAACACATAGAGTTCAACAGGAGAAAAGGTAAAAGAAAAATGCAGGTATCAAGGGATGAAATCTGTTCAGGATAGAAGGAGTCAGAATGGACACTTGAAACCATGAGTATACAGTTTCCAGAAGTTGATAACTGTGGAGGATGATGAGAGACAGAGAGACAGAGAGAGAGAGAGAGCGAAATCAAAGACCATGCCAAGGCTTTGGGTATCTGGGACCAAAAGGATGATTATTCCATTGATTATGTGCAGATGTTATAAAGGGAAATCAGTTTGAGAACAAAGGTTACAAACTCAGTTTTAGACATGTTGAATCTGATGTGTAAGCTAAGAGCAGAGAAGTTCTATAAGAAGTTGAAAATTCAAGACTGAGGCACAGATCTAGAGCCTAGGCTTAAGACACAGATGGAGCCACAACTTAGTGATCAATAGTTATTAAAAAGAACTGGCCAAAACCTGCATCTGTGAGGAGCAGCCACTGCCAATGAACCGTAACAGAAGAAAAGCCATCTAAGACAGAAAACAGTGATCAGTGAGAGAGTCCCAACTTCTCCTCCTACTTGAAAACCTTCGAAAAGGAATTTACCGTCTGAAAAAAGATAAGAACCTACACCAACATAATCTCATGTTCACAAGATTAAATGAGATAAAGTAATAAAGTAAATCACATTTAGCAACCTAAAACCTACGGGAGGGAACCAAGAAAAAGCAGTGTCATAGAAAGCAAGGGCTTATTTTCAAGTAGGATCAGTGAAAAGAACTGGTCAAAAAAATACTTCAGCAAATGCCAGCCGTCTGAAATGTAAAACAGTAAAGCACATAACACACAAAGTATACTGACCCTAGCACTACGGGAACTGTATTAAATATTTGTTTGCTATCAGTTTCAACGACAATGAAAAAGACTTTGTTTTCTGAGATATTCCCAAAGTCTGGTCATAGTAAGCACCCAATAAATATGAATGAAAAACCTTATCTCCCTTATTATAAACAGTAAATAATATTTAGAATTTGGAAGAATTCTATAGAAGAGCATCTGAAAAGCAATTTTCATTCTCTGTATCACCTGAAAAGAACCTTGTCCCTGGTCTTAAGGAAGAAGTTCAACTGTTTTCATAAACACTTCTAGTGCAGTTCCATTACAGCCACAGATGAGTAAATTTACAGTCACCTTCAAGAAAGCAAGCTTACTGATATTTATTGAATGCCTACTGTGTGTATTATAGAAACAAGAGGTTTGGGGCTATTTAGTGGGAGAGGGAGGAGTGATTTCCCAGCATCAGAAAAATTTAAGACTACTGCATCAATGTTACCTATTTCCAGAATCCACTTCTCAAGTTCCCAAATACACCTCAGAATTTTCCTTACATAACACTTCTTTCAACACACAGTGATCCATGTCTTCTTTCAACATTACCTTGTCAGCCATTATTACTCCTACATATTTTAAACATCTTTGTCTGTCACTGAGGAGATTCACCTATCATCTGACAGATGCCCAATTTACATTCATGCCTACTTAAACAAAACCAAGAATACATTCCAATGTGCTGTAAGACAAACCAATGAATACTGGGGTAACCTGCGTCAAGGTTCCAAATTCACAGTAACTCAATCTTAAAATTAGAAAGAACATTAAACGTCATCTGGTCCGGTGGATCACAAAAGCTGGGCTCCAGTAAACTTTTTATTGATCCGTGACAAAATAAGGAAAATATAGTAAGTTTTCATAAAACTAAATTAATTCAATTTAAAGACTATCCTTTTAAGTCTGAGATTACGTCCTTCTTTGTATTTGGAAAGGGACACTAAACTGCCCTTCCTTTTACAAAAAAAAAAATGGTGATAGCTGATAATTATTATTTCATCAATTTTTTTTCTACTAAGCAAAAAAATAAGTTAGCAGTTCTGTGATGGACCTCAGTTTATTTATTTATTTATTTTTTTAACTTTAAAGGTCAGTGAAATCCAAAATTCTGAAAACCTCTGCTCTGATTCAACCAATCTTCTGCTGCCTAAATCCCTATGAACACGGTCAAGAAGATGTCTGTCTGCCTACGCTTGAACAACTCTGATGCCAAGAGTCTCCAGTGATGTGGAATCGCTGATCCAAGATATGGTTGTATGTGAGACATGTTTGCTGAGCTCTGTGAAGGAAAAGCAAAGATGTAAGGCTTGTAAAGAGAAAGCCAACATGTAAAAGCAGAGCCATTAAGAAAACAAGGACCAAAACAATGTTCAGTGAGAGGTGGTCAAAGGGATGCATGCCACCCTATACCTCAGCCTTCCCTCAATTTCATAATTATGAAAATCTTTTACAAAAATAACTATAAAAGCTAAAATATGCAAAACATTCCTGAGGTCAGGGCTGCACGTCTCAGTTTACCACCCAAAATTCCTATACTAACCTACATCTAATTTTTAGTTACACACCTTCAGATTCAATCAGAGGCAAATGTCCCATCATCTTAATATCACCCAGACTCCTAAATGCAAGAGAATCTAAACGTCACATATAAGATCCAAAAAACAACAGGCAGAGAGATATGAAGCCCAGTGACAATATGAGAATCAAAAAGGATGAGGAGAACTTGAAGGCAAAGAGTGAAAAAGTGGAAAGAGTAGAAGAGATCAAAACCTAATTTCAACGAGCCCATCCCATCCCAAAGGAACTAGAGAACCTGGGCAGTCATCCTACCCCTCCAAGACAATGTGCTAACAGGCTGAAGGGCAGCAAGGTGGGATCTGAAAACAGTGTAAAACTGGCTGTCACAAGAGAAGGACGAGCATAAGCTCCTCCACAGTGGCAGGCAGAGACAGGCATTCAAATATTCGCAGAATTAATGAGTTAATAAACAGACACTCACCCAAAGAGGACCTGAGCTCCTGCTTCCAACCACATCACCCAAGGCATTTTAAGTCCACATCAAACATCTTTCCTTGCCTTAAAGCTCAGGTTAAAAATCTAACCTTACAAGAAGCTGAGCCCTCCCAATAACTTTGACTGCCTCCATCTACCCAACTCAAGCCCAGTGAAGCCCAATAAAGCTCCTTCCCAAAGACACTGTCTGCAATCCTCAAATACAGCACCTATGATTTAGTGTGGAAGGAAAAAGTAAGCTAATGGGAGTGAAGGCAAATAGGCCAAGGGGCAGGAAGGGAACCTATTTCTGATTCTAACAAATTCTGGAATGAGGGTTAATTTTAGATGGGCCAAATGAAAATAAACCCCATTTGTATTTAGTGTTAAATGAATATCAACAATCAAGAAGTCTCACCAACTTTAGCCACCCCTCATTAAAAGAAGTTTTAACAAATCTTTCATCCCTGCTGACATTCCTTGTTTTCCATTACATCTCAGCCTGTCATTGTTCCAGCATTATTGATGGAGTCTCAATACCAGAGAATTGTGCTGGATACCAAAATTATGATTAATTGATCTGTCCTAGATTCAGTTTATCACTATTTCCATGCACACGTCCATTTCATTTTCAATTATTTCTATTTAAATCATTTTCTACATCTCTAGTCCCTCCCTCCAGAGGCTGCTTTTTGTCCACACCCTTTTTCCACCTGCATTCTAAGAGCCCCTTGTTCTTTCCTGTAGTTTCCTCTGCTCCAAAAGTAAAAGGGGACTGCAGGAAACTGATATAAAGGGAACAGGCTTAGTATAGATAACATGCCTACATGATATATTCCATATACTATGTGCTATCTACATACAAGAACCATTTCCTGCCTTAATTGTCTCTAAGCCTGGACAGAACCTATGTGCTGGTGCTATATTCATGCTGCTGATGCTAACAATCCACCATCATGTTTCCTAGGGTTTAGGAGCCTTCCCAAACCTGCTAAAGAACATGACCCGATCACAAAGCCCTCAAAGCTAAGTGATCACGAAGCCACTGAGCCCTTGCTTCTACTGGCCAGGAAGGGTCAATTCATCAGTTTTATCATCTACTCCTTAGATCCCCATGACCTGTTCCACTCAAGCTAAAAATTCTGTAAGGCACTTTTAGAAATTACAGTTCCAGGATCTTATAGTTCCAGCTCTCCTTAAAAGGGCTGGACATCAAAAAATTATTCAGTCCAGGCCAAATACCCATATTTTGGCTGGAATTCTGCCAAATAACCACAAGAGGCTGGTGCGGTACAACTGCCATGGAGTGAAGCTGGCCAAATCTAAGTGAAAAACGATAAGGCTCCATGAATAAGCTCTCGTGAAAAGGTACACTGATCTCAGAATGAGGTTTGCTTGAGGTTTGAAAAGTCAGATTCAAGGGGCTCTTGTTCCCTGATAAAGGTTAAACTAAGGAAGGCAAATCAAAATGGAAATTTTCAAAACTCCTGGGGATTTATAGTCCACTTTTACCAAATACTTTCAAAAAATATATACTGTACTGAATAATGCAATTCTTCAGTATCTTCCACGTAATTGTTCAACTGTTATTATTTCTGGAAAGTAGTTTCGCTGCAGGTATCTTAAATGTATTTGGGTACCAAGGAAGAAGACACCTGTGCCTGGCAGGTAGCTACACTACTAATTTGCCTAGGGTACCAAGGAAACAGAAGATGCTCTGGTTTCTGGATACAATTTTCTGCAGTGCCAGGTAAAAGAGGTCACATGCCCTGAACAGCCGTGGCTCACTTAGAGTGATGTAAAAGCTCTTCAGATATTAATTTTGCTAGAAATTCGAAGAAGCAAGCAATCTAAGGTCAATTCATTTAGACGCCGGTGTCTGGTACTTTCCAGTTCCCTTTTTTCAACGGACTCCCGTGCAGCATATCTCCATCCCTTAGAAAGGGGTTGGCAAGCTAGGCACCAGCAGCCCAAGCGTTCCAGGGAGGCGCACACAGGACGGGCAGAGTCCCCAAGCCCAGCCCAGCCGGAATCTTCTATTCGCCTGGGATGGGGAAGCCCCTTCCTAGATACTATCCAGGGTTCTAAGTCACTGCCTGGCCAGGCTGAGTTTCCGCCCGCGTCCGCCTCAGGACTGCGGGAACCGCACCTCGTCACGCCCCGCAGCTCCCACCTCCCGCCGCCCCCAGCGTCCGCTCCCCGGCGGCTCCGGGCGTCTTCCGCCGGCGGGCACCGGGCGGCCGTGCCCGAGCAGCGCCCGTGGCCGGCGACACGCGCCGCAGCGGCGCGCTTATCCGCAGCCGCACAGCCCGCCCGCCTGCCCGCCCGCTCACTCACGCGGGAGGCAGCGGCGGCGTCTCCATTGTGGCTCCTCTCGGGCTTCAGAACGCAGGCACCGACCGCCGCCGCCAGCACCATTCCAGCCGCGGACGCCGGCACTGCCCGCCCGCCGAGCCGCGTTCCATCCGCCCCGGAGGGGGCGCCGCGCTCGCCTCACCGCGCGCCACCACCTGCGGCGGCGGCCCCCGCGGCCATGGCCCGCTCGGCCGGGCGCGCTCCGTCTGCCTGCGCGGCTCCCGCGCTCTCCGGAGTGCGGGGCGGTGGCGGCGGCGGCGGCGGGACGGGCGGGCGCGCGGGCTCGGCCACTTCCGGGTTTGGCCCCGGCCGCGCCGACGCCGTGACGGGACGGCGATGCGGCCTCCCGCGGCGGCCGAGGACCCCTCCCTCGGCGCCTCCCCTTCCTCTTGCTGCTGCTGCTGCTTCTGCTGCTGCTGAGGGTGCTGGCGCTGCGGAGGGTGCTGCTCCTGCTGTTGCTGTTTGAGGGTGCTGCTGCTGCTGCCGCCGCCGCTACTGCTGTTGTTGGTGGAGGCGGGCGGGCGCCAGCCAGGAGCGGGCGGGCGTGCCCAGACGCGGGCTCGCGGGGCGGGACGGGGGCGGCGGCCGCCCGCAGCTGGGGTTGTGGGTCACCCGGGCGGGGGAGCTAGAAAATGGGGCGGGGGGCGGGTTGTCTGTGCGGAAAAAGGGCACCCGAAAGCACGGCATATTAGCGCTCGCTATTGACTTACTGCTCTGCTTTGCAAGCGTGTTCACATCCTTCGCTTTTGATTTGAGCCTATGCCTGAGGAGAGGGAAAGGGTAGGCATAACCAACCACTTCCTTTACAAATGGTGAAACTGAGGCAGGAAGAAATGAATTTGCCTGTCCAGTGTTCCAAGCAGGGACCTGGGCCTCCCCTCTCAGTGTATGATCCCTTCGTTGGAGAAGTGAAATGAGCACCTACTAGACAAGGTGTTGGTACGGAATGCGATGAGAGGGCAAAGCCAGGTCTGTGGGCTCGTGGAGCTGTCAATCTAGACGGGCGGAGAAACAAACGAACGATGCCTGCTATGAAGAAAATCAGAGTGAGGAGCTGGGATGCTATTTTAGGAGTAGCCAGAGAAGGCCCCGCAAATGATGTCATTTAAACAGAGATGGAATAAAATGAATCTTGAGGAAAGCAAAGAGCGCTCAGGGCAAGGGAAGAGTCATGCAAAGACTCCTATGCAAAATCTTGCCTGGCTTGTTGAGGAACAGGAAGGAGAACAATGTAGCAGGTGGTTGTCCAGGTGTGTCCAATAGCATCTGGGAATTTGTTAGAAATACGAATTCTGGAGGCCCACTTCAGATCTACTGAACCAGAAACTCTGGGGTGGAGCCTAGCCGTCTGTGCTATAACAAGCCTTCCAGAAGATGCTGATGCGTGCTAAGGTTTGAGAATCTCTGGTGTAGCTGAAGCAGAGTGAGGACAGGAAACGAGATGTTGTATGGGGCAGACTGGCATATCACAGAGGCCTTGTAGGCCATCATAAAAGATTTGACTCTTACCGAAAAGCAACTGGAAAGTTGTGAGCAGCTTGATCTCATAATTAAAAGGACACCTTTGCTGGTATTTGTTTTAAAATATTCCACAAAAAAAAAAAAAAAAAAAAAAAAAGAGGGTAAAAAATAGGGGGAAAAAAGATAAGGAAGGGGACACCTGGGTGGCTCAGTCAGTTAAGCCTTTCACTTTTGATTTCGGGTCAGGTCATGATGTCACAATTTGTGAGTTCGAGCCCCACATTGGTCTCTGTGCTGACAGCATGGGACCTGTTTGGGATTCTTTCTCCCTGTCTCTCCCTCTCTCTCTCTCTCTCTCTCTCTGCCCCTCTCCTGCTCACTTGCTCTCTCTCTCAAAATAAATAAATAAACACTTAAAAAAGCTTTAGAAAAATATGAGCAAAATGTTAATTTTTGATGCTAAGTGATGGGTACATGGGGGTAGTCATCATTTATGTGTATTTATGTGTATGCTTTTAAAGGTCCATAATAAAAAGTTGGTTTTTTTTTTTTCCAAACGATGACTGATTGCTATGTGAGCAGTATATATAGGGAAACAAGAGAGCAAGCACAGAGATTAGCCTAACTGGAATAAAAAAAATAAGGATGACCTGGACTAAAGTCAGTGTGATGGAGAGAAGTGGTCATATTCCAATCCTATTTAGAAGATAAAGCACACAGGAATTGCTGATAGGTTAGATATGAGTATAAGAGAAAGAACAGAGTCAAAAATGATGCCCAGTGTTTTAGTCTGGGTTCTTGGGAGAATGGAGCTGACATTTACTGAGAATGGGGAAATAGAAAGAAACAGATTTGGTCAGGGGGAGGGGAGTATTTTTAAACTCTGATTTAGACACAGTTAAGTTTGAGGTGTCTATCAAACATCCATGTGAAGATAGGAGTAGACAATTAGATATATGTATCTGGAGGGGATATAAATGTGGAGTTTGTCAGCATAGATATTATTTAAAGTCATGGAACTGGTTGAAAAAAAATAAAGTCATGGAACTGGTTGAGATCAACTAGATAAAGTAGCTACAGAAAAGAAGAGGACCAAGAATTGAGCCCTGAGGCACTCCAACATTAAGATAATAAGATAAGCAGAATTCAGCAAAGGAGACAGAGAAAGAGCAGTGGGTAAGGTAGGAGGAGGACAAGAAGTTTCTTGGTGGCCTAGTGAAATGTTCTAGGAAAAGGCAATACTTTGGTATGCCTTAACGTGAGCTAACCTTTCTATAATGTGGTGGCATTATTGATCCATCATGAGTAGGAAATGACTAAGGATGTCATCATTGATGACATTCTCTCATTGATGGTTTTTCTCGGGTCACCAAAAAACCTCCTACTTTATAAGGTCGTTGTAAGAATTAAGTGAAATCATCTATGTAAGCATATAACACTAAATGTACAATGGGGGCACTTAATACATGGTCGTTGCTATTATTATTTCTACACATTTCCGTGACTGTCCGTTATATCTGTACCTGGCTTTGCTAGGAATTGAGTTTAAATGCTAGTCCCAAGAGATACACACTAACTTAGATTTGATCAAACCTGTGGCCTGACTTCTTTCTTCTGCATGCAAGCTGAGTGAACAGGGCTGTTTGATCAGCCATTTCAGGAACTCTTTCAGGAGAAAACAAAAACAAAAAACAAAAAAGTCTCCTATTGCTTTCGTATACTTCTACCCAAATAAGGAGGTGTCAGTCTGACAAGTAGATACGCAAGTCCAAACCATAGCTCCTTTCACATCTCCCCTGGATTAATTTTATCTGTTATAATTCTCTGCTTGTTAGGGGATCCAGGTCAACTAGAATGCTTAATGTCTACCCAAACTTTTTGTTTTTCATATCTATTTCTAAATTTATAGACTTTACAAATGATCTGGGAAAGAATACCTTTTTACCCTCATACAGTTCAACCTCACTGAGAGTTAAACATCAGCCCACAAGCTCTAGTATTCTAGCTTGTTGGCCACCAGGTAGATTTGAAGGCAGTCTATACACGTTTCTTTTCTTTTTTTTTTTTGTAATGTTTATTTTTGAGAGAGAAAGACCGACAGAGCATGAGTGGGGGAAGGGCAGAGAGCGAGGGAGACACAGAATCCGAAGCAGGCTCCAGGCTCTGAGCTGTCAGCACAGAGCCCGATGTGGGGCTCAAACTCACGGACAGCAAGATCGTGACCTGAGCTGAAGTCTGACGCCCAACCAACTGAGCCACCTAGGCGCCTTGAAGGCAGTCCATGTTTCTAACTCAAGTCTCTGCCATGGAGCCCATTCCTTGCAAAGAAGAGGAACAGCCAAACCCACAACTTGGCATCTCCTCTGAGAATCTTGAAGCAATTTGAAAATGTTAATTCATCTATGCTGAGCTTTTGTTGTTTTCTGAAAAGACAGTGATGGAACCCTTGGCTTTCAGACATATGTAGACCTGCCTAAGATCAGCAGCAATTTATGAGGCCAGTTTCCATTTTCATCTTTGTGTGGGCCAAGTAACTTCACAAAACTGGCCCTTGGCAATCAAACATCAAGATTTAATGCTGCCTCACCCTTCACGAGGGAAGTAAACAAAAATGCTTGTCAGGATGAACACAAGGCCATCTGTGGGGGAAAAAACTTTTAATATATCTTCCTTTGTATATGAGTTTCACTATTTTCTCAAGTAAAGGATGCAAAAGATTGGGAGTAGCTTTCCAAGGGCCGCTAAGGACTTCTCATTTCTCTTTCCCTTGGAATGGTGCTCACTGGACACGCAAAGGTGTTTGACCTCTCCCTGCTTGGGTTATTAGCTCCACCCACCTGCTGATTATTCTTTGGATGAGCTCCTCACTCCTTACAGAGGGATGAGACCTTACAAAAGTCCGTCCATTTGTTATACTGTTGAAAGAGAACAATTCCTTAGCCATATTAGTAACCATAACATAAAGCTAATGTGAATAACCAGATTATATCACTTGTAAAGAAGATGGAACCACACAGAGGAACATGTCCATGACAGGAGCTGGTGGCAAAAATTACTGAGATTCATTTGGAATCCGATGTTGCAGTAAAACTAATGACATGACATGGCAGGTGCAAACACATCACGTGGCAAGAATCTGGGAACTGAGAATCGTTCCTGTAAAGAAAAGACTTCACGTCACTAAACAGTATAAAACTGTAAGATCCTGTTTTTGTAATTCCTTTCAGTGTAAAGATAGCAAGTATGAAAAGCATCACGTGTTCAAAAATATGGTTTTAAAGAAGATGGAGACCTTCTAAACAGTCTCATTTTCTGTCCTAAAGAGTTAGTTTAAAATGCATTTCTTGAGTTGTTTCTCTAATTTTAAATCAGGGTTTTTTGCTTTTATTCCTCGGATTTGGAAGCAGCTTAGTGTACATAATATACTATGAAGCATTTCAAAGTATCCTTGCAAGATTTTGCTATTTAGCAAATGGGTTTGTCGATACATTAAAAGTATTTATTACAAGCTTTGTGCTGTTAAGTGGGGTGAAGTGTGTCTTCTGCTCCAGACCAATAGACAATTCTAATTGAAGGAATCCTTCATTTTTATGACTGCAGTTTACTCTGCAAATGCTTGCTTCCTTGTTTTCATAGTCTTTAAGATACCAACCTTTCTTCCAGCACAGCACACCTGCCCATTACCCTGTATCAGAGGTTCCTGGAGAAATGAAAGCAAATTGTTTGCTGCAAAGTTTAATTGGAAATCTGTTGGAAGTGGTACAGGAAGTATCCAAAAATAGATTTCACACTAATGTATATCAGGTAAGCAGTTTCTCTGTGCTTTTTTAAGAAAAGGAAATCTACTTAATCTATTTTTACTTGTATATAGTTATAAGGTATCTATTTATGTAGTCTAGTGATGTAATACCTCATTATAGAATTATCTAGGACTAAACATCTTTCTACACAGTCAGCAATGCTGGCGGAAAGGAAAAGCAAGTAAAAATTCTTGACAAATTACAGGAAGCATTATTAGCATGCTGTCATTCATCTCAAGTTATGCACACACACACACACACACACACACACACACACACACGAGCTTTTATCCACTGCTTCTCTTTGTTCATCACAGCTGACTGTTAATAGCATAGAACCTAAGCAGTACTGTGAAATGAGTTTGTTGCTGGCATTCTCATTTTCCCCATTCTGTTCCTTTTTTTTTTTCATTTTGGCATCAATATACCTATCACCTCTAACCATCACCAGCTACAGGTCTCCAGTGTCCTTTCTTCATCCGTAACAAAACCTATAATAACAGTTAACAGAATGATTGATTAGTGGATTACACTTTCATACAATAGCTTTAGTATAATGAGGTAACTTCATATTGGTATTACTCTAGCTGAAGAGAATCTTCATCATCTACTCCCTATTCTTTCTCCTAGAATGCATTCCAATGCCTTCTATATTCTCTCAATCACAACATTTTTTGATAATAAAGTGTGATGTTGAAATGTGTCATTTTCATTAATGGAGGTGTTACTGTGCAACACTGTGAATGCTTTACTTAAAGAACAATGCTGACAGAAGAGATGAAAAATATTCTTGAACTCTAGACTTTTTGAGACCAAACCTCCGGGAGTTTGTATTATTTGTTCAACTTGTTCACATGGTAATATGAAAAGATAAGTCTTGAATTTCCACATAAATCCTAAAATTGGAGCTCAGCCCAAGTCTTGGAATTATTTTTGCAAGTGAGGATCTTTTGCCAAGAAATCCTTTCTAGTTCTTAATCTGGTTCTAGTCAGCTTCTGGATGCAGAGAAGCATGTTTAATGCAGGATATAAGTGGTTAGTCAATTCCTGAGGCATCCATATTTCTTCATTTTCCTTGTTAAGATCTTGGTAACAATCCAACCCAAGAAATAGAGTTGAATCCAGGCTGCATATGTATGAGAACTATTCTTCATTGAACTAAAAATGAACCTAAGTTGCCATTTTGAAGTCTTTGTTAAAAGCCAACTAAAATTAAATCATGAGAAAAATATTCCTAGTCATATTTTCTGAGGCAAACTGATTCAAGCAAATCTTAATTGTATTATACTTAGGTATTATGTCAATTTTGTATGCCAGATAGGGAAAACCCTGACCACCCTATTTTAGGTTACAGCTGTACCCTTAACACTCCCTAAACTCCTTTTCTAATTTATTTTTCCCCAAAGCACTTATCCCAATTTAACAAGCTGTGTTTTACACGTTTATTTCATTTATTGTCTGTCTTCTCCCTTGGAATGTAAGCTCCGTGAAGGCATAGATTTTAGTCTGTTTGGTCCCTGCCATATGCAGGCTTAGAAACATTCTGGCACATAGTATGCGTGCAAACAATACTATTGAATGAGCAAATTGACACGATTTATTGTATTCACCAAGCAAAACATTTACTCCCAAGAACACATATTCTAACTCAGATTCAGGCAATGTGCATTTTAACACCTATATACAACATCTATATATTAATTTTTCTTTCTTTTCTTTTTTCTTTCTTTTTTTTTTCTTTTCTTTTTTCTTTTTTTTTTTTTTTTTTGTCTTTTTTTTGCTTTTGGAAGCATAAAATCAATGCTCCCAAAAATAAGTCACAGAGAAACTTATGTTGATTTCAGTCAGTGAATCAGCCAACATGTGTCAAATGACTTGTTTGATGAATATACTGTGATAGGTTAGGAGTTGCAGGGAGTGGTAGAAATAATAAAAAGCTTAAGCCAAGAGTTCTGCCTTTAAGAAACTTGTAGCGGGGCACCTGGGTGGCTTAGTCGGTTGAGCATTCGACTTTGGCTCAGGTCATGATCTCGCGGTCTATGAGTTCGAGCCCTGCCTCAGGCTCTGTGCTGACGGCTCAGAGCCTGGAGCCTGCTTCGGATTCTTTGTCTCCCTCTCTCTGACCATTCCCCACTCATTCTCTCTCTTTCTCTCTCTCTCTCTCTCTCTCTCTCTCTGTCAAAAATAAATAAAACATTTAAAAAAATTAAAAAAAAAAAGAAACTTGTAGCTAACTTCAGACACAAGAAATAAATCCAGTATATTAAATCAAATTAATTAAACAAAAATACCAGACAACAAAGTCTTCACAAATAAGATGAATACTGACTTGAGCACTTAAGAAAGAGAAAGCACATAGTAGGAAAAGAGAATGTATTCATGGACAGTAAAGGGGGATTTTAGACAACAAATGATTTGAAGATGGGTAATAAGAAACAAAGCCAAGATGTTAATGTGAAGGTCAGATTCTAGAGATCCTTGAATAGATTCTGGGCTTTATATGAAGTAAGTAGACAAGTATTAGAGGAATATGCTGTCTGTATGTATATGTGTGTGTGTTTGGGCAGGTAGTGGAGTACAAACTCTACTGTAAGAATTTCAATCTGGCATTGGTGTGCAAAATTAGCAGATGGAAGAGACTGGAAGCAGGAAGATGAGTTGGGAAACTATCTTATCCCAAGAGTTCGTGTGTGAGACGACAAAACTTGAAGTAGAGCAGAGTGCTATTAATGAAAAGAAAAGGCCAAATGGCAAAGATGAAATAAGCATGACTTGTTGACTAGTTGGACATGGAGGCAAAGGAACATAAGTCGTCAAACACCCCAGGGTTTTGAACCTAAGAACATGGTGATAGAATTGATAAAAAGAAGAAAAAATCACATGAGCTAAATGATAATGGGTACGGTTGCAGGCCTGCAGAGTTTGCAGTAATAGCAGGATACCGAAGTGAAATGTCCAGCAGGAAGCTGCAGATAAGGCAGGACAAGGCCACTTGGTACAAAGATACAATCACTCATAGAGTTATCCAACCCTGAAGAAACAGGTAATGCAACTTTCTGTGGCCAGCTACTTTGTTGTAAGAGGTAAACTCTCCCGTGTGTTCGCCACATTTTTCTATGCATAGGTTGATGGCCCTGTTTTGTTACTTGTTAACTTCTTAGTTGCTGATTTTTTTTTAATTAGGGACATAGTACGTGATTCTATTCTTACAGTAAAAACTCAGACCATAAAGTGAAATCTCCCACTGACCTCTTCCCAATCCCTTCCCAGAGGTAACCCATTAACCGTTTTATGTATGTCCTTTCAAACATTTTACTGTGCAGTTACATGTGGATATAGTACATACAGAAACACATGTGTTTGTATTTGTTTGGTTTACATAAGCGGAAACACGCTGCATGGTACCATCAGCCCATTAGCAGCTGCTAAGGAAATCTTACTGCCAATTTGCTGTAGCTGTGGGGAACCCAGGCAGGGATAGCTCAGCTGCCAGTTGCCAATACATCCAAGATTTTAACTGATACTAATTTCAGGGAAAATTCTGAACATCGGAAGTTTGGCTAATGCATTAGATTAGATTCAACAGTACCTCGCCAGATAGATACTCCATTGCGTCTCGGTACCACAGACGATTTTTCCCTCCCCTCTCACCAAAACACACACACTCTTTTAGAAATCATATTTTTGTCCTCATCTTTAGGCAATAAGATTCAAGTCACTACTTCTCCAGTAATTTTTTTTAATGAGTTACATTACCAGAAATCCTTAGTATTTCTAGATTCTCTATTTCTGTTTTTTTCATCTCTTTCTAATCTGTACCTTTTCTCTCCATACTTTTTTCATTCCAGTTACTGCTTTTAATTGTTTTCAAGTTTATTTATTTATTTAGAGAGAGCGTGCACACAAGCAGGGAAAGGGCAGAGGGAAGGAGAGACAGAATCCCAAGCAGGCTCTGTGCCATCAGCACAGAGCCAGATATGGGGCCCGAACCCATCAACTGTGAGAACATGACCTGAGCTGACATCAAGAGTTGGAGGCTTACTCTTAAAAACTGAGAATAAACTGAGGGTTGACGGGGGGGTGGGAGGGAGGGGAAAGTGGGTGATGGGCATTGGGGAGGGCCCCTGTTGGGATGAGCACTGGGTGTTGTATGGAAACCTATTTGACAATAAATTTCATATTTAAAAAAAAGTAAATAAAAAAAAGAGTTGGAGGCTTAACCAACTATGCCATCCAGCCTCTCCAAGCAACTGCTTTTAAAAAGAAGGCTTTCTCTTTACAACTCAGAGTATGGGACTGCCTGGGTGGCCCAGTTGGTTAAGCGACCAACTCTTGATGTCGGCTCAGATCATGATCTCATGGTTCGTGAGATCTAGCTCCATGTTGGGCTCCGTACTGACAGTGTAGAGCCTCCTTGGGATTCTCTCTCTCCATCTCTGTCTGTTCCCCTACCCCGACTTGCTCTAACGCACGCACTCTCTCCCTCACTCTCTCAAAACAAATAAATTTTAAAAAATTTTAAAAATAAAACTCAGGGTATGAGGAAGATCTAGAAGATTTGAGTTATGGTTGATAGCTGTTCATTCTATATTGGTCAAAAGCTGCTGAAATTTCAAATTTCATTCTTTTGTGTTTTTGTTCCTGGTTAAACTTTCCTAAAACCATAGTAATTACATGCCTACTTATAATGATTTACTGATTTACTTTAAAGCGTATTTAAATATTGCAGCAACATGCATTTTATTTAGCACAATCTGTTTTTAAAGTTCTAACTGTGGGAAGCTATATATGCTCATAATTACAGTTTATTTGAATGTGTAATATTTTTGGAAAGTGAAGTACCATACTTTGGGGGGGTGGAATGAAAATAATTTATGTATTTTTAAATGAACTAAAGATTTTTTTTAATGTTCAGTATCTAGGGTAATTTTTAAATTCGTTGGTTCTATTTTATATTTTAAGCCTTGAATAAAAATATCTTTATACAATGAAATCTCACTAATGTTTTCAAAATCCATATCATGTGACCACCTCTAACTACTTTGGTAATTGTGGTGATTAAAATATCATTGAGAGATTTTTTTTCTTATACTGAACTCCATACAAAACCACTTTTGCAAGTAAGTGGATGTGTCTTTCAAAAAACTAGCTGAAAATTATTTACATTTATCAGTAACTAATTATAATCATGGTATTAGAAAAGTATGGCTAAAGCCACTTTGATAACTCATCCAGTCTGTTAGTTTCATATGGGAGTATGACCAACCCTATAAACATTCAGGATATATTTCAGAATGTTCCCCAATAACTCATTCCACACTTTTACAGTCCTTTTCAAGATTTAGTACCTAGCACTGTGTTTACTTTGGAGACAGACGCAAAAAATAACCTGTCTGGGAACAGCTTGTCTACCCTGAGGAAATGAGATATACATACCTAAAATTATAGGGCAATATGGTTTATGACTGTAAAGATATTATGAGTTGGATTATTCCAGAAACACCTTTTGGAAAGTAATAATTTGATTTGAGCCTTGGGGGACATGTAAGATTTACATTAGTAGAGAAGAAAAGGGAACAGTTTCCTCACATAGGGAAGGAAAAAACAAAAAACAGAAAACAAAAAACAAATGGTAGATGTGGGAAAAATTGTAGGTCTACCCTAACTGGAGTTTAAAAAGAATAGGTGAGATTGAACAGGTAAGACAAGGTACTTTCCCAGAGGACCCCCAAGGCCTCAGTGTGGGATGGTTGACAATTGGTCTAATAAACTAGAAGACTGAGGATTTTTAACAAGTGAGTAAAACATTCAGGCATTACTTTATTAAGATTTATCTGGCTGAGGTGGATAGACCAAGTTGTAAGTTGGAAGGTTTTAGAAGGACGGACATTGATTAAAGATGGCTTTACACGTGTATCAAAAGGTTTAAAAAATACATATGTCCTGGGGCAACTGGGTGGCTCAGCTGGTTAAGAGTCCAACTTCGGCTCAGGTCATGATCTCACTGATCGTGAGTTCAAGCCCCTTGTCGGGCTCTGTGCTGACAGCTCAGAGCCTGGAACGTGTTTGAGATGTTGTGTTTTCCTCTCTCTCTGCCCCTCTCCTGCTCAAACTCTGTGTCTGTCTCAAAAATAAAGAAACTTTAAAAGTTGTTTTAAAAATACATATGCCCTGTGACACAGCAGTTCCACTTTTAGGAATTTATCCTAAAGAAGTAATCATAGATGCAGATAAGTCAGCTACCAGGATATTTAATGCAGTGTATTTCAATAACAATAAATTGGAAACTTACATTGGTGACCAAATGTTATTATAATACCAACATATAGTGGCCTGTTATGGGACCATTAAAATTGATACGTTATAAGACTATTTAATGTCATAAAAACACGACATACTGTTGATAGGAAAAGAAAGTTACAAAATTTGTGTATAGTATGATCCTGTGCATGTAAAAGGAAAAAAAGGTGTGTGTGTGACAGAAAGAGAGAAAGCATCTCTGTGTGTAACTGATAAGTTGAGCAAATATGACACATTTTGATTGGGTGAAAAATGCAATTTTTATCTTCCAATGTCCTTTTAAGTGTGTGTTCATTGGTGTTCCTGCCCTAAGGTGAAGTGTGGGAGAGCCCCATCACTTTCAGGAAACAAAAATTTCTTCAGCCAGTTACAGTTCTACAAAAACCACAACTCAGTCTCAATAGTCAAAGTTCCAATCCTGGCTTTGTGCTAATTTTTCTTCTCCCCCTCCCCCACCCCCCCGCCCACTTCTCTGACTACTTCAATCTGAAATCTTGCAAAGGGAAAAGTTGGAGAGGGAGTGAGATCCCTCAGCAATACTCTTTAGACTTTGGATGGCTAATCAGGAAATTTGCATTCGAGAACCACCTCTGTGTATCAAACTAGTAAATTAACCACACCAATTTTTCATCACCTCATGTGAAAAATGGAACTAATAACACTTGGCCTACCTACATCTTAGATTTATTAGGCACATCAAATTATATCGCAGAAGCAGAATTACTTTGCAGAGTTGAAAAGTGTTTTAGCAGTGCATTAGGAGATACAACCCACTAGACGAGGGATCCAGAAGCCAAATGCCGACAGGAGGCCAGGAAGGTAACATAAATGGCTATATCATTGAAGATGTGAGGTCGTAAATAGCAACTGTAACAACGGGCATCTGACCTTAACGTTGAGGATGTGGTACACAGTGGTAGGGAAGATGGTACGAAGGATGGAGAGCTCGTGCCCAGTGGGAGGGAACAGCTGCCCCTCAGATCGAAGCAGCTCGTGCCATGGAGACATGCAGGCCGTATTGAGATGCTCTGATATTTCAAGGGAAGTCCCAATTTCTGATTTTTTGTGAAATCTAATTTTCCAATATTGACAACTGATTTAAGTACCAAACGCAACATAGACCAACAATGTGTGATTTGAATTTACAGTGAACAAAGGCTAGATTCAGGCCCCACGACATCACTTCATAATCCTGTGCTAGACTACAAACAACTTGAGGGCAGAGATCTTGAATTTATCTCTGTGGTCCTGATATTTTATATAATGTCTGACATAGCTGGTGCTTAATATACGCTGGCAAAATGATAGATGTGCACTGCTAAATTGAAAGACTGTTTCTACACATGAAGTCATCCAACAACTCAAGACTGCCTCGTCATAAGGGTTTTTTTTTAATATATATACAAATTTAATCGTAACAATCCTCCCTTTTATTTTCCCAACCAGTCAAAGTAGAGTAGGGGAAACAAGTAGAAGACAGCTAAAGGAATACATGCAACATAAAAGGTGAATGTGAGCAAAGAGTTACATTAAATAAATAAATTGTAAGAGGTTTTGTTATTTCTGGTGCTTTGTTTAATCTCCTATAAGGAGATTGGGTTTATCTGATGGAAGTGGGTGGATTTAGTGAACTAAAGAGGTAGGTGAGAAGAACAGCACCTAACTTAGGGGATGTGGGTGTCTGTTGTGGGGACCGCAAGTAGTCAGAGAAGACTTCCTAAGGATGTGTTGCCATTTAATTCAACAAGTGATTTAATTGAACAAATATCTATTGAATATTTACTATGGAATATATCAGTGAGCAAAACAAAGACTCTAATCCTCATGGAACTTCTATTTTGCTGGTGGGGACAGACCGACAATAGACATAATGTATTAGAGAATTATATAGTACCAGGGAGCCTGAGTGGCTCAGTCGGTTAAGCATCTGACTTCGGCTCAGGTCGTGATCTCACGGTTTGTGGGTTCGAGCCCCACATCAGGCTGTGTGCTGACAGTTTAGAGCCTGGAGCCTGCTTTGGATTCTGTGTCTGTCTCCCTTTCTCTCTGCCCCTCCCCTGCTCATGCTCTGTCTCTCTCTGCCTCTCAAAAATAAATAACTGTGGAAAAAAGTATTTTAAGAAAAAAAGAAAATTATGTAGTATGTTAGATGGTATGATGGTCAATTTTATGTGCTGGTTGGCTAGGCTATAGCCCCTAGTTATTCAAACACTGATCTAGGTGTTGCTGTGAAGGTTATCCTGGATAATCTGGGTAGACCTGATTCAATCAGTTGAATGACCTTAAGCATAGAACTGAGGTTTCTCCACAGAATGAGAAATTCTGTCTACAGACTTCAACTTCAACTCACATTGGCAAGTTCTAGCCTGCCCTTCCTGACAGCCTGCCCTGTGGATTTTGGACTTGCCCGACTAGCCCCCATAGCTGCGTAAGCCAATTCCTTATACTATATTTAAAAAAAAGTCATTTGTGTTTGTATCAAACTACTGCCACGAAACAAACCACCCTCCAAATTTAATGACTTCATCACCATTTGCCCAAGATTCGGTGCACTGGCAATTTGGATTTAGCTAGGGTAGTTCATCTCCCCTCCATGCCATGTCAGCTGGAATCACTCATGTGTTTGCAATCGTTTGGCAAGCCAGCTGGGCTGGCTACCACCAACCAAATGGCCTCATTCACAGACAGGTCTAACAGCTGAGTGAGGTGGCGGGGCCTCTGGGACAGCTGTCTTACCAGCAGACTAGCCCAAGCTTCTTTAGGTGATGGCTGGGTTCAAAAAAGCAGCAAGCAAGCCAGTGCAAATACTCCATGTTCAAGCACTCATCAAGCCTCTGCTTCTGCCATTGGCCAAAGCAGGCCATATGGCCAAGCCCAAAATCAATGTGGGAGAACACATTACAGGGGCCTGGGTTTAGAGATGCATGACTCATTGGGTTTGCCATTACTTCAACAACCCACCATAGGGGCGCCTGGGTGGCTCAGTCAGTTGAATGTCTGACTCTTGTTTTCAGCTCAGGTCATGATCTCACGGTTTGTGCTTGAGATTCTCTTTCTCCCTCTCTCTCTCTGCCCCTCCCCCACTCACTCTGTCTCTCTGAAAATAAATAAACTTAAAAAGATAATAATAATTGGCTAGGATTTGAGCCAAATCTGACTTCAGGGACTGTGCTCTTAACCACTAAGCTCTACACGAGGGAAAGCCGTGGGAGAGAGACCAGAGGGGTGAGTTGGGGCAGATGGTGATGGGCCCTGAACACCGTCAGGGTCGTTTCCTCCAGGTCCATGCAAACTGCAACAGCAGGTATAGGAAGCAGCAGGTAGAGGATTTGTGGGCTGGGATTCCTGAAAAAAGAGAGAAAAGCTTTAACCAAGAAATAGAGCCAGAGTCATAGCCTGGGAGAAAATGAACCCTGGACCAAACCACAGAAGGCAGGTGGTGGCATAAATAGATGTCAGCATCTAGAAGTAGATACTGAAGAAGGTCAAGAGAAAGGAGTGAAAACAGTGTTCTAGACGTTGCTGCAGACAAACCAGAAGTTAATTTTGCATCTTTAGGGTGAGGTACCCCTAAAAACTGGCATCTGCTTTTGTAACAATTTGTCTGGAGTCATGCTCATCATAGCAGAAATAAATTCAGTTTTACTCCGTTTTCGTGAGGGTGCGGGTGTATGTAAAAGCCGGGAATAGTGGATGTGCCGAAATAACAGTGAGCAGCTTTGAGCAGCCTCTGAGTGTATTTATAGATATCAAGCACACGAAACACGCCCACATCATACACCCTCTCCCCAGGAATCCAGGATGTATGCAGAATAATACAAGGTGTACATTTGGCAGTCTGTACCACACAGGGGTGTGCTGGGTGTAATAATTTTAAAAATCCTTTATCATACCTGACCAGTATTTTATCAAAGCTATATGATGAATGATTAAAAGGCTTGTAGACAGAATCATTTTGAATGCACAATTTTTCTTTTTTCCAACATTGGTGCGACATAATCTGTCTGAATCTCTTTTTTTTTAATTTTTATTTTTTTATTTTTTAAATTGACATCCAAGTTAGTTAGCATATAATGCAACAATGATTTCAGGAGTAGACTCCTTAATGCCCCTTACCCATTTAGCCCATACTCCCTCCCATAATCCCTCCAGTAACCCTCTGTTTGTTCTCCATATTTCTGAGTCTCTTATGTTTTTGTCCCCTTCCCTGTCTTTATATTATTTTTCTTCCCTTCCCCCATGTTCATCTGTTTTGTATCTCAAAGTCCTCATATGAGTGAAGTCATATGATTTTTGTCTTTCTCTAACTGACTAATGTCGCTTAGCATAATACCCTCCAGTTCCATCCACATAGTTGCAAATGGCAAGATTTCATTCTTTTTGATTGCCAAGTAATACTCCATTATCTTCTTTATCCATTCACCCATCTTCTTTATCCATTCACCCATCGATGGACATTTGGGCTCTTTCCATACTTTGCCTATTGTTGATAGTGCTGCTATAAACATAGGGGTGCATATGTCCCTTCAAAACAGCACACCTGTATCCCATGGATAAATGCCTAGTAGTGCAATTGCTGGGTCATAGGGTAGTTCTATTTTTAGTTTTTTGAGGAACCTCCATACTGTTTTCCAGAGTGCCTACACCAGTTTGCATTCCCACCAGCAATGCAAAAGAGATCCTCTCTCTCCACATCCTCGCCAACATCTGTTGTTGCCTGAGTTGTTAATGTGAGCCATTCTGACAGGCGTGAGGTGGTATCTCATTGTGGTTTTGATTTGTATTTCCCTGATGATGAGTGATGTTGAGCATTTTTTCATGTGTCCATTGGCCATCTGGATGTCTTCTTTGGAGAAGTGTCTATTCATGTCTTTTGCCCATTTCTTCACTGGATTATTTGTGTTTTGGGTGTTGAGTTTGATAGGTTCTTCATAGATTTTGGATACTAACCCTTTATCTGATATGTCATTTGCAAATATCTTTTCCCATTCTGTCGGTTGGTTGCCTTTTAGTTTTGCTGATTGTTTCCTTTGCTGTGCAGAAGCTTTTTATTTTGATGAGGTCCCAGTAGTTCATTTTTGCTTTTGTTTCCCTTGCCTCTGGAGATGGGTTGAGTAAGAAGTTGCTGTGGCCAAGATCAAAGAGGTTTTTGCCTGCTTTCTCCTCGAGGATTTTGATGGCTTCCTGTCTTTCATTGATCTTTCATCCATTTTGAGTTTATTTTTGTGTATGGTGGAAGAAAGTGGTCCAGGTTCATTCTTCTGCATGTCGCTGCCCAGTTTTCCCAGCACCACTTGCTGAAGAGACTGTCTTTATTCCATTGGATAGTCTTTCCCGCTTTGTCGAAGATTAGTTGGCCATATGTTTGTGTGTCCATTTCTGGGTTCTCTATTCTGTTCCATTGATCTGAGTGTCCATTCTTGTGACAGTACCATACTGTCTTGATGATTACAGCTTTGTAGTATAGCTTGAAGTCTGGGATTGTGATGCCTCCAGCTTTGGTTTTCTTTTTCAAGATCGCTTTGGCTATTTGGGGTCTTTTCTGGTTCCATACAAGTTTTAGGATTATTTGTTGTAGCTCTGTGAAGAATGCTGGTGTTAACTTTGATAGGGTGTTGCATTGAATATGTAGATTGCTTTGGGTAGTATCGACATGTTAACAATATTTGTTCTTCCTATCCAGGAGCATGGAATATTTTTCCATTTTTTTTGTGTCTTCTTCAATTTCTTTCATAAGCTTTCTATAGTTTTCAGTGTATAGATTTTTCACCTCTTTGGTTAGATTTATTCCTAGGTATTTTATGGGTTTTGGTGCAACTGTAAATGGGATCGATTCCTTGATTTCTCTTTCTGTCGCTTCATTGTTGTGTGTAGAAATGCAACTGATTTCTGTGCACTGATTTTATATCCTGCAACTTTGCTGAATTCATGAAACAATTCTAGCAGTTTTTTGGTGGAATCTTTTAGGTTTTCCATATAGAGTATCATGTCATCTGCGAAGAGTGAAAGTTTGACCTCCTCCTGGCTATTTTGGATGCCTTTTATTTCTTTGTATTGTCTGATTGCTGAGGCTAAGACTTACAATACTTTGTTAAATAACAGTGTTGAGGGTGGACATCCCTCACTTTTTCCTGACCTTAGGGGGAAAGCTCTCAGTTTTTCCCCATTGAGGATGATATTGGCATTAGGTCTTTCATATATGGTTTTTATGATCTCAAGTTATACTCCTTCTATCCCTACTTTCTTGAGGGTTTTTTATCAAGAAAGGATGCTGCATTTTGTCAAATGCTTTCTCTGCATCTATTGAGAGGATCATGTGGTTCTTGTCCTTTCTTTTATTGATGTGATGAATCACGTTAGTTGTTTTGCGGATATTGAACCAGCCCTGCATCAGGTATAAATCCCACTTGGTCGGGGTGAATAATATTTTTAATGTATTATTGGAACCAGTTGGCTAATATTGTGTTGAGGATTTTCACATCCATGTTCATCAGGGAAATTGGTCTATAGTTCTCCTTTTTCGTGGGATCTTTGTCTGGTTTTGGATGTCTGAATCTCTTAACGTCAAGATATATCAGTTGTGACCTCAGGTGAATGGATTAATGATAAGATGGCAAAGGGTTGAAACTATTCCTTTTTACTCCATTCAGTTCTCTACCATCACTTTTAACAACAACAACAAAAATAGATTGCTTTTATGGTCAAGAAAACCTTACTTAAAAAAAAAAAAACTAATGGAATCTAGACAGAACTGTCTGGCTCTGTTAGTATGAAACACAAGCAGAGAATTATCAGGGAACAGGGGGTACAGGTACTTTTGTCAGAGGGGTACTCCCCCAGTGCTCCACGCCCCAAATATTGGGAATGGAGTCATTAAATGCTAGGATCAAATTCCAACCAATAATAGTCTCTAGGCATGAAATGTCAGGGCTCTGGTAGCCTTTTGATTTGTTATCTTTACAGGCAATGGAGGCACACATTGTTTATCAGAAAAGACATCAGTTTTTCACTCACCAGGAAAGAAAGAAAGAAAGAAAGAAAGAAAGAAAGAAAGAAAGAAAGAAAAAGAAAGAGGGCTGCCTTGGTGGCTCAGTCGGTTAAGCACCCGACTCTTGATTTCAGCTCAGGTCATGATCTTGGCAGTTCGTGAGTTTGAGCTCCACGTTGGGCTCTATGCATGCAGCACGGAACCTGCTTAGGATCCTCTCTGTCCCTCTCTCTCTGCCCGTCTCTCACTTGCAGTCTCTCTTTCTCAAAAATAAAGAAACATTAAAAAAGGAAAGAAAGAAAAAACAAAGAAATTACTGTGAGACCCAGGCTTAAAACAGACAGTACAAAAGATTGAGGGCATCTGCTCTCCTGCCACCAATTTAGTGAGGTGCAAAGAAGAGGAACGATTGGCAGAGACTCAGAAATGCTTAATATGAGAGAGAACACAGGCATAGGCTTGTCTGTTCTATACCAAGTGTGCCCGAAGTATGTTTTTATTTTTTTTAATTTTTTTTTTAATCTTTATTCATTTTTGAGAGGGAGACAGAGTGTGAGCGGGAGAGGAGCAGAGAGAGAGACACAGAATTCGAAGCAGGCTACAGGCCCTGAGCCGTCAGCACAGAGCCTGACGCGGGGCTCGAACCCACAAACCGTGAGATCATGACCTGAGCCGAAGTCGGACGCTCAACCGACTGAGCCACCCAGGCGCCCCAAGTATGTTTTTAATGATACAAACTTATTGAGCACCTACCCTGCTGCTGAGTGTGACGGGGGATGCACCAGCAAATAAAACACCACTTCTGATCTCAAGAAGGTGATAATTTAACCATCCATGCTGCTCTCTAGGACTTTGTAGCAACTCAAACACTCTCTCCCCTGTTTCTTGGAATTGGATCTGCTTATTTGCTTGATTTCTTCTTGGTCTCTCGCTACTTCCCGCCACTAGTTTCCCCACATATTTGATGGCTGGTGGACTTTATTTTTTATTTCAAGTCTCTCACATCTGATTTCCTGGGAGAAAAAAAGATTAACATGTTATTGGTTGGGATGTATTCAGTGACTCACTCCTCAGGGTTCCTAACTCACAAGAGCTCAGTGACAGGAGAAAACACCTCTTTTTCCAAGCTGTTAATTCCTTCTTTAGGTATAAACCATCTCTTTTAACATAATTTCATAATGAGTTCTCTTTGGACATAGTAACAGTAGCAAAAGTTATTAATCCAATCTTTCTGACCTTTAAATGATCAGTTAGGTCCTATACATCTGAGTTCTTTGTCTGGCTCTGTGACACCCAGCAATATCACACTACCAGGTTTCAGTTGTACCTGTTACTATCTGACTAACTGTCCAAAGGAGAAAGCAGAGGAAAGCTGAAGCCATCCGGCTTCTGGCTACCACAGGTCCCTAGAACAAATTTTTCCTGCTTGCTTGCTTGCTTGCTTCTCTTTTTGAATAATAGCATGGAGCTCATGGAATGTTCTGAAGAGAAACATTAAATAAGCTATTGCCTGGATTCATAGGAACAGGGAGAAATAAAACACGTAGAATTTCTGAAGGTCATTTATTGAAAAGAAGGGAAAAGGGATGAGGCTAGGGCACATTTCATTCTTTTTTTTTTTCCTCTGTCGTTTTCCCTTCAGTGTGAGAACACTCTATATATAATATCCTTCCAGCCTGCACATATATCTGTGGTGTCCCGGGTAAAGCTCTGTCTCCTCAAGCTCCAGTAGGCCTTCACTGAGAAGTAGCCAAGGACAGGGAAGGGATAGTAACCCAGGCCAAACAAAAGAAAAGCACACAAAACTATTATTCTTTTAAATTTAGACAGAGTTCAGGAATCTGTAGAAATTCAGAGGTGAAAGAGCCCATTTTTGGTTAAGAAGACAAGGAAGGGATAACAGAGTGGGCGGCTTTTGAGTTGAGTTTTGAAGGATGAGTAGGATTTCCATGGCAGAGTTGATGGATGGGGAAAGACAAACTACCTGCTTCCGTCGTAGTGTGAGATTGTAACTCCTCCTCCCTGAGATCCATAGCTTCCTCTATAGAATGAAGATGTGAGACTCTGGTAAGTTTCCTCCCAGTTCATCTCTTGTTCTAGCATGTGATTCAGTCTCCAAGTGAACTTTGGCTAATATTTGCTTGGATCTTCACCAAGATCTTTCCCACTCCTCTTCTCCTTTATGCTAATTTTTGTCTTTCTCCATTTCCCCCCATTTATCTTCTTTAAGTTAATAATGAGACAATCATAGCTTATATAAATAAGTGTACTTGTTGGCCAGTGCTATGATCATGTTGCATATAAACAACCCCACAGTTTAGTGGCCTTTGACATTAATTCTCCCACTAAGGTTTCTGGGGTAGCTGCTCTGGCCTGGACTTTTCTGGACCCTTCTGGTTCACCTTCCAATCTTAGTCAGCTCTAGTTTATTCTCATTATCACTTCCAGCTAAGGTTTTGTATTCTTACCTTTGGCTATACCACCTCCCAACACATTGTTTATGTGGAAAAAGACAGAGTTAATATTCATTAGCTAAATCAACAAAAAACCCACAAAATTTTCCAGAATCTTGTTTAATGTTGAAATGAATGTTCTAGAAATAGCTAAAATCAAACCATAAGGAACTGCTGTCTGGACCAAGCTGTATACACATGACACAACTACCATTGTTGTGTGGTGAATAAAAGTGATGATGAGGATTTAGTAATATCTCACTAAAAAAACCTAGTACTTTAAGAAGATGAGATACTTCTAGTAAGGCAAGATCACAACGTTTGTACTTCTTCTGAAGAAAGTGTTTGCTAAGTAAATTATTAATGAAAAAAATCCAAGAGGAACCATTAACAGTCTTCAGAAAGTCCTTTCAAGCATTCTTGAAATTCTATGGCAACATTTATTTGCATATGAATGATGAACAAATTAAAAATTATTTTTATCTGTTTGTTAAAACAGGTTCAAAAGAAGCTCTCCTTAGAAGTTTTGTGGAAATTAGCCCACATTGCAGAAGAGCTTTAAAATACAAACTTGTAGATCTCAAAAAGAACTCTATAAAGTCTTTCGGATAATTTTTCTGAATTAGAGTTTTTCCCACATTAAGCAATTTTGCCCACCTACTGATGACTTTTAACAAAGCATTTTAGGAGGGATAGCAAATAGAGGATTACGTTGGATATTTTAACCCAAATAAGTCAGCCCAGACAAACCCCATTACATCATGACACAACTATACCACACTGTACCACACTGAGACCTAACTGTACCAAAACAACCTGAGAAGAAAAATTATGGGAAACACAAAAAATATGAGTATTACGCTCCAGAATTGACTCTGCTTATATCTTTTTTTTTTTTTTGACTCTGCTTGTTTCTTAAAATAAGTCTTCTTCCATGGGACACAGGTAGAATGTCCCTGTTTATTCTCCAGGGAATGCGTTTCTCTAATAGTTCAGTGTAATTGTTGTGCAAGGAATGGTAAACATATGAAAATATGTGCATGTTTGCTATGCTATTTGCTTCCAAATGACATATGCTTGTGAGTATTATTTGTGATTCTAGTTTCTGGCAGTAATAGACTCATTATCTTAAAATGTTTAATCCCTGGGGTGGCTGTGTGGCTCAGTCAGTTAAGCCTCTGACTCTTGATTTTGGTTCAGGTCATAATCTTAAGGTCATGGGATTGAGCCCCACGTCAGGCTCTGCAGTGAGTGTGGAACCTGCTTGATATTCTCTCTCTCCCTCTCTCTCTGCCCCTCTCCCACTTGCACTCACATGCACAAGCTTTTTCTCTAAATAAATAAATAGATAAATAAATAAATAAATGGGTGGTTCAGTCGGTTAAGCATCTGACTTTAGCTCAGGTCATGATCTCACAGTCTGTGAGTTCAAGCCCCGTGTAGGGCTCTGTGCTGACAGCTCAGAGCCTGGACCCTGCTTCAGATTCTGTGTCTCCCTCTTTCTCTGCCCCTCCCCTGCTCATGCTCTGTCTCTCTCTGTCTCAAAAATAAATAAAAACATTAAAAAATTTTTAAACAAACAAACAAACAAATGTTTAAAAAAAATGTTTAATCCAGGGGTGCCTGGGTGGTTCAGTCAGTTAAGTGTTCGACTTTGGCTCATGTCATGATCTCACAGTTCATGAGTTCAAGCCTCCAGTGGGGTTCTGTGCTGACAGCTCAGATCCTGGAGCCTGCTTCAGATTCTGTGCCCCCCTCTCTTTCTGTCCCTCCCTTGCTCATACTCTGTCTCTATCTCTATCTCTCAAAAATAAATAAAAATTTTAAAAAAATTAATGTTTAATCCCTGTGCACTGTAGTAAATAGCATTTTTAAGTACTATATGTTCAATTTGATGATGGTTTATTGTTAGTGATCCTGTGTTTCTTTGTAAACCTAAAAATCAAATAAATTTTTCTTAATTTTCTCTCTCCTTTTCTTCCCAATTGTGTTCATGCATTCTCTCTCTCTCTCTCTCACTACCACATCTTCCACTGTTTATTTTCCCAACCACCTTAGACCCAGTCAAATACTTTAACCTTTTGGAATTGACATTTGGCAAGAGTTAGTTTTATCTGTTTCATTTCTGAAATGCAGTACCAAAGATTTCAACTGAACTCAGCCTTTTATCACACTAATCAAGGCACAGACTAAGCCTTCCAAATTCACAGCTTGCTCATGAACTCGACAAGTATGGGATGGGGGAGGAAACTAGAACACTCCGTACTGCATGATCCTCCCCATCGCTCTGTCACCTCTTTTACCAAGAAAATTTTCTGAAACTCCAAGCTAAATGACCAGTTCTTTTTAACCCTCTTTCCTTCACAGTAGTTTTCAGTATTTATACCTGCTTCTCAAGTTTTTTACCTATACACCTAATTTTTCCCGAGTTTTACCTTCTGTGTCTTGTTATAAAAATCAGTGTCTCTGCAAAAATATACAATTATAATTTTTTAAAGTTTATTTATCTATTTTGAGAGAGAGAGAGAGAGAGGACAAGTGGGGGAGGACCAGAGAGAGAGGAAGTGAGAGAGAATCCCAAGCAGGCTCTGCACTGACAGCAGAGAGCCCGACATGGGGCTTGAACTCACAAACCGAGAGATCATGACCTGAGCCAAAACCAAGAGCTGGATGCTTAACCGATTGAGCCACCCAGGCACCCCAATTATAATATTGAATTCTTTTCCATTGACATACCCTGGAGATTCTCATTCACCCCTGAGTGAGGAGTGGAGGGCCTGGGGTTGACTCTGTACTCTGTTTGAGAATCACTGCTCCCACTGTACTGCTCCTGGGAGCTTGGTTAGTAAATCTGCCAAAACTGAAAAAGAAATTCTAAAGGATAAGCCGTTATTGTTGTAGATATTCCAAATTGCATTAAACTAAGAGTTAGGGCTGTAAACTATAAATGAATTGGTCCCTCGGGGAAATATGCAGGTTTCTATGAGGCTCTACAGTTGGTCCTAGAACCTTGCACTGACTTTAGAGATTTTGCAACTAATAAAGACTAGCAGCCCATGATAATCTTTGTTTTGCTAAATAGAATTTAGAGAGCTGTTTGACTAATCTAAGTGAGTTTTCTATTTTCAATCCCTTTTCCAAAATATGTGGTTCTGCATTTCCGTTTTTAAATGAAATTGGCTTATGCACATTCCTTACAAAAATGAGATCCAGAAGTTAGTGATTAACGAATAGATAAGGCTGAACAACATTGGAACAATGTGGTAAGCTTGTCCTCTGTTAGGATTTCTCTGACCTTGGGAACTTGGGTTTCTAAAGCTGAAGGTTTTTTGGTTTTTATTTGTTTACTTTCCTTGGCAAAGCAACAAGGTAGAATTTGTCTATGAATGTGAAACACCAAAAATATTAAAGGTTACACATGCTTTCATTTTTTCCCTTTAGTTATCAATATGGAATAAGTGCACCCATAGCATTTTTTTTCCTTTTCCCAAAAATAGTTTATCAATATTATCTCATTAACCAACCCTTACTGCCCCCCTGTGGCATAAGGCAATGTTCTCTTCCCTCTCTGTCTCTATTTAAAAAAAAAAAAAATTTAATGTTTATTTATTTTTGAGAGAGAGAGAGACAGAGACAGAGTGTGAGTGGGGGAGGGGCAGAGAAAGAAGGAGACACAGAAGCTAAAGCAGGCTCCAGGCTCTGAGCTGTCAACACAGAGCTGAACACGGGGCTCCAACTCATCAACCATGAGATCATGACCTGAGCTGAAGTCGGTCACTTAACCAACTGAGCCACCCAGGCGCCCCGGCTCTCTGTTTATTGGGCTCACAAAATCTTCTAGAAATAAAGACATTTGTCCAAACCAAACAGGGTAACACTGCTAGAACTGGAATAGAATTTTAGACAGCAGTGTCTAAAATTTCTCAATCAAATTGCAGCAGAATATGTAATTTGACTCAATGTATATACAGTGTTAAGGAGGCTTATTTAAGACAACATTTTATTTAGAGGATGCCTTTTGGCAGTTTCATTACATGAAAAAACTAAACCTTAAATAACTATATGTGAAAAATTTTAAGAAATATAAAGCCCATTCTGTTCTATTGCTCTATGTGTCTATTTTTGTGCTAGTACCATACTGTTTTTGATCACTATAGCTTTGCAATATAGCTTGAAGTCTGGAAGTGTGATGCCTCCACCTTTGCTTTTATTTTTCAGGGTTGCTTTGGCTCTTTGGGGTCTTTTGCGGGAGTTCTATACAAATTTTAGGATTGTTTGTTCTAGCTCTGTGAAAAATGCTACTGGTATTTTGGTAAGGCACAAAAATAGACACGTGGATCCGTAAATAAAACAGAATAGGGGCGCCTGGGTGGCTCAGTTGGATGAGCGTCCGACTTCAGCTCAGGTCATGATCTCACGGTTCATGGGTTTGAGCCCCTCATCGGGCTCTGTGCTGGCAGCTCAGAGCCTGGATCCTGCTTCCAATTCTGTGTATCACGCTCACTCGCGCACACTCTCTCTCTCTCTCCCCCCCTCGTAATCTGTTTCTCCCTCTCTCTCTCTCAAAAATAAACATTTAAGGGGCGCCTGGGTGGCTCAGTCGGTTAAGCGTCCGACTTCGCCTCAGGTCACGATCTCGCGGTCCGTGAGTTCGAGCCCCGCGTCGGGCTCTGGGTTGATGGCTCAGAGCCTGGAGCCTGCTTCCGATTCTGTGTCTCCCTCTCTCTCTGCCCCTCCCCCGTTCATGCTCTGTCTCTCTCTGTCTCAAAAATAAATAAACGTTTAAAAAAAATTAAAAAAAAATAAACATTTAATAAATAAATAAATAAATAGAACAGAATAGAAAACCAGAAATGAACCCACAACTGTATGGTCAATTAATCTTCACCAAAGCAGGAAAGAATATCCAATGGCAGAAACAACAGTCTCTTCAACAAAGGCGTTGGAAAAACTGGACCGCAGCATGCAAAAGAATGAAACTAGACCACTTTCTTACACCATACACTAAAACAAGTTCAAAATGGATTAAAGACCTAAATGTGAGACCTGAAACCATAAAAATCCTAGGAGAGAACACAGGCAGTAACTTTTTTTACTCTGACCATAGCAACTTCTTTCTAGATATGTCTCCCAGGGCAAGAGAAACAAAAGCAAAACTAAATGATTGAGAATTCATCAAAATAAAAAGCTTCTTCACAGCAAAGGAAACAACAAAACAAAAAGGCAACCTATGGAATGAGAAAAGATATTTGCAAATGACATATATGGTAAAGGGTTAGTATCCAATACTAGAACTTATAAACTCAACACCCGAAACACAAATAATCCAATTTAAAAAATGGGCACAGGACATGAACAGACATTTCCCCAGAGAAGACATCCAGATGGCCAACAGACACATGAAAAGATGCTCAGTATCACTGATCATCAGGGAAATGCAAATCAAAACTACAATGAGATACAACTTCACACCTGTCAGAATGACGAAAATCAGCAACACAAGAAACAACAGGTGTTGAAAAGGATGTGGAGAAATGGAAACTCTCTCACACTGTTGCAAACTGGCGCAGCCACTCTGGAAAACAGTATGGAAATTCCTCAAAAAGTTAAAAATAGAACTGCCCTACAATTCAGCAATTGCACTACTGTGTGTTTACCCCCAAAATACAAAAATGCACCCGGATGTTTACAGCAGCATTATCTACAATATCCAAATTATGGAAACAGCCCAAGTATCCACTGACCTATGAATGGATAAAGAAGATGTGGTATATACACAATGGAATCGCCACACAAAAGGATGAAATCTTGCCATTTGCAATGACGTGGATGGAACTAGACAGTATTATGCTAAGCAAAATAAGTCAGTCCGAGAAAGACAAATACTGTATTATTTCACTCACATGTGGAACTTAAGGAAGAAAGCAAATGAACGAAGGGGGAAAGAGAGAGAGGCAAACAAAGAAACAGGCTCCTAACTATAGAGAACAAACTGATGGTTACCAGAGGGGAGATAGGTGGGGGGATGGGTGAAATAGGTGACGGGGATTAAGAAGTGCACTTGTGATGAGCGCCAGGTGTCATATTGAGTCACTACATGGTACACCTGAAACTAATATAACACTGTGTTACCTATACTAGGATTAGAATAAAGACTTAAAAAAAAAGAAATATAAAGACCACATTGGTTGCTCTCAATATTATGGAGATCTTGCCTAATAGCTGCTTGTGTTCAGAAATGCTTCAGGTCATGGAAGGGAAGACTAAATCTATTTCTAAATCCAGTCCACTCTTTTGGAACATAATACCCTCTTGAAATACATTTGATAGTTCAATTACCAATTCTGTTTCTTTGCCAGAAATATGCTTCTGGCAATAGTGTGCAATAGACTTGGCCTTGCCCTGATGCTATATTTTGGCCTGTGACTCCGAATGTTTCCTTCATGGAAGTCGATAGTGCTTTACAATGATGCTTTTCCTAGCCTTGTGATGCATCATTTTTGTATATTTCACAGGAATGCAAATATATTTTGTAAATTCAAGAGATTTAAGTTTCTGAATAATGAATGCCACTTTTGAGTATAAATGTAATATTTTGGTGGTAGAATGTTTTAAAAAGATACATAGATACAATGTGAACTCTTTGAAGCCACATTATTGGGTAGGCAGTCATCTGACCTTATACTAACCACCTTATTTCTAGTGTACTAAATACCTCTCAACATCTCCTGTAGTCACTGAGCTTTTTTTTTACATTTTTCTTTAGGACTGAGGGTATTTTAGGGGAGAAGTTTTCCTTGACATGATCACTGTTCCCATATCTGCTAACATATGCATTGCTGTGCTGAAAGGAGCTGCATTTAGAGTCCTTTTTTTTTTTTTAATTCTTTTTTGATAGCATCAATTTAAAAAAAAATTTTTTTTAACGTTTTGTTTATTTCTGAGACAGGGAGAGACAGAGCATGAACAGGGGAGGGTCAGAGAGAGAGGGAGACACAGAATCTGAAACAGGCTCCAGGCTCTGAGCTGTCAGCACAGAGCCCGACGCGGGGCTCGAACTCACGGACCGCGAGGTCGTGACCTGAGTCGAAGTCGACCGCTTAACCAACTGAGGCACCCAGGCACCCCTTGATAGCATCAATTTTTAAAACTAGCTTGCTGTTTTTAGAACATGATATATGCTCACTATGAACAAAATTCGTTTTTTCTTTTTTTTTCAAAATTTTCTTTAAATTATAGTCAGTTAACATGTAGTGTAATATTGTTTTCAGGAGTAGAATTTAGTGATTCATCACTTACATTTAACACCCAGTGCTCAACGCAACAAGTGCCCTCCTTAGTACCCATCACCCATTTAGCCCATCCCCCCCCCCACACCACCCCTCCAGCAACTTGAACAAAATTCTAACACGACAGAAGAGTACAAATAAGAAAATAAATACACACCTAAAAGCGCATCACCAGAGAAAACATCTGACAGTGTGGTGAGCATCCTTTAGGCATATCTACCCATTTGTAGACTAGTGCAATTTTACATAAGGGAAATCACTCACTGTATACACTATTCTGAAACATGCTTCTTTTCATGTTAATCATTTGTCCCTGAGATCCTTCCATACCCATCAATAAAGAACTACTTTCTTGTTTTACAGGCTGCAGTGTTTTCTTTTTTTTTTTTTTAACTAAAAAAAAAAAAAAAGATAATTATCGAACAATTACCCACCACTGGATTTGACTTAGGCAGGCCCTATAGAGGGTGTCTCCACCTTCCTGATTTATTTTCAGCCCTTAAGGGCATCATTGTAGATGAAAATCAGGGTGACATAATCCTGGAAGTTTACCACCTGGTCCTTGTTCCAGTCCAGGTCGTCCATGAGCTTTGCAATTTGAGTATCCTGCACCTTTGGGCCAATGGTGAACTCTTTCTGGATCAGCAACTTCAACTCCTTCTTGCTCAGGGTGTTCTTGTCACCTTCCCTGCCCAAGTACTTGTGGAAGATGGCCACAAAGAGGCCAATAGCCTGATCCAGGGGGTACGCCATGGTTGGACACTAGGTTTAGCGAGCACAGCCTGGAGAGCATGGAGGGACCAGCGGGCGGTGGCCAGCCTACCTCTTAGCCTACAGGCTTCAGTGTATTCTACTGAATTCATGTGTCACCTTGAAACAACTTATCTAGGCTATTTCTAAATTTCTACCATTATAAACAAAGCCACGATGAGTATCCTGTGAGAGTATATCTATTCTCACTTATTCCTTTATTTCTTTTGGATAAATTCGTGCATGTGTGATTTTGGGTCATTTTTATGAATATTGCCAAACTATCCTCTAGAAATATTGTACCAATTTACATTCTCACCAGTAGGACATGAAAGTATACATTTCCTGAGACTATATCCAACTCTGAATGTTATTAACCTTTTCAATATTTGTTGAGGACCAAACAATAATATTTCATTAATAGTTTACTTAGCTAGTATTTGATTCCTAATAAAATTAAGCATCTCCTATGCTTATTGGTTATTTGGATTACTTCTTTTTATAAATTTCCTGTTCATATTCTTTTGTCATCTTTCTTTTGTTTTTTCCCCCATAAAGGTATGTATGTATGTATGTGTGTGTGTACATATGTGTGTGTGTATTAGCACTTTGTTATATATCATTTTCCAAAACATTTTTCTGATTTGTCATCTGTCTCTCTCCCTTCCAGATAGTGTGAATTATGAGTTCGTTTTCTATTTGGTTGTCTGCAATGCAAAAGTTTAAAAGGTCAAAGTTAACAATCTTATCCTTTTTGGTTTCTGAGTTTTTGTGACATGGTTTTAAAAAGTTCGCCATATCTCAGGGCACCTGGGTGGCTCAGTCAACTAAGCATGTGACTCTTGGTTTTGGCTCAGGTCATGATCTCACAGCTGCTTGTGTTCAAGCCCCACATCAGGTTCTGTGCTGTCAGTGGGGAGCCTGCTTGGGATTCTCTCTCTCCCTCTCTTACTGCCCCTCCCCGACTCATGTTGTCTCTGTCTCTCTCAAAATAAATAAATAAACTTAAACAACAATTTTTTAAGGGGTACCTGGGTGGCTCAGTTGGTTAAACATCAGACTTCGGCTCAGGTCATGATGCAGTGGGTGGGTTCAAGCCTCTCATCAGGCTCTGTGCTGACAGCTCAGAGCCTGGACCCCGCTTTGGATTCTATGTCTCCCTCTCTGCCCCTCCCCCCACTCATGCTTTGTCTCTCAAAAATAAATAAACATTAAACAATTTTTTAAAAGTCTCCCATATCTCAAAGGGAAAAATATTTACTCATTTTTTTCCCTCTAGTACTTTTGTTCCATCTATCACACTTACATCTGTGATATATCTAGGAGGTATTTACGCAAAAGGAGTTAAAGTCTGGATCTCTATGTTTTTTGTTTTTGTTTTTTGCTGGATGACTAATCTATTGTCCCAAACCCTTACTGAATGACCTTTCTTTTTTTTTGTTTTTTTTTTTATTAAAAAAATTTTTTTAAGTTTATTTACTTTTGAAACAGAGAGACAGAGCATGAATGGGGGAGGGGCAGAGAGCGAGGGAGACACAGAATCGGAAGCAGGCTCCAGGCTCTGAGCCATCAGCCCAGAGCCCGACGTGGGGCTCGAACTCACAGACCGCGAGATTGTGACCTGAACTGAAGTCAGACCTTCAACCGACTGAGCCACCCAGGCGCCCCTGAATGACCTTTCTTTACCACTTATTCAAAATGCTACCTTGGGGTGCCTAGGTGACTCAGTCTGTTAAGTGCCTGGCTTCAGCTTAGGTCATGATCTCACAGTTAGTGAGTTCGAGCCCCCATCCAGCTCTGTGCTGATAGCCCATAGCCTGCTTCAGATCCTCTGTCTTCCTCTCTCTGCCCCTTCCCTGTTTGTGCTCGCTTTCTCTCTTTCTCTCTCTGTCTTGAAAATTAAAATAAATAAATAAATAAATATCTAAAAACAAAACAAAAAACCCCACAAAATGCTACCTTTATCTATAAATTAATATGTATGAATATATGCAGTATAGTGATTAACACTGTATTTGGAGTCAAACAGATCTCAATAAAGTTTGATCATTTTCTTCATATAGCACTTATTATTAATGTTTTCTTATGTAATTTAAATTTTTGTGGCTATTGAAATCAACATGTTGTCTGCCAACATATTTTATGATTAGGGATTTTTTTTGTATATAAGCCAACTATTAATTTTATGTATATATAGATTAAAATAACCTGCAAAAATGACAATTTTGCTGCTTCTATTCCAGCTCTTATTGAACTCCTTGTTTTAATATATTAGTGGCCCCTTTATTTTACCCCAGACATTAATGAGTTAAGGAAATATTCATCTAATTCTACTTTACTGAATGTTTTCATTGAAAATGGATATTAAGCTTTATTAAATGCATTTTTGGCATCAATCAAGATGAACATCAGTTTCTCTCCTTTGACCTATAAATATGGTGAATTATATTAATACTTTTATTTAATGCTATAAACTACATTTGCATTTCTGGAATAAATCCCACTTGGTCATGGATTATCAGTCTTTTAATATACTTCTACATTCTGTTCAAGACATGCAAGATTATTTTTGCATTTATAATTTGACTCTAAATAATGTATCCTAACAGTCCCACCATTTTTTTTTGTTCTACTTCAAGTACCAACTTTGAAGTCAATTAATTTAAAATATTATGCTTTATAAAATGGAACTACTAAACAAAATCAGAAATGAGAGAGGAGAAATAACAACCAACACCACAAAAATACAAAGATTATAAGAGAATAATATGAAAAATTATATGCAAAAATATTGTACAACTTAGAAGAAATGGATAAATTCCTAGAAATATATAATCTTCCAAAACAGAATCAGAAAGAAATAGAAAATTTGAACAGATTGATTATCAGCAATGAAATTGAATCAGTAATGAAAACACTCCCAGAAAACAAAAGCCCAGGACTACATGGCTCCACAAATGAATTCTACCAAACATTTAAAGAAGAGTTAATACCTATCCTTCTCAAACTATTCCAAAAAATAGAGGAGGAAGGAAAACTTTCAAATTCACTGTATGAGGCCACAATTACGCTGATACCAAAACCTAATAAAGGCACCACACAAAAAAAGAGACCAATATCTCTGATGAACATAGATGCAAGCATCCTTAACAAAATATTAGCAAACAGAATCCAACAATACATTCAAAACTCATTCACCATAATCAAGTGGTATTTATTCCTGGGTTGCAAGAGTGGTTCAATACATGTAAATCAATCAACATGATACATCGTATTAACAAGAGAAAGGATAAAAGCTGTATGATCATTTCAATAGATGCAGAGAAAGCATTTGACAAACTACAACATCCATTCATGATAAAAATGTTCAGCAAAGTAGGTTTAGAGGGAATATACCTCAACATAATAAAGACCATATGTGAAAAACCCACAGCTAATATCACACTCAATGGTGAAAAGCTTAGAGCTTTTCTCCCAAGATCAGGAACAAGACGAGGATGTCAACTCTCATCACTTCTATTTAACATAGTACAGGAAGTCCTAGCCACAGCAATCACATAACTAAAAGAAATAGAAGTCATCCAAGTTGGTAAAGAAGAAGTTAAACTTTCACTATTGCAGATGACAAGGAGGTGAAAGACCAATACTCTGAACACTAAAACGCTGATGAAAGAAATTGAAGAAGACACAAAGGAATGGAAAGATAATCTATACTCATGCATTGGGAGAACAAATATTGTTAAATTGTCCATGCTACCCAAAGCAATCTACAGATTTAATGCAATCCCTATTAAAATACCAATAATTTTTTTCACAGAACTAGAAAAAATAATCCTAAAATTTGTGTGGAACCACAAAAGACTAGCCAAAGCAATCTTGAAAAAGAAGAAGACTAGAGGTATCACAATCCCATATTTTATGATATACTACAAAGTAGTGGTAATCAAAACAATATGGTACTGGCACAAAAATAAACACATAAATCAATAGAACAAAATAGAGAGTCCATAAATAAATCTATGATTGTATGGTCAATTTATCTTTGACAAACAAGGCAAGAATGTGTAATGGGAAAAAGACAGTCTCTTCAATAAACAGTGTTGGGAAAACTGGACAGCTACGTGCAATGGACCACTTTCATACGCTATAGGAAAAAAAAAACCTCAAAATGGATTAAAGACCTAAATGTGAAACCTGAAACCATAAAAATCCTAGAAAAAAGCATAAACAGTAATTTCTCTGACATTGGCAGTAGCAACATTTTTCTGGATATACCTCTAAGGCAAGGGAATCAAAATAAAAAGTAAAATAGACTATTGGAAAGTTTCTGCACAGAAAAGGAAATGATCAACAAAACAAAAGACAACCTACTGAATAGAAGATATTTGCAAATGATAATATATTCAATAAGGGGTTAGAATCCAAAATATATAAAGACCTTATACAACTCAACACCAAAAAACCCCAAATAATCCAATTTAAAAATGCGCGGAAGACATAAACAGACATTTCTCCAAAGAAGACATCCAGATGGCCAACAGATACATAAAAATATGCCTAGCATCACTTACCAACAGGGAAATGCAAATCAAAATTACAATGAGATATCACCTCACACCTGTCAGAATGGCTAAAATCAACAACATAAGAAATAACAGGTGTTGGCAAGGATGTGGAGAAAAAGAAACCCTTGTGCCCTGTTGATGGGAATGCAAACTGGTGCAGCCACTGTGGAAAACCTTAACAAATTAAAAAGACAATTATCATATGATTCAGTAATTCTGCCACTAAGTATTTACTCAAAGAACAGGAAAATACTAATTTAAAAAGATACATGCATCCCTTTGTTTATCACAGCACTATTTACAATAACCAAAGTATGAAAGCAACCCAACTGCCCTTTGATAGATGAATTAGGATAAAGAAGTGATATCTATATATCTATATCTATATCTATATCTATGAACATAGTGGAATATTACTTAACCATAAAAAAAAGAATTAAATCTTGCCATTTGCAAAAACATGGACGGATCTAGAAGGTATAATGCTAAGTGAAATAAGTCAGTCAGAGAAAGACAAATACCATATGATTTTACTTATATGAGGAATTTAAGAACCAAAACAAATGAACAAAGTAAAAAGAGACAAAAAAACCAAACTCTTAGATGCAGAGAACAAACTGGTGACTATCAGAGGGGAGGTGGGTAGAGGGATGGGTAAAATGGGTGAAGGGAATGAAGACATTTATCATAATGAACACCGAGTAATGTATAGAATTGTTGAATCCCTATATTGTACACCTGAAATTAATATAACGCTGTATGTTAATTTATACTGGAATTAGAAAAATTAAAAACAAAAATAAAATAAAATGTATAAATACATAAATAAATGAATAAATAAAATGGAACTACTATCATGTGTGAATTCTACTCTAAGAGAATGAAATGGTCTATATGAATTTTCTAAAGCATAATTGTGTACTATCTCATAATGTATAATTACATTAAAAATTTGAACTTGAAGGTATATATACAAGAGAGTTATACATATGTCCTACAAAAAATGTGTACACAAATGTCCATAGAATTATTCATAATAGCCCAACTGGAAACAACCCAAATATCTACCAATTGACAACTGGATAAACAAAATATGGTATAGTCATACAATGAAATATTATTCAGCAATGAAAACAAATGAAATTCTAATACATACTACAACATAGATGAAAATCTTAAAAAGATTTATACAACCTGACTTCGAGGTTTTCTGTAATATATCAGTAATGAAGAAAGCATGGTATTGAAATAAGGAGAGACTTATGGATACAGACTAATGGAACAGAATAGAAAATTTAGATCCACACATATATAGTCAAGTGGTTACCAACAGACATCAAAGCCAATCAATTGAGAAAGATGGTCTTTTCAACAAACATTACTGGAACAATTTGGTTTTCATACAGAAAAAAAATGAACCATAAATACTATAAACAAACATTAACTTGCATTAATATAAAAGCCCAAACTTCTGGAAGAAAACGTAGGAGAAAATCTTTGTGATCTTGGGTTAGGCAAGGTCAAAGCACAAACGATTAAAAAAAAAAAAGGATAATTTGAACCTCATCATATTTAAAAACTTTTGATCTTTAAAAGACAGAAATTCTGAGCTTCCTTTCTTGCTGGTGATCTGAAGAGGTTGTAGGACTAAGGAAGGACTCATGCACTCATGGATGGGAGATAGATTCACGCACATTCTGAAGAGCAGTCTGGCAGTACTTCATCAAACTAAGTACATGTACAATGTGTGGCCCAGCAGTCTTCCTCATGGGTGTATACGATATCCTCACACAAGTCCAGGGAGTGGCATGTATAACTACTTTCATTGGGGTATTAATGGTGGTAGACGCCAAAATAGTATAAAGCAAAAAAAGCAACTATTAATTTATATAGAAAACTTTTTAGCTTTCCCAGACCCCCCAAAATAACCTCTTTTAGGCTTTTCTGATATGTTCGGACACATCTTGCTAACAGACACACTAATAAACTGAGATAAAGCACAAATGTTCACGAACGATTCAAAGTTACAGCAGCTTGATGTTGAGATGCTGAGGGTAGTTCCCAGGAAAGAAGCCCACTAGGGTTACTCTGGCTGTTGGGGGGCAGAGATGAGGGGCATGACCCACAAAACAAACTCTGACCGCTATTTGCACTGTTTGTCTTTTTTATAAAAGTGAAAGTCCTCTTTGGATTTCTTTCAAGTTAGCTAAAAGAGTTACTAATGTAGGTCTTTTGTAAGAGTGAAATGGCATAACATGAACTTTTGAGAAATGGGGGAAGACTGTATATAACATCAACCATAATCTTCAAACCTGAAAGCAATTCATCCTGGTAGATTCTACTTTTTTCAGGTTACAAAAAAGAAAATGACCCCTCTGCACCCATTAGGATGGCTATTTTTTCTTAAGGAAAATAACAAGTATTGGTGAAAAGGTAGGGAGAAATCGGCACCCTTGTGTAATGCTGGTGGGAATGTAAAATGTTGCAACAGCTGTGGAAAACAGGTTGGCTGTTCCTCAAAAAGTTAAACATAGCAGTTTGCAGGGTGGTGGAGTGCAAAGGTCAGGAAAGAATTCTTGAGACATTGTATGGCTCAATTTATTAAGTTTATTGAAGTAGCACAGGGACAGTACAGAAAGACCTGCACTTGAGCTATGTGAAAGCTGGCGGTTATCTGCTTAGTGCTCAGGGGGGAGGGGACGGGACATGTAAGAAGTATTAGATCATAAATGTCTTCCTCGAATTTCTCCTCACAAAACTACTTTCACAAGATTTCTCTGGTGTTTATCATTCAGTTGGATATTAACTATCGGTAAGATTTACAAGCCGTCATGAGACCCATTGAGAATGTGGCAACCAGGGGCACCCGGCAGATTCAGTCGGTAAAACATGCGACTCTTGATCTCGGGGTTATGAGTTTGAGCCCCACAGTGGGCGTAGAGATTATTTAAAATAAATTCTTTAAAAAAAAAATGTGACAACCAGCACGTATTTGATCCTTATCGGAACTATGCAGGCTATAGGTCAGCCTTCCAGGCTAAAAGTGAACATTTTTCTGCTTCCAACCCTCATCAGAAGTACCATATGACTCCACAGCTCCGCTTCTGGATTTATACACCTCCAAGAGTTGGAAATAGGGACTTAAACATATACTTGTACATGAATGTTTATAGCAGTGTTACGGTAAGCGTAAGCGAAAGGTGGAAACAACCCAAATGTCCATGGGAGTGGATAAACACAACGTGGTATATACATCCAATGGAATATTATTCATCTGTAACAAGGCATGAAATTCTGATACATGCTACAGTGTGGTTAAAACTTGAAAATATTATGCTAAGTGAAAAGCCAGACACAAAGGACAACTATTTTATAATTCCACTTATGTAAGGTTCCTAGAATAGGCAAGTTCCTAGAAACAGAAAGTAGAGTAGATGTTGCCAGGGGCTGGGACCAGAAGGAAATGGTGTGTTGTCGTTTAATGGATATAGAGTTTCTGTTTGGGATGATGAAAAATTCTGGAAATGGACAGTGGTCGTGGTTGCAGAATACTGCTAAATTGTACATCTAAAAATGGTTGAAATGGCAAATTTTGTGTTATGTCTATTCTTTCCATAATAAAGAGAGAACAGCAAACACAAGGTTCAGAAGAGCTAAGTGACTTACCCGAGGCTATCTCCCTAGCAGATGCCAGAATTGGGATCAAACCCCTTCCAACTGCCCCCAGGGTGGGACTTTCTTGCCCTGCCCCCTACCATCTCCATCCTCCTGCCATCTCAGCACGAGAGCTGAAACAAGGCAGAGGCGCCTCCTTGGACCTCAGCTGGGAACCTGTGCATCAGGCTACTCAAATTTTTCCAGGCTCTGCACATGTCCACAAATGACCATGAAAGTACCACGAGTATTGATTTGGGGATTACAAAGAAATTTTAGCAAGTAGGTGAATCCATGGACACGCAATCTGTGAACAACGGGGATCGATCATATTCACTAAAATGTATTTTTAAAATTGGCCAAGTTTTGGAAGTTATCTTCCAACAAAATGGGTACAGATTTATATAAGGTAGTCTCTCTCTGGCTTTACTTGAATGGACATTTCTTCAGCACACGTGGAAAACATGTCAAGCTCTGTATACACTCTTACATGCACATAACATTCACCTGAGAAGCTTGTTAAAATGCAGCTCCTGGCCCTCTGAAGAGGTTCAGGTGATCTAGGATTGAACCCAGGCATCTGCATTTTTAAAAGCAAGCTCAGATGATTCTGACAGCTGAAAAGAAAAGAAAGTATATGGCAGTCCTAAACCTGGGCCTAACTCTGGTTTATGCACTGCAGCCAAAAACTACAAGTAACACATCTGTAAGTCAAACAGACTTGGTTTCTTGGCTGGTCTCACTGCAACCACACACCATGGAGACCACACACCATGTAGGAACTATGAGGGCATCTCATTAGGACAGAGTTAGAAGGAACTGTCTGTGGGAACTTGGCTCGTGTTAGACATTTTGGAGAAGAGTTCAACACAAGCAGGTGTCTGCCATGGATTGGATGCTGGCAGGAAGTAATTGGGTATCTATAATTGGGTACCTTGATCATTTTTATCTAGAAGGCAGGAAAAACGAAGAGGGGTTAGAGCTGCCATTGGTAAAGAACCAGACCAGGAGTTACTCTGCTGGGAGACAGGACGTTTGATTGTTTTTATGATTTCATAGTGACCTTGTTTTTTGTTAAGCTCAGACCCAACTCCACAGTGGTCTTGCTTTTGTTTCACTTCATTACCAAGACAAAGTGCCCTCATCCAATGTTGGTGCTCTAAGAGATTGTTTATACTCAACAGGAAACCATCATGGCCTGGCTGTGAGCGCCATGAACTCTATGGCCCAGTTGACAGGACCAGGCCAGCTCCCAGCTCTTGAGGGTTATTTTGTTCTTTTTGGTCCTCTTAGACATCAGTTGTTTGTCCCATTTGCCCCTTCTTCCATGGTTCTGTCACTCTCCCTCATTCCATTTTGCCAATGTCTTACCAGATTCAAATTCAGCAATCGGCTTGTCTAACATTCTCATAAAATGTCCCATGCTCAAAAGGGTACCAGCACCTATATTTCCGGATAACACATATACAAATGATAGGGAGAAATGCTCCCCAAACACTCACAGTAAAAGTGAGATGATACTTGAAGTTGCTATCTCAAAGGAAAAATTTTGTCTTTTTTTTTTTTTTTATAGCTCTTGGCATATCATAAATGTTAAGCAAATATGAAATGGATTGTGGTGGTGAGCTTGGGGAGAAAAAGGAGGAAGCAGTTGCGTTAAAAGGAGTCAGAGGTGTTTAATCTCATTTTAAATCCTCAGAGAAGTTATAACCACCTCTAACAAACAGCTTTAAGTGAGTTGCGGTAAAAAGGTGTGGATCTAGTGATCAGAGGGTCATTAAGAAAACCATTATGTAGCCTAGATTTCTTAGAAAAACAGTACTTTTTAAGACTTTTAGGAGAGCCAAATTCAATTTCCAGTGGTTCTGGATCTACCTTAGACAGGATGGCTCAAGCTGATGGGTTTGCACAGTGATGCAAATGGTTAATAAAACCTAGATCTCTGTAAATGGAGTGACGGTTACCGTAAGTATGCTAATTATTAATAACTACAAATACTTGAGTTTAGGCATTCCCAGGATGCTTTTACTTGCTCGGAATCTGGGAAGTAGAAATGCCAAGCATTTACATCATAAAAAACAGGATTTGCCCATTGAAAATACCTGGCTTTGATCATATATTTGGGCAGTATCATCCACCAAAAATTTTTGAATTATTATCTCTATAAACCAAGTCTCTGATAGTTCCAAATAATGACTGAGTGTTTTAGTGACTGAAGAAGAAAATCTACTGTTACCAAAAAGAAAAGGTAACGATGAAACTAGCCCAGGGAAGAGAGAGAGAAATCACAACAACTTGACAAATGAAGCAGCTCTAGGTAATCTATTCACAGCAGCTCTCCCAATTCTAGGTGATCTTTATTTCTCCCTGAAACAACAGACTCTCTGAAAGCTCTATTTTGAAAGGAAAAAAAATTGTATTTCCAAATGCAGAACACTTAATTACTCCCTTAGTATCGTTACCTCTTAATTTCTCTAGATGTTGTCTGGAAAGAGAAATAGCATAAACATACAGAGAATTCTCTATTTTTTTGAGACTAGATTTATTTCAATCTTGATAGTTACATAGAAGCACATGATTACTCTATAAATGATCCAAGTAAAATATGTGTTTTAGGATCTTTATTGGTGTGTTGACAATACACATCGATTCAATGAAACCGTTTTATAAAAGGAAACCCGTATGAAATAGACCAGTGGTGGGCAAATGTAAGTATATTTTAGTTTTGTATCAAAAAACAAAATGATAGACTTGCCTGTTTACAACATTTAAAACTGAAGTATGTATCACATAATTCTCTGGCTATGTGTCACATTATTATTTGCCAATCTTCCCCATAAGAGATGAAAGATTGGAAATATGTTCTTCAATTGAGGAGAGTCTAGGTGGTTCCAGAAATGAATGTGTACAGAGCCAAGTAGGTAGAATTTGTGGATACATTGGAAAGCATAGTTCTGTCAGGCTTCCGCCCAGTGTGCCAACCATACCTACACTTGGTCTGTGTCTCTCTGAGCCTTCAAAGTCCTGAACCTCTTAATTGTCGTACAACAAGCTAGAGTTCACATACTTTGCTGGTAAAGTATACATGAACATGAGACTTTCTTCTACAGTTCTTATTTGCGTGGCTTTTCCTTCCTTCCTTCTTTCCTTCTTTTCTTTTTTTTAAGTAGGCTCCACGCCTAATGTGGGGCTTGAACTCATGACCCTGAGATCAAGCGTTACATGTTCTACCGACTGAGCCACCCAGGTGCTCCTATTTGCCTCACTTTTAAAACCAGGTGAATTGTTTATGTAATAAGTAAAAACAGCAAAATCTCTGTTGCATTTACTTGAACCACAACCGAGAATGATACAAAAGGAAAAAAATCCTGATTAGGAGAAGGAGAAGAATGAAAAGGTGCTTCGATCTCATGAACGTAGCGTTGGAATTTATATATACATAGATGATTTACGTGTCTTCATGAACTTAAAGCAGTTTTTCTGCAAGACACATATCTGCAACCCGTTTTGAGAGCAGACACATCATGAAACAGTACAATCACGAGGATGGCATTTAGGTGTGTTCTCTTTCAGGGTTAACATACCACAATTTTCCTCAGTCTGTTCATGTGTTTAATTGCCTTCTGTTATTATTTTTTATGCAAGACATCTAGCCGGAGAATTGGAGCAATTACGTTTGGCTCGGATTCCCTCTGAGAACAGAGCCTACTAATTGCAGCGAAATTCACCCTTCACCTGCGCTTTCAGTTGTCTGCCTCAGACCCGTGTACCCAGGCAGAATGTAGGGCTTGGGACATTGTTCAGGTAAACTAACAGCCTCAAAATAATTTGGAGGAAAAAATACATTTTCTAAAATACAATATGGTTGTGAATTTACAATGGTTTTGAGAACATACTTTACTCACCAATTGTTTATAAATGACTGCTCAGCACGTCCCTTGGGTATTTAATATTCACATAATAATATATGTGCAATACTAGTTATAAAAGTGAAAAATGTAGTTCAACCTACATGGAAAAGACTGAATCATTGAACGGAGTCGTAATATTTGGAGAATCATTGTAATGGTATTTGAGCCGCAGGTCCACTATTTTCATGTGACTGTTCAGTAGTAGGGAGATGGCAATGCGGTTGACCTTGATCAACACAGGGATTAGAAGCACCGACCCCTGAGTAGTTGAAAATTTCAGTATAATATTTTTTAAATTTTTTTAACATTTATTCATTTTTGAAAGACAGAGAGACACAGAGTGCGAATGGGGAAGGGGGCAGAGAGAGAGGGAGACACAGAATTTGAAGCAGGCTCCAGGCTCCAAGCTGTCAGCACGGAGCCTGATGCGGGGCTCGAACTCAAAGACAACAGATCAAGACCTGAGCCAAAGTCGACCGCCCAACCAACTGAACCACCAGGTGCCCCAATCTTAGTATAAATTTGACTCCCCTAAAATTTAGCAACTAGTAGCCTATTGTTGACCAGAAGGCTTACTAATAACATCAACAGTCGATGAACAAATATTTTGTACATTATATGTATTTTTTAAATATTTTATTTATTTCTGAGAGAGCACAAGCATAGGAGGGGCAGAGAGAGAAGGACAAAGGATCTAAAGGGGGCTCTGTGCACTGGACAACAGCGAACCCGATGTGGGGCTGAAACTCACAAACAGTGAAATCATTACCTGAGCCGAAGTCAGATGCTCCATTGACAGAGCTACTCAGGTGCCCCTGTATGTTACATGTATTAAAAACTGTATTCTTACCATAAAATAAGCTAAAGAAAAGAAAATGTTATGAAGAAAATCATAAGGAAGAGAAAATACATTTACAGTACCGGACTGTATCAAAACCAATCTGTATGGATAAGGACCCGTGCAGCTCAAATCTGTATTGTTCAAGGGCCAACCATACACCTCAGCCGGACTGAAACATTTTTGTGTTTCTGATTTTGTCATGTTCGCACAGAAGCAGCCTTGCTGAGAAACACTAGGATGTAGATCATTTCCCCCATCCTTGTCAAGACTAGATATTCTCTTGTCTTTAGTTTTTACCTCTAATCCTGACAAAGTAATGCTGGCTTCCCTCCCCCGCTCCCCACATCAGGTCCACCCTGCAGTTGGGCCAAAAGGCTGCCCAGATCAGCTCCCAAAAGACCCCAGGAAGGCAGTTCTAGGTGGGCCTAGAAAATGCACCAAGTTTCTATTGGGTCAGAGTTGCTTCTCTACAGTGATGCTGGTTTTATTTTCGTTTTCTCCCTGTTTTTCTGTAATAGTTAACTATCTTTATTTCTAAAAAACTATTTATACTTATATATTTTACTGTCGTGCTACCCCTATCATTTAACTTCTCATTTTATCACCAATTCCTAAATTTATTTATCTGACATAATTGTTAAATTTCATGTTCTTGTAAAAAAAAAAGGATCTATTTTGGATTTACATTATACTTAACTTTCCCTCTCCTTATCTTTTATTTAGATGTACTTCTCCATTCTCCAGTACATTTTTCTCAGTTTAATAGTGTCTTGCTTGTCTGATCAAGAGCTACTCGACCCTGGTATTACTAGGGTCAAGGTCAATCTTTGGATTATCAATAAAGATTTTAACTTAAAAAAAATAGTGTCGGTTAGTTTTCTGTTCAGTTCCATCAATTTAGCCTTGTCCCTCTTTCTATAGTATATTCTCTCTTTTTTTATGCATAGCTTTAGACATTTTTATCCCTTTAAGGAAAGAAGCTCGCATTTGTAATTTTAACCTGAAAGTTAAAAAAACTCACATAATCTGAATTGCTCAATCCTCAGTATTTTTTATACACAATATTGCCTATATGACTGTACTACAATGATCTTTTAGCATGCTTTGTGTTACCTTGATCTTTTTAACTATAAACAGAGAGTCAAAGTTCTTTTACCAAATTTGGCTTATGGAATTGGAATTCAGTCCTAAACCTGCCTCAAAATAGATGAATAGGCAAATAGCAGCATATTTATCAGGACAAATCACTTCCAAAGGAAAAGGCTAGAGAAGCACTGTTTTAAAATAAAACTTCTGGTGGGCACCTGGGGGGCTTATTCAGTTGAGCATCTGACTTCCGCTCAGGTCACAGTCTCACAGTTCGAGGCTTGTGTTGGGTTCTGTGCTGTTAGCCCAGAGCCTGGAACCTGCTTCTGATTCTCTCTCCCTCTCCTCTCTCTCTCTCTCTCTCTCTCTCTCTCTCTCTCTCACACACACACACACACACGCACAAATAATAAACATCAAAAAAACTTAAAGTAAAACCTCTGGGAACAATCACTTGCTTATCTCACATTATTATCTTTAATTAAGTGCCTATTGATTCTACTCATGCTGGCAGTTGGATTTGTGGGTTTTTGTTTTTCCTGAGGAAGGCTCTTCTGGACCTGCATGTCTTGGAGGCAATTCCAGCATGCCTGGGCTGAAGATCAAAAAATAAAATAAAATAAATGTAAGAATTCAAAATCTTAGGGAACAATATGGTAATTAAGACACATGGCAACTGGTGGCAATTACTGCTTCCCTCCTTGCTCCTCAAGCTGTCACTAAAAGTCCTCTTTTCAGGCTGGCCTCTTTACCTATTTAACATCGATTCTTCTGAAACTGTCTGCTTTCTGGGAAAAAAAAAGTTCCAGGCTCACCTTGATTTTTTTCTGCCCCAAGACACTGGATCAGCTATTTTGAAAAGCTCTGCTTCTTTTTAATGGAAAACAATACTGGAGGATAAAAAAAGACAAAATCGGGCACTACAATGTATTTTAGATTGCTTAACAGGACCGCTGGAAGGAGTCAGATGACATCAGAGAAGACAGTCCCTAACATACTGTAACAGCAATAATCCCTTAACAACAACAATGAATTCATGTTGATGTTTCCAATTTACCTCCAGTTAAATTGAGTCCCTCTTGTATTGTTCTGCTAGGACAGCTGATTTTTCCACTTTAGTTAATGGAGCTCTGGTTTACATTAACATGCCACAGTACGGGTTGTCATACTATGCATTTTAATTATTGTGTTGTCCCCTAAAATGTCAAGTTCTTAGAATTCTTTGAATTTCATCTTTGGATGCTCAACCCCGGTGTCTGGAATTGCCTCCAACGTACACAAGTCCACGGAGCTCTCTCTACCCCCTTCTCAATATCACCAGAAACACCGAGCAAGTATCTTTAAAACTGAAAGAAACCCACGCTTCCTCAGGAACACATCTACAGATCCAACTCAGCCTCATAGGCTAAGTCAGTGGACACTTAGTCAAAGATAATAATATCCAATGGGCAAATTATTGGTTCTCCAAATTACTTTGTTTTTCAACAATGCTTCTCTAGCCTTCTTCTTTTGACCTGATTTTTCCATTATGTTTTTTTTTTTCTCTTACACTCTCATGTCCTTGTTTGTTTGAGTATTCCTTCATTTCTTTTCTTTTAAATATTTATTTATTTTGAGAGAGAGTGAGAGAGCACGATCAGGAGAAAGGGCAGAGACAGGAGAGAGAGAGTACCCCAAGCAGGCTCAGAGCTCTCAGCAAGAAGCCCAAAATGGGGCTTGATCTCAGGAACTATGAGATCATGACCTGAGCCAAAATCAAGAGTCGGAGGCTCAACTGACTGAGCCGCCCAGATGCCCCACATATTCCTTTATTTCTAAGGCTGTCTTAGGGCTGAATTCTAATTTCAAAAGTCCTCGGATGCATATGTATTGTCTCAGTGTTGTTCAATCCCAGTGATCCAAACCAGGCAAAAGATAATCTGAAAACAAAACTAAATTATAGCTAGAATCATTAGAAAATTAAGTTACATGGAATAGAGAATTCTCTTCCTGGAAAGTTTACTCTGAACAACTTCTGCTGTATTTCTTGTTGATTCTGCTATATTCCCATAAGAACCATTTCATAAAAGACAAAAGCCCAATTGAACTATATCATATTTCCATATTCAAATAACTTTTAGATATTCCCCTAATGGCATTATGTAATTCCCAGACACTTGGCCCATCTACAGACTCCTGTAGTTCAAGAATTTTTTTCACCCATTAAATTATAACGATAAGAAGTTTTAGTGCAACATATCCAGGTTCTCAATGGATTAAAACACCCCATGCCTATAAACCACTCCTGTACTTTACAATAATTGTCTAGTCACCGCGGAAATAAATACTTCAATTTCCACTCCTCCGGTTGGCGCTCCCCCTCTGGTGTCAGCTGTGCTCCCAGGGAGGGGACCATGGAGTGGCAGACAGGACTGAGGCTGATGTAAATCAGAAGGCCCCTGACGCCCACCTCACCAAGGAACTACTGGACCTTGTTCAGCAGTCATGTAACTACAGGCAGCATCCGAAAGGAGCTAAGGAAGCCGCCAAAACCCTCATCAGAGGCGTCTCTGAGTTCATCGTGATGGTTGCAGACGCTGAGCCGCTGGAGATCATCCTGCACCTTCCCCTCTGTTTGGATCAGAATGTGCCCTACCCCTAAGTGTTTGTGCACCCCAAGCAGGCCCTGGGGCGGGCCTGCAGGGTCTCCAGGCCTGTCATCGCCTGGTCTGTTGCCAGCAAAGAAGGCTCACAGCTGAAGCAGCAGATCCAGTCCATTCAGCAGTCCATTCAAAGACTCTCAGCCTAAACGGACGGCCCCTGCCCCACTCCTCGCTGAATCCCCCCACGCCCTCCCCACCCTGGGGCTGTATATCATGTTGTCTGTGTTAGCATGTAGTACCTCAAGCCACCTTCTCTTATGATATTATGGTACTAAATCTGGTTTTTGCATTTTTGTATTATTTTTATTTTACAGGTTGTCATCCATATATTAATCCCCCACCCCAGCCCAATCTCCCATTCTACTCTTTCTGCCTTCTTATCATCCCTTTTGAAAAACGAACTAATGCCAAGAACAGGCCAACACAGTGGTGACACCATTCAAAGGCAGGGAAGAGCCAGGATAGAGATCCGGTTTCAGCTTTCAGCCACTAGCTTCCTATGGTGTGTAGAACATGATGGCTATAAACACCACTCACTTTGTAGCCCTTGTGCCTGGTGTACAAAATCATTCCATACAGTATTTGCTCTCTATGAAGATGATGTATCATCTGGGGAGACTGCATGTATCCTGTGAGGCTGTTAGGTGTATGTTCAAGTGTTATTTGCTAATCTGCTTCTGCTGTTTGCTTTGGTAATATGGTGTTATTCCCCCTCTCCCCCAACTCCTAAACATGCCCCTGAGGGCAGCAGCATGCCAAAGATGTGAGGCAGAATTCCAGAGGCTGCCTGGGGAAGTTAGACATGGGGCAGTTGACCTACGTCATGAAGGAGTCCAGAGTAGCAAGAAAAAAGAGTCAACTGATGGTGGAATGAAGAAGTCTGGGCAAGTCATGGAGACCTGACTGGATGCTACAGCAGAGATGTTGGAGTCAAGGAAACATCCTTTGTGGTGAATGGAGATGTCTTCAGTGGACACTTGGTACCAGCCCTGAGAGCCCTTACCCCTGTTTCCTGCAACAATGTGGGTCAGATAGATGTATGTATTCTTTATTTTTTTTATTTTAATTTCTTTTTTTAATTTACATCCAAGTTAGTTAGCATATAGTGCAACAATGATTTCAGGAGTAGATTCCTTAATGCCCCTTACTCATCAGCCCATCCCCCCTCCCACAACCCCTCCAGTAACCCTCTGTTTGTTCTCCATATTTCTGAGTCTCTTATGCTTTTGTCTCCCTCCCTGTTTTTATATTATTTTTGCTTCCCTTCCCTTGTGTTCATCTGTTTTGTATCTCAACATCCTCATATGAGCGAAGTCATATGATATTTGTCTTTCTCTGACTAAGTTCACTTAGCATAATATCCTCTAGTTCCATCCACGTAGTTGCAAATGGCCAGATTTCATTCTTTTTGATTGCCGAGGAATACTCCATTGTATATATATACCATGTCTTCTTTATCCATTCATCCATCAGTGGACATCTGGGCTCTTTCCATACTTTGCCTATTGTTGATAGTGCTGCTATAAACATTGGGGTGTGTGTGTCCCTTCAAAACAGCACACCTGTATCCCTTGGATAAATGCCTAGTACTGCAATTGCTAGGTCATTGGGTAGTTCTATTTTTAATTTTTTGAGGAACCTCCATAATGTTTTCCAGAGTGGCTGCACCAGCTTGCATTCCCACCAACAATGCAAAAGAGATCCTCTTTCTCTGCATCCTCGCCAACATCTGTTGTTGCCTGAGTTGTTAATGTTAGCCATTCTGACGGGAGTGAGGTGACATCTCATTGCGGTTTTGTTTGTATTTCCCTGATGATGAGAGATGTTGAGCATTTTTTCATGTGTCGGTTGACCATCCGGATGTCTTCTTTGGAGAAGTGTCTATTCATGTCTTTTGCCCATTTCTTCACTGGATTATTTGTTTTTTGGGTGTTGAGTTTGAGAAGTTCTTTATAGATTTTGGATACTAATCCTTTATCTGATATGTCATTTGCAAATATCTTTTCCCATCTGTCGGTTGCCTTTTAGTTTTGCTGATTGTTTCCTTCGCTGTACAGAAACTTTTAATTTGGATGATGTCCCAATAGTTCATTTTTGCTTTTGTTTCCCCGGCCTCCAGAGACATATTGAGTAAGAAGTTGCTGCGGCCAAGGTCAAAGAGGTTTTTGCCTGCTTTGTCCCCTAGGATTTTGATGGCTTCCTGTCTAACATTGAGGTCTTTCATCCATTTTGAGTTTATTTTTGTGTATGGAGTGAGAAAGATTAGTTGGCCACATATTTGTGGGTCCATTTCTGGGTTCTGTATTCTGTTCCATTGATCTGAGTGTCTGTTCTTGTGCCAGTATCATACTGTCTTGAGGATTATAGCTTTGTAATATAGCTTGAAGACCAGTAGATGTATGTATTCTTTATCACATCAGAAGGACAGTGCTAGTGGGCCAGTCTTGTGAGCATTCTAATAAAGAAAGATAAGAACATTCGTAAAAAATACATGAATATATATGAAAGAAAAATATAAAGGAATATGAATATTCTTATTCCAATTTTTAAAAAAGGAAATAAATACTTCAAATAATCCACTGATATTAAAGATTTTTTAAAAATATAAAAAAGAAAGGAAAAGACGGTTTCTCTTTCAGTTAGAAGCATAGGGAAATCTCATAACTAAGAAACATTAACTTCTTCAGTTTTATTGTACCATACATGTCAATTATTTTTTTGATGATAGAAGGAGAGAGTTTTACTCCATTGTAACCAGATGGAAAAAAAATAAGTGTGAGTCCAAATAGGCAGGTTTGTAGTTTTGCTGTCACGAAGATGAAGAGCCTGAAGTCTGATGATTTCTGTTTTCTCATTGAATTTTGTTTCACAATGAAATATTAGGGAAGAGCATCATCTCAAGAATGAGTATATCAGGAGTGCAGAAAGTTTAAACATAGAATAGGAAATGTAACATCATTATCTCAGGAGCGGAAAAACTGGCCAATTGGGAACACCAAGGGATTGATAGGCAGAACCAAGTATCCATGAGGTCTGTGACCATGAATTTAAAGTAGAAGTGTTTACCTGGATTGTGTGATTCAAAAACGTCCAAGGTGGCAAAAGAAAACTTTGAATCAGAATTATTCTGACACACCCCATCCTGACCCCAGCCAAATGCCAAGGGTGGGGAGAGGGGAAAGTGAGGTGAGATTATCTATCTACAAGTGAGCTATTAAAATGTTAGATCATAGAATCTAGACCACCAAAGAGAGAAGGAGGTTGAGAGAGTCCTGACACTGCATTATGGTCAAGAGACTAGATGCTAATAAGAGGTTGAGGAATAGAGGTTACTAGAGCAACTGAACTGAAAGAATAGGGAGTGATAGTTAAAGAATGAGTGTTTGAAAACAAAGTTTCGGCAGTGGACATATTTTTTGAGATTGGTATCTTGGTTGTGACCGTGGGAAGTGGTTGCCAGGAATCGAGTAGAGGAAAAAGTCATTAGAGACGTCTTAGGTCCTTTTCAGTCTTACATTTTCAATTGACTATTAATGGTACATAAGAAAAATGTTGATTTTTTAAATTTGTATCTTGTCTCTGATGACCTTACTAAACAATCTAATTGGTTCTAATTATTTTAAAGTTGATTTCTCTTGAATTCTCTGGGGAGATAATCATCTTACTGACAAATAACAACAGATTTGTCTCTTCCTTTCTAGTAATTCTACCCAACCTTTTCTTCTTGCCTTATTGAATTGCCTAGAGAACCCTCTTGCACTGTTGGTGGGAATGCAAACTGGTGCAGCCGCTCTGGAAAACAGTGTGGAGGTTCCTCAAAAAATTAAAAATAGACCTACCCTACAACCCAGAAGTAGCACTGCTAAGAATTTACCCAAGGGATACAGGAGTACTGATGCATAGGGGCACTTGTACCCCAATGTTTATAGCAGCACTCTCAACAATAGCCAAATTATGGAAAGAGCCTAAATGTCCATCAACTGATGAATGGATAAAGAAATTGTGGTTTATATACACAATGGAGTACTACGTGGCAATGAGAAAGAATGAAATATGGCCCTTTGTAGCAACGTGGATGGAACTGGAGAGTGTTATGCTAAGTGAAATAAGCCATACAGTGAAAGACAGATACCATATGTTTTCACTCTTATGTGGATCCTGAGAAACTTAACAGAAACCTATGGGGGAGGGGAAGGAAAAAAAAAAGAGAGAGGTTAGAGTGGGAGAGAGCCAAAGCATAAGAGACTCTTTAAAACTGAGAACAAACTGAGGGCTGATGGGGGGTGGGAGGGAAGGGAGGGTGGGTGATAGGTATTGAAGAGGGCATCTTTTGGGATGAGCACTGGGTGTTGTATGGAAACCAACTTGACAATAAATTTCATATATTAAAAAAAAATAATAAATTGCCTAGAATACCCAGTAAAATGTTGAATAGTGATTACCAGGGTCCACTTTGGTTCCTGACCTTAACAAAAATACTTCTATTTTTTTTAATGTTTATTTTTTGAGAGAGAGAGAGAGAGTGAGAGCATGTGTGCACATGAGTGGGGGAGGAGCAGAGAGAGAAGGAGACACAGAATCTGATGCAGACTCCAGGATCTGAGCTGTCAACAAAGAGCCGGAACTCACGAACTGTGAGATCATGACCTGAGCTGAATGAAGTAGGATGCTTAACCAACTGAGCCACCCGTGTGCCCGATGAATACTTCTACTATTTTATCATGAAATATGGTGTTGGTTATGGCTTTCTGATATATTCTTTTTATCAAACTAATAAGTCTTCTCTTATTCCTAAGGTTTGTTTTACTTCTTGCTTTGAAATCAGAAATGTGTATTACATTTTACTGAATTTTTTTTCATCATTTATGAAAGTAAACATAACTTTCTCCCCAATCCCTTAATACAATGGCTCTCATATTAAAAATGCAGACACTATTTCAATCCAATTCAACAAATATTCTTTGACTCCTTACTATATGCTACACTGTAATTTAGACTGTTACTGTTCAGTGTTGAACAAAATATGTATTTTTAAAAATCTCTTCCCTCATCTAGTTTTCATTCTTATGGATCCATCTACCTCAGCACTCCCACTTCTAGGGATTTATTCCACAAATATATGGTTAAATGTATGTAGGTTCAGGGGTATGTATTGGAACAGTTTTCTGTGTTGTAGAATATTCAATAACAGATGAGTAAAAAAGGAATAACGACCTATACACAGATAGAACACTGTGCAACTATTAAAAGAATGAGGTAGACACATGTGTAGTGACATGAAAATTTCTTTAAGATGATTAATTTTTTTAAAGTGCATCTTGGATCCATTATGCAAAAGATACGTGTGTTTATGATGTACATGTATAGAGAGAGAAGTGAAGGATACTGTGATCGTTAATTTTATGTGTCAGCTGGACGGGGCTAAGACATATCCAGATAGCTGGTAAAACATTATTTTGGGGTGTGTCTGTGAGAGCATCTCTGGAAGAGATGAGCATTTGAATCAGTAGACTGAAGAAAGCAGACCACCCTCACCAGTGTGGGTGGGCATCATCCAATTCTGTGAGGATGTGACTGAAACACAAAGGTAGAGGAGGGATAAATATGGCCTCTCTGCTTGGGCTGAGACATCCGTCTTCTCCTGCACTCAGATATCGGTGGTCCTCGTTCTTGGGCTTTTGGACTCAGACTAGGACTTACGCCATTGCTCTTCACTCCCCGTCTTCAGGCCTTTAGACTTGGACTAAATACCACTGGTTTGTTTGGTTCTTTAGCTTGCAGATGGCAGACTGTGGGACATCTTGGCCTCAGTAACCGTGTGAACCAGTTCCTGTAATAAATCTCTTATGTCTACATCTACGTCTACATGTATCTTCTCGGTTCTGTTTCTCTGGAGAACCATGACTAATACAGATATCCATCAAACTGTAACAGTGGTGGTTGCCTCTAGGGAGGGAATTCGGAATGGGAGTGGGGTGAGTAGAAGCCACAATATGTTACTCTATGGACTTATGTATTGCTCCAACCATTTGCAATGAGAATTTATTTGTGTATATTTGTGAAATTTTAAAAAGAGAGAGAGTGAAAAAACAGTATGAAACTGCTGTGAAACCAGCAAAATTTTGACAGATGGTCTGTCAAAACTACCAGGAAAAAATGCAAGCACTAGGAAAATAACAGAGGAAAAAAAAAAATCAGGGAAATATCCTCGGTTAATTAGCACTGAGAAAGAAAAGAAAGAGAACGATAGAAAAATAACCTAAGTAGTTAGAATCTAAACCTAAAGCAGGAGATCTGAGAGATCTTGAAGAGCTCTTAAGTATGACCACAGCCCATTACATCTGTGATTTATGAAGACCATTTTGTCAAAATGAGAGCATCACGAGTCTCTCTTGCAGCTCTATTTCAGAAAAGCTGGAAGGCATCATTTCGTTTCAACACCCGAGAGGAAACAATCATGAGCCAAGAAAGATTTAAATATCCTCTGAGACAAGAGTTTTGCTTGCCAACTTTTAAGAAGCCAAGATTTACTTGTCATGATGAACCAAGATGCTGAGCAGAGAACAGATTCCCAAGTCAAAGTCAGGGACCGAGCACAGTGACATCTGCAAGTCAGATGTTTTTATTCAAGAGTTGTTGTTTTTTTCATTTTTAGATTAGAAAATTATTTGATATATGCTTCTCCAGTCAAAATCAGATCACATCAAAGGGAGACCATGGCAGCTTTCTGGATATTTAGCTGTCCATGTCACTGAGCCCCCCTGTTCCTTGCACATTATCCAGCAGTTTAGAAAACACTTGCTCATGCATTACCTCAGGGGGTTCTCAGAACAAATCCAGGACTGGTACTATTGATCTTAGCTTAAAGGAGTAGCTTCAACCAAGATCACCTTAGTGAATGGCATAGATCTAGGGCTGCTGACTCCAGCATTCCCCACAGTGATTGCTCAGGCAGAGACAATTAATGTGTTTGATCTTTTCTTAAGCAATATTTGGGTAGCAGTACAAGAGGAGGAAAGTAGATAGCTTGGGATGGAGCAGGAGAACCGAAACAGGAAATAAATAGTACAAAATGAGCTTGGGGAAGCATGTAAAAGGGGAAGTGAATGAGCAGTCTTGATTTAGCTGGAGGGTTTTTTATCTGTTGTGATTAGGCATACCAAATGCCACTGTAGAACTTTGAAAAGGGAAACGGCATGACGAAAACTGTGGTTGAGGGAAATTATTTGAAGCATCCAGCATCAAAGGAAATGGTAAAAGTGTATCGGAAACAAGGGGAGTGGGGCAGTACAGAAAAGGTGATGAAAATCAGAAATATCCAGCGCTTGGGGCGCCTGGGTGGCTCAGTCGGTTGGGCGTCCGACTTCAGCTCAGGTCACGATCTCACAGTTCGTGAGTTCGAGCCCCGCGTCGGGCTCTGTGCTGACAGCTCAGAGCCTGGAGCCTGCTTCCGATTCTGTGTCTCCCTCTCTCTCTGCCCCTTCCCTGCTCATGCTGTGTCTCTCTCTGTCTCAAAAATAAATAAACATTAAAAAAAAAAAAAGAAAGAAATATCCAGCGCTAGAAGATTCCCAAGACCCTGGAAAGACGAGCCAGTCAGACTGTGAATGAAGAATGAATCAAAAGATATATGCCAACATTTTATACCAAGTACGCCAGACTGAAGTAATGCTAGTGACCAGTGGAAATGTTGACAGGGTGGTTTTTTTTTTTTCTTTTTAGTTTTCAAAGGCTTTTTACTGAAGAAAAAAAACAAACAAACCCAAAACGCAAATCAAAATATTTCCCATCTGAGGCTATTTCTTTTTTTGTCTTTTAAAAATTTTATTACACAGCTCTCTCCCATTCCCATGTGTCAGAGGAAAGATGTCCTTGCTCTTTCCAAAACCAATAGTGGAGAATGTTTAGAAAACAAAAGTCCAACTAGTTTCCCTCCTTCCCTGCTCCCAAATACCCACTGAGTGTCAACCAAAATAGCAGGACTTGCCCCCTTAATGCTTACATTTAATTCATATTTTTTTATTTTTTTAAAGTTTATTTATTTGGGGGCACCTGGCTGGCTCAGTCAGATAAGCAACCCACTTCAGCTCAGGTCATGATCTCACAGTTTCTGGGTTTGAGCCCCAAGTGGGGTTCTGTGCTGACAGTTCAGAGCCTGGAGCCTGCCTCAGATTCTGTGTCTCCCTCTTTCTCTGATCCTCCCCTGCTCGCACTCTGTCTGTCTCTCTCAAAAATAAATAAACAATAAAAAAATTTTAAGTTTATTTATTTATTTTGAGATAGAGAGAGAGAGAGAGCATGCACACACACACACACACACGCATAAATGGGAGAGGGGCAGAGAGAGAGGGAGAGAAACAATCCCATACAGGCTCTGCGTGCTATTGGCACAAAACCCGATGCAGGGCTTGAACACATGAACCATGAGATCATGACCTGAGCAGAAATCAAGTGTCTGACACTTAACCAACTGAGCCACCCAGGTGCCCCTAATTTAAAATTTTTAGCACAACACTGGAGATTGACTCTAAATCAGCAACAAAAATTGTATATTGACAACATTCTCCAAAACACAAAAGAACACAACCAAACCCTTTAGACACAGTAACTTTAGGAGTTTTATCTATGCAGCAGTTATTTTTTTTAATCACCCAGCGATTTTATATTATATGTATATAAATTTTCTTCCTTTCCTTTGTGGTTTTTCACCCTGGTGCTCGGAAAGACGGAGGCGGGGTGTCCAGCTCTGTGGTCTGAGGAGGGCAGGCTCCCCTGGCAAGACCACATCTCAGAGCAGGTTGCAAGATATGCAATGGGAATTCCAGGATCCTCTGTCCCTAGAGATTTCTTTCCTCTGCAGGGACAAATCCTCACCTCTAAAAATGTCCTCCCACCCCCGATATGTAAAGCTTCAGGTGTCAATAATCAAGTGAAACTTCTTATAAGGAGTTGGTGGTATAAGTCTGGAGAAAAGTAAGAAATGACTGCTAGACGTTTATATATGAAAGCCATTTATTTAGTTAGGTGATCATGACAATCAGGAGCATTGAGAACTGCCCATGTATAAGAAACACTGGAGAGGTCTACCCAGTAGCAGGCAGATGGGGAACTCTAGCCAAGAAGGAGAGATCAAGGAAATAGTGAAGGTTTCAGCAAATGGCATCCACCAAAGTGGGAAGAAGGAACAGGAATCACTAATCTACCCAACAAGATCTGCAAGTCTGCAAATACAGCCTCATGGAACATGTCTGTTAAGCTACGAAGAGATTATTGGAGAATGGCAGGGTGTTGGAATTACTTTATTCTAAAGGTATATAAAATAAAAGGGAGGAAAGCAAAGCCCAAGTTTTAGAGATAGCCCATAATGAAAGAACAGGGAAAATGTTAGTGAAGGAGAAAGAAAGGAAGATAATGGTAGAAGGAAAGGAGAAAATAACAGTACCTCAAATCTTAGGCTAAGGTAAAGCAGAAAAAGAGAAGTGCTGTTAAATGTAACAAAAAAATCAAAAAGTATGAGAACACACCAAATAAAGGTTTCAATTATTTGATAATCAGGAAACCATTGGAGATGAAAAGAAAGGTAATTTTGGTGAAGATGCGGGGATGAAAATGTAAGAATGGAGAGCAAATTGCTGGGAAGGAATGGTGGTTAGGAAGGCCATAGGGAAAGAACAACTCTGAAAGAAAGGAAAATAATGCAATGACAATTGTTAGGGAAAGAAAATTGAATTTAATTGAAGAAGCATTTAAGGAACATGTATGGTATGAATAGCATCCTGTTAGGTGCAAAAAAAAAATGTTTTAAGAAGAAATAGTCAAAGGAAAGTAAACGGTAGGAAAGATAGATGAGAAAGGTGGTTCCCAAAAGGCTAACGCAGGGAACCCAGAAAGAATAATAATCTGTCAGCTGGCTGCTCAGGTATGGTAGAGGAGGCGTGGAGGACGAGTTGGGGTAAATGAAAAGCAGGAGCAGAGAAAAACTCAGCATAAAAGTTTGGCCTCAAAAGGGAACTGGTAATTACTAACTAAGTACAAGATTGGCATCTCCAGTCAAATTGTAGATAAACGTAAGGCTGGAGTGGGGGTCAGGGAGGTGAGGGTGGAGGGTCTGTAAGAAGCTTAAGCTGAGGTCAATCGTGGGGACAGACCAGATCACTGATAGCAGCCTGTTGTTTGTTTGTTTCTTTCTTTTTTTATTTACATCCAAGTTAGTTAGCATATGGTGCAACAATGATTTCAGGGGTAGATTCCTTAATGCCCCTTACACATTCAGCCCATCCCCCCCTCCCACAATGGCATGTTGTTTCTGAAGTCAAAACAGAGCTGTATTTCAAATCTGGTCCTGTCACCCTCTATTTGTATGACCTTGGGGAAATTACTTAAGTCTTTGGAGCTCTAGTTTTTCCCCTGGAGAAAGAGCTATCTCATAGTGTTACTGTGAAAAGTTTTTGATGGGAATGCAAGCTGGTGCAGCCACTCTAGAAAACAGTATGGAGGTTCCTCAAAACACTAAAAATAGAACTACCTGGGGCGCCTGGGTGGCTCGGTCGGTTAAGCGTCTGACTTCGGCTCAGGTCATGATCTCACGGTCCGTGAGTTCGAGCCCTGCGTCGGGCTCTGTGCTGACAGCTCAGAGCCTGGAGCCTGTTTCAGATTCTGTGTCTCCCTCTCTCTCTGCTCCTCCCCTGTTCATGCTCTGTCTCTCTCTGTCTCAAAAATAAATAAACGTTAAAAAAAAAATTAAAAAAAAAAATAGAACTACCCTACGACCCAGCAATTTCACTACTAGGCATTTATCCAAGGGATACAGGTGTGCTGTTTCGAAAGGACACATGCACCCCCCCCCCATGTTTATAGCAGCACTATCAACAATACGCAAAGTATGGAAAGAGCCCAAATGTCCATCGATGGATGAATGGATAAAGAAGATGTGGTATATACATATACAATGGAGTATTACTCGGTAATCAAAAAGAATGAAATCTGGCCATTTGCAACTACGTGGATGGAACTGGAGGGTATTATGCTAAGTGAAATTAGTCAGTCAGAGAACGACAAAAATCCTATGACTTCACTCATATGAGGACTTTAAGAGACCAAACAGATGAACATAAGGGAAGGGAAACAAAAATAATATAAAAACAGGGAGGGGGACAAAACAGAAGAGACTCATAAATATGGAGAACAAATGGAGGCTTACTGGAGGGGTTGTGGGAGGGGGGATGGGCTAAATGGGTCAGGGGCACTAAGGAATCTACTCCTGAAATAATTGCTGCACTATATGCTAACTAATTTGGATGTAAATTTTAAAAAATTAAAATTAAAAGGATTAAAAAAAGAAATTGCCAACACCAAAATGTGAAAAAATAAATAAACAAATACATACATACATACATACATACATACAACTTCACATAACATAAGGGTAGAAAAACGTGGTCTTCTGGATCTTTCAACATGACTAAAATATGTAAAATTGAATAGCGACAAAGGATAGACAATTAAGCCTTTCATTATGGATGAAGACAGCCTATTTTCAAAGCATCTAATTAATTTAAGTTGTGACATTTTTTGAAATTAAAAAGTAATCTGCAGGAGGAGCCTTTAATAGTATTGACTTTTAGTTAAGAAGTTACGTTCCTTTTGCTTTCGAGTTTAATTCAATAAAATAATTTTGTTGTATAATCTCCCTCTCTAAAAGCGAAGCAGAAGGATTTACCCAAACAGCATTGTAAGAGGAGTACTGGTGTTCTGATAAAACTTCTAAGGAACTTAATGCATTCAATTCTCTCCAGAATGTAAATAAACCACAACTTTTTCAGTTAAAAAACAAAAAAAGTGTATGAGATAGTGCCTGTAAAAGCAAGTAGTTGATATTCAGTAAGTACTGAATGTGGCTATTTAGCCACTGTTATGAACATAAAGTACAAAAGGACAAAAACGTGGGTGAGGGGTACAACATTGGATTGCATCTGGACACTAAGGCACTATGGTTCTGAGGAAATGGAGTAAGGGAAGCAGGAATGAAAACACCTCAGAACTCAACATTCAGTCAGAGGGCTGGGAGATCGTCTTTGATACTTTCTGAGAGATATCGTCAGTAGTGCTATCAAAGAGGACCCCCTCCCCTTAGAACAGCAAAACAGCATTTCAATTTTAATATGTTTATTATTAAGCTAATACATATGCAAAAAAAAAGTCTGTATAGAAAAGCCAGGGACGCCTGGGTGGTTCAGTTGGGTGAGCGTCCAGCTCTTGATTTTGTCTCAGGTCGTGATCCCAGGGTCGTGGGATCAAGCCCCAAGTCAGGCTTGGTGCTGACACAGAGCCTGCTGGGGGTTCTCTCTCCCTCGCTCTCTGTCCGTCCCTTGCTCAAGAGCTATCACGCACACGTGCACCATCTCTCTCAAAATAAATAAACTTAAAAAGAAAAGAAAAAGAAAATCCAGAAAATATTAAAAATGAGTTTAAAAAGTTATGTAGTTCTATATGTGGGAGCTAACCACTATTAAAATGGTAGGGTAATTCCTTAGTTTTGTTTTCTGCATACATGTAGGGGGGTAACAACTGAATCCTACTTTGTTCACTTAATATCATATCATAGCTTTTCTCCATACTTCATCTTATGGGTATACCATACGTCATTTATCAAACAGCTTACTATTGAACACTTGAGTGTTTTTAATTTTCTCTAATATAAGTACTGGAGTGATATTAATATCACTTTGCATCATTTAAAACAGTTGTGTAGTACTCTATTGTGTTACTAAGCCTTAATTTACTCCCCATTTGTCTCCTACTTGACATTTTAATTTTTTCTTTCTTTTTGTTCTTTGATATTGAAACAATATCATAATGTACTTGTTCATACTTTTACATATTTGTGTGTATGTGTGGAGACAAATTCCTTGAAAAAAAAAAAACACACACACAACTTTTCAAAAAACCCAAACTCTTGATACAGACAGCCAAATTTACCTCTGGGAAGTTTGTGTTGATTTTCACCCCATCAGCAGAACCTGACTGCCCATTTCAACACATGCACATTAATAATGAACAATGATCGTTTTCTTAAATGTATTGCTAAATTGCTGATCGAACCAATAGTTTATGCTTTATTTTTCATTTATTATTAACAAATTGCTGATCAAACCAATAGTTTTGGGTTTATTTTTCACTTACTATTAACCAACTTGCACACATACATTTTTATTGGCCGTTTGTTTTTCATAGAATCCTTTTTAAAATCTCTTTTAAGGAAAATATGACAATCACAGAAGCCTATTTTTAAGTACCATAACTTGAACATCAGAAATCACACTTTTTGCACAATTCTCAAAGGGCTTTGTTCTGTTGCCCACAACCTAATAGCTGGAAGCAGAAGCATTTGGCTTCAACCCCCAGTAGCTCTTCATTATTTAAAGGATGGGATGGAAAACTCTAGTGGATATCTGAGACTATGTCAGTAACAGAGCCTCTGTTATCTTCTCTGAGTGCTATTTCCTCATGTACTCTCTGTTGCGGTGCATTGAAGGGCTAGGTTGCATAGACTATAGACTGTATATTTTTCTACCATGTTTGATTAAGCTCTGCCATTTCCTTCAAGTTGGAAATAAGACACTGGACAATGGAAGTGTTGACTGGAATTAATTGTCAAACAAGGCAGTGGGTATATTTCTTTTCTCATGGCTAGTGATAGTAAGGGTAGGGAAGTGCAGACATTTCAAACAGAAACAATCTTATTTAAAGAAAGAAAAAGAAAAAGAAACAATCTTAGTTAGATGGAAGAGACCACAAAGATTGCAACAGCAAAATCTGGTTGCCCAAATTTCTCCTATTCTGGGAACTCCTTCCTTCCCTGCTCACCCCTGAAATATATCTAAATTATCACCAACAGGTTGATTCTGCTATAGACAACTGTCAGAAACTAGGCCAATCTCAACCCTTGGGAACTGGAAATTTTTCTCACCAGGTGGTTGGACCTGAAGGCTAATAAAAATTTGGTACATTTTGGCAGGTAGGTTTTCTGCCATGTGGCTTGGGAAGCAGAGAAAGTTGGCTAGCAAGAGGGAAGAAGGTAATAGATGAGAAATAGTGCAAAATATTTCCTTGGTTCACTATGATGCTGCAGGCTCTAGTTCTAGTCCACTGGCATGTGTCCCTGCCTGTATCTTTATAATCAATTCTCTCAAATTCATTCTCTATCTATCTTCTTAGTGTTGGCGAGGGTTGGTTTCCATTGCCTGCAGACAAGAGAATTCTAAACAATGCAACCACCCCAATCTCTTTTTCTATCACCTTACCTATAAATAAAGAACATGCTGATGATTTTAAATTGATGAGGAAAGGGATATATCTTTTCCCCTAATGCCTTTATCCCAACTGTTTTCTTTTCTCTAGCAAAGCAAAATACTTGCAAACCATTTACTATCATGTTCTTGTAAATGTAATGAAGTTAATTGTAAATGTGGTCAATTCAATTAGTAGATGTAATCAATCCAATTGTACGACAACCTTATTGTGTGATTGCCTTGGATATTCCTCTTACTCAGAAGAATGCTAAGTCTTTTAAAGAGCATTCCAATTAATTATTTTCCTAGGCAGTCTTAGATAGTAAGGTAGGCATGTTTTGAGACATATTATTGAAAGATTTTCGGGGCGCTTGGATGGCTCAGTAGGTTAAGTGTCTGACTCTTGATCTCAGCTCAGGTCTTGATCTCAGGGTCGTGTGTTCAAACTCCACATTGGGCTCCATGCTGGGCACGGAACCTACTGAGAAAGAAAGAAAGAAGAAAGAAAGAAAGAAAGAAAGAAAGAAAGAAAGAAAGAAAGAAAGAAAGATTGATTTTCCTATTCAAAAATATTTCCCCATTTGGGATGATGAAAACATTCTAGAATTAGATAGTGGTGATGGCTGCACAACCTGGTAAATATATTTTTTTAAAAACCCACAGAATTGTACACTTTATTTTTATTTTTAATTTTTGAGAAAGACTGAGTGAGAGAGAGGGTGCATGCATGAACGAACATGAACACAAGCAGGGGAGTGGCAGAGAGAGGGCGAGAGGGAGAATGAACCCCAAGGAGGAGCCTCACCCATTGTGAGTCTGAAACAGGGCTCGATCTCACAACCCTGAGATCATGACCTGAGTTGAAACCAAGAATTGGATAGTTAACCTACTGAGCCACCCAAGCACCCAGAATTATACACTTTATTTATTTTTATTTTTTTTAACCTTTATTTATTGTTGAGAGATGGAGAGAGACAGAGCACAAGCAGGGGAGGGGCAGAGAGAGAGGGAGACACAGAATCTGAAGTAGGCTCCAAGCTGTGAGCTGTCAGAACACAGCCCAACATGGGGCTCGAACCTATGAACCATGAGATCATGAAATGAACCGAAGTTGGATACTTAATCGACTGAACCACCCAGGAGCCCCAGAATTGTACACTTTAAATGGTGACTTTTATGCCATATAAATTAAATCACATAAAAAGTAATAAAACGAAAAACAACAACAATGAAAACCTGGCCACGCCGAGTAATACATATTTAAATTAGAATAGGAAGTAATAAAATTAAGTTTGTTGATGATATAACACAGAAAAAAGAAATGTGTCACCAACTGCCATGCCAAAATGTCTCTAACTCTATTACTGGAGAAATTGGTCCTTTAGTTAAAGCTTTGCCACTTTTGGAACCCCCATTCATGAGCCAATAAAATTTTCAAGGTTACATAAAAAAAAAACACAAAAAACAAAACAAAAAAAAACACTATTGGCCATTCACTCTTTTAGTTTAACTTATCTGGTAAGCAGCAATCACTTATCAGGGTGTGAAGAGAGAAAATATGATGGAAAAGTATAAATTCCCTTCAGTGTAGACAGTTGATGGGGGAAGATAGTGGTGAGGAAGTGGGCAGTGAGCAAAGAATGGACTGTAAATCATGCTAGGCCCTGGACAACTAGAAGATAACATTAGTGCTTGGGGTCTATATAGAGTAGCAGGGGATCAGATTGTGGAGTAGGAAGAAACAAGAAGAGGAAAGGAGTGCCAAATAGAGCAGAAGTGCAGGGAAGGGGGTGGGTAATGAAGCACTTAAGCCACATTTGAGCTCCCTTATAACTACCCCAGAGTGGATCCAGCCTGCTTTCATCCTTCTGAAATCCTGAGCTTTCCATGGAAATCGCAAAGACAAATCTTAGAACAAAACTAAATTATTAATGATCCTTAAAACAAAATGGACTTTTTATCTCTCTGACAACACACTTGTTCTCCTTTGCTTGCTAACTACAGATCACACACAGCTTACATTTCTCTTTGTTCTCCAAGTGGTACATGAACTTTTTGAATTCTTGCCATATTATAGAATGACAGGATGGGGTTTCGTCAATGAGGTGTGATGGGTAAGTCTAAGTTACACAGGCAGCAAAGCACTAAAGTTTTCACTAAACTACTCCAAAGACTCTTAAGAAAGCACAATGAAAATGAATTCTTTAGAAATAGTATTTACTAATATTTTAAAAATAATGATTAAAATTATGTCACTGTTCCCATCCAAAATTAAAATGAACTTACAGAAATGACTTTGTAATTCAATATGTACATAGAGAATTTAGGTAATGTTGCTTTCTCATCAAAATGTTTTGGGATAAATTTGACCTAGGCTTTATCTTTGCCCATGTAAACAAATGCCTATGAGCCACGGAGAAGTAAATGGAATTAGCAATTGCTTGAGAGAAGACCAATGAATGCAGTGGTGATGGTTAGGTACTAAGATAGAATTGTTCTAATAGTAACAGCTAAACTTTACTGAATACTGACTGTGTACCAGGATTTGTTCTATGCATTTTACACATACTAACTCATTTAAAATTTACCATAGAGGGGCACCTGGGTGGCGCAGTTGGTTAAGCGTCCAACTCTTGATCTCAGCTCAGGTCATGATCTCACAGTTTGTGAGTTCAAGCCCCATGTCGGGCTCTCTCTCAAAATAAATAAACTTTAAAAATTTAATAAATAGGGGCACCTGGGTGGCTCAGTCGGTTAGGCATCTGACTTCGGCTCAGGTCATGATCTCACAGTTTGTGGGTTTGAGCGTTGGGCTCTATGCTGACAGCTTGGAGCCCGGAGCCTTCTTTGGATTCTGTATCTCCCTCTCTCTCTGCTCCTCCCTCACTCATGCTGTCTCTCTCTGTCTCACAAAAATAAAATAAAACATTAAAAAAAAATTATAAAAAATTTAGTAAATAAAATTTACTCAGTTGGTGGAGCATTTGACTTCGGCTCAGGTCGTGATCTTATGGTTCGTGAATTCAAGCCCCACATCAGGCTTGCTGCTGTCAGCTCAGAACCCGCTTAGGATCCTCTGTCCCTCGCTCATGTTCTCTCTCTCAAAAATCAATAAACATTTTAAATAAATAAATAAATAAATAAATAAAGTTTACTACAATGCCATGAGATAGGTAAGGTTAGTATCTCCACTTACAAAATGAGGAAATGAGGAAGAAGTGAGAGCTTTACCCCTAAGGTCAGGAACAAGACAAGGATGTCCACTGTTACCACTTTTATTCAACTTGGGACTGGAAGTCCTAGCTACAGCAATTAGACAACAAGAAGAAATAAAAGACATCCAAATAGGTAAGGAAAAAGTCAAACTTTCACTGTTTGAAGTTGACAAGATATTATATATAGAAAATCCCAAAGAGGATGAGCACTGGGTGTTGTATGGAAACCAATTTGACAATAAATTTCATATATTGAAAAAAAAAAAAAGAAAATCCCAAAGATTCCACCAAAAAACTGCTAGGACTGATAAATGAATTCAATAAAGTTGCAGGATACAAAATCACTATGTGGAAATCTGTTGCATTTCTATACACTAATAATGAAGCAGCAGAAAGAGAAATTAAGAAAACAATCCCATTTACAATGTAGCAAAAGTAATAAGACACCTAGGAATAAACCTAATCAAAGAGGTAAAAGAACTGTACTCTGAAAAACTGTAAAACAGTGATGAAGGAAATTGAGTATGACACAAAGAAATGTAAAGACATTCCATGCTCCTGGATAGGAAGAACAAATATTGTTTAAATGTCTATACTACCCAAAGCCATCTACACATTTAATGCAATCCCTATCAAAATACCAACAGCATTTTTAGAACTAGAACTAATGATCCTATAATTTATATGGAACCACAAAAGACCCCAAATAGCCAAAACAATTTTAAAAAAGGAAGGTAAAGCTGGAGGCATCACAATTCCAGACTTCAAGTTCTAGTACAAAGTTGTAGTAATCAAAACAGTATAGTACTGGCACAAAAATACACACATAAGTCAATAGAACAGAATAGAAAATCCAGAAATAAACCCACAATTATATGGTCAATTAATCTTCTACAAAGCAAGAGAGAATATCCAGTGGCAAAAAGACAGTCTCAGGGGCTTCTGGGTGGCTCGGTTGGTGAAGCATCTGACTCTGGATTTCAGCTCAGGTCATGATCTTGTGGTTCATGAGATGGAGCCCCGCATCAGGCTCTGCACTAATATCACAGAGACTGCTTGGGATTCTCTCTCTCCCCTTCTCTCTGCCCCTCCCCACTTGCTCTCTCTCTGTCTCAAAAATAAATAAATAAACATTAAAAAAAATTTTTTTTAAGAAACAAAAAAAAGACGGTCTCTTAAATCAATGGTGTTGGAAAAACTGGACAGCTACATGCAAAAGAATGAAACTGGACCACTTCCTTTCACCATACATAAAAGTAAACTCAAAATGGATTAAAGACCTGAATGTGAGACCTGAAATCATAAAAATCCTAGAAAACAGCACAGGCAGTAATGTCTCTGACATTGACCATAGCAACATTTTTCTAGATATGTCTCCTGAGGCAAGGGAAACGCAAAAGTGAACTACTGGGATCTCATCAAAATAAAAAGCTTCTTAAAAAATAATAAATAAATAAAATAAATAAAAAGCTTAACCCAAATAATCCAATTAAAAAATGGGCAGAAGACATGAACAGACATTTCTCCCAAAAAGACATCCAGATGGCCAACAGACACTGAAAATATGCCTAAAATTACTTACCACTGGGAGAATGCAAATGACTTCACACCTGTCAGAATGGCTAAAATTAACAGCACAAGAAACAACAGGTGTTGGTGAGGATATGGAGAAAGGGGAACCCTCTTACACTGTTGGTGGGACTGCAAACTGGTGCAGCCACTCTGGAAAACAGTATGGAGGTCCCTCAAAAAGTGAAAAATAAACCTACCTAATGAGCCAGCAATTGCAATACTCTGTATTTACCCCCAAAATACATAAACACGAATTCAAAGGGATACATGTGCCCTGATGTTTATAACAGCATTATTTACAATAGCCAAGTTATGGAAGGAGCCAAATTATGGGGAGTCCACAGATAGATAAATGGGTAAAGAAGAGGTAGTATGTATATATATATACATATATATACATACATATATATATATGTATATATGTGTGTGTGTGTGTATGTATATATATGTGTGTAGATATATGTATATATATGTGTATACATATATACATATATATTTACATACACATATACATTTCCATATATATATACATATACACACATATAAATATGTATATATATATACACACACAATGGAATGTTATTCAGTCATAAAAAAAGAATGAAATCTTGCTATTTACAATGACATGGATGGAGCTAGAGCGTAGAATGCTAAATGAAATAAGTCAGTCAGAGAGAGACAAATATCATATGATTTCACTCATATGTGGAATTTAAGAAACAAAACAAAAGATCAAAGGGAAAAAGAGAGAGAGAGAGACAGGCAAACCAAGAAAGAGATTCTGATAGAGAACAAACTGATTGTTACCAGAGGGGAGGGGAGTGGATGGGGGAAATAGGTGATGGGGATTAAGGAGGGCACTTGTGATGAGCACTGGGTGCTGAATGGAAATGTTGAATAACTATATTGTACACCTGAAACTAATATTACACTGTGTTAACTATATTGGAATTCAAAGAAATTTTTAATGAGGAAATGAAGGTACCAGCCTGCTGGTGACAGGAGTAAAATAAATTGCAGGGAGATCCCAGATTTAAAGTAAAATTCAAGAAGTTTGATTAGTTCTCCCCTCTCCCTAGAAATTCTCCTTCCAGTGTTAAAATTTGCAGATTCTGGGTTTTGTCTCATTATCTCACTTGTAAGGTTTGTCACCTTGAGTGCCTTGCCCAAATCCCCCAGGGGACTGTCATGACTCTGTATGAATTCTGTGGGTATAGTTCTAGAACCTCCCAGACTAAAGTGAGCTTTGACGCTTTGCTTTTGTTGCCTAAAAGGACTTCAGACTTTATTCAGAGTGAGATGGCAAGCCATATGAGCATTTTGAGCAGACAAGTGTCATGATTTTATTTTTGTTTTTCACAGATCACTCTGGCTGGATGTGTAGAAAATAGATTGGGATGAGGGCAAGGACTGAAACAGAGAAACTAATTAGAAAGCCATTGAAACAGTCCAGGTGAGAAATAATTACGGTCTAGGTTAGGGAGGTGGTAGAGAAGGTAGTGGGAGATAGATTTTTAAATATATTTTAAAAGTAAAGCCAGTAGGATTTGCTAATGGCTTAATTGTGGGCTATCTCCAAGTTTATTGGCCTTAGAAACTAATTGAAAGGAGTCTTTCTATTCAATAATATGGGGAAATCCATGGAGAAGGATAGAAAATTAAGAGTTGTTTTTTTTGGATATTTTAAGTTGAGATGCCCTTTAGACATTCAACTGACAATATTTAGTAGGCTTTTAAATACATGAGTCTGTACTGTAGAAGAGAGGTACCTTTGTTTTTTTTTTTAATTCCTCCTCCCACCATGTTCTCAAGCAAAGACTTAACTCATATCAAGCTACAAATTAAGATGGAAATTTTACACATTCTCCTTTTAGAAATGGTTTAATTTCAATAAAGGACAAAATGTTATGCCATTTCCTGGTGGCACAATTTCAGACATTCATATTACTCCAATTTGGGGTGAATAAAAAAGGCATCTAAGTGTTGCCTGGGCCATACCACAGAAGTAGGTATTTATAATACTATATAGTCACTCCTCATGATAATCTATGTTCAAGAAGCAGACATCCTTATAGAAATGTCAATGAGTACCTTGACATTTTACCACTTTGAAGAAGAAATTTCTTGTATTAAATATGTTCTTGGATTAAACAGATAGTTGATAAAAATTATGCTTAAAATAAATTTACTTCCTTTTGCTCACTGAATGGTTTTTAAATATGGATGAAGAGGGAGAGGTAGGGAATGTTTTCACAAGCTGAAATTTTATCAGGAAATACATAAAGACACTAAAATCACAGCACCCTATCAGAATGTGTGAAAAAAATACAGTATACAAAAAATGTTTTAAAGTCTGACGTTTTTACATGCAAAAAAGACACGCATTTTCTTTATAAAATATACTTAACTGTATTTCTCAACAGCTAAATACGTTTCTATAGTTGGATTTATAGCTGGAAAAAAAAGGAACATTCTCTAAAATGTCCAACAGAAAACACTGAAACCACTGTTATTTTGCTTTTATGTTATTGTTTGTTTTTCTCAAATATTCTTCAAAATAAAAACCCTTATCCTATCTTGCACTAAATTTAGAGTTCTGTTTCACTAACATATATAAGATATAATATTTTACAAAATATACTTACACATACATTATGTTTGTCTATTTGATCTGTGCAACAATCTTTCAGAGCAAGTGGTATTAAAATCCCCATTTTGCAAGTGAGAAAAGTTGACACTCAAAAAAGGTTAAATGATATGCATAAGATGATATAATCAACTGATGGTTTTAAAATAGGCTACAGTTTGGTTCTTCAGATTCCGTAACATGCTGATGCTTTGCATTTCCCCTCCTCCCAACCCACAATACCCATTCAAATTTTATCCATTTTCCTTTTCCTTGAAACCATAATGTTTCTATCAAAAGAGGCTTTTTCAGGGTGCCTGGGTGGCTCAGTCAGTTAAGCGCCTGACTCTTAATTTCTGCTCAGGTCATGATCTCATGGTTTGTGGGTTCAAGCCCCACACTAACTGTGTGGAGCCTGCTTGGGATTCTCTCTCTCTCTCCCTCGCTTTCTGCCCCTCCTGTGCACACACTCTCTCTCTCTTTCTCTCAAAATAAATAAAATTTTAAAAAACAATTCTTAAAGTGGTTTTTTAAAGAAAATACTCACTGCCCTTGCCAAGACAGTTGCCCTTGCCCAGAGTGAAAGAACAATCAAATGTTTTCTGTGAGCCTGACAGAGAAAGGAAAGAATTTGTCTGAACATGCCATGTATCCCTCTTTCTCCCCTACTTCCTACTTCTACCTTCCAAATCTGATCCCGATCTATGTTAAAGGCTGCTTTAAACCCCTTTTAATTTGAATATCTGAGTCATCTCATAGCTGACCCCTATTGATTCTCTTCCCCTTGAAAGTGACTGATATTTTTCTAGTTCTTTGTATGTCAAGTAATTTGGGGCTGTATCTTGGAGCTCGTGAATGTCGTAAAGACTCTGGATTTTATTATATTTCTCCTAAGAGTGTGGCCAGTTTTGTTTTAGAGATAGTGATCATTTAGCAGATAGTTAATTTGGCTAGATTCAAACTACAAACTTTGTCTCACCTGCAGTGGGGGGCAGCTCAAATATCAGCTCCGTTCTTTTCTCTTTAGCTGCACTGCTTGCAGTCTGACACCATGCATGGCTCAGGAAGCAGCCTGAGTCTTGGTGAAATTTATACACAACATTTTGGACTCCCTTCTCTAGCTCTTTCCTTTCTAGGATTTCTCCATCATGCTTGTTCTGCGCGCCCCCTATTTGCCCCAAAGTTATTCTTCATATCAGAAAGATGGCTAACTTCCTACTGGTGTTTTAGCTGCTATGTACCCTGAAATGACTGTGTCCACTCAGGGAAAAGCTTCAAATCAACAGGAAGCTCCCCCTGTCGTTGTCTCTCCCTCCAAGTTTCAACTCTTCTACAAAAACCTACTGCTTTGCCCACTCTTTATAGGTCGTTGTTTTTTATATTTTTTCCAGAGTTTACAACTGTTGTCTGCAGTAGGTTTGATCTATCAGTTTGCTATGCTATACCAGAAGCATACTTCTCCATATAGATCTCCATTTCAGTTATCTGTTGCAACAACCCAAAATTTGGTGGCTTAAAATAACAACTATTTGTTCGCAATTTTGCAACTTGGGCTGGACTTAACTGGGTGGTTCTTCTCCATGCAGTGTTGGATGCAGCCATCTGGAAGCTTGAATGGGGTGGAAAATCCAAAATAGCTCCACTCACATGCCTGACACCTCAGATGGAATGGCTGAAACAGCTTTGGGGCTGATCAGATGGCTTGCTTTTTGCTTTCTTTCGAGCAAGATAGCTGGACCTGTTTATGTTGTGGCTTAACGTTTCAAATGGAAGTATTCCAAGAGCACAAGCCCCAATATACAAATACTTATAAAGCCTCTGTTTGCATCACACTTGTTAATGCACCATTGGCGAAACAAATCACATATCTAAGCTGAGAGTCAGCATGGGAAGGAACTGCACAAGAATGACTCAAGCCGTTGAGTTGAGGCTACCAATGTAATAGTCTACCATAATCTCTCAGGTACCTCTCCTCCATTCAAGTTATAGGTTACCTCTCCCCACTCTTCTACCTCAAGTATCTTTCTCTATCATTTGTTCCTTCCTCAACCTCTCTCTCTCTCTCTCTCCCTCTATTGATTCTTTCCATCAGTATGTAGGTGATCTCCATATCTTGCTCTTAAAATAACACAAAACTTGACTTTGACCTAGTACCCTATCTCTCTACTAACTCTCACAATCAAACTTCTTAAACAGTTGTCCCATTCAACTGTTTCCAGTTCTCCATCTTGTGATTATTTGACTCCATAAGTGATATGGCTTCATGCACACCACTACATTGGATTGCTCTCATCAAGGTCACTCACACCTTTTTATTGTTAACTATAACAGCTGTGGCTCAGTTCTTTGATTAACTCTCAATAGCACTGAGCAGTGTAGATCAATCCCTTCTTGAAACACTCTCTTCCTTGTACCCACCTTACTTTATCTTCTTCCCTTGACAGTACAGTTCCTTGCTGCTCCATTTATTCCATGTCAGTTTTTAAAGTGTTGTCCTTCCTGAGGTTTTATCTTGAGCTCCCTTCTTTTTTTGCTCTAACATTATTTCTTGTCATCTCATCCTTTTCAGTGCCTTTAGTTACCATCTATATGCCGTTACCTCCTGAACCTAAATCTTTGGCCCAGATCTCTCTCCCTTAGCTTCAGAAGTGTACATCCAATTACCTACTCGACATTTCTGCTTGCTTATCTCACAGGTAACCCAAAATGAAGTTGTTTCCACTCTCCCCAAAACTATCTCTCTTCTTGTGATATCTCTCTTCATGACCAACACCATCAATGGCTCTCGGCTATCCTCTTACTTCCCTTTTACCCACTCCCACCTCCATCCAACCGACAGTGCTCCGTCCCCAAGTAGATCAGCCATCAATGATCTCATTCAGGTTTCTGCCAGGATATCATCTGATTTCCCTGAATACACTGTCAGGTTTCCTGCCATACCCCATCCACATCCCAATCCTTCAGGCACATATATACATAAGCTATTTATCACAGACAATCCAGAATGATCTTTCTATATGAAATTTATCCACTCATTTTAAATCCTTCAGTGGGTCCCCAACATCTGTAGAATAAAATCTCAACTCCTTACTTGGGTGACAAGGTCCTTACTGATTTGGCACCTACCGCTCAAACTTCCTTTCTTAGCTCTCTTCAACTTCCTCTCAAATCCTCCCCCTTCACTCACTTTCCCTCTTCTGCTTTTCCAATTACACACAATCTCAGTCACCCTGGCACGGGAAATTCAACATGTTATCTCTGAAGTTAGACTAATTGGCTGTTCTGTCACTGCCTTAGATGTGTGACCTCGAGCAATTTACAAGACCTCTCTGTGCTTCAGTTTCTTATCTGTAAAACCAGAATTGTAATAGTATCTACTTCATAAAGCTGCTGTGAGAATAAACAGGTAATGTATGCAAACTCCTTGGCCTAGTGCCTAGCACCTAACAAACACTCAATTAACATTATAGCTTTGGGGCACCTGGGTGGCTCAGTCGGTTAAGCATCTGACTCTTGATTTGGGCTCATGTCATGATCTCACAGTCATGAGATTGAGCCTCCTGTTGGGCTCTGTGCTGAGTGTGGAGACTGCTTGGGATTCTCTCTCTCCCTCTCTCTGCCCCTCCCCCATTTGCACACATGCGCTCTTCAAAATAAATAAACATTAAAAAAAACATAGCTTTTATTATTTTTTTTCCAGCCACACTATTTTTAGTTCTTCAGTCTATTCATCTCCTTCCTTCTGAGTCATTTGTGAGCTGCTCCCTCAGCCTAGAACATTCTCCTTCCTCCAACATCCTCCTCACAATCTCCCCTTCCACCACCACCGCCTAGCCAACCCATACACATACTTCAAGTGTTAGTTTAGACATCATTTTCCACTGGAGGTCTCCCTTCCAAACTACTGTATTTCTTTCTATCTATAGTATCTATCACACTGAAGCATCATCTCCTGTTTATTTCTTAGCATCTCCACTAGGTTGGAAATTCTCTGAGTGATTTGGGTGATATCTTTCTTTCTCACTCTCTTCCTGTAATGGACTGAATTATGTCTCCCCAAAATACATATGTTGAAGTCCTAACTCTCAATAACTCAGAATTTGAAGACAAATTCTTTAAAAAAAGGGAATTAGGTCAAAATGAGGTCATTAGAGCGGGCCCTAATCCAATATAACTAATGTCCGAAATTTGGACATAGACATGTATGTGTATAGAAGAAAGATTGTGTGAAGACAGAAAAGACTGCTATCTACGTCTTCTAAGCTAAGGAGAAAGGCCTCAGGAGACATCAACCCTGCCAACATCATAGATTTCTCCAGAACTATGAGACAATGCCACCCAGTGTGTGGCACTTTGTTATGGTGGTCCTAGCAAACTAATATACTTCCTCATGTTGCATCTAGCAACATGCCTTGCAAACAATAAAAGCTCAAAACTATTTGCTGCATGAAAACAAATCATCCCGTTTTCTCCAATCCTATTAGAAAACGCCCCAATGAGTTGGAATAACAGTAATAAGCTAAGACTTTTTGTCCAGACCAAAGATACCACAGAAATGTGAGATTAAACCAAAATCGAAATCTAAACACCAAGTTTCAAACACTTGCAAATCACTTCCCTTTTTTTCCCTTTCAGAAACAGAAGGTAGGAAATCTTTTTTTTTTTTTTTAATGTTTATTTATTTTTGAGAGAGACAGAGACAGAATGCAAGTGGGTTAGGGGCAGAGAGACAGGGAGACACAGAATCCGAAGCAGGCTCCAGTCTGCGAGCCGTCAGCACAGAGCCCGATGCGGGTCTCGAACTCACAGAGCTGTGAGATCATGACCTGAGCTGAAGTCAGATGCTCAACCGACTGAGCCACTCAGGTGTCCCAGAAGGTAGGAAATCTTAAAAGTTGTTTATAAACAGCTGAAGCAAAAGAGAATATTTACAGTATCTATATTCCAAGCAACTTTGCTTTTGATTGATTTCATCCCTGTTATTTAATTAATGGGGGTGTGTATTTGAAAAAGTCACCAAAAGTGCTCAGGATGCCTGCAACCGGCATCCAAAAGCCCCAAGTTCTTCAGGCCCTCAGAGGTAGCAGGGAAATAGTGGGGGACAAAGAAACAGTCCAAAAGATTCTCTTGCTAGGAAACAACTTTCATTCCCTCCTTAACTTTCTCTTGATGGGCTAAGATAACCCAAAGCAGAGAACCAAATGAAATGATTCCTCTATCTTAGTTTGCTACTATATCAGTATGTAAAGTTTATTTGATCTTTTCCTCAATCAAAAAATGAGGCTCCCTAAGATATAAAGAGTCCATTTGAATATAATATCTGCTGAAAAATTACAAAAATGAATGGAAACTCCAAATCTGCAATGAAACAGTTTTATATTGCTTTGCATGTAGTTTAAAATCTTCATGGGGCGCCTGGGTGGCTCAGTCAGTTGAGCGGCCGACTTCCGCTCGGGTCATGATCTCGCGGTCCGTGGGTTAGAGCCCCGCGTCGGGCTCTGTGCTGACAGCTCAGAGCCTGGAGCCTGTTTCAGATTCTGTGTCTCCCTCTCTCTGACCCTCCCCCGTTCATGCTCTGTCTCTCTCTGTCTCAAAAATAAATAAACGTTAGGGGCGCCTGGGTGGCTTGGTCGGTTAAGCGTCTGACTTCAGCTCAGGTCATGATCTCACACTCCGTGAGTTCCAGCCCCACGTCAGGCTCTGTGCTGACAGCTCAGAGCCTGGAGCCTGTTTCAGATTCTGTGTCTCCCTCTCTCTCTGCCCCTCCCCTGTTCATGCTCTGTCTCTCTCCATCTCAAAAAAATAAATAAACGTTAAAAAAAATTAAAAAAAAAATAAATAAACGTTAAAAAAAATATCTTCAATCATCTAAAATTTCTGTAAAGACAACATTGAAGAAATTCCTTTTCTGTAAAATGAGCATAATCTCACCTACTTCATCAGGTTATGAGGTTTAATGAGGTAACTTTTAGAAAATAGCAACATAATACCTAGTGTATGAAGGACATTTAAGAAATATTAATCTCCTTTCCCCGCTTTCCTTCCAGAGGAAGGAAAAATAAAGACAACCAGAAAGTCCCTTCTCAAACTCACAAAGAATTTCGGTTATATTACCTGGCTTTGTGTTCCTGCAGCCTGCACACAGAAGAGTATCACACGGCAACAGATTAGTGTAGTACGTGAGTATGGCCTTAGTGATGACGATGATCATAGTTGAGGCACATTAGCAAAATCTCACACTTTAAAATTCTGTTTTCAGCGATTCAGGAAGTCAACCTCCTCACACAATGCCTGGTAAATACTAGTGCTATTCAAATAATAGTCCACTTTACTAATTTAGTATCCACTGAAAAGCCACTTCATACATGTCACTAACAGGAAACAAATATCTATCTTTACGTGCTGAGTCGGAAACACTAAACATTTGTCCCCTTTGATGAAAAACATTACGCCGGAGTCCACGGTCTCCATCTTACTGATAGAGGAACAGCGCCGCTCAGCGGGCTAGTTGAGAACTGCACCTCTAAATGCAAGTGTGGTTTGGGAGCGTTTACAACCAAGTATTTTAGCTACTGCGAAGCAAGTCAGTTTCTTAAAGTTTCTGGATAGCTCGCAGTCCTAAAGCATTGAGATGGACATAGCACCCTGCCGAACCTTATTGCTTACTCCTAGGGAGTGGCCCCCTAGCAGTATAGGGGATGTGGTGTGGAGTGTAAGAGGAAAGAAGAAGGGGTGATAAGGTGGAGAAGAGTTCATACCACAGAGTATATCCTAGGGAGAGCTCTAAGTCTGGAAGAAATACTTTGATGAGCTACTTGGAGAGGAGGGTAGGGCATCAAGGTCCTGCTCAGGCAACAAGAGATGTAAGCTGAATGGATATGCATGAAAAACGAAGGTTTTTTTGCTCCTAAAAAGGAGAGAAAAGTGGAAAAGAGGAAGAGGGCTGAGTCAGTAGGACAGCAGGAAGCCCTACCTTCCCCAAATCCTCAGGCAATCCTATAGAATCCTCAAGCACCTGGCATAAATTGGTTTCCTGTAGAAATCAGCAAAGGCAGAAGGGCAAGAAGAATTGAGCTAACTAACGTCTGGGTTCCTTTTGAAAGCCGCGTCTTTTCCTGGCTTTGGAGGGGTGAGTGATGGTAAGAAGCAACAAACCACTTCCTCAGTCTCTCTGACTAGCTTCTCAATCTCTTGCTTCTATGTTTGGTTAATTATGTTATGGACCAGAAGGCAGGCCCTCAAATTCTAGACCGCAGACTGTCCAATGGCATAGAAACAGAGTTGTGAGACAGGTGGGAGGATTATCATCCCATCTTGGGGAGAAACGAATTGAAGTATCATTATGTGATTTGCCAAAACAACACTTTGAGTTCATCATTGGTGCCATCTGAATTTCTGCCAAGGAAAAACATCTAATCAGGGTGATTGCTCAAAGTGTTTTTCACCCACTATGATGCTGCTGAACTTAATCAAAGAGCATTTATTCAGTACTTAATTACATGCAGTGCTGTGCTGGATACCCACAGAGAGAGCTATGTGCACTGGCCCCTCCTTTCCAGCAATTTGCATATGGAGAATTGCAGGAAACAGAGAAGGAGACAGGAAGGAAGCTACAATTTCACGAGTTCCTCATATGTGCCAAGGCCCAAATAGATTCAACATGTGATTTAATACTTCCTGTCACCTTATGAGACACAGATCACTGTGTCCATCTCATAGATAACGGAAAATGAAGCTCAGAGGGGTAAGTGGTAGAGCTGGAATTCAAGCTGAGTTTTCTGGCTCCAAGGGTCTTTCTCCATGCCATGTTGGTGTGCCCAGGCTGACATGGGAAAGGGTGCCCAGAATGAAAAGCCTCCTTAAAACAAGAAGCTGACTTCTAAGCGTTTAGGGGTGGAAGGCAGAGATATGTGTGTTATGTATACTTTGAGATCAAAGAAAATATGCCCTGCAGACACTTCTTTCAGTCTCTAAAAATTTGAGATGAGAATGTTTTGTTCATTACCTAAGGCTTGAGGTGCCTGAGAGATAGCTGCCCTCCTCTCTCTCTCCTACCCCTCCCTCACTCTCCGTCCTCCCCCCACCTCCATCAGCCTCTTTTTTTTTTTTTTTTTTTTAATTTTTTTTTTTCAACGTTTTTAATTTATTTTTGGGACAGAGAGAGACAGAGCATGAACGGGGGAGGGGCAGAGAGAGAGGGAGACACAGAATCGGAAACAGGCTCCAGGCTCCGAGCCATCAGCCCAGAGCCTGACGCGGGGCTCGAACTCACGGACCGCGAGATCGTGACCTGGCTGAAGTCGGACGCTTAACCGACTGCGCCACCCAGGCGCCCCATCCATCAGCCTCTTTAAGAGACTCTGACAGTGCCTTCGGGGGTTAATGCCCAGACCTGAGCCAGTGAATCTGCCCCAGATGCAGGGCATTCTGGGAGTAAAGCTGCAAGGTTATGGCAGGATCCACCACAACAAACCTGCCCAAATGAGAAATTCACTGCTGTTGGTAGCCCAGCGATGTGCCAGGATGCCCAGCCAAGGACCCTGCCACCCAAGTAGCCATTTTACTGCCTGGCATTAGTCCACCACTCACTGTCAGCATGTGATGTTTGAGTGTTGGAGGGGGGTTCCCCCTGCTTTGCCTCAGACATCCTACACTACTTACCTACCCACTGTCCCCCATCAGCCCTTTGGCTGTTTCACATAGATCTTATTATCCGTGTATTGATCTAATTAATGAAGAGCATGGGTGGCTCCCCAGTTCAACACCTTTCCACACCTCTTCCCCTCAACCCCTCAGGTGCTCCTTTCTGTTCTTCTACTGTTCCTCTCATCTCTGTTCCTCCTTCCCACATCTCTCCTTCTAGCCCATCCTCCTTGCTCTATTTCCCCCACTCCCTACATTCCATCAGCGTCTTATTTTTACACCTTATCCCGTGTTTCTCCTTGACTGAGGTCAATTCAGCCACCATTTGTTGCATATTTAGTTCTGGGCTGTGTGTGATAAATTCCACCTTAGGGTGTCTGAGGCATAGTCAGGGTGGGGGTGGGGGCGGGGGGAGTAAGGCATAAGCAGAATACTTCTAGTGATTCCAGGAAATAATTATTATTGGGAGTCAGACAAGAGCGCCTGGCTGGCTCAGTCGGTGGAGCTTGTGACTCTTGATCTAGGGGTTGTGAGTTTGAGCCCCATGTTGGCAATAGATATTACTTAAAAAAATTAATTAAAGGGGTGCTGGGGTGGCTCAGTTGGTTGAGCGTCCCACTTCGTTTCAGGTCATGATCTCCCGGTTGTGGGTTCGAGCCCCGCGTTGTGCTGTGTGCTGATAGCTCAGAGCCCAGAGCCTGCTTCAGATTCTGTGTGTGTGTGTGTGTGTGTGTGTGTGTGTCTCTGCCCTTCCCCCATTCATGCTCTGTCTCTTTCTCTCTCTCAAAACTGAATAAACTTAAAAAAATAAATTAAATTAAAAATTATTGGGAGTCAGACAGAAAAACAGTATGTACTAGTATCTAAAGAGATGAGAAAGATTTTTATCTTCTTTTTAGCTCTCTAAACTCTGAATACCTGGCTTAAAATTTGTTCATCTCTCTCACTCACTAAAGGATAAAAGTCAATTGAAAACGTGAAAAGAATGAGAAAATGATACTTCTTTAAAAAAATTCAGGGTTATTACTTTCAGGTGGCTGGAAAAAGGCTGTATAGGGAAAGAAGAGGGGGTGGCCGGTTGCCATGTGTTGAGTGGACAGGCATTATTTATGATAAACAAGCGCGGTCCTTGCCCTTGAGTCAACAGCCCTGCTCAGCGCTGAGGAGACCCTTCCTCTCAGCCTCCCCTGGTCTGCAGTCCCGGAGGACTCCTCCCTGCATTTCTGTTCATGTTTCCTCCCACCCACCCCTCCCTTCCTTCCTTTCTCTTTTTTCCTTCCTTCCTTCCTTCCTTCCTTCCTTCCTTCCTTCCTTCCTTCCTTCCTCCCTTCCTTTATTTCTTCAATTACGATTCCCCAAGTTTGATTCAATATATATAATTCAAAAACCAACCCTGTTTCAGACATTTAGACAATGAGATGGATTTTTAAGTCCTTTTTCTCCCATTTTATTTCTCTTGGCTACTTTCCAATGACACACCAAGGGACAACTTCATCTTTTAAATATATATTTTATGTATGTTGTTGGATATTTTTTTCTAAAAGAAAATTTTCTACGGATTTTCCAAAGCACAATTCTTTTCTAAACTATTTTTAATTATAAAAACATCATACCTGTTCTAGAAATATACCTCTGCCTATGCACCAAGATGCACAGGTATACATAAGAAAAAAAAAAAAAAAGTAAGGGTGCCTGGATGTCTCAGTCAGTTAAGCACAGGACTCTTGATTTCAGCTCAGGTCATGATCTCACATTTGTAAGACTGAGCCCTGCATCAGGTTCCATGCTGGGCATGGAATCTGCTTAAGATTTTCTGTCTCCCTCTGCCCCTCTCCCTGCCTTGCTTACTCTCTCTCCCTAAAATAAAAAAATGAAAGAAAGAAAGAAAAGAGAAAAGAAAAGAAAAAGAAAGAAAAGAAAAGGAAAGAAAGAAGGATGTTCATTTGTGCCTGGGTGGCTCAGTCGGTTGGGCACCCGACTTTGGCTCAAGTCATGATCTCACGTTGTGTGGGTTCAAGCCTGAGTCAGGCTCTGTGCTAACAGCTCAGAGCCTGGAGCCTCCTTCAGATTCCGTGTCTTCCTCTCTCTCTGCCACTCCCCTGCTTGCTCTCTTGTCTCTCTCTCAAAACTAATAAACATTAAAAAAATTTTTTTTTAAATAACAAATAACTGAAAGCAAGCTAAATATCCATTATTTGAAACTGGTTAATAGCCTATGGTATTCATAATTAGAACACTATTCAGAAATTTAAAAAAAACAAAAACAAAATGGACCTACATATGTTATAAAAACAAAAACTCAGTTTTACGATAGAGGGAAAAAAATAATTTTATTCATGGAAAAAATGTATGTGGACTAGAAAAACCAAATGTTTTAATATGCAAATTTATGCTGTAAAATATACAGAAAAATATCTAGAGAAATATATGCACAAAAAATGCTCACTGCAAGTCATGAATTACCTGTTTAATTAAAAATTTAAAAATTAAGGTTTTAAAAAGTCATACATAGTAAAAATTTCATAGTGCAGGAGAAACAAAACATTTTTCTACAACCTCAGTCCTACTCAAATAGAGGTAATCGTGAATGATTCTTGTATATTCTTGCAGAACATTTTCATAACTATACAAAGACAAATATATGAATAGCTATTTTGCCTCCAGTGGAAATATGTACATATAATTGCAAATTGAGATTTTTTTTTTTTACTCAGTATATCATTCTGCAGTACATATTGATCAGTGTTATAGATGTACCCCTATGCTTTTTAATGGTAAGTTTCATTGGTACAGTATTATATTTAGTCCTCTATTGACATATATCTAGATTGTTACTGTTTTTAATAAAGAGGATATTTCAGATACAATGGTGCAACAAATGTCCATAAACAAATATCTTTCTTACTTTTTCTAGTATAACTTCAGGAAAAATTCCTACAATTAAAGGATAAATATTTAAAAGGTAGATAAATGTCGATTTGATAAGTTTGACAGACTTGGCCAAATTGTTCTCAGAATGTTGCAGTAACTCATACTGTTTCTAATAGTGTGTGAATGTTATAATACTGTTCATCTTTGTCAATCTGATAAATAAAATAGCATCTTTTGGGACACCTGGGTGGCTCAGTCACTTGAGTGGCCAACTCTTGATTTCAGCTCAGGTCATGACACCAGGGTGGTAGGATCAAACCCATGTCAGGCTTGGCGCTGAGCACGGAGCCTGCTTGGGATTCTCTCTCTCTCTCTGCCCCTCTCTCTTACTCATGCTCTCTCTAAAATAAGAATAAAATTTAAAAAGATAAAATAAAATTTAAAAATAGCATCTTTTGTTGTCTTAATTTGCATTTTCAAAATTATGAGTGAAGTTGAACATACTTATGCTGTTTGCATTTCTATTTCTGTAAACCACTTGTTCTTATCATTTGCCCATTTTTTGAAACTTTTTTTGTTTAACATTAACTTGAAGTGCTTTTTGTATAACAAAAAATTAGCTCTTTATCATGTGAGTTAGAGTTAGGATCATGCAATAATTCATAGTTGCATGGTAAGCAATTGTGTGTGTGTATTACAGACTTTTTATTTTTTATTTTTTTAATGTTTATTTATTTTTGAGAGAGAAAAGGAGACACAAAATCTGAAACAGCTCTGGGCTCTGAGCCTGGACAGAGTCCGACGCGAGGCTGGAACCCAGGAACAGCAAGATCATGACCTGAGCCAAAATCGGACACTTAACCAAATGAGCCACCCAGGTGCCCAATATTCCAGACTTTTTAAAAACTATATTTTTATTGTGGTAAAATATTTATAACATATCATTTGCCATGCTAACCATTTTTAAGTGTACAATTCAGTGGTATTAATTACATTTATAATATTATTCAACCATCACCACTATTGATTTTCAAAAATTTTCCTCACCCCAAATAAAAATTCTTACTCCTTATGGAATAATTCCCACTCTCTCCTTTCCCCAGCTCCTGGTAATCTCTAATCTACTATCAGCTTCTTCTAGATACTTATAGAAGTGGAATCATATGATATTTGTCCTTTTGGGTTTCACTTATTTCACTTAGCATAATATTTTCAAGGTTCATCCACACCGTAGCAGGTATCAGAACTTCATTCCTTTTTATGGCTGGATAATATTCCATTGTATGTACATACTACATTTTATTTATCCATTCATCTGTTGATGGACACTTGGGTTGTTTCCACCTCTTGGCTATTGTGAACAATGCTATAATAGACAATAATGTACAAGTACCTGTGTGAGTGCCCACTTTCAGTTTCTTTGGCTATATACACAGGAGTGAAATTCTCTTAAACTGACTTTATGTTTAGCATTTTGAAGAACTGCCAAACTGTTCTGGCTGCATCACTTACTTCCCACCAGTAATGTACAAGAGTTCCAAATTTTTCTACATTGTCACCAACATTTGTTATCTTTCATTTTTCTAAGGATCGCCATTCTAGATTCTAGTAGGTGTGAAGCACTATCTCATTGTAGTTTGGCCTTTCCCCAATGACTAATGATGCTGAGCATCTTTTCGTGTGCTTATTGGCCATTTAGATATCTTATTTGTAAAAAAGTCTGTTCAAGTTCTTTGCCCATTTTTAAATTGAGTAGTTTGGTTTTTGTTAGTATTGTTGTTGTCATTGTTTTTGAGTTGTAGGGGTTCTTTCTATATTCTGGATATTAACCCCTTCTAAGATATATGATTCACAAATATTTTCTCATTATGTGGATTGTCTTTTCACTTTCTTGTCTTCTGATATGCAAAAGTTTTTCATTTAATTTTATTTTACTACATAGCATGACTCTTATTTTGCAAACTACTGTTACAACAAACTATATTATACAGCCTCTTTTTGCCAATAAATATAGATCTACCTCATTTAAAAAGTTGTTGGATAATATTCTAAGTATGGATACATAGTTTACTTAACTATTCCACAAATAATAAATATTTGGATTGTTTTCAGTTACTTGGCATTTAGCATTTATATTTTAATTTTAAGTTGTCTTTTTCTTTTCCATGCAGAAGTTTCAAACTTTTTATGTAATCAAATGTATTGCACTTTTTTCTTTAGTGCTTCTGAGTTTGGGGTCATGCATGGAAAGTCTCTCTTTTTTCTTCCACTGTGTTACAATGTTTTTTCCCTAGAATTTTGTTCATTTATTTTTATGTTTAAATCTTTGAACTATTAGGAACTTATTTTGGCTTAATAAATATGGGAGTGATCAGTTTTTCTTTCTTCCCAATGGCTAGCTGACTTTCCCAACAGCATTCACTAAATAATCCACCAACTGGGGAGCCTTATAAAAGAGATACAAAGTTCAAGTTGAGGGTACCTGGGTGGCTCAGTTGGTTAATCATCCAACTTCAGCTCAGGTCATGCTTTCACAGTTTGTGACTTTGAGCCCTGTGTCCATTTCTGTGTTGACAGATCAGAGCCTGAAGCCTGCTTTGGATTCTGTGTCTCCCTCCCTCTCTCCCCTTCCCTCGTTTGCTCTCTCTCTCTGTCTCTCAAAAATAAACAAAACATTAAAAAACATTTTAAAGGTCAAGTTGAAAAAGAAGTAGGACCTTTTTAGCACACAAGGGTTAGACTCTGAGTCTCCTGAAAGAGAGTGAAGCTTACTTATCTTTCAGAACTGAATCAGAGCCAAATTAGGGAGCTACTGCTCAGCTCAGTGTACAAGACTATAGCTTCTAATTGGCGTTCTTTATTCATGCCCTTCAGTTCAAATATCCCTTCCTTTCTACTTTGCTCTGTGGAACCCAATTCAATTGCCACCTCATCCATAATAAAATTATTTCCTCGTTCTCCAAAAGTTTGTTTTTGCTCCTGCTCTACTTCAAACACGTATCAGAATGTCTAGGAATCCTTTTCAACTGTGAACTCTAAGAATAGAAAGGTAAAAATGGGAAACGGTTGACAGGAGATACCAGAAAACTGGGCTGACGCTGGAGACCATAACAGAGTATTAAAGCATAATTAGGAGAAAGCTGAGGCCTGATGGGAATCCGTGAGTATAATTTACTCAGTCCATGTAGAGGTTCATTCTAAAGACAAGAGTCTAAGGCAAATCCAAGATCAGCATTTACAAAGACTAGCCAGGAGGAAAGGAATAATAAAAGGAAACAAAACCTACTGAATTTTTACTTTGCTACAGGGCCTACCAGGGTCCCATATTGGAGAACTTTAATACATATTTATTGATGAATAAATAAATGACTAAGTGAGTACCAAACATGAAATCAGACTCCAATTTTCTCTATTATTAACAAATGACCAGGGCACCTGGGTGGCTAAACCGGTTAAGCGTCAGACTTCGGCTCAGGTCATAATCTCCCACTTTGTAGGATTGACCACCACCTCAGTCTCCACGCTGACAGAGCAGAGCCTGCTCGGGATATTCTCTCTCCCTCTTTCTTTGCCCTGCCCCTGCTTGCACACTTGTGCTCTCTTTCTCTCTCTCTCTCTCAAAATAAATAGACATTTAAAAAAGAGATTTTAAAAAGTGAAATAAAGTGCAAGTAATAATATTACACAACCCCAGCTCTGAGGACTATCATAAGGACCAAAATAGTATGTGGTTTTCAAATGTGTAAATGCTTTGTCAATTGTGATGACCATATAAACACTGCACTTAGACAGGCAAGGCATAGACACACCCATGAACAAATTTAAATATTATTTGTTTCTGTCTTTTGTTTTGTCTCCTTTTTAACACTCTAAGTAACTTAATTTTTTTTAGTTTTTTTTTTAATGTTTATTTATTTTTGAGACAGAGAGAGACAGAGTGAGACAGAGTATGAACGGGGGAGGGTCAGAGAGAGGGGGAGACACAGAATCTGAAACAGGCTGCAGGCTCTGAGCTGTCAGCACAGAGCCCGATGCGGGGCTCGAACTCACGGACCGTGAGATCATGACCTGAGCCGAAGTCAGACACTTAACCAACTGAGCCATCCAGGTGCCCCATAAGTAACTTAATTTTTTTCTTAACTTAAAGAATAAGCCCATGTCTAGCTTATATTAACAAAGGTGTTATAAACAAAAAATCATCACATATCCTGGTTTATTTCACCTTGGTCCAAACAACTTCAGAGATTTGGAAGTTATAAGGTTTTCTGAATATTGGAAAATCAACATAATTATTTTGTAAGTTACTGGAAGACACTTTCAAATGCGCTTTAAACTGCAGCACACTGAATTATGAATTGCATTTTAAAACAAAAATTTGGGGGCACCTGAGTGGTTCAGTCAGTTGAGCGACCGACTTCAGCTCAGGTCATGATTTCAAGGTTTGTGAGTTTGAGCCCTGCATTGGGCTCTGTGCTGGCAGCTCAGGGCCTGGAGCCTGCTTCGGATTCTGTGTCTTCCTTCCTCCTCCTCCCTGCTCGTGCTCTGTCTCTCTCTGTCTCTCAAAAATGAATAAGTGTTAAAAATTTTTAAATAAATAAATGAAACAAAAAATTTGCTTCTTAAATACCTAGAACGTAATTAAATGAGAGATCACTGCAAAAAGCTTAAAGCCCATCTTCTGGTTTATTCTGAAATAAGGAAATCCACCCATGAAAATGCTGAAAACTAACTTGGCTGGATTACAGATCAGAAGTGAGCAGAGATCAGGTAAGATTAGCTCTAGAATAACTAAGGAGTAGCTTTGATTTTCATGAAGGTTACAAAATGCATTTTCATCCTAAGTTTCTGTAAATGCTTTTCTAAAACTTTAAAAGAAAAAAAAAAATTCTTGGTCTAAAACTTCACATACTTGGTATCTATCCAAAGATAAATTATTTTTGGAAGTTTTAGCAAATTTGTTCTCCCACTCCCGCATTAGTCAGTGGAGCTAAAATAAATCTTTCTGCCTTCAGAAACAAGTGTGTTTTTAAATGTCAGCACAAGAACTTCAGGAGAACACAAACCAATAACGTGGGAGGAGGTGCTGGATAACAAGTCTGAAATTTCATAGGTTCTGAGGACCTCTAAATATACCTTCTTCACCCAAATTTGAAGTGTTTGGTTACAATTGGATTCTATTTGTGGGACCTCGTGCTCTCAAAGACCCCAAAATTTATGGAATAAATGGAAATGGCAGAATATTTCCAATTGCTCACCATTTAACACTACCATTAAACTTCTTTCTAGAGAAAAAAATTTCTAGGAAAAGTATATAAGCCAAAAATAATTTGATACATTAAAATAACTGTAGACTTACTTTTTCTGTCTGTTCATTGAAAGGGAAATTGTCAGCAGCATCTCTCTAGGTATCTAAGAGAAGCTTAGCTACAAACCTTTATAAGTGCATTCCTGACAGAGGTACAGGGAAGCTTAAGAGAATCGTAGACAAGTCTAGCTAGGATTGACTCAATCTAAAATGATTTAAAAAATCAAGTTAAGGGGCGCCTGGGTAGCTCAGTCAGTTAAGTGATGGACTTTTAATTTCAGCTCAGGTCATGATCTCATGGTTTGTGAGTTCGAGCCCCACATCAGGCTCCACACTGACAGAGAACCCCTGACACGCTTGGGATTCTTTCTCTCTGCCCCTCCCATGCTATGTCTCTCTCTTTTTCTCAAAATAAGTAAAGTAAACTTAAAAATAAAAAGCCAAGTTAAAATCAGTATTAGTAGCTAATGAGATCTCACTTAAAAATCAATAATAGGGGTGCCTGGGTGGTTCAGTCGGTTAAGCATCCAACTCTTGGTTTGGGCTCAGGTTGTGAGATCTCACGGTTCGTGTGTTTGAGCCCCGAGTGGGGCTCCACACTGTCAGTAAAGAGCCTGCCTGGGATTTTCTCCCTCTCTCTCTGCCATTCCCCTGATTGTGCTCTCTCTCTCTCAAAATAAATAAATAAACTTAAAAAAATAATAAATGTTTTAAAAAATAATAAAAATAAAATCAATAATAAATATTAATTAAGCACCTATTGTTTGCATTATACATGATACTATGGTAGGCTGAATAATGGAAGTTGTGTTGTTAACATTATAAAGTGAATGAAGGACATATTTCATATTGATGTTAAAAAATGAGATATTATTAACACTTTAGTATCTGTGATCGAGCTAAGCACTGTGCTCGAAATAATGTTGATGGTGACAACATTTATAGGAAAGATAGAAATCTTTGGAAATTAGATCCAAATCTAAAGGTGAACCATTTGGCAGAAAAACAGGTTCTCTTTATCTTCTTATTCCTCATAGGTAAACAAATGCAAGAATTTCCACTAAAAATATTTCAATCGTGCAACAATGAAATGTCACATACCTTTATAAATATAACTTCTTTTATGGGGCTTTGCTTATTTAAATTGCTTTGACCAACACTAGAATTTTATATGGACATAAGATTTTAACAATCTTCCCTGATAATGACTAAGTTTTAATTTCCCATACATTTCATCTATGCCTGAGTTCTATAAGAATTCCTTTTGGAATTTTGAAGAGAGTTCCCCAGAACTGTATTCCACTACCTAACCCATTGTTTCTGTTTATATTCCCTGAGTAGATGGCAATTATATATTATGGGGCAATTATATATTAGTGGCAATTATATAGTTTTCTTTATTTCTTTTTTTTCTCTTAGGTTCATTTATTTATTTTGACAGAGATAGAAAACCACAGGGAGAGACAGAGAGAGATGGGAACAGAGGATCCAAAGCAGGCTCTGTGCTGACAGCAGAGAATCTGATATGGGACTTGAACTCATGAACCGTGAGATCATGACCTGAGCCAAAGTCGGATGCTCAACCAGCAGAGTCACCCACGTGCCCCAATATATTTTTCTTTATTTCTAACTTTTCCCCTGGACGTACTAAACATAACTATGCTTGCGTGGCTAGGCCTAAAATTAAATCTTCTTCTTCTTTCTAAATTTTCACTTGCCTTTCTACAGAGCATTGTTTTCTACCACTCTTTCTAATCCCTGGAAGTTGCCGTCTCCTATTGAAGCACACCTCCTAGCCTGACCTCACTCCTCTACCAACCCACTCCTATAAAATCTTGCAAACTTCAAAATTTTATTTCCTAACACCATTTCCCCCTTCTGGTTTGCACAGAGTAATCACAGATTATTCCCACAATGAAGCCTGTTAGCCTACCAAGGGCACCATCATCTCCCCCCACCCCCCGCCAACTTTTTTATTTTGAAAAATGTCAACTTCCAGAAAAAAGTCTTCCTGAACTATTTGAATAATGTAATATTTTAATGTACTATTAAAACAGTGACTATGCATGTTAATAATACTTTAATAAACCTGACTTAGACAAAAAAGGTGACTAACCTTTCTGAGTGCTTAGAGGCAACACTGTACCGAGAGCATTACATGCATTATTTCATTTAATCAAAAATCCCTCTGAAATTATATCTATTAACAGTTCCATTTTTACAGATGAGATAACTGACTCCTAGAGAATTTAAATAAAGTGCCCAATATCATACCCCTAGTAAGATGCAGAATTCTAACCTTCATGACTAATTCCAGAGCCCGGGTCTTTATCTTTTTTCATTTCATTTCGTTTCATTTCATTTCATTTAATTTCATTTCATTTCATTTCATGGAGAGAGAGAGAGAACACATGAGGGGCAGAGAGAGACAGAGAGAGAGAGAGAGAGAGAGAGAGAGAGAGAGAATCTCAAGCAGGCCCCATGCTCAGTGTGGACGTCCTTATTTTTAGCTATTGAAGTAGTTGGAATGAAGTTTCATAATGTCCTCAACTAACTTTCAAAACGTTTGGTTAAAAAAAAATGTGTATGAACACTTGCATGCGCGTGCGCGCGCGCACACACACACACACACACACACACACACACAGCCAACTGTGGCATAACATGAACAACTGATGAATCGATGTGAGGGCCACACTGATGTTCATTATACTAGTCTTTCAACATTTCCCTATGTTTGACATTTTTCAAGATAAAATGTTAAAGGAAAATGAATGCCTAGAAAAGGCTCTTGATAAATAACTCAGAATCTCAGGAAATTTTTAAATTTCCTGAGATTTAAAATTTTTGTTTAACATTTATTCATCTTTGAGAAACAGAGAATGGGTGGCGAAGGGGCAGAGAGAGAGACACACAGAATCCAAAGCAGGCTTCAGGCTCCGAGCTGTCAGCACAGAGGGTGGGGGCTCCAACTCACAAACTGTGAGATCATGACCTGAGCTGAAGTCAGACGCTCAACTGACTGAACCACCCAGACACCTCTAAATTTCCTGAGATTTTAAAGATCAGGTAGAGTCTTATATCATGTTTTCCTTGGCTGATGTTTGAGTAATTTTATTTCACCAATGGCATAAACAGGATTACATTATATGCAGTGTAAAAATACACATTAAAAAGTATGGGTGGTACCTGGTTGGCTCAGTTGGTTGAGCATCTGACCCTTGATTTTGGCTCAGGTCGTTATCCCAGGGTCATGAGCATGGGGACAGCTTAAGATTCTCTCCCTGTATCTCTCTCCCCTGCTTGCACTTGTTCTCTTTCTAAAAATAAAATTTAAAGTTCTATTAAAAGTATGAAAGTGTGTATATCCTCCCTAGTAGGGTTAAATTAGGGAGCTGATATTAGCAGAAATTTTTCCTTTCTTTACATTTTTACAACGATCATGTATTTTTAGAAAATTTCATTAAAGTTTTGCTTTTTATTCCATTAAAAAAAAAAGCCCTGAAAATTCTAAATGCTTCATTTCCTATAAGCGAAATCCGTAAATATGTCATGTAAATTAGAATCTTCATTCTGTTCCTGTCATTCTGCTAGTGGAGTTTCCAGGTATAAATGGGAGCGATAGGATTCTATAGCTGTTTCTACTTATGCATAGAGCTGTGTCTGCAAACAAAATCTAAGGAAGACGATGAAAAATTAATATTTTTAAAAGAAGCAAGTGGCAGCCGAAAATAGTTAAATTCTTGGATTTGGAACACAACCTTCAATGCCCAAGTCTCTGGCCAACAGCCGACCCCAGCAGAGATCGCTGGAACTGGAAGGTAGGACCAGCCAAAGCGACCCACAGAGCTGGTTTCAGAGCGGGACACGCCCCTCCGCCTTGGCCAATCGGGAGAGAGAAGGCGGGGCTCGGGAGAGAGAAGGCGGGGCTCGGGACCCGCCGGAGGCGGAGCGGGAGTCGAAGGGGTGTGTCTGAAGTGGGGGCCGCTAAGTCCTAGAAGGTGGCAATTTTCCTGGGCCCGCGGCGCGCGGCGCAGGTGGAGAGGCCGGCTGGCCCGGACTTTGGCCTCGGGCTTCGGGAAATGGCGGCTGGGGGCAGAATGGAGGACGTGAGTGCACGGAAGTGGCGGGAGGCTGGCCCCGGAACCCCTTTCTTCCCTTGCTGGGCGCGCTGGGCGGAGACTGCGGAGGGAAGCCACCCTTACCCGGTGCGACCGCGGCCGGAGGAGGCGCTTCCTGCGCAGGGCTGGCCCGGGACTCGGGGTTCTGGGACAAGACACCCAGGGGGGCAGTGGGGTCCGCGACGCGCTGGCTCCAGGCTTACTTTTCCGAGTGGAGGCCGGGTGGGCTGCTGGGCAGGGGATGCGCGGATGCTGGGGGTCCCAGGCAGGCGCCCAACCCACGTGCGGCGCGCGTCTTTGATCCCGGAACTGGGAGCCTCACGTGATGCGCGTCTGGCCTGACAGCCGTCTCTGGGGTGCTCCTCTGAGCTGGGCCGCTTGGCTCCGCTCAGACGTATTGGGTCGCGGGGACGAATCTCCCTCCTCGTGGGTTCCCTGCCCTGGCTTTAGAGGGCTGTGAACGTGGAGAGGCTGCGACATGCAGGCCGGCTGCCAGTGTCTCAGGGGTCGACCTGTCACTGGCATCGTCCAGCAACCCGCATTGGAGAAAAGCAGTGTCGTGATGTTTTGAATGTAACCGTGATAGGCAGAAAAGGATTTTTAAATCTCCTTGCTTAATGGATCCAAACCAGGTTACTAAAAAACTAGTCGCCTAGTCTACAGTCTGTAGAGTACGAAGTAAAATATTTGCATAAGTATATTGAATCATTTTTAGGGGAAACATGTAATTGTGCCCAGAATAACTGGCTGCCCCATTGTCAGGTAATAAAATTTTTATCCTTGAGAAATGTGAAGTTGAAAGAAATGCAAAGCACTAATTTGGATTAAGACATTAATAGGAATTATTACTGTGATCCTGTCAGTTCATTAGGGGCATCAGGCAAGACTCATAACAGTTCCAGCCCTACATGAGCTTAGATTCTTGTGTAAATAGCAACAACAGTTAAGGTATCTTAACTAAAAACCAAACAATTTCTTTTTATTTTATTTTATTTTATTTTATTTTATTTTATTTTATTTCATTTCATTTCATTTCATTTTTTATTATTTTTTAAAATTTACATCCAAGTTAGCATATCGTGCAATAATGATTTCAGGGGTAGATTCCTTAATGCCTCTTACCCATTTAGCCCTTCCCACCACATACAACGCCTCCAGTAACCCTCTGTTTGTTCTCCATATTTAAGAGTCTCATGTTTTGTCCCCCTCCCTGTTTTTATATTATTTTTGCTTCCCTTCCCTTGTGTTCATCTGGTCTGTGTCTTAAAGTCCTCGTATGAGTTAAGTCATATGATATTTGTCTTTCTCTGACTGACTAATTTCACTTAGCATAATACCCTCCAGTTCCATCCACGGTAGTTGCAAATGGCAAGATTTCATTCTTTTTGATTGCTGAGTAATACAACATTGTGTGTGTGTATATATATATATATATATATATATATATATATATATATATACCACATCTTCTTTATCCATTCATCCATCGATGGACATTTGGGCTCTTTCCATACTTTGCCTATTGTTGATAGTGCTGCTATAAACATGGGGGTGCGTGTGTCCCTTCGAAACAGCACACCTGTATCCCTTGGATAAATACCTAGTAGTGCAATTGCTGGGTCGTAGGGTAGCTCCATTTTTAATTTTTTGAGGAACCTCCATACTGTTTTCCAGAGTGGCTGCACCAGTTTGCATTCCCACCAGCAGTGCAAAAGAGATCCTCTTTCTCCGCATCCTCGCCAACATCTGTTGTTGCCTGAGTTGTTAATGTGAGCCATTCTGACAGGTGTGAGGTGGTATCTCATTGTGGTTTTGATTTGTATCTCCCTGATGATGAGTGATGTTGAGCATTTTTTCATGTGTCGGTTGGCCATCTGGATGTCTTCTTTGGAGAAGTGTCTATTCATGTCTTTTGCCCATTTCTTCACTGGATTATTTGTTTTTTGGGTGTTGAGTTTGAGAAGTTCTTTATAGATTTTGGATACTAATGCTTTATCTGATATGTCATTTGCAAATATCTTCTCCCATTTCATTGGTTGCCTTTTAGTTTTGCTGATTGTTTCCTTTGCTGTGCAGAAGCTTTTTATTTTGATGAGGTCCCAATAGTTCATTTTTGCTTTTGTTTCCCTTGCCTTTGGAGACGTGTTGAGTAAGAAGTTACGGCCAAGATCAAAGAGGTTTCTGCCTGCTTTCTCCTTGAGGATTTTGATGGCTTCCTGTCTTACATTTAGGTCTTTCATCCTATTGAGTTTATTTTTGTGTATGTTGTAAGAAAGTGGTCCAGGTTCATTCTTCTGCAGGTCACTGCCCAGTTTTCCCAGGACCATTTGCTGAAGAGACTGTCTTTATTCCATTGGATATTCTTTACTGCTTTGTCAAAGATTAGTTGGCCATACGTTTGTGGGTCCGTTTCTGGGTTCTCTATTCTATTCCATTGATCGGAGTGTCTGTTCTTGTGCCAGTACCATACTGTCTTGATAATTACAGCTTTGTAATACAGCTTGAAGTCCGGGATTGTGATGCCTCCTGCTTTGAAAACCAAACAGTTTCTAATGATAAGACTAAAACTTTTTTTTTTTTTCAGTTGAAAAAAATGGAAAACTAACTGTAAGACATAGAAGTAGTTTTGACATTCATATACATTTAAAGAAAAATCATTGTTTCTGAATTTTTAAGGGTGAGATTCATGACCTGACAATGTATGGGAACAAAATCTGAGGAAAATGAGAGACTGTTAAGCAAATGTGTGCAGTAAATGCTTCTTGGTTGATTTTAACTTGCCCCAGGTTCTTGAATCTGTAGCTTTTCACTTTGGGATGAGTACAATCCAAGAAATCAGTTTCATCAAACAGTTGGAGATTGATGTTTCACCAACAGTTACATACGTAAATCCTTTTAGATCTGAGCAAGTTGCCTGTTTTTGGTATTTTGTGGATATGATTTCTACCATTCAGTAAGAAGCTAAAACTATGGTGTATGCTGTAGGACTAGACATTTAAGTGAGTTAGCAGAGGCAGAGGCTTTTTAGTTAGGGTTCATTGTTTGCAAGCTGTGAAACCAACTCTGGTAAATTTAAAGAAGTTAGGAATTTATTTGAAATGATACAGTGTGGATGAACCCTTAGGCCTCTGAAAGGACTTGAAACAAGGGCAGCTCAAAGGATCTAAGTGACGGGGGTCCTTTCAGGGTCAGCCCTGGACTGAATCTGCCCCACCATGGTCCCCCTTTGCTTTGTTGCTCATAGAATTGGATTGCCCAGCCCTCTTAGGTTCCACCTAGGCCAGAGGAGGGTGAAGAGTATTGAAGGATGTGCCCAGTGGGTCCCCAGAGGAAATTGAGTTATGGTCACAAAAGAAGAGGAAGGAGATCCGTATGGGCAAAAACAACAGATCTCTTGTACAGGTCATAAGTTACTAATAGTGTAAGTAAAGAAATTATTTGGATTCAGGAGTTGTCTTCCCTTTACCCTTCACATGCAGATGGGGAGGTGCCATCTGAGGGTGATAAGGTATTGTTTGTGTGGTTATATTACATTTCCTATAGAATCCACTGGACAGTTTATTTGATATAGCCACCAAGTACATTGTATTTACCGAACATCTATTAAGTGACATAGAGAAGAAACTGTATTCTAGTTTCAAACCCCAATGTAGTCAGGAGAAACAAAAGGTATACACATAAAAAAGGAAGTAATACAAGACAGCATAAGAAATAATCCAATTAATGTGAGCAGTACATTTTATAGCAATTTTAAAAATTTTTTTAATGTTTTTATTTATTTTCTGAGAGACAGAGCGAGTGGGAGAGGGACAGAGAGAGAGAGGGAGACACAGAATCTGAAGCAGGCTCCAGGCACTGAGCTGTCAGCACAGAGCCGGATGCGGGTCTCAAACTCACTAACCGTGACATCATGACCTGAGCCGAAGTTGGACGCTCAACTGACTGAGCCACCCAGGCACCCCAGCAATTTTAAAGTAGAAAGAAAACACTTGTCAGGACAAGTTTTATGGAGACCTTAAGTCTTGGTTGCACCTTGCAAGGTGAGTTGGATTCTGAAAACAATAAGAGAGGATGTTTGTGGGGCACTCCAGAAAGGTCATTTAGGGTAGAGGAGATGGTGCGTGGAAGAAAGGGAGGTAAAGGAAAGACTTACTGTTAAGTCTTCAAGGCTAGCTTTGTATAAATTCCCAGGTCCCAAGTGTTCAAGTTGGGCAATCTTTCATTCACTCCACACACATACTGAGCACCTACTCTGCATTAGGTGTTACGTATAAACAATATATACTACAGAGTCTCTGCCCTAGTCAAGCACACTATTCCCACAGCTTTGATACCTTGTGGTTAGTATTATAAGTTAGCAGTAGGAACCACGATTCCTAGCCAGCATGGAGTAACAGGGCCTAGATTTATCCTTCTGCCTCAAACAACCAAAAAACTGTATACAATATATGAAACAACACTTTTTAAGATATTGAACATCAGGCAGTGAAGGAAAGTGTTTTCCAAGAGACAGGAAACAAAGTGAGTCGGGGGTGCCTGGGTGGCTCAGTCAGTTAAGCGTCTGATTCTTGATTTCAGCTCAGGTCATGATCTCACGGTTTGTAAGTTCGAACCCTGCATCAGGCTCTGTGCTGGCTGTGCAGAGCCTGCTTGAGATTCTCTCTCCCTCTCTCTCTCAAAATAAATAAGCTTAAAAAAAAATTTTTTTTTAATTTAAAAAAACCAAAGTGAGTCATAGGATTGCCCCAGCCGACCACCTTGAGAGTCTGCAGGCTGTGATAGGAAAGGGCGCCCCAGCAGAGGTCAGCAGGCTCCCTGAATTGAGGAGATAGAGCTGAGAGCCTGGGGAGGCAGAGGCAACAAGGGTTCACACGGCGGTCCCTGGAGAGGAGAGAGCTGCACAGAGGGAGAACTGAAGATGTGCAGAGTCCCCCTTAGGTAGTCAGCAGGGTCTTGCTCAATACATGCCTGTGAGGACATTTCCCACAGCCTGGAAAAGAACCACCTGAAATGATTAGAAGAAACAGTACTTAGTGCTCACACAGGGCCCGGGATAGTGCCTGTTCCGCCAGTCAGACTGGAAACCCCATAATTCACAGGGTATTAGGTGCTCAGAAAGGTCTTGCCTTCATAGTGGGGAAAAATTAGCCTTAGACTAAACACAGCTATGGTCCAATCTAATAATAAGTCTTAAAAGCAAGTCCAAAAAGATCAAACTGTTTCCAAGTAACTTAACTGCATTCCAGAACAAAGCTTAAGGATATTTATAGGAATACAAAACTGTCCTGCACCCAAAGAGATAAATTGGGAAGTCTGGCATCTGATCCCAAATTACTAGGCATTGGTAATTATGTGACATAATGAAGGTGTTAACTAATGCTTCCGTGGTAATCATTTTGCAATACATAACTGCATCAAGGGGCGCCTGGCTGGCTCAGTCAGTAGAGCATGTGACTCTTGATCTCAGGGTTATGAGTTCAAGCCCCACATTGGGTGTGGAGCCTACTTAATTAAAAAAAAAAAAAAGTGTATCAAATTAACTCATGGTACACCTTAAACTTACACAATGCTATATGCCTATTATATCTCAATACAGTTGGAAAAACTATCAAGCATGCAAAAAGGCAGGAAAATATGACATATAAGGCAGTTGAAACTGATTCAGAAATGACATGCTAGAAATAGCAAACAGGGACATTAAAAAATTATTATACCCGTTTTCTCTACATTCAAAAGGTTAAAAAGACATATGGAAGATAGAAAATAGACCCAAGCCAAACTTGGGGACATGAAAAGTAGAATGTCAGATGAAAAGGGCAGTAGGAACAGTGTTGAAGCATCAGGGAAGCCAGTGATTTTGCTGAGACAAGCCTTGACACGTGGGCAAAAATAGGTAAAGGCCCAGGGACTGAAAGAGTTTTGTGAGAGATGGGAGCAAGGAGCAGTCAGCATCAGGGGGAAGAGAGAGAATGAGAGGCAAGTCCCAAAAACTAGCTTGGGAATGGGTTGGAAAAGAGAGAGCCAGTCTAAGAATTTGGCCTGTGTTCTGAGGATCATCGGGAGGGACTCAAGGTTTAGGGGAAAGAGACGTGTATGTTATTTTAGAGGATGTCCAGCTGCAGCAAGAGTTTGCTGAGGTCCGAAGACTGGAAGGCAAAGGCCATGAGAAACGCTGGGGCCTGCACTGAATAGTGAGCACAGAGAGAAAAGAACAGACTTAGGAGTTCGGATGGTAAAAGGAATACTATGTGGGGAAAAGCAAGGGGAAAGCAAGTTAGAGACAACAGCGCCTGCTAGTTACTCACTGCTTAGTCTGTGCCTGCCAACGTTCTGGCACTTTTATGTATAGTAACTCATTTCATCTTCCCAAGAAAGCTATGAAACAGGTGCTGTTATTATTCTCTTTTTTGGGATGAGGAAACTGAGGCATAGAAAGCTGAAGTAACTTGCTCACAGCTAGGAAGCAGTAGAACTTGTAGCTGAAGCCAGGCAGTTTGACTTAGGAGCTTGCCTTTGACCACAGTACGTTCTGCCTCTGCATCTGATCAGAGCTGATCCTCCCGCAGCTCCTGGTGACCTCTCCTGGTGAGCCCAGGTCTTTGATGATACCATAATTGAGTTAGGAACACTGCGAAGATAGGTTGGGACCAGTCATTCATTCATCAGGTGTTCTCTGGGTGCTAACCCTAAGTCACTGCCGGGTGCCAGGATTACAGAGACAAGGGATGGGAGTTCGTGGGTCTCATGAAATGTACTGGGGACGGGTAAGGAATAAGACCGTCAAAGAATAGTATGATAGAGGAAGTGAGCACAAACGTGGGAAGACATGAAGGTGTGGCACGATCCAGATGCTTGGATGCCTGAGAAGGCTGCCTGTGAGAATTGCCCCAGCGGGGCCTGGACGGATGCACAGACATTAGCCCTGTGGAGCTAGGACATCTGCTGACTGAGAAAGAGCCAGAGGCAAAGGAATCTCAAAAAGAACAGAACTAATCAGAATCATACCATAAGTTACGGCAGACTGAACAGGAAGCTATCTAGGCACTGAATGAAAAAAAAAATTGCAGAACAGCCTTGAACGCCTGAGCTTGGAAATTGAGAAGCCCACCCCAGATCTGAGTTAGGCCCCAGATTATTATTTTTATCTTTGTAATCTAGTGCCCAGAAGGCATCCCTTATACCGTTTGTCTCACTCTATCCCTTCCAAAGAGTCCTTATCCTCTGTTTCCAAATGCTGTTCTCAGGCTTCCCTTTTTCTGTTGAAACCTTTATTTCCATCTTATTTTGTATTTCGTCCAATGAGCTCACTTACATTATCATTTCATCCTGTATGCCTTTATCCCTAACCTCCCCAATGAAAATGTAATCTTTTGGACAGGGACTGTGTTTTATGTTTTTTAATCTTAGAGTGCCTTATGTACGATAGTTTTCGGTTAGGGCCTGAGATTAAAAGATTGCCGTATGCATCGGAGACCTGGTAGTACTGTTCCTGTACCGCCAATACCTTTCAATAAGACCGACTGAAGTTGTAGGTTGTAGCTCAACCCCATCAGCTACTTCAGTGCCATTGCCACTAGTTGTTTTCGTTGAGAATCTGATATCTATAAACTAAAGTCTCCTCAAAGATCTAGCAGGATGACCTGTTTCCTTCTCTAAAATGTTTCAAGCATAACTAAAAGTCCAATAAAGCCTCCACTAGCTTTCCAGATTTTTGTGGAACACCAGGATGTAGTTTAAGAATTGCAGCCACACACAGGGCGCCTGGGTGGTTCAGTTGGTTAAGCATCCGACTTTTGATTTCGGCTCAGGTCATGAGCTCACGGTTCCTGGGTTCGAGCCCCACATCGAGCTCTGCACTGTCAGTGCCTCTGCTTGGGATTCTCTCTTTCCCTTGCTCTCTGCCCCTCCCCTGCTTGTTCTCCCTCTCTCTCAACATAAACTTTAAAAAAAAACCCAAAAACTAAAAAAAAAAAGAACTGCAACCATATGTAATTATTTCATCAATAATGTGAATGATGTTAGATAAATCAATATCTAAGTTTTGAGGGCTTAAAGAAAAAATGTTTGCTTTAATCTCATTCTGTATTATCTCATTTGAAGATAACTGAAGTTAAGATTTCCTGTACCCATTTTAATACTTGCTTCACCAATTTGTGTATAGTAGTTGTCTAGAAGTTTATGGTCTTTTTAAATTGGCTCTAGGTAGGGAGTCTATTTTTCTTGCTTCTAACTTGTATAATGGTTTTTTAAAGCTTTATGGTTTATTTTTTTAATTTTTTTTTTAACATTTATTCATTTTTGAGAGATAGAGACAGAGTGCAAGTAAGGCTGGGGCAGAGAGAGAGGGATTCACAGAATCTGAAGCAGCCTCCAGGCTCCGAGCTGTCAGCACAGAGCCCAGTGTGGGGCTTGGACTCATGAACCATGAGATCATGACCTGAGCCAAAGTCAGATTCTTAACCAACTGAGCCACCCAGGCGCCCCAAAGCTTTATAGTTTAGTAGATTTGTCTTAGAAACATAATCCAGAAAGTGGTGATTATAGTTTGCTTCTGTTTTTCTGTCCCTCAGGGCTCCTTGGATCTCACCCAAAGTATTGAAGATGACCCCCTTCTGGACACCCAGCATCTCCCACATCATTCATTACATGCTCATTTTAGACCCAGATTCCATCCTCTTCCTACGGTCATCATAACAAATCTGCTCTTGTTAATACATGTAAGTTGGCTGGGACAAAGTAATCCATACAAAGGTGATGTTCTTAAATATATATAGAAGCTCTTTTTTTTTTTTTTTTTTTTTTTTTAATTTTTTTTTTTTTTCAACGTTTTTTATTTATTTTTGGGACAGAGAGAGACAGAGCATGAACGGGGGAGGGGCAGAGAGAGAGGGAGACACAGAATCTGAAACAGGCTCCAGGCTCCGAGCCATCAGCCCAGAGCCTGACGCGGGGCTCGAACTCACAGACCGCGAGATCGTGACCTGGCTGAAGTCGGACGCTTAACCGACTGCGCCACCCAGGCGCCCCTATAGAAGCTCTTTAGAGGGCAGTTTGGCTACATGTACTGACATTTAAAATGTGCATACTTTTTGACTCATCTCTCTTCTTCAAAGAGTTTACTGTAGATGTATTTGCTCATGTGTCAGGGGATTGTTGATAATAGTACTCCTGTCCATGATATCAACTTACTGCCCCTACCACCACACAGAGGACACTTTGTATGTCCCATCCATATGAAAGAATGCTCTGCAGTCTCTGAAAAAGAAACAGGATGGATGTGCATATATTAGACCAGCGTTCACAATTATATTATTGAGTGTTTGCAAACATAGGTTTACAACAGTGTGCACAGAATGTTCCCATTCACACATTTTAAAAGAGAATTCAGAGGGCTGGTGTGCATGTGTATTCCTGGCTAAAAACAGATTATTTCTAGATGCATTCACATGACTGTTTTAACACTAGTGGCCACTGAGGTGGAGGACTGAGGGCCCCATAGAAGGAATACCTGATATATTTTACTATCTGCCTTTTGTACTATTTGAATTGTTCCCCCATATGCATGTATTTTTCAGTTACAAAAGAAAAAAGAGATGTAGATAAATCTATATATGTTGACAGAATCTTATCAATTTATCTACACTTAGGAAATAACGTTAAGCAGAGAAATCAAATTACAGCAGAACAATAAGTACAGTGGTGCACCTTATTTTATATTATGATAAAATTATAAATGTCTGGGGATTTTTAAAAACACACGTGTTGCTACCAGTAGATAAATAAGTCCTGGAGATCTAAGGCATAGCACAGTGACCACAGCCAACCATACTGTGTGTATTGTAAACTTGAGAGTTGCCAAAAGATTACATATCTTAATTGTTCTCACCACAGAAAGGAAATGATAATGATGTGAGGCGATAGAAGCGTTAGCTAACACCAAGGAGGTAATCATATAGCAATATATATTAATGTATTAAATCCACACGTTATAGGTGCACCTGGCTGGCTTAGTCGGAGGAACACGTGACTCTTGATCTCGGGGTTCGAGCCCCACATTTGGTATAGAGATTACCCAAAAATAAAATAAAAACTTAAAAAAAAAAAAAACCCAAAACAAAGTGGTACTCCTTAAACTTACACAATCAGCATCACGTACCAAAAGGAACCCCTAAATGGACAAACAAACAAGGGAAAAAATCTCCATGTATGAATGGTCTAGTTGTGGGCTTACTGATGGCTCTGCATCTACTCTGTTAAAAATCTCCATTTCAGTTGTCGAGATCTGAAATGCGAGGGGACATAGTTTTACTTGGCTACAATGTGAGAAATCCAGAGGGCAAATTCTTAGCAGCCCAAGTGTTTATGGGGATGAATGTGGTTCATTGACTTGCTCAGCTGCTGCTCCAGTGACACGCACTGTGTAGCCTTGAATTAAGAACTGAAGGGGCGCCTGGGTGGCGCAGTCGGTTAAGCGTCCGACTTCAGCCAGGTCACGATCTCGTGGTCTGTGAGTTCGAGCCCCGCGTCGGGCTCTGGGCTGATGGCTCGGAGCCTGGAGCCTGTTTCCGATTCTGTGTCTCCCTCTCTCTCTGCCCCTCCCCCGTTCATGCTCTGTCTCTCTCTGTCCCAAAAATAAATAAAAAACGTTGAAAAAAAAAAATTAAAAAAAAAAAAAAAAAAAAGAACTGAATACCCTGACGGGGTGCTTGGGTGGCTCAGTCGGTTAAGCATCCGACTTCGGCTCAGGTCATGATCTCGCGGTCTGTGAGTTCGAGCCCCGCGTCGGGCCCTGTGCTGACAGCTCGGAGCCTGGAGCCTGTTTCGGATTGTGTCTCCCTCTCTCTGACTCTCCCCCGTTCATGCTGTGTCTCTCTCTGTCTCAAAAATAAATACACATTAAAAAAAAAAAATTTAGAAAAAAGAACTGAATACCCTGAGGAGACAGATGTGTCCTTTCTCCTTGTGTAGATCTAGTAAGTGCAGTGTGGTTCTGCCATGGCTTCTGATCCCCAGATTATCAACTGAAGCACTTCTTTCCTGATGCCACCACGTGCAGAGGTGGCCTCCTGGTCCCTGCATCGTGGCCGGTTTTTCTTCTTCTTCTTTTTTTTTTTTTTAATAATATACTCCTTAATTCATGTAACGTACTCTTTATGTATACATACCCCCCACATACACACAAACATACACACATACCACTTAAAAAAAAAACTTTTTATATTAAGTTGCCTGCCTATGATATTATGGGGTCGGTTGCCCTAGTTTTAGGACTAAGAAAATATCGTGTTAAAAAACAAACAAAAAAAATACCAGCATTACCCTGATACCAAAACCAGATAAAGACACCACCAAAAAAGAGAACTACAGGCCAATATCTCTGAGGAACATAGATGCAAAACTTCTCAACAAAATACTAGCAAACCGAATCCAACAATACACTAAAAAAATCATTCACCACAATCAAGTGGTATTTATTCCTGGGTTGCCAGGGTCGTTCAGTATTCCCAAATCAATCAATGTAATAGATTACATCAATTTAAAAAAAGAACTATATGATCATTTCAATAATGCAGAAAAAGTATTTTGGCAAAGTACAACATCCATTCATGATAAAAACCCTCAACAAATAGGTTTAGAGGGAATATACCTCAACATAATAAATGCCATATATGAAAAACCCACAGCAAACATCATCCTAAATGGGAAAACACTGAGCTTTTCCTGTACAGTCAAAGAACAATGTTGCCTGTGATACATTCACAGGGATGTCTATTCTTACCACTTTTATTCAACATAGTACTGGAAGTCCTAGCCACAGTAGTCAGATAACAAAAAGAAATAAAAGGCATCCAAATCAGCCAGGAAGAAGTCAAACTCACTATTTGCAGACAACATGACCCTGTATATAGAAAACCCAGAAAACCCGAAAGACTCCACGAAAAAACTGCTAGAAACAATACACGAATTCAGTAGTGTCATGGGATATAAAATCAACATACCGGAATCTGTTGCATTTCTATACACCAATAATGAAGCAGCAGAGACATTAAGGAATCAATCCCATTTACAATTGCACCAAAAATCGTAAGATACCTAAGAGTAAAGCTAACCAAAGAGGTGAAAGGGCTATACTCTGAAAATGATAAAGCACTGATGAAAGAAATCAAAGGTGACACAAAGAAATGGAAAGACATTCAATGCTCATGGATTGGAAGAACAAATACTGTTAAAATGTCTATACTACCAAAAGCAAGTGGCACATTTAATGGAATCCCTATTGAAATACCAACAGCATTTTTCATAGAGCTAGAACAAACCTAAAATTTGTATGTAGCCACAAATTAGTTACCAAAGCAACCTTGAAAAAAAACAAAGCTGGAGGCATCAAAATTCTGAACTTCAGGTTATAGTACAAAGCTGTAGTAATCAAAACCATATGGAACTGGCATAAAAATAGCACATAGATCAATAGATCAGAATAGAAAACCCAGAAATGAACCCACAATTATATGGTCAATTAACTTCAACAAAGCGGGAAAGAATATCCAATGGGAAAAAGACTGTCTCTTCAACAAATGGTATTGAGAAAACTGGACAGCAACATGCAGAGGAATGAAACTGGACCATTCTCTTTCACTGTACACAAAAATAAGCTCAAAATGGGGTGCCTGGGTGTCTCAGTTGTTTAAGCGTTGACTTTGGCTCCAATCATGATCTCATGATCATGAGTTGGAGCCCCGAGTTGAGCTCCACACTGCTGCTGTGGAGCCTGCTTGGGATTCTCTCTTTCTCCCTCTCTCTCGTGCTTTCTCTATTTGTGCTTTCTCTCTCTCTCTCTCTCTCTCTCTCTCTCTCTCTCTCAAAATAAATAAATAAATAAAAGGAAAAAAAAAAAAAACCCTCAAAATGGATTAAAGACCTAAATGTGAGACCTGAGACCATAAAACCCCTTAAAGCACAGGCAGTAATTTCTCTGACATTGGCCATAGCAACTTTCTTCTAGATACGTCTCCTGAAGCAAGGGAAACAAAAGCTAAAATAAACTATTGGGACTACATCAGAATAAAAAGCTTCTGCACAGTGAAGGAAACAACAAAACTAAAAGGCAACCTACAGAATGGGAGAAGACATATTTGCAAATGACATATCGATAAAGGGTTAGTATCCAAAATCTATAAAGAACTTATAAAACTCAATACCCCAAAAATAATTCAATTAAAAAATGGGCAGAAGATATAAATAGACATTTTCCCAAAGAAGATATCCAGATGGCTAACAGACCCATGAAAATATGCCTAATATTACCATCAGAGAAATGAAAATCAAAATGGTAATGAGATATCACCTTGTATTTGTCAGAATGATTAAGATCAACAACACAAGAAACAACAGGTGTTGGTGAGGATGTGGAGTAAGGGAAAGTCTCTTGTCCTGTTAGTGGGAATGTAAACTGGTGCAGCCACTCTGGAAAACAGTATGGAGGTTTCTCAAAAAGTTAAAAATAGAACTACCCTACAATCCAGCAATTGCACTACTGGGTATTTAACCCAAATAATACAAAAATACCAATTCAAAGGGATACATGCACCAGTATTATTTACAATAGGCAAATTATGGAAACAGCCCAAGTATCCATCAACTGGTGAATGGATAAACAAGAGATGGTGTGTGTGTGTGTGTGTGTATACATATATATATATGTATATATGTATATATATATACATATATATACATACATATATATGTGATAGAATATTACTCAAACATAAAAAAGAATGAAATCAAAAGAAAAAATTTAAAAAATAAAAAGAATGAAATCTTGTCACTTGCAATGACATGGATGCAACTAGAAAGTATTATGTTAAGTGAAATAGAGGACGACAAATACCCTATGATTTTACTCAAGTGGAATTTGAGAAACGAAACAAATGAGCAAAGGGAAAACAGAGAGACAGGCAAACCAAGAGACTCTTTTTTTTTTTTTAATTTTTTTAACGTTTATTTATTTTTGAGACAGAGAGAGACAGAGCATGAACGGGGGAGGGTCAGAGGGAGAGGGAGACACAGAATCTGAAACAGGCTCCAGGCTCTGAGCAGTCAGCACAGAGCACGACGCAGGGCTCGAACTCATGGACAGTGAGATCGTGACCTGAGCCGAAGTCGGATGCTTAACCGACTGAGCCACCGAAGCGCCCCAAGAGACTCTTAATTACAGAGAACAAACTGATGGTTATCAGAGGGAAGGTTGGTAGGGGGATGGGTTAAATAGGTGATGGAGATTAAGGAGGGCACTTGTGATGAGCATCAGGTGATGTATAGAATTACTGAATCACTATATTGTACACATGAAACTAATATTACATTGTATGTTAACTAATTGGAATTTAAATTAAAACTTAAAAAAAAAACTGAGAAAAATGTCTATATGCTACTTTATGTATAATGGATCAATTTGGTCCAATGTACAATGTTTTATAGTATAGAGTATATGGTGACCGTTCAACTATTTGCTTTATGTTAATAAGCACCTTGAGTTGCCATAGCAAATATTACTATTCTTGACAAATCACTTTGACAAATCACATATATTTTACTTTATTGAATTTTTTTAAGTTTATTTATTTACTTTGAGAGAGAGAGCATGAGCAGGAGAAGGGCAAAGAGAGAGGGAGAGTCCCAAGCAGGCTCCGCGCTGCCAGCGCCAAGAGTCAAACGCGTAACCAACTGAGCCACCTAGAAATAAAGTTTTTTAAATGATGCTTTTTATTAGTTAACCTTTGAGGCACTGAGTTAATGATGTTCACTCTTTTCAATAAAAGAGAAGTGAGCAGATGGGGCGCCTGGGTGGCTCAGTAGGTTAAGCGTCCGACTTCGGCTCAGGTCATGATCTCGCTGTCGGTGAGTTCGAGCCCCGTGTTGGGCTCTGGGCTGATGGCTCAGAGCCCGGAGCCTGTTTCAGATTCTGTGTCTCCATCTCTCTCTGACCCTCCCCCGTTCATGCTGTGTCTCTCTCTGTCTCAAAAATAAATAGATGTTAAAAAAAAATTCAAAAAAAAAGAAGTGAGCAGAAAGCTGTTTACCATTTACTCATCTCTGTTAGATGGATTGGGGGTGATTTGTCTTATTTGTGATTTGTTTCCAAACTTCCTGTAGAGTTTCCTCCAAATTTTCTGCTTAAAATGTCTGTAAAAAGGCAAAAAAAAAAAAAAAGTTTTAAATTCATTTATAAAAACAGGATAACAAAATCATAGGTATGAGTATGTGCTGGGATGGTGATTATTATTTCTTAATTCCAAATATTGAATATTAATCCTACTGCTCTCCTTTCCACCAGGTTGTGTTTGTCATTTTGGCGTTTTTAACAGGTGTACTTTGTTCTTACCCGAATCCAATTGAGGACAAGTGCCCAGGAAACTATACCAACCCATTGAAAGTTCAGACAGTCATAATCCTTGGGAAAGTTATTTTGTGGATTCTGCACTTCCTTCTTGAGCGCTACATCCAGTATCACCACAACAAAGTAAGAAACCGAGGCTATAACATGATCTACCTGTCGACAAGGCATCTTAAAGGACTTGCCCTGATGATCCACTCCACTGGTAAGTCTGGCTCAGCTGGTCTGTGGCTTGCGTCAGTGGCAGAAATGATAGCAGAAAGAAAACGTGAAATTTGACTTTATAATCCAATATATTCTCTCATTTTTGTGAGATGTGTGTGGTGGCCACTAAAATTGGGATCACCTTAATGTCTTGAAGCTTTTTAAATAATATATTACAGCTTTAACTTTTCTTTGACATCTGTGTTTGCTATTCTAGGGGAGGGAAAAAATTTTTCCCTCTACCCTTTTAGGTAGATTCTTCTCTTTTCTTTTTTTTTTTTTTTTTCTGAGCCAGCCAGATGCCCCTGACATTTTAATTTAACTTTAATTCCCATATAGTTAGCATACAATGTTATAGTAGTTTCAGGTGTACAATATAGTGATTCAACACTTCCTTACATCACCTGGTGCTCATCGTGACAGGTGCCCTCCCTAACTCTCATTACCTATTTCCCCCGTCTCCCTAACTCTGTTCCCCTCTGGTAACCATCAGTGTGTTCCCTATGGTTAAGAGTCTGTTTCTTGGTTTGCCTCTCTCAAAAGACCTTCTTTTTCAGTTTGAGTCCAGAATAAATGCTTACACATTTTGAAACCAGATTCGAAATTATTTTTTTTTCCTACAAAAACAGCTGTACAGAATTTAATTTTGATTTTTTTCTATGCTCTATTAGTATATTTTCTATTTATTTATTATTTTATTTAAATCCAATTTAGTTAACACATAGTATAATAATGATTTCAGGAGTAGAACCCAGCGATTCATCACTTCCATATAACACCCAGTGCTCCTCCCAACAAGTGCCCTCCTTAATGCCCATCACCCATTTAGCCCATGCCCCCACCCAACACCCCAGCAGGAATCCTCAGTTTGTTCTCTGTATTTAAGAGTCTTTTATGGTTTGTCTCCTTCTCTGTTTTTATATTATTTTTACTCCTCTTCCCTTATGTTCATCTATTTTGTTTCTTAAAATCCACACGTGAGTGAAATCAAATGATATTTGTCTTTCTCTGACTGACTTATTTCACTTAGCATAATACACTCTAGTTCCACATAGTTGCAAATGGCAAGATTTCATTCTTTTTGATTGCTGAGTAATATTCTAGTGTATGTATATACCACATCTTCTTTATCCATTCATCAGCTGATGCACATTTGGGCTTGTTCCATTCTTTGGCTATAGTTGATAGCGTTGCTGTAAACATTGGGGTGCATGTGCCCCTTCGAAACAGCACTCCTGTATCCTTTGGATAAATTCCTAGTAGTGTAATTGCTGAGTCGTAGAGTAGTTCTATTTTTAACTTTTTGAGGAACCTCCATACTGTTTTCCAGAGTGGCTGCACCAGTTTGCATTGCCACCAGCAGTGCAAAAGGGTTCCTCTTTCTCCACACCCTCACCAACATCTGTTATTGTCTGAATTATTAATTTTAGCCATTCTGACAGGTGTGAGGTGGTATCTCGTGTGTGTGTGTGTGTGTGTGTGTGTGTGTGTGTGTTTTCCATTGTGGTTTTGATTTGTATTTCCCTGATGATGAGTGATGTTGAGCATTTTTTCATGTGTCGGTTGGCCATCTGGATGTCTTCTGTGGAGAAGTGTCTATTCATGTCTTTTGCCTCTTTCTTCATTGGATTATTTGTTTTTTGGGTGTTGAGTTTGATAAGTTCTTTAAGGATTTTGGATACTAATCCTTTCTCTGATATGTCATTTGCAAATATCTTCTCCCATTCTGTCATTTGCCTGTTAGTTTTGCTGATTGTTTCCTTTGCTGTGCAGAAGCTTTTTATCTTGATGAGGTCCCAATAGTTCATTTTTGCTTTTGTTTCTTTTGCCTCCAGAGACATGTCAAGTAAGAAATTGCTGCAGCCAAGGTCAGAGAGGTTGTTGCCTGTTTTCTCCTCTAGGATTTTGATGGTTTCCTGTCTTACGTTTAGGTCTTTCATCCATTTTGAGTTTATTTTTGTGTATGGTGTAAGAAAGTGGTCCAGGTTCATTCTTCTGCATGTCGCTGTCCAGTTTTCCCAGCACCACTTGCTGAAGAGACTGTCTTTCTTCCATTGGATATTCTTTCCTACTTTGTCAAAGATCAGTTGGCCATACGTTTGTGTGTCCATTTCTGGGTACTCTATTCTGTTCCATTGACCTGAGTGTGTTTTTGTGCCAGTACCGTACTGTCTTGATGATTACAATTTTGTAATACAGCTTGAAGTCTGGAATTGTGATGCCTCCAGCTTTGGTTTTCTTTTTCAGGATTGCTTTGACTATTCAGAGTCTTTTCTGGTTCCATACAAATTTAGGATTGTTTGTTCTAGCTCTGTGAACAATGCTGGTGTTATTTGGTTAGGGATTGCATTGAGTAAGTAGATTGCTTTGGGTAGTATGGACATTTTAGCAATATTTGTTCTTCCATTCCATGAGCATGGAATATTTTTCCATTTTTTTGTGTGTGTCTTCTTCAATTTCTTACGTAAGCTTTCTATAGTTTTCAGTGTATAGATTTTCCACCTCCCTGGTTAGATTTATTCCTAGGTGTTTGATGGTTTCTGGTGCAATTATAAATGGAATCGATTCCTTGATTTCTTTTTCTGCTGCTTCATTATTGGTGTATAGAAATGCAACTGATTTTTGTACATTGGTTTTATATCCTGCAACTTTGCTGAATTCATGTATCAGCTCTGGCAGTTTTTTGATGGAGTCTTTTAGATTTTCCACATAGAGTATCATGTCATCTGCGAAGAGTGAAAGTTTGACTTCCTCCTTGCTAGTTTGGATACCTTAGATTTCTTTGTGTTGTCTGATTGGTGAGGCTAGGACTTCTAATGCTATGTTGAATAACAGTGGTGAGAGTGGACATCCTTGTCATGTTCCTGACCTTGGGGGGAAAGCTCTCAGTTTTTCCCCATTGAGGATGACATTAGCAGTGGGTCTTTCATATATGGCTTTTCTGATCTTGAGGTATGATCCTTCTATCCCTACTTTCTTGAGGATTTTATTAAGAAAGGATACTGTATTTTATCAAATCCTTTTTTTAATTTAATTAATTAATTAATTTATTTATGTTTTTTTAGAGAGAGAGACCTAGTGCAAGCTGGGGAAGGGCAGAGAGAGAGGGAGACACAGAATCTGAAGCAGGCTCCAGGCTCTGAGCTGTCAGCAGAGATCCCAACATGGGGCTTGAACCCATGAACCATGAGGTCACGACCTGAGCCAAAGGCAGACGCTTAACTGACTAAGCCACCCAGGTGCCCCTGTCAAGTGCTTTTTCTGTGTCTATTGAGAGGATCCTGTCGTTCTTATCCTTTCTTTTATTAATGTGATATATCACATTAACTGATTTGTCAATATTGAACCAGCCCTGTGTCCCAGGAATAAATCGCACTCGATCATGGTGAATAATTTTTCTAGTGTATTGCTGGAGCCGGTTGGCTAGTATCTTGTTGAGGATTTTTGCATCCATGTTCATCAGGGAGATTGGTCTGTAGTTCTCCTTTTTAGTGCGGTCTCTGTCTGCTTTTGGAATCAAGGTAATGCTGGCATCATAGAGTTTGGAAGTTTTCGTTACATTTCTACTTTTTGGGAGAGCTTCAAAGGGATAAGTGTTAACTCTAAATGTTTGGTAGATTTCCCCTGGAAAGCCATCTGTCCCTGGACTCTTGTTGGTTGGGAGATTGTTAGTACGTTTTCTTAAGGGGCAAGCTGCGAGTTCGTCCACTCAGTGATGTTCTCAATGGAAGCTGCAGGGCCATGCTATAACAGAGAAAGAAGCATATTATAGAGATGGCTGATTGACTCATCATGAAAGGGGTGACATTTTTACTGTTCCCTGGGGTAGAGTTTGGCTTATATGTTGAACTGCTGATATGTAGTACTTGTTTTGGGCCAGAAGATGTCACTATGACCTTTCCTGCCACCCACAAAGATAAAAGCAAAACCCATTTTTAACTTATATGAATTATGACAAAAATAATGTTCAAGTGACCGGTCTGGAAATAGTATTTTTGAAGCCCACCAAAGGATTGTCTAATCTTTACCTTTCCTCTCACTTTCAAATTCTTGCTAATATGACCCTTAATCTGTTTCTAAGCAATCGGACCCTTACTTTAATCACAAATGGCAACACTTTTATGTTGCTCATATAAGGAAGGACCCAGAAAATCAAAGAGATTGGGACGGGTGTTTACCTTGTTTCTATTTTCTTTAAGTATTTTTTCCTTATATGAAGAATAAAAAGGTAAATCTATGAGGCTGTAGGATTTCCAGCTAATCAGTCGAGTGTAACTATTGTTTTTATCGCTGGTGATAATATTGTCAGAGGGTGATTAGCTTCATCCTGATACTTTTTCTCTATAAAATTGGAGATATAATATTTATCACACAAACTCTATTGTAGGAGGAAGTGAACAGTGCCTAGTAGGCATTCAAGAAAGGCTAGGTATCCCCAGAATTATCAGAATAATTCTGATTTCACGTAATCCTTCACAGTTGCAAGTACATTGCCGTACAACCCTTCCTCCAAGCAGGTCCCCATGGCAAACTCCGCCATACACTACGCTATGGCAAGACCTGGGCTCTTTGCTCCAGAATTGTATTTTTCTTCTGTGTTATATTTTGATGGTCTTCAAAACCAAGTAATAGGTATGCTGAGCCAGGAGTGGGGAGGGGGAATAGCTCATATTTATCAAATACTTGCCATTATAAGTATTTTTCACATATTAACTCATCTATGCCTCACAACAGGACTGTGAGCAAGGTCCTGTCATCCCCATTTTTCAGACGAGGAAGTTGAGGAGCAGAGGTATCAGGTCACTTGTCCACGGTTAGCAACGTGTCCCGGAGTTCCACCCAGATGGTGCGGATAACCGCAACATCCTTAGCCTCGCGGCAGTCTGTGTTGTTGCAGTTTGTCACCAGCATGGGCGACCAGGGTTCTCGTGCCTCTGGATTCTGAAGAACTGGGATAATGCAAAGTTCTACGAACTGCATCCTTTCTCAAATGCACACAAGACTCAACGCATATGCCATTGCGAATAATTTTATAAAGCAAAAAATAATTTCTTAGCTTTTAAGTATTATGGGGCATCATTAACTCAGACGGGTTGGGGTTTTTTTCCTCCAGAGAGCAGCAATTTGGGGCTTTTGTCCTTTTGCTCCCTTGACTGCTCAGTGTAAGTGGCCCCATTGTAAGCCTGCCCTGGGGCCGGCTCTGTGCTCTGCTGACTCTGTGTTTCTTTCTCCTCCTCAGGCAACACGGCTCTTCTCCTCGTGCTGTGCGTGCAGCACTCCTTCCCGGAGCCCAGCAGGTTGTATCTTGACCTCATCCTGGCCATCCTGGCCCTGGAACTCATCTGCTCCCTGACATGTCTGCTTACTTACACAGGTGAGAATTACAACTACACAGTTGGGACAGACCCCTTTAACTGCTTGTTCCATCCCTGATAGTGGGAAGTTTGCTGTTATCTTTGCAGCAGGGTGTTTCTAGTAGCTAAGAGCCTCTTTAGCACCTCTACCTCTCGTTGCTGACCACATCCAGACTTCCTCAATTTCAAACCAACAGGAAGATACCAACGAGTCACGCTTCTAAATATGTGTCATCAACAAATCTTGGTCAACTCAAGTAATGCCTGATCATTAAAAAATACAAAAACAAAAGAATTTTAAAAACCCACAACCATTTGCTTCCTCAAAGGCAACTGAAATGTAATTCTGGCATTAAATTTAAAATAATGAAATACAGGGGCACCTGGGTGGCTCAGTCGGTTAAGCACCCAGCCCTTGACCTCGGCTCATGGTTTGTGGGTTCGAGCCCCATATTGGGCTCTGCGTTGGCAGTGCAGAGCCTGCTTGAGATTCTCTCGCCCACTGTCTTTGCCTCTCTGCCATTTCTGTGTTCTGTCTCTCTCTCTCAAAATAAATAAATAAACTTAAAAAAAAAGAAAAGAAAAGAAATACAGGGGTATGTGGGTGGCTCAGTTGGTTAAGCATCCAGCTCTTGATCTCAGCTTAAGTCTTGAACTCTAGGTGGTAAGTTCAAGCCCGTGTTTGGCTCCTTGCTGGGTATGGAGCCTGCTAAAACATAATAATAATAATAATAATAATAATAATAATATAATAATGATAACAACAAAATACAAAGTAAGTAAGTAAATAAATAATGTGTACAAAACTGCATTTAGCCTAAACTTCCTTTCGGATAAACTATTTATGAACCCATTTTCTAAATTTAGAGCTGTCTGAGGGTTGGTCTGTTTGTCTGTCTCTCTCTGTCTCTTTGCCTCTCTCAGAACTCTCAGTGGTAAAATTTAAGTAAGCCTTAGATACGTTAACATGAAAAATAGATGGAAGGATACTTTTAACAGAAAAAAATTGAAGCCCTGGAAATATCTAGATGTCATTCCTGCTGCAATATTGGCATGCTGTACAATCTGTCCATAATAGTAGCTAATTTTCACCCACGAACATATGGCCAACTAATCTTTGACAAAGCAGGAAAGAATATCCAATGGAATAAAGACAGTCTCTTCAGCAAGTGGTGCTGGGAAAACTGGGCAGCAACATGCAGAAAAATGAACCTGGACCACTTTCTTACACCATACACAAAAAATAAACTCAAAATAGATGAAAGACCTACATGTGAGACAGGAAGCCATCAAAATCCTCGAGTAGAAAGCAGGCAAAAACCTCTTTGATCTTGGCCACAGCAACTTCTTACTCAACACGTCTCCAGAGGCAAAGGAAACAAAAGCAAAAATGAACTATTGGGACCTCATCAAAATAAAAAGCTTCTGCACAGTGAGGGAAACAATCAACAAAACTAAAAGGCAACCGACAGAATGGGAGAAGATATTTGCAACTGACCTATCAGATAAAGGGTTAGTATCAAAAATCTATAAAGAACTTATCAAACTCAACACCCAAAAAATAAATAATCCAGTGAAGAAATGGGCAAAAGACATGAATAGACACTTCTCTAAAGAAGGCATCCAGACGGCCAATGGACACATGAAAAAATGCTCAGTATCACTCATCATCAGGGAAATAAATCAAAGCCACAATGAGATACCACCTCACACCTGTCAGAATGGCTCACATTAACATTGGTGCATTGTTACATTGTAACATTGTTTCAATCTCCTTTGCATTATTGGTGGAAATGCAAGATGGTGCAGCCACTCTGGAAAACAGTATGGAGGTTCCTCAAAAAATTAAAAATAGAACTAGCCTATGACCCAGCAACTGCACTACTAGGTATTTATCCCAGGGATACAGGTGTGCTGTTTCAAAGGGACACATGCACCTCCATGTTTATAGCAACACTATCAACAATAGGCAAAGTATGGAAAGCACCCAAATGTCCATCGATGGATGAATGAATAAAGAAGCTGTGATATATATATACAATGGAGTATTACTCAGCAATCAAAAAGAATGAAATCTTGCCATTTGCAACAACGTGGATAGAACTAGAGGGTATTATGCTAAGCAAAATTAGTCAATCAGAGAAAGACGAATATCATATGACTTCACTCACATGAGGACTTTAAGGCACAGAACAGATGAACATAAGGGAAGGGAAGCAAAAATAATATAAAAACAGGGAGGGGGACAAAACATGAGACTCTTAAATATGGAGAACAAACAGAGGGTTACTGGAGGGGTTGTGGGAGGGGAGATGGCTAAGTGGATAAAGGGGGCATTAGGGAATCTACTCCTGAAATCATTGCACTATATGCTAACTAATTTGGATGTAAATTAAAAATATGAAATTTAAAGGTAAAAAAAAAAAAAAAGTACCTAATTTTCTGGCACTGCTCAACAGTTATTTTTTGACAATAAAATATCTTGTCCATTTTGAAAGAGATCATTTCTCTAATTATGAAGGACAAAATCACATAGGTCTCAGTTTCTTTCATTTTACTGTTTTGTTTTGTTTTGTTTTGTTTTTTGCATACCCTTAGGCCTATAGAAGAGTACTCAGAAAGTGAATGGAGTGACTAGTTTGTAAATGTGAAGGATGTCACATTATTGACTGATCTTTGTAAATTTTTCTGTAGTTATCAGCTAACGATGAAACAAATTATGTAGAGGATTACATTTGTCCCTCACTCTAAAAACATAAATTTGTTGGGGGGTGTGGGAGAGGGGAAAATGGGTGATGGGCACTGAGGAGGACACTTGTTGGGATGAGCACTGGATGTTGTTGGAAACCAATTTGACAATAAGTTATATTTTAAATAAGTAAGTAAGTAAGTAAGTAAGTAAGTATCATACCCACTTAACCTCCCAGAAAAGAATGAGACTTTAGTTTTAAAGTAAGGTTTATTTTCCAATATATAAGAAACAGCTTGCTGTGTCAGTAAAGTGATCCATGTGACAAATGAATATTGAATTACTTTATTGATTAAGATCAGGTCCATTCTAAACACATCTGTCAAATGCTGTAAATGAGGTGATAGTTTAGATCTGAATATGGAACTGGCATGTTATGTTCCAGTATCTACAACTTTTCTTTACTGAGAGGGTGCAAGACTTCTTGTATTAAAGTGTTTTCTGTAATACCTGTGGAATGGTCTATGACATACAAGGAGGTAACAATCATATTCCAGATACCATTTGAATGTCATCATGTAAATAAGAGGAAATTAATACTGTTAAAATGTAGTCCAAGATTTATTTCTCTAGGATTTATTGTACCTTTTTAAAAAAAAAATTTTTTTAATATTTATTCTTTTTTTTTTTTTTTTTTTTTTTTTTTATTTATTTTTGGGACAGAGAGAGACAGAGCATGAATGGGGGAGGGGCAGAGAGAGAGGGAGACACAGAATCGGAAACAGGCTCCAGGCTCCGAGCCATCGGCCCAGAGCCTGACGCGGGGCTCGAACTCACGGACCGCGAGATCGTGACCTGGCTGAAGTCGGAGGCTTAACCGACTGCGCCACCCAGGCGCCCCAATATTTATTCATTTTTGAGAGACAGAGAGAGACAGAGCATAAGCGGGGAAGGCGCAGAGAGAGAGGGAGACACAGAATCCGAAGCAGGCTCCAGGCTCTGAGCTGTCAGCACAGAGCTCGACGCAGGGCTCAAACTCACAAACCCGCAAGATCATGACCTGAGCCGAAGTCAGACGGTCAACCGACTGAGCCACCCAGGCGCCCCTATTGTACCATTTTGAAAGAATTTGCTGTAGCATTTTTAATTAATTATAAGTAAAATAGGCAATGTTAAAAACAAAAAGACAAAAACCTGAGAGTGTTTAAGAGGTAAAGCAAACAGATGTTCCAAAAATCCTGACTGGAATTCATTTTCACAGTTGGACACAAATATATCAGTTACATGGAACCTAAACTTAAAATAATTTTATTTTATTCTTTTCCATTTATTTTAATCCATTGTCTTCCTAATTAAAAAGAATTGCTTTATTCTATACTCTAAGACTTAATGGCATATTTCGTCTTCATTCACATTAAATTTTAAATTTTTATCTGAATAAAAATGCCATTAAAATTGTTTAAATCTCAAATAATATGGTTCCTAATGTTAGAAAACCTGATAATTGGTATTTCAGACCTGTAAAGTAAATAGATGGTTTACACAGGGAAGTGTTTATAATGATAATAATTATAAACTTCGGGTTTCTGCAAATATTGAATTGCTTTAGAAGATTCAAGTATGACTGTTTTACCTCCACGTCGTCAATAGTAGGTTTAACTTTTTAAATTATAATGTTCCCTTAAATGTACTGTAGGTTCTGATAGGAGAGATTTAGGGAATAGCTTCTAGAGACAAATGTTGCTTTTGTTCGGTGTCATGGAAAATTTAAGATAGGTTCCCTGATATATGGATTTTTCTTGCTTCTCCATACTGAAATGATTTTAAACAATAGTGAGTTTTGGGGTGCCCCGGTGGCTCAGTCGGTTAAGTGACTGACTCTTGATTTCGGCTCTGGTCATGATCTCACGGTTTGGGAGTTCGAGCCCCGTGTCGGGCTCCATGCTGACAACCAGGTTCATGGGTGGCCTCCAAACTGCCACATCCACTGGGTCCTCTTTATGTCTTCATCTTTGTGGCAGTGAACAGTGACTGCGCTTTCCTCATGCTCCTCCTGCCTTTGCAGATTCGTTTTCTTTACTTCTTTAATATTGGTAGGTTTTGGTGTTCCCTCGTCTTTTTTCATCCTACATACTCAGAGTTACCATCTGTACACTCATGGGCAGCCCTCAGATGAACAGAGCCACCCAAACCTTTACATCCATCTGCTTAGTGATAATTTCCATCCAAGTGTTCCAGTGTACCAACAAGGCAGAGGTGGAACATCTTTCTCTTCTCCCAAACCTTCCCCATCCCATCCCTCCTCCCCATCTCAGCTAGCAGGATCAGCCTGCACCTTTTAATCAGAAACCTAGACATCCTTTTGGATTCTTCCTTCCACCTTACTCTCCCAGGGATCAATCATCAGTCCTGTTCAGTCTGCCTGCCTCTCGAACTTGTCTCCTTTCCTCTGTCACTGCCACTGCCTTAAGCAGACACTCATCACATCCTGTGTGGACAATTCCCTTCCTCTGTCCTCTTCATTTGTATTCCTTACTCCTGCTAATATAATTGTATTCATAGGTAAATTCAAATCATTAACAACATCCCTGTTCAGAGTTTCCTTTTTTTTTTTTAAGTTCCTTTTTTTTTTTTTTTTTTTTTCAGAGAGAGAGAGAATGTATAAGCACCAGCAGGGGAGAAGCAGAGAGAGGGAGAGAGAGCTGACAGTGCAGAGCCTGGTTCAGGGCTTGAACTCACAAGTCGTGAGATCATGACTGGAGTCGAAATCCAGCGTCAGATGTTTAAAGGACCGAGCCACCTGGGCGGCGCACCCCTGTTTAGTATTTTCTAACGGCCTGAGGAAGAAAATCTGCAATCTTGTTGTGGCATAAAAGGCTCTCCATGAGCTGGCCCTACTCATCCCTGCTCTTCAGGGATGATGACGAGATGCTTTCAATAACTTGCATTTACTCTCAGGGCAAATCTAATGCCTTGGCACGGCAACACCAGTCACTCATATCTTCCCTACCTACGTTTCCACCCCCTCATACACACATACACCTTGTCAAGGTCTTAAGTATTTGTTCAGGCTCTTCCTGCACCTAAAACACCCTTCTTCTCTACTCCTCTAGTCTGTGTGATTAGTTCTTGTGTTTTCTTCAAGGCTGGATGCAAGCCCTACCCTCCTCCCTCTCCATGATCCTCCCTCCCATCCCACTGCTGCTGAGTTAAGGGGCAGCTTTCCAGGGCTGTCACAGCTCCTTGTGTAAGCTTTGATTTTTGTTCTTTTCTTTTTTTTTCTTTTCTTTCTTTCTCTTTCATTCGTTTGTTCATATATTTATTTTGTACGAGAGAAAGAAAGCATGTATGAGCAGGGTAGGGGCAGAAAGAGAAAATCCCAAGCACGCTCTGAGCTGTCAGCACAGAGCCCGACTCAGGGCTTGAACTCACAAACCATGAGATTATGACATGAGCTGAAATCAAAACTCAGACATTTAACCTACTGAACTACCCAGGCGCCCCTTGGTTCTTTCATACTGCCTTGGAATGTAGACTTATCATCTGTATTTTTCTCTGGACTAGTAGCTCTTTTTATAGGGTAGTATCAACAGTGAAGGCTTCAAAGTTTTGGTTCCTGGATTAGAAACCTGGCTACTTGTCTACAGCCATACCCTGACGTGCCTGTTCTTGTCTGATCTTGGAAGCTAAGTAGAGTCAGGCCCGGTTAGTACTTGGCTGGGAGACCTGGCTACTTAATTTAACTTCCCTGGACTTCACTTTATTGTAGAAAGTAGGCATAATAAGAACATCTACTTCAGGGGATGGTTCTGAGAACTGAATGAGGCATTCCGTGTAAAATAGTTTGCCTGTGTTTTAAATTCACAAAGAAATCATAGCTGTTATTATTATTATCGATAGTAACAATACTGTCTGTATACCCAGTGTTTAGGACAGGCCTGGCACATAGACTTTCAAAGGTTTGAGTACATCAATAAACAAACCTGTTTATTCATTTTATGAAGCATTTTTACCCATATTAACTTACTTGAAAAGCATAGCCAATTAATGTAATTTGAATAAGTGGAAATACATTTTTTTTTCATAATTATCTAACCTGACAATGACTTTATTATTTTAGTGAAAATTCGAAACTTTAATAAAGCCAAGCCACAGCCTGATGTACTTGAAGAAGAAAAAATCTATGCTTACCCCAGCAATATAACCTCGGAGACTGGATTCAGGTAGGCTTTGGATGGGGTGTAAAAGACTAGAGAGAGAATTATAAAAATTTTTCTCCCCTGGAAATTTAGAAAACATTCTAATGCTTGGAGTTTATTATTATGCATATGTGCCTTTTTTGTTTGTTTGTTTTTGGTAGAAGTTTATTTATTTTGAGACGAGGAGGGAGGGGCAGAGAGAGAGGGAGGGAGAGAAAATCCCAAGCAGGCTCTGCACTGTCAGCATGGAGCCCAATAGCAGATTGGAACTCATGAAGCGTGAGATCATGACCTGAGCTGAAACCAAGAGCTGGATGCTTAACCAACTGAGCCACAGAGGCACCCCCATGCATATGTGCCTTTAGAATTAAGTTCCATTTGCTTAATTCCATTCAACTGTAATGAAACCAAGTCTAATGAAAGAATCTTATTTTGGGATATTGCCTTGGCTTAAAATATCTTAAGAAAGAGTCACAAATACAATATGCTGTACTGAAAACTATTAGCGACCCATTTGCAAAGAGACCAATGAGTATTGGTGAATTTGTGCAACCCGTTAATATCCTGATTGTTTGCAGGACTATTTCAAGCCTAGAAGACATCGTTGAAAAGCAAGGAGACATAATAGCGTACCTGAAGCGACACAATGCCCTGTTGAGTAAACGGTTGTTGACTTTCACTTCCTCCGAGCTAGACTCTCCACCTAGTAGAATGTGAGAGACTCAAGGCCAAGACAGCAGGTGCAGAGGACTCCAGAGTAACGTAAGACTGACTGACAAGCTGTCCTGGGGAATTGCAGCTTTTGCCAGATAACATTTGACAATTTTTGTTGGAAACCTGAATTTCATTTTCACCTGTGTGGCTGTTCAATATGTGGGACTTGCGGGTCGCTTGAAAGGTACTTCATCGGTAACTCAAGGAGGTCTGTTTTTGCACATTTTATAGTTGTTTAACTGCCTGGTTTATCATAGGATCAAAAGTATAATTTAAACACCTCCTCGCTCAATGCTTGTACCACATGACATTAGAACCCTGTAATAATTTGGTTATTTATATAGAGGAAGTCTGACTCGATAATCTATTTTAAACAGGGTTTTGATCAAATAAGTTCTTTCCATTCTTAAACTGATGAGAGAAGTCATTGTTTCTGGTGGTTTATGTTTTTTCCCCCTTCAGAGCTTTGTCATGTACTTGACATGCTCGTGTGGTTTAGGATTACAGCATGACCTGTGCTGCAGCTTTTATGAAGCATTTCCTCACTGTAGGACCAAGATCTCACTAGGTGATTTCCTATGCAAACTCCTACAGTTTTCCATTCTCCAGAAATAAGATACTGAGTTTACATGGACCAGTGTTAGACTGACCAGTGTTGCTTGTTACATCGGCACTACTTTTCATTAGCAACGACTGAAATACTTAGGAGAAAACTTGAGAACTTTCCCTTTATTTTTTTTATTTTATTTATTTATTGAGAGAGGTGGGGGACATGCACAGGACAGGCAGAGAGAGAGAGAGAGAGAGAGAGAGAGAGAATCCTAAGTAGGCTCCACACCGTCAGCACAGAGCCCAACATGGGGCTCGAACTCACGAACTGAGATTATGACGTGAGCCAAAATTAGAGGAGTCAGACTCTCAACCAACTGAGCCATTCAGGCGCCCCCCATCTTTATTTTTACCCTTCTTCAAGAAGTTGCCATAGATTTCAGTATTGACTGTGCCTTGACTAGATCAAGAAAGATATGTTCTGTGACTTTAATTTGGTCTAAAAAGGGAAAAAGGACCTTTTTTAGTCTTAGATTATACTTTTTTTTTTTTAGGTTTTATTTATTTAATTAATCTCTGTACCCAATGTGGGGCTTGAACTCACGACCCCGAGATCAAAAGGCTCACAATCTTCCGACTGAGCCAGCAAGGTGCCCCTTGGATTATGCTTTTAAATTATAGGAATAAAATGTCATATAAACTTATATAGATATTAAACATTATCTCATTCTCCAGGGAAAATGAAGCACTTTATGAGTAAAGGGCATTATTTCCCCAGTTTTCCTAGTTTGCCCTTTTAATTTATCCATTTGCTATTAGCACCTTTATATACTGCCCTAGAAAGCTTAATATGAGGAGAGGGGATATTTGTGATTATGTATGTTGGTCACTAGCTGAATAATATTTCATTTGAAAACCCTTAAATATTAAATATTTCATTTGAAAACCCATCCAGGTACTTATGGAGGCCAAACACCAAGCTTCCCTTAGATATAGCGGTTACTGGACCATTCTAAATTTTTTTTTTTTTTTACCAAGGTAAAGGTGATGGTATATCCCCTGTAGGCAATACCCTTGAATCCCCAAATGACAACATCTACAAACTAAAGCCGAAATTATATTTTTAAGATTTAGATTTTATCCAAGTTTCCCGACTTCTCTCTCCCTCCTCCCCCTCCCCCCTTCCTCCTCCTCCTCCTCCTTCTTCTTTTTCTTTCCTTCCTTTTTAATAAGTCTATCTCAAAGTCATTGCCTTCTCTGGAAATCTGTCTCTGTGTTCTGGCAGAAGCCATAAACTGCCTCTGTTGGTTTGCAGCCTCCTTGGGAGCTTCCTGGGTATAATCTGAAACTGGCCCCACATAGAGGACAGAGAGCAACCAGAGAGAGGCAGAGCACTCCAGATTGGCAGGTAGGAGGTTTAATGAACAAGGGAACTTGTGTACAAGGCTTGGCTTGAGAGGCGGGCTGTCAGGTAAACAGATCTCTGCATCCACCCACCAGAATCTTAAGTTTATAAAGAGGCCTTAATTGGCCTCATATACCATCCGGAGGTCTCAACAGCACGTTATTCTCCCAAAGCTGTGTCCTCGGAACAGCTCCCACTGTGAGACGGTGGGCAGAACGTCTATTCCAAGGACAGGGGAGGGGTGAGCAGCCTCCGATTGTCCAAGTCCAGCTAATGGGTCAGTTGGCAGTCATGTCCAACAGCCTTCAGCTATTTTCCTTTTCAAAAGGAAAACACCAGTGGTAGACGATTCTTATTTAAATTCATTTGGATCTATAGTCAGTTTCTAAGGTGTATAGGATGAACTTTGGTTTACAGAAAAAGATACAGTTAAAAAGTTAGGATGCTTAGATTCTGATGTGATGTCTGTATAACTGCAAAGACTTCTCTAAACTCAATCATGAACGTACCAAACAATGAGCAAAAATGAGATGAAGTATCGGAACTAGGAAAACAGGATAATGAACAAAGCACTTTAAATGTTAAGCATTCTATTCACCAGGCAGGTGGTGTGGTGGCACAGCAGACACAAAACTTAAGGAGACCCTGGTTTGTAAGGAGGAAGAGGACTAGGATTTCTAGGCTCTGTGCTAAGTGAAATAATGGCTATAAGTCCGAGGAACTATCGGAACTTCAGGCCAGGGCACCCTGGCAGGGAAGGGGCTGTAGGAATTCCAGGCAAATGAATGAATAAAGGAGCAAGGCAAACAGCTGCAGAGATCACAAGCGCTGTGCACTTGAGTGTGAAGCACGACATGGGAGGAGAGGCGGACAGCATCAGATCTGGGAGAGTACCTTGTTGTTCTCTGTGCTGAGCGGCCCGCCCTGGAATGGGATCCGATGAAGAGTCTCAAGCAAGGAAGTGACAGAGTCAGTTTTATTTTCAGGAGCATCAGATTATAGTACAAGGTGGAGAAAAAGTAGATGGCAGAAAGATTTGGCCCTGAACTAGGACAAGTATAGTAGCATTCTATTGAAAGTACATATGTATATATATGTGTAACATAGATGTCTGTAATTTGGGGATTTTATTTCAGAGGACAATAGCATCATGACTTATATGTTAAAAGCTCATTTTTTAAAAGAGCACTATCGAAAACTATAAGGAAAAAAAGATCTGAAATCCCACTGCTAAGGAATTGTACCAGTTTATACTGCTTGTTGTCCCATACTTTCACCACCTGTGGGTGTTTTCCGTCTATATTTAATTCTAGCCCTTCCAATGGGTTAAAACATATATATATATGTCATTGTTTCATATTGCATTTCCTTGAATGCTAATGAAGTTGAGTGTTTTCCCCCATATTCTTTGACCTTTTATCAATCTTTCGTGACCTGTATATATCATCAGGTCTTTTGCTTATTATTCTCCTGGAATACTCTTTTTCTTAACAAACATAATCTCACTTTATATATAAGGGTAGTCCTCAGTTTCTATCTGTTGGAAATATTTCATTGTTCTGTGTTCTTCTGCTATGATCTCTTCAAACACTGCAGCCTAGATTTTATCTGCTGCAGCCCTGGTGAAAAAGTTCACACAAATGCATCCCTAAAAGCCATATCAGATGTTTCCTTGTGTGAGAGCCAGCAGTGTCTTGAGTGAATTTTAATATACCCAGCTTCTGAAGGTCCTTTTCCTTCTTCCAGGGATTCAGACCCAAGTCTTACATGAATCAAGCTCATTCTCCTTTTTCCTTTAAGGCAGCATTCTCCAACCTTGCCACTATTTTTTTTTTTTTAACATTTATTTTTGAGAGACAGAGTGAGACGGGGCAGGAGTAGCGGAGGGGCAGAGAGGGTCGGGGGCAGGGGGGGCGGGGGGACACAGAATCCGAAGCTGGCTCCAGGCTCTGAGCTGTCAGCATGGAGCCCAATGCAGGGCTCGAACTCACAAACTGCGAGATTATGACCTGAGCCAAAGTAGGATGCTTAACTGACTGAGCCACCCAGGCACGCCCAACCTTGTCACTTGAAATTGACATTTCAAGTTGGATTGCCTTTGTTTTGAGAGGCTATGCTATGAACTGTAGGATGTTTATTAGTATTTCTGTCTCTAGGATGCCACTACGTACCCCCAGTTGTTACAGCCCAAAATGTCTCCATAACATGCATTTCATTTCATTTAACACTTAGCATTTAATTCAGAACTGACCATGTGCCCGAGTGTATTCTAGGTGCTGGGAATTCAGGGGTCAGTAAGACAGAGAGGGTTCCTGTTCTCATGGAATCTGCATGCTAATGATGGTGTGGGGGGTGGGAGTAGAGGAAAGATGGACTTAAACACACTAGACAAATAAACCAACCATTGAGTTTGATAAATTCGATTATTCTGTAAATTAGACCTTGTGGAGTACTCTTATGTTACTATGACTTACAGAGAAAATTTAACTTCTGTGTACTATAGCCTTTCAGAAAATCAAATGGCAAATGAAATGAACTTTATATTCTTCTTCCTCCATCCTCTTTACAGAAAAGACTTACTTTAATGATCTCACAACTTGATCAGAGATGCTTTTAGAAGTCTTAAATTCTTAAGGAAACAAACTTTGAAAATATGTCAATCACAAATCACAAAAATCTCAAAACATTACCTAGGTTTCTTAAGGAAAATTGTTTCTTTCTTTTTTTTAATGTTTATTCATTTTTCAGACAGAGAGAGGCAGAGTGCGAGCTGGGGAGAGGCAGAGAGAGAGGGAGACACAGAATCTGAAGCAGGCTGCAGGCTCTGAGCTGTCAGCATGGAGCCTGACGCGGGGCTTGAACTCACAGACCATGAGATCGTGACCTAAGCTGAAGCCGGCTGCTTAACCAACTGAGCCACCCAAGCGCCTCCCTGCTCCTTTTTTAAAATTAATTAATTTATTTATTTTTAATTGTTTTATTTGCAAACCAAGGAAGCCTGTCTCTAATTCTTCTCTTCACGTTTTCTCTAATCTAGTCTTACTTTTCGCCCTACTACTCCACTGAAACTGTTCTTGTCAAGGTTACCAAGAAGGCCGTTCTGTATTGCTTGAGCTGGGGATGAATGCATAGGTCTCCTCTTCCTTAGCCTGTGAGCGGCAGGAGACTCAGCCGAGCACTCCCTCCATGATTCATCTTCATTTGGCTTTCAAGACACTGCAAACTCCTGGTTGTCTTCCGACCTCACTGGCTTCTTGTTCTCTCTCCTTTGCAGGTTCCTTTTCTTCTCATTGTTAGTGTACTCCAGAGCTCAGCCCCTCGGCCTCTCTCTTCTCCGTCAGGACTCACTTTCGTGGTAAACTTGTGTCTTTAATACAATCCGCAAGCTGGCAACTCCCAAATGTGTACCTCCGGTCTTTTTGAACTCCAGACTCCTATACCTAGCTCCCTCATCTAGCCCTCTATGGTAACATCTAAGACATCGCCAACATAACACATCAAAAGCCAGGCTGTCCTCCAGAGCCATCTGTTTCCATAGTGACAGCTCTTCCACCCCTCACACCTATATACAGTCTTATATACAAATCCTGCTGGCTTTTCCTTTAAAATAGATCTAGAATCCATCATCCTCACATGGATTATTTTAATAGTCTCTTAAGTGGTCTTTTGGCTTCCAACTGCCATACACGCCCTGCTCCCAAAACATCAGTGTTTAATATAGTAGCAAAGAGATTCTTCTAAAACATCCATCACGTTACTCTAATGGTTGCCTATCAGTAAAAACCAAAGCATGGCATTGACCTCTAGGACTGTAGAGAATCTGCCCCACCTCCCACCCTTCCCTCCTCTCTTCCTACTCTTCTTTTACTTACTCTGTTTCAGTTACGTTGTGATTGTTGAGTTGTGAGACCCATTTCCACCTCAGACCTTTGCAGTTGCTGTTCCCTCTACTTAGAATTAGCCATTTACATATATCCTTCTTCCTCCCAGTCTTGGTTAAATGTTACTTTCTCAGTGAAGCCTGCTCTGGACCACTATTTAAAACCACAGCTTTCCCCATACTCACCATTTTCTATCTTCCTTACCCTCGTAGGGGTTTACACTGTTACCCTAAAACATGCCACTTTGGCTTATTGATTATTTTGAATTAAAGATACTTGAGAAACAGTGACCCTCTCAGAAACTCTGACCCTCCCCTTTCCCCCCTGAAAGATTATAAATGTCCCATGTGAAAGCTGTCTGCCTTTTACGAGGAGGGTAGAAGGCATCCTTATGACCAGAGATGGGGTTTAAGGCTAAAGAGACTGTATAAACAAGTCTTGATAATTCTTCACCCCAGTTTACTATCCCTAAGCCCAAACCCCTTTGTCTTGTCAGTTTTTCACAAATGTATTGTTTCTTTGTCTAAAAGGTTTAAAGGCTTCCTGCTATGAGTCTCATCTTTTTTATGGGGCTCCTGTGTGTATGAAATTAAATTTGTTTTTTTTCTTGTTAATCTGTCTTATGCCCATTCTGTTACCAGACCAGCCAAAGAATCTAGAGGAGAAGAAGGGAAAATTTTTCTTCCTTTATACCCTGTTTGATTCATCCCCCACTGTACTTATCTCCTACAGTATGATATAATTTACTCATTTGCTTGGTTTCTCTCTCCTGATTAGAATATAATCATATCAATTCAAATTTAAATGGTAAAAAAAAAAAACACCATTATCCTGCATAAGATTTTCATTTGAAAAGAATGCTACAGAAAAGAAAATCAGTAGAAAATATCAGACATGTTTCCAGTAACATCAGAAATGAGAATGTCGGGGCGCCTGGGTAGCTCAGTCGGTTAAGCGGCTGACTTCGGCTCAGGTCATGATCTCGTGGTCCGTGAGTTCGAGCCCCGCGTCGGGCTCTGTGCTGACAGCTCAGAGCCTGGATCCTGTTTCGGATTCTGTGTCTCCCTCTCTCTGACCCTCCCCCGTTCATGCTCTGTCTCTCTCTGTCTCAAAAATAAATAAAAACGTTAAAAAAAAAATTAAAAAAAAAAAAAAAAAAAAAGATTTAAGGGTGCGACTCAGGGACCCTCATTTAAAAAAAAAAAAAAAAAAAAAAAAAAAAAAAAAAAAGAAATGAGAATGTCTACACTTATTATTCTAGAGGTTTTAACAAAACATGTATATAAGAAAAACAATACGGAGCTATATAATTTGAAAAGGAAGTGATAAAATTAACACTGTTTGCAGATAACATGATTGAAGATGCAGAAAACTCCAAAGAACCTACTGGGAAAACTATTTAAAAAAAAAAAAACAACAGAAATGAGAGAATTCAAATTCAATAAGGTGACTGGGTGCAAAGTTAATATGTAAAAATCTATTGCTTTATAGAAGCAACTACCAGCTAGAAGATACAATTCAAAAAAGACCCCATTTATAATAACAACAAAAAAGACTAAATACCTAGATCTTTTTGAAGAAAAGTTAAAAACACTACTGAAAAATAAGACATGAAAAGGCATGGAGTGTCCTCAGATAGAGGCTTGAAATCGTAAACACGGCCATTCTCCCTTGGTTAATCTATCTATGAGGACTAGTGCTCAGCCATAATATAATATCATATCATAATATAATATCAGCCATACTATAACAGTAATGATTAAAATAGTGAGATACTGCCCACAATCAGATCAATGTAACAAAAAAGGAAAGGGACAAACAGACCGAAGTATATATGGGAATTTAGGATATAAAAGGTGACAATTCAAATCACCAAAAGGTTAGCTCATTCAGTAAATGGTATTGAGACAACTAGGTCAACCATCAAAGAAAAACACAGGTTTATGAAAGGATTTCCATCTGACATGGAACTGGAGGATATGAAATGGAGAACCTCACACATGCACCTTCAGAAGCATGGAATTTAAGAACAGAGACTGATTTCCCATAAATGCCTGATGTACAGAAGACTGAGACTTATCTCCTGTCCAGTGAACATCCACCAAGAAGCTCTCCCCATCTTCAAGCCAATGAGCTTCTTGTTTGAACTCTGGCTGGACTAGACGCCCCCACCCCCTCCACCCCTGCCTGCTCTGTACTCCTTGCCCATAAATACAAACCATCCCAAATCCTCAGCAAACTTGCCTGTAGATTGCTAGAGCATGCATTCCCTGAAATTCAATTCTTGTGCTGTTCCCAAATAAACTCCATTTCTGGTAATTTGAGCTTGTTGCAGTTTACCTCCTTATTTAGGGTAACAGATTATATCCCTGCCTTGGAATTCATATCTAATAAATTACTGCTGATTCAAAGATTTCATGGTTTAAAGTAAAACTACGAAAGTACTATAAACAATGGGAGAGGTTTTTAAAATCATTTCAGAGTAGGGGAACTTTTTCTAAGATTGGTATAAAAGCCATCAGTGAAAACCCTGATATATTTAACTACATAAAAATTCAAATTTCCCCTTGGCAAAAAGTGTTATGAGAGGAACGAGCCAAAAGTTAGAAGACAAATACAAAAATGGGTAAAAAAACATTTACAATTCATGTCACAGAGTGTGATTTGTGATTTATAAAAAAAGTACATTTGGCATAGAGCTCCTAAACCTTGGAATCTCCTAAGAGCACTGGGAGTACCTTTTGTTAAAATAGTTGGTCTTCAGCAGATTCCCAGATAGCTCTAGGACCATAAAAGTGAAAGGAGTGTCTTGTTATTCATAACAAGCCCCTTTCAACCACACCTGGGTTTACATGTTATTGAAGTGACTTTTGGAAACCCCCCCTGAGGATAGGGACTAGTTGCCTGTAAGACCAACCGCATGATTTAGAGAGTTGGGACTCACAGTTCACCTCTACCAACCTGTGGGGAGAACTGGGTGGCTAGAAGACAGGTGGGAGCCAGACTTCATTGTATATCCCTTCCTATGTTTTTAATTTTAAAATTTGATATTTTTTATTTTTATTTTTTAAATTTATTTATTTTGAGAGAGAGAGAGAGAGATGAGCATGAGTGGGGGAGGGGCAGAGAGGGAGACGGAGATTCCCAAGCAGACTCCATGCATGCTTAGCATGGGGGACCAACTTGGGGCTCAATCTCAAAAACCGTGAGATCGTGGGGCACCTGGGTGGCTCAGTCGGTTGGGCGGCCGACTTCGGCTCAGGTCAGGATTTTGCGGTCCGTGAGTTCGAGCCCCGCGTCGGGCTCTGTGCTGACAGCTCAGAGCCTGGAGCCTGTTTCCGATTCTGTGTCTCCCTCTCTCTGACCCTCCCCCGTTCATGCTCTGTCTCTCTCTGTCTCAAAAATAAATAAACGTTAAAAAAAAAAATTTTTTTTAAAAACCGTGAGATCGTGACCTGAGCCAACATCAAGAGTCAGACACTTAATCAACTGAGCCACCCAAGTGCCCTATTCAAATGTTAAATTTAAGATTTACAAAAGCACAGCAAAGAAAAATAAAGGATAAATACACGCAGCTCATAGATGAAACACGGTGACGAAAATCCACCTTGTTACCTATCAGGGAAATAGAAGTTAAACAAGGTACATTTGCAAGTCACAGTAGCAAGAGTGAAGAGATTGGTTATATCCAAGTTTGGCAGGAGTGTGCACAATGGATATGTCAATAATGGGCAAATAAGTGGAAAAGCATTCTTAGTGGTAATTTGACCCAGTAATTCTGACTCCCAACAATCTTTCCTACAAAAGTATTCATGTATGAAAATTATATGAGCAAATACACACACACACACACACACACACACACCCCAACATGAAATCATGCCTCTAATACACTAAGTGAAAAAAAGCATATTGTCCAATATATTTGTATAATGTTTTGATATTCCCCTTAGGTTAAGAATTTGTGTGTGCATGTGTGCGTGTGTGTGAATCAAGACAGAAGTAGGTCCAGAAGGATATAAAACAAACTTAGTAGTTCATACTGTAAAGAGTGAATGGGAGTGGGAGAATGAAAGGTAGAAGAGTTGAAGAAGGAGAAGAATAAAAGTAAAGATTTTTGGCTTTTTATTCTGCTTCTGTATTATTTAAAATTTGTATAGTGACTTATTTTCTAATGAATAATGTTCAACATATAGTAAATAAAAAATGTAAGTTACAACTCAGTATATTTAATATAACTGCTTTGTAAGTAATAGTGCATAGCATACATACAAAGAAAACCTGGTACTTGAAAGTTAAGATGGCGTGGATTGAATATACAAAGTTACTACTGATTCCTCTGCTAAAATGATAGTAAAGAATGTGTTAAGCTGGGCATCTGGATGGCTCAGTCAGTTAAGCATCCGACTCTTGATCTCGGCTCAGGTCATGTTCTCACACTTCATGAGATCAAGCCCATCAGACTCTGAGCTTGGGATTCTCTTTCTGCCTCTCGCCTGCTCATTTTCTCTCTCAAAATAAACATTTTTTTTTTTTAAAGAATTTGTGGGGCACCTGGGTGGCTCAGTCGGTTAAGCGTCCAGCTTCAGCTCAGGTCATGATCTCACAGTTCGTGGGTTCGAGCTCCGTGTCGGGCTCTGTGCTGACAGCTCAGAGCCTGGAGCCTGCTTCGGATTCTGTGTCTCCCTCTCTCTGCCCCTCCCCCGCTCTTGCTCTGACTCTCTCTCTCTCTCTTTCTCTCAAAAATAAACATTAAAACAAAAACAATTTTTAATAAAAAATGAAGAATTTGTTAAAGCATAAACTCACAATGACAGAAGAATAGGAAACAAAAGGCTTTATTTATTTTTAATGTAAAAAAATGTTTTTAATGTTTATTTTTGAGAGAGAGAGCACGCGAGCACACACACACATGAGCGGGGTAGGAGCAGAAGGAGAACATAGAGGATCCAAGTGGTCTCTGCGTGACAGCAGAGAGCCAGATGTGGGGCTCAAACTCGCAAACCGTGAGATCATGACCTAAGCCAAAGTCAGATGCTTCACCGGCTGGGTGCCCTGACAACTTCTTAAAATGTAAAGCAGCAAACCCTTCTAGAGTGTTGCCAGTTCTGCTCAAAGTGTGGTTGGTCTCTGGTCTGGTGCTGGCAACAGTAACCAATCCATGAGAAGAGAAGGCTCTTGAGCCAGTATGTAAATCAACTGTCATGAAGGATTAAGATTAGATGATTTTTTTTCATAGCAAGATTTCTGAATAACAGAATCCGTGTGTTGGTTTAAATTCTAGTGTATACTCCTTTCTCCTAGAGGACCAGTAACTATTTGTTAATAGCTCACGGACTGGCACTGATCTTTGTTAATTGTCTTTACTTCTCCGATTCTCTCTTGAACCCACATTTTTGTCAGGCTTTTGCCTCTACTGCTCCACAGAAGCTACTGTAGGCAAGGTCACTAGAGACTTCCGTGATGCTCAGTCAGTACTCACCTCTCACCGTCCTGGATCTCAAGAGCATCTGAGTTCATCATACCCTCCTTGATATACTTGCTTTACTCAGCTTCCAGGTCACCACAATCTTTGGGTTTCTTGTCACCCTACTGGCAATTTCTGCTGTCTCCTTTGCTCTTTCCCTGTTTTCTACACCCAGTTTTAACATTTGCGTACAGGAAAATTCACTGTTGCTATGAAGTTCTATGACTTTTGAAAAATGTATAGATAACATTGTCTGACCAATACCACCATAGTAATAGTTTGAAACTCTGTGCAGGTCGAGATGAGGTGGATGTGAGGGATTTTTGCTTTTTTGGCTTTTTTGTGTTTTTAAAAAAATTTTTTTTAGTTTTTTTTTTTTTAAACGTTTATTTATTTTTGAGACAGAGAGAGAGCATGAACAGGGGAGGGGCAGAGAGAGAGGGAGACACAGAATCCGAAATGGGCTCCAGGCTCTGAGCTGTCAGCACAGAGCCCGACGCGGGGCTCGAACTCACGCGAGATCATGACCTGAGCCGAAGTCAGATGCCCAACCCACTGAGCCACCCAGGCGCCCCTTTTTAAAAAAAATTTAAGTAAGCTCTATGCCCAAAGTGAGGCTTGAACTCAGGATCCCAGTCAAGAGTCACTTCCTCTACTGACTGAGCCAGTCAGGCGCCCCTACATGGAGCTGTTTTGCATGTGGGACAGATGTAAATCTTTGGGTGCCAGAGAGTGGGCTGTGGCAGACAAGATAATGGCCCCCCCTCCAAAGATGTTCATGTCTTGATTCCAAGAAACTAGAGGTTAATGTAATGGCAAAAGGGACTTTGCAGGTATAATTAAATTTCATGAATTAAGTATCATGAAAGATGGAGAGATTATCTCAAAGTGCTTGGGTTGGCCCAGTGTAACTTAATCACAAGGGTCCTTATAAGGGAAGAAAGAAAGCTGGAGAGGAAGAGTCACTGAAGATGTTGTAAGGGAAGTAGAACTCGGAGCTGCTACACTGCTGGCCCTGAAGATGGAGGAGGGACAGCAGCTGGCCTGTGGCCTCAAGAAGTTGGAAAAGGCAAAAAGGAAATACTCCATTTCTTTCCGAGAGCCTCCAGAAGGAATGCAGCCCTCCCAACACTTTGGCTTTAGGACTATTGGCCTCTGAACTGGAAGATCATAAATTTGTGGTAAGCCACACACGTGTGATTAATCTGTTACAGCAACAACCGGAAACTATTACAAGAGAAATAGTTCTAACAGCCCTTTCCCCCCAAAAATCTACTTCTACATTCCCTTTATAATCAAACCCTCCCCTGACTATTAACCACTGGCAAGGATTGACCTGTTTTCTAGCTCTATAGTTTTGTTTTTTCCAGGTCATATAAATGCAATCATATGGTATGTAACCTGTTAGGTCTGTCTTCTTTCCCTCAGCGTAATACACTTGAGATCCATCCATGTTACAAATATCAATAGTTCACTCCTTTTTAGTGCTGAATTAAGTATCCCATGAACATACCATAGTTTGTCTATTTCTCAGTGCAGACATTTGGGTTGCCCCCGGTTTTGAGCTCCTATGAATAAATCTGTTATAAACATTTGCTTTAAAGCGTTTGTGTGAATTTCATTTAAGTGATGTTTTCATTTCATCTGGGTAAACACCTGAGTAGGATTGCTGAGTAATATGGTTTTATAAACCTTTACCTTTATAAGAAATTGCCAAACGATTTTCCCAAATAACTACCATTTTGCATTTCTGCCAGCAACATAGAAAGTTCCAGTTTCTCTGCATACTTATCAGTGCTTGACATTGTCACTTTTTAAAAATTTCAGCTATTCTAGTAAGTGGGCAGTAGTATCTTACAGTGTTATTTTCGTTTCACCGATGGCTAGGATGTTGAGCATCTTTTCATGTGCTTATTTATCATGTTCGTGTTCTTCGGTAAAAAGTCTGTTCTGATCATTTATCCATTTTTTACTGGGGTGCTTGCTTTCTTAGTGTTGATTTTTATTTCTTTATTTTGAGAGAGAGAGCATGCACGGGGGGGAGGGGCAGAGAGAGAGCATCCTAAGCAGGCTGCTCACTGTCAGCACAGATCTCAGTTGTCTCAGGGCTCGACCCAAACTTTCACAAACTGCACGATCATGACCTGAGAAGTTGGAAACTCAACCAACTGAGCCACCCAGGTGCCCTGCTTAGTGTTGATTTTCAAGAGTCCTTTCTATATTTGTATCTGCCCCTCGTGTGAGCCACTTAGGAATTGTCTGGGACTTGGAAGGGGTTTACATCGTCGTTGCATTTCTCAAAGCATTTGCTTTACTTCGCTGGGTTGTTCCCTCAGGCTCAGCTGTTGGGTGGGCCTGGAAATATTCTGAGACAGAATTCCCTTCTCCAGTTCTCTCCTCCTTCCCTCCCCACGTCCTGACTCTCTTTCCCAATGACCTGTGGCCAAACAGATGGAGTTTTCTTGCAAATTTAGCTTCCTGTGCAATTGTGCGATTCTGAACAAACGGGCCTGGACTGCGGACAAAGGAGCAAGAGAGAAAAAAACAGACGGATCCTCCTCCATCCCTTGCAACTGGGACCCCTTTTCCTGGTTCCCATTGCCTGGGAGTACAGATCCCCAACTGGGGTCAGGTCTGGTCTCTGGGAGAAAAAAAAAAAAAAGAAAAAGAAATCATATCCCCAGGGGCCTTTTTTCTGGTCCTCTCCTAAGATGGATTGTTCTCTGAGTTTTTGCTGTCTTTGATTCATTATCTCACTCAGCACAAAGCTGGGAGATATAAAAAGGAAACTCTACAGGTTTCTTTTCAAGTTGTGCCTTCCCTCCCCAGTCTGTCTGTCATTATTTACCTTTTGGAGTCCTCAGATAATTGCTTTTCTATTTTGTTGAGGATTTTAGTTGAAATCAGGGGGAGAGATACGCTACAGCAGGCATTCTGGTTGGCGTCCAATTTCTTTCCCTGGATATTCAAGGTTGGAGAGCTCAATCGTTCAGTCCCAGGCCCTCTTCTCATCAGTCTGCACACATTCCCTTTCTGATTTCACCCAATGTCATTGCCTGAATAATTCCCCAAATTTAAATTGCTGGTCTAGCTTTCTCCCGAACTCCAGAACTCCTAGACAGTTGCATGATTGTCACTTGGATATCTAATAAACATTTTAAAATTAATATTTTTGAAGCTGAACTCCTGATCTTCCCTACCCCAAACCTGCTCACCTATCTTCCCCCATTTCAGTAAATGGCAAGACCAGATGGTCTTGCCTTTGTTCAGGGCAAAAAAATTCATGTCATCCTCAATGTTCGAGAGACCTGGAGAATCAGCAGTGTGAATGTGCATAAACAAGTTAGTGATAAATAGTATGTAGAACACTAAACTCAAAGGGAGGAAGACTAACGAGTGAAAAAGGAAAAGTGATCAGAGAAAAAAGTGACTAGAGCATTCACTGTCATAACTTAAATACTGAATGTTAACAAAAATGACAATAAAGTTAAATGGGAGATTTGGAGGAAAAAAATATTGCACATGTGTGGTTGGGCTGGAGCGGTGGAAGGTTGGTAGAACAATGCCTAAACCTGAAAAAACAAGTAGCAAAAGAGGAGTTAAGAAATATGGAGGGGCGCCTGGGTGGCTCAGTTGGTTAAGCGGCCGACTTCGGTTCAGGTCATGATCTTGCAGTCCGTGAGTTCGAGCCCCGCGTCGGGCTCTGTGCTGACAGCTCAGAGTCTGGAGCCTGTTTCAGATTCTGTGTCTCCCTCTCTCTGACCCTCTCCCGTTCATGCTGTGTCTCTCTGTCTCAAAAATAAATAAACGTTAAAAAAATTTTTTTTAAGAAATATGGAGGTAAACACTGAAAGATATTCTGAAGAGCTGAAAGTAGTTATCTCTGAGAAGAGAGGAGTTGGGGAGGTTAGAGAATGTAGTTTCTTATAATTGTGTAGAACTTTTTGACGTTAAAGTATATGCATGTAGAACTTTTATAAAATAAAACTGGTGGTCGATGCACACCAAACTGTTAGATGATAACAGTGGTTGCTTTTGTGGACTTAGTCTTTAATTTTCTAAATTATATATTCCTATAAAACTTGAATTTTCTTAAGAATCACATATTCATTATATTGTTCTATTTTTAAAAGCATAAAGTATAGGGGTGCCTGGCCAGGTCAGTGGGTAAAGCATGTGACTCCTGATCTCAGGATTGTAAGTTCAAGTCCCATATTGGGTATAGACATTATTAATAAATAATGAACTGCTGGGACCTCATCAAAATAAAAAGCTTCTGCACAGTGAAGGAAACAATCAGCAAAACTAAAAGGCAACTGACAGAATGGGAGAAGATATTTGCAAACGACATATCAGATAAAGGGTTAGTATCCAAAATCTATGAAGAACCTATCAAACTCAACATCCAAAATACAAATAATCCAGTGAAGAAATGGGCAAAAGACACGAATAGACACTTCTCCAAAGAAATCCAGATGGCCAACTGACACATGAAAAAATGCTCAACATCACTCATCATCAGGGAAATACAAATGAAAGCCACAATGAGATATCACCTCACACCTGTCAGAATGGCTCACATTAACACCTCAGGCAACAACAGATGCTGGCGAGGATGTGGAGAAAGAGGATCTCTTTTGCATTATTGGTGGGAATGCAAGCTGGTGAAGCCACTCTGGAAAACAGTATGGAGGTTCCTCAAAAAACTAAAAATAGAACTATCCTACAACCCAGAAATTGCACTACTAGGCATTTATCCAAGGGATACAGGTATGCTGTTTCAAAGGGGCACATGCACCCCAATGTTTATAGCAGCACTATCGACAATAGCCAAAGTATGGAAAGAGCCCAAATGTCCATCGATGGATGAATGGATAAAGATGTGGTATACACACACACACACACACACACACACACACACACACACACACACACACTGGAGTATTACTCAGCAGTCAAAAAGAATGAAATCTGGCCATTTGCAACTACATGGATGGAACTAGAGGGTATTATGCTAAGTGAAATTAGTCAGTCACAGAAAGACAAATATATGATTTCACTCATATGAGGACTTTAAGAGACAAAACAGATGAACATAAGGGAAGAGACACAAAAATAATATAAAAACAGGGAGGGGGACAAAACAGAAGAGACTCATAAATATGGAAAACAAACAGGGTTACTGGAGGGGGTGTGGGAGGGGGGATGGGCTAAATTGGTAAGGGGCATTAAGGAATCTACTCCTGAAATCATTGTTGCACTATATGCTAACTAATTTGGATGTAAATTTAAAAAAATAAAATTAAAAATTAAAATAAATAAACAAAAGGTAATAAAGGAGAAAGTTTTAATAAAAGCATAAGGAATATTAGGGATCTTCAGAGGAACAGAAGATATATATACATATAGAAGGTATTATATATAGAGAGAAAATAGATATAGATATATAGAAGCCATATATATTATGAGGAACTAGCTTCTGATCATGGTGGCCAAGAAGTCTAGTGATTTGCCATTTATAAACAGAAACCTAAGAAAGCCAGTGGTGTGATTTAGCCTGAATCCTAGGTAAATGAGATGTGGCAGCTCAAGCACAGAAAAATAGGAGTGAAGTCCTCCTTCCTCCTCCTTTATTCTATTGAAGCCCTCAACAGACTGGGTGATGCCCACCCACAAAGGGAAGGGCAGTCTACTTGTATCCACTGATTCAAATGCTAATCTCATCTGGAAACACCCTCAAAGACACACCTGGAAATGTTTAAACTGGGTACCCCCTGTCCAGTCAAGTTGACATATAAAATTAACCTTAATATAAAGATATAAAAGAACATTGGAGACCATTTTTACAAACTTGATATAGGCATGACTTTCTAAACATGACTTGAAACCAGAACCCACAAAATTTTTAATATTTTTTGTAGTAATTTATACCAAGAAAACAAATTTCATGAATATGTAGATAAAAATGTAAATATATAGATTAAAAAGTAGAGCCTGTCAGATGGGAAATCCCTAAACTTCTATAATGAATTTAGTAGATCCAAAATCTCATCCTATCCATCCTCTTTACCTTTTTTTTAAGTCAAGGAGTTAACCTCTCTAGGTCAAAGACCAAATATTCCTCTTGTGGTCTGTATTCCATTCTCTTTCCTTCTAAACTTTGAGGTAGTTGTTCTCACTTTTTAATCTCAGGACCCCTCTACCCTTGTAGGGGAGGGAAAATAATCTTCCTAGATAGTCCCCTTCTCAGCTAGTCCTATGAATTTTGTGACTTTCACCCAGCATTCTTTCTCTAAGTTTTATCTACTTTCAGTGCTTCAGTTTCTAAGCATTTACTGAGGACTCCTAAATTTAGATACCCAAAAATCTGAATGTAAGAGTGACATAGCCAATGAGATAGAAATCTGATCATATTGTTTCCTGCTTCAAACCTCTCCATGGCCTCCCATTGTTCTTAAATCCTTAAGTTACCTGCAAAGCTCCTTTCTTCCATTCTTGCTGTCCCTAATATATTGGCTTTATTACAAATTAGTTCACATAGGGGTGGCCTGGCTGGTTCAGTTGGAAGAGCATGTATTTGACTCTTGATCTCGGGGTTGTGAGTTTGAGCCCCATGTTGACTGTAGACACTCTTTAAATAAATAAACTTTAAAAAAATAAAGTACATAAATATGGAATAATTGATTTAAAAAGTTAGTTCACAGCAGTTCTTTCTGCCCACAGGTCCTGTGTCCTGTCCCTGTGCTTGAATAAAACCACCTTTTTGCACCAGAAGCAAAAAGGGGGGGGGGGGGGGGGAGGGGGCAGGGTGCCTTGGTGGCTCAGTCACTTCAGCATCCACCTCCAGATATGGACTCAGGTCATGATCTGTTGGTGAGATCCAGCCCCGCATTGAGCTCTGTGCTAATAGTGCAAAATCTGCTTGGGATTCTCTATCCCTCTCTCTGCCCCTCCCCTGCTTGCGCTCTCTCACTCTCAAAATAAACTTTAGAAAATATATTTAGGGGCGCCTGGGTGGCGCAGTCGGTTAAGCGTCCGACTTCAGCCAGGTCACGATCTCGCGGTCCGTGAGTTCGAGCCCCGCGTCAGGCTCTGGGCTGATGGCTCGGAGCCTGGAGCCTGTTTCCGATTCTGTGTCTCCCTCTCTCTCTGCCCCTCCCCCGTTCATGCTCTGTCTCTCTCTGTCCCAAAAATAAATAAAAAATGTTGAAAAAAAAAAAAATTTAAAAAAAAAAAAAAATAGAAAATATATTTAAAAAAATTAGTGCACATAAAAAGTCCTTAATATATACTGATTTATGCATGCCAAGAAATCAGTACAGGTATACACAAAATGTTAATGCTGTTAATAGGAAGGGTGTGTGGGTATGTGTGTGTGCCTGTATTGTTAAGGGAATAGGGGAAAGGGTCACACCAATAATCTCTATATGGCTATTTTTCTTTTTTTTATTAGAGCAACCATGTTGTATTAACAGGGAATTTATCAAAAAGTTGTCAAAAAAAATCCAATTGAAAACTAAAGGAAAGTGAAATGTAATCCTGAAGTTTGTCATAATTCATATAATGTAACTAGGCAACAGACAATAGAAGAGGCAAAGCATCTTTTGTTATACTATTACAGTAAAAAAAAAAAAAATATGTAAAGCCAATAGAGAGACCACCTAGTAACTGCTCAAAGGACATCCAATCTGCACTCAATTCTAAGGAAATGGATAGTTAATATTTGTAGTTCAAGAACAGCTAGCTTCTCAAAACTCAAGAAATGTGGAACTAGCCAAAATCAATATAAACCTATTTTAGATTAAGATAGGAGAGATAAATGTGTTCATTCAACTGTAAATGCACCCATTCAAACTTCAGGTAGAGATGGCAGAGTGAGTCCATGCAGAAACCTTACTTTGGTGCACAAAGACAAAAGGAAATACCCTTGCTAATTTTTATTTATTTTTAAAATTTTATTTAAATTCAAGTGAAGTAATGTACAGTATAGTATTGGTTTTAGGAGTAGAACCCAGTGATTCATCACTTATATACACCCAGTGATTCAACACCCAGTGCTCATCCCAACAAGTGCCCTCCTTAATACTCATCACCCATTTAGCCCATCGCCCTAGCCACCACCCTCCGGCAACCCTGTTTGTTCTCTGTATTTAAGAGTCTCTTATGTCCGGCTCTGTTCTGATAGCTCAGAGCCTGCAGCCTGCTTCAGATTCTGTGTCTCCCTCTCTCTGCCCCTGCCCCACTCATAATCTCTCTCTGTCAAAAATAAACATTAAAAAAATGTTTTAAAGTCTCTTATGGTTTGCCTCCCTCTTCATTTTTATCTTCTTTCCTTTCCCCTGTTCATCTGTTGTTTCTTAAATTCCACATAGGAGTGAAATCATATTTATCTTTCTCTGCTTGACTTATTTTGCTTAGCATAATACACTTTAGTTCCATCCATGTTGTTGCAAATTGCCATATTTCATTCTTTTTGATCACCAAGTAGTATTCCATGGTCTATATTGATGGACATTTGGGACCTTTCCATAGTCTATTGTTGGTAACACTGATATAAACATTGGGGTGCATGTGTCCCTTCGAATCAGCATTTCTGAATCCTTTGAATAACTTCTTCACTGAATTATTTGTTTTTTGGGTGTTGAGTTTGATAAGTTCTTCATAGATTTTGGATACTAACCTATCCGATATCATTTGCCATTATCTTCTTCCATTCAGTCAGTTGCCTTTTAGTTTTGTTGTTTCTGTGCAGAAGCTTTCTATCTTGATAAGAGTATATAAACCGAATGTCCATATACTATCACCAAGATTCCAGAATTATCAGCATTGTCACTTAGCTTCATTTATTGCTCTGTGTCCTCCCTGCTCCACCCCCCCACCTTTTTTTGGCTGGAGTTCTTTAGTAGAAATCATAGAAACAAAATTGCACCCTTATATATTTCACTAGTAATTTCTAAGAATAAGGACATTTCCTGAATCATAATTGTATCACATCTAACAAAATAAATAGGTCCCTGATGTCACCTAACACCCTGTTCACACTTCCGTCACTGAGTTAGTATTTTTCAGTTGTTCAATAAATCAGACTCCAAAAAAATGACCCACACATTGACTGTATCTATTTTCTTCAAAAACATAAAGATTTTTGGTGGAAGAGAAAAACAAAGGGAAATGACATCAATATGAAGATGGAAATAAGAGGCTAAGATATAAAATTCTATTCAAAATAGGGAAAGATATGAAAGTTAACTTTGGAGCATATGCACATAGCTATATAGTTTCACCTTCATGCAAAATAAGTACATTTTGCAAATTAGTTAAAGTACATCATAGAAAACGAACAGAACCTAGATCCTTCTGGTGAAGTCAGTGCAGTGTCCAGGGTTAAACATGTACACTTGTTTTCTTTAACAGCCTAGTGCCTTGCACTTAGTATTTGCTTTGAAAATACTGTAACTCCTGGGACATAGGACTTGCTAAATGTTAGCTATCCTAGTAAGAAAATGCTGAATAAAAATAGATCTGCCATCACGCCCGAATAGTTTTTACTACTTGGTGATTCATCTTATATTCTCTGACATGGTTTCTAAACTGCAATGTCTGTTACTAATAAGAATTTCCAATTTTCTACAATGCTGTGAGTCACCATGCTATAAAATACAATGCATAATAACAAAGAATTTAGGATGAAATGAAAACTATGTAGAGGGTTTCTAAAAAGGCAGATGTGGTGAGTGCTGCCAGTAGCTGGCCCCATTGGGGTAAAGGAAAAAACGGTCTGCCACTCCCTCTGATGTCTGCCCCATCCCTTTCAATTGTGCCTTTTAGGAAAACTAAGGTTACAGTTTGCTCTGCCTAGTACACAACTTGTACATGACAATAATAGCACAATGTTTTAATAACACAACTTTGATAGAGCTGAGGCGAAGCTGACCAGTTCTGTTTTGGTCAATCCCTTGCTTGCACACTCCATCTGCACTTTCTGACCAACTTAATCCACCCTCACACCCACAAGAGCCTGCCCACCTTCCAATTTTTTAATGTGTATTTATTTTCGAGAGACAGAGCACAAGCGGGAGAGGGGCAGAGAGCGAGAGGGAGACACAGTCTAAAACCGGCTCCAGGCTCCGAGCTGTCAGCACAGAGCCCAACACAGGGCTCAAACCCACGAACCATGAGATCATGTCCTGAGCTGAAGTCAGACGCTTAACCAACTGAGCTACCCGAGCGCCCCCAACTTCCATTCTTTAAAACAAACAAAACAACTATTACAATGGTCCAGGGAGTTTTCATTCACAATCCGTTCCTGTACAGATTCTGAGAGGCTTTGAATCAGGTCCTACATAGAAATAAGGCCTAAGCGGTCTAGTAAAAGTGTCAGTGAAAGTATAGATGTGAGATTTCTCAGTTATGTTATAAAATGAGATCTCACCCAGCTCATAGTCCAAGAAAATGCCAATGCCTCTGGGTTTCACGTCTAACAGTAGCAGTGTTGGAACAGCTCCCACTGCATTATATCGATCCCCCTGCAGCTGAAGCCTCCAGCATCCCTGCCAGGCTGACAGAGATCTCCTGGCCTTTGTGGGAAGCGAGTCTCTGCAAATCCCAACAGCCCATTCAGACTTGTCTCCCACTTCAACCTCCCAGAAATGCCTGCCGGAATAAAAATATGGAAAACCCAGGACGACTGTGTTGGTTGTAAATCTTTTTGGAAAGTAAGGAACGTTTTGTTTTCTCTTTGCAAATCTCACATCTTTTTTATCCTCGGAGACAATCAAGTTAGGGTGTGCCGTCTCAGGGTCTAGGATCACGTCCACTCCAAATTTTTTAATAATTTTCTGCAAAGCAGAGTACTGGGGAGGAAAACTGCAACCTTCTCTTCTTAATTGGATCGAAAAGATTGATGGGCTAATCTCATCCTCAGACTTCTTGTAGAAATGTTTAATCTGTGATAGCAATTCTACCTCAGACAGCACACTGTTCTCTACTACTTTACTCAGCATACCTTTGAGGGTGGAAATGTAGTTTGAAAATGCAGTTATGTTTGCACTCAGTTTCTGCTGAATGTCCTTCTCTTCATCAGCTAACCGAGAAAGAACTGCGGCTTGATCACGATCTAGAAATTGCTTCAGGCACTCAAATTCAGAGAGTAGTTCCAGCTTTTGGTTTTCCACCTTCTCTTTCAGCTCTAAGGGTTTTTTGCTTTGAATGCTTATTAATTTCTGAATATCAGCCACCTGCTTCTTCAGGGGCTCGATGTAACTGCCGAGCCTTTGCCTGTGGTGAGAGGCGGCCTCCTCCACGGGCCTCACCCAGTGGCCCTGGTGGTCAGGGGGTCGCACGCACGCCGGACACAACACCTGTAGGTCCTCCTCACAGAAGAGGGTCAGGACCCGGTTGTGCCTCTCACACAGATGCCTCTCGTCCCGCCTCTTCCTCTTGCTCCTGCTGATGTGGAGGAGCTTGGCAATGTCAATCACCCTTCCCAGCTGGGTGTTGCTCCTCAAGTGCGTCTCTCGACATGAGTGACGGCAGACGGGGCAAGGGAACCTGTCGCTGAGATCAGCCCAGGATTGCTGGATGCAGCAGCGACAGAAGTTGTGCCCACATTCGGTGGTGACGGGGTCTCTCAGGTAGTCCAGACAGATGGGGCAGTTGGCTTCGGCCTGGAGTCCTGCCAGGGCTGATGACACTGCCATTGGGCTGTGAATGAGAGACTGGACTGAGGTGGGTTTTCTTCAGGAGCTTGGGCTCCAGTGAGAAGTGGATACACTGTAAAATCTCAGTCCTCACTTTGCTGGCCGCTGCTAAAGTCCTGTGAATCTTCAGGCCTTTAATTCCAGCTGCCAAGGAGAGCCCTTCCCACAGCCTGCAACCAGTCACAACTCAACTAGACAAGTCCTCTCCAGCCTTTGGAAACAGAGAAAAGAAAGCCGAGCGAGGCAGCTTTCTTAGCCAGGAGAACAATTGTTTCCTCGAATCATGAATTACTTGCAGATGAAGTATAACTTCCTTAAAAAAACAAACAAACAAAAACAACTCTGGGTTTGTTTCAGGTGGTCCTACCCATTACCAAATTCTAGTCAGATTACCCTCTTCTAACCCCAATCTTTTATTTCCATGCCTTTATTATGATGCTCTATCTATTCCTACCTACTTGGTACCACAATCCCTACATCTCATCTACCTCCCATTCACCCCAACGTGGGCTGTGGAAAGGGCATGGGCTCTGGGACAGATAGATGTAGCACAGCCAAATTAAGACACCTATCCATGTAACTTGGAGGAATTCATTTTACATCTTGAAGGGGTTCAGCACATGCAACCCGAAAATAGGCCATTAGTAATGTGAATTATTTTGAGGAAGGCATTCGAGACCCAGCAGGAAAAGCCCTTTACCTCCATCTTAACTGCCTTAAAAAAGTAATTTCCCCCTTTGTGGAGAGGGCGGGATTTGCAATTATAAAGGAAATTTACATTATAAAGGGGGACTAGTGCAAAAAGAGCTATTACCGGAAAGAACTTTTTCACCTAAGAGACTTACCTGCAGAACATAAGAACCTTTGTTTACCAGACTTTTTTCTACTCACCTTTCTGGGAATTGCCTCCCTCAACCGCAAAGGTTCCAGACTTCTGGCTCTTTCCTGAGCTCTGGATGGCATGCAAGTCCCAATCATCTGGTCTGTCTGGGTCGTCGTTTGAGTCTCATATCTTTGTGAGATTCCTTTGCATAAATAGGTTATTAAAGTTTTTTCTTATTCTTCTATCTCAACTTAATTCTTAAACTAGCTATAGAACCTAAAAGGACAGAAGGGAAAATTTTTCCTCCCCTACAATCCCAAACTCTTAGAATTGAGTAAAGAATGATTATAATATCACTATAAACTTTTGTCTTATGAGAGTACAGAACTTAAGGAAACCTCCTCAATTCTGAAGCTTAAAACACAGTTTTTCTGATGGCTCAGAATTCACGTTTACCATATTTGGTTTGCTTTTCTCATCCTTGCTCCTCTAAGGTACAGGGGAGGAAATATAATTTTCCCTCTATCCTCCTAGGCTCTTGACTGAGCCTCCCCGGTTATAAAAAGATATATTAACAAGAAAAAATATATGTTTTATGATATGTATACTTCCATATACAATGGAGATACCCACGAAAAGTGGAGTAACTCCCCCAAAATGGCCCAAGCCACCATTTTAAATACCATCTCCAGCTAAAGACAAAAAATAGATGCAAGGGAGGAGAGCAGTTTGGGGAGATTATTTGGCAAAGCAGAGTAAACAAGAGTAAAGTTGTTATGCAGATTTGAGTCCCTGCCTTCTTCAAAGATAAGGGTTTCTAGAGATTTAGTCATCCCCCTCTTGCGATACAGAGTGCAAAGAAACCCTTACAAATGGATATTTCTTTTATGAATGTAAATTACCCTCACAAAAGGGCAACTTCTATTTTCAAACATTATCCAGCATTTGCCCTCTTTCAAAAATAATCAGCTTGAAATAATCCTTATGCAGAAGAGCTTATTTTGGGGTGGCAAATTCTGCTCCCCTTCAACAACTCAATGTGCTTCTGGACAGGCTGTTGCGTAGTGAGAGCCGGGAAATAACATCTAGACATACGAATTTATAAAAAGAAGAAGAAAAGGAAAAATATTTTTATTTACTAATTAAATCCTATCTCTGAACAAAGAGTACCTACAAAATAAGTGAAACAAATTTTAAAAACCTGAACTCCCAGTGCAGAAAAAGAAGCATAAAAACACGTTATGGAAAACACAGAAACTTATTAATAACTTAAGAATTACAAACTGAAAAAGAGCTTTTCCCCTTTAACTATGCTTATTGTATTGGTAAAATTGAAAAGAATAATACCCTGTTTTGGCTTTGGGAGGTAGAGTTTCCAACACTGTAGACTGGTGAAGTAGAAACCTTTTATTTTTAGAAACCAATGCTGAAATATCCATCAAAGATTTAAAAACTCTGCTTTGCCCTACTAATTCCACTGATACTAATTCCAAAAATCACATGTTAAAAACAAGAAAATGGGTCCAAAATGGGGTAAGCCCCATGTCACCAAGACTTAACTCTCCCAGAAATGGAGTCTTTCCATCAGGAGTCACCTGATCAGGCCTAGTTGATCTGCCTGATAGACCCTTGCTATCCTCTAAAGGAAACTCACCTTGCTTTTTTTGCCTGTATAATTTCCTTGTTCCCGCTCCCTTCTGCCTATAATGTTTTCATTTTGTACAGCACCTCAGAGTTCTTCTCTGTTAGATTTGAGATCTTTAAAATTTACTCAGTTGAGTGTTGTTGTTTTTTTTTTTAACACACATATAATGTGAACAAATATCCAAATACATACAAAGATGTTCTCTTGAGCACTGATTTGAACTTCAAACAAGTGGAAACATTAGAAATCTCTACTGTTGGTATTGGCTGAATAAACTACATCACGTGCATGTCACATACATTCTTTTGAAGAGACTTAAGTGCAGATTTTATTTTATTTTTTGAGGGGGGCAAGCGATTGAGGGCCAGAGAATCTCAGGAGGTGCAGAGAGAGAGAGAGAGAGAGAGAGAGAGAAGCGAGGTTCACCAGAAGTGCGGCTCGAGCTCACCCGATATGGGACTTGAACTTCGAAACCGTGAGATCATGACCTGAGCTGAAGTCAGACGTTTAACGACTGAGCCACCCAGGCGCCCAGCAAGCAGATTTTAAAGAAAGGTGGTAGTACTAAATGTATTGATGTAGAAAGATGCAAACAATTCATTATAGACCGAAGGAAGCAGGAGACTTCCCACTTTCTCAACTAATCCCTCACTCCAGTTCCCGCATTCTCTTCCCCTGAGACCACTGGACTACTACTATATTTGGAATGTTATATTTTAGAAAAAGAATATAGTACATACATCAAGTATAATGTGAACATCCCCAAAAGAGTCTAGGGAAACACTTCCTAATTAAACACTGTAATATTTATGCAAAATTCATGTGTATTTAAAGCAAGTGAGATAATTAAAGCTATCCTTTATAGGATACAAAAAGCTTTGTGTCAGGTGAAGTTTTTTTACCAAATACATTTTGCACCAAATTTATCAAAAACTTGTTTTACAGTGGTTTGAGTTTCAGACTTGTGGACTCTCCAGGATGACCCGGGACCAGCGGCTACCAGGCCCCTGCCATTCCTGCCTCTGCTTACACAGGTACAGGATTTAGAAAGTGCCCAGGCTCCCCCAAATCCTTCACTGCGCTCCCAAGACCCCTCATGGTCGGGGCCTTTGTCTGGCACCCAGCCCCCAAGCTGGCTTCAGCCCCAATTCTTCCTTCACTTTCTCCAGGCTGACCTCCCTGTGGCCAGAGGACATTGGAACACTGCTGACCTGAAGTCCAGCAGAGCTCTGGTCCATCGCTCAGTGTCCTTTCTTAGTTCCTCCTCTCCCTTCAGATCTCAAACATCCCCCCTGATCTCAATATCCTAGTTCAAGGTTCAGTATTAGACACCTTCCCTCCGTAAACCTTAATTACTGTTGTGTTTTGAGGTCAAGCTCTGTCTTCCACACTAACCACCAAGAGTGTCCTTTGATTTCTTATAATTGATCCTTAAGCACTCAGCTCAGGAACCCATTAAATACTTGTCGAATTAGATTCCTGTTGCTCCCTTACAAGCTCGGTGGCTTTGGGTAAACTACTCAACCTCACTGAAACTTAATCTGCCCTCTGTAAGAAGGCAGATTGGTTAAACTAAGTAAGAAGAAGGCCATGCAGGGCATGAGAATCAGGGGTACAGGGGCCCATAGCTCTTATCCCTCCACTCGCCCCACCGCAAACCATTTCTGAGACATCCTATAAGGAAATTCCACTTCAACCTCAGACCAGGCCCTCCCAGGGCTTTGAAACAGGTATTACTTCCCCTTTAGGGCAGGGTGGGATCTGGCTATCGGTGAGTTTAGCAAACATTTCAGGCGATTCTTAACAAGGCTCTTTGAGAGACCGGGAACCATGTTACAAGGGATGTGTTTTGAAATAAGCCAAACCCAGAGTTTACAATTCCTGACGAGGTATGGTCTGTCCAAGCATGGTCTCTCCAAGCATGGTCTCTCACGGGGCACTGAGCGCTTAACTCCAGAGGCCACGGATCCTACCACTCCAGTCTCCCGCACCCACATCCTCCCTCTCCCAGCTTACCTGGAGCCTCTGCTAAGGTCCCTTTATTTGCGCAGGGAGGCACAATCTGCAGGGAAATCCACATTATAAATGGGAGGGACCAGGTGAGATGACTCCACCCAGCAAACCCGGCTCCTCCTCTAAGTGGGAGGGGCGTGAAAGAGAGAAGGTGGGGGGCGTCCTATAATTATAATAAGCCCTTAAGTGTCTTTGGCCTAAGAACTTTAGAGTCTTCTTCATAATAACAATGTAGCGCAGTTTCATTCATTCATTCATTCATTTTTTAAAGTAAGCTCTATGCCCAATGTAGGACCTGAAGTCACAACCCCAAGATCAAGAGTCTCCTGCGCCATGCTCCATGGACTGAGCCAGCCAGGCGCCCAGGCAATTTCTTTTATTGTTTGCATTTTTATGACTTTCAAAATGTCAAAAAGAGATTTCAACCCAGAACCTGCCCAGCTGGGTTACCTGCTGAAAGATCTTCTTCCTTAAAGAAGTTTAACACTGAAGGTGTCAATATAAAGCAAGCATTGGTTCAATGTACAAACTAATTTTATTAGAAAATTATTGAGAAATAATCTGTCCTCTTTTTTTGAGATATAGACAGAGATATAACATAATTCTGAAGTGATTCTTAAGTTGTAAGACTTTGGGTGATTGTCTCATGGAGGTTCATTTCCCATTCTCTCTACTTTGTATAAGCTTTAAATTTTAAAGCTTGTAACAAGATTTTTAAAAGATTTAACTGAGGATAAAAAGGTTTTACACCTGAAAATATTTTTTTGTATTCATGTGAATCCAGTATAATGTATAACAGAGTCCCATAGTAAATAATACTGTACATACATAATATTCTTCAGCTAACCTGATAAGAGATAAATCACTAAAGAAAATCTATTATTATTGGTGAATAGTGGAAGATTGTAGACAAAAAATAAAGTATTAATACCATTCATGTAGCACTGTAAAAGCACATAACCAATACTGTTTTTAAGTGAAGAGCAGGAACTAAAAAGCAAAGTCCAACATAAATTAAATGAATTCTTATACAGTACATGTGGATCAAATGAACATATCGGTAAATTAAGCAGACTTAACTTTTTTAATGTTTTTTATTTATTTTTGAGAGAGAGAGAGAGAGCACACTCGATCAGGGAAGGGGCAGAGAGAGAGGGAGACACAGAATCCAAAGCAGGCTCCAGGCTCTGAGCAGTCAGCACAGAGCCAGATGTGGGGCTCAAACCCATGAGCCACAAGGTCATGACCTGAGCCGAACTCAGACGTTTAATCAACTGAGCCACCCAGGCACCCCAAATTAAACAGACTTAGACCCACAAAGCAGTACTTTATAATCTTACAAAAATGCATCCAGTCTTAAAGGAAAATGAAATGCATTCAAGGAGGTACTGAATGGAGGAAGAGAGAACAGGAGTGGAGAACAAGAATGAGGGGAGATATTTAAAAACAATAAGAGTGTGGTCTTGCATAAAATGATGATAAGGTGGTCTGACTGAAGAACAAGATGAAATCCAGTTTCTCAAAAAGAGAGGGGGAAAAAAAAGTATTGGTAGCAATACTATATGCATACAAAATGATATACTTGAACAACTTACTTACAAAATTGAAATATGCTGTTTAAAAAAAAATCAAGTTTATTTCATCCTCCTCCTATGTCTTAGTTGTTTTTAAAGTGTAAAAAGGAAGCCTATATCTATTAACATTCCCACTGATAGTGTATCATTTCCCTCACAATCCTTGCCAACTGGTTATTAAGGGTCATTTTCACTTTTGTTAATCTAATAGGAGAAATCGATGTTGGTTTAACTATCTTTTCCCTGATTACTAGTGAGTTTAAGAATTTGTTAATTTGTATTACTTTTAGGAGTTTTCTGTAGGGTCCTCATTTTTTTCTCTTTAATTTTTCTCCTTAGGTGGTATTATCGCTCTTTAATTAAGCTACCTTTGTGCTGAGAGCTCAAAATTTTTCTCAGGTTGGCCTCTTTCTGGACCATCAGTCTCCTGTATGCAACCGCCCAATGGAGGCTTTCACTTGGATTTCAAACTGGCATCTCCAGATTCATGGATACAAACAGAAATCTTTTTGAGGGGAGGGGGAGAGTGCAATTGAGTAAAGGGCAGAGAAAGAAAGAATCCCACAAAGGGCAGAGAGAGAGAGAGAGAAGCGGGGCTCACCCAAAGCGGGGCTCGTGTTTTTACCTGAAGCAGGGCTCAAGCTCACCCAATGAGGGACTAGAACTCACCCAATACTGGGCTTGAATTCACAAACTGTGAGATCATGACCTGAGCTGAAGTCAGATGCTTAACCCACTGAGCCACCCAGAAGCCCCAAAACAGAAATCTTAATTTCTGTTAATTTCTTAATTTAAAGAAATTCTGTTATATCTTAATTTTCTTAATTTCTATCTGCCCAGAACCTGACCTTCCCCCAGGCCTCTCCATCTTAATCCAGGGAACCACTGTTCTCCTAATAGCTGAGGCAAAAACCTACTAGGCATCTCTGATTTCTCTTGTTCCTTTACTCACACCCACTCCATCAGCAGTTCCTGTTGTCCTCCCTTCAGATATATCCCTAAATTCTGTCCATGCTCCTGGGGAACCCCAGAGTACCCCTGCCCTGGGTTGCCTGGTACCTTAAAGCCCCGCACTCTTCCGAATCACAGTGTTGTCAACAGGGTATGTGACTTTGGGAACTTGTGTTTGGCTGTATGTAGGTCCTGTGGAGGCAGAAAAGTGGAGGGCACTGGCCAAGAGCAGAACCTTAGGGAGCAAGGAGTCCTAAAGGGCAGGTAAAGGAAGAGCTGTTTGCCAAAGAGACTGAGAAGCAGTCAGAGGAAGTCAGCACTGTCATGGGCCAGGGCTCAAGACAACATTAAAGGGACTGAAAAAGTATTCATGGACTGGGACACCAGGTCACTGATGGATGAATTAGTGCAAGCAATTTCAGTGGGGGGGGGGGGGGGGGTAGGAGGAGCCAAGGCAGATATGAAAAGGAAAGGTGGATTATAATTCTTAAAGGTAATTAGTCCTGAGCACAGAAACAAAATGTAGAGGTAGATTTGGGGGATTAATTTGCCTCTCTGAGGGTAGGTAATTGCATCTCTATTCTGCCCCTTCCCAACCTGTTGGCTAATTGCATTTAGTTCTATGGCCCAACCTATAGATTCAGAAAAATGATCAGATCTACAGTTTTCGCCCTCAGGAGTTTTTCATACTAGGCAAGGTGAGGTTTCCTGTTTTATGGATGAACTTGAATGTTTTCAATTCTATGAACTCTTAAAATTACAATACAATAAATGTGGGGATTCTAATAAAGTATAATATATTCAATGTTTAATGTTTTCTGGGGAAAATAATAATAAATGGAGAGAAAGGGCAAGCAGTGACCATCAAAGAATCTGGAGGAGTATATCCTGGTCATGTCTTCAGGCCACACCTACTCCCTGTATGGTCTTACCCTCTCCACAGACTTACACTGCAATCTGTCTGTTGAATGTCCCCAAAATCATGTTTCACTGTATTTCTTTCTTTATTTGTTTTTAATTTAATTTTTTATTTTTTATTTATTTATTTATTTTTTTTAATTTTTTTTTTTAACGTTTATTTATTTTTGAGACAGAGAGAGACAGAGCATGAACGGGGGAGGGGCAGAGAGAGAGGGAGACACAGAATCTGAAACAGGCTCCAGGCTCTGAGCCATCAGCCCAGAGCCTGACGCGGGGCTCGAACTCACGGACCGCAAGATCGTGACCTGAGCCGAAGTCGGACGCTTAACCGACTGAGCCACCCAGGCGCCCCTATTTTTTTTAAATTTACATCCAAATTAGTTAGCATACAGTGCAGCAACGATTTCAGGAGTAGATTCCTTAGTGCCCCTTACCCATTTGGCCCATCCCCCCTCCCACAAGCCCTCCAGTAACCCTCAGTTTGTTCTCCATATTTATGAGTCTCTTCTGTTTTGTCCCCTTCCCTGTTTTTATATTATTTTTTCTTTCCCTTCCCTTATATTCATCTGTTTGTCTCTTAAAGTCCTCATATGTGTGAAGTCATATGGTTTTTGTCTTTCTCTGACTGACTAATTTCACTTAGCATAATACCCTCCAGTTCAACTATTGTTGATAGTGCTGCTATAAACATGGGGGTGCATGTGTCCCTTCGAAACAGCACACCTGTATCCCGTGGATAAATGCCTAGTAGTGCAATTGCTGGGTCATAGGGTAGTCCTATTTTTAGTTTTTTGAGGAACCTCCATACTGTTTTCCAGAGTGGCTGCACCAGCTTGCATTCCCACCAACAATGCAAAAGAGATCCTCTTTGTCTGCATCCTCGCCAACATCTGTTGTTGCCTGAGTTGTTAATCTTAGCCATTCTGACAGGTGTAAGGTGGTATCTCATTGTGGTTTTGATTTATATTTCCCTGATGATGAGTGATGTTGAGCATTTTTTTGTGTGTCAGTTGGCCATCTGGATGTCTTCCTTGGAGAAGTGTCTATTCATGTCTTTTGCCCATTTCTTCACTGGATTATTTGGTTTTTGGGTGTTGAGTTTGAGAAGTTCTTTGTAGGTTTTGGATACTAACCCTTTATCTGATATGTCATTTGCAAATATCTTCTCCCATTCTGTCAGTTGCCTTTTAATTTTGCTGATTGTGTCCTTCACTGTGCAGAAGCTTTTTATTTTGATGAGGTCCCAGTAGTTCATTTTTGTTTTTGTTTCCCTTGCCTCTGGAGACATGTTGAGTAAGAAGTTGCTGTGGCCAAGATTAAAGAGGTTTTGCCTGCTTCCTCCTCGAGGATTTTGATGGCTTCCTGTCTCACATTTAGGTCTTTCATCCATTTTGACTTTATTTTTGGGTATGTTGTAAGAAAGTGGTCCAGGTTCATTCTTCTGAATGTCACTGTCCAGTTTTCCCAGCACCACTTGCTGAAGAGACTGACTTTCTTCCATTGGATATTCTTTCCTGCTTTGTCAAAGATTAGTTGGCCATACGTTTGTAGGTCCATTTCCAGGTTCTCTATTCTGTTCCATTGATCTGAGTGTCCATTCTTGTGCCAGTACCATACTGTCTTGATGATTACAGCTTTGTAGTATAGCTTGAAGTCTGGGATTGTGATGCCTCCTGCTTTGGTTTTCTTTTTCAAGATCGCTTTGGCTATTCAGGGTCTTTTCTGGCTCCATACAAATTTTAGGATTATTTGTTGTAGCTCTGTGAAGAATGCTGGTGTTACTTTGATAGATACATTGAATATGTAGATTGCTTTGGGTAGCATCGACATTTTTAACAATATTTGTTCTTCCTATGCAGGAGTAGGGGATATTTTTCCATTTTGTTGTGTCTTCTTCAATTTCTTTCATAACCTTTCTATAGTTTTCAGTGTATACATTTTTCACCTCTTTGGTTAGATTTATTCCTAGGTATTTTATGGTTTTTGGTGCAACTGTAAATGGGATTGATTCCTTGATTTCTCTTTCTGTCACTTCATTGTTGGAGTATAGGAATGCAACAGATTTCTGTGCATTGATTTTATATCCTGGGACTTTGCTGAATTCATGGATCAGTTCTAGCAGTTTTTGGTGGAATCTTTTGGGTTTTCCATATAGATTATCATGTCATCTGTGAAGAGTGAAAGTTTGACCGCCTCCTGGCCGATTTGGATGCCTTTTATTTCTTTGTGTTGTCTGATTGCAGAGGCTAAGACTTCCAATGCTATGTTGAAGAACAGTGGTGAGAGTGGACATTCCTGTCTTGTTCCTGACAGGGGAAAAGCTCTCAGTTTTTCCCCATTGAGGGTGGTATTAGCATTGGGTCTTTCATATATGGCTTTTATGATCTCGAGGTATGCTCCTTCTATCCCGACTTTCTTGAGGGTTTTTATCAAAAAAGCATGCTGTAGTTTGTCAAATGCTTTCTCTGCATCTGTTGAGAGGATCATATGGTTCTTGTCCTTTCTTTTATTGATGTGATGAATCACATTAATTGTTTTGCGGATATTGAGCCAGCCCTGCATCGCAGGTGTAAATCCCGCTTTGTCGTGGTGAATAAAATTTTTAATGTATTGTTGGATCCAGTTGGCTAATATCTTGTTGAGGATTTTTGCATCCATGTTCATCCAAGAAAATTGGTCTATAGTTCTCCTTCTTAGTGGGGTCCCTGTCTGGTTTTGGAAATCAAGGTAATGCTGGCTTCATAGAAAGAGTTTGGAAGTTTTCTTTCCATTTCTTTTTTTTGGAACAGTTTCAAGAGAATAGGTGTTAACTCTCCATTAAATGGTAGAATTCCCCTGTAAAGCCATCTGGCCCTGGACTCTTGCTTTTTGGTAGATTTTTGATGACTAATTCGATTTCCTTACTGGTTATGGGTCTGTTCAAATTTTCTATTTCTTCCTGTTACAGTTTTGGTGGTGTATATGTTTCTAGGAATTTGTCCATTGCTTCTAGATTACCCATTTTATTGGCATATAATTGCTCATAATATTCTCCATCCAAGAATGTAGAGGAGTATATCCTGGTCATCTCTTCAGGCCACACGTACTCCCGGTGTGGTCTTACTCTCTGCAGAGACTTACACTGCAATCTGTCTGTTGAATGTCCATGTTTCGCTATAGGTAACCAATATTTTTTTTCTGATTCTATATGATTCCGATCATGTCCTGCCAAATATTAGCTTATCAACCATGGACAAGTTTCTTACAACTTCCTCGAGTCTTGTTTTTCTCATCTGTATTATGAAAACATGTACACATATTATCTGGAATATTAATACTATTGTTACGATAATATCATAGTTTAAAAATACCTAAACACAGACACACAAAAATTAAATAATTCCATTATCCAGAAATAATCTTATTCTGAATATACAGACATATTTTTCTGTATGGCAAGAACTGGACAAACTATTGGCATGGACACTCCATTCCAATAACTTCACTCAAGACTTGACCAAACTTTGGGGCACCTGGGTGGCTCAGTCGGTTAAGTGTCCGACTTTGTCTCAGGTCATGATCTCACAATTGATGAGTTTGAGCCCCACGTGGGGCTCTGTGCTGACAGCTCAGACCCTGGAGCCTGCTTCACATTCTGGGTCTCCCTCTCTCTCTGCCCATACCCTGCGCATGCTCTGTCTCTCTCTGTCTCAAAAATAAATAAAACATTTAAAAAAAAAAAGACTTGACCAGATTTTAACTTGACTTCTAGCAGCTTCTGGCCCTGTACGGGGGGGATGCCCTCTTTGAGTGACTGTTCAAAAAAGCCGAAGGTTGTAAAATCTTCCCCAATCCAAGGATTGTTTTAGAATATTTTGTTGTATTTTCTTGTACATAGATATAAATGCTGTTAAAAAATACATCTTTCTACATTCTTCCTTTAGCTTCCAGACAAGGCAGAAAGGAGATGAGTTTCACCCCTGTCCCTGAATCCTTGTCAATCAGGAAGGTTAAACCATTTACCACAATCAGCGTACATGGTGGGGGGAGTAAGAAGTAACAATGAACTCCCATTCAAACAGCTTGCTTTTTCTATAATCCCAGTCAGCCTAAGGCAGTGATTGTAGGTGCCCTGGGTGTGGGGAGGAAGGAAAGAGGGAGTGGAGACAAGACGGGAGGGATATGTGGCCAAAGTGTGCAGGAAGGAAAAAACTGCAGCTGATTTGATCAAGAGAGTGAGGCAGGAGCCAGGATAGAACGTCTTCTCGCCCACGGAGATAAATCAGGGTGGGCCAGGCAGCTTGTCAAGGTAAGTTTACACTTCAGTTGCCTGCAGACATCTTCAGATTCCCTCTGCCGGTTAAGTCTCCGTCCTTTCCCTCCAGGGGTCAAAGATCTTCCCTCTAGGGGTGCCTGGGTGGCTCAGTCGGTTGGGCGACCGACTTCGGCTCAGGTCATGATCTCACAGTCCGTGAGTTCGAGCCCCGCATCGGGCTCTGTGCTGACAGCTCGGAGCCTGGAGCCTGTTTCAGATTCTGTGTCTCCCTCTCTCTCTGACCCTCCCCCGTTCATGCTCTGTCTCTCTATGTCTCAAAAATAAATAAACGTCAAATAAAAAAAAATTTAAAAAAAAAAAAAAAAAAAAAAAAAAAAAAAAAAAAAAAAAAAAAAAAAAAAGATCTTCCCTCTAAAAGGTCATTGTTTTCCTAAGTGCCCTGGGTTGTTTCTTGTGGCAACATTTCACGGGTTCCTTTTCCCAACAATTATGGCACCTTAGCATAGGTTGGCTCTGGTCAGACGGAGTTGGATGAAGTCAGTCCCTGCTTCCATGGAGTTTTATCGTCCATGAGGGAGTTTGTAATCTAGTCTCAGGATAGGCACTACCTGAGCCACCGCACTGTGTGTGCTGCGTGCTAGGTGCCACAGAACAGTAGACTGGGCAGCAGGTGACAGGCTCCCGTTACTAGCATGAAGGACCCCTGAATTCCTCCCTGGGGAGGGGACTAAGGCCAAGTGAAGTCCAGTCTCAGCAGCAATTATCCCGGCCAAGGGGACAGGACATCCACTCCAGGTGCGGTGAACAAATGAAGGGAGATCGGGGCAGAAAAGGGCCCGGGGTGGGGGTGGGGGTGGGGGGACGCAAAGGCAAGAAGGCCAGTTTGTGGAGCGCTGACCAGAGGGCCCGGCAAGGGGCAGGTGGCGTAGGTGGGGCAGGCGGCCTGCTGAAGGTCAGATGCTGGGAGTCGTGCAGGCCAGAGCAGGCAGTCAGAGGGGCTTCCCAGGCGTCCCCAGGAGAGCGTGCCAGAATGCGAGCACAGAGCGCAGCGGAGGGACGGCTGGATATCTGGCTGGATATCTGACAGACCGGCTGTGGGGAGTCAAGCAGAGAAAGCAGAGAAGCCGTGAGGTTTTTGCTGGAGCTGTTTAGAGAAAGGGGTTCCCTGGACCGAGGGAGAAGACTCGGGGAGGAGCAGGTCCCGAGGAGGGCAGATCTGGGAAGGGCGGGGAGACTTATTTTGATGATGCCGAGTAGTGCTTGCGGTATGCAGTGGGGTGGAGAACCTTCCAAACTTCCTCCTCCTCACCTGCGTCTGGGTGTTTACTGAGGAGTCGGCTGAGGCTCACGGAAGTGATGGAGCCTTCCCAAGGAGGCAGATGATAAAGGGGAGCCAGGATTTATTTACTGGCAAAGATTTATGAAGGCCCGTTATGAATCAGAAACCAAGCCAAGGGCCTGTGAATACAATGATTAAATTTCTTTAATGTTTTATTTATTTTTGAGAGAGAGAGACAGAGTCAGAGAGAGCAGGAGCGGGGAGGGGCAAAGAACGAGGGAGAATCTGAAGCAGGGTCCAGGCTCTGAACTCTCAGCACAGACTCAAACAGCCCCACAAACGGCGGGGCTCAAACCCACAAACGGTGGTCATGACCTGAGCCCAAGTTGAAGCTTAACAGGCTGAGCCTCCCAGGCGCCCCCTCCCAACTTCTTTCTTTAAAAAATTTAAGCCACAGGGGTGCCTGGGTGGCTCAATTGGTTAAGCCTCCAACTTTGGCTCAGGTCATGATCTCAGGGTTAGTGGGTTCATAGACCCACGTCCGGCTTTCTGTTGTCAGTGAGGAGCCCACTTTAGATCTTCTGCCCGGCGCCCCCCCCCCCCCCCATCTCTGCCCCTTCCTAGCTCAGGCGCGCACACTATTTCCTCTCTCCGTTTCTCTCAAAAATAAACATTAAAAAAAAAAAAAATTAAACCATAGCCAAACGCTGAAAGAATAGTATAACAAACACCTTTTAACAATTTAAGAATAATTTGTGACATTTGGACATTTGTAAGTATATTTCACCACAATGCTTAAGCATAAACCTCCTAAGAATGAGGATATTCTACTAAATGGGGTACCATTATCATAAACATGAAAATTAATAAAAATTCCACTATTATTATAAGTGTTCGGTTTTAAAGCCTCTCCAGTAGTCTCCCAAATGTCATTGTACCTTCCCCCCCAACCCTCCATCCATTAAGGTTAGTGCATTGCACTGGGTCGGTATGTTTCCGCAGTCTCTTTGAATCTGGAACAATTTTCCTGCCCCTTTTATCTTTTCAAGAGAACTTCACTTTTTGAAAAGTCCAGCCTAATTGCCTTTTAGGGTGTAAAAGAATTTCAATCTAAAATGGAACTGGAAGGGCGCCAGGGTGGCTTAGTCATCAGTTAACTGTTTAACCATAATGATCTCACGGTTCTGGAGTTCAAGCCCTGCACTGGTCTCTGTGCTGACATCTCAGAGCCTGGAGCCTGTTTCGGATTCTGTGTCCCTCTCTTGCTCTGCCCCTTCTCTGCTCATTCTCGCTCTGTAAGGGTTAAATTGTAGTGTTGGGCTAACCTGTAGCCTTAACAAATAACAGCTTTGTTTTAACGGTGTAGATTAAGAGATAACAGCCTTGTCTTCTCAATCAAGGGAACAAAAGTTCAAGGAAAGTCAGCTGGATTAGTGTTTGATTGGATTGGGACAAGGGCACGTCTGAACTGTTTCCACCCCCATCTGGGGACTATTTCTTTGTTTTGTTCCCAGGTGTTGATAAGATGATGTGGTCGGCTGTAAAAACTCTGTACCCCGGCTGTTCGGGACCCCACTCTGGTCAAGAGCGTGGGTCCCGATCCGTTGGCCTTGCCTCTCATTGTAATAAACTTTGTTGTGACTGTCACTGGCGCCCGTAGCATTGTGTTTCAGGAGTCGTGTGGATGCAACACTCTCAAGAATAAACATTTTAAAAAAACTTTTTGAAAATTAAAAAATAAAATAAAACGGAACTGGATGATACAAACTGGAAAATGGAAAACCGTCCTCAGGAAAACAAAACTTCAGGACTGAGAGGCTATTTTCCCATAAATGCCTGATTTACAGAAAACTGATAATATTGGCATTTTCTTACATTATAGGCAGTTGCTCAGGGGTTGCCTCATATCAACCTTGGGAAGTCTTGTTTAGGGTTTTCAGAGACATGAACAAGAAATGACCCAGGTTGGGTTGATCTCACAAAATAAACTGAATTGGGCTTTGTTTTATGACTGGACTGGTTTCCTCTGCTTGGGGAATTTTCAAAGCCCTCCTGTGTCTTTCATTTTCACAGACTCTAACAAAACTCACTCTTCTTCACATTCCCTGCCTGTAAATACAGCCCACCCAAACCCTCAACAGGTTTGCCTTAGCTTGCTATAATTTGTATGTACCAAACTGCAATTCCTTGCTATTCCCAAATAAACTCATCTTTTTGACAATTTTGAATTTGCTCTGGTTTACCTCTTTCTGTAAGTCAGCAAAGTGGACCACATTCTTGATTGACTGATGATTTCCTCATGGCATTCTTCAGTCCCTCTATACCCTGTATTTCCTGTAAATTGAAAATTAGCTCTAGAGGCTTAATTCAGGTTAAGCATATTTGGAAACAATATAGCGCAGATTACACTGCGATCTTGTTAAAGTTCCGTGTACCTTCTGTATGTGTGTGTGAACTGTACTACCTTTGCACACTTTTCTATTGGGGTTTTGATCATTTGCTTCTCAGTCTAAGGCCAGTCTATATTCCAATACTAACCTGAGTTAGTTATAGATGAGTTTACACTCCCCTACTGATCTTCAGGTCATTGTCAATAAATGCAAGGGCAAGAGATAGATTATAAAAAAAACAACTCTCACCAACCATGGAGAGACACATTGTGGCTAACTGTATATCAATGTGTGAATGAATAAACAATTAGAGGTGTATCTGTGCAATGGAATGCTATCAGCAATAAAAAGGAATAAATGATTGACTCGCACAATTCCAAATGGAGAAGCCAGAAAGAAGAGCATATATGATTTCATTTCTTGGTATTCTGTAGATAGGCTGTCTCTGTTTGAATGAGTAACAAATAAAGTTATATGTAATTTATTATATTTATATACATTTTTCTTGCCTTTATTTTAGCCAAATCATTGTTATCAAGATATGCACATTTGTTTTTTATTAACAGTAGTGCCTTTTTATTTTTTATTTTTTATTTTTAAATTTTTTTTAACGTTTATTTATTTTTGAGACAGAGAGAGACAGAGCATGAACGGGGGAGGGGCAGAGAGAGAAGGAGACACAGAATCAGAAGCAGGCTCCAGGCTCTGAGCCATCAGCCCAGAGCCCGACGCAGGGCTCGAACTCACGGACCGCGAGATCGTGACCTGAGCTGAAGTCGGACGCTTAACCGACTGAGCCACCCAGGCGCCCCAACAGTAGTGCCTTTTAAACAATTTTTCTTAAATGTCTGTTCTCAGAGTTGCATGCTTTAGAAATTCAATTGAGGGGTGCCTGGTGGTTCAGTTGGTTGAGTGTCAGACTTTGGCTCAGGTTGCGATCTCATGGTTTCTGGGACTGAGCCCCACATTGGGCTTTCTGCTGTTATCATGGAGCCTGCTTCAGATGCTTTCTTCTTTTTCTCTCTGCCCCACCCCCACTCATGTGTGTGGACTTCATATTTCCACTTTGGTGGGGGGGGGGAGGGGGAAACATGGCGTCTGCTCCTCTGTCTGAGTTAAGGTTTTGAATTAGGTTTTCCATTTCTGCCTTCTACTGGCACCTTACCTCTTCTGCCTTCCCCTCCCCCTGCTGTTTCTGCACCAACTTGGGTGTGGTCTACATTTCTGGTTCCTATACCCTCCTCAGTGCCTCAGGCCCCATTGGCTCCTCCTCCCATCCTCGAGGTTAAGGAGTAAAGTGCACCCCCTTGGACATCTAGGTCTTTTCCAAATAGAATAAATCGCTAAAGCTTTGATTACTGAACATAGGTTTGTGTTTTTAACTTCTTATTGCAGAGAAATTACGGCTATTTGGACCTACTGGAAAAACATGCTTTGTACTTAATTGGTTCATGAATTTACCATCTAAAAAAGTTCTGGTGTAAACACCTCTCGGTTACTAAGTCCTCAATTGGAGACTAAGGTTTTGTAAGAGTTAAAATTCTGCTAAGTGTACTTAAGACAAATGGAAATAAGGAAAGCAACCCTGTATGTAGGAAAGTAATGTAATGCCCCCGACTTCGAATCCGAGAGACCACCAAGGAGCCAATACCGATGCAAATGCACGAGGGTTTATTTACAAGCTCGAGCTTGGGCCCAGGTATACCCGACACAGCGGAGCAGGGACTTGGACCCCTAGGCTAAGAGGTGTAGCAGTTTTATAGGGGCCAGTGACCAATGAGATTGTAACACACACAGAAAGTTGCGTAGTCATGTCAGTCCACACGCAGGTGGCCAATTGAATTACAATTTACCCCAGAGTAACTGTTTGAACTAGCCTGTCACTCTGGTCAGAATTGGTGAGCAAGTTTGGCGGGCACAAGGTGGGGTTTAAGAATTGGCGATTAGGGGTTCCACATTCCTATTTGAGCCGGTTTCCAGTAAGGGTGTGCTCAGAGGCTTGACTAGGGTGGGGGAGTGTCTTAAGCAATAAGTAGGTCATGTGGGGGTTATGCATGAGATAGTGGGTGTAGCACAAAATGGAGTTAGTCTTGCTCTGCTTGTCCAGGGGTAGGGGATTTTTGTTAAATTCCTTGGGTCCCACAGTAGGAGGTATGTAAGAAAGATATAAGGAATGGAAATACATTTTTGTTGAGGGTAGAAGAAAGTAATTCTGTCTTCAGTGAGACTGGTTATTTGGAGAGAAATGGCTTTGGGACAAAGTTTGAAGGCAAAGGAAAGTTGTAGAAGGTTCATGAAGGGAAATCTTTGGAAAGGAATTTTATGTGTGGTCATGATGGACTAAGGTTGAGATGAATAGGATTTTAAAAGTACACTGGTGTAAGGTTGAAATTCTGCTTTTTTCTCTGCTCAAATGACAAAGTTTTCTTGGATTGTTGATCTGCTCTTGATAAGACAATGCAAACAAAGGTTCGTCTTCCAGGAAAACCAAAGTTTCAGGTTTCATCTTTATCAGGTCTTTGATTACTTAGTTAAAACTTCTCAATGTTAAAGGAGCTAGGTTTTGGTAACAACTATATAATACTATACATTCACCTTTAGGATCTTTTATTGCCACCTTGGTTGAATAAATAAAGTTTTAAGATTTGTAATGATCTGTAATCCTATTTAGGATGTAATTATAACTTCCTAAGGTTTTAACAATCTTCCCAGGATTTAAATGGTAAAGGAAGTCTTTTTGACCAGTTAGGCCCTTTTATTTGGGATGCTAAGTTACTTGGAAACTCACTGTCTTACAACGGTGAACCTTAGGTTGTATTGCACAGGTCAATGCTGTAACTGCCCAAATATATATGCAATTCCTAAAGTTTTAATGTTTTGGTATAAGGTCATCACTTAATATTCTGATTACTTGAAGTGTTATGTGTCACAGAAATAACCGAATTTCTTTGTCAATTGCATCATAATGAACTCTCATCAGATCTTTAACAATGTCTATTTCTGAGATTTTGTCATTTACAATTGTTCTTATTCTCTAACAAAATGTGTTTCTTATTCAAGGAGATTTATAAAAAGGACTTTGTGGACAAATACAGGTATTCGACATCTTTAAGATTAATACTAAAATGGGTAAGAATTTCCAGGACTAAAAATCTGCATTCAAATTGAACAAGAATTAGGAACATGGGATTAAATGAACTGAGGAAGATTATAGTTTTGTGGTTCTTTTTGAACATATTGCTGGTTCTCTAATGTTTGCTCTTTTAGATTAAGGAAACTTTCTCTTAAGATATCTATGATATACAGAAATGTCATAAAGTATTCATTTGTAAACTGAAGTATTTATCTTTTCTCTCTACATAACTTCCCTGAAATTCAAAAACTCTCAGTGAGTATTCTTTCTTTCATGGCAATTACAATTGTTTGCATAAGTTCATTAAGAATCTGTTCATCTTGTACCAGGTCACCATTGGATATACTGGTTATTTTACCAAGGCTTTGACAGGAATGTCATATTTGAGAGTGACATTCATAGACTCAGATATGAGCAGACAGCTTTAAGGAACTAAGGTTGGCTTTATGAAATATGGAGCCATAAAGCACCTTGGAAATGCTGGCCTGATACCTTGCTTACAGAGTTCCCAGCAGCCTTACCAGGTGAGTAAAGAAGGTCACTTCCTGGCAGTTGCAGGAACCTCAGGATATCTTGGGGACCTCATGAACAGGAATTCGCCCAATTCTACACGTATTGCAGGCCTGTCTGATGGCAAGTATTTGGCTTGGCTTCTGGCCTCAAGAGGCTACTAAAAGTTCAACCCGGAGATTCCTTATAAAAGTTTCCAGGAAAGGAAACTTTAAAAGAGCCTCATGATCGATCGCTATTCTTGCTGAGCTTATGTAAATGATGAGACCAGGTTTGTTAAGACTGGACTTGTTCAACTGAAGGTTGATGGGGGGGTGGGAGGGAGGGGAGGGTGGGTGATGGGCATTGAAGAGGGCACCTTTTGGGATGAGCACTGGGTGTTGTATGGAAACTAATTTGACAATAAATTTCATATAATAAAAAAAAAAGACTGGACTTGTTCTACAAATGCATTGGCCTCAATTTGGCTATCTCTGGAAAGGGTTTTTTTTCTAGAGAAAAACTATATTTCAACAATGCACCATTATGGATGTTAAATTCTAGTTATGATTGTCTTTAAATGTTTGTTGTTTACCTGAACTAGACAACTTGAGGTAAACTTCAGAAAATTGTCACCGTATTTCATGTGTAAGCAATCTTCTGTGCTTGTTATTCTGTGGGGATAATAATAAGACCCCATGGGCATATGATTATTTAAACAACTGGGAAACAGGATGGATCTCTAAATATGCAAACCGTATCTTCCCTAAACCTGATCTGACAGTTACCAGAAATCCGCCCCTTTCAAAGACTTGGAGGTGGACTTTACAGACATATAACCAAATAGAGGATTCAGTTTCAGGTATCACCCCAAGGGTCCAGCACTCCAGAGTTAAGAAGGCCAACTCAGAGGAGCCCTCAGCCTGACGAAGTGATCCAGATCCAGTCAACCTGCTTAAACTGACCCTCAAAAAGACACTGGCCCTTGGGATCTCCAGCCCTGCTCCAGCCACACCCCGGAAGCTGGCTGGCCTGCGTTCAGCAGAAGCTTGAGGAATCAACGTGTGGACTGAGCCCAGGGGTTCGGATGCAACTCTGCCAGCTCTTGCCCCTTACTGGTGTCATAGCCCTGATCTTGCTTCTGGCGTTGGGCTAATAGAGACTGCACCAACAAACTAGGACATGGAACCGATGGCAGACTCCCTGGTAACCTGGCAAAGCCAACTAAACTCCCTGGCGGCAGTGACCTTCCAAAACAGGCAAGCCCTCAACCTCCTCACTTCAGAAAAAGGAAGGACTTGTATCTTTCTGGGGGAGGAATGTTGCTATTTTGTAAAGAAATCAGGAATAGTCAGGACTAAGGTTAAAGAACTCAAGGAAAGAATTCAATGTAGACAACAGGAAAATATCGGTCAATGGAGAGGATGGGATCTCACACACTGGGCATCTCACACCCTGCCCTGGTAGGGCCCCTCCTTTCCATAATTTTACTTGTGACCATCGGCCCCTGTATACTAAATACCCTGGTAAGTTTTATTGAAAACACTGTTGCTCGCCAAATTTAGCCCTCCGAGGGTACTAATCCCTAGAGCTGAAAAGTGATGCCTAATAAAAGATTTTAAAAATGGCATTGGGGCGCCTGGGTGGCTCAGTCGGTTGAGTGTCCGACTTCAGCTCAAGTCATGATCTCACAGTCTGTGAGTTTGAGCCCTGCGTTGGGCTCTGTACTGACAGCTCAGAGCCTGGAGCCTGCTTCAGATTCTGCGTCTCCCTGTCTCTCTGCCCCTCCCCTGCTCATGCTCTGTCTCTCTCTGTCTCAAAAATAAAATAAAATAAAATAAAATAAAATAAAATAAAATAAAATCAAAATGGCATATAAATAAATTAAATAAAATAAAGTAAAATGGCATCAAAGGGGGGAATGTTGGGAAAATGAGTACAGTTTTACACCATAAGATGGCCGATGGGACTAAAACAAACTCTCTCTCTAGCTTAGAGACCCCTCTTCCGGGTTCTTCTTGCCCTGTTTGCCTCGCACAAAACCCCCCACAGATATGGAAGCTGAATATAAATTACCCTCCCTCCTTCATTCAGAGCTCAGATCTTTGGAGAAATGGTCTCCTCCGAGCCCGCTGCTGTTAAATAAATCTCTGATCCACCAAGATCTCCGAGTGCCGCTTGGTTTTTCCACCAGCATTCCGACCTGGTTCTGTAACAGAGGGGCAGAGAGAGAGGGAGAGAGAGAATCCCAAGCAGGCTCTGAGATGTCAGGACAAAACCCGAAACGGAGCTCAATCTCACCAATCGTGAGATCATGACCTGAGTCAAAATCAAGAGTTGGATACTTAACCGACTGAGCCACCTAAGTGCCCCTAAATCAAATAAACATTAAAAAAAAAAAAATTCTTTTTGATGCAATACAGAAGAAATATAACAGGCAATCTCACATCAAATGTCCCTAGGAATATTTGATTTCCCTTAAGTCCAGTGCCTGATGGCTATCTTTGGCTTGGACATACATCTCTAGTCCAATAATTTTGGATAGATATCATCGACTACATGAAGCATGACACATAACATAGAAGAGCCTGTGGGTGGATCAGACACAGAGAAACTTACGACTATGCTCAGTACATACAGTTATAATGGGACCAAATTAGACTGTGAGCACCTTGAGGATGGGGATTAAAAAATGTTAGGCATCTCTATATCCTGAACAGGGCTTGGCACTAGTAAATGCTCAATAATCATGGAAAAACCAATCACCCACTGAGCTAAGAGTCACTGCACTACCCTTACTCATACCAAATCGGTATTTATCATCAGTGAAAACAGGACCGAAATAGAGATTTGCTTATCGCCTATTACCATTTTCTACCCAAGTTTCCAGTGTGTGTTTCCCTCATCTTCCAACTAATAGTTTCTGCTATCATTTTTTATCTTCATTTGAAATTGTCCTATTGTAAGTGCTTTTTATTTCCAGCTATCTTAAATGCAATCTGGAAGGTGGCAGAGAACAATCATAATTGAGCCAACAAGCAAGTGGAAGCAGAGGAGAAAAGGTGGCCCCCATTTGGAGGGGAAGGAACACAAGGAGGGGCCAGCAGGTCACTAAAACCCTCTCAAGGTGCTCTTTTGGCTCAGCTCTGGGCTCCTCTTTTCTCTCCAGAAAGTCCATGGGGAAAAGAAATACAAGTTGTATTAATAAAAAGAGTAAATGATCAAGAAAGAAAAAATTGAGGGGTGTTATATTCACTGATAGTTGTCCAATATTCCACCCAGTGTCCATAAATTACAGAAAGAGAATGAAGCCCACTCTCAATTCATCCTTCAAGATCCCTTACCGCACAGATGGTAAGAGGTTTAGGGTCCCGCCCCACACAGAAATAAGGCTTTAGTACTTCAGAAAACGCATCGGTGAACGAATGGATGTGAGACCTGTCGTTCAAACTGTAAAAGGAAATCTCCCCCAACTCATAGTCCAGATAAACGCCCACCCCTCTGGGCTTTTCCTTCAACACAAGAGTGACAGGAACAGCCCCTTGTGCCACATAGGCACCATCCTGCAGCTGAACTGTCCAGCGTCTGTTCTGTCCTGACAGGGGCCGCTGTCCCTTCCAGGAGAGGGGGTCCTCACAGACCCCCACGGCCCACTCGCTCTTGTCACCCAGCTGCACCTCCCAGTAGTGTCGGCCCCCGTCGAAGCCCTCGGAACCCAGGACGACGGGATCCGTCAGAAGTCTCTTTGGATGCTGAGGGACGCTTGGCCTTTCCCTCACGAGTGTCACAGACGTCCTATCCTCAGACACAAGCAGATGAGGATGTGCTGTTTCAGGATCCAGGGTAACTTCTCGTCGGAACCTCTGTATGATCTTCTGCAGAGCCAAGTACTGCGGGGGGAGACTGCAGCCTTCTCTCCTTAACTGGAAAGAGTAGAGAGCTGGGGGCTCCTGGTGCTCACACCGGGCACGGACACCCCCGAGGCCCGTCAGCAGCTTCACCTCTGACATCACACTCCTCTCGGCCACCTCCTTCAGGAGACCTCGGAGGGTGGAAACGTGGTCTGAAAACGCCGTTATGTTTGCACAGAGTTTCTGCTGAATGTCCTTCTCCTCTTCGGCCAGCCTCGACAGACATGCCTCTTGCTGCCGGTCTACAGACCGGTTCAGGTGCTCAAACTCAGAGGCTAACTTCTGTCTGTGGCATTGCACCTGCTCTCCCAGCTCTAAGAGTCTCCTGTCTTGGGTGGCTACCAGCTGCTGCACGACTGCCAGCTGCCTCTTCAGGGGCTCCACGTAACTGCCGAGCCTTTGCCTGTGCTGGGAGGCGGCCTCCTCCGCGGGCCTCACCCGGTGGCCCCGGTGGTCAGGGAGCCGCACGCACGCGGGACACAACACCTGTAGGTCCTCCTCACAGAAGAGGGTCAGGACCCGGTTGTGCTTCTCGCACAGATGCCTCTCGTCCCGCCTCCCCCTCTTGCTCCTGCTGATGTGGAGGAGCTTGGCGACGTCGATCACCCTTCCCAGCTGGGCGTTGCTCCTCAAGTGCCTCTCTCGGCCTGGGTGGTGGCAGACGGGGCAAGGGAAGCTGTCGCTGAGATCAGCCCAGGATTGCCGGATGCAGCAGCGACAGAAGTTGTGCCCACATTCGGTGGTGACGGGGTCTCTCAGGTAGTCCAGACAGATGGGGCAGTTGGCTTGTGCCTGGAGTCCTGCCAGGGCTGACGACGCTGCCATTGGGCCGAGATAAACGTCTTTCTGGACCGACGTGGCTCTTCTGGAGGTGGTGCCCTGCGGGAGTCCTCCAGTGAGAGGCAGACACACCCTCAGATTTTACTGTCCTTTCCTGTCCTGGATGTCCTTTTGTCAAAGGAGGGCAGCCTTGCTGTCCTAGGAGGCCACTGGCCTCAGGTACAGTCATAGATGCCCAGAGGAGCTCTGTTCACCACCTGCAGGTGGTCACAGATGAGCTGGGCAGCCAGCTGTCCTCGGCAGCCCAGGGGATGTGAAGCCAAGGTCAGCAATTCTCTTGGGCAGAAGGCAGACATAATTTTTAAGTGTGTTTTCCTTCCTGGGGATGATAAAATATTCCTTTATATAAAATAGGCTACTCTTTATCTCATTGCCCTGTTCACTGCCACCTTTAAAGCAACCACTGAGTCTTTTCTCCACCCCCAGGATTCCACCTACACCCACGTCAACCAAAGAGGGGCTAAATGGGACTGTGGAGAACGTGTGGACTAGATCTCTTGGCCCTGGGTGAGATTTCTCTGTAGTCACCTACTATCTGGGGGACCTGGGGAATGTTATATAATATCCTCACCTCTACCCAGGTAAACAAAGTATAAATCTCCACTTCAATCATTTCAACAGTCAAAAATCTATTGAAAGAACTTGGTATTTTTTGGCTTAAACCACAGACATTTCTGACAACACTGAATTCATAATATATCAAAATTTTCTTTTCACTTGAGTTTCTCAACTGGAACCGATATCCAACTCTGTACATAGTAGATGGGATTTGGACTAGATTAAATTTACTGTGAGGACCCTGCCAACTTGGAAAACTAATTCTTCACATAATGCACAGAATGAAATTGGAGATCAGGAATTCAGTGTGAGAAAAAGCTGAGAAACACACACATACACACAATACTCTCTGAAGTGAATGGTGAGCTACCAAGTAGTGAGTACTTGTTAGGACAGGATCCTGAGAAGAGGGCATGGAGCTTTTTCTTTCAAGCTGTTACTGATGATTTCTCCAGGAGGCCAAAAGGCTGAGAAGTGACCTCCATGTTGGATCACCTCACTCACCACTGCCACAACACCAGAGTCTGTACCATGATTTTTCTTTCAACTCTGATGTTGCAGATTAATGTGCATTTTGGAGATCTGCATTCCCCACAGATCTATAATCTCCACATTATCCCCACGATGACTGTATCTGCAAGTATCTCCTAAGTCCTAGGCTAAAGCTGTTGAATGACTAAGCTTGGCCAAGTTTCTGGGCCTCCCTTAAGAACTTAGTGACTTTGGGCAACCTGCTTATACTCTCTGCGCATCTGTAAGCAGACAGATGGTGAGATTAAGGAAGATCAAGTTTATGCAGGACCTGAGTACTAGGAATCCTGGCCCCATAGCTCTCATCCCTCCACTCCCCACCTATACACAAACCACCCCTCACTAAGATGCTGGAAAGGATTCCACACTGGGCTTCGGATCAGCACCTCTGGAGGCTTTGTCACACAGATATTGGGAACCTCTAGGACTGGCTGGGATCATGGTGTCTGTATTTTTAGCAGTATTTATATGACCTAGGACAAGGGTCACTGAATAAAATAAACCATAATACAAGAATGGTTCTTAAAATAACCTGAATCCAGGGGCAGCTGGGTGGCTCAGTCAGTTAAGCATCGAGTCTTGGTTTTGGCCCAGATCATTATCTCCCAGTTCATGAGTTCAAGCCTGGCCTCGGACTCTGCACTGTCTGTTCAGAGCCTGCTTAGGATTTTCTCTCTCTCCCTCTCTCTGTCTCTGCCCCTCCCCCGCCCCCCACTTGTCTCTCTCTCTCTCTCAAAATAAATAAATAAACTTTAAAAAAGAATAACCTGAATCCAAGTTTGCTTTTCCTTAAGGTTTGATCTTAGGCACTATACAGAAGAGGCATCGGGACGCCACCAGTGTTACCATGCCCCAGCTTCCTGTACCTACGTTATACCATCTCTGGGCTTACCTGGAGCAGGTGACTATGGGAGGTCTGTGAGGCTGGTCTCTAAAAGAGTTCTCAGAAGACAGTTTTGCAGGAGATTGCCGGGTCAGTGATGTGACCATTGCATATATGTATATATCCTACTAGCAAGGTGGAGTCATGGAGACCCCACCCACCAAAGAGTGGTGGGTCCTCCCTCCAAGAGGGAGGGCAAGGTCTGGCCCAGGTGCCACCCTGGATAGAGGTGAGGAGATTATTACCTGTGATTAAATCAAGCCAGCAGGGACAATATTAATTACATAGTCTAATTTGAATGTTTATTTATTTTTGAGAGAGACAGAGACAGAGTGTCAGCGGGGAGGGGCAGAGAGAGAGGGAGATACAGGATCCGAAGCAGGCTCCAGGCTCTGAGCTGTCAGCACAGAATCTGACGTAGGGCTTGAACTCACGAACCATGAGATCATGACCTGAGCTGAAGTTGGCGCTCAACCAACTAAGCCAGCCAGGCGTCCCTAATTCTTCAACAAGTAACATTAAGAAATATTAAGAGGGCGCCTGGGTGGCTCAGTCGATTGAGTGTCCGACTTCAGCTCAGGTCACGATCTCACAGTCCGTGAGTTCGAGCCCCGCGTCGGGCTCTGGGCCGATGGCTCAGAGCTTGGAGCCTGCTTCCGATTCTGTGTCTCCCTCTCTTTATGCCCCTCCCCCGTTCATGCTCTGTCTCTCTCTGTCTCAAAAATAAATAAACGTTAAAAAAAAAAATTAAAAAAGAAATATTAAGAAAGAAAAAAAAAAAAAGAAATATTAAGAAAGAACCTGCTATGTTCCAGGAAGAGCATGTAGGCTAATGTAGATAGAGAGGAGAGATTGTTGAACAGGAAAGTCTGGTAAAGTTACTCTCTCCCACCACCAAAGCCTCTAAGGACTCCCATTTATTTCACAGAGTAAAATGCCTCAAATGGCCTATGTGACCCTACCAAGGCTGGTTTTTCTCCCTTTTCCCCACAACTCACCTCTCTGACCTCAGACTCTCCTTGCACTCATTTTACTCCACTAACAGGCTTCAGTGCTGGCCCAGGTCCCTTCTGCCAATCCCTTCTCCGTAACATTTTCTCCAGCCGGTCTCTCTGCAATGCTCCACCACTGCTCTTCCCTCATCCAGAGTTCTGCTCTGATTCCATGTTCTCTAAAATGCCTACACAGGGGTGCCTGGGTGGCTCAGTCTGTTAGGCGACCAACTTCAGCTCAGGTCATGATCTTGTGGTTTGTGAGTTCCGAGCGCAGCATCAGGCCACGCTGACAGCTCATAGCCTGAGGGCTGTTTTGGATTCTGTGTCTCCCTCTCTCTCCTCCCCTGCTCCTGCTCTTTCTTTCCTTCAAAAATAAACATTAAAGAAAAAATTTTAAATACCTACGCCGACCACCCAACTTCAGGTAGCTAACCTGCCCCCACCCACAGTACTCCCATGCTCTGTACCTACCCATCGAGCTTTATTAGCTTCTACCTTGCTTTATCAATTCTTTATATTTATTATTTGATTATCTGTTTCTTCTACTCTAGGAAGTACGCTGCTCAAGGATAGGAATCTTAGTTTTTCTCACCTTCAATTTCAAATTGAAGATATCCATGATGGTTAATTTTATGTGTCACTTTGCTGGGCCTCAGTGCCAAATATGTGGTCAAACATTATTCTGGATGTTTCTCTGAGGGTGTTTTTGGATGAGACTGATATTTAAATTGGTGGACTTTTTAATGTGGGAGAGTCTCATTCAGTCTATTGAAGGGTGAATAGAGCAAAAGTCTGACCTACCGTGAGCCAAGAAAGAATTCTATCATGGGATGACCTTTGTACTTGAACTGCAGCATAGAATCTTCCCTGATCTCCAGGTTGCTGGTTTTAAAATCTGCCATGCCGGTCGTCATAGATTTGCCAGTCTCCATAATCATTTAAGCCAAGTCCTTAAGATAAATCTTTCTCTAAAAATACACATCTGTTTGTTTATTTCCCTGGAGAATCCTGACCAGGTATCTCATCACTCAGCAAAATAAATGGACAAAGCTCAAAACACTAGGAATAGGGGTGCCCAGGTGGCTCAGTCAGTCGAGTATCCAACTCTTGATTTCGGCTCAGGTCATGATCTCACGGTTCGTTGAGTTTGAGTCCCACATCGGGCACTGAGCTGGAGGTGCAAGCCTGCCTGGGATCCTCTCTCTCCTTTGCTCTATGCCCCCCTTAAAATAAATAAATGAACTTAAAAAAAAAAAAAAACCTAGGAATAAAAAAGGTCTTTAAAAATCATAAAACAATGGTAGCCAAAGTATCAAGAATCAGATGGTATGAGACTTCTCAAAAACAATAGTATGTTTTGAAAATTAGGTTATATGACTTTAAATGTAGCCATGTATATTTGGCTTAACTGTCACTTCAACATAGGTAGAATAAAATCGTTTTGAAATGTGCCAAATCACCCAAATTTTAAAACACAGAGAGGATGACACCCCAAATTTAAAGATAAAACAAGCAGGGAGACATGGGATTAAACCAAGGAATTCTAGAACAGAGGGCAATTCCCAGGATAGTGGGGAGAGAGACAGATATACACATAGGCTACTTTGTTCAGATTGCAACATGAGATGCAGAATCATGTTCACTGGGACATAGATTATCTATGATCTATATAAATATGTGTAGGACAAGGGCTGTTAAAGAGCAAAATTTCAGTATCTATAGTAATCAGTCATTTGGGTCAACTGGTAACAAACACAGTAAAGATGAGAAGGGAGCCTGGGTGTCCTAGTCAGTTAGGCATCTGACTTTTGATATTGGCTCATGTCATCATCTCATGGTCTTGGGATCAGGGCTTCTGGGATCAGGGCTCTAAGTTGTGTGCTGGGCATGAAGTCTGCTTGGGATTCTCGCTCTCCCTCTCTCTGCCCCTCCTCTGCTGGCACTTACTCTCTTACACAAAAATAAATAAGTAAATTTAAAAGAAGAAAGAAAAAAAGAAAGAAAGAAAGAAAGAAAGAAAGAAAGAAAGAAAGAAAGAAAGAAAAAGAGAGAGAGGAGAATATGATTATTAAGAATTATGGAAGTAGGGACGTTTGGGTGGCTCAGTTGGTTAAGCATCCAACTTAGGCTCAAGTCATGATCTCAGTTTGTGAGCTCAAGCCCTACCTGGGGCTCTGTGCTGACAGCTCAGAGCCTGGAGCCTGCTCCTGACTCCGTGTCTCCTTCTCTCTGCCCCTCCCCCCACTTGTGCTCTGTCTCTATCAAAAATAATAAATGTAAAAAAAAAAAAAGAAAGTAACTTATTTAACTGTAAAGGAATGACTATAATTAAAAGACATGTTGGGGCACCTGAGTGGCTCTGTCTGTTAGGCATCTGACTTCTGCTCAGCTCATGATCTCACAGTTCGTGGGTTCAAGCCCCACATCAGGCTCTGTGCTGACAGCTCGGAGCCTGGAGCCTTCTTCAGATTCTGTGTCTCCCTCTCTCTCTGCCCCTCCCCTGCTCGTACTCTGTCTCTCTCTCTCTCAAAAATAAACAAACATTAAAAAGTAAAAAATAAAGACATCTTATTATAGGTAATTTCAACAGAAATATTTTATTAAATTTGTTAAGTAGCATAATCCTCAAATACTTTATCTTAGAAACTAAAAGCATCTATAACATCTATAAAATTGGTGTTACTCTCATGTTTTATAGTTGCTTAAAATGAAGGAGAAAAATCTCTTCTGGTTTTCAGCAGTAAACCACAAGAATCCAGAATTGCTGAGACTAAATTTACTAGTTATCCCTAGATACTGAAACAGCATTGTTTCTTTCCCAGGTACTTCATCTTTCATCATCTGTTACTGAAGAGATTTTAAGAGGTTCAGAATCTATTCCAACATAGAAATAGGGACAAACAGCTTCTGTAAAAGAATCATTAAAAGTATAGAGAAGAGATCTATCATTCATATTGTAAAAGGAAACCTCACCCAACTCATAGTCCAAAAAAATGCCAATCTTAGTGGGTCTTACTGTGGGCAGAAGCTGGCTTCTCTTAGGACCCAACATAACATAAATGCTTTCAATATATCTCCCAATTGCCCAGAACCCACCCTCAGCTACTGGCTGATTCCTCCAATTCCTAGGAAAACAGTCTTGACACACTCCCAAGGTCCATTTAGGCTTGTTTCCCACTATGACCTCCCAGTAATGCCGGCCAGAACTAAATCTCTTAGAACCCAGGACAGCAGGGCAGAGGTAAAATCTCCTTGGGTTATAACAAAGGTATTTTCTTCTCTTTCCATAATGCACAGTTTTTCTATCCTCAGAGACGATAAGCCAAGGGTGTGCTGTTTCAAGATCTAGAATCACATCTACTTGAAATGGCTTGATAATTTTGCCCAAGCCAGAGTATTGTGGAGGAAGGCTAAGTCCGTATTTCTTTAATCGGAATAAAAAGAGCTCAGGACGTTTTAGGTTTTGATACCTGTGGTAGATACCTTTAACATGTGTCAGTAATTCCAGTTCCGATTGCCCAAACTTGCACTCTACCTCCTTCAGCAGATGTTTTAATGTGGAAACATGGTCTGAAAATGTTATACGGTTGGCATTTAGTTTCGTTAAAATGTCCATCTCTTCATCTCTCATCTGCCTAAGAAGAGCCTCTTGCTGATTTTGCAGAAACAGTCGAAGTTGCTCAAATTCAGAAATGATTTCTTCTCTCCTATACTCTACCTTCTTTTTCAGTTCCACAATTTTGCTGGCTTGCAGAGATATCACTTTTTCAACTCGTTCCACATTGTTCTGCAAGGGCTCAATGCTATATTCTAGAATTTTCCGGTGATAAGAGGCAGCTTTCTTAATGGGGCAAATGTAGTGTTTCTGGTGTTGAACAGAGAGACTGCACTGTGTACATAAAACCTCTAGGTCCTTTCCGCAAAAAAGGGTCAGAAACTGATTGTGCTTCTCACACACAGAATACTCTTCCTGCCTTTTTCTCTTGCTCCTTCTGACCTGCAGTAGTTTAGCAATTTCGGTCAAATTACTGAGCTGACGGTTGCTCCGTAAGTTTTTGTTACGAAAGCAAAAACGGCAGACAGGACAGGGGAAGGTATCTTCTAGATCCTTCCACATCATGTTGATGCAGGAGCGACAGAAGTTGTGCCCACAGTTTATAGTCACTGGGTCTTTCAAGTAGTCCAGACAGATGGGGCAGTTAGACTCTTCCTGAAGGTGTACCAGGGCTGTTACAAACTCCATTGAGCAGAGAATGAAGGTGGTGGGTAAGAATGTTCCCCTTGGCAAGGCTTGCCGTAAGCTCAAGACCCAGAGAGTAGATCTTCCCCAGACCTCGAAGCTTTAGGTTCCACTGGCCCAGCTTCTGATGGCAGCCACTGAAGTCTTGTGTAGTGTCCTGTCCTGTAGCTTGAGGTCAAGAAAGATTCACTGTTCGCAGCTCTCTCACGGATTAACTCACCTAAATTTAAGATTAATGACTTTCTTCTTCAACAAAGTAGCCACGGGTCCAAGCAAGCAACCATTCATTCCTATGAGTGAGAAAAGTTTTCAATAATAAAATCTCCTAGATGTGCTATCACAATATAATAATTAATTTAGGCAAGAATCATCAATAACTGCAAAAACTATTATGTGAAATTTCCTGGGTAATGATATATTCACAAAAATCTCAAAATATCACTGTTAACAATTATGTGAAAAATAAGTGCCTTTACAATGTAGAATCCTAAAGAATACCTCCTGACCAATGAAGGGATAAACTGATGGCCTGCAATGAGAAAAACATCACTTACGGAGTATTTATGCTCCCCCTGCAAAAAAAGAAAAAGCAATTCCTAAATTTAATCACAAAGATACAATCACTAAAATCCAAACCACAGAATGTTCCACAAGTCCATGGTCTTAAACTATATACAATGGCACTGAAGTTTCTTCTACGTTAAGAAACTAAAGAAACAAGTTAAATTTGTGATCTTAGCTTTCTAGAGTCTAGCTAGACATATATATACATTGCTCTAAAGTGGACAGAGCATGGCAAAAATATGAATATGGACTATTCATTAGACAACAGTAGCAAAAATCAAACTTCCTGAATTCAACAATTGCCTCATAGCTACATAAGAAAATATCCTACTCTTAGCAAATACGTACTTTAGTACTGAAGGAGTTGTGATCTTTGAATGTTACTCTTAAATATAACTTAAAAAACAAAAAAAGTGGTGGGCCTGGGTGGCTCAATCAGTTGAACATCCAACTCTTCATTTTGGGTCAGGTTATGATCCCAGGGTTGTGGGATCGAGCCCCGTGTCGGGCTCCACACTGAGTGTGGAGCCTGCTTAAGATTCTCTCTCCTTCTGCCTTTCTCCCCTTGCACTTTCTAAAAAAGAAAAAAAAAATGTGGGTGTCACGGTTTTGGTATCATGTGGGTGATGGGTGTGTCTATAATAAGGCAGCATGAAAGACACTCATTAGTGATGGAATGGGTTCTATAACTTGATTTTGGTGGCCACTATGTGAATCTACATGTGATAAGTGGCATAAAACTAGACAGTCATTTGACCAAGATCAAATTCCTGGTTTTGATATAGTATTTGGAAACATGGGAATGTGGATGATAGATACACGAAAACTCTCTGTACTGTTTCTCAAAATTCCTGTGAGTCTATTATTATTCTAAAGTGTTAAAGTTTTAGAAAAATCACCTTCAGGCTCATCCGGATGTTTAAATCAAAGGGAAGTTGTGTAGTTCATTTTGTAAAGCACTGGGACATATAATAAATCACTTATATCCCTTGCTTTTTATACTCATTGATTTTCCTGTATATTATTTGTGTATCATCTGCCACCTTTTAAGATATATGGACCTAGTACAGAAGCTTAACCTAGCCCAAGCTGTGTTCAGCTCGAGAGGATTATGGTACTACCCTTCTACCTGGTCAGCCTGTTTCCATTCTTGCATTCTGCATCCATTCACAATTCAAGTAATAAGAACTTTCTTTGAATATACAACTCCTAACATCTCTTTCTAGTGCTTAAAATCTTCCAGCTTCTGAATGCACTTTAAATCCTCAACATGGTGGGGGCGCCTGGGTAGTTCAGTTGGTTAAGCATCTGGCTTTGGCTCAGGTCATGATTTCGCTGTAGGAGACCAAGAACATGGCTTTTTTTTTTTTTTTTTAATGTTTATTTATTTTTGAGAGACAGAGAAAGATAGAGCATGAGCATGAGCATGGGAGGGGCAGAGAGAGGAGGAGACAATTTGAAGCAGGCTTCAGGCTCTGAGCTGTCAGCACAGAGCCTGATGTGGGGCTCGAACCCACAAACCGCGAGATCATGACCTGAGCCGAAATCATACGATTAACCGACTGAGCCATCCAGGCGCCCCAAGAACATGCTTGCTATAAAAGTGGATCCCCCAAACTCAGGGTTCTGTGGCTGTGTCACAAACCCACAGTGTACACAGCATCCAGCTGGTGAGACTTGGGAGAGATGGGAAACTGACACCAACCTGATGCTCATGCTATTGGCTGTGCCAGTAGTAACTGAGTCCTGTCTCTGACCCAGGAGTTGTGTCATCTGGCAGCAACCATGAAACATCAACAGGCTAACTTACTAGTTTCAAGTAGGGTAAAATGCTGAGCCTTGACACTTGAGAGTTAAAATCTTCAATTACAGCTGTGAAACTTAAATTTATGAGAATTGAACAGGCTTATCCAAAGTCATAACTACTACTAGCATACTAAGCCATTAACACACTACACTTTTCTGGGTGACATAAATATATATTTGGCCTTTGTCCCAGGTTCCTGACATAGGGCTCTTAACACCCTTGGACTCACCCCATAGTGATAAGGATGCACTCTGTATGCTAATGAGCTGAGTGATGGCTAAGGACCCCTAGATAGCTGCAGAAGGGGGGCAGGCCACAAAAAAGATCCAGGGATGATTAGTGGGTCGGAACCATCAGCTCTATCCTGTATCCTCCTGAGGAGAGGCACAGAGGAGATCGAGGTAATCACCGAAGGCCAGTGATTTAATCAACCATGTAAATGTAATGAGACCTAGATAAAAACCGGGTTGGAGAACTTCCGGGTTGGTGAATACATCTAAGCGCATGGGGGTGGCAGGCACTGCCTGACCAGAACAGATGCTCAGTAAGTGCTATTGTGCAGAAAAGAGTGATCATAATAGGCCTAAGACTGCTTGCTGTCCTTAGAAGGGCCTGCTTGCAAGGTTGGCCCTTGGCTTCTATCTGAGAACTTGGATTTTGGAAGGGTTCCCATCCTTCTCTGATAACAATGGCTCACCGAGCCTAAAGTATCGGTGTAACTAATGTGGTTTATGCTAGCTACCAGCATTCCTTCTGATAATCCGGAAATTTGATACATCCTAAGCAGAGGCTGACCTCATGACCTGTTCCCAAAGAAAAAATAAGCATCTAAGAGCTTCCCTGATAGACAATTCACATGTTATCATAACTTGTTGCTAAAGGAATTACATGAGTCCTATGTGACTTAACTGGGTAAGAACTGTTGGATGTTTGCCATGGTCTCCTCCAGACTTCAACTCATGCACCTTTTCCTCTCGCTGATTTTGCTTTGTATCCATTCACTATAATCAGTCATAGCTGTGAGTACATTTTACTCTGAGCCTGGAGTCCTTGTAGCAATGTCTGAATCTAGGGTAGTCTTGGGAACCCATAGACATAAGTATTATTAGAAAATCTTATAAAATTTCAAAGTGAAGAAAGCTCTTAGAAATCTGACCCAACTGCCTAGATATTTATTATATCATATAATCTATTAAAGTATATACTATAACACTGTCTTAGTCTAAAAGCCACTATATATCTTATTGTTATTGTGAATATCTTATTATTGTTTCCCCTTTAATGAGTAAAAAAGATGCTAACTGCTCATGGTGGTTTGGCAGAGAAAGTCTGAATAGATTCTAATTGTTTTAAATGTTTATTTATTTATTTTGAGAGAGAGAGCAAGTGCATGTGTGAGTGGGGGAGAGGTAGACAGAGAGGGAGAGAGAGAATCCCAAGCAGGCTCCATGCTGTCAGAAAAGAACCCGATGCAGGGCTTGATCTCATGACCAAGAAATCTTGACTTGAGCTGAAATCAAGAGTGAGATGCTTAACCAGGTGATCCACCCAGGTGCCCCAGATTCTAATTTTGAAGCAGCAAGGTATTATTACATTAAAAAAATTTTTTTATTATATTGTGATTGGAGGATAGCATGATATGCCATTCAAAAATATGCCTCTTCGGCATAAGGATGCCAAATCACAAGGATGATTTTGAGCTGATTATTTGGAGACATAGCAGACACAGAAGCTCTGAAAACAGACCAGCAGCTACCCTTTTGAAAGGGCAATTTACAATAGAATGGGGGCCTGTGCCAAGAAGAGAACTATTACTAGACAACTTTTTCACCTAGGCGGGGCAAACTTCATTTACCAGATACTTTCTCTTTTCAGTGTCCTATGAATTGCCCTCCTCCCCTTTGAAGCCTTAGACCTATATCTCTTTCCTTAGTTCAGGATGAGCTGCCCACTTACACTCACGCTACCTTTTTTGAGTCTCATATCTTTGTGAATCTCCCTTATGTGCAGATGGAGTACATAATTAAATTATTTTCTCCTGTTAATTTGCCTTTTATTACAGATGGGGTTTCAGCCAAGAACCTAGAGGGGTAGAGGGATAATTACTTTTCCTCTCCCACACAATAAAAAGAAACATAAAGTAGTGATAATGATAATGTGTCTTCAAATTTTTCTGATATTCCAGTCTAACTTTTCATGAATAACACTCACGATGAGAATCCCTAATCTTTGTTTAAAATTCCGTATTTTGGGGCACCTGGCTGGCTCAGTCAGTTAAGCGTCAGACTTTGGCCCAAGTTTGGCCCAGGTAATGACCTCATGGTTCGTGAGTTTGAGCCCCACATTGGGTTCTCTACTGTCAGTACAGAGCCTGCTTCGGATCCTCTGCCCCCACCAGCTCCCTGCCCCTTCCTTGCTTTCTCTCTCTCTCTCTCTCAAAAATAATAAATATTAAAAAATAAATAACATAAATAAGAGTATTTCAGGGGTGCCTGGGTGGCTCAGTTAGTTAAGTGTTCAACTCTTGATTTTGGCTCAGGTCATAATCCCAGGGTCGTGGGATCCCAGAGCCCTGTGTCAGGCTCTGCACTGAGCGTCATTAAGACAGCTTGGGATTCTCTATCTCCCTCTCTCTCTCTGCCCCTACCCCACTTACACTCATGCGTCCTCTCTCTCAAAATAAACAAACATTAAAAATAAATAAGTAAATAAATAAAAAGAATATTTCAGGGGCACCCGGGTGGCTCACTCGGTTGAGAGGCCGACTCTTGATCTTGGCTCAGGTCATGATCTCACAGTACATGGGACTGAGCCGCGAGTAGGGCTTTACACTGATATGCGAGCCTGCTTGGGATTCTCTCTCTCCCTCTTTCTCTGCCCCTTCCCCACTCATGCTTTCACTCTCTCAAAAATAAATAAACATGAAAAAAAGGGTTTTTTTCCCCTGCGAGCACAAGTGGGGGAGAGGCAGACAGAGGGAGACACAGAATCTGAAGTAGGTTCCAGGCTCCAAACTGTCAGCACAGAGCCTGACTCGGGGCTGGAACCCACGTACCGTGAGGTCATGACCTGAGCCGAAGTCGAACCCCTAACCGACTGAGCCACCCAGGCGCCCCTGAAAAAAAAAAAAATTAAGAGTATTTCATTTAACGTTTATTTTTGAAGGGGAGAGAGACAGAATGTGAGTGGAGGAGGGGCAGAGAGAGAGGGAAACACAGAATGGGAAGCAGCCTCCAGGCTCTGAGCTGTCAGTCAGCCCAGAGCCTGGTACAGGGCTCAAACTCATGATCCGTGAGATCATGACCTGAGCTTAAGTCGGTAAGCGTATTTCATTTAAAATAAAAAGGAGGTGGGTGGTGTTCCTGCACAGATCTAGATTCCCAGTGGGTCCTCCCCTTTCCACATACTTATGTACTCTAACTCACTTTCCAGACTCAAGCTATGAGATGAAATAAACACCTTCGGGGGCCATTTTCCCAGTGCAAGCTACAAACAGCCTGCTATTGTGACTACTGCCTTCTACTCTATCCCTTCAATCAGTTTCATAACTCTACAGCAAGCCTCTTTCATTACTTGTATGAATAATAAGACTTAGAGGGCACCAACATCTGGGGCATACTCTCATTTCCTGGCTCCACACATCTTTCGGTCATAGCACAGATCATACTTGTGGTTTTACATTCTTTTTTTGTTAATGACATGGCAGCCTATGGTTCATGGTCTGAATTCTTCTCTATTTTTTTTTCAAAGCTGTATTACCTTCTCTAATTCTTGTGGCTGCTGAAAAATATTGGCAAGTATGAACAATAAAAAAAAAAATGTTAGGCTAATAAACTAAATTTGCAGTAGATCCTCAGCTCTCAAGATCTGATCCCTCCAACTTGAAATGATGTTTAACATACCAGAGCCTCACCTTACAGTTAAAAAAAAGGAAAATTCCGTACCTACAAGGCCTACAAATGAGGAACAAAGGATGACACTGACTACGTCAGGGAGGTGCTGGCACTGTGGGTTGGAGGTTCTTACCTTCACACCCCAACAATCCTTCTTTGGAGATCACGTGGCCACTTTGCAACTTGAAAACTGTTGTCCTGATGAAAATCTCATGTAACGCAGTCATACCACCTCCATTACGACTACATGGACTTAAGCTGAGGCAGGCCCAGGATCCTGTATTTCTTTAACAAAAATTTGGGGGGGGGGGGGGGAAGGGGGCACTTGTAAGGGGATTCCTGTATTTCTCAAAGAGTCTTGCAAGAATCTGAGAGACCCAGTCGTGCACAAGCACCCCCACATATGGAGCCCAGAAGAGGCCCAGGAAACCCTTGCTCAGCTAAGCCTCAGGTTGAAAGGCCCTTCCTGCTTACCTGCAGCAAGCGGTTCAGCGGCTCAAGCAAGGCGCTGCGCACTCGCACTCGGTTCAAAGACAGGCCGGCCACAGATTAACGACCCCAACATCCCCTCCGCAGAGCGCGGTTTCCTGCGTCAGAGACTCACATTTGTTCCGTGCTGTGATTGGCCTGTTCCCCCGGAAGTGGTGGCAGCTATGGGCCTGCGCATGTGCATGCTCAATGACCCTGCTTGGAAGGGGAGAATGGGAAGAGATCCTGAGGGTAGCTGGGGGTTGTAAGGCTAAGTGATTAAAGGCATTAGTCCCAATTTAACTCGAGTTGCTAATACTTATATTCCTGTGACAAACTTGAGAGCCAAAATAAGGCCAAACCATACAGCAGGCGGTTTTTAAAATCTTCGACACCCCACCCTCCTCCCAGACTGTGAAGGAGTGAGGAGTTCTGCTGTAACCACTTCACCTAGTGTGGGATTACTGAGATTACTTGTCATAGGTGAGGGTGTAGTTAGCGTTGAAAAAACAATCCTCTTTGGATCAATTTGCATCTCAGTGAGTGCTTGGGTGGGTCTGTCCCACCCTGTAGGATTATGCCCCACCAACTCAGGCTCACCCAGGTCTCTCCTTGAAGTGCTTCTTAAGGTGAATTAGTTGGACAACTTGATAAAGTCTTCAAGGCTGAAGGATCAGTAACTAAGTACTTCTGAACTTATAAATTAGCACCCAAGTGGGACCGAAAGAGGTATTTGCAGAAGAAATAATAAAGTTAAGGTATTACTTTCAATTGAAATCAGACGGCTGGATTCTCAGACGAATAGCCTACTGTCATGTGGTCATCATCCAGATGTCCCACATATACTTCTCATATATATTTTTGGTCTTTGTCTATGGTTTCTGTCTCACAGCCCCTAAAACACTTGTAACTTTGCGGGTGATAAGAGTAATGGAAGTGTCTTCTGTTGTAATGCTTAGTCTCTTGTCTTCAGTTCCTTCAGTGTGTAAAGGTGAAATGGGTGTTTTGTTATTCATAACAAGCTCAACCATAACTGATTTTATGTCAGCGAGGTGACTTTTAGAAATTCCCTAAAGATCTTGAGGTGGGAGGGCTGGTTGCCAGAGGAACTGACCAAGAATGGAGGGTTGGAATATACAGTCCCACCCCTGATTTCTGGCGATGGGGGGAGAGGCCGGAGGGTGAATCAGTCACCAATGACCAATAATCGCTAAGCAGTGAAACCTCCACAAAAACCCAAAAAAGGAGGGGAATTTGGAAAGCTTGCAGGCTGGTAAGCCAGAGGTTCACCAGCCACCATGCTGGGCCCCAAAGTCTGAAAGGACAGAAGCTCTTTTGGAATCTTGTCCTATTCATCCCTTCATTGGCTATTGATTTGTATCTTTCAGTAGCCTTTAGATATAAACCAGTGAGTAAATAGATATAAACCAGTGAGTATTTTTAGCTAACAAGTTGAAGAAAACATATTGGGGGGATAGCAATGGAGGGGAAAGCACACCTTAAAGCTCTCCAAAGAACATTTATTACATTTTTAATATTTCCCATTTAGACATTTACCCAAGTGTGCAACACATTTTAAAATAGAATGAACTATATGTGAGGACATGGACTACCTCCTAGATAAAATATTCAAAGAAAAATTTACAGAATACACAGGATGCTCCCATTTCTTAAATACATATACACAAACTCATGCAATATACACTCTCATATGAGTAGGTTATTTGGAAGGTTTGCACAGGAAGCTGTTCCAGGTAATGTCCAGATTCTAGGGAATGGACTAGAACACATGAAGTCACTGTGTAGCCATTTTCACACATGAATTGTTTTCATGACATTCAGTAGACAATTTTAATTTTAAAGAAGTTTCACAGCAATATTTTTGGGTGCAGGTATTTGTGTTCCTGATTAAAGGAAAATCTTTTCACTCTGTTATGTGCTCTCTTCATGAGGTCAATAATGCTTGTTTTGTTCTTAGTTTTTTCCTCACTTTTTGTGATGTTAGTAGGCATACTGGTCATTGCCTAAACCTTTTAATAAATTTGGGATTGTAAAATAATAATGGTTTCTGCTTTTTAATTTAATTTAATTTTATTTTATTTAATTTTATTTTATTTTATTTTTAGGTTGGCTCCATGCCCAACATGGGGCTTGAATTGATCACAACCCTGAGATCAAGAGTCAGATGCTCTACCAACTGAGCCAGCCAGTTGCCCCTGCCTTATTTTATTTTACTAAATGTTTATTTATGTATTTTGAGAGAGAGAGAGAGAGAGCACATGAGCAGGGGATGGGCAGAGAGAGGGAGACAGAAAATCCCAAGCAGGCTCCACGCTGTCAGCACAGAGCCCAGCGCGGGGCTCAAACTCACACACTCTGAGATCATGACCTGAGCCAAAATCAAGAGTTGGAGACTTAATTGACTGAGTTACCCAGGTGCCCTGCCCCTACCTTATTTTAAAAACTAGTGGAATATATCTTTGGTAGTAACTTACCTTATTATTTGACCAACATGAAGTGCTGTTCATGTCACGAAGGAAGAATAAATATTTCACTGGACATCCTTTAAAATTTTTTTTTAATGTTTATTTATTTTTGACAGAGAGAGAGAGTGAGAGACAGAGCATGAGTGGGGCGGGGGGGTTGGGCAGAGAGAGTCAGAGACACAGAATCCAAAACAGGCTCCAGGCTCTGAGCTGTCAGCACAGAGCCTGACATGGGGCTCGAACTCACAGACAGTGAGATCCTGATCTGAGCTGAAGTCGGACGCTCAACTGACTGAGCCACCCAGGTGCCCATGAGTGTCCTTTTAAAAAGGGAATATCTTGAAGACATCCAGGTGGCCAACCGACACATGAAAAAATGCTCCACATCACTCATCATCAGGGAAATACAAATCAAAACCACAATGAGATACCACCTTACACCTCTCAGAATGGCTCACATTAACAACTCAGACAACAACAGATGTGGATGTGGACAACAGCAGGGATGTGGAGAAAGAGGCTCTCTTACACTCCTGGTGGGAATGCAAGCTGGTATAGCCACTCTGGAAAACAGTATGCAGGTTCCTCAAAAAACTAAAAACAGAACTACGTTAGGACCCAGCAATTGCACTATTAGGTATTTATCCAAGGGATACAGGTATCCTCTTTTGAAGGGGCACATGCTAGGTATTTATCCAAGGGATACAGGCATGCTGTTTCGAAGGGGCACATGCACCCAATGTTTATAGTAGCACTATCCACAATAGCCAAAGTATGGAAAGGGCCCAAATGTCCATCAATGGATGAATGGATAAAGAGGTAGTATATACATACCATGGAGTATTACTCGGCAATCAAAAAGAATGAAATCTTGCCATCTGCAACTACGTGGATGGAACTAGAGGGTATTATGCTAAGCAAAATTAGAGAAAGACAAATATATGACTTCACTCATATGAGGATTTTAAGACACAGAATAGATAAACACAAGGAAAGGGAAGCAAAAGTAATATAAAAACAGGGAAGGGGACAAAAACATAAGAGATTCTTACATATGGAGAACAAACAGAGGGTTACTAGAGGGACTGTGGGAAGGGGGACGGGCTAAATGGGTAAGGGACATTAAGGAATCTACCCTTGAAATCATTGTTGCACTATATGCTAACTAACTTGGATGTAAATTTAAAAAATAAAATAAAAATAAATAAATAAAAATAAAAAGGGAATATCTTGTCCCTAGGAACAATATAGTACTTGCAATTTGGGTTCTTTTCTGACCAACAGGACTCCATAGTGACCTTCAATTCATGTGGGCCAGTGAATACAGGAAGATTAGTTATCTGGAGATCTGTGGCTCTTCTTGGGAAGATTCCTCTGGAAATAAAGGAAAAGAGCAGAACCAAACTTCAGGGACTGTAGCTTACTATGTACTGATTTCAAAAGGAGAAGTTGAGGATTCACCAGCTTCTCGTTTTTCCTTAGCTCCTGGAGAACCAGCCCCACCCCACCAGCCCCTGACGTTTTTGAAAATGTTTTCCAGTTTTATTGCAAAATAATTGACATACATCACTGTGTAAGTTTAAGGTATACAGCATGAGGTTTGATTCACATATATTGTGAAATCAGTCCTTTTTTAAGATGGAAACCTCAGAAAGAAACCCACTCTGCACAATGACCTATAAAGCCAACCTGCGCAGCTCCAGGCAGAGGCCAGCTGCCCCATCTGCCTGGATTATCTGAGAGACCCAATGACCCTTGACCACAGGCATGACTTCTGTGGCTCCTGCATCCACCAGTGCTGGGAAGACCTATAAGATATATCCCGTTTCATCTGTCTCCGCCACTGCCCTGACAGGGACTTAAAGAGGAACACCCACTTTTGTCCCATGTATGATATTGTTAAGCAGCTTCCCACCACAAGGAACAAAAGGGAAGAGAGACTAAGTGGAAAGAGTTAGGGGTCCCTGGAAAAAAAAGAGGAGACTTGGCTTTGAGACCTAAGAAAGCACATTTTAGGACTCCGGCCATTGATTGTATGATCTTTGCCTGACTTGCTCAAGCACACTTCTTGCGGAACTTCCTAGGAGGTGTCGGAATTACAAAGAAATGCAAAAACCTCAGTAGTTAAGGATTTTAAGGGAACAAAGAAAATGCAAAAACAGTCTCTACCTAGCCGGGAAATAACCTAACCGTAACTGAGATGATAAATCAATGGTAAAAACTCCCAGTGCAGTTTCAAAAGCAAAGACTTATCTAACACATGTTCTTGGGTCGTTTTTTGCAGGATTTAACCCCCTTTGAACACTCAAATACCAGACTAACTGGAGCAGAGAATTGATGACGCTGACCCTTGCTGGCCCTTGTAACTTCAATCAGCTAGGACCTGGACTCTGTCAATTTAGGATGTCTTTTGCCCCAATCCTTTCTTTTTTTTTTTTTTTTTTAAGTTTATTTTTATTTATTTTGAGAGAGAGATAGCAACAGGGGGAAGACTTTTGCCCAACTTCTATACTGAACTCTCCTTTGCCCAGCCCCTTCATGAATATGCATGCACCCCTAACTTAAAACTTCCCTAATTTTGTTGTTTGGGGAAACACGGCTTTGGGAAACATCCCTGGTGTTCTCTTGTTGCAAGTAAAACCCTTTCTTTTCCTTATCCTTTGGCTTGTTTGTGTCTTTTGGCTCAATACCCACCAAGAGGCAAACCCAGTTTCCATTAACAAAACCCTTGTGTGAGAAGTGCAGATTCTGGCTCTGTTCTGTGAGAAGGATCTGAAGCTATTGTGTCCCCAGTGCAGGGTCTCCTCTGACCTCCAGGACCACACCCTGACACCCACTGAGCAAGCTGCAGCTGGTTACAAGGAAGCAGTTCAAAGGCTACAGTGAGCCTCTGAAGAAGCAGGTTGAAAATGTTGAATGGCAGTTAGAAATCCAAGTCTCAAAAGTACTTGCCTTAAGGTGGAAGGTGAAAAAGTAGAGGAGGGAATTGCACTCTGAATATGAAGAACTACAGCATTTTACTGGAAGAGGAATAGGATGCCCTTTTTTTAAATTTCTTTTTGATGGAAAAGAAGGATCTTGAAGAATAACAAATTGAAAACAAAGGCCATTATTCAGATCATAGTTCCAATCCTAAAAGAAAAAACAAAACAAAACAAAACAACAACAGCCAGAGTCCAGCTCCAGCAGGTCCGGGGGTTCCCGAAGGATGAACGGCATCGGCGAAAATAACAAATAACAAAATAACAAAAGTAACAAAATAACAGCTTGTTAGACCAGCCGCTTTATTGTGGCAAACGTGGCATTATATTTGTTAGCAATTTCCTTGTAATGTGCGTCATCTATGTTTCTCCGCTTTACCTAATTCTAAAAATGTTCCTTTGTGCAATCACCCATTAAGGAACATCATGGTTATTTTCTTGTAACGTTCCCTCCTGCGCTTTGCTTATTGATTAATTTCTTCATATTACTTTCATTATGTGTCTACATTTATTTATAGTTTATAAAGCGTTTGCTTTGCTATTTTCATGAAAGGTCATCTAACTCTCAACACCTCAAGTGGAACATTTACAGAGACATGACTTCTTAATTGTTCCTTTGAGCCATTTGCGGTACAAGGACCAAAAGTCTTCCCTTCGGTCTGAGGTGCTGGGAGGGAGCCAAGAGGGCCCTGGGAACCCAGACTTATGCGCTCAGAGAGACAATGTATACCTAGGAACTAATGAACCATTCTGTACCCTAACCCACCAGGTCCAGTTACCATCTTGAAAGCCTCCTGGGGGCCAAGTGGGCTTAGGGGTTGGAGTAACTTGTATCCATAGATACATTCCTTTGTTGGCAGAATGGGGATTTTTAACCCATTAGTCCCCCTCCTTGGCTGGGAAATATATGGGGCTATCCTTCCTTTAGGTAGGGGACGGGCAGGCAGGGGTGGCACCAGTTGGATATAAGATTTCTTTTTTGTCCTGGGGGTCATCCCCAGAAAATATCCCTGAGTTTGCCCCCATGGGTTTATTTTGAATCATCAATGCTAATTGGACCATGGGGATGGCCATGATGAGTAAGAGAAGGGATACCAGTAGCTTCCCATTCGGAGGGTCGCTATGCGTTGCCCTTCCGCCAACTACTCAGGCTGTGCCATCAGGAAGTCTGGATGGATCGGCTCCCGGCAAACAACAATGCTATGTGAAATAGCAAACAAGTGTGTCCAGGCAGACTTATATTTACTGATAGGTATTGGACATATACATACATAACAGACATAAAAACCTAAAAACTCAGAAGTTTTTTTATATTAATTAAAGAGAGTTATTATCTCTTTCACATTTTTGTCCTGCAAAAAAATTATCAACACATTAGGGTGGATTTAATACTAGATCCTAAAACTGCCCACCCAGACTTATATCAGAAGACAAAACAAGTACGAAATATGGAAAGACACAAACTTTCCATATAATCCCAACACATCTACTTTTTACCCTACTGTCCTGAATTTTGGAGGGTTTGATGCTGACGGGCAGATAGAAAGAGGCCCTATGGATTTTCCGTAGGTTTGTGCAGACTCTTCTTCGGAAATGCTCTTGCAGAAGTGCCTGGGTGCTTAGTGAGTTAAGCATCTGACTTTGATTCAGCTCACGATCTCACGGTTTGTGAGTTGGAGCCCTGCATCGGTCTCTGTTCTGACAGCTCAGAGCCTGGAGCCCACTTCAGATTCTGTGTCTCCCTCTCTCTCTGCCCCTCCCCCACTCATGCTCGCTCTCTCTCTCTCTCTCTCTCTCTCTCTCAAAAATAAATGAACATTAAAAAAAAATGCTTTTACATCCTTATCACCAAAGAGATACTGCTGGCAAACTCAGGATTCAAGTGGGTGATGGGGTCCAAAACACATGGACTGGCTTTTTCTGGATCATGAGTTGGAGAGGTCTCATTTTTTAATATGAGTAATATAGGTCTTATATTTATACCTTCACCGATACTTTCACACAAAAACTTTGGCCTGAGATCTCTATTGGACCTACTTCAAACTCTCTTACTATCTGTCAAATCACAGATGAGTTGTGAACTCGTTGGAACCCTGTATGTTGTTGTATTTTCTTTCTGTACTCTGGAATGTCCTTAAGATAATGTATAATCTCTGTTATGTTTTGGATAACATGATTTCAAGAGTTAGTGTTTTATGTTTTCAACATCAAGAGAGTCACTTTTTATTCTTCTATATCAATAACTAATGAGAATATAGAATTTGTGTTGTTTCATGGAAATGACAAGGGAATCAACTAGAAATTGCAATTTTGCAGTTCTAAAAGCAAAGACTTCAAATTGAGCATGTTTTATTTACCATTCACGTTTTATCAATACCAGTAAATGTACTTTGTGACTTCACCTCATGTTATATATACACGTGTCCTGTAAATTCAACAGTTTAAGTGTCTTAGAAGCCCATGTTGACAATGGTTGGAAGACACAGATTTAGGCAGAAGTCTTCAGCCTTCTGCTTTGTTGGAGAAATGGAAATCAGGAGGAACTTGGAAGTGTTTAGACCATTATTTAAAAACTTACTTCGTATAGAAGAATTCCAGAAAGAGATGAGGAGGGTGTATTTCACGAAATGGAAATTGAATCAGTCGTATGGGATCCTCCAAAAAGGGCTGACAAAATTCTCTTTTCACACAATAAACCAAGATAGAACTGAGTAGCTAAGTTTAATAACTAAGACATTTGCAGAGTTGGGTGACTAATCTTCCTAACTAATTCATGGGTGTCAAATTTACACTCTAGCAAAATTTATAAAATTTGAGTAAAAGAAAAATTATAATGCTGTTTTTCTCCTGAAATTTCCTCATTTAAATTGCATACATTTTTATATTATATTATATTATATTATATTATATTATATTATATTATATTAAGAGTGAGAGCAAGGAAGCAAGGAAGAGGGGCAGAGAGAGAGAGAGAGAGAGAGAGAGAGAGAGAGAGAGAATCTTAAGCAGTTCCCATACACAGCATGGAGCCCAATGCAGGGTTTGATCCCACAATCCTGGGATCATGACCTGAGCCAAAATCAAGAGTTGATGCTCAACCTACTGAGCCACCCAGATACCCCAAAATGGCATATATTTTAGTGTTCAGTCTACTTGTCTTATATTTCATACTACATGACCAATGATTAACTCATAATAATTATATCTTAAATTATGGATTAGATGTGTGTGCTGTTTTACTACTCATAATTCTGTTATTTTAGGAAAGCAAAGGATAAAGGTTTTGAGAACACATTTTATAAAAATATAATTAATTTCTCTAGTAGTCAGCATTTTAATCATGTTTTCCCCCAGTTTTTAAGATATAATTGATTTATAGTCTATATAAGTTTAAGGTATTCAACATAATTTACATATATTATGAACTGATTACCATGGTAAGTTTTGTTAATATCTATCATCTCATAAACACCAAAAAAAAAAAAAAAACCCAACATTTTTTTTCTTGTGATGAGAGCTCTTAGCATCAACTCTCTCTTAACTCTCAAATATATCGTACAGCCGTGTCAGCTATAGTCATCAGGATGCACATTTCATCTCCAGCACTTATGTATCTTATAAGTTTGTACCTTTGACCTCCTTCCTCCACCTTCCCCCCTCCCCGCCACCCCCTCTCTGGTAACTACAAGTCTGATCTTGTTTTCTATGACTTTGGATTTTTTTTTTTTTTTTTGGTTAAGATTTCACTTGTAGATGAGATCCTATAGTATTTACCTTTCTCCATCTGATTTATTTCAGACACAGCGTAATGCTCTCAAGTTTCATCCATGTTGTCACAAATGTGTCACATGTGATACATATGTCACTAAATCTTTTTTTAGTGACTGGATAATATTCCGTTTGTGTGTGTGTGTGTGTATCCAGGAAGGGACTGCCTCTCCTTTGGTTACTTAATCCCTAGAGAGAACAAACAATTTGCCTGAGACTCTGGCTTTGATATGTAAACCAACCACTTCTGAGACCAGTCCAGCATCAAGCCTGCTTTTATTAGGGTTCTTGAAGCTCTGAACACTGCCCCTGAAATCACCCCAGGTACTGAACAAAGAGAAACCACCCCTATCCGAAGGCACCAATCCTAAACCTGTTCAGCTGCCTCACCCATTCATTCCCTTGAAAACTCCAATAAAGGCTCAAGCTAGGCCCTGGTAATTCCTGCATGATTCTGCATGATGTGGTATGCCCTCTCCTCTTGACAAATGTAAATAATAAACTATCTTTTCAATGGTAGCTGTTTCCTGATGGAAACAACAGTTGGCCTCATGTGTTGGCCATACGTGAGTAAAGTCAAAGCTTTCCATTTTTCTCAATGTAACAGCCCTGGCCAGAGTCAGATGTACCCAGCATATACTGGGGTAGGGTGGGGGCAGTCATTTCACTGATGAATGAGAATCTCTCTTTAACTCTGACTGGGAATAATATATTCAATAGAAGAGAAGAAGTAATCTCTAAGGGAAAGAAGGGACACATTCTATCAAATTAATTTTTTTTCATAAAAAATATATATATGAAGACTAAACAGGGAAGCTATAAATCAAAGATGATATCAGCAGTGTATATGATTAAAGATTCATTTCTAGAACATTTTTTTTTAATGTTTTATTTATTTTTGAGACAAAGAGAGACAGAGCATGAGCAGGGGAAGGGCAGAGAGAGAGGGAGACACAGAATCCGAAGCAGGCTAGAGGCTCTGAGCTGTCAGCACAGAGCCCGACGCGGGGCTCGAACTCACAAACCGCGAGATCATGACCTGAGCCGAAGTCGAACGCTCAACCGACTGAGCCACCCAGGCGCCCCAATTTCTAGAACATTTCAAAATTTTTTATTGGTCTATAAGAAAAAGAAAACCTATTATAGATTGAACATGTGTTTTTCCCCAAAATTCAAATGTTGAGCCCTTACTTGGAATATGATGGTACTTGGAGGTGGGGCTTTTGGAAGTTAATTAGGTTTAGATAAGGTCATGATGGTGAAGCCCTCACAATGGGATTAGTCCTCCAATAAGAGGAGGGAAACCTGTTGCACCTGGAAAGGCCATTCACACAGAGAGTGAGAAGGTGGCCATCACCAAGCCAGGAAGAGGGCCCTCCCTAAAACCAGAGCATGTTAGCACCCTGATCTCAGATTTCTAGCTGCCAGAACTATGAGAAGTAAATGTGTAAGCCATCTGGCATATGGTATTTTCTTATAGCAGCTGGAGCTAAGACAAAACCTGATATAAAAATGAGTATATTACAGAAGGTATATCAGAGTAGAGAAATCATTAATAGTCCACAAAAAAATAAAAAGACGATGAAGTTTATTAGTAATCAGGAGATTATAATTTAAAACTGCAGTGTGACAGAGGACCTGCGGGGCACCCACTTTGGCCGCCTCTCTGGCTCCCTTGGTGTCTGACCGTGTGTTTAGTCCTGCACCCTGGGGAAGCGGGACGATTGGGTGGCCTGTATGAACCCGATAGCAGTGGCCAGATCAGGGATCCAATCCAGTCTTCAGGGCCAACAATCCAAGATTATCTGAATCGATCAAGGCCTACCTGGGAAGAAGTAAAAGAACAGCTGGAGGGATACCTGGGTGGCTCAGTCAGTTAAGCATCTGACTTCGGCTCAGGTCATGATCTCACAGTTCGTGAGTTCAAGTTCCACATCCAGTTCTGTGCTGACAGCTCAGAGCCTGGAGCCTGCTTCAGACTCTGTGTCTTCCTCTCTCTCTCTGCCTCTCCCCGATTTGTGCGTGTGCGTGTGTGCTCTCTCTGTCTCTCTCTTTCTCAAAAATAAATATTAAAAAAATGAAAAGAAAAGAACAGCTAGAGAAGAAAAAGAAAGGCCCTAAGACATGGGCTGAATTTGAAGAAAAAAATGAATGAGAACTTGAAGAAAGAACTAGAAAAACACAGGGAAAAATTATTAAGTGGCAGTGAGAGCTCATCCAAAAACAGACAGAAAAAGAAAAAAGAAAAGAAGAAATCTGGTAGGTACTCGTCGTCTTCTTCACCCAGCTCTGATTCTTCCAGCAGTTCTTCAGATGCTGAAGATGAGGATAAAAAACAAGGAGAAAGAAAAAAGAGAAAAAGAAGAATCATTCACATAAATCTTCTGAAAGCTCCACGTCAGAAACGGAATCGGACAGTAAGGATAGTTTAAACAAAGAAAAAGAAGTCAAAGGATCCAACTGAGAAAGAGAAGGACATTAAAGGAGTCAGCAGAAAAAGAAAGATGTATCCTGGAGATAAACCTTTATCATCTGAGTCCTTATCAGAATCAGATCATACTGAAGAAGTACTAACGTGGGAGGGTGGGGGAGAAGGTCAAATGGGGGCTGGACATCGAGGAGGGCACTTGTTGGGACGAACACTGGGTGTTGTATGTAAGTGATGAACCATGAGAATCTACACCAAAAACCAAGAGCACACTGTACACACTATATGTTAGCCAATTTGACAATAAGTTATATTTAAAAAATAAATAAATAAAATAAAATGTGCCAGCAACAAATAAATAAATAAATAAATAAATAAATAAATAAAATATCCCGGCAAAATAAATAAATAAATAAATAAGAAGAAGTATGAGCAAAAAAGAAGAAAAGCAGTGAAGAATGAGAAAAAGAAAAAAACAAAAAAGAAAAAGAACCATAAGACACACAGTGGGAAGGGGCGTCTGGGTGGCTCAGTCGGTTTAGCATCCAACTTCAGCTCAGGTCATGATCTCACGGTCCGTGAGTTCGAGCCCCGCGTCGGGCTCCGTGCTGACAGCTCAGAGCCTGGAGCCTTCTTCGGATTCTGTAACTCCTTCTCTCTCTGCCCCTCTGCCTCTCGCTCTCTGTCTCTCTCTCTCAAAAATAAATAAACATTAAAGAAACACAGTGAGAAGAAAAAGAAGGCTCCTAGTTCAAGTCCTGACTCACCATAACATTAAGAAAAATCAGGATTCCCTTACAAAGTGCAATGTCTAAGAAAATTTCAACTGAAAATTATGACATAATTACTAAAATGCATGAATTGTCTTGTCTTTACAATTATTCCTGGACTGTTCAATAGTCACTCAGAGGCCGTTGTGTGAAAGGGCCGTAACTGTTGCCTGCTGCTTGAACATCTGTTTTTTTTTTTCTCTTCCAGTGCTTAACAACTCTGGGAGATAATACATTGCAGTTGCACTACTGGCTAAGATATTTGGGGATAAAGTTAATATTTTTTTTTAATTTTTTTTTAACGTTTTTATTTATTTTTGAGACAGAGGGAGACAGAGCATGAACAGGGGAGGGTCAGAGAGAGGGAGACACAGAATCTGAAACAGGCTCCAGGCTCTGAGCTGTCAGCACAGAGCCTGACAAGGGGCTCGAACTCACGGACCGCGAGATCATGACCTGAGCCGAAGTCGGCTCCTTAACCGATTGAGCCACCCAGGCGCCCCTAAAGTTAATATTTTTGACTAGAAGTATCTAATGATAAATCGACAGAAATCGAATCTGGATATATCATTAAGATATAATCAGAAATGATCAGATGACTCTAGTTAACATTTTGAAATAGGGATTACATTGATGTTTCAAAATCCTTACTCTGTAGATAAGCATATTTTAGTTTTCTCCTCTTAAATACTTTTTTACCTAGGGAAGGAGCTTTTAGGGTGGGGAGGGGTGGTTCTCAATCTCTCTCTTTAGCTAGCAGAGTAGCGTGCCTTTTCTCTTCATACATCCTATGTTTGTGGACACAGTAGCCATGCTTCATGGGGAGGTCAGAGCTGTGGGTACAGCGGTCTTGCCCTTAGACATCCTTGGACTCTTGTCATTTGCTGCTTTCAATGAATCAGAGTGACAGCCCTTTGCAGCACGACAAAGCCCCAAAAGCTCTGGGATTTATCTCCCCTTCGATGATACTGTATTTTTTTTAGCATTAGAATGTGTTACAGCATTTGAATTAATTTTGACTACGCTCTGGCTTTGGAGAGGAATCATTGCAAATAGACACTGGTACTTTTTGCACTTGACAGCGAAAAGTTCTAAAATGCATGTTTTATGCTGTTAGTTTTAACCAGTCAGGAAAATTTTACGCACCCAGTGTTCGTTATTTTATTTCTGTATGCCTTTTGTTTAGGCTGCCGGGTTTAGCTTTTATTAACTCCTTATTCTTGCTACCTAAAATCCATGCTGTGTTTAATGGCATGCTTCCCGAGATACTTAGCATGTAAAAAAAAGCAGGCTTTTGACTTTTTTTTTTTTCTTTAGACAGCTTCATATTGAAGCTGAGACTTACCATAAACAAGATGAGTGGCAGGCCTGGGATGCTGTGTCTTGTTACATGAAGCTATTGCCAGAATCTCAGTGAATATAACATTTGAGAAATTTGTCTTTGTATATTCATAGCAAATAATGACAATTTAAATGAGAATTACATTATTGCTCTTCCTGTGTCATATTTTTTTATTTTTAAAAACAAATTTTTAATGTTTATTTATTTTTGAGAGAGAGACAGAAACCAAGCTCAAGCAGGGAGAGTTCAGAGAGGGAGGGAGACACAGAATCCGAAGCAGGCTCCAGGCTCTGAGCTGTCGGCACAGATCCCAACACGGGGCTGGAACTCACTGACCGTGAGATCATGACCTGAGCTGAAGTCAGACACTTAACCGACTGAGCCACCCAGGCACCCCTCTCCCTGTGTCATCTTTTACAAAGATTTTGTGCTTCATTTCCACTGCTGAATTGTTTACTAGTAACATTAAAAGGAATTGATAAATCATTTTTGCTTTACATTTTTTATATAATCAGGTAACATGAAATATAATTTGGTGTACAATTTTACCTGTTACAGAGGACATGGTAATTATAGTGGTATATGTACAAAACATTTTGGCATGACAAGGGGCCGAATAAATAGCTATTTTACTTAAAAAATAATAAATAAAAATAAGATAAAATTACAGTGTGATAGCATTCACACCATTCAGCTAAGCAGTATTCAAAAGAGTGGCGATACCTGTATTAATCATCAAGGCGGTCAAACGAAATACCACAGACCTTTACTTTCTCCCAGTTCTGGAGGCCAGGAGTCCAAATCAAGGTGTCGTGGGTTCGTTTGCTTCAGAGGCCTCTCTCTTTGGCTTGCCAATGGCCTGCTTATGCCTGTGTCTTCACATGGCTTCTTCTATGTACCCATGCAACCACAATGCCTCTTCCTGTTCTTATAAGAACGCAATCATATTGGACTTTGCCTAAGTTACCCATTGTAAGCTCATTTCTCAGTTCTGTATATTGAAGATAATAATAGTCGCTGCTTCAGAAGTTAGCTACAGAGATTCAATTAGATATTTATTTATTTATTTGTTTGTTTATTTATTTATTTTTCAATTAGATTTTTAGACAAACACTTGAAACAGCGCATATAGCGTGGTTAGTCAGTAAAATGTAGCTATGTCACCCAAGTCCAAGCTTCCTCTGCTCACACTACGTGACAAGCCAATAAGTCGAGAGGCAAGATGCCGGGGGCAAAGCAAGTGACTTTATCTGGAAAGCCAGCAAACCTGTGAGATGGCAGACTGTTGTCCCAAAGAACCATCTCCCCCCCCCATGAAATTTGAGCTTCTTTTATGTTAGGAAAAGTGGGAAGGGGAGGGAGCCAAAAGGTGACTGACCTCTGATTATATCTGAGAAAGGTGTGTAAGTTCTTTGTCTCTAGTCAATTGATCTTACTGTAGAGGAATCTAGTCATATCATTTCTGTGAATCTTAAATATAGCATAGTCATTTCTACATGTACTCCCTTATCTCCTTGGGCGAGATATATTTCAGGTGAAAAGCAGAAGTTTGCAAATCTTAGCTGCAACATGTCTATGTGCAGGGCCAAGTAGAAGTTTCTAAGCTCCAGGGCACAGTAGCAAGGAAACAGAAGCAACGTGGAGCTAGTCATGCTAAGTTATAATCCCCCAACATCAACGTTCCGTTCCATAATCTTGAGGGATGAGGACAAGGGGACATCACCTCTCATCTGACTGCTTCTTGTTGGACAGGGTCAAAGAGAGGCAATTGTGGAATAGAACAATTTGACCAGACTTATGAAATATTCCGGAACGCTCTTTTTGCCATTGGGGTCTTAGAAGCAACCCCAGGCATTTGTCCCCCTAAAATTGAATGAATTCTCTTTTTTAAATTCCATTTATTTATTTTATAAGTTTATTGATTTATTTTGAGAGAGAGAGAGAGAGAGCACAAGGAAGAGGGGCAGAGAGAGAGAGAGGGAGAGAGAGAATCCCAAGCAGGCTCTGTGCTGGTGTGGGGCTTGAACTCCCAAACCATGAGATCATGACCTGAGTCAAAATCAAGAATCAGACCTTTAACCAACTGAGCCACTCAGGCACCCCTAAAATCAAATAAATTCTTTTAGGAATCCAGGGAAAGGGCCTTGAGAACCAGTTTCCTATTCTGATTCACGTTCCAAGGTTTGTTGGAGGCAAGTAGTCTGTTGTCTAATTTTGTCAATATGGGTTCTTCTGAGGTAAAACGTAAGTGCAGCAGGTGGTGTTAACTATCATATAGACTCTGCCTTGTTCAGCAAGCACCTGGGTAATTAATAAGAGGCATTTCTAAGGAAACAATAGAAAAACACAGCGTGGAGCAAATTATAAATCTAGTGTCTGAGTCTAAATGCTGCCAATAAGAGGATTTTTAGGTGCTGCACTCAAAGCATCCTCAGATGGAGTGAGTGCAGGCAGACATAATCTGATGGATTTTTCTGGTTCATAGTGGCAATGACTCTGGTGATCCTTCTGAGTGGCCCATAGAGTGATGGGAGCTATTGCAACAATTTCTCTGATATTTCTCTCACATTGTCCAGCTTCAGTTTGCAGGGATGTAGGAAAGACAGCAGTTTTAGTTCTCAGTGATTTCAAGTCAAGAGAAGGGAGAAAATTGGAAACCTTAGTTTGGAGAGTCATAGCTAGATAAGTAGGAAGAAGAATTCAGGTTCTAACCCAGTTTCATAGGCAAACAATCAACACTCAAAGACAACCAGAACTAGAATCTAACATCCTCTAACATCCACAAAGGTGTGTTTTTGAAACATAATTTTTCTCTCTGAAATCACCCTCCTATTTATCAGATAGCCAGATTAAGACTAATTTATTTGTAAAATAAATTTAATTTTAACACACCTGGCCTAATTATTTACATAAGTGTGGCAAGAATACCACATAGGTCTTTTCATTCTGCTTTGCTGGAATGTTTTTTGGTTTTTGTTTTACCTTGTTTTTTGTTTTTGAGAGAAAAAGTGGGCACACATGTGCCACTGGGGGAAGGGCAGAGGAAGAGGGAGAGAGAATTCTGAGCAGGCTCCACATTCATTGTGGAGCCAGACATAGGGCTCCTATCCCACGACTGTGAGATCAAGACCAGAGCTGAAATCAAGAGTCTGATGCTTAATCAACTGAGCCACCCAGACACCCCTGCCGGAACATTTGAATAAGGAATTTCAGATTGAACTTTTTCATAGCCTCCCAAGGCCAGAAGCCAAGCCAAATACTTGCCATACCTATAGCTTTGGGTAAATTCCTCCCTTCTAGAGGTCTCCAAAATATCCTGAGATTCCTACATTTGCCAAGAAGTTACCTTCTTTACTCACTTGGTAAGGCTGCTGGGAGTTCTGTAAGCAATGTATCAAGCCAAAATTTCCGAGGGGTTCTATTGGCTCCCAAACTCAACTTTATTTCTTTAAAGGTGTCTGGTCATATCTGAGTCTCTGCATGCCTCTCAAATATGACATTCCAGTCAAAGCCTTGGTAATCTAACCAATGTTTTCAATGGTGTTCTTTTACCAGGAGATTTTCATTGAACTTAAGCAAAAAACTATAATTGCCATGAAAGAATACTCACTGAGAGTTTCTGAATTCTGGATGGTTCAGGTAGGGAGAAATCATCAACATGTCAATGTGTTTACTTTCCAGTTTCCTTAAACTGGAAAAGCAAACATTAGAGAGCTGTCAATGTTTCAGACAAGAGTAATAAAAACCATAATCATCTTTCTCAATTCTTGTTCTTGTTACTAATTCTTGTTACTAATTCTTGTTCTAATGTTACTAATTCGAGTTCTTTTAAAAAAAAATTTTTTTTTATGTTTATTTTTGAAAGAGAGAGAGAGTGTGAACAGGCGAGAGACAGACACAGAATCCAAAGCAGGCTCCAGGCTCCGAGCTGTCAGCACAGAGCCCGACGCGGGGCTTGAACCCACAAACTGTGAGATCATGACCTGAGCCGAAGTTGGATGCTCAACTGACTGAGCCACCCAGGTGCCCCTCTTGTTCTGTTTGAATGCAGTTTTTCCATTAGTTCTGGAAATTCTTAGTTTAGTTTTATGATCTTAAAGATATGAGAATCTTGTGTTTGTCAAAAGTCCTTTTTCATGAATCTCCTTAAAACTGAAACACATTTGTAAGTGTATCAGCGTGAAATAATAATTGTAAATGACAAAAGCTTCAAAATGGCCATGGTTAAAAATCTGATGGGATTTCATTACATTGTAGTCGATAAGGAAATTTGGTTATTTTTGTGACACATAACATTTTAATAATTAGGAGTACATGTGATTACCTTATATCAGGGCACATTAAAACTTGAGGAATTTTATATAATTTTTGGAATAGTTACAGCATTTACCCACACAATATAAGCTAAGAGGATTTATCATCATTTCTTTGACAATGCTTCCCATGTAACTTAACATACAAAATAAACAAGCCTAATTGGTTAAAAAGACTTTATTTAGAATTTGAATTTTTTCATAAGTTTGTTAAAAATATCAGAAAGTTTAGGGGCACTTAGGTGGCTCAGTTGGTTAAGTGACTGTCCGACTCTAGATTTTGGCTGAAGTCATGATCTCAAGGTTCACAAGATCGAGCTCTGTGTTGGGCTCTATGCTAACAGCATAGAGCCTGCTTGGGATTCTCTCTCTGTTTCTCTCTCTCTCTCTGTCCCCCTCCCCTGTTTGTGCATGTGTGTGTGCTCTCTCTCTCAAAAAATAAATAAATAAACATTTAATTAAAAAACTATGAGAAAGTGGGGCACCTGGGTCAGTTAAATGTCCTACTTTGGCTCAGGACATGATCTCACAGTTTGTGGGTTCAAGCCCTGCATCAGGCTCTGTGCTGACAGCTCAGAGCCTAGAGCCTGCTTTGGATTCTGTCTCCTTCTCTCTCTGCCTCTCCCCCATTGCACTCGGTCTCTTTCTCTCTCCCTCAAAAATAAATAAACATTAAAAAAAAAAAAAACTGTGAGAAAGTTTTTAAAAAATCAGATTAAAGCACATACCTAAGTAGGATTATAGCTCATTATGAAACTTAATGTTTAATTATCTATTTAGCCCAGGTGGCAATAAGAGATTCTACAGAAGGATATCTAGTTGTTAGCAAAACTTAGGTCCTTTAATATTGGGAAGATTTAGTTTTCTTAAGTAATCAAAGACCTGATGAAGACAAAACATAGATATTTTGTTCTGGGGTAGATTAAAAAACAAAAACAAAGACAAAAACAAAAACAAAAACAAAATCACCCTTTGTTCATAATTTCTTATTAAGAGTAAACCAACAGTCCAAGGAAACGTTGTCATCTTAACAGAGAGACAAACCAAATTCCAATCTCTTACTAGTGTACTGTTAATACTCATTGACTCCAATTTTATTCAGTCCTGACCATGCACACATACCATTCTTTTCCAAAGATTCTCCTTCACAAACTTTCTACAGCTTTCTTTTTCATTAGATTTTGTCATAAGGCTTCCCTCTCTAAACAATCAGTCTCAATTTAGGACAAAATCACTTTTTTCCCCCTTCGATAAAAATGTATTCTCACATTCTTATAGCTTTCTTACAAACCTCCTATTTTCCCTGCATACAAAGTTGCTTTCCTTATCATTTCTCACAGTCTCAATCACATTTAACGGAATTTTAACTTTTAAAACCTTAATCTCCAGTGAAGACTAAATAGTAACCAATTTTGAACCATTACGCCAGAATTCTTTAGAACTCTGGAAAATTTATGGAGATATTTCTTAATTTCTAGAAATGTGTTTTTTCATAGTACAACTTTCAATAAAGCATAAAACATGTTTACCAGCAGACCTAAATTTATCTTTAGTTTCTCTGTAATAAGAAGCCAAAAGCAGATAAACCTATGTTCAGGAATGAATGTTTCAGTATTTTATTTTATTTGGAAAAGACTTATATATCCAATGAATTCAACTGAATTTACCATTTAACCTAGCAAAACTTCAAAGTTTCAGGTCACCAAAGATTTTGGAAGCTATTAAAGAATCTACCTATAAACTATTTGTTTAACATATTTGCTCTTAACAATTACCCATGAAGGGGAACCTTGGTGGCTCAGTGGGTTAAGCATCCAACTCTTTTTTTTTTTTTTTTTTTAGTGTTTATTTTTGAGAGAGAGAGAGAGAGCACATGCGCACACACACAAGTGGGGGAGGGGCAAAGAACGAGGGAGACACAGATTCCTTAGCAGGCTCCAAGCTGTCTGCAGAGACAGACTCAGGGCTCTAACTCACGAACTGTGGCATCATGACCTGAGCCGCTTAACCAACTGAGCCACCCAGGTGACTCTTGATTTCAGCTCAGGTCATGATCTCACGGTTCCTGAGATGGAGCCTTGAGTCAGGTTGTGCACTGACAGTGCAGAACCTACTCGGGGTTCTCTGTTTCCCTCTCTGTCTCTGCACCTCCCCCCCCCCCCCCCATTTGTGCTCCTGCTTGGGCTCTCTCTCTCAAAATAAATAAATAGTGAAAAAACATAATTACCCATGAAAACTTTGTGAGGCAGAAAAAATTAACCACCATTTGAAGTCATTTTTGCTGACAAATTACAACAAAGATAACATGAGTTTATTTGACATTTAGTCAACTTTGGTAAAATGAAAGTTTTATATTTAATGCTGATAACTCTAAAGACATGTCTATTTTAATTAAATCAACACCTTTGAATTTTAGTTCTCCAAACATCATCCCAGATTATGTGAACTTGAAAAACATTTGGGTTAGTTTCTGTCTTTCTGAGTTTTAAAATGCCCAATTTTTATAAGCACTTGCTTTTAAAACAATTAAATAGAGCTCCTTTCCAAATTAATTTTGAGCAATAGAGAAAATATCTCACATTTAAAACTTTTACAGACACATATACACAAACAAGATATAAACCAAATCTAGCCTTTAGTTCATTAATATTTTTGGAGAGGACATTAAAGACCCAATTTCCAAATATCTCTTTTTTACCAAACAAACCTAATTGCAAGATAGCATTACAATTTATGAATCCATTAATTAGTCATTTCCCATTTTCCAATTAGAACATAGCTGGTTTTAGGGGCACCTGGGTGGCTTAGTTGGTTTGACTTCAGCTCGGGTCATGATCTCTCTCTTCGTGAGTTTGAGCCCCACACCGGGCTCACTGCTGTCAGCCGATCAGCACAGAGCCCCTTCAGATTCTGTTCCCCTCTCTCTTCCTCTCCCCCATTGTTCTCTCCCCATAAATAAATAAATATTAAAAAAAAAAAAGAACATGGTTGGTTTTGTCCAAAGTACCACAAGCTGCATCAACAAACAAAATGAAGCCCAGAGTATCTCTGTGAATATTCATTCTTCGCCAAAAGTAGGATTTTCACCAACTGAACTAAATGGCTTTCTAAACCAGTTAAGAGACCCAAACCAAACCCCTCTATTTGGAGAAAACAGAAGGGGAGGAAGAAAGCTAAGAGTCACTAATATTTGTAGAGATCATTAAAGCCCAATTTCCAAATATCTCCCTTTTAGGAAACAAATCTAACATGGGTAAAACTCCAACGATGATTCCCCTCTCCAGCAGGGTGCCTAGGACAAATGCAAACAAACATCTTTTGTTCCCCAAGGAAAAGCCAGTACAGAAGGGAAGGGAGTTCCTGGTTGTACATGCAGGAATGACTTACCCTACTTTAGGGTCCATCAACTCACAGTTTGTTGAATTCTTGTCCCAGCAGCCTAGTGCAGGGGCAAGTCAAAGAAGTCAAGTCCAAGAGGAAGCCCCTGGAACAAATTGTCCCGACAGTTGCTAGGGAATCCCTGATGCAGGCCAGCTGGCTGTGACCTGGCTGGCTTGCTAAGTCTGTAAAAGGGTCCAAGCTAGTCCTGCTCACCTCGGGACAGGCCAATAAGTCGAGAAGCAAGGAAAGCAAAGCAAACCAAGGAGATGCGGACTACTGTTCCAAAGAACCATCTTCCCCAGCCCCCCAGCATGAAATTCAAGCTTCTTTCATGTTAGGAAAATGGGGAAGGAAGGGGTTCTTTTTTGGGGGGGAAGGGGTTCTTCAGAAAACATTCATCATATTTATAATATTTCCCATTGAGGCTTTTCCTTTAAAATGCCAACACATTTTATTTGTATTTTATTTGTATTTATTATTGTTGTTTTGTTTTGTTTTCTGGTTTGTTTTTTTTGGGGGGGTGGGGGGGAGATCTTAAGCAGGCTCCACACTCAGTGCAGAACCTGACTTGGGGTTTGATCCTATGACATTGGGATCATGACCTGATCTGAAATCAAGAGCCAGACATTCAACTGACTGAGCCACCCAGGTGCCCCCAAAAGTTTATTTTATTTTTATTTAAAAATTCCAACACATTTTAGGGTACCTGGGTGGCTCAGTCCATTAAGTTACTGACTTCAGCTCAGATCATGATCTTGCAGTCTGTGGGTTCGAGCCCCATGTCAGGTTCTGTGCTGAGAGCTCAGAGCCTGGAGCCTGCTTCTGATTCTGTGTCTCCCTCTCTCTTGCTGCCCCTCCCCTGCTTGCTCTCTGTTCCTCTGTCTCTCAAAAATAATAAACATTAAAAAAAATTTTTTTTAATGTCAACACATTTTAAAATGAAGTATATGTGGGGTGCCTGGATGGCTCAGAAAAGCATGCAACTCTTGATCTTGGGGTCATGAGTTCAAGCCCCATGTTTGGTGTAGAGATTACTTAAATAAATATTTTTAAAAAATGAAATATATGTGCTCATACAGGACAAAAACAGATGAAACATAGCCATTGAATATATAGGTTGCTGTCATTTGGAGATACACAAAGAAGAATGTTCTATACAAAAACACATATAAAGCATATAAATATTTGCTTTTATTATGTATAGACTATTTGGAAAGATTCATCAAACTCCTTAAAAAGCCTCTACCTCCTGAATGAGCACAAAGAAAGAAGCTGCTACTGAAAGCTTGTCTGTTGCTTATGAGCCTGTGGAGGTTGAGAATTACAGAATGAGTTTGTGAATTAGAAAACAGAGAAAGGACAGTTTCTGGAAACACCTCCTTTAAAGGGCTGAAGATATTAGAATAGGCTGACAGAGAAAAAGCCACATCTGCTCAGCAAATCATGCATCTAATTGAGAGAAACGACACGAGGATTTTTCAAAGCATTCAGTGGATCCAGAAACCTGATCACTGATGGAATTAGAGGGGAGTTTAAGTACAGGAGTAGAAGGAGGTGGGAACAAAGGACAATCAAATCTAGCTTTTGCCCAGAAGATGCAATCAGAGAGGAAGATGGGGAGTGTCAGGAGCCTGTCATTTCCCCGAGGTTGATTGCACCTGGGGTCTTTCCAAACGGACAAAGGATGGGAAACTCCCTACAAGATTATAAAGCTAAACCGAGTCAGATTCTTAACACAACAGTTAACAGAGAACATGGACTATGTTGCATCCTCCCACGCAGAGCGGGCAAGACTAAGTGCTAGGCCAGGAAGGGAGGAGCCTGCAGTCCCGGGTGGGTGGAGCCTACAGCGGCCCCTGAGGCCTTAAGAACTCAGCACAGCTCCCAACCCAGCACAGAGCAAAGACCTGATCCTGCAGTGGGCACGCAAGCGTGTCTCGGGCCACAGGTGAGCACGCACTCAGGGAAGGGACCAGAAGGAGAGGCGAAGCAGAGCAGGAGCAAGGGCCAGGCGAGCAAGCTGCAGACCAGGGACTGGGGTGGCCCGCGCGGCTGCCTCACCGAGGTGGATGAGGGCGGGAATTCGGGAACTGACCGAGTTGCAGTGATCTGGGAGGCTTCAGACAGGTCCAGAAGTGCTCGGTTGGGTTCATTTACAAGAGATTTTGTAGCCTGAAGAGTGGATAATTTAGTGGGTTCAGAGAAGGAGTCAGTAGGGGAAGTGGGCAGCTGTGGGTGTGCATGTGACTGGACATTGGCTCCTCACCTGGACCCCACCTGACGGAGGTGTGGGAAAGTCCCAGGGGCTTCTGCTGAGCACCTGCTGTGTGCCAGACGCCGTGCTCATTGCAGTTCTATTTTCTTCTTTTTTTAAAAAAAATTTTTAATGTTTATTTATTTTTGAGAGGAAGAGACAGACAGAGTGGGAGCAGGAAAGGAGCAGAAAGAGGGAGACACAGAATCTGAAGCAGTCTCCAGGCTCTGAGTTGTCAGCACAGAGCCTGATGCTGGGCTGGAACCCACAGACCATGAAATCATGACCTGAGCTGAAGTCAGACGCCTAACCGTCTGAGCCACCCAGGTGCCCCTGCGGTTCCATTTTCTTAACCGGTGAACTTTGGTGAAGTGTTTATATATGTGTGTGATTACTTAACTGAAGATCAATTAAGTATTTGCTGATACTTTCATATGGACACATATACACCCAATTTCTTTTTATGTTGTGATCAACTATACGGAATTTCTTTGGGTGATAATCACAAGATTTATTAGGTGTGCCAGGGATTTTAACATGATTTTATCCAATATTAATCTAATTTTGAGGACCATGTTAAGAATAATCAGGAAATCTATAATGAAGCAAGCCAATTAAGGGAAGAGCGTTACAAACAGTGGAATTCTGTGTCACGCCAAGTTCCTATTATTTAAAACCAAAACATCTAAAAGGTTGATCTCGGTTTGTATTTATACTTACATGTAAATAAAAAGGGAAGATGAGGATAGTTACCCTTGTTTCAGGTGTCCCTGAAAGGGTTGGGGATCAAGCAACTAGCCCCAGATGACACAGGTGAAATCAGACCCTCACAACATCCAGGCAGTGAGACCTTTCCTCAGCCTCAATCCGGAGATTTCTGTGGGGTTACAGGAGTGTGGCCAGGGAAGGTGGGGGTGGGGCTGAGGTGGTTGGATGGAAAGAACATGTGGGCAGATTAGGATCACAGAGGAGAGGACTGCAGGGACCAGGGGGCTTTGAGATGGAGAGAAAGCTCAAAGGAGGTAGTAGAAGTTGCCTAGGTTAGAAAGGGAAGATTAGCCTTTAGGAAAAAAAGCTTTAATTACAGAACAGTTCATTTACCTATAATAGTAGGAAAAATTATAATGAATTCCCATGTACCAGGACACCTCCGTGTACGATTATAAATTAATTTCCAATTTACGTATAGTCCCAGCAATTCTCCTGTGCTATCAGTTCGAGGCAAATCCCTAGGCATCTTCAGATTTCATCTGCAGACAGTTCCTTGTATATCACCTAGAAGATCATTTTTAAGTGATGTCTAATACCATTATTGCCACTTAAAATAATTAGCAGGTTTTTATGAGATATTCACCTTGCCAAATTGAATTCTATTTTTATCCTGTGTTTTTAAATGTTTATTTATTTTTGAGAGAGAGAGAGAGAGAGAGAGAGAGAGCAAGCGGGGGGGGGGGGGGAGGGGAGAGGGGAGGGGAGGGATAGAAAGAGAGGGAGACACAGAATCTGCAGCAGGCTACAGGCTCTGAGCTTGAATTCAAGAATCGAGAGATCATGACCTGAGTCAAAGTCGGACACTTAACCGACCGAGCCACCCAGGCACCCTTTATCCTGTGTTTTTTGTTTTTTTTTTTTAATTTTTTTTTAACGCTTATTTATTTTTGAGACAGAGAGAGACAGAGCATGAACGGGGGAGGGTCAGAGAGAGGGAGACACAGAATCCGAAACAGGCTCCAGGCCCTGAGCCATCAGCCCAGAGCCCGACGCGGGGCTCGAACTCACGAACCGTGAGATCATGACCTGAGCCGAAGTCAGCCGCTTAACCGACTGAGCCACCCAGGCACCCCTAAGTCTGCCTGAATCTCAAGTTTCCCTGGGAGACAGGCTGAAGGGATCTGACACCTTGGGATGGAGGGGAGAGTTATAAGGGTTACAGCTGAAAGAAGGAAGAGAAAGACTGGCTTGGCTAGGAGGGGGCAGTGCACACTCAAAACAATGGTTAGCCTTTTAAAAAATGTTTTTATATAGAACATGCTAAGCTTATAAAATCGAAAAATAGTATAATGAACCCAATGTGTCAGTTTCCTGGGGCTCCATAGCCAAATACCACACGCCAGTTGACGTAAACAACAAAAATGTGTTTTGTCACAATTCAGAGGCTGGAGGTTGAAGATCAAAGTGGCATCAGCTTCGGTTTCTCCTGAGGCCTCACTGGCTTACAGATGGCCTCCTACTCACCTGGCTTTTCCTGTACGCCTGCCCAAACCTGTATCTCTTCCTTGTGTAAGGACACCAGTCATATTGTATTAGGCTTCACCTGACCAGCCTCATGGTTAACTTAATCGTTGCTTTATAGACCTTACCACAAAATAGGGTTACGGGGGTGCCTGCCTGGCTTAGTCAGAAGAGCGTGTGATTCTTAATCTCAGGGTCATGAGTTCAAGCCCCACGTTGGGTGTAGAGATTACTTATAAATAAATAAGCTTAAAAAAAAGAAGACATTATTTTAAAAAGTAGGGTCACAGTCTGAGGTACTGGGAGTTAGGGCTTAATCATGAATTGGGGAGGGCACAGTTCAGCCAACATCTCATGTATGCACCCAGTAATTATGCCCCCACTCTTCCCTATCCCTCATTATTGTCAAGCAAATCCTAGATATCATAGGGTTTATAAGTAAATATTAAACTATGTCTCTTTCAAGTATATGTAGAGTCTCTTCATTAACAAAACCACATTATTCCCCTTCTTTAAAATCATCAAGGGGCTCCTGGGTGGCTCAGTCGGTTAAGCGTCCGACTTCGGCTCAGGTCACGATCTCGCGGTCCGTGAGTTTGAGCCCCGCGTCGGGCTCTGGGCTGATGGCTCAGAGCCTGGAGCCTGCTTCCGATTCTGTGTTTCCCTCTCTCTCTGCCCCTCCCCCGTTCTTGCTGTGTCTCTCTCTGTCTGAAAAATAAATAAACGTTAAAAAAAAAATTTTAAAAAAATCATCAAATATCCACTATTAGTTATGCAAATAACTACAATTATCTTTTTTTAATTTTTATGTATTCGAGTACAGGAAATAAACCTCATAAAACATCGCCAATGATATATGTGCTCCTTATCTCTTTAATATATATTCTTTTTTTCCTCATTATTCTCTTGAAGGAACCTGGTGAATTGTCCCACAGACTTGCTCGCATCTGGATTTTGCTGTGTCCCCACGTCATTGATTTCCATCGCCACCTGGAGTTGTGGCTCTTTCCTTAGAAGAGGATTACGTAGCAAGCTTCAATTCCCAGCCATTGAGTAAAGGTTACAAAAGTGCCAGCAGAGACTGATTGGGGGCTGTAACCCCTGGCAGCTGCTGCAGAGCTGAAGGGAAAGGAGCGGAAACAGGCTCGAGTGGCTACAGTGTGTTGCACATCCGGGAAACCTGCACCTCCTGGCAGCTTTTGAAGGAACAGAGAGAAGGCCGAAGAGTCATCGGCTGCTGACTTTTCTAGCTCCCAGAGAGCCAGGCCTTTCTGAAGGGAGTTTCCTCAGACACACACCCTGACCACGCAATGGCCTTTGCAGCCTCCCTGGCTGAGCTCCACGCAGAGGCCAGCTGCCCCCTCTGCCTGGATTACCTGAGAGACCCAGTGACCATTGCCTGCGGGCACAACTTCTGTCTCCATTGCATCCAGCAGTGCTGGGAGGATCTCCAGCACATCCTCCCCTGTCCTGTCTGCCTCCACCACTGCCCCGACAGGAACTTCAGGAGGAACACGCAGTTATGTCACGTGACTGGTTTTGTCCGGCAGCTTCCCGGCGCCAGGAGCAAGAGGAAACTGCAGGACGAGAGACCCCTGTGTGAGAAGCACAATCAGGTCCTGGCCCTGTTCTGTGAGAAGGACCTGGAGCTGCTGTGTCCCCAGTGCAAAGCCTCCTCCGACCACCAGGACCACCCCCTGACGCCCATTGAGCAAGCTGCAGCCCGCCACAGGAAGAAGCTCAAAAGCTACATTGAGCCCCTGAAGAAGCAGGTTGAAGATGCCGAAAAGGGGTTAAAAATGCAAGTCTCAAAATTATTTCAGTTGAGATGGAAGGTCGAAAACCGAAGATACAAACTGCACTCTGAATTTGAACAATTTAGGCATTTCTTGGGAAAGGAGCAGGGTGCAATTCATATTAGGTTATTAATTGAAGAGAACCGTGTTCAAGAAAAAGTAATTGAAGGCAAAAACCAGATGTCAGACTACCATTCCACACTCAGGAGTCTGCTTAGTGCAATAACCGAGAAGTGTTTGCAGACAGACATAGATTTACTGACCGGCATTGAAAGTATCCACAACATGTACGAACACCTAGAGACCCCAGCAGCCTTTTCATATAAATTAAGGAAGGAGATTTGCAGTCTCCCGCCACAGTATTTTGGGCTGCAGAAAATGATCAGCACATTTCAGGTCGATTTGACCCTCGATCCCGAAACTGCCCATCACAACCTTCTTATCTCGCAAGATAGGAAGACGGCAACGTTTCAAAAGATGAAACCGAGTGGTGCTCGTAATCCCCAAACATTTACTTCTTACCCAGCTGTGCTGAGTTGTGAGGGATTTGATGCTGGCAGGCATTTTTGGCAGGTAGAAATAAGAGGCCTAGGCGAATGGTCCTTGGGTGTGTGTAAGGAGTCTTTCCCCAGAAGGGCTCTTATATCACCAGTGCCAAACAATGGCTGCTGGCAAATCCAGTTCTGGACCAGTACGGATGGCACAGAGGATTCAGTAAACCTCAAGCACATTGGCATTTTTCTGGATTATGAGTTAGGAGAAATTTCGTTTTACAATTTGAGTAATAATTCACATTTATATACGTTCAGTGAATTTTTTTCAGAAAAACTTATGCCTTATTTTTCCATTGGGCCGTCTTCAAAATCGCTTACGATAAGTCTAGTCAAAGATGAATCCTGAACCACCTTGTAAATCATTCTGTCTGTTCCGTGTTCTCCCTATGTTAGTGGAAAATGCTTGCATTAAAGAGTCTGAGTTCATTTTTGATGTTTGAAGCTGATGTCTTTTAACCCTTACCCCTCTGGCTCCACCCCCTGCCCCACACCTGGATAAGCTGTTAGGACAGACTGGATGTTCCTTCACTGGACTTGGTGAGGTGGTTCTAATTAAGAAAGTCCCTGCTGCAGAGGCTCTTACCCCCAGTGCCTCTCCTCAACCACCAAAAGAACCCCCAGCGGGTCATCTTTGTCCCTTCTCTCAAGCCATCTTGGATTGGTAGCCACAATGCTCTTCACAAAGAGTCTCACTATGTGAGTAATAAACCATTTGATACTCACTTGGTGTGTTTGTGGTATAGGAGTCAGGGCAAGCCACCCCAAAATATATCAAATGGCATATTAGTTATTTCACATTAAAGCTACTTAGGGGCGCCTGTGTGGCTCAGTTGGACTGTCAGTTTTGGTTCAAGTCATGATCCCAGGGCCATCATGGGATTGAGCCCCATGTTGGGCTCTGAGCTGATTGTGGAGCCTGCTTAAGAGTCTCTCTCTCTCTCTCTCTCTCTCTCTCTCTCTCTCTCTCTCTCTGTCTCTGTCCCTCCCTTTCTCTCTCCCTGCCCCTTTCCCCTCTCCCCACCCCCAACCCTGCTCACATTCTGTCTCTAAAATAAAAAAAAAAAAAAAAAAAAAAAAGAGGGGCCACCTGGGTGACTCAGTCAGTTAAGCATCTGACTTGGCTCAGGTCATGATCTCACATCTTGTAAACTCAGGCCCTGCTCTGGGTGAGCACAAGTCCCACTCCAGGCTCTGCACCTCAGTCGCTTGCTCTCACGCACACACTCTCCTGTTGCATCCATACGACTCCTGAAACAGAATGCTACGGGCACCAGTGACAGTTGCAACAAAGTTTATTACAATGAGAGGCAAGGCCGACCGATCGGGACCAACACTCTTGATAAGAGCGTGGCCTCGAACAGCCGGGGTACAGAGTTTTTAAAGCCGATCACATCGTTTTATCATTATCTGGGAACAGAACAGAGAAACAGTTCCCAGATGAGTTAGAAACAGTTGCCAGATGAGTCAGAAAGTTATCGAATGAGGTGATTATTTTAGACTTTCTGCCGCTAAGTTGCAACCAGTGGATCTCCTTGACCTTGTCTCTGATGCTCTTTTTTGAGCTTTTGTTTCCTTCATTGGTAAAGCCTGATTCACAAGAGTATGAAGTATGATTTACAAGAGTAAAAGCAAGGTTGTTATCTTTTGACCTTCAGTGTCAGAACAAAGTTGTTGTCTTTCAAGCTAAGCGTTAGCCCTACAGTACAATTTAACCCTTACACTCCCTCCCTCTCTCTCTCTCTCTCTCAAAAATAAATAAAGAAATAGCCAATTAAAACACAGCCATGCAAGAAGGACACTCACACCTTCCTGTGCCCCTGAAAGCAGGAAATTAATCTCCCATGTAAAAGATTCCCTCCCATTCCCTGTACCAGGAGATAAAGAGCCATAAAGAGAGATGGGAAATTTAGAGCCAAAAAGGCTGTATAAAGAACCCTTGTTACTTTTCACTAATTTACTACCTTAGCCCAAATTCTGCTTAGAATTTCTTACTAATTGAAACTCTCAAATATAAGTTTTCTTTGTCCTGTCAACTCCTCAAAAAGTTATTTATTTATCTTAAATGTTTATTTATTTTTGAGAGAGAGAGAGAGCACAAGCAGGGGAGGGGCAGAGAGAGAGGGAGTGGGCTCTGTGCTGACCGCAGAGAGCCTGATTTGGGGCTGGAACTGGCAAACCATGAGATCATGACCTGAGCAGAAGTCGGATGCTCAACCGACTGAGCCACCAAGGTGCCCCTTTATTTTTTTTAATTTTAATTTTAATTTTAAATTAAAGAGAGTGAGCAGGGGAAGGGAAGAGAGAGAGAGGGAGAGAATCCCAAGCTTCACTGTCAGTATAGAGTCCGATGAGGGCTCAAACTCACAAACTATGAGATCATGACCTGAGCCGAAATCAGAAGTTGGATGCTTAACCAACTGAGCCACCCAGGTGCCCCCAACTCCTCACAAATTTACTGCCTCTTTGTCTAAAATGTATAAAAAGTGCCCGCCTTGGTCTCTGTGTGCACGCTTTTTTTTTCCTCCTGTTAATCTGTCTCATGTTAAGTTTAATTCTTAGTCCAGCTGAAGGACCTTGAGGGTAGAGAAGAATTTCTTGCTTCCCTTTAGTGGCATTAGCAGTCTTGAAGCCAAAGCTAAGTTTTGACGGATGGAGTGGGGTTCTGCCTATGTGCAGTGACTGTAACTGCATTTAGAATATTATATAATCCCGGGTTAGTTCTTGGGATACTCTGATCCCAAGAACCATGGTATATTTGTTTTTGTTTTCCAACTACCATAAGACATTTACCCTTGTTTTCTAAAATTATAATATTGTATTTGTGGTTCCCCATTTCTCCTGGAAAAGTTGCAGAAGGTATTGTAATTGTTTTTGCATTTCTAATATTTATAAATAAAAATATTACATGACTGGTTCTTCGAAAAAAAAAAACAAAAAACAAAACACCTCTACCACAAGTACATCTCATTTGTCTTTATATCAAGGAGGCAGTGAATGTTTTAAAATTATACAAGAAGTATGGGGTGCCTGGGTGGCTCAGTTGGTTGAGAGTCTGACTTCAAGTCAGGTCATGATCTCTCTGTTCATGAGTTCGAGTCCAGTGTCAGGCTCTGTGCTGACAACTCAGAGCCTGGAGCCTGCTTCACATTCTGTGTCTCCCTCTCTCTCTCTGCCCCTCCCCCCCTCACACACACTGTCTCTCAAAAATAAACATTAAAAAAGTTAAATAAATTAATTAAATGATAGAAGAAATAGATCTACATATGCAAATATCAAAAATATTTCTAGATATACTTAAGTGTTAAAGCAAAGGACATAGCATGTTTGTATTGTAACATAAATGAAAAAAACAAAAAATTCCTAGGCTTACATATTTCTATATTAATAGTATGTTCCTGGGAAGATAAAGAAAACACTTGAGAATCATAATGCTTAGGAGCCTGATGACCTAGGTTGAGGAAGCAATTTGTTTTATCTTATTCCTTGAATGGACAGCCATCCACATTGAGTAAGTCCTTAAATTATATAGCTTATGTTTCTCCATTCTCTGGACTGTCAGTTCTCTGACGATGGGGGCTCCAAATGCGATCTCTGTACTCCAGGCTTCTGGCTTAGGGCCTTACATGTAGTGAAAGCCATAAAAAGTCTCATGCATGAGTTATTAAAAATGAGACGCCTGGGGCGCCTGGGTGGCTCAGTCGGTTAAACGGCCGACTTCGGCTCAGGTCATGATCTCGCGGTCCGTGAGTTCAAGCCCCGCGTCGGGCTCTGTGCTGACAGCTCAGAGCCTGGAGCCTGTTTCAGATTCTGTGTTTCCCTCTCTCTGACCCTCCCCTGTTCATGCTCTGTCTCTCTCTCTGTCTCAAAAATAAATAAACGTTAAAAAAAAAAAAAATGAGACGCCTAGCTGGTGTTTATGAGATCAGGAAAAAGACCAGTCAGGGCTAGCAATACACCTCTGATAGTTTTCAGCTTCTGTGTGAATAAAGTCGCCAAGAGCCCTGGGTAGAACATATCAGAGCTTCCTGTCTATCCTAACCAAGAGGTTTTGCTGTTAAGCATATTGGGAAGTCTGGGTCAGCTTTCACACGCTGCTCCCAAGAATATCCATGCAGTGCGACAGGGTGTAACTGTCGGAGCCTGTTCTGGGATAAGGAGACTTGGGGTAAGGAAACAAAAGTGTCAACAGAGAGAAGAGCTGGGGAAAGAAATCTGGGAATCACCCACTTCTCAGAGGGGAAAAGTTAACCTGTCAGACTGAAAGGTGCTTTCTGAGAACAGTCGGCAAGATCAACTTCGCAAAAGATCAAAAAAACCCTAAAGTTTCGTATAGAAACTACTTCACTGTTGAACACCAGATTACTGATAACATTTGGAAATAGTTTTGGAGCAGTGAAAGAGGTAATGACAAATGGCTTCTTGTTAAGAAAGGAAGAGACAGGGCGCCAGGGTGCTTTAGTTGGTTAAGCATTTTACTTTGGCTCAGGTCATGATCTCATGGTTCATGAGTTCAAGCCTTGCATCAGGCTCTGTGCTGACAGCTCAGAGCCTGGAACCTGCTTCAGATTCTGTGTCTCCTTCTCTCTCTGCCTCTCCCCCACTCATGTTCTGTCTCTCTCTCTTTCTCAAAAATAAACGTTAAGAATTTTTTTTAAAAAAGAAAGGAAGAGACAAAAAAACATGATTCTTTAAGTCTTTTGGTCCAGAAAATATATTTGATATGGAAATAATATTTTTTAAGACAGTGTCATGAGTAATATGTTCAGCCTTCTGCATATCAAGATATGCATGTAGTTTCTCTACCGTGTCACAGATGAAGGAATTTACCACTCAAAATAGTAATAGCTGATATGTCATTTGTGCATTCCAAGTGCCAGGCAGTATTTTAAGCACCTGGTTTGTATTAAGTTACTTAGTTTTCACCACATTAATATTATAGCCATTCTACAGCCAGCCCTGAACCCAATCTTGTAAGTGGTGGATCTAACCCCAACAATCTGGTTAAAGAGCTTAGGTCTTTTTCCACCAACTTATGTAGCTTCTTGATTGTTACTCCCTTAAGAGTGAACCAGAAATAGTGTCTGTGCCTGTGTGAGGGTGTCCACGTGTTGGTGTATTTATACTGTTTTGGAAAGCAACAGGAATAGATTCACGTATAATGCATTGGTTTATTTTTCTGGTTGAAGGATAGGCAAAGGAAGACCCTTTGGCAATTGTGTAGCGTCAGAATATTTAAAAGGGCCATGTGCCTTTCTCTGTTCCTTTGTCAAAATCCTATCGGGATTTCATCTAGTCCAATCGCTTTACTTTGTATTGCGATGGCTACTCACTACCTCTAGCTAAGACCTATCCCATAAATGTCAGGATTTCCAACTGCGTACTGAACTTCTCTGCTGGGGTTTCTCAATGAAATCCAGTATAATAGCCCAATGTGACCAATATTTAACTTCAATTTCTCCCCAAACCTACTCTTCTGTAGTGTTTTCCTACCTCCAGATGGCAACTCAAATCACCCAAATGTCCAAATCATGAACCTGGAGCCTCCTTGCACTCTCTCATTCTCCACAGGCAATCAATCGCCAGTGTATATATCTCCACTTCGTAATCCACTGGTGTCAGTCTGGATCAGGTCTACAGCATTCTTCACCTGCAATACAACAGTAGCCTCCATCTGGCCTCCCCACATCCTCATTTCACCAAACCCCTAGGAAAAATGCCAACAGAAACGCTAAGGAGGCCAGTCTCTCGGGTTTGGAATCGGAACCCTTGATTTCGACTCAGGTCGTGATCCCAGGGTGGTGGGATGGGGGCCACATCAGGCTCTGCACTGAGCACGGAGCCTGCCTGGGATTCACTGTTTCTCTCTCTCTGCCTCCCTTTCCCCCTCACTCTTTTTCCCTAAAATAAAAAGAAGTACACAAATTGCAAATAAACAAATAAATAAATAAAATCCAGTCATTGAAACTGCCCCAGGAATTCTGGTGGATATTGTAATGTTATCACTTAAAAATCAGAAACTGATCTCTGTCTTATATAAAAGAATGTTAATAATGCTTAATGTACAAAAATGTTATGATAATTAAGTAGAAATTGAAAAAATTCTCAGACAACAGAATTATTTCTTTTTTACCAACCATTTTTCTCATTTCCAAAGATGAATTTTTATATATTTATCAGTGTCAAATTTAGGTAGGTATATTGGTAATTGGGCAGCCAGTTCTCAAACTGATTGATGAAGGTTAATTTTGCCTGTCCAGAGAATATGTCTTATGAGTCAAGTGCATATTGTAATCTCAGTTGTAGTCTCTGCACATTTACAAGGGTTGAGACAGGAATTAAGTAGAGAGAGTGTAATTTTACAGATACTTTGAGAATATATGCAATAAAATAAATTATCACCAGAGGGCACACCTCAGTGGAATTTACCCCTTCAGTTTTCTTTGAGACATTTTCATCTACATCATTTTAGTTTTTCCTGAATTGACCTCCTCCCTAAAGTGTACAGTCATTTGTCCCTAGGGTGCTACCTTATGCAGGCTTTAAGTAGGACACAGAGGACTTAATAATTATATAAGTATCACATTTATACTTTAAGGACGAGAATATAAGAAGCAGCTACAAGAGAATACTTGGGCAATTATTAACTATTTTTATTCAGAATGCTCTACTTATCTGTTAACACATTCAGTAAACCCTTTTCTGTGATGTAGGCTTTCAAAGCGTTTTACAGATGGGGCACTTGGGTGTTTCAGTCGGTTAAGCGTCCAACTTCGCCTTAGGTCATGATCTCACGGTTTGTGAGTTTGAGCCCTGTGTCGGCTCTGTGCTGACAATGCGGAGCCTGAAGCCTTCCTTGGATTCTGTGTCTCCATCTCTCTGCCCCTCTCCCGGTCATGCTCTGTCTCTCTCCCTCTCAAAAATAAACTTTAAAAAAAGGTTTTTTAACAAAAGCATTAAAAACATTTTACAGATAAAGAAGCTGAGGTATACAGGTATATAGAAGGCAGGAAAGCAACTTGGCTGATAAGAAAAAGTCAATGTCTCTGATCTGACAGCACAGCTGTCTTCCTCCCTTCCTTCTTTTTCTTTCTTTCTTTCTTTCTTTCTTTCTTTCTCTGTCTTTTCTTTCTTTCTTTCTTTCTTTCTCTCTTTCTTTCTTTCTTTTTCATTCTCCTTCCTTATTCTTTCTTCCTTTTTCTGCTCCTCCCTTTCCTCCCTCCTTGCCTTCCTTCCTTCCTTCCTTCCTTCCTTCCTTCCTTCGTTCTTTCCAGTTTAGAATCCAAATATCATGCTAATGGTGTTACCTATGCATATTGAGTTTGATGCATTATCTGTTAACATCCTACTTGGAAAAATGAGGATTTCGGACAGTCCTAAATTAGTTTTTTCTTTAAAAAATTATTTTTCTACCTTTCTACTACTTTTATATTTTGTATTAGTTTGCTAGAGCTGACATAACAAAGACCACCTCACGGTGGCTTAAAAACAAATTTTTTTCTCTCGCTTTTCTCAAGGCTAACATTCCAAGATCAAGGTATATGACAGATTTGGTTTCTCCTGAGAACTCTCTTCTTAGCTTATAGATGGCTGCCTTCTTACTGTGCCCGCATTTGGCCTCTTCTTGTATGTGTACTGTCATCCCTAGTGTCTCCTTCTCTTCTTCCGAGGACACAAGTCATACTTGATTAAGTTTCCATCTTTATGACCCTATTTTACCTGAATTACCTCTTGCCAGGCCCTCTTTCCAAAATACAGTTGCATTCTAAGGTACTAGGGGGCCAAGGCTTCAAAATAGGAATTGGGGAGGAGCATATAATTCAGTCCATAACATATTTCAATACCATTCAAATGTGAGCCATGTAAGAGGTACTGATTATTTTTCTGTTCTATGCACACAGTATTTTCCCATAATCTCCCATATTTTCCATTGTCTCATTTATTTGTTTTTTCCTCCACTTCCTTGTGCTTATTTTATTTCCAAACTATATTCAAAATTGTCTAAATATGCCCTCCATTCATTCAAATGCACCTGGCTTTCCAGCATGTCGATCTTGCGGAAGCCCCTTGGGGAGCCTCTGACCTGCTCTGATCCAGAGAAGCTGTCACGGGCTGCCTCCCAGACGTCACCGGGAGGATTCCTTTGGCGGCTCCCTGGAGGCGATTTCCCTTTCCCAGCTTCCCAGGTGCTTCTCCTTTGGAGGTTAGTCCATTGTCCTGCAAGATTATATTCTTTTTTTTTTTTAATTTTTTTTTTTTTTTAACGTTTATTTATTTTTGAGACAGAGAGAGACAGAGCACGAATGGGGGAGGGGCAGAGAGAGGGAGACACAGAATCGGAAACAGGCTCCGGGCTCCGAGCTGTCAGCACAAAGCCCAACCCGGGGCTCAAACTCACGGACCGTGAAATCATGACCTGAGCCGAAGTCGGCCGTTTAACCCACTGAGCCACCCAGGCGCCCCTGCAAGATTATATTCTTCTGCAGCTTCCTGAGGAAGAAGGCCCGGGAGAGAAATGTTTGGAGTTTTTGCATGGGTGAGAGGCTTTAGTCTATCCCCATGTTTAATGAAAACTTTGTCAAGATTAATTTGGAAGAATAACAGTAATTTTTCAGTGGAGAATCCTCTGGCAGGCACCAGCTCAGCCACAGTGACCTCAACTTTTATTTCCAGTGATGATGGTGACAGCAGCCTGTGCCTTCTGATATGATGCACTGAGTGTTTAGCATCAGTTCTCTGCTGATTCTGCTCAGAGGCACACCTGAACCAAATTAGGAGGGAACATTAGACAAACCCATCTGAAGGACAATTCACAAAATGACTACCCTGCACTTGTCAAAGATATCAATATCATGAAATAGACAGACAGGGGTGCCTAGGTGTCTCAGTCGGTTAATCATCTGACTTTGGTTCAGGTCATGATCTTGTGGTTCATGGGTTTGAGCCCTGCGTTGGGCTCTGTGCTGAGAGCTCACAGTCTGGAGCCTTCTTCTGATTCTGTATCTCCCTCTTTTCTGCCCACCCCCCCCCCCCCCATGCTCTTTCTCTCTCTCAAAAATAAATAAACATTAAAAAAAGATTTTAAATGAAGTAGAAAGACTCAAAACTCTTCTAGATCAAAGGAGACTAAGAAGACATGAAATACATTATTCCCTCTGGCTTCTCTCTAGCATTACAATTCAGGTCTTTTAGGGGCAGCTGGCTGGCTCAGTTGGTGGAACATGCAACTCTTGACTTCAGGGTCATGAGTTCAAGCCCCATGTTGGGTGTAGAGCTTACTTTATATATATATATATATATATATATATATATATATATATATATACACACACACACACACACATATATATATATATATATATATTTACATTTTTACATTTTTTTAAGAAGTTCCTTCAAAGGGTTAATGTCCAAAATCCATAAAGAACTTATCAAACTCAACACTCAAAAAACAAATAATCCAGTGAAGAAATGGGCAAAAGACATGAATAGACACTTCTCCAAAGAAGACATCCAGATGGTCATGAAAAAATGCTCAACATCACTCATCATCAGGGAAATACAAATGAAAACCACAATGAGATACCACCTCACACCTGTCAGAATGGCTCACATTAACAACTCAGGCAACAACAGATGTTGGCGAGGATGCGGAGAGAGAGGATCTCTTTTGCACTGCTGGTGGGAATGCAAACTGGTGCAGGCACTCTGGAAAACAGTATGGAGTTTCCTCAAAAAATTAAAAATAGAACTACCCTACGACCCAGCAATTGCACTACTAGATATTTATCCAAGAGAATATAGGTATGCTATTTCGAAGGGGCACATGCATGTTTATAGCAGCATGTTTATAGCAGTACTATTAACAATAGCCAAAGTATGGGAAAAGCCCAAATGTCCATTGATAGATGAATGGGATGAATGGATAAAGAAGAAGTGGTGTATATATATATATATATATATATATATATATATATGCACACATACAGTGGAGTATTACTTGGCAATCCCAAAAGAATGAAATCTTGCCATCTGCAACTATGTGGATGGAACCGGAGGGTATTATGCTAAGCAAAATTAGTCAGAGAAAGACAAATATCATATGACTTCACTCATTTGAGGACTTTAAGATACAAAACAGATGAACATAAGGGAAGGGAAGCAAAAATAGTATAAAAACAAGGAGGGGACAAAACATAAAAGATTCTTAAATATAGAGAACAAACAGAGGGTTACTGGACGGGTTGTGGGAGGGGGGATGGGCTAAATGGGTAAAGGACATTAAGGAATCTACTCCTGAAATCATTGTTACACTATATGCTAACTAACTTGGTTGTAAATTAAACAATAAGTAAATAAATTTTAAAAAGCTCCTTCAGTATTCCTCCACCAATGTCTTATGCATACACCAATATACAAACAAAGAAACACTCTTTAGTTTGTATTTACATCGATGGGAGCAAGTTTGTGCAGTTTTCTGCATGTTGCTTTTTTCACTGAAATATATCTGGAGTTTAAAAATTTTTTTTAATGTTTATTTTTGAGAGAGAGAGAGAGAGAGACAGACAGAGCGTGAGTAGGGGAGGGGCAGAGAGAGAGGGAAACACAGAATCAGAAGAAGACTCCAGGCTCTGAACTGTCAGCACAGAGCCCGATGAGGGACTCCAACCCACAAACCACAAGATCATGACCTGACCTGAAGTCAGATGCTTAACTGACTGAGCCACCCAGGCACCCATATCTGGAATTGTGTGGGCTTTTTTTTTTTTTTTTGGTGGGGGAGAGTGCAGGCAAGGGAAGGGGCAGACAGAGGAGGACAGAGGATTTGAAGCAGGCTATGCACTGACAGGCTGGCAGCAGTGAGCTCAGTGTGGGGCTCAAACTCATGAACCGCAAGATCATGACCTTAGCCAAAGTCTGATGCCCAACCAACTAAGCCATGCAGGTGCCCCAATATCTGAAGTTTTTAAATATCCATCTGTGTAGATCGATCTCATCCATTTTTTAAGCTTTTACTGCCTCTTCCATCAAAAGCCTGAATGAGATTTTTTTGTGGTAGGTGTTTCTTGAAGTCTGATTAATTACTTTAGAACTGCAAAATAATTTATATTGATTTCCACATCTTCCTCATGAACAGGCATGGTAAATGCCATATTACAGGTAATTTTCTGGAAACAGAGTGACAAGACTGTCTTCTGGTAGTTGGACACAAATAACAAAAATTCCTTAGTTTTTAAAAAGAGATTGTACAGTATCCTAAGTATTGATATGACCATCCCTCTCAAAATTTGGTCCAAATGTCAAAACCAATGATGTTACACAGACTAGGAGATTTGAAAAGGTTCATTATTCACAAGACTTTATGGGAGCAAGATGGCTATCCATTGAAGGTTCAAAAATGGTTTTAGAAAACAGGGAAAGAAGACAAGTTTGGGGTCTGTGTGTTGAGAGGGTGGGGCTGCAGTGCCAGTTCTAGAAGGACATATTATGTTTGGTTTGAACATCTCACCTGTGCCGAAGGAGGGAGAACCAGGCGTTACTTAAACAGTTCACCGAGATGTCAGTCAGAAGAGGAAGAGAATGGGGTGAGGCTTAAAATTAGCAGCACTGAAATATCAAAAATGGAGCTGCACTTTTTTTTTTAAGTTTGCTTAGTGATTTTGAGAGAGAGAGAGAGAGCATGAGCAGGGGAGGAGCACAGAAAGAGAGAGAGAGAGAGAGAGAGAGAGAGAATCCCAAGCAGGCTCCTCACTGCCAGCACAGAGCCCGACATGGGACTTGAACCAATGAACCTCGAGATCATGACCTGAGCCAAAATCAGAGTCAGATGCTCAACCGACTGTCCTCCACAGGCACCCCTGGAGTCGCAATACTTTTTATTAGAAGTATCTTCCAAGAACATAGGACTCATCTCTGACTACGTGGATTGCAAGAGACTTTTCAAGGAGCTTCAATACAGAAATAAGGCATAAGTTTCCTTGTAAACATACCTGTAAGTGTAAACAAATATAATCTATCATTCAAGTTGTAAAATGAAACCCCTCCCTACTCATAATCCAGAAAAAAGGCCAATCCAATGGCCTGGTGGTAGATCCTATATACCGCCTGAATTAGTTGATGATGCAACTGCCAACATCCATTCCTTGGAAATAGTGCTATAGTAGCATTTCCAGGCAGATTCTTTGCATACACCAACGGTCCACACATCTGTGCCTCTCACATCTATCTACCAAAAATGCCTGCCAGCATCATATCCCTCAGAACCTAGGACTTTACAGAGAATAAAATAAAGGGGGTGCATGGGTGGCTCAGTCGGTTAAGCACCCAACTTTTTTGGCTCAGGTCATGATCTCCAGGTTTGTGACTTTAAGCCCCACATTGGGCTTTCTGTTGTCAGCACAGAGCCCGCTTCGGTTCTTCTGTCCCCGGCTCTCTCTGCCCCTCCCCCGCTGGTTCTCTCTCTCTCTCTCTCTCTCTCTCTCTCTCTCTTTCTCTCAAAATAAATAAATAAGCTTAAAAAAAAAGAAAGAATGGGGCGCCTGGGTGGCTCAGTCGGTTAAGCGTCTGACTTCAGCTCAGGTCACGATCTCACAGTCCGTGAGTTCGAGCCCCGCGTCGGGCTCTGGGCTGACCGCTCAGAGCCCGGAGCCTGTTTCAGATTCTGTGTCTCCCTCTCTCTCTGCCCCTCCCCCGTTCATGCTCTGTCTCTCTCTGTCTCAAAAATAAAATAAACCTTAAAAAAAAAATTTTTTTTTAATTAAAAAAAAAAAGAAAGAAAATTAAATGGACTGAAATTAAGGAGGACAGTTTGGTTTCCTCATATCAAATATGACACTTTTTCTACTTCTGGCATAGTAAGTTTGTGGTGAGCAGTTTTAGGATCTAGTGTCAAAATGCCTGAAATGTGTTAACCTTTTTTTTGTTGGCATAAATACTGCAGAGGGAGACTGTAGCTGTCTTTAACTCACATGGAAAAGACTAGTGGGGTTTTCAGATTATCATAAACTCTACTAGAAAATCAACCATGTTTCTTTAACACAAAAGTAAAAGAAAAAAAAAACATAGAGGAATTTAGGAATTAAAGTAGATTTGAGGCAACTGGGTGGTTCATCAGTTAAGCATTAGACTCTTAATTTCTGGTCAGATCGTGACCTTGTGGTTTGGTTCAAGAGGTGGAGCCCTGCATTAGGCTCTGTGCTCACAGCAGGGAGCCTGCTTGAGATTCTTGACCTCTCTGCCCCTCTCCCCTCCCCTCAAAATAAACAAACATGTAAAGTAGATTTGAAAGACATCCTAAACCATTGTTGTGTATTGACCTAATTCGGTACTATTTCAAAATACATCATAATTCAATTTCAGATGTTGGATGTCTAATGATTAAAAAACATTAATGATAGGGGCGCCTGGGTGGCTCAGTCGGTTGAGCGGCTCAAGTCATGATCTTGCCGTCTGTGAGTTCAAGCCCCGCGTCGGGCTTTGTGCAGACAGCTTGGAGCCTAGAGCCTGCTTCTAATTCTGTGTCTCCCTCTCTCTCTGCCCCTCTTCCACTCATGCTCTGTCTCTCTCACTCTCAAAAATGAAAACATGTTAAGAAAAATTTTAAAAAGCATTAATGATAAATTATACTTGAAATAAAACATACATTTGAAAAATAATAAAAATAGACATTATTAAAATTAGTGATAATTATTTTAATTAGAGATAATTAACGATATTAAAGGTATAAAAATGAAGTATTTTTTTAATTTTTAGTTTTTAATTTTTTTTTTAATGTTTATTTCTGAGACAGAGAGAGACAGAGCATGAGTGGGGGAGGGGCAGAGAGAGAGGGAGACACAGAATCCCAAGCAGGCTCCAGGCTCTGAGCTGTCAGCACAGAGCCCTAAGTGGGGTGAGATCATGACCTGAGCCGAAGTCGCTCAATGGACTGAGCCACCCAGGCGCCCCAAGAGTCTTTTTTTAAAAAAATGCATAATGAAATGCTTACAAGGGAAACCATATCATGTCTGAAGACTTCCTTCAAAATAATGGCAAAAGAATGACAGCACCACAGATAAAGACTGGCAAATTTTTTTGGAAGAGACTTTTTTTTCCTTCTAAGCCTTTTATTGTTTTATTTATTTATTTTTAATAAATGTATTATTGTTTAATTTACATCCAAGTTAGTTAGCATATAGTGCAACAATGATTTCAGGAGTAGATTCCTTAGTGCCCCTGACCCATTTAGCCCATCCCCCCCTCCCACAACCCATCCAGTAACCCTCTGTTTGTTCTCTATATGTAAGAGTCTTTTATGTTTTGTCCCCTCCCTGTTTTTATATTCTTTTTGCTTCCCTTCCCTTATGTTCATCTGGTTTGTATCTTAAAGTCCTCATGAGTGAAGTCATATGATATTTGGGAAGAGACTTTTTAAATTCTGTTTCAGCATCTCTGCTGCATGCTAACCAAGCCAGTTTCTTACTCTCTTCCTTAACATTCCTTTCTTTTCTTTTCATTTCAAAGCTCTCCCATCCTCTCAGTCCCTTCTCTCTTCCTCACAATTATTCCAAACCTGTCCCCATTCTCCTCCATCTCAAGCCCTTTGTCTTCTTCCCTGGCCCCACTCTCTACTCAACTCCCCCATCTCCCACACTGAGATTAGCTGAAATTGAGGGAAGACCAGGCAGGCATTTGGGTCCCATCTGCTTGTATGCTATGTGGCTTGGATTTCAGCTCTTATCTCAGAAAATCTGAATCATTTGGGACTGGTTCCTTGATCCCCAACTCTTTCAGGGACACAGGGAACAAGGACAATTACACTCACCTTCCCTTTTAGTTTGATGTGAGTATAAACACAAATAGAGATACACCTCTTGGAATATTTGGTTGTAAACAGGAATTTGGTGGTAGGGATTTTAAGATTTTCTAGAGTATTTGCATTTCTCTTCTGTGGAATAAGAAACATATTTGGTCTTAGTCTCTTGTTACTGGAACGGAGCTCCTAAATCTTCGGAATGTCCTGAGCAATAGGTGTGTCTGTGGGTAGTTGAAAAAAAAACCCAACAACACCCTATTGGGCACACTTGAGTTTATGCCAATGAGGTGACTTAGGGTGGGTCTAGTCACCAAAAAGATCAAGTGATTTTAGAGTGTTGGAACTTTCTCTTGACCTCTAGGAAGGGTGGGGGCTGGCTATAATTATAAAATCTTCAACAAGACTTGATGAGTTTCTGGTTTGGTGAATACATCCACACGCTGGGAGGGTGGCACACCCCAGTTCCACAGGCACTAATGACCCACTCAGGGACCTCCCCTTAGATGCCCTTTCATCCGGACTTTCATCTGTATCCTTTATAATAAGTACATGTTTCTGAGTTCTGTAGGCTGCTCTAGCAACTAATGGAACCAGAAGAGGGAGTCATAGGAACCTCAGATTTATAGCCAACGTGCCTAGAAGGACTAGACTTGTGCATGGCATCTGATGTGAGGCCGGTCTTGTGGATTGAGCGCTTAACCTGTGGAATTGGATATGATGTCCAGGTGGAGAGGGTCAGAACTGAGTTAGATATGTAGGATACCCAGACAGTGTTCACTGAGAATTGGAAAATTGCTTGGTGGCATTGGAAAATTCTTCATCATCCTTATTTGGACCGTTTAGTGGTAGACTTGCTGATCATTCTTAACACTGTCAAAATGTGGTTCATATTGGACAAATTCACTTTCAATTCTTGGAACACTTCATGATTTTCAGCAAAATAAACTCCATAGTTTGCTCCAGGGTAAAAAGGGAACGTGTGCACATATGAAAATATCAGCAAATATTTATCTTCAATTAAGTAATCACACATACACATATATTAAACCCTAAATAGGGATTATATTAAGAAAGAAAATGGAACAGCCATGAACACAGCTTCCGGCACACAGCAGGTGCTCAGCAGAAGCTCCTGGGCCTTTCCCACACCTCCCTCAGGTGGGGTCCAGGTGAGCAGCAGATGTCGGGTCGCATGCACACCCACAGCTGCCCCCTTCCCCTACTGACTCCTTCTCCGAACCCACTAAATTATCCACTCTCCAGGCTAGACAATATTTGACAAATAACCCCAACCGAGCCCTTCCGGACCTGTCTGAAGCCTCCCAGATCACGGCAACTAGGTCAGTTTCCGCATTCCCGCCCTCACCCACCTCGGTGAGGCTCCCCCGCGGGCCACCCCAGTCCCTGGTCTGCAGCTTGCTCGCCCAGGCCCTTGCTCCTGCTCTGCTTCGCCCCTCCTTCTGGTCCCTTCCCTGAGTCCCCGCTCACCTGTGGCGCGCGAAGCGCTCAGGCCTTGGCTCTGTGCTGGGTCGGGAGCCGCCTCGGGGAGGTGGGGGGTGGGGGGTGGGGGTGCTGTCGGTTCCACCCACCTGGGACTTCAGGCTCCTTCCTCCCTTCTTCGAAGAGCACTTAGTCTTGCCTGACGCACGACCGGGACACAACATGGTCCACATTCTTCGTTCACTGTTACGCTCAGAATCTGACATGATTTGGTTTTACAATGCAACTTCTCTCCTTTCCCTGCTCCTTGTGGAGGTGGGGGTCTCGAAGGGATGTTGGAGAAGGCTGTGACGGGGCAGTGCCAGGACAGGTATAAGAGGCAGCTTCCCCGGAGGGAATGTCCAGAATTTTGCCTTTGAGTCCGGGTGTATGCTTCTCTATTCATTTCAACTGAACTAAGCTCTCCCTGCATGGTAACTTCACACGCTGCAAGGAGGCACATTCCTTCACCACCTGCCCAGAATTCTTAACCTTGTCCTTTCGTTCTTTATCCTGATGTTAATTACAGGGACCAAGGGTGGGATGCCAGCTGAAAAAGTCTATCTTGCAGAACTGATATCAGACATGAGGTTAACATATAAGGAACCAGGATATTACCCCCGTCCCCCGACATGGCACCAGGATACTGAGGACAGCACATAACCTTGAGAAGTTTCAAGACCACCCGGAGAAGTTTGAAGACTCCCTCTAGAAGCTTTGAGGTGCATTCTGTTCCTGCCCTAACCTCCACATACTTTGGTGGTCTTATATAATCTGTTCCCAGGGGCAATAAAACAAGGCAGACTTGGGACAGTTACCCAGCCTTCTAGTTGAGCTGCCCTTCCAGTAATAAGGCTTTCTCAGCCTCAAACCCAGTGACCCAGAGATTGGCTTACAGGTCATGGGGCATACAAATCGGACTTTGGGGTTTGTTTATAGCTTTGGGAGGCTTTTAATGCAATTTATTTATTTATTTTTAAAATGTATGTATTTGGGGCACGTGGGTGACTCAGTCGGTTAAGCCTCTGACTTCTGCTCAGGTCATGAACTGGTGTTGATGAGTTCCATCCCCGAGTGCAGCTCTGTGCTGACAATTCGGAGCCTGGAGCCTGCTTTGGATTCTGTGTCTCCCTCTCTCTCTGCCTCTCCCCTGCTCGTGCTCTGTCTCTCTCTCCTTCAAAAATAAATAAACATTTTAAAAAAATTAAAGTTTATGTATTTATTTAGAGAGATCAAGTGGTGGCGGGGGGCGGGGGGTTGGTGGGCAGAGAGAGAGGGAGAGAGAATCCCAAGCAGCGCGGAGCTACCTGGGACTCTCTCACAATGGTTATGACCAGAGCCCAAATCAAGAGCCTGTGCCTGGGGTGCCCGAGTGGCTTAGTCGGTTAAGCCTCCGACTTCGGCTCAGGTCATGATCTCGCGCCTCATGTGTTCAAGCCCCGTGTCGGGCTCTGCACTCATAGCTCAGACCCCGGAACCTGCTTCAGATTCTGTGTCTCCCTTTCTCTCTGCCCCTCCCTTGCTTCCACTCTGTCTCTCACTCTCTCTTCCCTCTCTTTCAAAAGTAAATAAACTTAAATAAATCAATAAATAAATGAAAGAGTCCGTGCTTAATGGACTGAACCACCCAGGTGCCCCTTGAAAGCTACTTAAATAAATCTTCCTGGTGCTCCTGACCTCTTAGGAGTACAGTCACCCTGAATCTCCACCTCCAGATGTGATCTTTCGCAGGATCCTTATGTTAATATGTATAACACCTGTATGACATCCCCTTCACTTACAACTCCATCATTCATATATTCATCCATCAAACCTGTAGGGTGCTCACTGTCCGTGGACTCTGACTAGCAGCCTGGAACATAAGGATAATAGCCCTTTTCCCACCTACGGCAGCTGCAATGCAGACTGGAGAAAGATGAGCCACAGAATGAAGGTTTGGGCCCTTACGTGAGGATAGGACCCCTTTAAGGACCCCTAACACGTATGGATTATAGCCCACATTCAGTCAGATTATATGCAAGCATGGAGCGAACAAAAAGGGACCAGACAGCACTGATAATCCTCAAGTTTCTAGTGAAGATTTAGATGCAAATGAATAGTTTGGGACCCCACGCATTCTGATTTCTCGAGCAAACCACCTGCTTGCTAGTTCTGTTTTGAGACACAAGATAGTACAGCCTGGAGATGATACTTTTTATATGGAACCGTGGAACAAACTGAATTAACGATTTTCAGCGTTAATCCTTCCATCTGATACATTTGCCGTGATTCTTGCGAATAGAAGAATGATCTGAGACAAGGGTCTTCCTTAGCCTTGCCTCTTTTATTTCATGTTCAGTACATGGGATGAGGAAGATTTGAATAGGGAGTTGTGTGATGATGAGAATATAAATCACGAGTGAGCCCCAAAACAGAGAAGTTCTAAGGATGAATTTGGGGGAAAATGATCCAGAAGTATCTGATCTACTTAAAATATATATGTTTATATGAGTGTAGAATTACCTGAAGTATATACAAAGTTAGTTGCAGTAGTATTCTTAGAAGTTCTATGAATAATTTAGATTTCCTTTATATATTTCCCTATTTTCCAAATTTTCTTAAATAAACAAAACAAAAAAGGTTAAAAAAAAAAGGGTAGTCATCTACTCTGAGAACATAAAGATTTTCTTGAATCAAAAGCACAAATGCCTGCACTCCAGAGCTATCTTCCATAAAAGTTTTTAAAGGTAAAATGATAACATTGTATTTTATAGAAAAGTCTCTCCTGTTAGAAATGTTACCCAGTGACTCCTCTCCTCTATTCGCCTTTCTACAGGAATCCTACTTAATGGCTTTTTGATAAACCTTCCCAAATAGCCTATACATATAAAAGCAGATGTGTATATAATTTATATATTAGGTGTATAGAACATTCCCCTTTTATATCTTCAAATGAGAACAATCTATGGGTTCTACCACTGCCTATTTTTCATTTACTTTTGTTCTATATCAGCACATATACCTCAGTGTTTTTAAATGTGTTGCCAACATTAAGGAAAAGACTGTATGGAAATAGTTTAAATATAATAGATATTTTCTGAAGAGCCTATGAACTATCCACTGCTCTAGATTAATGCTTTCCACAATGATTTGTCCCTCTAGCTTACTCCCTTGAACATAGTTAAACAAAAAAAAAAAAAAATAAAATCATATTATTATTTTAATAATGTTCTTGTGGGTTTTATTGGGGATTTCACTGAGGCTGTAATCCAAATTGGAAAGAATTGACATCTTTACTATGTTAAGTCTTCCAAATCGTGAATGTTTATACTTTTGCATTTATAACGGTCTTCTTTAATCTCTTTCACCAAATGTTTTATGATTTTATTCACAAAACTTTTGCATTTAATGGCTTAATGATTTTGTTCATGAAACCTTTGCACTTAGTGGGTAGATTCATTCCTAGTTATTTTACATTTTGGTGCAATTATAAAAGGTTTGCTTTTTTTTTTTTTAATGTTTATTTATTTTTGAATGTTTATTTATTTTTGACAGAGAGAGAGAAACAGAGCATGAGCGGGGAGGGGCAGAGAGAGAGAGAGAGAGAGAATCAGAAACAGACTCCAGGCTCTGAGCTGTCAGCACAGAGCCCGACGCGGGGCTCAAACTCACAGACCACGAGATCATGACCTGAGTCGAAATCAGACGCTCAACCGACTGAGCCACCCAGGCGCCCCATAAAAGGTTTGCTTTAAATATTATATTTTTCAGGGCACTTGGGTGTCTCAGTCTATTAAACATCTGACTTCGGCTTAGGTCATGATCTCACAGTTTGTGAGTTCGAGCCCCGCATTGGGCTCTGTGCTGCTCTGTGCTGTCGGTTCAGAGCCTGGAGCCTGCTTCGGATTCTGTGTTTCCTTCTCTGTCTGCCCCTCCCCCGCTCACACTCTGTCTCTCTCTCAAAAAATGAGTAAACGTTAAAAAAAATTTAAACATTATATTTTTCTGTCTGTTGCTCACATATGGGTTTACTTAAAATATATGTAAGGGGTTGATTTTTTTTAATAAAGTAATTTTATTAAAATCCCCTTAAGTCTTCATAATTTCTCTTTAGATTCCAAGTTTCCTAAAAGACAGTCAGTGTTTGCAAATAATGACAATTTCCTTTCTTCTTTTCAGTACTTAAAACTTTTAGCACTTTTTAAAAATGTGTATTTATTTATTTTGAGAGAGAGTGAGAAGGCGTGAGTGAGGGAGGGTCAGACAGAAAGGGAGAGAAAGAATGCCAAGCAGGCTCCTTGTTGTCAGCACAGGACCCAACACGGGGCTCCATCCCACAACCCCGAGATCATGACCTGAGCTGAAACCAAGAGTCAGACGCTTAATTGACTGAGACACCCAGGTGCCCCAGGACACCTAATAGTGTCTAAAGTGTCACCTTCCTGAGCTGGCTTGCACCTCCACTGAGGATTTACAATTGAGCTCTTGGCCGGTCACCATCCTAATGCACTGAGCAATTCTAGTGTCACTAGAGAAACTAGACATTATGTGCAGGCTTTTTTTAATTCTAATGCCTTATGAACTATCCTGCATCAACCATAAAGTATCCTGCTGCAAAAAAGTTGACTCTGAATTCAACAAGCCTTTGTAGCTACCTTTCAGTTTACGGTAAATATCAGGAGTAGAGGAGGAACAGGTTAACGGCTCTAGGAAAAAACAACATATCAATGTGAATCTACAAGACAGTGACCTAATGTCTTCAACAAGTCAATGGGATTTCAGGGCCAGAAAGAAACAAAAAACTTTGAAAATGAAAAATCTGTACACGGATAAATTTGGCATCTTTCTGTAGATATATTGAACTCCAGAAGACAAGACATGCACCAGTATCAGATTCCTGTTACCCCTCCATATTGTCTGCTTAGATAAAGACAAGGAATGTATATTTTTATGTCGTTAGATCATGAGAGAGCCCTACCTCTCACCAGCAGCTGGAAACCACTATAGTCCCCAATAAGGCAAACTGGAGTTCAGATTCCTGGCCTATTCACTTACGTGGCTTAATCACAGCTGCGTGGACGTGGGCCTGGCACACAGTAGGGGCACAGCTGGCAAATGGTGGAGCCAGTTTCAGAATTCACGGTCACGGTAACCACACAATTTAGATCTGAGAGAGTAGGCTACACCATCATCTCATTTCATAGTGGAGGAAACAGGCACAGGGCACCTAGCTAACCCATGCTGCCAAGCTTACAGCCAATCTGGCAGGGCCAGGATTCAAACCCAGAGTCTTGTTCCAGAATCCACTCTCATGATGACCACACTCTATGGTCATCTGAGGTAGAGAAAGGGCAAGGGAGGTTTTGCCACATGGTTTGGCGGGAAGGAAAGCTTAGTAGGGTGCTACCTTGTGGCAGGTCAATAGTCATGCAGCTAGTTGATGAGTGACCAGGCATCTGAACTCAGTTTTGTCTTACTGCGCACTGAGGCCCGTCCTTTTTTACCAAGGGGCTTTATCACGATCACCAAAATCTTGTTGCAAATACGGATTCCCTAGCAGATCTATGGAGACAAAAAAGAAGCAGTTGTTTTGTTTTTTTTTTTAAATAAGATTTTTGAAAAAAAAATTTTTTTTTCTTAACGTTTATTTTTGAGACAGAGAGAGACAGAGCATGAACAGGGGAGGGGCAGAGAGAGAGAGAGACACAGAATCCGAAACAGGCTCCAGGCTCTGAGCTGTCAGCACAGAGCCTGACGCGGGTCTTGAACCCATGAACCGTGAGATGATGACCTGAGCTGAAGTTGGACGCTTAACCGACTGAGCCACCCAGGTACCCCTAAATAAGCGTTTATTGACATAGACCACACATACATAAAAACACAAACATGCTTCATTTTGCGTGGTTTGACGAAAATTACAAAGAGAACAAAGCCTTGTAACCAATACCCAGATCCCAAAATAAAAACATTACTTGCTCCCTTTTGCCCCCTGCTGGCCATTCTCCGTCATTACCTCGACTCTCCAAAAATAACCCCTACCCACCACTAAAACCACAGACTGTGCATGGTTTATCTTCATAAAAAGAAAATCATATATTGTCTTTCATTTTCTTTCTAGGCTCGTTAGCTCAATGTTATGTGTGAGAAATAAATCCACTTTTTCCTATTTTTCAGAACCTTTTTACTGGTGGATACTATTTCTTTTTATGAATGTAGTATGGTTGTATTAATCAATTCTATTGTTGAAAAACAATAGCTATTAGGAATAGTGCTGCTATGAGCATTCTTGTACATATGTACATGATTCTGAAAAGCAACTAACAGGAATGGAATTGCTGAGTCATAGGTAATGTGCACACTTACCTCAAGCAGAATGAGGCAGGCAGGTTTTGAAGGTAGTTGCACCAATTTCCATTCTTATTCTTCTTTATCTCCGCTACCCTATCTGACACTTTATGGTTGTAATGTCAGATGTTAGAAGCCTTGTTAATGTAATGTCAGATGTTAGAAGCCTTGTTAAAATGTTTTGTTAAAGGGGTACCTGGGTGGCTCAGTCGGTTGAACGTCCCACTCTTGGTTTTGGCTCAGGTCATAATCTCACATTTTGTGTGTTTAAGCCCCATATCAGGCTCTGTGTTGACAGTGCAAAGCCTGCTTGAGATTCTCTCTCTCCCCCTCTCTCTGTCCCTCCCACGCTTGCACTGTCGTTGTCTCTCTCAAAATAAATAAACTTAAAAATAAATAAATAAATAGATAGATAAATAAAAAAATAATAAATAAAAGGTGCCTTAAAAAATGTTAAAATAGGGGCGCCTGGGTGGCTCAGTTCATTAAGTGACTTCAGCTCAGGTCATGATCTCACAGTTCGTGGGTCCGAGCCCCGTGTTGAGGTCTGTGCTGACACCTCAAGGCCTAGAGCCTGCTTCTGATTCTGTATCTCCCTCTCTCTGTGCCCCTCCCCTGCTAGCACTCTGTCGCTCAAAAATAAAAAACATTAGACAAATGTTTTTAATTAAAAAATGAAAACTAAGTGAAACATTTTGTTAAAATACCCGTAGGCAGGAGTTCTATGTTTATTTTCTCTCTGTCTTGCCTTTCAGGGGAGCAGGGACTTCTTGTCATTCCCTGTAGTTCCCCCAACACTGGGACTAATGACTGACACTTAGTTGCTATACAATTCTCATGTGCTTTCTATGGAAATACATATTATTAATTAATGTTTATTATTAATTATTAATTAATGTATTAATCAATTTGGATTAACGGATTATGGATTAACATCAATGTTAATTATTAATAATCAATTATTAATTAATTATTAATAATTGATGTGTTAATTAATATTAATAATTATTAATAATCATTAAAATTATATTGTGGGTAGATGGTAGATATAGTACAAAAAGTTTTCTATTAAATCATTAACAATGATTATTAGAGGGTATTGGTAGACTTGTCTTTTTGCCCTTTCCATATGTTCTGTTGTTTGTTTTATAACCAATATATATATTACTTTTTCAACAAAAACAGAATTTCCATTTAAAGAAATAATGTTATGGGGCTCCTGGGTGGCTCAGTCCGTTGAGCGTCTGACTCTTCATTTTTGGCCTAGGTCATGATCCTGGGTTTGTGGGATCACGCCCCACATCAGGCTCCCCTGGGATTCTCTCTCTCTCCTTCTGCCCCTCTCCCCCACTTGCATGCTCTCTTTCTCTCTGAAATAAATACAAATTAATGTGGAGGGAACTAGAGTGTATTATACTAAGTGAAATAAGTCAGTCAGAGAAAGATAAATATATGATTTCACTCATATGTAGAATTTAAGAAACAAAATGGATGTACATAGGGAAGGGAAAGAAAAACGAGATAAAAACAGAGAAGGAATTGAACCATAAGAGACTCTTAAATACAGAGAACAAACTGAGGGTTGCTGGAGGGGTGTTGGGTGGGGGATGGGCTAAATGGGTGATGGGCATTAAGGAGGACACTTCTTGGGCTGAGCCCTGGGTGTTATACGTAAGTGATGATTCGTTAAATTCTAATCCTGAAATTATTATTACACTCTATGTTAATTAACTTGGATTTAAACAAAATTTAAAATTTTTTTAAAATAAAATAAATAAAATTTTTAAAAATTAAAAAAAAGAAACAACATTACGATATTAAAGGACACCATATTATATATTGTTAAGTGGAGGGAATCAGGTTAAGGAAATGTGTGTAGAATATACTACCATTTATGTTAAACAATCCCTCACATATAAAAACATAAATATATAGATATACAAAATTTCTGAAAGTGTACTGTTGAGAATATGACTACTGATTATATCTAGGTGGTGAGATTAAGGCTGATTATTTGACTCATCGGTATTTTTATGTTTTTAAATATTTCTTCTCTGGTCATATGACAATTCTAATAATATTGATCAAACACAAATTGAGTACTTCATGCAGCAGTATGCACTTTACATTAATTCTTAATTAATGAATTAATTAATTTTTTTGAGAGAGGGAGAAAGAGCATGAGTGGGGAAGAGGGGCAGAGGAAAAGAGAGTGAATCCAAAGCAGGTTCTACACTCAGCATGGAGCCCAACCTGGGGCTCAATCCCACAAGAGTGAGATCATGAGCGAGGCTGAGATCAAGAGTCAGGTACTTAACCGACTGAGGTACCAAATGCCCCTAAATTTAGTTTTTTAAAAAAAGGTTCTGTGGGGCACCTGCGTGGCTGAGTCAGTTAAGCCCTACATCGGGCTCTGTGCTGACGGCTCAGAGCCTGGAGCTTAGTTTGGATTCTGTGTCTCCTTCTCTCTCTACCCCTCCCCTTCTCGTGCTCTTTCTCTGTCTCTCAAAAATAAATAACTTTTCAAAAATAAATAAATAATTAATTTAAAAGGTTCTGGATGTCATTTTCAAATTGTTCTCTAATATTTTTAAGTATGTTCAGTACAATCATGAAAAACACTGGGTTGTTGTGAAGATTAAATAACTTTACTAAAGTTGCCACTGGGGTGCCCACAATAGCTATTTAAAAAAAACAATTTTTTTTAAACATTTATTCATTTTTGAGAGACTGAGCATGAGCGGGGAAGGGGCAGAGAGAGGGGGAGACACAGGATCAGAAGCAGGCTCCAGGCTCTGAGCTTTCAGCACAGAGCCCGACGTGGGGCTCGAACCCACGAACTGTGAGATCAAGACCTGAGCCGAAGTTGGACGCGCAACCGACTGAGCCACCCAGGCGCCCCACAATAGCTATTTTTATCGTTCTACTTGCCTGCCACCATTATGCCAGTCACAAATAATCATCTTTACTGAGGCATGTGGCCAGGGAACCCCACATGTGTCTTCAGATTCGAATGTACCTATAATGGAAAATTTTGTCAAAGGCGGCTTCGCTGTACACGGCTCAGACTCTGATCTTTGCAGCAACCAGTTATTAGATGCAGCTATACCCAAGAGAGTTCCAACTGTGGGCATGGCAGCTTCCAACACGCATAGCAGGTGGGAGAGTGAGTGAACAGCATCCACTACAACTGGCCAATAGAAAATACAGGAAGTGGAAGGAAAAAACAAACAAACAAACAACACTGAGGGCAAATCATGCAGCACAACCAAAATAAAAATATGCACCAGGAGCAGGGTGCCTGGGTGGCTCAGTCTGTTAAGCATCTGATTCTTGGTTTCGAGTCAGGTTGTGATCTCACAGTTCCTGAGATCCAGCCCTGCGTTGGGCTCTGCACTAACAGTGTGAAGACTGCTTGGGATTCTCTCTCTCTCCCATTGCCTTTCTACCCCCCCACCCAAATTAATAAATAAACTTAAAAAAATAAATAAAACAGAAGCATCAGGTAGATAACTACCCCAAATTAATAAATAAACTTAAAAAAATAAATAAAACAGAAGCATCAGGTAGATAACTTAACTAAGAAATCCCTCTACTTTGGAGCCCCTGTTGAAACCATGCCCATAGGGTTAAAGAAAGTAAAGCTAGCAGAAAATTTAAAACTTGTTTTTCAGAGAACTGTTTCTCCCTAAGGATCGATTGTTTCTTTTCAGGCCCCACCAATAAATACATTAGCTGTCTAGGCGGAAGCCTGGATTCAAGGTCAACTGACAAGGTTACAGCCTATAGACAAGCAAAGCCCAGAATTCCTTTGCCCAAATGGTCTTAGACCACAAAATAACCCTAGACCACTTACTAGGTGGTCTAGACCACCTAGCTATTCTGGCTTTGTTAAGAACTAGCCAGCCTAAGCCAGCTTAAACCAACTTGACCTCAGCCACCAAGTCAATGCCCTGCACTGAGGAGCCAAGAAGTGTCCAACAATTACCTCTGCTTCATTATAATATTAAACTCTCCACCTTATGAAGCACAAGCTTCATTAAAATAGCATATGATGCATCTTTTCTAAGTATGCCTCCACAAGTTTATGCCCATCTTTAGAAAACTTCCTTTTCTAAATATTCATCCTAAGCCCTAAATAAAAAGAACCCATTCACTCCTGTTTGGGGAGTCGTGGCTTTGGAAATTATTCTCCGTGATTTCCTTATTTGCTGCAAATAAAGATTGATTTGTGTGACAACTCTAATGTTGTAGTCTCTCTTGGTAACTCACCAAGGAGCAGACTCGCGTCAGTCCAGTTGCACCGGCGACTTCCTCTCTTAACCCAGTAGATTAAGGTTAGAAGTGAATTCAGAGATGAGAAATATACCTTCAAAAGCCCATGTACTTTGGTAAACTGAGAAGTTATGGGCAGTGTTTCATTCTGGAATGTGGGCACAGAGAATTAGCTTCCATAAAGCAAGTGTGTGAGGCAAAGGACAGTTAACATAAAGCCATGTTAAGAATTGGGGTTTTGGGGGGCGCCTGGGTGGCTCAGTCGGTTGAGCATCCGACTTCGACCCGGGTCATGATCTCGCAGTCGGTGAGTTCGAGCCCCGTATCAGGCTCTGTGCTGACAGCTCGGAGCCTGGAGCCTGTTTCAGATTCTGTGTCTCCCTCTCTCTCTCTGACCCTCCCCTGTTCATGCTCTGTCTCTCTCTGTCTCAAAAATAAATAAACATTAAAAATAAATAAATAAATAAATAAAAATGAAATATTAAAAAAAAAAAAAAAAGAATTGGGGTTTTGGGGCACCTGGGTAGCTTAGTTGGTTAAGCATCTGACTTCGGCTCAGTTCATGATCATGTGGGTTTGAGCCCCACATAGGGCTCTCTGCTGTCAGCACAGAGTGTGCTTCGGATCTTCTGCACCCCTTTCCTGCTTGTGCTCTTACTCTCTCTGTGAAATAAATAAACGTTGAAGAAAAATAAAAAAAAAAAAAAAAAGAATTTGGGATTTTGACCCAAGAGCAATGGAAACTTGCCAGCACATTTTAGGCCTAGGGATATCATAAGCAGAAGATAGTTTTAAAATGATCTCTCTGCATTTTAGAGATTAGATTATGGAGTTGGTTGGATGAGGTGGGGTAAAATGCAGCCGCCAGTGTAATGCCCCCGATTTCGAATCCGAGAGACCACCAAGGAGCCAATACCGATGCAAATGCACGAGGGCTTATTTGCAAGCTTGAGCTTGGACCCAAGTATACCCGACACAGCAGAGCAGGGACTTGGGCCCCTAGGTTAAGAGGTGTAGCAGTTTTATAGGGGCCAGTGGCCAATGAGATTGTAACACACACAGAAAGTTGCGTAGTCATGTCAGTCCACACGCAGGTGGCCAACTGAATTACAATTTACCCCAGAGTAACTGTTTGAACTAGCCTATCACTCTGGTGATAGGCTTGGCACGCAAGTTTGGCACGCAAGTTTAGCGGGCAAAAGGTGGGGTTTACATTCTTTGGCGGTTAGGGGTTCCGCATTCCTGTTTGAGCCAGTTTCCAGTAAGGGTGTGCTCAGCGGCTTGACTAGGGTGGGGGAGTGTCTTAAGCAATAAGTAGGTCATGTGGGGGTTATGCATGAGATGGTGGGTGTAGCACAAAATGGAGTTAGTCTTGCTCTGCTTGTCCAGGGGTAGGGGATTTTTGTTAAATTCCTTGGGTCCCACACCAAATTGGATTGATAGGAGGCTTTTGGTAGAAATCATGGTGTCCTGAAGCAGGTGGTGGAATGAGATTAGAAGTGGGCATACAGACATTGGGAAATGATGGGATCTGGAGGGGAAGAGAAAGAGCTCCCGTCCACTGTCACTGAAATAACAAGCACTGGGTAAGGACAGGATTGAATGGTGAGGGAACTTCAGTCTTGAACACAATGAGTGTCTGGTACCATTAAGACAGGGAAATGTCTACTTTACAATTGAACTTACTGATTTGACATATAGGGAAGAAATTTAAGGTAAAAGCACTGGCTTGAGACTGTACAAGAGACAAAGTAGTTGAAGTCTTTAGGAGTGGTTGACATTTGACGGAGCACATTGAGAATAAGGCCTTTGAGTTCTCCGATGTTCGTTTATTTCCTGGCTCTTAACTCTGAAAAGTAACTCCATTAGAAAATATTCAATCTTCAGTCAGAGAGTGTTACCTCTCAGTGTGCATCCAGGGTAGGGGGTGGGTGGGATTTAGTTTCTCTTTTAACACAGGTTTCCCCTCCCTCTTCTGTGACATAATCATTTCCTTTGTCATGGTAAGGAGCTTCATTCAGAGGAAATCTTTCAATAGGGTGGGGACTGAACTGTTTGCTTTGAATGCGTAGGGGGCGGCAAAACTTATCCTCTACCCAACTGGGTTTTCAGCTGGGAGTCTTAAACAAAAAGACATCTTAGAAGGAGAAAGATAGTTCATTTGGTCATGCTGCCCTTCCTTCTAGCTGGAGAAACCTAAAGGAAAATTAACGAAACATGGCGGCTTAATCCCAGTTTATATAGTGTCTTCAATTAGAACAATACATTTATAAACAAAGGAGAGGACAAAGAAAAATCATTTTAGGTTTCCTAGGGTTGCACAATGTGGGAAGTAAATATATGGAAGGGAGTTAACAGAATAGAGATTGCTTACAAATTCCTCTGGTGTCCTCTCTGAGCTGATAAGCTTCCGCCTCCAGTAAAACAATTTATATACCACCTTTGGCAGAAAAGAAAAAAAAAAAAAAGAGCCTCTCTGGGTTTGTGGCTTCTTTTTTTTTTAATGTTTATTTTATTATTTTTTTAAATATTTTTTTAACGTTTATTTATTTTTGAGACAGAGAGAGACAGAGCATGAACGGGGGGAGGGTCAGAGAGAGGGAGACACAGAATCTGAAACAGGTTCCAGGCTCTGAGCTGTCAGCACAGAGCCCGACACGGGGCTCGAACTCACAAACCGCGAGATCATGACCTGAGCCGAGGTCAGTCGCTTAACCGACTGAGCCACCCAGGCGCCCCTTTAATGTTTATTTTTGAGAGAGAGACAGTGACAGAGTGAGAGCAGGGGGAGGGGCAGAGAGAGAGGGAGACACAGAATTCGAAGCAGGCTCCAGGCTCTGAACTGTCAGCACAGAGCTAGACGAAGGGCTTGAATGCTTGAACTCACAAACCTCGAGACCATGACCTGAATCGAAGTCATGCTTAGCTGACTGAGCCACCAAGGTGCCCCAGTTTGTGGTTTCTTAATTGCTTTCAGCTCAAAATAACTTTTATGTCAAAGAAGCATCTTTTGGGGGGATATTCTAAGCTTCCTTCAAATGCAATTTCCAGATGAAAGGTTCTCAAACTTTAGGATGCACCGGAATCGTCTGATAGGCTTTTAAAAAAAAAGTTTATTTATTTATTTTGAGAGAGAGAAAGAGAGCAAGTGGGGGAGGGGCAGAGAGATTGGAAGAGAGAATCCCAAGCAGGATCTGCACTGTCAGAGCAGAGCCAGCTCTCACAAACTGTGAGATCACGATTTGGGCTGAAATCAAGAGTCAGAAACTTAACCAAAGGAGCCACCCAGGAGCCCCCCTGAGAGGCTTTTAATAACAGATTGATTTCTGTTATCCACCACCCATATCCCCTGACTTTCTGATTCCTTAGGTTTTCAGTGGGACTCAAGAATTTGCATATATTTTTTAAATTTATTTAGTGTTTATTTAATTTATAGAGAGACAGAGTGCGAATGGGGGAGGGGCAGAGAGAGAGGGAGACACAGAATCCAAAGCAGGCTCCAGCACAGAGCCTGACGAGGGGCTTGAACTCACAGACCATGAGATCATGACCTGAGCCAAAGTTGGACACTTAACTGACTGAGCCACCCAGGTGCCCCAAGAATTTGTATTTTTAATTTTTTTTTTTAACGTTTATTTGTTTTTGAGACAGAGAGAGACAGAGCATGAACGGGGGAGGGACAGAGAGAGAGGGAGACACAGAATCGGAAGCAGGCTCCAGGCTCTGAGCCATCAGCCCAGAGCCCGACGCGGGGCTCGAACTCACGGACCGTGAGATCATGACCTGAGCTGAAGTCGGAGGCTTAACCGACTGAGCCACCCAGGCGCCCCAAGAATTTGTATTTTTAATAAATTTCTAGGTGGTCCTGATGCTGTTGTTCTAGAGAGGACACTTTGAGAACCACTGCTGAAGACCATTGCTTGAAGTATCCTCAATTCTGTCTTCACATCTTCATCCCCCACACCACTAGGATTGTTCTTTTTTTGTTTTGTTTTTTGTTTTTTGAAAGGGAGCACTTGAGTGAGCATGAAGGGAGGAAGACCAGAGGGAGAGAGAGAATCTTAGGGCTTGATCACGCAGCTGTGAGATCATGACCTGAGCCAAAATCAAGAGTCAGACGCTTAACCAACTGAGCCACCCAGGCATCTCAGGATCGTTCTTAATACTTTCATCAAAGATCCAGGCTTCCAAGCCCACAGAAGTCTCAATTCCTATTTTACTGCTTCTTAATCTGTTTAATGTTAGAAGAAAACTCTATGGGTCTCTTGGGTTTTTGCATATCTTGTGAGCAGAGGCACTAACTGCCTTTTGGTTCTAGACTAGAGAACCTAACAAGATATTAGAGGAAGTGCTTAGGAAGACAGAGATAGAATTGCTCTCCAGCGAGGGAGGTACAGTGGCCATACACTATGATAAAGATGATACTTCCCTGTGGGGCAAAGTTTGGGCAGGTTTGCTTACAGCCCAGTAGAGAAGATCGGGATATCCCGAACTTGAGGTTCAACTCTGTCATGCCAATTCACTGTGTGCACATCATTCGTCTAAGTCTACCCCATGGGATGGGGGGACATGAGGTGTCATTGTTAATGTAAAATTTAGCATAAGAATGTACTTCATGTCTGATCCAAGGTGATGGTATCTTCTGCCAGCATCCATGAAACAGGGACAGGCTAACCTGTTAGCTCAAAAAATCTCAGATCCTTCATAGCTCTTAAAATGTACACCCCCAGGGGTGTTGGTTAAGCATCCAAAGCTTGGTTTTGGCTCAGGTCATTATCTCACAGTTGGTGGGTTCAAGCCCTGAGTCAGGGTCTGAGCTGATAGCACAAGAGCCTGCTAGAGATTCTCTCTCTCTCTCCCTGCCCCTCCTCTACTCATGCTCTCTCTCAAAATAAATAAATAAACTTAGAAAAAAATTCTTAATGTACACCCCCAAAAGTTTAATATCAAATATTTATTTAAAATTTTTATTTATTTATTTATTTATTTTTGAGAGAGAGAGAGAGAGAGAGAGAGAAAAGAGCACAAGTGGGGGAGGGGCAGAGGGAGAGGGAGACCCAGAATCCGAAGCAGGCTCCAGGCTCTGAGCTGTCAGCACAGAGCCCCACCTGGGGCTCGAACCCACGAACCATGAAATCATGACCTGAGCCAAAGTCCCATGCTTAACCAACTGGGCCACCCAGGCACCCCTATATCAAACATTTAAAAGGTTTCACTCCTGGCTGGCTTGATGTGGAGAACAAAAGCAAAAGAAAAAAAATTTAGGGGCGCCTGGGTGGCTCAGTTGGTTAAGCGTTCAACTTCAGCTCAGGTCATAAATTCTCAGTTCATGAGTTCGAGCCTCACATCAAGTTCTGTGCTAACAACTCAGAGCCTGGAGCCTGTTTCAGATTCTTTGTGTGTCTCTCTCTGCCCCTCCCCTGCTCATGCTCTGTCTCTCTCTCTCTCTCTCTCTCAAAAATAAATAAACATTACAAAAAAAAGTCAAAGAAGAGCACTGGTGTGGCTCAGCTGGTTAAGCATCTGACTCTTGGTTTCAGCTCAGGTCATGATGTCAGGGTTCCTGAGTTCGAGCCCCACGTCGGGACACTGTTAGTGCAGAGCTTGGGATTCTCCATTTCCCTCTCTCTCTGTCCCTCCCCTGATTGCCCTCTCTCTCTCTCTATCTCAAAATAAATAAATAAACATTTTTTTAAAAGTCAAAGAAACATTCCTAGATTAAAAAAGACTGAAGCAAAATTATGATGTATAAACATTAATTGAAATTTGAATTTTGAATATAATTTTGAGATAGCTTTGGAATACTTGGAAAAGTTGATATTATGTATTAGTTAAAATCACATTTCTTAATCACAATAATTATATGGTGGTAATATAGGAGACATTCTCATTTTTAAGATGTTAAATCTTAAGTCTTTAGTGGGAAAGTGTCATGGTGTCTGAAACTTACTTTCAAATGCTTTAGCATAACATATTAACAGATAAAATGGATATATAGAGAGAAAGCAATATGGCAAACATGTTCATTGGACAATCGAAGGGATTGGTGTACAGGTGTTAATTGTACTATTATTTTAATTTTTCTGTAAGTCTGAAATTTAAAAAAAAAAAACAAAAGTGTATAAAAATAAGAGTGTCTGCACCTAGAAAGATGGATTGGTGGAATTGAGTGAAATAGTGAGTTGGAGCAAGTTCTGACAGTCACTTAAAAAAAATTGTACCCTTTTGTATTGTATAAATTACCTTCTACAGGTACTTGATGTAGAAATAGGGGTGCCTGACTTGTACCCCATTGTTCATAGCAGTGCTTTCAACAATAGCCAAATCATAGAAAGAGCCCAAATGTTCATCAACTGATGAATGGATAAAGAAGATGTGGTTTATATATACAATGGAATACTACTTGGCAATGAGAAAGAATGAAATCCTGCCATTTGCAACAATGTAGATGGAACTCGAGGGTATTATGCTAAGAGAAATAAGTCAGTCAGAGAACAAAAGATATCATATGTTTTCACTCATGTGTGGAACTTGAGAAACTTAACAGAAGACCATGGGGGAAGAGAAGGGGAAAAAGTAGTTTCAGAGTCTCTTAAATACAGAGAACAAATTGAGGGTTGATGGTGGGGGGGGGGGGGGGTGCAGAGGAGAGGGGAAAAATGGGTGATGGGCATTGAGGAGGGCACTTGTTGGGATGAGCCCTGGATGTTGTATGTAAGTGATGAACCACAGGAATCTACCCCGAAACCAAGAGCACACTGTATACACTGTATGTTAGCTAACGTGACAAAAATTATATGAAGGAAAGAAAGAAAGAAAGAAAGAAAAAAAGAAAGAAAGAAAGAAAGAGAAAGAAAAAGAAAGAAGGATGCCTGGGTGTCTCAGTCGGTTAAACATCTGACTCTTGATTTCGGCTCAGGTCATGATCTCACGGTACTGAGATCAAGCCTTGAGTCAGCTCCCAGCTGAGTGTGGAGCCTGCTTGAGATTCTCTTTCTCCCCCTCTTTCCCAAAATAAATAAACATCTTTAAAAAGAAAATATTTTTAAATTGCACAGAACAATCTCCTTCCTATCTTTGCTCCCACTCTCCTCAAAATCAGAATATTGGAAGTGTTCATATCATATCATGTCTGTAGATGGAGTAAAACTATGCATAAGTTCTAGGCACTTCCATCAGTCTGTAAAGGATAACATTCTTTAAGAAAAAGATCTGGTGGACAGTAATTGTTAAGTTCCCTTTATGCTCTGAGTTTGTTTATAATCTATGACTTTCTTTACCTATTTGCTTGTTGTGGGACACTAATATCACTTATAGAGTAATTATATTATACCTATTACTAGAACGATATATATGCCCTTTTGTTGTTAACATCACTGTGACTTTCATCTTACATTTATGTGGCAAAAGAGGAAACTGAGGTTCAAGTAACTTTTCATGAGACACCTAGCTAGTAACTAACAGAGCCAAGATCACACTGATGCAGGCTGGCTGGGTCTGAGGACCCAGAGGGGTGTCTTCAGGACCAGCTAAGAGGTCCCTGGCTTCATGCAGGATAGCAATCAAAGGCAAGTGGACAGGAAGTGAGGAGCACAGAGTTTATCAAAGACATAGAGAAAGATTAGATATAAACAGAGCATCCAGAAGATTCGGAAAGGAAAGAGAGTGAGTTTCCTTTTTACTTGGGGCCTGGGTTTCTATTGAAGATGGAGGTCTGGTACACATGTCTTCTCAGCAATCCAGAAACAGAAACAAGTGTTGGGGTGCCCTCCGTAAATCACTTCTGCCCTGAAGCCAGGGGTCTTGATGAATCAGTGGTCTTGGAAAACCTTCATGATGACCACTCCTGATCGCTCTTTAGATGTTATCTATTATGCTGGAAGACTCCGAAGAAATCAGTAACTCCTTGACCTTTACAAGGAGAACATACATTATCTTCTCTCTAAGGTGGGTGTAAGGCCCAGGCTGTGGGTCCTAGCCAAAACAGAAGCAGGAAAAGGAGCAAAAAAAAGGGCATTTTTCAAAAAAGACCATTTTTTAACAGGGTCCCTTTAGTTTCCCTGTCTTAACACCAAGGCTCGAGCTCATTCTGTTTCTCCTGAACACGGCTCATTTCTAATCTTTACATTTGATAAAAAACTGCATGCATGAAGTCTTCTTAAAAATCAGGATTTTCTTCTCCTTTGATTTTTTTTTAAGGGAGAGTATTCTGAAACCAGGAATTAGCAGGTCAAGGTGTAAAAAAAATTACAGATCTATAAACATTTTGAAAGAGAGATTGTTGTGGCAGCCCAGAGAGGTGAGCTCCATCCCTGTGACCCTAAGTCACCATTCTAAGTCTCCCTATCCACTTTTGTGTTATGGGAGACAGTTCTTTCTATAATACAGAATTCCTGTGAAGCTTCCATGGTATGTCTGAATAATGCATAGAGCACAGGGTCCCTAATATAGTAAAGTACTCAGTAAATGGTGGCTTTTATTTGAAAATGAAAAGGTATGAAAAAATACTGGAGGAAACACTGATCCAGCAGGAAGGATATCCTTTCTCCAAAAATTTTCTTTTTCCACCATGAATACATTTTCCATTTTAGGCTTTTGCTCAAATTTGACCCAAAAGAGTGAAATATCAGTGCTGATATGGGAACATTTCTAAGACCACATGTTAAGTGAACAAAAGGGGAGAGGGGAAGTTGTACAACACTTATGCTCTTGTTTGTAGTTTAAAAGGGAATGGAAAGGGTGCCTGGGTGGCTCAGTTGTGGGTGGCTCAGTCGGTCAAGCGTCCAACTTCAGCTCAGGTCATCATCTCACGGTTCGTGGGTTCGAGCCCGCGTTGGGCTCTGTGCTGACAGTTCAGAGACTGGAGCCTGCTTCAGATTCTGTGTGTGTGTCTCTCTCTGCCCCTTCCTGGCTCGTGCATTGTCAATCTCTTTCTCAGAAATAAGCAAATATTAAAAAACAACAACAACAACAACAACAACAACAAAAAGGAGGGAATGGACAACCTAATGTGCACAGACCACTTCCAGGATAGACCAAGGGCGGGAAGCTTTACAGCGCTAGGATCTTGGGCACCTGCTGCAGTGGCCACTAGAGGACTGAATATCCCTACATTATTTTTGGTCTATGTGAAGTTTTAGAACCGAACGGCAGTGTGATTTTCAAGTTTTCCAGCAGATGGTGCTATGCGCTATTCAGTGCACAGGTCTGGAGGACAGGGCTTTGTGCTCGTGATGAAAAGAAATGCCTTATCCTCTCTCCAGAATGGATGGTCATCCTCACAGAAAACAGGGCAAAATCTGCATTGCCTCTCTTCTCCCTAGATGGTCAGGTGTCTGGCCAGACAGACACTGGCCAGTCAGATGTCTGGCCAGACAGACACTGGCTATTGTCTCTGTGTTCTAGGATTTTAATGATTAAACAAAGTGAGCGCTTAAAGTCTGTTGAGTAGAAGGCCAAATGAACAAGCTGATAAGGAGATGACTGAATCCGGGTGCTTGGGTGGCTCCAACCGTTAAGGGTCTGACTTTGGACCAGGTCATGATCTTGCGGTTCCTGAGCCTGAGGCCAGAGTTGGGCTCTGGGCTGACAGCTTGGAGCCTGGAGCCTGCTTCAGATTCTATGTCTCCCTCTCTCTCTCTCTCTCTCTCTCTCTCTCTCCCTCCCCAGCTGACGCTCTTGCCTCTCTCTCTCTCTCTCAAAAATAAATGAACATTAAAAAAAAAAAAAGAAAAAAAAAGGAGATGACTGGATCTACTCAGAAGATGGAGGCAAAGCACAGGACAGAAGTTCAAGATTCAGCAGCAGTTACCAGGCAGGTGTGGACTAAAAAGAGTAGTTTTTTTGTTTTTGTTTTTGTTTTTGTTTTTGTTTTTGTTTTGGAGATTACTCCATCTCAACACACCTGAATGTTTTTGAAAACAACACACCATGCTTCCCCCGATACAAAATCTGTATACTTCCCCCTAAACAAGTCGGATTCTACACCTTCCTTTCCATGCCCTGCCAGGATGTCCACCTCCCCCTGACGCTCTACAGAGGCCCCAGGAAAGCACACTCCCTACCCGGTTTTGAAGGGGAACGGGGCTGACTGCCACCTTTACAGTGACTGGGAGGTTGGTTCTTTTGACTAGAGAGAAAATACACGTCTGCGCGCTGAAGGGAAGGGAGCAGCCCTCAATTCTGGGCATTTGGTCTGGGCAGTAGCACCGCGGTGGGCGGGGGGGGGGGGGGGGGGGGGGGGGCAGGCCACGGAAGTGTAAGAGCTGCTCATCATTAGGAGTAGAGTTGCAAGTGGCACAGAGTGGACCAGGTCGCTCAAGCGGGCCACAAGTGAGCAGGGCCTCAGGAAGGGTGGCGGGCCTGCACGGATGTCAGCGGGGACGACTGCGCCAGCCAGGGCTGGGCGTGGGATGTCCTGGGAGGGCGCCTCGCCCGGTCTCAGGGTGCAGAGGAGGGTTGCTTAGAGTCACCTGAGTGATGGGGAGTGCAGGTCCCCGGGTCCGCACCGTCCGCGGGTTTTGGGATTCTTTACCATGGGTCAAAAACTCTGTGTTGGGCTTCTGTCGGGTCAAATCGGACTTGGCTGCATCCTGGGAGCCAGAGTCCAGGATCCAGACTTGATCCAAAGACTCAGAAATGCCTCATTCCACTGGGTTCCCTCTAGGAAGGAAGCAGCTTGGGGCTCTGACAGTCCATGATGGATGAAGAGACCCTAATCAGGGGGACCTGGGAAGCTTTACGTGCATATTGAGTGTTTGGGGGGAGAAAAGATTAGATTCATCTTTAAAAAACCACTTGGCTTGGGTGGTTCAGTCACTTGAGCTTTGGACTCTTGATTTTGGCTTAGCTCATGATCTCACAGTTGGGATAGAGCCCTGCATGGGGCTTCGGGTTGAGCATGGAGGCTGCTTGGGATTCTGTCTCTTTCCCTCTCTTTCTCTGCCCCTCCACCCTCTCTAAATAAATAAATAAACATTTTTTTTAAAAAATCCAAAAACAGGCTCTGTCAGTTAAGCTACTGACTTCAGCTCAGGTCATGATTTCGATTCCTGAGTTGGAGCCCTGCGCGGGCCTCTGTGCTGACAGCTCAGAGCCTGGAGCCTGTTTCAGATTCTGTGTCTCCCTCTCTGCCCCTCCCCTGCTTGCACTCTGTCTCTCTCAAAAATACATAACACATTAAGAAAAAACAATTTTTTTTTTTTACCCAAAAACCAACCAAACAAACACAAAAACCCAAAAAACAAACAAACAAAAAAACACTTGGCTTGCAGTGTAGATACTTTAGTCGGATCCAGAAGGGGATGTAGTTCTGGAGAAACAAGAGAGGGGTTGTTCCATCTGTGGCTGTGGACACCGCCCCATATCTCTGTGTCCCTGGCTAGACCTGGACTAGGAGTGAGGAGGATGTGGGTAAGGGGGGTTAGTGTGAGCTTCTTCTCAGTGACCCCCACTTTGGGCTGTTTTCCTTGTTGCTAAATATTGTACCTGAAAACAGCTACAAATACAGGTACAAATATATTATTATGTAAACAACCTTTTTATTATTTTACAGTATTTCGGTCATGTTGTAAGACCCTGGGAAAATTATTTATAACCTCTTAGAGTCTTGTTTTCTCTTTTTTACAACAGAGGCAATAATAATACTACTACTTCCTAACACATTTTATCTCCTAAATAGCTGGCATATGGTAGAATCTCAGTATTTATTCAGTGGATTAAATATTTGATAAGAATGCATGGAAAGTGTCCAAGGAATGGCGAGGAGGCCAGAATGCTGGAGCAGATGGAACCAGAGACAGAGAAGTTAGGAGGTGCAGCCAGAAAAATGGGAAGGGAGAGTACATGTTGGGTCCCACAGGTCGTGGTAAGGATTTAGGCTCCTTGACTGAGGAATGGGGAAATAGAGGAAAATTCTCAAGGAGTTTCGCTGTAAAAAGACCAGAGGAATGAGATGGGAGCAGGCCTGAGAGGAGTGAAATCAGAAGAGGATTCCCTTTTGGGATGGGAGCAAGGACACCTCATTTGTATGCTGACAGGATAACGTAACAGAGACATACATTGATACAAGAGGAGAGAGTGACTAAAGGCAGTGAGTGAATAGGGAGGGGTTGCACAGATGGAAATGCTTTACATACTGTGTTTACACCCTAGATATGAAAATAGAAACCAAACACACACACACACACACCCACACAGAACAAAAAATGACAGAAAAAGGACCTAGAAACCTACTCCCCATCCAGAGACTGCCCTCATCCCTTAAGAGACACAAAGAGAGGCCACTCCAGGATTTTGGCCTCTCAGATCTGACAGACTGGTCTGCTCTCTAGTACCTTCCGTCAGTAATTTGGATATCCTTTCCACATTCTCAATGGAAGAGCTAGAACAAAAAAATTTAAACATATTCAAAAATGGAGGGATTAGGGGCGCCTGGGTAGCTCAGGACGTCCGGCTTCGGCTCCAGTCATGGTATCACAGCTCGTGAGTTCGAACCCCGCATCGGGCTCTGTGCTGACAGCTCAGAGCCTGGAGCCTGCTTTGGATTCTCTCTCTCTCTCTCTCTCTCTGCCTCTACCCCCCTCATGCTCTGTCTCTCTCTCAAAAATGAACATTAAAAAATGTTTTAAAAAATGGATAGGTTAGTAAATGAACCCCCATGTACCCATCATTTAGCTTCAGCACTTACCAACTCTTTGGTGATCTTCTGTTATCCATTTGCCATCTTCTTTCCTCCTTTTCCCCCTAATTATATGGAAGTAAATTCTAGACAACATTCCCTATATGTCACTTCACATGTATATATTTGAGCTTCTTCTTAAAAGATAGGGACTTTTTTTAAATGACACTATCATCATCACATACATACAAAATTAACTAATTCTTTGTTTTAATCACATATTCAGTCAGTGTTCATATTTGCCTGATTTTCTTGTTGTACCAGGTAATTTTGAGTAACAACACATTCTGATTCACAAGACGATTGTAGGCCATATTTATTATCAGATCAGAAGGATATGCAACATGTGCCAAAGCCTGCCAGCAGGGCAGTGTGAAATACCTTTCTTCAGTGGGAGTCCTCATCCCTCCTCCCACCCCTCTACAACCAGGTGACAAATCAGCATTAGAGAGACCTGATCCACAACTGGGGAAGAGAGAGAATCACCCTGGCTGAAGAGCCTCATGTATAGTTTCTGTGGTCCCTTCAAAGGATAATTCTAATTACAAGATCACCATACTCAACAAAGGCCAAAGCTATAGTATTCCAATCAGGGAATGGGAATACTATAGTTTTCCCAGTCCAAATGCAATTTCCCAGTTTTAGTTCTCCCAGTCCAAATGCAATTTGCCAATTAGAGGTCATTTTTATCATAAGCAGTGTTGCTTGCCAACATAGATGATAGGCCACCTTATGAGGTGACTAGAGGAACAGATAGGAAGTTACTTAACTAACAGTTAACTGAAGATAAAATATGTGTGCATAATAGGAAAGAGTTTTATCTTTTTTTTTTTAAATAGCTGTTTGAGGTATAAGTGACATAAAACTAACAACAGGTTTTTGTAGGATAAAATTTGGTAAATTTTAACGTGTATACATCCATGATTCCATCACCACATTCAAGATGGTAACTCCATATACATATATCAACCTTAAATATTTTCTCACACTCCTTTATAATCCTTCTCTACACTATATAACTCCTCCACCCCATCCCCAACCACTCACCTGTACTCTGCTACTATAGATTCGCTTGCATTTTCTTCAAATTTATATACAATAATACAATATATACTTTTTTGGCGGGGAGAATAGGGTCTGGCTGGAGGGTCTCACTCAATATAGAGATCCTCTGTGTAGTGACAATGAATAATAGTTCGTTCTTTTTTATTGCGAATATCATTCCATTATGAGGATGTACCATAATTTTTTGATCCATTCACTCATTTGTTGGCCATTTGAGTTGTTTTTAGTTGTGGCTACTTTTATTATTCTTAATGTTTGCATGGACACTGTATTTACTTGAAGCAAAACACAAATAATAATATCAATACATACTCTATTTCCTACTACATTTTTTAAATAAAAAATGTTTTTACTTACAAGCATTCAGAATGTCAACAAAACAGCTGCAACCTCTTTTTTTTTTTTTTTTGCAATTACAGAGTGGTATTCAGTTAACAGAACAACAATTATTTTGTATAAGCTGCATCACAGACAACTAAAGATGAAAACACTACCATCCCCATATATAACTAATTTATGCTGTGCACCAACAAGAACCTTCTTTGAATTTCCGTGCCAATTTGCAACCCCCATACTGTACCAGGCAAGGTTAGTGGCTATTGAAAATACCACTAGGACAGGGCTCTCTAAAGATACATTCAGTAGTGTGTTAACTATTCAAAAAAAGACACTGTACAATTTAAAAACAAATCTTTTTTTTCTTTTTTCTTTTTCTTTTTTTTTTTTTTTTTTTGAGAGAGAGAGAGAGAGAAAGCCAGAGCAGGGGAAGGGCAGAGAGAGAGTGAGAGAGTGAAAATCCCACGCAGGCTCTGCCCTGCCAGAAATGCATGAACTTACAAACAGGGAGATCATGACCTGAGCTGAAATCAGGAGTCGGATGCTTAACTGACTGAGCCACCCAAGAGCTCCTTAAAAACAAATCTTACACAGCCTTACACCTCAAGTTTTTTCTTTAAGAGAAAAGAAGTGAGCTGTGTACAGGGGGTTAAATGCTTTATAGACAAGAAAAAACAAACTGCGCTAGAACCAATGTATTCATCATCATCTTCTTCATCTTCCTCTTCTTCCTCTTCTTTTCCTTGTTTTTTTCAGACTTAAAACTCCTTTTTTTTTTAACTGCCTCAGGCTTTCTTTGTATCCACAATATCCGCAATATCTTTTTCATATTTTTCCTTCAGCTTGGCAGCTTTCTTTCCTTGAGGCTCCTTGCCATCTGCAGCAGTGTTGTTCCACAACTCTCCAGTTTTGTTTTGTTTTTAACGTTTATTATTTGTTTTTGAGAGTGACAGAGACAGACACAACATGAGCAGGGGAGGGGCAGAGAGAGAGGGAGACACAGAATGTGAAGCGGGCTCCAGGCTCTGAGCTGTCAGTGCAGAGCCTGATGCAGGGCTCGAACCCACGAACCAGGAGATCATGACCCAAGCTGGAAGTCGGAAGCTTAACCGACTGAGCCACCCGGGCACCCCTCTCCCGGTTTTTTTTTTTTTTTTTTTTTAAGTTTATTTATTTTGAGAGAGAGAGAGAGAGAGAGAGAGAGAAAGAGAATGCATGGGGGAGGGGCTGAGACAGAGATAATCACAAGCAGGCTCCACGTTGGCAGCCCAGGGCCCCCACGTGGGTCTCAATCCCAGGAATCCCATGACCTGAACAGAAATCAAGAGTCTGACACTTGGGGCACCTGGGTGGCTCAATCAGTTAAGCATCCGACTTCAGTTCAGGTCATGATCTCATGGTTCATGGGTTCGAACCCCACATTGGGCTCTGGGCTGACAGCTCAGAGCCTGGAGCCTGCTTCGGATTCTGTGTCTCCCTCTCTCTGCCCCTCCCCCCCCGTTCGCACCGTCTCTCAAAAATAAATGTTAAAAAAAAAAAAAAAGAATCAGACGCTTAACTGACTGAGCCCCCCAGGCGCCTCTCTCCCAGTTTCTTTGCACCCTTACCGATGGATAGGCTGGGAGGTTATCCTTTGATTTTTTTGGCTAATACTCAGAACAAAACATGGAAAAGGCTGAAGGAGCCCCCTGCCCCCTCCCCTGCCCCCCCACCCCCACCCCAGGTGCATTGGGATTCTTGAACTTCTCTTTTGCATCTGGCTCTCACTTGCCCCAGCACCGTCTCTATGGAGCTCAATGTACTGCAATGGCTGTGAGGTCAGGAGACTCCTGCTGCATTTCTTAACTAGAATATATCTATGGGGAAAATTCCACCGCAGCAACATGTTGATTACACTTAAGTAGGGACTGTACTGGAAGCATGGCATTTATGCTCGGTGAACTTCAGTTTCAGATGGGAGTATCTTCTTGCCCACAGGAATAAGTTCGTGACAAGGATTATAGTTCTTTCCTGACCAATAAAATTCCTCCTGTCCTCCAATTAGGCTGGGCAGGAGAGGTAAGAGGAGGATGTAGCCGGGTCATCTCTGCTGGGGCCGTGACTTCTCATGGAAGCTTCCCCTGGGTCTGAAGGGAGTGAAGCAGGAGCACACGTAGGGGCTGTGGCTTGCTAGGTGCCGCCTGCCAGGAAGGAGAGTGAGAACAAAGGAGACATCAGCCTCTCACTTTTCCTTGCACCAAGAGAACCAGACATTTCTAAGGGACTTTCCTCACACAGAAACCCTGACCACGCAATGGCCTTTGCAGCCTCCCTGGCTGAGCTCCACGCAGAGGCCAGCTGCCCCCTCTGCCTGGATTACCTGAGAGACCCAGTGACCATTGCCTGCGGGCACAACTTCTGTCTCCATTGCATCCAGCAGTGCTGGGAGGATCTCCAGCACATCCTCCCCTGTCCTGTCTGCCTCCACCACTGCCCCGACAGGAACTTCAGGAGGAACACGCAGTTATGTCACGTGACTGGTTTTGTCCGGCAGCTTCCCGGCGCCAGGAGCAAGAGGAAACTGCAAGAAGAGAAATTAAGAGTTTTCTTTAAAAAGAGAAGGGATTAACTCTTTTCACATTACAGGTTGAAGAGAAGGCTATTCAAGAAAACTGAATGAAGGGCACCTGGGTGGCTCAGTCTGCTAAGCGTCCAACTTTGGCTCACGTCATGATCTCACAGTTGGTGAGACTGAGCCCCACATCAGGGTCACTGCTGCCAGCACAGAGCCTGCTTCAGATCCTCTGTCCCTCTCTCTCTCTGCCCCTCCCTCACTTGCATTCTCTCAAAAATAAATAAAACATTAAAAAAACACATTTAAACATTTTTAATGTTTATTTTTGAGAGAGTGTGAATGGGGAGGGGCAGAGATAGAGGGAGACACAGAATCTGAAGCAGGCTCCAGGCTCTGAGCTGTCAGCAGCACAGAGTCTGATGCGGGACTTGAACTCACAAACTGTGAGATCATGCCCTGAGCTGAAATCAGATGCTTAACTGACTGAGCCACCCAGGTGACCGTAGTGAGACACTGAATCTGAAGCAGCTTCCAGGCTCTGAGCTGCCAGCACAGAGCCCTGTGTGGGGTGCAAACCCACGAAATGTGAGATCATGACCTGAGCCAAAGTCAGATGCTTAAAAAAAAAAAGAAAAGGAAAGGGAAAGAAAGAAAGAAAGAAAGAAAGAAAGAAAGAAAGAAAGAAAGAAAGAAGGGAATGCAAGCTGGTGCAGACACTCTGGAAAACAGTATGGAGGTTCCTCAAAAAACTAAAAATAGAACTACCATACGACCCAGGAATTGCACTACTAGGCATTTATCCAGGGGATACAGGTGTGCTGTTTCAAAGGGACACATGCACCCCCATGTTTATAGCAGAACTATCAACAACAACCAAAGTATTGAAAGAGCCAAATGTCCATCAATGTATGAATGGATAAAGAAGATGTGGTATATATCTTCTCAGCAATCAAAAAGAATGAAATCTTGCCATTTACAACTACGTGGATGGAACTGGAGGGTATTAGGCTAAGTAAAACTAGTCAGTCAGAGAAAGACAAAAATCATATGACTTCACTCATATGAGGACTTTAAGAGACAAAGCAGATGAACATAAGGGAAGGGAAACAAAAATAATATAAAAACAGGCAGGGGGACAAAACAGAAGAGATTCATAAATATAGAGAACAAACTGAGGGTTACTGGAGGGGTTGTGGGAGGGGGGATGGGCTAAAGGGGTAAGGAGCACTAAGGAATCTACCCCTGAAATCATTGTTGCACTATATGCTAATTTGGATGTGAATTTTAAAAAATAAAAAATAAAATAAAATAAAAAAGAATGTGAAAAATTCTTCAGGACAAATGAACCAATATCCTCAATAAATATATAACATTATAAAAGGGTGTTGAGAGGCATATTAACCAAAAACAAAGCATGGCTCTTGATTGGATCTTGATTCAAATAACTAAAAAGACATTTTTTTTTTAGAGAAGAAAATAGAACACAGATTAGTAGATGATATGATTATTTGTAATGTTTTTTCATTATTTGTAACATTATTTGCAATGAAATATTACTAAGTCATGCTTTTTAAAAGTTGTTATCTATTAGAGATTTATATTGGAATACTTATAGGTGAAATGATACAATGTCTGCTATTTGCTTTGTGATAATGTACAGAAACATTACATAGGTTGGAGGGGGAATAGATAAAATAAGAATGGGAAATTGTTGGTAATTATTTGAGCTGGGTAGTGGGTAGGTAGGGATTCATTGTGTTATTTCAATTTTAAAATATGTTCAAATTTTTTCAAAATAAAAAGTTTTAAAAATTAAAAAAAAGAAAGAAAGAAAGAAAAACTGAGTGAAAACAAAAGTAAAATTTGCAGAGCATGTGACCACACTAAAAAGGCTTCTGATTGAAGTAGCAGAAAGGTGAGTTGCTCACAGGTACTGAATGTATCTATAACAGGTGTGAAAACCTAAACACCCCAGCCTTCTTTTCATACAAATTCAAGAAAAAATATATTGGTTCTCCTGAACAATGTTTTAACCTACAGAAAATAACCTGTTTAAGGTCAATTTGACACTAGAGATTGAAGCTGCTCCCCCCAGGCTTATTATCTCAGAAGCTAGAAAAAGTGCAACATTAGGAGAGGTGAGAACAAACTTTCCTTGCAATCCCAGCAACTTTACTGTTTTAGCAGCTGTCTTGAGTCTTCAGAGGATTGTTTCTGGCAGACATTATTTAAGTTTATTTATTTATTTTGAGAGAGAAAGAGATAGAGAGTGGGGAGAGGGCAGTGAGAGAAGGAGAGAGAATTCCAAGCAGACTCCACGCTGTCAGCATAGAGCCCAATGAGGGGCTGGAACTCACAAACCATGAGATCATGGCCTGAGTCAAAATCAAGAGTTGGTCGGTTTACCAGCTGAGCCACCCAGGCACCCCTCATTTTATAATTGAATAATAGGTCTCGTACCTATACTACTGAAACAATTAGAGAAAAATTTAGAGTTTATTTCTATATTGGACCTACTTCAGACCCTCTTACAATCCGTATAGTAACTCATGAATAAAGAACTACCTGAGGGGAGCACCTGGGGTTCAGTCCATTAAGCATCCAACTCCTGATTCCCAGTCAGGTCATGATCTCACGGTTCATGGGTTTGATCCCCAACGTCAGGCTCTATGCTGACAGTGTGGAACCTGCTTGGGATTCTCTCTCAAAAATAAATAAATATTTAAAAAATACATGTTTAAAGAATGACCCGGGGACCTTTGCAGGTTGATATTTTCTATTATTCATGCATGCCACTAGGGATATTAATTATATAATTACTAGTTATTGGGATGATATGATTTCAAGAATTATGGTTATTTGGGCTTTGGTTGTGTGTGTGTTTTTCCTTTTTTAAAAAGTAATTCTATATTCACAGGAAATTGCAAAGATAGTGCGGTTTGTTTTATTAACACCTGGAAGACAGTCATCTTTCACTGAAAAATAGTGCCTCTCTTTTACTAACTATAATGTATTACTTAGCAGGACTATTTCACGGAAACACAGCAGGAAACAAATGCAAAGTGTTTTTGTAATTCCGAAATAAAATTGTAGTTCTTGAGGCACCTGGCTGGCTCAGCTGGTAGGGCTTGAAACTCTTGATCTTGGAGTTGTGCGTTCGAGGCCCACATTGCAGGTAGAGTTTACTTAATGAAAAAAAAAATTTTTTTTAATTGCAAGTGCAGGTCTTTTTCTTACATTATCTTTTCAAATTTTCATAAATGCACTCGCAGCATTTATAATTTCCTATGTATTCTCCTTTTCTAGAAACCCGCCAGTTTATTAAATCATTTATAAATTCTATGTTTTAGAAGAAGAAAAGGGCCTTTTACTTTCGGTGTTGTTAGAGATGGAGAAACCCATTTAATGCCAGGAAGTTTTAGAGCACTTTTGTAGGAACTAGTGTTTGAGAGGGATGGTTAGAGTGGAGGAGTAAGGCGGGAAGGACACAGAGAAGGGAATGTGACCAGTGATGCTGTGACATTAGCTAAGATCCTCCAGCAAGAGCCGTGAACACTTGTCCCACAAGTAACCAGAAGTGGGCAACTCAGCTTAAACTGTCAGACATTCGAAAGGTCGGTGTAATTTGTCTTTCTTTATACAAGGTATTTACGGAAATCTATTCATTTTGCTTTTGCCTTACATTTTTGAAAGCCATGTTCATGGATAACCTCAAAACACCACATACCTGTGTAATATTACATTATGTTAAACTATCATTTTATTATTTTTTTAAACTACTGTCATTTTAGAAAATATTTACATTTATAAGCCTATATGTGTATTGTTTACAATTCTTGGTAAATAAGGGTTTTATTTTGTGCATCTGTAATTTTTGTCTATAATGTGAGGATGATGCTCAGGAGAATTTTTGAGAACCCCTCTCATTGAGGTAAGAGGACCCCTACATTGATCAGGATAATATGTTGTGCAGTGGATGTCTCAACTGCTTTGCAAGACAAAACCTAGTACTTTTTTTTTTAACGTTTATTCACTTTTGAGAAAGAGAGACAGAGCATGAGCTGGGGAGGGGCAGAGAGAGAGGAAGACACAGAATCCAAAGCAGGCTCTAGGCTCTGAGCTGTCAGCACAGAGCCCGATGCAGGTCTCAAACCCATGAACCGGGAGATCATGACCTGAGCCAAAGTCAGAGGCTTAACCGACTGAGCCACCCAGGTGCCCCCAAACCTAGTAGTTTTCATGTAAAGTGCAATGTGGGTCAGCAGGCCACTGCTCAGTTACTCCACCCAGCAATGTAACCCCGTCAGGCATGTGATAACTCAGCACTGGGTTACTGCAACTAGAAAGCGAGAATTAAAATGGCACACTGAGGCTTAAAAGCCAACACCAGGAAGTGACACACATTTTCAATAATTCCATTTTCTAAAATTAATTGCAAGGCCCCACTTATCTGCAAGATGGCTGGAAAGAATACATTAGGGTGAGGTGAAAAGCTACCATTTGCCACAATTCTTGAATCCACTTAGATATTAGTGAAATTCACATGAATGGTGAGTGCTAGAATTAAAATGCTCCAATTAGAATTTGTAAATAGGTTAACATAGAAATTGATAATAGTTTGGGCTTAATTTGACAGCAGTTATTTAATAACTTCCCCCACATCAAAGATATTTCTTTTAAGTAAAATAAGCATAAAAACACTCTTCATTGGGAGAATTATAAAGCACTATTATTTTTTTTTTTATTTTTTTTTTTTAACGTTTATTTATTTTTGAGACAGAGAGAGACAGAGCATGAATGGGGGAGGGTCAGAGAGAGGGAGACACAGAATCTGAAACAGGCTCCGGGCTCTGAGCTGTCAGCACAGGGGCCCGATGCGGGGCTCGAACTCACCGACGGCGAGATCGTGACCTGAGCCGAAGTCAGCACTCAACCGACTGAGCCACCCAGGCGCCCCGTAAAGCATTATTATTATGAAATCCTGGTTAATCATTAGAAGAATTGTTAAGCGGCTCCTGGGTGGCTCAGTAGGTTGAGTGTCCAACTTCGGCTCACGTCATGATCTTGTGGTTCATGAGTTCGAGCCCCGCATCGGGCTCTGTGCTGACAGCTCAGAGTCTGGAGCCTGCTTCAGGTTCTGTGTCTCCCTTTCTCTCTGCCCCTCCCCTGCTCACGCTCTCCTCTGCTTTCTGTCTCAAAATTAAATAACCATTTAAAAAATTGAAAAAAAGAAAAAGAAAAAGAATTGGTAAGAGTAATGTCCAAACACACGGGAACGCAAGCAAAAAAAGTCCTTTAATTGGGCAAGGCTTATGTGGATGAGGAGCCCAGGAGCTACTTAAGTGACGTTTTGCAGGCCAGGGGTAAGGTTGAGGTAAAGTTAGAAAAAAGCACACAGAGCTGGTTTCTCCTTTGCCTGGTTTTGATAGGCACCAAATCCATTCACCGTGGTTAGTGAAGTAACACAAAAACAGTTACCACAGTATATTTGTAAATGTTTATTTTGAGAGAGAGACTGTGCATGTGCAGGGGAGGGGTAGGGAGAGAGATTGAGAATCCCTAGGATGCCCAACCGACTAAGCCACTCAGACGCCCCCAGTTACCACAGTATATTAACTGTGAGTAACTCCATAAAGTCCAATGTATATATATGGACCCAGAAGGCAGAATTTTCAGCCACAGAGGGTTACTCTCAAGTCTTGAAACCTAAAGGCATTCGTTCGCTGGGTTTCAGAATTGCCTGGGACCAGTGACCCCTAATAACTTCAGCACAAATGCGTACAGCCACAACCTTGTGTGCTTCTCCGTAGCACATACTTTCTAACAGTGAAGCTCCCAATTTTAGCTGTTTTTGCAATCTGGATAGGCTGAGGACCTCCCAAATCATCAGGTCCTGGTTCCCTTTTTTCTGCCCTTAGTTCATCTCTTTCCTCTCTGTTTTTCCATAAAGCAGCAAGAAGGAACCAGGTCGCACCTTCAGTACCTTGCTTGGAAATCCTCAGCTAAGTACCCAAGTTCATCACTTCCAAGTCCTGCTTTCCGCACAACTTTAAGACACATTCAGCTGTGTTCTCTCCTGCTGTATGACAAGAGTCAACTTCCCTCCAGTTTCAAATAACGTGTTCTCAAATCTTTCTTTTTAATGTTTTATTTATTTATTTATTTATTTATTTATTTATTTATTTTTGAGACAGAGAGAGACAGAGAATGAGCAAGCAGGGGAGGGGCAGAGAGAGAGGGAGACACAGAATCCAAAGCAGGCTCCAGGCTCTGAGCTGTCAGCACAGAGCCCGAGGCCGGGCTTGAACTCACAGACTGCAAGATTATGACCTGAGCTGAAGTCGGATGCTCAACTGACTGAGCCACCCAGGCGCCCCCCCCTTTTTTTTTTTAAGTAATCTCCACACCCAACGTGGGGCTCGAACTCACAAGTCCGAGATCAAGAGTCACACGCTCTACCAAGTGAGCCAGCCAAGCACCCCTCCTCAAATCCTTCTGAACTCTCACTAAAGCACCTCTAAGTTTTATCTTTCCACTAACATTTCCCTATGACTATGTGTATGTATATGTAAGTATGTATATATATGTGTGTGTGTGTGTGTGTGTGTGTGTGTGTGTGTGTGTGTGTGTATAGAGAGAGAGAGAGAGAGAGTTTAGTTACTCTAAAACTAAACTTGTTTGTCATAGGTTCCTTGTTGGGTTGATTAATCCCATTGTTTGTAAAATGAATTACCATACAGATTTATACCCCAGGGAAAAACAGAATCCTGATGAAACTGACTTAGACAATTGTTCCACATTGAAATTCCTAGAAGAGGTGATTTGAAGAACTGATAGCTTTGTCTCCTCTTCAAACTTCAACTCAAAGCAAGCTGCCACCAGAGTTTATTACTCAGTTAACACTTTTTCAGTAATTTCATAAGTAGTCTGGCAGCAAAGTCACTTGAATACTAATGAGTCTTTATTTACTTTTCTTTGCTCACTCTGTTCCTGGCAATGAGATGGACAGGAATCAACGGTGACTCTACACCAGTTTTTTGCTTGCCAGGACTCACATGAACTTTCCCCATTAAAATTCTGTGGACTTCAAGTGGGAGGCAGAAGAGGAGAAGATACAAGCAGGGGCCCTAAGCAAGGGATGTGAGAAGGCAGTGACACAGTTTCAAACTAATCTCATGGGACTTACTGTTGGATTGATTGCTTGGGGTTAAGGAATTAGAGAATTCAAAGATGCTTCCAGGGATTTCTGCATTTGTCATTAGTCGAATGGAGGGTCCATGACTGAGCCGTGGAGATGGTTTTCCGATGTGCCGGAGGAGGCTAGTGGTAAATCAAGTGACATTTTTTCATGTTTGAGGGAAAATACTTCCAAAGACCCTGAGGCAGGACAGAGTGTGAGTGGCTGGAGCCAATGCAGTGGGGGAATTGCTGTTGTTCAGTCCTGTACTTCCAGCTCCTATAGTGGTGCCTGGTTACTAATAGTTGCTCAATAAATACTTGCGGTATTTTTTTAAAGTAATTTTTATGCCTAACGTGGAGCTCAAACTTATGACCCTGAGATCAAGAGTCACATGCGCTACCCACTGAGCCAGCTAGGAACCCCTATTTGTGGTATCTGTTGAGTAATTTGTTAACTATGGAATATACTAATCTTATACACCAAAACCATGGTACGTTGCATACCTTGCTAATTGATTTTGTCTTTCTGGTGTGGCTTATTAGGCCAACATCCCCTCTTCTTTACTATAAGGGTTAACTCAGCTCTCAGCTGTCATTGCAACAAAGAAACAGTGAAATCATCACTTCTCTGTCAGTCACTGCCACCTTCCATCTCCGATGTAGATCTTATTGATGCAAAGGAGAATGTATTTACCATGTGAGAAAAAAAATTTGCATTCATGGACCCACATAGAAACAAAATTCTTAGGAGTAATATGTAAACCTCATATGATGCACTGAGGAGGACGTGACATCACATATTTAGTATTCCTGCCTCAAATGCTTAACCTGAAACTAAAGAAGAACTAATCAGACAGTCCTGTCTGGGCCGTTGAGATCATTTGCAAAATAAGTGGCTTGGGTTCTGCAAAAATGTCAACATTATGAAAGATCATGAGACAGAAGAACTCCTCCAGATTAAAGGATAATAGAAAGAGCAACTAAATGCAATTTATGAACCTATGTTAGGTCCTGGATCAGGAAGAAAAAAAAAAATCTATACAAGGCATTATTGGGGCAACTCAGGAAATGTGAATAGACACTAAATACTCAATTATAATATAACCTATCATATCTCTGCTAAATTTCCTAATATGGTAACTGAATTGTGGTTAGGTGGGAGCACACCCCCATTCTTATGGCATATCTTTTGAAGTATTTAGCCTCTCAAATGGTTGACAAAAGAAAAATAAAAGTCTGTATAAACAGAGTGATAAAGAAATGGGGCAAAATAAAAAGCAGGCCCCTCTAAATGAAGGGTATACTATGCTCATTATACTCCTAACATTTCTGTGGGGGGAAATCATTGAAAATGAAAAATCTTTTAGGAAGAGTGAAAAAAAATCCGAATCTTTCCTTTAATATGGGAAATGTCCTCTTTCCAAAGACAACTGTAAAGGACAGGTAGGTATTAGGAATTTATAATATCGATGCATTGCTAGCTCTTCTCCTAGAAAACAACATCCAATACATCTTATTTCTTCTGGGTTCATGATTAGGTTTCTGTTTAATGACAAGCAACAGCTTGGTTTCCTTATTACCTAAAATTGTTGGTTTTCCACTTCCACGTCCACATTGGAATATTCTATTGGTGTGCAAAATGGGTAGTTGTTTAGAAAATTGCAGTGAAATAGTTTTTGTGCCAGTTATGCATGAATGCCATAAGTAAGCATGCATAACATTGTAATACTTTATTTTTTTAACTGGCTTGTTCAGTCAGAAGAGCATGTGACTCTTGATCTCAGAGTCATGAGTTCGAGCCCCACGTTGGATGTAGAGATTACTTAAAATAAATAAATAAATAAGCTTAAAGACAAAAGGTACAAACTTCCAGTTATGTGATAAGTAAGTCCTGGGGATGTAATGTATAGTTTGATGACTATAGTTAACAATAGTGTATTGCATATTTGAAAGTTGCTAAATCACTAAATCGTAAAAATTCTCGTCTCACACACACACATTTGTAACTATGTGTACTGACGGATGTTGACTAAAACTTACTATGGTAGGGGCACCTTGGGGGATCAGTGAGTTGAGCATGTGACTCTTGATTTCAGCTCAGGTCATGATCCCAGTGTTATAGGATTGAGCCCTGCATTGGGCTCTGTCCTGAGCATGGAGCCTGCTTAAGATTCTGTCTCTCTGCCCCTCTCCTTGGTTCATGCTCTAATATAAAAAATAAAATAAATAAAATAATAAAATAAAATAAAATAATCTTACTGTGGTGATTACTTTGCAATATTATGTTGTACACCTAAAAAAAATACAATGTTAAATGTCAATTATATCTCCATGAAAAGAATATAAAAAGGATGTCTTATTTAAATTGTAAAAAAAAAAAAAAACATGCAATAATATATATAGGGTCATCTCATCCCATTTATATATATATATGAAAATAATAATATATATAATTATTATATTATATATTATAATTAATATATAGTCATATAATTAATATATTATGTTATAATCATTATATATAACAATATAAGAAAATATAATAAATATATTATATATCATATTAATATTATATAATATATAATATAACATATACATAATAAAATAAAATAATATATAATTATTATATTATGTATTGTATATGTTATAATTAATATATAATTATATGATTGATATATTATATATTATAATTATTATATATAAATATAAGAAAATATAACAAATATAATATATTATTATATTATATATTATATTATATATTATTATATATACATACATATATATTATATGTGTATATAATATATTACAATATTGCATATGCATATACATATGTGTATATATAATAAATTATGTGTATATATTATATCATTATTAATATATGTGTATTATATATTATATACTATATATTAATATGCATGTATTATATGTCATATATAATATTATATATTATACATATAATAATTCTATATATAATATAATGTTATATATTAATTATAATATAATATATTACATATTAGTAATACATTATAATTAATAATATAATCATTAATAATATATTACTATATATTATTATTATAAATATATATAATATAATATTTTATATATATTTTGGAGGGTGAAAAAATATATTTATATATTTAAATGTATAAATACAAAAGATAGGGGCACCTGGCTGACTCAGTAAGAAAAGCATGGGATCTTGATATCTAGTTTGTGAGTTTGGGTTCCACGTGAGGTCTAGAGATTACTTTAAAATAAAATCTTTAAAAATATAATAAAATAAATTTTATTATATTTTTAAATTTATTCTTTTTTAAAAAAATTGTTTTTATTTTTAAATTTCTTTTTTAATGTTTATTTATTTTTGGCAGAGAGAGACACAGAGCATGAGCGGGGGAGGGGCAGAGAGAGAGAGAGACACAGAATCTCAAGCAGGCTCCAGGCCCCCAGCTGTCAGCACAGAGCCTGACTCAAACTCACAGACCGCGAGATCATGACCTGAGCCGAAGTCGGACGCTCAACCGACTGAGCCACCCAGAAGCCCCAAAATACTTCTCTCTCTCTTTTTAATGTTTTATTTATTTTTGAGAAAGAGAGAGAGACAGACTGTGAGCGGGGGAGGGGCAGAGAGAGAGGAAGGCACAGAATCCGAAGCAGCCTCCAGGCTCTGAGCCGAAAAAAAATTATTTTTAATGTTTATTTACTTTTGAGAGAGAGAGAAAGACAGAGTGTGAGTTGGGGAGGGGCAGAGAGAGAGAGGGCGACACAGAATCCCAAGGAGGCTCCAGGCTCTGAGCTGTCAGCACAGAGCCTGAGGCAGGGTTTGAACTCACAAACTGGGAGTTCATGACCTGAGCCAAAGACAGGCTCTTAGCTGACTGAGTCACTCAGGTGCGCCTTTTTAAATTTATTCTTGAGAGACAGAGAGCAGACATGCATGTGTGTGCGTGGGGGAGGGGCAGAGAGCGAGGGAAACAGAATCCCAAGCAGGATCCAAGCAGCCTCCGAGCTTTCAGCACAGAGCCTTAGGTGGGGCTCTAACTCACAAACAGTGAGATCATGACCTGAGCTGAAATCACGAATAAGATGCTTAACCGACTGAGCCCCTCAAGTGCCCCGTTATTATTTTTTAAGGTTTTATTTTTTTTTTCAACGTTTATTTTATTTTTGGGACAGAGAGAGACAGAGCATGAACGGGGGAGGGACAGAGAGAGAGGGAGACACAGAATCGGAAACAGGCTCCAGGCTCCGAGCCATCAGCCCAGAGCCCGACGCGGGGCTCGAACTCACGGACCGTGAGATCGTGACCTGGCTGAAGTCGGACGCTTAACCGACTGCGCCACCCAGGTGCCCCAAGGTTTTATTTTTAAGCAATCTCTACACTGCATAGGGCTGGAACCCACAACCCTGAGATCAAGCGTCGCATGCTCCACTGACTGAGCCAGCCAGACACCCCTAAGCCTGTTACTTGTTTTTATAGTACAAAACGTATAATATACTGGACTTTATTACCCAGAAATCCCCTGTGTTTGGTTGTCTATGATATACCAGTACTTACCAATAACAGCGTTTCATTTGAAGTGACTGATTTAATCATTTTTTCTGGTTTAACAGCAAATATTATCTAACCACAGGCAGTGAATTCCTGCTGATTTATAATGTACAGAATACTGTGTTCGTGTGAATAAAACTATGTATTTTCCCTACAAAATCATTTTACAAGCACTTCCTATTAATTTCCCCTACTAACCCTTGGAACACTGACATGAGAGACCCATTAAAATTGTAATGCCTGTGTGGGGTAGTGATGGAGTGAGTGCTAAGACCTTCAGAGAGGACCCAGGGTCTGGAGGCAAGAGACAGGGGCAGGGTGTAGGCTGTAATGTAACGTCTCACGCTCCTTGGGGAGGAAGTGCGCCAGGGGGCTGCACCCAAAGGCCTCTTCATCGCCCACGTGCGGGGATCAGGATACAGGGTGGCTGTGCTTTTGGGTTCTGAGCAGGACTTGCCTGGGCTGTAACCCCTCTCCATCTCTTAAACTCTCAGGTCCTCAGTTTCCCCATCTCTAAACTGGGGGCCATAACTGCTGTGAGGGTTGTGTGAGATGAAGAAGCATGGTTAGCCTGAGCCGAGGCACACGCCATTTAATTCGCGTCCCAGGCCGCGCCTCTTCGAGCACCAGGAATTCCCAGAGCGGGTCCTTTCCCTGCCTCCGCCTCACGATCACCATGGGGGACCTCAATCGCTGTTTGGAGAAAGCCCCTAAGACTCCATCTACATTAGGTGAGGGCCTGTCACCCAACACGCAGCAGAGACCCATGACCTTCAGGACGTACTCCCCCGGGAACCTGTGACTGACGTGGCGGGTAGAGGCGCTGGCCTCAGAACTCGGCGTGCGGCCCGCAAAAGGAGAGTTTGGTTGTTGACTTCAACAACCTGAGGAATTACAGACAGAGGGACTGATGGGCCTGGCTTTCTCACCGGGGCTCCAGCTAATGAAAAAGGCGGTTTTGGCACCACGAGCTTCCGGGGCATAGGCTCAGCCCCTGAGGGTTCTCAGGAGCTGCAGACCTGAGACCTGCTGCCTGCAGAAAGCTCCACAACCCCTCGTCCTGCACAGCGCTTCACACTGTGAAGGGGCCTCCCCCTGGTCCTGGGGACCCGGCAAGGGAACGAACAGTCCTCATTTAAAGTTTCAGATTTCAGTTTCCTCATCAGCAAAAATGGGATTCAATGGCACTGAGAGGATCAAGGGAGGATTTCAAAGGTACACATGAGATTATGCATATTAACACAGTGCCGCCCATCTGGTCTGACCCAATCACAGAAGATCCCTTCCCCACCAAGCAGGTTTTCTGAATACCCTTATCCCCAGCCTAGCTCTGCCCCGCCCCCCGTGGGGGAGGAGCCACCAGTCTTTGGTGGGCCGGGTCCTAGTAGCTCCACCCTCCTCGTGGGGTATATATGCAGAGGTAACACTCGGATGGCACATTGGCTTCAAGCGTCCCTCAAGCAGACGTCTCTCGACAAGCCTTTACAAACCCTTTACAGACCTGTCCAGAGTCGCCTGCTCCAGGTAAGCGGGGAGTTGAGCCGATATGGGGGCATGGGGACGGGGCTGGAGAATGGTAAGAGCTGGAGTCCCCTGACCTCCTCTGTGCAAGGCCGGAAATCACACCTTGCAAGGGAACCTAATCTCGTTTGGCTTCTCTTAAAACACATCTTGTTTCTTAGGGTTTCCAGTTCTTCATTGAGCCTCATCCTACATCCCCTAAATGCTTGCTAACAATACAGATACTCACTTCCTGTCCTGTCCTATCCCATCCTAGAGGTCAAAAAACAGAGACTAATATCTGTGTGTACAAAGTTCCCAGAGGTGCTGGTCTGAAGTCGTGTGTGGAATCCCTTCCAGGATCTCAGTGAGGGGTGGTTTGTGTGTAGGTGGGGAGTGGAGGGATGAGAGCTATGGGGCCAGGATCTCTGGTATTCAGGTCTTGTATAAACTTGATCTTCCTCAATCTAACCATTTGCTTGCTTACAGATGCTCAGAGAGTATAATCACTCTTGGGTGCCTGTTTGGAGGTTCTAGCAGGTGAGCGCAGCTACTGGTATACCCTTGACTGGAGAATGGTCCTCCTCTATTGGGGAAGGTCATCCTCTTAGACCGAGAGGGCAGCTTCAGGAGGGACACTCATGGAGTGATGAAGGAGGAAGGGGACCCCCACCTAGCCAGCCCGATCAGCCAAATCAACCCCGGCGATCAATGGGGGTGATGAATGTTGCAGCCAGATCACCCTCATATCCAGAGTATAAGTACTCTTCCACTTCAAAGTCATTCAGTTTTTAAGGGAGACCCGGAACCCTGGCCAATTTTAGTCATTCAACAGCTTTAACCAAGGACTGAGGAGATACTTGGAGATACAGTCATGGTGGGGATAACATGGAGGTTATGGTTCTGTGGGGAATGCAGATCTCCAGAATCTGTTTAAATTTACAAGTCACATAGTTAAAGGGTAAATTCATGATGCTGTCTTTACTGTTCTATGACATTGTCTTAGGAGAGATGACCCATGAACAAGTCAGGAAGGTTGGATCACAAGAGGAAGTGACCAATGAATGGAGAGCTGGTGGCAGCACAGCCGACAATTAAGGGATCTGTGTGTACAAAGGTTCTGGGGCCACAAGGAATTCAACCTGCTAGAAAGGGGAGGGCAGGTGACAGCTACAGGAAGTTTGGTGCTAGGAGAAGCTGGAGCTGAGGGAGGAATGTGGCCCTCCAGGTGGCAGCAGCAGTCCTGTAGGACAAGGTATTGATTAGATCCGTGTGCGTGAAGAGCAGATGGGTGGAGGGTCTAGTGGGTGCTGATAGACTCAGCAGTCAGACATGAGTGTGGACATATCCAGAAGGATGAGGTGTAGCTTTGGTGTAGACGGTTAGTGGTGACAACAGAAAGCGTATTCTTTGATAATAGGCTCCTGAGTATGGAAAGATCAGAGTATTATTAATTACCATTGGGCACCCTTTTTTTTTTTAATGTTTATTTATTTTGAGAGAGAGAGACAGAGTGTGAGCAGAGGAGGGATAGAGAGACACATAGAATCCAAAGCAGGCTCCAGGCTCTGAGCTGTCGGCACAGAGCCCAATGTGGGGCTCAAATCCCCAAACCATTAGATCATGACATGAGCCAAAGTCAGACACTCAACTGATTGAGTCACCCAGGTGGCCCTGGGCACCTTCTATGTGCCAGGTCTGCTGCTAGGAATATTTTCTCCTTCTCCATAAATGCTCTCTGACTTGTCAAAGGTTACATGGTCTCGTGGCTCCACTACCCTCTATTTGCAATCTTTCAAATCTCTGCCAATCTCATGAGGCACAAAGAACAGTCTCTTGTTTTTTATGCTGATGTCTATGGATTGTTAAAATGATCTATTTTGATTTCATGAGTGGCCATTTGCATATATCTCCTTTACCTATTTTTATATGTAGATTATTCATTATGTTTGTTTGAATTACTTGATTTAAGAGCTATTTATATGTTTGAAAAATATTATTTTCTGATTTTCTTTTTTTTTATTTAAAAAAAAAAAATTTTTAACGTTTATTTATTTTTGAGACAGAGAACATGAATGGGGGAGGGTCAGAGAGAGAGGGAGACACAGAATCTGAAACAGGCTCCAGGCTCTGAGCAGTCAGCACAGAGCCTGATGCGGGGCTCGAACCCACGGACCGCGAGATCATGACCTGAGCTGAAGTCGGATGCTTAACCAACTGAGCCACCCAGGCGCCCCTATTTTCTGATTTTCAACCATAGAAAGACATCCCCAGCCAAACAAATTGAAAATATGTTTCCATAATTTTCATTGTCTATGGTTTTATTATAATTTTTGCTTTCATTAGACATTCACACAGAAGACTGCATAAGCCTGTAACACCCACATTAAGGATTATTATCAGAACTCCCAGAAACATTTCTAATGTGCTTCCCAATTACTAACTTGTCCCCCCTGCCCAGTTATTTGCACTGTGCTGAGGGCTAACACCATGGAATCATTTTTCCTACACAGGGTCTGTATTATTTTGCACCTGGCTTTTTTTCACACAACATGTCTCTGATATTCATCCAATTTTCAGGGTGAAGAGTCATTACTGCCTTTCCATTGCTGATTAATGATCCATTTGTATGAATACACCACAATTCACTCATGCATTCTAAAGTCAGATTGGAATTATTTCAAGTTTGGACTTGCGAAAAATGTTGTCATGAACCTTCATGTATGTCTTTTGGTGCACATATTTTGAAGACCTTCTGGTTTGTATTTCTGATGGTTACACAGCCTGAGTAGAGTAACTGGGTCCTAAGATACATATATGTTCTAAGTTAGTTGATAATGCAAAAGTTTTATATTTTTTTCTTTTTTTAATGTTTTATTTTTTGAGAGAGAGAGAGTGCACAAGCAGGGAAGGGGCAGAGAGAGAGGGGGACAGAGGATCTGTCAGCACAGAGCCCAATGTGGGGCTCAAACTCATGAACTGTGAGATCAGGACCTGAGCCAAAGTCCAATGCTCAACCAACTGCACCACCCAGGTGTCCCTGCAAAAGTTTTCTAAAGTGGTTGTACCAACTTACAGGCTCACAATTTGTGTATGAATGTTTTTATAATAGCACACATCACCAAGACTGTATACCTTAACACTTTGAAATTCATTTTGGGGTCCCTGGCGATCAAGAAAAGATTGTCTTAAACCTATCAGCACTGGACATGATTAAATCAATGGATGTTTTAAGGGGTATGCCATTCATGACTGTTTTAGTATATAACACTTCACTGATACCAATTTAAAGTTTAGAGTATTTGCCAGGACACATCCTCTATGGGGCGCCCTTAACTCCACATTTCCCCCGGAATCCTGAAGGTTGGCTTCAGCCTGTTAGCCTGCATTTCAATGTTTATTTATTTATTTACTTATTTATTTTGACAGAGAGATAGAGAGAGTAGGGGAGGGGCAGAGAGAGAGGGAGACACAGTCTGAAGCATAACCTGCATTCCAGAATCAGTAGCTGCTTCTAAGGAAAAAAATCCACGCCCTCTTCTGGGGATCTTGTTCCTACCAATCATCACTAGTTGGTAGTTCATCAGTGACTTTGGAGGGTCGTTGTGTATACATGTGTGTGTTTCTTAGTATTTTCTCACATTGATTTCCTGATCTCCAATTTCATTCTGTGCATTTTGTCAAAATCACAGCTTTCTGACTTGGCAGGGTCCTCAGAGTAAATCTAATCCAGTCCAAACCACTTATGTACACAGTTTGTTGTATCCTGCAACTGAGAAGCTTAAGTGAAAAGTAAGTTTTGACATACTATGAGCTCAGTGGTGTGGTTTAAGAAACATCTGTGGTTTAAACCAAAATATACCAGGTTCCTTTATTGTATCTTTGATGATATTGAAATGATTGAAATTGGGATATTTATCCTTATTTACTTGATTCTCTTAGAGATGAGCATGTTATGTACTTCCTCCAGATCCCCCAGATAATGAGTAAGGGGAAATCCCACCCTGGGTGGAGGCTCAATTTTCAAAGCTTTTAACTTTCTGCAGTCCCATGCAGCCCCTCTGTGGTTGATGTGGGTGTAGGTGGAATCCTGGGGGTGGAGAGAAGAATTGATGGCTGCCTCAATGTGGCAGTGGGCAAGGCCACCAAACAAATGGTAATTTTTGTTACATGAAACAATGTTTTCTCATCTCTAGGGACGAATCGGCACTTTAAAGTTGTGTCTGCCTTCTGCCCAAGAGAATTGCTGACCTTGGCTTCACATCCCCTGGGCTGCCGAGGACAGCTGGCTGCCCAGCTCATCTGTGATCACCTGCAGGTGGTGAACAGAGCTCCTCTGGGCATCTACCACTGCACCTGAGGCCAGTGGCCTCCTAGGACAGCAAGGCTGCCCTCCTTTGACAAAAGGACATCCAGGACAGGAAAGGACAGTAAAATCTGAGGGTGTGTCTGCCTCTCACTGGAGGACTCCCGCAGGGCACCACCTCCAGAAGAGCCACGTCGGTCCAGAAAGACGTTTATCTCGGCCCAATGGCAGCGTCGTCAGCCCTGGCAGGACTCCAGGCACAAGCCAACTGCCCCATCTGTCTGGACTACCTGAGAGACCCCGTCACCACCGAATGTGGGCACAACTTCTGTCGCTGCTGCATCCGGCAATCCTGGGCTGATCTCAGCGACAGCTTCCCTTGCCCCATCTGCCGCCACCCAGGCCGAGAGAGGCACTTGAGGAGCAACGCCCAGCTGGGAAGGGTGATCGACGTCGCCAAGCTCCTCCACATCAGCAGGAGCAAGAGGGGGAGGCGGGACGAGAGGCATCTGTGCGAGAAGCACAACCGGGTCCTGACCCTCTTCTGTGAGGAGGACCTACAGGTGTTGTGTCCCGCGTGCGTGCGGCTCCCTGACCACCGGGGCCACCGGGTGAGGCCCGCGGAGGAGGCCGCCTCCCAGCACAGGCAAAGGCTCGGCAGTTACGTGGAGCCCCTGAAGAGGCAGCTGGCAGTCGTGCAGCAGCTGGTAGCCACCCAAGACAGGAGACTCTTAGAGCTGGGAGAGCAGGTGCAATGCCACAGACAGAAGTTAGCCTCTGAGTTTGAGCACCTGAACCGGTCTGTAGACCGGCAGCAAGAGGCAGTTCTGTCAAGGCTGGCCGAAGAGGAGAAGGACATTCAGCAGAAACTCTGTGCAAACATAACGGCGTTTTCAGACCACGTTTCCACCCTCCGAGGTCTCCTGAAGGAGGTGGCCGAGAGGAGTGTGATGTCAGAGGTGAAGCTGCTGACGGGCCTCGGGGGTGTCCGTGCCCGGTGTGAGCACCAGGAGCCCCCAGCTCTCTACTCTTTCCAGTTAAGGAGAGAAGGCTGCAGTCTCCCCCCGCAGTACTTGGCTCTGCAGAAGATCATACAGAGGTTCCGACGAGAAGTTACCCTGGATCCTGAAACAGCACATCCTCATCTGCTTGTGTCTGAGGATAGGACGTCTGTGACACTCGTGAGGGAAAGGCCAAGCGTCCCTCAGCATCCAAAGAGACTTCTGACGGATCCCGTCGTCCTGGGTTCCGAGGGCTTCAACGGGGGCCGACACTACTGGGAGGTGCAGCTGGGTGACAAGAGCGAGTGGGCCGTGGGGGTCTGTGAGGACCCCCTCTCCTGGAAGGGACAGCGGCCCCTGTCAGGACAGAACAGACGCTGGACAGTTCAGCTGCAGGATGGTGCCTATGTGGCACAAGGGGCTGTTCCTGTCACTCTTGTGTTGAAGGAAAAGCCCAGAGGGGTGGGCGTTTATCTGGACTATGAGTTGGGGGAGATTTCCTTTTACAGTTTGAACGACAGGTCTCACATCCATTCGTTCACCGATGCGTTTTCTGAAGTACTAAAGCCTTATTTCTGTGTGGGGCGGGACCCTAAACCTCTTACCATCTGTGCGGTAAGGGATCTTGAAGGATGAATTGAGAGTGGGCTTCATTCTCTTTCTGTAATTTATGGACAGTACTTAGAATATTGGACAAGTATTAGTAAATCTGGTACCAACATTTTTTTTTTAAATACTTTTATGACTTCAACACATTTTTTAATTTTGTTTTCTCTCTCTCTCTCTTTTTTTTTCCACTTTGTTTCAGTAGCAACAGAGATGTGGGAACTAACAGAGATGTGGAGATTAACTGTTTCTGGAATTCTAAGATCAGAGTGTATACATTGTAATTTTACAGCTCCAATAGATTTTTTGTATATGTATATTTACATATATTCCACATTTTGTATACATTTATTATGTGGTGCTATACATAAGTACCTTTTATATTCCAGGCAGGAGAGAAGATAAAATTATAGGGTGATGACACTCAGTGGGTCTGTCTTGTTTCTGCATGGGAATTAGGAACTGATTGCTCCAAATTATACGTTCAAGGATGTTTTTATGGGGAACAGCCTTGGAAGATGGAGATGGTGTCTCTATCCAGACTTTTAGGACTCACTCCTCTCTCCTCCTTTTCCCTATACCTGGGAAAGCTGAAGAGAAAGCCCAAGTGCTCCATCCTTGGGTACAGGTGGGAAGTTCAAACCAAGCAAGCCCCTCATAGTGCCAGAACCTTCACATCAATGCCATCCAGTAACCACCATAAGAAACCCCTAAGCTAATCTCCTTCCATTGCACCCTCAAGTCATATTGGACCTACTCGGGTAACCATCATGCTGTTCTCCCCTAAACCTAATTATATGAGTAATAAACTTCTTCAAATCTTTCTGCTGTGTGTGGCATCATCAGTCCCAACAGTGAACAAAATTTTGGTTGAGGGTTTACTCTGACTATACAACTTGGTGTTAACATTGGGTGTTCTGAGCAGACTTTGGGAGATGTTGAGCGACACCTTCAGGGAATTTTCTCCACTTTTTCTTTGGTGCTGCTGCCAAAGCAATCATGCACTTTGAGCATTTATGCTTTTACTTGCAGATCAGCCCACCTTTAATGTTGTCTCTTCCAAGGAAAGGCTCTAGAATCTAAGTCAAAAAGAAAGAAGGAAGGAAAAACTGGATTTAGGGAAAGGAACCAAAACACTAGAACAGAGGTTCATTCATAATTTGACCTAATTGACAAATCAAGAGTTAGTTACTACAAGAATCTACAGAAGAAAAAGAATAAAAGGGTGAGATTCTATTTTGTGCTTCCTTAACTTAGATGCTGATTTAGTGGGATCCCACTAAATTCAGACATGGTACCCCCTATAACATTAGTGATGTTACCGAACATAAAATAGACATCAAAGAGGTATGTCTCATCTTAGCTGTCAGAACAGTTGCCTGGCCTAAATTCCCTGTGGTCACAGCACACATTTTCCTAAAATGCCCAAGAGGAGGCATAGATGAGATAATCCAGGGAGTAATAAATTAAAATTAAATCAAATCACTGGCACTTACAAATTGGCTTTACAGAATGGACCCTAATAAATGCCCCCACCCATAGTTAAAATAGACAATATAACTAAATGTTAGTTAAAACTGGGCATTCAAGAACTGAAATACATTATTGAAGATCTACGTAGAGTAGATGTTATCCTTACTGCTTCTCTGTTTAACGGGGAAACTGCCTGTCTTAACTTAAAGAATGGATGGCATCTCACTACAACCTTAATGCTGTGGTCCTACCCAGTGTTGTCATAATTGCTGATTCCATCCAATCGACAACTGGTAAATACCTAGCTGTTACACATTTGGCCAATATATTAGGTTCAGGGTTTATTTCAACAGCTTCCCAGCCATAACTTTCACCTCCAAAGGGATTTCATATACCTCTATCCAGCAATTCTAGGTAACTCAACAGCTTTGCCTTGACATACAACTTTGAGGGCAAGATTTTTACTACATTCAACTTTCTCTAAAGTTATGATTTACACTTATGATGTACTCCTCCTGAGATCTGTTGGACTACAACCTTGGTTAATCTCCTGAAAGTTACTTGCAACTGAGGTCATCTCTATCCCTGATGCTGCCAAGACGTAGCTATTGACCCTCTCAAAATGCACAACATGAAAACAAGCCCAACATCTTTTAGGCCTTTTTAGGTTCTGGAGGCAACTTATTCCTCATTTATAAATTTTGCTTAAGGCCATTTTTATTGTTACTTGCAAATCAGCCCACCTTTAAGGAGGCTACTTCCAAAGAAGGCTGTAGAATCTGTCTACATAGGAATATATTAGGCATTCCTATTAGTGCCCCCAGAAACTCCTTTCATGCTTCCTGGAGACTCTGGAGCAGCGTGATAGCCATAAGTTGTCCCTGGGCTCTCGATGCAGGATGCTTAGTTATATGCTGTAAACCACTATTAGGCACATTCAGACGATCTAGCTTTATGATGGTGTGAAAGCAATACACAGTCAATAGAAACTGTAGTTTAAATTTTGAATTTTGATCTTTTCCTGGGCCAGCAACATGTGGTCTGACACTCTCTCCTGATGCTGGGCAGCAGCCACAAGCTGCAGCTCCCAGTCAGCCACGTGACCATGAGGATAAGAAAGCAATACATTTGTAACCATTCTGTTTTTTGGCACGCCTGGGTGTCTCAGTTGGTTAAGCGTCTGATTCCTGATTTTGGCTCTGGTCATGATCTCACTATTCATGGGATCAAGCCAACAGTGCGGAGCCTACTTGGGATTCTCTCTCTCTACCTCCCTCCCTGCTCCTCCTCTGCTCATGCTCTCTTAAAATAAATAAACATTAAAAAAAATTCTGGTTTTCACTTTCAGTACAGTATTCAAGGAGATATTCTTTTTTTAAAGAACTTTTTAAAAAAATTATTTTATTTTATCATTTTTTTAATTGTATTTGGTGAGATAGAGACCATGAGTGAGTGAGGGGCAGAGAGAGAGAATCCCACTAGGGACAGAGAGAAAGAGAAAGAGAGGGGCTTGAGCTCATCACCTGAAGCAGGGCTTGAGCTCACCCAATTCAGGGCTCAAACTCATGAGCCGTGAGATCATGACCTGAGCTGAAGTCTGATGCTTAACTGACTGAGCCACTCAGGTGCCCCTGCAATGAGATATCCAACACTTTATTATAAAATAGGCTTTGTAATCTATAAAAGAGATGATTTTGTCATCTATAAAATAGATGACTTTGCCGAATTGTAGGCTAATATAAGTGTTCTGAGCATATTTAACATAGACTAGACTAAGCTGTGGTGTTTGGTAGGTTATTTTACAGTAGTATTACTTACAATATTTTCCATTTTTGATGGGTTTATTGAAAAATGACCCCATTGTGAGTCAAGGAAGCTTCATGCTGAGACCTCCTGGAAATAGAGGCTCTCACAGGCCCTGAACCTAAGCCTTCAATACCCACCTGCCCAATATGCCTTGAATCATGGGTGCAGCACCCCACTCATCCAGCATAGCTACTGAGGCCTTGATATAGGATGAGCTGGACTTGGGCTCTCCGGCATATGCCCCCTGCCCTCCCCATTCTAAATCTGTTGCCATATGCTATGAAGAAGGTACATGTAAGTGCATGGTTTGTTTATGTTTTTCAACTATCACAAGGCAGTCGGTTTCCATCCCTCTTTTTCTATAATTATCTATGTATTAGTCTGTTTGGGCTACTGTAACAAAATACTATAGACAGGATGGCTGAAACAATAAAACCTTATTCTCTCACAGTTCTTTATTTTCTCACATAACTCTGACCGCAGCAATCCATAACATTTTATCATTCCCATTTCTCATGGGGAACGCGAGGGTATCTATTCTAAAACCTATGAAATTCTAAGTAAAACCTCTTATACAAATAAAAGAGTGCACTACTCGTTCTTCAAAATCTATCATAAATATAATCTATCACATTTGGCTTTGCATTGGAGAAGCAGTAAATGTTTAAAAAAAGAAAAAGTTAACCCAGTCTATGCAGGTGGATGTGAAAAGTCTCTAGATATAAATGTGCAGAACATAGCACATTCATATTGCAAAAATAAATAAGATTTTCTGCTCTTTCATATGTGTATATAAATCGATGTTTCTGCAAAGATATAGGAGAAACTTAAGAATGGTAATACTTGAGATGTGTTAGGAACCCTGGTGGTCTGGGATAAGAGAACAATTTTGCTTTTTAGTTTTTTATTTTATTTAATTTTTTTATTTTAGAAAGAGAGAATGTGTGCAAGTGGGGGAGAAGGGCAGAGGGAGAGAGAAAGAGAGAGAATCTTAAGCAGGCTCCATGCTCAGCACAGAGCATGATATAGGGCTCGATCCCATGACCCTGGATTATGACCTGAGCTGAAATCAAGAGTTGGATGCTCAACTGACTGAGCCCAGGCACCTCTTATTTTATTTTTTTAAGGTAGGCTTCATGCCTAGCACGGAGACTAGTGCAGGGCTTGAACTCACAACCCTGAGATCAAGACCTGAGCTGAGATCAAGAGTCAGATGCTTAACTGACTGAATCGCCTAGGTGCCCTGAGAGCAATTTGTTTTTTGGCATATTCTATTTAACAAGTAATTGTTTTTACTAAATTCATCTATATTTTTCACTTTATTTTTAAAAAAAAATTTTTTTTAACGTTTATTTATTTTTGAGACAGAGAGAGACAGAGCACAAACAGGGGAGGGTCAGAGAGAGAGGGAGACACAGAATCTGAAACAGGCTCCAGGCTCTGAGCTGTCAGCACAGAGCCCGACGCGGGGCTCGAACTCACAGACTGTGAGATCATGACCTGAGCCGAAGTCGGAAGCTTAACCGACTGAGCCACCCAGGCGCCCCTATATTTTTCACTTTAAAAAAGCAGACAACAAATAAATCTATTTGATGTTCATTGGAAAATTGCTGCTTTTAGTTTTGCTGCTTAAAGGAAAACCTTTATCTTATTCCTTGAATAGCCATCCACACTGAGGAAATCTGCAAAACATATACTTTACATTGCTTCCAGTCTCTAGACTTCTTAGTTCTCTGATAGTGGCAGCTTGAGATGGGACCTTTGCATTTAGGGCCTCAAATGTTGTGAGAGTTCATGAAAAGTCTCATGCATGGGTTACTAAAAATGAGATGCCTAGTTGGGATTTATAATATCAGGATTAGAAATGCATATCTGACAGTTTTCAGCCTTTGTGTGCATAAAGTCACCAGGAGCAGTGGGTAGAACATATCAAGAGTTTTCTGTTTATTAAAAACCAAAACATTTTGCTATTAAGCACATAGGAAATCCTGGATCTATTCCCAACTCCATGCTGCTGTCTTGAATATCAATGCAGTATGATAGAGGATGTAACTGTCTAGTGGACCCTGAGCTGCCTGGAGGCCTTGAAATGAAGAACCAGAAAAGAGTCAACTGACAAAAGAGCCAGGGAAAAAGCTTGGGAATCATGCACTTCTGAGAGGACTGAGAGGAGGAAGAGTAACCTGTTAAACAGACTGATAAGCTGCAGTCTGAGACCACAGTGCAGGTTACAAGATCAATGCTCAGATGATCCCTCTCTCTCTGTCCCTCCCCCCCCCAAAAAAAAATAAAAATAAACATTTAAAAATAAATAAGTAGGGGCGCCTTGGTGGCTCAATTGGTTAAGTGTCCCACTTTGGCTCAGATCATGATCTCATGGTTTGTGAGTTCAAGCCCCGCATCGGGCTTTGACAGCTTGGAGCCTCAGCCTGCTTCAGATTCTATTGTTGCCTCTCTCCTGCTTATGCTCTGTCTCCCTCTCTCTCAAAAAATGAATAAACAGGGGCACCTGGGTGGCTCAGTCGGTTAAGCGTCCGACTTCGGCTCAGGTCACGATCTCGCGGTCCGTGAGTTCGGGCCCCGCGTCAGGCTCTGGGCTGATGTTAAGTAACCCGAAACTGACAGGTGCAGGGCAGGGCAGGGATCCTGGAAGCACACTACTAATTTTTCAATCAGAAAAGTATTTTCTCACAGAAGTGATGCTATGTCTTTGAACTGTGGCTGGTTCTCTTGGCTAAGGAAGCCACCGAGCTTGGCTATAGAGACAGCTGTGACTGGCTTTTTAGGCTGAAGGATTCCCCTGATGGCCCACTGCACTTGTTGTTAACGGGAAAAGGCTTCACTGTATCTCAGAAGCTACCACTTGTGGGATGTACCACTGAAAAGAAAAGCACTGAACTGCAAAGCAGTTTTGTTTTTTCGTCTTTTCTGCTTGGAATGAGATAGCAATGTTTTACTCACAAAGAAGAACCTCTATGACAAACCTAATATATGACCACTTCTTACCACCTCCATCACTACCTTCCTGGTTCAAGCACCGTTATCTCTCTTCTGCATTCCAGTATCCTCCTAATCTGTTGTCTTGATTCTAACCTTGCTCCCTCAGTCTATCCTCAACACAGCAGCCAGAGTGATCCTTTTATTTATTTCTTTATTTTTTAAAATTAATTTATTTATTTTGACAAAGAGAGAGAGTGATTATGGGAGAGGCAGAGAGAGAGAGAGGGAGAGAGGGAATCCCAAGCAGACTTCACACCAAGAGTGCTGAACCTGGTGTGGGGCTCGAACCCACAAACTGGAGACCATGACCTGAGCTGAGACCAAGAGTCGGACCTTTAACAGACTGAGCCACCCAGACGCCCCAGAGTGATCCTTCTGAAATATGAATGTGCCACTTTTCTGCTCAATGACTTCCCTTCTCATTCAGTGGCCCTTAGAGTCATATCCCAGACAGCATACTATTTGTGCCCCTGCTGCTTCGGGATCTTACTTCCTGTTACTCTCCCAACTATTTACTGAACTCCTTGCTATTCCTACAGACTAGATCCCATCTTTCCTTATGACTTTGCACCTGTTACTCCTTCTGCCTGACACATTCTATAGCAGATTTCTGCACAACTTCTTCAATGCTTGCTTCACAGGCCAGTTTCTCAATAGGGCCTTCTCAACAACCCTGTTTAAAATTGCTATCCCCACCCCAACACTGTCTATCACAGTACCCTGTTTTGTTTTCCTGTACAGCAATTACTACTTATTTTTTCAATTAAGAAATTCCTTGCTAATTAGCTTGGTTGTAGTTGACAATTAGAAAAAGATGTTCCTTGGGGTGCCTGGGTGGCTCAGTTGGTTGAAGGGAACTGGCTCAGGTCATGATTGCACGGTTGGGGGTGAGATCAAACTCCCGACTCGAGTGTGGAGCCTCATTAAGATTCTCTCCCTCTTCCTCTGCCCCTCCCCAACATGTGCACATGCACTCACTCTCTCTCAAAAATAAAATAAATAAAATAAAATACACCCATTTCAAAAAAGAAACAAAAATACTTCCTTTCTGGTAAAGGAAAATGTCATATAGATCTTATTAACTGTGGAAATTACAGAATGGACAAATTGTGTTACAATCATACAATAAATACCATGCAGCAATGAAGAAAAAGCACCAGGGGAGCCTGGGTGGCTCAATTGGTTGAGTCACCCACTCGATTTCAGCTCAGGTCATGATCCCAGGGTTGTGGGATTGAGCCCTCTTTGGGCTCCGTGGTGAGGGTGAAGCCTGCTTGAGATTCTTTCTCTGTCTCCCTTTGCGCCTCTCCCCTGCTTGCACGCAACCTCTAAAAAAAAAAAAAAAAAAAAAAAAAGACAAAGTTGCATGTATCAGTATGTATTTTTAAGATATCTCTACACCAAAGGTGATACTCGAACTTACAACCCCAAGATAAAGAGTGGCACTCTCTACTGACTAAGCCAGCCAAGAGTCCTAGTATGGATGAATCTTAACAATGTTCAGAGAAAACAGCAAGTCATATAGAAATCTCTACTGTATGTTCTATTTATAAAGCTCAAATCAGACAAAATTAAACAATTTATTACAGATATGTAAGATAAAAACTACAAAGAAAAGCAAACAAGTGCTTCGATACAAAATTCAGGGTAGTGATTAGCCTTGGTTCCAGGGAGGAGATAGAATGCAATTGAGGAGGGGCTTTTAAGTTACAGGTATATTTTTTAAATTGAATGGTAGACACTTGAGTATATTACTCTTTTCCTTTAAACATATAAAGGAATACATCTACATTATTTACACAGATTTATTATCTACCACACGTTATGAAAGGAGCTAAGCCAATTTGGTTTTGCACAATTATTACTCTTCTCAACAGATAACAGTATAACTGTCAATAGTGCTGGGTGTGTAAAGGCTAATAATAATAAAAGCAAGTATCAATCAAAATTTTGTCCCACCTGTAGACACTTTTTGAAATAGTTATTTACTTAGCAGGTACACACTGGGCGTTGATATGGCCTTGCTGGTAAACTCAGTATTCCCAGCACTCCATCTGCTTAAGTGTTCTGATCTTGCACCAAAGGTTCACTTGAAGCAAACACAATTCCATAAAGGCAAGAATTCATCTAACATTATACTTATTGTGAGGACAAGGCTCGTTTTTATCAGGTAGAGGCTACAGGGTTTCCTAGACCTTAGTGTCCTATAAATGCAACAGTGTGGAGTGAGTGACTCAAATATTTCAGTCAATTCATATATATACACATATATGTTCAAAACCACTAATTTCACCAATATCACTCCATCCTTTATGTCCATTATAATCCATTCGTTTAAGTACAGCCTCAGAACTTAAGGGACATTAAGATAATTGAAGCTGGGGTGCCTGGGTGACTCGGTTGAGTGTCCAACTTTGGCTCAGGTCATGATCTTGTGTTCGTGGGTTCGAGCCACGCATCGGGCTCTGTGCCGACAGTTCAGAGCCTGGATCCTGCTTTGGATTCTGTGTCTCCCTCCTCTCTCTGCTCCTCCCCTGCTTGAGCTCTATCTCTCTCTGTCTCTCAAAAAATAAAATTAAAAAATAGTTAAAAAAAAAAAAAGATAACTGAAGCAATGTTGTAGCATTTGGAGTTTGAGTTTCCCATTAGATTGCCAGCCGACCATCCCTAGATGTGAATTCTTGATTAAGGAAACTGGCGAATTCTGTATACAGTATTGATTAAAAATCATGCTTATACAGAAACACTGTTCCTGCCGGTGTATTTTAAAACACATTTCATACATCATAACAATATATTTCACAACAAAAAATGCTAAAAGTATGTAACGGTAGATTATTTCAAAATTAGAAACTGAGAAACTTTTGGTTAAATATCAGGATACACTATAGATACTTTCAGACTTGAAAGTCTCAAAAAATGTATTTCCGAAGCACCACTATTAGGAAGCTATTGAAGGACCTCTCCAATGAAACAAGAAACCAAGCTTCTCATGGAAAATCATATGGAAACAGAAAAAGCAACTCAAGAGATCCCGAGGGCATCCCCAAGATGCTATATGAGCAGCTGGCTTCGTGAACCTGCCTGCATTGGAGCAGGTTACAGGGCTCCTTGAGAGTAGTTGGCAAGATCAAAGTGATAGAAAGCTAAATATGTTTACATTGGGAAATTTAGACAACTGCAGGGGCAGTTGGGGGATGAACTAAGGATAAGGACATGGGAAACAAAGGAAATGAGAAATATAAAACAACTATTAACTACAGAAAAACAAAGTTGTGGAAAAACAAAATGCGATCATTGCATAATACATGGCTCAGAGGTGAATGGTATTGACATAGCCAAAATACCATAAACATCAGAAAATAGTCTATACGAAAATGAAGAATTCTATTAGGAGAAGACCACAGAGTGAAAACCGCCGTAAATTCTCATCTTCCAAAGTAGGACGTTAAATGAAACTACCAAAAATGGAAAAATCCATAAGAATTACTATCAGCTTGTTATTTAGTAAGTATAAACACCCAAAGAACAAGAGTTGAGAGTGGTTGCCCCCTAAGAAGCTGACAACAATGGTTGTAAAGCAATCTTGTAAACAATGAATAATTGAAACATTAAAACTAGATTAAGCACCCAACTTTTGATTTCAGCTCAGGTCATGTCACAGTTACTGAGACTGAGCCCTGCATTGGGCTCTGTGCTGACAGCACGGAGCTTGCTTGGGACTCTCTCTCTCTCCCTCTCTGTCCCTTCTTTGCACACACTCTCTCTTTCTCTCAAAATAAACCAAAAAAAAAAAAAAAAAAAACCCCACAAAAATTATATTTAAAAATGTCTGAGTTAAAACCCCCTCCCTAGAAGAAATCAAATGAGCTATTTTTTTTATTTATTTATTTATCTTGAGAGAGAGTGAGCAGGGGAGGGGCAGAGAGGGAGAGAATCCCAGCAAGTTCTGTGCTGTCAGCATGGAGCCTGACATGGGGCTCAAACGTACAAACCGTGAGATCATCACCTGAGCCAAAATCGAGTCAGATACTTAACCAACTGAGCCACCCAGGTGCCCCTACATGAGCTATTGTTAACGTACAAAATGCTTAGCTGCATTAAGTTTAATTCATATGAGCAAGGGCTGACTAAGCCTGTAGTCTTGGTATTATTGAGGCTGGCAGCTAGGAGCATTGTCTTTAATCAATCCTATAAGGTAGATTATTTTTCAGTTTTAATTTTTTTTTTTTTTTTTAATTTTTTTTAACGTTTATTTATTTTTGAGACAGAGAGAGACAGAGCATGAACAGGGGAGGGGCAGAGAGAGAGGGAGACACAGAATCTGAAACAGGCTGCAGGCTCTGAGCGGTCAGCACAGAGCCCGACGCGGGGCTCGAACTCACAGGCCGTGAGATCATGACCTGAGCCGAAGTCAGACGCTTAACTTGACCAAGCCACCCAGGCGCCCCTATTTTTCAGTTTTAAAGGTAAGGAAACTGGTTCCCAAACCTGTCAAGTTCAAACAACCTCAAAACCCTTTTGCTGTATCTTGTACATGTGCTTCCTCCAGAGACTTATCAACTCTTCAGTGATATTTCGGAAGGTCCCTTCCAGTCCATGAATCCCACTTGTCAGGTAACTTACAAAATGTAATGGCCTCCTGGAACATGAAGCTTTTAAACCAGTGCAGGCCCCTCATTTTCCCAATGTCTTTACTCCCACCTGAACGATGTCGCAGAGAACCCAAAAGTGCCCTGAGGCAGCTATGTTGACTACAGTGAGGGCTCCCATGGAAATAAATGAAGCTACTTGCGGCAAACCTGCTTATTAATATTCATTATTCTTCTGAGTAATCTTGATGTCAAGCGTGCCCTATGGAAGTCATGTGAGTTAGAATGTTTAGTTTTACCTAAGGCACCCCACTGGTGGGTATTGTATGGCTTTTAAAGAAGAGTTAAATTGATGTAAAGGCATACATGGATTGGGCAACTCAATATAGGTATCAATTCTCTCCAACTTGATGTTTAGTGTCAATGCAATTTCAAATAAAATCTCCAAGTTACAATGTTTAATTTGGCAAGCTGACTCTAAAATTTATATGAAAGAGGCCATGAGTTGTCAAGGTAAGCCTGAACAGATGATGAAAATTGTCACCAGATATCAAGAATGAGAGAGCTGTAAGACGTATGGTATTGATCCAAGGACAGACCAATAGACCAGTAGATCATATTAGATGTCAGATACAGGTGGCATTGCAAATCGGCTGGGTAAATGACAGACCTCTCAATAAATGGTGTGTGTCCATTGGTCATTCATACATTATGAATGAATGTATTGGTCATTCATACAGTATGTACAACTATATAGGCAAGCCCCATCCTATTCCCAAACACAGAATCAGCTTCTAAGTAGATGATTAAAAGCACACATAGAATATTTTAATGTTTCTGGAGTAGAAACATTTTTTAAATTTATTTATATTCAAGTTAGTTAAGATACAGTGTAGTGTTGGCTTCAGGAGTAGAATCCAGTGATTCCTCTTCTTACATAGGACACCCAGTGCTCATCCCACCAAGGACCCTCCTTAATGCCCATCACTCATTTAGTCCATCCCCCCAACCCTTCCAGCAAGTTTGTACTTAAGAGCCTCTTCTGGTTTGCCTCCTGGAATAGAGGATTTCTTAAAGAATCCAAACCTCAAAAGGAAAGAATGATAAAATCAAATATATCAAACTTACCTTCTGTTCAAGACACCACAGTAAGAGTGAGATAAACTTTGAAGAACATACAGTGAACATAAATGCTACAGGACTAAAACCCAGAAAATATAAAGAACTCTTATAAATCAATGAGACAGACTAATAGAAAAATGGGAGTGGAGGGGTAACACCAGGTATTTTATAGGATAAACAGAAGCGATTATTAAGCTATAAAAATATGGTCTATTATTAGAGATCATGGGAATTAAAACTGGAGATATTTAACATTTACAATTAGTGAAAATAAATAAATGTAGTACTGTTGAAGCAGAGCAATGAAAACATTTATACACTGTAGTGTGAGTATAAATCGGCACAGCACTTTGGAAATTATGCATCTGGTTTCTCTGGGGAGGGACTTGCTAAACCTTCATCTTTATTGGATAATGTCAAATTATTTTCCATAGCAGCTGTTTGTGAAAGTTTCAAACTGAATGTCCGTCAGAAGTAGAATGAAGTTCAACTTTAAGCAAAAAATGTGAATCTCATGAACATAATGTTGAATGAAAAAAATTCAACATGATCAGGGGGCCTGGGTGGCTCAGTCAGTTAAGCGTCCAATTTCAGCTCAGGTCGTGATCTCACGGTTTATGTGTTCGAGCCCCGCGTCAGGCTCTGTGTTGACAGCTCAGAGCCTGGGGCTTGCTTTGGATTCTGTGTCTCCCTCTCTCTCTGCCCCTCCCGTGCTCATGCTCTGTCTCTGAGTAATAAACGTTAAAAAAAAAATTTTTTTTTAAGAAATTCAACATGATGCATCATCAACTTTATGAAAAATTCAAAAACATTTGGAACTAAAGACTAAAGAATATACCTATCATGATGAGCACTGAGTAATGTATGGAATTACTGAATCACCTGAAACCTAACACTGTATGTTAACTATGTTAACTGAAAAAACATGTGGAACTAAACATTTTGTTTATAGATACATACACAGGAAAAAGTCCAGAAAACAATGGAATATCAAACTAAGAATAGTGGAGGGAACTAGATAGGACCAGGAAGTGAAGAGGCTGGGGTTGAGAAGGGGCACAGGGGGAACCTCATAGGTGATGCTAATGTTCTATTAAATTGGGTCACGGATACATGAGTGTTTTAGTTTCCATTATGGTGTATCGTCTATTTTGTTAAAAGTATCTACATAAACTAAATTATTTCAAAAGATATGACCTAAGTAAACATCTACCAGTGGGTAAATGATTAGATAATACTGAATTGACAGTATTTTTACTATTTAATACTGAATTGAAATTATTTTATGTAAATACTAGGAAGTATCAAAGTTAGGTTTTAAAAAAAGTATAAAAATCAAGTGAGGAAATATGAGCAGTAAAATGATGGGTAATACCAATCACGAAATGTTAAGAATTACCATTCTGCTTGAGGTCTTACTCAGTGCAATCAGGCAAGAAAAAGGAAAAGGACCTAGACTGTCAAGGAAGAAATAAAAATGTTTCTTTGAATATGACAAAATCATCTTTGTAGAAAACCCAATGGACTCTATTTAGGGATAAATCTGACAAAAAGATGTTAAAAGTCATACACGGTATGGGGCGCCTGGGTGGCTCAGTCGGTTAAGCGTCTGACTTCAGTTCTGGTCAGGATCTCACGGTTTGAGTTTGAGCCCCGCATCAGGCTCTGTGCTGACCATTCAGAGACTGGAGCCTGTTTTGGGATTCTGTGTCTCCCTCTCTCTATCCCTTCCCGACTAGTGCTCTGTCTTTCTCCATCTCTCAACAATTAATAAATGTAAAAAAAAAACAATTTTTTAAGTCATATATGCTTAAAACTACAAACGTTGCAGAGAGAAGTAAAAGAGCCAAATAAATTAGTTCATGGATTAGAAGCCTCAATATTGTGAAGATGTGAATTTTATCCAACTTGATCTAGATTCAACACAAATCCAAAGGCTCAGCAGTATTTTTTGTTGTTGTTGATACAAGCTCCAAATTTTACATATATTATCTACTTAAAGGTGTAATCTCCAGACTAGAAAAAGCCTAAGAAAGAAAACATAGAACTAAATAAAAGGGATTCTGAGAAAAGAGGTCAGTTTCCAAAATGAAGTAAAGGATGGTAGTTGAACAGAGCTACAGGGTACATTGTCCAAATGGAAAGAGGGAAATGATTTATTGTGTGTATATGCAATTTAATAAGTATATGAGGTATATGAGATATGTATATGGTGGGGGCATCACCTCATTTTCCATAGTACTAAGTCAAGACTAACACACACACACACACACAACAAAACATGTTACAAAGAAATACTGAGGTAAACAGATGAAAGTTCAAAGTGGCTACCTTTATAGAGTACATGGTCCTGGCATGGTAATGGATGCTTTTCATAAAGGCTTATGTATTTTTTTATGGCAAAACATGTAGGCAACACAAAAAAATTTATTGGACTTTTAATGACAATTACTAGACTTCTAAAGTAACATATTTTATAGGTATTTTATTAGAATTTCCAAACCATTCTCCAATTTGATCCCACAATTTATCTGTAAAGTAGGCATAACCAGACTTTTCCCTGTTTGTTTATTTATCGAGACAGAGAGAGAGAGAGAGAGAGAGAGAGAGAGAGAGAGAGAGAATCCCAAGCAGCCAAGCAGGCTCCATGCTGTCGGCTCAGAGCCCAATGTGGGGTTCGATTCCACAAACTGCGAAATCATGACCTGAGCCAAAATCAAGAGTCAGATGCCCAATTGAATGAGCCACCCAGGTGTCCCATAACCATATTTAAAAAAAGTAAACTCTACCCCTAACGTGGGGCTCAGACTTGATCCTGGGATCAAGAGTTGCCATGTTCTACACACTGAGCCAACCAGGTGCCCCTATAACTATATTTTCTAGAAGCTGCTGAAACAGAGATAAAAACCATTCTGGTTGTTTAAAGGAAAAACTAAAACTGCAACAAAACAAAGCAAACAAAAAACCAACAACAAAAACAACAGAATTGTTGAGACTAGATTAATTGGCTTAGTTCTGTGCACTGCCTCAATAGAAAAAAAAAAACAATTAAGAATTTTACAATAGTTCATCATTCAGAATCTGTTACTGTACAGATTTTAAGAGGTTTTGAGTCAGTTCCAGTGTAGAAATAAGGCCAGAGTGTTTCTGTAAAATAGTAGTTAAAAATATAGAGAAGAGATCTATCACTCAAGTTGTAAAAAGAAATCTCACACAATTCACAGTCTAAAAAAATGCCAATCTTTCTGGGTATTACTTTTGGCAGCAGATTAATTTTTTTAGGACCCAATGCAATATAATTACTCTGACTACATCGCCCAATACCCCATAATCCATCCTGCACTAAAATTGGTTGATTCTGATTCTTTCTCCTTCTGGGAAGAGAGTCTCTGCAGACACCAACAATCCATTCAGGCTTATCTTTCACATCCACCTCCCAATACTGCCTGCCAGAATTGTAGCCCCCAGAACCCAGAACAGCTGGGCAGAGATAAAACCTCCTTGGGTTATGAGGTAAGCTATGCATCTTATTTCCATATTGCACAGTTTTTCTATCTTCCGAGATAATAAGCCTACGATGTGCTGTTTCAGGATCTAGAATTAGATCTACTTGAAATCGCTTGATAATTTTGTTTAGGCCAGAATATTGTGGAGGAAGATGGTAACCATATTCCTTTAATTGGAATGAAAAAGGTTCAGGGGACTTTAAGGTTTTATGTCTATGGTAGATACTTTTAACATCTGTTAGAAATTCCAGCCCTGACTTCATGTATTTGCCCTCAATCTCCTTTAGTAGATATTTTAACGTGGAAAGATGACTTGAAAATGTTGTCAGGTTTTCATTTAGTTTTGTTAAAATGTCCACTTCGTCATCTTGTAATTGCCGAAGAACAGTCTCTTGCTCATTTTTGAGAAACAACAAAAGTTGCTCAAATTCAGACTTTATTTCTTCCCTCCTATATTCTACCTTCTTCTTCAGTTCCAATGATTTTCTGGTTTGCATCATTATCACCTTTTCCACTTGTTCAATTCTCTCCTTCCATGGTTCAATGCAATTCTCTAATCTTTTCCTATGATGAGGAGCAGCCTTCTCTATGGGCCAAATGTAGTGATTCCGGTGATCAGTGGAGAAACTACACTGTGGACATAAAACTTCTAGGTCCTTCTGACAGAAAAAGGTCAAAACCTGATTATGCTTTTCACATATAAGCTTCTCTTCTTTCCTCTTCCTCTTGCTTCTTCTTACCTGTAGTAGCTTAGCAATTTCAATCAAATTGCCCAGCTGGGGATTGCTTGTGAACTTCCTTTCTGGAAAGCAATGACGGCAAAAGGGACAGGGGAAAGTATCATTTAGATCCTTCCAGGAGATACTGATGCAAGAGAGACAGAAGTTATGCCCACAGTTGATGGTCACTGGGTCTTTCAAGTAGTCCAGACAGATGGGGCAGCTAGCCCCTGTTTGGAGGTCTTCTAGGGCTGTCACAAACTCCATTGAGCTGTGAACAAAGGTGGTGGGTAAGGTTATAAGTCCTTTAGTAAAGCACTCAGGACCCAGTGAGCAGTGGATATCCTCCCACAGACCTTGAAAACTAACCAGCTTTCAGTTTCACTGGATTGGCATGTTGATGATCTCCTGTATAAATGTGTTTATCCCCCTCCCTTTAGCTTTAGAGTCTATTGCCAAGAGTACCCAACAGGCTGCAGTCTATTGCATACTAGAATGTATTAGATGGGCTGCTGTTCTTCCCACTCAATGATGTAAAGACAGGCTTAATGACTTTCCTGTTCAAGAAAGCAGCTTTAGGTCCAAGCCTAGGAATCTTTCCTATGGGTGAGAAAAGACATTAAGTTAAAAATATGAAACCACAATCACCAATGTATGAAAACATTCACCTAAGACTCATTAATAAATGCTAAAAGTTTAACATCTGTTAGTAATTCCAGCTCTGACTGGAATTACTAGGTGGAGGTTTGGGAAAAAAACAAGAATCCGTAGTTATAGATTCATTTATCTCCTACATTTCAAAAACAACAATAAAACCTATAAAAAATATCCTTCCAAAAAATACTCCATCTCAATCCAATCATGAAAAACAAGTACTCTAACTTAAATCGCGGAACATTCTACAAGACAATCGGTATGTGTTATTCAAAATGTAAATGCCATGAAAAACAAACACAAAAGAAGTTTCAGATTTAAGACTAAACAAATACGACAGCCAAATACAACATGCAATTCCTGACTGAATCTGGGATCGCAAAATTAAAGATAAAACAACTAGGGGCGCCTGGGTAGCTCAGTCTGTTAAGCATCCAACTCTTGACTTTGGCTTGGGTCATGATCTCAGGGTTCCTGGGTTAGAGACCCACGTTGTGCTCCATGCTGACAGTGTGTGGCTTGCTTGGAATTCTCTCTCCCCATCTCTCAAAATAAATAAATAAACTCAAAAAAATAAATAAAAGATAAACAACCAAAAGAACCCTTTTGGGACAAATGGGAAACTTTCAATATGGACTACATATCATATTCTATCAGTATTGTGCTTATCATATTAATTTATCATAGGTGAGAAGACAAATGTCCTTGTCCTTAGGCAATATATATTGACACATGGTGGGGGAGGCCATCTTGATGGCTGCAACGCACTTTCAGAAGGTTCAATAATTTTATTTTTTTTTATTTATTTATTTTTAACATTTATTTATTTTTGAGACAGAGAGAGACAGAGCATGAACGGGGGAAGGTCAGAGAGAGAGGGAGACACAGAATCTGAAACAGGCTCCAGGCTCTGAGCAGTCAGCACAGAGCCCGACGCGGGGCTCGAACTCACATACCGCGAGGTCGTGACCTGAGCCGAAGTCGGACGCTTAACCGACTGAGCCACCCAGGCGCCCCAGAAGGTCCAATAATTTTAAATGTGTAGCAAAAGGTTAAAAACTAGTGCATCCAGGCAAAAGGTTTACCTATGTATATTGCACATCCTTTCAAGTTTTCTATAGGTTTGAAATCATCAAAATAAAAAAGTTAGGGAGAAAATTTCCGGGCTGGTTTTTAAGGTACCCACCACACCCAATTTTAAACTAATAAAACTCCCCCAAGTTTGTAAGCCATTTTACCATCAATACAATATTCTCTCTTTCTCCCACTAACAAACACTTTCTCAACTTTTGCTCTTCCTCTCTCTCCCTCATGACCCAAAGACAGTAAGAACAGTAATTATGGGCAGGGTTTTGACATTTGAAATTAGCTTTGTCATGGTCACCTAGCAACTTCTTTTACTACACAGACTTACTCTTTCTATAAGCAAAATAGGAAAAATGCAGTAATTCTAGAGAGCCTCCATTTCTAAATTATTCCCAATGTCAAGGATTGACGCAGCATCTTGGGCCTGCACAAGCAAAAGCCATCACAGCCACATGCTATGGGAGGGAATGTTTCATAATGTAAGGACTAACATTAAAAGGCCATTCGGTTTGAATCCTGGTTCAGCTACTTAGTGTGTAACTTTAGGAAAACCCATGCAACTTTTTCGAAGAATCCCTTTCTTTGACCTGAAAGATGAGGATTACAACTTTTTTTATTTTTATTTTTTTAAAATATTTTTATTTATTTTTGAGAGAGAGACAGAGCTCAAGTGGGAAAGGGGCAGAGAGAGAGAGGGAGAAACAGGATCCGAAGCAGGCTCCAGGCTCTGAGCTGTCAGCACAGAGCCTGACACAGGGTTTGAACTCTGGAACCTCGAGATCATGACCTGAGCTAAAGTCGGACGCTTACCCGACTGAGCCACCCAGGCGCCCCTCAACCTTTTTTTAAATAAGAATATCACATAAATGGCAGCCACCATGCCCATTGTTCTTGGCAAATAAGCTTTCTATTTCTTTTTTTTTTTTTTTTAAGATTTTATTTTTTTAAGTAATCTCCACACCCAGTGTGGAGGTCAAACCTACAACCTGGAGATTAAGAGTTGCGTGCTCCACCAACTGAGCTAGCCAGGTGCCCCAGCTTTCTATTTTAGATTTGAATCTGGATCCAAACACTGACCACACATTACACTTGCTTATTAGTACTCTTAAATATCGCTCAATCTAGAATACTGTCTTCTGTCTCTACCTTTAGTCCTGTGGACTATCCCAAGTTCTACATTTTGCCTACTGCTTTTATTATTTTTTTTAAAGTTTATTTACTTATGAGAGAGAGAGAGAGAATGAGTAGGGGAGGGGCAGAGGGAGAGGGAGACACAGAATTTGAAGCAGGCTCCAAGCTGAGTTGTTAGCACAGAGCCCAATGCGGGGCCCTAACTAACTGCGAGATCATAACCTGGGCCAAAGTTGGACGCTTAACCAACTGAGCCACCTAGGTGCCCCTACTGCTTCTTGATATAATTTAACTTATCTCTCATACCTTCACTTTTCAAACCGATTCAAGTTGTTCCTCTCAGTTAAACTTGTCAGTAACTCTCCAGAAGTCAGGAGAAAGTACTCCACCCTTAGCTTACCATTCTGAACCCTTGATACATTATCTTGATCTTCACCTGGCTGTGGTCCCTTAAAGCAGTTGGCCTTTATTTTTTTAAAACACAGACGTTATGTCCTCCTTCCTGCACAACCTACTCACTGCTTAGATCACCTTTTCCTCCTTTCTTTCCTCGGGACTAAGTTCTGCTCCTCTGGGAGACTCAGGCCAAGATAAATGTTCTCTAGGATAATTTATTATGTGTCAGGCACTAAGCTAAGGATCTTTCATGTAGTCACTGGTGCAATTAAGCTCTCCAAGCAACTCTATAAATCAGGAGCTATTATCCTGAATTAGAGCTGTAAAAGATGAGTCTATAGTAATTGAGTACACTCATACAACATTGCATTAATTGGCATGAGACTCAATGACTAAGCTGTACTGTCCCTTCTTCATACTCCCGTGGCATCCTACGCATCCCTCTACACCTTATATTTTTCATATTTGATATAGTCGCATTTTTTCCAAATTTGATAACGTATTCCAAATTCTTGAAAAAAATTTTTTTTAACATTTATTTATTTTTGAGAGAAAGACAGAGTGTGAGCAGGGGGAGGGACAGAGAAGGAGACAGAATCTGAAGCAGACTCCAGGCTCCGAGCTGTCAGCACAGAGCCCGATGTGGGCTCAAACCCATGAACCGTGAGATCATGACCTGAGCCGCAGTCAGACGCTTAACCGACTGAGCCACTCGGGCGCCCCTATTCCAAAATTTTTTAAGGGGAAAAGAGGAGTTTATTGATTCCAGCACTGTAACAGAAAAACATATAACACAAATTGAGAGGTAGCAACACCTGACAGAACTGGGTTTTCATCCAACACTGCCACTTAACTAGTTACCTGTCCTTGGTCAAGTTAATTTTTCTGAGCTTCAGTTTTCTTTTCATAAAGTGAGGATAATACTATCTCATATCACAATTATTAACCAAGAAAACAAAATTAAGGCACATATCACAGTGCCTGCCATTTAACACATGTAGGTTTAAGGCTTCAGTGACGGAAATAACTGCAGGTGTGGTGAGAATAGCAAAAGAACTAGAGTCAGAAGTGGATCCTGAAGATGGGACGGAAATGCTGCAATCTCATAATCAAACTTGAACAGATGAAGAGTTCATTGCTGCTTATGGATGAGGACAAGAGTGGTTTCTTGAGATGGAATGTCCTCCTGGTAAAGATGTTGTGATGTTTAGGGGCACCTGGGTTGCTCAGTTGGTTAAGCGGCTCAGGTCATGACCTCAAAGTTCGTGAGTGGAACCTGGTGTTGGGCTCTGTGTGGACAGCTCAGAGCCTGGAGTCTGCTTCGGATTCTGTGTCTCCCTCTCTCTGCCCCTTCCCTGCTCCTGCTGTCTCTCTCTCTCAAAAATAAATAAACATTACCAAAAAAAAATTTTTTTAAAAGGGTGTTGTGACGTTTGTTGACATGATAACAAGGATTGAGAATATTACATAACAAGGATTGAGAATATTACATGATAAAGGAACAGCAAGATTTGAGAGAATAGACTCCCAATTTTGAAAGAGGTTCTACTGTGGCTAAAATGCTATCAAACGGCATCATCTGCAATAGAGAAATTATTCACGAAAGGAAGAGTCAATTGAAGTGGCTATCTTCATCATCTCATTTTAAGAAACTGCCACAGCCACCCCAACCTTCGGCAACCACCACCCTGATCGGTCAGCAGCCATCAATAGAAGCAAGATCCTCCATCAGCAAAAAAGATAACAACTCAGTGAAAACTCAGATGATGCTTAGCATCTTTAGCATTAAATTATTTTTTAATTAAAGTATGTACATTGATTTTTTCTTTTTAGACAAAGGCTATTGCACACTTAATAGACCACAGTAGAGTGCAAACATAACTTTTTGTATGCACTGAGAAACAAAATTCATTTGACTTACTTTACTGCAGTGGTCTGGAACCAATCCCACAGTATCGCTGAGCTATGTATGTGTGTGTGTGTGTGTGTTTTGTGTGTGTATGCACTTACATATAAAAAGTACTGATATTTAACCTAAAAGTTGCTATGTCTTGTATGGTTGCTAAGTCCCCTGTGACTGGTAAAGGCATTAACTTCTACCAGGCTCACAGTAATAACGTGATGTAGGACATTTTCTTACATTAATTTTGAAGGTGCAGGGAAGGAGTTTCAGAATTTTCAAATACATCTTTAATTTTGTTAAAATACAGTGAATTTGTAATAAATTCCAACAACACAGAACTACATAAAATAAAACATACAGTCTCTTCCAAGCCACTCTGCCTACCTGCTGACTCTAGGTGTTATTATAGCTACTAAGGCTTTAGTGACTTCCAATGGTCACTTAATACTTTCAAAATGGTACTTCTGAGTAAGCTAAGAAAGATGAGAGCATAGCTTTGGGGGTAAGACTGCACAGAATGATCACAGATTAGAAAACTGAGGGCCTAAAGAAAGTTTTAAGAATCTTGCCCAATGTAACAGTAAATTGCAAAGCATAATGGACAAACTAAAATCAAGGAAAAAAATAGAATACTTTTAAGAAAGTATGTACAAGAAAAGGACTCAGGGGGACGCCTGGGTGGCTCAGTTGGTTAAGCATCCGACTTCGGCTCAGGTCATGATCTCATGGTTTGTGGGTTCGAGCCCCGCGTCAGGCTCTGTGCTGACACCTCAAAGCCTGAAGCCTGCTTCCAATTCGTGTCTCCTCTCTCTGACCCCCACCCCCCACTCACGCTCTGTTTCTCTCTCTCTTTAAAAAATAAATAAGCATTAAAAAAAAAAAAAAAAAAAAAAACTCAGTACAGTGCAAGGAACATAATAGGTATTCACTCCAAGTATCATTGTGCCCCACTTTTCCAAGTGCACACACAGATCAGTCTTCCCTACTTTTCAGAATAAAGCCGCTAACAGACTGTAAAGTTAACAGAAGCAGCTTTGTAGGCACTGCTACCACTCTAGGTCAACTACCCATTTCTCTCCCCCCATTATAGTATGAACCCCTTTTCTACTCCAAAACATAACGGTGCCTCCTATCAATTCCTTTAATTCTGTAGCTACATTGATCTTTTCAAACACAAATATAATCCTTTTATTTACCACTTAACATTCCATTAGTCCTTTATTACTTTAAGAAAGTAGCTCTGGGGCGCCTGGGTGGCTCAGTCGGTTAGGCGTCCAAGCGACTTCTGCTCAAGTCACGATCTCACAGTCTGTAGGCTCCAGCCCCACTTCGGGCTCTGTGCTGACCACTCAGAGCCTGGAGCCTGCTTCGAATTCTGTGTCTCGCTCTCTCTCTGACCCTCCCCTGCTCACGCTCTGTCTCTCTCTGTCTCAAAAATAAATAAAACATTTAAAAAAAAAAAAAAGAAGAAGAAGAAAGTAGCTCTCAAACCTTAGAACGCATCATGAACACCTATACATCTTGGTAAAAATACTGGGCCAAATTCCCAGTTGGTGATTCAGTGGGTGTGTTGTATTTCTAAGTTCCCAGATGATATTGCTGGTCTAGGGACCATAGTTTGTGAACCACTGCTTTAAGGAAAATTTAAAGCTTCAAAGACCCATCAAGATCCGGTCCTAGCCTCTTCACCTAGCTCCCCATCGAATCATACCTCATAGTTGTGATTTGATTTTACAGTTATTTTTGTAATTCCTTAAGTGAGGGTCCAGCTCCTCTGCCAGACTGTAAGCTTCTTGGTGGGAATGTATCTCCAGCTTATTCAAGTCCTTGGGCATATAATGGGTGCTCAAAAAGTAATGAATAAATGGAACCTGTGGTAGACGCCTAGCTCTCAGTTTCAACTGCTGTCATACTGAATGATTCTTTTTTTTTTAATATTTATTTATTGGGAAAGCACAAATGGGGGAGGGGCAGACAGAGGGAGAAAGAGGATCTGAGGCAGGCTCTGTGCTGACAGGCTTCCAGCAGTGAGCCAAATGTGGGGCTCAAATTCCCCAACCCCGAGATCATGACCGGAGCCAGTCAGATGCTCAACGTATTGAGCCACCTGGTGCCCTCACACTGAATGATTCTTGACATGCCTGAGCCTAAGCTGGCTCATCTGCAAAGTTGTAATGATAGTTCTTAACTGTAAGGTCTTTGTGAAGGTTAATGGATGTTTCAATTGACCAGAAGGTGTGGGCAATGGAAAGTAGTGGGTTCTCAAACGATGGCTACCGCTCCATTCACTTAACTTGTCACCTCTCCTCCGTCCTCTCTTCCACCAAACGCAGACAGCAGCTCTTTGGAGATAACCCAGCAACTCCTCAATTCTCATTCACACCAAAATCTCTTAAAACTTAATGAAAGCAGGCCCACCACTCCTATTCTGATGCTACAGGTCTGAGACCAGGCAGCTGCAGTTTTCACGAGATCGTCGCCACGGTCTGAGGAGACCCAGTCTTGCACACGCTGCGGCCCCAAGGTCTGGCGCCCACTAGATGCTGAGGGAGCCCCTGCTCAGCTGAGCCTCACGACAGCCCACCCAGCTTACCTGGCACCGCTCAGCCCTTCCCTGGCCGGAGATCGCTGTGGCCCCAGAGCCTGGTGCAGCGTAGGCCCGAAACCCCAAAGAGCTTGCAAAGTCTGGCTCCTCGCCAGAGGCGCACCCTTAGCCCCTGCAGTGATTGGCGGTGCCTCCGGAAGTGGGTTGGCGAGGGCCTGCGCATGCTCAATGACCCAGGGTGGCTTGGGAGAGGGGGGAAGAGACCTTGAACACAGATAAAGGCGTCTCCTTCAGCAATCAAGCCATTATTGTCATTAAGTGCTCTTTTGATTCCCAGTGGCAACCTTTTACATATTCTTGCTATTTGTATTTTTATGAGCAATTTGAGGATCAAAGTAAGGCTGCAGGTTGGTTTTAAAAGCTTCACCACCACCCCTACGTGTCGTCTCTGACACTAAGGGAATGGAGAGCTCTGCTGTGGACCTGGTTCACGTAGTCTAGAATCCTAGGTCAGGAGGTAGTAAGCCTTGAAAGGAAAGAGAAACAGTCACCTTAATGGATCAATTTGCATCTCAGTGGGGGAGTGGGTGGGTCAGTCCCACCCTGTAGAATTATTTCCCACCTCAACTCAGGCTTACCCGAGGTCTCTCCTGAGGCAGTGATATGTAAGGTAAAATTTGAGGAATGAATTTGAGTTCATTGTGGATAAGTCTTCTAAATAAGTCCTCACCGTAGAAGTCTTCACCGGTGAAGGAAGAGGCAAGTGAGGAGGCTCGTAACTCTAAAGAACTTGGTAAATGAAGGATCATGTGCCCTTGGCTGGCACCTCAAGGGGAAGCAGGGAGGTGTATGAAATAGAAAAGATGGGAAGTGGACTTTGTGAAGCTGGTAAGATGGGCCAGAGTTGCTGCTGCAATACTTTTCAGGCAAAATTGAGGATTTTGATCTTTATCAAGTGCAAAGAAATGCCAGTGAAGCCTTTTTTTTTTTTTTTTTTTTTTTTAAATGTAATCCCTACATACAATGTGAGGCCTGAACTCAGGACCCAGAGATCAGGGGGCACATGGTCTACCCACTGAGCCAGCCAGCTGCCCCTGCCGGTAAAGCATTTTAAAGCCTTAACATGATATAATAAAATTTGAATTTTGGAAGGATGATTGGCTGGAATTCAGTGGCTTTAAGAGATCCAAGAAGTGGCAAGTGGTGGGAATAAAATACAGGTGTGATTTAGAGAATCCTCACCACATACTGCTACGTGGTTCCTAAACCTTTGCTGGTGGCAGCTGCTTCCCCTCTTTTTCTTTGTTCTTTTACTGTGGAGTGAGTGTATGGTTTTAATTTAAATGCTGTGAGATACAAAATTTGAGTCCTTTCCTATCACAGTTCATGACATAAAAGCCATTTATGACAGGAAACCCCATCTGTATACACTGAATCCTGAAAGGCTGGCCATGTTTCGTAGGGAACAGCATAATCCAACCAGATGGGGCCAGCCAACCTGCTATATGCTAACTAAGGGGTCGATTGTTAGGCATTGGATTCTTTTGAACTCATTGCTTTTAAGAATTATTATCATTTCACATCCTATAAGACTAGTTCAGAGGCAATCTGGCCTTCACCCTTAGTCCCCCTGTGTAAGAACTGAAGCTCTTCCTAGCTTATCAGGGATCTAGTTTCTCAGCCAAGGAATATTTTTCATGCCTGTTACTCTCTGAGATGCTGTGTAGTCCTCTGGCTCCTCCATCTTGTTTTAGCAAGATGCTAAATTGCTCCTCCTCTCCCTATCCTTCATGCACATAGGTAAAGGCCTCGAGGGCACATGACAAGCCTTTAATATGTAGGAGGAAACACATATATGTATGGTTATGTGTGTAGGTGCACACACATGTACTTATGTGCTTCTGCACGCATAGAGGGAAAAGAGTGACAGTTAAGGTCTGGTTTTGGGACCGGGCTCCCAGGAATTCAAATCCAAGTGCTACTTTGGGTAACCTTTGGCAGGTGATCTTTACACTTGATCTTAGCCAAAAGGCCAGGAAGCAATTGGCGGGTTATCCTTTTGTACCCGTTTCTCATCCAGTAAACAAAAAATGGGGATGGGGAAGTAACAGTATGTGGAGAGCAAGATGGAGTCACTCATGGCAAGTAGGGGCCTGTGTGTCAAGCAATGACGCAAGCAGTTAAGGGTACTGCAGCTACCAGATATTGCTAAGACTAACACCAGCTGACGACACCCCAGAACTGATAAGCAGACGCAGAGGAGGTCTGCAAGGGCTCAAGACTGATTAAATCCCCTTAAAGAGGGAGGATTTTTGCAACAAACTGTCAGACTCTTCAGACAGTGACCCCTCTATGTCTGACCACTCGAAAAAAGGCAGCTGTCGCCAAAGGCTGTGCCCCACTGATTTCTGAACAGAACTGAGCTCCTTCACTGCTTGAACATAATAAGCAGTAAGTGCTGAGAGCTGACCCAGACCAGACCCACATACTGCGTGCCTACAGACTGACTTCCCGTCTGGTTCATTAACTTTCTTCCCTCTGTGTTATCTCGTTTGTTGCGTGGTTTGCCTTATGTTCTTCTTTGTGTGCCCTGTAAGAAGCCAAGCTAATCATGTAGTGAAATGTCACTGAGTTTGAAATCCTGAACCTGCTTTATAATTATGTTAACTTTGCTTTATGACTGAATAATGCTGACACTGTGGAAAGAAATAACGTGTGTGTGCCTTCGTAGTGTGCTCATGACATAGTACAACTTAACCTCTTAGAGTATTGAGTTTTTAGGAGTGAAAGCTCTAGTGCCTGGCATGGAAAACGTGGTGTCAAAGCACATACGCACTATCTATAAATTCACTTGATAATGCCTATTTCTGTTTCCCTGAGAGCAGAAGTGAGATTTAGAAGTAACAGGTATAAGTGTTCCATTTTGTTTTGTATCTCTTGTAAAGCTTGTTAAAAAAAATAAAATCTGTAAGTTTTTCTTCATTTGAAAATAATTTTTTAAAGAGAAAAGCCAAGCCCCTTTATACAACTATGTTTAGAATAGTTTCAAATATTCTGCTTAAACATAAAAGGAAGAATTTTATTTTTACTTTATGCTGTTTTTCTCTTTAAAAAATAGTTAAAGCACGCAGAATAATTTCCAAGTTTCCTTGAAAGTAGAGAAGGAAAGTTGAGAGGGAATGAATCCAAACTTTGTTGAATTCAGTATGAGGCACACATACCTAATTCAACAAAGATACAGAAGTCTCTGGCCAAGGTGCAGGAGTGGTGATCACTCCAGCGGTCTGCCTCCAAGAGGAGGCATAAATCTACACACCAGAAAATTTGATCCATTTTTCAGCTACAGGTCAGGAAATGATTCTTTATGCCATATTTTATTATAAAAGATGTGTCTGTAATAATTTAAAATTCCTCTTATATCCTAGTACCTTTTGGAAAGCACTTGGATTTATATTCCAACTGTGTCAGTTTACTAGCTGTGTGATTTTAGTTTATTCTTATTTTCAGAGTTTCAGTTTCCTCATCTAAAAATGGGCAAACTAATGCTTAATCCAACAGGATTATGGGGAAACTACTTTGCAAAAGGCTGAGCCCCTTTCCTCCCTCCCTCCTCTCCCGTCCTTTATAACAAGTGCACTTTTTAAATTAAACAAACACAGAACCTAAAGAATAATTTTTAAAAATGTTCATTTTTTTTTGAGAGAGAGAGAGACTCGGGGGAGAGGGCAAAGAGAGAGAATCCCAAGCAGGATTTGCACCATCAGCACAGAGCCCAAAGTGGGGCTCAAACCCGCAAACCGTGAGATCGTGATTGGAGCCAAAACCGAGTTGGAATCTTAACCGACTGAGCCACCCAGGTGCCCCAATAATGATTTTTAAAGAGGCTCAGACACCCAAAAAACAGAAAGAACTCCAAAAATTACAGTATGGGGCGCCTGGGTGGCGCAGTCGGTTAAGCGTCCGACTTCAGCCAGGTCACGATCTCGCGGTCCGTGAGTTCGAGCCCCGCGTCAGGCTCTGGGCTGATGGCTCGGAGGCTGGAGCCTGTTTCCGATTCTGTGTCTCCCTCTCTCTCTGTCCCTCCCCCGTTCATGCTCTGTCTCTCTCTGTCCCAAAAAAAAAAAAAAAAAACAAAAACAAAAATTACAGTATGGACAATAACCATCACCCACAATCTCATTACAGGAAAGAGTATCTTAACAGAAAACATGTTGGTGTTTTGTCAAATTGCAAGTTTGGAACTTTTTTATTTTTCAAAGCTAATATTATTTAAAGATGTTACAAGAAAGGGGGAGGGTGCCTGGGTGGCTCAGTCGGTTAAGCAGCCATTGAGCATCTGACTCTTGATTTCAGCTCAGGTCATGATTCCAGGATTGTGAGACTGAGCCCTGTGTCAGGCTCCATGAAAACACGGCAGAGCCTCCTTAAGATTTTCTCTGTCTCCATCTGTCCCTCTTCTCTGCTTGCACTCTGTCTCTTACCAAAAGTTAAAGAATTAGAAACATTTTGGTTTTGGCTTACTTACTGTATTTGAAATTTTCATGATACTTACAGCTCAGTGTATACAAGTCATATTTAGTTAAGCATAACTATTTGAGTTATGAAACACAAAAATTTTGTGAACACCTCACTGGAAGAGAAAACAGTGTGGAAACTGACATATTAACCCATTCTCCCAGGAGACGTTACATTAAAAATAGAAAAAGTGTGGGGCACCTGGCTGGCTCAGTTGGTGGAGCATGGATTTCATGATCTTGGGGTTGTGGGTTCAAGCCTCACCCTCAATTAAGTATAGTGATTACTTAAGAAATACAAATCTTTAAAAAAGAATAGAAAAATTGAGAAATGTATACATACCAAAATATTTTTTACTTTTATCCATTACCAAGTTAAAAAACTTTAGAGAATTTTCTATAGTTACTTACTACTCCTAGCAAGTGACACAAAACAGTTGATACTAGATATTTTGAAGACTTCCAAAAATTGAGTTTGTAATACTTCTTAATATGTAGTCGGGAGATGGAATAGGTAGTTGTTTTTTTTTTTTTTTTTTTGTAACATTTATTCATTTTTTGAGAGACAGAGACAGAGCATGAGTAGGGGAGGGGCAGAGAGAGAGGGAGACACAGAATCCAAAGCAGACCAGAGCTGTCAGCACAGAGCCCAACGTGGGGCTTGAACTCACGGACCATGAGATCATGACCTGAGCCGAAGTAAGATACTTAACCAGCTGAACCACCCAGGCGCCCCCACATAGATAGTTCTTATGGATTAGTAGTGTACAATTAAATAGCAAACTTCCAGATGAGGTTGAGAATTCTTCTGCAAAGCAGTTGACGGGGACTGGAGCCTGAAATCAGCAACCTCACTACCACTTACCAAGACTCCTTGGAATCCAATTATGATTTTATAGAAGAATGAGAGCTTAAATGTGAAAAGAAACCAGGGCTAGAATCCAGTGTTCTTTCCATGAACATTCTGGCACAGTGGAAGCCAAGAACAGAAAATGGGATACAGATCTAGAGTTTAGGGAGTGAAGTCATTTTGGGAAGGGAGAATGAGGAGAAGAAACAAAGCCTGGAACTCAGGCTCCAATGTGCTAAAACAAGGTTCTTGTTACCAGATTAAATTTACTAATTTTTTCCCTTTGCCTCAGGCTCTAACAGGGCTCAGTCAGTTCTGTCTTTATCTAAAAGTTTGATATTTTGTTCATTATGCATTTTTGGTGGTGCTAATTTTTTTTTTTTTCCAAAAATGGTGCTAAAATGTTACTTATCTTGATCAGTGAGGTTTTGAGCACACCCTTAAATTTTGTGTCCACATATTCTAGTCCTGGCCCTTTGAAGGAGTAAAAATAGTGCAGAAATGAGACCAAAGACTGCACTGACTTCAGAGTTTGGAAGGAACTGAACCGAGAGAGAGGGATCAGCATTTCCAATTCTTATTTGGTTCATCACTCTCCATCTGCTCCCTTCATTGACTTACTTCATGGTTCCAAATTGGGCTGGCACCATTACTTCTGATCCCCTTAACTATTTTTGTTTTTTTTTTTTTTTTTTTTTTTAACGTTTATTTATTTTTGAGAGAGCATGATGGAGCGAGTGGGGGAGGGGCAGAGGAAGGAGACGGAGGATCCGAGGCAGAGTCCAATGTAGGGCTTGAACTGGTCAACTGTGAGATAATGACCTGAGCTGAAGTTGGCCACTTAACTGCCTGAGCCACCCAAACACCCCAACCCTTAACCATCTTGATTAAACTATGTAAAATCCGTTTTCCTTCAGGTTCTGAAAAGATTAGAAATTACAAAAAACAAAACTTTTAATAGAAAGATAATAAAACACGAAATCATAGGGAAAGTTAAAGCCTACATCTTTGGGGCACCTGGGTGGCTCAGTTGGTTAAGCGGCTAACTCTTGACTTTGGCTCAGGTCGTGTTTCCAGTTTTGAGATCAAGATTGAGATTCCCCTCCCCCCAACTTCCCCCATCAGGCTCTGTGCTGGGCGTGGAGACTGCTTAAGATTCGTGCTCCCTCTGCCCCTCCCCCACTCATAACCACGTGCACACTCCCTCTCACTTTCTCTAGAAACAACAAAAAAACCGGTATACATCTTTGACATTCCTCTGTTTCCCCTTCCATCTCACCAGTGAATACATTTGGTTCCATTGTCATGGATTCGTTCTTGTATGCCACTTTCAGCATACCTGATTTTTTTCAGATTTTATTGCTGGGTTTTTGTAGATGTTGAGAGAATCTTTGCCCTTACTTTGATAATCCTGAATTAAGTAAAAAACTGTAGTGGCAAGGTATATATCAAGGAACAAACAATGGAAATAAAGAAAAGTATCAGAACGATTTCTACCATGCTGTGCTCAACACTTTGAACATTTCTTATACAGAATAAGGACAAGTAGACACTCGATTGTTTTATTGAAAACTCACGACAGTTGTGTGAGCAGTTATCTACAACCATTTAATTACATTACAATGGTATGGTTGGTTTTTAACTTTGTGAATGTCAGTCTGTACTTGAAATAGTATTGGCTTGTATTCAATGAGACGTATTTTAACTGTATAAAGTATTGCTTTTCTTTATTTGCACAAAGTATATGAACAAGCATATGTTTTAAAAATAAATATAACTGATAATAGCTTATGTTCTATCAAAATGCACTTGTGTAAAGGAATTACGATTTATCCAGAAAAGCATTTATAATTTCCCCAAAATTAGGGGCGCTTGGCTGGCTAAGTTGGTGGCACATGTGACTTTGGGTTGTGAGTTCCAGCCCCACGTTGGGGGTAGAGATTAATTAATTAAAAAGAATTTTTAAAAATTTTGTATTTATTAAAAAAAATTTTTTTAATGTTTATTTATTTTTGAGAGAGAGAGAAACAGAGTGTGAGCAAGGGAGGAACAAAAAGAGAGGGAGACACAGAATCTGAAGCAGGCTCTAGGCTCTGAGCTGTCAGTACAAAGTCTCACGCAGGGCTGGAACTCACAGACAGCAAGATTATGACCTGAGCTGAAGTTGGACCCTTAACTGACTGAACCACCCAGGCTCCCCCAAAAGAAATTTTTTAAAAAAAGAATTTCCCCAAAATATCCAATTTAAATGAGGTAACACATTTCATAAAACATCTTTAGTGTTTAAAGTTAATTACAGTTCTTTCTATAAACACTTTTCATCCCAAAAGATGCCATTAATAAGCTGTGAAAGGGAGACAAACTGTGATTTCAGAATTTCTGTCTCAAATTCTTTAGAGTATACCAATCCCAAATTTATTTTAGCAAAATAAGGGTTAATGGCTTATGGCTTCTCCTACTCTATAATGTTTACAAAGCAAAATTTCTAATCAAGAAAAGAATTTGTAAATTTCATACCTGGAATTAACTTACAATAAAATAAAAACCTTATGCCATTGAGTGATCTTTTCAATGAATACAAATTAAGAGTGTATCTAACAACTTGGAAAGATCTAACAGAACTTCGAAGGAAATCAAACATTGGCTTCTTATAATTACATAATGAGAAATAGATTCAGAAATGATCATTTCAGTTAGTTTTTAAAACTTTCTTTACGACTTTATGAATATTATTTAAAATAAAAAAATACTTTCATAAACATTAAAGCCTATAATTTAAAATTGGTAGCAGTCAGTAGCTTCTTTCTTAGTCTCTCTCTATAAAGAATCGATGAACCAATTAATTTATCCCTATTCTGTAAAGCCAAATGACCAATGCATTTTATTTCAGATTTAGCATTTTTGGAAAAAAAATCACTCAAACATATAAACACTTATTTTAATTTTGGAGAATTATAGGACTATGAAAGAAAAATTTTAATTCTTGTACTTTTTATTATTACAGAGTTCTAAGACATTAAAAAGTATATTTCTTTTTAACTCATCTAAGAATAGTAATATACAGAAAAAGATGAGAGATTTTGTTATATAAGCAAATAACTGTGCTTCGGATTGGAATTGTTTTTGAATTTATATTATTTTACCCTCTAAAGAGAAACCAGGAAAAAGAGAATCCTGTAAAACTAAGAAACCATCGCAGGGTGCTTTCAAATGATTCCTTTTTGTACAGGAACTTCTAAGCAATCACACGATGGTGTGGGTGGGTATCTTTTATTCACTCCTCTTCTGGCAGACCAGGTGAAGTTAGCTTAAGATCTATATCGGGGAGACAAACAAGAAAGAAACACATTATAAAAAGAAATGCTATCCAGGGGCGCCTGGGTGGCTCAGTCGGTTAAGCGTCCGACTTCAGCCAGGTCACCATCTCGCGGTCCGTGAGTTCGAGCCCCGCGTCGGGCTCTGGGCTGATGGCTCGGAGCCTGGAGCCTGTTTCCGATTCTGAGTCTCCCTCTCTCTCTGCCCCTCCCCCGTTCATGCTCTGTCTCTCTCTGTCCCAAAAATAAATTAAAAATGTTGAAAAAAAAATTAAAAAAAAAAAAAAAAGAAATGCTATCCAGCAGACTAATTTACCCATGCTTAATTTTTTTAATAGATAATGAGTTTTAAAAACTTACCAAGGTTTTTCAGTGCTGAAAGCAACTTTGTATTTTCTTACCTTTCAATATGAAAATAGCACCCATATTTCTTCAAAGGCCTGAATTCATGTTATTAAAGAGATTTTTTTCACTAAATTATTTTTCGCCTATTTGCTCAATTTTCTTAATATTTTTGGATTTTGATTCCTGATATTTATACCAGCTAAGATAGTTTATTTTCCTTAATATTTTGGATTTTGATTCCTGATATTTATACCGGCTAAGATAGTTTAATTTGGAGGTCAACAAAAACATACCAGAGCCAATATCTTTTATCAAGTAGGCTCCACGCCCCACCTGGGGCTTGAACTCACAACCCCAAGACCAAGAGTCACACGCTCCACCAACTGAACCAGCCAGGCGCCCCCAGAACCAATATCTTAATTTGAGGTATTTTAACAAATAAAATGGTCCCTAGGAATCCTTTAATGTTGTGAAACTATTTAATAATTAGTACTTAGCAATAAGTTTTAACTATATGGTAGAGCAACATATTAACTTTTTTTTTTTTAAGAGAAAATGGATCTTTTACAAGAAGACAAATCACTGGTATCAAGGTTTCCTAAGCAATTTGTTTTGTCTGCCTCCCGAAGACATGAAGGCAGCCCTTTGCTTCATTTTTGGAAGCTTCCATCTACTTAACATTTCCCTTTCCTGACAGTCATGATGGGATGGCAAAAATAATTCAGCAGTGAAAAGATGCACGTATGCTTCTTCTAGAAATCACTGCAGACTGCCTAAATTTTGAACATAAAAATAAGATGGGTATTTTGCTTATCAGATTAGCAAAGATTAAAAACATTAATAACACCCAGTGTTGGCAAAAGTGTGGGGAATAAGCATTCTCACAACCTGCTATTGAAAATGTAAGGTGGTGTAGCTTTTCTTTTTCTTTTTTTAAAATTCTTTTTAATGCTTATTTATTTTTGCGAGAGAGAGACAGAGAGACAGAGAGACAGATACAGAGACAGAGTGCAAGCAGGAGAGGGGCAGAGAGAGAGGGAGACAACAGATTCCGAAGCAGGCTCCAGGCTCCGAGCTGTCAGCACAGACCCCGGTGCAGGGCTCAAACTCACACCATGAGATCGTGACCTGAGCCAAAGTGAGATGCTTAACCAACTGAGCCACCCCCGTGCCCCCCTCCATTTTTTTAAATGTTTATTTATTTTTGAGAGAGAGAGAGTGAGAGTGAGAGAAAGAGAGAGAGAGAGAGAGACAGAATCCAAAACAGGCTCCAGGCTCTGAGCTGTCAGCACAGAGCCCGATGTGGGGCTTGAACCCACCAACTGAGATCATGACCTGAGCTGAACCAGCTGAGCCACCCAGGTGCCCCAGTGGTGTAGCTTTTCTAGAGAGCAATTAACCACTAGGTATCCATGTTTAAAATATGCATAGATCAGAAGTGCTTGGCTGGCTCAGTCAGTAAATCCAGCAACTACTGATTTCGGGGGTGGTGAATTCAAGCCTCACGCTGGATGTAGAGCTCAGTTAAAAGAAAAGAAATGCATAACCTTGAGGGTTCTTAAACAATAATATAAGGAGCTCTTCTTCCCAGTGAACCAACCTTAGCTGGTGAAAATTTTCTTTAAAACGAAAAGTCTCTAGGGGCACCTGGGTGGCTCAGTCGGTTGAGTGTCTGACTTTGGCTTGGGTCATGATCTCACGGTTTGTGAGTTCGAGCCCCGCGTCAGGCTCTGGGCTGATGGCTCGGAGCCTGGAGCCTGCTTCAGACTCTGTGTGTGTGTCTCTCTCTCTCTCTGCCCTCACCTGCTTGCTCTCTGTCTCTCTCTCAAAAACAAATAAACATTAAAAAAACTTTTTTTTTTAATTAAAAAAAAAAAGAAAAGTCTCTGGAAATTTAAAGTCTCTAGAAATTGTCTGAGGGAATAGAGCAAATGGGGCAATACTAATTCAACTGCTCTAAAGGCAATGTTTGTGTGCCCCCAAAATTCATATGTTGAAACCTAACTGCCAATGTAACGGAGGTGGAGCCTTTGGGAGGTAAGCCACAAGAGTAGAGCCTTCATGATTGGGATTAGTGGGTGCCCTTATAAAGTAGAACCCAGATGGCTCCTTAGCCCCTTACATTATGTGAGAAGATGGACATCTATGAACCAGCCCCCACGACTGTGAGTAATAAATTTCTGTTGTTTACAAGCCCCTAGTCTATGGTATTTTGTTATAGCAGCCTGAACAGACTAAGACCCCAGAAAAATCTACTAATGACAAGAACTGGAAATGGTAAATAAGAAGGCTAATATAACAGCAACTGTATAAATAGACATTTCCTCTCCTTTCTTCTCTCAGGCTTAAAAGACCTAAAATTGTAGAAAGTAAAAATTTTAACAAAGTTGTATGTGTAATGTATGTAGATGTAATACGTATAACTGTGCTGAAATTAAAAGAGGGAAGAGAGAATATAGCTATCTAGGTATTTCTATATCTCACTGGACTTAGAATAGTATAATCTGAAGTAGATTCTGATAAATTCAGATATATATTATTTAAGTCCTAGGGCAACCACTAAGAAAGTAAAATAGATATATAGTTGATCCTTGAACAACACAGATTTTAATTGCACAGGTCCACTTATACACAGATTCTTTTCTGATATGGTGCTATAAATGTATTTTGTTTTCCTTATGATTTTCTTTGTAACATCTTTCCCTCTACCTCATTTTACTGTAAAAAAATACATTAGATGATACATATAACATGAAAAATATACATTAATCATCTGTTTATGTTATCAGTAAGGCTTCCCATCAACAGTAGGCTATTAGTTAAGTTTTGGGGGAGTCAAAAGTTATACATGAATTTTTGACTGCCCATGGGGTCAGTGCTACTAACCTCTATGTTGTTCAAGTGTCAACTGTACATCCAATCATGTCAATAACATTAAATGTGAATCTGGGGCAACTGGCTGGCTTAGGCGGTAAAGCATGCAACTCTTGACCTCAGGGTCCTGAGTTCAAGTCCCATGTTGGGCATGAAGCCCACTTAAAAAAAATGTGGATCTACTAAACAAGCCATCTAAAAGGCAGATCTTGTCAGCCTGAATAAAAAAACAAGCAAACAAACAGAAACAAAACAGATAAACATAGGGGAAGGGAAGCAAAAATAAGATAAAAACAAAGAGGGAGGCAAACTGAGGGTTGCTGGAGGGGTGATGGGCATTAAGGAGGGTGTTTGTTGGGTGAGCCCTGGGTGTTATATGTAAAGTGATGAATGACTAAACTCTATTCCTGAAACCAATACTACATTATATGTTAACTAACTTGAATTTAAAACAAACAAACATGATCCAACTCTATGCTCTGTGTCAGAGACACACAGATTCAAAGTCACAAATAGGTTGAAAGTGAAAGGATAGAAAAAGATAGGCAAACAGCAACCATAAGACAGCTGCAGTAGATATCTAATGTCAGACAAAATAAACCGTAAGACAAAAAATGTTGTTAGAGACAAAGACATTTTATAATGATAAAAGGGTCAATTGAGGAAGATAAGAATTATGAAGATACATGCACCAAAAAACAGAGCCCCCAAAATACATGAAGCAAAAACTGACACAATTAGGAGAAATAGATGATTCAGCAACAGGATGAAGTTAGAAATCAACAGCAAATAAATACGAAAAATTCACAAATATGTGGAAATAAACAACACATTGCTAAACAACCATTAAAGAAGAAATCACAAAGGAAATAAGAAAATACTTTGAGATGAACATGAAAACATGGGATGTAGCTAAAGTAATGCTTAGAGGGAAATTTATAACTAAACATCTGTATGAAAAGAGAAGACAGAGCACTTGGGTGGCTCAGTTAGTTAAGCATCTGACTTTGGCTCAGGTCATGATCTCACAGTTCCGCGTCCTGCATTGGGTGAACACGAGCCCCGCTTTGGGTGAGTTCAAGCCCCACTTCAGGCGAACACAAGCCCTGCTTCGGGTGAGCTCTACTTCTCTCTCTCTCTCCCCCTCCCTCTCTTTCTGCCCCTCACTCACTTGTGCCCTCCCTTTCTGTCAAAAAAAAAAAAAAAAAAATCTCATCACCTTAACACACTAGAAAAAAGAGCAAATGAAATGTAAAGCAAGCAGAATAAAGAAAAAAGTAAGGATGAGAGCAGAAATAAATGAAAAACTATAAAGAAAAAGAACATACCCAAAGTTTGTCCCTTGAAAAGATCAACAAAATTGATAAACCTTACCTAGACTGACCAAGAATAAAGACTGAAAATCCTAAACTCAGAAATGAAATAGGAAGCATTACTATTGATTGACATTACAGAAAATGTTTTAAAAGATTATAAGGAAATATTCTGAACGACTGTGTGCCAAAAAATTAGATATCTTAGATGAAACGAACAAATTCCTAGAAAGATACAAGCTACCAAAATTGCTCAAGAAGAAATTAAAAAAAAATTTTTTTTTAAGTAAGCTCTATACCCAACATGGGGCTCGAGCTTACAACCCTAAAATCAAGAGTCACAGGCTCTACTGACTGAGCCAGCCAGGCACCCCAGAAATAAAAGACCTGAATAGGCTTATAACAAATAAAAATTACATCAGCAATTTTTTAAAAATTTCCCACAAAGAAAAGCCCTAGGCCAGATGGCTTTGCTGGTGAATTTTACCAAACATTTAATATGTTTTCTTCCAAACATTTAATATTTAATATGACACATGATTTCAATAGAATAAAGGACAAAAATGCACAATAATCTCAACAAATACAGTCCTCCTTCACCATAAAAACTCTCAGCAAACTAAGAATAAAAGGGAACTTCTTCAACCTAATAAAGGACATATACAAAGACCCACAGTTAACATACTTAATGGTAAAAGAATGAATGCTTTCCATCTACAATCAGGATTAAGACAAAGATGTCTGTTCTCACCACTTCTATACGACATTGTACTAGAGATTCTAATTAGGGCAATTAGGCAAGGAAAAGAAATAAAAGACATCCAGATTAGCAAAGAAGAAGTAGGGGTGCCTGGATGGCTTCAGTCGGTAGAGCCTGTGACTCTTGATCTCGGAGTTGTGAGTTCAAGCCCCATGTTGGGTGTAGAGATTACTTAAAAATAAAACCTTAAGGGGCGCCTGGGTGGCTCAGTCGGTTGGGCGGCCGACTTCGGCTCAGGTCATGATCTCATGGTCTGTGAGTTCGAGCCCCGCATCGGGCTCTGTGCTGACAGCTCAGAGCCTGGAGCCTGTTTCGGATTCTGTGTCTCCTTCTCTTTGACCCTCCCCCGTTCATGCTCTGTCTCTCTCTGTCTCAAAAATAAATAAAGCGTTAAAAAATAAAAATGAAAAAAAAAAATAAAACCTTAAGAAAAAAAATGAAAAAGAAAGAAGTAAAAGTATCTATTTGCTGATGACATGAGCTTATACATAGCACATCTACTAAAAACTATGAGAATGAATAAAAAAAAAAACCTATGAGAATTAATAATTTCACTAAGTTTACAAGAGATAGGATCAATACACAAAAATTAAATTGTATTTCTATACATTAGCAATGAACAATTCAAAAATAAAATTAAAATTCCATTCACAATAGCATCAAAAGAAGAAAATACTTAGGAATAAATTAAACTAAGTAAGTGTAAAACTATATTCTAAAAACTACAAAACATTGCTGAAAAAAACCTGACTAAATGGAAATACTCCCCATGTTCTTGCATTGGAAAAGTTCGTTGTCAAATGGCAATATTTCCCATATTGATTAACAGATTCAACACAGTCCCTATGCAAATTCCAAATTCCAGCTAGCTCTTTGCAGAAATTGACAAACAGATCTTAAAATTCATATAGAAATTCAAGGGAATCAGCATGACCAAAAATCTTAAAGAACTACAAATTTGGAGGGCTCACACATGCCTTTTAAAAACTTGCCATAATACTACAATAATCAGGACAGTACAGTATTAGCACAAGAAATGGCATTTAGATCAATGAAATAGAACTCAGAGTCCAAAAATAAACCTTGGCATTTATGGACAATTAATTTTCAACAACAGTGTCCACATAATTAAATAGGGGAAAAGAACAGTGTTTTCAACAAATGGTGCTAGATTTGGATAGCTACACAAAAAGGAGGCTGGAACTCCTGTCCTCACACTATGAATAAAATTTAACTCAAAATGCACCATAAGAGACACATGGCTGGGCCAGTCCATAAAGCATGCAACTCTTGATCTTGGAACAGTGAGTTTGAGCCCCACGTTGGGGTAGAGTTTACTTAAATAAATAAAAATAAGAATTAAAAAAAAAATAAAGGGATCAGAGCCATAAATGTAAGTGTAAAACTAGATAACTTACAGAAAATATATGTGTAAATTATATTTGTAACCTTGGATTAGCCAATTTGATGCCTAAAGTACAAGCAACCAAAGGAAAAATAGACAAACTGGATTGTAACAAAACTAACAATTTTTGTGTTCAAGGAGAACACCCAGAAAGTGAAAAGACAACCCATAGAACGGAAGAAAATAATTGCAAATCACATCTCTAATATGGGCCTTGTATTCAAAATATAAAGAATTCCTACAACTCAACAATAAAAAATACAAGCCAATTGAAAAACGGGCGATGGATTTAAAGAGACATTTCTCCAAAGATAGACAAGTGGCCAGTAAGCACATGAAAAGATTCTCAACATCATTAGTCATTAGGGAAATGCAAACCAAAATCACCATGAGATAGATACAGTACTCTCCTCTTATCCCAAAGAATACATTCCAAGACCCCCCAGTGAGTACCAAATCCTATATATACGATGTTTTTTCCTATTCACACATATCTGTGATAAAATTTAGTTTATAAATTAGGCACAGTAAGAGATTAACAAGAACTAGTAACAAAAGAGAACAATTACAATAATAAGCTGTAATAAAAGTTATGTGAATGTGGTCTTTCTCTCAAAATATCTAATTATACTATACTCACCCTTTCTTGTGGCAACGTGGGATGATAAAATGTCTACGTGATGAGATGAAGTGTGGTGAATGATGTAGGCATTAGGATATCGTGTTACGCAACTGTTGACCTGAGGATAGGTCAGAAGGAGGATCATCTGCTTCTGAAACACAGCTGACTACAAGTAACTGAAACCACGGGCAACAAAATCGTGGACAAGGGGGGACTACCGTACCAACCTCTAGGAAGGTTATAATAAAAAGTGTTGATGAGGATGCAGAGAAATTGGAACACTTATATACTCCTGGTAGGAATGTAAAATGCAAAATGCTGCAGCCACTATGGAAAACAGTTTGGCAGTTCTTCAATAAGTTAAACATAGAATAACCATATAACCAGCAATTTCACTCTTAAGTATATACTCTAGAGAATCGAAAGCATATGTTCAAACAAAATTTTTTTAATGTTTTATTTATTTTTAAATGCTTATTTATTTATTTTTGGAAGAATGAGATAGAGAGCGAGCAGGGAAGGGGAAGAGAGAGAGAGGGAGACAGAATCCCAAGCAGGTTCTGTGCTGTCAGCACAGAGCCCTGTATGGGGCTTGAACTCCCCATCCGTGAGATCATGACCTGATTTGAAACCAAGAGCTGGACGCTTAATCCACTGAGCCACCCAGGCACCCTTGTTTTATATAGTTTTGAACAGGGGAAGGGCAGAGAAAGAGGGAGACAGAGAATCCCAATCTGCATTAAAAGTGCAGAGCCCAACATGGGGCTCAAACATGGGGCTCAGACTCATGAACCATGAGATCATGACCTGAGTCAAAATCAAGAGTTGGATGCTTAACTGACTGAGCCACCCAGGTGCCTCTCAAACAACAACAACAATTTTAATGTTTATTAATTTTTGAGAGAGAGAAAGCATGAGCAGGGGAGGGGGAGAGAAAGAGACAGAGGATCTGAAGCAGGCTCTGTACTAACAGTAGAGAGCCTGTTTGAGATTCTCTCTCCCCGTCCCTCTCTCTGCTTCTCCCCTGCTTGTGCTCTGTCTCAAACTAAATAAACAAACTTAAAAAAAAAAATTATAAACAAATGTTCAGAACAGAATTATTCCTAATAACCACATAGTGAAAATAAACAAAATGTGATTTTTCTATAGAATGGAATTTTATTTAATCATTAAAAAAGAATGGAGTACTGATACCTGATACTATATGGATGGGTCTTGAAAACATTAGGCTAAATGAAATAAGCCAATCACAAAAGAAAAAATTATATATATAAAAGTATATAAAATGTCCAGACTAAGCAAATCTGTAAGATGAAAGTAGGTTAGGGGTGCCTGGGTGGCTCAGTCGGTTAAGCATCCAACTTTGGCTCAGGTCATGATCTCACAGTTCGTGAGTTCAAGCCCCGTGTCAGGCTCTGTGTTGGGCTCTGTGCTGACAGCTCAGAGCCTGGAGCCTGCTTCAGATTCTGTGTCTCCCTCTCTCCCTGCATCCCCCACACTCTATCTCTGTCTCTCAAAACTAAATAAACGTTAAAAAAAAATTTTTTTAAAAAAGAAGAAAAAACAGGTTAGTAGCTGTGTGGGATTAGAAAGCTGGGGAGAAACAGGGAGTACTTGCTAAGATGTATGAGTCCATTTTTATGGGGTGGTGAGCATGGAGCCTGCTTAAGATTCTTTCTCCCTCTGTCTTTGCCCCACCCCTACTTGCTCTCTCTCTCTCTCTCTCTCAAATAAATATTAAAAAATACTATTTAAAAAAATTGCTAAAGGATCTTGAGTGGTATGAAGCGATAATATGAAGAATGGATAAAAGAGAAGCAAAAGTAGATATGAGGAGGCTGGTGCAAGGCAGACAGTAATACACTTGGGTGGTGTGAACTGGAGATGAAATAAGTTTGGAACCGAGAGACTGAACACACAAATGGACAATGGCCATATGTTAAAATAGAACTCTGAACCACAAACTCTACAGCAACCAAAGCAGGAAGTCAAACCATAACCTCTGTAGCAACTGGGCTCAAATGGCTTGAACTCACAAACCATGAGATCATGACCTGAGCCAAAATCAAGAGTCGGACACTTAACCAACTGAGCCATCCAGGCGCCTCAATGCACCACTATAAAAAAAAAAAAAAAAAAGTAAAAAAAAATACATCCAAGGATGAAATGTATTGCAATAGTTAACAGTTAACAGTAAGTGATTTTGTTCTTCTCGTCACCCAAATAGCAACAAATACTCACTTGCTGTTATCCAAGAATAATATTTTTCAAATGTTACTGGTATGTAATAATAAAGTTCACCAGGTATCAGTAGATCACTAATTGAATACATCTCTGAGAACAAATTAAGGCAAAAGATGTGTTACAAAGATATTTTAGATGTCTGAACATGATAGAGTACTTTAAGTACATATCTGCAGAAATAATTATTATACACTTTGTAACAATAAATCGGTTCCCAAAGTGGAAAAAAAAACTCTGAAATTAGGCTTTAGTCTATCATATACACATTTTGGTAGGGGAATATTTATTATAATACATCATCTATAACATAACTACAGTTTCTAGATTTATATGTTCAATATGTATTATATTTTTTTAATATATTATCATTAAGGCATGATTTTTACAGAAAAGTTTTATTTTATCACTAAGCAACATTAGGGATTTTCTCGGAGCATGGTTTCTGGACAATGGACTATAATTAACTGAGAAAACAGTAATTTTCTATATTTCATTTAGGTTTAAAAAAATTTTTTTTTAAGATTTTCATTTAGTTTCAAGTAAGAGATCCTACATATGTCATCATCCATGCAGAAATCCCCTACATTTAGGGCCATTCACACATTATAAAGGTTTATACTCTAAGGTTTAGGGGCCAGATCTTGCCTTTCAAGGAGCTGACATTCCAATACTGATAAAAATCTGGCAAAATACAGAGGAATATGATAGCTTTAAAAATAATACTTATAAAAATGCTGTAATTGTTGAGAGAGTGGAAGGTAATTTTAAGCTAAGTGGATGAGGGTGTGGGCCTCATTTTAAAGAAAATGGAATTTGTGGGGCGTCTGGGTGGCTCAGTTGGTTGAGCGTTCAACCCCGGCTCAGGTCGTGATCTGGCGGTCTGTGAGTTCCAGCCCCACATCAGGCTCTGTGCCGACAGCTCAGAGCCTGGAGACTGTTTCGGATTCTGTGTCTCCCTATCTCTCTGACCCTCCCCTGTTCATGCTCTGTCTCTCTCTGTCTCAAAAAAATAAACAAACGTTAAAAAAAAATTAAAAGAAAAAAAAAAGAAAATGGAATTTGGAAGAGATTCCTTTGGGAGGGGGAAGGTTTTGAACTTAATGAGATGAGGGAAACAATTCCTAGGAGTAGAAACACTTCCAGCACAGAGACAGAAAATCAGAATTCAGTCTGGCAGTTACTGTTCAGTTATTTCCTGAAAATGTGTGTTGGGGTCTCATTATAGGTAAGTCTTAAATGCTAAGATAATAACTAAAAGTTTCATTTCATTTCTCTTAGCAACATTTATGGAGTGCCTGCTGTATTCGGGACACTTTTTTCATCAGCTAATGTTACAAAGATCAATACAACCCACTGTTGAGAGGTTAACCGAGCCACTCCCTGGTACTGCTTCTTGGCATCCATTTTGTGTGGCCAAGTGGCCTGAGGGGGCCTTGCAGGGACACTTAAGCCCCTCCTGCAGGCTCATATGGATAGCAGCCACAGAGTCACAAGCAAATACAAGCTTCTGATATCACTTCCCCAACAGCCCTTGTGATCAAATCTCCCTTGCCTCCCAGGGCCTGTATTATCTTAAGTACCCCTTAGATAAGAACCTCGTGGGGCCACCCTCCACCTCCATCCCCCATCCAACCCCCCCTGCTTTTTTGGTTTGAATTGATCAATGAGACCCCAGCCCAGGAACCCAAAAGCACTCCACCCACAGTCCATAATAAGGCATGTGCTCTAGGTCTGCATTCTCCCTTGACCCCCCCGCCCCGCCCGCCCCATGTGGCCCCTCTGGCAGTCTGTGTACTTCCTCCAGGACCCAGGAGTGATAAACATCTCTATTTCAATTTATCTTAGGTCAGCTTTTGAACTAAGGCTTACCTGGCTCATTGTTCTGTACTAGGTGCTCCACTTTAACAAATGTTAATTTAACAACGTCAGAACACCCACATTCTGCCTTCAGGGAATTTACACCATGTGGAGGAAGGAAGGGAGGGGTCTGCCAGTTAACAAGGTGCAGTGAGTCAAGTACTTTGACGGAATTACTCAAATAGGTTGAGAGCAAAATGTAGACATCTAATACAATTTGTATTACACTCAGGAAAGGTTTCTTGAAGGATGAATAGTGAAGAAAAGGGGTGCCTGGCTGGCTTAGTAGAGCATGCAAATCTTGATCTCAGGGCTGTGAGTTTGAGCCCCACATTGAGGGTAGAGATTATTTAAATAAATAAATCTTAAAAAAAATTAGCGAGTAAAAGAGTAAAGAAAGGCCATTGCAGGCAGACGTATACCTTGAGAGTTCACCAAGAGGTGAAGAACAGACTAATTTTAAAGTAACGTTAATAATAATAATTCTAGGGGCACCTGGGTGGCTCAGTCAATTATGCATCTGAACAGTTCAGGTCATGATCTCTCGGTTTGGTTTGTGAGCTGGAGATTTGCATCAGGCTCTCTGTTAGCACAGAGCCTGCTTCGGATCTTCTGTCTCCCTGTGTCTCTGCCCCTCCCTCCCTTGCGCTCTCTCTCTTTCTCAAAAATAAATAAACATTAAAATAATAATAGTAACTCTAGCTACTGTCGATTTAGCAGTTACCATGTGCGAGGTATGGTAGGGCAAAGTTAATACCATTACTAGCTCCATCTTAAATGTCTGGAAGTGGAGGGAGGCTTAGAGGGGACAAGTGACTTACCAATGACCACTGAACGAGCTTGTGGCCAGAGCTTGAATCCATGCAAGCCAGTCTTGATTCTTTCTTATCCCCTTTAGAAGAGGGAAGGAGAGAGGAGATGACAGATGATGCTGGAGAGGTATATTTTGTAAAGTGTTGTTTGTTAAACTATGGGAGTTCTCACCATCCTGAAGGCTACAGGGATAGTTAAGAATTTTAATCAAGATGTGACATGATGGGATTTACACTTTAGAAAGATCAGGTGATAAAAGAAAAAATGGATGTTCCAGAATCAGAACTGGAGCAGTGATTAGTTAAGGAGTTGAAGTCATGCTGGATAGACGTAACAGGTACTAAGATAATGGTAACAGAGATGAAAAGGAGGGAGCAGATTTTTAAAAATATTTCAAGGTAGAAATGACTGACCTGGGAAACCAAATAGAACTGAATATAGGGCACCAGCTCAAAAATCTACAGTGAGACTGTAAATTGTGTATTTCATAGCACAGTGCTTGATACATAACAAACATCTAATATATGATAGCTCTACAATTCTCCAAATTCTCAGAACACAGGAGAAATATCTGAGTGGGAAGAATTGAAGAGTTTACTTTTAAGTATGCATTCATTCATCAGATATTTCTGTGGAGCTTATTAGAATCACTGGGCATATAGCTGTGATCAAAACAAAGTCCCTGTTTTTTATGGAAATTACGTTCTAATGAAGAGAGTCAGATACTAACTAAACAATAACAAGGTAAATATATGTTATGTCAGATGGCACTAGGTGTTACGGAGTGAAACAAACCAGGAAAAGGGAAATAGAAGTATCTTGGGTAGAATGAGGTACTGCTTTTTTATAATCAGAGTTTACTTTGGTATTGCTCTTTAAAATAAAGGATCAGGGAAGTTCTTCTTGATGACAACCATGATATTGGAACAGAGAACTGAGTTACAGTGATAAGCTGTGCAGAACCCATGCTAGAGATTTGCAAATGCACTGCAGACATGAACTTGAAGTGACTTAGAACAGCTAAGGTGATTCCAAGTAGGCAACTGGACACCCTATACACGTCCTGAAAGGAATAGTGATTTGTTTCAGAGATTAATAATCAAAAAGGAGCATTGAAACCAGGGAAAATCCATTCACTATTTGACCTATAGCAAGATAGCTGAGACCAGACCAAAATGTGTTCACTGGATTGAAAAGAAAGTCACTGGGGATCTTTCCCTGAATGTAGTGGGAGCACTGTATTGAAGTAGATGGGAGGAAAGGAAATAGCCACCTTTTTAAGAAATTTGGCTATGTAGAGAAGAACATGGGCTAGTCACTAAAGACCACCATGGAGTCAGTGGTGCACCTGTTTTCCTCATTTTAAAAGGTGAAATAGATCAGCTTTGATATATTGAACAATCTGTAGAAAGCGAGTAACGGTTAGATCAGTTTCTTGAGATGTAGAGAGATTAAGCATACCCAGGAGAGGAACCTCTTAATAAAAGACTCCAAAGGGAAGATAGAAGTATAGCAGATGTAAATGTTTGTAGCTTGAGGGCAGAGTCTGATTTTCTCTGGGAAGAGGAATCTCTTGTTGTTAGTTGGAAAAGGTTAAGAAGTTCAAGGAAACTAGAGGTTTAAATAGAGCTGAACGGGAGTCAGAGGTACCTAAGAGTAATCTGAAGAGTTTTTCCCAGGGGCGCCTGGCTGGCTCAGTTGGAAGAGTGACTCTTGATCTTGGGGTCGTGAGTTTAAGCCCCAAGTTGGGTGTACGCATTACTAAGAAAATTAAGTTGAAAACTTAAAAAAAGGAAGCTTTTCCCAGCAAGTCTTGCTAACATTGTAGATAAAGTGCTCCACAAAAGTAGAGATTCTGTGCTGAAGAGAGTTGGCTTTCAGTTCAGCCCAAGAGGCAGCACGGAGTGAGGAGGGCCAAGACAATAAACAGGACAATTGCAGAAAGAGTTGGCAGGCACGGCTAGAGATTTGGTCAAAGGAGTCAGAAGCCCGTAACTTTGAGGGGGTAAGAATAAGGCAGGAAATGGAGAACTAGAAGTACTTAACATTTTGAATGGTCACCAAGAGTGATACGAGAGTATTAGCTTGTCTCAACTTAAAATAATGTATTAGAATGTACCTTTACCAGGGTGCCTGGGTGGCTCAGTCGGTTAAGTGTCTGACTGTTGATCTCGGCTCAGGTCATGATCTCACAGTTCATGAGATCAAGACCCCCGTCAGGCTCTGTGCTGTCAGCGCAGATTCTCTTTCTCCCTATCTGTTTGGGATTCTCTCTCTCCCTCTCTCTCTTTGTCCCTCCCCTGCTTGCGTTTTCTCTCTCTCTCAAAATAAATAAATATTTTTAAAATGTACCTTTACCAAAACCTTTTCATAGCCATTGCTTCTGAGAAATGACTGGGAGACTCACCTCTGACTTTACATTCTTTCATACTGTTAGGAAAAGATTTTACACCATGAACACATGTCACAATTATTACTAAAAAGCTAGATAGGAGCACCTCGCTGGCTCAGTGGAGCATCTAACTCTTGATCTTGGGGTTGTGAGTTTGAGCCCCATGTTGGGCTAGAGATTATTATTATTTTTTTAAAAGTTTATTTATTTATTTTGAGAGAGAGAGACAGAAAGAGAGACAGACTGAGTGGGGGAGGAACAGAGAGAGAGAGAAAGAGAGAAACCCAAACAGGTTCCATGCTGCCAGAACATAGGCGGATGTGGGGCTCGAACTCAGGAACCATGAGATCACAACCTGAGCTGAAACCAAGTCGCTTAACTGACTGAGCCAACCAGGCTCCCAGGGATTACTTTAAAAAAAAAAAAAAAAGCTAGAGTATGTATGTATGTAGATTTTATGCTTGGAAGAGGAAAATCGTTAGAATCTAAAGGTCCTACCTACCTCATTTTCCACTCTAAAGCTCTCACATTAACCTGCAAAGTTGATTTCCTGACACCCTTTCTCTTGTTTTCCTCAACTCTGATTCACTTAGGACTGAATGTGATGCCAACATACTTCAGCAAGAAAAAATAATTCTCAAGAGAATGAATTTTACACAGCACAGATTTTTCTATTTAATTAACTCAATTGGGGGCGCCTAGGTGGCTCAGTCGGTTAAGCGTCTGACTTTGGCTCAGGTCATGATCTCAGTTTGTGGGTTCGACCCCCGCATCGGGCCCTGTGCTGACAGCTCAGAGCCTGGAACCTGCTTCGGATTCTGTGTGTGTGTGTCTCTCTCTGTCCCTCCCCTGCTCATGGTCTGTTTGTCTCTCTCTCTCAAAAATTAAATAATAGGGGCGCCTGGGTGGCTCAGTGGGTTGAGCAGCCGACTTCGGCTCAGGTCATGATCTCGCGGTCTGTGAGTTCAAGCCCCGCGTCGGGCTCTGTGCTGACAGCTCGGAGCCTGGAGCCTGTTTCAGATTCTGTATCTCCTTCTCTCTCTGACCCTCCCCCGTTCATGCTCTGTCTCTCTCTGTCCCAAAAATAAATAAACTTAAAAAAAAAAATTAAATAATAAAACATTAAAAAAATTTAATTACTCAATTGTGCTAGTTATGAAATGTCACTGAGGATCACTGAGAGGACTCCAGGAGCTGGTGAAATTGACAAAGTAAAGATAATAATAGTGCATTCCGATTATAGGAGCTAAAAGTCTAAACTACTTTAAAAGGTTAATCTGGAAAATTTCCAAAGTTAACTGCTTACTTTACCTATCCTTTTACAGTCGTATATGTCCCTAACTGAATCAAATCAAATGTGTGATTTTTATCTAAAACATACAGAAAACAGGGACGCCTGGCTGGCTCAGTCAGTAGAGCAGGCAACTCTTGATCTCGGGGTCGTGAATTCAAGCCCCACGTTGGGCATAGAGCTTACACAAAATATAAAAAATAGTAAGTAAATAAAGAAATAATAAACAACACATGCAGAAAACAGAGGGGGATAAATAAAAGGGAGGTTCTGCCTTAAAGTTCTGCTACTTAAGTCTATAGTGATTTACTTGGTTCTCAAGTTGTGTTGCAGGACATAGTAAAAAATATGCAAACTTTAGGACAATGAGAACAATGCTTTCATATTTGAAGGTAGCATTTGTTATAATAGCACTCATTTTTTAAAGTTTTTTTTTTTTTTTTTTTTTTTTTACATTTTTGTTTATTTTTAAGAGACAGAGAGAGACAGGGCACAAGTTGGGGAGGGGCAGAGAGAGAATGAGACACAGAATCCGAAGCAGGCTCCATGCTCCGATCTGTCAGCACAGAGCCCAACGCAGGGCTCGAACCCACAAACCGTGAGATCATGACCTGAGCCGAATTCGGACGCTCAACCAACTGAGCCGCCCAGGCACCCCATTATTATAGTACTCATTAAGCAAGATCTTGAAAAATTATCTTAATATTTATCCTGCATTGGCTCTTACGCTATCTCTGGATTAAAAAATGGGAGTTTTATACATTCTTCAAAGAACATGTAACTGGAATGTAGGACTAGTCTAAACACGGACAAAATGGATGCCGTAACCTAAGCAGTTCTTTACAGCTATCAGCCAAATTTTGTAAAGGATTGCTGTTAGTAAATGGTTTACGTGGCTTGTATTTAAATTTCCCTTTGGTTTATAAATTTGGTTTATAGATCAAAATTTTCCTTAACTTTGAGAATTCAAATTTCATTACTCTATCTTGTTTACTTGCAACCCTGGCTTTTATGGCAGGTGGTTTGTGGAGAAAGCTGATACAACCTGTGGCTAACTGAGGGCTTTTATTTGCGTTATGCAAGGTATCTTTCCCTATATATGCAGGAATTCTCTTGCTACTGTGAACCTCCTCCTCTCCTCTTTGTTATTTGTGGGGGAGTACTGGGAAAGTCTTGAACTTCTCCACTCCTAAGCACAGATTTTACCACTATTTGTATATGAGACTGAAATGCATTAGTGACACACGCCAAAGGATTTGTTAGCATAGAAAATCCTTTTAAAGCATGTTTTAGTCCCTATTAATTGGCTTCTCGGGAATTTCTTACTGTATCTTTCTGGATTTCTCCACCAAAGCTATTTTTCATATTTTGATAGCAAAGGTTCATTTGTTACAGATACAGGTGTAGAGAATTTGGCTTTTTGTCTTAGTCTGCTTGACAAGTGATTACTGAATTGCTCTTCCTTCATTTACTGTGTTACTACAGGACGTTCACCAGGTCTGAAAAGCATGTATTAAACAATAGGCATGGCAACCATTCTTTCCTCTGAATGAATGAATAGTGCCATAAACACTACAGTCTACAGACCAACTGAATAAGCTAATTTAACAATTGCCTGTGTATGTTAACCAGCTGAGGGATATTTCTACGGCATTTTTTTCAAAGATGAGATGTTTTACAAGAATTAAAGAGCTTAAAATAATTACAACGCCAAGTCATTTATTTTCTAGTATGAAGAAATACAAACTTGGGCAGTGTTTGAAGTTAATTGATTCAAGCAGTGTTAATGGTGGTGGTGGTGGTAGAATATCACTGGCCTTTCAGTGAATGTGGAAAAAAAAAAGAGGGGAGAGGAGCAAAATTCTATTCAGAATTTATCCTTAAAGATGCAACAACTATCAAGACCAATTCTATGAGTAAGACTGGAAAACTGCCATGCTATTAATATTAAATTGATTTTATGCATTAAAAGATATATTGTCAAGAAAAATAAACTATTTTAATACATTATTAGAGTATCAAGGATAGGATGTCATTTGCATGGTGTCGTTGGACAAATATGTCCAAATGCTTTCAAGGATTCAGTGGTCTTGGTGGGAAATGTGCTTGTTCTGGAGAACATTCAGTGTTTTTCAAAACACATGTTTAAAGATACTCTCAAAATTATGTTTTCCTGGTATGTGATTTTTTAATTATGAAAGTGTTAAACACAAACAGTAGTATTAATACCCATACAACTATCTCTCAGAATCAAAAATTATCAAGATTTTCCTACAATATTATTCACTGTTTCATTTGTTAGTATGCATCCCTCGAACTGATATCACCTTAAAAGTATTATCACATATTACAAAATATAAATAAACTTTCTTTGATATATCTCATCTGGAACATTGCCTAAATTCAGTAAAACACTTTCCTATCAGAAATACCTCAGGGGAAGGGCACCCGTGAATGGAGTGGCATACATCTCCTCTGAAGGCAGTTGTGTCTATGCAATTTTCTTCTCAACGCCAAATTAGCTGAGGGGGGGGAAGAAAAAAGGAAATATTAGGAGCATTTTTCAGAAAATGAACTGTTATTTAATCTGGAGAACGTAAGGGAATATTTTGGATCCAAACTAAATTGTGAGTATTTGCTACTTGTTCCGATGTGATTGTGACGTACAAATTAACGTGATGCAAAAACCAAAAGCATTTTCCTAACAGTTCATGTTAATAGCAGGATGTAGCAGTCATAACCTCCTCCTTCTACAGGACTTCTTCCTAAATGCTTCTGGATCTTTCATCTTATGTAGTGAGTTAATCACAGGTATTTTACAAGAACATTGTCCAAGGTATTCTGTGGTTAACAGTTTGATTAGCAATTGCTATAAATTGGAAGAAGGGGTCAACTGCTTTCTGAATTGCTGATTTGGAAATTTTCTCTTATTTATGTAAAAGGGCAAACCAGGGGACGTCATCCGAAATAACCTCAGTGATCAAACTTCTGTTTAACTAAAAGGCAGAGACTGAATTTTTAACCAGTTATGCACCATTGTCTGCTCTAAATGGAGAACTACATTACCACCCAAACAATCTAACATATTTGGAATGGATATTACCACCTTTCTATTTAAATTTGGGTTTGCTCTTTCCTGAATAAGAAAACTTTTTTTTTTTTTTTTTTACACATGTCAGTGCTTTGAAATCTTAGATATTTGGTTTTGAAGTAAAAGCACATTAGAATAACTCTACTTACTAAATTCCTGTTGGTTAAAACCACAACAGATACTATCTTTGAAAAATGTGTCAAGTAAATTAATATTACCTTGACCATAAATATTTTTCACTTTTTTGGCTCTATAAGCACAATAATACTAAAACTTTTATTTTTTAAGCGAGACATCGAATTATATAACCAAAAATAAAAGCTATAATAACCTGTTATAAGATTTTATCTGTATTTTGTCACATGGTGTTCATGTTGTTAAATCAAGTTGTTAACAATGCCCCACTCTAGTCAGCAATATGTTCTTCCAATAAACTCCTTTGGAGTTTGTATTTTACCCAAAAATCTGTAAGTTTGTTAACCTCTGTCATCAATAGAACAAACGGTTCTATTTCTTTTTACTTGTAAGGACAACATATCTAAAATAACTTAGGAATCAATTTTCCCTGAATTTAGAAAAACAGTGGCAAAATATTTATCATCATTTTAAAATCCATCAACTTTTAAAAATATACACATAATAGTATTATCTAAAAGGATAGATGACATACTTCCGAAAGCCAACCAACCCATTTACCCCCAATACCTCTAAGCACACCTAAGGGATTTTCAACAGGACGTAATCATGCTCAGACCCACGAACCCAAAGAGGCATAAACAAGTTACTCGGTACAAATGTACCAAAGTCCTACCTGGTCTCTGTCCGTTGATAAGAAGAAGACTCATCACAAAAATAAAAAATACACAAAAGAATTGTTGCAACCTCATTTTTCTGCCGCACGGAAGCGGAGCAATAGCTCTCAGTGTAAACCAAACAATCTTTGAATAGTCTGGGCAATATCTGTGTGGCTTTCCTCACATTCTAATGACGAGCCTCAGAGAACTGCCAGCTGCATTTTCCAGAAAGGTTAATGATCACATCAGACAAGGTTACTGGTGCTGTGGTCGAGCCTCCCTCGGTCTCAAACCCCTCCTCCACTCCTCTCCTTCCCCCTCCCCCGTCACTCCCCTTTATTTCCATAAGCAAATATTGGTGAAATAAACCATTCAAGCGTGCTGTAATTTAGTGGAAGTCCGCCGTGGAAGTTCCTAGGAGAGACTGACTTCGATCTGGATGTGGAGAAATATGTAAAACAAGGCAAGGCTTTGCCGCCACCCCTCACCATTTGCATCTGTTTAAACTTTGCATTGCCCATATTGGTCCCACATGCAGAAACCAATCAAAATGACAGGAAGTCTCTCTTTTGTCCTTTTCAGAAGGAATTCTGAAGCTCGGACTTAAGACTCCCAAATACTTTGTGGCAGAACATGTGCTGAAATGCTTTCTCTTTACCAAACCCACCGCCGAGTGGTGCCTATTTACTCCAAATCTCTAAATTGCTTAATCCATATAGGTTTCTATCACCAAACATTCCTGGGGTTTTAGAATGTTTCAAAATAAAAATGTTTGCATTTTTATTTTGCAAAGTGATATTTAAAAAGTAATGGGGATCACTTTCATCTGCGATACCATCCAGGATTTTTTTTTAAAAAGCCACAAACTCATGAAATCTGTGCTCTGTTAAAAAAAAAAAATTATATGTGGTGGAATACCAGGCTAACATAGCACAGACACAGAAATGAAACACGGAGAAAAAAGTTCTCACTTCATCTCCCACTGAATTCAGAAGACAGAAACAGTTTAGTGTTGTCTCTTGCACATGTGCACTGAGACCTTTTTAAGCACTTCCTTGTCATATGTAGCTCTTATAAATGGAAATCACTATACTGTCTGTGAAGTGAACCAAAAGGAAAGTATAGATACACTCTGGAATACAAGTAGAGCCAAAATACCAAATCTAGAGCATATACAACTTGTTACAAACGAACTACGGGGCATTCTGCTGCATTTTACTTCTCGGGGTTTAGGCAGTTGGTACACAACCTTGGGCTCTCAGAGATTTGATATTAATGCATAATTTGTCTTAGTTTTACAAGTCAGTCTGGAAAATTCCCTGCCTGCCTAATTATGCATGCACTTTATAACAGGCAATAGTATACAGTAGTTCTTCAGACCAAAGATTATTTGCCCATTTGGTGATTGGAAACATAGTACTACATTACTGGGCTGTATTTGTACGTTGCTCCACAAAATCAGTGAAATTAAGGAGTCCAATGGATTCATGATATAAAAATGTATCAAGTGATGCCTGGGTGGCTCAGTTAGTTGAGCCTGACTTCGTCCTCAGGTCATGATCTCAGAGTTCCTGATTGGAGCCCCACATTGGGCCACTTGGATCCTCTGTCTCTCTCTCTCTGCCCCTCCCACACTTGCATGCTCTCTCTCTCTCTCTCAAAAATAAATAAACATTAAAGAAAGAAAAATAAATCTTTAGGGGTGCCTGGGTGGCTCAGTCAGTTAAGCGTCTGACTCTTGATCTCGGCTCAGGTCATGATCTTACAGTTCATGAGTTCCAGCCCTACATCAGGCTCTGCTCTGACAATGAGGTGCCTGCTTGGGATTCTGTCTCTCCCTCTCTCTGCCCCTTCCTTGCTTGCACTCTCTCTTTCTCAAAATAAATAAACTTAAAAGAAAAAAAGTGCATCGGGGTCCCTAACTGGCTCAATCAGAAGAGTATGTGATTCTTGATCTTAGGGTTGTAAGTTCAAGCCCCTTGCTGGGTGTAGAGATTACCTGAAAATAAATAAACTCAAGGGTGCCTAGGTGGTTCAGTGGGTTGAGTGTCTGACTTCAGCTCAGATCATTCACAGTTTGTGGATTGAAGACCCATGTTGTCTAACTTTGCAGTGCAGAGCCTGCTTGGGATTCTGTTTCCCTCTCTCTCTCTGCCCCTCCCCCACTCGTTCTCGCCCTCCCTCTCTCTCTCTCTAAAATAAAGAAATATTTTTTAAAAATTAAAAGAAAATAAATTTTTAAAAAAGTAAAAAATAAAAGTGCATCATGAGTAGCAAAGGGCTTGTTCAAATCATTAGTTCTTCAAGCTTCTCAGTATAGTATATTGGAAGACACAAACTAACAAAATTGAGTGTTAAATCAAGCAAACCAACAGGAAACCAATATAGATTTTGACAATATAACTTCATGCCATGTTTTAAGTATATTCAAAGGTATAATAGTGACTTTTCTTTAGGATAAAATAGTGACTACCACAGACTGAATATATTGACTAAAATTTTTTATATGTCATTATCAGATGATAAACAACCAACTCCTAGAATATCGCCAATATAAGCCAAGATATATACCTGTGGAGGATATAGTTATGTGACATCTTCATCAATCAGGATACAACAAAGTTTGTATTTATCATGTAACTACTTTCAACATCAATTTTCTCATTTCATTTATTTTTTAAATTGTTTTAAAGTTTCTTTATCTTGAGAGAGAGCTGGGGTAGAGAGAGGGGGAGAGAGAAAGAACCCCAAGCAGGGCTGATCCCACAAACCACGAGATCATGACCTGAGCCAAAATCAAGAGTCAGCTGTCTAACCTACTGAGCTACCCAGGGGCCCTCAACTTTCTCATTTAAAAAAAATTGATATAAAAGATCAGCTTTTCTACCTGTAAGAGTTATAAAAGTTTAACAAGAGAATATATTACATTTACAAAACTTAAGACGCTATTTGTTTATATACTTAAATAGTATTCTTTCCAAAACAACTTAAGGAAGTAGAAGATGATGTTGGTGGTTATATTAAGCAGCTGTTATTTGGAGGACAGCAATAAAATATTATAAAGCCAATGGGCAGGGACGCCTGGGTGGCTCAGCCGGTTAAGCGTCTGACTTCGGCTCAGGTCATGATCTCCTGGTTCGTGAGTTTGAGCCCCGAATCAGACTCTGTACTGACAGCTCAGAGTCTGGAGCCTGCTTTGGATTCTATGTCTCCCTCTCTCTCTGCCCCTCCTCCACTCATGCTCTGTCTGTCTCTCTCTCCCAAACATAATAAATAAACATTTTTTTAAAAAATTTTAAAAAGGTTGATGGGCAAACTGAAATACTAGACACTGAAGGACGATGACACATGGTCCAGCATTTCTATGGAATGCAAGTGACCAATGGTGGTAAATCATTCACGTTGGTCTTGAACAACAAGACATGGGGAAATCTCAGTAGCAAAATGATTAATCACAACAATGCAAGTGGCTCTGCAAGCAGTGCTTTTAGTCGGCAACTAGATGAAAAAAGATGGATCCTCTTTGTTTATGTGAACAAAAACCTCCACTTCACCCTAGAGCACAAGTCGGGCTCTTTTGAGTGAGCCAAGCTCTGTCCCTCTGGGCCAGGTACCAGGCTAAAGGCATTGCCTATTTTACTTCACATAATCCTCCCCAAACACTCAGAAGTACTAGTTCAGGTTTACCAGAGGAGAAAACTAGCAACTAAAGAGGGTGTGGCTTCCAAAGCTGTATAACCTGGAAGAGGAAGGGATGGAATTCAAATTTCATGAACTGAGCCTTCAGCCATTTTGCTTTCCTCCCCTCTAAGGCCCAGATCCTACTTATAATAATAGTCTGTTGAAACCATTATGAAAGTAAGGGTAAGTTAGGAATATACTTCTTGTACTGGATTGAATAGCGTCCCCTCAAAATTCATGTCAACCTGGAACCTCAGAACGTGACCTTGTTTGAAAATAGGGTCTTTGCACATGTAATTAGTTAAGGCTGAGATCATACTGGAATAGGGTGGGCTCGAAATCCAATATGACTGGTGTTCTTATAAGAAAAAGGAGAAGAGACACAAGAACACACAAGGACATACAGGGAGAAGGCCATGTTGCAACAGAGGCAGAGATGGGATTTATGCTGCTCTAAGCCAAGGAATGCCAAGGCCTCCTGAATGTTGAGATAATAAATTTCTGTTGTTTTAAGCCATCCAGTTTGTGGTACTTTGTTATAGAAGTCCCAGGAAACCAAAACACTTATATATGTTCATATACTCTATGAGTAGATACGTCGTCTATGATTCCACAAAGAACACTTATTCTTATAGTGGCATACTATGTATGTCAGGTATTTAACAAAAGTTGTTTTATTTACATACCATATGCTGATGATTTAAGGTTCATCTCTATTTTACAGGTGAGAGAACAAACTCAGAGGATTAAGTGACTTGCCTCAAGTTAAATTAAATGGCTAATAGCAAAGCCAAGATGAGGCTTATGTCTATCCAGCCCTGGACCTCTTCTTCAGTTTTGATCCTGTGCCCTCATTTGTCCTAGGAGTTCCCGCCCCATCTAACTTTTCTTCTTTCCCACTTGTATCTGAATCTTTCCTTCTCTCTCCCTACAAATGTGCTCTCTCTAATCTAAAAATTCTCTCTTTGCCCAGTTTCATTCAGCCTCCATTAAGCCAGAAGTCTGAAACAAAGAGTCCACCCTGATTGCTGTACTCCCTCACCACCTTCTTGGGTACATCTCCCTGATATTGGACTCCAACTTTAACCGTGATACTAAAACTTATGTGTCTCACATAAAATCATTAAACTTTCAAATAACCTCTTCTGTGAAAACTTCAATTCACCCAAATTAGGATGGATTACTCCCTGCTACCATTTTCCTCTTTTCTTATTTTGCTCATGCTGTATGTTTCTTTTCTTTGGAAAGAACTGCTCTGTGTCCCAATTTTATTTAATTGAAGTCCTACTAGTTGTTTCAGGTTTAATTCAATTATTCAGGGTCAGCTCAACAAATATGTGTTGAGTAATTAAATGACTACCATGTTCTGGGCTCTGGTTCTAGATATTGTGGGTAAAATGAGGACTTAGACATAGTTCCCACTCTGGAATTTAATGTTTATTAAATTTTATCTAATTTAATTTAATTTTAAAAATAAATACATTAGGTCTCCTCTATAAGCATTTTCTGATTCCTGCCAACTGAAAGTGATTTCAGTTCTCTTCTGGGGATATGGAAAGTTTCCTTTGTTATCATAGCCTTTTCACCACTGTAGCAGTTAATGTCTCCCTTGTGGGCCATAGTACATTCATCCTGATCTGACAGTTTCTTGAGGACATATGAACTTCTGTAGAAATAAAAACTCCTTGAATGGAGAGACTTGTTCTTTCACCCTTTTTTTTTTAAGTTTATTTACTTATTTTGAGAGAGAGTGGCGCAAACATGAGCATGAGTGGGGGAGGAGCAGAGAGAGAGAGAGAGAGAGAGAGAGAGAGAGAGACGGAAAGAGAGAATCCTAAGCAGGCTCCACACAGCCTAGAGCCCAACTCGGGGCTCAGTCTCACCAAATACAAAATCACAACCTGAGCCGAAACAAGAGTTAGATGCTCAACCGACTGAGCCACCCAGGCCCCCCAATCCCAGGCTTTTTGTTTTCATTTCCTACACAAATTCTCCTGGGCATCTCTTAATTATTTACTGCCATTGTTGGGCCCCAAATTAACACCAAAGAGGAGTTAACAACCAAAATTATTGAAAAACAAAATCACAATAAATAAAAAATTATTCATTTTGAAAAGTTGAGTGACCAAAATTGGCATTCTCCCTGTTTATTTAAAAAAAATTTTTTTTTTTAACATTTATTTATTTTTGAGACAGAGAGAGACAGAGCATGAACAGGGGAGGAGCAGACAGAGAGGGAGACACAGAATCTGAAACAGGCTCCAGGCTCTGAGCTGTCAGCACAGAGCCCGACGCGGGGCTCGAACTCATGGACTGCGAGATCATGACCTGAGCCGAAGTCAGACGCTTAACCGACCAAGCCACCCAGGCGCCCCAAGCATTCTCCCTGTTTAGAGGAAATGGTGAATTAGATATGTTGAAAATATCAAATGTATAAAATTAGAATATTGAGTGTGGTAAAACATGTATTCAGTACAATGCTCCCTCAAACATTTTCCCAGGGTCTTCTTGGGCATATGTGCTGGTTGAAAAAACATTACTGATCATAAATGCTGCATAGAGCTAATATCTGAGCCAAAATATATATTTTCACAAGAAACCATAAGTCCAAAAAAAAAAAAAAAAAAAAAAGGCCAAAAAACCACACACACTTTTGAGAGTGCAGATATCTTCCTAACCCTCATGCGCCTGGCAAACCTGAAGAAAAAATAACATGGTCACAGATGGAGTAGGCTCTTAATTATATCATGTACAAAAGTAATAAAGGTGGCAATATATCTGGAATATCCAGATGGCCCCCCTACGTTATGGTGATTCTTATTTACTGGGTTAAAGTGATTGACCAAATAACATCAAGATGACGTTTGTTACTGTGGTACCATTAAAAGGGATATTGGTGATCTTTACATATTTTTCTAACAAAAACCAAATCAGGTAAAAATTGTTTAATTGACATAGAAGAGATTCCACTTAGTAATATTTCTCTCTTTAAAAAAAAGATAAATAATGGGACGCTTGGGTAGCTCAGTAGGTTAAGCATCTGACTTCGGTTCAGGGCATGATCTCACAGTTCGTGGATCTGAGCCCCGCGGGCTCTGTGCTCACAGCTCGGAGCCTGGAGCCTGCTTCGGATTCTGTGTCTCCCCCTCTCTCTGCCCCTCCACCGCTCACTCTCTGTCTCTCAAAAATAAACATTGAAAAAAATTTTTTTAAATAATAAGAAGTGAGACATTTTCGGTTTATATATTCTCTACTCCTACTTTTAACCTTGCTTACATGATTATTTTTATCAGAAATGTCTCAGGAATTTTCATAATAAATCCAGGTGACTCGTAAGCAACAATTACTGTTTATTGGATGTATTATATATGAGGTAAAACCTAGTAAACCTTGTGCTGGAGTTCTTTAAGGTGTATTTAAGACTTGGAGATTATGGAACTTTGAAATTTTTTTTGAACCATAAAGCTTGAACAGTCTAGAGTTCAACATTAAGCTGACAGATTAGAAACTTGGTTTGTGATCATTTTGTTCATCACCACGAGTGAAGGTAGTTTGGTGTAATGGAAATAGCATGACCGTGGGAGTCAGGCAACTTGAAGCTTTAGTCCCAGTTCCTATCAGTAAGTCATATGGTTCGGGCCACATTATTTTGTCAGAGTCTTCATTTAAAACATGGGGTGGGGCGCCTGGGTGGCTCAGTTGGTTGAGCCAACTTCAGCTCAGGTCATGATTTCCAAGTTCGTGTGTTTGAGCACTGCTGTGCTGACAGCTCGTAGCCTGAAGCCTGCTTCTGATTCTGTGTCTCCCTCTTCCTCTGCCCCTCCCCAGCTCATGCTCTCTCTCTCCCTTTCTCTCTCTGTGCTCAAAAATAAATAAAAACATTAAAAAAATTTTTAAAAATAAAATGTGAGGTATTTTAACTTTAAATTTATAGAATCTTAAGTTCTCTGAAATCCCAGCTTTTGGCTCTATTTTAATTCCCTTTGGCCGAAAATTTAAGAGGGCTCATTAATTTATTAATAAACATGAAACGAACACTTAATATATGTAGAGATTTTGTTCCAATTTGTGAGAAATAAAAATGTAAGCCCAAAGCATCCATGACTCAGATAGAACAGTAGGGTGGTATCATACTAACTGATGTGTGGTTGACAAAGTGCAGAAAATGTTGATCAATTTCCAAGTATTTTGTCCTTTCAACCCTGACTCTTATTTCACTCCCTAGTAGCATTCTGTTAAAACATCATTTCTCCTTCGCAGAGAATCCAGTCCAATGAATGTTATCCCAGGATGCTCAGCCCAGTTGTCTAACACTGCCACACTTTCTTTGCGTGGCTGTCTTCCTGATAACTAGTCAAGAATAGTTTCCAACTCTCTTCTTTCTACAGTGAGTGCCCACAGGGGTTCTTTGATAACGATGTGGGGTACAGTTCTCTGTTATGCCTCTCGACCCGGCAGGAATGGTACGGGCATTTTATTATGTATTATTATGTTGTTACTTCTGCATTCCCTAAAGTAGTTCCCCTGAACTAGAAATGTTTGTAATCAATTACTCAATTACTGCAACTTTTCTAGATTTGTTGAGTCAATATCACACACAACAATATTTAAACCAGTTTATGTGCTTTTGAAGTCTGACAAAGGTCCTAGAACTGTATCTAGGAGGAATGTTGGAGATGAAGTCCAAAAAGAAGAAGAAGAAGAAGAAGAAGAAGAAGAAGAAGAAGAAGAAGAAAAGAAAGAAATGAAGTCCAATCTGCTTTCTTTATATAAACGAGAAAACTGGCATTCAATGGCTTGCTGAAAGCCAAAGCAAGTTAATGGTAGAACAAATATGCACCATTATGGTTCTTGTTAGAAGCAAGTTTGTTTGTTTGTTTGTTTGTTTGTTTGTTTGTTTGAGAGAGAGAGAGAAAGCACGAGATGGGGAGGGACAGAGAGAAAGGAGGAACAGAGGATCTGAAGAGGGCTCCGTGCTGACAGCAGTGAACCCCATCCAGGACTTGAACTCACAAACTGTGAGATCACGACTTGAGCCAAAGTCAGACACTCAACTGCCTAAGCCACCCAGGTGCCTCTAGAAGCAAATTTAATGTGAAAGATCCTTTCTGTATCACCTGCTATATGCCAAGCATTGTAGTCTCTTCACTTGAATTAACTAATTCAATCTTCACAACAACCGTCTTCTGCTTGTTTTATAAATTGAGCAACTTAGGTAGAGAGAAATGAGACGGTTTTTCAAGGTTACAAGCTGGTAAACATACCTATGGCTTGAATCCATTCAGTGACCCCAGAGTTTCTGTTCTGAGTTGCTAGCTACCTCTCCACAGATGCAGGAGTAAAACAATCCTGATCATATGTTAACCTTTGTGAAGTTTCCCTTAGTATTTAAAAAAAAATTTTTAACATTTATTTATTTTCTTGAGACACAGAGAGAGACAGAGCACAAGCCCAGGAGGAGCAGAGAGTGAGGGGGAGACACAGAATCCAAAGCAGGCTCCAGGCTCTGAGCTGTCAACACAGAGCCGACCCGAGACTCAAACTCATGAACCGCGAGATCATGACCCGAGCTAAAGTTGGACACTTAACTGACTGAGCCACCCAGCGCCCCGTTTCCCTTAGTATTTAAGCAAAAACAATTTTGTGTTTTTAATAAAGCTTTATTTGAATTCTAAGTTTCATTCATGTTCTGGTCTTCAAATGAAGGAATCATATCGGATTTCTGACTCTGCTGAACTCCTGGTCAAATGTTATTTTTCAGAAATATAACGGTTACAGAGTTATGGACTATGTAGGTATGCATGCAGGTACTTAAAGAAATTTAGGGGTGCCTGGGTGACTCAGTGGGTTGAACATCTGATTTTGGCTCAGGTCATGATCTCATGGCTCATGAGTTCAAGTCCTGCATCAGGCTCTCCACTCTCAGCACGGAGCCTGCTTTGGATCCTCTGTCTCCCTCTCTATCTGCCTACCTCCCGCTCACGCATTCTCTCTCTCTCTCAAAAATAAACATTAAAAAATAATGACAAAGAAATCTAATTATTTAGGTTAGGCTACTACTTTCTTGTGAATACTTGCAAAGATCCAGTTTCCTTATAATACAAGCACAAAAATCGGTTATAGCATGAGTACAAATTCTCTATAAAAGACTGGTCTACTAACTTGGCAAGAGGTAAACTAGATGAATAATTATAGGTGTGTCCTTTTACTTCGGCACCCTTTCTTACTGAAATCAGAATTCCACTGTGAGGTTAATTTCTTTTTCAAAACTTGTAAGCCAGCACAGAAGGATCCAATCACTTAATTGTCTGCAACATTGTAATGACAGTCACTTCTGCTGATTTCAGCCGGTCTGCCAAATCTCTACAAGCAAACTGAGGAATGGCTCCTCTAACTGACCCTTTGTCCTTTTTGGAAGAAGGCAATCAGTAGCAGATGCTGTTGGGAGAGAGGTGCACGTGTGTGTGTGTGTGTGTGTGTGTGTGTGTGTGTGTGTGAAGGAAAAATGTTTATTGCAATCTAGTAATTTGAAAAGGAAAAGAATAAAGTGCAAAGTAAAAAGGAAAATGGAAGATGTAAAGAGAGAAAGAGTGCAGGCAGCAGGACAAAGAGCTGAAAAGAGAGTTTGAAGGAACTTCGAGGGAGTCTGTATTTGTTTACTTCTCGAAAAATCTGTTTTGCACATTTAATTATCATATAACATGATTGCTCTTGGTAAAATGTAACACAGAAGCCATATAGCAAGTTAAATGGATTTAAGGAAGCCATAGGGCTGAAATTACAATCTCATGTTTGAAAATACTTTGCTCATCATCTGATCACACCTCAGCGAGAGAGGCCAAGAGGATAGTTAACATATCAATGTTTCCTCCCAATTGCAGCAGAGGACCATGGGGTGTTATTTTCTTTAAAATGTCACCTTAAAAATAAAATCGACAAAGGTGATCAACCTCTTCTCTTTGTTTTCTGCTGAGTCCATGCTCTGTTTCTCTGATTCTTTTTTAGTCTCTCTCTCTCTCTCTTTTTTTTTCATTTCATTTCATTTTGACAAAATAAGGGGGAAGGAAAATCTCAAAGCGGAATTACTAAAGAGGTGGCTTTCTCCTCTACCCTTTTGGAGACCATTAACTTTTAATAATTTTTCCTTTAATGTTTATTTATTTTTGAGAGAGAGAGAGAGAGCACATGGGGGAGGGACAGAGAGAGAAGGAGACACAGAATCTGAAGCAGGCTCCAGGCTCTGAGCTGTATGTACAGAGCCCGATGCAGGGCTCAAACCCATGAACGGTGAGATGAGACCTGAGACAAAGTCGGATGCTCAACTGACTGAGCCACCTGGGTGCCCCCAATGCTACCTACACATTAAAGATGAAGCACAGAGGGTCACCTGGTTGGCTCAGTCAGTTGAGCAACTCTTGGTTTCATCTCAGGTCATGATCTCATGGTTCGTGAATTTAAGCCTTGCATCAGGCTCCGTGCTGATATTGTAGTGCCCTCTTGGGATTCTCTCTCTCTCTCTCTCTCTCTCTCTCTCTCTCTTTCTCTCTCTCTCTCTCTCCTTTTCTCTGCCCTCTCCTGTGCATGCACTCTCTCTCTCTCTCAAAATAAATAAAAACTTAAAAGAAAAAACAAAGGAAGCACAGATAATTGCTAGGTGTAGTTGTATAAACTATCCCTCAAATTGTCATGAAGATCTGTGTTAGCAAAATTCGCCCTGCTCTCATAGTCCCATTATGGTTGATCAGTGAAAGGTAATATGTTTTTTTTATTCCCACACCAATGGTTTTTCCTTCCTCTCACACTGAGAGTTGATCAGATACTAGTCAGCCTCTTTAAAACACAGACAGAAGCCTAATGTTTTCAATATAAATACAGCATTACTAAATAGTGTTATTCAAATAGCATATGAGATAGGATACATTAATTCATAAATAAGAGCGCCAACATGACTTTATGGTCTAACTTCAGCTAATGACTTAACAGCAAATATGCTTTCTAAAGATTTTTATTTTTAAGTAATCTCTATACTCAACATGGGGCTCAAATTTACAATCCTGAGATCAAGAGTTGCACTCTACAGTCTGAGCCAGCCAGGCACCCCATGTTGCATTTATGTTAACATGTCTAATGTTTATACAGTCTTTGCACATGTCCAGCATAGCTGAACTGTGTTATGTTGAGAGTAATTTTCGTATTGGTGAACCATCTACATTGTTGGAAACTGCATTAAAGTAGTGGTTAAGAGTGTGAGGTCTGAATTCTAAGTCGGCCTCTGCCTCTTAGCTCTCAGGAGACAGTTAAGTCATTAACCATTCTGTGGCTCAATTTCACTGCTAGTAAAATGGAGAAAGAGAGGTGGCTGGCTGACTCAGTACATCAGTAGAGCACACGACTCTTCATCTTCAGGTGGTAAGTTCAAGCCCCAAGCTGGGTGTAGAGCTTACTTAAAAAAAACAAAAAACAAAAAGCAAAACAAAACAAAAAACAGAGGGGCGCCTGGGCAGCTCAGTCGGTTAACCTTCCAACTTCAGCTCAGGTCATGATCTCGCACTTAGTGAGTTCGCACCCCTCATCGGGCTCTGTGCTGACAGCTCAGAGCCTGGAGCCTGCTTTGGATTCTGTGTCTCCCTCTCTCTGCCCCTCCCCCTGCTCACGCTCTCTCTCTCTTTCAAAAATAAATAAACATTAAAAAATTGGGAAAAATAAATAAAGCATTTGTTATCAGTGAACTGAAATTTTCTGCCAAATGATAAATATCAAGGATGTCGGCTTAACTTCCCCTCAAGCCGTATGCAACACCTGTGGTAAGTCACCGTCTTCTAACTATATAACTAAGAAAGCCTACCTGGGGACACCTGGCTGGCTCAGTTGGTTGAATGTGTGACTCTTGATCTCAGGGTTGTAAGTTTGAGCCCCACGTTGGGTATGGAGCTCAATTTAAAAAAATAAAATCTTTAAAAATAGGAAATAAAATAAATGCATCATGAGCTCAGGTAAATTGTAGAATTCCATGGAAAGGGTGAGGGGAGAGTAGAAGAAATGGCTTAAAGGCTGCCTAAGCCTCCAAAATAGCATGCATAGCACCACCCCATCTTGACAACAAAAACAAGAAAGAAACAAAACGCCATCCTACATAGATACATGCCAAAAAGAAAAAAGAAAACAAACTTGGAAGGAGATGTAACGTACTGTAGTTATCAGTGGTTATTTCTACATCGTAGAATTGTAAGTGCTCTTCCTTCTTTGAGTTGTTTTGTATTATTTACAGACAACATGTATTGCTTGTGCAGTTAAAATAATTTGTTGATCATTGTTGAAACTTAAGGTCTGTTAATCTATTCTTTCTTCTTTTGTTTATGTCTGAAGTTTCCATAATAGATAGTTTAGAAATAATTTTAGATAATAAAAACAACTTGAAACAAAGACTAAAACTACAAATGGTTTATGGGGCTTGTTAGGCATCAGTGTGACCAAAGGAATGGCCTGGAATATGGTTATAAAAAAGATGCTCTTCTCGGGGTCCCTGGCTGGCTCAGTCGGTGGAGTGTGCAACTCTTGATTTCGAAGTTGTGAATTTGAGCCCTATGTGGGTGTAGAGATTACTTTAAAAAAAAAAATTTAAAAAAGAAAAGATGCTCTTCTTGAGCAAAGATTACATTGAGTTTTAGCAGTCATAAATGGTGAGAGGCATTTTGGATAGATTTCCAACACAGAAGAAAACCAAATATGGCACCAATTCCTTCCAAGGCTTTTGTAGTGTGGCCTATCCATCTATCCTTACCTTCTTCTCTTCCCGTTCCCTCCCTATGTTTCATTGCCTAAAAAACCCACACATTTTCCTCCTACAGAGTCTTGGCACCTGCTCTTCCCTCTTCTTGGAGTTCTCTTCCTCAGATTTTCACATGGATAGTGATAGGGTTTAGTACATTATATGCCAACATATGGCACATCAAATATTTTAAGCTGAAGAAGTTGAGAAAATAGTAGAAGCAGGAAGGTCATTCTGCATTTCTTTCTTCCCACATCCCATGAAACAGGTGATAAAAACTTTATGTGAGAGGCGCCCTTCCCATATCTGGAGGAAAGGAGCATCCTTATCTCCTGTCAAAGGGACCACAAGAAAGATCTGAACAAACAGCCGTTCCTAAAATCTGCCCCAGTTTACTACACTTAGCTCACACTTCAACTTATCACATATCTATATGACTATCCACTCTTTATCAAACCTAGCCTAAGAGTACTCAGGTTTATCTGTTTCTTTGGGTCTTAATTTCCAAACATACATCTATATATGTATGTATGTATGTATGTATGTATTTAGAGGGTGCAAGTGAGCAAGGGGCAGAGAGAGAGGGAATCGCAGGATTAGCCGAGAGAGAGAGAGAGAGAGAGAGAGAGACAGAAAGACAGAGAGAGAGAAGCGTGAACTCACACGATTCAGAACTCGAACTCACAAACCTTGAGATCATGATCTGAGCCCATCAGATGCTTAACCAACTGGGCCACCCGGGCACCCTGGGTCTTCATTTCCTTCAGAAGGCACCCATGTCACGTGAAACTTACATGAAATCAATTTGTATGCCTTTCTCCTGTTACCCTCAGTTTAATTTTCAGACCCAGCCAGGGACACTGAGATGGTCAAGGAAAACTTTTTCCTTCCTAGCTTTTCTTGGTGCTCTTAGCCACTCCCTCTGCTTATATTCTCTCATATTGTCCTGTTTTCTTATCTTTGGAACATTTAATGTGATCTTAAATTTATTTATTTATTTATTTATTTAAGTGGTCTCTCCCTTCTAGAACATAAACTCTTGGAAAGTGGGGACCTTGTCTCCTGTGCTCATTCTATCCATAGGGCCTAGAGGAATGTGTCGAACATAGTAAGCCCTCATACATACTTGATGGATAATGAGCGCCAAGACATTCTCTATGTGAGCTCTGCCATGGGCTCTTCTGTTTCACCATGTCAGACTTGAACACCCAAGCTTTACACAAGAACTCCAAAGCACTTTTTTGTTGTGGAGAAGGGGGATTTGAAGACTTTATTGTCACTGCAGGAAAACCCTCAACTATTGCTGCATGATAATACCTTAACCTGTGTTCCTAAATGCTAACCTTTTAAGTCCCAAAAACCTAACTCCAAGTGGCAAAATATAAAAAAGTTATGTATGCACTTAAAAACATTTTTTTAATGTTTATTTATATGAGAGAGAGAGAGGCAGAGTGTGAGCATTAGAGGGCCAGGGAGAGAGAGAGGGAGACAGAATCCAAAGAAGGCTCCAGGCTCTGAGCTGTCAGCACAGAGCCCGACGTGGGACTCGAAGTCACGGACCGTGAGATCACAGCCTGAGCCGAAGTCAAACGCTTTACTGACTGAGCCACCCAGGTGTCCCTGTGTGCACTTTATATGTGCACTATATGCAAAGGAACTGATTTATTTTTAGTAATCATAAGGCAAAGAAAGGTTGAAGGACCAAGAACAAACAGAATGTAATTTAACATTTCTTAAAAAAATACATGACATTTGAAGTCCTTTACCAGACTGGGAAATTATATTTTCCAGAATAAATTCTGTCTTCTTTGTTTATGCTTTCATATTCTGACCACCCATGATAAAAACCATCTTTATGACTCAATTACATTAAGTTTAAGGGAAAATGTTTACATTGTAATATAGTTGGGAAGTTATTTTTCTTACTTTGTGAAAGCATCTAATTTGCATAGCCTCCGGATGAAGGTAAGGGTTAAATCTCACAAGAGTACTCGGTCACTGTCCACACAGAAAGGAGAATACAGCCCCAGGCTGACTCATTGTATGCTGAAGACCAGTCTGGGGGGATCACAAAATGCCAGACAAAGGGAGCCATTCAAATATACTGTCTACTCCCTTTGTGAAAACAGTCCCCAAGTAACAAAGGTCACCTCTGGATTAATGACTGGTAGATTTAATTTATGCAAAAGTATAAAGCTTCAATCTATGTACTTTACAGATTAGATCAATAGTACCCATTTCAGGGATTTTTGTAAACGCTGAGAAACTAAAACACTTCGGTCTGAAGGAATCAATTGCTTTGGTTTAAAAACCAAAATTCAGAAGGGGTATTGAAAGGCTCTTACATATTATTTTTATTTCCTTTGAAATCTTAGGGTTTAAACACAAGGAAGTATTTTAATTCAATTATTATTTTATCATGTTGGCAAAAACTGTAGGTCTTATTCTCCATGAAAGTTGCCTGCACTAACACAAGGATCAAATATGGAATGTATGACGGTGACTTACTAGCTTGGCGATACGATTCCTGATCAATAACATCTGAAGCTCCTTCCCTATGATTTTGAAATTTTGAGTCATTGTTCTTTCTGCATCCACTTCAAATTTAATAAGACTTAGAGTGTATAAAAAGTTCAAAGAGCTAGAAAAAATGACTCATAGTCTTACCCCTTAGAGGCAGTTGCTATTAATGTTTTGGAGTATTCCTTTTTTTTTTTTAATTCTTTCCCTTAAAAAAAATATTTTCCCCTATTCTTTTCATCCTCTTGTCACCCTGTATTCTAATGAAAATGTCACTGTACACACTTGATGATTGACTTGTTCTATCATTCTGTACTTTAGAGGAATGTCAGCATGGGATTGCTACCCTTGCTAAATTTTGTCTTGTGATGAATAACCTTAAAAATTGTGCCTGGTTTTTAGATGGTCTCTTTTTCTTTCTTTCTTTCTTTCTTTCTTTCTTTCTTTCTTTCTTTCTTCTTTCTTTCTTTCTTTCTTTCTTCTTTCTTTCTTTCTTTCTTTCTTTCTATAGTGGCTCAGAATAATTTATAAATAAATAAATGATTTATAGAGAAAATAAATATTCTGCTATGAAATTGCATTAACCACATTTGGGTATTATGTGATATTTATTTCAAGAGAGAGAGAAAAAAACTTAGAATGAGTCCCCCCAATTAATGGTGTTCCTTTGGGAAGGAATCCAGGTTTTGAGTAGAATATATAGTAAGAAAATAAAGAAAGGGGCTTGAGCGTGGGGCTTGAGCTCACAACCCTAAAATCAAGACCTGAGCTGAGATCAGGAGCTGGACCCTCAATAGACTGAGCCACCCAGGCACCCCAAAACTTAGAGAATTTTAAAATGATAGGGAGCTTATCATTTTTTAGGACTAATATATGTCAGTATAGATGCAAGAAGAAAAGGAGTCAATCTTATTTTCGTTATGTTAAGGGGCAGGGAGGAGGTATAGTCAAGATCTTTTTTTTTTTTTTTAAGATTTTATTTTTAACTAATCTCTACACCCAACATGGGGCTTGAACTCACAACCCTGAGATCAAGAGTCACACAGTCTACTGACTGAGCCAGCCAGGAGCCCCTACAGTCAAGACCTTTATGCAGAATTTTTTTTTAATCTCCCCAATTAGCTTGTCACCCCAGGGGAAAGCTGTGGTTACATGTAAGACAAAGATCTAGCTTCCAAAGGGTTCATAGTGATGTCCTTATTACTTTTTCAGTATTTCATGGGTTGTACTTAAAATGTACAGATCTGTAATTTCTCTTTCAAAAGGTTCTTCTACTAAGTGTAATTGAGTAAAGCATCTTTTTTTTTTTGAGTAAAGCATTTTGAAATAGACTTGGCTATTGCCACAAAACGATCAGCAAATATTAACTTCAAAAAACAGTGCAACAAATAACTTTGTACCTCTTCTAACTACCTAAAGTGCTTATTAAGGCCACCTGTACTATTTTGGCAGGCAGATATTTTCGAAAAGCTCACCTCTTAAAGACCTCAGCGTTTCACGTTTTAGAATAATCCCAACAAATTCAGCCATCCGTCTATGATTTCATTTCCAAACCTTTTTCATTCGATCAAATTAGCTTCAACTATCAATCTAGAAGTACTTAATTATCCAACCAGAGTGGTCAAATTAAAGAATGAAAATGAAACTGGCTTTGCTTTTGCAGACTATAAGATCTTCTCACTGTCTCTGCCATCAAATCAACGTATCCTTGTCAAGAAGACTTGGATGCCCCATAAATATTCTTTAGAAAGCAGTAGTTTTCAGCTTTGGAATGTGGAGAGTAATATATATTATGATTTTCCCCCAAGGGGCTGATGTCAGTGTGTCTTTTATTCTTTCTCTGTGTTACCTACTTTGACTCTTGCTACTAAGTCAAGAGGCGTTAAAACATTGCAATTTGCAGCGAGAAAGCAGTGGAAATTTTTCAGTGGAAATCAAGTCAGGAGAAAACACTAAAGAGTCTTCACCTTCACCAAACCGTCTGTGGCAGTCTTCCTGGGTGGATACTACATTCACCAATTGCTGGGCTGTGCGTGCGTGTCGTGTAGAAAATGTCTTGTTGATGTCATTTACAGTGACATTTTGTGCATGTGCGGCAATCGCCTGCATATTTCGCATGAAAAGGAAATTTGCCTTTTTAAAAGAATGTGAATGACATCTCATGTATTTGTTTTCTATTTCCCTCTCTTTTCACGTATTTTATTTTTTAAATAGTTTTTTTAAAAATGTTTTTAAATGGTTATGTATTTTTAAATTTTTTTAATGTTCATTTATTTTTTGAGAGAGAGACAGAGACGGAGCATGAACGGGGGAGGGTCAGAGAGAGAGAGAGGGAGACACAGAATCTGAAACGGGCTCCAGGCTCTGAGCTGTCAGCGCAGAGTCCAAGGCGGGGCTGGAACGCATGAACCGCGAGATCATGACCTGAGCCGCAGTCAGACGCTTAACCCACTGAGCCACTCCGGCGCCCCATTCCAAAATTCTTTAAGGGGAAAAACAGGAGTTTATTGATTCCAGCACTGTAACAGAAAAACATATAACAAACTGAGAGGTAGGAATACCTGACAGAACTGGGTTTTCATCCAACATTGCCACTTCACTCTTAGCTCTACTACATTTTAAATTACATACAGATGGAGACAGCAATGGCTGGTAAGTGCCATTCAGTGTGAGCAGAACCTTGCAAAACATCTAGTTGTTTCATTCTTGATAACATGACTCATGAACCAATCCCCTTTCCTGCTGGCTGCTTCATTTGTCTGGGTATGAGGTGTATGAGAAGGAACAGAAGATTTAAAAGAAGAAAAAATATGGGTGGGGAGGGCCGGGGTGGCTCAGACGGTTAAGCATCAGACTTTGGCTCAGGTCATGATCTCACGGTTTGTGAGTTCGAGCCTTGCATCAGACCCTCTGCTGTCAGCTCAGAGCCTACTTCAGAGCCTGCTTCTGATCCTGTGTACCCCATTCTCTCTGCTCCTTTCTCACTGGGTCTCTCTCTCTCTCTCTCTCAAAATAAATAAATAAACTTAAACTTTTTTTCTTTTTTTTTAAAGTTTATTTATTTTGAGTGAGACAGAGACAGTGCGAGTGGGGGATGGGCACAGAAAGAGGGAGAGAGAGAATCCAAAGCAGGCTCTGCACTGCCGGCACAAAGCCCAATGCAGGGCTCAAACCCACGAACCCACCAGGTCATGATCTGAACCAAAACCAAGAGTCAGACGCTTAACCGGCTGAGCCCCCCAGGTGCCCCCCATTTTTTTTTCATTGAGTGGCCTCTATGCCCAACGTGGGGCTCACATCTACATGCCCGAGATCAAGAGTCACATGCTGTACTGACTGAGCCAGCCAGGCGTCCAAAGGATTTGACAGTAAGAAGGAACAAAACAGATTTGTCATCTGATGGCAGAACATAGGGGACGTGGCATCACGCACTGAATTGAGTAACATTAAGCTTTTCATGATTCTTGGGATCCTTAACAATCTTGATACTTTGACTGCAAGTGTCCAATGATTATCTTTCCAGAGCTCTGACTTTAATCCTCCACCAGACATGCAATGTATTGGAGCATAGCGCTGTCTCTCTGAGACTCAGCAGTGTGGTTTCCATCTGGATTGTCTTGCTCCTTCTCATAGTGATGGATATTGACTCTTGTGTTTTCCACTTAGCAGGGGTTTGACTCAACCATAGCTAGCTCCTTCTCATAGTGATGGATATTGACGCCTGTGTTTTCCACTTAGCAGGGGTTTGACTCAACCATAGCAAGCAGCATGTCGGTTCCTATGTTTCCTTCAGCCCCTCTCAGATTGCTCTCCCCAGAGGTGGGTGTGCCCAGGGCACAAATACCCAGCACCCTGCCTCTTAAAAAGAATGACAGGGTTACCTCATGAGGCATGATTGCACAAGCACCAGATTGACAATCAGAAAAGTTTGGTAATGTTTCATTTCTGTCACTTACCTGCTGAGACAGACCTATCATCGTTTTCCTATATGACCTAAGAAACGCATGAAATCTCTTTGAGCCCCACTTTTATTACCTGTTAAATGGATATATTACTTATCCATATTTTCCATTCTGTGCTCTTCTTTTTTTAGACACATTAATAAGATATGGAGAAGTAACATTTGTATGTGAGAATAGAATTTGAGTCTTTTTTAAATGTTTGTTTATTTATTTTTGAGAGAGAAGGGCAGAGAACAGAAAATTCCAAGCAGGCTCTGCACTATCAGAGCAGAGCCAAATGCGGGGCTCGAACCCACGAACCGTGAGATCCTGACCTGAACCAAAATCAAGAGTCAGAAGTTTAACCAGCTGAGCCACCCAGGCACCCCTAAGAATTTGAGTTTTAAATGCAAGGAAGGAGTGTGGTTGAGCACAGAAGGAAATACCCTTTGTATTTAGCTTGCTGGGCTGGCTGGAAGGGGCTCTCATAAATGCCTATGCAGTTGCAAGGTATCGTAGATGCTCCTTCCTCTCTGCAGATACAGCCCAATATCTTGCTTCCAAGGAGTTACTGATGATATAAATTCCAGGGCGCAAAAAACCCCCACACTTTTCATGTGTTTCAGGCCCATTCCTGGTTATAATTTAAAATTGTTCGAATTCATGACTAAAGGGAGATGTTTCTGCTTTTCATTAAATGTCACTGAACAGGTGCTGAGCTCTGCAGTCTTTAATGACTTCCAGCCTCTACTAAGTCATACTTAAAAGTAAAATATTTGAATTCCTTCTAACTTTCAATAGTCACATTAGTGAGAGAGTTAAAATGGGCACACATCTCATAACCTCTATTTTGCATCATTTGGTTTAGATTTCAGTGACAATATTCCCTTCTTCTGGTGGAATATTGAGTAAAGAGAAACAATTGGGAAAAAATCTGTCTCTGTTACATATGTGGTTGCACAAAAATTCTGGGAATATCACGCTTTCTTTTTTTACTGCACCAAGATGTGTAAAGGAAGACAGCTCTGCTGGGGAATGTTTGAAGCAGATAAATTTGTGCCTAGGAGATAGGAGGTAATTACCAGACAAATAACTTGCACATCCGGTAGATTCATGGAGGGTTAAACTAAATATTTCAAGCTGTTATTTGGTCTGTTTGCTCATGTTTATACGAGGCTAACAACTTCCACAACTGCCTTTCAAGCAGTTTTTCCCAGCTGTCTTCTGTTTAGCTTTTGGGCTCATTTGAATTACTTTATGAGGAATATTTAGAAAAGAGAGACAGTGGGGTGATGAGGGGTGAATTGGGCTTCTCACAGCTTCAGGAGAATTCTCTGCTTCTGTTGTTCTCTGCAGCTGTGGTGCAAAGTTGGCTGCGGGCAAAAGCCAAGTGTGGTGATTTTCACTTGTGATTTCTGAAGATTATTACAAGCCTACTAGAAATTTTACAGAGATGAGGAACCTAGTCCCTGAAAGATCTCCTTTGATTAGGGTTGTTTGTTTATTTATTTATTTATTATTTATTGTTAGTTTTTTTTTTTTTAAAGAAGTCTAAGGCTTTTAAGTTTTTTGGTAGTTTTTATTTGAGAGAGAGAGAGAGAGAGAGGATTTGAAGCAGGCTCCAGGCTCAGCAGGGAGCCCGACATGGGGTTCCATCTCACATCCCTCGGATCATGACCTGAGCTGAAATCAAGAATTGGACGTCAACTGACTGAGACACCCAGTCACCCCTATCTTTAGAATTTTAATGAGACAACTAAAAACTTCTCTAAACTAGGTGTATCCAATATTTGAAATAATGATGCTTATGGATAAAAATGAGAATGTTTCAATTCTTAGTAGTTGCATGCTAAATAAAGCACGTGGATAGAAATGGTATGATGTCTGCAAAAATATTTTGAAATCTTTCACCAAAATATATAGAAATAGATAAAGGAAATTCCTTAAAATATCATTGAATTAGAGCACCTGGGCGGCTCAGATGGTTAAGCATCTAACTCTTGATCTCATCTCAGGTCTTGATCTCAGGGTTGTAAATTCAAGACCCAAGAGTTGGGCTCCACACTGTGTGAACCTATTAAAAAAAAAAAATGTTGTCGAATCTAAATGTTTGGTAAATGTGTTTTATTTACTGTTCTTCCATAAAAAGTTGAAAAACTCTTCTACTTGATAATCACAAAATGACAAATCTGAAAAATATTTGCTAAATATATGTCCTATATAAGTCTATCATCCTTAAAGTATAAATCACTTATGAATCAAGAACAAGGGTGAACACTCCAATAAAGATAGGCAAAGGTGGGGCACCCGGGTGGCTCAGTTGGTCAAGCATTAGACTTCGGCTCAGGTCATGAGCTCATGGTTCGTGAGTTTGAGCCTGGCTTCGGGTGAGCCCTACTTCTCTCTCTTTCCCTCTGTGCCCCTCATGGGATTCTCTCTCTCTGCCTCTGTCTCTGTCCCTTGCTCACTTGTGCTCCCTCTCTCTCTCAAAAAAATAAAAATAAAAAAATAAGGAAAGGAAATGAACAATCAAGTCACAAAAGGAAAAACAAGAATTAACAATAAATAAATAGAAAACTGCATATTTAGGGGCGCCTGGGTGGCTCAGTCGGTTAAACGTCCGACTTTGACTCAGGTCATGATCTCACGGTCTGTGAGTTCGAGCCCCGCATCGGCCTCTGTGCTGACAGCTCAGAGCCCGGAGCCCATTTCAGATTCTGTGTCTCCCTCTCTCTCTGCCCCTCCCCTGTTCATGCTCTGTCTCTCTGTGTCTCAAAAATAAATAAACATTAAAAAAAAATTAAAAAAAAGAAAACTGCATATTTATATAATTGTATATTGATCTCACTATCAATAAAAATAATTTAAAACAGATAAAAATAATTATAACTATAAGGAGGTTACTCTAAGTCAGGCACTAGTCAAGTACATTCCCTCCTTTTCTTTTAGTGAACTCTACCCCCAAAGTGGGGCTTGAACTCAAGACCATGAGATAGATCAGCAGTCTCACACTCACCCACCAACTGAGCCAGCCAGGCACCTTTAAGTTTATTTATTTATTTTGATAAAGAGAGAGAAGGGGAGGGGCACAGAAGAGGGAGAGAGAGAATACTGAACAGGCTCCACACCGTCAGCACAGAGCCTGATGCAGGGCTTGAACCCATGAATCATGAGATCATGACCCGAGCTGAAACCAAGAGTTGGTCGCTTAACTCACTGAGCCCTCCAGGTGCCCCTATGATGTGGAAATTTATTATTTCCATTTCATAGAAGAGGAAACTGAACCCATAGAGGTTGAATTCCTTGCCTAAGACTACAGTGGGGAAACATCAGTAAGTATTGGAGTTAGGATTCACACCAAAACCATACCTTTCTAGAACCTACTGTCTTCACAACGTGCTCTATGACATCTGATACTGCTAATAGGAGACATTCACAGCTGGTGTGTTGATAAAAGCCGCTTTAAACACCTTTCTGGGGGACTATTTGGCAATAGGTATGGATCTTCTGCCTTAAAAATATGCATGACTTTTTCACTCCGTGATTCTAATTCCAGAATTTTTTTTTAAGGAAATAGGACAAATGTTCAGTGATGTTTATAGGAGAATATTAATCCAGTATTCTTTATGTATTTAAAATTCAAAACTAAATTCCCAATAAATAGAAGACTGGTTAAACAAGTATGCTTTAGCAACACAATAATAGAGAGCCATTAACATGTCTATATATATTAAAAGAAAAATGTTTATAAAATATTGCAAGTGGGGAAAAAGTTACAAAACATACTGTAGAGTATAATCCCATGTTGTTGAAGGGAAAAAAAGTACATATAAGGTATATAGTATGTATATATCTGAAAAAATATGTACCAAAATTTTAACAATTCTTGATCTTTAAATGGTAAGAGCACAGATAGTTCTCCCTTTTTTGTATATACTTTAAAATTTTCTCCACAAATATGTAGTTATGTAATAAAAGTGATTTTAATGCAGGATATGCAGTAAAACAGTAAATATTTACCATGTTGAACTCTGAAAATTTATGGCGGTAAGAACACTTAACATGAGATCTACCCTCTTAACAGAGTTTTGTGGTTTTTTTTGTTTTTTTAGTAATTTCTTTACCCTACATGGGGCTCAAACTCAGGACCCCAAGATCAAGAGTTGCTCACTCCTCCCACTGAGCCAGTCAGGCACCTCAACAGAGTTTGGTGTGTACAATATAATGCTATTATCCATAGGCACACTGCTGTATGGCAAATCTCTAGAACTTATTCATCTCTCATAACAGAAATTTTATACCTTTTTGTTTGTTTGTTTGTTTAATTTACATCCAAGTTAGTTAGCTTATAGTGCCACAATGATTTCAGGAGTAGATTCCTTAACGCCCCTTACCCATTTAGCCCATCCCCCCTCCCACAATCCCTCCAGTAACCCTCAGTTTGTTCTCCAAATTTATGAGTATTTTATGTTTTGTCCCCCTCCCTGTTTTTATATTATTTTTGTTTCATTTCCTTTATGTTCATCTGTTTTGTCTCTTAAAGTCCTCATATGAGTGAAGTCGTATGATTCTTGTCTTTCTCTGACTGACTAACTTCACTTAGCATAGTACCCTCCAGCTCTATCCGCATAGTTGCAAATGGCAAGATTTCATTATTTTTGATTGCCGAGTAATACTCCATTGTATAGATATACCACCTCTTCTTTATCCATTCATCCATTGATGGACATTTGGGCTCTTTCCATACTTTGGCTATTGTTGATAGTGCTGCTATAAACATTGGGGTGCATGTGTCCCTTTGACACAGCATACCTGCATCCCTTGGATAAATGCCTAGTAGTGCAATTGCTGGGTCATAGGGTAGTTCTATTTTTAGTTTTTTGAGGAACCTCCATACTGTTTTCCAGAGTGGCTGTACCAGCTTGCATTCCCATATACCTTTAAAAAAATTTTTTTTAATATTTATTTTTGAGAGTGAGAGACAGAGTATGAGCAGGGGAGGGGCAGAGAGAGAGGGAAACACAGAATCCAAAGCAGGCTCCAGGGTCCGAGCTGTCAGCACAGAGTCCGACCTGGGGCTCGAACTCATGAACTGTGAGATCATGACCTGAGCCGACATCAGACACTCAACCGAGCCACCCAGGCGCCCTGATATACCTGTTGATTAGCAGCTATTTTCCCCTTCCCCCAGTACCTGGCAACCATAATTCTCTTTGCTTCCATGAGCAAAGACTCTGACTATTTTGGATACTTCATATAAGGGGAATCGTGTAATATTTATCCTTCTGTGACTGACTTGTTCCACTTAGCATAATGTCTTCATTGTTAATCCATGTTGTCACATATGGCAGAATTTCCTTCTTTCTTAAAGCTAAAAATATTTCATTATATGTATGTGCCACATTTTCTTTACTCATTCACCCATCAAGGGACCTTCAGGCTGTTTCAATATCTGCAGTAAAGATGGGACTAGCTAGCTGTGCTGTAGCTATGCCCCCCACTGATTGCTCTGCCCCCTCGGTCTGCCTCTCTTTCTCTCTTCCATTTTTCTCTACTGGCTTCTTTGTAAAGATATAAACATGCTTGAGTCTCTTTCTCCCTTTAAAAGCAAAACCAAACAGTTCTCTGGATTTTGTTATCTTCTTAAACAACCTTTTCTTTTCTTCTTGAAATAGCTGAGTCAACCCTACTGGCTTTATCTCCTCCTTTCCCATTTGCTCTTCAATTTGCTGAGATATAGTTTCTACTTGAAACCAAACTTGCAGGGCACCTGCATGGCTCAGTCAGTTGAACATCCGACTGTGACTTAGGTCATGATCTCATGGTTTGTGAGTTCGAGTCCCGCATGGGGCTCTGTACCAACAGTGTGGAGCCTGCTTCAGATTCTGTGTCTCCCTCTCTTTGTCTCTCTCTCTGCCCGTCCCCTGCTCGTGCTTTCTCTCTCAAAAATAAATAAATAAATAAATAAATAAGAAAAAATGAAAACAACCTGGAAAAGCTCTTTATTAATAAATACAATGCCCTTCATTCAGTGCTTTTCCATTTATACCTCTATTTAACTCAATTAATTGACACAGTTGAGTAAGACATCCTTGAGCTTCCTCTTTCCTTACATTTACCTTTCTTTGTGGGGGTCCTCTTCTTATTACCCCCTTTATTTTAGTTTCCTTTGTTGCTGTGTGTGGTAGACTGAGTAATGGCCTCCAAATATATCTGTATCCCAATCCTGAGAACCTGTGAATATTACCTTTTGTGACAGTAGAGTTTGCAGATATGATTAAGTTAATGTCTTGAGAGGGGCCTGGCTAACTCAGTTGATAGAGTGTTTGACTCTTCAAAAAAAACTTTTTTTTTTAACGTTTATTTATTTTTGAGAGACTGAGAAAGACAAAACATGAGCAGGGGAAGGGGAGAGAGAGAGGGAGACACAGAATCTGAAGCAGGCTCCAGGCTCTGAGCTGTCAGCACAGAGCCCGATGTGGGGCTCGAACCCATGAACTGTGAAATCATGACCCGAGCCAAAGTGGGATGCTCAACTGACTGAGCCACCCAGGTGCCCCTATAGAGTGGGTGACTCTTGATCTCAGGGTCTTGAGTTCAAGCCCTGGGTTGGGTGGAGAGCTTACTTAAAATTAAAAGTTAAGGGTGTTGAGATGGAGAGATTATAGGCCAGATGTCATCACAACGGTCCTCATATGAAGGATGCAGCAGCAATCAGAGTTGGAGCAGGAGAAGGCCATGTGATGATCCAAACAGACATTGGAGTGATGTGCTAAGAGGAAGAAGGGGCCACAAGCAGCCACTGTATGCTGAAAGGCAAGGAAACAATTGTCCCTTCAGAACATACAGAAGAAATGAGCCCTGCCATGACCTTGACCTTAGCCCTGTAAAATTGACTTTGGACTTGTGACCTGCAGAGCTATAAGGAATACATGTGTGTTATTTTAAGCCACTAAATTTGTGGTAATTTGTTACGGCAGCAATAGGAAACTAATATCCTGTGTCTTTATCAATTCTTTCCTAAACCCTCGTGTTACCCTGGAACTCCACACACAACCCTCTTTGCTCCTTGCTCTACATTTTCTCACTTGGAAACTTCACCATCTGTCAAGGTTTTAACCATGACCAATGACTCCTATGACCATCTGTCTCAGTCTACAGACTCCAAATTCCAACTCTCCAATTACATTATCATTTGGTGTCATGAAGGCAACTCTAACTCATTGTGGGGCTTGAACCCACAACCCTGAGATTGACAGTCACATGCTTTTCTGACTGATCCAGCCGGGTGCCCCTCAAACTCATTATCTAATGGGCATTCAAAGGAGAATTTACCAGGCTAATGAAGCATAAGCTCAGGTTTCTTCACTTGCTCAGGTATTTTCCAATGCTGTGGAGGGTTCTAGAAGTTTGTGATTTTACATTATTCTTCTTAATAAAATTGTTCATGGTCAGAAAGGCAGTGTCTTAGTGGTTCCACCTGTTATAGTGAAAATACTATGTTATAGATGTTATATACTATGTTAAGATGGCTTAAACAGGGGCACCTGGGTGGCTCAGTCGGTTGAGCAGCCGACTTCGGCTCAGGTCATGATCTCGCAGTCTGTGGGTTCGAGCCCCGCGTCGGGCTCTGTGCTGACAGCTCAGAGCCTGGATCCTGTTTCAGATTCTGTGTCTCCCTCTCTCTCTCTGACCCTCCCCCGTTCGTGCTCTGTCTCTCTGTGTCTCAAAAATAAATAAATGTTTAAAAAAAAAAAGATGGCTTAAACAACAAGCATTATTTCTCACAGTTCTGGAGGCTGGAAGCCTAAGATCAAGACTGACAGACCCAGTATCTGTTGAGGGCATGCTTCCTGGTCCATGATAGGCCACCTTCTCACTTACTCTGTCTTTACATGGTGGAAAGAGTAAGATAGCTCCCTGGAGTCTCTTCTATAAGGGCACTAATCCCATTCATGAGGACTCTGCTCTCATGACCTAATCACACCCCAAAGACCCTCACCTTCAAATACCACCACACTGGAGATTAGGTTTCAATAAATGAATTATGGGGAGATAAAAACATTCAGTCTGCAGCAGGCAGTAAGGTGCATTTTACTTCATAGTGCCATGGGTGAATGCAGCATCTGTGGGTCTCCAAATTTATCATGTTTATGAAGCACTCAAGCTGACATACAGCAGGTGGCCAACAAGTCATAATACTGTTATCCCCAGACGCTTTATCTTGGTTAATGACATCACAGTCTTGCCTTCAAAAGCTAGAGATCTCAGAATTGTTTGTGATTCTCTCTTCTGGTAACCTCTTGCCATATCCAAGCCTATTGGCTTTGGCTTTCTAATTAAGGCTTTGCCTTAGTTCTGGCCTCATAGTATCTCACAGCACAATCTCTGACTTTATTCAAGTCTTGGTTTGTTTGTTTGTTTGTTTGTTTATTATAAGTTAAAAGAATGTTATTATTATTACTATTATTTATTTTTGAGAGAGAAAGAGAGCATGTGTGAGGCAAAGGAGGGGAGGAGAGAGGGAGACAGAAGATCTGAAGTGGGCTCTGCACTGACATCAGAGAGCCTGATGTTGGGTTCAAACACACAAACCCTGAGATTACACCCTGAGCCAAAGTTAGACGCTTAACCGACTGAGCCACCCAGGAACCCCGAGAGAGAGAGAGAGAGAGAGAGAGAGAGAGAGGGAAATAGTTTACCTCATTTGTTTCTTTTTTTTTAAATTTTTCTTTTTTTTGAATGTTTATTTATTTTTGAAAGAGATAGAGACACAGAGCGTGAGCAGGGGAGGAGCAGAGAGAAAGGGAGACACAGAATCCAAAGCAGGTTCCAGGCTCCGAGCTGTCCGCACAGATTCTGATGCGGGGCTCGAACCCACAAACCTCGAGATCATGAGCTGAGCCAAAGCAGGAGGCTTAACTGACTGAGCCACCCAGGCACCCCTCCTCATTTCTTTATATGCTAAACTACTCTATTTGATGCAACTTTTTTGTTGCTAATAAATATTTCTTCTTAAAGCCAAAATGTAATCATACTTCTATAGCTTAGTGCGTTGGAATATGGGCTCTATAGTCCAATATAATTGATTGTTGAGTCTCTAGATGGTAGGGAGCTGTGATGCTGTGATTAAGAATAAGAAATATGTATTTAGTCTTTATCCCCCTTTCTGGCTGAGCTCTTAAAACCCTTGGAATTTCTTAAGTGATTAGAGTGATCCTTGTGTCTTTTGTTATGTTAATGAAGTGACTTTTGGAATGCCCCTAGATCACAGAAGGATGGAGGCTGGTCTCTAGAGGAAACAGTTTTGTGATTAGAAGGCTAGAACTTTCCATCTGGTTCCCCTGACCTACAGGGAGGGGGAGAGCCCAGAAGTTGAGTCAATCCCTATTGGCCAATGATTCAATTAATCATAACTATGTAATAAAGCTTCCATAAAACCCCAAAGGGCAGGGTTCAAAGCGCTTCAAGGTTAATGAACATGTGAGGTACTGGAAGGTGCCTGGAGAGGGCACAGAAGTTCCATACCCCTTCCCACATACCTTGCCCTATGTGCATCTTTATTCTGGCTGTTCTTGGGTTACATCGTTTTATAATAAACTGGTGGTGTCGTAAGTAAAATGTTTTCTGAGTTCTGTGAGCCACTCTAGCAAACTAACGGAACATGAGGAAGAGGTCATGGGAATCTCTAATTAATAACCCGTCAGTCAGAAGCACAGGCAATAACCTGGGTTTGGGACTGGCATCTGAAGGGGGGGTGGGGAGGTAAGGACAGTCTGTTGGACTGAACACTTAACCTGTGGAATCTGATGCTATCTTGGGTAGATAGTGTCAGAATTGAGTTGAATTCTTAGACACCCTGCTGGTGTTAAGAAAGGCTTGTTGGTGCAGGGACACTAACCTCCCCTTCCTCCCCTCACCCCTCACATTGGAATTGGCTTCAGAACTAAGAAGAACCAACAAGCATAGTAATGTTTTTGAGCCAGGTGTTTTTGTTTTGCCCCCAGTGTACTTGCTTAGTTTTAATTTTATTCCCTCAGAAGAGCTTTTTCTGATGCCATCAAAGTAGGCGGTCCCAATTATTGTCACATTATCTATGTTTTAAGCTTGCTAATTCATTGCTCACTCTAAAATTACCTTGAATATTGGTATGTTAGTTTACTTATTATCTGTTTCCTCCATTAGACTGTAGCTGTATGAGGAGAAGGACTTTCTTCCTTCCTTCTTTTCTTTCTTTCTTTCTTTCTTTCATTCTTTCTTCTTCTTTCTTTCTCATGTTTATTTATTTATTTTGAGAGAGACAGAAAGAGCATTTGAGGAGGGGAAGGGCAGGGAGAAAGAGAAAGAATCCCAAGCAGGCTCCATGCTGTCCGTGCAGAGTTCGACATGGGGCTTGATCTCAGGAACCAGGAGATTATGACCTGAGCCGAGATCAAAAGTCAGAAGGTTAACCGACTAAGCCACCCAGGTGCACCAAGGACATTTAAAAAATTGTCAAAGTAGCTTTATAAAAAATCCCTACATTTTTCTTACCTTTGAACTTTCCCTTGGATGATAAAACCTTATCATATCTGGTCTCATGGCTGACATTAGGACGAGCTTTTGGGAGCCAAGGGAAAACAATGCTTTACTCTTCCCTGAAGGCGTCATGTGCTAAAAGAATTCTGGTGAATGGCCGGTAATGAGCACACAGTAGGCCCACAATACATGTTCACTGTTGCTGTTATTTCACACATTTCTTTGTGTTTGAGCTTTGCCCGTAGTCTTTATTATTTTGTATTATTTTGGTTTTTTGTTTTTTTGTGTTTTTTGCCTATCATTCTTAAAAGGGCCTTTTACTTCTTTTCTCCAACCCTGCCTCAAAGTTTAATTTTTAGCTCAAATGTTAACTGCTCTACTAGAATCTCCTGTGTGCCTGTAGGTAATATGAGTCTATGACATTTTATTAATATCCTTGTTTCTACATTTATTGTAGTTGCATTGTAATGTAATTTGTATTTTTTAAATTTATCTCTCTAAGGGTACCTGGCAGGCTCAGTTGGTAGACCATGCAACTCTTGGTCTCAGGGTTTGGAGTTTGAACACTATGTTGGGTTTATTTATTTAGTTTATTATTATTATTATTTTTTAATTTAATATTTATTTATTTTTGAGACAGAGAGAGACAAAGCACGAATGGTCAGAGAGAGAGGGAGACACAGAATCCAAAGCAGGCTCCAGGCTCTGAGCTGTCAGCACAGAGCCCGATGCGGGGCTCGAACTCACAGACCATGAGATCATGACCTGAGCCAAAGTCGGATGCTTAACCGACTGAGCCACCCAGGTGCCCCTGTTGGGTTTAAATAAAAGAAAATAAATTTAGCTCCCTAGATTGAAGTTATCATTATAGGACGAAAATATCTAGTATTGCAAGTTCCATAAATATCTGAGGAGTGAATGCGCTAAACTGTTAAGTTTAATTTGGTTTTGTTTAGCCAAGAGACTTGATTAATTGGAATTGTAGAGTGTGTAATATCAGCGAACACTTCTACACATATACAACTAACACTACTGTAAACACTTTAGAACATAGTCTCATATAATCCTCAATTTTGTAAGGACAGATATTGTTTTATCCACATTTTAAAGTTGAAAAAAAATTCTCAGGAAGTTTTCAGTCATTTGACAAGATCAAGTCAGTGGTAAAGCTGAGTCTGGAAACCTGATCTTTCTGACTTTTGCTCTTTGCTGTCATGATAGAGTATTGTGTGCATCTGTGCTGTCTTATACAGCAGCCACTAGCCATGTGGCTCTCAAGAACTTAAAATGTGAATTGTCAAAGTTGAGTTGTCCCATAAATGTAAACTACACTCCTGATTTTAAAGATTGTGTATGGAAGTGCCTGGTGAGGTCAGCCAGTAGATCATGTGACTCTTTTTTCCCCAAGTTTTTTTTTTTTTTTTTAATTTTTTTTTTAACGTTTATTTATTTTTGAGACAGAGACAGACAGACAGAGCATGAACGGGGGAGGGGCAGAGAGAGAGGGAGACACAGAACCGGAAGCAGGCTCCAGGCTCTGAGCCATCAGCCCAGAGCCCGATGCGGGGCTCGAACCCACAGACCGCGAGATCGTGACCTTAGTCGAAGTCGGACGCTTAACCGACTGAGCCACCCAGGCTCCCCACCAAGTTTTTATTTAAATTCCACTTAGTTAACATACAGTGTAATATTAGTTTCAGGTGTAGAGTTTAGTGATTCATCACTTACATACAGCCCCCAATGCTCATCACAACAAGTGTCCTCCTTAATCCCCATCTCCCATTTAACCCTCATCCCCACCCCAACTCACCTCCCCTCCAGTAACCTTCAGTTTGTTCTCTATAGTTAAGAGTCTGTTTTCTGGGGGTGCCTGGGTGGCTCAGTTGCATACGCGTCCAACTCTTGATTTCAGCTCAGGTCATGATTTCACAGTTGGTGGGATCGAGCCCTGCTTTGGGTTTTGTGCTGAGAGTGTGGAGCCTGTTTGGCATTCTTTCTCTCCCAATCTCTCTCAAAATAAATAAATAAACATTAAAAAAAAAACTTGTGTCTAATTAATATTTGTTCCTATTGATTACATGTTGAGGTGGTAAAATTTAGAATATATTACATTATATAAAACACATTATTAAAATTAATTTTGCTTATTTCTTTTTACTTTTTTAAAAGTAGGCTCCATGCTCAGTGTGGAGCCCAACACGGGGTGGTACTTGAACACATGATTAAGACTGGAGCTGAACTCTCAACAATAGCCAAAATATGGAAAGAGCCTAAATGTTCATCAACTGATGAATGGATAAAGAAATTGTGGTTTATATACACAACGGAGTACTATGTGGCAATGAGAAAGAATGAAATATGGCCTTTTGTAGCAACATGGATGGAACTGGAGAGTGTGATGCTAAGTGAAATAAGCCATACAGAGAAAGACGGATACCATATGGTTTCACTCTTATGTGGATCCTGAGAAACTTAACAGAAACCCATGGGGGAGGGGAAGGAAAAAAAAAAAGAGGTTAGAGTGGGAGAGAGCCAAAGCATAAGAGACTCTTAAAAAAAATTTTTTTTGACGTTTATTTATTTATTTATTTATTTATTTATTTTTTTTTTTTTAAGGTTTATTTTATTTTTCAGACAGAGAGAGACACAGCATGAACGGGGGAGGGGCAGAGAGAGAGGGAGACACAGAATCGGAAGCAGGCTCCAGGCTCTGAGCCGTCAGCCCAGAGCCCGATGCGGGGCTCGAACTCACAGACCGCGAGATCGTGATCTGAGCCGAAGTCCGACGCTTAACTGACTGAGCCACCCAGGCGCCCCACGTTTATTTATTTTTGAGACAGAGAGAGACAGAGCATGAACGGGGGAGGGTCAGAGAGAGGGAGACACAGCATCTGAAACAGGCTCCAGGCTCTGAGCTGTCAGCACAGAGCCCGACGCGGGGCTCGAACTCACGGACCGCGAGATCATGGCCTGAGCCGAAGTCGGCCGCTTTACCGACTGAGCCACCCAGGCACCCCAAGAGACTCTTAAAAACTGAGAACAAACTGAGGGTTGATGGGGGGTGGGAGGGAGGGGAGGGTGGGTGATGGGCATTGAGGGGGCACCTTTTGGGATGAGCACTGGGTGTTGTATGGAAACCATTTTGACAATAAATTTCATATATTGAAAAAAAAACTGTCAACTGAGGGTTGATGGGGGGTGGGAAGGAGGGGAGGGTGGGTGATGGGTATTGAGGAGGGCACCTTTTGGGATGAGCACTGGGTGTTGTATGGAAACCAATTTGACAGTAAACTTCATATATTGAAAAAAAAGACTCGAGCTGAGATGAAGAGTCAGATGCTTAGCAGACTGAGCCACTCAGGCACCCCTCTTTTTACTTTTTTAATGTGGCTGTTAAAAAATTTAAAATTGCACATGTGGCTCACATTTTATTTCTATTGGACAATGTTGATATAGACTTATTATTTTTTTTTAATTTTTAGAGAGAAAGTGTGTGTGAGTAGGGGAGGGGGCAGGGGAAAAAAGAGAGAAAAACAGAGAGAGAGAGAGAGAGAGAATCTTAAGCAGGCTCCACACTTAGCATAGACCCCCAACTCAGGGCTTGATCTCACGAATCTGGGACCATGACCTGAGCCAAAATCAAGAGTTGGACGCTCAACTGACGGCACCACCCGGGTGTGCTCTTAGAGCGATATTTTTTTTAATAATTTTTTTTTAACATTTGTTCATTTTTGAAAGACAGAGAGAGACAGTGTGCGAATGGGGGAGGGGCAGAGAGAGAGGGAGACACAGAATCCGAAGCAGGCTCCAGGTTCCAAGCTGTCAGCATGGAGCCCGATGAGGGGCTCAGACTCACGAACCACGAGATCATGACCTGAGTTGAAGTCGGACGCTCAACCGACTAAGCCACCCAGGAGCCCTTAGAGTGATATTTTTTAAGCTGTGGCTTAGAACATACTAGAAGTTTTTAAAAATTACAAAAAGTTTTTAAACAGGGTGCATTAGAATGGAGCAGAGAGGACTAGAATAGAAAACAGAATGTGTCATGTGTACGTAGTTAGGGTAGGTATTGTTTGGTGAAACTTGTTTTAGTTACAGACATGTGTTTGTGATAGGCCACAATATGAAATGTGCCTCTCAGTGTGAGTCTCATAAAGTTGGGGGAAGAACTGGGCTAGACAGCAAATGCTGGTTTCATTGCAGTAGAGAGTCCTCTCCAGTAGGAAAGATTGTCAATCCTCTCTAAATTACTTCTTTCATTTTCCAGAATCACACTCTATTTAAAAATATAGGAAGAGGGGCCACTCTAGGGTTGTGAATAAAATACTTCTCTGTGGTTTTTCTGTCAATTCACCAGCTTCCACGGCAGTTTTCAGAGTCTGTCATCCCATCATTTGACTTTCCTTCTTATGCAGCTTAAATTTGAGTCTATCATTACAATCGCTCTTTTGCATGTACCCAGTCCTTTGCCTTCTTGTTTTGACATAAAACCCTGGTAAAACACTAACTCTGGTTAAAGTCTACCCTGTTGTCTACTCTGTCCCTGAGGAGCCGCATATCCTTGGAACTAACACACAACCTTGTTGCATGATCTCATTTGTGTTTAGTGCTTCACTGCACTCCTTGTACATTTCCCTATCTGGTGGGTGTCCGACTGAAACCTGAGTGAGAATCACCTGTGTTTTACACGGATAGCTGGATCCTACCTTGAGTTTCTGATTCAATAGGCATATTAGCCATCTACTGCTGTATAACAAATTACTTCAAAATTTAGTACCTTTCAACAATTTTTTTTCTTTCTTCCTTCCCTTCTTCCTTTCTTTTTATCATTATTTTTTTTTAATGTTTATTTTTCAGAGGGAGAGAGAGAGCAAGCAAGCATGAGCGGCGGAGGGGCAGAGAGAGAGAGGGAGACACAGAATCCGTAACAGACTCCAGGCTCTGTGCTGACAGCTCAGACTCGGGGCTTGAGCTCACTAACCACCAGATCATGGCCTGAGCCAAAGTTGGACGCTCAACTGACTGAGCCACCCAGGCGCCCCCTTTTTCTTTTTTAATTTTTTAAAATGTTTATTTACTTTTGAGAGAGTACAAGTGGGGGAAGGACAGACAGAGGGGGACAGAGGATCCAAAGCAGGCTCTACACTAACAGCAGTGAGGCCGATGTGGGGCTCGAACTCAGGAACCACGAGATTATGACCTGAACCAAATTCAGACGCTCAACCAACTGAGTCACCCAGGTGCCCCTCTTTCTTTATTTTTAAATTACACATCATTTCTAAGGGTCAAGAACTTGGGAGAGGCTCAGATTGATGACTCTGGCTTAGGATGTCAAGCACAGTTGTAGTCAAGTTGGTGGCTGGGCTACAGTTTTCTGAAGGCTACAGTTCTTGCCACATGGCCTCTCCATGGTAGCTGTTTTCTTACAGAGCAAGCGATGAGAGAGATGATGGAGATGGGGGTAAGGGCACGGGTTGTAGTCTTTTAAGCCTCTGTCTTATTCCTTTGGTCACAGCCCAAAGGACACAATTGTACCCTGGTATGATGTGGGAAGGCACTGATGTGAATACCAGGAGGCAGGGATCATGGAGGACAATCTTGGAGGCCGGCAAGCCTCCACAATAATCTAAGGTGGACCTGAGAATTTACATTTTTTTTTTTTTATTTTGTTTTCAACATTTTTTATTTATTTTTGGGACAGAGAGAGACAGAGCATGAACGGGGGAGGGGCAGAGAGAGAGGGAGACACAGAATCAGAAACAGGCTCCAGGCTCCGAGCCATCAGCCCAGAGCCTGACGCGGGGCTCGAACTCACGGACCGCGAGATCGTGACCTGGCTGAAGACGGACGCTTAACCGACTGCGCCACCCAGGCGCCCCGAGAATTTACATTTTTAACAAGTTTCCACTGTGATGTTGATGCTGCTGGTCAGACAATCACACTTTGAGAACTACTGCCCCAGTCCATTCTCTCCTTCACTTTGCAAACAATTGGTTTCAAACTGCAGCTCACTAAGAATTGGACGCTCAAGTAATTTAAAGGGAATCAATTTCTATACCTAAATGTCCATAGATTTATTTTGTAAAATTCATCTGCTTTAGTATGTTCCTGTGCAAGAGGAATAAGAGTTTCCTTTCCCTATTTCTTTTTCAGTATGATCTTTCTTCTACTTACAGAACAAAATCATCTTTCTCTCTTTCTCTCTCTCTTTTTTTTCAGATTCTTACTTTGATGTGTTGCCCCAAAAAGGACAGTTAAAATTGTGGTGTCAGAGGAGATCCTTTAATGAAGGGATGCACTTCCTGGGGTGCTTGGCTGGCTCATTTGGAACAGTGTGCAACTCTTAATCTTAGGGTCATGAGTTCAAGCCCCACAATGGGTGTAGAGATTACTAAAAAAGATAAATTTAAAAAAAAGAGAGAGATGCTTTTCCAATAAAATTTTACATTTCACTTTGAAAATTTTTAATTAAAATTATAATATATTTATGTTGTGTGATACTGTGATTCATAAGAAATACATATTTAATCATTCAGATGACCAAAATACATTTCTCATATATAATTGGTCTTCATCCACTGTTCCTGGCTTACAGCTTCCAAAATCTTTGGAATTTCCTGAGTCATAAGAACAATGGGATAAGAGATAAGAGCAATATTTCATCTGTAGTCCTCAGTTCCTGAAGTCACTTCAGAGACATAAAGATCAAATGGATATCTTGTTCTTTTTTAAAAAAAAATTTTTTTTAACGTTTATTTATTTTTGAGACAGAGAGAGACAGAGCATGAACGGGGGAGGGGCAGAGAGAGAGGGAGACACAGAATCGGAAGCAGGCTCCAGGCTCTGAGCCGTCAGCCCAGAGCCCGACGCGGGGCTCGAACTCACGGACCGCAAAATCGTGACCTGAGCTGAAGTCGGACGCTTAACCGACTGAACCACCCAGGTGCCCCTGGATATCTCATTCTTTATAACAAGCCTGTTTCCATGACAACTGCGTTATGTTAATGAGCTGACTTCTGGAAACCATCTTGGATGGGGCTGGTTGCTGGGGGAACCAACCTTGAATACAGGTTTGGAAATTTGAGTCCCACCCCCTGATTTCGAAGGAAGGGAGAGGGGGCTGGACATTGAATCAATCACCTGTGGCCAATGAGTTAGTTAACAAGCCTCCATAAACACACAAAAGCAGGGATTTGGGGGAGCTTTTGGGTTGGTGAACACGTGGAGATTCTGAGAGAGTGGTGCATTCCAAAAGAGCACGGAAGCTCAGTGCCCTTTCCCCATACCTTGCCCCATGCATCTCTTTCATCTGGCTCTTCCTGAGTATATCTTTTATAATAAACTGGTGACCCAGTGAGAAAAATATTTCTATAAATTCTGGGAGTTGCTGTAGCAAATTAATTGAACCCAAGGAGAGGGTTGCTGGCAACTCCAATCTGTAGCTGGTTGACAGGTGGTAGCCAGTGCTTGCAACTCATGCCTAAAAGATGGGGGCAGTCTTGTGAGATTGGACCCTTAACCTGTGGGATCGGATACTATCTCTAGGTACATAGCTTCAGAATTGAATTGAATTCTAGAACACCCAGCTGGTTTAGGAGAATTGCTTGGTGTGGGGGGAAAAACCCTCCATATGTTGTACTTGGTGATTAGAATCTTTAGTTGTTTTTATTAATTGTGTATTGGTGATAATGATTAGTAAACTCAATACTGAATAATTTTTTAACATTTATGAACCTTATAAGAAAAAATTGATTTAAATACTAGTTATTGTTGTAGAAATGATAAAGGTATGATTAATAAAAACCAACATAAAACATATATATTTTAAATATTTTTCAAGTTTTATTTTTATTTAACTTTACACAGAGAGAGAGAGAGAGAGAGCAAGGGAGGGGCAGAGAGAGAGGGAGAGAGGGAGAATCTCAAGCAGGCTCCATGCTGTCCATGCAGGGCCCGATGCGGGGCTTGAACTCACAGACTTTGAGATCATGACCTGAGCTGAAGTCCAACTCTTAACCAACTGAGCCACTCAGGAGCCCCCAAACATAAAAATATGTTCAATTATGTAAGGGGGTGCCTGGCTGTCTCAGTCAGTAGAGGATATGACTCTTAATCTTGGGGTCATGAGTTTGGGCCCCCAATTGGGTACAGAGGTTACTTAAAAAAGTAAATTAGGGGCATCTGGGTGGCTCTGTCGGTTAAGCATCTGATTTCAGCTCAGGTCATGATCTCGCATTTCATGAGTTTGAGACAGAGTTGGGCTCTGTGCTGACAGCTGGGAGCCTGCAGGCTGCATCTGATTCTGTCTCCATCTCTCTGCCCCTCCCCTGCTCGCTCTCTGTCTCTCTTCTCAAATATAAAAAATAAAACATAAAAAATTTTTTAAATAAAGAATAAATTAATTAAAAAAGGAATAGCTATTGAATTTCAAATATACATATTAAATTACAATAATTATATGGAGAAGGTACATAAAAATAGTATTTCAAGGAGAAAAAAGAAAAATGTAAACTATTCTGTTAAAGACTCATAAGTATTTTTTAAAATGAATGATTCTGGATATCAGATTATTATGCTATTTTCATAAGAAATAAAATCTGCAACATGCAAAAGGATGATCATATGGCTTTTCAATGTCATATTAACAGGAATATTGTCTAACAGGCTCAAACATGAAATACCTAATTTTCTAAAGCTAGTTCCTTTTTTGACCATTACATACTATTGATCAAAATACTTTGTAATTCTTTAAAAGTAGGTGCTATAATTGTAGAAAACTAATAGCAATGCAAAGATTCTTTTTTTTTTTTTTTTAATAAGTTCTAGGACAAAAGTGGGGCTTGAACTCACAATTCCAAGATTAAGAGATGAATATTCTACTGACTGAGTCAGCCAGATGCCCCAAATGGAAAGATTCTTGTTCAGTAAAATTGCAAAGGAATTTTCTTCAGTAGAAATGTGAATGACTTCTATAAAAAACAGTTCAGAGTTAACATTTTTTAAAAATTTAATTTAATTTTTAAAATTTACATCCAAATTAGCATATAGTGAAACAATGATTTCAGGGGTAGATTCCTTAATGCCCCTTACCCATTTAGCCCATCCCCCCTACCACAATCCCTCCAGTAACCCTCAGTTTGTTCTCCATATTTATGAGTCTCTTCTGTTTTGTCCCCCTCCTTGTTTTTATATTATTTTTGTTTCCCCTCCCATATGTTCATCTGTTCTGTGTCTTAAAGTCCTCATATGAGTGAAGTCATATGATATTTGTCTTTCTCTGACTGACTAATTTCACTTAGCATAATACCCTCCAGTTCCATCCACGTAGTTGCAAATGGCAAGATTTCATTCTTTTTGATCGCCAATACTCCATTGTATACAAATATACCACCTCTTCTTTACCCATTCGTCCATCGATGGACATTTGGGCTCTTTCCATTTGTTGGCTATTGTTGATAGTGCTGCTATAAACATGGGGGTGCATATGTCCCTTAGAAAGAGCACACCTGTTTCCTTGGATAAATGCCTAGTAGTGCAATTGCTGGGTCATAGGGTAGTTCTATTTTTAATTTTTTGAGGAAACTCCACACTGTTTTTCAGAGTTTACATTCTTAACTACTGGCATATTAACTAGTTTTATGTCTAATTTAGCAATCTTATTCCATTATACATCCTTTCAGAGACTATAAACACTCTTTCCTATAATTTTTTGAACCTGCTTTAGTTTCCTGCTGGTTCCCTCATCAATGACTTAAATAAATCTTCAATACATTCTCATTTTATATTTCTATGAATCATGCTTTTAATTTTGTAAATTATACTTTGGCTGATTCCAGTATCTACATTTTTAAAAAGTAATATAAAGTTTTTATTTAAAATATCTGTATTTACAGGTGTGCCTGGGTGGTTAAGTCAGTTGAGTGTCCGACTTCAGCTCAGGTCATGTTCTCAAGGTTCATGTCAGGCTCTTTGCTGACAGCTCATAGGCTGGAGCCTGCTTTGGATTCTGTGTCTCCTTCTCTCTCTGCCCCTCCCATGCTCATGCCCTCTTAGTCTTTCTCTCTCAAAAATAAACATTAAAAAATTTTTTTTAAATACCTATATTTACAATGTACCAGACATTACATCCTTGGCAACTTTTTAAACTCCTAATGAAAAAATTTTAAATGTCAACTCAAAAATGTGTGAGGACATAGTTTTAAAAAATTATCTTACATGGTATTTAAGAAAAAAAAAAGTCCTGGGTAATTATTTCATTGTTTCTTTCCCCTCAAACTTCCAACACCTTCCTCTCTTCCTCCTGCTTTGACTTCGTTTATTCACTATTTCACTGATTAAAGTAGGAGCATGAGCGGGGGAGGGGCAGAGAGAGAGACACTCAGAATCTGAATCAAGCTCCAGGCTCTGAGCTGTCAGCACAGAGCCGGATGTGGGGCTTGAACTCAGCAACTGCGAGATCACGACCTGAGCCGAAGTCAGATGCTCAACCGACTGAGTCACTCAGGTTCCCCAATAAGAGAATTTCTATTTTTCTTATTTATTAAGTTCCTATTGTGTTTTTTATTTGTCTAGATCCTGGGGGTAGTCAATAGTAAAAAAGGACAAAAATTATTTAGAAATGCTCTATTTGTTCAGGGCCCGTAAATTCTAAGAATATAGGCAAAATTAAATACTTTACACTGTAACTAAGTAGACTTGATTAAAAACTCATAGCTGGAAGGAGGTTAGGTATAATCTAGTCTAGTGACCTTATTTTATAGATAAAATCTAGAAAGTTTAAAAGATTTGCCCCAAATCACACAACTAGATCATATCATAGCTGTGAATTCTCTTCCCAGGACTTTGCCCTTTCTCATCAATCTTTCTGCCAAGTGGATCTATTAATGTAATTAAAGACAAGCGTTTGAATGTGTAGACTAGCTTTTTAAAGAAAAGTAAATAGATTCTTATGAATTGTGAATTGTCTGCGTGACTGAATTTAATAATACCTTCAACTTCCACACACATGATCATCTGTTCTGTGCAGTTCGCCGTTTATGTAGTATTTATGCGAATATCTTCATTTGAGGAATTAGAAGGGCTGTTTATCTTCAGAATTCTTCAGAAATGCTGATTCATTTCAAAAAGAAACAATTCATCTGTTGTAGCAGAAGCAGGCAGACTGCAGAGGGCCAAATCTGGGCCACGTGCCATTAGTTTTTGTATAGTCTGTAAGTCAAGAATGGTTTTCACGTCTTAAAATAATTGGAAAAAATGAAAAGAAGAATAATATTGTGTGGGTGAATGAAATTCACATTTTAGTGTCCATTTGCATAGTGTTTTTAGAACACTGCCATGCCCCTTTAAGTAACGTCAAAGTCTGCCCTCTCAATACACCACAGAATCGAACAGTTGCAACACAAACTGGATGGCCTGCCAAGCTTAAAATGTTTGCTGTCTGGCCCTTTACAGAAAAACTTGACTCATCCTTCATTATAGCAACAAGTATCACACCATACTTCCCTCTCTCCACACTTGTAAGACACTGAGATAGCTACTATTTCGTAAGAACCGGCTGCTTTCCTCAAAAAAATTAAAGTTTAAGGGGCACCTGGGTGGTTCAGTCAGTTAAGCATCTGACCTCATCTCAGGTCATGATGTCGAGGTCTGTGGGTTCGAGCCCTGCATCCGGCTCTGTGCTAAGAGCTCAGCGTCTCCCTCTCTCCCCCTGTCCGTCCCTTGCTCGTGGTCTCTCAAAAATAAATAAATAAACATTAAAAAAAATTAAAGCTTACAGGTGATGTTTACATCTAGGTGGCATAAAAAGCTTCCTATAGCCTATCCACAAAAGGTCTGTATTGAAATCATTTGTAATGGTGCAGCAAGGAACAGGTCCCCATGGGATCTATTTGTCAACAAGGGAGGATGTGTTCTTTTATGATTAGTTACTATGTCTCCAGCTCCTTCTACTCTATGTTTAGATATTTAAAACTAAATGTTTTACATTAATTTCGAAGCTTAGGATTCTTTGACAAGGAAATTCTGGGCTGATAATAGAAATAGTCAAGAAACAATTTCTTGTTTTACTTGAGACTTCTTGGATTATTAAAACACATTTTAAAGCAACTTTACCTTTAACCGCACTAAAGTTTACTAACAATGCAGTGGAAAAAGTACACAAAATGAATACACATATGGAAGTGTTTACCCTCATCAGAAGTTAAATAAATACAACTTAGAACAGTGATGAAATACGATTTTTCCTATATTAAATTACAAAGAAAAAATACACTTCCTATTATTGGCCATTCGGTAGTGACATAGTGAATATTGATATTCTTTTGTGGGACAAACCTTATACATAGACACTCCAGTGATTTCCAAAAAGGTGTAAAATACCATCCAAAAGAATTCATTTGAGCATTTCAGGTTTTGGTGCTCTATAAGAAAAACCAACTATTGCAGAAGAGGTCAATTCACATTCTAAATTGAATCCTATCTTGGATACAGGATTGTTACCTAATGTACAAATCTCACACGCCACTTCCCTGTTTAAAATCCTTTGAGGGGCCCCTGGGTGGCTCTGTCTGTTGAGCGTCCAACTTTGGCTCAGATCATGATCTCACTGCTCATGGGTCAAGCCCCACATTGGGCTCTGTGCTGACAGCTCAAAGCCTGGAGGCTGCTCCCGATTCTGTGTCTCCCTCTCTCTCTGCCCCTCCCCCGCTGGCTCTCTGTCTCTGTCTGTGTCTCTCTCTCTCTCTGTCAAAAATAAACATTAAAAAATTTAAAATAAAATAAAATAAAATAAAATAAAATAAAATCCTTTGAATGTTCCCAATAATCAGCTGAGTCAAATCCAGTTTATATAGAGGCATTAAAGTCTCTCATCTTAGCCTGGACCTCTCTTCTTCTTATTTTCTGCCAATCTACTTGTGTAAACAAATATTCTCCCTCTCTACCCCATTTAAACGCATCTTTCCAGTGACTGGCACCAAATCTCTGCATTATTATTTTCTCACCTTTCCTGAAGCATTTACAAGTGATCCTAGAACAACATGGGTTGTAACTGCGTGAGTCCTCTTATACAAAGATTGTTTTTGATAAGTACAGTACAGTATTGTAAATGTATTTTCTCTTCCTTATGCTTTTCTTTTCTTTCTTTCTTTCTTTCTTTCTTTTTTTTTTAATGTTTATTTATTATTAAGAGACAGAGAGAGACAGAGCATGGGCATGGGAGGGGCAGAGACAGGGGGAGACACAGAATCCGAAGCAAGCTTCAGGCTCTGAGCTGTCAGCACAGAGCCTGATGCAGGGCTCGAACTCAGAAACCAGGAGATCATGACCTGAGCCGAAGTCAGACGCTCAACTGACTGAGCCACCCAGGCACCCCTTCCTTATGCTTTTCTTAATAACATTTTCTTTTCTCTAGTTTACATTATTGTGAGAATACAGTATATAATACATACAACAACAAAATGTATTAATTTATTCTTTATGTTATCAGTAAGGCTTCCTGTCAACAGTAGACAATTAGTAGTTAAGTGTTGGGGGAGTCAAAAGTTATATGTGGGGGCGCCTGACTGGCTCAGTCCGTAGAGTATGTAATTCTTGATCTCAGGGTTGTGAGTTCAAGCCCTACGTTGGGAGTAGAATTTACTTAAAAAAAAAAAAGTTATATGTGGATTTTTGACTGTGCAGGGCAGGCTCAGCACTCCCCCGCCCCTCCCCACCATTGTTCAAGGGTCAACTGCACTTTCATCTTACAAGAAATTCAATCTGGGTCTCAGATACCCTCCAGCTACTGTCTCATTCTCTCCTTTTCTTTAAAACAAACTTTTTGAAAGAATTGCCTGTATTTTCTTGATGATTTGTCTCTAATCTCTCTCCTCTTATTTCTCTTGAACCCATGCTTTTCTCTTTTTATTTACCTTTATTATTAAAAAAATTAAACATACGCACAAAGAAAATTGTGAAATAAACACCCATATACCCATCTTCCGGCTTCTGCCAGATTATTTCAAAGCCGATCAGAGATATGTGAACATATGTAAACAGCTTTTCAGACTCATCCTGACAAACTACTCTTGTAAAAGCCAACAGTGACCTTCACTTCACTTATTTTGTGGAGTAAAATACACACCTATATATTTTTCTCCCAAGCAATAGCTTGGATTGAAAATTTACATATTTATTAAAAATGAAAACAGAAAAAAAAATCAACAGAAATTCTACCACATAGAGATGAGCATTATTAACAGTTTAGTGAATTTTATCCCAGATTTTATGTTATGTTTATATTAACATGTATTTTTAAAATAAGGTTATACTATTTAAAAATCTTTTATTTACTTGATGAATTATGAATGTGCCTTTTTATATTCAACAAATTATAGGTGTAGGAAATATTTTTTTTAAAGCTCCATAGCATTCCATCATTTTTATGTTTCATGATTTATTCAAAAAATCTTCTCTATTTGTATATTTTACATGTTTCTAATTTTAACTTTCATAAACATGACTATAGTGATTATCCTTATAAAGCATTTTTATGTACATGTGCTATATTTCTTCAGCATAAACTCCTAGAAGTGGAATTTTGAGTATTACATATTTTGAAAGCTACAAAGCAATGTTTTTTTTTTTTTCAAAACCATAAGGATTTAATCCATAGAATGCTGCTAGCTAGCAAAAAAAAAAAAAAAAAAAAAAAAAAAAAAAAAAAATTCTTACCTGTAACACGGGGTCATGGGATACCTAAAACAATGAGTGTGAAAATGCAGTGCTTCTCCAAATCTTATGCGATGTACCCAGAAGATTCTGTGGTAAATGGATGAGGATCCAGAGTTAGAGGTATGTTTCCTCTCAGCTCATACAAGTCTAATAGAGTAAAATAAGCTTCATCTATAAGCTGCCCAGATTTTTCATCTAATAACTGCTTGCCCCTTTCCTGAAGATGTATATTTGACTTTGATGGGAATGAACCATCAAAGACAGAATGGAGAACTCTTACAGAATGAACTAGTTTGGGAAACAAATTTTCAGCTCCATCTTCCATTTTCTTTTTTTTTTTTTTTTAATGTTTATTTTTGAGAGAGAGAGAGAGAGAGAGAGGCAGAGAGAGAGGGAGACAGAATCTGAAGCAGGCTCCAGACTCTGAGCTGCCAGCACAGAGCCCAACGCGGGGCTCACACAAACCACAAGATCATGACCTGACCCGAAGTCGGAGGCTTCACTGACTGAGTCACCCAGGCGCCCTTCTCCCATTTTCTGTTTTCAAATTAATCTCATTAGTCATAATTTATTTTATTGGTGGGGTCTTAAATATATAGTCTAGTTCAAAAAATGCCTAAGAAGATTTGAGAAAATATCAACAGTGCCTTCAAATAAAAACGGTAGACTTTAATATGGCAAAAATAAAATAGAAACAAAAATCGAAGGACTTGTCACCAAAAGATACCTTGTCACCAAAAGATAGCCTGTGGAAGGTACCAAGCTGCCCATCAAAGCCATCTGAGGAACTTCTCTTTGAGGAAAGAGAAATTAATTTTATTCAGGCAGAGGAAGCTGGATCTCAGTAGAAAGATCTAGGGCGAGCATATTTTACATACAAAAAATTCTTGGAAAAGTAACACACATTTCTAAGGAAAATAAACAGTTGTCAGGTATCACAAAAGCTGTTTATTCCTCTGACTTAAATTCTTAAATGACCCTCAATTCTGAAATCGTGGAAAAGGACCTTAACATTGCCAAATGTCTGACTGTCTACTCAGTATTTTCAAGAGTTAGAGAAGAGCCTAGTAACTGAAATTTTGCCCAGGGGTTTACACAGATAGTCGTTTCCATCTGCTTTCAGAGAAAGCCCTTGAAATGTAGAATGTCAAATGAGGCCTGGGCATTGATTAGCATAGTTTGAATGATAATAGAAACTTAAAAAAAAAATCAGTCAACAGTAAATCTGAGGGTTTCACTTTTATCTCTGCAACTACCAATTCGTGAATAACATTTTAAAAATAGGACAAACTACTTGTTAACTACATAATTTTACTATAAGGGATGTAAAAAATGGGATGTCTGGATTTTGTTTCTCCTAAATTGTTTTGATTTTGACTTAATTCTCTTAATTCAGGATATAATGTGAGTTTCAGTTCCTTGGATTAGATGGATTCTGAACTCAGTTTGGAGTTTACATAAGATGCTCAGTGAAGTCTTGAGTATTCAGCTTAACATGAGCTGACAAGTTGGTATGATATTCTAGAAAATGTTGTTGTTGTTTTTTTTAAGATTTTATTTTTAATTTTTTTTTTAACGTTTATTTATTTATTTATTTATTTTTGAGACAGAGAGAGACAGAGCATGAACAGGGGAGGGTCAGAGAGAGGGAGACACAGAATCCGAAACAGGCTCCAGGCTCCGAGCTGTCAGCACAGAGCCCGACGCGGGGCTCGAACTCACGGACCGTGAGATCATGACCTGAGCCGAAGTCGGATGCTTAACCGACTGAGCCACCCAGGCGCCCCAAGATTTTATTTTTAAATAATTTCTACACCCACCGTGGGACTCGAACTCACAACCCCAAGATCAAGAGTCACATGCTCTATCCACCGAGCCAGCCAGGTGCCCCATGATATCTTAAAAAAGGCCTTTGGGGGGAAGTGGTAAGCTGTTTCCTAGATTAGATATTATTAGGCCTTGCCAACCTGAACATTCTCCCAGTCAGTATACAAACTTCATGGTTAGGTGGGAAAATTAATAACTATGGTGGTAAATGGTGAGTCACAGTGCACCTATTCTGTTATCATTGAAACTTTCTGATGGCTCTAATAAGACTTAAGCCACAACTTTTCATAGAATTATAAGGCTGGTAGGTACTTTAGAGTTACTAGTTTCTTCTTCTACCAGTGGAAGAATTTCTTTTACATTGTACAAAGAGATGATCATCCTCAACTTTTCCAATGAGAAATTTATTTATTTATCTATGTATTAGTTATTTTGTCATGAAGAAGTCCATTGAACAGAGGTACATTTTTATTTTGTTAATTTTTAAATATTTAAATATTTAAGTATTTATTTATTTATTTATTTTAGAGAGAGAGCACACGAGCAGGGGAGAGGAGCAGAGGGAGAGAGAGAGAATCTCAAACAGGTTCCACACACAGTGTGCCGCCCAACGCCGGGGTCCATCTCACAATCCTGGGATCATGACCTGAGCTGAAATCAAGAGTTGGACGCTCAGCCGACTGAAGCACCCAGGCGCCCCTTTTAAAAACTTTTTTGTAAAGATTTTATTTTTTTTAAGTAATCTCTATAAAATATAAAATATTATAATATAATAATAAAAATATAAAAAATATAAAATATAAAAATATTTTAAAATATATTTTTATGGTGGCACCTGGATATCTCAGTTGTTTAAGTGTCCGACTTTAGCTCAGTCATCACTGATATCACTGTTTGTGAGTTCGAGCCCCACATCAGGCTCTCTGCTCTCAGCATAGAGCCGGCTTGGGATCCTCTGTCCCCCTTTCTCTCTGCCCCTCCCCTGTTCATGCTCACTCTCTCAAACATAAGTAAGCATTTAAAAAAATAATAATAAAATAAAATGTCTTTTTAATTATAAAAATTTTAAGTTTCTACTAAAATTATTTTTTAAGATGATAATAAATTAGGTCTTTTTTAAAATATCTAGCCATTGCTTCTAGTTCTGAATGTTGTGGCATTCTAGAATAAATCTATTTCTTCTTTTAAAGCTGTATGTTATGAAAAATACCTTTCAGTATTTAGAGAAAAACTTTGTCTCTCACTGAGCCTTCCCTTCTCCAGCCTAGGCATCTCTAGTTTCTTTAGTGAATTTTTGTATGCAAGATTTGAATATTTTGTTCTTTGCCATTCTGGGAGTCTGTCCTTTGTTCCTGTAACTTTTCCTATGTAATGTCAAAGCCAGAAAACAAGGCTTTCACAATAGATATGAATTACTTCAGAACCATATTATTGGAAAAAATAATTCAACTAAGTAAAATTTAAAGGTCTTACTGGCTTTATTCAGTGATTCACGAATTGGGCAGCATCTAATCCAGCAGAATAAAAAGGAGCTGCAAAGAGTTATACACAGTTTGAGATTTTATAGGCAGAAAGGAGAAGGAAAAGGAAGTCAGTATAGGCACAAAAAAAAAAAAAAAATGGATTGATTATCGCGAGGTTACTTTCCTTATAGGGGATTGCAGGAGTCTATTTGGCAGATTGCCGAGCTAATACTAATCAGGCAGCTCCTGATCCACTGGCTTAAGATTCCATTCCTGGGAAGCTGAAACTATAATAAAGTCTTAGCTTAGTTTTTTGGGGCTTAGAATAGGTGACTCCATTTGGGGCCTGTTGTTTCATCTTTGACAGTATTGGATATTTGTTGCTGTCATTTATGTGGTTGTGTATGCTACAAATATGTTTATTAGTACTGAAACTAATCCCACTATTTTCACTAACAAGTACGTCTCTATTTTTTTCTATTTGGGAGGAGGCAAAGATGTAGTTGATTTTAGAAGTTCACTTTTTTGGTTTCATTTTGTTTTTTAATTTTATTTTTTTAAGTAATCCCTACACTCAGTGTGGGGCTTGAACTCACAGTCCTGAGACTGAATATCACCTGCTTCACCAACTGAGCCAGCCAGGTTCCTCAAAAGTTCACTTTTTTTTTTTTTCTGATTAAATACATATCACATGCAATAAATGTTCAAATATTACAGAAATGTTGATTTAGAAATTAAATCTGTCCGTAATCTCTCTCCTTCTCACATACCAGTGGAAACAGTTGGTAAATATATTATTACAGATTTTTCCCCCCTGCGCATTTGTATTCAGTAATACATATAGGCAGAGAACTTATTAAGAGCTTGGGCTTTGGGAACCTTGGGTGGCTCAGTTAAGTGTCTGACTCTTGGTCTAGGCTCATGTCATGATCTGGGTTCGTGAGTTCAAGCCCCATATCGGGCTTTGAGCTAACAGTGTGGAGCCTGCTTGGGATTCTGTCTCTCTCCCTTTCTTTCTGCCCCTCCCCTGCTTGCTCTCTGTCTCTCTCTCAAAATATATAAATAAACTTAAAAGAGAAAGAGTTTGGGCTTTGCCGTCTGATTGCCTTAAATTCTGACTCTGCCATCCGTTAGTTGATGCTGTTTCTTTATTTCGAAAGTAATGATAATAATATGCCTATCTTATCAAGATGTTGTGATTCTTGAGTGATATAATACTTAAGATGCTCTGTACACATGGCATGATATTAAGTTTTTATTTAAAGTTAGCCACTTTTGGGGCGCCAGGGTGGCTCAGTCGGTTGGGCGGCCGACTTCAGCTCAGGTCATGATCTCGCGGTCCCTGAGTTCAAGCCCCCCGTCGGGCTCTGTACTGACAGCTCAGAACCTGGAGCCTGTTTCGGATTCTGTGTCTCCCTCTCTCTGACCCTCCCCCGTTCATGCTCTGTCTCTCTCTGTCTCAAAAATAAATAAACGTTAAAAAAAAAAATTACAGTTAGCCACTTTTTATGTTTATATGATATGTATTATATGTCAATTTACGGGCATGAGAATCATGGAGAATTTTGTTTTGTTTTGTTTTTAAGATTATTTTATTTTTGAGAGACAGGGAAAGAGAGAGAGAGAGCACATGGTTGGAGCAGATAGAGAAGGAGACAGAGAGAATCCCAAGCACTGACAGTGCAGAGCCTGATTTAACCTAGGGGCTTTAACCTCGGAACCTTGAGATCATGACCTAAACCAAAATCCAGACTCAGATGTTTAACTGACTGAGCCACACAGGTGCCCTGAGAATTTTATTTTTCTTATTTAGTAATATCCACCTCGAAACTGGTTTATATTATATCAATGTAACTGTCAATTTCTATCACATTCTTTTAATGTTTGCACATTATGGTAGGTAGTATTGTAATATTATAGAACTGCACCTTAGTTTATTTAAACAATACTCGTCTGATGGACAAGGATTACAGTTTCAGTGGTGTGATGGAGGTTGCTTATACCAGCTCATAAGAATTGATTGTCACATCTTTTCCTAACTCTGTGTGCAGTTGATATCATGTTGGTATCTTGAAATCAGCCATGGTGAGAGTGTTTACAACCTTGAAAATTGGCCAATGCGACATGAAGACTCCCCTTCTCCACCCCCACCCACACACATACCATTTACCAGAACACCACTGTGTAGTTCTCTAAATTTTCTAATAACATATAATTAGCATTCTGGAACATATATATTTGCACATTGGTGAGGGAATTTCCAAAGAAATATCCTTAAAAGAAAAAGAAACAGAAAAAAAAAAACACCCCAAAACAAAACAACAAACAGTAGGCCTTTCCCCAACCAGGTTATGAGTCAGAAACCAAGGGAAAATGTTTTTATCCCTTCATAGGGCATCCTTTGCTTCCTGGCTGGGTCCCACCCACCAATGCTGGTCCTTGTGCCAAGGAATTATGGTAACTTGGCGTTAATATTGTCATTACTTTCAATTAATGTAGGGGCATATGTGCCCAGAAAGACTTGACTGAAATCTTTTGGCTTTAGAAGTCAATTGGCTTTAGATAGTCAATGGGGGAAAGAGATACTTTTCCAGACCTACTTCCCTTCAGTTCTTTCCTTTAAGTGAATGGATCACAGGGGGAAGGTGAAAGGAGATGTAAATTTGAACCTATACTAAATTCCTTTCCTATTCATATTATAATGAAAAGTTGCTAATCACATCACAAAAACAAACTTCTTTTTAACTTATTCTCTGAACACAAAGTGGGCTTGTAAAACGCAGATTAGTTCTTAAAGATACACAGAGATACACAATAGAGAAGATCTATCAAGGACGCATTGGGAGGGCGGATAAAAGATGAACATAAAAAAAGAAAAGTCGAACATAGAAGAAAGTAAACTAATCCCGAGTTCATTGTTGTCACCACCTTCCATCCTTGGACCGCACCTCGGAAGGTTTTGTGAAAGCAGGAAAAAACTGAATGGAAAACAAATGACTAGTTTGTGCTGAAAGGTTTTGTGCTATTCATATTTGCCCTGCTTATTTTGAGGAACTTAGATAATTTATTTGACACTTTTAGATAGGGTTGTCACTTAGAAGAAGAAAAGCCATATTCTAGGGTCTGGGTAAAGCCTGGGGAAAGACTCTGAAAGGAAAGGGGAACAGAGCAGAATAGAATACATTTAAACCTCAATTGCATACCAAAACTGCATAGTACAGCTGATTTAGTTAAAACCTAATGCACACAGTGGCAATTTTAATAAGAACATACATATTTAGTTGGTAACAAAATTCCAAATAAAATCTCCAAATTTTACAGAACAAGGGTAGGAATGTGACCATGAGCAAAGTCTTCTTTAAGTGAATATTAGAGCAGCTAAAGAGAAGAAACACAAAGAAAAAGAAAAAAAGAATAATTTCACGGAACATTTCCTAACCTCATGGAATAGTGCTAAAAGGATATCCCAAATATTTAATTGAGAAGTGAGACCTCCCTATTTTCCTCTTATTTTTATTGAAATGCAAGTGACTTTTGTTCTCAAAAAGCAAAACCAACAGACTTTACTAAAAAATTATGATCTCCGCTTCTAATTGTTTGGAGAGCAAGAAAGTTAAAGTCAGAATGTGTTTACTTTGGGCTGAGGTGAATTTGAATAAAAGGGAATTGCTAGAAAGTTTAATAAATCAGAAAATTTTTAAACATTAAAATTGTATTCATCTCCAGGCAATGTGACTTAGGACTTGGTTATCCATGGATTTGGGTGGGGGAAGAATGGGGACCTGAAACGCTAGTTACAACTTGAAATGAACATAGCTGAAGCATTTTTTGTTTGTGCTTGTAACTTCTCAGACTTTTCTTTTGGTTCCAGACCATGAAGTCTCATCCCCATGACCCTTTAGCAAGTTGAGTGGCTTCCAACAAAACTCAGTCATGGGTGATGTTTAATTAGGCAGGAGACGATGCACAGAAAACATTTAGAAAGCTGCAGTTTTCTGACTTAAGTTACACATTATCAGCATCTATTTCTCATGTAAGTAAATATAAATGTGTGCTTTGGTCCATCAACCTAACCATTTGGCAATAGTGTGATTTGGTAAAGCGTACTAATAACTTCTCAAGTAGATGTTAGGATTAGGACACGTTTTTTTGTTTTGTTTTGTTTTGTTTTGTTTTTCAGCCAAACCAAAGCTTGTAAAAACAAAGAATGATGCCAAAAATAATGGTAGAATATCACTAAAAGTTTTCTTCATCAGCTTGTGACAGTGACAATTCCTGAATGATTCCCCTATATACACAAAATATATGCATAGTCCTGTATGGCTGCAGGAATAGAAAGGTTGCATCATACAATTAGTATGATTCTTTTGAATAGGAACTGCTTCTTTTGTTTTCGGGCTCATGTGTATTGCAGGTGCCATATTTTCATTTTCTTCTAAACCTCTTTGGTATAATTCTTTTCTTTGAGCCAGGCTTATTTTTAATGTGAATAACAGGATCCATGATGATAAAAATAGTGCAGGGAAGGCATGAAAGGATGCCAAAGTAAATAGAGCCATGGCCATCTCCAGGGGATGATCACAGCTCTAATAAAACCACATTCCTATAGTTTAGGCTGGGAAGTTTGCAAACTAGCTAAAAAAGCACCTCTTTCTTCCTGTCATATAATCTACAATATAGCTGTCTTGAGAAAGATATATATAGTCCTAGCACCTTCGTCCTGTGAATAGTGCTCCCTGTTCCAAATAAAGTGAAGCTTCCTGTCAGAAGTTCTGCCTGGTTTTCATGCCCACTAAACAGGATTGAAGGCAGTTGATATTGGTATTGGGGGTCAAGGTGGCTGCCTGAATGATTTATTTCGATTGTGCTTTTCAGCTGCTTTCATATTTCCCAGGTCTTAGACGTAATATCACTTCACAAAAAAGAAAAGGAAAGCTTTCAACAGTGCTCACAAAGTATGGGACTGGGAAAAGGAGCTTAAGTTCTCTGGGTTTTGAATGATCGTAGGGGTCCTTTTGTGTGTCTACTATGTATGGCTAAGGACATTTTATTGCAACAATAGTGGAATAAAGAAATAGTTCTTCCCACCCACCCCCATCCCGCCCCCAATAAATAGTTCTAAAGAAGGATTTTATTTTTCTGGGGTTTTTTTTGTTGTTTTTTTGTCATATAGAAGTAATAAAGAATTTAAATAACGAAGTAGCCATGGGAACTGAATTTAAACCATACAAAAACTATCAAGATATTTTATAGGATGGATACTGATAACAGCTGCTATTTACTGATCTTTTCCTAAGGGCCAGTCACTGTGTTTCACATATATTACAGATTTTAAACTTCCCTATAGTTGTAGGAGCTAGCTGTGAATTATGATCTTGGTCTTCCCCATGATGAAATAAGGTTAGGTTGGGAGAGATTCAACAGCTTGGCCACAGTTTTAAAGACAGTAACTATTTAATAATTTATGTATTTTAAAATATAAATAGAAAATAGAAAATTATAAAAATTATTGTAAATAATAAAATACTATTAAAAAGCTGGTTTTGAGGATGTCAACCTTCTTTTTTATTTAAATATATATATTTTTTCAATGTTTATTTATTTTTGAGAGAGAGAGTGCAAGCAGGGTAGGGCAGAGAGAGAGGGAGGGCAGAATCAGAAGCAGGCTTCAGACTCCCAGCTGTCAGCACAGAGCCTGATGCAGAGCTCAAACTCACGGACCTGCAAGATCATGACCTGAGCCGATGTCAGACGCTCAACCAACTGAGCCACCCAGGTGCCCCCCCCCCCCCACCTTTTTTAAACATTCTTAAATATTTTTTTAATGTTTATTTGTTTGAGAGAGAGAGAGAGTGTGTGAGCAGGCGAGGGGCAGAGAGAGAGAGAGTGAGAATCCCAAGCAGACTCTGCCCTGTCAGGGCATAGCCGGATGCTGACAAATTCATGAACCATGAAATTGTGACTGGATCTTAAATCAAGAGTTGGATGTTCAACGGACTGAGCCACCCAGGTGCCCCAAGGGTATGAACATTTTGGGAAGGGATGTGCTTTCCAGGAAGGGAAGAGTAATCTTTGAGGCCTACTTGGAAATCTCACATTTAGGGAAAATAGACACTTTATTATATAAGAAGTGTTTTGTATCTTTGTTCATGGTCCATGTAATGTCTTCTTTTAGTCAGAAATTAGGTCTTTAGGGGTGCCTTGGTGGCTCATTCGGTTACCCATTCAACTCTTGATTTTGGCTCAAGTCATAATCTCATGGGTCATGAGATCAAGCCCCATGTCAATTTCATGGGTCATGAGATAGAGCCTTGTGTCAGGCTCTGCTCTGACAGTGTGGAGCCTGCTTAGGATTCTTTCTCTCTCCCTCTCTCTCTGTCCCTCCCCTGCTCACTCTTTCTCTTAAAGTAAATAAGCAAACATCACAAAAAGAAAAAAGAAAGAAAGAAAAAGAAATTAGGATTTTAAGTGCATCGGGTTCTTTCTTGCTTTCTTAGGTTTTGAGGGGACCATTTGAGTTTTTGTATACATTAACCTGTGAATAATCTTCTGAAATTCTTTTTTTGTTTTTTAAAGTAAACTGTATGACCAACATGGGGCTTGAACTCATGACCCTGAGATCAAGAGTTGCATGCTCTAGGGACTCAGCCAGCCAGGCACCCCAGAATATCCAGAACTCTACTCTGGAGCCTGTTCTCCTGAAAAGCAATATATCCTTTTTTATAAATATTCAATCTAATTTAAATGCAAACTGGGAAATTTTACCTCACCCTTTAGTTATGTACATGCTTTAGTATTGTCCCTTGTTCCCAAAGCTAACCTTAATGGGTTTGCTCATCTATTAAAGTCTAGCAAAGATTTCTGCATCTGAACTCTCTTTTGGGAAACTAGATATCTTTTACTCAATGTTTTATGGAGTTTTGCTGGCTTGCACAAATACTGGGAAGTTGCTTATGCTTAAATGAGAGAACTAATTTTTCTGAATGTGCTTTAGAGGTATGGATTATGTCCTCTATAAGCTTAAGGCACAATATATATATATATACACTGTGGTTATATGATATTAAAGCATCCACCATAAGAAGGAATAAAGTGATTAGAAAATGATTAACACTGTTAGGACATACTAGAATTCAGGAATTATTGTTTTATCTGTTTCTATATTCCCTGTATACAAAAGTCTTCATGGTTGATGTTAGTATGTGCTCATTTACTTTTTTTCTTTTTAAGTTTATTTATTTTGAAAGAGAACACGTGTGCACACAAGTGGGAAGGGGCAGAAAGAGAGGGGGAGAGAGAGAATCCCAGCAATGCAGAGACTGGAGCAGAGCTCACCCTCACCAACAGATCATGACCTGGGCTGAAATCAAGAGTCAGATGCTTAATCAACTGAGCCACCCAGGAGCCCCTGTGCTCATTTATTTTTTAATTAAGTAAATAAAAATAAAAGGTTTTTAAAGGAAAAAACCAGAAAATGCTTCAACAATTAACTTCTGGATTAAGTTATATGTATGTACATGTTGTCTGTGTTTCTCCCTCCCTCCCTCCCTTTCTCCCTCCTTCCCTCCCTCCTTCCCTCCTTTCTTTCTTTCTTTCTTTTTTCTTTTTAAGATTTTATTTTATTTAAAAAAAAAATTTTTTTTTAACGCTTATTTATTTTTGAGACAGAGAGAGACAGAGCATGAACGGGGGAGGGTCAGAGAGAGAGGGAGACACAGAATCAGAAGCAGGCTCCAGGCTCTGAGCCATCAGCCCAGAGCCCGACGCGGGGCTCGAACTCACGGACCGTGAGATCGTGACCTGAGCTGAAGTCGGACGCTCAACCGACTGAGCCACCCAGGTGCCCCGACTTTTTAAGATTTTATTTTTAAGTAATCTCTACACCCAATGTGGGATTTGAATTTACAACTTTGAGATCAAGAGTCACATCCTCTATCGACTGAGCCAGCCAGGCACCCTTATTACCTTATTTTTAATATTAATTTTTATTGAAAGAAATATTGAACAGGTGGGGTGCCTGGCTGGCTTAGTCAGTAGAACATGTGACTCTTAATCTCAGAGTCATGAGTTTGGATCCCATGTTGGGCATAAGGAATTACTTAAAAAATGAAAACACTGAACAGCTAAATAAAATTTTAGCATAATGTTTTCATTTTTTCTCCCCAAATGTATCTTATCTAAATAATCTGACATTTTCTGACATTCTAGAGCCATAACACATTTCCACATCACATATGACATTTCCCGTCTCTCACTGTAAGGCCTTGCAAGATTAAATAAGGTAGTGACATGTGTTTTAGCGTATGGTAGTTGGCAATGGTGGGTAAAATAGCTAATCTTGGTCTCATTAGAAATGACTGATTTGTTGATATTAGACACATTTTTAACTGCTGTGTACCTCAAAGTCAGCACAAAAAATGCCTTTGAAATGATTCTGTCATTACCATTTATGATGGTAATAACCACATTTTAAGAGATCTGTCCTGTATATTTTTGAAACTCATTTAATTTTCAGTTTCATGCTATACCTATGGATTACTTGAAAAATGACGAGTGATTACAAGCTGAGCTGTGGCTCTGGTTAAAGGCCTACGTGCATGGGTAGTTTCATTTGTTACAAATGAATGCTCTTATTTTCATTAGCTATTTGACATTTTTATTCCAAGAGTTGCTGATTTTAGTTCTCAGGTTATCAGTTATCAAACTTTGTTCTTTTTGTTCATGAGTCCTCACATGACTCATGACTCAATGTAAAATAAACATTTGGCAAATTAAAAAAAAAAACAAACCACAATGGTTTATTTGATAAATGATCAAAGCTTGGAAATTAAAAAGAAATTAAATACATTAACATTTTAAAAATTAGATTTCCATTAGTAATCTTGGTGATATTAGTATAATCTAATAACACTTATTGTGCATCCTCCAATCTGACAAACACTCATTTTATACAGACGTTAAAATAGAATGTGTTCTTATGTGCAGGTAACCCAGTTTTCAGTGATGTCTTGTTCAGATTATACTTATCGTCACGCTTTCAAAAACGAAATAAATCTTCACAGTTCTTCCATACAAGTCAAACAAATGAATGTGAATACTTTACCATCCAGTTCATTATTTGATATATTCCTTTAAGACATGATCCCAAAGCACAGTACTCAGAAGTACTTAATAAATTTACAAGTCAATTTACTGCTAGTGTCTAGAAACTTTAAACAACCTTCATTAAATTACTGAGGAAAAAGGTAAAGTCTATTGACCTACATTCCCAGACGTTTTGCCACTCATTTAAGAGACACTAAAACAATGATATGAGATTTATTTAACTATTCTCTCCTGCCACCATCATTCCCTAGAAAGATAATACTGATATACTGATAAGACATCAGTCTTACAGTTTTTTTTTTGTTTGTTTGTTTGTTTTTTTTACAAAAAGTCATAACTTTTACAAAAGTCTTGGCTTTTGGAAAAATTTCAGGACCTGATTCTTAGGATTCAGTAGAAGAGAAAGAAAACACTTCCTGTCCTCCTCCTCCCTGTATTCCTTGATATTCACACGTACACCTGATTTTCAAGGTTTGGTTGATAGTGGGTTGATTTCTTTAGATGTGCTTCCAACTCAGTAGATCAAACAACAGAGGGTCCATTTCCTAATTGGGGCTTATTTAACTGTGACATAGGGTAATGACAAGTTCCACAAGACTAGGCCCAGAGGAGTCTTCACACACTAGTTGGTTGTCCACATCTCTTTGTTCTGGCACATGAGTCTGGCAGACGTCTTCCCTGTGAGTCTCACTTTGTTTGCATTCGTGCTTCTGCTCCTTCATAGGACAAAGAGGTTTCGGTGGATTACAAGTTAAAGACATGGTGTATGCCGCTATTAGCTTTACTTTTATCCAATGAAGGGTCTCATTGAATGCCTCAGAAAACAGAATCAAAAAGGTATTTTGACTTCACTCATGTTTCATACCCACTATGTGGAAAGTACCATTTTTGTCAGTGTGGCCAAAGTAAGATATCTGTTAAAACAAGCCCATCACCAGGAACTGCAAATAGAATGCCTTGGAGATTTATTCAAAACACAAGGCACTGGCATCTCTGAAAAAGTATCTTCAGCAATAGGTCAATCAGGTACAGAAGGAAGGAGGAAAGAACATTTCAGGTGGAGTGAATTGTAAGCAGAAGGTCAACACAGTGTGGGGAGTATCTAAAGATAGATGCTCACTGGGGCCAAGGCTGGAAGTGTGCGAGCATGTTCTGAGACGCGGGTGGAGATGACCTGGCTGACTGAGTTGAGGGATTTGGGCTTTATCATAAACATAATGGAAAGATAGAGTTTAAGGTGTGTCTGTTATGGGATGGAGGCTGTTGGAGGAAGGATGGGAGGACTGGACGTGGGATGAGTGCTGACAAGTTTTTGAACAGATGTCTCTAGCTGGATGGTGGAGAACGAATAGAATGAGAGCCAGTACAGCTGGGGGCTTCTTCAGTTGTCTTGATGAGGAATGATTGTAGCTGGGACTCTGGCGGTGGTGCTAGAGGGAAGGGAAGTGATGGATTAGATCTTTAAGGTTCTTTGTAGTTTCAAAAGTTTACCAAAAGACAAAGGAGAGTAATTTGGTGGGGAGTGGGAAAAAATGCTAAAGGAAAAGTAGAAATAATTATGATTTGGGGGGGGAGGATGTGGAAGGAAGTTCTGGTTATTAATATGAAGTTTCTTATCTCTAATGCACAGGGGTAAAATGATATAATTTGTTTTAGGAAACCTGGAAAAAAGAACTATCCAACTCAAACCAGTTTATATCCAACATATTACACTGAGAAATTAAGATTAATGGAGTCTTTCTTTGTAGACAGTTAGTTTTATGTTCCTTATATGATTAGGCCAAGGAAGATAAATTTTGGTCTTTTTATAGTCTATTTATAGCAAAAGATATGGTCTATTTATAGCAATAGATTTAATTGGAATACTTCATCAAAATGGCAGATTTTTTTTTTCTGAATTCTTTGCTTACAACATGATGCAGAGATACAACTGGTGAAATCACTCCTATTTGACCCATAGCGTTAATGAAAATTCAAAGTTGAGAAGCTTGTATAATTTGGTCTACAGGGTACTGACATGTGTTCACCATATGGTCTAAGTTGTTTACGGTTACGTTATTTAAACCACAGCAAAAATAGTAGCAACAACAAAGTACTTGTGCATTTGCCTTTTTTTTCCCCTAAGTGCAAAGGAATTTTTCTCTTGATAGAAAGCATTTGCTCTGGCTGACAAGTCTTAATCAGTTTTTGGTCATCACTTGGTTCAGACCTTGTGCCTAAAAAGTACTTGGGAGTTTCCTACAGGGAACTGATTCCAGGACTTGGACCCTGAGGGGCACAAGGAAACATGTTCTATTTCTTTCCAGAAAATTCCAAGGTCATCCTATCTTTTTCAAACTTTTACTTAAAATGTACCTGTTGAAAATGTAAGCTTTTTGTTATTCTCCTTTTAAAAAAAATTTTTAATGTTTATTTATTTTTGAGAGAGAGAGAGAGTGAGTAGGGGAGGGACAGAGAAAGAGGCAGACACAAAATCCAAAGCAAGATCCAGGCTTGAGCTGTCAGCATAGAGCCCGACGTGGGGCTCAAACCCACAAACTGTGAGATCATGACCCTAGATGAGGTTGGATGCTTAACCGACTGAGCCTCCCAGGTACCCCATATTCTTTTTTTAAAAATGTAAAAATGTACATGATTTCATCCTCCTCTCCCCTCCTCCCCATTCATTGCAGAAAATCACACTCATGCTTCTGGTCAGAGGACCTGTAAGACAATGGCAGGAACAATCTTTAGTTCTTTGTTCAAAAGATGTTAGTTGGTCTTTCACAGTTGCCACAGTTACTCTGCAGTCAGAGCTCCCCTGCTTTGTCTGTGACCCCAAGAAGTAATTTTGTTTTTAACTTTAACTCCAGCCTAGTTCACAGACATTGTTATATTAGTTTCAGGTGTACAATATAGTGATTCAATACTTCCATACATCACCCAGTGCTCATCGTGACAAGTGCACTCCTTAATACCCATCACCTACTTTACACATCCTTCCACCCACTTCCCCTCTGGTAACCATCAGTTTATTCTCTACAGTTAAGAGTCTGCTTCTTGGATGGCCTCTCTTTATTATCTTTTTCCCATTTGCTCATTTGTTTTGTTTCTTAAATTCCACATATGAAGTAAATTTCATATATTAAAAAATAAAAAAAAAAATAAAAAATAAAATAAATATACCTTTTTAAAAAAAAAAATTCCACATATGAATGAAATCATATGGTATTTGTCTTTCTCTGACTGACTTATTTCACTTAGCATACTCTATAGCTCTTTCCATGTATTGCAAATGGCAAGATTTCATATATGTATATCACATCTTCTTTATCTAGTCATTAATTGGTGGACACTGGGCTGCTTCCATAATTTGACTTTTGTAAATAATGCTTCAAGAAACATAAGGTTGCATGTACCCCTTCAAAGCTGTATATCTGTATCCTTTGGGTAAATACGTAGTAGTGCGATTGCTGGATTGTAGGGTAGTTCTATTTTTAACTTAAACATTTTTTTAATGTTTATTTAAAAAAAATGAGAAAGAGAGAGAGTGAGCAGGGGAGGGACAGAGAGAGAAAGGGAGACAGAATCCCAAGCAGGCTTCACATCATCAGCGTGGAGCCTGATGTGGGGTTCCAACCCATGAACTGTGAGATCATTACTTGAACTGAAATCAAGAGTCAGACACTCAATGGACTGAGACACCGAGGCACCAGGCACCGCTCTATTTTTAAGTTTTGACAGGAAATTCCACACTGTTTTCCACAGTGGCTGTGTCAGTTTACATTCCTACTAACTGTGCAAGAGGGTTCCTTTTTTTCCACATCACCAACACTGTTTTGTGCGTGTGTGCGTGTTTAAGTTTATTCATTTAGTTTTAGAGATAGAGAGCATGAGCGGGGGAGGGGCAGAGAGAGAATATCAAACAGGCCCTGTGCTCCACATTGAGCCTGATGGGGGGCTTAATCTTGCAGACCATGAGATCATGACCTGAACTGAAATCAAGAGTCAGCCGCTTAACCAACTGAGCCACCTAGAAGCCCCTTTGTGTTTTTGATTTTAGCCATTCTCACAGGTGTGAGGTGATGTCTCATTGTAGTTTTGATGTGAATTTCCCTGCTGATGAGTGATTTAGCATCTTTTCATATGTCTATTGGCCATCTGGATGTCCTCTTTGAAGAAATATCTGTTCATGTCTTCTGCTCATTTTTTAACTGGATTATTTGTTTTATGGGTGTCGGAGGTGTACAAATTCTTTATATATTTTGAATACTAACCCTTTACCAGATATGTAATTTGCAAATACCTTGTCCCATTTCATAGGTTGCCGGTTGTGTTTTAGTTTTGTTGATTGTTTCCTTTGTTGTCCAAAACCTTTTTATTTTATTTATTTATTTATTTATTTATTTAGTAGGGTTCATATGCAGCGCAGAGCCCAGTGCAGGGCTTGAACTCATGACCCTGAGATCAAGACCCGATTTGAGATCAAGAGTTGGGTGTTTAACTGACTGAGCCACCCAGGCACCCAGAAGCTTATTTTAATGTAGTCCCAGTCGTTTATTTTTGCTTTTATTTCCCTTGCCTCAGGGGAAACATCTAGAAAAATGTTGCTCAACGTCAGAGAAATTACCGCCTGGGCTCTCTTCTAGGATTTTTATGGTTTCAGGTCTCACATTTGGGTCTTTAATTCATTTTGAGTTTATTTTTGTGTATGTTTTAAGAAAGTGGTCCCGTTTCATTCTTTTGCATATAGCTGACCAGTTTTCCCAGCACCATTTGTTGAAGAGATTGTCTTTTTCCCATTGGATATTTTTTCCTGCTTTGTTGAAGATTAAGTGACCATATAATTGTGCATTTATTTGTGGGTTTTCTGTTCAGTTCTATTGATCTATTTTGTGCCAGTACCATATATTTTGACTGCGACAGCCTTGTAGTATAACTTGGAGTCCGGAATTGTGATCCTTCCTGCTTTGCTTTTCTTTACTCAAGGAGTGATTTGACTCTCCTTTGTCATACATTAATTCTTTCAAAGACCTTGGATAATGTTATGAGATATTCATTTAAGAACCTCCTATCCTCCCACCCCCCCAAAACATGCAAATATATAATACCCTAAAATCATGCATGGGACATGTCCAAGGAACTGGATGAGGGGGTATAGAATACCCAAGATTAAATCTCTGAGGCTAAAATTTTCATCAGTTCCCTTGTAAACATACATTTGTGGTCTGAGATATTATGGACTGAAATTCATACCTACAAATTTATCTCATTTATAATCTTCTGAGCCAATTTCCACCTCTCCTTTGGAGAATGCCTTTTCTTCACTGAAAGGTAATTTGAAATAATAGATGTGGGTGGAAAGATTATTCTTATTTCATTAGTGGTTTGATTACTGTACTCATGAAGTCATTAAAATTTTTTAAATTTCTGAATGCAATTTTTACAGTCTTATGTAATCTGGCCCTTAAGTTTCTTCTTTTTTTGAAGTCTTATATGGACAGTGACATGTTTATACAAATGTTTTCTTCCAGTGATGTTTTTCAGGAAGGAGAAGTTCTATAAAGCAGAGCTTTTTTTTTTTTTTTTTTTTTTTTTTTTTTAAGTGGGCTCCGTGCGCAATGTCATGCCCTGAGGTCAAGAGTCCGAAGCTCTATTGACTGAGGCAGCCAGGTGCCCCCAAAGCAGAGCTTCGTAAATTTGCAGCATAGCAGGGCTCTCCAGACTTTTCAAAAATGCAAATTCCTACATTCCACTTTAGATCCACTAAACCAAACTATTGCAGGTAGGGGTGGTGGGGAGGTGGTGTTAGAGTTTGCATTTTTTTGTTTGTTTTAAGTACACTTTATGCCCAATGTGAGGCTTGAACTCATGAGATCAAGAATCCCATGCTTTACTGACTGAGCCAGCCAGGCACTCCTACTAGAGTTTGCATTTTTAAAATGCTTCCCAAGTGATTCTGGTGTAACCATTCACTCATTTATGGACTGCTTTTAGGTGTCCTGTAAGCATTTTCTTGGACTGAATTAATTTACTTGGAAATCCTTTATCTTTGGAAGTGAAACCATTTTAGGATGCTGTAATGGGCTCAATTTTGTCCCCTTTGAAACTCATACGGTGAAGTCTTAACCTCCAGTAACTCAGAAAGTAAACATATTTGGAGATAAGATCTTTAAATAAATGATTAAGTTAAAAGGAGGCCATTAGAGAGAGGTCCTAATTCAGAATGACTGGTATCTGAACAAGAGGAAGAGACACCGGGGTGCCAGGTACATGGCCCTCAAAGCTGAACTCAGAGCACTGTGATCTTGGATTCTAGCCTCCAGAACTGAGAGAAAGTAAATTTCTGTTATTCAGAGATACCCAGTCTGGGATACATTATTATAGCAGCTTTAGCAAATTACTGTAGATGTCATGTACCATTGGGAAGAGCCATGTAGTAGCAAAAATATAGTCTTTAATTTGGGTGTTACTCACAGTGTTAATTTAAAAAAATTTTCAAAATCTATCAGAGGGCACCTGGGTGGCTCAGTCAGTTAAGTGTCCGACTTTGGCTCAAGTCATGACCTCACGGTTCATGAGTTAGAGCCCACATCAGGCTCTACACTGACAGTGCAGAGCCTGCTTGGGATTCTCTCCCTCTCTCTTTGCCCTTGTCCTTCTTGCTCTCTCTTTCTCTCTTTCTCTCTCTCTCTCTCTCTCCCTCTCTCAAAATAAATAAATAAACTTTAAAAAGTAAAAATCTATCAAGAATTAAATCTATTCCTATTGAGTTCCCAAGTATACCATTATGATAGAGTGGGATTAAACATTTAAAAAATGTGTCAAAGCGTATTATGAGTTTTGACCTTAAATTTGAGAAATTAAATTGGAAACCCACTTTTATTTATTTATTTATTTATTTAGAGAACACACATGCAGGAAGGGGATACACACAGAGAGAGAGAGAGAGAGAGAGAGAGAGAGAGAGAATCTTAAGTAACCTCCATGCTCATCTGGACACAGGCTCGATCCCATAACCCTGGGATCATGACTTGAGCTGGAATCAAGAATTAGATGCTCAACTAAATGAGCCATCCGGGTGCCCTGCAAATCCACTTTTAAAGATTGACCATGATAGCTTAAACAATTGACTGTGGCTTGCTGAATTCAGATACCTATTGAAGGCATAATTATATAAATTTACTAGTATGTAATGTAGCGTGGTATAATTCTTGATACAGCCAAGAAAAAAAAAAGCCATATCTCAATGCTATGAACAAATAGATAGATATAAACTACTCACTTTGTCAGCAGATTATAATCTTAATAGAAGCTGAGAGAATAATGTATGTACCAGGATAAGGTGTTAGGTTCCTTGAAAAGAAGTATGATTGACTTTGTAATGATAACTTCTTGGGACCTAGTATCATGTTCTGGGTTGCTGTTAATTATTTCAGGCAGAACTTTTGTAAGATATTCTTCCCATTCTCTCTTTTTTCCTCTCCTAAGTACTTCCAAAATCACTGTACTTTTTTTTTTTTTAATGTTTATTTATTCTCGAGACAGAGACAGAGTGTGAACAGGGGAGGGGCAGAGAGAGAGGGAGACGCAGAATCTGAAACAGGCTCCAGGCTCTGAGCTGTCAGCACAGAGCCTGACACGGGGCTCGAACCCACGAACTGTGAGATCATGACCTGAGCTGAAGTCAGACACTTAACCAACTGAGCCACCCAGGTGCCCCATGTACTTTTGACAGCATATAAATTTATTACTTACTACGATCTGTTATAAATACTTGTTCATGATCCTTAGAAACTGTAAATTCCATGAAGGTAAGACGTCTACATCTTCCTCCAGGTATTGCTCTCTACAATATCTGGCACATTTTAGATACACAGTAAGTATTTGTTTCATAAATAAAGGTCAACTGAAACAAATATAATTTATTATACTTGACTAAATAACATACTAAATAAATAAATATGTTAAATTTACTAAATAAATAAATCATATACAATTAGTAAAATCTTTATCAATTTAATCGAGTATAATTATGAAAAATACTGTGAAAAGCTTTTTGAGTTACTGAATATTCAGTGACAACTGCAGGTAGCTAAAAGATAAATTATATGAAAATAAACCAAGAATTATCAAAAGGTTGAAGAAAATTACATAAAGAAAGCAGCAAATTTTAAGGAAATTTCTAAGGGAATAAAAGATTATATTATATTTGCTAACTTAAATTGGATTTCTTTTTATGTTATTAGAACATCAACTTCATACAATTTGAAGAGAGAACATCAAAGGGCACTTCAGGGGGTTTGATTCAATGTTTTTTTTTCTATTTTTCTTTCCTTTAGTTATTTTTATTTTTTATTTATTTATTTTTTACATTTTTTTAACATTTTTATTTATTTTTGAGACAGAGAGAGACAGAGCATGAATGGGGAGGGGCAGGGAGAGAGGGAGACACAGAATCGGAAGCAGGCTCCAGGCTCTGAGCCATCAGCCCAGAGCCCGACGCGGGGCTCGAACTCACGGACCATGAAATCGTGACCTGAGCTGAAGTCGGATGCTTAACCGACTGAGCCACCCAGGCGTCCCCTTTAGTTATTTTTAAAATGCTAGTGAATGAAGATATAGTCCATACAAATCATAGATCATAATTTTCTTTGTTAAGCTTAAAAATTTTCATTTAAATAAATGATTTAAAAAATCGTTTATACATCACATGGTTCAAAGTTCAAAAGACACAAAACACGATATATTGAAAAATCTCTTTCCCACCTTTGTTCCTCAGACCCTTAGTTCTCCTTATCAGGAGCAAGTAAAGCTACCAATTTCTTATTTATTCCTTCATAGATTTTATGTATTCACAAGCAATGATATATCTATATCATCTCCATCTACTTTAAACATAGATGATAGTACACATTATTCTTAACACTTGATTCAACAATCGTTTTTGGATATCATTTAAGATATATCAGAATGCAAATTATCTTGCCACCTCCTCTCTTACCCCCACGGTTCACACTAGTGTTCATCTCTTGATTTTATTAAAGCAGTAGATACCTAACAAACAGGTCAACTGGAGTGATCCTTAAAAAAAAATTCAGATCATGTCCGTTCATCTGTTCTGGACCCTTTGATGGCTTCCCATCACACTAGGAGTGAAAGGGACGTTGTTTACGCTGGTGTAAAAGTGTCCTGTGCACTTTTCCCACTACATCTCAGATTTCATCCCACACCTCTACATAGTTATATACATATGTCTCCCCTCATCCTTTATATAGCTGCCACACCAGCCACCTGGCCATACCTTAAATGTGCCATCTCAGGGACTTTATATGGGAGCTGTATTGCTTGGTGGTTCTTTCTCCAGATATCTGCATGGCTAACTTCCTTTCTTCTTTCAGATCTCTGCCGAAATTCCACCTTAATATAGATAACTTCCATGACTATCTTAAGTAAAAGAGCAGCAATCTGGGCCACTACCTATCCCCCTTACGTTGTTTGGTTTGACCCCATTTGACATAATTTATTTGTTTATTTTTGGTATCCCATGTAAGAAGGAGCTTTGTCTTGTCCAATTTGTATCTTCTTTGTTTAGAAAACAGTTGGTGCTCAATAAACTTTTGTTAAATAAATAAAATCAATCAATAAATCAATAAAATAAACAAATGAGTCACCATATTAGTACATAAATATGTACCCGATTCTTTTTTAATGGTTACATAGTATTCCATTGGTGCATGGAAGGATGCCATTGGTGCCTGTACCTTAATATATATATATTTTTTTTAATTTTTTTTAACGCTTATTTATTTTTGAGACAGGGAGAGACAGAGCATGAACTGGGGAGGGTCAGAGAGAGGGAGACACAGAATCTGAAACAGGCTGCAGGCTCTGAGCGGTCAGCACAGAGCCCGACGCGGGGCTCGAACTCACGGACCGCGAGATCATGACCTGAGCCGAAGTCGGCCGCTTAACCAACTGAGCCACCCAGGCACCCCTGTACCTTAATATATTGAACTAGCCTCCAACTAAGGGATATTTAGGTTGTTTTTAATCTTTTGGTAAAAGGACAATACTGCAAAGAATAAGCTTTTACATACCTCTTTTTCTAAATATTTGACTGATGTATATGTCTGGGATAATTTCCTAACAGTAGAAATAGTAGGTCAAAGTAATGTGCTTTTGTGACTTTATTAGCTATTGCTAAATTGTCTTCCATGGAGATTGTAGCAATACATAATCTCATCAGTCATATGTGAGTGTCTATTTCTCCACATCTTCAACATGTGTTAAATAGTCCATATTCACATCACATGACTTCTTTCCTAAAAAGATTATCCTATTCCCAAAAGTTGAATGAATTTCGAGGGACATATGGAAAAATAACATCTTCCTAATTAACTTCCTAAAAAAGGTGAAATAAGTAGAGTAAGGATAAACATGAAATGACACATACATTAAACGAAAATCTGAGGAAGCTGATAATTAAATGAAAACATAATAGTCGCAGAATTATTGGAAATACTTACCAACATAAACTTCATGCAAATAGTATACCAGGAATGGGCAGAGATTATATTTTTACTTAGTGTTACCACCTCATTCAGGGTGAGAGTTTTTCCTCTAGGTCACAGTTATTAGTTTAATTTTCATTCAGTTTTAGTTTTTATTCCCTACCCCCAAATTTGAAGTGGACTTTGAGAGAATCAGAGTTTCTTTCTTGGATTTTTTGCTTTAGTCATACACCAGCAGACTTTCTCAACTGTCATTCTCCGGGAGAATTAAGCTCCAATTAACTAAGGTGGTGGCTAATGAACTTTTCTATAAAGGACCAGGTAGTAAATTTTTTTGACTTTGAAGGCCATGTGGTTTTTATTCACAAAAACTTTATTTACAAAAACGAGTGGGCAACTGATTTTGCCCATACGGCTGTAGTTTGTCAACACCTTACCTTAGACATCAATTAATGTAACAAATGAGCTTATTTTCTATGCAATTAGAATGGCACTAGCTATCTATTACCAGTGGGGAAATTAGCAAATAGTCATGCAACTAATCTTCTGTATGGCTAATTCTTTTGCAAACCATAGACACCAAAGTCTGTGGGATCTAGAAAGCCATCTTGTAATTGATGTCAACTGGTCCCTTTGAAACCTAAAAGCTGTGTCTCAGAAAGTGGCAGGCAGTGGTCCATGAAGCCCTCTTCATCTCTATTTAGCATCTTTAATCTGTGGCTTCTTTGAATCCACCTTGCCCCAATTCCTGAAGTCTGGTTTAAAGCACATATATTTCTACCTCTTGTGTCCTCTAATTCCCTAGTTTAGTCTGGATTTATGTTCTCATAGCTCAACTGATGCCAACAGTATTTTTAAATAAACATAGCCCCACTTATAGTTTGTGTAAGCTTTCTCCAGTGGGTAGAAAATGAAGGGATGGAGCGCTGGATGTATTTCTCACTCTAGGGGAGGTGACATGTGATTTCTGGAAGAAAATCGAGGCCCAGAAGATTAATGACCCAAATGCAGTAACATAGCATGTAGGGTCCGGTCCAAGCACATAGGTTGGACACTGAAGAGTCACTTCTGGATTATGTAGGGCAAGATTAGTCTAGCCTGAGATTGAGAAAATCACAGCTCATTTGGTCCACATTTTCCTTTCCATTTTTATTTTCTGCAAGCCTTCTAGAATTTTCCTTATACTTTTATATCTTTTTTCAGAAGGATTTAAGATTGAAAGAGGAAAAAGTTAAAACCTCATCTAGTCAGTCTAGTTTCTGATTAGCTCTTCAAATAATAGATTAAGTTTGAGAGAAGCTCAAAACCATTGAGTAAAGTTGGCTTTTGCATTATTTGTAAACTTTAGTTATTCTTTCTCTATTTCCAGGTAGTACAAATAATGGATTGTTAGTTTTACTTTTAGAAAAATTTACTTCACTTTGCAAGTGATTACACAATGATTATTTTATTTGGGTGGATAAATGCAGAGGTAGCATTTTGAACCCATCTGTGTATTTTATCACTGTCATGAATGCTTGAAATACAAAGGTTTTCTTAGGAATAGAGTGACCCAGATTTCCTGTCCATGGCCTTTCTTCCCAAATCAGGTCAAAGAGAAATAAAATACTTTAGCCTTTAATCAGTTAAAATACTGATAGTTGGGAAAATAACAAACAGTAGCTTGTTTTCCTGCCTATTGTAAAGCAAAATAAAATGTTTACTTGTTGGAAACACTATATCTTCTTTGAGTGTCTCTCTCCCTCTTTGTCCTATCTTTTCCTTTTTCTTGATGGAATTTTTCTCTTATCTGAGCAAACATTTTTCTTTGTCTGACTCTTATTCTCTGAGTGGGCATGACAGCGACACATTAACTCTAACATGGGTCTGACTATTTCAAGAGTAGGAGTTTGAAATACATACAATTCTTTTCCACCATATTTCTCCAATTCTTAGCTCCCCTTGACTGCCTTTTAAACACGTTGCAAAATGAGAAACCTGTTGAAAAAAACAAAACAAAAAACAAAAACAAAAACAAAAAACCCAGCTAATTCTTTTAGAGATGTACAAGGAAAAGCTATGAAGAGAAGCAAGTTTCTTTCTTTAGCATGTGGCTGCTTGAAAGTTGCTACTAAATCAAGAGGGCCTTTATGCCATATGATTAGAGTTTGAACAAAGCCTATTTTTAACATTCTCATTAGGAAATATACATAAGGGACCCAAATCTATTTATAATTTTCAGAGGGCATGCAGAAATTTAAACTTCCATTAATTGCACACATCAAAACAGGAGGCTTATGTGATGGGTACATTTCATGTACTTTACAAACTCTTTATCCAGAATCCAGAATGGGAAGCTGTGAGAATAGGATTTTTTGAGAATACCTTTCAGTCTCTAGAAGATTTAGAAGTTTCTTATTCAATTTATTATTACTCTAGCTATAAACCAGAAATGATAGAACACTTAGACCAACTAAAAGATGGAAAGTTTGTTAAAATATTCTTGGGGCTGGCTCAGTTGGAGGAGCATGTGACTCTTCATCTTGGAGTCATGAGTTCCAGCCCCACCATGGGTGTAGAGATTACTTAAATAAATAAATAAACCTAGAAAAATGTTGCCCTTGATAGGAATAAAGTTTAAAATATGTTATGTATCTAAGACAGTTTACTTACGACCTATATGCAAACATGAAATGGAAACATTCTTATTTTCAGTGTTACACAATGTCGGTTGTAGCAGTACAGAAACAACTCGAATTAATTTGGTAGATTGGTTATGCTCTAAGTGACACAATAATAGCCTAGGGATTTGGCAGTTATTCTAGTAAACATGTTAGGGAGATTTTATTTCATGTCTCTGCTTTCCCATCTGGCCTGAAATGTTCTTAATTCATTGCTAAGTGCTTCCCATTCCCACTCATTCAATATAATGTAAGATGAGTTAAGGGACTGAACTGGACAGCAGCCAAGTATTTTGAACCATGTTGTAGACTTTCCTGCTTTCCTGAAAACCTTATCAAGTAAACCTGAAGGTCTGAGGGAATATCAATGCTTTATAATAATAATGGCTAGCCTTTTTGAGCAACTACCTTAAGCGGTGAATTATACATTTGATATACATTGTATCTTATCCATTCATCAATTCAGCAAAGGTCTTTTTATCTTCTTCTTCTTTTTTTTTTGAGAACATCAAGGCTCAGAGAAATTAATTAATTTGCTAAAAAGACACAAAGGAAGATTGGAGTAGATTCAAACCCAGATCTATTTGTCCTTAAATTGTATGCTCTGTCCTTTTCTAACTCAGTGTGTCCCCCCACTTTTTTTTGAGAGAGAGAAAGGATGCAATAAATGAGGGAGAGAGAGAGAGAGAAGCAGGGCTCACCCAAAGCGGGGCTTGAGCTCACCCAATGTGGGACTTGAACTCACAAACTGTGAGATCATGACCTGAGCTGAAGTCAGTTGCTTAACAACTGAGCCACCCAGGCACCCTCACTGTGTCCTGGGAGACTTCTTGGTTAACTTTGCTAAACAATATGCTGACAATAATATGCATATCTACCTATGATAGGGAACTGCTTTTATTAACTCTTGCTTGAGAGCAAAATATATAAGGCAGGGACAAATAGAGATGAATTGAGTCTTTTACATATTAGAACTCGATAGCCAAAAGCATTATAGACCTAAGCTATGATTCTTACTAAAGGCATGTTAGGTATCTTTGGCAGTATTGTGGATTCCTTTCTGTCACTACAAGGCTACCGGTTATTGATTGTGATGATTTAATATCTCTTTACAACTACAGAAAATTTCACTTTTAGGGGAAAAAAAAGTAAGCAGAATGGCCCTTTTTCCAAATGCTTACACACTATGAATTTGCATAGTACTAGGATCAGAAGTTTATAAAGACTCACGCCATTGTAAACCATGTTGCCTTGGAGAACTTCAAAATTTGTGTTTTAAACCCCACTGAAGCACGGATAGCATTTTCAGTTAGTGCAAGCAATTCAAAATTTCAACCTTAAGTCTATGAAAATATGTAGTGTTCTTTCTATTTCATGCTTATTCAGTTACAAAAGCAGTAATACAGTTAATTATAGTTTGCACCATCATGTGTTAGGACAGTTAAGTCTTATGCATTTACCATATGAGTCTCAAGTTTAAACAAAATGATTAAAATGCATTTTTTTCCCTCTCAGCAAATTATAACGCATGTAATTTGGGCTCTTCTTGCTCTTGGTACCATATTAATATTGTTACTGCTTTGGCCATATTCCTCTGCATAATCCATTGAAACTGGCATGGCACCTTGCTCTTAAAAAGCATAATAAATGCTTTTTAAATAAAGCTGAGACATGAAGATGTTATGAAGTCTTCTCCCCAGTTGCCTTCATTAATGGCTGTTACCATCATGTCTGGTCAGTAAATGCATCTTCTAACTTCCTCGATCTTCTCTTCGTCTTATTTACTGTAAGTAGCTCCTGTGGGTCCCTTCTTCCATCTCTGTAGCGGCAAGTATCTGTGGCTGTGACGTCATAGGTGGCAGCTTCGAGCCTAAACAGTTTCAATTTTGTGCTCTTTCTTTGGGAAATTTTTCTTCTCTTTAGACTCTCTTCTTTTCTTTTTCTTTTCCTTTTCCTTTACTTGGTGTTCTTCCTCTATAATAAAATAGAATTTAGAAACAAAGGATTGGGAATCAACCATTTGCTAAAGTGGAAATTAACTTTGGTTATAAAAGGACTTGGGTCCTCACTAATGTAGCGTTTCCTGTTGGGTAAGGAAAGGGAGTGGACCTTGGAAAGGGGACAAAGCAAAGAGAAAGCAGAAATCTGACCACTGAGAGGAGACTGCCGAACATCACATCAGGTGATGTTTTTGTTTAGTACCACAAAGGCTAATAACATCCTTTAGAAGACATGAACTGCCTCTGAACTGTTTTAGCATTTAGGTTAATGTTAAAGTTAACTGTATGTGAGAAACCTGTCACCTGTGAAGACAGAGGGGGTGTAGAGGGTTGGGGGATAGATTCTTAGATCCTTAGGCCTGGGGGTCATTGTCATGTGGTCTGGTGGCCGATCTCAGTCTGTAATTCGGTCCTTGGACCTAGTGTATGAGCTATCAAGATAACATGTCTTTCTTTTTCTTAGAGAGAAAGAGAGTGAGCAGGAGCATGTGCATGTGAGTGGGGGAGGGGCAGAGAAAGAGGGAAAGAATAATTTTTTTTAATGTTTATTTATTTATTTTTGAGAGAGAGAGAGTTTGTGTGCAAGTGGGGGAGGGGCACAGAGAGAGGGAGAGACAAATCTCAAGCCTGCTCTGCATTGTCAGCATAGAGCCTGATTTGGGGCTTGAATTCATGAACCATGAGATCATGACCTGGGCCAAAATCAAGAGTCTGACGCCTAACTGGCAGAGCCACCCAGGTGCCCCCGGGAGAGAGAGAATCTTAAGCAGGCTCCACTCTATGCCCAGTGCAGAGCTCCACACGGGGCTTGATCTCACAACTCTAAGATTGTGACCTGAGCTGAAATCAAGTCTGTCACTTAACAGACTGAGCCACCCAAGTGCCCTGAAATACCATTTCTTTAAGCACTAGTTTGCATTTGTAGGGAGAAGTAAATCAATCACCACTTAGACATAATTATGACTGTCTTCCAGAGCCTCGGGAAGTCTTGGTTAAACCTCAAGAATAGGCAAGAGAACTAGTGAAGACTGGGGAAAACCACTTAGGTTTTTGAGATTTTCTTTACTTTGCCATGAACTAACAGTACAATTTTTGATAAATCTTTTTATTTCTCTGGTTCTATTTTCAAAAATTTTTTTTAAATGGGTTGTCTTGGGTGAGCTTTAAAGCACCTTATGGGTTTGGGATTCTATTTCTATCAACATTAATCATTCATACTGTCCATTTATAGTATTTAATGCTAATGTCAATGAGTATCATTAATCTTCATGTATTCATTCATTCAACAATTATTACCAAGCACCAACCATGTATCAGGTTCTGTGCTAGATGCTTGGGATACATCACAGAATAAAATTGGCAAAGATTTCTGTTGTCTTCTCCCTATATGCCCCAAGCTCACATTCTTGTGGACAGAAATAAGCAATAAACAAACAAACAAACAAAAAAGAAGATGTATATTATAGTAGTAAATGCTATATATAAAAAAAAAGTAGAATATGAGAAGGAGGATCAGGAGTACTGAGGTGAGGAGATTAACATTTAAATGAGGTAGTTAAGATATTCCTTACTGAGAAAGTGACATTGAGTAAAGATGGTGAAGAAGTGAGCTATATGGATATTTGTTAGCTGTAAGAATGATACAAGCAGAGTGACCAGTGGGAAGGCTCTAAGGCAGGAGCATGCCTGTGTGTTCCAGAAACAGCAAGGACAGCAAGGGAATCTGGGGGAGAAAGATAGGGAAGGAGGTCAAAAGACTAGGGGAGAGGTGCCTGGGTAGCTCAGTTTGTTAAGCATCTGACTCTTGTTCTAGGCTCAGGTCATGATCTCACAGTACCTGGGATGGAGCCCCGAGCTGGACTCTGTGCTGGCAGCGAGAAGCCTGCTTGGGATTCTCCCTCACTCTCTCACTCTGCCCCTCCCCCTCTCATGTGCATGTGTGTGTGCACTCTCTCTCTCTCTCAAAATAAATAAATGAACTTGAAAGAAAAAAAGGCTAGGGGAAAGACATTTGGCTCTGTAGACCATTGTAGGAATTTTTGGCTTCTACTGTCAATGAAACAGGAAGCTATGACAAGCTTTGAGCCAAGGGACAATATGATCAAATATCGTACTATTCCAGATAAGAAAGGATGGTCGCTTGGACCAGGTGGTGTCAGTGCAAGTTTAACAAGATGTGATTGAATTCTGCTCATATTTTGAAGCTAGAGCTAACAGGATGTACTGACAGTTTAGATATGGAGTATGAAAGATTCGTCTTGAGCTACCGGAAACATCTAGCTGTCAGCAACTTCGGAAGGAAAATTGGCAGGTGGAAGAGATGTAGGGAGTGGTATCGGGAATTAAGTTTGGGTGTTAAGAGTTTGAAGTAGAGATGCTGAGCAGAAATGAGGTCTGGCTGGGGATATGTGCCTGTGAGTTTTCAGTTTAGCAATGGTGTTTAAAGCCAAGACTGGCTAAAAGAGATCACCAACAGGGTGTGTGCACACAGAGAAGAGAAGAGGTCCCAGGATTGAGTCTTGGTCCCTCCATCATGAGGTGGAAACTGCAAAGGAGATGAGAAATGACAGGGGAGGTAAGGGAAAACCAAGGGTGCATATTTATATATTTCTCATTACTGCAGGAAGTCAGATTTACTATCAAATTTACTACAGTAAAACTATTGGCAGCTGGGAATGAATTTGACATTTCACCAATTGAAGAAAAAGAAAAGAATGAAATGTGATACTATAGGATTTCATTTTCACAAGGTGGATTGAAGACAATAGTAACAACAAATATATACGTACTGTTGGACATTTGGAGGTTTACTCAGAAGGAATGATTCAAATTCATTTACATGTTGGGTAGGCCAACATGTAAATGTTCTAAGCCTGTTCTAAGCCTGCTGAGAACTAGCCCATGAGCTGGGCATGTCTATAAATTTAGGAAAATATTGCACATTCTCAGAGCCCTTTGAAGATGTCACTGGGGGGGATTTCTTTGCGGTGTGTCTGAGGGTGTGTGATCAGAAGCTAAATGAAGAAAACTGAGATGTTACACATCATTAGACTGTGCTTTCTGTGAGGGCAGAGACTGTTTTTTGTCACCTTTCCATCACACAGACCTAGGATGTTGCAATCAATCAGTAAATAGTTATTACATGCATTATTAACTGCTTATAATGAAAGATTATTGATTGCTTACAACATGCCAGGGCATGTGAATATAAAGTGATTACAGTACAATCTTAATTTATTTATTAATCATTTGCTCTTCTCAATAATCCTATGAGGTAGATATTATTAAACCCTTTTTATAGATAAAAAAAACTGAAGCTTAGTGATATTGTGCATTTTATCCAAAGAGTCAGAAATCAAATTTCTAGATCTTTCTGTTTCATTTTGATTTCTTCCTTTTTTTCTTTCTCCCTGCTCTGTCTCTGTCTCTGTCCCTCACTGTCTCTATCTCTTTCTCTTTTTCTTTTTTTCTCCAATATTCATTAAATATGTTCCCTCTGGTAGAAGTGGAGTAAATTAAGCCTTTGCAGAAAGCTACCTGAAGATTTGGAAAAGTGGTATTCTAAACTCTGCTACTGATTGAAGCAACTTAGGGGTATATAACTTTTCCTTCCTTCACTTTTCTACCTCTAAGCACATTTTACTCTTTTTATTATGTAGATGTATAGGATGAGATATTTAGAAATGCTTCATAATCGTTCAGGAATTTTTTTTAATTGTGATTTTAAAAAACCACACACATACAGGGACACCTAGGTGGCTCAGTCCATTAAGCGACTGACTCTTGATTTTGGTTCAGGTCATGATCTCATGGTTCATGATTTTGAGTCCTGCATCAGGATCCATGCTGATGGTGCAGAGCCTGCTTGGGATTCTCTCTCCCTCTCTCTCTCCCTCTCCCTCTCCCCGTCCCTCTCTGCCTCCCCCTCCCCTGCCACGCACCCCCCTCGCACTCTCTGTCAAAATAAACAAACTTAAAAAAAAATTAAAAACATACACATATATGTAAATTTACCATCTTAACTATTTTTAAGTATGTGGTTTAGTAGCATTAAGTACATTCATGTTGTAAAGCATACCTCTGGGGGTTTTTTCATTTTGCAAATTTGAAATGCTGTCCCTATTAAGAAACAACTCCCTTTTTCTCCCCAACCCCAGCCCCTGATAACCACCATTCTACTTTCTATTTCTATGAATTTGATTCTAAGTATTGTAAGTGTAATCATACAGTATTTGTGTTTTTGTGACTGGCTTATGTTACCTAACGTCCTCAGGGTTTATCTGTATTGTAACATGTGACAGGATTTCCTTCCTTTTTACTTTTTTTTAATGAAAAAATAATTGGCACAAATATTGTTTTATTTTTTATTTTTTAAATGTTTATTTATTTTTGACAGAGAGAGAGAGAGAGAGAGACAAAGCATGAGTGGGGGAGGGGCAGAGAGAGGGAGATACAGAATCTGAAGCAGGCTACAGGCTCTGAACTGTCAACACAGAGCCCGACATGGGGCTCGAACTCACGGACAGTGAATTTGTGACCTGAGTCGAAGTCAGACGCTCAACCGACTGAGCCAGCCAGGTGCCCTGGCATAAATATTGTTTTAGTTTCAGGTGTACAAAATAGTGCTTCAATACTTATATGTATTATGAAATGGTCACCCCCTTCTAGTTACCATCTATCACCATACAAAGTTATCACTATGTTATTGACTATATTCTTATGCTATGCATTGCACCCCTGTGTCTTATTTATTTATTTATTTCATACCTAAAAATTTGTACTTTTTAATCCCCTTCACCTATTTCATCTACTCCCCTACACCTATTTCTCCCCTCCCTGCACCCATAAGTTTGTCCTCTGTATCTGTGCATCTATTTCTATTTTGTTCTTTTTTTTTTAGTTTTCACATATAAATGAAACCATACAGTATTTTTCTTTCTTTGTCTGTCTTATTTCCCTTCGTAAAATATCCTCTAGGCCCATCCATGTTGTCACCAATGGCAAGATTTTATTCTTTTTTGTGGCTAAGATTACACTGTATATGTATACTACATCTTTTTTTTTTTTTTTATTTTTAGAGACAGAGAGAACTCGAGCAGCGGAGGGGCAGAGGGAGAGGGAGAATCTTAAGTAGGCTCCAAGCCCAGGATGGAGCCCAAGGCGAGGTTCAATATCACAACTGTGAGATCACGACTTAAGCCGAAACCGAGAGACGAACACCTAATGAACTGAACCACCCAGGCACCCCAATACTGTATCTCCTTTATCCATTCATCTCCTGATGGCCACTCAGTTTGCTTCCATATCTTGGCTATTGTAAATAATGCTGCAATGCATATAGGGGTGCAGACATATTTTTTGAATCAGTGTTTTTGTTTTCTTTGGATAGATACCAAGAGGAAGAATTGCTGGGTCATGTGGTAGATCTATTTTTAATTTTTGGAGGAACCACCCAACTGTTTTACATAGTGACCGAACCAATTTATATTCCCACCAACAGTGCATCCACATCCTCACCAACACTTGTTATTTCTCTTGTTTTTGATAATAGCCATTCTAAGTGGTCTGAGTGATATTTCATTGCGTGTGTGTGTGTGTGTGTGTGTGTGTGTGTGTGTCTGTGTTTTAATTAAAAAAAATTATTTTAGGAGTGCCTGGGTGGCTCAGTCAGTTCAGTGTCCAACTTTGGATCAGGTCATGATCTCACAGTCCGTGAGTTAGAGCCCTGAGCTGGGTTCTGCACTAATAGAATTCTCTCTCTTTTTTCTCTCTGCTCCTCCCCGACTCATGCTTTCTCTCTCTCTCAAAATCAATGAATAAACTTTGGAAAAAAGAAGAGTCACTAAATTCTACTTTTGAAACCATTATTAAACTATATGTTGACTAGCTTGGATTTAAGTAAAATTTAAAAAATTTTTACAAAATGAAAAAAAAAAAAAAAAAAGAATGACTAAATTTACCAAAATAGAATTTTTAAAACTCAGTGATTACAATGTCATGTCTTGCTTCATATAAGCAAATAAATTTGTTTTTTAAATAGGATTAACTATTTAATGTCAATTTAATCTACTTAATGTAGTAAATTTACTGAAAATAAGAAAAAATAATCCAAGATAACATTAGAAGTAAGTATAAATTAATAATGGAAGTGGGTGGAAATTACACATGATCAATTTATATATAACTTTACTATTTGTTCATTGACCTCATGTATTTTGCTTTGGATCAATAATATTCTAAAAGTTGTTAAGGCCTTTAATTTTAATTTAATATCTTGAGATAACATAAATGGGGTTTTTTTTTACATTAAAAGTATTTACTTATCCATCCTTTTCAGTGTGGAATCTAGACTTTTTTCCTAATGAATAGCATTAATAATTTGACCAAATAATATTAACCCTAAGTATTTTAAGGGTTGAGCAACATTTACTCCTGAATAGTCTATAAAACACAAACAGAGCATTTCATTTTATTATTTATATAAAGTTGATTTGTTACCTTAGGTTTTCTGTTTTTCATCTTTCAGAAACAATGTATACTAAAATAAGGAGAGTCAAATCTGATGCTTCTTTACTTTATTTGTAGCCATAAGAATATATAAGTACTGGGTGCCTTGGTGACTCAGTCAGTTAAGCTCTGACTCTTGCTTTCAGCCCAGGTCATAATCTCGCGGTTTGTGGGATTGAGCCCCAGGTCAGGCTGTGCACTGATGGTGTGGAGACTGTTTGGGATTCTCCCTTACCTGTCTCTCTGCCCTTCCCACTGCTCATGCACTCTCTCTCTCTCTCTCTCTCTGTCTCTCTCTCTCAAAACACAAATAAACTGAAAAAGAAAAAGAATTTGTAAGTAATGTGTGAAGTCACTTAAAGCAAGCACTCTTGTTGAAATTTCTTGCATTACTTTTTTTCGAGTTTTTATTTATTGGGGTGCCTGCCTGGCTCAGTCAGTAGAACATGTAACTTTTGCTCTTGGGTTTATGAGTTTGAGTCCCACACTGGGGGAAGAGATTACTTAAAAAAAAAAAATTAAAACAAATTTTATTTAAGTAATCCCTACACCAACATGAAGCTCAAACTCATGACCCTGAGATCAAGAGTTGCACACTCTTCTGATTGAGTCAGTCAGTTGCCCCTGTTGAGTTACTTTAATAGGGATTTTGAAATCTGTAAAATAGGCAAATAATTCAGAGTTGGTTTTTTTTTTATACATGCTTCCTCACCCATTTCAAAAGATTAAAAAAAATTTTTTCTTAATGTCTGTTTATTTTTGAGAAAGAGAGAGACAGAGAACAAGCAGGGCAGGGGCAGAGAGAGAAGGAGACTCCAAGGCAGGTCCAGGCTCTGAGCTGTCAGCATAGAACCTGATGTGGGGCTCGAACTCACGGACCATGAGATCATGACCTGAGCCAAAGTCAGACACTTAATTGACTAATTCACCCATGTACCCCAAAAGATTTTTTAAATACAGTTTAAATGATTTTCTAAATCATTCAAGTGAGTGATAACAGGAAAGGAAATTGTTTAGCTTATGAGTTTTTCAAATTTCTTGATTAGGTGTTTTAGTCATCATAGTATTTCATGTATTTCTTTTAATTTTTTTTAAAGAATTTTATTTTTAAGTAATTTCCACACCCAACGTGGGGCTGGAACCCACAACCCTGAGATCAAGAGTCCCATGCTCCACCAACTGAGCCAGCCAGGTACCCCTCAAGGACGTTTTTCAAAGTAAGGGTTTTGCTTAGCAGAAGAATCCTGGAAGGATTCTGCTGCTGTAGTGGACTATTAAAGACTATATATTTATTGTTTATCTGATTACCTTTTATTTATTGCGAGAGAAAAGTAGGGAAAGGGAAACTGAGAGTGGTCTCCAGATGAAAAAATGGGTATTTCAAGAGAGTCCTTGGGGCGCCTGGGTGGCTCAGTGGTTGAGCGTCTGACTCTTGATTTGGGCTCAGGACATCCTCTCATGGTTTGTGGGATTGAGCCCCCCTACATTAAGCCCTGCATTGGGCTTTGAGCAGACAGCATGCAACCTGCTTGGGATTCTCTGTCTCCCTTTCTCTCTGTGTCCCTGCTTGCATTCTCTCTTACTCTCTCTCTCTCTTTCTCTCTTAAAATAAATAAATAAAGTTAAAAAAAAAAGTCATCTTCTCAGCAAAGCTAGGTTTCTAGTCCTTTGCTTCTTTGGAAGGAACATTCTGCACAAAAGTGTTAGACTAGGTTGATATATCATGAAAATGACTAAGAAGTGTCAGAGAAGAGGGAATCTGAGAGAGAGAGAGACATTAACTTCAGTTTTTGTCAAGAAAAGGATAAAGGATTAAAGAAAGAACTTTTTCTCAAGAATAGGAACCATCTTGCCGCATTGTTATCTCTGAGATGGAGAAAAGCACTGTAGTGATACAAACACACTGGTTCTGAAGAAGCATCAGATTAATAAAGATTTAGTTAAACTCTTCTGTCTCTGGTAATTACTATCAGGTCAAATTGATTTGCATTTCACTCTTTTCTAGATATAAATCCTATATGTAAACAGGAGTAAAACTCGAAAGGTTAAAGAACCACCAATTACGCACTGGGAATATCACGCCTCCACAGGGTGAAGTTTCTCACACAGCTGACAAATAAATTGGTAGACATGAAGGAAAAGTGTAATTATTTTAAAAGTTCATATTAAATGCCAACACGTCTTCATGAAAGTATGAAATTATTAAGTTATTCCTTAGTCCGATCCCTATAGATATTTGACCGAATTTTTGATATTACGTCTGGAATGTCATTCTAGATAAGGGAGAGACTCCAGCTCTTCACCTGACTGAATTCATTTCTACCTCTGTTATCCTTGATTCTCCCTCAACACCCTCAACATCAGTGTTGTTGACAAACCTATTTCTGCATTCCAGGACTGTCAGCTAATTATTTGCAGATCCTTGGAATCTGCAAACATTCAGAGAGTAGCACTGAAGTTAATTGAAAAATTCCTTATGATAATCAAATTATTCTTGAATTCTTGCTGTATCTAAGGAAAAAAAGACTTCCAGAAATAGTCCCTTTTGAGATTTTTTTTTTTCCAGATCACATAGAAGTTTTCAGGTAAGAACATCAGGATCACACACAAACAAGTGCTTTGTGTCAATTGCTCCTTAACTCTCAAGTTGAATTGATGTCTCAGAATTCTCCAAGTTTTGTTAAAACATAAAATCAAATGCATTTTATTTTCTGAACGGATGGATTTTATACCTGAAATAGTAAATAAGGATACCATAGGATGCTATGTGAAATGATTTGAAGTTTCTGAATAAGACATATAAAATATTGGATGTTTTTCTTTAAGTGGACTCAAGAAACCGTCTTAAAAATGGGGAGACAATGAATTTTATAGATTAGGATTGGCCGCTAGGAGTTGGCTGACCTGAAAAGTTGTTTCATCAGTACTATGACTAAGACACTAATTTCTGTTACTCTGTTTCTCCTTTTATAAAATGGAAATTCTAATATTTTCCATGGACTTAAAAAGTTCTAAAATTGAGATATAATTCACATATAACATATTAGTTTCAGATGTACAATGTAATATTTTGCTACTGTATACATTGTGAAATGATCACTGCAATAAGTCTAATTAACATCTCTCACCGCACAGAGTTGTACAGTTTTTTTTAATGTGATGAGAACTTTTAAACTCTTCTTAAGTTTTTAATTTTTTTTCTTCCAAGATTTTATTTAAGTTCCGTTTTGTTAATATATAGTAATACAGCACTGGTTTCAGGGGTAGAATTTAGTGACTCATTACTTACATATAACCCCCAGTGCTCATCCCCTATTTAGCCCATCCCTATACCTCTCCTCTAGCAACCATCAGTTTGCTTTCTATAGTAAAGAGTCTCTTAAGGTTTGCTTCCCTCTCTGTTTTTACCTTATTTTGTTTTTCCTTCCCTTCCCCTACATGCATCTGATTTGTTTCTTAAATTCCACATGTGAGTGAAATTATATGATCTTTTTCTTTCTCTGGCTGACTTATTTTACTTAACAATACAGTCTAGTTCCTAAGCTTTTTTTTTTTTAAGTATGTATTTATTTTTGAGAGAGTGAGTGTGAGTAAGGTAGAGGCAGAGAGAGAGGGAGACAGAGGGTCCATACTGTTATATTGTCAACTACTTTTCTGAATCATACGGACTACACAGTATTTAAAAAGTTCTTCCAAATCAGAACAAATGTTCAATGAACATTGGTGATATTTGTATTATTTCCCAAGAACAGCAAAGGTTTGAAAAGACACCTGAAAAGCATTGTGCAATCCAAAGTCTTCCCATAATACAAGAGTGAGGATGGTAGGGGTCTTTGAAAAAAAATGAATTAAAGGGCTGGGCAATGAGCCTAGACTGGGAACGATATTATAGCCCTGGAAAATTGACAATAACACATGCCCCAAGGCGGTACGCATGGACATAAATACATTGCCAAAGATGTTAAAAGAACAAGTATGTGTCTAGATGAGAACTTGATGCTATATTCAAGGACCTTCTCTTAGATGGTTAACTTCTTAAAGCACTAAAGAGACTAGAACAGAACAGGACACAAAACAGACCTATATCCTTGGGAAGCTGACAGTGTACATTTGTTTATATAAAATGCATTTTCTAAAGAGGGAGGGATTTGGAGGTCAAGATTCAGAGATGTAGAATTTCCATTACTCAAGTAAAGTGAGTTCTAGTTCATGACATTTGAGATTCAACTGTCAAAGCAGAAAGAGCGCAAAGAACACTAGGCTTACCCTGATTTTATCCACTAGTTTTAACTTTGTAAAGAAAAGGCCCAAATGCTTATTTTTAACTTCAAACAAAAAGGAAGATATAGAGAAAGGGAAACAAGAGAGGAAGACAGGAGGGAAGGAAGGGAGGGAGATTAAAGTACCAGAGACATTGTATGTTTATCCTGTGAACATATGCATTTCTTTCTCTAAACAACTTGTAGTAATCATAAAAATCTTGGCACACCATTTAGCAACCCTCCCCCCTTATTGTCTAGGGAATTGTAACATTAATTTCAACTTACTACAAGTACCATTATCCTATTTTTTTTAAGTAGATTTAAGAATTATTTAATGAAAACTCTGAGATGTAAGTAAAGAGCACTGAAAAGTATTAAAATAGAACCATCTACCCCTGAGGGTAGGACTTAATGTTACTTCTTTCCCTTAATTTTCTGTCCTCAAACATTTCTGGAAAATGTTCTTTGGTTTCTGCAAAGAATTGTTGGTGTTAATTGTAACCTCATGGTTTTCCTAGAGATTCCAAGAACAAAGTTTGAGCTATGATTCCTATGGTTTATGGGTGCTAATCTAAGGTATAAAGATACTTTTATCATAAATATCCTATACATACCCATTTACATTTTACATCTGGGTGAAGTCAAGCAGGCTCTAAACCTCTAAACCCAATCTAGAGTATCAGAGTGTTCAAACAAGGCAGTGACAAAGCCTTTTGGGCAAAATTCAACCAAGCTTTACTGGTTTGGATATTCTACCTACAAAACCTTGCCACTAGCATCTAGGCTCAAAAGAAGAAACACATCAGTAACTAATGTGTGAGAACATTTTCTAGATAATCAGTCGCTGGCCCAAGAATGTCAGAATAAAGCCCTAGAATTCTAGAAGGAAATATACACATAAGATAAAATAAATATTCAAAATTAAAATAAAAATTAAAAAAATAAAACACATATTCAAATGAACAAATATCAACCCCTCCCCCTCTCTCTTTTTCTCTCTTTGTATTTTTATTTAATTTTTATTTTTAAAAATATTTATTTTTATTTATTAAAAAAAATTGTTAATGTTTAGTTCTTTTTGAGAAAGAGAGAGACAGACTGTGAGCGGGGAGGGGAAGAGAGAAAGGGAGACACATAATCTGAAGCAGGCTCGAGGCTCTGAGCACACAGCCGGATGCAGGGCTTGAACCCACAAACGGTGAGATCGTGACCTGAGCCAAAGTTGGAAGCTTAACTGACAGAGCCACCCAGGCGCCCCAAAATGTTTAATTTTGAGAGAGAATGAGAAGGCAGGGGAGGTTCAGAGAGAGAGACAGGGAGACATGAGGTCTGAAGCAGACTCTGCACTGACAACAGCCAGCCCAATGTGGGGCTCAAACTCACAAACCGTGAGATCATGACCTGAGCTGAAATTGGAAGCTTATCCGACTGAGTCATCCAGGTGCCCCTTTGTCTTTGTGTTTTTAAATCCTAAGGTTTCTGGCAATAATTCTGACCACCGAGTGGCAGAATATTAACTGCCCATAAAAAAAAAAAAAAAAAAAAAAAAATTAGTTATCAAGGTTTCCAAAAAGATGTCATTGATGTACTCTTTCACCTGTAATATAGACCAGGCCCTGGGAATAGCTTTCAGGTAGCTCTTGAATGGAATTTTCAAGATCTCTTAGGACAATCTAATTGTAACCCATTAGTTAAAACTGGAGCCAAAAAGGCTGTCACTACTGGTGGGTGGAGGTTGGTTTACAGGGCAAATAATTTAGCGAACATCCTTCAACCAGGATTGAGTTCCTGGGAAACTGTGTCATAAAAATAAATTCTCCTACTTTCCTCAAATCTGTAAAGTTGATTTTTCCTTAGGATTATAATTTTTAGATGTAAATTGGATATTGGTTTATTGTACACACATACTTTCTTTAAAATGCTTGGTCTCTTGACCATCTCAGACAGGAAAACCATAGCTTATGTGGTCTTTAGGGACAACCACAATCCGTCATTGTACATAATTTTTACTATCTACAAATTGAAGTTTGGGATTGGATTTAGAGAACTGAGAGGTTCTGTGGTATCTGTAGCCATGATATTTAACAATCTATTCCAAATGATATTCTGCTTCTCCGCCGTCCCCCCCCCCCCCCCCCCCCGCCTTTTAAAAGTTTATTATTTTGAGAGAGAGAATGAGGGCTAAGGAGCGGCAGAGAGAGAGAGAGAGAGAAAATCTCAAGCAGACTTCGCACTGTTAGCACAAAACCCAACACTGGGCTCAAACTCATGAACTCGTGAGATCATGACCTGAGCTGAAATCAAGAGTCAGGTGTTTAATGGACTGAGACCCCCAGGTGCCCATCTGCTTCTAACATTGTAAGAAAGTGTCTGATCTTACAATTCTTGAGACATAGGTTTCCATTTGTTAAAGAGAGATATATAACAAGGTTATGTAAAGTATACATTGCATATTTGGAAGCTGGATCTCTGTTTCAAGAATCCATTCATTAATAAACAAAATATTTTTTAGTGCCTATATAAATAATTCCCTGAATATGATTAGTATTTTGTAGTTCCCAAGGTTTCTCGAGCACATCGTGTCATTGAATCCTCCCGCCAGACAGGCTAGGTGATGTTGTGTCCATTATACAGAGTGAGTGATTGAGGTTTACAATGTTTGATGAACGACCTTGAATTTCAGAATGAATAAAGTTTTTGAGAAATAAAGCAGTGTAAACCAAGGAAAATAACTAAAGAAACCCATTTTGGAGTGACTTCTAAAAGATTCTGTCCTGAAGAAATCTTTCTTCCTTTAGTAAATGTTGTTACAAGACTGAACTACTCAGGGAAATTAAAGAAAAAAAAAAAAAAAGTCACCCTTCACCTGCTCCTCACCCCTGGGGAGACAGGGAGCCCTCAGTAGCAGCTTCATAGCAAAGATCTTTTTGTCCAAAGACACAGTATTTCAGAAATACCCATGACACTCTGTATAATCAATTGAGATGGTTTCATCCCAATTCTTGTTACAATTCCCAGGTGTGTAAGTAGGATGTAGGTCCCCCAAACCAGCCTTTTCATTGCATCTCAGCATCCGAGGAAGTAAGCTGTTTGTGGGTCTTGTTTCTCCCAAGATCTCTTCTCATCTCTTAAATGGTAGTCAAGAAACAATACTCTTGAATTTACTGGTTTACTGCTGGATTTCCAGTCCTTTGAAATTCATTATGTCATATCTAATTCCACCTATTTGTGGGTTATTTTGCCATCTTTTAAAAAATGTCTTATACCCATCAAATGTCTATTTCTGCATTAAAAAATAACTTTATCTGGATATGTGGAATTTTCTATTACCAAGAACTAATGGCATCAGCAATCATTTACCAACAACGTATCAAACTGTTGCTTGACTCAGAGTTCAAGCAAAAAGGCAGCTAAGGTTATTAGTCTATAACTTAAAGACAGTCTTGAAAGCTAAGCTTGGAATGTCTTTTGTACGCTAATCATACATTTTACATCTCCCCAGGCAGTGGTGAGAAAGTCATGATGTCCCCTGATGGCTCCCACACTATTAGTCTCTTCTCCTGGCCCTGGCCTCTGCTTCCAACTTTTTCTTCATAGTTACTGCTACTTCTAATTTTTATTTTTAGGGCCACGATTCTTATTTTGCTTTTCAGCAAATGGTGTGTGAGCAGCAGAATTTATTATGCCCTGGTGAGGAGAAATCATGCCTGGAATCCTTGTCTTTTCCAAGTTACAAAAGCGATGCTTTGATAGTTAACTAAAAAAAATTTTATGTCATAAAGCAAATGGCTCCTTTATTTTCCATTTTCTGAGGTTTTTCTGTATAAGTAGCTATGGAGAAATGTATGTAAGTGAAGTAAAAATGTCTGTATGGGTAAAAAAAATCTTTTCATTTTTACATGATGTATTATAAATGCATATCTATATGTGTAAATATATGAAGAATATACTTTTCTATATTGGCAGACAACTTTCCATTCAGAAATGAATTTAAGATATGCAATAAATTAATTTTGTTGAAATGATTACTGTGAGGAAGCTATTATAATGTCTTTAAAAATTATCCTGTATATACAGATATACACACTTATTCATAGATTAAAGAACTTTAAACCTCGCCATACTGTTTATATGCTTTATAGTCACTGGTATATTACAAATATTCCCTCATATTTGACATGAAAATGCAGAACTCTCATTTAATGCTGCATTAAATATTATTCTTCTTAAGTTTATATATTTCAACTATGATATTTATTGTATATTGCTTTAGAGATAAAGAAGTGTTTTATGTGCGTTTTAAAATTTGTTTTTCAATTTACATAAAACAAAATTCACTTTTTTTTGGTGGACAGTTCCATGAATTTTGCGAAGACAAAAACATCACTGTCATCGGGATACAGAACATGACCCTTTATTCAATTTCCCTCGTGCTATTTCTTATAGTCAAACCTCCCTCCTATCCTTACCAGCTGGCAATCACTATTGTTTTCTGTCCCTATAGTTTTTTTGCCTTTTGCCAAATGTCAAACAAATAGAATCATACAGCATGCAACCTTTTGATTTGGCTTCTTTTGCTTAGCACAGTTGTTGTTCATGGAGGGCACCCTTGGTCCCCACAGAGGACATCTGACAGATTTGGAGACGTATTTGGTTGTCAGATCTGGAAGTACTCAGGGAGTGCTACGTGGATCTAATGGGAAGAGGCCAGGGATGCTGTTAAATATCCTACGATGCACAGCCTCGTACATCCTACGATGCACAGCCTTTGATGTGGCAGCCTCCCACAACAAAGAAGTATCTGGTCTCAAACATCCATCTATAACACTAGCTTAGCATAACGTATTTGAGATTTGTTCATATTGTTGCATAGATCAGTAGTTCATTCTTCTCTGTTGCTAGGAGTCCTGTGTTGTATGGATGTATTATAGTCTTTCTCCATTTACCCACTAAAGGACATTTGGGTTGTTTCTCGTTTTTGGCACTTCTGAAAGTTTTTGAGTGAACACAAGTACTGGGAATAGGATTGCTTGATCATATGGGAAGTGTATGTATAACTTTATAAAAAAAATCCAAACTGTTTCTCAGAGGAGCTGTAGTATTTTATTTTGTGTTCCTACCAGCAACATATGAAACTTCCCGTTACTCTGCATTTGGGGCAGCACTTGGTATTGCTTTCTTGTTCTCTTAATTTAATCATTCAGTTGGGTATGTGGTAGTGTCTCAGGGTGGTTTTAAATTGTCCACCTGGTTAACTTTTAGAATTTTAGAATTTAATGCACATTTTCTGAGATTTCAAAAATAGTTTTACATAAAGTATTTAATAGTTGGCACTAAATTATGAATCCCTTTGTAGACTTTTATTCTGTTCTTCCTAGTTGTAGAGTTACTGATCCTTTTATAGGATCCTTTCCATTTTAAGAGAATCCCAGTTTACCAATGTTAGGATTCACTGACCTACAAAGATCTTTCATATATGCTTGGCCCAGGCTACACAGACTGAGAAAAAGGGAAGGAGGAGGAGAAGCCATCCGCGTTTTATTTTATTTTTAATGTTTATTTATTTTCATGGGGTGGGAGGAAGAACAGAGAAAGAGAGAAACAGAGAATCTGAACCAGGCTCCATGCCATCAGTGCAGAGCTGGACATGGGGCTCGAACCCATGAACAGTGAGATCGTGACCTGAGCTGAAATCAAGAGTCAGACACTTAACCAACTGAGCTCCCCAGGCACCCTTGCCGTCCCTATTTTAAATATAATTAAGGGATTATTTGTAAGAGCTGCATGTAGTTGTCATAATTCACTGGTGAAAGAGACAAAACCTTGATGTTCCCATTGTTTAGCATTATCCTTGGCATGAAGCAAACTCCACAGAGGCAGGTCTTGAGCACAATAGAGTAAAATTATTTTCTCTTAGATTCCAGTGTTTGTAAAACATTTCCCCTTACTTCCTGGCCACTGAAATTACTTCTGGGAATCACATAGAGGAACTAGTTTGTTACCCACTCTCACAATTTGCTATATTTCCACCTTTAGCAACCCATTATTAAATGGTTTCTTGTGTCTTTTCCTTCTTTTTAAATAAAAGATCCCCACCATTGATCCCCACTATTTCCCTGGATTAGGTGTGTCTGGAGTATTGATGCTGAGAGGATGTTATGATTTTGTTTACAACAAGCTTGAAATTTGCCATCAGAAGTAACTAACTGTATCCCTGTATCATTCGTCATGGTCAAGTCTTCCAAGTGAGAGAAATAGGAGAACCTCAGTCCCACTAATGGCATGCCTTCTTAACCTTGGACAATTTGATTCATAAGTGCAGAAGGTTCACAGCATCCAATGAGAACAGAAAAATGGCAGAAAATTAGTCTTAAAGCTATGTCTAATAAGAGTGCATCTACAGATTGGCCAGCAATCTAGATTTGGTCTTTTTGCTAGGAGGGGCTTTCCTCACTTATGAAGCGAAGGCAGAGGCAGACAATTTGGGATCCAGACATGTTGGCATTTTATTCCCAACAATTTAACCAGAATCCTTGGTGCCTGTGGCCTTTGGCACCCAAAGCACTATGTTGCGAACCATTAGTTCAGCATGTTGAATAGTTCACCCACAAAGTACGGAAATAGCCTGGGGTGGCCAAAATGTAAACCCAACTCTAATTACTTAAGAGCTGGAAATGAACACACACAGTCCTCATCTATGGTCTTTATAAGACCACACTGTTTCAGTTATACATATCCTAATGTGAACTTCTCTGGGATCAAAAGACATTTAATTTATGTTTCCATTTAGGTAATTTATATTCAAACTCAGGTAATTGCAAACAGCCCTTGAAGGCAGCTAATGAAACCCTCATTTGAAGATGAGGATTCTCTGGATTTACATTTGTACCTTCCACTCTCAATATTATTTTACATTTTCCTCAGGGTAGGAGGTTGTTTTTTTCCACAAAAATTTCACTGCTATAGTAAACAATGGTGGCTTATCTTTGCTCAAGGACTCTTGAATTCAGAAGTGAGGGTTAATTTGGCAACTCGCTCTCAATCACACAGTTACTTCTGAGTAGATTCCCCTTTCCACTCTCACATCTGACTCAATTGTGCTAATTAAGAACATGAATCATGATCATGCACTCAGACCTAGACCTACATTTTCCTGAATAGGACCTTGGGCACATTGTTTCTGGGAGTTTCCTTTTCCTCATCTCTCAAGTAGAGGTAACAATACATCCCTACTTTCTAATGTGGTCACAAGGATCAGATGATGATTAACTATGTCAAGTGCTTGGCATGCAGTGAATACTCAAACTATTGTTATTATTTTCTCTGTGGCTACCATCAACTCTTGAAAATGCATTTTTTTGCAGATAACTCAACTTGTGTACAAAAGAAAGCAATCTTTTATCCAGTCATCTAGTATAACTCCCTCAGTGTATGCTGCTGTCATTGAATTAATTTAGTATTATTAGAGGCATATATTTATTTTTTTGTTTTGGGTTTACTGGTTGTTATTGTTGTTTGGAAAAAGGTGTATTGATATTGGAGAAAAAAATACCTCCCCTCATTTACATGGGTAAAATCGACATCATCCTTACTGTGGTTTTGCATCACCACTCTGACGACTATAAGGTTTATGTCTTATGACTACTTGTTGACTCTGATTTATGAGCCAGGTCTAGAAACAGTAGGAATTTCCTTACATGACAAATGGGTTTGGTGATGTCTGATTAACATGGAATCACTGCAGTGGTGATTTCTTTTAGGAACAGATAACTTTATTTCATTTATTTATTTATTATTTATTTATTTATTTATTTTTACATGCAACATATTTATTTTGAGAGAGAAAGAGACAGCATGCACAAGGGGGGAGGGGCAGAGAAAAGGAGAGACAGAATTCCAAGCAGGGTCCATGCCATTAGTGTAGAGCCCAATGTGGGGCTCCAACTCACAAACTGAGATTAGGACCTGAGCTGAGACCAAGAGTTGGCTTAACTGACTGCACCACCCAGGTGCCCCTGAACAGATAACTTTATTTATTTATTTAAAAAAAAAATTTTTTTTAACGTTTATTTATTTTTGAGACAGGGAGAGACAGAGCATGAACGGGGGAGGGTCAGAGAGAGAGGGAGACACAGAATCTGAAACAGGCTCCAGGCTCTGAGCTGTCAGCACAGAGCCGGACACGGGGCTCGAACTCACAGACCGCGAGATCATGACCTGAGCCGAAGTTGGACGCTTAACTGACTGGGCCACCCAGGCGCCCCCTGAACAGATAACTTTAAATCAAACTTTCATGACTGGCAGACCCATAAAACTTATAAAGCACAGAAATTTGTTTTAAGATCAGAACCGTATTCACTTTATGCTCATCTGATTTCATGGGTTTTGGAATTCTTTTTTTATCTTTATTTTTTAATAAAATTTCTTTCAAAATTTCGGTGGTGCTGAGGGGAGACACATTCATTGTTCCTCATCTAGGCCACTTCTTGCCTGGGTGGCCTCCATATCATCTTCTTGCTTATTTTCCTGTCCTGTCCAGCATTGTCTTTCCACTCTAATCTGATTGATCTTGTAAAAAGATGTATCTAATTGTGTCTCTCTCCTGCTTAAAATCATTAATTGTTGTCTTTTTGCTTATGGAATATAATCAGAAATCCTGACCCTGGCTTCCAGCCCACCTACTTACCTTGTCCCAGTCACCCTGCCTGACCCTCTGTGATCAAACCACATGGGGCATCCTGTTAGTTCTTTGTGCTTTTATTAAATGGCCTGCCCGTTTGGTCTTCCACAGATGGAATAACAGTTCTCTTTCTACCCACCCCCACCATTGCCTTACCCTCGTCTCTGTCAATGCTCAGCCTATATGTCATTTCTCAGAGACATTTTTCTGGGTCTCTCATGTGGTCAGATTCTCATATTGTATGTCTCTTCCTAGCACTTATCACAACTGTAATAAAATAGTTATGTGGTTAGATACTCAATTTCCCAACATTATGTATGTTCGCTTTATGAGGGACATTTATTTATCAAAAGAGTCAACTTCTGCCACAGTGAATCAATATTTGTCTAATACATGATTGAATGACATGTCCAGTATCATATTGTCAATGTCTAGAATATAGCAGATACGCAATAGCGTGTGATGACCAAATGAAACTTTTGTCTATTCAGAAAGAAAGGTGGGGGGCGGGGCTTCAGTAGTGTGGAATGAGTCTTAGTGAATCACAGTGAGAGGCCTGTGTGAGGATGATGAAAACCCAGGGAGAAAATGTCATGGATTATTTGGATAATTATCAGCTCACTAGAGTTTTTGTGCGTGTGAAGAGTTCCTCCAGTTTTGCTTGTTTAAGGAGTTTAGAGGGTACTGCATTTATGTCCGGATGTCAGGGTGTATGTTCTGTCACTGGCTGGCTATGTGACTTCAGAAAGTCACACACTTCCATTTCCTAGATCAGGAAGGACACAGGGATCTTCCTGCCTCCCCAGCCAACATCGTAGGTTTATGAGAGTCCCTTGAAACAAGTGCAAGTACTTTGTAAACTGTAAACAGCTATAGATGTATGATTATTCAACAGTGGAAGGAGTTTGTAACACGTTGTTGGTAAAAAAGTTCAGTCCATCAGTTCAGAAGGGCATAGAGTCCCCTCTCCCAATTCTTCTCTCCAGAGTTACCCACTTTTGCCAGTTTCTCTGTTTATTGTCCTTCAAGATATGATCAATAGATTGGTTGATCTATGTGTATGTATGTATATGTATATATGTGTGTGTATATGTATGTTTATAAGCACACACAAATATGTAAACCCCAAAACACAAATCAGATCACAAGGCTGCTCAGCAACGTATTTTTCCAAGTACTGCATCTTGGGCATTTTAATGATGGTGCTATTAGCTATTGCATAGTATTCTATTATGTGCAGCTACCATGATTTATCTTATGTCTATACTGATGTGTGTATAACTTGTTTCCGTTTTTTACTGCTGTAAACAATGCTTCAGTGAACATCCAATTTGATTTCTTATCGTCTCTATTTAAAAATCACTCAATAGCTTCCTATCTCTATCCTCTGCACTTATATCTCATGCCATGTGGTAGGAGCCTGGTGCCTACAGAATAGCAGTGCAACTGGAGCTGTCTTTACAATATTACCCTTAGTTTCATGGTAGTTTCAGACTTGTTTCTAGTGTAGCTTCCTGCTCTGGCAAGGCTGGCCTATTCACTGCATGTGACTTTCTTATCTTTTTACCTTTACAGATACCATGCTTAAACATGTTCCTATAACTCTCTTTAGTTTTTTTTAAAGTTTATTTATTTATTTTGAGAGAAAGAGAGCACAAGAATGAGGCAGGGGCAGAGAGAGAGGGAGAGAGAATTCCAAGCTGGCTCCATGCGGTCAGCGCAGAGCCCGACGTGGGGCTCCATCCTGTGAGGGTGAGATCATGACCTGAGCCGAAATAAGAGTTGGGCACTTAACTGACTGAGCCATTGAGGTGTCCCACTAGTTATTCATTGGATTGTTATGGAGTCCACCTCACTACACCAGAAACAAAAGTGGATATATGTACTTTGTAAGATTTCTTTTGTTATTCCTTGTTTATAAATTGTCACTATTTAAATTAACAATGGCTAACAGGTGTGCCCTAGCCTACCCTTAAAAGCTTTACTGCCAAATTCTGTTCATCGAAAACTTTGCTCTTGCACCTGCTGAATGCACATGGTGCTGTCTGTGAGATGGTATGATATGGTTAAGTGGGATAAAACCGTTCTTTGAAAGAAGTCAGAGGAATTTCTTAACATCAGGTCAGTATCGAAAGATTATGTGTTTACTGAAACGTGCAATACATTTGCCTCATGAATATTTAAAAGGTTGCTGTCAGGGCAGTGAACCCGTTTCAGTCAACAGTTACTTGCATGGAGACCAGCTGTTTAGTGAGGAAACTATGGAGGCATTTATAGGCCTTGTAGGAGATGATTCGGCTAGAGCCCTGGTTGTGTTGTAACAATTTCTATTTGTTGACGCTGTTTTGTATTTGCTCAGTGTTCCTTTGAGGACACAGCTACCCAAATTCCAGAATTCAAACTTGTCCTTGCAACAATTTTTTGCCAGTCAGAAAGTCTTTCCAGACTAAAGGAGGTGTCTTTTCTTATTTTGAAGAACTGTAATGTCTGATACAGAGATGAGTAGCAGGTACTCAATCTCTCTCTCTCTCTATATATATATTTTAAGTTTAAATACCCAACGTGGGACTCAAACTCAATGACCTCAAGATCGAGAGTCGCATGTTCTTTTGACCGAGCCAATCATGCACCCTAAAAAATACTTCTTTTATCATTTGGCACCCAGTGTCACCAAGAAAACCAAAGCCCAAACAAAACAAACAAACAAAACAAACAAAACAAACCGACAAACCATAAACAAAACAAAATTAGAACTAGCTTCTAAGTCACTATAGAAGTGAGACTTCCTTCTACATAACTCTGCTTTTTTGGAGTGAATTAATAGTATGCATAGAAGAACCACCAAGGGTATTCTATTAACAACAGCAAACGGATCAACCTGGAAGACACCATAGCTGTTAGCGTCACAGAACCATGAATAGCAGGTTATACGCGCAAACCAAAGGACAGCCTGGACAACATCAACAAAAATAGCAAAATAATGAAAGCGGCTGCTATGATTTAATTCTTGCAATAGGTAGCGTTTGTTTTAAATATATTATCATATTTTTAATTTTCACAGCAGCCTTGCGTGGGTAATTAGTATTATATAAATGAAGTGAGCCTCGAAGAATTTATACCATTTGCTCAAGTCACATTGCGAGTAAGTAGTGGGGACAGAATTTGATCCATTTCTATCTGACTCTAACACAAATTTTCTAACCATTATTTTCTACGGACCCATCTATCTAGTCCCTTCAGGTAGGAAGTGTGGGAAGGAGTGCAGGCCTTTTTGGACACATTGGCACAATTGGATTACCTTTGCTGAAGCATCTAAACAAACTCCTAATGGGTAAAAAGTTCTGGAATCTAAGGAATCCCAAGATAATTTAAAATTTATCTTATCAGGGTGGGAGTCCATCCCCCACCTAATTTCTCTCTCTAAAGTTCTGTGCACTATGGACAAAGTCACTAGGGCTGTTTACCTGGCGGTCCGACAGCCGTCCTGGAAGGCAACGCCCAGCCCAGGGATGTTGCAAGGCTACTGTCTGTCAGGAGGCTGAACACACCTTTGATGAAGGATCATTACCTAACCAGTGTCTCCTTATAATTCCCTGATGGGTCACTTACATTTTATCACTTCCTACGGTCATTAGACCAGACGGCTTTCAAAGACAGGGCCTGGTGAGCAGGTGGGCAACAGTGTCATTCAGGCAGGAAGTAGCTGGGGCTGCATCACAATGTGCTGGTCTCTAAAGATATAAAGAGGCCGTGATACCAGCCTCTTCTAGACTGATGCTGTAGTTTCACAGTGTCCAGTTTAAAAACTGAAGAACGATGGCATGGATGGAAAACGATTCTTTGTAATTCAGGGAAACAAAAGGAAGCCAAGGTCTGGATGATAAAAAAGGGGAAATCCACCACACCATTTATGTTTGGCTACAGCACGCATCCCATAATTTCCTCTGTCCCGCAGGCACACTCGTCCCAGCTAGGTTTTATTTGACTGAGGTTAAAATACGGTTTCAGTTCATGGATATCAAGGCTGACCATCATAACGGGTGATCAAATGTATCTTGAGTACTGTCATGAATAGCCTCTGTATATTGAGCTGTAGTTTGTGCCGCATATCACTGGTTTTCAAGAAGGAGGTTTATAAATAGTTCGGATGTTGACTTTGCACACACACAAAAGCCCCATCGTGGCCATTCAGCTCATGTACTAGTTTAGGGATTTTATAGACAGGGTTCCAGTGGGCAGTCTTGGCGGATTTTAGACACAATATAGTAGAAGTATCTGCTTCATAAATTTAATATGAAGTTTAAATGATGAATATACACAAAACAGTTCGAGCATTAGTAGTAGGAGTAGCAAGAGCTATAGAATGAGTGAGAGAGACAGCATATTACGCTAATAGTATTTGGAATTCATCTGTGGAGCTTGTCTAAAGAAATAAACTGCAGGTATTATTTATTGGCTTATTCAGTAATGAGTTACTGAGAGCCACCCTTGTCCCAGGCAGTGCTTTGTAAGTGCTGGGATGAAGCAGTGACCAAATAGACCAAACCTCTGTGTTACGGAGTTTACATTCCAAGGGACATGCAAAGTGGTTCCGCTTATTTTCTTTAAAACATCGCTTTTGGTGGTTTCCTGCCTTACTTTCTTGACTTTTCAACAAAAGCCATCACATGGAGATGAAGAATTTTATTTTTATGTGAACAAAATTATTGTGTACTTTTATTTACCTACTTCCTCCGTCCTATAAAACTGGAGATTAAGCACAAGACTGGTGATTGGGTAACGTGTTCTTCTCACCCCACCCCTAGCACAGTGTCTTCTTGTAAATGGTATGAAATAAACGTATATTTGTTGGATGGTCAATTAATTCCAGTAACAGATTATGGAGCTGTGTCTCATTATTTTGTGGTCACACGTCCTATACAAGCAAAGGTTATTAATAATACAAGGTGAAAAGGAGAAGTGCCAAATTAGTGATATGTAACAGATGTGCTAAAAGAACTCATTCTGGGTTCGAGTGATTATAAAAAGAGGAAATGGCCTTAAAGAATAAGTAAGATTCAAATAGAAGAGGAAGGCATTATTAATAGGTAAGTGGAAATTTACCTCTTGGAAGAAAACCAAGAGCTTTAGGAATTTTTACTTTATTTTCTTGGCAATGGTAAATTAGTGAAGGTTTTTGCCTGAGGGATTAACACGTAGCTTGTGAAAATCGTCTTCCCAGCTGTATTTGTTGCTATTGCCTGGATTTAGAGTTTAGAAATGATTAGAATTTAGTGGAATGTAATAGAATTTAATTAGGATTTAATGGGTCATGTAGTCTATCACGAGGGCTGCTATCAGCATTAAAAAAAAGAAGACAAAACAGAACATAAAGTATTAAAGTATGTCGCCTGGGATGAGGTGAAGTATTATCTTATGAAACTCTCATTTCAGTTTTACACACATGAATAAGCGTGTGGGGGGGGGGCAGTCAGGGAGGGATCTGGAAGTGGATTTCAGCCAAAAACAGTTCAAAGCCACTGAACTAGAGACCCTCTGGAGATTCTTACTAGTGAACACTTCTTTTTCTCTCCATACTAGAAAAAGTTGTATTTCTTCTAGCCACTATACTATTTATTTTTATCGTATACATATCAGATTATCATATATAAGGACTAGATTATGTTTTCCAAAGACAAAACTCAAGTGAAGATATTGATCTTATTCAGGCTATGGAAATAGGGAGAATACTTCAGACAATGTCTCAGCAGGGTGGTTTTACCTTAGACAACTAGAGACAGGAGTAGAAAAGTCACAGGTGAGTGCTTTACAGTTGGAATTGTTTTGTGATCAAAGAAAGTCTGTCAGTTAGCTGTGTAGGAAATGTTGATCTCTATGCCTAGTTAGTTTCAGGAAGACAAAGAGCTCTTTTTTTTTTTTTAAATGTTTAATTTATTTTTCAGAGGGAGAATGGGAAGGGCAGAGAGAGAGAGGGACAGAGGATCCAAAGCTGGCTCTGCGCTGACAGGTCTATGCAGACAGCAGCATGACGCAGGGCTCAAATTCACAAACCATGATATCATGACCTGAGCTGAAGTTGGATGCTTAATTGACTGAGCCACCCAGGCAGCCCCCCTTTTTCTAATTTTATTTTATTTTTTAAGTTTACTTATTTATTTTGAGAGAGAGAGAGAGAGAGAGAGAGAGAGAGAGAGACAATCCAAGCAGGCTTTGCACTGTCAGTGGGGAGCCAGACTCAGGGCTTGAACTCATGAACCGTGAGATCATGACCTGAGCAGAAATCAGGAGTTGGTAGCTCAACCGACTGAGCCACCCAGGCGCCCCGGGGAAGGCAAACAGGTCTAATCTCAGTTAAATCATTCATGAGACAAAGAACAGGGAGTTGGAGGGTCTATGTCTGTCCTTGTCAGCAGCTTCAGGCAAAAGGGGAAAGGTCTATGTTTGGCCCTGTCATTGGTAAACAAAGAAGTCATAGAGAGTCTTACAGAAGTCATGAGAAAGAATGGACAGTCTTATCTATGTCATATGGGGAAAGGTGGTTCTTTGTGGTAAGCCATTTCCCAGAACACAAGAGTCGGGATTTTGGAAAATAAAAGTTGGGACAATTTCTTAACTATAGCTGTCTTCCAGCAGCACAGAGCTCAGGTACATGAACATTGTCAGTTTTCTCTTCTGGGTTGACTTTAAAGAAAGCATAGGATCAAAATTCGGACCCACTCCTTCTGGTGGGTAGACTTGACAGCACGGATCCAGATAATTTCTTGGATAATAACTGATGGTGGCTAACACTGTTGAGCATATACTCTGTAACAGGAAATTTCTTTTTAATCTGAGAATAACTGGTACTGGAAAAGTTAATTTAAACTGAATCTACTTTCAGGGCAAAATTTAACAAGAGATAGCAACAAAGGTTTGAATGGACCTCTACCTTGAAAAATAAAACGTAAAATGACAAAAATAAATACATCGTCTCATTTAATAAAATGCAAATTGTAATTCCAACTATAAGCTAATTTCAGAACAAAGAATGGATGAGATGTTGGTTTGGAGGGCACTTCTGTCCTGACACACTTGTATCACACACGGCTCCATACACTACTCTTCTCTGCCATTTTCATAGGACAGTTTTATAGAGGATATCATTTGCAAAAAAAAATTCAAGGTTTCATCAATCTTCTTTTTTTTTTTTATTTTTATTTTTATTTTTTTTTTTATTTTTTTTTTTTCAACTTTTTTTTTTATTTATTTTTGGGACAGAGAGAGACAGAGCATGAACCGGGGAGGGGCAGAGAGAGAGGGAGACACAGAATCGGAAACAGGCTCCAGGCTCCGAGCCATCAGCCCAGAGCCTGACGCCGGGCTCGAACTCACGGACCGCGAGATCGTGACCTGGCTGAAGTCGGACGCTTAACCGACTGCGCCACCCAGGCGCCCCTCATCAATCTTCTTAAATGTCTTTCAATTCTTTTGTATTCACTTTATTCTTTTTTGAAATGCCTGTGTATCCTCCTCTTTTTCATTTTTCTAGGTCTAATTCAATCAAATACTCGTTTGTGAATGGCTTTGCCTGAGTAATTCCAGTAGTCCTTTCCCTTCCTTTACATCAGATTGATACCTTTTGTATGTGATGTCACCTTGTAGTCGATTTATACTGAATGGATTGTATAGCCAGATATTTAAAACAAAGACATTTACCAGGTGTGTGAACAGTTTATGTGAATACAAATTGTGTTGGTTCTGTAGTAAATGTTTTCCTTTGCTTGATAAAGACCTTCATTGCCCTCTCTAAATTCCTAATATTGAAGACTTCAAAAGAGAAAACCCAATAACAGGCACCCTTCTGTGGTTTATATGTTTTATTTCATGAAGTTCTCACTTCAACTCTATGAGGCAGGTGTTATTACCATCCCCGGACACAGATGAAGAAATGGAGGTTTTGAGAATTTGTGTAATTTGTCCTAAGTTACAGAGTCACCAAATGACACAGCCAGGACATGAATGAAGGAATGTTGAATAACTCAGTTTGTACTCGTTGCTGAAATGGTATGCTAGCCTTCTTACCACCAGACCACCCATTTCTGTTTCCCACCCTTACTTTTCCCTTTGTCTAGATTCCCTTATCTACTTATTGGAAATTTAGTTTTATTTTGTTATATATATTTTAGCCAATTAAAGTCCTTTGTAGGAATAAAGACAAGTATATATGCATTTTCTTTTCTTTTTTTTTTTTAGTTATAACTATTTCCAAGTTTGTTTATTTTGAGAGAGAAAGAGAGAGAGTAAGCGGGGTGGGGGGAGAGAGAGAGTGGGAGTGAGAGTGAGAATCCCAAGCAGATTCTGCACTGTTAGCACAGATCCTGATGTAGGGCTCAAACCCACGAACTGTGAGATCATGACCTGAGCTGAAACCAAGAGTCAGATGCTTAACTGACTGAGCCACCCAGGCACCCCCCCTCCTTTTTTTTTTTTTTTTTTTTTTTTTTTTTTTTTTTAAAGCAAGTATCTTTTTCAAGGTAATCTGGAAAGAAAGTATGCTAGTTACATATATAGATTCTCAAATCCTATAATCCAGAGTTCAACTTTGGCTCTGTCGATTATTAGCTGAGTGATCTAAGGTTAAGGTTTAAAGCTTCAGTGTCCTCACTTGTAAAATAGTGAAGTTATTATTACCCATCTTCTAGGATTGCTTTAAAATTAAATTAAATAATACATCTAAAGTGTTTAGCATCCTGGCGTTTATGTGGCAGGCATCATTGTCATCATCATTGTTTTTATGCTGACAGTGAGAAGGTGTAGTCTGGACTGGTAAAACAGTGTCCTAGACTGGGAGGAAGAAGTTCTGTCTCATTCTAAGTTCCACTTCTATGATGTAACTTATATTTTTCTCTATTTTTAAGTCATCAAAATGAGATGGCAATTATGTTTTTTCAGGTTGACTAGATTCTTAAAATATCTTTGGAAAGGCACTGTGTAAATTAATTCTCTTAATCATTAAGCTACAAGTATTTTATTTTAGTATTTTTAAGACAATATAGCAGTGAAGTAGGCACCCATGAATCTCAACGGAAAACTGTAATAGTCTTGAGATAATGTGTTTTGGGTGCTTGTGTAATGCCAGAATACGTTAGTGTAAGTTTGAGGTCCACGAAAGGACTTTTAATCATGGTGGTGTTAGATGAAGCTTCATTGAACAGCCAAGAAGATTTCTTTGGGGCTTCATGATTTTCTACAGTGACTAAATTCTGTTCTGTTTTGAATTTACAAATTTACAAATAAGAGCTATATGTATTTTAAGTTTTCACTTTAAATTTTAAAACATAGGTTATAGTCCAGAACAAAAGCAACATTCTTTAGTAACTCTTAACGGTCAGTGATCCATGTAAATTTAGTTAGGGATCAAAATAGCCAGACCTTCCCTTCCAGTGAGAAGATTGCTGGATTGACAGTGTTTGAAAAAAGTTTTATCTGGAGACTCCTTATGGTAACAAGAACAAAAATGTGGGTTATTGGTCAGTTTCTCAACAAATAAATTCTCCTGAAATATTTAAGGGCTTTGTCATACCTTAAACCTTCTTCTTCTTCTTTTTTTTTTTTTAAGCTTATTGATTTATTTTGAGAGAGAGAGAGAGAACACATGCATGTGGGTAAGGGCAGAGACAGAGAGAGAGAGAGAAAGAGAGAGAATACTAAGCAGGCTCTGCACTGTTAGCATGGAGCCTTATGTGGGGCTTGAGCTCATGAACCAGAAGATCATGACCTGAGCCGAAATCAAGAGTCGGATGCTCAACCGAGCCACCCAGGCACCCCTATGACACCTTCTTTTAACAAAGAAAATTGTCTTAACTGTTTCCTTATTTCTTTATCTCTATAGAGAAAGACTATTGAGAATACTAATTACAAATGAGATAGTGGATTCATAAACTAATAAGAGTTGCAGAAATCTTGTGATACTAAATTATTTTGATTTTAAGGAATGTCTGTGAATTTTCTAGATATATAAAATATTTTCCGAAATATAAGCCCACCCATTCCTGACATTTGTAGGGCCTGATGCAGGAATAGAGTGGAGGCCTGTGGTCTCTTTTCTCCTGCTTTGGTCTCTGTTCTGCACCATGTAGGGCCTTGCTTTCAGGCAAGTGGACAGCCCAGCCATATACCCAAGCTCTCTCCTTACTTGTTGCACGCAGATGATCTAGGCCACCCTTGGAGCCTAGGAATGTGTATATCAGTGGCTTGACTTATCTTCTGGAGCATTGTTATTACCTGGAAACTTACTAGAAATACAGAATTTCAACCCCTCATGTGAACCTACTGAATGATAGACCATTTATTGAATTCTTCTCTGTTATGTAACTGAATCCCCACTACACTATCAGGTAGAAACTGGGTCTTATTCATCTTTAGATCCTCCATTAATAATAGCTTAAGTCCACTAGATTTTTAATAAACATGCGTGAAATTAAATCTGCATCATTTAAGTTTATTTTTAATGGCTCCTGTAATTCTCTGCTGTGCTGTGAAAGGAAATTAAAATAGCCTTGCTGTTTTAATGAAGGTAGATTTTACTCATAAGTCTTACCACATTTAGGGAAGTGTACACCTTTTGCTTCTTATGTAAAATTGTGCTTATGTCTGTTCTGGCAGTCATGAAGATAAGTGAGTGCTAGGCCAAAGGTGTTCTTTGATGGGAATCCTTGAACAGCTAGTTCTAGTCCTGTTAGTATGATAGTATTCAGATGAAGGAGTAGCTTTAGCTTGGAAAATAAACATTAGATACAGGAAGAACAGAGTTGGAGAACAATAAGATTGTGAAAAATGGAAAATGAAAACGTAAAGGGAAGGTAAAATTCTATGACTCTTCTAACCCTTTGGCTCCTCATGCTCATGGATTATAACTAGGGATGCAACACAGTGTACTAAGATGGGGCAGTGAGCTTGGAATTACGGGGCCTGTGCTCTAGTTTTGTCTCTTCTTCTTATTAACTGAGCACCTGAGAAACTTACTGAACATGTCTGGGTCTCCGTTATCCCATCTGAAATGTGAACAGCAGAGATGAAATTTAGAAGAATGTGGGGAGCATGTGTAAAGACACATGGTCAAGTGTAACACCTAGAAATGCATATTCAGTAGGTTGTGGTGGACCCGAAGCATGTGTGTCTTTCTGATATTCGTTTCTGGTTAAGAATCAATTGATTAGATGCTCTCTTCACGTTCCTTCTAGTTCAAATGTTCCATGACTTAAGGACTATTAGCCCCATAATAAATGCAGGGTTAGGAGCCTATGTGTCTGGCAGACATTGCTGGTTGTGCCCTCTCTTCTTCCTTTAGGAACACAAACCCAAATTTTAGCTTAGCACATGCCTTGCAGAATAAAAATTACACTTCCCAGCTTCCCTTTGGGCATGGCCATGGACTAAATTCTGGCCAAAGGGAAGTGGTATGTGTGAATTCCAGAAGTACCCTTAGAGGAAAGAAGTGTGTGGTTCTTCCTTCTTTTTGCTGCTTGGGCTGCATACATGATAGCAAAAGATGGGTCAGCCTCATTCGTCCGTGACACGGGAGCTGAAAGCTGAAGAAGAGAGAGAACCAAGAAGGGACTAGCCTGTCCAGGACACCAAGGAGCACTGTATCAGCCATGAACTTACTACCTCCAGGCTTCCTTTCAATGTGGGAGAGATACATTATTATCTAGTTAAAGTAGCTTCTATTTTGGTTTTACTCTTTCTTTCAGCCAAACCCATCTTAAACTAACATAATGTGGAGTGGGAAAATGACTTATGGACTCCAATTATGTTTCCTAATCTCATGTCAGTATGAATTGGATTATCTATTCACTGTGACTTCTGTTTTCTACTTCTGTTAAATGTTGTATGTCAAGACAGAGAATAATATTTTATTTCACAGAGATAGCTTCTTTTAAAGCCAAAAATTGATGGATGGGTATCACAGTTGTAGGAAATACAATTTTCTTTTTATGATTTTTATCTTGTTCTCTACAAATATGTATAACTTCCTTGGCATATTATATATATGTAAACTTTTTGGTCTTAAAAATGGCCAGTTACCATCAATTTTGTATCAGGCAATACTATAAAATACCAAGCACAACCCTTTAAATCGTTAACAATTGTTATTATTGGCAACGGGAAAATATGTGGTGAGTTTTTAAGATACTTTTATTTTTCAAATGTTTGGGCTTTGACAAGAAATCATTAGAAAAAACTCAAATCCTTTTCCTTCCCATGTATAGTTGAATACACACACACTCTATACTATACTATACTATAATGCAATTTGTTTCTGATAAATTTGTGTTTATCTCGTAAAAAAATACCTTTAAAACTTTTTAAAACATTGAGCTTTCTGTACATTTTAAATTTCTGTTTTAGGGACAGGGATGGGAGGATGGTGAAAGTTAAAATTAGATAAACAAACAAACAAGCAAACATATATATCTATGTATATTAGGTTCAGGGCATAAGATCTGCCAAATTCTGGGATTAGAAGTCATGTGATGAATTTTTCCGTTTCCAAACTTTTAAAAAATATTGGTAAAGTGCCACAATAGCTCTTTTATGCTACTTAATAAGAAACTCTCTTCCCCCCCCCTTCTCACAGACACACACCACACCCCAAAACAAATGCATCCTCACATATAGAATAGAAACTAAACCAATCAGATCATACAAAAAGGTGATTGGAAAAGAAAGGAAATAGAGACTAACCACAAAGAGCTTTCTCTTTTTACCTTCATTCCTCTCGTCTGGGTTAGTGTAGATGGAAGCCAGAGTAAATAAGGAAAAGATAACAAAAGCCAATAAAATGAATGCCATTTCCAGGCTGGTGAATGGAAGCTCCATGAGCCGCCACAAACTTCTTCCCCTGAAACAGAAACCAAACATTGACTTAACACACTCTAATCCAGAGAGAGCTGGTTCAACAATTATTTCTTTTAGAATTAAACACTTGTGAGATTTGCTGAAACTTCTCGAAATACTCCTGTGCATCTGGAAAAATACAATTTGGCACTGGCAAAAATGGAGCAGGCTGTCAGTTTTTGAAATTTGGCATAACGATTGGTACAACTGAACTGACACCTTTACTCTGCAGATTGGAAGAGAACATGAACGTCTGAATAACAGAGTCAGTGGTTTATACGCATTTGTGAGTTTCTTGGACACAACTCTAGGAGTAAAAATACGGCGTATTTCATTTCATAAAGGAATACGTAGTAATGTTGATATCTGTCTGGCATGACTACACCAAGTTTCAGAGTAAAGTCTCTTTGGTTCATGTGCCTGAAATGACCTCGCATCTGTTAGGCAGGAGATAAATACACAATTGAAGCAATTTTTAGTGCAAAAAACCATAGACTTCAGAGTAGCCCGATCAAACCTAATCTAAGACAAATATGTTAAAAGTTCGACCATTGAACTTCCAATTTCAGACTCAAAGAAACAGAGCTCGTGTATTTAGAAAGGAAATAGTTACTCCACTGGGGGAAAATGATGGCATTAGCTAGTTGGAAGTAATTCCTTTTCTGTCCTTCTGTCTTTTGGTGTTTGCTACACAAATGCCAAACGTTGAAACCACTGCAGACGTATGTGGGAATGTTATCATTTTAAGAAGTCCCAGAGAGTGAGATTTCACATCCTTCTACTGTAACTCATCCCAAATTCATCATTTACTGTTTATTTGGCAGAAATGATTTACTGAGGTCTTGCACCAAAAAGCTGTTTCCTTTGAATTTGATCTGATTACATCAGATCCTGTAGAGTATGCCACATCAGAACAGAAGTGGGTGAAGGAATCATAAGTTCTTAAAAGTTGGTTGGTTTTCACAGATTTCTTTTCTTTTGAATGTATATATTTTTAAAATATTTATTTATTTATGAGAGAGAGACAGAGAGAGAGAGAGAGACAGAGAGAGGATCCCAAGCAGGCTCCATACTGTCAGCACAGAGCTCACTGCAGGGTTCCAACTCCCGAACCAACCTGAGCTGAAATCAAGGGTCAGACATTTAACTGACTGAGCCACCCAGGCACCCCTGGACATATTTTTTTATATTTGACAATAGTATGGGAAATATTGACCAGAGTTCTACAGCTTTTCATGTTTTGTAGGACAGAATCTTGTACACAGAATTTCTGTGTCATAGGTATGCACGTTTTAAAATATAACATATAAAGCTTACTACCAAAGGGGAGTTAAAATATATCTTAAAACCTTTTTTTTTTTTTTATTTTTTTTTTAACGTTTATTTATTTTTGAGACAGAGAGAGAGACAGAGCATGAACGGGGGAGGAGCGGAGAGAGAGGGAGACACAGAATTGGAAGCAGGCTCCAGGCTCTGAGCCATCAGCCCAGAGCCCGACGTGGGGCTCGAACTCACGGACCGCGAGATCGTGACCTGAGCCAAAGTCGGACGCCCAACTGACCAAGCCACCCAGGCGCCCCAATCTTAAAACCTTTTAATAGGACTGCATGTTGGTCTAGTTTAGTTTATTCTGGTTAATGGGAGCCCAGCTTTCGAGAGTGTGACTCCAGTATTATGTGTTTAACCACTCTTGAACTGATGGAGATTTGTGCTCTAATTTTTTTTTTATTACCAACAAGGCAGCAGAAAATTTTTTTTTGTAAATATAACTTTGCACACAGGTTTTCTCTAGGAAAGATTTATAGAAGTAGAACTGCTGGATCCATACAATTTTGAAATACTATTTCTTCATAAATTTCCCTGGAATTTGTAACCATACCAGTATACAGTATGTAAAGGATTATTTCCCCAGTCCTTCCCCAATGCTCTCTTTAGTGTTTTTTCAATTTGAAGTTAAAAATAGTATCTCTGTTTAAATTGGCTTTTTACTCATTTTAGTGAGGTTGAATATTTTTTCATATGTTGATTATATAGTCTGCTCTGGGAAAGGCTTGTTCATATCCTTTAAAACTGGAGATTTGTAATTTTCCCACTGATTTGTAGACGCTCGTGATGTATTTTGGATATATATACTATTACCTTCTATCTATTTTATGTCTTCATTTATGGTGTCTTTTGTTATTCAGGTTTTAAAAATATTTAATTTTGTGAAGTTAAATCTATCTTGACTGAAAAACCGTTGTCCACTTCTGGTCCTATTCCTAGTTCTTTCTGGGGTCTTGCCATCTCGGGGGTAGGAATTTGTAGTTAAGTATTACTTATGCCTGCCATTGCACTATTAAAGAACTGGAGATGCCATACATATTGCCTCACCATTGCTCTTTGTCATCCCGGCCACATTAAAACCCAGGCTCACAGTTATATTCTGAGATTGGGAAGGCATGGGAAGGAGCTGTCCAACACAGTAATTAAGAAAGTAGAAATGGGAAATTAGAAAGTAAGAAAAAGTGAATAAATTATTTTGTGGTGTGTCCAGTACCTCTGATCATGGGTGAATTCTATTTGTTTCTCTATGAGTGTATTGAGGTGTTTTTTGTGCCACTGTTGTGTTTCCAAAACCCAAGGTGTGTGACTGTGAGTACAGACAGAATTGCTAAGTCATGTTGACATGAACAGTCTAGGAGGTATTACAGGAACTGGCTGATATTAAGTCAGCTTGGCATAAATAAACAGACTCTAGTGATTTATTCAAAGGCATGATTCTTTGTGATAAGTAAAGGAATGTTGTGTGATTTTTGTAGTAACTCAACATGTTATTGGCTGCTTCCAAAGTCAGATACACTTTTTCCCCCTCTACATAATTTTGTGTTGTTTTTTAGAGAAAGCATGCAAGTGGGGGAGAGGAGCAGAGAGAGAGAGAGAGAGAGAGAGAGAGAATCTTAAGCATACAGCCCGATACGGGGTTTGATCCCATGACCCTGGGCTCACGACCTGAGCCAAAATGAAGAGTTGGACACTCAACTGACTTGAGCCACCAGGCACTCCCTTAATTTTAATTTTTTAAAATAAGAAATATTGAACAGATAGTACAGAGAATTCCAAATATTGTCCCTTCTCCCCTGCTACTTCTCTTATTATTAACACCTTGAATTAGTGTGGTACATTTGTTACAATTAATGAACCAATATTCAGACATTATTATTAGCTGAAATCCGTAATTTACATTAAGGTTCACTCTTTGTGTTGTACAGTTCTAAGGGCTTTGGCAAACTCATTCCAACCTCATGACAACATCACGCAGAGCAGTTTCTCTTGTGCTTCACTTATTCATCCCTCTCTTTCCTCTTTCTCAACCCGTGGCAATCACTAAACTCCTTACAATTGTCATATAATTGGAATCATACAGTACGTAGCCTTTTCAGATTGTCTTCTTTCACTTATCAATAAGCATTTAAAGTACTCCATGTGTTTCAATGGCTTGATAGCTCATTTCCTGTTACCACTGAATAATATCCCATTATATGGATGTGTTATAGTTTGTTTATCCATTCATCTATTGGAAGACATCTTGGTTGCTGACAGTTTTTGGTGATTATGAGTAAAGCTGCTATAAACATTCTAGTGCAGGTTTCTGGGTGGAAATGATTTTTCCATCTATAAAGGAATATTTTTGATGGATCATGTGGTAAGACTATGTTTAGCTTCATAGGAAACTCCCAACTTATCTTCTCAAGTGGCTGTACTATTTCGTATATCCATTAGCAATGAATGAGCACTCTTATTGCTCTGTATCTTTGTACATTTGGTATTGTCCTTTTTTTTTTTTTTTGGATTTTAGTCATTCTAATGGTAGTATGTCATTGCTTTAATTTGCAGTTCCTTAAGTATACACGATGTTGAACATCTTTTCATGCAATTATTTGACATCTGTATATCTTTTTTGTTCCGATCTTTAGCCCACTTTTAAATTGGGTTCTTTCTTATTGCTGAATTTTAAGAATTCTGTGTATGTTTTGAAGTCCTGTACCAGATAAGTGTTTTCCAGATAGTTTATCCCACTGTTTTGCTTGTCTCTTCATCTTCTAATTATAATAACTTATAATTATAATAAAGCCCAATTGATAAAAAAATTTTTTTTTCTTTTGTAGATCATGCTTTTGATGTTGCATCCAAAAACTCATTGCCAAACCCAAGGTCATGTAGATTTTCTTCTGTTATCTTCTAGAAGTTTTATAGTTTTGCATTTTATATTTAGGTCTAAAATTCAGTTTGAGTTAATTTTCGTAAAGGGTCTGGGTCTAGACCGAGACCCTTTTTGTAAAATCTGGGTCTAGATTCTTCCACTTCCTCCTCCTCCTCCTTCTGTCTCTTTTTCACATACGGATGTACAATTATTCAAGTACCATTTGTTGGGAAGACTATCTTTTCTCTATTGTATTAACTTTGCTACTTTATTGAAGATTAGTTCACTATTTGTGTGTGTCTATTTCTGGGCTCTTTATTCCGTTCCCTCTCTCTCTCTCTCTCTCTCTATATATATATATATATATACATGTATATATATGTATTAAATTAAAGCAATATATATATGTGTATATATATATACGCACACACATATATCTGTATATACATGTATATATATACACACACATGTATATATATACATATATATATCCATTTTTTCATGGAAACTTATTTTGTGGAGACTGCTTTATAATGCTTTAAGCACTGATTTTATGTCCTCAAAGCCACCTTCATATTAATTATTTTAAGATAGGAGGTGAGATACCTCAACCAACTGAGGCCAGCTCTTAATCCTGTGTTAACAGATCTGTTCCTGGAGAGCCTCTGTGCATGTCCTCTCTCATGGTGTGTAAAAGGAGCCCTGAAATCCAGTACTAAACCAAACCAAACTTGGTCTTTGCTAAAAGGAAATTCAGGTGGAAAACAAAAATTGGGCAGTAGGCATGAAAATAATTCTGGGGCTCCTGGGTGGCTCAGTTGGTTGAGCGTCCGACTTCAGCTCAGGTCATGGTCTCACAGTTCCTGAATTTGAGCCCCGCATTGGCTCTTCGCTGTTAGCACAGAGCCTGCTTGGGATCCTTTGTCCCCATCGCTCTCTGCCCCTCCCCCACTCCTGCTGTTTCTTTTGAAAATAAACAGTAAAATTAAAATCTAAAAAGAAAAATAATAATAATTCTGTAACACTTTAACAAGACCCTTCTATTCTAATTCCATTTATCCTTCACTTCCCAACTGGAGTTGCACCTCTTCCTCCAAGTCTTTCCTGACTACTCCGGCCCTAAGGGTTCTCATTCTTAGCACTTGATTTCTACTTTCTATCTTTACTTTTCATAGCTAACGCATGTTAGTAAATATTAACTGCGCCATCTTCCGTCTTGTTTTTCTCTGTGAGAGGGTAAAGCTCTTGCAGGCAGAGGTTCTTCTTTTGCCCTCCCATGGCATTCACTATGATTTCTGCCCTGAGAAGGTTAAAATCTAGAGTTGGAAATTACAATTAAAAGACTGAGAGAAAGCACACATTAAGAAAAAAATTCAAATAATAGAAAAACATTAAACACACACACTTGTATGCATGAAACATAAGAAGGTTTCAGAGAGAGTATTGGACCTTAAGCTTGGCACTAAAGAAATCCCAGCTTTCAGTAGAGAAAGGAGGCAAAGTCAAACCAAATAGAAGGTATTAGGGGTTCCTGGGTGGCTCAGTTGGTTAAGCATCTGGCTGTTGGTTTCAGCTCAGGTCATGATCTCATGGTTCCTGGTTTGGAGTCCCTTGTTGGGCTCTGTGCTGACAATGCAGAGCTACTTAGGATTCTCTCTCCCTCTCTCTGCTCCTCTCCTGTTCACATGCATGTGCTCTCTCTCTCTCAAAATAAATAAACTAAAAAAACCAAAAAACAAACAAAAGGGATTAATTAATTCAACATAATGTTTTTTGAACTTGGCATTCTGCCAAATTGCTTTTGTGATGAAGTGAGATGATAGGAGGAGAGAGAAGCTGGAGCAGGACACAGGTGACAATTAATGCGTACTTTGAACAGGTCAGATAGTTTCACAAGCTTCACAGCCTTTAACTCCTTGAATCTTCATGGTAATTCTATAAGGTAGATAGTTATTATCTTCATTTCATAAGTGAGGGCAGTGCAGCATTGAGATATGAGCTAATTTATTTTAAACTATAAACCTGGTGTATGGGGGCATCTGGCAGCCTCAGTCAGTAGAGCATGCAACTCTTGATCTCAAGGTCATGAGCTCAAGCCCCATGTTGGTGGTAGAGATTACTTAAACAAAATAAGAAAAAAAAACAAAAACAAAAACAAACAAAACCCTAGTATATGGCAGGGCTAGAATAACCACTCTGGCAGCTTGATTCCAGAAATCCTCACTCTTAATCAATATATACTATACTGGCCATCAACCAACCAACGAAGCAAGCAGGCAAGGAAACAATCCAAAACCTATACTTATAGTTAGAATCTTATTTTGCAAAGCATTATGTAGATTAATTGGAAAGTTTTTATATTAGGTAGCAGGAGAAGACAATAGTGGCTAGGTAAAGGACAACTGAAAGAATTTAACATCAAGGTGAGAGGTTAGACTGAAATGCTGTTAAAATGTAATATAATGTCATTAATAGTACAAAGTCATGGGGCACCTGGCTGGCTCAGCTGGTAGAGCACACAACTCTTGATCTTGGGAGTCATGAGTTTGATCCCCATGTTGGGGTGTAAGGGATGACTAAAAAAATAGCACAATGTCATGATTGATCAGTGTTTTGAGAATATTAATTGCATTTCCAAGTGAAGAATAGATTGAAGAAAAGAATTCTAACTGGAAAAACTGGGAATGAGATTCTTAGCTCTGTATTAGGTTCCAGCCTTGCAGAGAGAAGCGGTGAAGTAAGAACCACTGTAAAAGCAAGGATCTTGGAAGTTTGCTGGCTATATGGGGTGCAGTGGGTACCGCAAAACTAGTTAAAATGCAGTACAAGGAGGAAGAGAGGTGAGAAAAAGATCCATGGGATCCTGTAGGAACTCAGCAGTAGAAATTATTAATTTCTTAAGCTTCCTCATGGTCAGTAGAGATATGCTGTTGTACATTCTGCAATCCATCAATATTTGGAAATTAGATTGACTATGCTCTTCTTTTTTCAGAGACTATGAAGACTGCTAAGTTTGTTAAAGCAACTCAGAGAACCAAAAATCATTTTTATTGCCAATATCCTGTGAATACTGTTTCCTCAGGTAAAAATAAAACAAGGCGAAGCAAAATAAAAACAGAAAAGAAAAAAGAAATGGTGCCATCTAGTGGTGACTGAGTGCTATAGGTTGGAAACAAATGAAATAAATTTTTCAACCTCTCTGTCATATTTCATTCTTCCTATATGGTATCACACACCTATGCAAAATAGTTTCCCATATTCTTCAGTTTTGTACCATGCTCAGAACACTCACTGATTTTAAGGTAGCTGTTTCTAGAAGGAGGAACCCATTAGTGTTTCCTATACATGTAGATCATATGCAATGAGCTATTTCTAGCTCATCATACTGGATGCTGTTATTCTAGGCATAAAAACCATAAAGTAGGAGCACCTGGGTGGCTCAGTCCATTAAGCATCCAACTTGATTTTGGCTCAGGTCATGATCTCACTGTCTGTGAGACTGAGCCCCAATACGGACCCATGCTGGGGGTGGAACCTGCCTAAGATTCTCTCTCTCTCTCTTTCTCTCTCTCTCTCTCTCTCTCTCTCTCTTCCTGCCCCCCTGCTCACGAGCACTCTCTCAAAAACAAAACAAAACAAAACAAAACAAAACAAAACAAAACAAAACCCACAAAGTAATGACCCTTGGATTGTCAGTAGAAATTGAAAGTTGGGTAAAAAGAAAAAAAAAAAAAAAAAAAAAAAAAGAAAGTTGGGTAAAAAGAGGTAGTAGGGTAACATTTATTGTCAGATGATGTAGTGGGATAACAGTCAAATGATGTCATGGGATAATAAATCCTGTCAGATAGCTATCTATGGCTATTGAAAATGGAACCTAATTATCTCCTTGTTGGTGCTCAGAGCAGAGAGCCCTTAGCCAGAAACTTTCTACCATCATGTGCTTAATTCCAGAAAACAGTGGCTTCATGGCCATCTTCTGGGTCTCAAAGCCAGTCAAAAGTTTATTGTCTGAAGGCAGAAATGATGCCTTTAGAGGATGATGCTGTCTGTGCTCTCCCCACTGTGGAGTATTATTGTGGGAGCATCTAAAAAACAATTGGTTGTACAACCTGTTTTTTTCTTGGGTTGTGTGCCTAAAGTCTGATCTCTGGATACTTTTGTCCACCTCGGTTTACCTGATATATAAATGAATCACTTTCCCCTGTAGCTTCTCACAGGGTAGGAATAACTGAATTTATTATTTAGTAGCAGACTGTAGATAACACATACTTATTTTTACATATGAAAAAAATAAATCGTACTCCTTTTATCATACTGAATATCGTATCACATCTAAGCATATCTAAGCTTACCTAAGCTGATTTAAGTTACAATATATAGTAATAACTAAAGCATGGTTACCTTGATCTGTCATTATTATTTAGAAAATCCCTAGAAACCAATTTAGCTCATACATTATTTCTCTATTTCAGAAGGGAGCTGGGTCATTAGATTAATCTTAGCCCACGATCCTACACCCATGCTGTCCTCCAGCAACTAGAATGATCCTTGTAAGTAAATCAGACTTCGCTGCTCCGCTGCTTAATTTGCAAATGGCTCCGCTGAGAATAAAGTCTTAATTCCCAGCCCTTCCCTACAAGGCCCTGGGTCACGTGCCCCCAATCTCTGTGATGATGGTGTCTGTGATACTGGCCATGCTCCTGCACGCTGACTTTGTTTCTCTTTCTGGTCATACCCAGCGATCACACCCTACTGAGCAAGACACAGAGCTCTTTCCCTGCCAGGGCCTGGAGTGTTCCTCCACATTTCCCCGGATCTGGTTCTTGGGCATCATTTCCTGTTCCGTTCAATCACTGGCTACCCACAGAGGCCTCTCTTGCCTCCCATCTAAACCCAGCTCTGAGCACTCGTCGTCGTCCTGTTTTCTTTTCCTTGTCGTTTCTTACCCATTGCAATTTTTTTGTTTATTTGTCTTCATAAAATAAAACTGTATGAAAACAGGTCCAGAATTCTGATTGTTTACCTCTGTATCCGTAGAGCTCCCCAAAATGGTATGCCCTAAATATTTCTATAAAAGTTCATGAAATGAATGTAAGTGAATAAGTGAGCGAACATAAAAAGCATGTAAGTGGGGCACCTGGGAGGCTTGGTAGGTTAAGCTTCCGACTTAAGCTCTGGTCACGATCTCACAGTTCGTGAGTTCAAGCCCGGAGATGCGCTCTGTGCTGACAGCTCAGAGCCTGGAACTTGTTTCAGATTCTGTCTCCCTCTCTCTCTGCCCCTCCCTCGCTTGTGCTCTGTTTGTCTGTCTCTGTCTCTGGAATAAATAAACATTAAAAAACTTTTTTTTAATTAAAAGAAAAAGCACACAAGCAAGTTGATGCAGAGATCCAAATTTCATAGCTGTGGGAAAATCTGGGTTGTAGGTATATTCAGAAATCTTGGCGATATCAAGTGCTCTATTACTTGTGCAAATCCCACTCAGAGCACAAGAAGTATGCTTTGAAATGGTCTTAAGGATTTAATAGAATGGACGGCCTTGTTGGGATGGACGGTTTTCCTTGCTGCCATGATTGCTGGCAAGGTGGGGATGTGTTCTTGGTGCTGTGTTGATTTATTTTCTCTCTGGTGGTGGCTTGCTGCTCTAGGCTTTTCTTATGTCTCATCCATTTATTCCATGGATGTTGGAATAAACTCTCGAGTGCTGTTATGATCTCTTGGGGACTGTGCGGAACATCCTCTTTTTGTTGAATCACCTTCCTCGTGTGAACGCCTTGTGTTTGCACTGAGAGCTGAAGGGAATGGGTCAAGCGACCGACTTCATCTGACGAAAAGTCTGCCAGACCCAATACAAAGGGCTCATTCACAGTAAGTAAATAAACTTTTCTGGGCACCAAGGACTTTTTTTAGTATTTTGAATTCTTAAACCAACTCTATCAGAAAGCTATAGGCTAAAAAAAAATTCTATGAGGTTCTGCAGTTCCTCCTCTTGTTTTCAGAGGCCATGGGGGAAAAGTCTAAAAGCCATACTATTTACAGATATTCACATGGTCTCACTTTTTTTTATTATTTTTTTAAAAGTTTATTTATTTATTTATTTATTTATTTATTTTTGAGAGAGAGAGTGTGTGAGTGGGGAGGGCAGAGAGAGACAGAGAGAAAGAGAATCCCAAACAGCCTCCACACTGTCAGAGTGGGGCTCGAACTCACAAACTGTGAGATCATGACGTGAACCGTGAGGTCATGAACTGAGCTGAAATCAAGACTCTGAGGCTTAACCAACTGAGCCACCCAGGCGCCCCCACATGGTCTCACTTGAAAGCACAGGCTCTGGCCACTAACCCAACGCCCACACCATTCCCCTTGCCTGCTGCAGTTGTTTGCTCTTTGTGTTTTGGAGACAAAGTATCTCTGTCCCCTTTAAAATTTCTGAACAACACTCAGCTGCTGCATGGAACAATTGCCTTATTTAAATGATCTGAAATCAATTGCACCTCTTTCTGTTGTGTTTGTAGGAGTGAAAATGGTCACGTATATGTTTCTGTCCTGGTGTAAATATCATCCACAAAACAAGGCCTTGAACCTTAATCCTTTTCCTTTCTGAAACAACACCACCACGTTAGTTTCTGTATTATATGTTCCTGAACTATCTCTTTACTTTGTAGGCTCGTTGTTATGGAATGAATGTTTGTGTCCCCCCAGACTCCTCATGTTGAAATCCAGTCCCCCTAATGTGATGGTTTTTGGAGGTGGAGCCTTTGAGAGGTGATTAGACGATAAGACTGGAGCCCTGATGAACGGGATCAGTGCCCTTACAAAAGAGACCCCAGAGTCCTCCCTGACCCCTTTTGCAACATGAGTACACAGTGAGGAGATAGCTGCCTATGAACCAGGAAGCAGGACCTCACTGGACCTGGGATCTGCCAGTGTCTTGATCTTGGGTTTCCCAGAATCTAGAACTGTGAGTAATAAATGTTTGTTGTTTAAGCCACCCAGTCTGTGGTATTTTTGTTATAGCAGCCCAAACGGATACGCATACTCTTGGCTGCATTGCTGAATGACAAATGTGTTCCCAGCTCTTGTACTGTTGTTTCTACTTTATGTTTCAACGTTCTAAATGTCTCCTTGATTGATTTTCTTAATCTTTATTTTGGATTCCCCGTCATACTGATCTCTCCTGTCTTGGGCAACTCCGTATTTCAAGCCATCTTTTCTTCAAACTTTAGCTAAAAAAGCCATCTTCTTCCTGAGAACTTTCCCCTAAATAAAATTACAGGTTTGGAAAGAAGAAAGGACCACCTTGCTTATACACTACCTGATGATTGACTTCTCCCTAAACTGTTTTGGCAGAACAGATACTCAGCCTAAGCTTGAATTCCTCTAGTGACAGGGCACTCACTACCTTTGGAAGCAACTCATTTAACCTTTGGCTAGCTCTCTGCTCATTAGCAAACTCTTTCTTTAGATGAGCTGAATTCTTCTCATCACAGACATTACAATTCAGTTCTTAAATGCAGAGCTAGTAAGTTCTTCTTTCATATGAGGGCTGTTCAAATATTTGAAGACAATGAATCTATAACATGTCGTTCCACTTCCTGTCTTGTCTCTAAACAAATAGTCCTCATATGACACAGTGCCGTGTCTCTTTTCCCTTGTGATTTCTCTCCTTAGCTTCCAAGTCTTTTAAGTGATGTATCCAAGCTGAAGACCATGTTTTTTAATAGCTTTCCCAGAGTCCAAAGAGCAGTGGTAGTGTCCATTGCCTTTTACCTGTTCTCTTTCGTCAATGATCTGGTTCCAAATCAGGCCTAGTTTTTATTTATTTGTTTATTTATTTATTTATTTATTTATAAAGTTTATTTGTTTATTTTGAGAGAGAGAGAGAGAGCACAAGTGGGGAAGGGGCAGAGAGAGGGAGAGAGAGGGAGAGAATCCCAAGCAGGCTCCATACCACCAGTGCAGAGCCCGATGCAGGGCTTAAACTCACGAACTGCGGGATCATGACCTGAGCCAAAGTCATAGGCTTAACCAATTGAGTCCCCCAGGCACGCCAGGCCTAATTTTTAAAAATATTACACTTACTGTCAGACTAAACCCTCCATGTCTTTTTTTTTTTTATCTGCATTATTTCCAAATTGTCAAATCATAGTTCTTATATTAAATTCTTTTATAGTTGGTTGTTTGGTTTTTATAGCTTTTATCCACTAAATTACATATTTTTAGATTTAGCCCATCTATCTACCTGTGTAAGACCGTTTTTGGATCCTTCTTTTATCGTCCCACATATTTGCAAATTCTTTCAGCTTTATGTCACCTATGCCAATGAGTTAGTTTTCTACGATGGCATTTAAGTCTTGGGTGAAAACACTGCTTGGAACAAGGTTATTGGCTCAATAAGAACAGGACAAATACACTGTGGTTATTGGATTTGCTTAATCTACACATTTAGGGAGTCCACTTTTTTGGAGTTTTAGGGGGAATCATATGGGATAAAGTACCTTCAATATTGCTTTTACATTTGGTGGGTGCTCAGTAAATTAGTCATTGAGATTTATCCCACTTCCTGAAATTCTCTTTTTTTTCACACATTCTTTTTTTCTTTTTTCTTCTTTTCTTTCTTTCTTTCTCAAAGTTTATTTATTTATTTTGAGAGAAACAGAGAGACAGTGCGAGTGGAGGAGGGGCAGAGAGAGAGAGGGAGAGAATTCCACCCCCCCCCCCCCCCCCCCCCCGCCCAGTGGGGCTCAAACGCACGAAACCGTGAGATCATGACCTAAGCTGAAACCAAGAGTTGGACGCTTAACCTACTGAGCCACCCAGTGCCCCTGCTTCCTGAAATTCTTAAGTTTAATTTGCCTCTGCAGATCTGTTCTTTGTAAAAAATAAATCCCTTAATTTTAATCTGTGTCTCTATTTGGTCCATCTTCAAAAATTCTCAGGTTTTAACTACATACTTATTTTAAAGAGATTATTTTCATCCCTCCTGATGTATTTATTGGTTTCCAATTTATTTAATATCATTTTCAGGATTTCTAAAGGGTAACTTAAAGGTAACATTTACTGATTTTTTTAGTGATTATAAATGTTATATTTGTTGGAGAATTTTGGAAAATAAAGAAAAATAGGGGAAAAAATCCTGGAAAGTTCATGTTTTCATTTTGATATTCTCAAAGAATTCTTTAGGCAGTAGATTTATACTGCTGAAGGAAGCATTACCAAATTTGTGATTCTCAAAGGTGTAGATTTCCTAAGGTTTTTTTTTCTCTTCTACCTTCTAAGGATATATATATATATATATATATATATATATATATATATATATATTTAACTGTATTTGAGCTGTATTTAACTCAAGCTCATGCTCATGCTAAGAATATGAACTTTCATTTTTTTCTTTACTCTTTCATCTCTAGTTAGATATTCATCCTTTACTCAAAAACAGTCAGAATCTCTTTAGGATTGAAAAATAATAGATCTCCAAAGTCTTTATTAGTTCAGGGCCATTTGAGGTCTATTTTTAGTCCAAGAGAGCATTAATGCAGGTATCTTTAGATTTTCCTCTTTGCTTGTTCTTCAAAGTGTTTTGCTCTTCCAGGCGGTGTGGAACCACATAAGTCCACCCACAACTGAGTAGCTCCAATGCTTTTAAACCTGAGAGAGTTTAGATGAATTATGCAAACGTTTTGTATCTTATTTTATGGCCATATTGTTGGCTCTGCTTAGATGCTGTTAAGTGTTTTCAGTCACTGTGGTTGAATTAGACATTCACTCAATCATTTTGTTTGTGGTAGATAGTTAAAATAGAAGAAAGACATATAGGGCATTATAGCCATGATCCAAGCACCTTGAATTCCAGGTGATGTCTGGTGTGTCTCTAGTCTTTGGGCTTCCCTAAAACTTGGCAGGAGCTAGCCTATTTTTTTTTTTTTTTTTTTTTTTTTGCCCGTGTTTGTTGCCATTTTAGAGCAGACATATTTATAGTCACCTCCCAATCAAACTTCACATTGAAAAGTTTCTATTTAAAGTTAAAGACAGTTTCCTATTTTGTGACTCCTTTGCCCTGCAGAGCGTGTGTTGTGTGACTGTGGTGACTGGTGAAGTCTGGACAGATTGAGGTGGCTCTCTTGCGTGTTCTTCCTGTAAACACTGGTTGAGCTGGCCAAAGCCCTGGAAGTGGGAGCCAAGACAAAGCATCAGATACTTCATTAAATTGAGTCTGCTGTCCAGGCTGGAGGTTACCTATCACATCTCAGGCATAACTGTGATGGTGGGCCGTGGGGCTGCTGGACAGCACAGTCTTACTGACCTAACACTTTGCAACTACAGACTCTATTTTGGAAATGAGTAATTGGCCATAGCTTCTTTTCCTGTGTGTCAGTGCTATGATTTCTAGATCCCTAGATTCCAAAGGGCAGAAAATAGAAGCAGAGGAAAAGAATTCCCAATTATTTTACGAGGCTTACATTAATTGTGGTAAACAAACCTGATAGATATTAGAAAAACAACAACAAAAGAAAACTGCAGACTAATATTCTTAATGAATATAAACAGAAAAATCCGAACAGAATAAGAACAGAATAAAATCCAGTGGTGTACATAAAAGGATAATAGAATGACCAAGTAGTGTTTATCCCAGGTTATCCTAAGGTTGAAAATTTGACATTCAATCAATGTGATTTCCTATATTAAGAGAATAAATAGAGGCCCCTGGGTGGCTCAGTAGGTTAAGCGTCAGATTCTTGATTTGAGCTCAGGTCGTGATCTCATGGTTCATGAATTGGAGCTCCACATTGGGCTATGTGCTGACAGCATGGAGCCTGCTTGGAATTCTCTCGCTCTCTCTGCTCCTTCCCCACTCTCTCTATCTCTCTCTAAAAATAAATAAATTAACAAGGGCTGAAGAGTGGGCTGCACAGATCAAGGGACATGAAGGCTGCTGGGGAAGACAGCTGGCTTGGCACAGCAGGGCCTCACTGAAGTAGGGTGGGGTCAGCTGATTCCAGCTGCAGGGCACATACCTGCTCCCTAAGAATAGTGGCTGGGGCTGGAAAGACCCCTGGGCCATGGGAGAATTGGAATTGTCACTGTCATGAGGGCTTAGCTTTTTTTTTTTTTTTTTTTTTTTAAATAAAAGTGATTCCTATCCCTTTCTTGATTTTCTTAATGATAGGGAACCCCTGTTCTACTTTCTGTCAGAGTACCCTTTCACCCAATAATTCTTACCCTCTAACCCAAAGAAAAACCCTCCTGAGAATAAATCCCATTCAATTAATTATTATTGTTCTGAGTAGTATTCCATTTTATGAAAATCCCACATTTTGCTTATCAATTCATCTGTTGATATGCATATTTGGGTTGTTTCCAGTTTGGGACAATTATGAATAAAATTTCTATCACCATTTATGTAAAAAAAAAAAAAAAAAGAAAGGATCTCTACATTTAAAACTGCAAAAACACTTCTGAGAGAAATCAAAAAAGATCTAAATAAATTGTGACATACACCATGTTTATGGGTTAGAAGACTCAGTATTGTTAAATTTATTCTTAACTTAACCTATAAATTCAAGGTAATCATGGTCATAATCTTACCACAGTTTTTTGCAGAAATTGATTATCTGATTCTAAACTTTTATGGAAATGCAAAGGAGGTAGCACATCCAAACATTTTTGAAAAAGAAGAGTAAACTTAAAGGACTCATATTACCTGACTTGGCAACTTACTATAAAGAAGAGACAACTAATTTAATGGAACTGAATCAAGAATCCAGAATTAAGATCTACCCTTTATGGTCATTTGATTTTCTACAAAGTATCTGAAGGAATCCAGTGGAAAAGGGTAAAAAAAAATTTTTTTTTAGTTTATTTATTTATTTTGAGAGAGAGAGAAAGAGAGAGAGAGAGAGTACAAATTGGGGAGGAACAGAGGGAGACAGAGAAAAAATTTTTAAATAGTGGTGGAACATTAAAAAAGAAAGAAAAGAGCTTCCACTCTTGTTTCACACCAAACACAAACACATAGTTTTAGAGCTGAATGTAAAAGCCAAAATGATGACCTCTAGGGAAAAAGGAAAAACAAAACATAGAAGAGTATCTTTGCAACTTGAGTTGTAAAAAAAAGACTTTTAAAAATAGCATACACAAATTAATAACCATGCAAAAATAGGTAATTAGACTTCATCAAACTTTAAAACTAGTGCTTACCAAACCACACCTTTAAGAAAGTGAACGAGCAAGCCACAGACTGGGAGAAAATATTTCAAAATATGTATCTGACAAAGGATTTGTAGCTGCAATATATACTTACAAAAATGCCTCCAACTCAATAATAAAAAGACAAACAATCTATTTTTTTAAATGGACCAAATATTTGAATACACATTTAACAGTGGTATGCAAATTACCATGGGAAAATGCTCAGCAACATGAATCATCAAGTAAATGCCAATAAAACCACAATGAGCCAGCACTACCCAACCACCAGAATAATAAATACTGAACGAGCTGACAACCTTAGAATTGACAAGGATATGGAGCAACTGAAATTCTCACACAATATTGGTGAGGGCGATAAAATGATACAATCACTCTGGAAAAGGCTCTGGTAGTGTCTTATACAACTAAGATTATTACTACATTATGACCCAGCAGCATATGTCCAAAAACGATTTGTATAAGGATGTTTATAACAGGCTTATTCATAATAGTCAAAAATTGGATAAAGCTCAGGTGCCCATCAACAAAAGGATGGATAAACAAACCTTGGTATATTCTTACAATGGAATATTGCTTATCAATAAAAAAGCAATGACTTACTGATACACACAAAAACATGAATGAACCTAAAAAAAGCCATCGTGCATATGTACTGTATAAAGGACAGGCAGGATGCTTCCCCTGACTAGGCAGGGGAATAAAAACTTTCTAGATCTGGAAGGATGATGATGTTTTATGTCTTGACAAGGGTCTGGATCACACAGATGTATATATTTATCAAAACCCATCTGATAGTATACTAAAGATTTGGGCATTTTACTGTACATAAACTTTATCTCAAGGAAAAAGTTAAACAACAATTGAACTCTAATTAGTGATCTAATACCTAAATGTTTAGGTAAAGTATACTGAGGTCTGCAAATTTATTTATGTATTTATTTATTTTTATTTTTATTTTTTTTTAACGTTTATTTATTATTTTTTGAGACAGAGAGAGACAGAGCATGAGCAGGGGAGAGGCAGAGAGAGAGGGAGACACAGAATCTGAAACAGGCTTCAGGCTCTGAGCGGTCAGCACAGAGGCCGATGCGGGGCTCGAACCCACGGACCGTGAGATCATGACCTGAGCCGAAGTCAGACGCTTAACTGACCAAGCCACCCAGGCGCCCCAAGGTCTGCAAATTTAAAATGTATCATAGAAGTAAAGAAGATGGAGCCTCCAGGTTGATGAACATGTGTTGATTTGGGGGCAGTGGCACACCTGGACAGGACACAGAAGCTCTGTGCCCTTTCCCACACCTCACCCTGTGCTCTTCCTGAGTTAAATCTTCTTATTTTAAACTACATGTCTCAAAACATGGGACTGCCTGGCTGGCTGGATAATGAGTGAATGAAAGAAGGGTGGATGGATGGTTGGATGGATGGATGGATGGATGGATGGATGGATGGATCTGGCTCTTCTGGAGTTATATCCTCTTATTTTAGAATGTATATCCCAAACCATTAAAAACTATCCAAAAGAATAATCCAGAAAGAAAGAATTGAGAATCTGGACTTCATTAAAATTAAAAACTGCTTTGTGAGGAGTTCATGTTGAGAGGGTGAGAAGATAAGCCACAGACTGAAAGAAAATACTTGCAAAACCCATAATCTGATAAAGCAGCATTTTCCAAAATATACCAAGAACTCTGAAATTCAATAGTAAGAAAACAAACAACCCAATTAAAAAAAACAAAACAAAAACGAAGGCCTTTATTGACATCTCATCAAAGAAGATACAGATGTCACATAACATATGAAAGGATATTTCATATCATATATCATCCGGGAAAGGCCAATTGAAGCAACAATGAGATACCAGTACACATCTATTAGAAATCCAGCGCACTGACAGAATCAAATGTTGGTGACGATGTAGACGGAAACTATCATTCATTGCTGATGAGAATGCAAAATGGTACAGCCATTTTTTGATACGATTCGGCAGTTTCTTACAAAACTAAACATAACTCTTGCCATATGATCCAGCAGCCACTCTCTTTGGTATTTGCCCAAAGAAGTTGAAAATGTATCTCATGCAGAAACTGGCACACAGCTTTATTTATCATTGCCAAAATTTTGAAGATGTTCTTCAGCAGGTGAATGAGTAAATAAATGGTGGTATGCCCAGACAATGGAATATTATTCAGCTCTCAAAAGAAATGAGCCATCATGCTACCAAAAGACATTAAACAGTCACCGGGGTGGCCCAGTCAGTTGAGCATCTGACTTGGGCTCAACTCATGATCTCATGGTTTGTGAGTTTGAGCCCCACGTCCAGCTTTGCACTGACAGCACAGAACCTGCTTCAGATTCTCTACCTCCCTCTCTCTCTGCCACTCCCTCACTCACACACACACACACTCTTGGTCTCAAAAATAGATAAACATTAAAAAAAATTTTTAATTAAAAATAAAAATAGTATTAAAAAAGACATGAAGGAACCTCAAAATGCCTATTACGAACTGAAAGAAACCAATCTGAAAGGTAACATACCGTATGATTCCAACTACATGATATTCTGGAAAGGGCAAAACTACGGAGATGATGAAACCATTAGTGGTTGCCAGGGATGGGGGAATAGGCAACACCAAGAGTGAACCCTCCCATAAACTATGGACTTTGGGGTATTATGATGTGTCGATTTAGGTTCATCAATTGTAACAAATGTACTACTCTGGTGGGAGAATGTTGATAATGGGGGAGGCAGTGCATATATAGAGGCTGAGGCGATATAAGAAATATTTGTATTTCAGTCTTAATTTTGCTGTGAACCTAAAAGTGCTCTAAAAAAATAAAAGTAAAGAACATGAATAGATGGATGAATAGACGGAGGGGTATTGGATAGTATGTGAAGAAGCCAATGCAGCAAGATGTTGACTGTAGAATCTATGTGGTAGGTATTTGGGTGTTCATGGTATAATTATTTTTCTTTTTTGTATGTTTGAAAATTTTTAACGATTAGGGAACAAAATGTCTTTGCTGCTAAAGTCCTAGATAAAAACACTCTTAGTTGGACTTGAGAATATGAAAAGCAGCATTTTGTGTGTGTGTTTCTGTAGATTAATTGTAAATATTGCATCCTGGAGAATTTTTGCTTTTAATTGTTGATAATGTAATTGCTGCTCTGTCCCAACAGAGAGAAAGAAACCCTATGAGACCGGGTGGATTTTCTATACCTTATCACATGAACAATAGGCAACTCAATAGCCTCAGTTTGCCCCAATTTGAATTTCTGAGGCATATCTTATAACATTTTTACCTCAGAATGCTGGCTGAATATCTAGAACAAAATAATGTTGGTTACAGATTGCTATCATCAGATTTGTGTTACAAAAAGTCTTTAGAAATATTCAGGAGGACATGTTATCATTTATCTGCTTTTAGCCCTAAATTAAAAATAAAGAAGGCATTATTTAACTATGTCCCTCAGAAATGTTTCTCTTTTTTTTTTTTTTTTTTTTAGAAATGTTTCTCTTGAAATCGTTTCTGGCTTTCACCAAAATACAGTATCATAATTTCAACAATAGTACTTTTCAACAAAAGTACAAGAACTCAATGAGGTCCTGTGATTTAGTTTGCTTAATTCTACCTAGGAAGTAAATGAAAATACATTTCTTCTAACTTGGGGGACAAAATACTAGCACAAAGAAATCAATCATAGAGAGCAAAGAGAAGAAAAATATCCTGAAAGGGTGTTCCACAAAGCTCAGATTTCTTCTTCCTCTTTTTAGCCATATTTCTTTCATGCTAAAGAAACAAAATCTCCAGGAAAGAACAAAAAGTGGAATTTCATATTTGTGGCAATGAAATATATTACTAGTCAATATGGACTAATTTAAACAAAGTTTCATTTTGAAGTAAAGAAAATATGAGAATTTTATAAAAACTTACCAGAAGCATTCCTGTCCCTGACAGTGGCTAGGAAGAAACCCATGAGTCTGATTCAAACAGAGTCTTCAGTGTCTTGGGGTCAGGACAGGACAGGACAGGCGGTGTCCCTTAATAAACATTTTCACTGAACTCTACAAGGCCATGAAAACGTTGGTGCTTCCTGATGCCAATTCATTAACCAAAGTTTACTAATCTACCTGGAATTTTAATTAAGATTTGTCCAAGAAGAATATGTACTTCCAAAGGAAAAAAAAGTCACCCCCTCCTGAAGAATCAAGAAGGAAACAGGAAACTGAATAAGTTCAGCTATTTACTTTTTCTATCACATGCCCTTCTGTAAATACTGCTAATATATACAGCTTTGAGCAAGCAAAGGCTGTTCCCTCCGCTCAGCACACTTGAGATTCAACAGGTGGTTTATAGGAGTGACGTGTCTGAACACAGGTCAATTTCTATAGTGTTCTTTAACAATAAGTCAGGCTGAACAAATGAAGAGTTTGGTAAACAATTAACTTTCCAAGGTACTGTTTATCTTGGGACTTTGTCTTGATTTTTATTGTATTGTAAGTAGCCCTTTTGCTATTTACTCCACCAGGAGATCTCAGTATTTTCTTCTTATTCATTTTTTTTTAATTTTAGAAGCATTAACTAATTCATTAACTAATTAAGGAGTAAGAGCAACACTTCTGGAGGGACTTAAGCAATAAATGAATACTCCTGAACTGAGGCCTTTCAGTGGAGGCTGCTAAATTCGTATGTCCAGAACATTATTTACAGGTTGAAAAATCTTGCTCATATGTGCTCTTTGGTCTTTCAAACACATGAAGATTCTGTGGTTAGTTGGCCATTAAAAAAATAAGCTTTTAGAGCAACTAATGTTGCTGAGTAACATGCTTTGGCAAGTGCTATTTAACATTTCTTCTCTTGGTCATTTTTCATGGCTGTATCATTTCATGTGTGTGACTATCCAAATCTCCACGGCCAGTGCTGAGCGTATTTGTTCTGTACCTCCAACAATTTGCTTTCTAGTTTACATACATGTGTTGTTGGTTCCTTAAACTATTTTTAAAGCACGCTAATTTCTCCTAAATTCAATCTTTCAGTGTTGTTCAATACATTAGCTGCCAGTCACATGCGACTATGGAGCATTTGAAACGTGGCTAATCCAATTGAGTATGAAATACACATTTATACTTTGAATTTCTACATTGAAATGATCATACTTTGGATGTATTGGATTAAATAAAATATATTAAAATTAATTTTGCCTTTTTCTTTTTGATCTTTTTTTCAGTTTATTTGTTTACTTTGAGAGACAGAGTGTGGGGGAGGGCCGAGAGAGGGAAAGAGAGACAATCCCAAGCAGCCTCCACACCATCAGTGCACAGCCCGATGTGGGGCTCCAACTCACCAACTGTGAGATCATAACCTGAGCTGAAATCCAGAGTCCAACCTTTAACCAACTGAGCTACCCAGGTGCCTGTCTTTTTGATCTTTTTTTATGTGATTATTAAAAAATTTAATATTATGTATAGACCTCTCTTATTTTTACTGAATAGCACTACTCTATTCTTCCTTGTATCTCTCATCCAGGATCAAAATCTGATACCATCTTGGATTTCTCTGTTTCTTCAAGTCCAAGGCTGTTTTTCATAATTTCTCTCAGATTCAGCCCATCCTTTCATTGCCATTGCCAGGGTTTAGCCTTGTGATCATCGACCCTGGAGAATCTGTCCCCAAATTCTCATTCTTTCCCTTTTATTTCATCTCTTTTGCTCTGACATCCATTAATATATTCAAAGTGTGTTTCTCTGGCATTCTTCTGGAGCCATAGCCACATGCGTATAGGAAGTCACATTTTTATATCTTCTTATTTAATAGATCCATCAGTAGATTTTCCATGTACAATTTTCTCTTCCATCTGATGCCTGTGTACTTCTTTTCTCTATTCTTCTTCTTCTTCTTCTTTCTTCTTCTCCTTCTTTCTTCTTCTTCTTCTTCTTCTTCTTCTTCTTCTTCTCCTTCTCCTTCTTCTCCTTCTCCTTCTCCTTCTCCTTCTTCGTCTTCTTTTAAGGAAACTACTCCCAGTATGGGGCTTGAACTCACCACCTGGAGATCAAGAGTCACATGCTCCACTAACTGAGGCAGCCAGGAGCCCTCCATTCTGCTTTTTTTTCTTTTTATAAATTTTAATCAATTTGTTGAAGTATTTTTATTTTATGTACAAATAATTACCATTAAGGTAGGAATGTTGGATATCTGCAGTGAATCTTGGATTCAAGGAGGTTCACTTAATCCAACGCACTGAGCCTCCATCCTTTGCGCACTAATGGAAACACTGGTGGAATGTGTGGAGGCAGTATTTCCGGCTCAGACAACAAGGGTTTGAGCAGACGCGGCAAGAACCGGAACCCAGGCGGGATTTCCTGGGAGGGCTCCAGTAGAGCTGCTGGTGTCCCATCTTGCTCTCCAGGACGCAACGAGCAAAAGCCTTTTTTTAACGATTTTTATTTAAAGTTGTATATAAGATTATTTTATTCTTTCATCTTCTCAATTGTTTCTTCCATGTATTGGCCTGAGCCAAAATCAAGAGTTGGACACTTAACTCACTGAGCTACCCAGGCATCCCATGTATTTTGAATTTTCCATTTAATATATCAGAAATTTTCTTGGGAGATGAACTTTTAAAATAAAGTTATAAGGATTTGTTCTCTTGAATGCCATGTTAAAAACAGGTTTTTTTTTTTTCCTGTGCTGTAGTTACTTGTTTTAATTTTTAACTTTCATTTAATTTTTTCTAGTTTTTATTTCAATATTAAATTATTATTAAATTTCATGTTATTTTAAAGTTAAAATATTTAAAAAGCTTACACCACTAGATGGTGCTGTCATCACAAAGAAATGAAATATATACTGAAATGGTGCTGTCATCACAAAGAAATGAAATATTTAAAAATTAATTTGCACATTTTAAGGAAAAAAACTCAACTACTATAGAACTGTATAAAGTAAAAAGTATAAACTAAACTTCTAAGAGATATTCCCCAAAGGTAGTCACTGATGACATGGGATTTTTCTTTCTTCTCAATTAGTTTATCTATATATCTGTATATTTCTATATATTATTTTTCTATATATTCTTTTATAAAAGCTATCATACTGTACATTGTTATTTTGAAACTTACTTTTTTTAACCTAATCATATATAATGGCATTCTTTCCATGTCAGTACATATGATTAATTTCATTCTTCAATAAAATTTGAGTGAATTGTTTTAAATGGTGAAAACATTGTTATAATTATTCATACTTTGTTTATTTGTATAACTATTATAATTTTTTAATGTTATATGTATTTTTTTATAGTTTATTTCACTTCTCATAGTATATATTTAGATAGCTTCTGGATTTTTGCGTATCCACACAAACACCCTTGTACATTCACCCTACTACACAGTAGGTGTAAAGTCAATGTTGACATTAGTTTCTCTCAGAAATTTATAGGCATGATCTCCTATGAATTAAAACTTCTAGTATCGCTGTTGAGTAGTTAAACATAGTATTTTTAATCTTGATTCCTCTTAAACTCTTTGAATCTCATCTGTTCTCTCTCTACCATCTTCCCCATTTCTCTTTCCTCTGCTTTATGGATCATTTCTTTTTTTTTTTTTTTTTCTTTTTTAATATATGAAATTTACTGTCAAATTGGTTTCCATACAACACCCAGTGCTCATCCCAAAAGGTGCCCTCCTCAATACCCATCACCCACCCTGCCCTCCCTCCCACCCCCCATCAACCCTCAGTTTGTTCTCAGTTTTTAACAGTCTCTTATGCTTTGGCTCTCTCCCACTCTAACCTCTTTTTTTTTTTTTTTTTCTTTTTTTTCCTTCCCCTCCCCCATGGGTTTCTGTTATGTTTCTCAGGATCCACATAAGAGTGAAACCATATGGTATCTGTCTTTCTCTGTATGGCTTATTTCACTTAGCATCACACTCTCCAGTTCCATCCATGTTGCTACAAAAGGCCATATTTCATTTTTTCTCATTGCCACGTAGTATTCCATTGTGTATATAAACCACAATTTCTTTATCCATTCATCAGTTGATGGACATTTAGGCTCTTTTTTATGGATCATTTCTTTTGAACACCTTTGATAATGTCCCTAGGTGCCATTTTTGTTTCTGAACATTGTTTTGGGCCCTCAGTGAGCCCTTCCAGTCTGGAAACATGTGGCCATCCATTCTGGAAAATGTCCTTGCATTAGTTCTTTGATAATTTTCTCCTCTGTATGTTCTCTGTTTTCTCTTTGAAGAGCTCCTATTATTTGATGATCTATTTCCTAGACAGATTCTCTATTTTCTTAAATATTTTTTTAACTTTATAATGTTTATTTATTTTGAGAGAGAGAACAGAAAGCAAGCAGGGGAGGGGCAGAGAGAGAGGGAGACACAGAATCTGAGGCAGGCTCCAGGCTCTGAGCTGTCAGCACAGAGCCCAGTGGGGGGCTCGAACTCACAAACTGAGATCATGACCTGAACTGAAGTTGGATGCTCAACTGATGGAGCCACCCAGGTGCCCTGACAGATTCTCTATGTTTTTTTAAATTTTTTTTTTTAACGTTTATTTATTTTTGAGACAGAGAGAGAGCATGAACAGGGGAGGGGCAGAGAGAGAGGGAGACACAGAATCTGAAACAGGCTCCAGGCTCTGAGCTGTCAGCACAGAGCCCGATGCGGGGCTCGAACTCACGGACCGCGAGATCGTGACCTGAGCCGAAGTCGGCCGCTTAACCGACTGAGCCACCCAGGCGCCCCCAGATTCTCTATTTTTAAGAAATATGTTTTCTCTGCTTTTATTTTTGTCTCTGTCTCTCTTTTTTTTTATTTTTTGAGAGGTGGGGAGGGACAGAAAAAAAGGGACAGATAGAGAGAATCTCAGACAGGCTCTATGCTGTCAGTGCAGAGCCCAATGTGGGGCTCAAACTCCCGAACCTCGTGAGCCAAAATCAAGTGTCAGATGCTTAACTGACTGAGCCACCCAGGCACCCCTATTTTGTTCTCTTTGTTCTACTCCTCCTTTGTGCCCTCAACTTTATTTTCAAACTCTTCTATTGATGTTATTTCTGCTGTCATATCTCTTTTTTAAAAGTTTATTAATTCTTATTTGCTACTTTATAAATGATATTGAGAATGAAAATGAGGAGAATCAGACTGCAGCACTAAAATAAGGTTAAAATAATGTTTTTATCATTTAAAAAATTTTTCTTAATGTTCATTTATTTTGAGAGAGAGAGAGAGAGAGTGTGTGTGAACAGAGAAGGGGTCAGAGAAAGAGAGAGACACAGAATTTGAAGCAGGCTGTAGGCTCCAGGCTGTCAGCACAGAGCCCAATGTGGAGCTCGAACCCATAAACCATGAGATCATGACCTGAGCCGAAACCAAGAGTAGGACACTCAACCAACTGAGCCACCCAAGCACCCTGAGCATCCAACTCTTGATCCCAGGGTCATGAGTTCACACTCCAAGTTGGGCCTGGAGCCTATTTAAAAATAAAGAAAAGAAAAGAAAAGAAAAGAAAAGAAAAGAAAAGAGAATTCTTGAATGTTATTTATGTGCTTTAGTTTCTTTATTTACAAGTATATAGAATAAGTATAATAAATATAATAAAAATATTTTTTATGTTTATTTTTGAGAGAGATATAGAGTGCGAGCAGGGGAGGGGCAGAGAAAGAAGGAGACACAGAATCTGAAGCAGGTTCTAGGCTCTGAGCTGTCAGCACAGACCCTGATATGGGGCCTGAACTCACAAACCTGAGATCATGACCCAAGCTAAAGTTGGATGCTTAACCGACTGAGCCACCCAGGTGCCCTAAAAATACCTATTTCATATGGTAGTTTATTTTTTTTTTTTTTAATTTTTTTTCAACGTTTTTTATTTATTTTTGGGACAGAGAGAGACAGAGCATGAACGGGGGAGGGTCAGAGAGAGAGGGAGGCACAGAATCAGAAGCAGGCTCCAGGCTCTGAGCCATCAGCCCAGAGCCCGACGCGGGGCTCGAACTCACGGACCGCGAGATCGCGACCTGGCTGAAGTCGGACGCTTAACCGACTGCGCCACCCAGGCGCCCCCATATGGTAGTTTAGAGGAATTCATGAAATAATGTATGTAAATTGCTTAATAGAATACCTAGCAATTTATCAGGGCTGAATAAATATTAGCTATGATTATTACTCTTCTTTTTCAAATTTTTTAGAACTTCATAAAGACTTATAATTCCATTACAGAGTTCATTAAAATGTTCTTTCTATGAAATTAACTGATATGTTTTTGTATCTTTATTCTATTGTTAAAATGTCTTTGGAGTGTTTTAATGCTCAAAATTACTTAGACTGAATATATTAAATAAATGTTTGCTTAGACCTACAATCCTTTAGAGAAAGCCCATGGGTCTGGATGTGTTTTGTATAGAAAATCTTCTGTTTTAGACATGTTAGCAGATTCAGGTACCCTGTGTTATATAACACTCCCAGAGGAGGGATAGAAGAACATGCAGTTATCAAATATTTTAACAGTTCTACAGTAATTTATGAGTATTTACACTAAGAAGAATATAAAATGACTAAAAGTAGTCTCAATACAGGTCATGTTTCATTACCAAATGAATCAGGTCAGGTCATGTTTCAGTGCCAAGTGAGTTATAGAAAAACATTCAATTTTCAGAGTAGTTATTTTTTTAAAAGTTTATTTATTTATTTTGAGAGAGAGAGAGAGCACAAGCAGGGGAGGGGCAGAGAGCAAGGGAGAGAGAGAGAGAGAGAATCCCAAGCAGTTTCCACAGAGTCAGCACAGAGCCCAATGTGGGACTCAAACTCACCAACTGTGAGACCATGACCTGAGCTGACACCAAGAGTTGGATGCTTAACTGACTGAACCACCCAGGTGCCCCCAGAGTAGTTATTTGACCTCGGAATTATAAATAATGGATTATAGACCAGCACACATTCTTTGTATCAGTTCTGGGGATATAGCTGTGGAGATTGGTCCATAATTAGTAGTTGGTGTGCAGAAATGAATGGACTTGCCCAGTAAGATATGCAAAAGGACTAGAAACCATCAGCATGAGGTTCTTGCTGGGTTTCTTAGAACATTTATTTTTTAAAATTGCATGTTTGTATGTTTTTCTTATTATTTTGGTTTTATTTTTTTCATTCCTCATGAGACTGTTTTTTCCCCCCAAAATAAAGCAAACTAATGCCTAAAATCAGTTGCTGAAGTTCTGTCTTAAAGAACAACATAAATGCAGCCCAACCTAGGCAACCTAGAAGATTATGGACCCAATGATTTAGATAGTATCACAAACCTGAAAATAAATTGATTTAAAATATGACCCAAGGGGTGCCTGGGTTGCTTAGTTGGTTGAACATCTGACTCCAGCTCAGGTCATGATCTCACAGCTTATGAGTTCGAGCCCCACGTCGGGCTCTGTGCTGACAGCTCAGAGCCTGGAGCCTGCTTCGGATTCTGTGCCTCCCTCTCTCTGTGCCCCTAACCCACTCACATTGTCTCTGTCTCTCTCAAAAATAAATAAACATTAAAAAAAAATTAAGAAAAAAATAAAATGTGACCAAAAACGTCCTGGAAAAAGACATAGGGAACCTGCTGAAAATGCCAATTCGGTGATTTCTTAGTAGCACCAATCATTAACAAAATACAAGATAATGTACATTGGATAGAGGATTGTAGCATCAGGAATAGTCTTCCTCAAATACCTAGATTTAAAAATATAGAGTCACAGTCTTGTGAAATTTTGGGGGGGGCGGTATTATTAAAAGGATGGCCAGAGCTTTATGCTTGCCTCTTATCTTATGGTTTCGAGGAAAAGTTGGCAAGAACAATCTATTCGGATGGGTGTGAATAAGGTGGGGGAAGATCAAGGGGAAATAACCAGTCGGAGAGGGAGAAATGTGATCTCTATGTTTTTAGTAACACATAGAGCTAGAGAAACATGTTATACTTATTTAGAAATAACAACAATAACAGTTGTAATCATTAAACTTTTCATCCCAGAACTTGATTACAACTATGGATCATCTCCCTTATAAGATGTATTGATGCATGTCCGCCCAATTTTGCACACTGTTTTAGATGATTTACATATTAATTAACTCATCCAGTGACCTGGATGCCTGCTTTAAGTAAAATCTGATTTTTATCCAAGCCAAGATACAAATACTTGCCTTTGCTCCAACCTTAGGATAACAAAAAGGAAAAGATATGAGAGATTTAAATGGCTTTAGCATTTAATGATAGTTTATTATGGCTTGGTTTTAGAGTGTTAGGATATCCTGATTGCTTTTAGCTATTGGAAAGGGATTAAGAGGAAGCTTCTTTTTAGATTATCATTTTTGTTAAGTTATAGAATTAATATAACATTATAGGCAATTTAAGAGGATGGAAAATTACTTGATGGGATTACTGTGCCCACTCTGATGCATTTTCTTTTAGTTTTTTCCCTCAATTCAAAAAATAAACATTTCAAAATATATAACATTTATTTATTCTATTCTAATTTATTTATTTTTATTTTAGAGAGAAATTGAGACTGGGGGAGGAGGCAGAGAGAGAGAAAGAGAGAGAGAGAAAGAGAGAGAGAGAGAGAGACAGAGAATCTTAAGCAGGTTCCACACTAAGCATGGAGCCCAAGCCGGGGCTCCATCTCATGACCCTGGGATCATGACCTGAGCTGAGAGCAAGAGACAGATGCTCAACCAACTGAGCCACCCAGGTGCCTCAAAATTTCAAAATATATAAAAGTAAAGAGAATATGATGACAAACCCCCAACGTCCATCATATAGTGTGGCAGATGTTATTAAAAGATGCCTGGAACAATAATTCTATTTCAAATGCTATTCTTACAATGTGACCTTGCTTGCCATTCTGCAATTAAACGGTGGAGCCTGTGGCCCTTCCACTTGCCCTGAGCAGACCATTTATCTAAGATATAACTGAAGCACTGCTGAGTAACGTCTAGCCAGTAACAAAGAACACACAGCTCCTGCTGGTTTCTACTGGGACACTTGCTCAAGGCTTCCACTACCATGTAAGAAGTCTGTTTTCTCTGCAGCCACCAAGTGTAGAAGCCACCTGAGAAAGAGAGAACGAGAAGAGGCAGGAGAAGAGGAGAAAGGAAGGACACACTTGAAGAGTCCCAGTTCTCCCAGGCCCCGTCTGCTTGAGTGAAGAAGGAACCCAGATGCAGCCACTATCTGACTGCAGTTGCAAGAGACCCCGAGGGACACCTGCCCAGCTGATTCGAGTCAACTACCAAATCTGTAAGCAAAATAATGATTACTATTGTTTTGAGACCCTGTAGACAGTGTATTAAAAAGCAAAGGATAGTGGGAACACTTAGATATAAAATTATTAACAGATTTCCATACATTTCTATACATTTTATCTGATTTTTTTCTTTCCAGGAGAAATTTATTTTTTATTTTCTTTAAAAATTTTATAAAAATATTTATTCATTTTTTTTTTTTTTTTGAGAGAGAGAGAGAACAAGCAGGGGAAGGGCAGAGAGAGAGGGAGACACAGAATTCGAAGCAGGCTCCAGGCTCTGACCTGTCAGCACAGAGCCTGACGCGGGTCTTGAACCCAAGAGCAGCATTATCATGACCTGAGCCAAAGTCGGTCACTCAACCAACTGAGCCAGCCGGGTGTGCTCTTTCCAGGAGAACTTTAAGGCAAATTTCAGATCATGATATTTCATCCCTAGTTTATTTTCTATTCCTAATAATTAAGGACGTCTTTTTCCACATCATGCAAACTGTAAAATATATTTACATAAGATAATAACTAGTCCATATTCACAATTCTGATACTGTTCCTAAAATATTTTTTACACTTATTTTGTTTAAATCAGATCCCAAGCAAGACCCACACTTACATATGATTATAGCTCTTATATTTCTTTTCATATTGAAAACCCCAATTTTTTTTTAGAAAAAGTCATTGACTTGTAGAAAAGACCAAGTTTATATTTTAAAAATACTTAAAAATATAGTGAATACAAATTTTGCCAAGCACCCTGTAACATAATGAATATTTTTCATATTGTTACATCTTCATAAATATACCTGTTAATGCCTACAGTATACACAATTGAATTGCTACACTTTGGTTTGCTCACTGTTCCCCTAAGTTTGGACATTTGAAGAACTACCTGTACCTGTTCCTTTGCCTATGTTTTCACTGCTATCAACTTTATGAATAAATCTTTTCATTAGACTCTGAATTATTTCTTTAAGAAAAGCTGTCAGAGATGAACTTATTAAATCAAAACTTATTTAATATTTTTAGAACTTGTCAAAGAGAAATTGTACCAGACACTTGTTTTTAAAAGGGAAGATAGGGCACCTGGGTGGCCTAGTTGGTTAAGTGGCAGACTCTTGATTTTGGCTTCAGGTTGCGGGATCCAGCCCTGTGTCAGGCTCTGAGTTGAGCATGGAGTCTGTTTAAGATTCTATCTCTCTATCTCTCTCCCTCTCCCTATCTCTCTCCCTCTGTCCCCAGCCCCACTCATGTGCACTCTTTCTCTCTTGAAATAAAATAAAATAAAATAAAATAAAATAAAATAAAATGACAAGACAGGTTTTATTCGAACTATTGTAGTAGAGGAGAGAGACTTTGGGGTAGAAGCTTAACCTCAGAGCTCCAGTGATTGCCTTAAGGAACTTAAAACAAAATTATTTCTTTTACTTACTTTGCAGGTTTATCAAGTGGTGTCATGTGAAGACTCTGAGGGATGATATTTATCCAATAATCAGATATTTCAGTGCTTTTTGAGGTACTGCTTGGGAATATGTAACAACTCAATCTCCTGCTTTATTAGACCAAACCCCCAGGTGACAATAAATCCCACACAAATCTCTTCAGGGTATTTTAAATTTCATTTAATTTAAAGGAATCAGGAAAAGTAAAGAATGGATATTTGCCTAATATGGGAATTAGACATTTCAGTAGTAGTTTTAGGAAAATAAGGCTTTAACAATTTGCTATTCATGTTAGAGTTCTAATTTCAAGAGATACTCGCCGTTCTCTGCATTCCACTCCCTCCCCAGCCGAGCTCAGAATGGATGTGAGGGTAGACAGAATTCCAAGATTTCCCACCCTACTAGTGTATATGTACTGCATAATCCCCGGGGCCATGCATATGATGACCTCCACTCCAATGATTAGATTATGTCATAGGGCTCTGTTGGCCTTTAAAATATGAGATTATGTGTGTTGGCCTAATCGTTGAGTCTGTTAAAAAGCAGTTTTCTCCAGCTGGTCACAGGAGGGAACTTAGAACATGTTCCACAGAAGGGAACATGCGAAGAACATGACACGCTATGGCTGGCCTAAAGATTGCAGGAACGGGGAGGGTGGGGGGAGAGCGGGACACCTGGTGGCTCAGTTGGTTAAGTGTCTGACTCTTGATTTCAACTCAGGTCATGATCCCACGGTGGGATCCAGACCCATTTCAGGCTCTGTGCTGACAGCATGGAGCCTGTTTTGGATTCTTTCTTCTCTTTCCCTTCCCCTGCTCATGCTCTCTCTCTCTCTCCTTCAAAATAAATACATACACACACACACACACACACACACAAAATTGCAAGAACCAAGTGGCACAGGATTCAGAGTGGCATCTAGGAACTGAGAGTGGCTCCAGGCCGAGAACCAGCAAGGAAATGGGGACTCAGTCTTACAACTACAAGGAACTGAAATGGATTTTCTTCCAGGGCCTCTATGTGAGAACTCAGTCAAACTGATACCTTGATTTCAGCTTTGTGATGGATGCCTTGAGTAGAAAATCCAGTCATGCCATGCCAAACTTTTGACCTATCAATGTGAGCTAATAAATTAGCATTGTTTTTCTTGGTTTTTTTTTTATTTGTTCTCCAAAAATTTTAAATACAAAATAATTCAAACGTACAAGGAGATTCAGAAGATGATACTACTCATCACTCCGGTCATTTTTGCCATATTTGCAGGAATTCTTTTTTTTTGTTTCCTTATTTATTTATTTAATTTTAAGTAGGCTTCACTCTGAACATGGGGCTCAAACTCACGACCCTAATATTAAGATTCCTGTGCTCTACTGACTGAGCCAACCAGCTGCCCCAAGTTGTTTCCCTTTTTAAAAATTGTTGTAAAAATTGCATAATATAAAATTTGCCATGATAACAATTTTTAAGTATTTATTGATTGATAGAGAGAGAGAGAGTAGGAGAGGGGGCAGGAAGAGAGAGCGAGTAAGAGAATCCCAAGCAGATTCTGCGCCGTCAATGTGAAGCCCCATGTGGGGCTTGAACTCATGAACCATGAGATCATGACCTGAGCTGAAATCAAGAGTCATATGCTTAACTCACCGAGCCACCCAGGCGCCCTCATCGTCTTAACCATTTTTTAGTATACAGCTCAGTAGTAGTAAGTGTATTCACGTTATTGTGAAACAGATCTCCAGAACTTTTTCATTTTACAATTTTGAAGTTTTATACCCATTAAACAGCTCTCTATCCCCGACCCTACCCCCCAGCCCCTGGTAACCCCTATTTCACTTTCTGTTTCCATAAATTTTACTACATTAGATACTTCATATAAGTGGAATCACACAGTATGTGGCTGGCTTATTTCACTTAGCATTATGCCCTCAAGGTTTATCCACGTGTTACCATGTGACAACTGGTGGTGTTTTAAGCCACTAACCTGGTAATTTTTATCCAGTGAGAGAAAACGAATACAAATGCTTATCCATTTTTGCTTTATTAAATGTCTGTCTCTGATAAAAAGAAAAACGTTCCAGCAGTTTGATTTGTAGGCCACCTAACATATTTCACGGCAGGAAGCAGGCCTGGGCCAGGAGCGATACCATCTCCAACTAGAAAGAACCCGCTGCCACTGTAGGACCTCACAACGGGAGCGAGAGCACACACAGAGCTTCCAGCGTTGAAACCGATTTTTAGACATCTTGCAGGCAGTACTGCCCTCATTAGTTACTTCAGTGTGTATGCATTTAACATATCTGTGTTTTCAGATTTGGTGCTTAAGGCATAATTCAACATCAGGAATGACATAGCAATTGGTTTTCTATCCTGTAAGTACAAGTATATTTTTTTCTGGACAAATTTCCAGTGGTGATGGGTTTTTCCTTTAGATGTTATCAAGCATTTATTTGATATTTTTAAAATGCTTAAAATCTGGGATGAGGTACTGTATCCTTTCTCAAGAAATTCTTAAAAATGTTTTATTTATTTATTTTTGAGACAGACAGTGTCCAAGCAGGGGAGGGGCAGAGTGGGGGAGGGGGAGACAGAGAATCTGAAGCAGGCTCCAGGTTCCTGGTTGTCAGTGCAGGGCCCTACGTGGACTCAAACTCACAAATGGTGAGATCATGACCTGAGCTGAGGTCGGACACTTAACTGACTGAGCCACCCAGGTGCCCCCTAGGTATTGTATCCTGAAAAATCTTTGAAAATGAAAAAATAAATTGACGTGAAAGTGTTTTTTTTGACAAAAGCTGTTAACATCAACCTAAACTATTGCTGTTTTGTGTGATAATCTGAAATGGTTTAACTTCACATTAACAGATTTCTAATAATTTACTTGGGCAGATATCTACACATATTGGATAGTGAAGAGGCTCGTGTTTACTCATGAATGTCAATGTTCATGGGGCATTAATTTTGGGGTATATATCATATTCTATGTACTCATTGTTGCTCCTATTAGTTGGAACAGAAACATATGTAAATGTATTCTTTTTTTTTTAACTTGTTTTATTTTTTATTTTTTTTTAATGTACCTCCAAATTAGTTAGCATATAGTGCAACAATGATTTCAGGAGTAGATTCCTTAGTGCCCCTTGCCCATTTAGCCCATCCCCTCTCCACAACCCCTCCTGTAACCCTCAGTTTGTTCCCCATATTTATGAGTCTCTTCTGTTTTGTCCCCCTCCCTGTTTTTATATTATTTTTGTTTCCCTTCTCTTATGTTCATCTGTTTTGTCTCTTAAAGTCCTTATATGAGTGAAGTCATATGATTTTTGTCTTTCTCTGACTAATTTCACTTAGCTTAATACCCTCTAGTTCCATCCACATAGTTGCAAATGGCAAGATTTCATTCTATTTGATTGCTGAGTAATACTCCATTGTGTGTGTGTGTGTGTGTGTGTGTGTATATATATATATATATATATATATATATATATATATATATACCACATCTTCTTTATCCATTCATCCATCGATGGACATTTGGCTCATCGATGGACATTTGGCTCTTTCCATACTTTGGTTATTGTTGATAGTGCTGCTATAAACCTGGGGGTGCATGTGTCTCTTCCAAACAGCACGCCTGTATCCCTTGGATAAATGCCTAATAGTGCAATTGCTGGGTCGTAGCATAGTTCTATTTTTAGTTTTTGGAGGAACCTCCATACTGTTTTCCAGAGTGGCTGCACCAGCTTGCATTCCCACCAACAATGCAAAAGAGATCCTCTTTCTCCATATCTTCACCAACATCTGTTGTTGCCTGAGCTGTTAATGTGAGCCATTCTGACAGGTGTTAGGTGCTATCTCATTGTGGTTTTGATTTGTATTTCCCTGATGATGAGTGAAGTTGAGCATTTTTTCATGTGTCCATTGGCCATCTGGACGTCTTCTTTGGAGAAGTGTCTATTCATGTCTTTTGCCCATTTCTTCACTAGATTATTTGTTTTTTGGGTGTTGAGTTTGATAAATTCTTTATGGATTTTGGATACTAACCCTTAATTGGATATGTCAGTTGCAAATATCTCCTCCCATTCTGTCGGTGGCCTTTTAGTTTTGCTGATTGTTTCCTTCACTGTGCAGAAGCTTTTTATTTTGATGAGGCCCCAGTAGTTCATTTTTGCTTTTGTTTCCCTTGCCTCTGGAGATGGGTTGAGTAAGAAGTTGCTGTGGCCAAGATCAAAGAGGTTTTTGCCTGCTTTCTCCTCGAGGATTTTGATGGCTTCCTGTCTTACATTGAGGTGTTTCATCCATTTTGAGTTTATTTTTGTGTGTGGTGTAAGAAAAGTGGTCCTGGTTCATTCTTCTGCATGTCTTCTGGTGCTGTCCGGTTTTCCCAGAACTTGCTGAAGAGACTGTCTTTATTCCATTGGATATTCTTTCTTGTTTTGTCAAAGATTAGTTGGCCATACGTTTGTGGGTCCATTTCTGGGTTCTCTGTTTGGTTCCATTGATCTCTGTGTCTGTTCTTATGCCAGCACCATACTGTCTTGATGATTACAACTTTGTAGTATAGCTTGAAGTCTGGGATTGTGATGCCTCCTGCTTTGGTTTCTTTTTCAAGATCGCTTTGGATATTCAGTGTCTTTTCCGGTTCCATACAAATTTTAGGATTATTTGTTCTAGCTCTGTGAGGGATGCTGGAGTTATTTTGATAGAGATTGCACTGAATATGCAGATTGCTTTGGGTTATATCGACATTTTAACAATATTTGTTCTTCCTATCCAGGAACACGGAATCTTTTTCCATTTTTTTGTGTCTTCTACAATTTCTTTCATAAGCTTTCTATAGTTTTCAGTGTACAGATTTTTCACCTCTTTGGTTAGATTTATTCCTGGATATTTTATGGGTTTTGGTGCAACTGTAAATGGGATCGATTCCTTGATTTCTCTTTCTTTCTCTTCATTGTTGGTATATAGGAATGCAACCGATTTCTGTGCATTGATTTTATATCCTGGGACTTTGCTGAATTCATGGATCAGTTCTGGCAGTTTTTTGGTGGAATATTTTGGGTTTTCCATATAGAGTATCATGTCATCTGCGAAGAGTGAAAGTTTGACCTCCTCCTGGCCAATTTGGATGCCTTTTATTTCTTTGTGTTGTCTGATTACAGAGGTTAAGACTTCTAATGCTGTGTTGAAGAACAGTGGCCAGAGTGGACATCCCTGTCTTGTTCTTGACCTTAGGGGGAAAGCTGTCAGTTTTCCCCCATTGAGGATGATATTAGCATTGGGTCATTCATATATGGCTTTTATGATCTGACGTATGCTCCTTCTATCCTTACTTTCTTGAGGTTTTTTATCAAGAAAGGATGCTGTATTTTGTCAAATGCTTTCTCTGCATCTATTGACAGGATCATGTGGTTCTTGTCCTTTCTTTTATTGATGTGATGAATCACATTGATTGTTTTGCAGATATTGAACCAGGCCTGCATCCCAGGTATAAATCCCACTTGGTTGTGGTGAATAATTTTTTTCATGTATTGTTGAAGCCAGTTGGCTAATACCTTGTTGAGGATTTTTGCATCCATGTTCATCTGGGAAATTGGTCTATACTTCTCCTTTTTAGGGGGGTTCTGTCTGGTTTTGGAATCAAGGCAATGCTGGCTCCATAGAATGAGTTTGGAAGTTTTCTTTCCATTTCTATTTTTTGGAACAGTTTCAAGAGAATAGGTGTTCAAGCTTCCTTAAATGTTAGTAGAATTCCCCTGGAAAGCCATCTGGCCCTGGACTCTTGTTTTTTGGCAGATTTTTCCTAATTCGATTGCTTTACTGGTTATGGGTCTACTCAAATTTCCTATTCCTTCCTGTTTCAGTTTTGGTAGTGTATATGTTTCTAGGAATTTGTCCATTTCTTCCAGATTGCCCATTTTATTGGTGTATAATTGCTCCTAATATTCTCTTATTGTTTTTATTTCTGCTCTGCTGATTGTGATCTCTTTCATTCTTGATTTTATTTATTTGGGTCCTTTCCTTTTTCTTTTTGATCAAACTGGCTAGTGGTTTATCAATTTTGTTAATTCTTTCAAAGAACCAGCTTCTGGTTTCACTGATCTGTTCTACTGGTTTTTTTGGTTTCAATAGCATTAATTTCTGCTCTAATCTTTATTATTTCCTGTCTTCTGCTGGTTTGGGGTTTTATTTGCTGTTCTTTTTCTAGGTCTTTGAGGCATAAGGTTAGGTTGTGTATCTGAGACCTTTCTTCCTTCTTTAGGAATGCCTGGATTGCTATATGCTTTCCTCTTATGACTGCCTTTCCTGCGTCCCGGAGCTTTTGGTAGGTGTTGTTACCATTTTCATTGGCTTCCATGAAATTTATAATTTCCTCTTCAACTTCTTGGTTAGCCCATTCATTCTTTAAATTTTTTTTTTTAAGCTCAGCAAGTGGTTTATTAAGCAACTGCTATGGCAAAGTCATTGTGCTTAGGCAATGAGAAACCCAAATATCGTGTAACCAGAGCCCGTTTGTCCACAGGACCTTCTCATATTGTCTGTGTGCCTAGTGGACCCACCAGGATGCTGGGCGGCTCAAGGTAAGAATGGAAAAGGAAGAGCTGGCTGTTACATTTTGTGAAGGGTTATCCATTTAAATAATGATCCAAGTTTTGAAGCATCCTGTGTGGGCCTAAGTCAAACCATAACAGATTCTTTAATTTAAAAAAATAACTTAAAAATCAGCCTTGTCTTCTGATAGGATATCAACATTCTCCAAGCTGCCCTTCCTTAGTTTCAGCAATATTGAGCCCAAAGGAACTGAGTGAGGACCATTAACATAGGAACATCACCCTTTGGGAAGGCCAAGTTGAGGAGACCAATGTGTCTACAAGTCAACTAGCTTTTGTCTGTTCTGGGGAACTCTAGACTCCATGCTTTACTCCTGGAACCAGGCATTCGCACACGAATTTACACAAATAGGTCGCTGCTGAGAAAATAACTCAAATTACTTAAGTTATTAATGTTGTATCAGTAAAATCAATTCTGCATTAAGAAGCCAGAGTATTTTTCCACTTCACTTAAAACATCAAAAAAGAAAAAAAAACAAAACCCCACACACATATATATACATGCAAAAACCGTACATATGAAGAAGTTTTAAAATTAATTCTTTTCTTTCAAAGAAACACTGAACTTTAGTAACAACACATGGGTCCAAGTTAATAACCAAGAACATAAGATAAAAATCTTATAAGGATTTCCCACAGTTCCTAGGTTTCTACACAGCAGCAAAATAAATTCAATTTTGGGTTTACCTTTTATTCAAAGGATAAATACAAAATTAGGAAGCATAAAAATTTTTTTCAATGTTTTTATTTATTTTTGAGACAGAGAGAGACAGAGCATGAGCAGGGGAGGGGCAGAGAGGCGGGAGAGGAGGAGGAAGGAAGGACACACTTGAAGAGTCCCAGTTCTCCCAGGCCCCGTCTGCTTGAGTGAAGAAGGAACCCAGATGCAGCCACTATCTGACTGCAGTTGCAAGAGACCCCGAGGGACACCTGCCCAGCTGATTCGAGTCAACTACCAAATCTGAGAGCAAAATAATGATTGCTATTGTTTTGAGACCCTGTTTCTAGACAGTGTATTAAAAAGCAAAGGATAGTGGGAACACTTAGATATAAAATTATTAACAGATTTCCATACATTTCCATACGTTTTATCTAATTTTTTCTTTCCAGGAGAACTTTATTTTTTACTTTTTTATTTTCTTTTAAAAAGTTATAAAAATATTTATTCATTTTTTTTTAGAGAGAGAGAGAGAGAGAGAGAACCAGCAGGGGAAGGGCAGAGAGAGAGGGAGACACAGAATCCGAAGCAGGCTCCAGGCTCTGAGCTGTCAGCACAGAGCCTGACGCGGGGCTCGAACTCTCGGACTGTGAGATCATGACCTGAGCTGAAGTCAGATGCTTAACTGACTGAGCCACCCAGGCACCCCATTCATTCTTTCTTTAGTAGGATGTTCTTCAGTCTCCAAGTATTTGTTACCTTTCCAAATTTTTTCTTGTGGTTGACTTCAAGTTTTATAGCGTTGTTGTCTGAAAATATGCACAGTATGATCTTGATCTTTTCGTACTTGTTGAGGGCTGATTTGTGTCCCAGTATGTGGTCTATTCTGGAGAACGTTCCATGTGCACTGGAGAGGAATGTATATTCTGCTTCTTTAGGATGAAATGTTCTAAATATATCTCTTAAGTCCATCTGATCCAGTGTGTCATTCAAAGCCATTGTTTCCTTGTTGATTTTTTGATTAGATCATCTGTCCATTGCTGTGAGTGGTGTGTTGAAGTCCCTTATGGTATTATTCTCAATGAGTTTCTTTGTGTTTGTGATTACTTGATTTATATATTTGGGTGCTTCATATTTGGTGCATAAATGTTTACAATTGTTAGGTCTTCTTGGTCTATAGACCCCTTGATTATGATAAAATGCCCTTCTGCATCTCTTGATACAGTCTTTATTTTAAAGTCTAGATTGTCTGGGGGTGCCTGGGTGGCTCAGTCGGTTAAGCGTCTGACTTTGGCTCAAGTCATGATCTCACAACTCATGAGTTCGAGCCCCATGTCGGGCTCTGTGCTGACAGCTCAGAGCCTGGAGCCTGTTTCAGATTCTGTGTCTCCCTCTCTCTCTGACCCTCCCCCGTTCATGCTCTGTCTCTCTCTGTCTCAAAAATAAATAAACGTTAAAAAAATTGTTTTAAAGAAATTGTTTTAAAATAAATAAATAAAAATAAAGTCTAGATTGTCTGATATAAGTATGGTACTCTCGGTTTCTTTTGCTGACCATTAGCACGATAGATGGTTCTCCATCCCCTTACTTTCAATCTGAAGGTGTCTTTAGGTCTAAAGTGGGTCTCCTGTAAACAGCATATAGATGGATCTTGTTTTCTTATCCATTCTGTTACGCTATGTCTTTTGAGTGGAGCATTGAGTCCATTGACATTTAGAGTGAGTACTGAAAGATATGTATGTATTGCCATTATGTTGCTTGTAGAATTGGAGTTTCTGGTGGTGTTCTCTGGTCCTTTCTAGTCTTCACTGCTTTTGGTCTTTATTTATTTGTGGGGTTTTTTTTTCATCTTTTTTCCCCTCAGAGAGTCCCCCTTAAAATTTCTTGCAGGGCTGGTTTAGTGGTCACAAACTCCTTTAGTTTTTGTTTGTCTGGGAAACTTTGTATCTCCCCTTCTATTTTGAATGACAGCCTTGCTGGATAAAGAATTCTTGGCTGCATATTTTTCTGATTCAGCACATTGGATATTATCATGCCCCTCCTTTCTGGCCTGCCAAGTTTCTGTGCATAGGTCTTCTGCAAACCTCATCTGTCTTCCCTTGTAAGTTAGGGACTTTTTTCCCTTGCTGCCTTCATGATTCTCTCCTTGCCTGAGTATTTTGTGAATTTGACTATGATATGCCTTGTTGATGGCCGGTTTCTATTGACTGTAATGGGGGTCCTCTGTGTTTCCTGGATTTTTATGTCTGTGTCTTACCCGAGGCTAGGAAACTTTTCTGCTATGATTTGCTCACATAACCCTTTACCCTTATTTCTCTCTCTCTTCTGGGAACCCTGTGATTCTGATGTTGTTCCTTTTTAATGAGTCACTAATTTCTCTAATTCTTAAATTGTGATCTTTTGCCTTAATCTCCCTCTTTTTTTCTGCTTCATTATTCTCTATAAGTTTGTTCTCTATGTTGCTGGTTCTTTGTTCTGCCTTATCCATCTTTGCTGCCGTGGCCTCCATTTGAGATTGCAGCTCAGTTATAACTGTTTTTATTTCATTCTGACTAGCTTTTACTTCTTTTATCTCTAGGAAGGGATTCTAATCTATTTTTGACTGCAGCTAGTATTCTTGTTATCATGATTCTAAATTCTGGTTCAGACATCTTGCTTGTATCTGTGTTGGCTAAGTTCCTGGCTATCATTTCTTCGTGCTCTTTCCTTTGGGGTGAATTCATTTGTTCGTCATTTTGAAGTAAGAAAAGGAATTAATGAGGTAGAAAAAACTAAAATTAAAATTAAAACATTAAACACACACACACACACACACACACACACTTGAATAAATGATGCTAGATCCTAGGTGTGTTTTGGTCTTGGTGTTGAAAGGGGCTTGACAGGTTAGAGAAAAAAGGGGAAGGAAAAAAAAAGGAAGTCGTTTGAAAATTTGAAAAAAATGAATACACTGAATTAGACTAAAATGAAATGATGAAACTAAAATAGAATTTGAAAAATTTTACACAAAAGTAAAAAATATAGTAGAAAAAAATTAAAATATTTTTAATAAAAATTGAAAATAAAAATGATTTTTTTCTCTTTCTGTATTCAAGAAAAAGAAGAGAAACGAAAAAGAGAAAAAAGAAAAAAGAAAAAAAAGAATATTGAATAGATGGACTGGTGAACAGACTGAAATACTACTGAAATTACTTCGTTTTCCCCTAGAAGTCAAACTATGAAGCGCTTTATAGTCCCTAAACTAAGCAGGTGGAGAGACTCGTATTTGTGAAGAGCGAGGTTGGCCTAGTTGGGTGAGGTTTAGTGTAATGGCTCTGTTCTCCACTAGATGGCACTGCTTAGCTTACTGGGGTGGATTGTTGTGACACTTGTAGGTGCATATGCGCATGTGCTGGAGTGTTGAAAATGGGTCACTCAGCTACCCAGTCTCTAGTATCAGAACTCTGTTCTCCTTGATCAGCAACCATGCATCCGTCCTTTGTCTTCAGTTTCCGTCCTCACCCTGCTTTTACACAGTCCATGACCAAGCCCCAGGCAACACCTCCCTCCTGAGTTTTGTCTCAGATGTGGCTGTTTTTCCTGACCTCTTACTTCTGAGGGACTGTGGCTTTGACCTGTTCCTCCCCTCTGCAGGAGGGTCTCCCCAAGCAATGGCTGGATGCTCGCCGCACCCAGGAACGTTTGCAAGACCATGCTGCTGCCGATGCCCAGAGACTGTGGCCAGGTGCCAGCCCACCCCAGAAAAAGTTTGCAAGACAGTGTAGCAGCAGCGTTTCAGTGATTATGGAAAATCACAACACACATCTGGCACCAGACTTCACCCTTAATAACCATGTTCCAGCACCAGTGAATGTGATTGTTCTCCTGGGTCCACTGGGGCCTTGCCTTTGGGGCACCCACACAGTCCCTACCAGATGTCCTTCTCTCAGGGGAACTGCCCCTCCCCATATGGCATGAAGAACCCCGAACTCCACTCTGCTCCTGGGGATTCGCCCTTCCCATCAGAGCACCTCCAGGTATCAAGCTGCAGAGTTTCAGACTCTGTGCTCCCCTTGTTTATAGTCTTCATGGAATTTAAACAATCTCCTTTCTCCCTTTTTAATTCAGTCCCTGTGACTGTTTCCACTTTTCCACCCTCTCTCCAGCTGCTTTTGGGTGGGATGGTTTCCCATATCCCACTCCCCCCATCTGTGTCCTCTCTCTGCACACAAAAGCAGCTCCCTGCCCTCCGCAGCTTCTCCTCCCCCAGTTCACCTCTCCGCACCACGTACCTGCTGACTTCTGTGGTTCAGGTTGTGCAGATGGTTGTGTTAATCCTCAGATCAGTTTTCTAGGTGTGCAGGATGGTTTAGTGTTGGTCTGGCTGTATTTCATGGACATGAGACACGCAAAAAACTTGCATGCTGTTCTGCCATCTTGGCTCCTCCCTTCAGGCCAGACCGCTGCTTTAATTGTACATCTTGCAGTTCAGAATAAAAGACATTTCTAGCCACCCCTGCAGCAAGGTGTGACCATGAGTCCATGTTATGGCCAACAAGATGGTGTGGGTGTACTGCTTGGGACTTAAGAAAAGATATCTGAAAGGGTGCAAATTCAGTTGGGAGATGTCCTTTATGTTCATTCTTCTTTCCATTTCCTCCATCTTATAACTGTTCAGGGAATGTGATGCTGGGGCTTCAGAACTTCCAGGAGCCATCTTGGATCTCAAGTCATCAGCTTGGATAGTGGACAGCAAGAGAGGAACCTGTCCCCTACTGACGCCACAGATCTGCCATAATAGCCATGAACTCTTCACCACTAGATTTCTCTTACATGGGAGAGAAACTTGAGTCTTCTAAAACAGACTAATATTTAGGTTTGTGAGAGGCACTTGTACCTAATCTTAATTACCATGGAATAGAATCTAGGCTTTACCCTGAGAAAAACTCTTCTACCTTCCTTCTTCTTCCCCTGGTGAATTGTTACTCAGCCTTCATGTCTGAGCTCAGGTGTCATCTCCACTGAGAAGCTTCTCCTGCTTTCCTCAGTCTGGGGCATGTGCTTCCAAGGTACCTTATACACATCAGTCAACACAGTGCATCAGCACTTTATTATCACTCCTTAGATGATGAAATCTTTTAAGGATGAAAATAGTGTATACACATATGTACATATATGTTTATTTTATTTTATTTTATTTATTTATTTATTTTTAAAAAATTTTTTTAACGTTTATTTATTTTTGAGACAGAGAGAGACAAAGCATGAACAGGGGAGGGTCAGAGAGAGGGAGATACAGAATCTGAAACAGGCTCCAGGCTCTGAGCTGTCAGCACAGAGCCTGACGTGGGGCTTGAACTCACGGACTGCGAGATCAAGACCTGAGCCGAAGTCGGCTGCTTAACCGACTGAGCCACCCAGGCGCCCCTATATGTTTATTTTATAATGCTTAAGTATTTTTTATTAATCTTTGTTTTTTTTTTCAGTTTTACTGAGATATAATTGAAATATCCGAATCTTTTTCTTTTAAATAAACTTTACACCCAATATGGGGCTCAAGTTCATGACTCTGAGATCAAGCGTTGCATATTCTACCAACTGAGCCAACCAGGTGTCCCTAGAATGCTTAAATACTAATAGGACTCAAAGATTTATTGAATTAAAGTTTTATCATTTACTATTTGCATGAATTCTGACACTAATTTCCCTCTTAAGTAAAATAGAGAAGTTGATACAACAATACAATAACAACAATAAACTTACATGAAGCACATTGCCTTGCATTTGGTGAGTGTATAATAACTATTAATTCCTATCATCTTCTTTTAAAGGAGCAAAATAGTTATACATATATATGTATTTATAACACTTCAATAAAACAAATCAAAATAGAAATTCAAAAACCTCCATTTCCTAACAAAAGATTTCAGATACTATCACAAAAACAAAGAAAACACAAGAAATACTGCGGTAAAAGTCAACCTCTGGTGGCATTTTTGGATTAGAGGATCATGGTCAACGATCGTCACATATGAGAACCTCTTAAACATATAAAATAAAGGGCAGCAGAATTCTTTCACTTAAAATGAGTGCTGAGAATATAGAACCTCTTAGAACCACATATTACATCATCCATCTGTGAGGTGCATTGACAAAACATCCTCACAAGAGGGCACCATTGCAACTCCTATCACCTCCGCGACAGCAGACACTATTTTTGCAGTGTTACTTGATGTTTCTAACCTTTTAGTAACTGGCACAAACTCTCAGCCTCTGAGGGGCAGACTTTTCAGAAAATGTATCAAATTATTAGATATAAAATCAGCATTAAAGAGTACCAAAGGGAAGCCAAGAAGTTGTTTCTGTAAGACGGTTCAGTATGAAAACACTTTTCTTTCGTATATACATATATATATATATATATATATATTTTTTTTTTTTTTTTTTCCCAAACACCAAAGCAAAGTTTCTGTTTTTACCAACCGTTCAACTATCAATATGGTATTGTTCAACCAGAAGAAAGCTGATGAAAAGTTGTTTTGAACCTTAGGCAGATTCAACATACATTATTTTTTGTTGTTATCTCCAGAAAACAGAACTACAACTAAAATTTATAAAATGTCATATATAGTTTTAGAAAACAATTTTACTGGGCACCTGGGTGGCTCAGTCAGTTAAGCTGCTGACTTCAGCTCACGTCGCAATCTCACGGTTTGTGAGTTTGAGCCCTGAATCGGGATATTTGCTGTCAGCACAGAACCCATATCAGATCCTCTGTCCCACCCTCTCTCTGCCCCTCCCCTGCTCGAGTTCTCTCTCTCTCTCAAAAATAAATATAAAATAATTAGAAAGCATTTTTACTTATTAATTCCTATAGTTCTAAGAAGTAGGTTTTCCAGCTATTATTTCAGGTCATTTTATAGAAAGCTTTAGATAGGTTAATTAATGTGTCCAAAGACTGACAGCAAGTTTGTGGCAGAATTAGGACCTGGGCCCAATGGAGCAGAGCAAGTTTCTGCCTTTTGTTTTGTTTTGTTTTGTTGTTTTTTTTTTTTAATGTTTATTTTTATTTTTGAGACAGAGAGAGACAGAGCATGAACGGGGGAGGGTCAGAGAGAGAGGGAGACACAGAATCTGCAACAGGCTCCAGGCTCTGAGCAGTCAGCACAGAGCCTGATGCGGGGCTCGAACTCACGGACCGTGAGATCATGACCTGAGCCGAAGTCGGACGCTTAACCGACTGAGCCACCCAGGCGCCCCTTGTTTTGTTTTTTAAATACATAAATTCTTCATCCTCACATAAGATGTGCATCATTGTTTCCCTAAGGAGGTTTCAGAATTCTGTAAACAGGTCTGTGCCACATCTCTTGAAAATTCACAAGGCCTGTGCTCACATAAGTGTGACCTATTGTTAGCTCACTAGTAGGGCATTCCCACTTACTCCATCAAGTGACAGTCTAATCTGCATATATATCAGTAATATCATCAGAAAAGAACACCAATATGTATAATTTAACTATAAATGCATTACTTACCACTGATATACCAGGGATGTGAAAACACTTTGCTATGGCATCCAAGAAAAAGATGAAGGAAGAATGGCACTTGACCCCCAGATCATGCAGTCTTATGAGAGAGAACTGTCTGCTGCTGGGTTCTGGGTAATGAATCTTTAAGCTAAGTATCATGACAGTAACTCAAAAGTTCTTTTTGAAATTACGTCAGAGGTCACAACTTCAAATGCCTTTAGGTGCTAAATGGATAGCACGATGATATGGGACAGGGGTTAAAAAAAATGTTTTCCCATGAAATACTCAATCCTCTTAGTAGTTTTCATTTTCCAACTCTCAGTGGAGATGGTAGTGTGTGAGAGATTTCACTTTTCTCTTCCCTCTACTCTAAAAAGGACAGACACACAAACATCAAGACAGTGCCACCTGAACTCTAAGAAGGGGAGACAGCATGGAATGAGGGTTCTATGGTCACCTGCACAGAACAAGTCCATCTAAGAGGGAAGCTATTCCGTACGCCCTTACTCTTTCCTCACTTGAGGCAATGAATGTGGGTTTAATTTTACTACAGTTTCAATTTTTTTGAAGAAAAAAGCTGAAAATACGGATTTTTAGGTGCAGTGTCCTCGTGTTTAAAAGTTATTAGCGGACACAAAAATTAGCCAGGGGTGCTGACTAAACAACTTTGTGGGCAGGCTTTGGCATGTGATTTGCAACCACCTAATGGTGTCTTAACTTTTAAGTGATATCTCTCTCCTAAATTCCTGACCTGGGTAATCAGTGAACTACTAGCCTTCTCTACTGAGACGTGTACAGTTCTCATATGTTCAACATATGTATTCAGCCACACCACGGTCTTCCCCGTAGACCCCCCCTCTTCTGCCATTACCGCATCCAGCCAACAACAAACCTACCCACTTGTTTGCTTCAGTTCGTAACTGAAGTTGCTCTTGACTTCTCTACCTTGCCACCCACACCTGATCAATATGCACATTTTATTAATTCTTTCTCTGTCAAATTATTCCTCATTTCTCCATCTTCACCGCCCCCACCATGCCCACTGCCACCATCTGTGGTGTGGTCTGTCACCTCCATATGCGCGATGACTTCCTCACAGTTTTCCAGCATGCCATTTTGCCGTTGCTTAGTCTTCCGCCAGTATGATCTTTGAAACTGAAATCCGATCATGTAGCTTTCTAGCTTAAGCATTTAGACTTCTGACTGATGTTAGGATGGAGTTGAAAGTTTAACCTGGTTTTATGGCCTCCACGATCTGGCCCCCATTCAATCATTCACTTGACAAATATTTGTGGAGCACCTGGCAGACACATTTTAAGCTTCAGCACCCAGCAATGAAATAGACCAACATCTCTGCCTTCATGTTGCTTTCTGAGTGTGACTCTGGAAGCACGGTTTATTGTACAAATACATTTATCAATTGATTTTCTATCCTTTATCTCACTTACACTTAAGACCTATTATGGCCCAGGTAGTATTCTAGGTACTCAGGAAGCGAAGGCTAATAAGACACAGCCTCTGTGGTCTTTGCCCTAGTGCTATCATTTACACCTGGGACAGGAAAAAAAAATATCTCCATGACCAACATTCCCATCACCAACAGTGGGCTGGTCTTCTAATATTTTCTTTTTCTATTTTGTTAGAAATTTTGGAAAATGTAGCTTTCATTAGTATGAGTCATTTCAAAAGTGTGAGTCTTTTTTTTTAAAGGCAGTAAAAATTGATTTTATTTTTTTAATTTTTTAGTTTATTTTTTTAATTTTTTTTCTAAAGAATAATTTTTTTTTAATTTACGAGAATAAGATCTGTAACACCAACAAGCATTGGTCTGCATCATATTATTTTGAATTGCCATTTTCAGCCTTAATGAGGTATAATTAACAAAAACTGTATAATCATCGATTCTGTGTCTCCCTCTCTCTCTGCCCCTCCCCCGTTCATGCTCTGTCTCTCTCTGTCCCAAAAATAAATAAAAAACGTTGAAAAAAAAAATTAAAATAAAAAAAACTGTATAATCAAGGTATACAACTTGATATTTTGATATATATACATTGCAAAATGATCACCACAAACAAGCTAATTAACATATCAATTAGCAAATTTCAAGTATACAATACATTTTTTTTCAATATATGAAGTTTATTGTCAAATTGGTTTCCATACAACACCCAGTGCTCATCCCAAAAGGTGCCCTCCTCAATACCCATCACCCACCCTGCCCTCCCTCCCACCCCCCATCAACCCTCAGTTTGTTCTCAGTTTTTAAGAGTCTCTTATGCTTTGGCTTTCTCCCACTCTAACCTCTTTTTTTTTTTTCTTCTTCCCCTCCCCCATGGGTTTCTGTTACGTTTCTCAGGATCCACATAAGAGTGAAAACATATGGTATCTGTCCTTCTCTGTAGGGCTTATTTCACTTAGCATAACACTCTCCAGTTCCATCCACGTTGCTACAAAGGGCCATATTTCATTCTTTCTCATTGCCATGTAGTACTCCATTGTGTATATAAACCACAATTTCTTTATCCATTCATCAGTTGATGGACATTTAGGCTCTTTCCATAATTTGGCTATTGTTGAGAGTGCTGCTATAAACATTGGGGTACAAGTGCCCCTATGCATCAGTACTCCTGTATCTCTTGGGTAAATTCCTAGCAGTGCTACTGCTGGGTCATAGGGTAAGTCTATTTTTAATTTTTTGAGGAACCTCCACACTGTTTTCCAGAGTGGCTGCACCAGTTTGCATTCCCACCAACAGTGCAAGAGGGTTCCTGTTTCTCCACATCCTCTCCAGCATCTATAGTCTCCTGATTTGTTCATTTTGGCCACTCTGACTGGCGTGAGGTGATATCTGAGTGTGGTTTTGATTTGTATTTCCCTGATGAGAAGCGACGTTGAGCATCTTTTCATGTGACTGTTGGCCATCCGGATGTCTTCTTTAGAGAAGTGTCTATTCATGTTTTCTGCCCATTTCTTCACTGGATTATTTGTTTTTCGGGTGTGGAGTTTGGTGAAGTCTTTATAGATTTTGGATACTAGCCCTTTGTCTGATATGTCATTTGCAAACATCTTTTCTCATTCCGTTGGTTGCCTTTTAGTTTTGTTGATTGTTTCCTTTGCTGTGCAGAAGTTCTTTATCTTCATGAGGTCCTAGTAGTTCATTTTTGCTTTTAATTCCCTTGCCTTTGGGGATGTGTCAAGTAAGAAATTGCTACGGCTGAGGTCAGAGGGGTTTTTTCCTGCTTTCTCCTCTAGGGTTTTGATTGTTTCCTGTCTCACATTCAGGTCCTTTATCCATTTTGAGTTCATTTTTGTGAATGGTGTGAGAAAGTGGTCTAGTTCAACCTTCTGCATGTTGCTGTCCAGTTCTCCCAGCACCATTTGTTAGACTGTCTTTTTTCCATTGGATATTCTTTCCTGCTTTGTCAAAGATTAGTTGGCCATACGTTTGTGGGTCTAGTTCTGGGGTTTCTATTCTGTTCCATTGGTCTGTGTGTCTGTTTTTGTGCCAATACATCCTGTCTTGATGATTACAGCTTTGTGGTAGAGGCTAAAGTCTGGGATTGTGATGCCTCCTGCTTTGGTCTTCTTCTTCAAAATTACTTTGGTCATTCGGGGCCTTTTGTGTCCATATGAATTTTAGGATTGCTTATTCTAGCTTCGAGAAGAATGCTGGTGCAATTTTGATTGGGATTGCATTGAATGTGTAGATAGCTTTGGGTAGTCTTGACATTTTGACAATATTCTTCCAATCCATGAGCATGGGATGTTTTTCCATTTCTTTATATCTTCTTCAATTTCTTTCATAAGCTTTCTATAGTTTTCAGCATACAGATCTTGTACATCTTTGGTTAGATTTTATTCCTAGGTATTTTATGGTTCTTGGTGCAATTGTGAATGGGATCAGTTTCTTTATTTGTCTTTCTGTTGCTCCATTATTAGTGTATAAGAATGTAACTGATTTCTGTACATTGATTTTGTATCCTGCAACTTTGCTGAATTCATGTATCAGTTCTAGCAGACTTTTGGTGGAGTCTATCAGATTTTCCATGTATAATATCATGTCATCTGCAAAAAGTGAAAGCTTGACTTCATCTTTGCCAATTTTGATGCCTTTGATTTCCTTTTGTTGTCTGATTGCTGATGCTAGAACTTCCAACACTATGTTAAACAACAGCGGTGAGAGTGGACATCCCTGTCATGTTCCTGATATCAGGGAAAAAGCTCTCAGTTTTTCCCCATTGAGGATGATGTTAGCTGTGGGATTCTCATAAATGGCTTTTATGACGTGAGTGAGTCTTTTGAGGTTTATTTAGGTTATGGAAATATAATCCTCTACTGCCAATATAGAGATATTGTTCAGATTCGTAAAATGGCCTTGACTCCCCAAAGGGTGTTGTTTGACTAAAGGGATGAATAAAAGATTGAATCCATGAGTGCCACCTGAGCATCATGGCCAAAGAGCCATTGCTGCTCTAACTAGTGGAGAACACACATCAGACTTCTTTCAGCTCCACACTCTGCCCTGTGAGCCATCCACCCTTTCTTTCTTTTGGAATGTGAGATTCTTAAGCAAATTTTTCTGTATGCCTAGTATTGGAAAGACAGTGCTAAGCGAATCAGGATGATCATGAGCATTGGACGTAAGGAGGGAGGCAGATGAGGAAGAGATACTAAGACTGCTAAGTGCGTGTAGAGAGAGGGGGAAAGGCAGTTAGATCCAACCGAGGAGACTAGAACATGTGTATTTGACCTGGTGCCTACCAAAAGTATAAAATTTCAACAGGCGGACAAAAAGAGAATTCCAGCTGGATGGACTATTCAGAGCAGATCTGAGCCGTGTGAAGTTATGTCCCGTACTCAGGAGACAGCACCGTCTGTGAGATGCCTGCAAGGGCTGGGGAGGGTGTGGAAGTGGAAAGGCAGTGTGGGATCCAGGCCAGGCTGGGGTCAGATCATGTTACAGAGCCTGGAGAAGAAGGTCATAACGAGAAGTGAGAACAGGAGACACATTTGGGGATTCCTGGGTAGACAGCTTCAAGCAAATCAAAGTAGCCATTGTACATCTACAAGACCCTAGCTGCCAGCAGCTCTCCTGGCCTGCAGTCCTTAGGCGTGCAGTTTTTCTTTTTGAGTTACAGCATACTGCCAAATATCAATCCGGATAGAATAAACAGAAATATCCTTCTTGACAGAAGCCACTGACATGAATCATAGGGTAGTTCCCACGCATGATCTGTGTGGAGCATCCTGGTGGTCTGGCTGGTTGGAGGACTCCGTGGAGAAAGAAGGAGAACAAAGGAGTTAATTTGCTCCGTGAGGGTTCTAGGAGCACGGGCTTTGGCGGGTTTTAATAACAGAATTTACAGCTTTAATAAAACTGATAAAGTCTTTCTCACTTTTATACGTTGAAATATGATTTGATATTCACTGGAGATAAAGCTGATATAGTGAGAGTTTCCCCAGGGCTCCTGCTGGAAACTGAAATGGCATCATCTGTAATGAACCCAAGGATTCATCTTTGGATTAGGATCTGGGTGAGTTGGAGGAGATGAGGAGTAGGTCGAGGGTTCAAGCATGAGGAGAACAAATATGAAATAGAGTTTAAGTCAGATGGCCATAAGCATTTCTTAGTTGCTCTTATGCATCTGAAAATCTGGAACAAAGTAAGAGAAGGGCTTAGAGGGGCCTTAGCTGGCCCACCTCCATCACTCACAGGCTGCAGGGACTCCCACGATACCTGACCCTGATTCTAATAGGGCTACATGTTCGTTTACTGAAAACAGGATATAAAACAATGTGCTATTTCATCTTCCGTATTTATCTCTCCCAGATCCAGCGAGAAGCAAATTTGCACATAATGACAGATCGCAGGCATCTAGCCCCAAATAGAGTGCCTGGTTGTGATCCATCATCATGACGTTTCAGCTTTAGCAAACATGGCTGCTCACAGAGGGACACAATCCGTGAGTGAAATTGGAGGGAGAGGTTTTTAGGAGCCATACATCAATAGAAGAAGGGATGAGGGAGCGTAATGATGGGATTCATCCTCCAGCAGTGGGCAGCTGCATGATTCACCTCAAGCTCAATCAAAAGTCCTTTACATTGTATTTTTTTTTCTTTTCAATGAATATCCAAAGATCGTATATCTTTGTCACTTGGGAATCATATGGAGACTTACATCAGATGAAATCTAAGTTAGTGGTTGTTTCACCAAGATAGCCAAATCTTCCTTAAGGGATAAATCAGAGAAGGGGAACATAGGGGATTTAATTTAATTAGTTGGCTATAAAATCAAACGGAGTCGTTTTTGTTTGTTTGTTTTTTTGGTGTTGTTTTGAATTTTTGTCGGGGTTTGGATTATCACTGGATCAAATTTGGAGAGAGACCACACAAAAATTAGTTGTCATATACTTCAGTTATATTTTCAATCAAGGTAGAACCATTACAAAATCTTGCTATTGAAGAAAATATGAACAGATTCAAAATTTAGGCCATCTGTAAAGTGTTTATTTGACTAGCTTAAAAATAAAGACGTACATATTAAAGAATTAAGGCTGAAAGCTAAAAACTAAAAAGAAAACAGAAACATCAAAATTACGAGTGAGTAGAAAGTAATTGGAGAAAACACTTAAAATAAGGTATTTACTCTAGTCAGATCCTAACTGCCAAGTTAGGTGAGTCAGTGGATATGCAAATGACTCAGGTCTCTAACACTCAATATCCCAATCGAGGTGCACCACCTGAGTCTTTAGCTTGAGTTGCTCAGATAACTGCTGAACCCTCTGGGGTACTCGCCACAGAGTTAGGAGAGAGAGTCAAACTTGCATCCAGTACTAGTGAAATCACCACCCCCCTCCCCAAGTTAAAAAGCTACTGGGAGGTGATCTAGTTAGAGTACTCATTGGTTCATGCAAGAACACTGTGCCATCTGGTGAGGGGGATGGTCACTACATTTCTTCTTCAAGACACGTCATGCTGATTGATTAGTGGTTCTTTCCTATTGCTCCAGGAAGCAGTCAAATACAACCTCTCATTTTGGTAAAGTAAAAAATGAGGCATAGACAGTGTAAGCATTGATTTTATGCCATAAATGAAGACCACATTAACATGAAAGCTGTAACTTTTTCTGACTTAAGCAAATAAATAAGCCCCCAAAGTGTTGTGCTGTTAGAATAGAAACTCCATTTGAACAACTACAGTTAAAAGGGAAGGATACTAGGTCTCTTGAGACTTTAAGAGCAGGCATTCTGCATGGCCTTTGGAGGGCCAGCATGAACTGGAGTGCTGTAGAGACCCGTGAAACCCCTCTGTGCATATATTTTATTCTCCTTTTGTTTCTGCAGATCACTTTTCTCTGTTTCCCAGTCCCCATGGTAGTTTCAAGTACATTAATGAAGGCCCAAGAGTTAAATACAAGGACTGGTTAAAGATATACTTAAGAAAATCCAGAAAGGTGACACAGGATTCTGGACGTCAGTGGATGAGAGCAACCATAATGGAAGCGGTTAACATAAATTCATAAAAAGAACTTAAAACAGCACAATTAACCAAAACAACAAATATTACAAAATCCAGAGATGGGTAAGAGAAGGTGATTGCTTGCTGAATTTTAGCACTGAAATGTATGCAATCCTTTTTTTATTGTTTAATGCCTTAGGGATCTACTTTCACTGGAAGAGTTTAAGAGGGGACACTGTATCTCCAGGGAGAAACCAGACTTCATCTATGGTGAGGAAGCAGAGTGATTGATCTCTGATGAGTACTGTTCATAATTCTGCGATGCAAGCATTTGCGGAGACGCTATGTGGGGTTTGCATAAGAATGCAAGTAAACAAGAGACTTCTACAGACAGTTGACCTTTCCCATCAATCTTTTTTTCTTTCTTCTTTTGTTTGATTCACTTTTATTATTAGGAGCAAAAAGTGAGCAGATCAGAATTTTATTTCCTTTCATAATTCATAAACATGATAGACATGACTAAATAGTTTGGAAATTTTCCATTTCAACAGGTATCCTGTGTTGAACACAAGAATCTTCCATTCAGCCACATTATTATTGAATTTCCACTGGTTTTTCATCCAGAAGACATGTTTGAGTGATCTATATTGTACTGTGTGTGATCCTCAGTACTAATTAGCACAGACCATGCAGTGCTAACAGTGTCCGGCACTGTTCTAAGAGCCTCACCCACGTGACTTCATGTAATCTATATCCACATCCAGCCACATTGACATTGTTAGTTACCTGTTCTTTTGCTGAGGAAACTGAGGCACAGAGATATTAAACAATGAGGCCTGGGTCACACAGGAAGGAAGTTGGATGTGAATGTCAGCATGGAGTCTCCAAAGCCTTTTCCTTAACTTGGTTATCTTTCCAAAGGTCACAAATATAAATATCTACATTAAGGAGCAGTTTATGATACACACTGACAGAGTGGTTTTCCAAAAGTAGAGAAGGCATTGCTGATTTCCAGGTGTTTGACCTGGCCAAAAAAAATGTTGAATGATGGAGAATTATGAATGTTGAACTTAACTGTTAGACAATGGGGACCCACTAAAGAATTAGAGATTTTGCAGCAAAGAGGGAAAACCAAAGGTTTGATGCTTTAGTGGGAAGACAATTTGGCAGCCCTGTGAGGGAGATGGTTTCATCGGGGAGAACTGGGCCCTGGGATCTAGGGTGTTAGGGCCAAGGTGAAAGACTTCAGGAATAATCTCGCAATTGTGTAGGTATACAGGATTTGGGCTTACACCAATATGATTTTAGGAGACATGGAAAAGATAAAAAAGATAAACCATAATACTTTCCCTTTTTCTCAGCTTTCTTTCCTTACCACGAGTACACTTAATTTTTCTGTTTTGTTTCCCTGAGAGAATTTCCCAGGGCAGCAAAATAGTCATGTTTTGCCTTTGATATCTGAGTGCTAATCAGATGTTCAATGGCTTTGTTCTGCTGTTTATGACTTGAAAGGTAACCATATGGGACAAATGAAAGCATGATCCTCAGTCTATACTCTGTTTATGTAGATCCAGTACAGTAGCTTCAATGGCTACGTTTGAGGGACTCTGAATATTTAAACATAAGCAAAGCCTTTGAAGGCCTAGATAATGTTGATCAGTGTCTAGAAAATGACAGGGATTGACACACGCTCCCATGGATTTACATAACAGGGTAAGATGTATCTTAAGCTCTTTACACTTCTGCCCTTTATATTAGAGGGTTGCCCTCTTGAGGAAAGGTCTGATTCCTTTATATCCTTCAGTGCTTTGCATTTAGATTTGTATTGCTTGACTTTTTTTTGCTGGTAATTCTTACTAGGACCTGTTGGAGCATGTGGTTCTTTGTGTGTTTTTTTGTTTTATTTTTTTCATAGACCTCAGATCATCTCTTTTTATTTTATTTTTTAAAGTTTATTTATTTTGAGACACAGAGCACAAGTGGGAGAGGGGCAGAGAGTGAGAGGGAGAGAGAGAATCCCAAGCAGGCTCTGCCTGACGTGGGGCTTGATCTCACAAAGCATAAGATCATGACCTGAGCTGAAATTAAGAGTTGGACACTTCACTGACTAAGCCACTCAGGAACCACAGTCAGACTATCTCTTTTAAAAAATGAGTCATCCCTGGGGCCCCTGGGTGGCTCAGTTGGTTAAGCATCCAACTCTTGGTTTTGGCTCAGGTCATGGTATCACGGTTCGGATTGTGAATGTGAGAACTGTCAGTATTTCTACTGTCTGTGTGGAGCCTGCTTGGGATCCTCTCTCTCTCCCTCTCTCTCTGTCCCTCCCTTGCTTGCTCTTTCTCTCTCAAAAAATAAAAAATAAAAAATAAATGAGTTATCCCAACAACATACTAAGTGAACTAAGTCAGACATAAAAGGACAAATAATGAGTTTTTTCATTTGCAGAAGTTACTTAGTATAGTCAAATTCATAAAGACAGAAAGTAGAATAGTGGTTACCAGGGGCTGGGGTGGGTGAGGGGGAATGGGGATTGTTTAATGGATACAGAGTTCCAGATCATTCTATGGGACGATGGACAATTTCTCAAAATAGCTAGTGGCGATGGCCACACAACAATGTAAATGTAGTTTATGTCACTGAAACTTACACTTAAAGATGGTTAAAGTGGCAAACTTTATATTGTATATATTTTATCATGACCAAAAAGAGAAAGAGTCATACTAACTTACCCTAGTTCCCCCTTTCAAGACTGATATGTTGGTGGCTATGTTCCAGGGAGCTCACTAATAATTCTATATTGCTTGAAATTCCTTTTTTGAAATGTGCAATCTGGGAATTTATTAAAAATGGGGCAGGCCCCATCACTTACTTCCATCCAGGTAAATAATTGATCCTGTTTGCCTAGTGGCACTTCACAAGCCATATTCTCTTGAAACGTAGATCTACAAGGTGTTAATAAATGTCACTGAAAAATAATTGAGGGAATTATAGAGCTTGAGAAGCTGTGAGTTAACAGTACTAAGAATCTTTCTTACTCTCAGACTTCTCTCAAATTTTAGCATACTAATGTGCATAAAGAATATTCGAGAGAGTAGCAGAGTATGCATATCTCCCCCCAAACTTCTGGCCACACACCTGTCTAATAACAGAAAATATTTTGGGACTAGAATTCCTTGGATAATAGTTTGGGGGAATGGAGAGTGGCAGGATAAAGTCCAGCTATTTAGTATGGATTCCAACATCTTCCATGGCGATTCCACTAAAATTCCAACCTTCTACATCCCCACCCCTCACTCAGATAGTGCGTAGCCATGTTATACTTCTTGATTAGTGTAATTTGCACTCTTGGCTCCCATGTACTTGTTCAAGCTCAGTCTGGTATGCACTCCTCTCCTGTTTATCCTCCAGAGAAACTTGACCTCATTCAAGTTTTTCTTGGCTTTCTAAGTGTGAAGGCGTTGCAAATGTCTTATTACACCTTTTGAAGCATTAATGCATACCTTAGCTACTTACGTGAGCAATTATGACATTTTACCTTTATTATTGCTAATTGTTCACAAGTCTCTCTTATCTACTACATGTTAAGTTTCATGAGTGCAAGGCAAGGCCATGTCTTATTCGTCTTCGCATTTTCCCCACCCTGTTGTCATTCACGTCAAATAGGTATTCCCTATGTATATGTTTGCAAACTTGAATTTCATTACTTAGCAGTACCTATGGTGCATCAAGCATCCGAACCAGGTTTAATTGGTAGGATTAAAAAAAAATATTAGTCACAGTTTCTGTTTGTTAGCAGATAGGAAACCAACACATGCAGAGCTGAAATAATTTTAGAAAAATTATAAAGTGAAATTGCTGATGCAAAAGGGGGAAAAGAAATAGAATACGTGAGTGAGGAAAAGCAAAACCTTAAAGACTAATGTAGTTGGCTGGGTTGAAGGATAGCACTTGAGCTGAGTTTTAAAGGACGTGATGGACATGAATTAGTGGAGAGGACCAGAAGTGCTGCTTTCCTTTGCTGTCATCCTAATTTACATCATCAGCATCTTTATCAGAATTATTAAAACCCACCTTTCCTATCACCATTTTGTTATCAAAAAGCTGTCCATGGATGGTGCTGTCTGTTGACCTTTTCACATCTACCTGGTGTAACCGGACTTCCTTGGCTAAGACGATGTCTATTTCTATAGTTTAGCATCTCACTGGTGAAGTTATTTTTTTCCTTTGATCCTGTGGATGGTGCGTAAGTGACAAAGGGAAATGACAGAGGTGTTTTTATACTCTAGCGAGTCATAGTATATTAACCACATGACATAACTGTTGTTTTATGTATCATGACCTGAACCTTAATGCCATGTTGCCACCATATTCTGGTGGGAAAAAGACTCAGAGGCTTTTTCTGCTTTGGTATTATCTACTTAAATAATTCTGATTTTTAAGACTCCAAGAAAGTTGTCACAAGTCTTGCTTTATGGAAACCTACGGAAGGAGATGTTGCCTAACTGACGTCAGCCCTTGCTAATTACTTGGCAATCACTTGGCCTTCACAGGTACCATGGACGTTTCTGCCATTGCTGACAAATGGGAAGGGGAATCTAGTGACGTTCATTGTGCCACAGGCCGTCAACAGCAGGGAAAGACTGATTTGGCAGCTCCAGCGATGGAACTTCAAAAGGAAAAAATGTTGAAAAATTTAAGGTGCCTAGTTGGTTGAATTATATCACAGAAATAATGGGAACATTTAGGCCAGGCGAAAAAGAGACACATAACTGCATTTAAAGGATTGCCATATCATTCTACAAACCTCCAGCAGCCTACTTTCTCCAAACTGAGCATGCGGCTCTCTTACTAGGTGAAAGTCCAGCCGGGCATGTCTGCTTTCGTGAGCATTCAGCATGAGAAAGGCCAGCTCTCTTTAAGATTACAAACCACTAGGGGCGCCTAGGGGCTGGGTCAGTTGAGCATCCAACTTCCGCCGAGGTCATGATCTCACAATTTGTGGATTAGATCCCCGCCTCTGACTGTGTGCCGACAGCGTGGAGCCCAGAGCCTGCTTCAGATTCTGTGTCTCTCTCCCCTTCCCCGCTTGCGCGCGCTCTCTCTCTCTCTCAAAATAAATAAACATTAAAAAAAAATTACAAACCACTAACATTTCCTTTCATTGGGATACTTCTTTTGAAAGAGATATTAAGCTGTTACATTTAACCAAATAGTACATGGGAAGGTGCTTTGTAAACAGTAATTTCCAGCAGCAATAACAGAAGAATATTTTATGCATTATAATATACTTCTAACACTCCATTCTATATGTGAATGCTCTTATTTTCATTATTTGAGGCAATTTCTCATCCTGGAATTTAGAGCTTACTTGCATTTGGTTTATAAGACAGATTTCCCATTATCATTTGATACAGGCGTGAGAGACGGGAGAAACATTTGTAAAAAATGTTAAATATGAACAAGGGGCAGTGGTGGTGGGTGATTGTGGTTATGGGAGTAGAAGGAGGTCATGATAGTAAGGCCTGTCCTGAGAATCAGTATCATTCAATTGCTTGAATTTCTGCTGCCATAGGAGCAAATGTCAATGCCTCATTTCAGAGGCGTAGCTTTGGACTACACTAATGGGCAAAATCACAGGGGAGAGGAAAGGAAACTGCAAGGGAGTAGCTGTAAACAAAACGAACGTTATTAAGTGAATCTGGCACTTTTGTTTTTGTTGCCCATATAAATAATGTTAGAAATAACTCTAACTTCAGACATAAATTTCAGTCTATTCTTGAGATTGTATCTTGAGATATTATTTGTTAAGCGGTTCTTTCCTCTAACTTCTTTCCCCCTGGTTAATCAGAGACTTCCATATTGCCCCAAGAAGTAGGAATATTGTAAAAGGAATAAAAAGAACTAGAAAGAGTCAGTGTTCAGTTTCCTTGACTTTCAATATAGGGCTTTGAGATTCAAAAGGGAAAACCTAAACCATTTAAGGAACAATTTACACCTGGAAGTAGAATGAATGAGGAAGTAGAAAATGAGATTATGCTTGACTAGGGTCGCCTCTACCCTGCCCCCTGGTGGGAAGATAGAGGAATGACACAGGAATAGTTCGGGAGATTTCGATTAAAGACTTGGGCAATTTTGGAAACCAAATCATTGATTCTTTGCTGAGGGAGTCTTGCATGCAACCTGTATGAAGGAGGTACGACAGTGGCCTATCTTGTCCCTGAGGGTCCTTTTAATATTAGCTGTCTACATATTGCTCCCTTGTCAGTTTGCAGAAGGATTTCAGGCTGTACCTAAACTGCCCCATGTAGATAGATACCATCCTACCCCGACCTCTTTAAATAACCCATTACAAATTCTCAAGTTGACTAATATGCCTAAGGGAATACAGCCAGTCTATTGCTAGTATTCGCCCCAAACATACAGTTAGGATTCAAACTCAGACTATTTAATGCAAGGAACGAGCTCCATTTAACCACTAGGAATTACAGAGAGATCCAAGGAACTGAGTCATAAGAACTGTCATCGGAGGATGCCGAAACTGTGACAAGTTTACCTCTGAATTGGGCAGCCTGCTGCTTAGAAGGACACTTTCCACTAGTCATAATCTTGTGAAAAATAAAAAAAAAAATCTTTATTTTATTTATATTTAGAATGGCTTTTTATAGATGTTAATGATCATAAACTCGTATCTTATTTGTACCCTACTCAAGAAATGATCAACAACCTTCTGTCTTTTGTTTTTTTCTGAGGTTAAGTTTTTTTTCACTTATAAAATTAAATAAAACACTACTATACAGGGTTACGAGGATTAAATTGGGTAACATGTCAAATGTCGAAGCACTTAGCACAGTGTCTGACACATACAAGACCTAGAAAACTTTAGTGATTGTCTTAGAAAAAAAGAAAAAGAAAAAGAAAAAATGTTCTAGGGCTATTTTTATGTATTAACCACATAAAAAGGTCAGGTGCCAAAATAAAATATGTATCATTTCTATTTAATGGCTCTACCTCTTAATTTCCCTGGGAGATTTACCCAAAGGCACTTTTTCCCTGATATTATGATTCTGTTGAGATCTTGAGGAGGGATTTCAGTGATTTCACAGATGCAAATGAAATAAGAAGCAGGGGAGCCCATCTTCATAATCCTTTGTAAACTTCATTCTGCATGAGCTAGGGTATGTGCATATCATCCTGTCCCAAACATACCCTAAGTCTTTGTCCCCATGACGGCCAGAGCCAGAGCTCAATGCCTATCTTTGAGGAGACTGTGTTTTGAGTCTCCCAAACCCACATATCTGATTTCTTTAAGATTGGTATACCTCTGTACAATCTTTCTTCTGAAGAACTCATGGCATTATCATTAGAGAATGTTATCCCATTTCTTTCTTTGGTTTGCAGAATAGAGGAGAAACCGTTATTTGATGTTATACAGGTTATTTAGCAAAATTCTGGTCTCTCTAAAGGGTAGCTCGGAGTTCACATAGGAGGAGGTTTGATGCTACGCAAGGGGGCATCTCTGGTGATGAAGAGGGCCATTGTATGTATTTTTTTTTTTTTTTTTTTTTGCTTAATTAGGATAATCACTTTTCATTACCTGCTGCTTAATTCAATGTTTCTAAAATTCAGGGCCCATATTAATCTCATTTAACACAATAGCAACATTCATTAGAAAACATTTCTTATTTAGTCTTGATGGGCTCTTCACAATTGTCATATTATAGATAATGTAGTAGGGATAATTTTGTTTCAATACCTAGACCTATAGTCCCATCATTTTTGTTGTTATTGGTGCAGATAATAAACTGCTATTAAATCCCAATATTCTAAAAGATTGCTAAAATGACTGAGCATCTGTTAGTTTGAGCTTTTTTCCTCCAGGGCAGCAATTTGAATTTTTTGTAAGCTAGCTTTTGCTTGGTTATTTGTGTTTGTTGAGGCAGGAGTATTTAAATCTTGATACAACTTTTTTTTTTCTTCATGTGAAGGAACTCCAAAACAGTTTATATTCTCTTTCCACCTCCCATCTGCCCTGCCTTAGGCACCTAAAAAGATTCTGGTAAGGAAAACTAGAATCTTCTTTACTTTGTTGTAAGAGGCAAGAGACAAGCCTTCTGGGGGAAGAGAAGGGCTTGGCATTGATAATATTTTCCCAGTCTTTTGGCTTAAGCCCTCCTAAAATAAATAATTCAAAATGTTAGGGATGTTTCAGTGCATATCAATCCAAGGTGCGGAAGGGTGTGTCTGGTCTTTGCACAGCCAACAGCTAATCAAAGACTTGCTTATCATAAATGTATTCATGTAGGAAATAAGAACCTGATCTGTTTAAATCTTACAGAGCATATAAGACCCAGTTCACAGCTTTGAGTAAAATTCCTGACTCCCTTTGATAAGATTGTGGGGACAAATGTGAAATATTTTTAGAAAAGTAGAAACATCATAAAGACTGCAGGTACTTCACTGGTGTGTTTCTGGAATTTTCTGTCAATAGCATTGCTAGAATTAATTGATTATATACAGCTACATTGCTGTCCCCTCAATTCATCTGCACACATGTTACAATCACCTGTCTTGATAGAAACAAGCAATTGCTTCAGGATTGTTTTCTATACCAGTGTTTAGTAGAACTACTCTACCGGTTAGAATATTTCCTTACTCTTTGAATTTTGAGGAAACCATACATTATACTTTATTTTACCCAGAATGTCTCAAAAAAGTGAAACAGGTCATCTTCATAGTTTCTTGTTGTCTCTTTTTTTTTTTAATTTTTTTTTTAACGTTTATTTATTTTTGAGACAGAGAGAGACAAAGCATGAACGGGGGAGGGTCAGAGAGAGGGAGACACAGAATCTGAAACAGGCTCCAGGCTCTGAGCTGTCAGCACAGAGCCTGACGTGGGGCTCGAACTCACGGACCGCGAGACCATGACCTGAGCCGAAGTCCGCCGCTCAACCAACTGAGCCACCCAGGCGCCCCCTCTTGTTGTCTCTTAAGGTTTACAAAGTGGAGGAATTCATATGACTTGGATGAATTGTGCAGCTATTGGTTTTGAGGAGTTTGTTAAGTGCTGGTTTTATCCTCCAGTTTATTTGGGGATCTATTTATTTCATATAGAGGAAAGGAAAGTGGATTAGGGCACTGGTATAGGAATAGAAGAAATTGTGATTTTTCTCCTCTCAAGTGTTGAATGTTTTGTATACATTTTCAATGGTATGCACCTTCCTAGTATTTCTCTGTCAGTTATATATCTTTTACACTCTTATAATGTAGCCTGCAAATCTCCTCATGCAAACACAGAACTCAATGAGTGAAAATGCTAACCACCCGAGGGCCAGGGGCTGAGAGGTGGGAATTAATTTGTCTTTACGTTTCCTCATATTGAACTTTACTAGATGGACAGTGCTGACCCTTGCTCTTATTAATTCATTGACCTTACATTATCCCATAAGAAATTACTTAAGGAAATTTTTATTTGACAATTTGAGGATGTTATATGACTGTCAAAAGCAAATTATACAATTTCTCCTTCTCTAACATTTATGCTTTCTTGCAGTTTTTAAGTTTTGTCAGTCAACATACGTTTCACTAAGTTCCTTTTGTGGGTAGGAGGCTTCTAGAATTTTCTTTACAAGGGACAAGAGGATGCATGAAACATAGTTCCTTCTTAGAAGAGGTTTTAGGGGGAGCTAAGGTAGCTACTCTAGAACATTAAACAGTCATTCAGGTAGGTGCGCCTGGGTGGGTCAGTCGGTTAAGCATCTGACTTTGGCTCAGGTCATGGTCTCATGGTTCATGGGTTTGAGCCCCGTGTCCGGCTCTGACTGCTTGGAACCTGGAGCCTGCTTTGGATTCTGTGTCTCTCTCTCTCTCTCTCTCTCTCTCTCTGCCCCTCCCCCACTCACACACACACACACTCTCTCTCTCTCTCCCCAAAATGAATAAACGTTAAAAAAAATTTAAAAAAAAAAAACAGTCATTCAGGTATTGTTTGGTTAACTACCATGGAAGTGACATAGAGAATTCATGTTACCCTTCAGAGAGAGGGTTGTCAACAGGCTGGAGCAGTTGAGATATGGCACTTGTCCTAGGCTTTAGAAACAGTAAGGGGTGCCTGGGTGGTTCAGTCAGTTAAGCATCCAACTTCTTGATTTCAGCTCAGGTCATGATCTCAGGGTTGGTAAGTTCGAGCCCTGTGTCTGGCTCTGGGCTGACAGTGCGGAGTCTGCTTGAGATTCTCTCTCTGCCCCTCCCCTGCTTTCTTTCTCTCTCTCCCAAAATGAATAAACATTAAAAAAAAAAAAAAAAGCAGCAGCTATGGTGTAGGGTAAAAAAAACAGTAAAACGGGCTAAGCAGACCTTGGTTCTCACTTTAGACTAGACTTGAGTGAGTTATACAATCACCCTGTGTCTCAGTTTTCTCATCTGTAAAATGAAAAGCTTAGATATAATTTTAGTGTCTATCTAGAACTAAATGTAATTATTTGGGTGAGAAGGACTCTTCTGGGTAAGGCAGCTTCTGCAGTGTCTGCCAATGATCCCTGCCTTCTGTTATTTATGGCAACATTGAGGGAATGTCACTTCAATGATTAGATTATGAAATATTGGGACTTTTTTCTTGCTAGCAGGCTCCCTCTATTGCTCTTTTGGCTTGTGTGTTGATAAAGCAAGTTGCTGTGTTGGAGAAGCCCCGAGGCAAGAAACTGAGGGCCACATCCAGACAAAGAACAATCGATGAATTGAGGTCCTCCGCCCAACAGCCAATGAAGAGCTGAACGGTTCCAACAACTATTGAGTGACATGCTTCCCCAGGAGAGCCCACAGATGAGATTGCATTCACTGAGCCAACACTTTCACTGCAGCTTTGTGAGAGACCATGAAGCAATGAGGACTCGGTCACGTCCAGATTCCTGACCTACAGAGACTGTGGTGTAATAAATGGGTGTTGTTTTAACAGGCCATATTGTCGGATAATTTGATACTCAGTAATAGACAATGAATACACCCATTTAACTAAAATATATTGTTTGGTATCACAAATACTGTTTAGTTATTATGGAACTTTTATTACAATGTAAATAATGTAGTTAATTTTTACTATAACGTAGATGAGCAAAGGAGGTGTCTGTACGACTTTCTATGTTGAAATAATCCCTGGTAAAACCTTGATAAAGCCATTAACCATCATTAAACCTGTTGGACCTCTTTCAGCGTACACGTGCATGTGGTTTTGTTTCTCCATGTATCATTTGGTGTCATCTGTTTTCTTTCAGGAATCTTTCTTTCTTTCTTTCTTTCTTTCTTTCTTTCTTTCTTTGTCTCTCTCTCTTTCCCTTCCTTCCTTCCTTCCTTTCTTCCTCTTTCTTTCTCTCCTTCTTTCTCTCTCTTTCTTTTTCTCTTTCTTCCTTCCTTCCTTCCTTTCTTTTTCTTTCTTTCTTTCTTTCTTTCTTTCTCTTTGTCTGTCTCTCTCTCTTTCCCTTCCTTCCTTCTTCCTTCCTTCCTTCCTTCCTTCCTTCCTTCCTTCCTTCCTTCCTTTCTTCCTCTTTCTTTCTCTCCTTCTTTCTCTCTTTCTCTTTCTTTCTTTCTTTCTTTCTTTCTTTCTTTCTTTCTTTCTTTCTCTCTTTGTCTCTCTCTCTCTCTTTCCCTTCCTTCCTTCCTTCCTTCCTTCCTTCCTTCCTTCCTTCCAATACTGGCTGAAAATGAACTCATATTACCTTTACGTATGGACGACTCAGCAGTGCACGCTTAGCCTGATTTGGTGCCAGTTCTTTAGCCTTTGCCTTTTCCAGCTCAGCAACACAAGCCACTGACTTTGGACCCAGGACGATGCCTCCCCAGAGATGGTGGATCTCATCATATTTGTCATTGCCATTGGTCCTCATAGCTTCCACCTGCTTAGACAGACCTCCTTTGTCTTCTGAGTGAACCTGTGTGAGGTTTTCCTGTGGACCAGATGCCCAGCTTGGCCTTCCTCTTGATAATGCAATGGGGAACACCCACCTTATGACACAGGGCAGACAGGAAGACAACCAGCTCAGTGGGGTCCACAGAATGTAAAATCACTATCAGCTGAGACTTCTTTTCCATTAAGGTGGGGACAGTATTAACCCCCACTTGAAGAACAGGTGGCCTCTTAATGGGGTCATCCCCTTTGCTAGCAACTTTGTTCTCAATTCAGGCCAAAATTTCCTGCTTCTTCTCTTGCTTGGTCTCTGGTCTGAATCTGTGGATGAACTTAAGCAATTGAATAACTGTTTGGTGGTCCAAGGCCTAGGTGAACTGGTTAATGACAGAAGGAATTTTCAGATGTTTAAAGGGAAGAGCCTTTGCCATTGCAACCAGATACAGAGGGGACATTTCACAGAGTGAAGTCCCTTTGAGGCTGGATGTCCTGTCCCTTGTTTTAACAAGGGACCGACCACCTTTTTTGGCCTCTGGCTTCTTCCTGACAGCAGGGTCCAAGACCGCCTTCTTCCCTTTAGCCTTCTTTCCTTGTGGCAGCTGTGATAGCTGGAAGAGAGAGAAAGGAAAAGGAATTATCTCTTTCAGGAATTTCTTAAAATTCCTGTTCCATTGGTAGTACTTTTACAAAATACATAGATTTTTACAAAATAAAATTATTTATGTCATTGTTTGGGTTTAGGGTTGGTTGGAAGGCAGATGTTTGTGCTAGATCATTCATTCTTGCTGGTGCTTTCTTTTCCTAAATTCCTTCTCTCCTGGGTTCAGTGGCAATTCTGTGTCTAGCTTTTCTCTGGCCCTTTTAGGTCCTGCTTCTCAGTTCAGGCCAGGTTCTAGTCACCCTTGTTTGCTTTTCTTTTTTGGTTCACTTCTTAAATATGAAGGTTTTATTTTTAGAACTTTCCTGTTCTAAATCTGCATTCTCAGAGTTTATCTAGCTTGTACTTATGGTTTAAACTAGCATTTCCTGAAGTATGGGATAGGAATCACTGCCAGAATGGAATGATTTGGGGGGCTCATGCTCATATAGGTAACAATACTGAATCACATGTTGAAAACCTTAAATCCATTTTAATGCTTTTTCTATCCAGAGTACATCAAGTTAGGTATGAAACTTGAACACTCTTCTAATATAGGCTAACCATCCTTGGTAATAAAGGAATGCAGTCCTTATGAGCAAATTTATTTTTAGGTAAATAAACCTTAAAATATGGTTTGTTTCTTTCTTTTTCTTTTTCTTTTTCTTTTTCTTTTTTTTTTTTTTTTGTTTTTGTTTTTGAGGATTTCGGGGATCTATCAGGCAAATTACTTAACTAACAATAATCAGGCAATTTCTTTCTTTCCTTTTTTTTTTTGGTCCTGTTTTATTTTATTTTATTTTTAATTTAAATTTTAGTTAGCATACAGTGCGATACTGGTTTCCAGAGTAGAAGTCAGTGATTCATCACTTATATACAACACCCAGGGCCCATCACAGGTGCCTTCCTTAATACCCATCACCCATTTAGCCCATCCTGCACTCACCTCCCCTCCAACAATCTTCAGTTTGTTCTCTATTGTTACAAGTCACTTGTGGTTTGTTTCCTGCTCTTCTTTCCACCCCCTTCACATATTCATCTGTTTTGTTTCTTTAATTCCACATATGAGTGAAATCACATGGTACTTGTCTTTCTCCAGTTGACTAGTTTTGCTTAGCATGATACACTCTAGCTTCAACCATGTCATTGCAAATAGCAAGATTTCATTCTTTTTGATGGCTGAGTAAGATCTCATTGTATAAATATCACATCTTCTTTATCCATTCATCATTTGATGGACATTTGAGCTTTCTCCATAGTTTTGCTATTGTTAATAAGGCTGTTAAACATTGGGGTGCATGTACCCCTTCCATCTGGGTTTTTGTATCCTTTGGGTAAATACCTAATCGTGCAATTGCTGGATTGTATGGTAGTTCTATTTTTAGTCTCTTGAGGATCCTCCATACTGTTCTTTAGAGTGGCTGTACCAGTTTGCATTCACATCAGCAGGGCAAGAGGCTTCTCCTTTCACCACATCCTCACCAACATCTGTTGTTTCTTGTGTTATAAATTTTAGACATTCTGACAGGTATGAAGTGATATCTCACCATGGTTTTGATTTATATTTCCCTAATGATGAATGATATTGAGCATCTTTTCATGTGTCTATTAGCCATCTGGATGTCTTCTTTGGAAAAGTATCTATTTCTGTCTTCTGCCCATTTCTTACCTGGATTATTTGCTTTTTGGGGTGTTGAAATTGATATGTTCTTTATAGATTTTGGATATTAGCCCTTTATCAGATGTGCCATTTGCAAATATCTTCTCCCACTCCATAGGCTGCCTTTTAGTTTTGTTGATTGTTTAATTCACTGTGCAGAAGCTTTTATCTTGATGAGGTCCTGATAGTTCATGTTTGCTTTAGTTTCCCTTGTGTTTGGTGATGTGTCTAGTAAGAAATTGCTGCGGCTGAGGTTAAAGAGGTTGCTGCCTGTGTTCTCCTCTAGGATTTTGATGGTTTCCTATCTCACATTTAGGTCATTCATCCATTTTGAGTTTATTGTTGTGTATGGTGTAAGTAAGTGGTTCAGTTTCATTCTTCTGCATGTCGCCATCCAGTTTTCCCAACATCATTTGTTGAAAAGACTGTCTTTTTTCCTTTGGATATTCTTTCCTGCTTTTTTGAAGATTTGTTGCCCATATGGCTGTGGGTCCATTTCTGGGTTTCTATGTGTCTGCTTTTGCACTTGTACCATACTGTCTTGATGACTACAGCTCTATAATATAGCTTGAAATCTGGAATTATGATACTTCCAGCTTTGCTTTTTTTTTCAGGATTGCTTTGGCTATTTGGGGTCTTTTGTGGTTCCATACAAATTTTCGGATTGTTTGTTCTAGCTCTGTAAAAAATGCTGGTGGTATTTTGAAAGGGGTTGCATTAATGTATAGATTGCTCTGGGTAGTATAGATATTTTGACAATGTTCTTCCAATCCATGAGCATGAAATGCTTTTCCATTTCTTTGTGTCTTCTTCAATTTTTTTCATAAGTGTTCTACAGTTTTTAGAGTACAGGTCTTTTCCCTCTTTAGTTAGGTTTATTCCTAGGTATCTAATTGTTATTGGGGCAATTGCAAATGGGATTGATTCCTTGATTTCTTCTTCTGCTGTTTCATTATTGATGTATAGAAATGCAACAGATTTCTACACATTGATTTTATATCCTGTGACTTTGATAAGTTCATGTATTAGTTATAGCAAATTTTTTGGTGCAGTCTTTGGGTTTTATACATAGAGTATCATGTCATCAGAGCATAACTTTTGACAAATAAGGGTAGAATCTGACATTGTATTCTTCTTTGTAGTTAGCTTTTAGTCACAGTAAGTGGTACTTTCTGGTGATGGTAGTAATATAAATTTGTCCTTTAATTTATTAAAATAAAAAAGGGAATTTATTTAAGGAAAAACTTTAAGTAAATAATATGTGTGTACAATATGTGATGCATGGTTGGAGCAGAATTATGAAGGTAGTAACTGTGGTATGAGAATTTGAGAAGTGGTACACTAGAGATCTAGAAAACCACAAATGCATCATTATCCTCAATTGATCTATTTAATGGTTGTCAATGAACTGAGTATGGTTCTAAAAGGCACAGTATGGGGGCGCCTGGGTGGCGCAGTCGGTTAAGCGTCCGACTTCAGCCAGGTCACGATCTCGCGGTCTGTGAGTTCGAGCCCCGCGTCAGGCTCTGGGCTGATGGCTCGGAGCCTGGAGCCTGTTTCCGATTCTGTGTCTCCCTCTCTCTCTGCCCCTCCCCCGTTCATGCTCTGTCTCTCTCTGTCCCAAAAATAAATAAAAAACGTTGAAAAAAAAAATTAAAAAAAAAAATAAAAAATAAAAGGCATAGTATGGATCTGGATAATAAAAAAGAATAATAGATGTTATTAGATGTAAGAGCACTGAGTTGGAAATGATCCTACTTACATTCTCCTGATTGCCTCAGTTTCTTTGCTGGAGAAATCTTGTGCATGGCCCAAAGCAGTGGTTCTCAGACTTTAGGTAGGGGCATCAAATTCACATGGAAGTTTCTTAAAACATAGATTAGTCCCTTGTACCTTAAGAATTTCTGCTTTAGTAGGGTCTGAGAATTTGCAGTTCTGAGTTACTAGATCTGGAGACCATACTCAGTCTAAGCTAAATCTTGGACAAAATGCTTATAACATTCTGGGGGCTCAAATTTCAAAGGAAGCTTTTGGTTAAATAGCATAGACTTATAGGGTTTTAGAAATGGAAGCAATTGATCCTATGTGTCCTAAAGTGTGGTATAGTTTTCATTGCTGGTATTTAAGAAGACTTAGATGCATTTTAATTTTAATTTATATGTGCTTATATTAAGGTGTAGTAGAAAAGCACAGTGTATCAAACCTATTATTTTTCTGCTTAGCATGAGGCTTAATGTGAGTCAATAAAAATTACTGAGTAAAAGATAGTAGTGGGTTTTTCTTAGATTGTGATGGAGAACATGAATAATGGAATTGGGAAATGCTGATTCTTTTTTTTTTAATTTTTTAGTGTTTATTTCTGAAAGGGGGGGGGGGGAAGTGCGAGCAGGAGAGGGGCAGAAAGAGGGAGACACAGAATCCAAAACAGGCTCTGAGCTTTCAGCACAGACCCCCATGCAGCAATCGGACTATCGAACCCGAGATCATGACCTGAGGTGAAGTCAGATGCTTAACTGACGGAGCCACCCAGGCATCCCAGGAAATGCTGATTATTAAAGCCTTACCTCTTGACTGCACCTCCACTTTCATCTCCATTGGTTGCAAATAACCAATAGTTTCTTGATTCCTTTCCATGGTTTTAGTTAAGAGCTTTGACAACTCTTTCCTTGCTCATAGTGTTTCCTAATTGTTTTTTCTTCTACTCCATTCATTGTCTACACTGTTTTCAGTGATATCTCCCTGAAACACAAACTGCAGCATGTTATCCACCCTCCCCACCCGCCCCCCCGCCCCAAATCCATCAATGGCTTCCTAGTGGCTCAGAATGCAGTTCAAATTCCTTAACATCTTACACAGGCCCCACGATCAGCCTTCTACCATCACCCTCCACTCTTCTACCATATCCACCTAGGATTTGCTTTTACCAAACTACCACACATAATGAATACCTCTCCTCCTCCTAGACCCCTGTGCCTTTGCACATGCTAATTCTCTGCCGTAAGTGCCTTTCCTCTGCTATTCTGTCTGACTGATTCCTGCTTAGTTATTAAGTCTCAGCGGGTCCCATCTTCCATGGTTAGAAACTGCATATGTCTATCATAATATCTATCATGCTATTTTTTAAAAAGTCATAAAATATATGATTAGAGATTTTTCAAATATTACAAAAGTGTAAAGAAAGTCCTCCTTCCCAGCTTTCCCCAGCCTCACCTTTCTCCCTGAAGGAAACACTATTAATAGTCCAGTGTGTTTTTTACACCTTTTTAATCTGGATTTACAAACATACATATAAATAATGAAATCTATCTAAGACTATGGTTTAAGACGTTTTGTTTTGTTTTGTTTTTTTCATTTCAGATCTCATGGGCATCTGTGCACATCAGGGCTTGAAAATCTACTACTTTTTTTTTTTCTTTTTTTAGCAATTGCCTTTTATTTAAGGAGAGATCAAGGAAAGAGACTGACTTTCATGTCTCCAGGGTTTTTTTATAAATGTTAGAAAATCTTCATTTCATGCAGCAACTTGTCTTATTTTTATCCTTATTTTATGTCCTTGAATAAAAAATATCTACACTGTTTTCCAGGAGTGATTTCAAGCAAAACTTAGTAGCCGACATTTCTTATGTTATTTATCTATGTAGTCATTTATTTTTATCATTACTCTTATCCCATCTGAATGTTTTTTGTCCTTATAACCCATGCCACACTTCTAGGACCCATTCTTTCTTTATTTTTTTTATATTTGAATGAAACACTTGAGTGTTTCAGAATATTATTGAATTTGATTTTCACAGTGACTCTGAGAGCTAAGCAGGACAGAATCATTCCTCTTTTACAAGGAGGAAGTTGAGGCATAGAGAAAGTGGTCTAACTATAGCCTGAGCATTCTGTCCTACATCAACAACATGTCCTCTGTCCCTTGCTTGCTCAGTACTCACCATTGTGATGTCCCAGCAGATATGCTCTGAATCTATACTCTTTGAAATAAAAAAATCTAGTCTGTTTAGTTTTCCTTAGATGAATTAATTTACACTAAAATATTTGCAGTAATTGTGACTTATTGTGGTACCACTCCCAGATATGAGTGATTATCATAGGAGCTGGTGAGTTAATCTAAATGAATGATAAATCCCAGTAGGAACTGTTGGAGAAAAGAGTTTTTTTTTTGTTTTTTTTTTTTTTTTTTTTTTTTTTTATCGTTTGTTTCATTTTTATTATAGTACAAGTTTTGCTGAAAAAGTAGAAGAAGGGCTGAGGGACTGTGGCTTTGCAATTCGTATCTTTAATTATACAACTTTCTTTTTTTTTTTTTTTTTCTTTTTTTCTTTTTTTTATTTTTTAATATATGAAATTTACTGTCAAATTGGTTTCCATACAACACCCAGTGCTCATCCCAAAAGGTGCCCTCCTCAATACCCATCACCCACCCTGCCCTCCCTCCCACCCTGCCCTCCCTCCCACCCCCCATCAACCCTCAGTTTGTTCTCAGTTTTTAACAGTCTCTAATGCTTTGGCTCTCTCCCACTCTAACCTCTTTTTTTTTTTTTTTTTTCCTTCCCCTCACCCATGGGTTTCTGTTATGTTTCTCAGGATCCACATAAGAGTGAAACCATATGGTATCTGTCTTTCTCTGTATGGCTTATTTCACTTAGCATCACACTCTCCAGTTCCATCCATGTTGCTACAAGAGGCCATATTTCATTTTTTCTCATTGCCACGTAGTATTCCATTGTGTATATAAACCACAATTTCTTTATCCATTCATCAGTTGATGGACATTTAGGCTCTTTCCATAATTTGGCTATTGTTGAGAGTGCCGCTATAAACATTGGGGTACAGGTGCCCCTATGCATCAGTACTCCTGTATCCCTTGGATAAATTCCTAGCAGTGCTATTGCTGGGTCATAGGGTAGGTCTATTTTTAATTTTCTGAGGAACCTCCACACTGCTTTCCAGAGCGGCTGCACCAATTTGCATTCCCACCAACAGTGCAAGAGGGTTCCTGTTTCTCCACATCCTCTCCAGCATCTATAGTCTCCTGATTTCTTCATTTTGGCCACTCTGACTGGCGTGAGGTGGTATCTGAGTGTGGTTTTGATTTGTATTTCCCTGATAAGGAGCGACGTTGAACATCTTTTCATGTGCCTGTTGGCCATCTGGATGTCTTCTTTAGAGAAGTGTCTATTCATGTTTTCTGCCCATTTCTTCACTGGGTTATTTGTTTTTCGGGTGTGGAGTTTGATGAGCTCTTTATAGATTTTGGATACTAGCCCTTTGTCCGATGTGTCATTTGCAAATATCTTTTCCCATTCCGTTGGTTGTTTCCTTTGCTGTGCAGAAGCTTTTTATCTTCATAAGGTCCCAGTAATTCACTTTTGCTTTTAATTCCCTTGCCTTTGGGGATGTGCCGAGTAAGAGATTGCTACGGCTGAGGTCAGAGAGGTCTTTTCCTGCTTTCTCCTCTAAGGTTTTGATGGTTTCCTGTCTCACATTCAGGTCCTTTATCCATTTTGAGTTTATTTTTGTGAATGGTGTGAGAAAGTGGTCTAGTTTCAACCTTCTGCATGTTGCTGTCCAGTTCTCCCAGCACCATTTGTTAAAGAGACTGTCTTTTTTCCATTGGATGTTCTTTCCTGCTTTGTCAAAGATGAGTTGGCCATACGTTTGTGGGTCTAGTTCTGGGGTTTCTATTCTATTCCATTGGTCTATGTGTCTGTTTTTATGCCAATATCATGCTGTCTTGATGATGACAGCTTTGTAGTAGAGGCTAAAGTCTGGGATTGTGATGCCTCCTGCTTTGGTCTTCTTCTTCAAAATTACTTTGGCTATTCGGGGCCTTTTGTGGTTCCATATGAATTTTAGGATTGCTTGTTCTAGTTTCGAGAAGAATGCTGGTGCAATTTTGATTGGGATTGCATTGAATGTGTAGATAGCTTTGGGTAGTATTGACATTTTGACAACATTTATTCTTCCAATCCATGAGCAGGGAATGTCTTTCCATTTCTTTATATCTTCTTCAATTACCTGCATAAGCTTTCTATAGTTTTCAGCATACAGATCTTTTACATCTTTGGTTAGATTTATTCCTAGGTATTTTATGCTTCTTGGTGCAATTGTGAATGGGATCAGTTTCTTCATTTGTCTTTCTGTTGCTTCATTGTTAGTGTATAAGAATGCAACTGATTTCTGCACGTTGATTTTGTATCCTGCAACTTTGCTGAATTCATGTATCAGTTCTAGCAGACTTTTGGTGGAGTCTATCGGATTTTCCATGTATAATATCATGTCATCTGCAAAAAGCGAAAGCTTGACTTCATCTTTGCCAATTTTGATGCCTTTGATTTCCTTTTGTTGTCTGATTGCTGATGCTAGAACTTCCAGCACTATATTAAACAGCAGCGGTGACAGTGGGCATCCCTGTCGTGTTCCTGATCTCAGGGAAAAAGCTCTCAGTTTTTCCCCGTTGAGGATGATGTTAGCTGTGGGCTTTTCATAAATGGCCTTTATGATCTTTAAGTATGTTCCTTCTATCCCGACTTTCTCAAGGGTTTTTATTAAGAAAGGGTGCTGGATTTTGTCAAAGGCCTTTTCTGCATCGATTGACAGGATCATATGGTTCTTCTCTTTTTTTTTGTTAATGTGATGTATCACGTTGATCGATTTGCGAATGTTGAACCAGCCCTGCATCCCAGGAATGAATCCCACTTGATCATGGTGAATAATTCTTTTTATATGCTGTTGAATTCGATTTGCTAGTATCTTATTGAGAATTTTTGCATCCATATTCATCAGGGATATTGGCCTGTAGTTCTCTTTTTTTACTGGGTCTCTGTCTGGTTTAGGAATCAAAGTAATACTGGCTTCATAGAATGAGTCTGGAAGTTTTCCTTCCCTTTCTATTTCTTGGAATAGCTTGAGAAGGATAGGTATTATCTCTGCTTTAAATGTCTGGTAGAACTCCCCTGGGAAGCCATCTGGTCCTGGACTCTTATTTGTTGGGAGATTTTTGATAACCGATTCAATTTCTTCGCTGGTTATGGGTCTGTTCAAGCTTTCTATTTCCTCCTGATTGAGTTTTGGAAGAGTGTGGGTGTTTAGAAATTTGTCCATTTCTTCCAGGTTGTCCAATTTGCTGGCATATAATTTTTCATAGTATTCCCTGATAATTGTTTGTATCTCTGAGGGATTGGTTGTAATCATTCCATTTTCACTCATGATTTTATCTATTTGGGTCATCTCCCTTTTCTTTTTGAGAAGCCTGGCTAGAGGTTTGTCAATTTTGTTTATTTTTTCAAAAAACCAACTCTTGGTTTCGTTGATCTGCTCTACAGTTTTTTTAGATTCTATATTGTTTATTTCTGCTCTGATCTTTATTATTTCTCTTCTTCTGCTGGGTTTAGGCTGCCTTTGCTGTTCTGCTTCTATTTCCTTTAGGTGTGCTGTTAGATTTTGTATTTGGGATTTTTCTTGTTTCTTGAGATAGGCCTGGATTGCAATGTATTTTCCTCTCAGGACTGCCTTCGCTGCATCCCAGAGCGTTTGGATTGTTGTATTTTCATTTTCGTTTGTTTCCATATATATTTTAATTTCTTCTCTAATTGCCTGGTTGACCCACTCATTCGTTAGTAGGGTGTTCTTTAACCTCCATGCTTTTGGAGGTTTTCCAGACTTTTTCCTGTGGTTGATTTCAAGCTTCATAGCATTGTGGTCTGAAAGTATGCATGGTATAATTTCAATTCTTGTAAACTTATGAAGGGCTGTTTTGTGACCCAGTATATGATCTATCTTGGAGAATGTTCCATGTGCACTCGAGAAGAAAGTATATTCTGTTGCTTTGGGATGCAGAGTTCTATATATATCTGTCAAGTCCATCTGATCCAATGTATCATTCAGGGCCCTTGTTTCTTTATTGACCGTGTGTCTAGATGATCTATCCATTTCTGTAAGTGGGGTGTTAAAGTCCCCTGCAATGACCACATTCTTATCAATAAGGTTGCTTATGTTTATGAGTAATTGTTTTATATATCTGGGGGCTCGGGTATTTGGCGCATAGACATTTATAATAGTTAGCTCTTCCTGGTGGATAGACCCTGTGATTATTATATAATGCCCTTCTTCATCTCTTGTTAGAGCCTTTAATTTAAAGTCTAGTTTGTCTGATATACGTATGGCTACTCCAGCTTTCTTTTGGCTTCCAGGAGCATGATAAATAGTTCTCCATCCCCTCACTCTCAATCTAAAGGTGTCCTCAGATCTAAAGTGAGTCTCTTGTAGACAGCAAATAGATGGGTCTTGTTTTTTTATCCATTCTGATACCCTATGTCTTTTAGTTGGCGCATTTAATCCATTTACATTCAGTGTTATTATAGAAAGATATGGGTTTAGAGTCATTGTGATGTCTGTATGTTTTATGCTTGTAGTGATGTCTCTGGTACTTTGTCTCACAGGATCCCCCTTAGGATCTCTTGTAGGGCTGGTTTCGTGGTGACAAATTCCTTCAGTTTTTGTTTGTTTGGGAAGACCTTTATCTCTCCTTCTATTCTAAATGACAGACTTGCTGGATAAAGGATTCTCGGCTGCATATTTTTTCTGTTTAGCACACTGTAGATATCGTGCCAAGCCTTTCTGGCCTGCCAAGTTTCAAAGGAGAGATCAGTCACGAGTCTTATAGGTCTCCCTTTATATGTGAGGGCACGTTTATCCCTTGCTACTTTCAGAATTTTCTCTTTATCCTTGTATTTTGCCAGTTTCACTATGATATGTCGTGCAGAAGATCGATTCAAGTTACGTCTGAAGGGAGTTCTCTGTGCCTCTTGGATTTCAATGCCTTTTTCCTTCCCCAGTTCAGGGAAGTTCTCAGCTATAATTTGTTCAAGTACCCCTTCAGCACCCTTCCCTCTCTCTTCCTCCTCTGGGATACCAATTATGCGTATATTATTTTTTTTTAGTGTATCACTTAGTTCTCTAATTTTCCCCTCATACTCCTGGATTTTTTTATCTCTCTTTCTTTCAGCTTCCTCTTTCTCCATAACTTTATCTTCTAGTTCACCTATTCTCTCCTCTGCCTCTTCAAGCCGAGCCATCGTGGATTCCATTTTGTTTTGCAATTCGTTTAAAGCGTTTTTCAACTCCTCGTGACTGTTCCTTAGTCCCTCGATCTTTGTGGCAAGAGATTCTCTGCTGTCCTGTATACTGTTTTCAAGCCCAGCGATTAATTTTATGACTATTATTCTAAATTCACTTTCTGTTATATTATTTAAATCCTTTTTGATCAATTCATTAGCTGTTGTTATTTCCTGGAGATTCTTCTGAGGGGAATTCTTCCGTTTGGTCATTTTGGAGAGTCCCTGGCGTGGTGAGGACCTGCAGTGCACTTCCCCTGTGCTGTGGTGTATAACTGGAGTTAGTGGGCGGGGCCGCAGTCCGACCCGATGTCTGCCCCCAGCCCACTGCTGGGGCCACAGTCAGACTGGTGTGTGCCTTCTCTTCCCCTCTCCTAGGGGCGGGATTCACTGTGGGGTGGCGTGGCCCGTCTGGGCTACTTGCACACTGCCAGGCTTGTGTTGCTGGGGATCTGGCATATTAGCTGGGGTGGGTAGGCAAGGTGCACGGGGGCTGGAGGGGCAGGCTTAGCTCGCTTCTCCTTAGGTGATCCACTTCAGAAGGAGCCCTGTGGCAGCGGGAGGGAGTCAGATCCGCTGCCGGAGGTTTGGCTCCGCAGAAGCACAGAGTTGGGTGTTTGCGCGGAGCGAGCAAGTTCCCTGGCAGGAACCGGTTCCCTTTGGGATTTTGGCTGGGGGATGGGCGGGGGAGATGGCGCTGGCGCCTTTGTTCCCCGCCAAGCTGAGCTCTGCCGTCCGGGGGCTCAGCAGCTCTCCCTCCCTTTGTCCTCCAGCCTTCCCGCTTTCTGAGCAGAGCTGTTAACTTATGACCTCCCAGACGCTAAGTAGCGCTTGCTGTGGGAACACAGTCTGTCCGGCCCCTCCGCTTTTGCCAGCCAGACTCGGGGGCTCTGCTTGGCCGGCGAGCCGCCCCTCCGCCCCGGCTCCCTCCCGCCAGTCCGTGGAGCGCGCACCGCCTCGCCGCCCTTCCTACCCTCTTCCGTGGGCCTCTAGTCTGCGCTTGACTCCGGAGACTCCCTTCTGCTAATCCTCTGGCGGTTTTCTGGGTTCTTTAGGCAGGTGTAGGTGGAATCTAAGTGATCGGCAGGACGCGCTGTGAGCCCCGCGTCCTCCTACGCCGCCATCTTCCGGAACCCCCCCAAAAGAGTTTTAATCAGAGTAGACTTTTTGGTGTACTCCAAACAATTTTATATGAAAGATCCTTTGAATCCACATCTCCGAATGAAATCATACCTATTACTTATGTTTTAGGAGGACACAGCCAGCTCTTAGCAGACTTCTTTTTTTCTTTTTGCATATTCTGCTTTATTTTTTTCACATTTTTTCCCCTCTGATCCATCTCAGCCAGTTCTTCAAGTAATCCTGAAAGGAAAGTCAGACTTGCCTGGTTTCTTTGAAAACTTTTCTTCAGAATAGCTGACAAAGTTTTTGAACTGTTGGTATTCATTTTTCATAATAACCCTTCATGAAAATGACCAAAATATTTTCAGAAAGTAGACTACTGGGGGACCTCTTTACTATGCATTTGCCACTTGACTCTTGAGATCTCAATTTAATTCTGTGAATTGAGATTTTTATTGCTACAGGGTGATTAGAAAAATTAATAGCAATTTCCTCAAAGCACTTTGAGGTCCTAAGGGGCCATTTATTGTTTCAACAAGATATTCTCTTCCTAATGTGTGCGTATTATTGTTTATGAAACAATGAGGACCCAATGAAGAATAAGATTTGTTGTTGCAAAGAGTTTGCCTTTCTTCCTTATCTGCATTGAAACATGATTTTTTTCAAGAAGGATATTAGCACTGAAATCTCTAATCTTTATTCAGAAAGATGGCTTTATTTTTTTTAATAAAGGACGAGGCTGCATCTTTATCAGCCTGATTTTTTTCCATCCCTGTGGTGCTTTTAAATATACATAGAAAGATGGTCAGAGACTCTAGAAAGAAGGCAGAGCAGTTTCTTGATGGGAGTGAAAGAAGGTCAATAACATCTGTCCTCTGAATAGGGAAAGGGAGCTGCAGGTAGTGTAGACAAGGGTCTGAGCAAATTAATTAATACATGAGAGGACATCAGGAAATGGCTTCTCTGGTTTGCTGTAAATGGGATTTAATGAACTTTCGAAAACCAACAAAAAAAGAAAATCTGGGAATTCCTTAGAAATAGATCTCCCAGTTTCCCCTATTATCTCAATCTGTGAAACAATAAATTATTTGTCTTATAATGATTTCTATTATTAGTAATAGTAGAGATGATCATATAAAGAGTATCCACAATTAGCTCTGTGCTATGCATGCTACCTACATATTGATTCTTTTGTTTTTTGGTTTTTTGGGGTTGTTTTTTTTTTGTTTGTTTTTAGGTAGGCTTCATGCTCAGCACGGAGCCCAGCACAGGGCCAATGTGGGACCCATCAGGGAGCCCAATGAGAAGCCCAAAGTGGGGCTTGAACCTATGATCCCCACATCAAAACCAGAGCTGAGATCAAGAGTCAGATGCCTAACGGACTGAGTCACCCAGATGCCCCCAGATTGATTCTATTCAATCCTTCACATGGTCTTTGAGGTAAACGCTGTGATCCTCATTTTACAGATGAAGAACCTGAGTCTCAGTACTAACAACCTGCTCAAAGATGAAGAGCTAGTAAGTTCAGGAGTGTGAGCCAAACCAGGTTGTAGTCAAACTAGCCAAACACATCCCCTCAAGTACTTTAATGCTTCTTGACCTTTCCAAACTGTGGACTGAGTTGCAATGTTCTTCACATGAAATGACAACAATGGAAAACCAGAGTTGCAAATGAGGAACTCCCTTGGCATGCCAGAGCTGAACACTCTTTGCAGCATTTACAGTAGTACTAATAAAATAAATATTCCTGGGGGCAATGGTTTGATGTTTTAGTATATTCTCTGTGCTACTTCTCATTTAGTCAACCAAATTTAATGGACATCTGCTTTGTGAAACTGACTTAAGTGTTGTGTGCACTTGCAAGGGAAATTGCAGATTCCTGACCGATGGCCGGAAAGTTGTGTTGAGATGGTAATCCTGGGGAGGTGGGGAAGACGTGAGGAGATATAAGAAGATGGGACGAGTGGATCAATGCTCTTCACATTTATGTTGTTGATGATGAGAACATTCTAAAATTGGTTAGTATTGCATAAAACAAAGCAACATGTGGCGATTGCTCAGTTAATTTCACCACCATAACCACTTTAACTGAGTAAGCTTTGTGATCTGAATTACTCTGTGTGACTTCCTTATCATCTTCCCCTGCACACCCTCCCCAATTTCTACCTCCATTAGCTTCCCCTCTTCCTTCTGTTTGTTTGCCCTGATGGAAAGAACACTGAACTACAAGTGAGGGGCCATGAGCTGTGCTTCGATTGCCACATACTACCAGTGTGATCTTAGAAGAGGCATTCTAGGGCTGCAGTGGATGGCAAAGACAGCCATAGATTTATCATCTTTTACATTCACACCCTTTGCTTATATCCTCCCACACCGATTCTGGGCTGGACCATGTGACTTGCTTTGAACAAGGGACTTTAGCAAATGTGACATACACAGAGACTTGCAACATGCTTGCACATTTGGCATGTGCTTTTGCTGCTCTCAGAACTCTGCTACCGTCACGTGAAGAAGCCTGAGTTAGCCTGTAGAATGATGAAATATGTGTGGCCCAGTTGTCCTGTCATCCTGGCCAGACAATGAGTGAGTGAGGCCATCCTAGGTCAGCCAGTTGCTGGCTGACTCACTAGTGAGCCCAGCTAAAATTAGCTGAACTAGCCCAAACCAGAGGAAGCTGCCTAGCTGATTTGCAGAATTGGAGCTTCATAAAGGTTGCTTCACTAAGTTTTGGGGTGAGTTATTCATAGCAAAAGGTAACTAATAAAAAATCCAATTAAAAAAACGCTCAAACAATGAATAGCAACATATCCACTGCTTACCCTGGAAAATTGTTGGAGATTATATGGGATAATGAAGTAACTATGCCTATGATAGGCAAAGCTTCTGAGGAGCAGTACCCAGCGGTGTCTTGTGTTTGACCAGCAACTCGATGTTCAGTGAAGAAATTACTGGATAATAAGCTACACAATTATAAGGTGGCAGTAGCAGCAGCAACAGAATAATACAAAATTTAAAATAATTTTTTTAATGTTTATTTATTTTTGAGAGAAAGAGAGACAGAACGTGAGGTGGGAGGGGCAGAGAGAGAGGGAGACACAGAATCCGAAGCAGGCTTTAGGCTCTGAGCTGTCAGCGCAGAGCTGGACTAGGGGCTCAAACTCATGAACTGTGAGATCATGACCTGAACTCAGATGCTTAATTGGCTGAGCCACCCAGATAAATTTAATTTAATATATCAGCTACATAGAGAGAATTGAAAAGAACAAGAAAGAGCAGGAATGGGCAATCTAGGCCACCAGTGCTCTGGTCACAGGCAGGACAGCAGCCTGTAGCCCTTAGGGTTTTGGGTTTTCTCACTGTTGTCGGTAAGATACTGCCAATTGTTATCCTTCCCATTGGCTTTAAAATATTCCCAGTTATTTGACTTTTTTCTTTTTTTATTATAGCATGTCTAGATTCTATCTGGATATCATTCCCATGACAATAGTTAGTCTCCATAATGAAAAGTTTCTGAGAGCCAAATTTAGAGGTATAGAGAAGCATTTCTAGCCTATAAAAATGCAAAGACTACAAGATAAGTAAATCAAAAGAATTCTAGTGGGAGCAAGTATTTTCTGAGCTAAAGGTAATTGATCCAATGGAATCTATAAGGAATAAGGTTATGTACTTTGATTCACATTTATCTAGTGGAAACATTTTTTTTTCCAATCTGGTTATACTGTACAGTAAAGCCCATGTAGAGAAAAGTATGCAAAACCTAAAGGTACCATTTATTGAAAAATTATAGGGGCACCTGGGTGGCTCAGTCAGTTAAGCGTCCAACTTTGGCTCAGGTCATAATCTCACAGTTTGTGGGTTTGAACCCCACATCAGGCTCTGTGCTGGCAGCTCAGAGCCTGAAGCCTGCTTCCGATTCTGTGTCTCTCTCTCTGATCCTCCCCCACTCATGCTCTCTCTCTCTCTCTCTCTCTCTCTCTCTCAAAAATAAATAAACATTTTTTTTTTACAGGAACAATTACAAAGTGAATACCCATGTAACCACTACCCAGGTCAGAGATGGAGCCTTGCCTGAACACCAGAACTCTCTTACTATTCTCATTTTCTCCCTCACACTTTCCCCTTCACTTACCCTGTTAAATTGACCACAATGCTTAATGATGATCAAGTCCTTGTGTAGCTTTAGAGCTTTACCACCTCTGCAGAGTTAACCACCTATGTGTGTAACTTTAAACACTACATTTTAGTTTTGCTTGCTTTGAGTTTTCTATAAATGAAGTCATTCTGTATATACTCTTTTGCATCTTGCTTCTTTCGCTTAATGCTATTACTTGCTTTGTGTAGTTGTAGTTCATTCAATTTCATTGACAGGTGGTCTTCCATGTATGAACACACTAGACAATGTACTGTTAAGATACATCAGTAGCTTCCATCCTGTGGATCATTATAAGCAATGTAGCTGTGGCTGTCCTTACGTACCTCCTCCTGCACATGCATACAAGTTTCTCAAGAGGGTGCCTTTTTTGGGTCATAAGAGAGGCATATCTTCAAATTCAGGAGAAGAGGCCAAAATATTTCCGAAAGTGGCATGACCATTTTGCCTACTGCAAGCGGTGTGGGTGTTCTCAGTGCTCCGTGTCCTTGTCAGCACCTGATACTGTCAGTGCAGTAGTCAGTCGTTTTTGCCAATCTGGCAGATGTGTAGTGGAATCTCCTTCTGACTCACGTTTGCGTTTTCTCATTATTTATGAGGCTGAGCATTCTTTCACATATTTTTAGCCATTCAGTTTCTTTTTTATGAAGTGTCTGTTCAAGTCTTCTGTCCTTTTTCCTTTCTTCTTTTTCTTCTAATGTTAATTCACTGTTGAGAGAGAGAGAGAGAGAGAGAGAGAGCATGAATGGGGAAGGGGCAGAGAGAGAGGGAGACACAGAATCCCAAGCAGGCTCCAGGCTCTGAGCTGTCAACACAGAGCCCGACGCAGGGCTTGAATCCAAGAACCAAGAGATCATGACCTGAGTCAAAGTCGGACACTTAACTGACTGAGCCACCCCGGCACCCCTTCCGTCCTTTTTTTCTAATGTTTGTGACTTTTTCTAATGTTTTGTAGGGTTTTGCTTTGTTTTGTTTTTAACATGTTTTGCATATAAATGTCTCATTTTACATGTTACAGTAGCTTTTCCCATTCTTGGGTTTGTTTGTTTTGTTTTTCACTCTATTAATATGTATCTTTTAAAAATGTTTATTTATTTGTTTTGAGAGATAGAGCGAGAAAGAGAGCATGAACAGAGAGAGGTGCAGAGGGAGAGGAAGAAAGAGAATGTTAAGCAGGTTCCATGCTCCGTGTGGAACCTGATGCAGGACTCAGTATCACGACTGTAAGATCATGACCTGAGCTGAAATCAAGAGTCGGATGCTTAACCAACTGAACCCCCCCAGACATCCCTTAATATGTATCTTTTGATGAATTATAAGTTCTTAATTTTAATATACTTAAATAGATCTAATTTCTTCTCTTTTGATTGCTTTTTATGTCTTATTTAAGAAAATTTTTCCTATCCTGAAGACACAAAGAAGTCTCCTATGAGCTCTTAAAAGCTTTACAGCTTTGTCTTTCACCATAAGTGTATAACATACAAGGTATGATTCTTATCTGCGTATGAGTTAAAGCTGTGACTTCACTATTTTCCATATGAATGCATACTTCTTCCAGAATCATTGATTGCAAAGGACATTATTTCTCCACTGCCTTGCCATGACATCTTAGTTATAAATCAAGTGCTCAGGATGTGTGGGTCCATTCTTGGACTCCTTATTCTGCTTCATTGGTTTACTTCTCTATTGCTGCACTAATGCCATATTTTCTTTTTTTTTCCTTTCTTAATTTTTTAATGTTTTTATTAACTTTTGAGAGAGAGACAGAGTGAGTGGGAAGGGGGCAGAGAGAGATGGAGACACAGAAACTGAAGCAGGCTCCAGGCTCTGAGCTGTCAGCACAGAGCCCAACACAGGGCTCAAACCAGGTTAGAGTGGGAGAGAGCCAAAGCATAAGAGACCCTTAAAAACGGAGAACAAACTGAGGGTTGATGGGGGGTGGGAGGGAGGGGAGGGTGGGTACTGAGGAGGGCACCATTTGGGATGAGCACTGGGTGTTGTATGGAAACCAATTTGACAATAAATTTCATATATTGAAAAAAAAAAACCTCACAAGCTGTGAGATCATGACCTGAGCCAAAGTGGGACGCTCAACTGACTGAGCCCAGGCACTCCCACATTTTCTTAATTATCACAACTTTATAATAAGCCTCGATATCTGGTAGAACGAAAGTCTTTACACTTGGTTCATCCTCAAGAAAGAGGGTTAGCTATTGCACCAGGGAAACCAGAGAGACAAGTTTGGAATCTACTGGAATCATTAGAGCAGAAGATGATGAAAGCCTGTATTAGGATCATGGAAATAGCAATGGGGAGAGGGGCTGGTTTTAGAGCAGTTCAGGAGATCGCTGGAAAGAATGCCAAACAATTGCTTCTAAATGATGTAAGGAGATAAGCTTTGGTGGAAAAAGATTATATGAATAGATCAAAGAGAAAATAATGAATGGACAGCAACATCTTCAAAACAGGCTACCACAGGCTCTGTGGAAACTTTTACAACAGTAAAATTTCAGAAAGTTAAAAAAAAATAAAGACGAAAAATCAGAAATTGTAGAGAACTTTGAAGGAACCAGAGACCTGCAATTGATATGAAACTGGTGATTGATGATAAATATATTAACAGGAATTATGCATGGCTCCACTTTGTTTAATATTATTTTTCAGTTTTTGACATTCCTTGCAATAAGTTTTTCAATTTCAATTGTGCCTTTTCAAAGGCACATCTGGTGCCTTTCCGGTAACTTGATTTCAGTTTGTAACATCATAAGTCTTGCTGAAAATGCATTCAATATTTCCCAGTTGATAGTATCTTCTAGGGCTTGACTCAGCCTGTGTTTTCTAACAAACTCTCTTATCATTTTTTCTCCTATACTGAATTTTTTCTGATATGTTCTTTAACAAGTTCAAGAAAAGCAGATCAAACAATAACTAGACTAGTGTGGTCAGACTTCATATTTTGTGTCATTCCTGTTAAGAGATTAATTAATAAGATACATACTAGTTTGTGACTACCAGTTGATTACTAGAGAATTTTCATTTGCTTTGAAATGTAGGAACATTTAATGTAGTAATTCACAGCTGAATATTTCACACTCAAGATCACACCTTCTTATTTCTATTCCTTGCCCTTCTGAATTTTGCACTTTTGAAAGAAATGGGCCCTCTGGAGCATGACAAATTTGATTTAAAGGTATTTGCCACAGGATGTTATTTTCTGTCAAAAGTTAATGTAACAGTAGGTTCTCTCTTCTTAGTTTGGAACTCATGGGCTGGGGAACTGCTAATGTAAATTCTAATCTTAGACCTGTTGGCATGGCAAATATGGAAAAAAACCCAGATAATTGCTCAAGAGGTATAGATTAAGAAGGCTGCAGGACCTATAATTAAGACATTTTTGAATTTAGTGAATTATAACCTGATTTTCAAAAGTAATAGTGGCATTTGCAAATGAGAGAAGAAAAAAATGATAGGATGTAGGAACAAATGCAGCTAGAACTCAGATGTACCAAACTCTGTGTGTGTGTGTGTGTGTGTGTGTGTGTGAGAAAGAGAGAGAGAGATTGGTGTGGGTGAAGAAGGTTGTTTTAACTTTTTAGCTGTTAACACTTCAGAGTGAAAGATCAAATCTCTGAAGCATGGCGATAGAATGTTTAGAGAAGAAAGAAATAGACCCTGAGTGCTCCCTTGGAATGTATGGCATGTTAATAAACACGCCTACAGATCCAGAAATTCCACTTCTGGATATTTATCTGAAGAAAACGAAAACACTAACATGAAAAGACATCTCTACCTCTATGTTCATTGCAGCATTATTTACAATAGCTAAGATACGGAAGTAACCTAAATGTCCATCGACGGATGAATGGATAAAGAAAATGTGGGATATGTGTATATATGTGTGTGTGTGTGTATATACACACACACACACACACATACACACACACACACACACACACACACACATATATATATATATATATAATGAAATATTATGCAACCATAAAAAGAAGGCGATCCCACCACTTGCAATAACATGACTGGATCTTGAGGGCACTATGCTAATTGAAATAAATCAGAGAAAGACAAATACCATATGATCTTATTTATATGTAAATATAAAAAAAAACACCTTAGACCAGAACCCACCCCCCCCCCCCAATACCCTGAGCTCATAGATACACAGAATAGATTGGTGGTTGCCAGAGGTAGGAGGTGAGGAATGGGCGTAATGGATGAAGTTTGTCCAAAAGGGCAAGCTTCCAGTCATAAAATAAATAATTAATGAGATGTAGTGTACAGCATGATGACTATAGGTAATAATACTGTATTGCATATTTGAACGTTGCTAAGAGAGTAGACCTTAAAAGTTCTCATCACAAGAAAAAATGTTTGTAACCATGTATGGAAATGGATGTTAACTGGACTTGTGATCATTTCACAATATATAAAAATATCGAATTCTCATGTTGTACACTTGAAAGTAATATAATGTCACATGTCACATGTACCTCACTAACAAAAGTAAACATGCTTACATAGTATGAAGGTGTATCATCTCAGTTCAGGTTATAGTGAAAGTTACAAAACTTAGACTCAAAGCTTGATTATGTTTTTGGATGTCTCATTTCATCTCTGTGTTTTGCCTTTCATAGAAAATGATTTGCTCTGTATTTGTAATTCATCCTTTACTGTTTACTCAGCGAGGAATTGAAGGAAATTCTTTAGCCATTTAAGATCTGGTTTTGAATCTATTGCAGACCCCTATGGAAGTTATTCTATCTGCCCAATGTTCAGCATTCATAAAGTGGGTGTTTCCAAGGAGTGAAGAAGTGACATATTCCTCTGAGAAAAATGGTGTTAGGAGTGGAGTTTAGTATACCAAACTACTTCAAAGAGTCTGTAACAGTCTGGGTCTAACTGGGAGATAGAAACCGCATAGTAGGTTAAAGAGGAATTTTGATATAAGAATTTGTAACTCTAATAAAGAGTAACTATAAGACAGAGGAAACTTTATATAGTACATAAGGGCTGAGGGGGAATACTCAAGGAAAGACATGTTTGGAAGGAGTTCAGGCTTCTTGGATAAAGTGTGCTGTGGCCACCTAACAGCAGGCAAGTTGGCAGGAGTGGAGTTGTAGGCAGACATCAGGCAGTCCTCCAGGTGCATGCAGGTGGGGAGCAGACGATTGGCAACAGGTGGTGTGGGCATGCAGTGGGGGTCTTGATGTTAGCAGGGGCAGAAGGCTTTCCGGATGTAGGATGCGCTGGGAATGGGGGTGGGTGAGTGAAGGTTTTCAAGAGAGGACGAGTTATCACCAGGCCAAGCTGCAAGGTCGTGAGGGATCATGTTCTGGTCACATGGCTTGGGCAGGCTCCATCCGGACAAGGCAAACACCCAACTGTCTCCCCTACCTGTGCTGAGAATTTCCAGAAGCCTCTTCCTCTTGCATTGTCTCTTCAGTACCCTCTACTGGGGAGGCTTAGTATCATACTCACCCTAAAGGCAAAATGCTTCTAGGAATTCCTGGGTGGTTTATCATAAAGCGTTATATTCAGGGATGTGTTTGGCAATGAACTGATAACCAACGCAGAGTTCAAGGGCAGTAAAGAAGGCCAATACCGGCATTACAAAAAAGACTGGTGGCTCTTTTCAGTCTGTGAAAGGAGAGCCCTTAAGGGAATGCAGACAAACAACCTTTTTTTCCTGTTGACAAAAGACTCAAACACTTTGATATTTTTTCAACGTGTTATGGCATATTAATTTGTGCATTTAGATAAAGTGGAGCAAGTTTTTACCTGTTATTTTTAAATTAAAAATTTTTAATGTTTATTCATTTTTGAGAGAGAGAGAGAGAGAGAGGAGACACACACACACACACACACACACGAAGTGCGAGCGGGGGAGGGGCAGAGAGGGAGGGAGACACAGAATCTGAGGCAGGCTCCAGGCTCCGAGCTGTCAGCACAAAGCCCAACAAAAGGTTTCAAACTCATGAACTGGGAGATCATGACCTGAGCCCAAGTCGGACACTTAACCACCTGAGCCACCCAGGCACCCCATTTTGTCTGTATTTTTAAAGACAAATGCAAACCTTAGAGACAGTCATATTCAAATAAGCGTGTCCAAATAACCACAAGTACTAAAGCACTCAGCCCCTGGAAAACAATAAAGGGGACGCAGTTCATAAACCCAGGGAGCACTTCTCATGTCTCTTTTCCATCTTCGGCCTGATTCTTTTTCATATCATTTTATGCTGGAGCCTCTCCTCTGTGACCCTCCACTCCCACAGAAAAAAATCCTCTTTTTCTCTGAACCCCATGACTTACTTTTTCTCTCCCATTATTCTCTTTCTCTCTCAACTTTGTCTCTCGCTTTCTGCTCCTTTTCCTTTTCTCCTTAGGCTTTCCTCTCTGGATTCTTAGCTTCAATTGTCCTCTGCTCATTTTCTAATTCAGCCTTGCAGGATTCCTTGAACTAGTTTGTCAGAGAAGCTCCTCAGAAGGCAGAGGAGTGAGGGGTGCCTCATTCTCTTCACTGAGGTGGGTGGGGAGGCTGGGAACATTAACAGATTATAAATCCTGTCCCCTTCACACTTTCTCCTCATCAATCTTTGTTGACTCCTGCAAAGAGATATTCAATGTTCAATATTTAAATGTTCTTCCAGAAGTTCTTTGAATTTACAGCCTAAGGCCACCCTGTTCTTTGTTCTCTTTACAGGGCTGTACATCATTTCTCTTGGTTCCTTGGAAAGGACAGCCAGGTGAAGTGTGAGCATGCAAGCACGTGCACACACACACACACGCACGCACATTCACACATCATTCTCCCTTCTGGAAACCTTGAACATCCATATTAGCATTTAAACTCTTTGCCCTCTAGCATCTCTGCTCCTTAAAACTTGCAAAGAAAATGTATTCCCTACGTAACCATATTCACAGTTCGATGTTCTTTTTAGGTGCTCTTCTGCATAAGCAAGCATCTGTGCGAGTGCCAGGGAGTGGCCCCCGGTGGGCACTGAGACACTATTTACATACAACCCTGCCAGATTAGAGGCACATGAGAAGGCACAAGAGTTCATGCTGAAACTTCAGGCAGCTTTTACTTACCTGCAAACCAAGAAAATAAAGTTGCTAGGGTTTAAATACATCTGAGTTCATTATTCTTTTAAGAAGTATATAGGATTTTACTGTTTTAATGGAAATCAGCTAGGATTTACTTGCTAAAGGTGGTAGTCATAGTCTAATGGTGTTATTTCATAAATATCTCAGTTTCCCTTCTCTTCTGCACATGTAATAAGATTGTGCTGCCAGTGGATCTGATGACTGGAATTTCCAAGCCAGAGCATTTCACTGCCACTGCAAGACTCTGCAAAGCTGTCTTTCTTCTTTGGCATGGTGACTGGTCACATTCAAGATGGTGGCTACTCTCTCAGTAAGGCTCTAGTGTGTGAAGCAGAAAACTCAGCCACTCTGTGATGGACATGTCATCTAGGAGAGAAATAAGCCTTTGTTGTTCTAAGGTACTAAGATTTGGGGTTTTTTGTTACTTAGCATAATCTTCTGCTATTTATGTAATTTAGCTCATCTTGACCAATTCCCTAAGCACAAATATTTCTCCTTGCCCTACTGGCAATATTTTTTTGTCTTGGATAAGCATCTTGACTTACTATAGAACATTGGAACTATTGTGCCAACTTCTCCACTTTGTGATATTTCTGTCATTGTTTTTTGGAAGAAACATTTATGAACTTAATAAAAATAAAATTATTTTTATAGCAAAGATTCCCATATACAGGTCATGAATTTAATGTATTAAAATTATTGGAAAGAGAGAGATTTTCACTAGTGTAGGTCTTATCTAATTTTCTATATTAACTTCTGTGTGATTTCTTTCATTTGCTCTCATTCACTCATTCATTCATGTATTTATTTATTTATGTTTTTGTTCAATAAACTGTATTGAATGCCAGGCACTGAGCTAGGGTGGAGATATCAGTATGAATAAGAAATATTCCCTAATACCATTTTTATACTCAATAAATACTTCATGTCTTGTTTCGAAAAAACTAAGGATAGTTAAAAGTAAAACACAAGGTCACTTTAAAATAATTTTCCTTTTAATATGTGAATACTTTCTACATAATGAGCAGGTTTAAAGCTGTTTCAAACTATTATGAAACTGTTGTATATTAAACAGGCAAGGAGCCTCTTATTAGTTCCACCTACTTTTAACTCTTACAAATTTAAGATAGCTAACTTGAATTATACTCTATTTGTGATACTAATTTGTATGTGTATTTGGTATAAGTGAAATAACTGATCTAGAGATACATCAAGAGTGTTGTGTATCCACAAGTAAGTTGTGGAGGTGGATGACTTCTATTGTGAATTTATTTCATTTGCACAGACCAAATGAGATGATGTTGCATATTTTCCCATATGTAAGGGTGCTTTAAAAATGGTCCTACAAGTGGAGAAATGGTGTCCTCCAGTGGTTGAAATTATTCATTTAAGGGGTATTTGGCTCTCATGGGATTATCTTGGGAGTATCTGGTGTATTCTGTCACTGGATAGCTCCCCACCATTGAGTATTGAGTTTGGTTTAAAAAACTGCAGATGGTGTTTACTAAGATAAAAAAAAATATGAATTACAGAAAAGCAACACAAAAAGAGTAGAGCCCTTCCAGGTCGAGCCCTAGTAGAGAAGAATATAGAGAAGAAAATGTATTAGAAGATGTTTATGTGTAGGGGAGGAGTTTTCAAGATAAGAAATGAGGTGGTTGGGTCAAGGGCATGTGATAAGAAGTCTCTCACAAAACATGCATCCTAGGCTGATTTTTAGGGAAATGCTTCTATTGAGGCTGTCATCGTATCTTCAGTGAGGTACATTGTGTGTGTGTGTGTGTGTGTGTGTATCCCCTCATCTCAATGATAATCCTAAAACTTTCTGAAATATGACATAATATATTCTATAATGTATACCTCAATGTCATATTAACATTTGGGAAGAAAATATCATTCTATAGTACTACATTGAAACATTTATATGTGAAATAAGAATTTATTACTCTTTTTCTACATTTGCCACCAGGGATGCTCTTGATTTTTCCAGTGAGTTTTTAAATGACTTTTTATCTCACATTCCTGCCAGTACTTCATGTAACAGTTTGTTAGCTCATAAGTTCAGGAATATCACAGGGTAGACTAGGTCCTCAGGGATATAGCAATGAAATACAGTCTATTATATTGATGTGAATCTTGTCCACTGACACTAGAATTATAAAAGCATTATATTACAGTAAATTTGGCTCATACCAGTTAAGTACAAGTGGGAAATATAGTATAAAGGTCATGCTGTTTCCTACTTATTTTTTTTGTCTAATAAGCCTATAGAGAAGCAGTTTTGATCATGGAGAGTGAGAAAGATGGGGAGAAGGACAGAGGGCCATGGCAGAGCATTGGTAATATCACTCTTCTGATGGATGGCATTTTGTAGAAACCAAGAAATTGTTAATATTTCAATATATATAATATTTACTATCTACTAAAAGTAGGATTTAATTATATTAGAGAAATATAAAACTATCAGGAAGATCATGGACCTTTTTGAGAGCTATGGATACACACTGGTAATGATACCAAGTGAGAGCCACAGATGAATGAAAGAATTTGATTTAATTTCCGGCTTCTTTTTAGAGAAAGCCATTTGAATACACACACACACACACACACACACAAGCACATTCATTAACCATCTGCTCTAAAATCAAGCAGCATAGACATAAGCCTTTAGCCAATATATCCAATAAATGCTAAAAAGCACATTTCAATCCTCTGTGGGTACCATTTAAAGGCGAGAAAGAACATCGGAAATGGAGAGAAGACACAAAGCTCTGTGGTGTCTAATGAGCAATGTTCTCATTCCAGCTGGCTGGGCTTGGAATTCAAGCATTACCTAGTACCAATGCAGATGGAAATTATGGCTTTCTCATTGAACTTTGCTCATGGTTCTTTAACTAATATTATTCTTTTTTAAAAAAATTATTTATTGTCAAGTTAGCTAACATACAGTATAGTCTTGGCTTCAGGAGTAGATTCCTGTGATTCATCACTCACATACAACACCCAGTGCTCATCCCAATAAGTGCCCTTCTCAATGACCATCACTCATTTTCCCTGCTTCACCAACCCCTCACCCCATCAACCCTCAATTTGTTCTCAGTGTTTAAGAGTCTCTTATGGTTTGCCTCCCTCTCTGCTTGTAACTTATTTTTCTTTCCCTTCCCCTATGGTCTTCTGTTAAGTTTCTCAAATTCCACATATGAGTGAAGCATATGATACCTGTTTTTCTCTGAATGACTTATTTCATTTAGCATAATACCCTCTAGTTTCACCGATGTTGTTGCAAATGGCAAGATTTCATTCTTTTTCATTGCCGAGTAGTATTCCATTGAGTGTGTGTGTGTGTGTGTGTGTGTGTGTGTGTGTGTATACATACATACATACCACATCTTCTTTATCCATTCTCGGTTGATGAACATTTGGGCTCTTTCCATAATTTGGCTGTTGCTGCTAGTGCTGCTATAAACATTGGGGTACATGTGCCTTTACAAATCAGCACTCCTATATCTTTTGGATAAATTCCTAGTAGTGCTGTTGCTGGATCATAGGGTAATTCTATTTTTAACTTTTTGAGGAACCCCCACACTGTTTTCCAGAGTTGCACCAGTTTGCATTCCCACCAACAGTGCAAGAGGGTTCCCCTTTCTCCACATCCTTAACTAACATTATTAAGTTAAGAGGCTACTTTGAAAAGGATAGTTTCAGTCAGCCATCACTCATGGAATGTATTTCTTGTATATACTGATTTTGATACAGGGATACCATGTCACCGGACACTTGCAAAGGGTGGTTGACCTCAAAATAAAGGTGGGAAAAGGTGGATAAGCTGAAGATCTCTCCTAACCCCCTTCCAGACCTGCCCCTTCTCCAGTCTATGGACCATCTAATGGAAAATTCTTGCCATAAGAATGAAAATTTTTGCTGTGTCCATGTTCCAGCAATGTCACAGTCACTCTTGGGGGTGGACTGGTCTATTTATACTATAAAAAATGGAAGTTAATAATGGTGCACTTTCTTGCTTGCTGTATCATGTTGTTATGTTAAAGCACTCTGAGTAGCTTTAGAAGTCTTTAAGATGCAAGGTCATTCCTAAATCACTATTACCTATGTACATTATTCATAATTTAACGATCCACAGATATATACTGAGTGCCAAGTATGTGCCGGGCACTCTGTGAACTGTTGGGATAAATGAGTGAGCAAACATAGATATGTACATTTTTACCTCTGTGCTTTTCCTAGGCTGGAAAGCCTTCCATCTTACTCCCAGTATTTGTTCTATCTGAACTCCAAGTCCAAGCTAGAGTCTCCATCTACCCTATAAAGCTTTCATTCACTACTGCTTCTTAAAGCACTTTCTCTACCACATATTGGTATTTAATTATATGCTTTCTGAGCTCCCTTCATGTCTCCTACTTCACCTAGCACAGTGTTGGCCATGTAAATAGCTCAATAGCTACTGGTGATTGATTACTTTCTTCTCTACACCATACTATTATCATAGACAAATAAGATAATAAAAAAAGAAGGTGCTTTGGACACACACAGATGAAAAAATGCAGTTACAAATCTGATATCTGGTAAGAATTTCATGATCTATAATAGGAAAGAAAAAATAACTTGCCTGTCAAAGCAAAGTAACAAAGGTTCTGCAAGCTGCTACAGTTTTGTAAGAAAGATAATGGTCTTCTCTAATTTGGTTTGAAAATTCTACATTTGTACCTGAACTGTGTTTAGTTTAGTTGCAGCCTCTATGCGTGAAAGTAGACAGTATCTCCCAGCCTTACTCTTTGTCTTTTGACTCTTTTACTAAATGACTGCTGCATGCAAATATGTTTTTTGTGCCCAAAACAATAACTAGATGTTTAAAAAAAAAGATACCCCTGCCAAAAGAATTCTGCTTAGCTGTCTATCACACAAATTAATTCCTCTGAAAACAGGCTATTTTCTCATTTGTTTTAATGGTGCTCAGAACAGGTAGTTGTGATTTTTTGCTAGGTCTTATGCTCATGCACCCTATGAGCATTTTGTTTTGTTATGGACCATTAAAGAGTGGGGATGATAATGTTCCATCATTAGGCAGTCATGCAGAAGATAAATTTCTCTTTCAGACAAATGGAGTTAAAAGACTATTATTCTTTCCCCACTTTCTTCCCCCAGTCATAGATCATTCAAAAGCCATTGGGGTATAACACTTTAAAAATCTCTAAGAAACATTTTTAACAATGATAGTATATTCTTGCCCAATTTATAACCAAAAAAAAAAAAAAAAAAAAAAACAGAAAGAAAAGAAAAGAAAGAAAAGAAAGGCATAAGAAATCTTAGGGGAAAGTTTTCACGTTAGTGATTTCTTCTTTGTTCTTCCCCAGGGTGTGGTTCTGCCACAGCATTCAGTGGAACCCATGCAGGCTCTCCAGTGTTGGGAGAAGAATTTGCAGATTTCTGATTGGGTATTACAATCATTAAATCTATAAAGATAAGCCAGACTACTTGAATTAGAATGAATAAAGTACTGCAATTGTCAGGCTTGCCCATTTGTATTTAAACCAAATGAATAATAATGAATTAGCATAATTCAAAAAGATTGAAACTAAGAAAGATGATTTGGCCGTTTCAATATTTCCTAAATGAAATAAGTCACTTTCAGGACAATACTTTGCATTCATATTCAATGGTTTTGAACTTAGTGTGTTTTAAGAAAGGTTAAAAATAGTATTTTCACAATGCCTTGCAACTATAGTATATTAGACGCTTAATATATTTCTTAACTCAGGAATATTCTCCTTAGTGAACATAGAACTTGTCAGAGAGAAGTTTTGAATAGTAATGCTGTGAAGAGCACAGACACTGGGGTCAGACACCAGGAATTTGCCCCTTACTACCTGTGCGGACTGGGGGAAATTGTCCAGCATCTGTAACGGGCTGACTGGTGCCCCCCAAAAAGATATGTCCACGCCTTAACACCCGGAATCTGTGAATGTGAGTTTATTTGGAAGAAGAGTTTTGTGGAGGTACTCAGATTAAGGATCTTGAGATGAGATCATCCTGGATTATCTGGATGGTCCGTAAATCCAATGACAAATGTCATTATAAGAGAAAGGCTGAGGAGGGATATTTGAGAGAGACACATAGAGAAGGTGATGTGAAGACTAAGGCAGAGATTGGAGTTATGCATCCATGAGCCCAGAGCCACCAGAAACTGGATAAGGCAAGGAAATGTTCACCACTAGAGTGTTCAGATAGAGTTTGGCCCCGCTGACACCTCAGTTTTGGACTTCTGACTACCACACCTGTGAGAAAAAGTTTCTGTTGTTTTAAGCCATAAAGTTTGTGGTAATTTGTTACAGTGGCATAGGAAACTTCCCTAAACTGGAGTTTCTTTAGCTACAAAACAGGGATAATCCTAGTATAATAACAACCTCAAAGGGTTGCAATGTGGACTGAGTGAGATTTGTAATGTAAGAGCTCTGCACAGGGTAAGGCATATAGTCAGTATTCTTAGAAAGTACTGTTGCTACTGTTCAACGAATTGTTGTTCAAGTGAATTAATTTCACACTAACTAAATCTAAGAATGACTAAAATGTACAAACTTTGATAATCTTAATTCTCCTTGTACAAAATATTCAGAACTTCTTGGTCTGACATTTCTTTTAGAAGCCATTGCACCACTTATGTCTGGAGTGTACAAATAAGTAATATCACTATTCTCCATTATAGCCCTCCATTAATATTAGAGGCCCAGAATTAGGAAGAAAATATTAAAGTTTTCTGACTCCCTTCTACTGTTATAGTCTATAGATTTTGTGATAATCAGGCTCAATGGGAAAAAAATTTCACCCATTTTTCCTTTACTTCTCTTCTTGGAGCAACAAGTTTTTTACCTATTGGAGTATGTATATATAATATATACTATTGGAGTATATATATATATATATATATATATATATATGCTATAATATATATATATATAAATTTTAACTATATAAAATTATAATTTTATATATGTCCCCTTCTTCCAGAGATGCCATTTACTAGAGGAGCTTTATTTTATTTTATTTTATTTTATTTTATTATTTCATTTCATTTCATTTTTTTAAAGTTTATTCATTTATTTTGAGGGAGAGAGCGCATGTGTAAGCAGGGGAGGGACAGAAAGAGGGAGAGAGAGAATACCAAGCAGGCCTTGTGCTATCAATGCATGAAGTCCAACCTGGGGCTCATCGGGGTGCTTGGTGCAGGGTTCCAACTCACAAACCACTCACAAACTGCAAAATCATGACCTGAGCCTAAATTGAGAGTCCAATGCTTAACCGACTGGGCCACCCAGGTGACCCTAGAGGAGCTCTGTTTTTGTTTTTGTTTTTTAAAGAATATTTAATGTTTATTTATTTTTGACAGAGAGAGACAGAGAGAGATGGAGAGAGAGAGACAGAGACAGAGAGCATAAGCAGGGGAGGGGCAGAGAGAAAGGGAGACACAGAATCTGCAGCAGTTTCCAGGCTCTGAGCTATCAGCACAGAGCTAGACCCGGGGCTCCAACTCACGAGCTGTGAGATCATGACCTGATCCAAAGTTGAACGCTTTGTCCAGCATCTGTAACAGCCTGACTGGTGCCCCCCCAAGTGCCCCAAGGAGCTCTGTTTTAAAAGGAGGCTATTCTCAGGGCATCTGGGTGGCTCAGTCACTTGACTCTTGGTTTCAGCTTAGGTCATGATCTTGGTTCGTGAGACAGAGCCCTGCATTGGCCTCTGTGCTGACAGTGTGGAGCCTGCTTGATACTCTCTCTCTCTCTCTCTCTCTCTCTCTCTCTGCCCCTCCCCCTCTCTTTCTTAAAAAACATAAACATAAACATTTAGAAAAAAAAAAAAAAGGATATTCCCAAGCCATCACACAATACATTTGCTAACAATCACTGACCAGTAAGAGATCATTCACTATTCTCATCTACTCTTTCCATTTGAGTTCCTGGACAGGATATAATAAATCTAACATCCCAAGATTGAGAGCTATGTAATCTTTGTGTTATACACTCTGTACTCACAATATACAGCAGGGTATCTGGCCACTCCATAAATGTCCTTTGAATAGACACATTTGGGAAATCTTTGGTCTGGTACAAGAAACCACTGTTTCTTTTACTGTTTTTATCTCTAGGGAAAGCATAGATAGGTTTCCTTTTGCTTTTTCTGCTTGCGGATTATGATCAATATCCATGTCTTCTTCAACAAAGTGGGAACACGTATGAGCTATGTTAGGACAGTTAGTTTTTAGGCTTACTCTAAGAAGAAAGAAGTGGATTATCTTTGGCCATCTCTTTATATATGTGGGGAAGACAGCATTCCTATTAAGGGTTAGCTGACTTGGGGATTCAGAATTGAATTCTGCGGTCTTTTCACCTGGGGGCTGAAACATGGAAATCACAGTTATGAGGGAGCTTTGAAAAAGATAGGAGACACAGTCTTGTCTGTGGGACAAGCTGAGCCTTTATCTTGGTGCCTAAGGCCATGCTTTCTTCCTTACTTTTCAAGTCCAGGCCAAGATGCAATAGAGAACATGGACAATCATCTCTTCTGGATTTGGATGTATAAAAATAATACTCACATGGGTGCTAAAGGATAGTTCAGCTTGATGCAAGTCAAGAGAGATGCTACTAAATTGAGGGAAACCACGTGTTTGTACAGTGTAAAATATTCTGCATTTGTGGAACATGAAGATCTAAAGTCCCTGGGAGGTGTAGAAATACGTAGGTAATCAATTAATAGAAACAACCAAGATGTCCCTCAATAGATGAAAAGTTTTAAAAAATGTGATAAATCCACACCATGGATTACCTACTTAGCAATAAAAAGGAACAGATTATTGATAGATACAACTTGGATGAATCTCCAGGGAATTATGGTGAGGCACAAAAGCCAATTACTAAAGTCACATATTATGTGATTTCATTTATGTAACATCACTGAAATGACAAAGTAATAGAAATGGAGAACAATTTAGTAGCTACTTGGGCTAAGGAGAGGTGGAAGGAAAGAAGGCGTGCCTACAAAAATGCAACATGAGAAGTCCTTAGGGAGATGCAAATGTTCTAGTTCTTGACTGTATCAATGTCAAAATCCTGGTTGTGATATTGTGCTATAATTTTGCAAGATGTTGCCATTGGGGAAACCTGGGGAAAGATTACATGGAATCTCTTTATTATTTCTTATGATGGATATGAATCTAAATGATCTCAAAATAAACAGGTTACTTCTAAAAATTAATAATGATGTGAAGAAGAAATACCACCAAATGGAGTAAGTAGATTGTCCTCTACTTCTTAGCTATAAGTAAAAGTGATAATTGTATTAAGCATTGCTTTACAGTTAAAACAATAGATGTGAAATGGTATAGAGTGGGAAACTCAGGTGTCTGATCATATTGATTCTGGCAGGGACAGAAGATTTATACACATAATTTCAACTGTAGCCAAAGTAAGACAGGACCGTAGCATGATTAAATAGCATAATTATTGTGCCTTATTGTGGATTAGCGGTATTTTTAGCTGCTTAATACTCTGCCATTTCTCTTCTTCACTTTATATAGATAAAAAGCACTAGTGGTCCTATTGTACGAGAGGAAATCTTAGTTTGAGGTATATTTATAATAGTACTAAGTCAAACTGAAATGATGCAGAACTGGGGATTATTTCTAAGACACTTCTACAAAACTGAGGAAAATATAATTCTATTGATTAAATATGATTCTATTTAATCAAAAGTCAAAATGATGTGGAGCAATTTGAATTTGAAGGTTATTGCCAGTATAAGTGATGTTGCTGGTTACATACAGTTTAGGGTGCGGGGATGGGATCTGGCAATACAAAATGGGCTCATAACCTGTAACTGACTTTTGGGATATATGATATTTAAAATTTATTTTTCAGATAGAAAATAATGTATTTAAACTTTAGTCACAATATCATACACAAACATGCACTCAACATAGAAACATCTATGTTTCTAATCAGGGAGAGATTATTTTGCATTTATAAGATACTTGGATCTTTCTAGGGCAAAAATTAAGAAACTCATGTGGTATGATTGCTTACAATATAGAACATGCAATGTTGAAACATACCAGTGTCTGAACTCAGAAATAAATTTCCCTACACGTGTGCAACATTTTTACTCATTTTTCTTTCCTTCTAGTATATAATCAGTTAGCTTGTGGTTCTCTCTCTCTGGTGACAATTTTATATGCCACATATATCCTACTCAGCTGCATAGAGGCATCAGACCAAAATAGCAGGTCAAAATAGCAGGGCATATTTATTGCCAGGCACTGTGCTCAGCATTCACATGGGGTTATCTCATTCAATTTTCTCAGCCTCCCTATGAAGAGGACACTATTATTATCCCCATTTTCCAGATAAAGAAATGATGACAGTTTCAACTTTGGTAGCTTACCCAAAGCCACACAGCCCCTTGATCTAATAATTCAATGTGTGATTTAATGTGGCAATTTATTTTCTTTATACCTATTTCTTCAAAAGAGAGGGGGGAGGTTATTTATTGTTACCTGATAGTAATGTTGGGGTCACAGGTCTGGATTAGAACCCAAACAGGTCAGCCACACTCATCTTCACTTCAGACAGTACCCCTCCAAAAGTAAAAGGAGCTATGGAATATCAGTTATTAGAGAGAGTGTGACTTAAATATCTAAGAACTCCAGTTATGGTGGCAGTCACATGGACATCATATTGGAGGGGGGGAAGTTGTTGGTTGACATTTTTTACTTAGTTTTGCAAACGGAATCTCTGAAGTCTTATGAGAGAAACAAATCAGAAATCATGAATTCTATTTTCACCATTATAAGTGATTGAACTATATGATTATGGGAAAGTTAATTATGAATAGTCTAGCAAGTCAGTTTCCAAAAACCTTTAGGGACAAAAACTACATGCCTACAAACTGAATGTTACTGACCACAGTCTGGTTTTCAGACGTATTTCATGGGTGACCTTCTTGTTAAAATCTTGCCATCTGAAATGTAGACTCTTCCATCAACACTTAAAGGACTAATTTTCATTTCTCCTGTACAACTACTCTGCATTTCTATGAATCAGTCCTGCTTTGTGCTGTTTATGTCACACTGTAAAGCTTTTCCACCTCCACATCATTCTTTAAATCGTTCCCTCTGCTCATTTCTTTTTTTTTTATTTTTATTTTTTTAATTTTTTTAACGTTTTATTTATTTTTGAGACAGAGAGAGAGAGAGAGCATGAACGGGGGAGGGGCAGAGAGAGGGAGACACAGAATCGGAAGCAGGCACCAGGCTCTGAGCCATCAGCCCAGAGCCTGACTCAGGGCTTGAACTCAGGGACCGCGAGATTGTGACCTGAGCTGAAGTCGGACGTTTAACCGACTGAGCCACCCAGGCGCCCCATTCTGCTCATTTCTTCCAAATGCTACACTTTCTTTCCTGTTTTCTGGAATACAATATCACCTTTCTTTGAAATACAGCAGTTAAATCGAGTGTCACTAATAATAGTAACATGGATTGTTTCTAATGTGCCAGTATTGAGTGTACAAGTATCCATTCATTTAATCCTCACACAGGGCCTGTGCTATATATATTCTATCATTGCCCCCATTTTCCAGAGGAAGACAGGGAGATACCGCCAGATTATGTAATTTACCCATGTTCATAGAGCTGGCAAATTGCAGCTAAGGAATTAGAACCTCTGACAGTCCGGCTCCAATTGCACTAATTACTTTCTACCTTGTAATATGATTACCCTTAAACTTTTTATACCTCCTTCTGGATCACACAATCTTTGACAAATAAACTTCCCTTATCCTTCTCTGTGTCCCTCTGGAAATTTATAGTAAGGGCCTCACAGATATTGTTGAATTAAATTGAATTTCTTTCAATGGCTATGGTAATAGCTCTTTAGGAAGTAAAACAAATAAAAACTGGATGTCTTCTTTAGAGAAGTGTGGCCAACAGACACATGAAAAGATGCTGCACGTCACTCCTCATCAGGGAAATACAGATCAAAACCACACTGAGATATCACCTCACGGCCAGTCAGAGTGGCTAAAATGAACAAATCAGGAGACTATAAATGCTGGCGAGGATGTGGAGAAACGGGAACCTTGCACTATTGGTGGGAATGCAAACTGGTGCAGCCGCTCTGGAAAACAGTGTGAAGTTTCCTCAAAAAATTAAAAATAGATCTACACTATGACACAGCAATAGCACTGCTAGGAATTGACCCAAGGGATACAGGACTGCTGATGCGTAGGGGCACTTGTACCCCAATGTTTATAGTGGCACTCTCAACAATAGCCAAATTATGGAAAGAGCCTAAATGTCCATCAACTGATGAACGGATAAAGAAATTGTAGTTTATATATACAAGGGATTACTAGTTGGCAATGAGAAAGAATGAAATATGGCCTTTTGTAGCAACGTGGATGGAACTGGAGAGTGTTATGCTAAGTGAAATAAGTTATACAGAGAAAGACAGATACCATATGGTTTCACTCTTATGTGGATCCTGAAAAACTTAACAGAAGACCATGGGGGAGGGGAAGGGAGAAAAAAAGTTAGAGAGGGAGGGAGGCAAATCATAAGTGACTCTTAAAAACTGAGAATAAACTGAGGGTTGATGGGGGGTGGGAGGGAGGGGAAAGTGGGTGATGGGCATTGAGGAGGGCACCTGTTGGGATGAGCACTGGGTGTTGTATGGAAACCAATTTGACAATAAATTTCATATTTAAAAAAAAAGTTATGTTTATAATTTACTGTAGTCTATTTAGTGTGCAACAGCATTATGTCCAAAAAATAATGTACATGCCTTAATGAAAACTACTTTATTGCTAAAAAATGCTACCTATCAGCTGAGCTTTCAGCCAGTCATACTCTTTTTGCTGGTGGGGGGGTCTTGCCTTAATGTTGATGGCTGGTGACTGGTCAGCGTGGTGGTTACTGAAGTTTGGAGCAGCTGTGGAAATTTCTTAAAATAACACAGCATTGGGAGTGCCTGGGTGGCTCAGTCAGTTGAACCTCCGACTTTTGACTTTGCCTTAGGTCATGATCTCACAGTTTGTGAGTTCGAGCCCCCCATAGGACTCTGCACTGACAGTGTGGAGCCTTCTTGGGATTCTCTCTTTCCTCTCTCTGTCCCTCTCTCTCTCAAAATAAATAAATAAAAATAACACAGCAATGAAAAAAAAAACTTTCAGGTATTTATAATAGGTAAAAAATGTGTCTGGAAACACATAATTCACACTGCATGATCTTTGGGAGAGTGTGATCCTACATATTGAAATAAAGTGGAATATCAACATAAAAGATAATGCTTTCTATTCTTTCCTTGTTTTTCATTGTCTTCTTTTAGAGCCAAGGCAATTACCTGGCTTTGGTCCTACCCAATTGCTCAGTATGATTGTTCTTATCAAATATAACTGTTTTGTATAAAAGAACATGAAAGAGTGTTTTCATATTCTTATATAATAAACAGACTTGATCTTTGGCAGGTGTCCCCTCCCCCATTCCCCAATTTCTAACTCTCACTTAATAAGGGGCAGAACTCTACTTAGCAGCCTGAAATTCCCTGCTGGTCTTTACCATCTGGCACATTTTCTTGAAGCTCATGACATAGATTTTTGAATGTCAGCGCAGGAAAACTTTTTGCTTAGAGAGACAGGTTAGATGTCAATCATCATTAAAATAAAGATCTTTAGTGACTTAAGTCAATTCCCACAAATGGAAGAACACCTGCCAATCGGTGATGGTGTATACAGTTAGTATGGTGAGAGGCAGGACGGCTTCTGATACTGGTGCACCCATGTGGGGGTTAGTGTCAGTCAGGTTCTCATCTTCTCTGTGATCTCTAACCTCGGGCCTTCACTACTGAAATTCTCATGAAATTCTTGTATTAGAGGACTACTTAGGAATTCATAGTTAACTTTCTATTACCACTGTCATTATTAGAGAAATAACTAAAACGTGTAGCATACCTAAAAGTGTATAATGTTGTTCTAATCCTAGCAATTTCCCACCTCAAACCTAGTCATGAAGGAAATTATATCTAACATTTTCAAATCTACCAGAAGATGATTAAAGGATATCCACTCCCCAAGGAGTAGCTGCAGTCATACTCCTTACTTCTTACTGAGAATCTTCTATGTGCAAGATTTTCCACTCAATGACACAAGGGGCCACTACCCAGGATGATTTGTGCAGGGTCCCTGGCCTCCAGAGAATGTAATCTTACTAAGGAGTTTAGAAGTATATACATGTTAGCATGTGATAATTTTGTAGATTTGAAGTGATAGAGCAGTTGTTTTGGTTGACCAAGTTGTTTGTTTGTTTGTTTAGTCCACTCGTTAAGGTCAAATTCTCTATGGCCCACCTAGGTCATTCATTGTCACTTTCTAGGAGAAAAGAAAAAGGGTAAAATAAAGGGACCAGAAAAGAACTAAATGAAATCTTTTGATACCAACATATGTGACTCACTTATAAGTAAATTTTTGAGGATATGGGTTCATGCTTTTAATTTTTATAAAACAATGCTCTAAAAACTAATTAACAGTTTTATTACATTCCATTTGGCAATATATTACAAATTATTAAAATAGAACAAGCTCACAGATGACAATAATGACATATCAGTGTAGAGGCAAATTTTGAGGAGATTATAAAATCATCTATTTTAACAGTGGTGTAATGGGTGAATAAGAAATAAGGTCTTAAGTTCCAGTTAGTAGATCATTAAAGACCCAAACTATTCATGCAAATATCTTTACTACTCACTATAGACTTAACCAAATAATAGTACAAAAGCTATATTAAAATAACGATAACGGACATTTATTAAGAAGCCACTACGTTCTAACCCCTACTCTAAGTGCCTGACATGTCCTTCCTTTAATTCTATGAGAAACTGTATAAAGAAACTGGGGATGAGAAAGGCTGACCAGTGTGTTCAGCGCCACAGCTATAGGTGGCCCACTCTAGAGCTGATACGCTAACTTCTGTTGCTAATGTCCAAGGATGATAAGGAGTTAATAAAAGAAAAGTGACAGCTGAAGACAAAGGTATAGGCAACAAAAATAAGATCACAGTTATCAATGACCAAAATCGCCTGACACCTGGAGAAATTGAAAGAATGGTTAATGATGCTGAGAAGTTTGCTGAGGAAGACAAAAAGCTCAAGGAGTGCATTGATACTAGAGATTAATTGGAAAGCTATGCCTATTCTTTAAATAACCAGATTGGATATAAAGAAAAACTCCCCTCTGGGTAAGAAGACCATGAAAAAGCCATAGAGGAAAAGACTGAATGGCCAGAAAGTCACCAAGATTCTGACGTTGAAGATTTCAAAGCTAAAAAGAAGGAACAAGAAGAAATTGTTCAGCTAATTCTCAGCAAACTCTATGGAAATGCAGGCCCTCCCCCAACTGGTGACAAGGAACCAGCAGACCAACATGAGTTGTAGACATTGCTGTGCTAGTGCTGTAATATTGTAAATACTGGGCTCAGAAACTTTCATCAGGAGAAAATTGAGAGCTCGAATGTCATTGGAATCTTTGAGGAGGGCACTTGTTGGGATGAGCACTGGGTGTTGTATGGAAACCAATTGGACAATAAATTTCATATTAAAAAAAAAGAGGAATACAATAAAGAAAGAAAGAAAGAAAGAAAGAAAGAAAGAAAGAAAGAAAGAAAGAAAGAAAGGAAAGAAAATGCTATAGCCCAAGTGCCTGTTTACCGCTTTTCATTATCAGTTGCTCACATGTCTTGCAGTGGAGGGAAAGAACTGGCTATCTTAAAAAGTGGGTAAAAAAGCTGGGTTAGGGCATATGTTCACCTTGGAAATGTTCTATTTAAAAATTGGGTCATGAGCATCTGGTGTAGGAACTTTTTCTACTATAAGTGACACCACCAATAAATGTTTGTTATTTACCAAAAAAAAAAAAAAGTAAAGTGAGAATTGCACTAACTAAATATCATGACCATATGAAAATGCTCTGATGATGGGTTAATAACCAAGAACATGTAATGGTGAAACTTCCTACTATTTTTGAGTGGGTGTTCATGAACAGGCTTGGTGTGGCAGTTCAGCTTGAATAGAACATTGAATTAGAGTTCTCTGCAAACTTTAGTAATGCATTTATTTTAATTTATCAATATGAAATTTTAGTACTTGTATCAATTCATGAAGTCCCTATACCTTAGTAGCAAGTAAAAATAAAAACACTTTTTTGAAGAAAGGCCTAGAACTTCTGGTCCAGTGAGTGGTACAGCAGAAGGGCCCAACAGCATCTGTGGATATTTTTATTTATTTTTTTTTTAAAGTTCAATTTATTTAAACTAAAAAAATAAATAAATAAAAGCAATTCATCCATTTCTCCTCTCCTTCACTTCCCACCTCTGACAACTACCAATCTATTCTCTGTATTTATGAGCTTGGTTATAAATATATATATATATATTTTTTTCTTTTTGATTATACATATAAGAGATATCAAATGGTATTTGACTATCTCTATCTGACTTATTTCATTTAGCATAATGCCCTTGAGGTTCATCCATGTTGTCTCAAATGGCAAGATGTCATTATTTTTTATGAATAATATTCCATTTTATTTTATGAATAATATTTTATTATATATTATATATATCACATATATATCGTATTATCACAGTTTCATATATACAGAATCATATACTACAATTATATATATATTTATACATATAGTATCATATATCACAATTTCCATATCTTGGCTATTGTAAATAATGCCGCAATAAACGCAGCATATATCTCTTTGAATTAGTGTTTTCATTTTCTTTGGATAAATACTAGCAGTGGAGTTATAGGACCATATGGTATTTCTTGTGTGTGTGTGTGTGTGTGTGTGTGTGTGTGTGTGTGTGTGTGTGTGTTTTATTTACTTTTAAATTACATCCAAGTTAGTGAGCATGTAGTGCAATGATGATTTCAGGAATAGATTTGTTAATGTCCCTTACCCATTTAGCCCATCCCCCCTCCCACAGCCCTTCCAGCAACTGCCTGTTTGTTCTCCATATTTAAGAGTCTCTTATGTTTTGTCCCACTCCCTGTTTTTATATTATTTTTGTTTCCCTCACTTATGTTAATCTGTTTTGTATCTTAAAGTCCTCATGAGTGAAGTCATATGATATTTGTCTTTCTCTGACTAATTTCGCTTAGCATAATACCCTCCAGTTCCATCCACGTAGTTGCAAATGGCAAGTTTCATTCTTTTTTATTGCCGAGTAATACTCAACCATATGGTATTTCTATTTTTAATCTTTTGAGGGAGCTCCATATTTATTTCTATAGTGGCTGTACCAATTCACATTCTCACCAACAATGCCTAAGTTTTCCCTTTTCCACAACCTTGTGCTGTTAATTTCAGCCATTCTGACAGGTGTTAGGTGGTATCTCATTGTGGTTTTGATTTGTATTTCCCTGACAATGGGTAAGGTTGGGCATTTTTTCATGTGTCTGTTAGCAATCTGGATGTCTTCCCTGGAAAATGTCTATTCATGTTTTCTGCCCATTTTTTAGCTGGATTATTTATTTTTTGAGTGTTAAATTTGATAAATTCTATATAAATTTTGTATACCAACCCTTTATCAGATATATCATTTACAAACATTTTCTTCTATTCCATAGACTGCCTTTTAGTTTTGTTGATTGTTTCTTTCACCAAGCAGAAGCTTTTTATCTTGATGAACTCCCAACAGTTCATATTTACTTTGGTTTCCCTTGCCTCTGGTCAGAGGTCTAGCAAGAAGTGGATGTGGCCGAGGTCAAAGAGGTTGCTGTCTATGATCTCCTCTAGGATTTATTCTTTTGCATTTTGTTGTCCAGTTTTCCCAATACCATTTATTAAAGAGACTGTCTTTTTTTTCCATTGGATATTTGTTCCTACTTTGTTGAAGATTAGTTGGCCATATAGTTGTGGGTCCATTTTTGTGTTTTCTATTCTGTTCCATTGATCTATGTGTCTGTTTTTGTGCCAGTACCATGCTGTCTTAATGAGTACAGCTTTATAATACAGCTTGAAATCTGGAATTGCAATGCTACCAGCTTTGCTTTTCTTTTTCAGGATTGCTTTGGCTATTTGAGGTCTTTTGTGGTTCCATACAAATTTTAGGATTGTTTGTTCCAGCTCTGTGAAAAATGCTGGTGGCATTTTTGTTTTTACATTTATTTATTTTTGAAAGAGAGAGACAGAGCACAAGTGGGGGAGGGACAGAAAGAGAGGGAGACATAGAATCTGAAGGAGGTTCCAGGCTCTGAGCTGTCAGCACAGAGCCCGACGTGGGGCTCAAACTCACGAACAGTGAGATCATGACCTGAGCTGAAGTCGGACCCTTAACAGACTGAGCCACCCAGATGCCCCAGGTCATATTTTGAAAGGGATTGCATTTTTGCATTAATGTGTAGATTGCTTTGGGTAGTATAGACATTTTGACAATGACTCTTCCTCCAATCCATAAGCATGGAATGTTTTTCGATTTCTTTGTGTCTTCAATTTTTTCATAAATGTTCTATAGTTTTTAGAGTACCAATCTTTTACCTCTTTGATTAGGTTTATTCCTAGGTACCTAATTGTTATTGGTGCAATTGCAAATGGGATTGATTCTCTATTTCTTTTTCTGCTGCTTTATTATTGGTGTATATAAATGCAACAGGTGCATATAATACATCAGGCTGTCTGTGAAGAGTGAAAGTTTGACTTCTTCCTTGCTGATTTGGATGCCTTTTATTTCTTTTTGTTGTATGATTGCTGAAGCTAAGACTTACAGTACTTTGTTAAATAGTTATGGTGAGGGTGGACATCCCTGTCACATTCTTGACCATAGGGGGGAAGCTCTTAGATTTTCCCCATTGAGGATGATATGAGATGCGGATCTTTTATATATGGCCTTTATGATGTTGAGATATGTTCCATCTACACTTATTTTGTTGAGGGTTTTTAATCAAGAATGGATGCCATATTTTGTCAAATGTTTCCTCTGCATCTTTTGAGAGAATCATATGGTACATATCCTTTCGTTTATTTATGTAGTGTATCACATTGATTGAGTTGAAAATATTGAACTGACTCTGCATCCAAGGAATAAATCCCACTTGATTATGGTGAATAATTCTTTTAGTATACTATTGAATTCGATTTGCTAATATCTTGTTAAGAATTTTTGCATCCATGTTCATCAAGGATATTGGTCTGTAAATCTTTTTTTTTGTGGGGCCTTTGTCTGGTCTTGGAATCAAGGTAATGCTGGTCTGGTAAAATGAATTGGAAGATTTTCTTCCATTTTTATTTTTTGAAAGAGTTTGAGAAGAATAGGTATTAACTCTTCTTTAAATATCTGGTAGAATTCCCCTGGGAAGCCATCTGGCTCTGGACTTTTGTTTGTTGGGAGACTTTTGATTACTGTTTCAATTTCTTTGCTGATTCTGTTCAAATTTTCAAACAGAAAATTTCTGTTCAAATTTTTTATTTCTTCCTGTTTTAGTGTTGGTAGTCTGTATGTTTCTAGGAATTTAACCATTTCTTCCAGATTGCCCAGTTTGTTGGCATATGATTTTTCATAATATACACTTATGATTGCATTTCTGTGGTGTTGGTTGTGATCTTTCCCCTTTCATTCGTGGACTTATTTTTTGTAAAAATTTTTAAAAATGTTTAGTATTTATTTTTTGAGAGAGAGAGAGAGAGAGTGAGCAGGGGAGGGGCAGAGAGAGGGAGACATAGAATCTGAAGCAGATTCTAGTCTCTGAGCTGCCAGCGCAGAGCCCAATGTGGGGCTCTAATCCATGAATTGTGAGATCATGATCTGAGCCAACGTCGGATGCTTAACTGACTGAGCCAGCCAGGCACCCCCTCATTTGTGGATTTATTTATTAGGGTCCTTTCTCTTTTCTTTTTGATAAATCTGGCTAGGGGCTTATTTTCTTAATTATTTTAAGGAACCAGTACCTGGTTTCATTTATCTGTTCTACTTTGTTGTTTTTGTTTGTTTGTTTGTTTCTGTTTTGTTTATTTCTACTACAGTCTTTATTATTTCCCATCTGCTGGCTTTAGGCTTTATTTGTTTTTCATTTTCTAGCTCCTTTAGGTGTAAGATTAGGTTGTGTATTTGAGACCTTTGTTGCTTCTTGAGGTAGGCCTGTATTAAAATATACTTCCCTTTTAGGACTGGCTTTGTTGCACTCCAAAGGTTTTGGATTGTTATGTTTTCATTTTCATTGGCTTCCATGTACTTTTTAATTTCCTCTTAATTTCCTGGTTAACTCATTCATTCTTTAGTAGGGTGTTCTTTAACCTCTAAGTATTTGTGGTCTTTCCAATTTTTTTTTCTTGTATTGACTTCAAGTTTCATAGTTTTGTGGTCTGAAAATACTCATGGTATGATCTCAATCGTTTTGTACTTGTTGAGGGTTGATTTGTGACCCAGTATGTGATACATTCTGGAGAATATTACCTGTGCACTCAAAAAGAATGTGTATTCTGCTGCTTTCAGGTGAAATGTTCTGAATATATCTTTTAGGTGCATCTGGCCCAGTGTGTCATTCAAAGCCATTGTTTTCTTGTTGAATTTCTGCTTACATGATCTGTCCACTGTTGTAAGTGGAGTGTTACCATTGTATCAATGTCAATGCATTTCTTTATGTTTGTTATTAATTGAGTTATATATTTGGGTGTCCTCCAGTTGGGGGCATAAACATTTATAATTATTAGCTCTTCTTGTTGGATAGATCCCTTAAATATGATATAATTCTCTTGTTACAGTCTTTGTTCTAAAATCTAGTATATCTGATATAAATATGATTACTCTGGCCTTCTTTTGGCATCCATTAGCATAGTAGATAGCTCTCCATACCCTCACTTTTTTTTTCACTTGTCACACAATTTTTATTAAGTCAAACACTTATTTATATCTGTTTTGATTCATGTATACATATTCTGTACATTATTTTATTTTATTTTATTTTATTTTATTTTATTTTATTTTTTTTAATTTACATCCAAATTAGTTAGCATATAGTACAACAATGATTTCAGGAGTAGATCCCTAATGCCCCCTACCCATTTAGCCCCTCCCCCTCCCATTACCCCTCTAGTAACCCTCTGTTTGTTCCCCATATTTAAGAGTCTCTTATGTTTTGTTCCCCTCCCTGTTTTTATATTATTTTTGTGTCCTTTCCCTTATGTTCATCTGTTCTGTCTCTTAAAGTCCTCATATGAGTGAAGTCATATGATATTTGTCTTTCTTTGACTAACTAACTTCGCTTAGCATAATACCTTCTAGTTCCATTCACATAGGTGCAAATGGCAAGATTTCATTCTTTTTGATTGATGAGTAATACTACATTATATACAAATATACCACCTCTTCTTTATCCATTCATCCATCGATGGACATTTGGCTCTTTCCATACTTTGGCTATTGTTGATAGTGCTGCTATAAACATGGGGGTGCATGTGCCCCTTCAAAACAGCAAGCAAGTATCCCTTGGATAAATACCTAGTAGTGCAATTGCTGGGTCCTAGGGTAGTTCTATTTTTAACTTTTTGAAGAACCTCCATACTGTTTTCCAGAGTGGCTGCACCAGCTTGCATTCCCACCAGCAGTGCAAAAGAGATCCTCTTTGTCCACATCCTCGCCAACATCTGTTGTTGCCTGAGTTGTTAATGTGAGCCATTCTGACAGGTGTAAGGTGGTATCTCATTGTGGTTCTGCTTTGTATTTCCCTGAGGGTGAGTGATGTTGAGCATTTTTTCATGTGTCTGTTGGCCATCTGGATGTCTTCTTTGGAGAAGCGTCTGTTCAGGTCTTTTGCCCATTTCTTCACGGGATTATTTGTTGAGTTTGATAAGTTCTTTATAGATTTTGGATACTAACCCTTTATCTGGTATGTCCTTTGCAAATATCTTCTCCCATTCTGTCGGTTGCCTTTTAGTTTTGTTGATTGCTTCCTTCACTGTGCAGAAGATTTTTATTTTGATGAGGTCTCAGTAGTTCATTTTTGCTTTTGTTTCCCTTGCCTCTGAAGACGTGTTGAGAAAGAAGTTGCTGCGGCCAAGATCAAAGAGGTTTTTGCCTGCTTTCTCCTCAAGGATTTTGTTGGCTTCCTGTCTTACTTTGAGGTCCTTCATCCATTTTGAGTTTATTTTTGTGTATGGTGTAAGAAAGTGGTCCAGGTTCATTCTTTTTTTTTTTTTTTAAATATATGCAATTTATTGTCAAATTGGTTTCCATACAACACCCAGCGCTCATTCTAAAAGGGGCCCTCCTCAATACCCATCACCCACCCTTCCCTCCCTCCCACCCCCCATCAACCCTCAGTTTATTCTCAGTTTTTAAGAGTCTCTTATGCTTTGGCTCTCTCCCACTCTAACCTCTTTTTTTTTTCCTTCCCCTCCCCCATGGATTTCTGTTAAGTTTCTCAGGATCCACATAAGAGTGAAACCATATGGTATCTCTCTTTCTCTGTATGGCTTATTTCACTTAGCATCACACTCTCCAGTTCCATCCACATTGCTACAAAGGGCCATATTTCGTTCTTTCTCATTGCCCTGTAGTACTCCATTGTGTATATAAACCAAAATTTCTTTATCCGTTCATCAGTTGATGGACATTTAGGCTCTTTCCGTAATTTGGCTATTGTTGAGAGTGCTGCTATAAACATTGGGGTACAAGTGCCCCTATGCATCAGTACTCCTGTATCCCTTGCTTAAATTCTTAGCAGTGCTATTGCTGGGTTATAGGGTAGATCTATTTTTAATTTTCTGAGGAACCTCCACACTGTTTTCCAGAGTGGCTGCACCAATTTGCATTCCCACCAACAGTGCAAGAGGGTTCCCGTTTCTCCACATCCTCTCCAGCATCTATAGTCTCCTGATTTGTTCATTTTGGCCACTCTGACTGGTATGAGGTGATATCTGAGTGTGGTTTTGATTTGTATTTCCCTGATAAGGAGCGACGTTGAGCATCTTTTCATGTGACTGTTGGCCATCCGGATGTCTTCTTTAGAGAAGTGTCTATTCATGTTTTCTGCCCATTTCTTCACTGGGTTATTTGTTTCTTGGGTGTGGAGTTTGGTGAACTCTTTATAGATTTTGGATACTAGCCCTTTGTCTGATATGTCATTAGCAAATATCTTTTCCCATTCCGTTGGTTGCCTTTTGGTTTTGTTGGTTGTTTCCTTTGCTGTGAAGAAGCTTTTTATCTTCATAAGGTCCCAGTAATTCATTTTTGCTTTTAATTCCCTTGCCTTTGGGGATGTGTCAAGTAAGAAATTGCTACGGCTGAGGTCAGAGGGGTCTTTTCCTGCTTTCTCCTCTAGGGTTTTGATGGTTTCCTGTCTCACATTCAGGTCCTTTATCCATTTTGAGTTTATTTTTGTGAATGGTGTGAGAAAGTGGTCTAGTTTCAACCTTCTGCATGTTGCTGTCCAGTTCTCCCAGCACCATTTGTTAAAGAGACTGTCTTTTTTCCATTGGATGTTCTTTCCTGCTTTGTCAAAGATGAGTTGGCCATACGTTTGTGGGTCTAGTTCTGGGGTTTCTATTCTATTCCATTGGTTTATGTGTCTGTTTTTGTGCCACAGGTTCATTCTTCTGCATGTCGCTGTCCAGTTTTCCCAGCACCACTTGCTGAAGAGACTGTCTTTATTCCATTGGATATTCTTTCCTGCTTTGCCAAAGATTAGTTGGCCATATGTTTGTGGGTCCATTTCTGGGTTCTCTATTCTATTCCATTAATCTGAGTGTCTGTTTTTGTGCTAGTACCATACTGTCTTGATGATTACAGATTTGTAGTATAGTTTGAAGTCCAGGATTGTGATACCTCTTGCTTTGGTTTTCTTTTTCAAGATTGCTTTGGCTATTCAGTCCATCCCCTCACTTTCAATCCACAGGTGTCTTTAGGTCTAAAATGAGTCTCTTGTAGGCAGCATGTAGATGGATCTTGTTTTTTAATCCATTCCAATCCCCTATATCTTTTGTTTGGAGCATTTAGTCTATTTATATTCAGGGTGATTATTGAAAGATATGAGGTTAGTGTCATTGTACTACACGTAAAATTGGTGTTTTTGGTGATGTTCTCTGTTCTTTTCTAGTTTTTGCTGCTTTTTGTCTCCTCCTCACCCCAACTCAAAGAGTCTGCCTTAATATTTATCGCAGGGCTGCTTTAGTGGTCACAAACTCCTTTTGTTTTTGTTTGTCTGTGTAACTATTTATCGCTCTTTCTATTCTGAACAACAGACTTGCTGGATAAATTATTCTTTGTTGCACATTTCCCCCATTCAGTACATTGAAAATATCCACCATTCCCTTCTGGCCTGCCAAATTTCTGTGGAAAGATCTGCTGTAAACCTGCACTGTCTTCCCTTGTATGTTAAGGACTTTTTTTTCCTTGCTGTTTTCAGGATTCTTTCCTTGTCTGTATATTTTGTAAATATGACTATGCTATGCCTTTGTAATGGTTGGCTTTTGTTGAATTCAATGGGAATTCTCTGTGCTTCTTGGATTTTGATGTCTATGTCCTTCCCCATATTAGGGAAGTTTTCAGCTACAATTTGCTCACATAAATCTTCTGCTCCTTTTTCTCTATCTGGGACTCCTTTGAGACGAATCTTATGTTTTAACAAGTTGCTGAGTTCCCTTAGTCTGCCTTCCTGATCCATTACCTGTGTTTCCCTCTTATTTTCAGCTTCATTATTTTCCATAATTTTATCTTCTATATCACTAATTAATTCCTCTGCTTCTTCCATTCTCACTCATCCACCACAGAAGAACAAGGGACATAGGGCATTTGGCAAGAAAGTAGTTAAAACTACAGACTATGGATTTGAAAGTAAGCTCTACTGAAGTATACACAAACAGAAAGGTGAACATACCATAGAAATACAGCTTAGTAAAGTTTTACACACTGACCACCTGTGTAACCAGGACTAGGAGAGTAACATGAGTTATGGAATTTAGTGCAGAGCAGATAAGAGTGAGGACAGAAGAGAGAAAAGTACCAGGGACCATAGGATAAAATGATATTCTGATAATATTAAAGAACTGAGGCAAAAGTTGAATGAGAGGAAGGATAGGATGTTGTGACCACAGAAGAATGGCTACTTAAGTGTTTTATCCCAGGTTCCAGGTTTTAGTAGTAAGCTTGATGTGGTCTTGGGCGGGGGGTCGCTCATTTGGTGTCATTGAAGCCAAGTCATTTGACAGGTTATATGCTCAAATATTTTGGGCATCCGGGACAACAGAAAGAAGGACCTCAAAGTCTTAAAAACATACACAGGAGTGACCTGGAGTCAATAGATAATGGCAAGGAAAAGTGGTAGAGGATAGAACAATGGAGGCAGATCTTAAAAGTACTAAAAGAATGAAGAAAGAAAGATAATGAAGGACAAGGGGCCTTGAAGCAGCAGTAGGGTTTGAGGAGGATGTTGACCCCACCTTCAGATTCTGTGGAGTTGGGTATAAAATTCAGTCCCTACTTGAAAGGGCTGTAAGGGAGGAGGAACACTGGAGCAAAGGTAGTTGCAATGAAGGCCAAGGAGTGAAGGGCATTCTCTGCATAAAGGTTGGAGTTGGGAGAGTTTGGAAACCTTTGAGTGGATCTCCAGTGAATATAGGGGTAGGTTGGGGTGGCACGGAGATGGGGAGGATGTGATAAGACATTTTGTCATTTTGGTCAGGATTACTGTTCACTTCTGGACATTGTTTCTGCCCCTTTGATTTTCTTATGGTAGGCCTTTTGTGCCCTCTCTTACCTAGGTGTCCTCTCTCTCACTTCATCCATTTTGTAAGTGTTCTTCAAGGTAACTTTCATTTCTTTCTCTGAGAGTCGGCATTTTTTGTAAAATTCTAATTTCTTCTATCTCCTTAGTTTCACCTCTAAATTTTATTTGACTTTTAATGCCTTGCTTGGGTAAATGAGTAAATTTCAGACATTTCAGAGGAAGATCTAGAAAAACTTGGTTATCTCAATGAGAAAAAAGGGAGCCATTATCTCTGTTCAGTTTTTTGGGGTAATTTAGCTCCTTCCTTCTTTCCTCCCTTCTTCCTTTTCTTCCTTCCTTCCTCCCTCCTTCCTCCCTCCTTTCGTTCTTTCCTTGCTTCCTCTCTTCTTTCTTCCTTACTCCAGCTATAACATTTTGGCATAAGAACTACATTGTCTTTCTGCTGTTCTCTATGAGTGGTTTATTATTTTAATTGCTACCTTATCACTCAACAAGTTAAAATTCTTACATCATTCTCTTTGCACAGTATAAAGATCCTCATGGCTATAAACTCTGCTTTGACAGAAGGTTGGCAGTTTAACTTTTGAAACTAAAAGGTGAATACCACTAACGAAGAACTTAAATTCATGTCCAGGATTCTGGTTTGAGGGAGAAAGCAATGCTGAACTAAATGAGGTAAATGGGGCCCTACTATCAAAATGAACCAACTGTTACAGGGGCAGGATGATAATGTTCAATAACACCTCCTGGTTTAATTAAGCATAATAAATACAGATGAAATCTAGGTTACTCTTTCCCGTATCTTATCATTATATGATATATTCTTATTTCTAGAGGAGTATTTAAGATACTTGCATTCATGTGCTGCAGATGGTGTCTAATCTCTCAAATCTTCATGGAACATATTTATTTAACATCTAATTGAGTAAGGCAGCATGCTGGGTGTAATGTCAAGAAAAAAATATCTTATAAGGTTATAATGTAGGAGGAGAATTATGGAAGCATTTTCACATTTCTTTTCCTCATATAATCTTACCCTAGTTTTTAAATATACCTTAAGGTTTTAAAACATGTAACTTATTTATTGCTCTGTTTTAAATAATGGTAGAATTTAAGAAACTTAATTTTTAAAGAGTCACCACTTTAACAGAGTTTATGCACTTGCTGCCTTCAAGACATCACGTACATTAATGCATTCATGAGTAGCATAAATAAACAAATATAAAGATGCATATTATAGACACATTAGAAACGTGGATTTATTATAACAGAGTATAAGATTCTTGAAGAGGCAGTTCTGTTAATATTTTTTATGTTCTTTACTTGTGGCATGGATGATATTTCAGCTCCTTATGAAGTATTAGGAGTTGTCTTATGTGAACAAATTATGCTCAAATTTAAGTTCCTTCCAAGTTTGGCCTTGAAGTTATTAAATGAATATTGAATTATTTTAATGTGAAAATGTCTCACATTTTGAAAGCAGGTATTCTTTTCTCCCTGAGTTTCCTATTTTCCAAGTTAAACAGTGCCAGGTTTCCCAATGGCCTTTTTACATGACACAGTTTTTATATGGCATCCTGATTCTCTTTGACCCAGAAACAAGTATAATACCTTTAATAAAGTCTGATCAATGAAAAGCACAAGTTTTACTTCCTACATCTGATATACTTAATGATTATTATTAATGGAGTAGAACTTCTATTAATTGGCTTATTTTGTCGATATATTATCATTTATTTATATTTTATTCATTGTCAACTAGAGCTCTTAAGGTTTTACAGCTCATGTTAATAAGTAATAACCATAACAGTTGTAGTTAATTGAGTGCTAAATAGCTGACAAACACTGTTTTAAACACTTTGCATGTCTAATGATTTTTATCCCTCAGTAACCTTATGAGTCAGGTATGTTATTCTTTCTTCTTTAAAGATGAGTAAATTTAGACATTGCAAAAGGCCATGGAGTTAGCAGGTGGCAGATCCGGGATTCAAAGTTGGGCGGTCTGGATCTGGGCTCACGCTCTTATCTTACTTTTCCTATACGATTTAATTTACATACTCAGGAACTGTAGACTCAATTATTACTATCTTTAAATAAACATTTTATTTTGGAATAGTTTTAGGTTTACAGGAAAATTGAAGAGAAGTAGTTTTCCATATACTGTTCATCCAGTTTTTCCTATTTTAACATTTTACATAACCACTTGTAGAAACTAAGAAACCAACGGTGCATTACTATTAACTAAATGCCAGGTGTTCTCCTAATATCGTTAGTTTTTTCACTAATGTCTCTTTTCTGTCCCAGGATGTCATCTGGGATAGCACTTTATACTTAGTTGTTCTGTCTCCTCTGGGGTATGACAGCTTTCCAGCCTTTCCTTGTTTTCAATGACTTTGACAATTTTGAGGAGTGCTTGTCAGGTATTTTGTAGAATGTCCCTCAATTTGGGTTGGTCTGATTTTCCGATAAATAGACTGCGGTTGTGAATTTTGGGGAACAATGCCACAGAGGTGAAGTGCCCTTCTCATTACACCATACGTGGGCACATGCTGTCAAACTGATTTATTACTGCTGATGTTAACCTCAATCATCTGTCCAGGTAGTGTTTGCTAGGTTTCCCCACTGCAAAGTCACTCTTTCTCCCTCTTTTTCCTATATATTTTTTTATTAGATATTTTGGTTCAGTGTTTCCCAAAGTGTATTATACAAAAAATACTAGCTTGGTGAGAAGTTAATTGGTATTACTTGAATTAAGGAATCCATTACCAAATAAAAGTGGAAAATATTGGTAAAACAAAGGTAATTTTTCTTTATTGCATTGCTTCTCAGAGCATTTTTAAACACCTATATGCATTATACTTCTCCAGGAGAAAATAATACCCAGTGTTTCCAAATTTTGTATGATATCATAATAGTTAAAGCATCACAAGGACAAGCATTTTGTAAAAAACGTTTTAAGAATAGCTGTTTAATCTTGCCTTCTAGTCTAAATGAAGCTCATTTTTAAAAAAAATATAATTTATTGTCAAATTGGCTAACATACAGTGTGTAAAGTGTGCTCTTGATTTTTGGGGTAGATTCCTGTGGTTCATCGCTTACATATAACACCCAGTGCTCATCGCAACAAGTGCCCTCCTCAATGCCTATCACCCATTTTCCCCTCTCTCCCACCACCCATTCACCCTCAGGTTTTTCTCTGTATTTAAGAGTCTCTTGTGGTTTGCCTCCTTCCCTCTCTGTAACTATTTTTTCCCCTTCCTTTCCCCCATGGTCTTCTGTTAAGTTTCTCAAGATCTACATATGAGTGAAAACATGTATCTTTCTCTAACTGACTTATTTCACTCAGCATAATACCTTCCAGTTCCATCCACGTTGCTGCAAATGGCATGATTTCACTCTTTTTCATTGCCAAGTAGTATTCCATTGTATATATAAGCCACATCTTCTATATCCATTCGTCAGTTGATGGACATTTAGGCTCATTCTATAATTTGGCTATTGTTGAAAGTGCTGCTATAAACATTGGAGTACATGTGCTCCTATGAATCAGCACTCCTGTATCCTTTGGATAAATTCCTAGTAGTGCTATTGCTGGGTCATAAGGTAGTTCTATTTTTTTATTTTTTTGAGGAACCTCCACACTGTTTTCCAGAACAGCTGCACCAGTTTGCATTCCCACCAACAGTAAATGCAGCTCATTGATGTCTTAGAAGACATTGGCAGAGAGTCACCTGTAAAAGGGCAGCTACAGGAATTAATTTTACTATTTTGTAGTGTGTAAAGCAAATTATTCATGAGATGTCATGTGACTTCATCTTTAATGATTATTACTTACATTAACATTCCAAATGAATGAACTGAGTTCCAAATGAACATGAACTGAGTTCATGTTTTCCAAAGTTGTTTATTTATAGGCCATATAGCATTACAATAGTGTAGTCATAATTAAAATATATTTTTGGAACTGTTATTTTGGAGTTTCACATAGCTTGCAAAATACCTTTCATAAACTCATTGGCAACAAATTTCCATTCATAATTTCAGAAGCAACGAGTAACTCAGGGTAGGATGAATGAAGCCAGTGATCAAGAAGGGTAGTAAGTTTTTAATTTAAAAAAATGCAACTGTAAAGTAAGGAAAGTGATTTTTGTGCGTGTCTTGAAAATTATTTCTGATGGTTATTTCAGGAAAAAAGTCCAAGCACTTTTAGATCGTGGGAATAGTTATATCACTTCTAAGGTTTGAGACTTCTAAAGATTGAGAGGTCATTAAATTGGCATGTGAGATAGACTCTTAGATAAGTTCACCGTTCAATTTTGACAGAGACTGACAATTCTCATGGACTGGGTGGGTAATTTGTCAAGTCATATAGTTACTTGGGGGTAGAGCTTCAATCTACTCTACAGAATCACTTTATGTATTACTACTGTGATATCATCTCTTGGTCAACTGTGGCACATAAAGTAGGGATATCTTTCCTCTCCAGCTAATCCCTGCCACACGTACTGTATACACTGGTGGCAGGTAGAAAATCAGGCAGCAATGAAATTGTCAGAAGTGAACCTGTGTGAGTGGAGTTAGGGGTCAGGGTAGGACTGTGTTGAGGGTAAATGTTGGGAAAATGAAGCCATTTCTTGTGTGTATCTGACAGAATGTTGCTGGAGTTGAGATTCTGAACTACCTCTGGTTTCTCGTCTAAATTCCTTTCACCTGGTTATCCTAAACATTTAATTCTAGTGATCACAGAGGCTTTCTGAGTTCGCTAATTTTTAGTTACTATCTTTGAGTTTTAAAGTAACCCTAATAAGCACAGATTACCTCTTTATGTTTACTTTCAATATTTTTTTGTCTACTGAGGAAGTTAATATAGCTACAAGTAATGCCATGAAATTCACTGAAACGACATAATTTCAGTGAAACCAATGTGATTTCATTCAAAGTAGGTTCATTCTGGCAGAGAGAATTACATTTTCCTCACATTTTCTTTTCCTTTCTTAAGGCATTCCTCTGTCTCTGGTCTAAAACAGTTTCTCAGTTTCTTTGCAGGAGGTCTCCTTTAAAGGCCTTTTTCTGCCACGGACTATTTTTATCCCTCTCTTTTGTATTTTTATATTATAGCACTGTTCCACTTCTCAAATTATCCAGAAGAATAAATCCATTTAGTTTAACATGGCTTCTCAGAAATACTTCTTTCCTTCAGTCTCACTTTGTTTTGTCTTTTTTGTTTTTGTTTTTGTTTTTGTGTTTTTCATGGATCACTAGGATGACTAGGACAACTTGAAGCCAATAAAGAACTGTTTGACATCAGGAGACCTGGGCCATGTTATTGAACCTCTCTGAGTCTCAGTTACCACATAGATGTCCCATGGTTAACAGTGAGGTTGGCTTAGATATTATATTCACAACATAGCTCATAGACTTAGAGGTTATTATTATGATTCTAGGAACCAAAACCGTGAATATGAAAGACAATTTTAAAACAAGTGTTCCCTTTTGAACTATGAAAAGATTGTTAACCAAAGATGTTTTCTCATACTAGCAGAAGCATGGACTTCATGGCCCAGCTTTTTCAGAATTTGTTATTCTAAAAAGAGATACTTCTCTCCCCTCCCCCAGCATTTCTATACTGATGGGTACATTCATTCACAAAACTCCAAGAGTTTTTAGATAATTTTGTTGGATAGTTTTAGCTATTTGAAATATAATAATTTTTATCTATTAAAAAACTATCAGCCAGTCTTAGAATTGTCCTCAATACTTCCATATTCAGTTACATATAATTACTTGGTTATTGTAGGTATTTCTGTAATTTATAAGCACACCAACTACTACTCATCAGTGTTCACAGAGTAATCATTTACTAAATTAATTTACAAGTATCTTTCCTACAGATAAGTCTTTTTTTAAGTTCATTTATTTATTTTGAGACAGAGCAGGGGAAAGGCAGAGAGAGAGGGAGAGAGAATCCCAAGCAGGCTCTGTACTGTCAGCATAGAGCTCACCTTGGGAATCCAACCCAGGAACCGTGAGATCATGACCTGAGCAGAAATAAAGAGTCCCATGCTTAACTGACTGAGCCACCCAAGTGCGCCGTCTAAGTCCAAGTGCCCCTTATAAGTCTAAAAAAGTTTTGTTGAGGGGATAGTTCCTTTAAGCAGAAAAAAAACCTACTTCTGATGAAAACTAAAATCTAAGACTGCCAAAATTTTTAGGGCACTTTCAATGGCTGTTATGTGACTGTAAAACACTTTGTCATGTTTAACTCCCCATACCCCGCTAGCATTACTTTCAGCAAAACTGAAAATTCCTGTTGAAATCTTTATAGGGGGACCCCTCTTACTTAGCTGAGTCCCTCAGGGTCATGGGACAGGATGTAATGAGACACACAACCATGATGCACTTTCAGGCATCTGTAAAAGCAAACTGAACACAATACCCAGAAAACGGCTGACAGAGGCTGGAGGAAAAACCCATTCAGGGACACCCCGCTTTACCTACAGAATAACAGAAAGAAGAAATTCCGATGCCACTCAGTTTCCTTATTCAGAAGTGGAAAATTGTTTTCTGTTAGTTTGTAGATAATAGTAAACTAAACAGCTCCCTTGAATTCAGCTCCCTTGAATTCACTCTGTTGTGACACGTTTAGTTCCATATGTCACCCCCATCTCTACCCCCTTTCACTTCCTGCTTGAATTAGTAGTATATTTAATGTTACCTGAAAAACTATGGTGCAAATATGGACAGCCTGACTTCTCAAAGCAAATTCCAGCCCATTATGTTTCCTAGTTTTGGCACATTGGAAAGTCTATTCCTTCTGAGGCATTTTGGTTGCTTTTCTTTATTTTCGAATAAGGGAACCAGGAGGATACTGATGCAGATTCTTTGCCTGACTCCCAATGAATGGGAGGGATCAGGACCCTTTAATTGTTTGGGCAGATTTAGTTTACAATTTAGTTAGCTAAGGCTTATATAATTTCTAGGCTCTATGAAAAACAGAGTGAAAAATATTTGTGTTTTTTCAGATGTTTGTATGTATTTGGGCATGTTTTAAAGTCATACTTACCTTGCTAAGCAGAAACAAGTTGCCTAATTTTCCCCTAAAACATCTGTCAGTATTAGTTTTGGTGGTTCCTTTTGATTCATTACTGTGTTTCTCATTACTCATGCCCATTTTCATGGGAACTGCTCTGACACCTGTCAGCCCAAAGATCAACTACCTGAGTGTTTGGATTTCACATCATAAATTAACCTTGAACCTAGGAGAAGGTTAGCACCCAATGCCACAAAGATGTAGTTGGTTTTCCTTTTCACTCTTAATTTCACACATCTAACACTCTGATCATAGAAAAGGAATCAGTGTCTTTCTTGTTCTATATGGGAAATGTTCTGCCTTTACATTAACACCAAGGGCTTTCTGAGTCTAGGAGATAAAAGGGGATAATTTCACATGGAACATCACTGATCAAGTGATACCTAAGAATTAAATTTTAAGGATTTTTTTCATGTACTCTTATCAGTAGATAGGAGCCAAATATCTATTTTACACTAACCCCCATCTCTACAAATGTTTCTTGATTACCTTATTGAGCAGCATGAATTGGATAGTATTAGCTCATCTAATTTCCTTTTTTATGTGGTAAGAATTATTATAGTTTTAAATTTAAGTAATTCAAAATTAGAATTGAATTTAAAATGAGAGTTGAGATTTCTGGAAATTTAAAGTTGAAATCAATGTCAGTTAGGTAAGCACCAATGCTCTGTAAGAAGGAAAACAGATCCATGCTCAGACCTTTGGATTCCCATTCTAGGATTCTTTTCTACTCTCCAGACTGAGAAATATCCAGGGTCATTAGTGTCCAGTAAATGCAAGTTTGTGGGACACAAAAGGAAACCTCATTCCATGTTCTCTCCTGGAACAAGGCACATCTTCCAGTGAGGCTGGAACTATGCCTCATTAGAGAATACTCTCCATCTCTTCTCATACCACAGCTCTCCAGTTAATATGGTCTATAGCTATATTTCAGTACAGAGAAAAATGATTCTATATTCATATATATATTATATATATTCAGGTGTCCTCATGCTATTCTATGGGGGTGTATAATTACCTGCACATCTTTTTCTTACAGATGAGAAAATTGAGGTTTGGAGTAATTGAGTAATTTTCTTAAGATCACATGGAGTAATTGAGTAATTTTCTTAAGATCACAGTTTCTTTTTTTTTTTCACTTTTACTCATTGTCCCAATGTCTTTATTTTATTTATTTATTTATTTATTTATTTATTTATTATTTTTTAATTTATGTACAAATTAGTATATAGTGGAAAAATGATTTCAGGAGTAGATTACTTAGTGCCCCTTACCCATTTAGCCCATCCCCCCCCAATAATCCCACCAGTAACCCTCTGTTTGCTCTCAATATTTATTTATTTATTTATTTATTTATTTATTTAAAAAAATTTTTTTAACGTTTATTTATTTTTGAGACAGAGAGAGACAGAGCATGAATGGGGGAGGGTCAGAGAGAGAGGGAGACACAGAATCTGAAACAGGCTCCAGGCTCTGAGCTGTCAGCACAGAGCCTGACGTGGGGCTTGAACTCACGGACCGCAAGATCATGACCTGAGCCGAAGTTGGCTGCTTAACTGACTGAGCCACTCAGGTGCCCCTGCTCTCCATATGTAAAAGTCTCTTCTGTATTGTCCTCCTCCCTGCTTTTATATTATTTTTGTTTCCTTTCCCTTATGCTCATCTGTTCTGTCTCTTAAAGTCTTCATATGAGTGAAGTCATATGATTTTTGTCTTTCTCTGACTAATTATACTTAGCATGATACCCTCCAGTTCCATCCACCTAGTTGCAAACAGCAAGATTTCATTCTTTTTGATTGCCGAGTAATACTCCATTGTATATATATATACCCCACCTCTTCTTTATCCATTCATCCATCGATGGACATTTGGCTCTTTCCATACTTTGGTTATTGTTGATAGTGCTGTTATAAACCTGGGGGTGCATGTGTCTCTTCCAAACAGCACACCTGTATCCCTTGGATAAATGCCTAATAGTGCAATTGCTGGGTCGTAGCATATTTCTATTTTTAGTTTTTGGAGAAAACTCCATACTGTTTTCCAGAGTGGCTGCACCAGCTTGCATTGCCACCAACAATGCAAAAGAGATCCTCTTTCTCCGCATCCTCGCTAACATCTGTTGTTGTCTGAGTTGTTAACGTGAGCCATTCTGACAGGTGTAAGGTGGTATCTCATTGTGGTTTTGGTTTGTATTTCCCTGATGATGAGTGATGTTGAGCATTTTTTCATGTGTTGGTGGGCCATCTGGATGTCTTCTTTGGAGAAGGGTCTATTCATGTCTTTTGCCCATTTCTTCACTGGATGATTTGTTTTTTGGGTGTTGAGTTTGATAAGTTCCTTATAGATTTTGGATACTAACCCTTTATCTGATATGTTGTTTGCAAATACCTTCTCCCATTCCATTGGTTGCCTTTTAGTTTTGCTGATTGTTTCCTTCACTGTGCAGAAGCTTTTTATTTTGATGAAGTCCCAGTAGTTCATTTTTGCTTTTGTTTCCCTTGCCTCTGGAGACGTGTTGAGTAAGAAGTTGCTGCAGCCAAGCTCAAAGAGGTTTTTGTCTCCTTTCTCCTCGAGTATTTTGATGGCTTCCTGTCTTACATTTAGGTATTTCATCCATTTTGAGTTTATTTTTGTGTATGGTATAAGAAAGTGGTCCAGGTTCATTTTTTTATACGTGCTGTCCAGTTTTCCCAGCCCCATTTGCTGAAGAGACTGTCTTTATTCCATTGGATATACTTTCCTGCTTTGTCACAGATTAGTTGGCCATACATTTGTGGGTCCATTTCTGGTTTCTCTATTCTGTTCCATTGACCTGAGTGTCTGTTTTTGTGCTAGTACCATACTGTCTTGATGATTACAGCTTTGTAGTATAGCTTGAAGTCTGGGATTGTGAAGCCTCTTGCTTTGGTTTCTTTTTCAAGATCGCTTTGGATATTCAGGGTCTCTTCTGGTTCCATACAAATTTTAGAACTGTTTATTCTAAAATAATAATTTTAGAATATTAGCTCTGTGAAGAATTCTGGTGTTATTTTGATAGGGATTGCATTGAATATGTAGATTGCTTTGGGTAGTATCGACATTTTAACCATTTTTATTCTTCCTATCCAGGAGCACAGAATCTTTTTCCATTTTTTGGTGTCTTCTTCAATTGCTTTCATAAGCTTTCTATAGTTTTGAGTGTATAGATTTTTCACCTCTTTGGTTAGATTTATTCCTAGGTATTTTATGGTTTTTGGTGCAACTGTAAATGGGATCTATTCCTTGATTTCTCTTTCTGTCACTTCACTGTTGGTGTATAGGATGCAACCAATTTCTGTGCATTGATTTTATATCCTGCGACTTTGCTGAATTCATGAATCAATTCTAGCAGTTTTTGGTGGAATCTTTTGGGTTTTCCATATAGAGTATCATGTCATCTGCGAAGAGTGAAAGTTTGACCTCCTCCTGGACGATTTGGATGCCTTTTCTTTCTTTGTGTTGTCTGATTGCAGAGGCTAAGACTTCCAATACTATGTTGAAGAACAGTGGTGACAGTGGACATCTCTGTCTTGTTCCTGACCTTAGGGGGAAAGCTTTCAGTTTTCCCCATTGTTTGGAAAAAGTATGGAAGTTTTTCCCCATTGAGGATGATATTAGCACTGGGTCATTCATATATGGCTTTTATGATCTTGACGTATGCTCCTTCTATCCCTACTTTCTTGAGGGTTTTCATCAAGAAAGGATGCTGTATTTTGTCAAATGCTTTCTCTGCATCTATTGAGAGGATCATATGGTTCTTGTCCTTTCTTTTATTGGTGTGATGAATCACGTTAATTGTTTTGTGGATATTGAACCAGCCCTGCATCCCAGGTATATATCCCACTTGGTCGTGGTGAATAATTTGTTTAATGTATTGTTGGATCTCGTTGGCTAATATCTTGTTGAGGATTTTTGCATCCATGCTCATCAGGGAAATTGGTCTATAGTTCTTCTTTTTAGTGGGGTCTCTGTCTGGCTTTGGAATCAAGGTAATGCCGGCTTCATAGAAAAAGTTTGGAAGTTTTCTTTCCATTTCTATGTTTTGGAATAGCTTCAAGGGAATAGGTGTTAACTCTTCCTTAAATGTTTGGTAGAATTCCCCTGGAAAGCCATCTGGCCCTGAACTCTTGCTTTTTGGGAGATTTTTGATGATTAATTCGATGTCTTTACTGGTTATAGGTCGGTTTTAATTTTCTATTTCTTCCTGTTACAGTTTTGGTAGTGTATATATTTCTAGGAATTTGTCCATTTCTTCCAGATTTCCCATTTTAGTGGCATATAATTGCTCATAATATTCTCTTATTATTGTTTTTATTTCTGCTATGTTGGTTGTGATCTCTCCTCTTTCATTCTTGATTTTATTTTGGGATCCTTTCCTTTTTCTTTTTGATCAAACTGGCTAGTGGTTTATCAATTTTGTTAACTCTTTCAAAGAAACAACTTCTGGTTTCACTGATCCGTTCTACTGTGGTTTTTTTGTTTGTTTTGTTTTTTTGGTTTTTTGGTTTCGATAGAATTAATTTCTGCTCTAATCTCTATTATTTCCTGCCTTCTGTTGGTTTTGGGTTTTACTCATTGTTCTTTTTCCAGCTCCTTAAGGCATAATGTTAGGTTGTGTATCTGAGATCTTTCTTCCTTTTTTAGGAAGGCCTGAGTTGCTATATACTTTCCTCTTATGACTGCCTTTGCTGTGTCCCAGGGGTTTTGGATTGTGGTGCTATCATTTTCATTGACCTCCATATACTTTTTAATTTCTTCTTTAACTTCTTGGTTAGCCCATTCATTCTTCAGTAGGATGTTCTTCAGTCTCCAAGTATTTGTTACCTTCCCAAATTTTTTCTTGTGGTTGATTTCAAGTTTCATAGCATTGTGGTCTGAAAATATGTATGGTATGATCTCGATCTTTTTGTATTTACTTAGGGCTGATTTGCGTCCCAGTATATGGTCTATTCTGGAGAACGTTCCATGTGCACTGGAGAAGAATGTATATTCTGCTGCTTTAGGATGAAATGTTCTGAATGTGTCTGTTAAGTCCGTCTGGTCCAATGTGTCATTCAAAGCCATTGTTTCCTTGTTGATTTTTTGATTAGATGATCTGTCCATTGTTGTGAGTGGGTGTTGAAGTCTCCTACTATTATGGTATTACTATGGATGAGTTTCTTTATGTTTGTGATTAATTGATACATATGTGTGCTTTCATATTTGGTGCATAAATGTTTACAATTAGTGGGTCTTGGTGGATAGACCCCCTTGATTATGATATAATTCCCTTCTTCATCTCTTATTACAGTCTTTATTTAAAGTTTAGATTGTCTGATATAAGTGTGGCTACTCTGGCTCTCTATTGTTGACCATTAGCATGATAGATGGTTCTCCATCCCCTTATTTTCAATCTGTAGGTGTCTTTAAGTCTAAAGTGGGTCTCCTGTAAACAGCATATAGATGGGTCTTGTTTTCTTATCCATTCTGTTACCCTATGTCTTTTGATTGGAGCCCTGAGTCCATTGATGTTTAGAGTGAGTACTGAAAGATATGAATTTATTGCCATTATGATGCCTGTAGAGTTGGAGTTTCTGGTGGTGTTCTCTGGTCCTTTCTAATCTTTTGTTGCTTTTGGTATTTTTTATTTACATATATATTTTCTCATGTTTTCTCCCCTCAGAGAGTCCCCCTTAAAATTTCTTGCAGGGCTGGTTTAGTGGTCACAAACTCCTTTAGTTTTTGTTTTTCTGGGAAACTTTGTATCTCTCCTATTTTGAATGACAGCCTTGCTGGATACAGAATTCTTGGCTGCATATTTTTCTGATTCAGCACATTGAGTATATCCTGCCACTCCCTTCTGGCCTGCCAAGTTTCTGTGGATAGGTCTGCTGCCAACCTGATCTGTCTTCCCTTGTAGGTTAGGGTCTTTTTTTCCCCTGCTGCTTTCATGATTCTCTCCTTGCCTGAGTATTTTGTGAATTTGACTATGATATGCCTTGTTGATGGTCGACTTTTGTTGACTCTAATGGGGGTCCTCTGTGCTTCCTGGCTTTTGATGTCTGTGTCTTTCCCCAGGTTAGGAAAGTTTTCTTCTATGATTTGCTCACATAAGCCTTCTACCCCTATTTCTTTCTCTTCCTCTTCTGGGACCCCTGTGATTCTGATGTCGTTCCTTTTTAATGAGTCACTGATTTCTCTAATTCTTAAATCGTGCTCTTTTGCCTTAATCTCCCTATTTTTTTTCTGCTTTGTTATTCTCTATAAGTTTGTCCTCTATATCGCTGATTCACTGTTCTGCCTCATCCATCCTTGCCGCCACAGCATCCATCTGTAATTGCAGCTCAATTTTTAATTTCATTCTATTTTTTGCTTCTTTTATCTCTGCAGAAAGGGATTCTAATCTATTTTTGATTCTAGCTAGTATTCTTATTATTGTGATTCTAAATTCTGGTTCAGACATCTTGCCTGTATCTGTGTTGGTTAAATCCCTGGCTGTCGTGTTTTCATGCTCTTTCTTTTGGGGTGAATTTCTTTGTTTTGTCATTTTGAAGGGAGAAAAGGAATTAATGAGGCAGAAAAATTAAAATAAAAATTTAAAAAATATTAAAATTAAAAAATTAAACACACGCACACAGATGGAATAAATGATGGTAGATCATAGGTGTGTTTTGGTCTGGGTGTTGAAAGTGGTTTTACAGATTACAGGAAAAAGGGGGGAGAAAAAAAAGAAAATCGTTTGAGAATTTGAAAAATGAATACACTGAAGTAGACTAAAACGAGATGATGGGAGTAAAATAGATTTAGAAAAAATTTACACAAAAGTAAAGAATATAGAAGAGAAAATTAAAGAAAAATATTTTTAATAAAAATTGAAAATAAAAATGAATTTTTTTTTCTTTCTGTATTCAAGAAAAAGAATAGTGTAAAGGAGAAAAAAAAAGAAAGAAAATTGAATAGATGGACCTGCTAACAGATTGAAATAGGATTGAAATTACTTCGTTTTCGCCTAGAAGTCTGAGTAGGAAGCACTTTATAGTCCATAAACTAAGCAGGCGGTGAGACTTGTATTCTTGAAGAGCCAGGTTGGCCAAGTTGGGCGGGGCTCAGTGTAATGTCTCTGTTCTCCACTAGATGGCGCTGCTAGCCTACTGGGGTGGATTGTTGTAGCCCTCATTGGTGTGTATGCGCATGCGCGGAAGTGGGAAAAATGGCGTCACCCAGGTACGCAGTCTAGTATGGGAACTGTTCTCTTGGATCAGCAATTGCTCACCTGTCCTCTGTCTTTAGCTTTTGTCTGCTCCCCACTTCTTCACTGTCCGTGCCCAAGCCCCAGGCAGTACCTCTCTCCCGAGTTTTGTCTCAGATGCAGCTGTTTTCCCCGGCCCCTTACTTCTGAAGGACTGTGGCTTTGACCGGTTCAGCCCCTCTGTGGGAGGGTCTCGTGGAGCAATGGCCGAATGCCGGCTGCACCCAGGAATGCCTGCTGGACCCTGCTGCTGCCGGTACCCTGTGACTGTGGCCAGGTTCCAGCCAGCCCCAGAAAAAGTTCGCGAGATAGTGTAGCAGCAGGGTCTCAGGGTTTGTGGAAAATCACAACACACATCTGGCTCCAGGCTTCACCCTTAACGACCTTGTTCCAGCACCAGCGAATGTGGCCGTTTTCTGGGATCTGCTGGGACCAGGTGGTCTCAACAGTCTCTACCAAATGTCCTTCCAGCAGTGGAACCGCTTTTCCCCGTGTGGACCAAGAACCTCCTGGACCCCACTCTGCTCCTGGGGATTCGCCCTTCCCATCAGAGCACCTCCAGGTATCCAGCTGCAGAGTTGCAGACTTTGCACTCCCCTTGTTTGCAGTCTTAATGGAATTTAAACCCTCTCCTTTCTCCTTTCTCCCTTTTTAGTTTAGTCCCTGCGGCTTTTTCCAATATTCCACTTTCTCTCCAGCTGCTTTTGGGGTGGGTGCTTTTCTCATATTCTCCCCCCTACCCCCACCCATCTCTGTCCTCTCTCCGCCCGCAAAATCACCTCCCTGCCTGCTGCAGCTTCTCACTCTCCAAGTTCACCTCTCTATGCCGAGAACCTGCTGAATTCTGTGGTTCAGGTTGTGCGGATTGTTGTGTTAATCCTTAGATAAGTTTTTCTAGGTGTGCAGGATGGTTTAGTGTTTAGGCGGTATTTCATGGACACAAGACGCCCAAAAAACTTCCATGCTGTTCTGTCATCTTGGCTCCTCCAAGATCACAGTTTCTAAAAGGAGGAGCCAAGATTTGTACACATCTGTCTGCTTTTATAGCCCCTCCTAACTTTATTGGTATCTCCATCACCATAATATGCACCAGATGAGACAGAACAGTAACAGTCTTTTGCTACTATCAAGTAAAATAAAAAATTGAAAATCAAACAAATTAAAGCAAAGTCCTGTATCTATCAGCATCTCCTCCATTCACCTACTCTCAAAACCAGGTGATTGCAATTAACATCAACAAACTTAGAGAAGTCACTATTTACAAATGATTTTCAAATTTTAATTGTCATTATTTAGTCTGCATTTCTGGACATCAGAATGATTTATTGCCTTGATTACACATGTTCCCCACAGATTACAAATTCTAGTAATTAAAGGATAAGATCAGAATATTAAAAAAATTTTTTTAATGTTTATTTATTTTTGAGAGAGAGACAGAGAGACATAGAGACAGAGAGCAAGCAGAGGAGAGGCAGAGAGAAAGGGAGACACAGAATCTAAAGCAGGCTCCAGGCTCTGAGCTGTCAGCATAGAGCCTGACGTGGGGCTCGAACTCACGAATTGCAAGATCATGACTTGAGCCGAAGTCAGATGCTTAACCAACTGAGCCACGTAGGCACCCCAGAACATTTTTGTCTTTTGTCTATTCTGCATTTTTTAAATATAAGTTGAGGGAAAGCAGTGAATCGGTTTTGACCTACCGAATCATGGGAGTTCTGTAGGTCTCTTATTATCATTAATTCATATTTTCACTGGGGATTGAAATTTTTCATTTGGTTGGCTGAGAAAAGTATGTTGTAATTCTTTTTATCTTTTTATGAGTTTATTTTTCTCTGGGATGGTAACTTAGATCAGATGCAGGAAACCTCTTTGGAAAAAGAAGAATGTTTTTATTCATTCTAACTTGGGTATTCTGAAGTCTGTCATATTTGGAGCATTAAAATATTATGTGCTTGACCAACCAAGAATGGCAACTGTTCAGCAACACAAAAATCTGTATGGCAAACCTTGTCCCTGTGGCTTTTATAAGCGCACACAGTGTAGTCAATATGACACAGTTCAATATTTGTTTTATGTAATCAAATGAATAGCACATTTATCCAGAGAGTGCTAATGTAATAGTGCGATTATCAGCAAAGCAGAAGACTTTTATATCCATGCTATAGTACAATAAGGTATGTGAAATTTCAATAATGGCCTTCTCATTCGGGAAAGGGTGGTCATTAAGTGAGCTGGTTTCCCATCAGAGAGTGGTAATCATCAGTTTTCCAATGATGTTGATTTTTATATGAACACAAAATACCAATTCATTCTTAATGACATTTTCAGTAATAATAGGGATATTAATTCAAATTCCTTTTTCATTTCCCAGATCTTTATATTTACTGCTCAATCACTCTATTTCTGCTCTAAAGGAATATGTGCAGACCTTGAGGGAGACAGACATAAGACAAAGACAATGCCCTAGAAGGTTTACAGTCTCTTAAAGGCGACACATGTCAATAGATAATTGAAATGCAGTGAGTTAAGTGCTATGTCCACTTCTCACCTCCCTTTACTCCTCAGTCAAACCTACCATGTGATCAAAGCCACCAATAATCTCCCTAAAGCTAAACTCAATACATTTTTCTTAGTTGGCTTCCTGGAAATGTTTCCCATTGTGAGCCATTCCCACTCTCTCAAACATCTCTTGGCTCTGGGTTTCCATAGCATCACTTAATCTTGGTGTTGTTTTTTTGTTTGTTTGTTTGTTTTCCTATCTCTACAAATACTATTTTTATCCTTTTTTTTAAAGAGGGTTTTTCTGTCTATCCTGTGGTGGTCTCTAGAACTTTCATTTTACTATACACATTTGCCACTATTTCAGTTATTATCTTTGAACTGATGGTAAAATCTGAACAGCCACAGTTGTGAAGGCAGGTGGAGCCATGGGAATGGCGGGCCAGGGGACAAATAAGAAAGAGAGGAGAGAGAAGGGATTTAAGGGCTAAAGCCAATATACTGTGGGGGAAGGGAGTCTCCCATAAAGAGCCTCAGTCTGTGATTCAGTTGGCCCTATGATTTTAAGGCCAGAGATCACAAAGCTGCTTCCAAATTGCCTTCTCAGAGGACTGTCTAGCTGGCTCAATCAGTACAGTGTGTGGTTTTGAACTCAGGGTTGTGAATTTGAGCCCCACTTTGGGTTTAGAGATTATTTAAAAATAAAATCCTTGAAAAAAATCATTAGCCAAATTGCTTTCTCAGATATGCTTACACACTTGAACTAGATACTAGCTATCTTTTCCGCAAAAACTTTCTTCTATTTATGAATTCTGCTCTTAAATTTAAAAATGCACAGTTCCTGGGGTGCCTGGGGGGCTCAGTCTGTCGGGCATCTGACTTGATTTTGGCTCAGGTCACGGTCTCAGGGTCCTGGAATCGAGCTGCAAGTCAGGGTCTGCGCTGAGTGTGGAGCCTGCTTGGGATTCTCCCTCTCTCCTTCCCTCTGCACCTTACCTGCTCACACTTACTCACTGTCCCTCTCAAAATAAATACATAAACATTTAAAAAGTAAATAAATAAAACAAAATCTCTAAAAAACGAATACAGGGGCGCCTGGGTGGCTCAGTCGGTTGAGCATCCGACTTCGGCTCAGGTCGTGATCTTACAGTCTGTGGGTTTGAGCCCCGCATCGGGCTCTGTGCTGAGGTTCAGAGCCTGTGCTCAGAGCCTGGAGCCTGCTTCAGATTCTGTGTCTCCCTCTCTCTCTGACCCTCCCCTGTTCATGCTCTGTCTCTCTCTGTCTCAAAAATAAATAAACATTAAAAACATTTTAAAAAAAAATGAATACACAGTTCCTCTCTTCTTTTCCTATCAGACAAAATAAAACTGTTTTTATTCTGAAAGGAAAGACAATGCAACACATATTTTTCTTTTTCACTTGAAACTTGTGCAAAAAATGCCACCCAGAGTTGGTATGGAATCAGCAACTGCTGATTCAGGGAGCTGCAGAAGAGGGGTAGTGGTGAGCCAGGTAATGTGGGCGCCTCTACCTGGGGGAGCATCTGGAAAATGAGTGTGTATGTGTGTAGGTGTGTGTGTGTGTGTGTGTGTGTGTGTGTGAGACAGACAGCCTGAGAGACAGAGACAGAGAGACAACAACAGTGATTCTTTACCACTAATTGCAGGGATTCTCAAGCATTCCCATTTAGCTATCTCTAATGAGGGAGGAGAGGGGCAAATGTGTAACCTAGGAGAATCCATAGCATTGTGCCCTTCTCAGATGTGAAGGTGAAAGTCTAAAAGTTCTTTGAAAGACTATGTTTCATTTTAAAAAAGAAATCAAAAGTATCTCACTCCCTATTTTAGCCATGCTTGTTTTCATATAAAAAGAATATTTCAAGTAACTTGCCAAAAAGATGCTATTGCATTAAGTCAAACAATTTCAGAAAATGGTGCTGAATTGATAAAAGCAATCCCATCTGATAGGTTCAGAATCCTGGCAGTTTTGAGAACCCAGTTTCACACGAACATAAACCTACTAACGGCAACAATTTTTATCATTGCTTTTCAAGCTTTGCTGCACTGGGGAGACATATTCTGAAATATTCTGCCAAAAAAGCAGCAGGGTGCAATGCTTTCAGTGCCTCTTGGTGGAAATTTTGATAAGTGTTATCTTCTTGTGTGTGTTATTTGGCAGATTAAAAAGACTTTGATGGTACTCTCTTATTGCCCTAGGTGATCATTTATTGATTTATCCCAACAAATACTTTTTCATCGCCTACTATGTGCCAGGCATTGTTCTCTAACTATCAGTGAATTTGGCAATGAGTTTTTATAGGGAAGAAAGACAACCAAAGATACTACAGATTATTTTCATTCCAATGCTATAGTTTTTAATTTCATGTAACTGACAAAGGTGACTGTATTTCTAAAATAAATCTCTTCATTTAATGTTCAAACATTTTCATCATGTTATGTGTACTGAGATCACTTATTTATTCTCTGCAATCATGGGCTGAGATATTCACTTTTAAAACACTATCTGATAAAAAAAAGTCAATTTTGAGAGTTGTTCCTTGTCATAGGATAATAGCGGTTTTGTTTTTCTTATCTGAATCTTTAGCTACGGGTCAGGATGAGATCATCACCTCTACTCAGCCCCTCCAGCATACATTTCAGTGATAGAGCAAATTTTCAAAATCACTTCCATTTTCACTATAAATTTAAATAAAAGTAAAAGGCATATTCTTTGCAGTGAAATATTTCTGGTGAATGATTCAATGTCTGTCTTCCTGGGCCACAGGGTCCCTTGTGAGGGCCACTGCTCTCCTGGTTCAGACCAAACTGTGACCATCCATGCATATCTTCTAGTCCAAGCCTATGAGGGCTTATGAAATATCATTTATCTAAAATCTGAGCACGACTTTCTACAGGCTCTCTCGGGGCTAGAATATTCAGTCTTGTGCTCTACTGCCTGTATGAACTTGGATACTTGAATGAGTGGACTCACCTCCTTTTGTAAAAAGGGGATCACAACCACTTTACAGTGTTGTCTTAAAAATGCCATAAGCTTCTTAGTATAAAGTGCTGAGCACACTGTCCAGCACATAGAAAGTATACATAGAAAATTTTAGTATTATAGAATATATTAGCCTTTTTAATAATTAATTTTAAGCAAATCTCTTTCTTCATCCACACAAACTGAACATTCCTATTCTTGATAAAAACTGCTTTCCAGGGGTGTCTGGGTTAAGTGTCTGACTCTTGACTTTGGCTCAGGTCATGATCTCACAGTCATGAGATCAAGCCCCTCATTGGGTTCCGCGCTGGGAGTGGAGCCAGCTTGGGAATCTCTCACTCCCTTTCTCACACTCAAAAAATAAAAATAAAATAAAAATAAATTGCTTTCTAAATCCCTCTTTCTTCTTTTCCCTTATTTTGCTCCACATTGCATGTTTAGAGATGATATTTGGTTAAGTAGTCCATATGTCAGACCACAGTGTAAGACCTAAGAAGCCTGCTAAAACAGAAAGCTGAATGCTGGGACAGAACCAAATGGCTGGCCCAGTTCTGGGAATTTTAATTCAAGGAGTTTTTAAAGTGTGTCTGAGTTGTTTATTCCCACACAACATTTGCTAGGCTGCAATCTAGACACTTTGCATACTCTCTAGTTTAATTCTCCCAACCTCTTGTGAGGTACATTTTATTACATATATCTTACAGATAAAAACAAAGAATGAAACCTCGGAGTCTTGGAGAGGTTAGTGGCTTTTTAAAGAACTTACGTTTAATCAGTGGTTGAACCAAGATTCGAATACAGGACATTTTGGGTTGAAGCCCCAGATAAATGTTGCCCTATTAAAACAGAGCAGAGAAGTTCAGATATTTTGACAACACTATCACAAACCTGATGAATTTATTCTTGTTCATTGAATTTTTAAAAAGTATTATCCTGTTCAAGACTAGTGAGAATCAAGGACAAACAATAATAAAGAGAAATGTATCTAGGCATTTCAATTGCCATGGAAGCTCTTTGATTTGAATGAATTATGGCTCAGGAAAAACACAATTTGTCAGAGATCATCTGGGGATGAATTAGTTTGGAAGGGGTTAGATGCTAGTAGATAGATTCAGTCCACTGAGCCATTCATTTAGAGTCTGAGACAGTTTTTACTGGGTTGGTCAAAAGGCTATGTGACTCTTGCCAAGGTTGACTTAAATCCTCTACTTACCATCTCGAAAGTGTTCCAGAGTTAATTTAAAAAATAGCATCCATACCTTTAAACTAGAAAACAATATATGTTTATTGTAGAAAGCTCCTAAAAGAAATATACAGAGAAGCATTTTTCAAAGTTGTATCTAAATCATGCTGTTCAGAGATATTTCCTTCTAATTTGTTTCAGTGCCTGTGTAACTTGTACAAATTCAAGTCATTATATACTTTTTCCATATAACCACTATAACACATACATTTTCAATATCATTCAAAGATTCTTTGATATAGCAGGTCTTAGTTTATCTTATAATAATATTGTTTTTCTCATTTTATACACATTCTAATTAATACTTATTGCAGACAATTTAGAAAACCCTAAAATGCAAATAAAAATTACCAGTAATCATACCATCCCAAGATAATCATAGCTAATTTCTTCCCTTAGAGATTTCCCCATGTGTGTGTGTGTGTGTGTGTGTGTGTGTGTGTGTGTATATATATATATATATATATATATATATATATATATATATGTTTTATTTGTAATAATAGCTCATTTATGGACTGTGTCCTATGTACCAAAAGCTATTCTAACAACTTTCAGTCCTTAGGGCATCCCTATGACATGAATATAATTATAATATCCATTTGCTTGGAAAAAACTGAGGCACATTAGGTTAAAAAACTTTCATAAGTTTACATACCTAATAACGACAGAGGTGGGATCTGAACCCAGGAAATCTGCTCCATGGATTATACTCTTATTTCTAATATGATACTGCCTGTCTCAATTTCATAATTGATTATACGGAATAATTTAGAGACAAGCCTTAAAAACTTAGCACCACTATATTTCATTTAATCTGAGATATCATTTATTCTGTTACACCATTATTTTACATATGACTAAGGAAGAAAAAAGGCTATCAATTTTTGTTGTAAGATGCCATTGATTATAACATACATTTCAATTTCAGAGATGTTAAGATGTGGAAAAAATGCCTTTAAGAAAATATAAAAACCCATGTGACGAATATTTTCTGTCACCAAAAAAGCACCATTAAAAAGCATCCTTTACGGGTGCCCTACATGGCTCAGCCAGTTGAGCATCTGACTCCTGATTTTGGCTCAGGTCATGGTCCCAGGATTGTGGGATCATTATTTAGTTATAAATAAGTAAAAATCAAAATAAATAAATGCATTCTAAAAAAAAAAAGTACCATATAGCATTGCATCATATACATATACTCCAATTTGTTACTCAATCCCTTAGTTTTTACCTATGTTTTCCCAGCTAAAAATAATGCTGTAATTGTGAATAATACTCTGATTGTGGATCTAAATATTTTTGCACATCTCCTGTCAGTTCCTTAGAATACGTTTTTGGTTGTATAATTTTTTGTCAAACGTGTCAATATTTTACTATTTTCATATTGTGAATTTTGGGTAGGAGATTTTACTAGTTATCATTCTCATCTTCAACATATATACACTCACTTTATCTTACTCTTATGGTGGGATTTTCCTTTCATTTGAACATTTTCTTCTCCTGATAAGCTCAAGTGGTCTCCGCAAAGCCTTAAAATGAATGCATTCTAGAGTTTACACTGGAGGCTAATGAAGAAATATCTTAAATAAATTTTAAAAAGTATATAGTCTAGGCTACATTTGTTAAGAAAGAAAAAAAGGTCAGTTAATTGAAATCCCAGGCCCAGTTTTCATACTTTATCATGGCGTACATGCTTTCTTTCTTTCTTTTTTTTAATGTACACTTTCTTTGTTTTAGAGAGAGAGCACACACGAGTGGGAGAGAGAGAATCTTAAGCAGGCTTTACATTCAGTGTAGAGCCCAACTCCAGGCTCAATCACACAACCCTGGGATCATGACCTGAGCCCAAATCAAGAGTCAGACACCAAACCGACTGAGCCACCCAGGTGCTCCTATTAACCTTTATTTTAGAAGCCAGTTCATTTGCTGAACACTTTGAATTGGTCTAGACTCTGTTTTGTGCTTTGCTATTGCATATTTGGGGACAGCTTAAGTTATCTCCTTTGACTTAGAAGGACTCAACTTCCAACAACTGTGTCTTCTGCAGATCTCGTTGGAACTTGGCTTTAGACTTTCACAGGCATGTCTAGAGTAGGTCTTATTAGGGCATGATCCTTACTTCTAAGGTGTGGTGTTTCTGATGTTCCATCCATGTAGTGTCTGTTAACAAACTCTGTCCATACTGCTGGGACCAAACTCTGGTTGTTCAATGGAGCGGCGATTTCTGTAGCATGGCTTCACATCTTGTAAGTCTCTTCTACTCTAAAACACAAAACAACCAATATCTCCTCTGCCCTGTGTGGCCTCACCCTACATAGACAGCCCAGCTTCCAGCCATGGACTGACAGAAGACCCATTGCTTCAACATGGACTTCATGGCTCCTTTTACACAGTCCCCATGTCTAATTTCTGCAGATCTTAGTCATTTCACTGACTTTAAATTCTATTCTCTGCCTCCTCAGCTCATGCTCTGCTAGGACTCCAGCTCTTTGTTGCTGTGACAGGAAATTGTCTCCAGGCAGAAAGTGGGGGGCAATAGTGGAGTTGCCTTGTGAGTTTCACTTCTTTCTGGGATTTCAGTCTTGTAACGTCTGTTGTTTGCTCTCTGAAACAGTGACTGCATATATTTTGTCCAGTTTTATAGTTGCTTACCATAAGAGATCTAATTCAGTACCAATTAGTCCGTCATGAATGGACATTTTCTGCAAAGGCTAATTTTACACCTCTTCTCAAATGTACTCGTATTTCTCTAGGAGACACAGGAGGACAGGATGAGGAGTAACTTATGTAAATTCACAGTCAGACTATTTTTAAGCAGATTTGTTAGTACCATGAGTTAGTGTCAGGGAATGTAGAAAAAGAATAGATAGGTATCCACAGTGACAAAGTCTTTTATGACCTAAATGTGCATCCCTTAGAGACCTGTCATGGTAAGTCTTAGTTCAGAGCCACTCATTCTGTTCACTTACTTCCTTGATGTTACAATCCTCACCACACCATCCTATAGCAACTGACTACTAACCTTTGTTTAATTATCTCCAGTGACAGGGAACTCAGTGCCTTGTGAAGCAGCCAGAATTCCTTTTTTTTTAAAAAAAAAGGTTTATTTATTTATTTTGAGAGAGAGAGAGCACGTGAGCAGAGGCAGGGGTGAGAGAGAGGTGAGAGACAATCCCAAGTGGGCCCTGATGCGGGGCTCAATCTCATGAACCATGAGATCATGACCTGAGCTGAAATCAAGAGTCAAAGGCTTAACTGGCTGAGCACCCAGGTGCCCCTAACTCAGCTTCTCCTATCTTTGGATGGTGAAATTTAAAGCCAGATATTGTTTCATTTTTTTGAGCTGAACTCTGTCTCCTAAAGCCATCCCTCCGGTATCTTAGTTTTATTGGCTACCAATGACCACTAAGACTCATCTTTCATGACAGTTCTTCAAATATTAGCAGACAAGGAGACTGTTCCTACTGAATCTGCTGCTCTCTGTGGTTGGTTGGGAAATTGGTCCCAGGCAGAATATGAAGACAACTGTGGATTTTCTTCTTTCCGGAATTATAGACTTATATTGTCTGTTGTTTGTTTCCTGAAAACAGTTATTTTGTATATTTCTTCAAGTTTTATAGTTGCTTACTGTAGGAAGTCTAATTGAGTATCAGTTACTATATCATATGGGGTTAACATGCTTTACAAAGTCTAATTTTGCATTTTGAGAACTTAAGGTTTGAGAGCTTAAGGTTTGAGACTTAAGCGGTGGTCTCAAACCTTGGAATCATGCCAGTGTCAGTGAGGCTTTATTAACTTAATAAGTGCTCTTCAAATCTCTAGGAAGTAGGTGTAATTTTATCCTCATTTTACATAGGAGGAATCTGAGGCACAGAGAGGTTACGAAACTTGCTTAATGTTACACAGCCAGAAAATGAACATTTCTGGACTATATAGACTGAGAAGTAATGTGCATTCATTGCAGATTTCTTTTTATTATCTCTTTTGCTGAGTGAAAGTCTGATTACTTTCTGGCCTTTTGATAGCTCTGGGAAGCTTGTATCTGATATCTCTTACTCGTCATTATTAAAAACATAAAATTACAAAATCATTTCATTCCAAACTACTCGTAGAGAATAGAACTGATTACAATTTGAAATCAGAAACCACTTTTGGGGATTATAAACCTCTGTACTGGGAATGCCCAGTCCAAAGAGCCACTAGTTTTTGTCTGTTTTGTTCACTGCTACACCCTCACAGTTAGAAAGAGCAGCTGGAAAGAAATGTACCCTTCATACATATTTGCTGAATAAAATTTTATATTGTTCAATTTCATTGACAATAGGACCACATTTTCAACCTTCTATTATTAAAAATCTATGTTTATCTTGCAATTACAAAGGATAACTGTATTCCAAATTTTTCACTGCAAGAATACTTTCTAAGACTCGTGATTTTTTGCCTTGTGTCAGGCTCCATGCAGGGCATAGAGTCTGCTTAATAGTCTGTCTGCCTCTGCCCCTCCCCCCATTCACATGCATGCTTGTGCTATAAATAAATAAGATAAAGCTAGTGACTATTTCTGGTTTTTTTATTTACTTCTTTTTATACATACATCTTTTGCCTTACACAAATGTTACCTCTCATGTTACAAGGTGTCAATAACAAGGTTTGGTTTGATGATAACTTGATATTGGTAGAGTATTAGAGAACTCTCATTGCTTTGACATAAAGTAATACAGATGCAGAGATGGGCATATTTGGGTGCAGCATGTTTACAAGGAAGACACTTCCCTTAACGAATTAGTCTCTTGGATAGTTCTGGATTACAAAGATGAAGAGTACATTATTAAAATTATTTATGTATTTTTTTAACTAAAGAACTATTGCACTTTCTCCTATATGCCATATCTTTTCACTTCACTTTTCATATATTATCATTGTTCTATGGAGCTTGCTGGTGTGACTTCCTCATGAAATCTAATTTTCATAGCATGAAATGCCAAAGGCTTCATTCCCCAGGGATTAAAGGTACCCAGTATATTTCATGCAGTCACTAAAGGGAAAGCTTTGAAATATGGTCACATGGTGACCTTTTGTACTTGAGAAAATTGGCCAAACAAGCCTGGGCCTGACAGAGAAGAATGGCAAGTAAGATGAACAGTGTGCCTTTGTGCATTTATCCCGTAAGAGTGGGGAATCTTGCAAAAATATACATACACAGCAATTCTCAGATTCTGGACCACCAGTTCTGGAAGCTATCTTTTTATTAAAGATAGCTTTTCTTTTTCTTCTTCTTCTTCTTTTTTAGAACAGCTTAATTAGGGTATAATTAGTATACAGAAAACTGCACACATTCAAAGTACGCAACCTGAGTTGTCTGGACACAAGTGGGATACTGAAACCATTACCAAAGTCAAGGTACTAAACATACTGTTAGTAGCTTTTCTTTAACTTTTTGTCTTGGTGGGAGGAATGTTCTTTGGTTAGTCATTAGTAAGGAGTAGTGGGGTTGTAAATGGCCAAAGAGCAAGCAAAAGCTGCTTAGTCAATAAGAAAACAACATAAAAGAAGAGATGTTTCTGCTTAACAGCAGAGGCCTCTCACAAGACCGTTTAGATAAAATTTTTCTCACTCAAGAAACAAAATATCTGTTGTGGAAAATTATATACAACTTTATGCCCTTTTATTGTGTAAAGTAAATAAGAAGATATGCCAAAGGAACAGACATTAATGAAAACTCTCAACTATAACTGGCCTCATTGGAATAAACAATTTGTGCAGAAAATAAAATAAAATAAAAGCAACAGCAATCACCTGTCTTAGGACAAATGGCTGGAGGCAATCTTCTTCACAATGGAAGCCTTTGTCAGCTAGCATTCTTTATTATTCTTTTCCACCTTGCACTCATTTTGTAGAAGTTGCGTAAAGATAGCAGGTAGAGTGTCCAGGGTTTATGCTGAAGGATTGGATGAACTTTGAACCCTCCTTGGCTCCTCTCTCTCCACCTCACGCCAAGGAAATCCCAGGGGGTTTTACTCAGATCCGGTCACTTCTCAGCATCACCATTGCCATGACAGGGCACATCACCATTTCTCATCCGGGTTCTGTGCTAGCCTCCTTCAAGATCTCTCTGTTTCCATTCTTTGTACAATCTATATTTTTTCTTTCCAAAGTTTTGTTTAAATTCAAGTTAATTAACATATAGTGTAGTTGGTTTCAGGAGTAGAATTTAGTGATTCATCACTTACATATGACACCCAGTGCTCATCACAACCAATGCCCATCACCCATTTAGCCCACCTCTCTACCCACCTCCCCCCAGTGATCCCCAGTTTGTTCTACAATCTATACTCAGTGCATCGGTTGGAATGCCCTTGGATAAGTAAAACAAACCACATCACTCCTCTGCTCAAACTCTGTAGTGGTTCTGCTTCACCTAGAGTAAAACACGGAGTCCACAGGAGGGCACACAAAGTCCCAGCCCAGGGGATCTGGTCTTGGTTATTTCTCTGATCTCATTTCCTACTCTCTCTTCTACAATTATTCCACACCAACCCCATGGCCTTCTTGCTTCTTGACCTTATCAGGTATCTTTCTACCTCAAGGTCTTTACTCTAGCTGTCCTTTTTGCCTGAAATGCTCTTTTCCCAGATGCCCACCCAGTAGATACCTTCTGAAGGTCAAATCTTTGCTCCAATCTCATCTTCTCACTGAGGCCTTCCCTTCCACCCTAGTTAATATTGCAACCTAGTCCTCCTACCCTGCATTTCCTGTACCCCAACTCCTTTTTCAAGTAGGTATCACCTTTTACCATACTATATACTCTTTATTATATTTACTGCTGTCGTTAATCTCTGCCCTGTAACTTCTTCTTCCCCCCAACCAAACATAAGCTTCATAAAGGACAGAGAATTTGTCCGCTTTATTACCTGATATATGCTAAGGACCTAGAACTATACTTGGCACATAATAAGGTCTCAATAAATGTTTGTTGAATGAGTGAATAAAAGTTATGTGGTTCTCTGAATAAATTGAATTCTATGGCTGCTATTTAAAGTTTCTTATCAAACTTTAACATTATTTTAAATTAGTTTTTTTGAATAAGCAATACAAACACATGACACACAATTTAGAAGGCACAAAGAATATATAATAAAATTAAGTCTCCTTCACACCTCTCCACAGATCATCTTTTGAGAGGAAACAAATTACTAGTTTTTTTTTTTTAATACGTCTTTTCAAAGGTATTCTATACATTTAGAAGTCTATAGGCATTTGTAACCTTTTATGTTAACATAAATGGTAACATTTTATTTATCTTGCTTTTGGTATCTTGGTGATTATGTTATTATAATACACAGATGAACTCTCTTGCTCTTTAAAAAGAATTTTAATGTTTATTTTTGAGAGAGATACATACAGAACATGAGCAGGGGAGGGGAAGAGAGAGAGAGGGAGACACAAATCTGAAGCAGGCTCCAGGCTCTGAGCTGTCAGCACAGAGCCCCACGTGGGGCTTGAACACACAAACTGGGAGATCATGACCTGAGCCGAAGTCAGACGCTTAACTGACTGAGCCACCCAAGAGTCCCTCTCTTGCTCCTTTTAACAACTACATCGCATTTCATTTATTTATGTACAATTGGGTAGACACTGTTTGCTCTTACATATAATCATTGCAATGACTGTCATGTGCCTGTGTCAGCATAACTGCCAGATAGAGTTCTAGAGAAGGAATTGCTGGATCAAAGAACATGTGCATTTTAATTTTGAAATATACTGCCAAATACTCCTCCCTGGAAATGTTACCAGTGAACGCTTTCTCCAACAATGTATGAGGATTTGTATACTATTCTTCATGCTGTGTTATGAAAGATTTTTGTCCTTAATTAATTGTATTTCAAATCAATATGGCTAATAGTAAAAAAATAAAAACACTACAATAGTACAGAATGTATAAAGTGGTCGATGAAAGCGCTCAAGTCTTTCAGAGTCTTCCTTTACAGGCTCCAAAGATATTCATGGTTCACAGCATTTTGCATATATTTTCAATACATACATAAGAATTATATACAAATGTATAAAATTCTTTTGTACACAAGTGTAAATACAATATAATAATGCTCTATGACTTATTCATTTGACAACATATCATGGGTAACATTACAGTTAATACATATAATGCTGCTTTATTTTTTTTTAATGATTACACAGTAGAATATGTACCATGGTTTAGTCTGTACAGATGGAAGTTTAACACATTTTCATTTATTTATTTATTCATTTATTTTAAAATATTTATTTTGAGAGAGAGAGAGAGAGAGAGAGAGCCTGTGTGTGCCATGCACATGCTTGCATATGGGGGAGGAGAACAGAGCAAGGAAGAGAGATAATCCCAAACAGGCTCCATGCTGAGCATGCAGCCCAACATGGGACTCGAGGTGAGGCTCCATCTCACAGTTGTGAGATCACAACCTGAGACCTGAGCCAATATCAAGAGTCCGACGCTTAATCAGCTGAGCCAAACAGACACCCCTGAAGTTTAGCACATTTTAAGGATTTTAAGTGCAAACGGTGCTGCAAAGGATGGCTTTGTGGATGCATCTTTAATTTGTTGTTTGTTAATGCAAATACATTTTTAACAGTCAAGAGATATGTGTATCTAAAATTTTGATAGTTCTTTCCAAGTTACTCTCTAAAAAGTTGGAATGCTATTCTTTAAATTAGAGATCTTGCTTCTCTACTTACTGTTGTCCTTTACCACTATTACGTGTGTGCAGAATCAGCATTTGTTCAACTGATGTGGAATGGTGTGTGTTCTAATGGGATGTGACACTGGGAAAGGAAACAACTTTTCCACTGCCAGTGGGGATCCTCCCCAATTCTGAGACTTCTGCAGAATGCCATGTATAGCAAACTCAGTATATTTCAGATCTCTGGAGAGGCCTGCATTGCAACTGGCTGCCTAGAAGGAGGCAATGCTACTGAAGTTAATAGAGAACTTTGTTGCTGGTAAAATTTTGTACACATAGGTTGCCATCCTACTAAAAATGTTTCCCATATGTGTCCTCAATTCTTCATTGTGACTAAGAGTTGCTATTACAGCAAATGAATTGTCATGAATTTTGCATTATTGTGATCATCCTTAAACATCTTTGCATGCTGCCTAAACTCGGGAGACACAATTATTTACATATATTTTCAATCTATTTAAAAAGGATATATACATGGTAATCCAACAGCTCATTTATTCTGTGGTCTTGATAGGAAAGCTGGCCAAACATAATGCAATAGTTTGCTAGTTGATTGCAAGTATACAATGGAGTGAACTACAAAATAAATTACTTCTTATAAAGATTTAAAGGTTGGCAGGAACGAAATCCAGAGAAGTTGTTGTTGTTATTTTGTTTTCCCCGAGGTAAGCAAACTATTTATTGAGTGTTTGTGCCCAACCTATTTTATCTGTCAAATGATTTCCCTTTGTTTACTTTGGAAATTGTTTTCTTCCATCAGTTTATAAGGAATAGCTAGCTATTTAAAGCACCCTACTTTGTAGATTCTAGACTCTAAGGCATTGCTCGTGACAACATAACAGGGCAGTTAGTTATTTCAATACCAGGCCAGAGAATGGAGAACAGAAGCAATTATAAAGTATAGTCACCTTGTTATGCTAGAGATCGGGCAGCAATGGAATAGAGCTAGCCGGAAGACATGCATATCTGGCATTCTGGTAAGACCCAAAGTTCCAGCAAAGACAGGGGTCAAGATCAAATAAGGTGAAGCAGGAGGACCTATGGCTTAAGTCTAAGGCAGTGCTTCCCAAGTTTGAATGATCATAGAATTGTATGATGATGTTTGTGAATAAACAGATTCCAATATCTCACTTTGAGACTCCAATTGAGAAGTCAGCGGCAGTGGGAGGGGCAAGAGGAGTCTACATTTTCACAAATGATCCTACTGCAGATAGTTTACCTACTGCATGTTGAGACACAGTCAACTACTGGAAAGTTGTCTCAGTCTAGGGGTCAGAGATTTAACCATTACATCACTGGTAGGCAGGGTTGCTGTGCTCCACTTCTACGCAGAAGGTGTTTCTTCCATTTTGTTGAATTTGCCTGATGGTGTGAATTATCCTTGCACATGAATCTGAGCTCTCATGGAGAGATAGACAGAGATCTTAGGAGAGTGCACATCTTACACTAGACAAAAGTTGTGTCAAATTAATAGTTTTATTTTAGTTGTGCTATTGTCCTTCGACATTTGTGACCTGGAGTCGGATCTTACCTTTGACAGCTTGTGTAGTGTTCACTTTTACTCAGTTTTTCCTGTTTAAGAAGTTATTTTGCCTTTACATTTAAATTCTTCCTGCCCAAGGGGTCCCTGGGTGGCTCAGGGGGTTAAGCAGCTGGCTCTTGACTTCAGCTCAGGTCACAATCTCATGGTTTGTGAGTTCAAGCTCCATGTCTGGCTCTGTGCTGACAGCTCAGGACTTGCTTGGGATTTTCTCTCACTTTCTCTCTCTGCCCCTCCCCTGCTTGCATACTCTGTCTCTGCCTCTTTCTCTTTCAAAATAAATAAATAAATAAACTTTAAAAATAAATAAGAATACATAAAAATAAAATAAATTTAATAAATTATTCCCACCCAAGCCTCCATTTGAACAGTTTCTGTATGTTTTCCTTTTTTTTCATTCTCTTCCCCATGAAAGTTCATTTTCCTAATAGGAATTGTGAATGATTTTAAATCAGACAATCTAAAGAATTACTGGTTTCCATGGGCTTATGATTGGCCTTAATCAGGGCGTCTAAACTCAAATGCATCAAAAATTGTGGGGAAGAGTGTATGCGGAGAACAGGGGTGTGAATCAAAAGGGAGTCACTTCAAATTGACAAGTGTACCACCTGCCTAAAAACATCAAAAATTCAAAACAAAGCACTGTGTTGTCAAAACAGAACAGGTTTTCAGACCAAATTCTGACGTCTGGCCTCTCGTCTATGCCCTTGACTTAAAGACTTATATTGGTCAACGTGTAGGTCCTATCTCAGTTGGTTATGACTTCATGTTGATACGATATAAGTGACACTACAATAAAATGTTGTATGCACATTAGAGCACAGTATGATACAACAGAAATTTGGGGGATATATTGGGAAGAGCAAGAATAAGGAGGTGGGGAATAAAGAGAAAGAGAGAGAATATGCAAACTGTGTCAAACACCTACTGCCTACATGAACTTGAGTAAGCTACAAAGCCTCTCTGAGCCTGTTTCATGTATAAACTGGGGATAAGATATCTGTCTCAGGAGACTGTCTTAAGGTTTAAGTGAGATAATACTTGTTAAACTTTATACACTGCTTGATACATAGTAGGCACTAAATAAATAGAGTCCTTTAATTGATTTATATGACAGAATTTGCTGAGAATATTCTGAAGAAGATGGGATTTCTCTAGAACTAATACATATATACTTGGTGATATGATATATGATGTGGACCCATCTCCAAGGCTAAGCTGGAAATATTGGATGGAGATTGCTCATAGCTGAGAACAAGGCAAACTACATTCTCTGGCCACTAAATTCAAAGTCACACTCCTACTGTTCTTTGTTTTTCTTTTTTCTTTTCCCATTCCCCCTCACTTCTAGCCAAATCCAGTAATGGTACCTAGTCCTTTTCTTGAGTTTTCTGGATGGCAATCCCCTCCAGAGGTTATGAAGTGAACCATTGCTCTTGGTTTGGGAATAGGGTAGGTGGAAGAAGTCAATCTCTATAAGATGACAAACAGCAGGCTTCAAGGAGGGCTTAGCCGGGCACCTTAGACCCTCTCTTATGCCCACACAGAAGAGCCAGGGTCAGCTTTTTCTGGGAGAACAGAGCTTGAGTTCCTCAGCTTTGGAAGACTCCTGCAGCCTTGGAGCGGCTGCATAGCCAAATAAGGAGTGGCCTGAATCATTCGTCTTCCACCAACGTCCCATTACTTCTCTCCCTCAGACGAGCATTGTGAAAACGGGGGTCACCAACAAGAGGGTGAAGAGAACTCTGGGGAAGAGATAGTTACTCAACTGTGATAGGATTATCTGAACTTGATTATCTGTAGGAGATAAGGTTTTAAATTATAAATGAGGGAAAATTTGTTGGGTTGGATTGGACATACTGAAACGGGGAGAATAAGTGTTTTGGTCTGGGCAGGGGTGTGGGGATGGAGTAACGCATGCAGTTTTAAAAACTTAGCAAGCTTCAAGCAGCACATATCTGACGTTTTACTGTTTAATTCATACATGACATGCATATTCTCTAGCAATTCCCCATTACATTTTTGTGTTTACCCTGGTCTCTCTCCTGTTTATTGTCCTAATGTCTTTACAAATGCATGCAGGTTAAAGCGAGGGGACCACAGTGTGGGACTGGTCTATGGTACTCATTTCTGCTTGGAACTGCCAATTTCTATGGTTATCACATCAGCAACCTTGGCTTGATTAAGCTGAGAGTCAAAAATATTGGCTGAGTACCTAATGTGAGTCAAATACTGTACCACACTAATTTTTGCGTTTCTTCATTCAAGAATAATATTTATTGAAAGCCTGTTTTGTTCCAGATACTCTTCTAGGTGCTGGGAACACATCTTTGAACCAAACAAAGCCCCCATTCTTATAAAGTTTACACTCCAGTAGAGGAAAGCAGACCACACCTCCCCCACCCCCCAAAAAAACACCACCCCAAAACTTGCTATATTCTATGTCAGAAGATGTGATCCAGTGGGGGAGGTAGCATTTGAGCAAGGACCAGAAACAAACATTAGATGAAGCCATGTAAATATCCACATAAATATGCAAGGTAGAGGTAACAGTTCTACAATGGCTTTGAGACAGAAGAGTACCCAGTGTGTTTGAGAAACAGCGAGACCTATGTGGCTGGAGATGAAATAGTGGTGACACCAAAGTAGATATCAGAGGGATCCTCAGGGAGCAATCACTGAAGGCCCTAGCAAGGGTTTTGGATTTTATTTTGCTGAAATGGAAAGGCACTGGAGGGTTTGAATATACAACTGGCATTTTAAAAAGATCATTGCTACTGTGTGTGGAAAATGTTGATTTCGCTGACTATGCTATGATTAATACATTACCATTTTGTTTGCATGTAGGATGATAATGTACAAAATCAACCCATAGACTTTGTTTTCATGTTTACAAGGCAAAGTGTGTTTCAATTATTATTCCATGGTATGATATGCCTCTTATGAAGATATGCCTTTTAAGAGGCAGCACTTGGATTTTCTGTTGTGGTGGTTGTTGTAAGGGTGTCTCTAGTTTGTCTGTAAAGTAGTTTATCCTACTTCAAAAGTTGTCATGATACTGAAATCTGGAACCTACCCCTCTGTTCCACCCTTTCATTCTTAACATCTCATAAATACCGTAGCAGACCACAGTCTGTCTGCCAGAATTAGGAAGTGGTGGTAGGTATCTTAGCTCAGTAGGTTCTAGTTTAAAGTACGATGACTTAAGGGGTGCCTGTGTAGCTCAGTCGGTGAAACATCCGAGTTCAGCTCAGGTCATGATCTTGTGGTTTCTGGGTTCGAGCCCCCATTGGGCTTTGTGCAGACAGCTGGAGCCTGGAGCCTGCTTCAGATTCTGTGTCTCCCTCTCTCTCTCTGCCTCTCCCCCACTTGTGCTCTGTCTCTCTCTTTCTCTCTCTCAAAAATAAATAAATGCTAAATTTTTTTTAAAGTATTATGACTTTAAAAAATTGTATGTATAAAAACTGGTATGTTTTTCAAGTCTTATTAAGAAGATTTGCATAATGTCAAAGTGACTAATAAATGAACAAGGCACCTTGTTTCTGCATAATTATAAATTAAAGTACCCCACAGATGAGCAAAATCAGATAGTTTAGGAAAAAAGAAAATAAACTTTAAAAGAAACAATCTTTTAAGAACACTGTAAGAAATAAATTACATTCAAGAGAGAGTGAGGGTCAAAGGCAAAGAGGAATACGTAAGCCAAGAAAAGGACTTCCAGGAGACAACAAGAAACCACTTTTAGACCATTTTTTTTTAAATGTCTTGGTGATCCTCATTAAATACTCTTTATTTTTAGAATAAGCTGAAATTTTCCTGGAAACTGTCATGAAATGGCTAAAAAATAGGATAATATATTCACCATACAAACTAAGAAGGCCTTAGAGAAAGACAATATGATGTTTTTCCCCCATAGCTGAGTTTCTTGGTGAATTAGGCTCAATGTCTACAAGAAATTATTACTGAAAAATGAGATAATACCCAAATATTAAATAGAATATATTGTCACTGAAGACAAACTTCCATATTTTATTCTTCCCTATAAAACAATAAATTATACCCATTTTGTCAGTAATGAACTTAATAGCAAGCTAAAATTTAATTAAAAATGAGGGAATTAAGTCAATATATTTTATTCAGGGAACACTAAACTAGAAATATTAACTTCCCCACTTCAAGAGGTAAAAAGTTTCGATATTCTGATTGATGCCTTTTTAAAAAATGCACAACTTTTAGTGGTTTATACTGTTGCACACTATTTTTGACCCTTTCCATTAATAAGTCAAAATATTTTATAATGAATAATTTTTATACATTTCCCCCAAATACAATAGATATATTAGTTTGTCCATACAGTTATATTTATTTGTTTTAAAAATATGAAACTATATCTGGAATGACTTGCTACTATTGTGCTCCAAGGTGGTAGAGTGATTCCAAACCCCCAAATAACTGGGTTGGTAGGGCTAACTGAAAAGAAATCCTTGTGCAAATCAAGTAGATGGAAACCCAGGAACATATGTGGCCTCACGCGTTTGGTTTAACCTTTTTAATTATAATTTTCATCTATGGAAAGGAGGTTACAGAAAGAATAAATGAAATACTATCTACAAACATCTAGTATAGTAGGTGCTACATACAATTTGCATTCCTTTACTATCCAATGAATCAATTAAGGGATATCATGATGGTAGTTATATATAAAATATAAGAAATGGCCCCTGATTGGTAAATTTGCCCTATTTCATGAATTCAAAGCAACAGGAAATTGAATCACTATTTCCTGAACTATAATCTTGCAGCTGACATGACATAATTTTTAGCTCCAAGCACAGGCTCATTGGGAGTAAATGGCTTGTTTTGGTACCTTCAGCTTTTTAATTGTGCCCTCATTTTCTTGTTCTGTTGTTCTTTCTCTTGTTTGCTTTTTGAGCAACATATAGATTCACACAATCCTAGAGTATGAAAGACTCTTAGATTAGAACATGAGAAACCGTTGTTTTGATGTAGTAATTCCTTTGACAACATGCCTAATAGGTGGTCATTCATCCTCTACTTGCATACTTTTAACAAAAGTGAGTTGAAACCTGTCTCAACACACTTATGTAGAGAAGTAATTGTTTTCTCAGACTCCCTTGCAGCTGGGTGTTTACTACTTACTAAGTTTATTCCAATGGAATGTGAGCAAAAGTGATACACACCGTTTCAAATCAGAGATTTAAACTACAGAAGCATCCATCCTCCACATAATCTCTATGAACCAGAATGTGGGGATATGCCCTCATTGCAGCTTCAGTCAGGCAAACAAACAAACAACAACGAGAAAATGAGAAACCTCCAAACAGTATTGAAGAAACCTGGCTCCAGAATGACAATCACCCTCTGTCTAGAACACTAACTGTGGATTGTTGTATAATAAAAAAATAAACTCCTGTCTTCTTTACACAGTTGAATTAACATTGAGTCTCTGATATATTATTATTAGGAATATTCTGTTATTACCCTAACTCATGCAAGAGACACTTCACTTTTTCTATTCTCTGGAAAAGGTTGCTTAAGATTGGATTTATCTATTTCTTGAATATTTCATAGAACTTGCTTATAAAATCATTCAAACTGATGTTTAGAGTTATCCATCATATTCTCTAAAGTTTTAAAATCATTCCTACATAACTAGAAAGTAGTTATGTCCCTCTTTTTACTCTTGATGTTGTTTAGTTGTTTAACTTTTTCCTTTCCCATTCTTACCAGTTATAATTTTAAATTATCTTTGTCATTTCAAAGGAACAACTTAGGCTTTATTGATTCTTTATTTAATTGTTTTTTAATTTAATGTATATTTATTTTTAACAGAGAGAGAGAGAGAGAGAGAGAGAAGGGGAGGGGCAGAGAGAGAGGGAGACACAGAATTCAAAGCAGGCTCCAGGCTCTGAGCTGTCAGCACAAAGCCCAATGCTGGGCTCAAACTCCCAAACCATGAGATCATAGACGAAGTCAGACACTTAACCGACTGAGCCACCCAGGTGCCCTGAATTGTTTTGTAATTTAATTCAGGCTCTTAAATTTATTATTGTATTCTTATTTGGGGGTGGGTTAATTCTATCCCTTTTATTCTAAGTTATTAAGTGAGAAACTTAACTAATTTTTAACTAGAAAGCCATAAATTACATACAAGTATGTGTTTAAGTTTCAAAATATAGAAATGAAGCAGTTGGGGTGCCTGAGTGGCTCAGTTGGTTTAAGTGCATGACTCTTGATTTCAGCTCAGGTCATGATCTCACAGTTCGAGGGTTCGAGCCCCGTGTTGGGCTCTGTGAAGACAGTGTAGAGCCTGCTTGGGATTCTCTCTCTCTTTCTCTCTCTGCCCCTACCCCCACTCTAAATAAATACATAAATATTCTTTAAAAAAAGAAATGAAGCAGTCATTTAAAGGAATTAGTATCAATTACTGAGAAGGACATATTAAAATCTCCTATTCTGATAATAAATTTGTCAGTTTCTCCTTAAGGTTCAATTCCCTTCTCCCCTTTTTTTTATTTTATGTAATTTGAAGCCATGTTGTTTGGTGCATATAAAATATATATATATATACACACATATATATATACGTATATATACGTATACATATATATATATATATATACATTTACTATATTTGATCTGTTTTGACTTATTGCTGTCTCCTTTTATTTATTCTAGATTTTCCATGTTTGTTTCTTTTTCTTCTTGCCTTTTCTTGGATTAAATTTTATTTTGCTTTTGTTCTGTTTTCCCTTCTTACTGGTTTGAAAACTGAACACTCTGTTATCCTAAAAGTTTTAACATGCATATTAAATACAACAAAGTTTAAAAGACTTTCTAAATGTTCTAACATCAACTGCTATTTCATATAGTCAATGTTTATTCATATTTCAATATGTTTACCATTTTCTGTAGAGGCCGCTTTTAGGCAATAGGCTTGAGCAATGGAAACGATCAAGGTAAAAGAGCCCACAGCTACCACCAAGCTGAATGCAAATAGGCTCATTAAGCAATCCGCTTTGAAATAGCCATAGGCTTTAACTAACTAATGTGCTACTTACAACCTGGCACAGTTACCAAAAACTGGAAAATTCCATAGTTCCCATATTCCTTCACTCCATGCTATAACTGTTACCCCTCACCCCCACCTTGTGGCAGTCTCTGCTTTGCTGTTCTGCCCGCAGCTCCCTTGTGGTGTATTCAGTAAACTTCTATCTCCCTTGTTCTGTATCAGGTGAATTCTTTCAGCCCTGGCACTATTGGTCTCTACCCAGGTTGCCCCACATTTAATGGCCCCCCATCCTATCAGGAGACCCCCACATTTTCTTTGTTTATTTGTCTTTTTCACATTTTACTTATTCCTTCTGGAATCATATTCTTTATCCCGAAACATTTCCTTTTATGCTGCAAAAAGCGTTATTGTTTCCATTTGGTTCATGGCTTGAGAGAGGGCTCCAGGGTGGTTAAAAAGCTGTCTAGTGGCTGCAGGGAGAGGCTCAGGCACAAGCCTTGGCACGAGAGGGATGCTAGAGGGGTCCCTCCAGGCCAGGAGGCTTCAGAAGCTCCTAATTGTGCTTGAGGGGGAGCTATTTGAAGAAATACTCCCCCAGCCCAGCCTGGAGGGCCAGCCAGCCTGCAGTTAGTCAGATGGTCACCATCCTCTGGGTGACTTTTACCTCCTTATCAGGAAATGGCTCTCCAGGAAGTCACACAGATGGGGGCTTGCGTGGGCAGAACCCAGGTGCATGCAGATCCAAAAGGACTAGGGTCAGGCTCTTCTCTAGAACCAGGGCAGTTCTCATGGCATCCAGGGTTTTACCCCACTCAGTTTGGGATGGGTTCTGCACTGAGGAGGACGCCCCCCCCCCCCCCCACACACACACACACACTGGGTTGGGCATCTTCAAGAGACTCAGTGCCCTCCCGCTTCTCTTCAGCCAGCTCGTGGAAGAAATGGCCCATGCCCTCCAGAGCCACATGGTTTGGGTCAAAGTAGAAGCCCAGAGAGGAGTAAGTGCAGGAGGCTTGCAGATACATGTTGACCAGGCAGTTGATCATGGCCTCCACATCAGTGGAATAATTCTGATGAATCTAGGAGCTCATGAGTGATCAGTAATAAGAAGCTAAGCTTAAAATAGGGTGTTGGCTGGTCCCAGAAGCAGAGGGTCACAACTGGAAAAAAGGTTGGACCGTGATTAGAGGTTGGTGGAAGGGGCAGGCATCCTTGGGTCTGTCCTGTCCAAACACTGTCAAAGCAAGAGACAGATCTGCAGGACCGCTGTGCACACTACTATCCTGAAACATATTTTTATTTTATTTATCTTTTTCCTGAAACATATTTTTAAAAAGTTTAGTGGAAGTATCTTAATTGTAAGTTGTCATTTCTTTAACTGAAAAGGTATAATTTCATTCCTTTTTGAAAGGTAGTTTTGCTGTGTATAAACTTCTAAATGGTGAGTTATTACCTATCAGCATCTTGAAAATATAATTCTAAATTGTGTTGTTGTTACTGAGAAATCAGATGTCAGTTTCATACTCCTTCCTATGAAAGTAATTTCTCTTTTCTCTTGAGTTGACTTTAAGATTTTGTTTCTTTGTTATGTGTAGTAATACTGGGATATAATATTTTAAAAAATGTTCTGCTGAGAGTTCATTTGGTTTACTGAATCTATGTCTTGGAATGTTTTGTCAGTTCTGGATTTTTCTCAACCATTATCTCTTCAAATATTTGCTCTACTCTGCCCTCCCATGGAGCTCCAATTTAATGAAGGCCAGTTGCACCCCCTTATTCTCCATATCTCATCCATGTAGAGATTGCTAACACCATTTCTCCCTCCGTTTCTCTCCTAGCTAAGGAAACCCAGCTTTAGAGATAGGCAAGAAGTTTCTGAGCAAAGATAAAGGCAAAGGTTTGTTAGCTGGAATCTCCTCATCTTTGTTGGATGTATACACTCTTTAGCAGATACTTCCTTTTTTCTTATCTTTTCTTCTCTTCTCTTGTCTTGTCTTTTCTTCTCTTCAGATGCTTCCTTCTCTTCTTCTCTCCTCTTTCCTCTCCTCTCCTCTTCTCTTTTATTTTCTTTTTCTTTCTAAGTAGGTTTCATGTCCAGTGTGGGGCTTGAACTCAAAACCCTGAGATCAAGTGTTGCATACTCTACCTACTGAGCCAGCTAGGCACCCAGATGCTTCCTTTTCTTGATGGCTGTTTCCAAATTTGCCAATGATGAAGTTTAGGCAATCAGTGCAAATACTTTTATATCTATTCTACTTTATTCTATTAATTCCCTTGCTGTCATATTTTTAGCTACTCTTAGTCCATTTTTGCCCAATTTTGATGGTTTCTGTACTCCTAGTTAAACAAGGTTCTTTGGCTTTCTTTGCTTGCTCAGATTAAATTCGCCCAGAAGACTCAGCAAATTAGACACCAGAGTACCTTTGAATAACAGGGTATCATCTCCTTTGTGTGTTATTAAGTTAGGTTCCTAGATCTTTGTATGTTGTAACCATGTGCAACTATGTATTGATTAAAGTTAAAAAAAATGTTTAAGAAAGTTCTAGAGAATTAGGAATAATGATTTGACATGTATAAAGAGTTCTATTTTTAATGGTCTTTGGTGGGGGGATGGCATATATATTTGAAAGAGAATGCATGTGTGAGTGGGGGAAGGGCAGAGAGAGGGAGGATGGTATATTTAATATATCCCTACTTTCTTAAAGGACAATAAAGTTGGATTCTCTACTTTGTTTTGGCAACTTTTGAAGGTAGTAACCCGTACTATATGAGGGGACAAGACCAAATGAGTTAGCAGGACTTTAGTTTAATTAGGACAAACAGGCACTGAAGGAAAGGAGGCCTGTGCCTTTTGAATAGATTCCCTATTATTGGCTAATGAGGGCCATGAAAATGCACATTTATTCACTAGTTTTGGCATCTTAAATTTTAACCTATAATTTTATTATCAATTAATTATAAATTTTTACTGGTTTTATAGGCCAACAATGCCATCTTTTTTTAATTTTTACTTATTTTACAATGAGTGAAGTTAAACATCATTTACAGACCATTACTGTGGTATTTCAAGGTACAAGAAACATGCTGGATGCATACTTTAGAAACCGCTATTTGAATACCTGCTATTCATCATTGACTTACGGGTTCTTTTAGGTGCAGAAGTTAGTAGAAGGAACAACTCAATGTAAAAATCACGGAATGCTTCATGAAGGAGATAGTAACATGAAAGATGAAGATTTATCATCTGTATACTTGGTTCAGCGTTCTGATGCACCTGACATTGATTCACTAGTAAGTAGGGTCGGGATTTTTTACCAGAGCTGTTGGTGTGACCTTTGTTCAGAATGGGAAAGAGACTATAGTGAAAAATTTGATGCAGGAAGTAATCATATGTGAGCAAGAAATCTACAGCCAGCAAGTCAGCAAGCTGGGTCTGACAAGTTCCAGATAATCTGTTAAGTCTTAAGTAGCCCTGACCATGAGCTCCATTTGTTTAAAGGAGTCAGCCTAAGGAATTAAGTCTGGCCAAGGAGGATGGAGTTTCTCTGGGTTGTGCATTTGCTTCAATGTCATCAGAAAGACTAGCAAAGTGGAGTAGATGGGAAGGAGTTTACTCTGTCAACAGACAAGTCCTTTCTGCTCAGCCAGCAGAGCTCTTGTAGGAACAGGGTGAGAAGATTTTCAATTTGGAAACTGTACTTCTCTTGTCCCTTTGATATATATAGAAAATAGCTCAAATCAGAGTGAAATGTTATTCTTGAAGTGGCTAGTCAGAATACTCAGAAACACTCAGATTTGGGGCATGACTGCATGTTAATTTAAGGGAGTAGGGCCTTGGGAACCATTACTTAGAATTCTCTTTATGTCTCTTGTGCCTCTGGAGTTTCTATTGCATGTAAGATGAAGGGTGTTTGAATACAGTGCTTGATCTTCTGATTACAGTTACCCTGCCCGGCAGTATTCTTCCTTCCAAAGGCAAGGGAGGCAGCAGGGCAGGAAAAGAGAACTTTCCCAGGTAGACATAGGCAGGTAGAACCACACAATTGGAAATAAACCACACTTTGAACATTTGCCATCAAGGTATGATAGCAAATAGAAAAAGAAGTGCAAGCAAAACATCATTTTCTATGCTTAAGGGAACTTAGGCCATAAGACAGTGTTAGAGGTAACTATAAACTTTATACACCTTTCCATCCTTGTGGGTTTTTTGACAGCCCTGGTTAAAAACTTTTTGTTCAGCTTTTATCAGCTTTTATCAAGGAGGGAGATTGAACTTGTTGGCCAAGGCAATATTTTAGTCAAGTTTCTGACATCCACAATGATAACAGGTAAGCAACTTCCTTTATGGAATTTTCCCTTGCACATGCCTTATTCTTCTGTGTGTGTTATTCTTGTAGGCATCACCATCGTGTATGATTCATACATTAAAATGCTGATGGAAGGAAATTTGGTCAAGGAAATGATTTTCTTTTTTTGTATAATGAGAAAAACAATAATATATTCTAGTTTTTTTTTTCAGTTGGTATATTGCACTCTTCATGATTCTACTCCATTAAGTTTTATCTCTCTCTCCTTTTCATTCCAGTAAACTTTTCTTTATCTGCTCCTACTTATCCTGTTATCTCTTTTCTGCCTCTGTCCTCCTAAGTACTACTTTTATTTATTTAGATTTAGTTTTCCTCTCTTCTTTAAAACTCTATCTTAGGAACCACCATGGGAGTCTGTGTTGCTATTATTGACCTACTGACATTGTTCTTGATCAAAAGTCTGAATTGTAGTTTCAATTACATTGTTGAAGATTTACCTACTAATTGACCTGGGATGTGAATTTATGCTTCAGCTGAAAGGCCTAAATATGGCAGGTGAAAAGCCTCTAATGGAGAGGGAAAAAAGCAAACAAAACAACATGGAATTCTTACTTGTTCATTTCTAGAGCAGTGTAGGCAAGATATGTAAATAATGGAGCTATTTATATCAGCTGTCACTCTGCTTTCCCTGAGAAGTAACTCTGCAGCTTTAAACAATTCTGCTTGGCATCTGTTTGGATGGGTGATAACTGTAAAACATTTTCAGTGTCAAGAACTATACATTTTAATGTCAATTTTCATTTTAATGGAGTCGGAAGCTTTGAGAACAGTTCTGATGGATAGAAATCTTCAATCAGCCCTGAATCCGCTGTTACATTAAACAGTTAAACAGAAAACAACAGTTTTGTCTCAGCAAATACGTAATCATATGCACAACCAATTTGTAATTGAGAGTGAAACAAGAAAAATAACTTTAATGTTTTGGAACTGATTGGATGTATTTCCCACTGGATATAGAATTCTTTCCTGAATTTAAAAATGCAAACATTTGGAGTATTTAATACAAGTATGCTGTTGTTTTGCCAAATATTTGTTAAAACATTTATTTTGCTTTTCTGGAAAAACATCCTCTGCTCTAGGGTATGTGATCCTTTCCAAAGTTTCTTTTCTTTCAGTAAACGTTTTTATTGAGCTCATGGATCCTATGCTTGAGAACATATGTTTTTACAGTTTTAAAACTGATTCATTTCCTTTTTCTCATCTTTTATATGTTTGACTGTATTTAAAAATCCAAATCACATTAAGCTAGCTCACTGAATATGTATTTAGAGATAATGAATATAAAAATCAGATACTTAATTCTTTTCTTTGGCGGACTATATTTAAAAACTTTGTAAATAATTTTTGTTTTCTTTTGTTTCCATTATACAATTCCATGTTAGAAAAATTGATATGCTTTGTAAATCATTTGGTTTTCTTTTGTTTCCATTCCGCAGTTATGTATTCTGAAAAATTGATACAATGCCCCCACGAGAAAAAGCTCTCTTTTTCTTATCAGGACCAGGAATCCTGGTTTAATTCATTTTTCAACATGCATAATACAAAAAAGAACCATTCTGTCACTTTGAAAGTTATGCTGTGGAGTCAATGTTATGTCTTGAGAAACACACAATCTTTAGTGCACAGAATACATATAAAATGGTAGTCCTGTAAAACTGTATAGTAAGATTCCATCCCTAGCTTCTTCAGCTGGGCATCATTTTATTTCTCTGGGTCGCATTTTCCTCACTGGTAAAACTTGAAGCCATATTTGCCTTAATTTGCAGAATTTTGAATATAAGATGAGGTAATCAGTGATAAGTGCTTTGCAGTACATGGCTCTTTCCTAATGCAGGACTCAGGATTGTCTTTGACTTTGCAGATCTCCACACAGTAGCCCTCCTGTGACATGCAAAACTCATGTGAAAATAAAAGCTGTCTGGTAACCCAGACACAAAAGCGTTTATACTAGCTTTCATACTCACCTGCTAGTAATGCTAGCAGTTTATTTCACCTTGCTGTTTGTCAGTGGATTCAAATGTACTGTCAAGATTAGAAGATTGACTCATCTTACAGTACCACTGTGAGGCATAACCAATAAAAAAGAATTTCTCATTTAGCAAAATCACAAAAGACATCGTAAATGCTATGAAACAGTGTTATAATTCCACCTCCCCAGCATGACCTCTGGCATTAATGTATTCATGAATCCAAATAACGCACTGACTTTAGTACAGAGTAAGCAAATGTAATTTTCCTGCCCATTTTTCCCATCAAAGTGCTCTTACTTCCTGAAATGGTTCATCAGATTTTTCAGAATTGATGACAATCAGTCACATCTTCATTGTACATGTGTAAACTCTATTGCTTAACATTTTCATAAACCCAGAGAATTCACAAACATGTCATCCCTAATTACTCACTGCTGTAGGAACGAAAATAGAAGGCAAAACACAAGGGAAATGGTGTTTGGAGAACATTCTTGGAAATGACCTCTGATCATGGGGAGGTAAACAGAATCTTGCATTGTCAAACTACTTGAAATACCTCGCTTATGGTATATCATACAATAACATGAGGTAATTAGAAGCCTTAAGAGATGCGCAGGTCTACACTATAAATCTCCTAAAGGGCTAGGTGAGAAGTGGTTTTATTCATACTCTTACTGGAGTTGTTGGACGTATTGGAATCGCGGTGAAGTGCTTTATTCCTATCCCGCATCCACCTTGAAGTGGAGCTCAGCAACTTGTCTCATCCTCTTCCCCCTGCCCCTGGCCAAAGTGGATACAATTTCACCACTCATTAGCAAGCTAAATATATTTTACTTAAGGTTTCATGGGGGAGTTGGGGAGAATAATTCAGACAATGAGAACAGCACAGGCAAAGGAGAAATATAAGTATTCAGGGAACTGAATGGAAGCCAGTGTGACTGGGGCATGGCAAGTTAAAAGCATGGTGTGAGATGACGGTCAGGTAAAGGCCTGTCTTGGCAGGTCCTTGCAGGCCAGTTTGAGGATTTGGGTCTTTAAGTCCTTTGAAGGTTTTTAAACTGGGACAGGGCATAGAGAAAAGGGATGTTTATATTTTGCTGCAACAGCTCTGAATAGAATTAGAGAATGAATTGAAGCGAGGAGCAGAGGGCATGTAGGGATGGACAAATAGTTAGAAAGCCCTGAAGACATCCACTTTCAACATAATGGGACCTTGCACCTGAGTGGTGGCAGCTGAGATGGAGGAAAAGGAATACTTATGAGTGTTAACTGGGTTTGGGAAGAAATGGCAGAAGGGAGGTTTTAGAGATCCCTGATAGGCTTGAGGCTCGCATAACAGGTTGAAAGAAGGTGGCACCTTTAACTGAGATAGAGATACTGGAAGTAGATAAGATTTGGGAAGGAGGCCAGGATCTCTTGTTTCATATGCTGATCTGGAGATGCATTTGAGGAATATATATGGAGATTGGCTCTATGAGCCTGGAGTTCACAGAAGAGGTCTAAGTTAGACATAAAAGTTTGGATCATTTCCATATAGTTGGTTTGCCGTTAACTTTTTTTTTTTAATTTTATTTTTAAGTAATCTCTACACCCAATGTGGGGCTTGAACTCACAATCCTGAGATCAAGAGTCACATGCTGTTCCCACTGAGCCAGCAAAGTGCCCCATTGTTATTACCTTAAAAAAATAGATTTCTTGAAATAGACTTAATATACTGTATAATTCACCCATCTGAAGTGTGCAAATAATCCCATGATTTTGAATGTATTACAAATATGTGCAGCCACCACCACAGTCTATTTTAAAACATTTTCATATTTCCAAAAGGAAAATTTGCATGCTTTAACTGTCACAGCAGCCTTTCCTCAGTCCCAAGCCCTAAGCAACCATGAATCTACTCCAATGGATTTCCCTGTTCTGGACGTCTCACAGGAATGTGGTCTTTGTATCTGGCTTCTTTCACTTAGCATAATATCTTCAAGTTTTATCCATATCATAGCAAGTATCAGTACTTCATTTGTTTTTATGCCTGAATAATGTTCCATGCTACGGACACATCACATTTGTTTATCCAGTTCACATGCACTTACAGGTGTGATTATCTGAGAAAAGATCATGGTGTGAAAAGAAAATAGGGCTTCATGCCACACTTAAGGAATTTCTTACATTTGGGTGCCTAGGTGGCTCAGTGGTTAAGCATCTGACTTTGGCTCAGGTAATGATCTCATGGTTTGTGAGTTCGAGTCCCACATCCAGTGAACTCTATCCCCGCTTTGGGTAAAACACGAGCCCCACTTCGGGTGACCCCTGCTTCTCTCTCTCTGCCCCTTGCTCACTTGTGCCCTCTCTCTCTCTCTAAAAAAAAAAAAAAAGGTAATTTCTTAGATTTAATAGCCAGATGGCAAAGAATGAGTTTGTAAAGGACATGAAGAAAGAACAATCAGAATGATAGGAGAAAACCATGGGGATTTGGTGTCTTGGAAACTAAACAGCAAGAGTATTTCAAAAGGAGGGAAAAGTCAACAGTGCCAATGTGAAGTCCATTGAGATGGGGGCTAGAAATATCCCTTAAGTTTGTGGATGGAAAGTTCATTAATGACCTTAGCAAGTGCTATTTTGGTGCAGTGATGAGGTCATGAACTCATACTCTAGTGGATGGAGGAGCCAAAATGAGGAAATGGGGATAGAAATGTTAATTACAACAGCAGCAGTTTTAAAGAAGCTTGACTTGGAAAGACAGGAGCAAAGGACAAAAGAAGCTTCAGAGTTGGAGGGAAATGTGTGGTTGAGGAAAGGTTTAAGGACTCAACCAAATCTGGATGATTTAATTGTGAGGAAGAGGTTAAATACACAAAAGAGATCTGGAACAAGTGAAATGGGTTCCCACACAAGATGACAGAAGAGACAAAAGAAACAATCCTTCCAGAGTAATGAGAGAATAAAATGGATACAGTCCTAGATGGGTGTGCCTATTTAACATTTGGAAGATGAGAGGATGCCCATCTACAGGCCTGTGTTTTCTCTGTGAAGCAGAGGTAAGGTCATCTTTTTGCCTTGAGGGTGGAGGCAGGGAGACCAGGGGTTTGAGGAGGGTAGAGAAGGTTTGCAATGTCACTGTGGGGGCACCTGGGTGGCTCAGTTGGTTGAGCATTCAACTTCAGCTCAGTTCATGATCTCCCAGTTCATGAGTTCTAGCCTAGCATCAGGCTCTGTGCTGACAGCTCGGAGCCTAGAGCCTGCTTCGGATTCTGTGTCTCCCTCTCTCTCTGCCTCTCCCCTGCTCATGTTCTCTCTCTCTCTCTCTCTCTCTCAAAAATAGATAAACATTAAAAAAAAGAAAAGAAAATGTCACTGTGGATGTCAGAGGGTCAAATAGCAAGTGGAGCTTAGACTTCTGGGCAAGATGTGGGCTTAGTTTAGGTGGTGATTATGAATTGATAGTGGAATCAATCAGCAACCAGATATTTATTGTCACTTCCTCTGGAGGTTTTCTTTTTCTTTTTTTTTTTTTTTTAACGTTTTATTTATTTTTGAGACAGAGAGAGACAGAGCATGAACGGGGGAGGTGCAGAGAGAGAGGGAGACACAGAATCGGAAGCAGGCTCCAGGCTCTAAGCCATCAGCCCAGAGCCCGACGCGGGGCTCGAACTCAGGGACCGCCAGATCGTGACCTGAGCTGAAGTCGGCCGCTTAACCGACTGAGCCACCCAGGCGCCCCTCTCGGGAGGTTTTCTTACACTCCTTAAAAATGGGTCCCTCCCATCATGGTCTGTAGCCTGGAGTTTGAGGTTTAGACCTTGCCTTTTACTCCTCTATTTCTGTCCTCTCCACCACCACTCATTTATTCACTCATTTATTCAGAAATATTTATTTAGTGCATATATGTGCTAGGATCTCCATTACCTCAACAATTACCTATTCCTCCCCCATCCTTACCTCTTTGCCCTTTATACTAGCCTTCTCCTGTTTCCTTCTTTTTAATGTTTTTTTAATGTTTATTTTATTTTATTTTTTTGAGAGAGAGACAGAGTGCGGAGCCTGGGAGAAGCAGAGAGAGAAGGAGACATAGAATCTGAAGAAGGCTCCAGGCTCTGAGCTGTTAGTACAGAGCCTGATGCAGGGCTCGAACTCACCAACCGTGAGATCAGGACCTGAGCCAACGTTGTATGCTTAACCAACTGAGCCACCCAGGCACCCCTCCTATTTCCTTTTCACTTTCTTTTTCCCCCTTTGTTTCTCTATATCATGATGGGGAAGATGGAGTTATCAGTATTTCCCCCAGATTCTAATAGCTTTCATTCATGGATAGATGAATATGTCAAGCCTAGAGGTGCTGTGCATTGAGACCCACAATTAGGTGGGGCAGGATAGTCTGTAAGCCTGTGTTACTGTGATACCCATATAGGATATGCAGAATGTGTTATATTTGAATGGTTTATTTATATGTTCTCCTTTCTAGACTGCCAAGTTTTATGATAATTTCTGGATTTTAGTAACCACATTTGCTTGTTTAATAAATATTTATTGAACTACTATGTGCCTATGAATTACTATGCACAAGAGGGAGGGAGACAGAAATAGAGCATTGAAAAGAAGCAATCTTTTTTTTTTTTTTTTTTCAAGGAGCTCAGAGTCCCATAGGATAGATACATAGTTGAAGACATACATTATAATATGATGTGGCTAAGGGCATAATATAAGTATATAGGAGAAAAGAATTAATACAAAAGAGGGTGGGTCGGTCAGGGAAATTATTTGGCAAGAATTTGAAAGGATTGCAAGTGGTCAGTTGTTTACCAGGGAGGAAGAAGACAGAGCACATGAGTGACGGGAGCGCCTTTTAAGCAGATGGAACAATAAGCACTGCTAAGACCTACAGAGTATGGGGAAGATTGACAGGAGAGAAGAAAGTAAACATAGGCATGGGCCAGATAGGGAGAGGTCTTTCATCCATGCTAAGTGTTTGGGCTTTATTTTACAGGTGATTAAAAGAGGTGAAGAGCTTTAAGTAGTTGCAACGACATGACCTAAGTTGCCCTTTAGCACAATCATTCATGAGGCAATATGGAAAAATTATTTGGAAAGATTAAAACTTAGAATAAGGAGATCAGCTAAGAGTTTAGACAAGAGATAAAGATGTTCTGAAGTAGGTTGTGGGGGTGTGAATCAAAGAAAAGCACGGATTCAAGTTCATGGGGCAAAAAGAATCAACTAGACTTATGATCGACACACCCAGAGGGAGAGGAGTGGGAAGCGAAGATGAAAGGTGACTCCCAGATTTCTGGTCTGTGTGGCTGGTGGCATCACCTATGATGACTCTCAGTACTAGATGAGAACCAGGTGTGGGGAGAGAGTAAAAGATCCATTTTGAAGCTGTTTATTTGGAATAGCGTTGGAACATCTAGGTGGAGATATACAATAGGCAGATTTACAGAGGTTAGGAAAGTGATCTATGTAAGGAATAAAGAGTTGTGGCTTTAAAGCTTGAGAACAGTAATTAAAATTGTAAGAACAGATGAGATTGCCAAGGACGAGGTAAGAGTGAAAAGAGGGAGACTGAAACATAGAAGCCTGAGAAATATAAGTAGTTTACGGTGTGGTAGAAGAAAAAGAAAAGAAAAGGCATCATAACAGCATAAAATGGCTATACAGATAGAAGAGAACTAGGAGAAGTCAGTAAAGGACACCGCTTCAAGGTAAAGGGTGATAAATATAAAAAATGGACAGTGGTAAGGATTTACTCTTGTTCGTTGGTTTAGGAATTAGCATTTGTTTGTTTGTTTGTTTGTTTATAGAAGTGTGTGTGTGAGGAGGGGAGGGACAGAGAGAGAGTGAGAGAGAGAGAGAGAGAGAGAGAGAGAGAACCCCAAGCAGGCTCCATGCTGTCAGCACAGAGCCCAATGAGGGGCTGGCTCCATCTCATGAACCATGAGATCATAACCTGAGCTGAAATCAAGAGTTGGACAGCTAAGCAGACTAAGCCACTCAGGCACTTCAAGAATAGCATATTTTAATGTCCTTTGTAAGTACAGTTCCACAGGTAGGCATGAAGATATTATATTCGTGTCAAAAATGATCAGTAATCAGCTATTACTGGATTGAGGGCTAAATGTTAAGTGAGGAAAATAAGAAGTGAAATGTTCTTTAAATACTTTTAAATTTTAGCACAGCTAGGATGATGAAAGGGTAAAAATATTTAATGTCCTCCAGCAAGGGCTCATTAAACTTTTTTTCTTTTAAATACTCCATGGCCAACAGGTGGGACATTGGTTGTTCTTCTGTGTGGTTCTACATGTCACTACAATCAATGGGAGTGGATATTACCCAAAGAGAAAATATTATAATAAGAGATTTCTAACATAAGAACGTCCTTCTTAGCAAGGAAGGAAATTCATTACCCTAAGACATGTTAAAGAAGTCTGAGTAGCCACTTATCAAAACACTGCAGAGGAAAGTCCTGTGTCATTTAAATGTTTGAAAGAGTCTCTTTAATATGAGACTTCATTCAATTATTACCTTTTGTTTATAATGGGTAACAGTTGTAATTTGAATTTAAATTATAACTCTAGATGACAGGCCTCTAGACTTATTTCATAATTCCCGTCTTATGTACTCTCTCTTCCTGGTAAACTTTTGCTTCTGCTACCAGTTAATGCTCTCCCTTTGATCTCTATCTCATTTTGCACCCACCACACCCAATCGACTGAAATCGTCTCTTCTCTCATCCATGTTAACTTTCTTTCCCTCCTGGAGCCTTCTCAGACTAGCCTGCCTCAAGTTCCTGTCACACTGGTTGCTCCAGCAGACCCTCTCTTACTGGCATGTGCCAATCCACAGGTCAACGATACAGCCACTGCTTGTCAGCATGTCAGAAAATATACACATGCCTTTATATGAGTGGTTTCCTAATTCGTCAGGCAACTGCCATCGTATATCAGCATCCCCTGGGTTCATTCAAAAATATAAGAAAGGAAAGATTGACCTTGAAAACCAAGAGCTGATAGAGAGAAGGGGTTCTTTTATAAGATGAACATTTTTTTTTGATATGTCTTGGTTTCCTGTGAGGAAAAAAACCACATTCAAATAAATAATAATAATGAAGGGATCACAACAATGGGGATATGATCACCATTTTCTATTTATATGTGTTAGTTGATTCATCAATGATAGTCCTGAACTATGTCTATTCCTGTTATATGTACATATTACCACCACTGTCTGCTCAGAATTTTTAAGGGTGGAGCTAATACAGGTAACTGTTTTCCAAATAGTTGAGGGCTTACCTGAGTATAAATACTGCTTTATCTTGTTGAAATATACATTAAATTGCTTTCTTAAAAGGAAACTACTGAAATAAACTTGGCATTTCATGGGTTCAGAGTTAACATTATAAGATCAACTGATATGCTTATCTCATTGAATTACTTCTTCCTTTTATGGAGCCCCTATCAGCCAGCAAAAACCAAGTTAGGCTCTGGGGCTGGAGTATAGTGCAACACAAGGAGGTGTGGGGGCTTGCTGGCACTTAATGGCCAGTGCTTTCTTTGGTTTCAGGCTTTCTATTTTAGCCTACCTTGCTGTCAAGACTCCCAGTTTCAACTGTTTTTGAAAGTAGACTCACCTCTAAGCAACCTCCTTCACCACCTCTGTTTTTTTTTTTTTTTTTTGGATAGCTTTTCTGTATACATAATAAAAATGAATATATAAAGCAAGTACATAAATCAAATGTAAATCTGCTATGAGTGCGTGAAGGGGCTCTCCTTAGAGTAATTGCATAATTTTAGAGCACAAACATGTCATCAATTTTAGGTTCTGAGAGGCCACACATGCATATATTACTATAGAATTAGATTGGTCAAGGGAGCGCAAACCATAATTGATTATGTAGCTGCTATTGCTTCTTGTTTTCATTTCAATTGTGGGTGTATAAACAATGTTTATTAAATAATAATTTCTGACTTTATACTCAAAACTAGGTGTTTTTTTTAGTGTCCTTCCATTTATTGGGTACAGCTGATGGCTTTACTGATGTTACCAAGATGGAAAAATTTTATTCATAGAATTTCAGGGAGTTTGGGCTTGCTTTGATAATGAATAGCTCCTTGAAAATAAGTAATATTATACTTCCCAGGCATTTGTAGGCAATGAGGAGGATGAAGTGGAGGGGCATATGTATAGTCTTTGGAATATAACCTGGCAGGAAAAGACAGGAGGAGCCAGGAGCCACTAGTATGGCAGAAAGTTGGGTGGTACATGATCTAAATGCCTCCCATAATGCCTTTAATCCTCAGGAAATTTACACTCTTAAAATCATGTGATCAGTTTTTTTGTGGATAGGACCACGAAAGGGATAAAGGATAGGACCGAGCTACGTTTCTGAGATAGAACCCAAGGAAATAAGGTTAAGAATTTGCAGAAACCATAGAAGGAAGTTCTGAACTTAAGAGGCCACGTATTGACTGTTCAATCCAAACTTACTTAATTTTTGTAAGGAAAAGAGAGTCCCAAAATGATTATTAGGTTACATATAAATAAGAATTAGTGCAAAAGTAAAAGACTAAATAGATATATTGTTCATGTTTTTGCAAATGGTTTTTAACTGCAAGTCTGCATACATCTGTAGCTACTATATAGATAGATAATTTTCTTTATGTAACATAAACGTATGTGGGATTTTTTTAAGTTACTTGCATCAGATTGAATTGGTATTTCTGGGTGGGAATCTATTAGGTCTTCCATTCTTGCAACTTCTCACAGAGTGTAGTGTAGTTCAAGGGTAGGTAATCAATGTCATTGTTTGCCCTACTACCTGAATGACAGCAATAGTGGGTCCTCTGTTTGCATGAGTAAATCCAAATATTGAAGCGACAAAGGGATTGACAAGAGAGGTGGAAAAATGGAATAAAAGAATTAGTGGCAAGAAAAAGATATGGAGTACTCTAGATCTATATAATGGAATTATGTAAATATTAGGGTAAATACCCTAATTTTGATCCACATTATGATATGTCATTAAAGTTTCAATAAGCAATATATGTCATCCATCAGACAAAAAACAAAATTAAACAAAATCCAAAACTCTATGACTTAACTTAATAGAAAAAGGGGAGCATTTTAATGTGAGACAAGCTTAGGTGTGATCCAGTGGGATATAAATAGAAATGAAGTCTGTGTTTCTCAAAGTATCATTTGCAGACCGTCTGTATTGTAAGCACATGATGCACTTGTTAAAATACAGAGGTATGAGTCCCACTATAAAACACTTAGAGTTTCTGGAAGAGAAGGCCCCAGAATCTGCACTTTTAATCTGCACTTTAATTGTAATCTACTCAAGTTTGAAACCACCATCCTAGAATGCAGATTTCATTGTGGTTTCAGAGTTGATGGATAGGACTGATATTAGAGAGTAGGGAGAAATGACGAGGGAATATTTGTTGGTAACTAGACAGGGGGATGTGGCAGTGAACTCTGCTTTATAGTAAAACAGAACAGGATTTGGGGCGCCTAGGTGGCTCAGTCGGTTAAGCATTGGATTCTTGATATCAGCTCATGTCATGATCTTGCAGTTGTGAGATAGAGCCCCCGCATCAGCCTTTGTGCTGAGCATGGAGTCTGCTTGACATTCTCTCTCTCCCCTTCTCTCTCTGCCCCTCCCCTACTTGCATATGTTCTCTCTCTCTCTTTCTCTCTCAAAATAAATACATAAACATTAAAAAAAAAGAAGACCAGGATTTTACTAGATGATACCTTGAGCAAATCATTAATTTTTCTGATCTCTGTCTTCCTTCCTGTAAAATTCAAGTAAGAGTACTCCTGTAGGATTGTGGTCATGAATAGAGATAGTTTGTGTTAAAGAGTATGACATACGTAGGGCACCTAATAAGTCATGGCTATGATTGTTAACCCCATGGAAAGACATTTCATCGTGCTTAAATTCTGCAACCCTAGGTTTCAGAAAACTACCAGGAAGCACAGAGATCTCACATTTGAGGAAAATGTTTTGTAAACAGGTCCCCTAATGCAATCCAATCATCACCAATAATGTATACATGGAGGGCAAATATGATTCCATAAGAAATTCATGGCCTGAGAGAAAAGGAAATAAAATCTGTTGCAGGGACATGGTAGAATAATGCAAACTTTCCACTGCTTTGCACCGGTACATGATTACAAAGGAAAAGTGTAACTTCCTAAAGAGGGAAAGAAATTATTTTGGCTAAATTTGATGGGCTAGAAAAGATAAATGCTGCAGATAACAAAGAAACTAAAATTATAGCTCCAAGGGGGTAGGAGACAAACATCAAGTTTTTGTTGTGTATGTGATTAAATCTCAGAGGAGCATGACAAGAAGACCTGAAGTGAGAAGAAAAGAACTGGTAGGTAAAATTTGTAAATGTTCAGTGTCCCTGTAGCAAATTGGTGCAGTTCTGTGTTTGTTTCTTTGAGGAAATAACTATTTCAGGCCTCAGGGCCTGATATAGTAAGTTAGAGTTGCACTATCATGTATGTAATAGCAAAGACTTTAAGAAAAAAAATTTTTTTTACATTTATTTATTTTTGAGAGACGGAGCACAAGTGGGGGAGGGGTAGAGAGACAGAAGGAGACACAGAATCCGAAGCAGGCTCCAGGCTCTGAGCTGTCAGCACAGAGCCCAACATGGGGCTCGAACTCACAAACCGTGAGATCATGACCTGAGCTGAAGTCGGATGCCCAACCAACTGAGCCACCCAGGCGCCCCGCAAAAACTTTTTGAAGGAGGGAATGTACTTAATCTTTTTTCTTCTTAAATTCTCAAAGTGAGTATTTGGACAGTTGGATAGTTGTCAGAGGTAGATTTTAATTTTTACAGCTTTTTAAAAATGGGGGCAGGGGAGGGGCACAATGTCTCCTTAGAGAATCCTAACATCATTATTTGCAGCTTATTATGTGGTTGAGGCTCCAGTGTTGAACCACTGGAAAGAGAAATATTTTGGTAGTAGTTAGATTATTGGTATCAGGCAATTAGCAAAGAAAACAGGGCTTCTTTATGAATCAGTTGACTTAGTTTCTCCCCCAACTTTACTGAGATATAATTGACATATAACATTGTAGAAGTTTAAGCTGTACAATATTTTTATTTGATGTATGCATTTATTAAAAAATGATTACCACCATAACATCACATAATTACTATTTCTTTCTTTCTTTTTTTTTTTTTTTTTGGTGGTGAAAACAATATCTGCTCTCTCAGCAACTTTCAGGTATATAATACAGTATTATTAACTATATTCACCATGCTGTACATTAGATCCCCAGAGCTTATCCATCTTATAAATGGAAGTCTGTACCTTTTGACCACTGTCTCTCCATTCTCCTTCACTATGCTCCAGCCTTTGGTAACCACTACTATGGTCTCTATTTCTATGAATCTGGCTTTTTTAGATTTTACATATAAGTGAGATCAATATTTGACTTTTTACATCTGACTCATTTCACTTAGCATAATGCCTTCATGGTTCATCCATGTTGTCTCAAATGGTGGGATTTCCTTCTTATTCATTGCTGAATATATTCCATTATACACACACACAGACACACACACACACACACACACACACACACACACACATATACATTCTATGTATATACGTGCCACATCTTCTTTATTCACTCATCCATTGACAGACACTTGGGTTGTTTCCTTGACTGTTGTGAATAATACTGCAATGAACATGGGTTTGCAGATATCTTTTCAAAATATTTATTTCGTTTTCTTTGGATGTATATCCAAAAGTCAGATTGCTGAACCATATGATAGTTCTATTTTTAATTTTTTTTTTTTGAGGAAACTACTATTTTCCATAGTGGCTGTCCCTATTTACATTCCCACTAATAGTGTCTGAGGATTCCCTTTTCTCAATACTTTCACCAACACTTGATATCTCTCTCTCTTTTTTTTTTTTTTTGATGACAGTCATTCTAGCAGGTGTGAAGTGGTATTTCACTATGGTTTTGATTTGCATTTTTCCTAGTTATTAGTGATGTTAAGCAATTTTACATGTACCTTTTGGCCATTTGTATGGATTCTTCAAAAAATATCTGCTCAATTCTTCTGTCGATTTTTAATTGAGTTGTTTTTCTGTTATTGAGTTGTATGACTTCTTTATAGATTTTGGATATTAACACCTTATAAGTTATATTTTTTGGAAATATTTTCTCCCATTCCACAGTTTGCCTTGTCATTTTGTTGATTGTTTCTTTGCTGTGCAGAAGCTTTTTAGTTTGGTGTAGTCTTATTTATTTTTGCCTTTGTTACCTTTGCTTTTGGTGTCAGATTAAAAAAAAATCATTGCCAAGACCAATGTCAAGGACCTTTCCTGATATTTTCTTTTAGGACGTTTACAGCTCGGGTCTTACATTTAAGGCTTTAATACATTTCAAGTCAATAATTTTTGCAGTGATATAAGATAGAGATCCAGTGTCATTCTTCTGCGTTAGATTTTCCAGTTTCCTCAATGCCATTTATTGAAGAAACTATGCTTTCCCCATTGAGTATTCTTGACTTCCCTGTAAAATACTAATTGACTGCATATGCAAGAATTTATTTCTGGGCTCTCAATTCTATTCCTTTGGTCTATGTGTTTATTTGTATGCCAGTACCACATTATTTTTTATTACTATAGCTTTGTATTATAGCATATATGAAGAAATCAGGAAGTGTAATGCCTCCAGCTTTGTTCTTTTTCAGAAGTGCTTTAGCCACTCAGGGTCATTTTGTTCCATAGAAATTTTATAATTGTTTTTTATATATCTGTGAAACATGACATTGGAATTTTCGTGGAATCTGGTTTTTTTGTTTGCTTTTTAATAATGCCATCCAAGAAATAGACTTAACATTACTACTCAAGAAGTTTTTTAATGACTGTTTCTGCCCAATTCTAGGAGTAATTTTTAGCTTAAACTCCAACCTAAAAGTCCTTTCAGAAACAAAACAAATAAGACAAAACCCTCTATTACTAATAAAGGAAGAAACCACGAGTAAAGAAAGCAAAGAGAGAGAAAACTGTGGACCACAGAACTCAACAGGGAGATCCTTCCTCAGTTATGTTCACTTGACAGTTCAAAAACTCTACTGAATAAAGGCTAAAGTTGTTTAGAAATCAGTTCATGAGGATTTTGTTGTTTATGGTATTACCAGTAGATGACAATAGATAATCTGATAATTGTAGATTTCCATGGGAAAAATGGAAAACATCCAAAATATAATGATCAGAATAAAAAAGCAACATCCTAGAGTAGTCTAGAAGAAAATCACTCATTTGGCCATATCTAACCAAAGGTTTTCACCATTTGCTAGGGGTCAGATGTTTAGTATACATACTTCATAATATTATTAAGCACATAGAAGATACCTAGTAGATGCAAGAGACTCCGAATTAAAACACAGACTATGTTATCAAAGAGTCTAAGGAACTAGAATCCTACATGTTTTCTGTGTGTGTTTCTATGTGTGTATATTCACATGTGTATTAAACATGAGCTTAAGGTGTTCTGAAATGTAAATTGCCATTATTTCATAGAATAAACTTTTTATTCATTCTCAATTAATCTTTCCACTGTTTTTCTGCATAAACTGCAAGGCAATGCTATTGAGAAATAGCTAGAAGAGGCACATTTACTCAACTTTTCAGTGTGGATAGCAGTGACTAATTATGACCAGGCCACCTGTTATACCTTCTGAGGAACATGGCTTTAGGGGGCTTATTTGAAGCTAGAAGGGCTATACACTTTGAACAAAGACACACTGTTCCTTTAAAATAAGAAAAAAATCACTGTGAATGGCTGTACAGAAAAGTGATGTTAAATACAATAGCTAAAATAGTTATTAACTTCCTTTTAAGACATTTCAACAAGAATCTAAATCTTCTTTTTTATGAGGGAGAATCCAATTTTTTCATAAAGTATATCATTATCATCTGGGCCTAATTCATTGGCAGGGAATGATTGCTCACACAGATAGTGGTGATAATATAGCATTTGCATTTTTCAGAACTTTATGTTTAAAAAATGAATAACGGGTAAGAATAGAATCCTATTCCATCTCTACCTTCCCTGAGACACTAATACCTCTTTAGCATGACTTTGTCATGCTAGTCCAGGCTGAATGGCCAGTTTGCTATTTTTAAAAGTATCTTTTCTAACCATCTCACTTCAAAGGTGATTATTTTAAACTCAGCTACATCTTCTTGGTGATTTCTTGTATTTTTGGTAGAGGAAGTTTGCTTTATTTTGACATGTGGTATAATGATCATATCCAAATGGACAATATGGACTTCAGTCAAAAGGCCTTGACTAGTTCCTTCTAAAGCTATTTAGTGTCCAAACCAGGCAGCTGTAGTTATGCTTTTAATTCTTCCATGTGACTTAGAGAGGAGGTGAGAAACCAGCTTGTACACACACACACACACACACACACACACACACACACACACACACCCTACATATAGTTTTTTCTCCCCAAATTCATACAAGTGGAGTCACATGTGAAAGAAGCACTTTCAGTTGCTTTCCATAATGATTAATTGCTGTGCAAAAAAGGCTTCCCCAAATCCTCTGAAAGAACATCTTGCTGGCTTACAATTAATACATCTCTTTTGACAAAGTCACTAGCAGGAAGAGGGGGAAAGAGCTTATTTTAAATAGTGAACACACTTCCATTTGTCATAAACCCAAGCTAAGCTTTTCACAGCTGCTTTTCATTTTCTTTGTCTCTAGCCCAATAACCTCTAAACAAGGGAAATCTCACTTTAGTTATGACATTACTGAAGTGTTAGCTTTTTGTAAAATTCCAGCCCAATCTCCTTCCTTTCTTTTAAATACTAAGCATGAGGTCATAAATTAGAAAATGCATAGATTTTCGGTTATAATCCCATTTATTAAGGTTTGACAGAATAACTCCATCTAGTTAAATCTAGTTGCAGTGCACTAAGATTTATTAAAGGAAACTGTAATGCATCTCTGTCAAAGAAGAGCTAGGCACATCTACTATATTCGGAGTTAATGGTGATTTAGAAGAAATGTACAGAACATTTATTTTTACTTCTGACTTTATGACATTTTTGAAAGCCTCAAAAATAATAAACTATAAAATGTAATTTTTCTCTCTAAAAGATTGTCTTGTGGGTTTGGTATTTCCCACTATCTAAAATGCGTTATTGCACAAATTTTGCAGATACACATATCTCTGTCATAGCAGAATGCTTGATAACAAGGAAACAAATTGCAACAAGTCCATGTACTGTGGCATTAGAGGTGTTCTTCATTTCCTTTCTGATCTAAATTGTCCATAAGAGAATGTAATCCTGGTCCTTTGGCTCTTGCATAACAAACTATTAGAAAAATCATCTTAATGGTAGAGGTAATTCTCAAAGAGTATACTGAAATAAGCAACAACAGACATTTAAATGGCTAAATAATGAGGATAATAGAAATTGCTAGTAAGTTGTTCTGTTTTCTTAATTCTACCAAGAAAAAAAAAATCTGCGATGTTGCAAAAGTTGTACGGTCATTTTGGCCATTCATGTAGGAATGCTTGGACTAGTAAGATCATTCAATGGCGTATGACCTAAGCATATCAAATAAATGTGAAAAAATATATTTATGACATTCTGTGAACATTAAAAAATTACTTGTGCTTTGTTCTGTGGGCTTCTCTTGCTACCCTACACCACAGTGGCCAACTGTTCTAATAGGCAAGCATTTGTGAGCAGGTAACCCAATGTTTTCTGTATCTTTAGGGTCTAGTCTTATTGGCATACAGCACTCATTCATCCATATTACTCAAATCAGTGATGGAATGATAGAATAAGCTGATGGAATTTTTTTTTTAAATCTTTGGTTCTCCTAGCATTTTTAACTGATATATAAAATAAAGTATTGGTATTATGGAGAAAAAGCACTAATTCCAGTAGTTGGAAATATAGTAATTTACCAGTTCCTACATGTGAACTGTCTGCCCTTTGATTTGTACACACTGCCTTTGGGCTTTCCAGCTACCTTTATTTTCCTTGGGCACAATGTATCCTTTCTACTTTTTCCATTGTTTCCATGCTTTAGATGCTGGCTTTCTAGTTACAGTCCAAGTTTGATGTGGGGCTCAAACTCATGAACTGTGAGATCATGACCTGAGTTGAAGTTGGATGCTTAACTGACTGACCCACCTAGGCACCCCCAGTTATTTTTTAAATAGGGATATAATTTGGTCTGAATAAAAATGAAATATTTCCATTATGTTTTGAGCTGAAGAGTTAAGGTCACAGAAATGAGGATTAAAAAAAGGTAAGTCAAGTGAGAAATAATAAGAATTGTCAATTCTTCATTAGCATTAGCTGATTATCCAGGCAAATGCACTTTGCTCTCTTTCATTCCCTGTTTCTGGCCAGTTTACAGAATAGAGACAAGTAGATTAAAGCAATATTCACAATTTCAGTATTTTTGTAATTTCACTCACTCATTTTACAAGTAACAAAGATTGCTACCAATTATTGGCAAATTCCTGTGTGTCTGTCTTTGTGGTGAGGACTTGACCCACATCAGCACACATTTAATCTTCACAGCAACTCTGTGAGTTAGACAAAATCTCTGTTTTACAGATGTGAAAACTGAGATTTATAGAGGCTGAGATCATATAGCTACTTAGCAGCAAGAGCTATATGGCTCCAAAATCCAAGCTTGTAAGCGAACACTCATTTATGAATTTAATGAGCACTACTCTGCTGCTCTCTAACAGGATACCAACTATTTGGGGTACAGGATTACATTAGTCATTAAAGCTATGTTTGAATTTATAACTTGATTTTATTCACTCATTCTATCTAAGTTTTTTTTTAATCCCATAATGAGAAAGAATTAAGAGTATGGGTTAGGCTTACATGAATAATATCTATTCATAACACAACCATGACCATGAATCTACAGAAGCCAATCAACTCTGGCAAATCTATCATATTTCCATAGGTTGTTTCTGTCTCCAAAATGACTATCTTATTCATGCTCCTCTCTTTTCTTCTTTTCCACCCCCTGTCATATCACATCCCCTGACTCAGCTGATAAAGTTGATAAATGATAAAGACTCATTTTCTTTTTGGAAACCAGTACAGTTGGAACTCTCCCACCCTCCTGCCATGAACCCTACTGCCCTTCCTGTCCTTGAATCTGTTCTCTCTCCTTTTACAAAGGAGGAAACAATCTGCCATTGTCAAGAACCTCCTCTTCCACTTGTGACCTGGACCCCAATGACACTGTGTTTTCAAAGATTTTCCTCCTGTGTTTATCCTGTCTCTCCTGTCTCATAGGTTTCTTCCTTTTACTGAATTGTTCTTACTAGTATACAGACACGCTTGTATCTTTCGACTTAAAAAAGAATGCTCTATTTAGCCCTTATTTGCCTTCAGCTATCACTCGCAAATGTCTGCTCTTCACTAAAAAACTTCTTGGGTTTTCTGTATTAACTGCCTCTATTTTGTCACCACTCATTCTCTCCTCAATTCACTCCCATCAGACTTATGTTACCAGCAATCCTTTGAAACTGCATTTGACAGGATGGCCAATGAAGTCCTTTTCTCAAATCCAGTGATCACTCTCTCTGACGTTGACTTGCCACAGCATCTGACATAGTTGACTACTCCCTTCCTTTTGAAGCACTTTCTTCTGTTAGCTTCCATAACATCACTTTTTTCTTGATTTCCTCCTACCTGGTAGTCACTCATTCTCTGTCTCTCTTGTCTTTTCCATTGGGCCTTGACTGTGAACTGATTGTAGGCTTTTCCATTTGCATGTCCATGGTAGGCAATTTCATGACTTATATACTCTCAAATATCTCTAGCCCAACCTTTCTCCAGAATCCACTCACCTACTCAACATGTCATGTATAATCTAATAAATATCTCAAATTTACATTTTTTCTACTCTCTGTTTCTATGATTTTGACTTTTTTCCTTTTTTTTAAAGATTCCACAGTTAGATGATATCATGCAATATTTCTGTCTTTCTTTCTGGTTTATTTCACTTAGCATAATCCCTTCAAGTTTCATCCATGAATATTGCAAATGACAGGATATCCTTCTTTTTTAAGGCTGAATAATGTTCCATTGTATTTTGTTCCACTTCATTTTATTTCTTTCTTTTTTAATGTTTATGTATTTTAGAGAGAGAGAGAGACAGAGAGAGCACAAGCAGTGGAGGGGCAGAGAGAGGGAGACACAGAATCTGAAGCAGGCTCCAGGCTCTGAGCTATCAGCACAGAGCCTGATGTGGGGCTCGAACTCACAAACTGTGAGATCATGACCTGAGCCAAAGTTGGACTCTTAACTGACTGAGCCACCCAGGTGCCCCATATACACGCCATTTACTTTATTCATTTTTCCATCAACAGACATGTACATTGTTCCCATACCATGCCTATTGTGAATAATGCTGCTATGAACATGGGAGCACAGAAATCTCTTTAAGATAATCATTTCCTTTCCTTTGGATATATACCTAGAAGTGGGATTGCTGGATCATATATACGATAGTCTGTTTTTAATTTCTTAAGTAATCTCCATACCATTTTCCATAGTAGATGTATCAGTTGACCATCCTGCCAACAGTGTGTATGAGTTCCCTTTTCTACATATCCTCACCAGCATCTGTTATCACTTGTCTTTTTGATAATAGACAGATGTGGGTGACATCCCCTTTGGTGTTTTCTTTGGAAAAATATCTATTTAGGTCCTTGCCTGTTTTTTTCTTTTTTTTATTTTTTTGTTATTGAGTTGTATGAGCTTTTTGAATATTGACCCTTACCAGATAGATGGTTTACAAATGTTTTCTCCCATTGCTTAGGTTGCTTCGTTATTTTTTAATGCTTTCCTCTGCAAAGAAGCTTTCTAGTTTGATGTAGACCCACTAGTTTATTCTTGCTTTTGCAGCATTTGGTTTGGTGTCAGATCTGAAAAAATTATTGCCCAGACTGATGTAAAGGAGCTTAATGCTAATGTTTTCTTCTAGGAGGTTTACTGTTTCAGGTCTTATGTCCATTTTCAGTTTATTTTTATGTATGTTGTAAGATAGTGGTTATTTCATTCTTTTGTGGCTATCCAGTTTTCTCAACACCATTTGTTGAAGAGACAGCATGTTCTTGGCTCTTGGCTCCTTTGTCTGAAATTAATGACCATAAACCCATGGGTTTATTTCTGGGCTCTCTATTCTGTTCTATTGATCTTTTTGTGTCATTTACATGTTGTTTTGGTTAGTATAGTTTTACAATATAGTTCAAAATCAGGAGGTGTGATGATTCTAGTTTTGTTCTTTCTCAGGATTGCTTTGGCTATTCAGGCTCATTTGTGGTTCCATACAAATTTTAGGATTGCTTTTCTATTTCTTTGAAAAATGTCATTGAAATATTTATAGGGATTGTATTGAGTCTTTAGATCATTTTAAGTTGTGTGAAGATTTTAACAGTATTTATTTCTAGTCCATAAGTGTGGAATATCTTTGCATTTGTTTGTGTCTTCAAAACTATTGAGTGGCTGATGGATTAAAAAAAAAAAAGACCTAGCTATATGCTGCTTACAAGAGATTCATCCTAGCTTTAACATAGACTTGAAGAGATGGAAAAAGTATTCCATACATATGGAAATCAAAAGAAAGCAGGGATATCTACACATAAAAAAAAAATAGACCTTAAACCAAAGGTTGTAACAAGAGACAAAGATGGCCTTTATATAATTCTAAAGGGGTCAATTCATCAAAAGAATATAATACTTATAAATATTTATGCACCAAACATAGAAGCACCTAAATATATCCAGCAAATATTAATAGATCTGAGGGAAGAAATAGACAGCAATGTAATAATGGTAAAGAACTTCAACACCCCACCTTCAACAATGGATAGATCATCTAGACAGAAAATCAATAAGGAAACATTGGCTTTAAACTACATGTTAAATCAGATGGACTTAACAGACATTCACGGAACATTCCATCCAACAGCAACAGAGTACAAGTCCTTCTTAAGCACACATGGAACATCCCCTAGGATAGATCATGTGTTAGGAAACAAAATTTAAATTTTTTAAATTTAAGAAGATTGAAGTCACATCAAGCATCTTTTCTGACCATAATGGCATGAGACTGGAAATAAATTACAAGAACACTGAAAAATTTACAAATATGTGGAGATTAAACAAATGTGAACACACAATGGGTCAGAGAAGAAATCAAAAGAGAAATAAAAAAGTATCTTGATATTTTCTTCCAATGAAAATGGAAATACAACATAACAAAGCTTATGAGGTGCAGTAAAAACCGATCAAACAGGAAAGTTTATAGTGATAAATGCCTGCATTAAGGGAAAGAAAGATCTCAAATAAATAAGCTAACTGTATATCTCAAAGAACTAGAAAAAGAACAAACTAAGCCCAAAGTTACTAGAAAGAAGGAAATAACAAAGATCAGAGAGGAAGTAAATGAAACAGAGACTAACAGGGCAATAGGAAAGACCAAAGAAACTAAGAACTGGTTTTTTGAACTGTAAACAAAACAAACTGTTAGCTATACTTCCTAAGAAAAAAAGGAAGAGGACTCACACAAACAAAATTATAAATGAAAGAGGAGACATTACAACTGATACCACAGAAATACAAAATATCATGAGAGACTACTGTGAGAAATTATATGCTAACAAATTGGATAAATTACTAGAAACACACAATCTACCAAAACTGAATCATGAAGAAATAGAAAATCTGAACAGATTAATTATTAGTAGTAAGGAGATCCGATCAGTAATCATAAACCTCCCAACAAAGAAAACCCGAGGACCTGATGGCTTCACTGGTAAATTCTATCAAGCATTTAAAGAAGAACTAATACTGATGCTTCTTAAACTCTTGCAAAAACCAGAAGAGGGGAAATACTCTAATTCATTTTAGGATGCCTAGGAAGGACATCACAAGAAAAGAAAACTATAGGTCAATATCCTTGATGAACATAGATGCAAAAATCCTCATCAAATTATTAGCAAACTGAATCCAACAATTTATTAAAGGGATCATTCAGCACAATTAAGTGGGATTTGTTTTGGAGATGCAAGGATATTACAACATCTGCAAATTGTGATACACTACAATTAACAAAATAAAGGTAAAAAAATCATATGATCATCTCAATAGATATAGAAAAAGAATTCGACAAAATTCAACATGGTTTTGTGACAAAAACTTTCAACAAACTAGGCATAGAAGGAACATACCTCAACATATTAAAGGTTGCATATAACTAACCTACAGCTAGTACCATAATCAATGTTGAAATGCTGAATGGTTTTTCTCTATGATCAGGTCAGATTCTTTTCTTTTCTCCATACCTAATATATCCATCCTTAGTTCTTGGTTCATATATTTCTCTAAAGTATATTCTTTCCAGGGGAGGAGCCAAGATGGCAGAACAGCATGGAAGCTTTTTGCGTGTCTTGTGTCCATGAAATACAGCCAGACCAACACTAAACCATCCTACACACCTAGAAAACTGATTGGAAGATTAACACAACAATCTGCACAACCTGAACCACAGAATTCAGCAGGTACACAGCATGGAGAGCTGAACTTGGGGAGCAAGAAGCTGCGAAAGGTAGGAAACCCCTTTTGCAGGTGGAGAGAGGATGGAGACTGGGGAGAGGGGAGCATACGGGAAGACACCCTCCCCAAAAGCAGCTGGAGAGAAAGTTGAAAATTGGAAACAGATGCAGGGACTAAACTAAAAAGGGAGAAAGGAGAAAGGAGAGGGTTTAAATTCCATTAAGACTGTAAACAAGGGGAACTCAAAGTCTGCAACTCTGCAGCTCGATACCTGGCGGTGCTCTGGTGGGAAAGGTGAATCCCCAGGAACAGAGTGGGGTCCGGGAGGTTCTTGGGCCACACGGGAAAACAGTTCCACTGCTGGAAGGACATTTGGTGGAGACTGTTGAAGCCACCTGGTCCCAGCAGACCCTGGAAGGCAGCCACATTCGCTGGTGCTGGAGCAAGGTCATTGAGGGTGAAGCCTGGTGCCAGATGTGTGTTTTGATTTTCCATGGTCCCTGAAACGCTGAGGCTTCACTGTGTCGCGATCTTTTTTGGGGGCGGGCTGGCAACTGGCCACAGTCTCTGGGCACTGGCAACAGCAGGGTCCAGCGGGTGTTCCTGGGTGCAGCTGACATTTGGCCATTGCTCATTCAGCCATGGCTCAGCGAGACCCTCCCGCAGAGGGGCGGAGCGGGTCAAAGCCACAGTCCTTTGGAAGTAAGGGGCCGGTGAAAACAGCTGCATCTGAGACAAAATTTGGGAGAAAGGTACTGCCTGGAGCCTGGTCACAGAGAGTGGAAAAGCGGGGAGTGGACAAGAGCTAAAGATGAAGGACCTGTGCATGATTGCTGATCTGGGAGAACAGACTGGGTGGCTGGGTGGTGCCATTTTTCACCGCTACCACACATGCGCACCGCCAAGTACTGCAACAATACACCCCCGTATGCTAGCAGCGCCATCTAGTGGACAGCGGAGCTGTTACACCGAGCACTGCCCAACTGGGCCAACTTCGCACTTCAAGAACACAAACCTTACCACTGGCTTAATTTATGGACTATAAAGAGCTACATGGACCTCTAGGGGAAAACGAAGCAATTTCAGTCCTACTTCAATCTGTTAGCAGGTTCATCTATTCAATTTTTTTTCCTCTGTCTTTCCTTTTTCTCTTTTACAATTCTTTTTATTGAATACAGAAAGAGAAAAAAATCTCATTTTTATTTTCAATTTTATTAAAAATATCTGTCTTTAATTTTTATTACATTTTTTACTTTTGTGTAAATTTTTTCAAATTCTACTTTACTTCCATCATTTTATTTTAGTCTACTTTAGCACACTCACCTTTTCAAATTTTCAATTTCCTTTTTCTTTCTTTCCTTTTTTTTTATTTTTTCTTTTTCTTGAATGCAGAAAGAGAAAAACTTCATTTTTACTTTCAATTTCTTTTAAATATATTTTTATTTAATTTTTATTACTATATTTTTTGCCTTTATGTAATTTTTTTCAAATTCTTACTCTCATCATTTTATTTCATTCTACTACAGTATATTCACTTTTTCAAATTTTTAAATGATTTCTTTTTTTGTCTTTTCTTTTTTTCTTTATCTTTTTTCTCATATTCATTTCTTTTCTTTTTTCTTAAATACAGAAAATGAAAAAATTAATATTTCTTTTTAATTTTTATTAAAAATATTTTTCCATAATTTTTTTCTACTATATTCTCTACTTTTGTGTATTTTAGTCTACTTTAGTGTATTCATTTCTTCAAATTCTAAAACTATTTCCTTTTTTTTTGTCTCCCCCCTTTTTTTCCTATTTTTTTTTGTTTTTGTTTTTTGGGTTTTTTGTTTTGTTTTGTTTCTCTAACCTGTCAAACCACTTTCTACACTCAGACCAAAACACACCTAGGATCTAGCATCATCTATTAGATTTGGTGTGTGTGTGTGTTTTTTTTTAATTTTTAATTTAGTATTTTTTTAATTTCAATTTTTCTACCTCATTAATTCCTTTTCTCCCTTCAAAATGACAAAACAAAGAAATTCACCCCAAAAGAAAGAGCACGAAGAAACAGCAGCCAAGGATTTAACCAAGACAGACACAAGCAAGATGTCTGAACCAGAATTTAGAATCACGATAATAAGAACACTAGCTGGAGTCAAAAATAGATTAGAATCCCTTTCTGCAGAGATAAAAGAAGCAAAATAGCCAGAATGAAATTAAAAATGCTGTAACTGAGCTGCAGTCACAGATGGATGCAGCAGCGGCAAGGATGGATAAGGTAGAACAGATTCAGCGATATAGAGGAAAACTTATAGAGAATAACGAAGCAGAAAAAAAGAGGGAGATTAAGGCAAAAGAGCACGTTTTAAGAATTAGAGAAATCAGTGACTCATTAAAAAGGAACAACATCAGAATCATAGGGGTCCCAGAAGAGGAAGAGAGAAATAGGGGTAGAAGGGTTATGTGAGCAAATCATAGTGGAAAACTTTCCTAACCTGGGGGAAGACACAGACATAAAAATCCAGGAAGCACAGAGGACCCCCATTGCAGTCAACAGAAACCGGCCATCAACAAGGCATATCATAGTCAAATTCACAAAATACTCAGGCAAGGAGAGAATCATGAAAGCAGCAATGGAAAAAAAGTCCTTAACCTACAAGGGAAGACAGATCAGGTTTGCAGCAGACCTATCCACAGAAACTTGTAAGGCCAGAAAGGAGTGGCAGGATATATTCAGTGTGCTGAATCAGAAAAATATGCAGCCAAGAATTCTTTATCCAGCAAGGCTGTCATTCAAAATAGAAGGAGAGATACAAAGTTTCCCAGACAAACAAAAACTAAAGGAGTTCATGACCACTAAACCAGCCCTGCAAAAAATTTTAAGGGGGACTCTCGGAGGGGAAACAACATGAGAAAATATATATGTAAATAAAAAATACCAAAAGCAACAAAAGATTAGAAAAGACCAGAGAACACCACCAGAAACTCCAACTCTACAGGCATCATAATGGCAATAAATTCATATCTTTCAGTACTCACTCTAAACGTCAATGGACTCAGGGCTCCAATCAAAAGACATAGGGTAACAGAATGGGTAAGAAAACAAGATCCATGTATATGCTGTTTACAGGAGACCCACTTTAGACCTAAAGACACCTACAGACTGAAAATAAGGGGATGGAGAACCATCTATCATGCTAATGGTCAACAAAAGAAAGCCGGAGTAGCCATACTTATATCAGACAATCCAGACTTTAAAATAAAGACTGTAATAAGAGATGAAGAAGGGCATTATATCATAATCGAGGGGGTCTATCCACCAAGAAGACCTACCAATTGTAAACATTTATGCACCAAATATGGAAGCACACATATATATCAATCAATCACAAACATAAAGAAACTCATCAATAGTAATACCATAATAGTAGGAGACTTCAACACCCCACTCACAGCAATGGACAGATCATCTAATCAAAAAATCAACAAGGAAACAATGGCTTTAAATGACACATTGGACCAGACGGACTTAACAGACACATTCAGAACATTTCATCCTAAAGCAGCAGAATATACATTCTTCTCCAGTGCACATGGAACGTTCTCCAGAATAGACCATATACTGGGATGCAAATCAGCCCTAAGTAAGTACAAAAAGATCGAGATCATATCATGCATATTTTCAGACCACAATGCTATGAAACTTGAAATCAACCACAAGAAAAGATTTGGAAAGGTAACAAATACTTGGAGACTGAAGAACATCCTACTGAAGAATGAATGGGCTAACCAAGAAGTTAAAGAAGAAATTAAAAAGTATATGTAGGTCAATGAAAATGATAGCACCACAATCCAAAACCTCTGGGATGCAGCAAAGGCGGTCATAAGAGGAAAAGTATATAGCAATCCAGGCCTTCCTAAAGAAGGAAGAAAGATCTCAGATTCACAACCTAACCTTATGCCTTAAGGAGCTGGAAAAAGAACAGCAAATAAAACCCAAAACAAGGAGACGACAGGAAATAATAAAGATTAGAGCAGAAATTAATGCTATCAAAACCAAAAACACAGTAGAACAGATCAATGAAACCAGAAGCTGGTTCTTTGAAAGAATTAACAAAATTGATAAACTACTAGCCAGTTTAATCAAGAAAAAGGAAAGGACCCAAATAAGTAAAATCAAGAATTAAAGAGGAGAAATCACAACCAACATAACAGAAATAAAAACAATAATAAGAGAATATTATGAGCAATTATATGCCAACAAAATGGGCAATCTGGAAGAAATGGACAAATTCCTAGAAACATATACAATACCAAAACTGAAACAGGAAGAAATAGAAAATTTGAACAGACCCACAACCAGTAAGTAATCAAAAATCTGCCAAAAAACAAGAGTCCAGGGCCAGATGGCTTTCCAGGGGAATTCTGCCAAACATTTAAGGAAGAGTGAATACCTATTCTCTTAAAACTGTTCCAAAAAATAGAAATGGAAGGAAAATTTCCAAACTCTTTCTATGTTGCCAACATTACCTTGATTCCAAAACCAGACAGAGACCCCACTAAAAAGGAGAACTATAGACCAATTTCCCTGATAAACATGGATGCAAAAATCCTCAACAAGATATTAGCCAACTGGATCCAATAATACATTAAAAAAATTATTCACCACGACCAAGTAGATTTATACCTGGGTTGCAGGGCTGGTTCAATATCTGTAAAACAATTAACATGATTCATCACATCAATAAAAGAAAGGACCAGAACCATATGATCCTCTCAATAGATGCAGAGAAAGCATGTGACAAAATACAGCATCCTTTCTTGAAAAACCCTCAAGAAATTAGGGATAGAAGGATCATACCTCGAGATGATAAAAGTCATATATGAGCAACCCAACGCTAATATCATCCTCAATGGGGAAAAACTGAGAGCTTTCCCCCTAAGGTCAGGAACAAGACAGGGATGTCCACTCTCACCACTCTTCTTCAACATGGAAGTCTTAGCCTCTGCAGTCAGACAACACAAAGAAATAAAAGGCATCCAAATTGACCAGGAGGAGGTCAAACTTTCACTCTTCGCAGATGACATGGTACTCTTTATGGAAAACCCTAACGATTCCACCAAAAACTGCTATAACTGATTCATGAATTCAGCAAAGTCCCAGGATATAAAATCAATGCACAGAAATTGATTGCATTCCTATACACCAACAATGAAGAGACAGAAAGAGAAATCAAGGAATCGATCCCATTTACAGTTGCACCAAAAACCATAAAATACCTAGGAATAAATCTAACCAAAGAGGTGAAAAAATCTATACACTCAAAACTGTGGAAAGCTTATGAAAGAAATTGAAGAAGACACAAAGAAATGGAAAAAGATTCCGTGCTCCTGGATAGGAAGAACAAATGTTGTTAAAATGTCGATACTACCCAAAGCAATCTACATATTCAATGCAATCCCTATTAAAGTAACACCAGCATTCTTCACAGAGCTAGAACAAATAATCCTAAAATTTGTATGGAACCTGAAAAGACCCCAAACAGCCAAAGCAATCTTGAAAAAGAAAACCAAAGCAGGAGGCATCATAATCCCAGACTTCAAGCTACACTACAAAGCTGTAATCACCAAGACAGTATGGTACTGGCACAAGAACGGACACTCAGATCAATGGAATAGAATAGAGGACCCAGAAATGGACCCACAAACATATGGGAAACTAATCTTTGACAAAGCAGGAGAGAATATCCAATGGAATAAAGACAGTCTCTTCAGAAAGTGGTACTGAGAAAACTGGACAGCGACATGCAGAAGAAAGAACCTGGACCACTTTCTTACACCATACACAAAAATAAACTCAAAGTGGATGAAAGACCTCAATGTAAGAAAGGAAGCCATCAAAATCCTTGAGGAAAAAGCAGGCAAAAACCTCTTTGATCTTGCTCTCAGCAATTTCTTACTCAACACATCTCTGGAGGCAAGGGAAACAAAAGCAAAAATGAACTACTGGGACCTCATCAAAGTAAAAAGCTTCTGCACAGCAAAGGAAACCATCAGCAAAACTAAAAGGCAACCGATGGAATGGGAGAAGATATTTGCAATGACATATCAGATAAAGGGTTAGTATCCAAAATCTACAAAGAACTTATCAAACTCAACACCCAAAAAACAACTAATCCAGTGAAGAAATGGGCAAAAGACATGAATAGACACTTCTCCAAAGAAGACATCCAGATGGCCCACCAACACATGAAAAAATGCTCAACTTCACTCATCATCAGGGAAATACAAATCAAAACCACAATGAGATACCACCTCACACCAGTCAGAATGGCTGACATGAACAACCCAGGGAACAACAGATGTTGGCGAGGATACGGAGAAAGAGGATCTCTTTTGCATTGCTGGTGGCAATGCAAGCTGGTGCAGTCACTCTGGAAAACAGTATGGAGGTTTCTCAAAAAACTAAAAATAGAACTACCCTATGACCCAGCAATTGCACTACTAGGCATTTATCCAAGGGATACAGGTGTGCTGTTTCAAAGGGACACATGCACCCCATGTTTATGGCAGCACTATCAACAATAGCCAAAGTATGGAAAGAACCAAATGTCCATCGATGGATGAATGGATAAAGAAGATGTAGTAATTATATATACAATGGAGTATTCCTCGGCAATCCAAAAGAATGAAATCTTGCCATTTGCAACTACATGGATGGAACTGGAGGGTATTATGCTAAGTGAAATTAGAGAAAGACAAAAATCATATGACTTCACTCATATGAGGACTTTATGCGACAAAACAGTTGAAGATAAGGGAAGGGAAACAAAAATAATATAAAAACAGGGAGGGTGACAAAACAGAAGAGATTCATAAATATGGAGAACAAACTGAGGGTTCCTGGAGGGGTTGTGGGAGGGGGGATGGGCTAAATGGGTAAGAAGCGTTAAGGAATATACTCCTGAGATCATTGCTTCACTGTAAATGGATGTAATTTGGATGTAAATTTTAAAAAATAAAAATAAAGTTAAATTATAAAAAAATTAAAAATAAATAAATAAATAAAATATATTCTTTCCAATATTCTTAATCATTATCACTACTACTTTAGACCAAGATACTACTGTTGTGACTCCTGCTCTATTGTAGGACCTTTCCAGTCTCCTGTCTCTGTGGTCTTGTCTTCTCTACAAGTGACTTTTTGCATTCACCCATTTAAATCACAGGAATCAAAGAATACTTCCTTTAGGCGTGGGAAAAGACGTGCTCTTAAAAACAAACACTACCTTTTATTCCATGAAAGATTCAGGTGTGGATGTCTTTGTAGATGCCCCATGATTAGTACAGTTATTTTGCAAATTTCCCCAAAAGAGCAAGCCATCAAAAGGCACAAGGAATAAGTGTCTGCGTTTTTATTCTTGGGGAAATAGACTTAGGTTTCAAATATTTTACATACAAATGACATTTTTATTATGATTTCTTTGCTGTGCAAAATTGAGAAACAAGCTTATGTTAACCGCTTCCTACTTAAAGGCCAAGAACACAGTCCACTGACTTCAGTGAATCTTTGTGCATTACCCTGATTGTGAATAAACAAAAGGCAAGCCACCACTTCTATGATTGTAATGTTCTTCCTATTTAATTTGGTTCTTCAAAAAACATCAGGTAAATATATCTGTCTCCATTTTCACTGTCTGACCATGATAGTAAACAAATTAGAACTAGACTCATTTCTACTATTTATAAATAACAATTTTTATAAATAATTCATTATTTTAGCTTGTGGATGAGAAAAACCATTTGACTTAAAGGCTAAACACGAGGGGAAATTAAGGGTATGCATCCTAACTAGATGTGTGTTTGTTAGTTAAGGTTCTATTTTGCTTCCTGATAGATGTGAAATCAATAACACTTAAAGCATAAGAGAGCTCAAAGACTAAACACTTCTGAGAAAAAAAAAAGATTTGTACGAGAGAACGGGGTTCTAAACATATTAAGAAGCAGAAGGGACAGTCGTTAATTTGGTTATGGTATGGAAATTAGGTAATAGAGATTCTGAAGGTGACCATTGGTAGCATTTTCATTTGGGTTTGTAGATTAGAGTCCTAAGAAGTCTTCCTCTCCTCCTCCTCCTCCTCCTCCTCCTCCTCCTCCTCCTCCTCCTCCTCCTCCTCCTTCTCCTCCTTTCCTTCCCCTCCTCCTCCTCCTCCTCCTTCTCCTCCTTTCCTTCCCCTCCTCCTCCTCCTCCTCCTCCTTCTCCTCCTTTCCTTCCCCTCCTCCTCCTTCTCCTCCTCCTCCTCCTTCTCCTCCTTTCCTTCTCCTTCTCCTTCTCCTTCTCCTTCTCCTTCTCCTTCTCCTTTTCTTCTTTCTTCTTTCTTCTTTCTTCTTTCTCCTCCTCCTCCTCCTTCTTTTTTCTTTTAAGAAGTCTTCTAATTAGTGCCCCTCTGGCAGTGCACATGCACAAGATAGATATTCCCATTTGGGTATTCTGGGGCCAATTGCTCATTCTGTTTCTCAGTTCTTATATTTATCGACTCATCTTCCTCAGATCTTGGACATTACTAAATTAGTGGCTTCCCCTTTACTCCAATATTTAAGTCCTCTATGTACTCAGTTCAAACTGTGGGAGGTAGGGAATAATAGAAAAAGAAAGCATTAATATTGTGAAATTTCAATTGACTGCATGTCTAAAATGTAAAATGGAAAGCACTTGCAACTTGTGATGTGATTTGATAAAATTAATTTGTGGTCACAATTTTCTAGCAATATGCCTATTAAGTGAGGAAGAATCATTTTACTGTTTCTTGGCAAACCAGGTAACTGGAAAGCAAATTTTTATCAAGGACTGCATAGTGCTTATGCTACCAGAAGGGGTATTTTGACACCCTGCTCATAATGATACGTATTTAATATCTTAAAGGATACATACACTATTTATGGTTATTTTTTAATTCTTTATATAAATTATTTACTATATAGGCCTCACTAAAAATTCATAACTAGCTTCTTGGTGAGGATGGCATTTTTTATATACACTTTTGGGCTATTCCTGTTAAAATACAAGCTAGCTGTGCTGTAAATTATTTTTAAAAAAACATCTTGGATATTTCGGTTCCAAACTCCTCCAGTGCTGACTAGGAGGGTCTCAGTTGTTTTTAGCAGTTCTTTTCAAAGAGGCAAATAATAATTCATGTTATTAGTGGTTACTATAGAATTTTTCTTGCCTTTCAGAATTGGAGAAAGTCCCCTAGGGCTGGAGTAGGACATTCACATGTCATGGTGAGACTTTTCTGTTGTTGTTTGTTGTTGTTGTTGTTGTTGTTGTTAAAGCTGCAGTTAGGCAGCCAGTACGTGGGGAAAGAAAGATAGTTTCAGTGGTTCCTAGAATTTAAGTGTTCTTCTTGAACTCTTCTCTTACAGAAAAATTAACATGGGAGTTTTCTTGATTTCCATCCAGCATAGTAGGTGAGGGGTGATGGCTGAGAAAAATTATTTGACTTGCATCATTTTGAGCGAAAAATTAGGAACCCCTGTGAACCTTTGAGAAAATAATGTATGCAGACACTTGAGCCTCTTCTTTATGCTGTACACCCCCAAATCTCTCACAATATCATCTTTTGTTCCTTTTATATAAACTAACTCTCTTCTCTCTGATTAATGTGAATATTTTTGCTATTTACCTGTTTGGTTCTGTTACCTATTTTACTTCTTTGGTTAAAAAAAATTTCTCTTTGCTATTATTCAAGTAAGTCACTTTATAGAGATGATATTGTCTCTTAATATAAGCAATGGTTCTCGATATAGAATGCAAGAGAGTACATCAGAAATTACAGAGGCACTTAGTATATGTACTCCCCCTTCCTTGTGTGTGCATATGTATGTGTGCATGTGTGTGTGCGTGTGTGTGTATTTGTGTGTCTGTATTTTCCTGGGTATTAACCTGTTTCCCAGGCAATTCTTATACAAAGCACTATGTGAACCCCTCTAAATAATGTCACAATCCAAACCACCACATTTGACCCTTATGGAAAGATAAAGGATGTCTTCAGTTATCTATACTGGGTCAAGTATTCAGATAGTAAAAATTCTTTACAGGAGTTGTGAAGAGACAAAATTTTTTATCCTTGTGTAAAAATATCTTTCTTTGGAATTTTATCTTTTACAGGTTATTCTTGTGGGTTTGGGATACTAAAATGAGAGCACATCACTCCAGCTTGTGAGGATGTGCCAAAATGAGCTTAGGACTCAGAAGAAAAGAGGCAGGAAATAGTATTGAAGTGGGCTCTCATCTTGGGCAGGTCTTGGGTTAGAGTGGACAAGACCAGATAGGGTCCAGATGGCTTTCATGAGGTTCAGGGAGTGAAATCTGTCTAGTAATAAGATATCTCTTTGCTTGGAGGACATCATCTTTATTGAAAATACTCCTTGGGGAGGGATCCCCCTGGGTGGCTCAGTCGGTTAAGTGTCTGACTTCGGCCCAGGTCATGATCTCACAGTTCGTGAGTTTGAGCCCCGTGTCAGACTATGTGCTGCGAGCTCAGAGGCTGGAGCCTGCTTTGGATTCTGTGTCTCCCTCTCTCTCTGCCCCTCCCCCACTCGTTTTCTCTCTTTGTCTCTCAAAAATAAATATATATATTTTAAAAAGGAATAAAATACTCCTTGGAGAAATTGCTGGTGCAGCTAACTAACATCATAGAAGATCATGTGATACGGTAGGGTTAGGGTTCTGTTTCACGTCCTAGGAGACATGATTAACCAAGCATGCTACAGAGAGAAAACGTGTGTGGGGTGGTTAGCAGTAAGTCCGATGGTGCTTCTGAGTGTGTCACTATCCTGGGAGGCCCTTGACCTTTTTTACCTGACATGTCACATTAAAAAAATAAAACAAAATAAAAATAACGAGATCCAAACCTGTTATTTAAAAATCAAGGTTATCTGGGGCACCTGGCTGGCTCAGTCGGTTGAGCATCTGACTTTGACTCAGGTCATGATATCACGGTTGGGGAGTTCGAGCCCCACACCAGGCTCACTATTGTCGGCACAGAACCCCCTTCAGATTCTCTGTCTCCCTCTCTCTCTGCCCCTCGTCCACACATGCTTTCTCTCAATAATAAACAACAACAACAAAAATCAAATTTATCGGTGTTAAAAAGCCTTTTTAAAGTCTTCCCCTTGATATGTGCTTCCGGACTATCACAATGGACGATCTGTTCTTTAATTTTGAAAATGTAGTTTTGTTTAGGTTCTGTTTGACTCTGTGTTAACTGTGAGAGCCCCAGTACTGTACATGCTCAATGCAGCTTCAGCTCCTGAAATGTAGCCTGCACCACAGAGAGAAAGGAAGCCTTGCAGACCCTTTGCAGGTGTGAGCAGACCCATGGATGGGTTTGTGAACCCTCACAGAGGGATGGTTTAACCCACATTCATCCTATTTAACTTGACCATTTAAAGGGCTGACCTTTTTTAAAATGTTAACAACTTGAACAGATTCCACATCTCTTTTATGACTGAACTGCTTTCTTTCTAACTTGTTATTTTTTATGTGTGAAAGGCTTTAGATCAGATACTGAGAAGCTCATCACGCTAAAGGGAGCTTAATTAACGTCAATGGAAAATTCACAGAGAAAATAAAAGCAGCAAGCAATAGAAATCACACGGGCTAGATCTAGAAGCCCATAGGGAATAAGCCCAGGAGGCTTAATGCCTTCAGGACAGTCTATCAGATCAAGGGAGGGAGAATAAAAAGTTGAATCTAAGTTAAAAGAGAAATCCCTCACTGCTAACTCAAAATTCTGTATTCAGAATATCCTAAAGGACCAGATACCCAACAGAGCCAAATTCCTTTGCTTTTTTTCCTTTTTTATTTATGTTAAACTAGATTTTTGTGATGATGTGGCATGTTATAGAATAGGCATCACAGGTACACCTAGGGGCTTGGATTGGGAGTGAAAAAGTGCCTTGGAGTATGATCCCTTTCATGGCCTTTATCACACAAGTATGAGTGTTCTTTTGGGTGAAGCCAGGAGAATCATCAAGCACTTAGCATATGTTGGGTCTACAGCAATTGTGGTTTCTTTGGGTCACTGTTTTCTTTTAAGTGTCTAATGGCCCCTATCTTCTTATTCTACTCTGCTTGATTTGAGCCTTTGGTGATGTGACATAGCACAGTGGACCGATGCTAATGAGAATAACTCAAAAGGCTGAATCTCACAAGATGTTTAACGTTTAAAAATTTTCCTGACATCTCTGATTATGCTTGCCATTTCTTGATTATGTATTTTCCAAGGTCTAGGTTATAAAAGGAATCATACATTTTCCAAATGGCCATTTGGCTGTTAGGGGTTCCGATAGAAACTCCTACAGATTTTTGTGCATGTTAATATTGCTGTGGGGATGTCAAGAGCTTGTGGTCTCTTTGGTAACATAGCAACAGTTCCAGGCATGACTGTTGCTCAGCACACTCAGCAAAACGGCGTGTTCAGTGCTTTCCTATAAGGCAGTAATGGCTGAGCCAGTCTAAGGCCTGCCCTTGACCAATTATGCTGTTAGAGGTGCTAATCACATGGAAGGTAACTTTGAACCCTGCTTCAAAGGATCCCCCTCTTTTTGCCTTAAGAATGAAGTTGTGTTTAAGGGCTTTTGTTATTATTTATGTCTATAGTGTGAAACACATCTTATGATATTAAGATAAATGGTGTCCTCTTACATTTCATTTAAGATTCTAGTTCCCAAAATGATCAAATATTTACTGAAAAAGGACAGCTGTCTGTCCATTAGTGTGATTGTCTGAACATTATCTTATAGTTATTGATTTAATTTGCTCTACTCCTCTTCCCTCAACAGTGATTTTTCTAAAACAAGGCAAAATAAACCCGAATCAAATCCAACTGAGGCAAGACAAAATGAATTCTTTAATTACAAGCAGCTAACATTTGGGCATCTCCACTATTTGTTTGCACAAACAAAACTAAGTATTTCACTAATGTCATCTGATTCCCATGAACTCTATGAGTTATTATCTCCATTTTGCCGGTGCAGAAACTGAGACTTCAAGAAATTAAAGATTTTATCAAAACCACAGAGAAAGTTAGAGGTGGGATGTGAGCCCAGGTCATTCAGACTTCAAAACTTGTCCTACAAGCCACCTTCTCTCCTTTGAGGGCTGTGATTTGTCATTGTATAGCCAGTGCCCACACAGTGCCAGTGCCTGGCATATTAGGCATACAGTAAATATGTTTGGATTGATTTAATCCAGCTTGACAAGTATTTTCAGTTAGTCTGTTTGTACAATTGTGGAAAGTAAGAGATTGCTCTCTGTTTCTCCAGGTACTTTATTTGTTTTTATTAAGATTAAAAAATTTTTAATTCCAATACAGCTGACATATAGTGTGAAATTAGTTTCAGGTGTACAATACAGTGATTCAACAATTCTGTACATTACTCAGTGCTAATCATGATAAGTGTACTTTTTAATGCCCATCATCTCTAGGTACTTTAAATTATATTTGGAATTCTTTGGGGGAAGTCAGAACTCCAGGAACCTAATTTAATACTCGTGAACACTTTAGGTTTGGAATAGACAGCAGTCTTTCTTGGGGACTTAGTTTGTACAGCCCACATGACAAGTTGGCAAATGGGAGAAGTGAGGGACATTTTGCTGAAGGATTTGAATGAGGTGAGTAAGCAGGGAAAGGAAATGGATAAATTTGTTGTTGCCTCAGAGGTTAATGGAAAATATCCGTGCTTTGCTGAGCATAACTCACTGCATAAAAGATGTAGCAAAGTTGCTTAACAAGGTCACTCAGCTCTGGGGGGATTTTTGATCTATGTTCAGTCAAATCCTTTCACCTGCAGTGGCCGGTCAAACCTTGCAAATGGAGTCAACCAAATTAGTCACCCGAAATTCAAGCGCCTGGATTGCACTTTCTTAGGATTTAATTCCCTGTCACTGTCACCACCTGGGAGTGACACCTCCTAATTGAGTGTATTCAGTAATGCCCAGAGGCTTCTCAGCCATAAGCCCCAGAGGACACCTATTTATCTTATTTAGATTCAGGCTATTTGCTGATGAAGGCATTTGTGTCAGTGGAAGGAGCTGGCTTTGGAAAATAAGGAGAATTCCAACAGCGTAGGGGTCAGTTATCACTGCATCACTTTCTAGATAAACGAAAAATAATTTTTTTTTTAAAACATTGAAAGCATAAGGATAGGGTTAAGAATTAAGACCACCATTTTTGGTCTCAGCTGCCATTACAACTCATAGTGCCCTGGCCCAATTCTGAGCCACTCAGTATGTTACTATCCAGAGCCCACAGTAATGAGAAGACATGTCAAAACCACCTATTCATGGTGATGCTGGATTACTTGAGGTCAGTCTCCTGGAAATACTTGAACCATACTATTTAAATATTATTATAAAAAGCTATGATGACATGCTTTACCTGATTCTGTTTCTGACTATATTACAACACATTGGTTACTTACGATGATGCTCTAGCAAAAGACTTGTTTTCATAGAATTAGATCTGTTGACTTCTTGTGGAGAGACAAAGTTCTTGAACAATTGTGATAACCATCTTGGTTGAAGTATTGGGTTTAATTATATGCTTCTCACCTGAACTATGGAGGCTACTTTTGCTTCTCACCTGAACTATGGAGGCTACTTTGTCCTTCCCAACTCTTGTTACTCCCCATACCAATTACTGCTAGTCATTACTGAGATATGAATCATAACTTTGTCCATGGCACTTTTTCTCTACGTGCAATTTTATGTCTCCCTATTGCCTATAGAATAAAGTCTAAAAATCTTAACCCGACACAACCTTCCAATTAGTTGTCCCACATATTTAACTCTTCTGCATTGAAATCCAGTTCTTTTCTTTCTACGCAACATATATTTTTCTTCCTTATTTTTGTCCATGCTTTTATTGTCTTCTGAAATTTTCATCTGCCCTGTCTTGTGGACATTCTTTCCATCTGAAAGGGTATCTTTTCCTTGAAGTTTTCTGTTGCTCTCAAAAAGGTCTACAGTAAAACCTTGGTTTGCGAGCATAATTCATTCTGGAAACATGTTTGTAATCCAAAGCATTTGTATATTAAAGCAAATTTCCCCATAAGAAATAATGGAAGTTCAGATGGTTCATTCCACAATCCAAAAATGGTCATATAAAAATGATTACAATACTGTAATATAACACAAAATAATAAAGAAAATACAAAATATAAAGAAAAATGAACAAATTAACCTGCACTTAATTTGAAAATCTTTGTGGCTGCTGTGAAGGAGACAAGAGAGAGAAGGATTATTGTGTAGGATCACTTTAACTATCACTCATGGGATCACTGCTGTCTATTGGCTCAATGGAAGCTTTTCTGCATGGGGGCCATTGTATACGCTTGCACGATGTTGACTACAGTACAGTATTAATAAACTCTTGTCATATACTGTATTTAATGTAATTGGCAATAAAGCAGCAAAGGAAAGGGTCTGTATCTGCTGGCAGCCTGACCTAGAATGAAGCAAAGCATTCCTAAGCTTACTCTTGGATGGAAAAGCAAAGTACTGCCCATAGGTGCTTTGAACTGACAAAAAATATGCTAGTGCCAGTTGTGGATACCTTCCAAAGTTCTGAAAAGTCACTGATTTCTGTCAAACACCACAGCTTGAGACTGAGCATCTGAGCATGGGAGACCATCACCCACAATCCCAGAGACAGAGAGAGAGGAAGAGAGAGAGAGAGAAGAGCCATTGGCTCAGTTGTGATCATGTGACATTTGGCATCACGTACTACTTGCATTGTAAGACATGGCTTGTTTTTCAAATTAAAATTTATTAGAGGGGCGCCTGGTTAAGCGTCCGACTTCAGCTCAGCTCTGATCTCACCATTCGTGGGTTTGAGCCCTGCATGGGGCCCTGTGCTGACAGCTCAGAGTCTGGAGCCTGCTTCGGATTCTGTCTCCCTCCCTGACCCTCTCCTGCTCACACTCTGTGTGTGTCTCTGTCTCTCAATAATAAACATCAAAAAATAATTGAAAATTTATTGGAAATATTTACTAGTCTTGCAGACACCTGCAGAACAAATTACTCACAATCCAAGGTTTTACTGTATTTTCTTTCCTTTAAACCTTCCTGGTACTTAGAATCTCCCATGGTAATTATCCTTACTCTTTATTTTTATTCTGTCTCATGATTTTTGCAAATTTATATCCTCTAATCAGGTTGTAAGTAACATGTGGTTAGGGATTATGTCTTATCTTTGTTTTATATAATGTAGGATTTTAGTTAAATTTTTTTTTATTTGAACTAAGCTCTTGCTAATAAGGCTGATTCAATTTCTTCTAAGCTTCCACTTGTTTCTTTTCCATCAAAAGAATGGTATCATTGGTGATAATGTGGCACTTGTAAGTTCTTTTAACAGTATTTGAAATTCTAATGTCTGTTGGATGTGATCCATTTCTAGTGTTGAAAGGAAGTGGGTTAAAGGTTGTGGGAAGAGGTTACATTTTTGCCTGAATTTTCCCCTACTTTGAATCCTGTCATCACAGGAATTAGCCTTCTGTGGCATTTAATTACTTAACAACACTCCAAACTACTTGGCATTCCACAAAATTAGTTAAACACTGTGTTTTGTTAAAGATGATAAGTAAAGCTAATTTTCCTGTAATTTTCCATACATTTACTCTGGCAGGAACTAGAAGATGGGAGATTGTACCCAGTAGCCTTTTTACATTTAATTTGTTGTGGTGGTGGTGGTGGTTTGTTTTAATTCTTAACTTCTCCTCTGGCATTTCAAGTACTCCAGAGACTGGAGTACTGATGGGTTTGAATTACAGTGGTTTGAATCTATACTGAGACTTCACTTAAGAATTGTAGCATTTCAAACTGAATTGAAACAAAAATTAATCTTATAGGCTATCATGCTTCATTAGGGATGCTCAGGACAAGAATTCACTAAACGTTCACTGGTCTATTCAGTTATATCTAGTTCTCTCAGGTTCACATGCCTGAAGTTTAGAAACCAACTCAGAACTACAATGAAGTTGCAGCCAGAAACATAAAGGGGAATTAACCATAAATTAACACTATTGTTCAAAATATTTTTCTGGCAGTTTAAAAACCATAATTTAAGCTTTCCATGTAAGCTCTTAAATATCTAATATGTCTGTATAATTATGCCTAATCATTAACTTCCTTACTGTCTCTATAATAGTACCTTATTTCACTTTTGTCATTCAGGGTATTTTAGGGCAATCTAGAACAATTAAACTAACTCCAAGACAAAAACAAAAACAAAAACAAAAAACCTGCCAGTTTTAGGCATAGACTAGATACCATTTTTTAGGCCCAAGCAAACTTTTTGAACTGCAACATGACAATAAGTCTATTTAGATGTGTTGTAGTTCCCATTAAGAAAAAGGTGTTTATATCTATTCCTGCTGGTGTTAGAATTTTTATATTTGCCAGCCTAGTGCAGCTTTGAGATGTCATAATGGGCTTTTTATAAGCATGATACATTTAACTTTCAGTTTCTAGTATTACTTTACTCTTTATTGGAATATAGCAGCAAAATTAATGACCGTGAAAATAAACATGCACTAATTTTAGAATAATATGCTTTAAACTGCTCTAGAAATGTTTTTAAGACTCCCTGAAGAGACACTGTCTAGTGACCAAACTGAGCTAGTACAATAGTCATCCCAGCATGATGCCAGCTACTTTTCAGTTGACATCAGTTAGTCCTCAGCCATGCAATGCTATGGTGTGCAGAAGTTTTGGGATTATGCTCAGTGGCATTGTTTCATGATTGTTAACAACAGAAGGTGGCTCCTCCTGGATGAAGAAGCAACAGAGAATATTCTGAAGCCTATGTTTGAAAAAGGCAACAGATCACTAACCCTGGCGATGTATTGTATCTTAGGGAAATCTTAGCAGACAGCTATGTGACAAGACCACAGGATTCACAAGACTGTCAAGTCTGGAACATTTCTGAATATGTTGACTTCTTATGCGGTGAAAGAGAGAACGGTCCAACTGATAATTATAGGTGAATTCTGGCTGCTGTTCCAGTGCACATTTTCATAAATTATAAATAAACTTTTTAAATTGAGGTCTAATTGACATACAACAATTATGTTAGTTTCAAGTGTACAGCATAGTAATTTGATATTGTGTAGGCTGTGAAATAATTGCCACATAAGCCTAGTCTAGCTAACATCTGTCACTACACATAGTCCCAATTTTTTTTTCTTGTGATGAAGACTTAAGACCTACTCTCTTCACAACTTCTAGATATGTAATACAGTATTAACTATAGTCACCACGCTGTATCTTACATGCCCTTGACTTATTATTTTATAACTGGAACTTTGTTCCTTTTGACCTCCTTTGCCCCCTTTTGCCCACTCCTTGCCTCTGGCAACCACCAATCTGTTCTCTGTATCTGTGAGCTTGTTTTTACTTGTTTGTTTTGTTTTGTTTTGGTCTTTGGGGTTTTTTTAGATTCCACATAAGTGAGATTATATGGTATTTGTCTTTCTGGGTCTGACTTATTTAACTTAGCATAAAGTCTTCCAGTTTCATGTTGTCACAAATGGCAGGATTTCCTTTTTTCTCATGGCTGAATAACATTCTGTGTGTGTGTGTGTGTGTGTGTGTGTGTGCCCCTTGAATAATATTCTGTGTGTGTCCATGCTGCTATAAATGGCAAGATTTCATTCTCTTTTTATGGCTGAGTAATATTTCATTGTGTATTTTCTCTATCCATTCATCCATGGATGGGCACTTTGGTTGTTTCCATATCTTGGCTGTTATAAATTATGTTGCAATAAATAGCATTGTTTGGTACATATATAATATACATATTGGGTACAATATAATAATATATATTATATATGTATTGGGTACATAGGTATATTACAATAATAATATATTATGCATTGTTATGTATTATTATTATTATTATTATTATTATTATTATAGAGGTGGTCGTATATTTTTTCAAATTCATGTTTTGTTTCCTTTGGAAAACAAAAACCCAGAAATGGAATTGCTGGATTATATGGTCGTTCTACTTTTAATTTTTTTGAGGAACCTCCATAATATTTTCCACACTGGTCACATTGATTTACATTTCCACCAGCAGTGCACAAGTGTTCCCTTTTCTCCACATCCTCTCTCACTAACACGTGCTATTTCTTGTCTTTTTGATAACAGCCATTCTAACAGGTGTGAGGCAATATCTCATTTTGGGTTTGATTTGCATTTCCCTGGTGATTAGTGATGTTGAACTACTTTCATGTATCTGTTGGATAAATAAATATTTTTGAATATTTCTTTAAAATCATGTATTTATCTCAATTTTATAAAATGGTAAAAATACATAATTGACAATGTTGCAATGTATTGGAAACTATTTTGATTTTTATTTTCTTAGGAGAAAACTAATATTTCTTTAAACATTTCAACAGTTAACTTGATTGTTTTGTGTGTGTGACCCAAATCAACATGTTAGTGGAGTAAGCTGTTTTGGAGATGAGCTATCACAGTGCGAAGGGCAGGTGAACAGTGTTAACTTTGTTAATTTTTATTCACAGGCATTTCATACAGACCACCCTGGGTCAGTTCTATGTTTACAAATTTGTGCCTATCCGTATTTTCATCAGAGTGCTGACAAGAAGCAAATGACATTCTCTATGGAGTAATTCAGGCAAGTTTAATGAAGGGACTTTTTTTTTTTTTTTTTAATGTTTATGTATTTTGGAGAGAGAGACAGAGACAGAGACAGAGTGTGCATGGGGGAGGGGCAGAGAGAGACGGAGACAGAATCCGAAGCAGGCTCCAGGCTCTGAGCTGTCAGCCCAGAGCCCGACTTGGGGCTCACAATCACCGACCACGAGATCATGACGTAAAGTTGGCCGCTTAACCGACTGACCCACCCAGGCGCCCCATGAAGGGACTGTTTTAAAGTTGTGGATAACTTAAAATAGCCAGTAAGGATTGCTGAAGCATTCTGTTAATAGTAATTATAGGAAACTATTACCATCTTTGGCCTGATGGAGCAATGAAGGGAATTTTCAACGGGAACTATGAGAGCAGTGGCTGCAGGAGAGGGACACCCAATGAAAGAAATATGCAGCTACTGTCAACCATGTTGGTACAGAGGGATCTGGGGGGAATAAATACATCTGTTTCCAATAGCCTTCCAATACCCAGCTGTTGTCCTCCACTAGCCAAACCCAACCAGAAGCCAGAGGCAGGGCAATTGGTTGATATGATCCTTAGGGGTCAGCCCCTTGGGTCACAGAACAGGGTGTCAATAGGTAGAGTGTAGATCTGGAAGAGCAAGTGGAAATGCCAGCACACTTACTATATTGTCAAATCTTTTAAATAATGACAGTGAACGTGTTCATTCACATGAGTTGGTGGAAAATCTTGCTGGAAAAATACCTCAAAACCTTATCACACAATGACTGAACTTATGAGAATGTTCTTCAAAATAGCATTTATAAAATTGTAAGTAATCTAAATGTCTTAAAGCAAGAAATTGACTAAGACATTTCTTTTTTTTTTAAGTTTTTACTTAAATTCTGATTAGTTTACAGTGTAATATTAGTTTCAGGTGTACAATATGGTGATTCAACACTTCCTTCCAACACCTGGTGCTCATCACAAGTAGTAAGCTGTTGTTTATTGATACAGAGAAGTAAAATTAAGTCGCATAAAATGATGTAGAAGTGGGGCGCCTGGGTGGCTCAGTCTGCTAAGCATCCGACCCTTGATTTCTGCTTAGATCATGATCTCATGGTCATGGGATCAAGCCTTGTGTTGGGCTCCACACTGAGCATGGAGCCTGCTTGGAATTCTCTCTTTCTGCCCCTCCCTGCTCACATGCACTCTCTCCCCCTCTCTCAAAATAAATAAATTTTTAAAAAATGATGTGGAAGTTTATCTTATGACATGAAACTCCATCTCATAACTTTTTGTAAAAGAGATTTGTGATATGACCTTATTTTTGTATATAAAGAAACATAATATGCATGAATATGGAGCAAAAAGATCAGAAGGATATTTATCAAAAAATGGCAGTGTTTCTGGTAGATTATGGATGATCTATTAAATTAAACATATTGGTTTGTCCATAATTTCAATGTTTTTTATGGTTAATATATACAGTAATTTGGTTATTCAAATAAAATTTTCAATTAAGTCAAATAAAAACTATTTTATTTAAAGTGGAGCATGTGAAGCACTTGCATAAGGAACAAGTCAATTTGCTTCAGTTACAAAGAACAAGGTCCATAAGGTGCCTGTTGGAATTGCAGAAATCAAAAAATCAAAAACTGATTCAGGAGACAAGCAGATAGAGATAAAAAAAGTCAGTTATCATTATTTTTTTTAATGTTTATTTATTTTTGAGAGAGAGAGACAGAGCACGAGTGGGGAAAGGGAGAGGCAGGGAGAGAGAGACACACACAAAATCTGAAGCAGGCTCCAAGCTCTGAGCTGTTAGCACAGAGCCTGACGCAGGGCTCGAACTCATAAACCATGAAATCAGACCTGAGCTGAAGTTGGACATTTAACTGACTCAGCAACCCAGGTGCCCCTAATGTTATCATTATTGAGGGAACTTTTGAACCAGGGCTTAGGCATACAGAAGTAATAGGTTGCCAAGTTCTGTTCTCAGCCTAAGACAGCTGTATCTGTTACAGATGGCGCCACACCCTACCAGCCATGTCCCCCAGGGCCTTGAGCCTGTGAGGTGTGGACAAGTAAACAATGTGCTCCCAGCAGAAAGGCCAGTCACACAAGTAACAAGATGTTAAACTGTTCAGGTCCAGTTGCGTTTTTTGTTTGTTTGTTTGTTTGTTTGTTTTTTGTTCCTCGGGTCCAATTTTTTCCTAAACTTAGTAGTCTGAAAAGTCAATTCTTCTCTCAGAATTGAGAAAATAATAAAACACCTACATGGAAAGAAACCTGCCTAATACATCATTCTAACATAAAAAAAAAAAAAATCAGTGTGTGAATGCTCATAGCTATTGTTATAATTTCTTTGAGATAGAGTTAATAGGAATTATATTTAAACCAATTCAACAGACATATCACCTACTATTAGCTCGGTACATTGACAGCTGTTAGGGATGTAAATATGAATAAGATATAGTCCTTGGAAAAGTAACAGAAGTAACAGATTCTGCAGAAGAGAATCGCACCACACAAAACTAATCAGCATCTCTGTCCATATGTCCAACTGTCTAGTTCACCTGTTTATACTTCAGGCACTCAAAGCCAACATGTCCACAGTAAAATTCATTATTCCTTCCCTGTGAAATTGTAATGATTCTTGACTCCGCTTTTTTTTTTTTTGGTGAAGGGCAGCGTGACCTAGCGGTCCATGCTGAAACCTGGAAGTCTTCTCCAGCTCCTCTTCTCCTTAATTCCCCACATCCAACTGATTATCAAGTCAACTCACATCTATCCCTTATTATCATTTAATTTCATAACCCTTTCTTCTTTTAAATGGTCTTTGATCTATTCTCTTTCATCTGGATTATGTCCAATGCTGCCCACAAATCCATATCCTAAAATGCTGCTTCATGTTGGCACTAGAGTGACTTGTATTATATGCATAATTAATTATAGTTCTTTCCTTACATGAAAAGACTTGAATGACTCCCAGGTTAGACTACAGCCCTAATAACTTAGCTTGTGGGCAAGGCTTTCTATGATATTCTCTCTAGTTTTTGAACCTCATTTCTCAGCATGTTTTTTGTTGTTTATTTTTGTTTTGGTGTTCCCAGCATAATGAAATATACGTGGTTTCCTAGTGTGGCATTGTGTTACTTGTCTTGTCTTTGAACCTGTTGCAATTACTGCTCTCCTACTCTGACACACTCCAGTTTGTTCTAAAAACTCTACCAAAGCAGCAGTCTGGTGGGTTGAATTGCCATCCACCAAAAGATAATAGCTAAGACCTAACCCCTGGTATCTATGAATGTGACCTTATTTGGAAAAAGGGACTTTGCAGATGTAATTAAGGTAAAGATATTAAGATGAGGTCATCCTGAATTAGGATTGGCCCTAACCCCGTGTTCTTATAAGAGATAAAAGGGGAGACGACACAGAAACACATAGAAGGCCATGTGGAGAAGGAGGCAGACATTGGCATCATGCTTCCACAAGCCCAGGAAAAAAACAGCTGGAGTCACCAAATCTGGACAGGAAAGGAGGGATTATCCCCTAGAGCATGGCCTTGCCAAGACATTGATTTTGGACTTGGAGCCTCCGGCACTGTGAGAAAATAGAGTTCTGTTGTTTGAATCTATCTGCTTTGAGCTAATTTGTTATAGTAGGCCCTAGGAAATGGATGCAACCATTTCCTTGGTAAACCTCTCTTTGGGAAGCAGTATCAAATTATGGTTACACGTGTGGATTTTGGTTTCAAGAAGACCTGCATAGCAAGCTTATCTTATCAAAGAATCATTGTGGTTTGGGGCTAGATTTCTAATTTCACTGAGTTTTTCATCTATAAAAGGAGTAATTACGTTTATCCTACAGGTTTGTAATAAAGAATTAAATGAGACAATCATGGGAAATACCTGCATGATGTAAGAGCTTAATAAATACAAACTTGTATTATTATTCTTCAAAAAGCCCTACTCCTAATCAAAATTAAGTGCCCCCTTTTTCCGTGTTCCCATAAGCACCTTTAACCAACTCCCATTATGGTGTTCATTAATCTGTATGTAATCCCTTTATTTTTATATAAGATATGTTTGCAGATATTTTCCCCAAGCTGCCTATTACACTCATTAAAGGCAAAACTATGTTTTATTCCTTCTCATCTGCCCAGTGTATCATACAAAGCCAAGCATATGGCAGGCAGGAACAATCGAATTGAGAGACTGTGGTACCATGATGCTTTCCAGGATGGGGCGTGGCACAGCACTATGAAAGGGTAATTAATGGTGCCAAGTGGAAGTTATTCTGTGATGCTCTATAGGACTCACAGATCTATAGGACTTATGGGAAAACTCTGACAATTTATACAGAGACAACAATTGACCCATATAAACGCATTGATTATTGAACTACCTTATTTTCAATTTAAAATCACAGAATCTTAAACTAATAGAGGCCTATAAAGTTCATTACCTTGCTCAATAATTCCTTGCTCTAAGCCTATGTTGAGATTCCTCCCTCCCCTCTCCAACCAAGTTAGTCATTTCCTTTTCTGTTTTATACATTTCTGCTGTTGCAATTTCAGAAGTGAAAAGCTTGTACTTATTTACTTACTTGTCTAGGCTGTACACTGTTTGAGGACAAGTTCCAAGTATTATTCATGTCCATATCCTTAGTGCCTAGCAAGGTACTTAAGTGTGTAATAGGCAATAATGAATATTTCTTTTTTTATTTTTTATTTTCATATTTAATTTATTTATTTTAATTTACATCTAAGCTAGTTAGTATATAGTGCAACAATGATTTCAGGAATAGATTCCTTAATTCCCCTACCCATTTAGCCCATCCACCTTCCACAACCCCTCCAGTAACCCTCTGTTTGTTCTCCATATTTAAGAGTCCCTTATGTTTTTGTCGCCTCCCTGTTTTTAAATTGTTTTTGCTTCCCTTCCCTTATGTTCACCTGTTTTGTATCTTAAAGTACTCATATGAGTGAAGTCATTATATTTGTATATCTCTGACTGACTAATTTCTCTTAGCATATTACCCTCTAGTTCCATCCACATAGTTGTGAATGGCAAGATTTCATTCTTTTTGATTGCCAAGTAATACTCCATTGTATCTATATATACCGCCTCTTTAACCATTCATCCATTGATGGACATTTTGGCTTTTTCCATATTTTGGCTACTGTTGATAGTGCTGCTGTAAACATTGGGGTGCATGTGCCCCTTCGAAACAGCACACCTGTATCCCTTGGATAAATACCTAGTAGTGTAATTGCTGGGTCATAGGGTAGTTCTATTTTTAATTTTTTGAGGAAACTTCATATTGTTTTCCAGAGTGGCTGCACCAGTTTGCATTCCCACCAGCAGTGCAAAAGAGTTGCTCTTTCTCCACAACCTCGCCAACATCTATTGTTGCCTGAGTTGTTCATATGAGCCATTCTGACAGGTGTGAGGTGATATCTCATTGTGGTTTTGATTCATATTTCCCTGATGATGAGTGAAGTTGAGCATCTTTTCAAGTGTTGGTTGACCACCTGGTTGTCTTCTTTGGAGAAGTGTCTATTCATGTCTTTTGCCCATTTCTTCACTGGATTATTTGTTTTTCGGGTGTTGAGTTTGATAAGTTCTTTATAGATTTTGGATACTAACCCTTTATCAGATATGTCATTTGCAAATATCTCCTCCCATTCTGTCAGTTACCTTTTAGTTTTGTTGATTGTTTCCTTCACTGTGCAGAAGCTTTTTATTTTGAGGAGGTCCCAATAGTTCATTTTTGCTTTTGTTTCCCTTGCCTCTGGTGATGTGTTGGGTAAGAAGTTGCTGCAGCCAAGATCAAAGAGGTTTTTGTCTGCTTTCTCCTCGAGGGTTTTGATGGCTTCCTGTCTTACATTGAGGTCTTTCATCCATTTTGAGTTTATTTTTGTGTATCGTGTAAGAAAGTGGTCCAGGTTCATTTTTCTGCATGTCACTGTCCAGTTTTCTCAGCACCACTTGCTGAAGAGACTGTCTTTATTCCACTGGATGTTCTCTCCTGCTTTGTCAAAGATTAGTTGGCCATACGTTTGTGGGTCCATTTCTGGGTTCTCTACCATGGTCCATTGATCTATGTCTGTTTTTGTGCCAGTACCATATTGTCTTGATGATTACAGCTTTATAACACATCTTGAAGTCCAGGACTGTGATGCCTCCAGGATCAGTTTTCTTTTTCAAGATTGCTTTGGCTCTTCGGGGTCTTTTTTGGTTCCCTACAAATTTTAGAATTGTTTATTCTAGCTCTGTGAAGAATGCTGGTGTTATTTTGATATGTATTGCATTAAATATGTAGATTGCTTTGAGTAGTATTGACATTTTAAAAATTTTTATTCCTATCCAGGAGCATGGAATCTTTTTCCGTTTTTTTGTGTCTTCTTCAATTTCTTTCATAAGCTTTCGATAGTTTTGAGTGTATAGATTTTTTCACCTATTTGGTTAGATTTATTCCTAGGTATTTTATGGCTTTTGTGAAACTGTAAATGGGATTGATTCCTTGATTTCTCTTTCTGTTGCTTCATTGTTGGTGTATAGGAATGCAACCAATTTCTGTGCATTGATTTTATATCCTGGGACTTTGCTGAATTCATGGATCAGTTCTGGCAGTTTTTTGGTGGAATATTTAGGGTTTTCCATATAGAGTATCATGTCATCTGCAAAGAGTGAAAGTTTGACCTCCTCCTGGCCAATTTGGATGCCTTTTATTTCTTTGTGTTTTCTGATTGCAGAGGCTAAGACTTCCAATAGTATGTTGAAGAACAGTGGTGAGCGTGGACATCCCTGTCTTGTTCCTGACCTTAGGGGGAAAGCTCTCAGTTTTTCCTCATTGAGGATGACATTAGTGTTGGGTCATTCATATATGGCCTTTATGATCTCGAGGTATGATCCTTCTATCCCTACTTTTTAAAGAGTTTTTCTCAAGAAAGGATGCTGTATTTTGTCAAATGCTTTCTCTGCATCTATTGAGATGATCATGTGGTTCTGGTCCTTTCTTTTATTGTTGTGGTGAATCACATTGATTGTTTTGTGGATATTGAACCAGCCCTGCATCCCAGGTATAAATCCCAATTGGTCGTGGTGAATAATTTTTTTAATGTATTGTTGGATCTGGTTGGCTATTATCTTGTTGAGGATTTTTGCATCCATGCTCATCAGGGAAATTGGTCTATAGTTCTCCTTTTTAGTGGGGTCTCTGTCTGGTTTTGGAATCAAGGTAATGTTGGCATCGTAGAAAGAGTTTGGAAGTTTTCCTTCCATTTCTATTTTTTGGAATAGCTTCAAGAGAATAAGTGTTCACTCTTCCTTAAATGTTTGGTAGAATTCCCCTGGAAAGTCATCTGGCTGTGGACTATTGTTTTTTTTGGAAATTTTTGATGACTAATTCGATGTCTTTACTGGTTATAGGTCGGTTTTAATTTTCTATTTCTTCCTGTTTCAGTTTTGGTAGTATATATGTTTCTAGGAATTTGTCCATTTCTTCCAGATTTGCCATTTTATTGGTGTATAATTGCTCATAATATTTTCTTATTATTTTGTTTATTTCTGCTCTATTAGTTGTGATCTCTCCTCTTATATTCTTGATTTTATTTATTTGGGTCTTTCCTTTTTCTTTTTGATTCAACTGGCTAGTGGTTTATCAATTTTTTTCATTCTTTTAAAGAACTAGCTTCTGGTTCCATTGATCTGTTCTACTGTTTTGTTTTTGTTTGTTTGTTTGTTTTGTTTTTTGGTTTTGATAGCATTGATATCTGCCCTAATCTTTATTATTTCCTGTTTTCTGTTGGTTTTGGATTGTATTTGCTGTTCTTTTTCCAGCTCTTAAGGTGGAAGGTTAGGTTGTGTATCTGAGACCTTTCTTCCTTCTTTAGGAAGGCCTGGATTGCTATCTACTTCCCTCTATGACCACCTTTGCTGTGTCCCAGAGGTTTTGGGGCTGTGGCATTATCATTTTCATTGGCTTCCATGTACTTTTTAATTTCTTTAACTTCTTGGTTAGCCCATTCATTCTTTAGTAGGATGTTTTTTAGTCTATAAGTGTTTGCTATCTTTCCAATTTTTTTTTCCTGTGGTTGATTTAGAGTTTCATAGCACTGTGGTCTGAAAATATGCACAGTATGATCTCGATCTTTTTGTATTTGTTGAGGGCTGATTTATGTCCCAGTATGTGATCTATTCAGGAGAACGTTCCATGTGCACTGGAGAAGAGTGTATATTCTGCTGCTTTAGGAGGAAAAGTTCTGAATATACCTGTTAAGTCCATCTGGTTCAGTGTGTCATTCAAAGCCATTGTTTCCTTGTTGATTTTCTGATTTGATGATCTTTCCATTGCTGTAAGTGGGTGTTGAAGTCCCCTACTATTATGGTATTATTATCAATGAGTTTCTTTATGTTTGTGATTAATTGATTGATACATTTGTGTGCCCTCACATTTGGTGCGTAAATGTTTACAATTGTTAGATCTTGGTGGATAGACCCCTTAATTATGCTATAGTGCCCTTCTTCATCTCTTGTTACAGTCTTTATTTTAAAATATAGATTGTTTGATATAAGTATGGCTATTCCGGCTTTCTTTTGTCAACCATTAACATGATAGATGGTTCTCCATCCCCTTACTTTCAATCTGAAGGTGTCTTTAGGTCTAAAGTGTGTCTCTTGTAAATAGCATACAGATGGATCTTTTTTTCTTATCCATTCTGTTACCCTATGTCTTTTGATTGGAGCTTTGAGTCCATTGATGTTTAGAGTGAGTACTGAAAGATATGAATTTATTGCCATTATGTTGCTTGTAGAGTTGGAGTTTCTGGTGGTGTTCTCTGGTCCTTTCTAGTCTTTGTTGCTCTTGGTCTTTTTTTTTTTCCATCCTTTCTCCCCTCAGTGAGTCCCTCTTAAAATTTCTGGCAGGGCTGGTTTAGTGGTCATGAACTCCTTTAATTTTTGTTTGTGAAACTTTTTATCTCTCCTTCTATTTTGAATGACAGCCTTGCTGGATAAAGAATTCTTGGCTGCATATTTTTCTGATTCAGCACACTGAATATATCCTGCCTCTCCTTTCTGGCCTGCCAGGTTGCTGTGGATAGGTCTGCTGCAAACGTGATCTGTCTTTCCTTATAGATTTGGGACTCTTTTTCCTTGCTACTTTCATGATTTCTTTCCTTGCCTGAGTATTTTGTGAATTTGAGTATGATATGCCTTGTTGATGGCTGGGTTTTGCTGAATCTTATGAGAGTCCTCTGTGCTTCCTGGATTTTGATGTCTGTGTCTTTCCTCAGGTTAGGAAAGTTTTCTGCTATGATTTGCTCACATAACCCTTCTACCCCTATTTCTCTCTCTTCCTCTTCTGGGCCCCCTATGATTCTGATGTTGTTCCTTTTTAATGAGTCACTGATTTCTCTAAATCTTAAATCGTGATTTTTTGCCTTAGTCTCCCTCATTTTTTTTCTGCTTCATTATTCTCCATATGTTTGTCCTGTGTATCACTCATTCACTGTTCTACCTCATCCATCTTTGCCATCATGGCATGCATTTGAGATTGCAGTTCAGTGATAGCATTTTTTATTTCATCCTGACTAGTTTTTACTTCTTTTATCTCTGTAGATAGGGATTCTAATCTATTTTCAACCTGAGATAGTGATTATTATTATTGTGATTCTAAATTCTTGTTCAGACATCTTGTTTGTGTTAAGTCCTTGGCTGTAGTTTCTTCCAGCTCTTTCTTTTGTGGTGAATTCCTTCGTTTCATCATTTTAAAGGGACAAAAGGATTGATAAGGTAAAAAAAAAATTAAAATTATGAAATTAAAAACAACACAGAAACATACAAAAAAAATCAAATAAATTATGTTAGATCCTAGATGTGTTTTGGTCTGGTTGTTGAAAGGAGATTGGCAGATTAGAGAAAAAAAGCAGGAGGGGGAAGGAAAACATTTGAAAATTTGAGAAAATGAATACAATGAAGTAGAATAAAATGAAATGAGGGAAGTAAAATAGAATTTGAAAAATAACAAAAATTTAAAAATATGGTAGAAAAAAATAAAGAAAAATATTTTTCAGAAAAATTGAAAATAAAAATATTTTTTTCTCTTTCTGTATTCAATAAAAAGAAAAGAAATGAAAAAGATAAAAAAAGAAAATGTTACAGATGGAACTGTGAAAGACTGAAGTATGATTTAAATTACATCGGTTTCTCCTAGGAGTCAAACTGTGAAGCACCTTATAGTACATAAACTAAGCAGATGGAGAGACTTGTGGTGTTCCTGAAGAGTGAGGTTGGCCCAGTTGGGTGGAGCTTAGTGTAATGGCTCCGTTCTCCACTAGATGGCGCTGCTTAGCTTACTGGGGTGGATTTTTGTGGTGTTTGTAGGTGTGTATGGGCATGCGTGGGAGGGGTGAAAATGGTGTCACCCAGCTCCCAGTATCTACTATCGGAACTCTGTGCTCTCCCTGACCATCAAGTGCACACCTGTCCTCTGTCTCCAGCTTCCAGCCACTCCCTGCTTTTTTTTTTTTTAATTTTTTTTTAACGTTTATTTATTTTTGAGACAGAGAGAGACAGAGCATGAACGGGGGAGGGGCAGAGAGAGAGGGAGACACAGAATCTGAAGCAGGCTCCCGGCTCTGAGCTGTCAGCACAGAGCCCGACGCGGGGCTCGAACTCACGGACCGTGAGATCATGACCTGAGCCGAAGTCAGCTGCTTAACCGACTGAGCCACCCAGGCGCCCCAGCCACTCCCTGCTTTTGCACTTGACTAAGCTGTCAGGTTACCAGGCGGCACTTCTCTCCTGAGTCTTAACTCAAACGCGGCTGTGTTTCCCGACCCCTGGCTTCTGAGGGTTGTGGCTTTGACCCACTCAGATCCTCTGGTGGAGAGTCTCACTGAGCAATGGCCAGGTGCTGGCTGCACCCAGGAACATTCACAGGACCGTGCTGCTGCTGATGCCCAGAGACTGCAGCCAGGTGCCAGCCCACCCCACAAAAAGTTCATGCGATCATGTAGCAGCAGCTTTTCAGGGATTATGGAAAATCACAACACACGTGTGACACCAGGCCTCACCCTTAACGACCTTGTTCCAGCACCAGCAAATGTGGCCATTCTCTGGGGTCTGCTGGGCCCAGGTTGCCTCACAGCCTCTACCAAATCTCCTTCCAGCAGTGGAACCGCTTCTCCCTGTGTGGCCCGAGAACCTCCTGGGCCCCACTCTGCTCCTGGGAATTCGCCCTTCCCACCAGAGCACCGCCAGGTATCAAGCTGCAGAATTTCAGATTCTGTGTATCCCCTATTTATAGAGTCTTAATGGAATTTAAACCCTCTCCTTTCTCCTTTCTCCCTTTTTAGTTCAGTCCCTGAGGCTGTTTCCACTTTCTCTCCAGCTGCTTTGGGGGCGGGGTGCTTTTCCCGTATTCTCCCTCCACCATTTCCATCCTCTCTCCACACGCAAAAACAGTTCCCTGCCCTCCACAGCTTCTCTCTCCCCCACTTCACCTCTCCATGCTCCATACCTGCTGAGTTCTGTGGTTCGGGTTGTGCAGATTGTAGCATTAATTCTGAAATCAGTTTTCTAGGTGTGCAGGATGGTTTAGTGTTGATCTGGCTGTATTTCATCGACGCCAGATGCAAATAATAATAATAATAAATATTTCTTAAGTGAACAAATGAATGAATAGAATCCCAGTGTTACAGGTGATAAAAAACAAGATCCAGAAATATTTGAAATGTTCCCTGTTACTGACTTGAAAATTTGGGATCAGAACACAGAACTGTTAGTATCGAGTTTTATGCTTGCTCCACTATATTTAAAGGCAAATACTATTTGGGGGGAAATATTGAGTATTATCCAGTATTAATTCTAATTCTCACATGGAGTTGTAGACTTTGCAACAAAGTGAATCAGTTCACCACTTCCTATTTTTCAGCCCACTGAAACTTGGAACACAGAGAATTGCAAAGCCTGGATGGCTTGTCATGGACTAGACTGGTCTCTTCTCAGGAGGCTGCTTTCCCACTTAAACCATAATTCATATGCTGTGCTTTTTAAATTTAGGCTTCATGGAATGTCAAACATTTTTTATCATGGGTTGCATAATGCAGTCCATTTATGGAATGGCGATGGGCATAATAATCTTTTCCATAAGGCTAGTTCCACAGAGGGGAGGATTCTGTCATGACACAGTGATGAAAGCTAATTACGTTTCCTCTTCCATAATCCTTCTTCTGTCAGGCCAAAGAATGACTATCAGGAGATTGCCAGCTGGACCACTCTCCTCTTTCACTCAGACTCTGTCAAGAACTTTATTTACCACAGAGGTGGAAAGTCTCTTTCCTCCTGCCTTAGGGCTTCTACATATAATTTTGACAGCCTTTACTTTATCAAAGAAATTGTGTCAATTTAAAAATTGTAACCTCCCTTACTGTGGTTGAATATCAAATTTTAGATATGGAAGGATCTCTTAAAAACCAATTTAAAAGAGAATTTAAGGGCAAATTAGAAAATATGTATACTTTTGAAAGGCCATTAATATTATAATGATCGCTGTGGCATTCTTTCAAGAAGATTTCTGGAAGTTTGAATTTTCACCAGATTCTACTATTGTTTTAGGCTATAAATAGGTATACATGCCACATGCATGGCAGGCTATGTATATATTCACAAAGTGGGGGGCACATTTCAGATCCCAATCTGTATAACTTCAGGGAAGGATTTCCGATTGACGAAGGTAGTTGGTAAAGAAACATAGAGGCATGCATCTCTCAGGCTGATATATCTCATCAAATGACCAAACCAGTGCCACTAAGGATTTGATGGGTCTTTTCCAAAGAGCAGCAGACATGTCCCTACAGACCAGAGTGTACTCTGCCTTTGTGCTTGACTTTTCTCTTGCTTTTCTAGACATAAAGCAAAGGTGCTATGTCCTAGCTGTATAATGGAAACGGGTGCACATTATAAATATCTGAGGGAGTTCTTTTAAAAATCTGATGATTGGATCCCATCCTGGTCCAATTAAATCAGAATGTCCAGGGATGAGATCCAGATACGGGTACTTTTAAAAAGTTCCCTAGATCATTCCATTGCACTTTAAAGGCATATCCAAGCTAAGTTTTAACTTGCAGTCACATTAGGGGGCTGACATAGTCCCCAGAAATGCATCGTAAACATTGTAGCATGACCTTCTACTGTCAACAGGCTACCAAAATGGTTATAAATTGGGGTTTTTTTGCTTCAGTACCCTTCCTGCTCACCACCACGAACTCCCTCCCCAAGGCAGTTTCCAAACAACTACACAATGCCAATTTAACTGGAAGGTCAAATCAAAGTAAGACCAGGGTGAACACAGGAGCCTTATACTATGCCCAGAATAGCTATCGCTTGAAATGCCTAAACAGACAGACATGACCAGAGGGAGATAAATGGCACAGGAGAAATATTCTAGGCAGACAAAAGTCTTTTCTCAATTCCAGCTGCTCTTACTTCTGTCTAGTCTGGTTGTTAGAGGTGTTCTTGTGTCCTTGTCCATTGCTGCACTAATTGGTTGTATCTTCCCCAGAATTTGAACTCAAGCTACAGTTACTAGGAAAGACCTTGTATATTCTGAACCAGTTAATATGGAAAGAAAGTCTTCACATGATCCAATCAAGCCTTTTCTCCCAGCTATCAACCTGAACACCTGGTCCACAGTACTCCTAGAATGTTAATCCCATGAGGCCAAGGTCTGTGTCTCAAGCCTGATCTGGTGACGTGGGAGAAGTATTTGGGTTGCTCCTTCCTATTTAGGATTCACTACTTGTGCTGACAGACTGCAGCTGTGGTAAAACCTCTATTTGTTCCAGTTGGTTCTTTCATTCCCTACTGGACCATCTTGTAAATTGGCAGTTATAAGTAATGACAAAGAGACTCTCTCAAGGTTGGCAGGTGTCATGAGTAAGTAACATGCCGACATATCACCTGCAGTAAAACAATCTCTCAGCTGTCTCCTGAGATGGGAAAAAAAAAAACCTCTCCACCTTTATCAGCTTTCCCCAGTAAGTATGAAATCTCAGTTTCTCTTCACCATGAGCCTTGAACCTCAGTTTGATTTAATCTCATAGCAGCCTCTATTTTCTTGCTCTATAAGAAGTTGAAGCTACTTAAAAGGAAATGGAATGAAATGGCATACCTATTGACTTCATTTTGGCAGGTAAATTCACTGGCTGATGAAAAACATAATCCACCAGCATAGAAGGAGCCACTGATTAACAGTCCCTGGACAGATTAGCAATTTAAGGTTAGATTGGATTATGGCTATCAATTTTAACAACCCAGAGCTAAATCCACCAATTCATCTTTGATTAAAAACAAACAAAAAACAAAGAACAACCGTTTTACAGATTCCTTATATTTTTTTTTAATTTTTTTTTTTCAACTTTTTTTTATTTATTTTTGGGACAGAGAGAGACAGAGCATGAACGGGGGAGGGGCAGAGAGAGAAGGAGACACAGAATCGGAAAGAGGCTCCAGGCTCCGAGCTGTCAGCCCAGAGCCTGACGCGGGGCTCGAACTCACGGACCGCGAGATCGTGACCTGGCTGAAGTCGGACGCTTAACCGACTGCGCCACCCAGGCGCCCCTAGATTCCTTATATTTTTTAAAGTTGAGTCCACTTCATAAAATTGTCCTCTATTTGAATTTAGAAGATTTATTATTTATTGTATTTATTTTATTTTATTTTTTTGATTTTATATATGGCACCAAAGGTAAATAGTATAGGTTTTAACCTCATCTTTCACATAGTCTACTTCCTGCATGTCAAGCACAGGTAAATGAGTTTCTGGGCTATTAAAAAATAAATTTAAATTGATGAGGGCCTTTGGTTTGAGGATATTGTAATTCAAACTCTCCTTTATTTTTTTGGAATGACTACTGATCATGATGGGTTTTTTGTTTGTTTGTTCTGAGTTACCATCATGGCCATATTTCTGAAACTAAATTCAATAATAAATTCTCTCTACTAATCTCCCAGAGAAGTTTAGTTTTCATGTACTTAGATTATAATAGCTTTTTAAAGCAATATGGATTATAAGGCAAGTTTCAAAATTCTTGACCTATTATTAAAAAGCACTATAATACATTACTACATCTATAATATTATCAAGGACTCTTAATCCAGTGATTATTCGCCTGCTAGACAGTGAATGAGTCACATTTTTTAGAAATATTGTGATTTATCATCTTAATAGGAACTTGACTATTTTAGAAATGAGATGGGCTATAACCTCAGGACTCTTTTCTGCTGTTGCCAGAGTGCATTTTCACCTGGGAAGTTTATATAGCGAACAGTTAAAAGGATATGCCCAATGAATGGTGTCTCTGCTGCATAGCCCGATTGCTTTTTCATTTTTCTTGTAAATTCCTCTAGGCATTAGGCCACCATAGAATACTGGCCAATGACTCATTGCTTTTAAAAATGTAAAGGGCCCAAATTCAAAGGATTCTCAGCCTTCTGCCTTTCTCCTTGTTTTGTAATACATATAACCTGCTATCTTTGGTTATCGTGTGTGTGTGTGTGTGTGTGTGTGTGTGTGTGTGTGTGTGTGTGTGTATATATATATTTTTTTTTTTTTTCGAAAGAGAGAGAGCACGAGTGGGTGAAAGGAGCAAGGGGGTGAGAGGGAGAGACAGAGAGAGAGAGAGAGAGAGAAAATCTTAAGCAGTCTCCACGCTGAGCATGGGCTTGACTCCATGACCCTGGGGCCATGACTTGAGCCAAAATCAAGAGTGGGATGCTCAACTGACTGGAGCACCCATGCCCACCCATGCTCCCCTGGTTGTTGTATTTTTAAATAAAAATCCTCTCTTATAGTCTTCTTCTTGCCCTGTAGCAGCCCATTCACAATTCTTGGAACCACAACAGAGAGCAGGACTATGCAGAGTTTAGGGTGCAGGTATAGATTGGGTTTTTAACACAGAAGGAATCCTGAGGTTCTTAGGAAAAGTTATTCAAGTCAAATTGAAAATAGTGGTGTTTTCACCATGGTTAACTAATGTTTTCTCCTTTCCCTTCTGGTTACAGTTTTTCCCTGCTTTAGGGAGCTGCACTTACTTTTGCTTGTTCCAAGACCATCCTCTTGGTCACAGGAGTGATAGTATTACCCAAGATACAATACGTAGAGTACTTGCTTATTTTTCATTTTGTTGCTTGTGCTTTAGGGGTCATATCCAAAATATCTGTGCCAACACCATGTCAAAGGACTTTTCTCCTATGTTTTTTTTTCTGGGAGTGTTATGGTTTCACATCTTAAATTTAAGTCTTTGATCCATTTCAACTTAATTTGTGTAGTATAAAATAGGGTCTAGTTTATTGTTTTACATGAAGATTCAAATTTGCCAGCACCATTTATTGAAGAGACTCTTTTTTTTCATTAAATATTCTTGCCTCCGTTCTCAAATATTGTTTGACCATGCAAGCAAGGGTTTATCTCTGGGCTCTTGATTCTGTTCCATTGGTCTATGTGTCTGTTTTGATGACAATACCACTCTGTTTTGATAACTATAGCCATGTAATATAGCTTGAGCTCAGGAAGTGTGATGTCTCCAGCTTTGATCTTCTGTCTCAGGATTGCTTTGGCTATTTGGGGTCTTTTGTGGTGTATTTTTAAATATCAGGGAAAATTGCCACTATCAGCAAAACTAATACAGTCTAACTAATAGTATCTTATTATGAATGTTTTTTCTTAGCAAAAAATGTTTATTTTATATTAATATTTTAATTTTTTGAATGTCAGCATTTTGATTAAAGTTTTAAAGTACTTTAAGTATGAAATGTGCTTTTTTTTTTTTTTTTTTAAAGTAGGCTCCATACCCAATGTGGGCCTTGAACTCACAACCCTGAGATTAAGAGTTGCATGCTTTACCAACTTAGCCAGACAGGCGTGCCTGAAATGCGCTTTTCATTAACAAAAATAAATTAGGCACTATGTTGAAATAAGGGATTACACAGACAGTTTAGTCTTCACTATTCTTGTCTTATTTAAAGTTTAAAAAAGCAGGACAAAATATTCTGCCTTTTCCTCTCATAAATAGTTTCTTTATTTAGAATGAATGAATAATATATGAAAAAGAAATATTCATTTTCTAACTGCAGCAGCAATTACTACTATTACAAACCAGATTATCTTTAATGGCTTCTGATTACCCAGTACTTCAGTGACTTTCTACGAGGTCACTTGGGGAGATATTCTTTAAAACTTCGCAGGTTCCTAAAGTTCACTGTGGTTGGTATTATGAATCATATTTATAACATTCCTGTGTCACTTATGGTTTGTTGCTACAAGAGATTTCCTTTTGTGCTACACTGACAGGGACAGAGAATTTGGCGGCATCCACAAAGGCCCGATTATAGAACAAGAGGGCTGAGGTCTCTGCAGCCTAACAGGGTTGGGTGTGTAAACACAGGAGAAAGAAACAGGAGACTGTTGTTTTGGGTGTTTCAAAGCTGTTTGAATCTGGGAAATCTGATGTAGAGGCGGGGGAAAGGCAACAGGAGCATGCTTTTGGAAAGGGTCAGACTGAGAGGAATCGCAGATATCTGTTCCACTACATAAAGTTGGAGGTCTGGATGAGAAGGGTGGGGATGTTGGGAAGATCCATGAGCGACTATTAAGGAGCTGGTTGTGGGGATGTTGGGATAGAGCACCCAGGAATCTGGATGCTGGGTAGACCTGGACCCCAGGCATGGAATTCCAGCACTGGGAAGAGTGTGGGTTCAGAATCTGGGTAATGTAAGAGTTAAGTCACTGAGGCCCTGGGTACTGGTCAGGAAGCTCATTTTGCACTGGTTGTGAGGAAGGGCCCAGTCATAGGGAACTCAATCAATCCAGAACTGCTATGGGCTTCCTTGCTCCAAAGAATATGCTCAATTATTCCCAAATTAGACTGAAACCAGACTAAAAATAATATCACCAATACTAATAGTAGCTAAGACTAATGACTTTCTACATTCTAAGCATTATTCTAGGTTCTATCATATGTATTCATTTAAATCTCCAAGCAACCCTATAAGGCAGGCTCTACCTTTATCTACATTTTACAGAAAAAGAAAGGCTAAGTGACTTGCCCACAGCCATACAGCTAGGAGGTGGTGAGCCTAGATTAGAACCAGACGGTCTGACTTCAGAGCCTGTGGTCACTTTGCCATTGGGTGTCAATGTCAAATTGACCATATCAATGTCAAACACTGTCCCAGGTTGGGATTTCCGGGAAGCAGGTTCTGAGATAGAGCTTAGTATGCAAGATGATTTTAGGGAGTTCCCTTGAGATAAACACCTGTGGGAAAGGAAACATTATTGGGGAGTTGGAGAAGTCAATCCATGGGGAGCTCTGAGTCTAAATGACCTGAGAGAATTGTCTCGTGTTGGAATGAAACGGCCTGGGCTGCCCTAGGAAAGGCACAATCTTGGGACAAGACAGCCCTCTGTAGCTGAGGCATGAATGAAGGGACTGACAGTGGAGGCTGCCTGTCAACACCATTCCTAGGAGTTGGGGAACTTTCTTAAGGTGGGGGGGGGGTGTCTTATCTGAGTAGTACATCTCTATGTCCATTACAAGTATACTCATATTTCTGAAAGTTTCTAGAAAATACTAATTAGGATTTATTCCACCTATTCCTGTTCATTCATAGAGTGAACTTAAATCCCAATTTGCTCAACAGTCTTCTGTTTACACTTGTATTTCCAGGATAATTATTAGTAGTTCCCCCTTTTACTCTTAAAAGTGTCCTGGTTGGATATACATTGTTTTGCCTTCCTAACGTTCTTCTGCTTCTTCTTGTTCCTCTACTAATCATATTTTGTTATTATAGTTTCTATAAAAATTTTATTTTTGTAGAAATAAGCACCCTGATTTGTGTACAAAATCTTTCAAAGATAAACAATTACCAGGTTTGCCACCATTTATCTGTTACAAGCAGGCTAGCTGAAAGAAAAACTCAAAGTTTGAAAATCACAGCTAAATATCTTTTCTTGGGGCACCTGAGTGGCTTAGTCATTTGGGCATATAAATTTGGTTCAGGTCTTGATCTTGCAGTTCGTGAGTTCCAGCCCCCCATTGGGTTCTCTGCTGTCAACTTAGAGCCCGCTTCAGATCCTCAGTCTTCCTCTCTCTGCCCCTCCTCTGCTCATACAAGCTCTCTCTTTCTCTCTCAAAAATAAATAAACATTAAAATTTTTTAAAAATAAATATATTTTATTATACTGATATTCATGGGATAGTATTACCTATTACTAAGGATAACTTTTCTTTAGTCTTGTAAAATATAATGTAAAGATGACTCTAGAATTCCTTAAGACTGGCTACCTAAATAGAAATAACGTCCATTGTTGCACTTTCATGAAAATTTACACTTAATTCAAATGAAGTAACATCAATATAAACATGTGAGTTTTGCTAAGGCATCACTCACACCCTATACCCCTTACCTTGAGTCCAAAATAAGTTTACCAATTTTTCTCAATTATTTGTGTGGATTTCAAGGAGGTGTCCCCTATGTCCTGAGAAATAAGACCGTGCATATTCTTCTGCTATGGCCTCCTAACTAAATTGTTATTCTCACAAGCCATCAGAAAGGACAGCCTGGCTTTTAGAGGGCAGCCACCATTGCCCTTGTGATCACTGTGTTTCCCTGATAATACGCTGCAGTGCTCAGAGCTCTCCGCCTCATGGCCTCTGCTATCTCCTGGGTATGGGGAGTTGCCCCTCCCCATGTCAGGGCTGTGTTCAGATGCAACACTGATTGTTTGGAGCTTCATCAAGATAGTCCTGTTACTTGCATACCTTGGTCTTAGTGGATCACATCTACTCCCTGGAGTGGGGCCAAGGACAGATCACAGATACTCTCTATTCTCTTGTGTCTCTCAAGTTTGGTCCAGGCATCTCAACACAAAATATCAAGGGCAGTATTGCACCAGGCACACAAACTCATTAAACAGATGCCTCGAGATCACTGACCCATCAGTTTGTCAGATAATATTTTATTAAGGTAACATAGTGTTATAGTTAACATTTTATTAACATTTCATTAATGTCATTAAGATTGTATTTTCAAAAAGTTAAGTAGGTAAGTCCCTTAGTGGGTACATGTTAAAGATTCATAGATTTATTTATCTTATTGATGATACATTATGACAAAATTGATTAGAGACACACATACACAAATACACACACGTGTGTGTGGAAAATGAATTATGGAAAGAATTCTAAGTAAGAGTAAAAACTGCTTAATGTCCCACAGGGAAATACAATGGTAACCTTTGAGTTATCTTACCTATTGTAATAGAAACCATATTCATTTCTCCTGGACAAAATAATTTGTAACCTATACATTTTCTAGAAGAGAACATCTAATTTTTCAAAGTCTGAGCCCTAATAACAGTAAATAATAATTCAAATAAAGTTACATTTCCTAGGGAGACAAACAACCTTCAGGGAACCAGTTATCCCCCAGATGGACTTGTTACACAATGTTCTGGCATGATTTTGAAAGAGTTTGCTGTGATATTCTTGCCTTGTTTTCAAGTTTTGGATGAGTTTTTCTAATATAGATATACCATAACAGGACTCTGATTCTCTATTTAGGCTCAACTGTATCCCCACACATATAAATATGGATGCTCAGAAATAGAGTTTGTATTTAGTGAATATTAGGAGCCCCAGTAGCTCACTATAGGGAACAGCTTGGTTGGCATTGCATTTTTGAAAAGATCATTTGTTTCTGAAAACTTCCCCAATTCTACATGTGGATAGCTACATGACACATAACAACACATCGGTGTGTTAGTGTCTTAAAGCACTTTCTGAATTTTAAGTAAAAATTAAGTATTTTGCAAATGCATATGCTTTGTGCATATAAACATTGAAAATAAAGTAATTATATGTAATGTAATTGAAATTGTAAAGATTTTTCCACTTCCAATGTGGGAGGGAATATAAGAGCTTGCTAATCTCATATGGCAGCAGCTTTTGCCAACTGGCTTTTCTCCAGAACTATTACTTGTTAATGTTCCTAAATGTGCTACTATTATCACCGTTCAACAACGTGACACTGGTAACACTGTGCAGTGCTCTGAAGCATCTAAATTGAATTGAGAAAACCGTACTGCCCCTGCTTTTGAACTATTTCATTTTTTTTCTAGAGGAGGAATCCAAGAACTAGCTTAAGTAATAATTATTAGTTATTAATTTAAATATATCTTACAGGCTGTTAAAGATATTGGCAATCGAGGGCACTTTGTTGCACGTGAAGGAAATCTGGAATTATTTTTTCCAGTAAAAAGACACCTTTTATTAAATTCTAAGTTGCTACCTACATTAACCCACATTTTTTGATATATATTTATCTTTCAAAGAGCTTTGTCTCATTACTTATATTTTTATATGGTCATATATGAAATAAGTCTTTAGATAGGGCTCACTTCTCTGAAGCACCATTCTTTACTGTGCACTGAAACTCACTAAGAAAAATTATCATTCATAAAGACTTCAGAGTTTTTAGGAAGGCACAAAGAAAATGTGAAATATTCATTATAATGGGAACATTTAAACATTTTTTCTTTGACTATTATTCTGCAGAGAATTTTACCATTATCTACTAAGAAGTTCATATTTGGCTGTTTTTAAAGAATTTTAAATAATTGGTGATGTTGACCCTAATTCACCCAATGACTTTTTTATTTTTTATTTTTTGCAAGATGGACATTAACCTTCCTGCCTCCTAAGTATTTACTTTATTAAATCTAGGTTCTATGTCCACCACACTATAGAAATATCCTATGGAAAATCACAGAAAATTAAACTTGCTTATCTATTGTTGATTTGATATTCAGTGGAATTATATTAAAATTTTTGTCTTCAGTGACTGCTTTTTCAGAGGTCATAGATCCAAGCTTTTGTAATGCACATCACTGTATATTTTTTCTCATGTTACTTGGTAAAATGATGTATTTCAGATCAGGGAGATACGTTAAGATACAGCTTTTTGAAGACAACTTGATCAGATTGCAAAAGGTCATTCAAGTACCTTATTTTATTTTCAGAGTGGTTGGCTTATAGTCAGACTAAGCATCAAGAAATTCTATTTACCCAATTGTGCACAGCAGGGATAGGAAAAAATGTACACAGGACTAAAGTAGTAGGGGAAATCAAACATAATCCAGGGGCAATCACATCACACCTAAATGGGAAAAAAGTATTTATTGGTTGACTGACTATAATGTAGCACCATTTTATACATAGTAAAGAACTATGAGCACTGGGTGTTCTATGGAAACCAATTTGACAATAAATTATATTTCAAAAAAGAAATATGGGCACAATTCTTTTCCCTTTTCTTTTGAGAGAGAGCGAGCATGAGCAGGGGAGAGGGGCAGAAGGAGAGAGAGAGAGAATCTTAAGCAGCCTTCACACTCAGCACAGAGCCTGACATGGGGCTCGATTCTACAACCCTGGGATCATGACCTGAGCTGAAGTCGAGAGCAGATGCTCAACCAACTGACCCACCCAGGTGCACCATGCATACTTCTTACCTAATAGTTCTTCCAATGGCCATAGGGTGCAGAAATATTTTGAAATTTTTTTAATGTTTTTTAAATTTATTTTTGAGAGAGAGAGAGAGAGAGAGAGTACAAGCAGGGGAGGGGCAGAGAGAGAGGGAGACAGAATCCACAAAGTAGGCTCTAGGCTCTGAGCTGTCTGCACAGAGCAGGACGCAGGGCCTGAACCTGTGAGCCACGAGATCATGACCTGAGCCGAAGTCAGACGCTCAACCTACTGAGCCACCCAGTCACCCCATAGGGTGCAGAAATATTTTGAATTTCTGTTGGTCCTTCTTGTCTGCATTACTTACACTATGTGTATCCAGAAAGATGAAAGAAACTCCTTAAATATATGGGTCCATTTTTGAGACACAATGCAAAGATCCACTATTCTTAAATACTTAGCAGATGTTTCTTAAAGGTACAAAAATGAAGACAATTCCTATATTTATTTTTGAATTTTGAAAGAAGTCTTAAAGCTGCATAGCTGAGATATGGTTAACTCCATCCTTCAAACATGAATCATCACTCAACATTCTGACTATAAGTCCATATCAAAGAAGCAAAACATTTTATCTTTTAGCATGTAAATGATATGGAAAAAAATTACTTCTTCATTGAAGCCAAATGCTATAAAATCCTACTTATTTTTCTAATTACTTTTTTAAATTTATTGTCAAGTTACCTAACATACAGTGTATACAGTGTGCTCTTGGTTTGGGGGCAGATTCCCATGATTCATCACTGATAAAATAGTGATGTACCCAGAGAACTGATAAAATAAATTATGGCATATTATTGCAATGGAATGTTCCGTAGCTAACTAAATATAGTGGAGTAGATTCATAATGGAGTAGATGAAAGTCATGTATTATATAGTACTAACTGCATAAACAAAGTTTTAAAAGACTCCATTCTGTATGGCTTTTATTTTTGTGTACTCCAACAGTTTCCTAGAAGGAAATCTAGGAATCGCCAGTGAAAACTTGGGCTGTTTTGAGTGGGAAAACTTTTACTTTAGTATTCTTATGTAATGTTTGGTTTTTTATTCATGTTGATGTTTTATAATTCAAAAAATGATTTTAAATATCACTTGGTTTGCTCAGACCCTGCTTTCTTGGTGTTATATTCCAGGGGTGGGAGGTTTAAAATAACAGAAACTCCACTTAATCTTGCTTATGCAAAGAGCAGAAGATTTTTTTTTTCATTTTTTATCTTTTCTTTCTACCATTCTTTATGAGTTGTCTCCATTCCAACTTCACAATGTTGTGAAGGAGACAGCTACTTCCAGCTTTTTTTTTAATTTTTTTTTTTTAACGTTTATTTATTTTTGGGACAGAGAGAGACAGAGCATGAACAGTGGAGGGGCAGAGAGAGAGGGAGACACAGAATCGGAAGCAGGCTCCAGGCTCTGAGCCATCAGCCCAGAGCCCGACGCGGGTCCCGAACTCACAAACCGCGAGATCGTGACCTGAGCTGAAGTCAGACGCTCAACCGACTGAGCCACCCAGGCGCCCCAGCTACTTCCAGCTTTTAAGCTCACACCCTCATGGCTGTACCATTAAGCATAAAAGGGCTCTTCTCCCCAGTCACATGAAGGAGCTCTGTCCCAATTTGAGCCATTTGCTAAAACCCTGGACCAATCTCTAACATAAGGAATGGTGTTTGCAAACATGCGTAATGTGATTGCTCCAAGACCCAAGGCCAATTATTGTGGTTAAGAAAACACAACCAGAATTAAAAAGGGCGGCCTCTTTCCTAAATAAGAGAGAGGTGCTAGGCAAGCAGAAACCACACCATATACACGTTTGGGAAATGCATTTTGATATTATTATGATTAATAAAGTAGAAATCATTTAAATATGTTAATAATAAATCAATAGTAGCTTTTGCCATTATAGGTTTTCTCAAACATTAGACACTAAAAGTGTAAGTTTCTTTTTGTAGGAGGGGGAGACAATTTTCATGACATTTAAAATCTCCTTGTGTTCAGAGGTGAGACCACTGGTTGAGGTCTGAAGTAGACTATCGCTAGTATTCATGGAGAGTGGGTACAGATGAGGAGAGATTTTGGTAATAGAAAGTAGAGAAGCCGGAAACTGCCAATTATGGGGGCAGAAAAGAAGAAAGAGTAAAAATTATACAAATGTTCTGATAATTATTTTTAAAATTTCATAAGGAAATAAGAGTGTCTAGATAAATGACAGCCAAGAATCAAACCTAGCAACAAATATTTTGTCTTTCTGCTTTGCATTTTACCCAATACACTTATGTAGAAGCAATGTATCTTTTCTTATTGTTTATTTAAAACAAGCGTATTATTGTGTACAAGAGTATGGGAATGACATACCTAGGGAGAAGTGGGCAGGCTAGGGAGACAAATGCAGGACTTTGGGGTTTGAGTTTGGTTTCTATAAGGAGAACTTTCTATAGCAAATGCTTGATGGCACTATCAAAATGTTTTTGGCAGAACAATATCGAGAAAACCCACTGGCCTCTGAAGACAAGAAAGAGTGATTTCATAGTGACTCTGCGTCTTGGGGCTGCTGTTTGGGTCCGATAACCAGTGCACTTTCAGGGTGAGTAAACTGAGGTGCTAAGGGAGTTTGAAAGGATCAGCTATTACATTTGAAAAATGTTTTTCACTGTAAGAAACATCACCACCATCATGAACAACACACACATATTTTTAAACACCTACTTTTTGATATAGTTCCAAGGTTTCTGAAAAGAATTTGAATTGCCCCTTGCTTCCAGCAAGGAAATTCATTAAGGGAGAATATGCCATCAGCTCTGCTTCCTAATGTAACTTAATGAATACCTGGGTCATATAAATCACAGTTAATTTAATGCTTAGTTAATATTTATGGCCCAAAGTGAAATCAGTCCTACTGAAGTTCATGACACAGGGTGTTTTCTGGGACTGTCCAGTCTGGGCTTTAGAATCTTCCCTGAAAGTGGCAGCTTTGTTTGTTAGGTTGGTGTTTTGTTTTGTTTTGTTTTGTTTTTTGTTTTGCTTTGCTTTGTTTTGTTTTGTTAGAGTCAGTATCTTTTTGACAAATTTTTGAAGGAACTTTTTTATTTTAGAATTTAAAGAAAGCCAACAGAAGAAATTTTAGTCTCCCATTACTAAATGTCTCCCTGACTGCAGTAGCTGGGACAAAAAAAATGGCTCAGTGAGTTGGGAGTGGGAGTCCCAGCACCTGGTCCCAGGATCCACATAGGGGTGGTCATGGCCACTGCAGCTGTTTTGCCCAATGCCCCGTGGAGGCAGCCACCTGCAGGTTGTGCAAGGTGTGGCGGGGCAGCCCTGGCTTCCTGGGGACCCTCTGTTGTGCCAGTCCTGAAGGGCTAGGACGGGCTGAGGAGCCCGTGCTTGTCAAGGCCCAGAAGAACGTGGTTCTTCTCAGCCCATGGCCCCTTGAAGTAAGAAATTAAGAGTGAGCAAGGGAGGAAAACACAAAGGAGGAGGTGCTGATGGTGGTAAAGTGCCACCAGCGGCAGCTACAGGCACCACACAGGTCTGGGCCAGAGATCTAGCCCCCATTTCCTTTCAGAAGGAAGAAGACAAACAGCCAAGCGTCATCTGAAATTATGATTGGCTGACTAATAATCCTAGGGCAAATTAGAGCCTATTCAAGTCTAAATTTTCCTAATATTGCTACAGAGATGTTTGGTGGAAAGGTTTGCTCAGTATGTTATGGAATGGACTGTGAAAGCCCCACATGGCTTCCTTACAGCAGTTCTGTGGGCCCCTTCCCCTCTGCGCCTAGTGAGTGTGAGCTGTCTTGGAAACTGGCCCAGAAGACAAAGGCCAGTGAAAAAGAGCAAAGGAAGAAATAAATATTGCAAAAGCTACGCAACCAACACAGAGTTGAAGAAATAGGCTCTCCAGCTAGAATGAAATCATTTGGCATATTATGAAGCTCTGGAAGGGACCCACTAAGATCTTTCTTTTCTTTCTTTCTTTCTGTTTGCATTTTTTTTGATAAGTTTATTTATTTTGAGAGAGAGGGAGAGAGAGAAAAAATATGAGTGGGGGAGGGGCAGAGAGAGAGGGAGAGAGAAGTCGAAGCAGGCTCCATTGGGTTTAAACCCACCAACTGTGAGATCAGGACCTGAGCTGAATCAAGAGTCCAATCAAGAGTCAGATGCTTAACCAGCTGGGCTTCCCAGGCTCCCCCACACCCCACCCCGCCATAATACTTTATGAAAGTATTATTTAGTAAATAAAGTTGTAGGTTTGGGAGTAGAAATTGGTTGGGTTTGTTGACAGTCATTGTAAATTAGCATTTTTTTATGCTACAAATTCTTTATAATTGACTTAGTCATTTGCTGTTTTGTAGTTTATGTACTGAAATGAAAACATCATATGGAGAAAAATGACTTTAGAATATGGATTCTATTCAAATAATGGTTTAAAAGAGGATCCTGTTCTGGATGAAGGAAATTGAGAATGAAAAAGTCAGAACTGTCCTCCTTGAGGTGAAAATGTGCTTTGGCTTAAAAGAGATATGGTAGATTCATCACACCTTTTATCATTATTGCTAATTGGTTGAAATAGTTATTTCTGGCTTTCTCAAAACTAAATAACATTATGAGTGAGTAGTTCTATTTTCTGTGGTTTTCTGATTTTGGCCTTTGAGGTATTAGTAATTATTGACATTATTTTTTAAGCCAAATTTTATAAAGAATTCCTTTACCTTAAAATGTAGAAAACCATCTACTGGATATAACAGTTTTGGTAGTTATGAACACTGACATTTTCTTAGAAATGACATGTTGGAGAAGACTAATGCTGTGACTTAAAACTTGCAGTAAAAATGTTACATATTGTGGTCCCTCAGAGCCAGCTTATTCTTATTTGTGCTGAGCAGAAATGTGACATAGTTAAAATGCCTTGTCAGCTAATTTGCTGACTATATACATATCACTTTTGTTTTTTATTCCATTCTTTGTTTCATCTCTCATGGTAGTGATGTTCTGTACTCTTTGATCAAGCAGGTTCAAAGCAAAAATTTAAATTTCAAATTCATTTTAAGGAACTCTTAAAGAGTAACAGCTGAGTTATACTGAATAAGTGGTAAAGTATTAAAATTTGAAAAAAAAATTGTCAGGAATAGTAGTAATTTGGTGAAAAATGTAAATTATGTTAAAATGAGAATATGTTACAATTAGGGGAGCTGTAAGATTTTATTCAATTAAGTAGTATAACTGAAACTTTATACTATTAAGTGTAGCTTTTATAAATGGATGACCCCCCCAATTTTATTTGCTGTCAGGATTTAACAGCTTATTACTGTTTTCCCTACCTCTGATAAAGAATTTTGTTACAAAAACTGCCCAACAGCTCTAATTCAAAACTGAAACCAGCTACAAATAAATTTGATACTTTTTTATAAATAAAGGAAACAATTGATAACACTATTTAAGTGTTCCAGGCTCTCTCCCATAAGAATTATTCCAGGGTATTTTTATAATTCATTTGTTTAACAAATTTTTATTGAAAACCTACTATATGTGTGGCTCTGTGCTAAATATTAAGGATACAAAGGAAGTAATTCACTGTTTTTATTAGTCTTATAATTTAATGAGAGAAGATAGACATTGATTAAGCAAGAGTCAATTTTCATTATTTGTGGATTCCGTATTTGTGAATTCATTTACTTGCTAAAATGAACTTTTGTGGTCCTTTGAAGACATGTTCAGAGTGGCAAGAAACCTGCAGCACCTCTGCATGTTTCCAGTTGAGGTGGGACAAGACAAGGCTCTACCTTCTCGTTTTAGCTTTCATACTGTAAACAAATGTACTTTTCACGCCCTGTTTAGTGCCACATTTTCCACATTATTATACTCTTTGTGGATGGTTTCTCCATTCTGAATGGCCCCCAAGCATAGTGCTGGAGTGCTGTCTAGTGTTCCTGAGCTCAAGAAGGCTGGGATGTGCCTTAAGGAGAACATATGCATATTAGATAAGCTTCCTTCAGGCATGAGTTAATAGTGCTGTTGGCTGCGATTTCAGTATTACTGAATCAACAATATATAATAAGTAAAGTGTCTTTTTTTTTTTTAATTTTATTTTTTTTTATTTTTTAATATATGAAATTTACTGTCAAATTGGTTTCCATACAACACCCAGTGCTCATCCCAAAAGGTGCCCTCCTCAATACCCATCACCCACCCTGCCCTCCCTCCCACCCCCCATCAACCCTCAGTTTGTTCTCAGTTTTTAACAGTCTCTTATGCTTTGGCTCTCTCCCACTCTAACCTCTTTTTTTTTTTTTTTCCTTCCCCTCCCCCATGGGTTTCTGTTATGTTTCTCAGGATCCACATAAGAGTGAAACCATATGGTATCTGTCTTTCTCTGTATGGCTTATTTCACTTAGCATCACACTCTCCAGTTCCATCCACGTTGCTACCAAGGGCCATATTTCATTCTTTCTCATTGCCATGTAGTATTCCATTGTGTATATAAACCACAATTTCTTTATCCATTCATCAGTTGATGGACATTTAGGCTCTTTCCATAATTTGGCTATTGTTGAGAGTGCTGCTATAAACATTGGGGTACAAGTGCCCCTATGCATCAGCACTCCTGTATCCCTTGGGTCAATTCCTAGCAGTGCTACTGCTGGGTCATAGGGTAGGTCTATTTTTCATTTTCTGAGGAACCTCCACACTGCTTTCCAGAGTGGCTGCACCAATTTGCATCCCCACCAACAGTGCAAGAGGGTTCCCGTTTCTCCACATCCCCCACCCCTCCGCCCCGGCTCCCTCCCGCCAGTCCGTGGAGCGCGCACCGCCTCGCCGCCCTTCCTACCCTCTTCCGTGGGCCTCTAGTCTGTGCTTGACTCCGGAGACTCCCTTCTGCTAATCCTCTGGCGGTTTTCTGGGTTCTTTAGGCAGGTGTAGGTGGAATCTAAGTGATCGGCAGGACGCGCTGTGAGCCCCGCGTCCTCCTACGCCGCCATCTTCCGGAACCCCCCCGTAAAGTGTCTTTAAAACAGAAAAGCATAGAAAACAATGTCATGTACTGATTAGTTAATGAAAATACTGTGACTAGGGGCTTGCAGGAACCTAACTATTCAATGTTCATGGTGAATTTATATAGCATAACCACCAATGAATAACAAGAATTGACAAGTTAAGAGGGAAGAGTTAAGATGGTGGAGGAGTAGGGAGACCCTAGACTTGCTTCCTCCCTTGAACACAGCTAGATAAATATCAAATCATTTTGTTTTTTTATTTTTATTTTTTTTTTTTTATTTTATTTTTTAATATATGAAATTTACTGTCAAATTGGTTTCCATACAACACCCAGTGCTCATCCCAAAAGGTGCCCTCCTCAATACCCATCACCCACCCTGCCCTCCCTCCCACCCTGCCCTCCCTCCCACCCCCCATCAACCCTCAGTTTGTTCTCAGTTTTTAACAGTCTCTAATGCTTTGGCTCTCTCCCACTCTAACCTCTTTTTTTTTTTTTTTTTCCTTCCCCTCCCCCATGGGTTTCTGTTATGTTTCTCAGGATCCACATAAGAGTGAAACCATATGGTATCTGTCTTTCTCTGTATGGCTTATTTCACTTAGCATCACACTCTCCAGTTCCATCCACGTTGCTACCAAGGGCCATATTTCATTCTTTCTCATTGCCACGTAGTATTCCATTGTGTATATAAACCACAATTTCTTTATCCATTCATCAGTTGATGGACATTTAGGCTCTTTCCATAATTTGGCTATTGTTGAGAGTGCTGCTATAAACATTGGGGTACAGGTGCCCCTATGCATCAGTACTCCTGTATCCCTTGGATAAATTCCTAGCAGTGCTATTGCTGGGTCATAGGGTAGGTCTATTTTTAATTTTCTGAGGAACCTCCACACTGCTTTCCAGAGCGGCTGCACCAATTTGCATTCCCACCAACAGTGTAAGAGGGTTCCCGTTTCTCCACATCCTCTCCAGCATCTATAGTCTTCTGATTTGTTCATTTTGGCCACTCTGACTGGCGTGAGGTGATATCTGAGTGTGGTTTTGATTTGTATTTCCCTGATAAGGAGCGACGTTGAACATCTTTTCATGTGCCTGTTGGCCATCCAGATGTCTTCTTTAGAGAAGTGTCTATTCATGTTTTCTGCCCATTTCTTCACTGGGTTATTTGTTTTTCGGGTGTGGAGTTTGGTGAGCTCTTTATAGATTTTGGATACTAGCCCTTTGTCCGATATGTCATTTGCAAATATCTTTTCCCATTCCGTTGGTTGCCTTTTAGTTTTGTTGGTTGTTTCCTTTGCTGTGCAGAAGCTTTTTATCTTCATGAGGTCCCAGTAATTCACTTTTGCTTTTAATTCCCTTGCCTTTGGGGATGTGTCGAGTAAGAGATTGCTACGGCTGAGGTCAGAGAGGTCTTTTCCTGCTTTCTCATCTAAGGTTTGCTGGTTTCCTGTCTCACATTCAGGTCCTTTATCCATTTTGAGTTTATTTTTGTGAATGGTGTGAGAAAGTGGTCTAGTTTCAACCTTCTGCATGTTGCTGTCCAGTTCTCCCAGCACCATTTGTTAAAGAGACTGTCTTTTTTCCATTGGATGTTCTTTCCTGCTTTGTCAAAGATGAGTTGGCCATACGTTTGTGGGTCTAGTTCTGGGGTTTCTATTCTATTCCATTGGTCTATGTGTCTGTTTTTATGCCAATACCATGCTGTCTTGATGATGACAGCTTTGTAGTAGAGGCTAAAGTCTGGGATTGTGATGCCTCCTGCTTTGGTCTTCTTCTTCAAAATTACGTTGGCTATTCGGGGCCTTTTGTGGTTCCATATGAATTTTAGGATTGCTTGTTCTAGTTTCGAGAAGAATGCTGGTGCAATTTTGATTGGGATTGCATTGAATGTGTAGATACCTTTGGGTAGTATTGACATTTTGACAATATTTATTCTTCCAATCCATGAGCAGGGAATGTCTTTCCATTTCTTTATACCTTCTTCAATTACCTTCATAAGCTCTCTATAGTTTTCAGCATACAGATCTTTTACATCTTTGGTTAGATTTATTCCTAGGTATTTTATGCTTCTTGGTGCAATTGTGAATGGGATCAGTTTCTTCATTTGTCTTTCTGTTGCTTCATTGTTAGTGTATAAGAATGCAACTGATTTCTGCACATTGATTTTGTATCCTGCAACTTTGCTGAATTCATGTATCAGTTCTAGCAGACTTTTGGTGGAGTCTATCGGATTTTCCATGTATAATATCATGTCATCTGTAAAAAGCGAAAGCTTGACTTCATCTTTGCCAATTTTGATGCCTTTGATTTCCTTTTGTTGTCTGATTGCTGATGCTAGAACTTCCAGCACTATGTTAAACAACAGCGGTGAGAGTGGGCATCCCTGTCGTGTTCCTGATCTCAGGGAAAAAGCTCTCAGTTTTTCCCCGTTGAGGATGATGTTAGCTGTGGGCTTTTCATAAATGGCTTTTATGATGTTTAAGTATGTTCCTTCTATCCCGACTTTCTCAAGGGTTTTTATTAAGAAAGGGTGCTGGATTTTGTCAAAGGCCTTTTCTGCATCGATTGACAGGATCATATGGTTCTTTTCTTTTTTTTTTTGTTAATGTGATGTATCACGTTGATTGATTTGCGAATGTTGAACCAGCCCTGCATCCCAGGAATGAATCCCACTTGATCATGGTGAGTAATTCTTTTTATATGCTGTTGAATTCGATTTGCTAGTATCTTATTGAGAATTTTTGCATCCATATTCATCAGAGATATTGGCCTCTACAGTTTTTTTAGATTCTATATTGTTTATTTCTGCTCTGATCTTTATTATTTCTCTTCTTCTGCTGGATTTAGGCTGTCTTTGCTGTTCTGCTTCTATTTCCTTTTGGTTTGCTGTTAGATTTTGTATTTGGGATTTTTCTTGTTTCTTGAGATAGGCCTGGATTGCAATGTATTTTCCTCTCAGGACTGCCTTTGCTGCATCCCAAAGCGTTTGAATTGTTGTATTTTCATTTTCATTTGTTTCCATATATTTTTTAAATTCTTCTGTAATTGCCTGGTTGACCCATTCATTCTTTAATAGGGTCTTCTTTAACCTCCATGCTTTTGGAGGTTTTCCAGACGTTTCCCTGTGATCTATTTCAAGTTTCATAGCATTGTGGTCTGAAAGTGTGCATGGTATGATCTCAATTCTTTTATACTTATGAAGGGCTGTTTTGTGACCCAGTATGTGATCTATCTTGGAGAATGTTCCATGTGCACTTGAGAAGAAAGTATATTCTGTTGCTTTGGGATGCAGAGTTCTAAATATATCTGTCAAGTCCATCTGATCCAATGTATTATTCAGGGCCCTTGATTCTTTATTGATCCTGTGTCTACATGATCTATCCATTGTTGTAAGTGGGGTATTAAAGTCCCCTGCAATGACCACATTCTTATCAATAAGGTTGCTTATGTTTGTGATTAACTGTTTTATATACTTGGGGGCTCCTGTATTCGGCACATAGACATTTATAATTGTTAGCTCTTCCTGATGGATAGACCCTGTAATTATTATATAATGCCCTTCTTCATCTCTTGTTACAGCCTTTAATTTAAAGTCCAGTTTGTCTGATATAAGTATGCTACTCCAGCTTTCTTTTCACTTCCAGTAGCATGATAGATAGTTCTCCATCCCCTCACTCTCAATCTGAAGATGTCCTCATATCTAAAATGAGTCTCTTGTAGACAGCAAATAGATGGGTCTTGGTTTTTTTTTTTTTTTTTTTTATCCATTCTGATACCCTATGTCTTTGGGTTGGAGCATTTAGTCCTTTTACATTCAGCGTTATTATAGAAAGATATGGGTTTAGAGTCATTGTGATGTCTGTAGGTTTCATGCTTGTAGTGATGTCTCTGGTACTTTGTCTCACAGGATCCCCCTTAGGACTCTTGTAGGGCTGGTTTAGTGGTGATGAATTCCCTCAGTTTTTGTTTGTTTGGGAAGACCTTTATTTCTCCTTCTATTCTGAATGACAGACTTGCTGGATAAAGGATTCTCGGCTGCATATTTTCTCTGTTCATCACATTGAAGATTTCCTGCCATTCCTTTTTGGCCTGCCAAGTTTAGTATATAGGTCTGCTACTACCCTTATGTGTCTACCTTTGTAAGTTAGGGCCTGTTTATCCCTAGCTGCTTTCAGAATTGTCTCTATATCCTTGTATTTTGCCAGTTTCACTATGATATGTCGTACAGAAGATCGATTCAAGTTACGTCTGAAGGGAGTTCTCTGTGCCTCTTGGATTTCAATGCCTTTTTCCTTCCCCAGATCAGGGAAGTTCTCAGCTATGATTTGTTCAAGTGCACCTTCAGCCCATTTCTCTCTCTCTTCTTCTGGAATTCCTATGATACAGATATTGTTCCATTTTATTGCATCACTTAGTTCTCTAATTCTCCCCTCATACTCCTGGCTTTTTTTTTTATCTCTCTTTTTCTTAGCTTCCTCTTTTTCCATAATTTTATCTTCTAATTCACCTATTCTCTCCTTTGCCTCTTCAATCCATGCTGTGGCCACCTCCATTTTATTTTGCACCTCATTTATAGCATTTTTTAGCTCCTCATGACTGTTTCTTAGTCCCTGATCTCTGTAGCAATAGATTCTCTGCTGTCCTCTATCCTTTTTTCAAGCCCAGTGATTAATTTTATGACTATTATTCTAAATTCTTGTTCCATTATATTGCTTAAATCAGTTTTGATCACTTCGTTAGCTGTTGCTACTACCTGGAGTTTCTCTTGATGAGAATTCTTCCGTTTTGTCATTCTGGGTAGTCCCCACAATAGCTCCAAACTTCAGGGCACTTCCCCTGTGCTGTCGGGAGTAACTTGTGTTGGTGGGCGGTCTGCAGTCAGACCCGATGTCTGCCCCCAGCCCACCATTGGGGCCACAGTCAGACTGGTGTGTACCTTATCTTCCCCTCTCCCAGGGTAAGGACTCACTGTGGAGTGGTGTGGCTGCTGTCTGGGCTGCTTGCACACTGCCAGGCTTGTGGTGCTGCCTGGATGGGATCTGGTGTATTAGCTGTGGTGGATCCACAAGGTGCACAGGGTTGGGAGGGGCAGGCTTATCTAGTTTTGCTGTCGGTGGTCCCCTGAGGGAGGGGCCCTGCAGCACTGGAAGGGAGGCAGTCCCATCCGAGGGATGAATCCACAGAAGCACAGTGTTGGGCGTTTGTGTGGTACAGGCATGTTTGGTGAAGGGTACTGGTTCCCTTTGGAATTTCGGCTGGGGGATGGGACAGCGAAATGGCGCTTGCCAGCGTCTTGTTCCCTCACTGAGCTCTGTCCTTCTGGGGCTCAACAATTCTCCCTCCCGGTGTCCTCTCGCCCTCCCCACTCTCCAAGAGCAGAGCTGTTGACTTTTAACATTCCAGGTGTTAAGTCCAACTGGCTGTCAGAACTCACACAGTCCGGGTCCCCGCTTTTGCAAGCCAGACTTCAGGGGCTCTGCCTTGCCAGATGGGCTGCCTCTCCACCACCCTGGCTCCCTCGCTCCAGTCTGTGTAGCATGCACCGCCTTTCCACCTTTCCTGCCCTCTTCTGTGGGCCTCTTGTCTACACTTGGCTGTGGAGAGTCTGTTCTGCTAGTCTTCTGGTGGTTTTCTGGGTTATTTAGGCCGATGTGGTGGAATCTAAGCGATCAGGAGGACGAGGTGAGCCCAGCGTCCTCCTACACTGCCATCTTCCTTGTAGTCCTCTGATTATTGACTTTAATCACATCCACAAAATACCTTCATAGCAACAACTAGATTAGTATTCAGTTGAATAATTGAGTTCTGTAGCCTAGACAAATTGACACATAACGTTGACCATCACAGTGACTTGGAAAAATCCTTTCAACATCTGAGTAGAGATATGAAAGGATTTTATAGAAAGATGAACACAAAGCTCCCATAGCATTGAATTCTAGTCTTGCTTCTGATAGCTTTCAAGAGTGGTTGAGGCAGATCAAAGAATCAAGCTTTTAAACTGAAATTAAAAAGTTTCTTTATTATAAAACACCTAAAACATTTATATGCCAAAATAGTCAAGAGAATTATTTTGTGGTTCTCTCTTCTGAGAGCAAATTGAGTTGTTCTTATCTGGATTTTATTTTAATTTATTTATTTGGTTAATTAGTTAGTTAGTTCTTACCTAGATTTTAGGCTAATTTTAATGTCTGAGTAATATTCCTTAACCATATGCATCATAACTTACTTTGTCATAGAACACTGGGAAGGCTTACAATATTTCAGTTATAAATAATGTACCAGTGAATATTGTTCTGCACATAACTGTCTTCTCTTTTAGTGTTTTAGAAAACTTTTTCTTGAGAAATAATTCCAAATTTATAGGAAATTTTCACAAGTAATCCAAAGAATTTCTGTATGCACTTTACCCAGATTCCCCAAATGTTAATATTATGCCATATTTGCTTCATTTTTCTCTCTCACTTTCTCTTCCTTTATTATTTTCTATTACTATTATTATTATTTCCTAAGAAGTTTTAGAATAAGTTGCAGACATGATATTTTGCCCCAAATGTTTTGGTGTAAATTTCCTAAAGATTGACATTTTCTTACACAACCACAGTAATTAAAATCAGGAAAATTACAGTACATAAACAGAACAGTACTAAATTTTATGGGTCTTATTAATATTTACAACCATCTCACAAATTATAGCAGAGAAAATAATAATTTAGAGTGTATCTAGAATCACGCATTGCATTTACATAATGCCTTTTTAGTGTCCTTAATGGAATAGTTTCATAGTCTTGGTCTCTCATGACCTTGATATTTTTTAAAAGAACAAGTTGTTTTTTTTTTGTAGAATGTCCCTCAACATGGATTTATCTGATGTTTCTTCATGATTAGATTCAAGTTACACATTTGGGGCTGGAATACCATGAGAGTGCTGCTCTGCCTTTATCCATGACTTATATCAGAAGGCATATAGTATTGATTGCCTTTTACTGGTGATGTTAACTTTGACCACTTGGTTGAAGTGTCATTTGCTAAGTTTTTTCACCATCAATTTACTATTTTTATGTTTGAAGTTAGTAAGTATCTTGTGTGAGAGATACTTTAAAACAATGGAAATATCTTACGAGCAAGAGAAGAATAGCTCCTGATCCAGGACTTGGCCTGGTATAACCATATAGCCCTTGATATTGCTATGAACGGTCTATGGCCATACTACCCTGAGTGCGCCTGATCTCCTCTGATATTGCTGTGAACTGGCTGAGTTAGGATTTGACCAAAGATGAAAACATAAATATTGCCCAAACCACAAAATGTCCAAACATCTTCATATCCTGGATACTATGCATGAGTGTTGCTTCTTTACCAATTAAAACTATAGCCTTATTCTAGTCTTTTCTCCTAGATAATATTTATTAAGATAATCATAGAAATAGCCCCATCCAAAAAAATCCCCCTTCCTTAAACCCTCTTGGACACCACCTAACACAAGTATAAATCCTAAAGCAAGTACTTTCTAATACCTTCTTATAGAGGAACAATACTGAAAGAAAAATATTCATGATTTTACTAATAATCAGAATAACAAAGATAAAATTACTACATTGAACTTAAGGACTTATTTCTTTATTAAAGATGCTTGACGGAAAGTGATAAGATAGAAAAATAAAAGATGTTTGTGATATATACAACTGCCAAAGAATTGCCATAAATCAATAAGAATATAGACTCAAAATCAAAATGGAAAAATGGACAAAATTTTTGAAGAAACTTTCACAGGAAGAAAATATGAATGACAAATAAGTATTTCAAAGTATACTTAACCTGATTAATAGAGAAATGAAATATAACATTGTTTATAGCTACTAGATTCGCAAAACCTGAAGCCTATCAATATCAAGTGTTGCAGAGAATGTGACTCAGTAGGACAGCTTAAATACACTGTTGGTAGGAGTATAAATTAGTGCTAACAAATTGGAAAAATATTTGGCATTTTCATATGATAGAGATATTCCCATTTAAAGTGAATTTTCTAAATTAACTTCTGTACCAGAGATGCCCTAGCAGCACAATTTATTATAATAATAATAATCAAGACCAACTCAAATATTTGTCAATCAAAGGTAGAATTGGAAAAAAAACAAAGGTAGAATTGGAAAAAAAACACACATTGATGGGTTATGTCAAAGGGGCAACAACAACAACAACAACAAAAGCCAACTGAAAAATCTCCCAGTGGCCAAAACTTAAACAATTAGAGGAACAAAATTAATTAATTAATGAAGCAGTATTTAGTTATTACCTGAAGTTAGAATTAGATTAGATAGAGATAAAGGTTGCACACATTGTGAATACACTAACTGCCACTGAATTATTTATTCACTTTAATGCGGTTAATTTTATGTTCATGTGAATTTCATCTCAAACGAAAGTAGCAATTGGCAGCAGGATTAACAACAACCCTTAAGAGCACAATAATAATAAAGTCAACAGAATAGCATGATATAGCTCCACATTCTTCCATAACAGTCTCTGTTTCCTTAGATTTTTAGGAAAAAAAATTCTACAGTGAGAAATATTGGATTTGCATGGTAGGGAAATAGGAGCTCAGATAACTTATATTTGGAGAATTACTCTATAAGGTGTATACTCTCCAGAAAGTGTAGCTGGGGTTGTATAGACTCAGAGTATTAACAGTTGTTATTAATGAATAAAGGGATTTTTCATTTACTAAATTATTTTTTAAAGAATGGGACACTAAAAAGCTGATTGGGAGCTCTTTGCACATGAATGTGGCTTTTTAAAATTTAAACTGTTTAGGGGACACTGAATATCAGTATCTTTAGGTTTTCTCAAAGACTGTTCAGATTTTTCAAACAAGTAGGTTGCCATTTTTAGCAAATAAAAATTTAAAGTGCTCAATTAAATTTTATTTTATTTAAGCAAAGAGTAATTTTTGTAGAAGAAATGTGACCCAATTATCCCAAGGGAATATACTTACATTGAAAAATTATTCATTCTTTATCTGAAATTCAAATTTAATTGAGCACCCTATATTTTATCTGACAACCCTGTAGACAAGTCTCTTACAATCTGCTGCTTGGGATGTAGACATTTTTTTTCACGTTTCTACCAATTTCTTATTATTTTTATTAAGTTTTTATTTTAATGCCAGTGTAGTTAACATACAGTGTTACATTAATTTCAGGTGTACAATATAGTGATTCAACACTTCCATAGCATTCCAACACCCAGTGCTCTTCACAAGTGCCCTCCTTAATCCCTATCACCTATTTCACCCATTTCTGCACCCACTTGCCCTCTGGAAACCACCAGTTCGTTCTCTATAGTTAAGAGTCTGTTTCTTGAGTTGTAGAATTTTTGCTGCCAGGATTCTTAGAGTTAGTTTCAAACAAAAGGCTGGAGCTACCATTTTTCCTATATAAAATTTCAAAGAAAGCCTCAGTTTTTAGTGTTGCTTTTTTACTCCTTTGGGAGAATAAACTTCCAGTCTTCTGTGGGGTGGAGAAGGCCATTTAGCGACTTAAATATTCTTAATCAACTTTTAAAATTCTACACCTATTTTTAGTTCTATGTTTACACCTACCTTCAGTTCTACCTTCATCCTCACTTCTAGATGTATGTTTCAACACCAATTCCTGATGAGTTTCACCATCTCTGGTGACAATTGTGTCTCTTCCTGGCTTTCTTTGCACCCAATTTAGGATTAACTTTACACTTCTTCTATGACAGTTACCACTTATTCATCTATTTTTCAGCTTTATAAATCCCTCCATCTGGGAAGGGAGCAGAGGCACATATTCATCTTCAAATATTCTTTAAGCAGAAACCAGCCTATCTAAGTCTGTTCAGATTGCTTTAACAGAATACAATAGACTATTATGCCATACTGGTTATAACAATAGAAATTTCTGTGTAACAGTTCTGTAGGCTCGGAAGTCCAAGATCAGGATGCCAGGAGATTTGATGTCCCATGAGGTCCTACTTTCTGATTCATAGAGCTGTCGTCTTTCTGTGGTGTCCTCACATGATAGAAGAGGCAAGAAAGCTCTCTGGGGTCTCTTTTATAAGGACACTAATCCCACTCTTGAGGAATCCACCCTCACGACCTAATAACCTCCAAGGTCTCTTCCTCAAATATCATCATATTGGGAATTAAGTTTCAATATATAAATTTCAGGGGCACATGAACATTCATTCTATAGCACAGATCTGGATGTTATAGTAGATGGCATTTAAAAAACAGATAATCTTGAGGCACCTGGGTGGCTCAGTCTGTTGACTCCAGCTCAGGTCATGATCTCATGGTTTGTGGGTTTGAGCCCCATGTCAGGTTTTGTGCTGACAGTGCAGAGCCTGCTTCAAATTCTCTCTCCCTGTCTCTCTGCTCCTCCCCCAGTCGTGCTCTCTCTGTCTCAAAAATAAACATTAAATTTTTAAATAGGTAACAGATAATCTTAAGTAAACTCTTTCTGACACTAAAAAGTGAGAGGACAATTCCCACTCATTTTATGAGGGAATATAATTTTGATTAAACAAGTCAGAAAAATATTTGCAAGAAAATGCATTTCACTTTTTTCACAGATATTAGGAAGCTATATCAAGCAATTTATTTTCTGTTAGAGTATTTATATTAAATTATTTATACTAAGATATTGAAAAATAAACATCTTGAGCAAGTTGAATTTATACCAGGAAAGTAAGGATTTTCTTAACCTTAGAAAACATGTTAATGTAATTAATCAAAAGACACAAAGTAAAAATATATAAACGGAAGAGGCATCTGATTAAATTCACTATCTTTTTAAGGGGAAACATTCACAGAAAACTAGAAATAGAAAAATAGGGATAACTTATATTCCTACCAAATATCAAGACTAAATAGCATATTATCTACCAAATATCAAAACTAAACTTCATATTTATCATTAAAAGCATTCCAATTCATGTCAAGAACAACGAAAAGATGCCCACTATCTCTGGTATTAATCAGATTGTGCTAGGAGCTTTAATCAGCTCAGTAGGTGGGAATATGAAATAAAAGAAAAATAAATATAGCTCTCACTCTTTACATAAAAAGATGGTCTACCAGGAAAATCCAAAAGAATCTACAGACAGACTATCTAAGAGAACTCAGCACACTGTGATTGCACAATAAATATACAAAAGCCAATTGCATCTTTCTACATCAGCAACATTTATTTTAATTGAAAATGTAGTTTTTCGATGTTCAACGTCGCTCCTTATCAGGGAAATACAAATCAAAACCACACTCAGATACCACCTCACGCCAGTCAGAGTGGCCAAAATGAAGAAATCAGGAGACTATAGATGCTGGAGAGGATGTGGAGAAACAGGAACCCTCTTGCACTGTTGGTGGGAATGCAAATTGGTGCAGCCGCTCTGGAAAGCAGTGTGGAGGTTCCTCAGAAAATTAAAAATAGACCTACCCTATGACCCAGCAATAGCACTGCTAGGAATTTATCCAAGGGATACAGGAGTACTGATGCATAGGGGCACCTGTACCCCAATGTTTATAGCGGCACTCTCAACAATAGCCAAATTATGGAAAGAGCCTAAATGTCCATCAACTGATGAATGGATAAAGAAATTGTGGTTTATATACACAATGGAATACTACGTGGCAATGAGAAAAAATGAAATATGGCCTTTTGTAGCAACATGGATGGAACTGGAGAGTGTGATGCTAAGTGAAATAAGCCATACAGAGAAAGACAGATACCATATGGTTTCACTCTTATGTGGATCCTGAGAAACATAACAGAAACCCATGGGGGAGGGGAAGGAAAAAAAAAAAAAAAAAAGAGGTTAGAGTGGGAGAGAGCCAAAGCATTAGAGACTGTTAAAAACTGAGAACAAACTGAGGGTTGATGGGGGGTGGGAGGGAGGGCAGGGTGGGAGGGAGGGCAGGGTGGGTGATGGGTATTGAGGAGGGCACCTTTTGGGATGAGCACTGGGTGTTGTATGGAAACCAATTTGACAGTAAATTTCATATATTAAAAAATAAAATAAAATAAAATAAAAAATCTAACAAGAAAATGTAGTTTTTCAAAGACAGGAAACCTAAGTACTTAGGTAAAATCTAAGAAATGAAGTTTTAGACTTTTAAAGAGAAAAATATAAAATTCCGTGGGAAGATATATTAGAATACCTGAGTAAAAGGAAGTTTGGAGTTTGGAAAATTCAAAAGAACAAAAGTGTCACTTAGCTCCTAATTTATTTTTATTACAATCGCATTTAAAGTTCAATACAGTTGTTTTCTCATGTGATTTTATATGGAAATTTAAAAGCCAATTCAAAAATTCTCATTTATCAGTAAAAGGTGAAGAATAACCCTAAAAATTTAAGGAGTACAGACAGGATAGATTCACCTCGGCAGATATGAAGACCCATGATGAGGCTGTCAAAATGCAAAAAGTTACAAACTGATGCAGAGTTTGAATATCAGTCTAACGTAATGCAACCAAGAGCTAAGAATGAGACTCATTCGTATGAAGCCACTTTGTAAATTATAGAGGTGTCATTACAAATTTAGGAAGGACAGATGGTCTGTTCAATACATGGTGCTGGGACAATTGGGACAATAAAATTATATTCTTATCTCACAGTATGCATAAATTAATTTCAGATAGATTAAAGGCCTAAATATGAGCAAGCAACACTTTCAAATATTTAGCAAAAATATTGGGGAAAATATTGTGTCAGCATAGATAGAGGAGACTTTCTTAAGTAAGATGCAAAAGACACAAACAAAAAGTTAAAATAATTGATAATTTGGTTTACATCAAAATTATAAATTTCTGCATTCAAAAGACACTATACTCAAAGTCATAGCTTGAGGAAAAAAAAATATTTCTGACAAACAATTAGTATCCAGAAGGTTTAGAGAACTGCAAATCAATAAGAAAAAAGACATCACACACAACTCATAGATAAGTAAGCCCAAACTGGCAATACAACTGTGAAGTGGCTTCATTATTAGCCAGGGAAATACAAGTTAAGATATGGACGAAATACTTTATGCTCATCAGATTGGAATATTTTTAACTTGGTTTATTTTTTATTTTTTAAAATTTACATCCAAATGAGTTAGCATATAGTGCAACAATGATTTCAGGAGTAGATTCCTTAGTGCCCCTTACCCATTTAGCCCATCCCCCCTCCCACAACCCCTCCAGTAACCCTCTGTTTGTTCTCCATATGGAATATTTTTAAATTTATATTTAATTTAAATTTTAGTTAGCATACCATGCAATATTGGTTTCAGGAGTAGAATTCAGTGATTTATCACTTACCTACCACACCCAGTGACCATCACAAGTGTCCTTCTTGGTACCCATCACCCATCCAGCCCATCTCTCACCTACCTCCTTCCATCAACCCATGATTTGTTCTCTACCATTAAGAATCTCTTATGGTATATTTCCCTCTCTTTTCTCCCTGCCTTCCCGTATGTTTATCTGTTTTGTTTCTTAAATTCCACATTTGAGTGAAATCATATGGTATTTGTCTTTCTCTGATTGACTTATTTCACTTAGCATAATACACTCTAGCTCCATCCACATTGCAAAGGGCAAGATTTCATTCTTTTTGATGGTTGAGTAATATTCCATTATATATATATTCATATATATTCATATATATATTCATATATATATTCATATATTCATATATATTCATATATTCATATATACATTCATATATATTCATATATATTCATTCATCTTCTTTATATATTCATCAGTAGATGGATGTTTGGGGTCTCTCCATAGTTTGACTACTGTTGATAATGCTGCTATAAACATTGGGGTATAAACACATCACATCTGTATTTTTGTATGCATTGGCTAAATACCTCATAGTGTAATTGCTGGATTGTAGGGTGGATTTTTTTTTTTTAATCTGAAAGTACTAAATGCTGTTGAAGATTTGGAGGAACAGGAACTCTCATACACAGCATGAAGGGGAGAGTGTAATTCAGTACAACCATGTTGGAAAGTTACTTGCTTATATTTACAGGATACTATTGAAATTTCAACCTGGAAATTTCATTCTAGGTACATATGCATCAGGAAATATATGGTAAGAATCTTCAGTGAAGCATTGTTTTTAAGAGAAGAACTGGAAACAACTTAAATATTCATTAGTTGGATAATAAATGTATTAGTTGTGGTATTTTCATACAGCAGAGTACTATTCAGCAGTTAAAATGAATGAATAGCACTGTATGCATCAACATTGACAATGCTATTCAGAACATGGAGAATAAAAAATGTGAGTTGAGAAATAATAGGTACAGTTTGATACCATTTTAGAATTAAAAATTTGTATAATAATATAGGGGCACCTGGGTGGCTCAGTCGGTGAAGCATCCGACTTCGGCTCAGGTCATGATCTCATGGTTTGTAGGTTCAAGTCCTGCATCGGGCTCTGTACTGACAGCTCAGAGTCTGGAGCCTTTTTTAGCTTCTGTGTCTCTCCCTCTCTCTCTGCCCCTCCCCTGCTCATTCTCTGTCTCTCTCTGTCTCTCAAAAATAAATAAATGTTAAACAAATTTAAAAAATGTGTACAGTAATATAAAATATTGTTTATGGCTACATGCACATGTAGCAAAATTGTAAAATTATGCACAAAAATGATTCATGCCAAATTCAGGATGGAAGTTATGTCTGGGAAAAGAAGGAGAATGGAAAATTGAAAAGGTATACAGTAGGCTTTAACTGTATCTGAAATGTCTAATTTCCTAAAAAAAAAAAAAACTCTAAGGCAAATATAGTGTAATATTAAGGTTGACAAAGCTTGTGTTAACTGTATTGTTATATCGTTTTTTCATGAAATATTTTATAAAATGTAAACAAGGTGAAGATAAAAGATCTGGGCATAAAAATAAGAAACTTCAGGGGATAAGTTAAAATATTAGATGTACCATGCCATAGGTCACTCTAAAAATGTTTCAGCTTCTTTCTTCACTTTTTCCAGGGGGCAGTTTTTTCTAGTATGCCCCCCTAATGAAGAAAACCTGGTAGCAGAGACTTTAATTGTATTTTAAATATAGAGATTAAGTCTTGTTACAAGTCAGTGGGCATCTAAGTGTTTTTATTGGCAGGTTACTTGGCAATTCTCTGTACTACTTCCAATAGTGTCCATTTCATATCTTCACCACTCTTTTCCCTGGTTACATTTAATCTTGTTTTCTCATTCTTGTCCAGTGACCTGTCCCTGAGGAGATGCCAGGTGGGAGTGAACTCAGATACTTGCATCTGCTCCCATCTTTTCCCTTTCCTCTCTAGTCTCAGAGGATGATAGGTCCTGCCTTTTATGAACTTGGTGCTGCACCATAGGCCTCTCTAGAGCACTTCCTCCCTTTCACTGTATCTGCAACCTCTTCCCTCTGACTTACTTTCTCTGTGTCTGTTCTCTTATCTGTAAAATGGAGGCAGTATATACTAATTTCCATCATTGTGATAAGCATCAAATGAGATCAGAGAACCTATGTAAATGTTAACTTTTACTGGAACAGCCATATGTCTTCAAGATATAATAATTTATAACCTAGGTTTTTAAGTATAGAAAGACTTTATTGCCTTCCTTGCAAGGGTTCTTTTGATATGATATTATATTGTTCTCTAAAATACCTACAGAAAGCACTTGCACAAATAAATTCATAAACAGAAACCAGGAAAGGAAAAGAGAATTAAATGTATGCCAAGTGTTAAGAGGGAACTACAGGGAAGATATTCAAAAGTTTGTAGAGAATTATTCATTTGATAATCATTTTGGATTGCCCTCACTCTAATTTTTTTTTCTCATAAGGTGATATTTTCTTCTCTAGAGCTAATCAGAAAAATGTTTGAGTTCTGAAAGTACATGTTTTAAAGTTGATAAAAAATAGCGTGTTGTCTTATGTTCAAATTTGTAAATTGATAGTGCTTTGAATGAACAGCAGGACATAAAAACACTTTTGAACAGGAACAGTATTATGAAGCATTACAGATGCTCCTTTTGGACTAGCTGCTCATTTCCTAAATAGATTTATTTGATAGCTTTTCTCATTTAATAAAAGTATGAATTAGAAAAATATGAACAGATTGTAATAACCAAAAATAAATGAACTTGACAACCTGGAAGAGGAGCATTTGCCAACGGACTGAATAATAATGTAGGAGAACTTTGGCATGCACAATTTGTGTATGAATAAGAAACAAAATTTTTGACATTTAAGTTTAGAACAGACTGCTTAGAAGTGGATTTTGGAAAAAATAACATTTTTAATATCCTAAAATGTGTTTTCTAAAATATAGAGTCAACTATGTTTTACCTGATAATTTTAAATATCTTGTTTCTCTCTGTCCCCCCTTCTTTCTTCTTTCATTTCAAAAATGCAAAAATATAATCCAGATAAAGATGACTATAATGAACACTATTGAACTTCTGATTTTGAATCCATATTACCCATGAAAAGTGAAAAAGTCAACCTTTGACTTAAATATCTTGATGACAGTTGATAGCTCTGAAAGTAGAATCATCTTCTTTTTAGAAAACTGGCATGTTCATTTCAGCTGTTTCCTGCTACCTGTGTAATTTTTTTAAACTTAAATTTTATTTTAATTCCAGTGAGTTAACACATAGTGTTGTATTAGTTTCAGGAGTACAGGTTTACAGTATAGTGATTCAGCACTTTCATACAACACCCAATGCTCATCACAAGTGCACTCCTTAACTCCCATCACCCATTTAACCCATTCCCCGCCCTCCCTCCCCTCTGGGAACCATCAGTGTGTTCTCTATAGTTAAGAGTCTCTTTCTTGGTTTGTTTCTCTCTCTCTCTACTGCTCTTTTTTTTCCCTTTGCTGGTTTGTTTTGTTTCTTAAAATCATATGGTATTTGTCTTTCTCTGACTGACTTTTCTCTTATACTCTCTAGCTCCATCCATGTCATTGCAAATAGCAATATTTCATTCCTCTCTATAGATGCATAACATTCCATTATATATATATACATACACACACACACACATATATATATATATACCACATCTTCTTTATCCATTCATCAACTGATGGACACTTGGACTGCTTCTGTATCTTGGCTACTTCTGTATCTTGGCTACTGTAAATAATGCTGCTATAAACATAGGGGTGCATGTATCCCTTTAAATTAGTGTTCTGCTACCTGTGTAGTCTTAAGCAAGTCACTTAACATCTCCAAACCCCAGATTCCTTATATATATGAAGAAAATAATAATTTAAGAGTGATATGATAATCAAAATGAAGCAATGCATCTGACAGTGTTAAAAACTATACATTTTATAAACTATGCAAAAAGAAGATATGTATACATTTTACACATCATCATTTCCTCACTGTAATTGTCTAGAACCATAAATCAGAGCATCCAGGCAACTGAGCTTTTATTTTTCTTTCATATATTTGGCATTGTGTAGAATCATCCAAGTAGCCATAAACCAATTGTGCTTGAATCTAGTTAAGCATTTAAGTAAAGAAGCTTTAAAAAAATTTTTTTTAATATTTGTTTATTTTTGAGAGAGAAAGAGACTGACAGAACATGAATGGGGTGGGGGGGGGGGGAGACAGAGAGTGATGGAAACACAGAATCTGAAGCAGGCTCCAGGCTCTGAGCTTCAGCATACATGGGGATTGAACTCATGAGCTGCGAAATCATGACCTGAGCCGAAGTCGGATGCTTAACCGACTGAGCCACCCAGGCACCCCTAAGTAAAGAACCTTAAAGAGGTGATCTACTCTCTTTGTATTATAGCTAAAGAAACAAAGGTACAGAGAAGGGAGAGACCCAAGGAAAAAGAAGTAGCTTACTAATAATTAGAGCAGGACTGAGGGCTCAGGTGTTCTGAATCTCTCCTGATAGTAATCTTTTTATTCTTCCATTCTCCCTTCCTACCCAAAGGATAGGGATACAAACCCGTGCTTATTGATTTTGTGAACCCTGTGTCAGGTATTTTCTATGGTTCTTCCAAATGACAAACATTTCCTGAATACCTGATGTGGAATTGGAATTTAAAGATAAAGATAAATAAAGTACCACCATTGTCCGCCAGCAACCACAAAATAATAGAGGAATAAATGTGTCTGAAAAGAGCTGCAATAAATTGGGATATGCGCTTTAACAGAAGTATGTTTTTATAAAAAGGGTCAGGAATAATACTTAAAAAAGGGACCAGAGAGGACAGGGTAGATTTCTGAAAAAGGAGACACTAATTTTGATGAGTCACATCATGTGTGTGTGTGTGTGTGTGTGTGTGTGTGTGTGTGTGTACAAGAAGGTGGGAGGACTTGAAAGAGAACACCCCCCCCAAATGACAACACGTGCAAAAGTATGGAAGAACAACAATGACAACAAAAACCATGATGTGTGTGCAAAATAGGCAGCAGGCAATTTAGCTGTCTGTATACTGTGTGTAAGGGAGGGAGCAATAGGGGGCGGGTGGCGAGAGGGAACAGCTGGAGAGCGGTGAGTCCAGCTCTGACCTGAGTCTAACTCCAGACCTGAGTTAAGATGCAGGAATCAAGAGTCAAAGCAAGTACTGTAGCGTGGAGTGCTTACAATCAGAACCAGCGGGAAAGCTATTAATGGGTTTCATGTTGGTGGACTGGACTCCTATAAGTATTGCTTTTGGTGTTGTTGTTGTTGTTGTTTTTCCAATTAAAAAAAAAATCTCCCTGGGGCAGAACCTAGGGAGAATTAAGATGCTAAAAACCGGAGTGGAAAGGCAAGTTAGGAGACCACCGAGAAATGGCGGGATTTGCTGTGAAGCATCGGGAAACATGGAAATGCAAGAAGAGATGACAGAAAAGATAAGGTGGGTATTGATAGCCCCATGCCGCAAGTGAACAAATCAAAGCTCAAAAAAGCTAAGTAATTAGCCCAAGGCCACACAAGCTGGGAAGGAGAAAAATCAAGATTGAAACATCTGTCTCTGTTAACTCTAATGCCAGGGCCAGCCTCCAAGCTGCATTCCCTTGGGTGGGTCCCATCTTCTTCCCTGGAGGAAGAGGACCACTTTCTTCACACCCAAAAGCTCTGTATGGCCGGAAGGTGGCGTTCTTCAACACAATTCTTTTTTTTTTTTTTTTTTTTTTTTTTTAATGTTTACTTATTTTTGAGAGACAGAGTACGAGAGGGGGAAGGGCAGAGAGAGAGGGAGACACAGAATCCGAAGCAGGCTCCAGGCTCTGAGCTGTCAGCACAGAGCCTGACATGGGGCTTAACCCTCAAACCATGAGATCATGACCTGAGCTGAAGTCAGACGCTCAACCGACTGAGCACCTAGGTGCCCCAGCACAACACTAATTCTAATGTGGCACCATGTGTCCTCGGTTAGACATTTTACTTTAGCAATGTTATATTTACTCTTGACAAAACTGCTGCGAGAATACATTTTACTTACTTTTTGGCAATGTTATTGATAGTAGTATCTCTGAGTTAGTCTGAATCCCGGGGGTGGGGGGGGTGGGGTGGGGAATGTACTTTAAAAATTTATTAATACAACTTGTTTTTACTTCTGAATAGGCTCGCTGATCCTAAGTAATTTGTCTAGACTTCTCACTCTCTCTCTCTCTCTCACATTTTCTTATAGAAAGGTGGGAAATAATCTGTAAAAATTATGAAGATAGGGAAAATTTGATAGAATTTTAGTAAATTTTAATAAAATCAAAGCTTGCTTACTACTTGGAATCATTTAAAATTTTTCATGTATATTAAATTTAATATACTGTTTAATGTCTATTTTATAATAAAAATAAGATGAAGATTAAACTTTTTCTGACTTTTACCTGGATACTAATCTATAAATAAGAAAATCACTCTTAGATTTCTTGTAGAAATCTTTGACTTGACTAAATGAAACTTTGTCAATGGAACTCTAAAGTAAAACAAATTCTTTTTTCCACAAAACTGTACAATTTTGAATTGTATAATTCGAATACTTAACAGGACATTTTAATCTTGGCACGTTTGGGAGGGGACCATTTTAGGGACAACTTTGGTCAAAGAAGTGAAAAGATTTGCAGAATCTAGGCTTTCGTGATGACACTGGGTCAAACTGACAGCTGCTTTAGGTGTGAGTTGCTCTTAGTAAATTTCCTGTCCATGGAATAAACAAACTCACGTTTTATGGGTGCTCTCAGCTATGTGGAATGTCTGATTATTTAAGTGCCTTGTGGTTCAGTGCTTTAAACAGTAGAATTAAAAATGAGCTTAAGAAATTGTGAAAACCCAGCCAGGGGTTGCAAGTTGATTCAAGACAAATGTAGCTAACAATCCTCAGTTTCCTCATCTAAGGACAAAAAATAACAGTACCTATCTGTGTTAGCCAGGGTGCTGCAGAGAAACAGAAACGATAGGATATGTTGCAGAAAGAATTGTTATCTGAGCCCAAAGGCAGTCAGTTGTCAGAATTCCTTCTTGCTGGGGGAGGCCATTCTTTTTCTGTTAAGGTCTTCAATTGATTGGATGAGACCCCTCCACATTACAGAGGGCAATCTGCTTTACTCACTGATTTAATTGTTAGTCTCATTAAAAACAAAAGCAAAAACAAACAACTTTCACAGAAATATCCAGAATAATGTTTGACCAAATATCTGAATGTCATGGCCCAGTCGGGTTGACATAAAATTAACCATCATACTATTTCAAAAGAATGTTCTGAGCATTACATTATTTAATACATGTAAAACACTGTATTAGGACATTGGCACCTAACACGCACTGAATATTAAATCCTATTATTTTGTTGTTATTAATATTCAAGCAGTGACCTAGAGTGGTAGTGAAAAAAAAAAGACTATTGTTTTATACCTTGTATAGGAACGATGAGAGACATTTTAAGTGAGCATGAAAAATAGTGAACATGATGTAGATAGGAACTTCCTAGTAAATTATCAGATGTTCTCATTCAAATCGAACTTTTGTGAAGAGAAATGCATTTATGTATCTATCCCAAAGTAAACACACTGAGAAAAAAATTCTTTTACATCGTTCTCCTTGGCACTTTTAGAGATACAACTCTTTCCTTTCCAGTGGCAAGAGAGAGTTCAATTCTTCAAATCTGGTCAGGAAAAGCAGCTTGCTTCTATTTAAAGTTAAAATTCATTCTTCATCTTTCTCTCTCCCTTTTGCTACTGCTGGGAAATCAGTATAAAATAAAGGCCCATCTCATAAAATCTTAGGCAGCAGCATAGTTACATTATTCACACTTAGTTCAAATGGAGAAGTTCATTCCAACCAGAAAAGTTATGAAAGATATGCAGTTCCCAGGAGGAGTGGGCCTTCTGCCAGATAAATCATTCACCAACGCACGAGGCTGCAGCCTGGCCTTCCCTCCTTGCACCTGTTTCATTGCAGGATCCTTTACTGCCTGGCTTCGGCTGCCCACGTGCTCATCTAACAACTGAAGCCCAAAGTTCAGAGATCAGCAGTTTCTTGTTCTGACAGTGATGATGATCTCCCTTTCTTCATTAATTGTGAATTCTATGGAGTTTTTTTTTTATTATTATAATCTGTCAGGAACTCTTTACTCAGACTCCTTAATAAATCATCTCTTTTCTCAAGCGACTGTTCGGACTTTCCATTTATTCCAAGATGGGTTGAAATTACTAACTTTTATTATAAACACCCTTGGCTCCTTTTCTCCCCCCTACAGACTTTGAATTGCTTTCTTTCCCCTCTCCTGTCATCTGGGAGTTCGTTCTGTGTGCAGAACGTTTTGCCGCTTTGGGTATGAGAAAGCATTGTTCTGCTGCTCTTTTCTTGTCCTGTGTTCTTTGTTTCTCAGCCTTATTAATAGTTAATCTTATAAAGGCCTCTGCTCACTTTGCAGTTGCAGGTGTGCTAGGCAGGTACAGGTGTAACTCAGCCTGCCAGAGGGCTGGACTAGCTGCTCAACTGGGCAAAATGAGAAAATGAGGCAACAATGCTATGCTGCCCTTTGCCTCTCCTCTTGGGTGCCCACCCCTCCAATTCTTTTGTTTTTAATGTTTATTTTTATTTTTGAGACAGAGAGAGAGAGAGAGCAGGGGAAGGGCAGAGAGAGTAAGACAGAGGACCTGAAGCAGGTTCTGTGCTGACAGCAGGGCTCAAACTCACGAACCGTGAGATCACGACCTGAACTGAAGTTGGAAGCTTAACCAGCTGAGCCACCCAGGCACCCCAACCCCTCCAATTCTTGAAGCTGTGCTCCCTTTCCATTCCCCCAGCCAATTCTCTTCCTCAGCCTTAAGGAAGCTAATTAGCTTCTCCAAGAAGCTAATTTTCATTTAGGAGCTAAGGATCTCATGTTGCATGGTACATGCTGGTTAGGTAGCTTGTGCAAGCACACCCTGAATGCCTCTGTTAATCACTCTATAGAGAATGTAGAGATCCTGTTCCCCCTCCATATTCCCATTAAACAGAATATGCAGAAGAATGTTTGCTCGGCATTCAAGGTCAGGGGATCTGGGGATGGCCATCCAGGAGCATCTCCCTTATAATGAAAAGCGTCTGGATGGCAGGCCTTGATATCCTTGGAAACAGTGGCTGTGCAGGAAGGGGAAGGGCCATTGATAGTTGCTAGGTGAAGTTACTATGATATAAAAACTTGCTGCACATAGATCCTGTAGTACATGGTTTGTCCAATTGGCCGCTCTTGGACTTGCTGTGTATAAGTTCTCCCAATAAACCTATGTCTCCTTCCCTGTTTCTGGGTCTTTTCTTGGCTTAGAGTCTACTGGGGGTGCGGCTACACATGTTACCTCTTATTTCCATTATATTTGAGTACCATGTGAAGAGAGAAGTATTCAACCCAAAGAAATAAGAGTTGAATATCCTGGCTCATTTCAACCACATTATATAGGTAATTACATACTCTATTTGTTTGGGAGTCTTTAAAGAAAGTCTCATTATAAAGTAGATTGTTCTGGATTCCTGATAAGCATAGCAAATGTAGTGGAAACTTCTGGTTTCCCATTCTGACCCCCCTTGCTGTGCTGGTATAGTCATCCCTAGTCGCTTACAGTGTTAGCTGCTAATAGTTCACAGCTATACCCTCCCAGAAGAATTCCCATTCACCAATTGAAGCCACCTAGCCTGAAATTTTCTGGGAAGTTATGCCCATCTCTGGGACAATCTACGGCTATGGCCAATGGCTGACTGATACACAGTACAAAATCCCACCCAAAGCTAGAACTACTGGGGGTTACCATTCAGGCTCCTGAACCCATAAACTCAGCCTGAAACTGGTTTCGGTTAACTCACATCTTTGTTTAGGATACTACGTATGCATACTCTGTTTCCTTCACTTCCGTCTAGAGTTATCCTGAGAAAACTGTCTCAAAATCAGTTGCACAGGAGCACCTTGATTGATAAGTTGGTTTCGCGTCCAACTTCAGCTCAGGTCATGATTTCGTGGGTTCGTGGGATCAAGCATTGCATCTGGCTCACTGCTGTCAGCCTGCCAGCACTGAGCCCCCGTTGGGTCCTCTGTCCCACTCTCTCTGCTCCTCCCCCACCCATACTCGCAAAAAATAAATAAAACATTAAGAAAAATGAGTTGCACTAGAATGTACTTTTAGACTCTTGCTTCTAGGAGACTTGACTGAAGACCCTGAGAATAAGCTTTGGGAACCAGCAAACTATGAGACTGGAAAGAAAGGAGGGGCATTTTTTTGCACAAAAAATTGGTATTTCAAATTTTAAAAAATAGCATTGAAGCACTCATCAGGGAGAAAATCAGAATTTTGACTTTTTAAAAGAGTTTCATATTGCTTTTATTTTGGATTACATGGGGCAGGACACACAATCTCCTGAGTGCTCAGTTACTCTGTATGTCTTAATCAAACATTGGCAGTAAGAAAAGGAATCTATCACAAACTCTTGTTTTTCAGTCACCCAAAACTACATGCCTCTATGGCTTCATGAAAGAAAAACATACATAAATAGTAGAATTCACAAATTTAACTATGTGCAAATCTCCTAACTATAAATGAATCTTCCAAAAGGAGAGCATTGGTGAGTTGCTAGGTGGTGATGTCTACTGCAGGATTTTGCACATGGCCATCTAGGAGCAAATTATGGTGCAGGGAGGTGTGGGAGGCTCTGGTATTTTCTGTGTATTAGAGGAAGTCAGACCACTTCTAGTCAAAACCGTGAGCTTCTTTTGCTGGGCATCTTGTGTAGAAATCTATCTCAAACACAGAGAAAACCCAAAGATTTTATCCTTCAGTGGCAGTAGGCTCCTTATTGAACACAGAACCATTTAAATGTAGGTTATCCTCTTATTAGATGGGCCATATCTCTTCAGTTTTCTACAACCCAGAGTCATGTCTATCTATGCTCGCGTCTCAAATTTAAAGCAGCTAGATTCATCCATGTAAAGCACACTTTCTACCCATGAAATTAACACCTTCCTTGTTCTCATTCTTCATCTTCTATGGTTCTGCCCTGATTGAAGGATTTTTCACCCCATCCCTGATCTGCCTCTGGACCTTCTCATTGTACCATGGTGTTTGGTTTCACTTGGTTTGACTCTCTGCTCCTCCTTTACTTTCCTCTCTTCTCTACCTCTTCATACAAGCTCCTGCAGATGGATAATCCACTTGGGCATCTTCCGGAATAAGTGCACCTGCACTGACTCATTCTTCAGTCATACCCCTGCCTCATAATGTTTTTGACAATGTCTTCAATGTATCTTTTACAACAGAATAAGACAAATAGAACACAAGGGAAGCCACCAAACAACCACTGCCAAGCTCCAAATAGATTAAGCTCTGAAATTCTACCACCTTTGCTCCAAGTTTTGTGAGATCCCAGTGGGATGGAAGGTGAGCTGACTTCTTAAACCTCTCCATTGACCTGATCCCATCAATCAGTTTTCTCACTAGGGGGATGCTAGCTTACAGAATGCCTCCTGTCCATGTTGCAATTACTAGAGCTCTGGGAACAGGGTCAAAACTCTTTTTGTATAATGACTGTATCTATTGCTGACTATCTCTTATTGCACAACAACTACATGACAGGCACCATGCCAGATACTTTTTTTTTCTTTATTTTTAATCCATATTGCTGCATGCAGGCATAAGTATTATCTCCAGTCTTCAAATGAAGTTGTGGTTTAGAGGGGTTAAAGTCAGACATCAGACATAAAGGGACAGATTTGGATGTGTCTGTTTTCCAAGGCTGTATTTCATTCTCTCTCTTTTCATTGTCATCCAACTACTCACCTCAGCCTAGCAACTATCCATTTGCAGAATCCCCTGTATTAGTTATCTATTGCTGGTAGCAAGCTTAGTGACCTAAAACAACATACATTTATTATCTCAGTTTCCATTGGTCAGAGGTTGCTATGACTTAGCTGGATTCTTTGCTCAAGGTCTCAAAAAGTGCAATCAAGGTGTCAACTGGGCTTCGTACCTTTCTGAAGCTTGGTGTCCTCTTCCAAGGTATTAACAAAATTCATTTCCTTGCAGCTGCATGGCTGATAGCTCTGGCTTTACTGGCTGTTGATTAGGGGTCACCGTCATATCCTAAAGGTCTTCTTCCAATTCCATTGGCAAAATATGGTGGTCACTTCTTGAAGAGCAGCAGGAGAATCTCTCTGCAGTGTGTTATGACAGAGTCTTATCAACTTAACCTAATTAAAGGAGTCATCTCTCACACCTTTGCCATATTCCATTGATTAGAAACAAATCACAAGTCATACCCACACTCGAGTGGAGGGGATCCCATGGGGAGGATCTAATTGGGGGTCACATTAGGGTGTTTCTGCCACCCCCCCTTTCCAATATTCTCACAGGGCTGCTGGTGAAGGTTCAAGAAACACAGCCCAGAGTACAAGAGATAAAGTTCCCACTGAAGCTGCTGGTTCCAGCTGCCATTTTCCTCCCCCATTTAAGTGGGGAGGATATTATTTATCTACTTTGCTGGGGCAGGGTGACAATTTGGCCATAGAATGCTTTGATACCCATGATGAAAGGCTTCTTTATAAAGCCAAAGTACATTTTTTTTCCCAAAAAAGAAAAATAGAAAGAAGTCATCTGTTGCTAGGGAAACCACAACCTTTTGCTGTGCTTATTTAGAAAAGAGACATATTCAAGACTCTTCACCGTAGGAACTGGGATTGTGCTTTATGTTGGTGAGAATAAACAAAGAAAAAAATATCAATCCTATCAAATGAAAAAAAAATCCATTATCTTGTATCTTGCTGAAAATGTTTTATTCTCAGGGGTTCAATTCAAGATTCACCCCCTCTTTTCCCTTGCTATTTTTGTCTAGAAATTTCCTTTAAATTCGGCAGAATCTTTGGGTCTCAGCAAAACATGAGAAGCTGAAGGGATATTGGTCAAGCTAGAAAAATTCATTCCAGAAGGGCATGGCTAAGAGGCTATAGACTCTTCCCCTTCTGTTCAGATTGTGCCTGGGCACTAAGTCAAGAAAGAGTCTCAGAGAATTTTTTTAGTACTCTTGCTTAGTATGTCATTAGACTTTTCATATTGCTTAAATGATCACATTCTTGCACACATACTGTGGTTCAAGTCACACTTTTAAAAGGCAGTTCTATTTTCAGGTGTCTGGAATTTTAGCTAAAATAGTTTGATGCAGGGGTGCCTGGGTGGCTCAGTCAGTTAAGCATCCGACTTCGCTCAGGTCATGGTCTAGTTCATGGGTTTGAGCCTCCCGTCGGACTCTGTGATGACAGCTCAGAGCCTGGAGCCTGCCACGGACTCTGTGTCTCCCTTGCTCTCTGCCCCTCCTTCGCTTGCACTCTTTCTCTCTCTCAAAAATAAACATTAAAAATTTTTTAAATACAATAAAATAAAAAAAAAATAAAATAAGTTTGATGAAGTTTGACCCCAAACGCTTCCTTTTCAGACCCTTTAGATCCAACTCTTCTTTGTGGCACGATAAGAGGCTTCCTCTTCTAGTGCCCTGGTGAGCAGGCTCACTGAGACAAGCCTCCAAACTGCTAGGCCAGACTGCCTGCCACCATCTCTTGAGGCCCAATGGAGCTTCTGGTTGACGTCTCTTCAGGGATATTCTGGGGGATACTTTACTTGTGAAAATGTGGAGACGGGACAGGATGGGGCAAAGAGATAGTAACTAGAATATTCTGACCTACGGAAATATTGTTACATAACAATGGTGTATGCCTGAGGACATGGCCCTGATTAGCCTCACTTAAAATCTAAAAATAAAAAGTCGTGTGGAAACTGAGGAGAATTTTATTCTGGATTGGCCTTGTGTGTAGTCTGTATGTCACTAATTCCTCTGTTGTTAGTCTCCGTAGGAAAAATATCCCAAAGTGGGTTTTATGGCTTCTCTTCTCTACAACTAGGTGAAGAACTGTGAAGATCATTCTCTCCTATTTCTTCAAAAGGCCCATGCTCATCAAGAGGCTAGAGAGAGGAGTGTGGATTCAGGAACCCGAGTTATCGAAAGCCCATGTACTGGGTAAGCAGAGCTTTGCAGGCAGTTTGCTACAATGTGAATTACAGATAGTTACCTAATAAAGGGAACGGCTATTTTATTTCTTCTTTTTGTTTGGAATGTGTCTTTCATATATCTGTGCTCTGTGAGCCTATGTCTGTGTTCATGAGGTGATATTTTATTCAGTATTGTGGTGACATTAAAGCTTGTTAAGTCAGGCTCTAAATCAGACTCTAAGTCAGGCTGGTTAAGTTCTCTAAAAAAAATTCTCAAATTATTACAGCCAAAGTGTAACCAATGTTACACTGAGAATCATGAATACAATTCAAATAAATACAAAATAAAAAATGTATTCTTTAGTTCAACTTAAAAGTTAAAATGTAATATTTAAAACAGTGGTTTGTATCACTATTTTGTCATAGTCATTTTTATGATACTAAAAGAACTATGTGAACTACGTTTCTAATTATCATTTAATCTCAATAGGGTTTAAATTTATAACTTTCTAAAGAAAAAGGCAGCCATTTTAATTTCTGCATCTGCAAAAGTAACGTTACATGAGGCCAGATGTGTGAATTACTTGAAGTTATATGGAAAATTTTGTCTAGGGAATATTAGAAGGATAAGGGTTTGAAAAAATAAATATGCCATTGTATTCCCCAATTTTCAGTATTACTATACTAATAACTATTAGAAACTAGGAGTGAAAATGCTAATATTCTTCTAATTATAAGTTATGGGCAGCACAATATGTTCCTAATAGCACTACATGCTTTGTTCATATTCAGTAGTGTAAGGAAAAAAATTAAAACCACTCAGTTTAACACGGTTGCATGTCAGTAAAGCTTAGCTGCTTTTAAGCTCTTCTTCAAAACTAAACCCGACAGGCTGGTTTAAAAATATCTACCCATAATCTCTGCCTCATAGGTGTCTATGTTTCTGTAAGGTAAAAAGCATCAAGAAGGTCAATGAAATGTGCAGAAAGAGTAAGAATAACTGGAAACACTTACCTGTGGTTAGCCTGCTCTGTCTGAATATAACAGAGTGTAATGGCTTACAGTGGTGAATTGAGTCATCAAATTTATTTACTGATAGTCCATCTACTTGCTATTTTAGATCAATTCACAACTTTCAGGGAGAAATAATTTCATAAACTGGAAAAGAGAATTAAAGATGAAATATAATTCTAGAAAACAATTCAAGAAAAAAATTTACTGAGTTTGAGAAAAACATCTTTTGATGTCACACTAAACTTAATTCTAGACCACACACAAATATTTTTATTCTTTTTAAAAACTGTTGGAAATTGAAATAATCATGGGCTTATTTGGAAATAATTTAATTACCTTGGATCACATATCAAGTCATAAACATGAACTGCATATTTAGTGGTTATAGAACTTAGAAATAAGATTTCATCAACCAACATTCTAACCAGCCTATTCTAAAAGTTAGTAATTATATGCTTTATGACCTTCTCCATGTACTCTCTGCCTGTGAAGTTGTTCCCCAAAATATTTTCAATAGAATTTGACAATTAAAATGGTGAAGTTTCAAATACCTGATTAGAGAATCTCCTAATCTTTTGCATTGACCAGATCATTTCATATGGCTTATCACTAACCTGTGGAGTGAGATGATTACAGACCCATTGTTTCTACCTTGTTTTGCTCTCTGGAAGATGAACAGAGATGGCACCAGATTTTTTTCAAATCCCGCACTCACTTTGTACAAATACAAATGCAGACAAAACATTGCTCTGAAATGTACTTTAGCAATGAACAAATGATAGATCTGAGACTCAGATAAAGGTATTTGCCTCAGGTTGTGAAGACAGCATTGGAGCTGAGACGAAAGCGAAGATTTCCTGGTTCTTAGTTCAGCGATCTCACAGTACACTGTTGAGGCATCAGAATTTGTTTTAATTGTGGGAAGGAAATATAAAAGTACTACACTGTGATTTTCAGAACTATTTATGGACTTCCATAGGACACAGTTTCCAAATTATTTTGGAAACTTAAGTTAACACCTGCTACTTTTATTTTTATTTTTTTTTAATTTTTTTTTCAACTTTTTTTTTTTAATTTATTTTTGGGACAGAGAGAGACAGAGCATGAACGGGGGAGGGGCAGAGAGAGAGGGAGACACAGAATCGGAAACAGGCTCCAGGCTCCGAGCTATCAGCCCAGAGCCTGATGCGGGGCTCGAACTCACAGACCGCGAGATCGTGACCTGGCTGAAGTCGGATGCTTAACCGACTGCGCCACCCAGGCGCCCCGACACCTGCTACTTTTAAATAAAGGAAAACATTTTCATTATTTATACAATTTTCCTGCTTCCACTAGAAGTGCCAAACAGTACACAAGCTGTCAGTATCTCCATTAAAAAAATACAACAGAAAGGGGTTTAAAAAGTTTTATTAGGGAAATGAGGAGCTTAAGTAGAGCCTGTTATGCCCAGAATTCGTGATCCCCAAAGACCACTAGGGAGCCGAGTCGGATGCAAAAGCAAAAGAGCCTTTATTCGAGCTAGCTTGAGCTCAATCCCCTACCTGCACCGACGCAGCGGTGAGATACCAGGGAGAGAGAGCGAGTTTCAAAAGCATAAAGGTTTTATAGGGGTCTAGGGGCAGTTGGTGAGGTAATGGCTGTGGCCTCGGCCGATTGGCTGGGGAAGGGTCGGAGTCCTGCTACGCAGGTCGCTGGGCATGTTTTGATCAGTAAGTTTGAATGGGTGAGCGGGAGGTTACTCAAGGGGAGGAGGCACGGTCTGAGGTTTCTGCGATTTTCCCAGAAAAGGGGTCATGTCAGGGACATAGTCACTCAAGGTGGAGAACACAGAGCAAGATGGAGTCGGCCGGTGTAGGCCCGCCCATTCAGAGCCCAAGTTGTGGCTCTGCTTTCTCCAGTTGGATGTGGTTGGTTACTAATTTCCATAGTTTGATCACCTTTTATATTCCCATAGGTACTACACTGTACAGAAACCCCAAGAAGAGTGAGCAGCAAGTTAAACATCTTTTACTAAGGTTAGCATATTTAAAAAGAAACAAGAAATGCATTTGGCTGGATTTCAGCGTCTTTTCAGTGAATTGTTTCAATAGCAATGCTGTTGCCAGTGGATTTTAAATATCTTAAAAGAGTTTACAGGTGCACACCAAAATTCTGTAACAGCCCATGGTCATTTGGAGCTCAGTGGGTAAGCGCTAATGTCAAGGGTTCTAGCCTGTATTTTCCCTGAAAGCACAAACACATGATATGATAGAACTTGAATTCACACTTGCCTTGTCAGATAGACCGAGGCACATAAAAGTTGGTTAGCAAGAAATGATATTGAACTTACCCTTAGCTTTCCCAGTAAAGAGAAGTTCTTATAGGAACTACTTGTTGGGAACCACAATTTGGCCTTGGCATCCTCAGGTCAAGCTGAAAATCTTAGCTGCTGTCTGACTACAAATTGCCATTTTGAGTGGCTTGCATGCATAGTAACCATGAGTCCATACTTACTAGATATGATTCTAATTGCAGTTAGATGCATGATGACTGTAGTAGTGTATTATCAAGGAACCAGTGGTTTGCAAACCTACAAATATTTTTGTTGGCAACACTGCTGTGGTTTTTAAATCTAGAAAAAAAATGTAATGAGTAAGTTTTGGTGGGACATTTTCCTCTCACTACTGTCACTTGGTACAATGCAATGAGAATACACCCAGATCTTAAAATTGGGTACCTGTATCTTACCTCAGCTAGATAACAGTTCTCCCTGTTTACTTTGTGATGTGTCAGAGTTACAAACTTTCACTATAAAGGGCAAGATAGGAAATATTTTAGTTTTCCAGGCTATGTGGTCTCTGTCACAACCACTAGACTCTGCTGTTATAGTGCAAAAGTAGCCACGTGCAGTAGGTAAATGAATGAGCGGGACTGTGTTCCAGTACAACTTTATCCACAAAATCAAGAGGTGGGCTGGATTTGGCTGACGAGCGGTAGTTATAGTAACATATCTAGAGTGAGAAAACTCTTCTTAAAAAATCCCTAAACTTTAAAAGTCTCTTTGCTTCAACCCCTGGTAAAAGCATTCCATAGAATGAGTTTTGCAAAAATAGCTATTTTAACTTTATTTCAATTCATGGGATATGTGAAGATATATTAAGGTTAGTTGGTGGGAAGTAAAAGAAAAAAAAATTGGCCATTATTTTCTTCATTGAACAAATTTTAAAGGAGTATAAGAGTTGTTTTTTTTTTTTTTTTTTTTTTTTTGCAGAGATTACAAAATACATTTAACTGATTTGTCAATGTCAAAAGATAGAAGTAATGAATTTAGATCACTACAGTCAGGAAGTCTACTAAACAGAATGAATTATCCAGCCCATTAATTTAAGAATTGGCTTGTGTTGTGAGAACTTCTCTAGTTATTGATACTTTCATTTGTATTTTGGTCAATAGAAGGATGACTTGCTATTAAAATTGACCTCTTAGATCTTGGGGAAAAAAACACTAATTGATAATTCCTATTTTAGAGGCATATGTTTTGTCATCTGAATTTGCTAAGAATTTGTAATACCACTAGATAAATAAATAAGAATTGGCCAAGAATGTTGCTTATGGAAAGCCAGGGACCCTGCCAGATTTAAAAAAAAAATCATATATAGGAAAATTTGACATATTCTGCCTCTATTCTGACATGCTATTTTTATGAATATTTCATTTGAGTTTTAGTCTCCATTTAGAGAACAGAAGCTAGGAGAGTATTGTTTCTAGATACACTATATTTGTGTTGTTATAACTTACATGACAAGTAGACTGACAAGGGCTGAGGAGGTTTAGGATCAAGAATGAAGTTGAAGGGTATGATGAAAATAATAGAACCAATATGCCTGATAGTTTAAATAAGTTTATTATAGGTTCAATTATGAGTGGAAAATTAATAGAAAAGTTTTGTTAAAAAAGGAACATGATAAGCAGGTATGTAAAACTTGATTTAATCATATTCCAGTTCTAGAAAAGGCAAGGTGTGATAGCCAACCTCCAGGATGGTGCTCAATGTTCCTGCCTTCTGGTATTCAGTCCCTTTGTTTAGTACCGTACCACAATGAATAAATACTGACCTATAGAATGTGTAAGAAATAATGATATGTGACTTTTTAGGCTAGATCATAAAAGGTGTTTTGACATCTGCTTTGCTCTCTTTAGAATTGCTCATTTATTTTAAGGTCTATGTTTAAAGTGTGTAACATGATGATTTGATATACATATACATGATAAAATGATTAGTCAAGCTAATGAATGTATCATCTCCTCACATAGGTACCGTTTTGTGTGTGTGATAAGGGCATTTGAAATCTACAGTATTCCATACAACATGATTGTCTAGGGTCACCATGGTATACATTAGATCTCTAGACTTATTAACCCTACATAACTGCAACTTTGTACCCTTTGAACAATATCACCCCCCCACCCCCATAAACAGCTTCTGATAACCACTGTTTAACTCTCTGCTTCTATGAGTTTGACTTTTTTTTTTTTTTTTATAGATTCCTCATATAAGAAAGATCATAAAGCATTTCTTTGTCTGGCTTATTTCCTTCAGGTTTATGTTGTCACAAATGGCAGGATTTCCTTTTTTTCTCATGGCTGAATAACATCCCAAGTGTGTGAGTGGGGGTGGGTGTGCGTGTATACATACAAATTTATATACATATATATACATATATGTATATGGACATTTTCTTTATTTATTCCTCTGTTGACAGACATTTGGGGTTTTTTTCATATCTTGGCTACTGTAAATAATGCTACAGTGGACATGAAAGTGCAGATATTTTAAGATACTGTTTTCATTTCTTTTAAATATATACCCAGAAGTGGGATTGCTGAATCAAATGGTAGTTCTATTTTTAATCTTTTGAAGACCTTTATACTATTTTCCAGAGTGGCTGCACCAATTTACATTCCCACCAACAATGTACAGAAGTTCCCTTTTCTTGACATTCTTGCCAGCACTTGTTATCTTTTCTCTCTAGGATCATAGCCATTTAAGAAGTGTGAGAGGATATTTGTCTATAGTTTTGTGGGGGCAGAGAGGGTACTTTTAAGATTACTTTTCTTCATCACTGATTTTTAAAAATTTGTTTATGATGTGTCTTGATGAAACATTTTTCATATACCTTGTTCTTGAGGTTTGTTGAGATTCTGGGTCTGAGGGCTTAAAATTTTCACCAAATTTGGGAAGATATCAGCCATTATTTCTTCCAACTTTTTTTTAAAAAAACATTTAAATCCAAGTTAGTTAACATATATATAACACCCAATGCTCATCCAAACAAGTGCCTTGCTTAATGCCCATCACCCATTTATCTCATCCCCCTGCCCAACACCCCTCCAACAACCCTGTTTGGTCTCTATATTTAACAGTCTCTTAAGGTTTGTCTTCTTCTCTCTTTTTATCTTACTTTTCCTTCCCTTCCCTATGTTCACCTGTTTTGTTTCTTAAATTCCACATATGAATGAAATCATATGATATTTGTCTTTCTCTGACTGACTTCTTTTGCTTAGCATAATACGTTCTAGTTCCATCCATGTTGTTGCAAATAGCAGGATTTCCTTCTTTTTGATCACAGAGTAATATTCTATTTTGTGTGTGTGTGTGTGTGTGTGTGTGTGTGTGTGTGTGTGTGTGTCTGTACACACCACATCTTCTTCATCCATTCATCAGTTGATGGGCATTTAAGCTCTTCCCATAGTTTGGCTATTGTTGATAGTGCTACTATAGACATTGGTGTGCATGTGCCCCTTCAAATCAGAATTTTTGTATCCTTTGGATAAATACCTAGTAGTACAATTGCTGGGTTGTAGGGTAATTACAATTTCTTCAGAGAGGCTGCACCAGTTTGTATTCCCATTAGCAGTGTGAAAGTGTTTCCCTTTCTTTGCATCCTCGCCAGCATCTATTATTTCCTGAGTTGTTAATTTTAGCCATTCTGATAGGTGTGAGGTGGTATCTCATCATGGTTTTGATTTGTATTCCACTGATGATGAGTGACATTGAGCATGTTTTCACATATCTGTTAGCCATCTAGATGTCTTCTTTGGAAAAGTGTCTACTCATGTCTTTTGCCCATTTCTTCACTGGATTATTTGTTTTTTTGGATGTTGAGTTTGGTAAGTTCTTTATAGATCGTGGATGCTCTTTATCTGATATGTCATTTACAATATCTTTTCCCATTCCACTGGTATCCTTTTAGTTTTATTGATTGTTTCCTTCACTGCACAGAAGACTTTTATCTTGATGAGGTCCCAATAGTTTATTTTGCTTTTGTTTCCCTTGCCTCTGGAGACGTGTTTAGTAAGAAGTTGCTGCAGCCAAGGTCAAAGAGGTTGTTGCCTGTTCTCTCCTCTAGGATTTTGATGGTATCCTGTCGCACAAGTAGTTCTTCATCAATTTTGAGTTTATTTTGGTGTATGGTGTAAGAAAGTGGTCCAGGTTCATTCTTCTGCGTGTCATTGTCCAGTTTTCCAACACCATTTGCTGAAGAGACAGTCTTTTTTTCCACTGGATATTCTTTCCTATTTTGTCAAAGATTAGTTGGCCATACACTTGTGGGTCCATTTCTGGGTTTTCTATTCTGTTCCATTGATTTATGTGTTGGTTTTTGTGCCAGTACCATAATGTCTTGAAGTCCAGAATAGTGATGCTTCAGCTTTGGTCTTCTTTTTCAACATTTCAACATTATTTCTTTTTCAACATTACAACGTTCAACATTACTCTATTTGGGGTCTTTTCTAGTTCTATGCAAATTTTAGAATTACTTGGTATAGCCTGTGAATAATGCTGATTTTATTTCGGTAGGGATTGCATTGAAGGTGTAGATTGTTTTCAGTAGTGTCAACATTTTGACAATATTTGTTCTTCCAGTCCATGAGCATGGAATGTTTTTCAACTTGTGTCTTCTTCAACTTCTTTCATAAGCTTTCTATAGTTTTAAGTGTATGTATTTTTCACCTCTTTGGTTAGGTTAATTCCTAGGTATTTTATGGTTTTTGGTGCAATTGTAGATGGGATTGATTTCTTATTTTCTCTTTCTACTGCTTCATTATTGGTGTATAGAAATGCAACCAACTTCTGTACATTGGTTTTATATCCTACGACTTTGCTGAATTCATGGATCAATTCTAGCAAGTTTTTTGGTGGAGTCTTTCAGGTTTTCCATGTAGAGAATCATATCATCTATGAAGAGTGAAAATTTGACTTCTTCCTTGCCTATCTGGATGCTTTTTATTTCTTTGTGTTGTCTGATTGCTGACGCTAGGACTTCCAACACTAGGCTGAACAGCAGTGGTGAGAGTGGACGTCTTGTCGTGTTCCTGACCTCAGGGGTAAAGTTCTCAGTTTTTCCCCCAGGGATGATGATATTAGCTGTAGCTCTTTCATATATGGCCTTTCTAATCTTGAGGTATGTTCTTTCTACTCCTACTTTCTTGAAAGTTTTTATCAAGAAAGGGTGCTGTATTTTGTCAACTATTGAGAGGATCATGTGGTTCTTGTCCTTTCTTTTATTAATGTGATGTATCATGTTGATTGATTTGTGAATATTCAACCAGCCCAGCAGCCCAGGAATAAGTCCAACTTGATCATTTGAATACTTTTTTTTTAAGGCATTGCTGGATCCATTTTGCTAGTATCTTTTTGATAATTTTTGCATCCAGGTTCATCAGGGAAATTGGTCTATAGTTCTCCTTTTTAGTGGGGTCTTTGGTTTTAGAATCAAGGTAATGCTGGCCTCATACAATGAGTTTAGAAGTTTTCTTTCCATTTCTATTTTTTGGAACAGCTTCAAAAGAATAGTATTGATTCTCCTCCTCCTCCTCCTCCTTTTAGTATTGACTTTTCTTTAAATGTTTGGTAGAATTCCCTTGGGAAGCCACCTGACCCTGGACTTTTGTTTGTTGGGAGATTTTTTATTACTGATTCAATTTCTTTACTGGTTATGGGTCTGTTCAAATCTTCTATTTCTTCCTGTTTCAGTTTTGGTAGTTTGTATGTTTGTAGGAATTTGTTCATTTTTTCCAGATTGCCCAATTTGTTGGCATCTAATTGCTCATAATATTCTCTTAGTATTATTTTGTGTTTCTGCTATGTTGGTTGTGATCTCTCCTCTTTCATTCGTGATTTTACTTATTTGGGTCCTTTCCTTTTTCTTTTTGATAAATCTGGCTAGGCAATGGACAGTTCATCTAAGCAGAAAATCAACAAGGAAACAATGGCTTTGAATGACACACTGGACCAGAGGGACTTAACAGATATATTCAGAACATTTCATCTTAAAGCAGAAAAATACACATTCTTCTCAAGTGCACATGGAACATTCTCTAGAATAGATCACATAAGAGGTCACAGATCAGTCCTCAGCAAGTACAAAAAGATCTAGATCATACCCTGCATATGTTCAGACCATAACACTACAAAATGTGAGGTCAAACACAGGAAAAATTTTGGAAAGACCACAAATACTTGGAAATTAAAAAACATCCTTCTAAAGAATAAATGGGTTAGCCAATAAATTAAAGACAAAATTAAAAAGTACATGGAAGCCAATGAAAATAAAAACACGACAGTCTTAAACTTTTGGAATGAGGCAAAGACAGTCATAAGAGGGAAGTAAGTATATAGCAATCCAGGCCTTCCTAAAGAAGGAAGAAATGTCTCAAATACACCATCTAACCTTACAACTAAAGGAGCTGGAAAAAAACCAGCAAATAAGGCCCAAAACCAGCAGAAGGTAAATAAAGAGCAGAAATCAATGGTATTGAAATCAGAAAAACAGTAGAAAAGATTAAAAAAAAAAACAGGAGCTTGTTTTTTGAAAGAATTAACAAAATTGATAAACTCCTAGGCAGATCTATCAAAGAGAAAAAGGAAATGACCCAAATAAGTAAAATCTTCAATTTTCATTCTGCTCCCCTCCCGACTTCCATGGGTCAGGCTCATTTTTTCTCATTCCATAGCTCATGTCACAGTTTTTTTTCTTAGTCTTATTTCTTTCATTTTAGATAGCTTCTACTACAATGTCTTTATAATCATTAATATTTTCTTATGCAGTGTTTAATCTACTGTTAATTTCATTCAGTGTATTTTTTCCATGTATTTCTTTTTCATTTCCAGAAGTTTGATCTGGATTCTTTACTTGTCTTCTATGTTTCTTATTATGCTCATACTTTTCTCTACCTTCTTGAATATATGGAGCATATTTATAATAGATGTTTCAGCATTCTTGTTTATTAATTCAGTTTATCATCTGTATCATTTTTGCATCCCCTATAGTTATTTACTCATTGCACATTGTGTTTTCCTGCTTCTTTGCATACCTGTTATTTTCTGATCGAATTCTAAACTAGACATTGCAAATTTTACCTATTACATGCCAGAGATATTGTTTTGATTTCTTTAAATATTTCTTTGCCTTTATTCTGGGGTGGAATTAAGTTACTCGGAAATAATTTGATCCTTCTAAGTCTTATTTAGAAGTTTTGTTAGATGGTCCAGGACAGCTTTTAATCTGGGCTAATTTCATATCAGCACTATGGCACAATATCCTTATAAAGACTCTTCGTGATGCCTCATGTGTTAGAAAGTCTCTCCATTCTGGCTGGTTAGAACATGAGCTATTCTTGGTCCTTTTTAAGCTCTATGGATTTCTACTCCTTTTGAGTGGTTCTTTCCCCAGAGACAGAGTTTCTCTAATGGCATGCACTGATCAGTGATCAAGTAAAGACACAAAGAGGACCCCATGCATATCCCCACAACCCTCTTCCTCCTCCCGCCCCTCCGTGCAACGCTCTCCTCTTCAGTTCTCTGCCTTAACAGTTTTAGCTACTGCCTTTCTGAACCCTGAACTTTGTCTTCTCAACTCAAGAAAACCACTGAGTTCTGTTTGGGTTCCCCCTCTCTATACTGCAACTTGAAAACTCTCTCCTGGCAGTAAGCTGGGGCATTTTCAGCTTTCACTTTGTGTCTTTCTTCTCTCTCAATGCTGCTTGTTGTTTCATATATTTTGTCTAAGTCTTTTAGGTGAGAGGGAATGTCTAGTCCCTGCCATTCCTTAATGAATGAAAGCAGAAATTCTGGGCCTGAGGTTTTGATGGGATGTGGGAGGAGATTTTCTTGTGATGTAATTTTATATCTAGGACATGAGGTAAGGCTGTACTATAAGGCAATGTTCCTTAAAGGTAAAATCAATTTTAATATATTTTTCAAGTATATTGATTCTTGACTCTCATACCTTAAGTGGATGGTTAGGAAGATTATAATTGGCAATTATTTGCCTCATTAAGTAACTGTAATTTTCTGTTTTAGCATCATAGTATTTGTTATTAACTGATGAATTGAAGAAAATGTTATTTTTTCCTGTTTCATATTTGTAAGCATATATTTAAAAAATTCCATTAGTTAGGGGCATCTGGGTGGCTCAGTTGGTTAAGCATCCAACTTCGGCCTAGGTCATGATCTCACCGTTCCCAAGTTTGAGCCCCGCGACAGGCTCTGTGCTAACAGCTCAAAGCCTGGAGCCTGTTTCAGATTCTGTGTCTCCCTCTCTCTCTCTCTCTCTCTGCCCCTCCCCCACTCACACTCTGTCTCTCTCTCTCTCTCTCAAAAACAAATAAACATTAAAAAATTTCATTAGTTGGGGCGCTTGGGTGGCTCAGTCGTTTGGGTGTCCAACTTCGGCTCAGGTCATGATCTTGCAGTTTGTGGGTTCGAGCCCCCCCCCCTCCCCCCCCCCGTTGGGCTCTGTGCTGACAGCTCGGAGCCTTGGAGCCTGCTTTGGATTCTGTGTCTCCCTCTCTCTCTGCCCTCCTCCACTCATGCTCTGTATCTCTCTCTCTCAAGAATAAATAAACATTAAAATAATTCCATTAGTTAAAAATTTTAATTAATTGTATTATTTTTATTGGTAAATTTTCTTTAGGTACTAATTATATTTCTTAAATTCTAAAACACTAAAACTATTGATTTATGATTTGGCTGACAATATATGGTTATGTTCTCTAAACAAGATGCCTGGATCAATTGTGTGTAACCATATGTAATTCTAAAGTTCTCCAGAAAATACTAGCTTTGGGGCACAAGTGAAATCACATTTTTTTATACCCCAATTCTGATGATTCTTGACAATAGCTTCATGTTCAAGCAGTGTCTCAAAGCATATCTCAGCTATTTGTGGGAACCCCCAAGGCATGTCTCATAATGCCTATAAACCAATCTTAATGCCAATGAATCACCTGCAGTTCATCATATAGCATCCACCATTTTTGACATCCACTGTGTATAAAGTCACTCTATGAAGCCACTCTGCTGATACAGCTGATGGCACTCATGGTGAAAATATCACAGTCCTTGCCAAGAGCATCATCTCATGATTCTTAGAGTAATAGCGCAGGATTAGTTTCTATAGGGAAGTGTTTGGAGTGTTTCCCCAAATCTCTCTTAAAATAGGTCAATTTCTGGCATTCATTCTTCACACAGAATCTCATCAAGTATTTTATGAAAAATAGTTTCATCAGCTTCTAGCCTTTACTTCTTTAATCAATGTGATTCGAACTGGCCTAAGGGAGCCTAAAGGGTAAGAGATATAATAAATTTACTTAATTTCCTTTTCACTTTCCTCCCTAGGGAAACTTGACCTAACCAAGCTACTACCTCCTTCTGCATTACAAAATAATCTCCATGTGTATTAAAGTATACAAATATGTACTAAAAGAAGATGGGTGCTATTCCCACCAAGTCATATTGCCCAGGTACTTTTAGACAACTGATACCAGAGAAGCTTTAAACAAATACATTATAAAATTTCTAGTTTCTATTAGTTATGGATAATTAATCCTATTTTTGAAAAACCAGTATGTATCAATAATTGGGCCTTTTCCTATATCTAGGTTGTTCAGTTTATTTTCCTGAATAATGATCCATTGTTCTAAGTGCTTTAAATGTATTAGCCTATTTCTCACAATAACTTTATGCATTAGAAGCATTCATATTTCCATCTCCCAACTTGCCTGAGTTACCAGGGTAGAAAGTGAGGAGCTATAATCAGAGATGTGTTAGTCTTGCTATGATGCTCTGCCACTCTAAAGAGGAAGTAAATTCTATAAAGATTTAACTTGATTATAATTTTGACCCCCACTTTGAACACTTGTGCATAAATTTTTTGTACCTTTATTACCTGCTTGTCCTTTAAAAATTATAAATAGTCACTCATCTGTGGAATTTAAGAAATAAAACAAATGAGGAAAGGGGAAAAAAGAGCGAGAAACCAAGAAGTAGATTTTTTTAAATTAATTTAATTGTTTTTAATTTTACATCCAGATTAGTTAGCATATAGTGCAACAATGATTTCAGGAGTAGATTCCTTAATGCCCCTTAACCATTTAGACCATCCCCCCTCTCACAACCCCTCCAGTAACCTTCTGTTTGTTCTCCATATTTATGAGTCTCTTCTGTTTTGTCCCCCTCCTTATTTTTACATTATTTTTGTTTCCCTTCCCTTATGTTCATCTGTTTTGTCTCTTAAAGTCCTCATATGAGTGCAGTCATATGATATTTGTCTTTCTTTGACTGACTAATTTCACTTAGCATAATACCCTCCAGTTCCATCCACGTAGTTGGAAATAGCAAGATTTCATTCTTTTTGATTGCCAAGGAATACTCCATTGTATATATATATACCACCTCTTCTTTATCCATTCATCCATTGATGGACATTTGGGCTCTTTCCATGCTTTGGCTATTGTTGATGGTGCTGCTATAAACATTGGGGTGCATGTGACCCTTTGAAACAGCACACCTGTATCCCTTGGATAAATACCTAGTAGTGCAATTGCTGGGTTGTAGTTCTCCATACTGTTCTCCAGAGTGGCTGCACCAGCTTGCATTCCCACCAACAATGCAAAAGAGATCCCCTTTCTCTGTATCCTCACCAACATCTGTTGTTGCCGGAGGTGTTAATGTTAGTGTTCTGACAGGTTTGAGGTGGTACCTCATTGTGGTTTTGATTTGTATTTCCCTGATGATGAGTGATGTTGAGCATTTTTTCATGTGTCAGTTGGCCATCTGGATGTCTTCTTTGGAGAAGTGTCTATTCATGTCTTTTGCCCATTTCGTCACTGGATTATTTATTTTTGGGGTATTAGTTTGAGAAGTTATTTATAGATTTTTGGATACTAACCCTTTATCTGATATGTCATCCTGTCGGTTGCCTTTTAGTTTTGCTGATTGTTTCCTTCACTGTGCAGAAGTCTTTTATTTTGATGAGGTCCCAGTAGTTCATTTTTGCTTTTGTTTCCCTTGCCTCTGGAGACATATCAAGTCAGAACCCAACTGCCATTGTAGACTTGTGAAGTTCACCTTAAGCTTTTAGTTTTCATTCTGATCTCCAATTTCTCACCAGAAATGTAAGAATTAAAGAGAAAATGTAGTATAATTCAGTCTTTTTTGGAGAACCTCTATTATTGCTCATGCTCCCCAGGACTTCTGGTTGCATGAAGGGAGTGAAACCAGTTTTTACAAATCCATGTATCCTTTCTTGACCAAAATTTAGTGCTACAAAATGAAGGTGGGGATTTGCAGACCATTAAGCTCAAACTTAAGCACCATCTTGTCTTTTTCATTAAGAAGGAAAAATGCAGCCTATGTTTCCAGCTTGATAAAATAGACTACTGCCTTCTAATTGGTCATTTTAATAAAAGAAAGTGACTTGTAATCATATAAGCTCCAGCTATTAAAAAATGTTGCTTCAGTAACTGTTGTTATACGTGCCTGCTCTAATGAGCTTTCCTAGATCTCTATGTGGTAGGAGATTCATTTGGGCCATTTAAAGTCAATTCTATGAACCTTTAAACATGCAAAATGATGTTAGTACCCTATCCTGTGGTTTCTAAATTTTAAACTAATGCTGAAATGGTTTTTATTGAGTTAATTGGCTCAAATATGAAGTTTCTAATTACCAAGTGCATACAGTATGTAGGGGAAAAAAAAGATGAAAATCTGCTTTTATAGAATAAGATAAAGCTCTTTACAGCTTCAGTTGGCTAGCTGTTCAGAAATTAAAGAATGTAACAGTGAAAAACCCAGGAAATACTCCTCTTCCTGGAGTATTTTTATTCTCTAGTTTTCTAAAACCCTTATGGAATTTCCAATATGACAGTTTTAAAAGGCTGGGTCTGAAGTCAACATACCGACATTTATATCACAGCTCTTCACCTGTCATGCAAAAATGGCATTATTTAACTCCCTTTAGATCTGATTTTGTGGTCTATAACAAACTTCTTCAGGTCGTTGTAGTCACCAAATGGGAAGGTGTGCACGAAAACACTCTGTAAGCTTAACAAGGTTTATACTGGTATCAAATTTTTTCCCTGTATTTTCAAAACTAGAAAACAGAATTGGCTTATTTTGAGAAAAGTTATTAGGTATTTTGTGAGGAAAATGAGGCAAACATATTCCTATCAAGAAGTCATCATTACTTAACCACAAAGAGACTGTACAGCTTGGAAGGGCATCTTGACTATGACTCAAGTTGACGATCTTTGTGCCTTTGAGCTTTGTCCATCATAGAGTGTGCAATCAGACAGAAGTCTTTGCCAGATTCACTTGCTAAGTGACCACGTACCTCTGAATTTGAAATATCTACAGTTACATGTATTTGTTGAGGACTTGTTGGTTTTTATATAATGTATTCTTGCTCACATATTCATGTATATGCAAATTCTAATCATCCTTTTTTTCTCTTCTTTTTTCTTCTTATTTTAGTTAAAGAATACTTTTGCATTGAGTAATATGTGGCCATATATGTGAAATTATACAATAAGAAAATTCTTTCATGGCATAACTTGAACCGACATTATTTTCTTCCAACAGGACTGCCTTTCTTTTAACTATCTTTCTGTATCCTGGAGCTCATTGGTCTTACTGTGGCATTCTTCTGCGAAGGTAGTCTGATTTCATTAAGTGAGAGAGTGACAGGATGTTTCCTGAGATGTGTTTTGCCAATAGGAATACAGCATACAATGCATAAGGTATGTATTAAAAAATCATCAGAAATGCTATATAGGTATAAGTCACTACATCAAAACATATTTCTGTTCAAAACAATATATTTTTATTCAGTCCAGAAATACTTTTTGAATATATGTCAAAAGTTTTAAGGTGTTAATATCACATTGTATTCTTTAGCTACTCAAGAAGATAGGCATTGTCCCTTAGTTAATACATTTGATTTTCTTTGGGTTTTAAAATAAAAATTAATATACTCACTTTATTAAAATTTCAATATTACACAAGATTGACATAAAATGGAAAGTAAAGATCTCCTTCCTCCCTCCAAAATTTCTATTAACACTCCTCAGAAATAGCCACCCTTAACAGTTTTTTTGTGTATCTTTTCAAAATGTGTGTGTGTGTGTGTGTGTGTGTGTGCGTGTGTGTGTTTAGTGTTTGTTCAGACTGCTATAACAAAATCCTTAGACTGAGTGCATTAAATAACAGACATTTGAGACATTTATTTACCACAGGTCTGGAGGCTGGGAAGTATAAGATCAACGTTCCAGACTTTTTGGTTTCTGGTGAAAATTCTCTTCCTGGCTTGTGGATGGTTGCCTTCTCACTGTGTCCTAAAATGGTGGAGAGAGAAATCTCTCTCTTCCTCTTCCCATCATGAGAGATTACTCTCAAGATCTCATTTTACACTGACTGCCTTTCAAAGTTCTCATCTCTGAATGTCATCCCATTGGGTTAGGACTTCAACATACAAATTTGGGGGAGGACACAATTCAGTCCATAGTGTGATAGATAGATACACACACATATATATGTAAAGGTATAAAATATATATATAAAACACTTGAAGATATATGTAAATATATGAAATATATTATAAATATGTGTATACATAAAAATATTTGAATTTGAAAAAACATTTGAAGTATATAATAATTTGAATCATGTGCTAACAATTATAAAGCATTGTGATTTTTCACTGCAGTAATTTTAAAAAAATTTATTTTTTATATTTGAGAGAGAGGGAGAGAGAGACAGTGCACAAGCAGGGGGAGGGGCAGAGAGAGACAGAGAATCTGAAGGAGGCTCCAGGCTCTGAACTGTCAGCCCAGAGCCCATGCAGGGCTCGAACTCATGTTTAGCAGACTGAGCCACCCAGGAACCTCTAAAAAATTTATTTTTTAAAGCACTTGTAGGTTAACAGAAAAATTGAGTGGGCGGTATAGAGATTTCCCATATACCCCCTGCCCCCTCACATGTATAACCTCCCCCATTATCAACATCCCTTACCAGAGTGGTACATTTACTACAATTAATGGACATATTGACACATAATTATTTCCCAGAGTTCATAATTGAAATGGGGTTCATTCTTAGTCTTATGCATTCTATGGGTTTGGACAAACTTAGAATTACATGTAACTACCATTATAGTATCATACAGAGTAGTTCAACTGCTCTGAAAATTCTTTGTGTTCTGTTTATTCATCCTTCCCTCTCCCCTAATACCTGGCAATCATTGATCTTTTACCTGTCCCCAGAGTTTTGCTTTTCCAGAATGTCATGTAGTCAGGCAGTATGTAGTCTTTCAGATTGGCTTCTGTCACTTAGTAATAAGCATTTAGGTTTCTTCCATGTCTTTTCATGTTTTGATAGCTCATATCTTTTTAGCTTTGAGTAATATTCCATTGTCTGGATGTACCACAGTTAATTCATTCACCTACTGAAGAACATCTTGGCTGCTTCCAAATTTTGGCAATTATGAATAAAGCTGCTATAAACACCCATGTGCAGGTTTTTGTGTCAACATAAGTGTTTAATTCCTTTAAGCAAATATTAAGGGATGAATTGCTGGATTTTATGGTAAGAATGTGTTTAGACTGCCACACTGTCTTCCAAAGTGGCTGTACTATTTTATATTCCCACCAGCAATGAATGAGAGTTCCTGTAGCTCCACATCCTCACCAACATTTGTTGTTGTCAGTGTTCTGGAATTTGGCTATTCTAATAGGTGTGTAGTGCTATCTCACTTAAAAATTTTTTTTTAGTATTTATTTATTTCTCTTGAGGGGCAGAGAGAGAGAGAGAGAATCCCAAGCAGACTCTGCGCTGTCAGTGCAGAGCCCAGTGTGGGGCTTGAACTCATGAACCATGAGATCATGACCTGAGCAGAAATCAAGAGTCAGAGGCTTAACCAACTGAGCCTACCAGGTGCCTTCACTTTTGTTCGAATCTGAATTTCCCTGATGGTATTTGATGTGGAACGTCTTTTAATATGTTTATTTGCCATCTGTATATCTTCTTTGTTGCAGTTTTTGTTCAGGAATTTCCCCCATTTTTAAATTAGGTTGTTTGTATTCTTATTGTTGAATTTAGGAGTTCTTTTTATTTTTTGGGTAACAGTTCTTCATCAGATATGTCTTTTGCAAATATTTTCTCCCAGTGTGTTTCTTGTGTCATTCTCTTAACAGTGTCTCTCACAGAACAGAAAGGATTTTTTTAATGAAGTCCAGATTATCCATTTTTCCTTTCATGAATCATGCCTTTGGTGTTGTACCTAAAATATCTTTGCCACACCCAAGGTCATTTAGATTTTTCTCTTATGTTATCTTCTAAGAATTGTACAGTTTTGTACTTTGCATTTAGATCTGTGACCCACTTTCAGTTAATTTTTGTGAGGGGTATGAAGTCTGTGTCTAGATCTTTTTTTTCTTTGAATGTTCATGTCCAGTTCCAGCTCTATTTGTTGAAAAGAGTACCTTTTATCTATTGTATTGCCTTTGACTTTGTCAAAGATTAGTTGGCTATATTTATATGGGGTTTTTTTTTGAGTTCTCTATTCTGCCGCATTGTATTATTTCACCAATACCACATTCTCTGGATTACTGTTTTATCATTCATCTTGAAGTCAAGTAGTGTCAATCCCCCAATTTTGCTCTTCTCTTCTAACGTTGTGTTTGACTATTCTGAGTATTTTCCCTCTCCATATAAACTTTAGAATCATTTTGTTGATATCCACAAAATCATCTGCTGGGATTTGATTGGGATCGCATTGAATCTATATTTCAAGTTGGGAAAAACTGACATCTTGACAATATTGAATTTTTCTGTCAATGAACATGGAATATTTCTCCACTTATTTAGTTTTTCTGTGATCTCTTTCATCAGAGCTCTGTAATTTCCTTCATAAAGATCCTATACGTATTTTGTTATATTTGTAACTATTTCATTTTGAGGGGTGCATTTGACTAATTTTAACATGAATAATTTTCATTGTATGAATAATGCAGTAAAAATATTAAGAGAAATTTCAAAAAACTGAAGTCATCAAAATAATGTTGCTTATCTAGTTTTGCTTATTAATATTCTCTTCCAGTTCTTTACTACATGAATACCTACTTTGCACAGTTATATTTGCATTGCACATACCATTTTTAAATCCCATGCTTAAAAAATTGACATTGGTGTGAATATTTTCCTCATGACTATGTGGTCTTAATAATTAGCCTTGTCGGGGCACCTGGGTGGCTCAGTCGGTTAAGTGTCCAACTTCAGGTCAGGTCATGATCTCACAGCTCGTGGTTGAGCCCCGCATCGGGCTCTGTGCTGACGGCTCAGAGCCTGGAGCCTGCTTTGGACTCAGAAGACACAGAATCCCCCTCTTGCTGCCCCTCTCCTGCTCATGCTCTGTCTCTCTCTGTCTCTCAATAATAAATAAACGTTTAAAAAAATAATTAGCCTTGTCAAAAATTACAAGTGTGTATATCATTATTCATTGCTGTTGATACCTGATTTTTTTTCTTACTCATAAGTAAGAAGTTGGCTTTGAAATTCACAGTTTCCTAGGAAAAGTACTATAAAAATACTCATATATGACTACAAGTGTTGTGTTACTTTCTAGCTATGAGGCTCTAAGTTCAAAGTTTAACTATACCTTATTTTTCTCATTTGTAAAGTGAGTTAAAATAATACAGCTATCTTTTTCTTGGAACATAATAAAGGCTAAACCCCATAAACCATTTAAAGCTGTTAGACTATTTACTAGCATACAGTATGAGCTCAATAAATATTATATGTATATATTTATTAATCAAAAATATTATTCAAAAATGCTTATTAAATGATCAACAAATTTTAAATGTTAGTTATATAGTTAAATCAACATCAGATGATTTAAGGTCCACAAATCGACCAAAAGATACAGCAATAATTTTATCAAAAAAAAAAAAAATCCAGTATTAAAGCTATCTTTCTTTTCTGTTAGCACAACAGTAAAAGATGAATAGGCCAGTCATAGATGACTCAACTTTCCCCATTAATCAGAAACTTCAGTTGACTCAGTTGATTGCTGACAGCTATTTTCTGAATATTTACAGAAGACAGTGAATTGATGACCTACAGAAAATATTATTATGAGAATATGCCAGATAAAAATGCAGTAGACCATGAAGAGTTTACTGTACTTAGCAAAAAACATTCCCAGGGCTTCTTCCTTGCCAGTGATGAAATAGTAAGCTTTTATGCCTAAAATGCTGGCATTCCAGAGAGATAGATGTCTTTTCTTTCAAGTTCTCCCGAACAAGCCATGAAGAACAGCATTAGCTGACCCTTAGGGTATGGTTGATTTTGCTACACAGAGCAGCAAGAGTGACCTCAATTCCATATCCATCAATGAGATTTATGATCTGCTTATAAAAGGCAAAAAGCAGAAAATGCATTAAATGCTAATAGAATCCACAATATAAAGGAATATACATATGCATGTGCATATGCACACATGTACATACATGGATATACTTTGTCATTTTGCCAGAAAGATATACATAAGAGCCTTCAGTGTGTGACTCTTCTTGATTAAAAAATTGCTGAAAATAATGAAAAAATATATTTTAAAGTAAATCATGGCTCTATCCTCCTTCTCTTTACTTCTAATGATCCTGAAATTTTCCCTTAATGTTTTCATTTTGGTTGAGAAGAAAGTCTGAGTAGGCTGGATCTATGTAAAATCATTTTATGGTTGAGCAACATTTTATGTTCCTCTATGACAATCCAAGAGAGACTGGGATTTCTTCCAGGAGCGATCCCATGCTTCATTAATTTTAGGGCCACCTTCAACTGCACACTTCATAGTTACTTAAGAAGAATTCTTATACCATAAGGACAGATAAAATTTCTATTGGATATTTAGCGTTTGATTCTTTTCCAAAAATCATAGAGAATGTTTTCTGAAATTCTAAGGACAAATGCAAAATTTAACACATTCAGTGATGGGGCCATCTTGCTTTGCAATAGTTTATGTAAAAAATATTTGAGTATATTATGCATCACAAGTTGTTTCCTGCTCAGGTTAAAATAATAAAATAGGATTCAATAGAACCATTGGAGAAAATCAGAAGTTGAAATTTGGGTTACCACCAAATTTTTAATAGTCTAATAACTCCAGTCATTTTTACAAAACTGGGGGGGAAAGATAAGAAAATCTTACTATGTATGGAGATTTTTAGTTCATAGAATCTCAGGCAGCTTGGATATCATTCAGCAACCCCACACCACCCCCATTAAAAGACCATCTCTCATATCTCCCATGGTGTTTTTGTCATATGATCATTCAACCTCTCCTCCGATGTCCCAGCAGTTCTACTGTTGGACACTTCTAGTTGCTGAAGTCCCTAATATGGAGATGAGACTCCTCCCTGAAATGCTCACTAATTGTTACTGGATCTGCCTCTGAATAGGAGAGAAGATTTGTTCCTTTAATTTACTGATGCCATTTTATAAAATTAAAAAAATCATAATAGCTTTAGGAAAACTTTTTTGTTATTCTCAGTCTTTTCTTGCTTAGGTTAAGCGGAGTTATACACACAGGCTTTGGAGCCAAGCTGAGATAAAATTCCTCTTTGCCTCTTCCTAGTTGTGTGACATTACTGAACTAAGTCTTAATTTCCTTGCCTATAAAATAGAGAAGAAGCAAGTAACCTTATACATCTCTGATGATTAAATAGCAACCCATACTTTTAACTATTTTTTACTATAGTAAAAACTTAGATTGTGAGTAACTTGTTCTGCAAGTGTTCCACAAGACAAGCAAAAATATCTAACAAAATTTAGCTTAATACAAGAGTGATGTCTTGCAATGCAAGTAGTACATGACGCCGAATGTCACATGATCAAAACAGAGCCAATGGTTCTTGAAATTTGCTTTGATATACAAGTGCTTTGGATTATAAGCATGTTTCAGGGATGAATTATGCTTGCAAACCAAGGTTTTACTGTATTTTTATTCTCTTCAACCATTCCTTGTGTAACTTAAATCCTTAAGAGCTAGAATGGATCCAGGTAAGTTTGATTTGAATCCATTTTTTTGAAAAAGGTCATTGTTTAATTTCTATAAATTTCTGGGGGTGGAGGTTGAGAGAGGCAGGCAGGGAGGGAGGGAGGGAGAGGTATTTGTGTGATGCAGTTACATTTCTCGGGCATCTGAGGCTCTGAGATTTTATCTCCATTGAAGTCTTGCTATCTATTATGTAGGTTATGTTACTTCCTTTATTTCTCCTGGAGTCAGTCTAAACATGAAATTCAGACCCTTTTTGATTTTAAACAGGTTCAGAACAAGTTTCCCCAAAATGTGCCACTTTGGGGACATTTTGTGGGCTATTTTGAACTGAAGGCAGTTGTGATCCTCTGGGCTCAAGGAAAACTTTTTTCCTCCCTTAACAAATCTAGAAGAACATAAGTTGAAGTTATTTCCCAGACTTAAGAGTTATTACCAGAGTTAAATTTTATCTGGGTGACCCATTTGTATGGCAGGACAAACATCTAGTTATTAAACATCTGCTCATCTTATTGCCTGTGAGTTGCCCTCCTTCCTTTGAAGCCCCAGGCTCCTATCCCATTGCTTAGCTCAAGATGGCGCATATACCTCATTTTACATTTCTGCATTTGAACCTCTCCTGTAAGTGCACTTCCTGTATACACAAAATTAGATTTTCTCCTGTTCACCTATCTCATGTCAATTTAATTTTTAGATCAGCCAGAAGAATCTTTGAAGGATACAATAGCATTTTTCCTTCTCAACAATTACATACACTCATCCCTACACAGATATACACACTCATGTCAAGTCTCTGAAGATGTAGCAATATTAATAAAAGTTTTGGGAAATTAAGTCTTGGAATCATATAAAAGCTTAAATTGAATATCTGACATCTTTATTCTTGCAAGAAAGGAAAAAAAATCATTTTCCCTCTATCCTTCTGGGTTCTTGGCCGAGACCGATCTGTAATAAAAAGATGAGTGGGGTGCCTGGCTGGCTCAGTGGGTTAAGTGTCTGACTTCAGCTCAGGTCATGATCTTGCAGTTTGTGAGTTCAAGCCCTGCGTCGGGCTCTGTGCTGACAGCTCAGAGCCTGGAGCCTGCTTTGGAATCTGTGTCTCCCCCTCTATCTGAACCTCTACCACTCCTGCTCTATCTCTCTATCTTTGTCAAAAATAAACATTTAAAAAAATTTTTAGAAAGACAGATTAACAGGAGAATAGCAAACAAGTTTAATAATGTGTATAGCTCCTGTGTACATGGGAGATACCCAGGAAAACTGAAATACCCGGAAATGTCCCCCCAAGCCACCACCTTAAGTACCATCTCCAGCTAAAAACAAGAGTTGTTGGGGGTGAGGTGGGTTCATGGGGGGAGACCAGTTATGGGAGGCTACCAGAAAAAGCACGATAAACCAGGATAAGGTTGCTATGCATTAAGCCATCGCCTTCTCCCTTGATAAGAGTTTCTTGAGACTTAGAGGCATCCTCCTCTTCCTGGTACAGAGAGGGAGACACCCTTCCAAATGGAGATCTCTCTTATAAATGTAAATGTCTCTTACAAAAGGGTAACTTCTACCTAGTTGCCAAAACTTTTCCTAGCTGCTGTTTCTTAAAAATAATCACCCTAAAATAATCCTTTTGCCAAAGAGAACTATTTCGGTGTGGCAGATTCTTCTCTTAAACCATTTTCTCTACATTCACATATATGTCTTTGTGGCCTCTCCTTGCTGGTCTTCTCCCTCTCTTCCATGAGCAAAAGCTCCAAAACTCCTCTAAGGAGTTTTTCTCATTAAAATGATCAGATTCTTAAGATTCAATTAGTCTAAGAGTATTAGTGACAGGTATTAAAAAAGTGATCTGGCTCTAATTAATACATTTCTCTGTTTTTGGAGATCATATCCTTTTATAGAATTCGATAACAAAATAATGTAATCCTTACAGAGAGTTTTTGGTATCGTCAATTTGAGGAGGCAATTTAGCTATTTATGGAAGATCTTTAAACAAGATCAGTTTTTATTGCTTTGAAATCACTTGCAGATGTTATTTAATATCTTCACTTGCAGATGTTATTCAATATCTTCACAGTTGCCAGATCAAGACTAAGATATGGCACTTGTTATGGGCATCTGTTTAATGCTTCATTGAGAAACCTTATTCTTTTAGTTTTTTCAGGATTACTTTTATGAGTCTAAATTCTTCAAAGGTGAATGTTTAAAATCACTGTCTTCGTGAGTACCTAAGTACTGCCTTGTGGGGTTTTAAGTCTGTCTTCACTGCTAAATGAGATTGTGGGCTATACAAAGGCAGACCTTCTGGCTGCGTTGTTTCCTGTTATTTGCTTATCACATGGCCCAATGTCTGGCACATGGTAGAGTTTCAATGAATGTTGGTTGAATGAATGAGTAAACGAACACAATTTTAAGATTCAACAGAATAAAAATGGGAAAATCACCCTTAATTCATTTTTAGATAGGGAAATAAGAGCCTTAACATCTGTCTAGTTGCCTCGTATTTAAAAAGTTAAAACCACAGTTTCAATAATTATAAGCATTGTTACTGTGATTTGGCATTAATCATAACTGCATAATCAAAATGCCTAATTATGAAGAGCTGGTCCTCGTTAGTATAGTGGTGAGTATCCCCGCCTGTCAAAATGCCTAATTATGAGTTGATATTAAAATTAAAAGTTAAGGAGAAAAGCAAAGAAACAGTGCAGTGAGGCCTAATTTGAATTATTTGGGTAATGGTTGATATTTCTGTTCGCTATTCATGTTAGAATAATACTTATTGGTAAAAAATACTATAGGAATAACCTGTTATCATTTGGATAAATGTAGATAGAATTTTTCTAAGAACCATTTCTTAGATATTAATACACAAGTGCCACCCTCCCCTGTCCTCCCCCAGTGAAAGGCAAATTGACATAGAAGTCCAAGAGGATGAACTCTGAAGCCAGGCTGTTTGAGTGCAAATCTTGGCTCTGTGCCTTGTGGGAGGCCAGACCCCGGTGCCAGGCTGAGACCGGGTCGAGCAACAGCTCCCTGTTGACTCAGCCAACCCGGTGGTTCCCCCTCCTATTCCCCCACTTGCAAAGGCATACGAAAGCCTTGTCAAGGCTGAGAAATCTAATTCCTGAAGCCTGTGGTCTGTGGGTGTTGGCAGTAATGTTACCCCCCTTTCTACCCCAGGTCAAATAGAAACAAACATGGGAACTGTGTTTTGCTAGCAATCTATCAGCAAGGTCTTGTTGTGACCCGGTTAGAAAGTTCACAAGGTACACAGAACTAAATGTTTTGGCTGGCAACGATCATGTGAAACCTGTTTATTCTTAGAATGACCTGATCCATAAGAGTCTTGATATAAAAGATTGTGTACAGCAACAATAAAGCCGTCAGTTTGGCCATCAGCCCAGGGGACCCTCCTGTTCCCAAACTGGCTTCTCTTCTCTTTTCTTTCTTACATCCCCTACCCTCAGGACCCTGATCGCGGTGTTTGTTGCTCCGGTTGCAACAGTGCCTCCCAAGTCATTAGTCTCTGGACAAGCTGTATAACTCTCATTGCGTCATTTCCCTAATTGGAAAATGGAAAATGACAGTGTGCCTATTCCCTAGTATTATTTACTATTTCTAAATTTCCTAGCTCCCTCCCTCCCTCTTTCTCTCTGTCTGACTTCCTTCCTCCCTTCCTCCCTGCTTCCTCCCTTTCTCTCTTCCTTCTTTCCTTCCTTCCTTCCTTCCTTTCTTCTTTCTTTCTCTCTTCCAAAGTAGTGTCCCCTTAATCGCTGCATCCTTTTATAACAATTTTCTTTTTTTTTAAGGTTTATTTATTTTTAAGAGAGAGAGACTGAGCTCAAGCAGGGGAGGGGCAGAGAGAGAGGGAGACACAGAATCCGAAGCAGGCTCCAGGCTCTGAGCTGACACCACAGAGACTGATGAGGGTTCAAACCCACACAGGAACAATGAGGTCATGACCTGAGCCAAAGTCAGACGCTTAACTGACTGAGCCACCCAGGTGCCCCTTTATAACAATTTTCTAATCTATTTTATATTTAATTGAGCCATATAAAATTGGCTCAATGTTGAAGGGGAGCAGAATATATCACTACAAATCTGCCTCTTTGGAAAAGGCTTATTTTAGGTTGATTATTTTTAAAAAACAGGAGACACAGGAGAAGTAGAAGTTACCCTTTTGTAAATCACATTTACAGGGGAAATCTCCACTTATAAGGGTGTCTTTCTCTCTATTCCAGAAACAGGAGGATGCCTCTAAGTTTCAAGAAACTCTTAATCAAGAGAGAAGGCAATGACTTAATGTATAACAACCTTACCCTGGTTTATTGTACTTTTCCTGGTAGCCTCCCATAACTGGTCTCCCCCCACCAACCTACCCCATCTCCCTCAGTTTCTTCTGCTTTTAGCTGGAGATGGTACTTAAAATGGTCACTCAGAGGCCCATTTCCAGGAGTTACTCAGTTTTCCTGGGTATCTCCCATGAACACAGGAGGTATACATGCTATTAAACTTTTGTTTGTTTTTTTTCTCCTGTTAGTCTGTCTTTTTTATTACAGATCAGTCTCAGCCAAGAACCTAGAAGGATAGAGGGAAAATGGTTTTTCCTTTCCCACAATGTTTTTTGGAGGGATTATAAAATGGGAATGTATAGCTTTCAGGAAAAAGATACAGCAAACTTAAATAAGCAGGTAAACATAGTCATGCCTAGATGATGTTTAAATTAAGATTTGATTTATTCTCTGTTTTCCATAAGAGTTCATTTTATTTCCATGCTGACGAGGACTATAGCAGCTATCACATTATTACACCGATTACTTTATTTTATTTTATGACATATTTTTTTCACACTTCCATGTCTCTGAAACTGGGATGCATTTTACAATCCATAGAGTTTACTAGCTGCTGTCATAGAGATGCTCCATTTGTCATAGAGTGGCTGTCATTGTGTGTACATGAATCTAGTCATAACTGTACATATTGTCACTGGAGTTATGTGCATTGCTGATACTACACATTTGAGTTGAATTGTGATTTCAAATGCCTAAAATATATTAACCTATGATTTGGCTTTTTTTCCCCTAAAAGCCATAAAGAAAAGCAAAGGAAACAGAACAATGAGGCCTATTTTTTTTTTATATTGATGAAACAAATATTTGTCATTGCAGCAGTAACCACAATTGCATTATTTTCTTTGAAGGTAAATATACATGCTTTGTGGAAACTCACAAGAGCAGAGTCTCACAAGAAGATAAAGTTGTTTTATGTTTTGTTACCAAACTATTTTGTCAATGATTACATCTTTCACAGTAATGCAAGTCAAGGCAAGATAAATTGTTAAAATCTTCAGATGAGATTTTTTTAAATTTCAAAGTAAAGAAAGACTGGTGTAATGAAAGAGGCATTTCAGAAAGTATAATGTGAAAAACATTCCTAAGTGAAAAGAAAACATCATATCATAGTGTAATTTGTAGTATTTAGTTAGTTATTTTAATAAATGCTACATAAAATAAGGATCTATAATACAGTAAGCATCATTTTAGATTCATTGAAATAAAAGATAAAATATTTTGTGTTTAGGCAGTAAGCGCAATGGATTTGAATTTCTTTGAAATGTATTACTTCACTGCTTCCCACATGTAAGACAATAAATGAATTCAGTGCTAAATTAGTTTCCTAGGGCTGCCACAAAAGTACTACAAAGTTGGTAGCTTAAAACAATAGAACTATATTGTTCTACAGTTCTGGAGGCTAGAAGCCACAAATTCAAAGTGATGGCAGGGCCTGTTCCCACTGGAGCCTGGAGGGGAAAGTCCTTCCCTGCCTCTTCCTAACTCTTTGTAGAGGCTACCAATCCTTGATATTCCTTGGCTTGTAGCTGCATTACTCCAATTTCTGCTTATGTTGTTTGTCACATGTTGTTTGTCTGTATCTGGATCTTCACATGGTCTTTATCTCATCTTATAAGGACACCAGTCATATTAGATCAGGGCCTACCCTAATGACCTCATCTTAATCTGCAAATACCCTATTTCCAAAAAAGGTCACATTCACAGGTAACAGGTTAGAATTTAAACAGAGTTTTTTGGCAGACACAAGTCAGCTAGCTCATAACAGATGCTATTTCTAAAACAGAAAATATAAATATGTGTTCATCCCACAAACTGTTTACATTCTGGTAAAGTATTTATTATATTATTTGTATAATCCCCTCCTTTGAGTTTGGATGTTCTAAAAATGGAATACGGCAAACATGATGGGACGTCATTACTGTGGTTACATTACAATATATGCTACAAGACTGTCTTGCTTGCAGACATCTTAGAGAGGTTGCCCTCCAATGGCTCTGAAGAAGCAAGCTGCCCTGTGTAAGTGCCCATCTTGGAAAAACCCATGTAGTGAGGACCTATGGGCAGCCTCCAGGAGTTAAGGGTTTACCAGCAATAAACTGAAGCATTGCTATCATGCAGACACAAGAGGATGAATTGTGCCAACAATCCAAGGAAGATTAAAAGATCTTTCCCCACCCACACCTTTATTGAGATCACGCCAGAACCTAAATAAGCAGTATGGCAAGAGCCTAAAGCAGCCAAGCTATGCCCGGAATTCTGACCCACAGAAATTATAAAATAATAAATGTATGTTGTTGTAAGTGGCTAATTTGTAGTCACTTTTTATGCAGCAATATAAAACTAATACAATGTAGATGATATTATAAGCTTTTCAGAGTAGTTGTGAGAAGTAAAAAAGGGATGCATCTAAAAGACTCAGGAGAGGGCATAGCATATCATAGGCACTAAACACATTAGTCCCCATGAGTTTCCTTTCTCTGAATGCAGAATATGAAATTCTAGTCACAACTTAAAACTAGGTCAACATATAAAAGGTGGAAAAACAGACAATAAATTGGCCTGTGTAAAGATTAAGTGTATTAACACATGGCTGCTTTTAATAGCAGTAATTAAAAAATTCAAATCAAAATCTGTTAAAATTTCCATACGACACAAAGAGATCTACAGATTCAATGCAATCCTTATTAAAATCTCAATGGAATTCTTTACAGACCCAGAAAGACGATCCTAAAATTCACATGGAACCACAAAGACCCCACTAGTCAAAGCAATCTTGAGTAGAAAGAACAAAGCTGGAAGCATCATGCTTCCTGATTTCAAAATATATTACATAGCTACAATTACATAGCTACAAAATCATATGGTACTGACATAAGAGCAGACATATAGCCCAATGGAACAAAATAGAGAACCCAAAGATAAGCCCACACATGTATGGTCAACTTATCTTGGACAAAGCTGTCAAGAATACACAATAGGGGAAGGACAGTCTCTTTAACAAATAGTTCTGGGGAAAATGGATACCCACATGCAAAAGTATGAAACTGGAAACTTATCTTACATCGTACACAAAGATGAACTCAGAATAGATTAAATATTTAAATATGAGACCTGGAACTGTGACTCTCTTGGAAAAAAACATAGGGAAAAACTTCATGACATTGGTCTTGGAAATGATTTCTTGGATAGGACATCAAAAGCACAAACAACAAAAACAAAAATACAAAAAAAAAAAAAAAACAGTGGGACTACATCAAATTAAAAAGCTTCTGTATAGCAAAGGAAACAATCAAAAGAATTAAGAGGTAATCTACAGAATAGGAGAAAATCAATCTGATAAGGGATTCATATCCAAAATATATAAGAATCCCTACAACTCAATAACAAGAAAGTGAACAACCAAATTTAAAAATGAGCAAAGGACTTGAATAGACATTTCTCTAAGATTCAACAGGAATATGATAAAATGTTCAATGGGGAGTCAACAGAGGAAGGGTTAATCAAAAATCACAGGGGTGCCTGGGTGGCTCAGTCGGTTAAGCAGCAGACTTCGGCTCAGGTCATGATCTCGCAGTCCGTGGGTTTGAGCCCCGCATCGGGCTCTGTGCTGACAGCTCAGAGTCTGGAGCCTGTTTCAGATTCTGTGTCTCCCTCTTTCTCTGACCCTCCCCTGTTCATGCTCTCTCTCTGTCTCAAAAATAAATAAGTGTTTAAAAAAATTTTTTTTTAAATCACAACATTACATCATGCCTGTTATGATGGCTATTATGAAAAAGGATAATGAGTGTTGTCAATGATGTGGAGGGATTGGACATTCATATACTATTGGTGGAAATGTAAAATGGTGCAGCCATTATGGAAAAGACTTTGGTGGCTCCTCAAAACTTTAAAAATTGAATTAACGCGAAGTCCGGCAATCCCACAGAAGGATATATCCAAAACAATTGAAATTAGGATCTTAAAGAGACATATGCACTCCCATATTTATTGCGGCATTATTCAGAATAGCCAAAAATATAGAAATAATCTAAATGTCCATCAACAAAGGAATAGGTAAAGAAAAAAATCGTCTTCATTGTCTTATAAACATTCATTGCTGATGAGAAGTCTTACATCAGTCTAGTTTTTGTCCCTTTGTAAATAAACTCTTTTATTTCTTCTTTGGAAGCATTTCAAATCTACTTTTCATTATTGGTATTCTGAAATTTTATAATTATATGCCTTTCTTTGTGTTGTAGTTGTTTTTAATTTTATTTAAATCCAAGTTAGTTAACATACACAGTAATAATGATTTCAGGAGCAGAATTTAGTGATTTATCACTTACATGTAACACTCAATGCTCAGTATTCTATTTGGTATTTGTTTGCATGTTTGTTTGGCTAATATACTGGGTAGTTGTAGGTGTTTAAATATGAAGGCTTGTGTCTTTCAGTTCTAGGAAATGCTCTTATCTTTTTTATGGTTTCGTTGTCCATATTTTCCTTATTCTTTCTCTCTAGAATTTCTAAAATCAGAAGGTGGACTATTTCATTTATGTGTGTATTTTATCTTTCCTCCTATCTTTTAAATTTAATCAGTCAAGAAATATACAGCCATAAGTATTTTGCACACTGCATTTCTTCTTTATCTTCAGTTCTACTATTGGATTTATATTAATTTCTGCAATCATCTTAATTTCATAATATTTTTCTTATTCACTGAACAAACATTCTGTTCTTATTCTATGTATGCATTATCTTATTAAGTGACTCTGAAGTATTAATCTTTTTAAGTTCTCTTCTGTTCCTGGAATTGTCCCTTTTTGAGATTTTTTATTTTTAAGTTTGAAATTCCTCTTTTACATTCAAGGTGCTTCTTAAACATTTGGTACTTTTTAGTTGTCCTGTGTATGACTGAAATAAAATAAAACTTGATTTAAGACTGGTGTATTGAGCTTGTCTTTTGATAGTTAGGTGTCACTTTAATACGTTTGACTGGTAAACACTAATTGACAATATTGGGGCCATGTTGCCCAGATCACAATCCCAGAAGGCAGAATATTCATTTAATTTTAGTTTACTTAGAGAAAATCTTCTAGATTTTTGTGCTTTGATTTTTTTGTTTAAGTCAGGGAGTTAAACAATTTTGGAGGCCATTGGAAAATGAATATTTGTATGTGCATGTTATAAATATACATGTATTTATATATATTCAGAATATTCTTATTGATAAGAGTACATGATCAAAAAAGAATTCAGAGCTCATTGTTGACAATAATATATCTATTCAAGTGAATATGATTGTTCAAATGAACATGAATCAAATGAAATGAATGAATGAATGAATGAATGAAAATGAATTCAAGTGATTTCAAATGAAATGAATTTCAAATGAAAATGATTGAATCATTAGACTTTGGCTTATATGATACCAAATTAAATGGCCTTTTATATTACATGTAATGGGCAGCTAAATTAACTTTAAAAAAATTTTTTAATGTTTATTTATTTTGGGGAGAGAAAGAGAGACAGAGTATGATTGGGGGAGGGGCAGAAAGAGGGGGACACAGAATCTGAAGCAGACTCAGCACAGAATATGAGCTGTCAGCACAAAGCCGGACCCGGGGCTCGAACTCACGAACCAGGAGATCATGACCTGAGCGGAAGTCAGCTGTTACCAAATGAGCCACCCAGCAGCCCCCTAAATTAATTTAGGTACGTCATTTATATAACTAAAATTTGGAGTGGGATTGCAACAGGTGAGAACATGAAATTCATTTATATTAAGACAGGTAACTTTATGTGTGCTGGTTCATTGATATAAAATATAGTTTATATAAAATCACTCTAAACAGAATGTTATCCTGCTTGATATGCTCACATGTTGAGCTCCTTTCTTATCTGAATCCTCTGAGCTTTTGAAGCACAAGAGAAGTTGTACTGTAGTGCCCTATCCAAAATGCAAGCCAGCAGAATTCTGTAGAAGTTCTACCCGTGACAGTATACCATGACACAATGAGTAATCTGGCTTATTCTTTGGGGGATCTTAAGAAAGATCTTTTATTATGGAAATTATCTAGTTTCTGTCTTCTCATTAATTATCAAATACTTTGTGCAGATACTTTACCAAGCAGTCTAATAATAACAATTATTATTATTAATATACACAAATGACCAAATATTTCTATGTGTAACAAAAATTTAATATAATTTCCACTTTCAGAAAGTTTTCTGAATGTAAACATTTTATTTTATTATGGTAAGAACATAATATGAAATTTACTCTCTTAAATTTTTAAGTATAACAATGTATTATTGTTGACTGTGGTTACAATGTTGTTTATCAGAATGCTAGCGTTTATTCAACATGTTTAACTGAAACTTTATGCTTGTTGATTAGTAACTCCCCATTTCCCCCTTCTCCCAGCCCCTGGTAATCACCATTCCACTCGTTGAATCTATGAATTTGACTAATTTAGATACCTCATATAAGTGGAGTCATGCAGTATTTATCTTTCTGTGGCTAATTTTACTTAGCATAATGTCTAAAGTTTCATCCATGCTGTCCCATATTGCAGAATTTTCTTCTTTTTTAAGGATAACTACTCTTTTAAGGCTAAATATATACAATGGTATGTGTTCTATTACATGAATATGTCATGTTTTCCTTATTTATTTATCAATGGACAGTTAGATTGTTCCCAAATCTTGCCTATTGTAAATAATGCTGAAATGAGATAGGACTGCTAATATATCTTTGAGATCTTTATTTCAATTTTTTTGGGTAAATACCCAGAAGTGGGATTACTGGGTCATATGGTAATTCTACAAAATTTTTTGAGAAACTTTCATAGTGTTTTCTATAGCAGCTATATCATTTTGCTTCTTGCCAACAGTGGGCAAACCTTCAAATCTCTCCATATCCTTACCAATAATTGTTATCTTTTGTTTTTCTTGATAATAGCCATCCTAACGGGTGTGATATTGCATTGAGGTTTTGATTTGCATTTCCCTGCTAATTAGTGATGTTATGTGTTTTTCATGTATGTGTTGGCCACTTTATGTCTTCTTTGAAGAAATACTTATTCAAGCCCTCAGCCCATTTTTAAATCTGGTTATTAGTTTTTTTAATTAATTTTAATGAAACCTAATTTACTGTGCAAAGGGTATTTCCAATGTATTTGGTTAGACAAAATAACTAAAACATAAAGGAAAACTCACTTTGCCTTTGCCTTCTGCCTCCTCCCCAACTCCTTCCTCCCCTTTATTTGCTCTTAATTCTGAGAGAATAAACTGAAGTAAAGGGAGGAATGGCTCTGCTGTCAGATTTCTCTTTCTAATACCTCTTAATTGTGATGCTGAGCAAATTGGTTGCTTAGTCAGTTTCAATTTATCATATGCATAAGGATAATAACAGCAGTGAACCCACTAGATTCCTTGGAAGATTGAATGAGATAACATATGTGACAGCGCCCAATATTGGCTAAGTATACAATGTGATCTTGGAAATAATATTCCTTTTCCAGTCTAATTTTTACTCTTCCTGCCCAGGTTTTTCCATAGCCCAGTTGACATTTAGTTAAGCTCTTTGCAATGTTGTTCTCTCCCCTCTAGTACACAACATCCTTCACATCTTAATCCTTAGGCAATTTGGGTCCATGGGAAAATATAGCCCACCAATGCAAGATCCCTTAGCCAAGCTAGACTCAGCAATTCTTTTATGAAGAGATTTCCTTTGTAAGAGAAACCAAAATAAAAGTTCTATAAATATAAGATTTTTGGGGGGCAAAGACCTTAAAGAATTCTTTCTGTTCTTCAGTATGTTAAAACCAAACCAAACCAAACCATATTTTTGGAGATAATCTCATCATTTCACTGAATCATTAACCAACTCTTGATTTTTGTGGGAGCAATTTTTTTACTTTGTAGATTATCCTTGTTCTTCATTTCTCCACCATTTTTTTTTGTCTGCCTCTTGGCTATTTTTATAGCTCATTAGTGCCTCTCTCAGAGGATGAGAAATGGAAATAAAAGAAGTTGAAAGTCAAACGCAGGCAGTACCTATGTAACATAAAACGGACCTTTAGGGATGAAAGAAAACCCACGGGGTTGACTGTAGGGATCTTAATGACAGAATTATACTCACTATTTGATTTCAGACTGTAATCCACAAAGTGCTGGCCAGCTACTTAAACTCATTTTATTCTTGAAATAGTTGATTGGTACTCATTACTACAGTGCTATCCATCAGCCACCCAGGCCATCAAGCATGTTTGAGTTATTGTCATGATCTTTGACTGGTAGGCATGTGTCTACACATAGCTTTTAGCCTCACCCTAGTCTGTAATGCTGACTCACTTACCTATTCTCATTCCACATCTGCTTGCTAGGACTTGGCATCTCAAAACAACTTCAGATTTAGTAGGGACCTGTCACATACACTGATATCCTGGAACCAATATAGCTGGTGACTTCAAGTGCATAAAAAGATTGGACTTCACTCACTTTTCATGCTTCGGTGAGAAAGGATTGGTTTACATTCTTGAGTGATCTGTTCTGTGTAAGTTTTGGCCACCAATAGTTTTCCATTTTTTCCTGAGAGTGTGTTTTTCTATACATGTCATAGTTCTTGTCAAAAATATAACTTTGACAAAAACTGGCTTGTTTTTCAAAACATTAAAATCCAGTATTACAACCAAATTACATCATATATAGTTATCTTTGTGTTTCTTATATTTTGTTAACATTTCCTAATCATACAATTGGTTGTGGGACTATGGATGTCTATGTATTTCAAGTAAGTCTGCTTTAATTTCTCATTAGCATGAGAATTAAGAGTGACATCGTTGTGTATTGGCTTGATATGATTTCAAATCCACTTGTTTGTGACTTAAGTGAAGTTGTTTTAATCCACATGTTTATGACAAAGACAAAAAAATGAGGTCATGTTCAGAAATAAAGTCGTTTTGATATAATAGCGAAGTAAGTTGCGTCAGGATATCATCATCTTATCTGTTCTTACTGATAAGAACTAAGTAGACCCGCTGCTAAGGGCCGCCACTGGGGGCTTATCAATAAAAACATAGGAACATGCAACTATGGCAAGGGGACATTTAGATTATAATTACTGAGAGTTTGTGAAGACTATCAAAGTGTGCCACCGGGCCAGGCAGCACTTTGCTGATCTAGGATAGCTCTCCAGGGGCACCTGGGTGGCTCAGTTAATTAAACGTCCTGCTCATGGTTTCGGCTCAGGTCACGATCTCCCTGAGCTGGAGCAACTGTGGCAGAAGTCTTTTCTGGCCAGGCTTATTTTTGCAATACTTAGACTGAAAACGTTTGTGAGAGGACACGCTGATGAGGCAAAGAAAAATGGGATTAGGAAGAAAAGGGAGGAACAGAAAATTAGTGGGGGAATTTGTGTGAAGAATAAGGAAGAAAAGAGCTGCGGTCTCTTGATTTAGGACTGTATGAATATGTTCTGCGTCCTGCAATCTGAGAGAGAGGTAAGCCAGTTGCTGAAAGTCTACTCTTCTTTGAATACCTCTTTATTGTTATTATTTCTGGAGGAACTAGGCTGAAAAAGAAATGTGTGAGGTAAGTTGGCAAAGTGTAAAATTCATTTCACACCCATTACTGGGTCTCAAGAAACTGGCTCAAAGATTTGAAAGGGCAAGTCACTGTATGTGTGAGGAGTAATGACCAGGTCTTCAGAACACTGCAGTGGCAGACAATAATCCCATTGTGAAAACTTATGACAGTAGTGAAATTAATTAGCTCTCTCCGCCAACTGTGTGAAGCTACAGCAAGAGTTAGAGCTCAGATGAGCACCCCAGCAGGGGGCATGGACTTCAGAGGGGAACAAGGAGGGGAAGTATTTTTCTCTCACCAAATTGTCATGTTCATGTCACAAAGAAAATGGATGCAAACAACAAAAATGGCACTTTTTCCCCATCTTGAGCATTTAATTGAGATCTTAGGTTGCTTTTAAAAATGAAATATGGGATAATTAACTCTCTTATCAGACAACAGCCAGACTGCAATGATTATTTAGAAGAATTAGAAAGGGAGTCTGTTCTACAGTCAACATGACCTTTTTCATTTATTAGGTTGTTTATCTGGCTGCTTTAAAAAGTTTTTCCAGAAACTTTTCTTTTTAACGACATGGGTAAATATCTTTGTAGTCTATATTAATTGATTTTTAAAAGTCATATTCAGAATTCCATGCCTTGCATTTGCAAAGGTCAGGAATGTGTTACACATAAATAGCATGGGGGCCATCCTATAAATAATGTTTCTGATTTTAAAAGGTCATATGAGAAGGAAGAAAAAGATCATCTTTGTATTTCATGTGTCTCAGACATATCATGTGCTTTTTTGTAAATGAGTCCTTTGCCAACATGTCATGTAATAAGCTCTTCTTAACAACATTTCCCCCTCTATAATCTGGATTTTACTGTAACTAGGTTGGATGGAAAGGGTATGCCTCATATGGCTTACATCTAACTAGGGAAATCATTGGAACCATGAGACTTTTGGAATTCAGAGGAATGTTAAACATTAGCTTAAATACTCTCTTTTACCAAAGGAGAAATGAAGACCAGGTAGGTTACATGACTGTTCCAGTAAAAGAAGTACTTATGTCACAGAGGAACTAGAACTTAGGTGCCCTGACTCCCAATTTTGTATTCTGTTGATGTTACTTCAATGAGCTGCTGGAAATACTTCCTTTAGAAGGAGGGTCTTCACAAAGCTCATTCTCAAAAAAAAAAAAAGTCCTAATTAGAATTTATTTTGTTTTATTCATATTTTATTTTAAATGTCTTTAATGAAGTATTATATAAATGTATGAAGGCATCAAATAATACATGTATAGTTTGGTGAAGTCACAAAGTAAAAACATTCAGAGAACCAATACTCAAGGAAATGGAATATTGCCTGCAACCCAAAAGCTACCCCTAGAATCTACTTTCAATCACTATGACCTCCTGTCCAGAGACAATCGCAATCCTGATTTCTGTCACTGTATATTGGATTTTGCCTGGTTTTGAATTTTATATATAAATACATTCTTCTAGTGTGGCTTCTATTCCTTCAAGATTTTGTTTGAAAAATTTATCAATGTTGTTTCACAAGGTTTGTTCCTTTTTATAGACGCACAGTCTTCCTTTGTATGAATATGTCACCATGTGTTTATCTCCTCAAAGACTGATGAATAAGTAGGTTGTTTCCAGTTTGGGACAATTACAAACAATACTCCTATGGACATTCTTGTTCTTGTCTTTGGATGCATGTTTATACCATACGTTTAAGTATATTCCTGAAAGTGAAATAAGATTACGAAATATGCATATGTATAGTTGATGCGTTCAGCTTTCCAAAGTGGTTGTGCCAGTGTAAACTCCCGACAGCAGTATGTAACTTGCTAACACTCAGACCAAAACATGGTGTTACCACAGTTTTTAATGTTACTTATTGTGGAATATAAATAGTGGGGTCTTACTGTGATTTTGCTTTTCATTTTCCTGGTTGCTAATTATTTTGAACACTTTTTCATATTGCTTATTGACCTTTTTGCATTTTCCCTTTTTGAAGTGACTGTTCAAGTCTTTTACACATTTTTCTCCTGATTTGTCTACCTTTTTTCTTATTGATTGGTAGGAGTTCTTTAGGCTTTCTGGATGAGTTATGTCAGTTAAACACATTACAAGTATGTTTTTGGCTTTTTGCTTTTTTAATAGTGTGTTTTGATAATAAGATGTTCCTAATTTTAATGTATTCCAAAGTAACAAGTTTTTCTTTATGGTTAGTGTTTTTGCGTGTGTGTTCTGTTTAAAAATATGTGCTTACCCTCAAGACCTTGAAAACATTCTCTCATGCTATTGTTTAGTTGATTTATTGTTACACATCTGTAAGTCACCTGAAATAGCTTTTATGTGCATGATATAAGGTAGAGAATTGACATTAATTTTTTTTTCTCACAAAGACTTCAATTTTTTCAGTGTGATTTCTTGAAAAGACTGGCCTTTCACCACTGCTTTATTTTTAATTCATTTCAATGTTTATTTATTTATTTATTTTGAGAGAGAGAGAACATGAACACAGATTGGGGAGGGGCAGAGAGAGAGGGAGACAGAGAATTTCAAGCAGGATCCGCACTGACAGCATGGAGCCTGATGCGGGCCTTGAACCCACAAACTGTGAGATCACGACCTGAGCTGAAATCAAGAGTTGGATGTTTAACCCACTGAGCTACCCAGGTGCCCTTCACCACTGCTTTATAATTCACTTCCTTCATAATTTGTGTGTCCATATATGGGTGTTGTTCAAGGCTCTATTCCATTCCATTGGTCTGTCTTTGTGCCAATATCCTACTGGTTGAAATTCCTTCTATTTTTTAAAACATCTGTTTATTGTAGGAGTTGGCCCTTTCCTTCCATGTTTTCGTATTTATACACACAACATTCTGGGTAATTTTTTCAGATTTGTTTGCCACTTTCTTAATTCCCTCTTCTGAATATTTAATTTGCTGGTAAATCATTCCATCAATATTAAATTTTTGTCTTGAAGTTCCATTGAAGTCTAACTCTATCCCTATGATTGTGTTTACTTTCTTATGTCTTTTTTTTTTTTTTTTTTTTTGTTTTTTTTTTTAAATTTTTTTTTTTTAACGTTTATTTATTTTTGAGACAGAGAGAGACAGAGCATGAACAGGGGAGGGGCAGAGAGAGAGGGAGACACAGAATCTGAAACAGGCTCCAGGCTCTGAGCTGTCAGCACAGAGCCTGACGCGGGGCTCGAACTCACGGACCGTGAGATCATGACCTGAGCCGAAGTCGGACACTTAACCGACCGAGCCACCCAGGCGCCCCCTTTCTTATGTCTTTAAACATGCTTATATTCTCTTTCAGATTATATTCCATTTCACAAAGTTTTTTTTTTTATATTAGTGTTTATTTGATGACTCTCACAATTGTGTTTGTTTTGTAAGTATTGATTATATGTTCACCTTTAGTTAGGATTTTTTTTTTCCTGTGATAATCCCTCATGACAACAAGCAATTCCTCCAAAGAGGTTTAGAGGTATCTAATCTTCTGTTGGGTATCTTATGTATATCATTATTCTGGGGCTAATTTTAAATTTTTTTTTTTTTTCAACGTTTTTTATTTATTTTTGGGACAGAGAGAGACAGAGCATGAACGGGGGAGGGGCAGAGAGAGGGAGACACAGAATCGGAAACAGGCTCCAGGCTCCGAGCCATCAGCCCAGAGCCTGACGCGGGGCTCGAACTCACGGACCGCGAGATCGTGACCTGGCTGAAGTCGGACGCTTAACCGACTGCGCCACCCAGGCGCCCCTCTGGGGCTAATTTTAATGTTAAATCCTAGCTTTCTGGCCCATATACTAATTCAAATTCAAAATCTGTGTTAAGTCAGGCCCAAGATTTCTTGGTGGTTTATTTTTTACCTGGAACCCTCATAGTCATGGACCTTATTATACATCAAAGAGAGTAGAATTAAGGTCAGGTGTGCTCCTGGCAGTAATATATGTGAAATATTCCAAAAAGGAAAAAGTATGGAACAAATATAAATTGTGAGGTGAAGATGTAAAGCAAAGGAAACCCTTGTGCATTGTTGGTAGGAGTGTCTATTGGTACAACCTCTATGGAAAACTATATGGAATTTCCCCCCAAAATTAAAAATAGTATTACCATATGATCCAGCAATTTAATTTCTGGGTATTTATTTGAAGAAAATGAAAACACTAACTTGAAAAGATATACACACCCCATGTTCACCACAGACATACACCCCATGTTCATTCACAATGGCCATGATATGGAAACAATGTAAGTGTCAATCCATGGGTGAATGGCTAAAGAAAATGTGGTATAATATACAATGGGATGTTAGCCATAAAAAGGAATGAAATCTTGCCATTTGAAAAAAACATGGATGGAACTTGAGGGCATTATGCTAAATGGTATAAGTCAGACAGAGATAAATAGATTCCATTTGATCTCACTTATGGTGAGATCTTTGGTTTGTGGAACCAAATGAAAACAAAAATCCAAGATTGTAGATGCAGAAAATAGACTGGTGGTTGCCAGAGACAGGGGAAGAGGGAAGATGAAATGGGTTGAGGTCAAAGGTGCAAACTTCCAGTTATAAAATAAATAAGTTTGTAACCTGCAGTATGAGGACTATAGTTAATAATAAATACTGTATTGTATATTTGAAAGTTGCTAAGAGAATGGATCTTAAAAGTTCTCAGCACAAGAGAAAACATTTTGTACCTACGTATGGTGACATATGTTAATTAGAATTATTGTGATCATTTTGCAGTATATACAAATATTGAATCATTCTGTTGTACATCTGAAACTGATATAAGGTTATATGTCATTTTTACCTCATGAGCAAATGTCATTTCCTTTTATATAAAGATGCTATTTGTATATGTTCAATACCAATAAACCTTACAATACTTAACTGCATTCATTATTACAACAGTTGCAGTAATGAATAGAAAATCTAATTTAAAAACTACAGGGGGAGGGGAGCCTGGGTGGCTCAGTCGGTTAAGCATCTGACTTTGGTTCAGGTCATGATCTTGTGGCTCATGAGTTCAAGCCCCACGAGCTCTGCGTTGACAACTCAGAGCATGGAGCCTGTTGCAGATTCTGTGTCTCCCTCTCTCTCTGCTCCTCCCTTGCTTCTCTCTCTCTCTTTCTCTCTAAAATAAATAAACATTAAAAAAATTTTTTAACTACAGGGAGGAATTTTTCTGTGGTAGTCTGCCCACAGAATATTGGAACTGAAGGTGCCCACATTTTGCTTTTTCCCCCATTTACATTTTACAGTACACCTTACCTCATCTCTCCCCTTCCCCGCTTTGTTTAATAACAGAACGTGCCTGCCATGTCGGATGCATAGGGAAGTATACAAACTTAAGTCATTGCTTCAGTGACTATGTATTAAGCAGAGCAGGTGAACCAGAGAGTTTTCCTCCTGTCACTAGCTGCTCTAGAAACTAAGTCTCATTACATATACTAAAGGCAAATACACAGCACTTTGTGAATCATGCACTCTCCTTCAGATCAATGGTCAGAAAGATTCTAGGCTTAGCAAAGAAGGAGATAATGAGAGAAAAAAAATCAAGGAGAGCAGGGTTGGAGTTAATTCATCTTTGTTACGAATCTTCATTGCAAAAATATTGGCAGCACCAGCCGTGAGATTCTAGCTAAGGATAAAAGGAAGAAACTCCTATTTTCATTCTCCTGGGGAAATAAGGACTAAGAATGAATTGGGCTGGGGAAAAAATACCAAGCAGAACATTCTCATCTGACTGAATAAATTTCTTCATAAAGCTGCATATCTAAGATTTTGAACTTGCTCCTGGAGAGAATTGGAAACATGGAGAGATACAAATTATAGGTGTGGTAAGAAGGAAAGTAAATCCAACAAAAAGCTTTCATTCTATTTATTTAAGTGAAATATCTCTGCATTTCTTAGTTCCTAAGTTAGTTTTTTTTTGTTTCTCAGTTATTTATTTATTTATTTATTTATTTATTTATTTATTTAACTTGTTTTATTATTATTATTTTTTAATTTACATCCAAATTAGTTAGCATATAGTGCAACAATGATTTCAGGAGTACATTCCTTAATGCCCCTTACCCATTTAGCCCATCCCCCCTCTCGCAACCCCTCCAGTAACCTTCTGTTTGTTCTCCATATTTATGAGTCTCTTCTGTTTTGTCCCCCTCCCTGTTTTTATATTATTTTTGTTACCCTTCCCTTATGTTCATCTGTTTTGTCTCTTAAAGTCCTCATATGAGTGCAGTCATATGATATTTGTCTTTCTTTGACTGACTAATTTCACTTAGCATAATACCCTCCAGTTGCATCCACGTAGTTGGAAATGGCAAGATTTCATTCTTTTTGATTGCCGAGGAATACTCCATTGTGTATGTATATATATGTATATATATATATATATATATATATATATATATATATATATACATATATATACCACCTCTTCTTTATGCATTCACCCATCGATGGACATTTGGGCTCTTTCCATGCTTTGGCTATTGTTGATGGTGCTGCTATAAACATTGGGCTGTATGTGTCCCTTCGAAACAGCACACCTGTATCCCTTGGATAAACACCTAGTAGAGCAATTGCTGGGTCATAGGGTAGTTCTATTTTTAGTTTTTTGAGAAACCTCCATACTGTTTTCCAGAATGGCTGCACCAGATTGCACTCCCACCAACAATGCAAAAGAGATCCTCTTTCTCTGCATCCTCACCAACATCTGTTGTTGCCTGAGTTGTTAATGTGAGCCATTCTGACAGGTGTGAGGTGGTATCTCATTGTGGTTTTGATATGTATTTCCCTGATGATGAGTGATGTTGAGCATTTTTTCATGTGTCGTTTGGCCATCTGGATATCTTTTTGGAGAAGTGTCTATTCATGTCTCTTGCCCATTTCTTCACTGGATTTTTGGTTTTTTGGGTGTTGAGTTTGAGAAGTTCTTTATAGATTTTGGATACTAACCCTTTATCTGATGGGTCATTTGCATATATCTTCTCCCATTCCGTTGGTTGCCTTTTAGTTTTGCTGATTGTTTCCTTCACTGTGCAGAAGCTTTTTATTTTGATGACGTCCCAGTAGTTCATTTTTGCTTTTGTTTCCCTTGCCTCTGGAGACGTGTTGAGTAAGAAGTTGCTGTGGCCAAGATCAAAGAGGTTTTTGCCTGCTTTCTCCTCGAGGATTTTGATGGCTTCCTGTCTTACATTGAGGTCTTTCATCCATTTTGAATTTATTTTTGTGTGTGGTGTAAGAAATTGGTCCAGTTTCATTCTTCTGCATGTTGCTGTCCAGTTTTCCCAGTATCACTTGCTGAAGAGACTGTCTTTATTGCATTGGATATTCTTTTCTGCTTTGTCAAAAATTAGTTGGCCATGCCTTTGTGGGTCCATTTCTGGGTTCTCTAATCAGTTCCATTGATCTGAGTGTTCTTGTGCCAGTACCATACTGTCTTGATGATTACAGCTTTGCAGTATAGCTTGAAGTCTGGGATTGTGATGCCTCCTGCTTTGGTTTTCTTTTTAAAGATTGCTTTGGCTATTCAGGGTCTTTTCTGGTTCCATACAAATTTTAGGATTATTGTTCTAGCTCTGTGAATAATGCTGGTGTTACTTTGATAGGGATTGCATTGAATATGTAGATTGTTTTTGGTAGTATCGACATTTTAACAATATTTGTTCTTCCTATCCAGGAGCATGGAATCTTTTTCCATTTTTTTGTGTCTTCAATTGCTTTCATAAACTTTCTATCGTTTTCAGTGTATAGATTTTTCACCTCTTTGGTTAGATTTATTCCTAGGTATTTTATGGTTTTTGGTGCAACTGTAAATGGGATCGATTCCTTGATTTCTCTTTCTTTCTCTTCATTGTTGGTGTATAGGAATGCAACCAATTTCTGTGCATTGATTTTATATCCTACAACTTCACTGAATTCAGTAATCAGTTCTAGCAGTTTTTTGGTGTAATCTTTTGGGTTTTCCATACAGAGTATCATGTCATCTGTGAAGAGTGAAAGTTTGACCTCCTCCTGGCCAATTTGGATGCCTTTTATTTTTTGTGTTGTCTGATTGCAGAGGCTAAGACTTCCAATACTATGTTGAAGAAGAGTGGTGAGAGTGGACATCCCTGTCTTGTTCTTGACCTTAGGGGGAAAGCTGTCAGGTTTTCACCATTGAGGATGATATTAGCATTGGGTAGTTCATATATAGCTTTTATGATCTCGAGGTAGGTATCCCTACTTTCTTGAGGGTTTTTATCAAGAAAGAATGCTGTATTTTGTCAAATGCTTTCTCTGCATCTGTTGACAGGATCATGTGGTTCTGGTCCTTTCTTTTGTTGTTGTGATGAATCACATTGATTGTTTTGCAGATATTGAACCAGCCCTGTATCCCAGGTATAAATCCCACTTGGTCGTGGTGCATAAGTTTTTTAATGTATTGTTGAAGCTGGTTGGCTAATATCTTGTTGAGGATTTTTGCATCCATGTTCATCAGGGAAATTGGTCTATAGTTCTCCTTTTTAGTGGGGTCTCTGTCTGGTTTTGGAATCAAGGTAATGTTGGCTCCATAGAATGAGTTTGGAAGTTTTCTTTCCATTTCTATTTTTTGGAACAGCTTCAAGAGAATAGGTGTTCACTCTTCCTTAAATGTTAGTAGAATTCCCCTTGAAGGCGATCTGGCCCTTGACTGTTGTTTTTTGGCAGATTTTTGATTACTAATTTGATTTCCTTACTGATTATGGGTCTGCTCACATTTACTATTTCTTCCTTTTCAGTTTTGGTATTGTATATGTTTCTAGGAATTTGTCCATTTCTTCCAGATTGCCCATTTTATTGGCATATAATTGCTCATAATATTCTCTTATTATTGTTTTTATTTCTGCTGTGTTGGTTGTGATCTCTCCTCTTTTATTCTTGATTTTATTTATTTGGGTCCTTTCCTTTTTCTTTTTGATCAAACTGGCTAGTGGTTTATCAATTTTGTTAATTCTTTCAAAGAACCAGCCTCTGGTTTCACTGATCCATTCTACTGGTTTTTTTTGGTTTCAATAGCATTAATTTCTGTCTAATCTTTATTTTTTCCTATCTTCTGCTGGTTTTGGGTTTTATTTGCTGTTCTTTTTCCAGCTCTTTAAGGCATGAGGTTGGGTTGTGTATCTGAGATCTGTCTTCCTTCTTTAGGAAGGCCTGGATTGCTATATACTTTCGTCTTATGACTGTTTTGCTGCATCCCAGAGGTTTTGGGTTGTGGTGTTATCATTTTCATTGACTTCTATATACTTTTTAATTTCCTCTTTAACTTCTTGGTTAGCCCATTCATTCCTCAGCAGGATGTTCTTCAGTCTCCAAGTATTTGTTAACTTTCCAATTTTTTTCTTGTGGTTGATTTCGAGTTTCATAGCGTTGTGGTCTGAAAATATGCACGGTATGATCTTGATATGTTTGTACTTACTTAGGGCTGATTTGTGTACCAGTATATGGTCTATTTTAGAGAATGTTCCATATGCACTGGAGAAGAATGTATATTTTGCTGCTTTAGGATGAAATGTTCTGAATATATCTGTTAAGTCCATCTGGTCCAGTGTGTCATTGAAAGCCATTATTTCCATGTTGATTTTTTTATTAGATGATCTGTCCATTGTTGTGAGTGGGGTGTTGAAGTCTCCTACTATTATGGTATTACTATCAACAAGTTTCTTTATGTTTGTGATTAATTGATTTATATATATGGGTGCTCTCACATTTGGTGCATAAATGTTTACAATTGTTAGGTCTTCTTGGTGGATAGACCCCTTGATTATGATATAATGCCCTTCTTCATCTCTTGTACAGTCTTTATTTTAAATTTAGATTGTCTGATATAAGTGTGGCTACTCCGGCTTTATTTTGTTGAACATTAGCATGATAGATGGTTCTCTATCCCCTTATTTTCAATCTGAAAGTTTCTTTAGGTCTAAAGTGGGTCTCTTGTAAACAGCATATAGATGGATCTTGGTTTCTTATCCATTCTGTTACCCTATGTCTTTTGATTGAAGCATTGAGTCCATTGATGTTTTTTTTTTTTTTTTTTTTTTTTTTTTTTTTTTTATATCCACAATTTTATTTTATTTTTATTATTTTTTTTTTAATATATGAAATTTACTGTCAAATTGGTTTCCATACAACACCCAGTGCTCATCCCAAAAGGTGCCCTCCTCAATACCCATCACCCACCCTGCCCTCCCTCCCACCCTGCCCTCCCTCCCACCCCCCATCAACCCTCAGTTTGTTCTCAGTTTTTAACAGTCTCTTATGCTTTGGCTCTCTCCCACTCTAACCTCTTTTTTTTTTTTTTCCTTCCCCTCCCCCATGGGTTTCTGTTACGTTTCTCAGGATCCACATAAGAGTGAAACCATATGGTATCTGTCTTTCTCTGTATGGCTTATTTCACTTAGCATCACACTCTCCAGTTGCATCCATGTTGCTACAAAAGGCCATATTTCATTTTTTCTCATTGCCACGTAGTATTCCATTGTGTATATAAACCACAATTTCTTTATCCATTCATCAGTTGATGGACATTTAGGCTCTTTCCATAATTTGGCTATTGTTGAGAGTGCTGCTATAAACATTGGGGTACAGGTGCCCCTATGCATCAGTACTCCTGTATCCCTTGGATAAATTCCTAGCAGTGCTATTGCTGGGTCATAGGGTAGGTCTATTTTTAATTTTCTGAGGAACCTCCACACTGCTTTCCAGAGCGGCTGCACCAATTTGCATTCCCACCAACAGTGCAAGAGGGTTCCTGTTTCTCCACATCCTCTCCAGCATCTATAGTCTCCTGATTTCTTCATTTTGGCCACTCTGACTGGCGTGAGGTGGTATCTGAGTGTGGTTTTGATTTGTATTTCCCTGATAAGGAGCGACGTTGAACATCTTTTCATGTGCCTGTTGGCCATCCGGATGTCTTCTTTAGAGAAGTGTCTATTCATGTTTTCTGCCCATTTCTTCACTGGGTTATTTGTGTTTCGGGTGTGGAGTTTGGTGAGCTCTTTATAGATTTTGGATACTAGCCCTTTGTCCGATGTGTCATTTGCAAATATCTTTTCCCATTCCGTTGGTTGCCTTTTCGTTTTGTTGGTTGTTTCCTTTGCTGTGCAGAAGCTTTTTATCTTCATAAGGTCCCAGTAATTCACTTTTGCTTTTAATTCCCTTGCCTTTGGGGATGTGCCGAGTAAGAGATTGCTACGGCTGAGGTCAGAGAGGTCTTTTCCTGCTTTCTCCTCTAAGGTTTTGATGGTTTCCTGTCTCACATTCAGGTCCTTTATCCATTTTGAGTTTATTTTTGTGAATGGTGTGAGAAAGTGGTCTAGTTTCAACCTTCTGCATGTTGCTGTCCAGTTCTCCCAGCACCGTTTGTTAAAGAGACTGTCTTTTTTCCATTGGATGTTCTTTCCTGCTTTGTCAAAGATGAGTTGGCCATACGTTTGTGGGTCTAGTTCTGGGGTTTCTATTCTATTCCATTGGTCTATGTGTCTGTTTTTATGCCAATACCATGCTGTCTTGATGATGACAGCTTTGTAGTAGAGGCTAAAGTCTGGGATTGTGATGCCTCCTGCTTTGGTCTTCTTCTTCAAAATTACTTTGGCTATTCGGGGCCTTTTGTGGTTCCATATGAATTTTAGGATTGCTTGTTCTAGTTTCAAGAAGAATGCTGGTGCAATTTTGATTGGGATTGCATTGAATGTGTAGATAGCTTTGGGTAGTATTGACATTTTGACAATATTTATTCTTCCAATCCATGAGCAGGGAATGTCTTTCCATTTCTTTATACCTTCTTCAATTACCTTCATAAGCTTTCTATAGTTTTCAGCATACAGATCTTTTACACCTTTGGTTAGATTTATTCCTAGGTATTTTATGCTTCTTGGTGCTATTGTGAATGGGATCAGTTTCTTCATTTGTCTTTCTGTTGCTTCATTGTTAGTGTATAAGAATGCAACTGATTTCTGCACATTGATTTTGTATCCTGCAACTTTGCTGAATTCATGTATCAGTTCTAGCAGACTTTTGGTGGAGTCTATCGGATTTTCCATGTATAATATCATGTCATCTGCAAAAAGCGAAAGCTTGACTTCATCTTTGCCAATTTTGATGCCTTTGATTTCCTTTTGTTGTCTGATTGCTGAGGCTAGAACTTCCAGCACTATGTTAAACAGCAGCGGTGACAGTGGGCATCCCTGTCGTGTTCCTGATCTCAGGGAAAAAGCTCTCAGTTTTTCCCCGTTGAGGATGATGTTAGCTGTGGGCTTTTCATAAATGGCCTTTATGATCTTTAAGTATGTTCCTTCTATCCCGACTTTCTCAAGGGTTTTTATTAAGAAAGGGTGCTGGATTTTGTCAAAGGCTTTTTCTGCATCGATTGACAGGATCATATGGTTCTTCTCTTTTTTTTTGTTAATGTGATGTATCACGTTGATCGATTTGCGAATGTTGAACCAGCCCTGCATCCCAGGAATGAATCCCACTTGATCATGGTGAATAATTCTTTTTATATGCTGTTGAATTCGATTAGCTAGTATCTTATTAAGAATTTTTGCATCCATATTCATCAGGGATATTGGCCTGTAGTTCTCTTTTTTTACTGGGTCTCTGTCTGGTTTAGGAATCAAAGTAATACTGGCTTCATAGAATGAGTCTGGAAGTTTTCCTTCCCTTTTTATTTCTTGGAATAGCTTGAGAAGGATAGGTATTATCTCTGCTTTAAACGTCTGGTAGAACTCCCCTGGGAAGCCATCTGGTCCTGGACTCTTATTTGTTGGGAGATTTTTGATAACCGATTCAATTTCTTCGCTGGTTATGGGTCTGTTCAAGCTTTCTATTTCCTCCTGATTGAGTTTTGGAAGAGTGTGGGTGTTTAGAAATTTGTCCATTTCTTCCAGGTTGTCCAATTTGTTGGCATATAATTTTTCATAGTATTCCCTGATAATTGTTTGTATCTCTGAGGGATTGGTTGTAATCATTCCATTTTCATTCATGATTTTATCTATTTGGGTCATCTCCCTTTTCTTTTTGAGAAGCCTGGCTAGAGGTTTGTCAATTTTGTTTATGTTTTCAAAAAACCAACTCTTGGTTTCGTTGATCTGCTCTACAGTTTTTTTAGATTCTATATTGTTTATTTCTGCTCTGATCTTTATTATTTCTCTTCTTCTGCTGGGTTTAGGCTGCCTTTGCTGTTCTGCTTCTATTTCCTTTAGGTGTGCTGTTAGATTTTGTATTTGGGATTTTTCTTGTTTCTTGAGATAGGCCTGGATTGCAATGTATTTTCCTCTCAGGACTGCCTTCGCTGCATCCCAAAGCGTTTGGATTGTTGTATTTTCATTTTCGTTTGTTTCCATATATGTTTTAATTTCTTCTCTAATTGCCTGGTTGACCCACTCATTCGTTAGTAGGGTGTTCTTTAACCTCCATGCTTTTGGAGGTTTTCCAGACTTTTTCCTGTGGTTGATTTCAAGCTTCATAGCATTGTGGTCTGAAAGTATGCATGGTATAATTTCAATTCTTGTAAACTTATGAAGGGCTGTTTTGTGACCCAGTATATGATCTATCTTGGAGAATGTTCCATGTGCACTCGAGAAGAAAGTATATTCTGTTGCTTTGGGATGCAGAGTTCTAAATATATCTGTCAAGTCCATCTGATCCAATGTATCATTCAGGGCCCTTGTTTCTTTATTGACTGTGTGTCTAGATGATCTATCCATTTCTGTAAGTGGGGTGTTAAAGTCCCCTGCAATGACCACATTCTTATCAATGAGGTTGCTTATGTTTATGAGTAATTGTTTTATATATCTGGGGGCTCGGGTATTTGGCGCATAGACATTTATAATAGTTAGCTCTTCCTGGTGGATAGACCCTGTGATTATTATATAATGCCCTTCTTCATCTCTTGTTACAGCCTTTAATTTAAAGTCTAGTTTGTCTGATATAAGTATGGCTACTCCAGCTTTCTTTTGGCTTCCAGGAGCATGATAAATAGTTCTCCATCCCCTCACTCTCAATCTAAAGGTGTCCTCAGATCTAAAATGAGTCTCTTGTAGACAGCAAATAGATGGGTCTTGTTTTTTTATCCATTCTGATACCCTATGTCTTTTAGTTGGCGCATTTAATCCATTTACATTCAGTGTTATTATAGAAAGATATGGGTTTAGAGTCATTGTGATGTCTGTATGTTTTATGCTTGTAGTGATGTCTCTGGTACTTTGTCTCACAGGATCCCCCTTAGGATCTCTTGTAGGGCTGGTTTCGTGGTGACAAATTCCTTCAGTTTTTGTTTGTTTGGGAAGACCTTTATCTCTCCTTCTATTCTAAATGACAGACTTGCTGGATAAAGGATTCTCGGCTGCATATTTTTTCTGTTTAGCACACTGTAGATATCGTGCCAAGCCTTTCTGGCCTGCCAAGTTTCAAAGGAGAGATCAGTCACGAGTCTTATAGGTCTCCCTTTATATGTGAGGGCACGTTTATCCCTTGCTGCTTTCAGAATTTTCTCTTTATCCTTGTATTTTGCCAGTTTCACTATGATATGTCGTGCAGAAGATCGATTCAAGTTACGTCTGAAGGGAGTTCTCTGTGCCTCTTGGATTTCAATGCCTTTTTCCTTCCCCAGTTCAGGGAAGTTCTCAGCTATAATTTGTTCAAGTACCCCTTCAGCACCCTTCCCTCTCTCTTCCTCCTCTGGGATACCAATTATGCGTATATTATTTTTTTTTAGTGTATCACTTAGTTCTCTAATTTTCCCCTCATACTCCTGGATTTTTTTATCTCTCTTTCTTTCAGCTTCCTCTTTCTCCATAACTTTATCTTCTAGTTCACCTATTCTCTCCTCTGCCTCTTCAAGCCGAGCCATCGTGGATTCCATTTTGTTTTGCAATTCGTTTAAAGCGTTTTTCAACTCCTCGTGACTGTTCCTTAGTCCCTCGATCTTTGTGGCAAGAGATTCTCTGCTGTCCTGTATACTGTTTTCAAGCCCAGCGATTAATTTTATGACTATTATTCTAAATTCACTTTCTGTTATATTATTTAAATCCTTTTTGATCAGTTCATTAGCTGTTGTTATTTCCTGGAGATTCTTCTGAGGGGAATTCTTCCGTTTGGTCATTTTGGAGAGTCCCTGGCGTGGTGAGGACCTGCAGTGCACTTCCCCTGTGCTGTGGTGTATAACTGGAGTTAGTGGGCGGGGCCGCAGTCCGACCCGATGTCTGCCCCCAGCCCACTGCTGGGGCCACAGTCAGACTGGTGTGTGCCTTCTCTTCCCCTCTCCTAGGGGCGGGATTCACTGTGGGGTGGCGTGTCCCGTCTGGGCTACTTGCACACTGCCAGGCTTGTGTTGCTGGGGATCTGGCGTATTAGCTGGGGTGGGTAGGCAAGGTGCACGGGGGCTGGAGGGGCAGGCTTAGCTCGCTTCTCCTTAGGTGATCCACTTCAGGAGGAGCCCTGTGGCAGCGGGAGGGAGTCAGATCCGCTGCCGGAGGTTTGGCTCCGCAGAAGCACAGAGTTGGGTGTTTGCGCGGAGCGAGCAAGTTCCCTGGCAGGAACTGGTTCCCTTTGGGATTTTGGCTGGGGGGTGGGCGGGGGAGATGGCGCTGGCGAGTGCCTTTGTTCCCCGCCAAGCTGAGCTCTGCCGTCAGGGGGCTCAGCAGCTCTCCCTCCCTTTGTCCTCCAGCCTTCCCGCTTTCCGAGCAGAGCTGTTCACTTATGACCTCCCAGACGCTAAGTCGCGCTTGCTGTCGGAACACAGTCCGTCCGGCCCCTCGGCTTTTGCCAGCCAGACTCGGGGGCTCTGCTTGGCCGGCGAGCCGCCCCTCCTCCCCGGCTCCCTCCCGCCAGTCCGTGGAGCGCGCACCGCCTCGCCGCCCTTCCTACCCTCTTCCGTGGGCCTCTCGTCTGCGCTTGACTCCGGAGACTCCCTTCTGCTAATCCTCTGGCGGTTTTCTGGGTTCTTTAGGCAGGTGTAGGTGGAATCTAAATGATCGGCAGGACGCGCTGTGAGCCCCGCGTCCTCCTACGCCGCCATCTTCCGGACCAATCGAGTCCATTGATGTTTAAAGTGAGTACTGAAAGATATGAATTTATTGCCATCATGATACTTTTAGAGTTGGAGTTTCTTGTAGTGTTTTCTAGTCCTGTCTAATTTTTGTTGCTTTTGGTATGTATGTATGTATGTATGTATGTATTTATCTTTTCATGTGTTCTCCCCTCAGAGAGTCCCCCTTAAACTTTCTTGCAGGGCTTGTTTAGTGGTCACAAACTCCTTTAATTTTTGTTTGGGAAACTTTGTATCTCTTCTTCTATTTTGAATGACAGCCTTGCTGGATAAAGAATTCTGGCTGCATATTTTTCTGATTCAGCACACTGAATATATCCTGCCACTCCTTTCTGGCCTGACAAGTTTCTGTGGATAGGTCTGCTGCAAACCTGATCTGTCTTCCCTTGTAGGTTAGGGACTTTTTTTTTCCCTCGCTGCTTTTATGATTCTCTCCTTGCCTGAGTATTTTGTGAATTTGACTTGTGATATGCCTTGTTGATGGTCAGTTTTTGTTGAATCTAATGGTGGTCCTCTGTGCCTCCTGGATTTTGATGTCTGTGTCTTTCCCCAGGTTAGGAACGTTTTTGCTATGATTTGCTCACATAACCTTTTTACCTCTATTTCTCTCTCTTCCTCTTCTGGGCCCCCTATGATTCTCATGTTGTTCCTTTTTAATGAGTCACTGATTTCTCTAATTCTTAAATCGTGTTCTTTTGCCTTAATCTCCCTCTTTTTTCTGCGTTATTATTCTCCGTAAGTTTGTCCTCTATATCACTGATTCTCTGTTCTGCCTCATCCATCCTTGCTGCCAAGGCATCTATCTGTAATTGCAGCTCAGTTATACCATTTTTAATTTCATTCTGACCGGTTTTTTTACTTCTTTTATTTCTGCAGAAAGGGATTCTAATATATTTTTGACTCCAGGTAGTATTATTATTATTGTGATTCTAAATTCTGGCTCAGAAATTTTGCTTGTATCTGTGTTGGTTAAACCCCTGGCTGTCATTTCTTCATACTCTTTCTTTTGGGGTGAATTCCTTCATTTTGTCATTTTGAAGGGAGAAAAGGAATTAATGAGGTAGAAATATTAAAATTAAAAAAAATAAAATTAGAAAGTATTAAAATTAAAAACTTGAAAATACACACACACACACACAAATATAATAAATGATGCTAGATCCTATGTGTGTTTTGGTCTGGGTGTTGAAGGTGGTTTGAAAGATTAGAGAAAAAAAAGGGGAGGAAATCATTTGAGAATTTGAAAAAATGAAATCACTGAAGTAGACTAAAGTAAGATAATGGGAGTAAAATAGAATTAGAAAAAATTTATATAAAAGTAAAGAATATAGTAGGAAAAAAGCTAAAGAAAAATATTTTTAATAAAAATTAAAAATAAAAATGACTTTTTTTCTTTTTCTGTTTTCAAGAAAAAGAAAAGAAACGAAAAAGAAAAAAGAGAAAAAAACGAAATCGTTTGAAAATTTGAAAAAGTGAACACACTGTAGTAGACTAAAATAAAATGATGGAAGTAAAATAGAATTTGCAAATATTTACGTAAAAGCAAATATATATATATATATATATATATATATATATAGTAAAAAAATTAGAGAAATATATTTGAATAGAAATTGAAAGTAAAAATGAAGTTTTTCACTTTCTGCATTCAAGAAAAAGAAAAGAAATGGAAGAGAAAAAAAATAAAAGAAAAAAGAAAGCAAGGAAATCATTTGAAAATTTGAAAAGGTGAATACACTGAAGTAGACAAAAATAGAATGATGGAAGTAAGATAGAATTTGAAAAAATTGACGCAAAAGAAAAAATATAGTAAAAAAATTAAAAATAATTTTAATAAAAATTGAAAATAAAAATGAATTTTTTCGCTTTCTGTATTCAAGGAAAAGAATAGTGTAAAGGAGAAAAAAAAGAAAGTTGAATAGATGGACCTGCTAACAGATTGAAATAGGACTGATATTAATTCGTTTTCCCCTAGAATCAGACTATGTAGTGCTCTATAGTCCATAAATTAAGTAGGTGGTGAGACTTGTGTTCTTGAAGAGCTAGGTTGGCCCATTTGGGCAGGGCTCAGTGTAATGGCTCCCTTCTCCACTAGATGGCACTGCTAGCCTACTGGGGTGGATTGTGGCAGTGCTTGTAGGTGCGTATGCGCATGCGCCGGAGTGGTGAAAATGGCGTCACCCAGCTACCCAGTCTCTCGTATGGGAACTGTTCTCCCTGATCAGCAATCACACACCCGTCCTCTGTCTTTAGCTTTCGTCCACTTCCTGCTTCTTCACTGTCCGTGCCCAAGCCCCAGGCGGTACCTCTCTCTCGAGCTTTGTCTCAGATGTGGCTATTTTCCCTGGCCCCTTACTTCTAAAGGACTGCGGCTTTGACCAGTTCAGCCCCTCTGTGGGAGGGTCTCATGGAGCAATGGCCGAATGCCGGCTGCACCCAGGAATGCCTGCTGGACCCTGCTGCTGCCGGTACCCTGTGACTGTGGCCAGGTTCCAGCCAGCCCCAGAAAAAGTTCGTGAGATAGTGTAGCAGCAGCGTCTCAGGGTTTGTGGAAAATCACAACACACATCTGGCGCCAGGCTTCACCCTTAACGACCTTGTTCCAGGAGCGAATGTGGCCGTTTTCTGGGATCTGCTGGGACCAGGTGGTCTCAACAGTCTCTACCAAATGTCCTTCCAGCAGTGGAACTGCTTTTCCCTGTGTGGCCTGAGAACCTCTGGGACCCCACTCTTCCTGGGGATTTGCCCTTCCCACCAGAGCACTGCCAGGTATTGAGCTGCGGAATTGCAGACTTTGCCCTTCTCTTGTTTGCAGTCTTAATGGAATTTAAACCCTCTTCTTCCTCCTTTCTCCCTTTTTTGTTTAGTCCCTGTGGCTGTTTCCAATTTTCCACTTTCTTTCCAGCCGCTTTGGGGGAGGGGTGCTTTTCCCATATTATGCCCCCCCCCCCACAGTGTCCCTTCTCTCTGTGCCTGCAAAGGCGGCTCCCTGCCCACTGCAGTTTCTCACTCCCCAAGTTCACCTCTCCATGCCACGTAGCTGCTGAATTCTGTGGTTCAGGTTGTGCAGATTGTTGTGTTAATCCTCCAGTCAGTTTTCTAGGTGTGCAGGATTGTTTACTGTTGGTCTGGCTGTATTTCCTGGATGCAAGACACACAAAAATCTTCCATGCTGTTCTGCCATCTTGTCTCCTCCCACTTCTATTCAGTTTTTATTTTTATTATAGTTCATGTAATTCATGTAGTTCTTAGGACTGCAACCATCAAAACTTTAAGCCTCCATCTCTATGCTAATGTGTCAAATGGGAATCTTTTCCTTTTGTATCATCTGGATTTAAATGCTCCCTCAATTAAAAATTGCCTTAAAGTGGAAGTTGACCTGATGAGAGTTGAGAGTGCTTTTGTGCTAGAGATAACTTTATTGAATTTGTTAAAAATCTAAGGACTTTAATAATGGATGGTTCATGTTAAAATGTCATAATGGAGTTTGATTTTATTTTGTATACATCTTTTTTAAAGTATCAATTAGCTTTTTCTTAGATCTGACTCTACAATGAGTTATAATGACTATGGGCTCATACATGAGATAAGTAGGATGTGTAGAGTTGTTTGTTTTATTTTATAGTCACTATTAGGTTGGTGGTGAAATTATTCAGGGCAACAGCAAGAAGACCCACATTCTAAACCATCTACTCTTTGGCTGTGCCAAGATACTAGCTCCCACTAAACTGGCAAATGCTGTCATTTCTATCTTTCCCTTCTCAATAGGAAAAAATTCAATCTTTCTACAGGTAGAGGCTGGCTATTTAATACACCAAATAAATGAAATTAAAGAGAAAATGGAAACTTACCAGAATGCCCCAAACATTTATAGTCATTCTTAGTTTGACCAAATGCTAGAAGTAATTCATTTCTGTAGAGGTAATAACAAATGCAAATATTTAAGGCCAGATACACACCTACACTGGAATTAAAGTATATTTAAATTTTTAAAAAACTTACATCTATCTAGCAAGATTTGTCTCTTTGTCCAAGCAGAATGATACAAGACCAGAAGTCTAACAGAAATTTGCCTACTCATGACTTAACTTTCTATTCTGCTTTAGCTTCAATGAATATAAATGTATTCTTACCTTAATGCCATCTATGAATAATAGCTAACAGCTAATGTTTACTGAACACTCATTTTACAGAGTTCTAGAAGCACTATCTTCTTTAATCTCATGAAAGCTTATGAGATAGGTTCTATTTTTATTGTGTTTATTTCACATGTGAGGAAACTGAGGCTTAGCAGAGGTAGAGCTAAGATTTGAAATAAGGCTTTCCAAAACCCAGAAGAAATCAGGATTGCCACAGATCTGGCAATCCAGGCAGATAGCCAGTGAATTATTGATCTATCTATCTATCTATGTATCTATCTATCTATCTATTATCTGTCATTGATTCCCAAAGAAATGTGTGCAGAAATTATATTTTCTGTAAATGAGGGTTGTGTTCTTCTATCCAAGAGTTTAGGGGCTGCATTTTTTTTTCACAGCAAAGCAACATATTGAATTTGTTTTGCTTTCTGAAGTTTCTTCATATGTCTCTCTTAAGATTAAATTACATAGTATCAGTTAGTATTCTTCTAGTTATAAAAGAAAGAAAGTACTTACTGGTTTAAGCAGAAAGCATAGTAGTAAAATATTGACTTATGGGATGAAAAAGTCCAGGGATAGTATGAGGGACAGCTTGATCCAGAGGCTCTAGAGATCATCAGGATCACATTTCTTTGTATGTAGGGACAATCCTGGCTGCCACCAGTATCATGTTTTCATGTACTGAAGACATGAAAGAGAACTTGCTTTCTTTCCCCAGTAGATAGGTCCACACATATTCCAGAGCTAAATTTACTGAATCTGATTTTGTCATGTGGCCATTAAGCTAATCCCTGGGCTTAGAGAAATGTTATGCTTTACTTGTCCAAGTCTGGGTCATATGTCCACTCTTGGTAACAGGTTGAGGAGAGTGGGTAGTCCTGTGCAGTCCGTGGGGACTAATGATGGACATTAGTAGGTTTTCAAATAAAATTTATCAAATTATTATCATACGAAGCGGGTTAGATGCTGTATGGTAAAAAAAAAAAAAATATACTACAGTGTTTCTAATAGTTCAAAGTTTTTTACAAGTGATATGGAATCCCTTTGTAGGAAACTCATGTTGTTAGGGCAGAACTAATGGAAAAAATGCATATCAAATACTGAATTTTATGGCAGAGCATTTAAAAATGCCAGCTTTTTTACCAAAGACCAAATATGATTTTTGTAAGTTAGCTATATAAATGATGGATGATGAAAATAAGATTATCAACTATAATTGATGACAAAAAATAAATATAAAATGTTTACTTTTAAATGCTAAAATTTTTAAATATTAAAAATACTTGGTCCTGCTATTTGGGAGGTAAGAAATTCTTCATTGAATTAAGAATCTAATCTATGCTCCAATCCAGAAATTTCTGCTGAGGGTCTTATTTTGTGGAGCAAACAAAAGGCTGATACCCAGAGCATCAGTTTTTCTAAATGATCTCATTACAATGTAACCCTATGTCAGCACACTTCACAAGTCCCCTGGGTCATTAGTTCCAGGATTATTGTGTTTGTTGGTTATCTCTTCTCCTAATATTGTGGACAATGTCTGAAATATGGGGCTGGTATGATCTACTCAGTCCTCCTGCTAGCACTACTAACACAAGATTATTGGAAATGGAGTTTAGCTCATAGGAAAGGAAATACAAACTCCAACAACAGAAAGTAAATGGAAACTGAAATCCTTCATGTCACTTTATGCCCGTGGTTTAGATATATTTCTATGTATATCTAACTCTCAGTGTCTAAAGAGATGGCACAAATTTTGGTATTATGATGTCACTGATCTTAGAAAATTATACTCAGTTTAGCCCTAGCTATAGTAACTAACCTTCCCAGGTGTTTGCATACATTGCACTTGATTCTGTGTCTTTTGGGAAATTAAGATTTTTTTTTTTTTGCCATTTTATGGCTGTCATTAATGGAAAAGGTTTTTATCTTATTTTTTCCAGCTTTATTGAAATATAGTTAACATACAATCTTGTGTGAATTTAAGGTGTTCAACATGATGATTTGATACATGCATTTATTGCAAAGTGATTACCATAATAAGGTTAGTTCACACATCTATCACCTCACATAATTATCATTTGAGCGTGTGTGTGCTTAACATTTAAGATCTAATCTCTTAGCAACTTTCAGGTATATAATACGGTATTGTTAACTCTAGTCACCATAGTGCACACTAGATCCCCAGAACATATTCGCTTTACAACTAGAGGTTTATACCTTTTGGACAATATGTCTCCATCCCTTCCCATCCAGCCCCTGGCAACCACCATTCTATTCTGTTTCTATGAGTTCAATGTTTTTTGGATTTTACACATATATGAGATTATACAGTATTTGTCTTTTTCTGTCTGATTTATTTTACTTAGCATAATGCCCACGAGGTCCATCCATATTGTTACAAATGGCAAGATTTCCTTCTTTTTAGGGTGTGTGTGTGTGTGTGTGTGTGTGTGTATATATATATATATATATATATATATATATATGTATATATATATATATATAGGTGTGTGTATATATATATATATAGGTGTATATATATATATATATATATACCCATATATAAATATACCCATATATACCTATATATACCTATATATATATATATATATATATATATATATATATATATATACCTATATATATCTATCTATATACACACATATATATACCTATATACCTATATATATGTGTGTATATATATGTAGATATATATATCACATTTTCTTTATTCATTAATCCATTGATAAGCATTGATGAACACTTAGGTTCCATTTCTTGACTATTGTGACTAAGGTTGCAATGAATATGAGGGTGCAGATATCCTTGCAAGATAATGATTTAATTCCTTTCGATATATACCCAGAAGTGGGATTGCTGGATCATGTAGTAGGTCTATTTTTAATTTTTTGAGGAAACTTCATGGCTGTTTTCCATAATGGCTATACGAGTTTACATTCCCACCAACAGTGCACAAGAGTTCTCTTTTCACTACACTCTCACCAACACTTGTTATTTCTTATACTTTGGATGATAACCATTCTAACAGGTGTGAGGTAATATCTCATTGTGGTTTTGATTTGCATTTTCCTAATTATTAGTGGTGTTGATCATCTTTTCATGTACCTGTTGGCCATCTGTATGTCTTCTATTCAGGTCCTTTGCACATTTTTTAATTGGATTATTTGTTGTTGTTTTGTTGTTGCTGCTGTTGTTGTTGAGATGTATGAGTTCCCTATATATTTTGGATATTAACACCTTATCAGAGAGATGGCTTGCAAATATTTTCTCCTATTCCATAGGTTGCCTTTTCATTTTGTTGATTGTTTCTTTTGCTTATAGAAGCTTTTAATTAGATGTAACCCCACATATTTCTTTTTTATTTTGTTGTTTGTGCTTTTGGTGTCATAACCAAAAAACTGTTTTCAAGACCAATGTCAAGAAGATTTTCCTTGTGTTTTCTTCTAGGAGTTTTATGGTTTCAGATCTTATATTCAAATCTTCAGTCCATTTCAAGATAAATTTTTAAGTGATGTAAGATAGGGGTCCAATTTTATTCTTTTGGATATGAATATCCAAACACACCAAAACTAATTATTGAAGAGACTCTCTTTTACTCAACAAATCTTCTTGGCTCTCTTGTCAAATATTTGTTGACCATATACAGTGGGTTTATTACTGGGCTCTCAATTCTGTTCCATTGACCTATGTGTCTGTTTTTATGCCAGTACCATATTGTCTTGATCACTGTATCTTTGTAATAATAGCTTAAAATTAGGAAGTCTGATGCCTCTAGCTTCCTTTTTTTTTTTTTTTCCTTCAGGATTGATTTGGTTTCAAGGTCTTTTATGGTTTCATACAAATTTTAGAATTTTTCTCTATGTTTATAAAAACTGCCATAAGAATCTTGGTAGAGATTGCATTAAATCTACAAATGTCTTTGAACAGTATGGACATTTTAACAATATTAACTCATTTGATACTTGAGTATAGGATATCTATTTATTTGTGTCTTCTTTAATTTCTTTTATCAAAGTCTTATAGTATTCAGTATACAGATATTTCACTTCCTTGGTTAAATTTATTCTTAATTATTTTATTGTTTTTATTGTATATTTTATTTATTATCTCTTTTTCAGATATTTCACTGTTTAGTGTATGGAAATGCAACTAATTTCTGTATGTTGGTTTGTATCCTGAAACTTTACTAAATTTATTAGTTCTAACAATTTTTTTGGTGGAGTCTTTAGAATTTTCTATATATAAGATCATGTCATCTGTAAACAGAGATGGTTTTTCTTTTTCCATTTTGATTTGTATTCCTTTTACCTGTTTTTTTTTTTTTTCTTGACTAATTGCTCTGGCCAGAGATTCCAGTATTATACTGAATAAAAGTAGTGAGAGTGTGCACCCTTGCATTGTTCCTGAAATGAGAGAAAAAGCTTTCAACTTTTACCACTGAGTATGATGTTAACTGTGAAATTTTCATATATAGCTTTTATTATGTTGAGGTATGTTCCTTCTACAACCAATTTGTTGAGAGTTTTATCATGAAAGAATGTTGAATTTTGTCAAATATTTTTTTGAATCTATTCAGATGATCATATGATTTATATCTTTCGTTTATTAATGGGGTATATTCATATTATATACAATATTTCATATTATATATAATATTTCATATTGCATAAACATTTCATATTGTATATAATATTTCTTGTGTATAATATTTCATATTATATAATATTTAATAACACGTATAATATTGCATATTATGTTTAATATTTCATATTGTTATCTCTTTCTGTGAGAGCTACAGAGAAATCAGGAGGAAAGCAAAGGGCCACTGGCCCTGGGGACTGGTGTGAGGACATGTGTAGGATGCGGTGTCCAGTAAGATCTATGTAAGAGTGACAGTGTCTGTCTAGAGTCTGTAGCTCAGGGGAGTTAGAAGGACCTGATAGAGAAAATTCAGAAGACATCCAACTAAATACGGTTTTTAAACCATGGGATTAAATGAGAACAGAACACAGGGTAGGTAAAGAGCGGATGAGAAAATCTGTGAGAATCTAGCTTTGGGCAAACTAGTCTGTCTGTGAAAACATGCATCTACATTGTCTCCTCTTATTTTGTGGTCGCTGTTGTTTGCATATCTAAGGAGGTATACAACTGAAATATAACTGAATAACTTATGTCTTATGTCTCCATATATATAATATTTCGTAGTATGTATAGTATTTCATAGTATGCATATTTCATATTATAAATATTTCTTATTACATATAATACTTATTATTATATATAATATTTCATATTGTATATAATATTTCTTATTACATATAATACTTATTATTATATATAATATTTCATAGTATGTATAATATTTCATAGTATGCATATTTCATATTATAAATAATATTTCTTATTATATATAATACTTATTATTATAAATAATATTTCTTATTACATATAATACTTATTATTATATATAATTTTTCTTATTATATATAATATTTCTTATTACATATCATATTTCATATCCTGGCATTGGTTCAGGCCCTCTAGCACTGGGAACACATGCAGGTCATAGGATACAGAGAAGGGCTTGGAAGGCTTTCCATGAAGACTTGGGCTTTAATCTCATTGTTCTTTCTTTCTGTGAGAGCTACAGAGAAATCAGGAGGAAAGCCTGGGAATTGGCATGAGGACATGTCTAGGATGAGGTTTCCAGTAAGATCTAAGTAAGAGTGACAGTGTCTGTCTAGAGTCTGTAGCTCAGGGGAGTTAGAAGCATCTGGTAGAGAAAATTCAAAGACATCCAACTAAATACAGTTTTTAAACCTTGGGATTAATGAGAACAGAAGACAGGGTAGGTAAAGAGAGGACGAGAAAATGCGTGAGAATCTAGCTTTGGGCAAAACACCCTGTCTGAGAAAACATGCATCTACATTGTCTCCTCTTATTTTGTGGTCACTGTTGTTCGTATATCTAAGGAGGTATACAAATGAAACATAACTGAATAACTTATGTCTTTCGTCTTCATATTTCATATGATATAACATATTTCATTATGTATCATATTTCATGTGGTATATCATATTTCATATGGCATATATTTCATATGGTATTTTATATTTCATATGGCATTTCATATTTCATATGAGATTTCATCTGATATACCCTATTTCATCTGATGTATACTTTTTTCATATGATGTATCCTATTTCATAGGATATATCCTTTCTCACATATCATATTTCATATGCTATATCCTATTTCATATATTTCATATGATATATCCTCTTTCATATGATATATCATATTTCATACTATATTTCATATGATATATCATATTTCTTATGATATATTTCTTATGATATATCATATTTCTTATTATATGCAATATTTCATATTATATAATATTTCATATTATATGTAATGGTTCATATTATATATAATAGTTCATATTATACATAAAAGTTCATATTTTATATAATAGTTCATATTATACATAATAGCTCATATTGTACATAATAGTTCATATTATACATAATAGTTCATATTATATATAATAGTTGATATTATATATAATATATCACACTGATTGATTTACAGATGTTGTACATCTTTGAATCCCAGAGGTAAATCCCATTTGATCATGGTGTATGATCCTATTAAAGTACTGTTGAGTTCATTTGGTAGAATTTGGTTGGGAATTTTTGCATCTGTATTCAGTAGTGATATAACCTCTGGTTTTCTTTTCTTGTAGTTTCCTGATATGGCTTTGGTGTCTATGTTATGCTGCCTTAAGGGAAGGGTGACACAGGTAAAGTGAAACTGTTCCTCTTATTCTCTTCAATGCATCTAATCCTGAATTTGTTTTTTCTCCAAGAGTGTGCTGAAACTCCTTTGCGGGACTCCTGAACTTCTACAAAGACTTGTTTGTTTGTTTGTTTGTTTAATGGTGTTTGTGTAAGTAAGTATTCTCTGAGGGAAAAATGATAGAAAACTCTTATTCTCCAAGGTTGATGATCTCACTTTCCATTATTGGAGGAGATTTAAGCAAAGGCCTGATAAACTTTGAAAAGCAACTGATTAACCACAGGGGAAAAAGTATGTTACCAGAGTTTGAGCGATTAATGGAATTTTTGACTTGGAGTCCAAGATGAACATTAGCCTCAGTACTGATGTTTACTTCAGAGGCATATGAAGATAGCATTTTTGCTTATTTAAAATAAAGTGGATTATGTTTATATTTTCATCAAGTATAAATTTACCACCATTTCAAAATGAGTAAAAGAGCTTTATGACTGATTGGCTTTGGTTCTCTTGGAGTCTTTTGCGTATTGGTAATGGTTACATTTCTATACACTGATAGTGATAGAACTCATAATACTATTACTAATAAACATAGGTGAACTTATTGAATGTTGACTACGTGCCATGTAGTCTTGTAAGAACTTTTTGAGATTTTTCTCAGCCCAGACTCCTGAGCGAAAACCAAACCTGTATAACTAACTGCCTACTGGACATCTTCCCTTGAGTATTTTGAAGGCATCTTATCATCTTCAACCTCAAGCTTTCCATTATTCTGTGTTTTCTAGATTAGTAAACTGCATCTTTGTCCACTCAACCCCTTAGTCTTAGTGCTGAACATCATATTTGGCCTGTTGTTCATCCTTTTCATTCTGATTGATGAAGAATCAAGTCCTCTACAGAAGTCAATTTTAGCATTGCAAAGGGCCAACCATTCTTTATCTACATGGCTGTCACCTAGCTTATACCTTACCTGTTCCACTGCAAGACGCTCTTAATGGATCTCCTTACATCCACCCTTGTTGCCTTTGAACTGTGCTTCTGTCTGCAGTCAAAAGCATAGTTTAAAGTGCCAATATGCTCATGTCACTTCCTTATGAAACACTGTTCTGTAGAAAAAAACATTTACCTTTCCATTCTGCTTCATCTGCTGTCTCCACTCTCCATTCCTCATCATTTCTCAATATTCAGGTCTTAGTTTAGAAAACACTTCTTCAGAAGGATTTCCTTGATTCCTTACAATCATTTTGGTACATCTATTATAAATTGACAATCCATTTTACTTTTGTTTTAACACCTCACAATTGTATGTATACTATCTTCTCCACAAGACATAGAACACATAAAGGCAGGAAATACAGTCATGCTCACCATAATATTTAGATTGTCTAGCATAATGCAAGCACTCTGTAAATATTTTTAGAATTAATGAATAAATCCTACTTGGGTTCTCCAGTTCCAAGCCTCGGCTCTTTACACTACCCCAGTCTGCTTTTAGATACATTTCTATTTAATTTTCATATCATGAAATTTAAATATTTGCCACAGGGCTCCAATAGGAATACTCAATATATTCAATACAGACATTTACACTTTGGTTTCTATTTTAGGCACTAGCTCAGGTTTTCATAGTAATAAATTTCTCAGGCTTTTTTTTTTTTTTTTTTCTTTCTTTCTTTCTTTCTTTCTTTCTTTCTTTCTTTCTTTCTTTCTTTTGAAATCTTTAGTAAAAAGATCAGAAAGGAATGGATGCTTTTGAGAGAAAGTGATTAAAGCACATTTCAAATAGTGCTGGATTATCCTAAGGCAAATTAAAAATGTGCTTCAGGCAAGAGATTTTGAATATTGACATTTCTTGAGAAGAAAAAAAGTAATCCTGATGAAAAAAGTCAGAAATTTGTTAAAGTTCCTAAAACTATTCTTTATCATTGATTTTACTTTTAATTATACAAGAGGGCCCATAATATCAGGATCACTGACAGCCTTAACAGGATTCAATTTTGAATATTAGTATTGAAGAAAAATGTTTGATTTTCAACATTCTCTAAACCAAGGATCTTTCCCTTTTTGTAATAATAAATGAGGAGTAGTATCCTATCTCAGATACTCTGGTAGGTATTTTACATGTGTTCTCACTAATTCATGTGATCACGAAAGTTAGGCATTATCCTCCTAGTTTTATAGATGGGAGAAGTGAGAGTTAGAACAGTCAGGCCACAGTAAGCTCCTCAGCCTGTGCTCTTTCTGGCAGGTCACACTGGTTCACTGTGTGTGACAGGGGATAGGACTTCTTCCTAATCATATGCATCCTAGTAAGACAATTCCAATGCTGACTATGCAGTAGGATTGCATATAATGCTCCAATCTGCTTAAATTGGCTACTGTGCAAAACTGATGTGAAGCCCTCGCAGCTCAATAGAAAATCTATATGTTCCTACAGGATGCCCACAGGGAAGCAGCAGATCTCTAATTTGGAACAATCAGCACAACAGGGAGTGTGGCAGGGCTGTTTTGAAGAAATATACAAGAGTTTCAGTCATCGTAGTTGACAGAAGAACTGAGATTTATAGTGGAAACTAAGCATTTTCTTTAGAATCAGTCATTGCATGGGTCTGGAGTCAGCAGCTAAATTTCTTTCATTCAGGGGCTGGTTATGTCACTAACTGGCTGAATGATGTTATTTAGACAGAGACTAGTGTTCAGCATTCATAAAGCTATGGATAACATTTGAATAATTGAAGTAGTTTCCATGGTAAAACCAGTGTGATCCAATGAAGTGACTGAATAAATCAAATTTACCTGAGAAAGTTTGGAAGTGCCTAAAATGAATTGAGGAAATGCTACAATTGTAATTTGTGGCAGGTGTTTTTTGAAAATGTGGTCTACCTTAACCTTTTAGAATTCTTTGGCTTCCTTCCCTGAGGCAGACCCTTGACATGATGTGGGTCAGGTCCAGCTCGTCTCCTTTAGTGGCGCTGGTATATTCTGGATGCCCAGAAGAATGATGGTCTTGAGCTAGAGCTGGTTACAGTGTCAAGGAGAACCCAATATGTATATATTTGTAGGGATTTCTGAATAAATGTATGAGAAAGGTGGTATGAAAAGTTAATAAATCATGTGGTCATTTAGTCAATGTGAAATGAATATCTAAAACCAATGAACCACCTTTACCACAAAGGTAGAGTAATAACATTTTCCCTTAGTTTTAATTTACTAGAAAATTTCCTTTCTCCTTTTTTTAAAAATTTTTCCTTATAATTCACCAGTCTAAGGGAGCATTTTCCTTTCTTTATTTTTTTAAATTTTTTTAATGTTTTATTTATTTTTGAGAAAGAGAGAGAAACAGAGCATAAGTGGGGGAGGGACAGAGAGAGAGGGAGACACAGAATCTGAAGCAGGCTCCACGTTCTGAGCTGTCAGCACAGAGCCCAAAGCAGGGCTCAAACTCATGAACTCTTGAGATCATGACCTGAGCGTAAGTGGGATGCTTAACTGACTGAGCCACTCAGGCACCCCTAGCACTTTCCTTTCTAAGCCAACCCCTGTTGCCTATTAGCCCCTCCCCAACCGTCTTAGTGCATTTTCATTCCCTGAGACATTGCTTGTCTGACTTTCTACTTGATGCTTCTTGCCTGTTCATGTGAATTTCAGTGAGTAATAGTGACTGTGCCTATTATAACAATTCAACATAGCTAGTTCTGTAGTTGCAAATGCACCAACTTTCTCGATAGCGTGAAACATGATGTTTAGAATAGAGTTCTAATAAGGCCAAGTGTTTTTATCCTAATTATAGGTTAATTAGTATCACTCAGAGAAATCATCCATTTTAAGGGTACTATTAGGGATAATAATCTCTGACCCCAGAGATTGGGCATACAAGGTAAAGCATATAAGGTCATTGCTTATAAGGTAAAGCAAAGGTTGCCCATGTCCCCTGATATCCAGTGTCCATTCTCTCCACAGAAAGAGTGAATAAACACTAAGGAAAAAGGCTAGTCAGCATTTCCCAGCTTCCACTGCAGCAAGCTATACTGTAGGGGTGGTAATGATAAGCTTGAAGAACCTGGGTACCTAAGCCTCAGAGCAGGAGAGCTCAACCCTGAACTGCCTATGTCCAAACTTCTCCTTGAGAAAGAGATTAACTCCTGTCTTGTTGAAGCCAATGTTATTCTGGGTCTCTGCTACTCAAGAGTAGCAGTAAAGGATTCGTTCAAATCCTAAGTGATTTTATTATAAGGAAAGAAAGCATGTGTTCCAAATTCAGTATATGTGCTGCTGAAGCCAGAACTATAAGGAAAAGAGTGTGAATGTCTCATTAAACTACAGTTGGTTTAATTTAGAAGTCATGTCTTCAGAATATTAGTCAAAATAATGAAAATACTTGGGCACAATACTTAATAAGTGAGCATTCAAGATTATAATTTTCATTAACAAATTAAATTTAACAAAAAATTTTTCAGTGTTGTCTATTAGAATAAGTGAGAATATATATACTCTATTTGATTAAGTACCAAGTGCATAATGATTGCTCAATAATAATTATATTTTCCTCCTTCTAATTAAAGTCAGTGGGTTTCCTTTAAAAAGTTCTTGCTATTTATTTTTATTGTAAATAAAGTATTTTATGTTTTATTATAAATATAAAATAAATTGCAAAATAGTATAATAGTGACTTGCCCTGACCTAAAAGCTGCCTCACTGTAAAAGCATTCAGATAATCTGGTTACACTCCTTTAGAATATTTTTTTCTAAACATACAGGTTGTTTTATTTAAAAGTAGCATTTTTTCCCCACTGTAGTACATAGGCAACAAAATTGGCTCTCCATGAACCATACCTCTTGCAAGCAATGCCCTCATGTAGTGATCATCCCCAACAACACTGACACCCAGCTTAGCCAGGTGATTTGCTTTGGTCAATGGGACATCAGCAAACATATGGCAAGCAGAAACTTGATATATATTTACACATTGGAACTTACCCTTTTAGAATGTTGCTGCCACCATGTGAAGATGCTAGGACTAGCTTCCTTAAGGATGAAAAATCACGTGGAGAGAAGGGTCCAATTGTCCCAGGTCTCCAGCTGAGCCTACCCCTCAATAACCCTCCAGTTGAAGAAAGCTGTCTATGTGAATCTGGGTGAGATACCAGAAGAACCAGAGTCATGAGAAATAATAAATCATTATTGTTATGCACAAGTAAAATCTGGGGTGATTTGTTACTCAGCTGTAGGTAACAGATACATTCACATATACAAACTTCTTTTAAGTGTAAGAAGTATATATGTATTTCATAAGAAGAGATAGATTATATGTTGATATCACCTTAGCAAAAAAACTTCCCTCATCTTTTATGTGTTCGACAGAAATTGTAGGAAACTACTAACTACTTGGACATTGTGTAAGCTCTGACCAAAGACTGACATTTTGGTTAGCTGCATTAGGAGGCTATCCATATAACAACACTTTTTTAAAATTTTAGAATAATGTATCATAATAACCTTTAAGTATTTTGTATTTAAATTTCAGAAACTTTAGTGGAAGTTAAACTCAGGATGGGAGACAGAAAGAGAGGAAGAGGGAGAGAGAGGATGAGAATGAGATTGTCATTCTGACTACATTTTTAAGAAGCAAATGACTGAGGAACCAATCATACAACATATTACACTATTTCCTTGTTTTCTAAGATATCCCTGTGTGCGTTTATTCCGTTAGTGAAAGATAGTGATTGTAAGCTACTAGATATGGAATTAATTTGCAAACTAGGCAGAATCATATTCCCATTTGCTTTTCTATCATGATGATCTGCTTTCTAGACCAATGTTTTCTAAATGTTATGTCTTGAAGTATTTTTAGGACATATAGAAACAAAATATAAATATCATTTATATTTAAGTAGTATTTGTTCCATAATTTCAAAATCCCTATTCCAGCTATAAACTAACTGTCCTTATCATTTGCAAAATAAATGAACTCACAGGGCACCTTGGTGGTTCAATTGGCTGAGTATCCAACTCTTGATTTGGGCTCACGTGATCCCAGGGTCGTGGGATTGAGCCCTATGTCAGACTCTACACTGAGTGTGGAGCCTGCTTGAGATTCTCTCTCTGTCTCTCTCTGTCTCTGTCTCTCTCTCTCTTTCTTCCCTTCCCTCTGCCCCTCTCCCCCTCTTGCATTTTCTGTCTTGCTCTCCCTCTCTCAAATAAAAACAAACAAAAAACAACAAATGAACTCACTATTAATTAATGACTTTCTTCTTGATTCAGGCTTATGATAACTCTGACACCTTTATAGTAAAATATATATTTCATTATAGTTTTGTTACTTTTATTATTCATTTTTTTATATTTATTCCAAGGATCTTTTGTCATATGCATAATGTGGTGGTTAAATGCTGAGTCTGAAAGCCAGAATACCTGAATTCTAGACCCAGAAGTAATGTTGCATAATCACATGACTTTTAAGCAAGTGATTTAACTTCTCTAATTAGCACTCACTTTAAAACATGGTTTAACAACATCTTCTCTCTTTTCTCCCAAAGATTTTTGAAAAACCAAGCAAGATTTTTGAAAAACCAAGTGAAGTTATTAACTGATATTAATAATAATTTATAATTTAGAAATAAAATATTTGAAATTATAACTGAAAGATCTGTCCTTAAAATCTTTGCAATAGTTCTTAAGTATATATGCACTATAAATTTTTTGACCCAGTACATTGAAGATAATTCTATGGACAGTGGACTAAGAAATAACCATCTCTCAATGTATTTGACAGAATAGTATTGAGGAGACACAAAAAACCTTTAAATCTAGAGAAATAAAAGCATGAGGAAATGACACATTATTATAAAAGATCCTGTGTCCGGCTTGGGGACTTTCCAAAGTCACAATAGAATTATTTTGACATTTTTTTTTTATTTAAAGTGTAGCTTAAACATGATGTGAACCTTATTTAAAGTGATATTTGATCTATTTTGCTGCATTTCCATTATAACTGACTTTTTTGCTAATATATCTTGGCTCTTAATAAGTAAAATGTTTATTATGTCCTCTGAACACTAAGTTTTTTTTGTACAGCAAAGACTGGAAAAAAAAAATATCCTAGACTCTACAGAACAAATATTACAGACAATGTTATTTGCATACCATCAATCTTATGTTTGACTTCAAAAACATTATTTGAATCATTTGCATGAAAACAAAATCTTTGCCTTTTAAAGAGTTTATCTCATCCTGTTGGTATTTATCTTATGCTGGATTATGACTTCAAGTGAGGGAAACACAGCAGGAACAGATGAACTCTTAAAAATAAAGACCCTGTTTTCATGCAAATACCTCTAATAATTAAAACAGAGAAACAGGAGAAGTACAATTCCTACACAAATTCTCTGACAAAATCCAATAGAGTTTTTCAAGAATGAAAAGGCTTTCATGTTTTGATTTAACATCCGAAGTCAGTGGAGTTTGCATATGTTACTTTGATCTTTAAAACCCTATGTGGTCTGGGTGCCAGTGACTTTCCATGAGGCCTCTTAGGTTTCCTGCAGTCCTCTTTCTCAAGAGGCTAGGGGGAAACTAAACAATTGTTTTTTCTCAGAGTTTAATTTGCAAACATTTGCTGTAGTATAAGATGACAATAATAGTGTGGTTTATAGAGACATGTGTATGTATATGTATCTAATTGTTACAACACTTTATTTGATTAACTATTTAAATTAAAATATATTTCTCTGACAAAATAGTGGTTTTCAGTCACTTCAAAGATGGGAGTCAATTTTTGTTATCAAATAATTTTAAGTTCCCATCCACCTGATAAATGTTTTATTTTTATTTATCCTAACTTTGGACAATGCTTATTGTGTTATATAGATGTTTGAACCTTTTTTCTTAGCTGTGCTTAACTCAGTGGTCTTTCCAAAATTGCCAAGTTGCTATATATGATATAATTACTTACTACTCATCTCTGCTCTGTGTGGTGTCTGCAGGGGCTTGTGGATCTGCTTCCATGATGGCTTGCTCACATGGTTACCAAAGTTGGGTGCTGGCTGGTGGCTGGGAGTTCAACTAGACTATTGGCCAGGAGCCTAATTTGCTTTCCATGTGGGTCTCACCATAGGCTGATTGGGCTTACTCACAGCTTGGATGCAGTGTTCTAAGAGTGACTATTTCACAAGACAGGACTAGAAGCGACTGGTCACTTAATTTCTGGGCTCAGAAATTTGGTATAGCATCTTTTCTCCCATATTTTATTGGTCAAGCTTTCACAGAATCAACATGAATGAATTCACTCCTTGGTGAATCAGAAACTGCACCAGGTGAGTTGTTGCACAAAGAAAAGTTTTATTTATAGAAAATAAGGAGATCAAGCTTCCAAAGCCTTGACTCCCTGAGGAGGATGAAAGGGGTCCTTTTGTTTAGGGTTCAAAGGAATATTTAGACAAGGAAGCCTTGTCATTGTATGTAGAAGGCATAGGGTCCTGTAAGTGCCTGAAAGAAACATGCTCGGGGCACCTGGGTGGCTCAGTCGGTTAAGTGTCCAACATCGGCTCAGGTCATGATCTCGCGGTCCGTGAGTTCAAGCCCTGCGTCGGGCTCTGTGCTGACAGCTCAGAGCCTGGAGCCTGTTTCAGATTCTGTGTCTCCCTCTTTCTCTGACCCTCCCAGGTTCATGCTCTCTCTGTCTCAAAAATAAATAAACGTTAAAAATTTTTTTTAAAAAAGAAACATGCTCATACATACATTGTATATAAGTGAGGCTGAGGCTCCTTAGGTGGAAATCTTAGTATTATTATAAGATAAAGGTAATGGTAGGTCATTCTTGACATCACTCCTTGGTGCATCTGCACAGATGTGAGTTGGGGGTTTAGCTCAAAAGGTCTGGGTGATCTAGGCCCACAAGAGATCTTGTCAGGGCAGCTGCCATCACCTAAGGGGTGGTTTTTGGTTTCATTTGTCTGAGTTAAGGGGTAAGCCAGAAAGAAGAGCTTAAGAAAAAACATTAAGACCGATGTTAATAAGTACAAGCCCATGGGCAGTAAATGTCAAGTCTTGTGGTCTCTCTGGTGGCAAACCCACCCAGATGCAAGGGAGAGGACATAGACCCCACTTATTGATAAGAAGACTCTCAGAACTTTTGGTCACTCTTAAAGTAGTACAGTTTATTTTTAAAAGTGAATCAAGGATCAGATATTGGTAATCATGCTTTACCTCATTCTTTCAAAAGATCAGCATCCCCTGCCAGTCACTCTGGAAGAGTGTGTCCACTCTGAATGGGCACAGCACATTCAGGAAGATCTTGCTCTGCTCCCTTTGCTGTGTCCTCTGCTAGGGCCTGCCTAGGTTTACATAACAACTCTGCAGCTATGCAAAACACGACAGAGTTGTTTACTCATGTAGCACCAGTGTGCAGAGAATTGAACCTCACAGTGACACTAGCCCTCACTCCCTCTGGTTGAGGTCCTTGATGACCTTCAGGCCTTCATTGGGAACATTCAGTCCTCCTGTAGCAACAGTAAGCAAAGAGTGATGGAGGGAAATCCTGTAATAAAGGAAAGTATGGAATTAATGAAAGCCTCCAGTTTCTCATCCTCTCCTGAAACCTCTTTCATCCTCATCTGTTAAAGTCTATCCTCCTTCCTGCCCAGTCATGAAATGCATAGAGTTTTTCTTTTTTCCATTGTTGGTGAGATTCCTTGTTAGTCCTTTGCCACAACTTTGTAATTAGCAAGAGGCCTTACCTGAGAAAGTTAAATGCAAACTCAAAGAATACTGGATTTGGTATTCAAATGAGTGGAGTGTTGATATTTTCTAGATGTGAGGACTTATGATTGGCTTCTCAAAATAATGATTTTGTGGTATAGGTAGTGGTCACGATTTCAGCAGATAGCATCACCAGGATATATGAATGTCATTTGGGACAAAGGTTAACCTTTGTAAATAGGCTCTGCTCTCTTCCCAGGTCTTCACCTACTTGGAGCCTCATACATAGTACTTCTTTCTTCCTGACACCTTAGGCTGAAGGTAAACTTCCCAAACCTACCTCCTTTTCTTCTACTTTGAACCAGATATCTATATAGATAGATGTCTGTCTAGTGTGACTTAGGCTTATTCATGTTTAAATAGATTGGAGGAGGATGGAGGAGATCATCTCAGTATTAAAACAAAAGCAAAAACAAAAAAAAATGACAATGACACTCTAAATTCTAAGGTCAGACCTCTAGGCCGATTGCACCTTCCTCTGAAACAGAAACAACCAGCCAGGTCAATCCTGAAAATGTTATGCCTCTCGATTACAAAGGACTAAAACCAAGTTTGTGAGAATGACCTATTCTTATTTAACCATTCAGTTTTAGTTATTTCTGTCATGTTTTACTTTTATGATAGATAATAAAATATGCAGAAGAAGCAAGTTGATTTTCAGTTGTCCTATTGCCTATAAATCTTGCAAGGGCCATTCATTTTTTGTCATAAATTCAACCAAATACAGGAATATCTAAACACATCAGTAGTTCTGTAATACCTTCCTGGTATTTGCACATGATCATAGCACAATCAGATGTCATCCTAAATATGAGAGTGTGAGACTTTCATGGCTAGTGAAGACACATTCATGAATGGTATTGACTATACTCAGACTGGCCTTGTCATTCTGCCCCTGGGCCTATTTCTCCTATTCTGGAGCACTGCCTTAATGTGTCATCAATTTGTTTAGGGTAATGGACTGTTTTTAGATTATACCTGTTTTAACTGTAAATTATTCACATAGAATGTTAAGAAGAAGAGTGTACTAATGAGCAGGCTAAAATTGCTGACATTTGAGGGGATGACTCTTCCTTCTAGAGTCTTCTTTTCCTCCTTATCATTTCCCCTTTGGTCACCATAGATGTGCCAGTTTTCCTTTCTTCTCTTGCTCTTCTAATCCCTCCAGATTTAGGACAAAATATTTTTGCTTAAACTTTGTTTTTTATTAATGGCACAACTTTAGATAACATTCAGAACTTTACTAGCCTAACTAACACCTTCTGTGTTCTGACTCTAAAAAAAAGTGAATTTTAATTAGTAGTCTTTTTGATTCCATAGAATTGGCACAGTGAGTTGGAAAAAGATTTCTTTTCCAACCTTTACTGAATGAGCTACCCGATTGACCATTGGATATTAACAAAGTCCTGTGGTGTGAGACACCCAATTTAAGAGTGGTAATAATGAAAAGGTGAAGAAAGGAAAGACTGCCTGTGTCAACTACAAAAATGAGATAAAAACATTTCTTTAAGCCTTTACTATGTTATTAATGCTATCTTTCCCTAATTTAAAACTTCCGTTGGATTTGAAAAGAATAGTGAAGACTAAATGGAATGTGTGATCAAAGAATTATTTTCTGATTGAATATCTGCACATAGCTCCGTAGAATAAATACCTGTTACCTCTCCACCCAAAGCATTCTCATTCTATGCCAGCCCATAGTCTGGGCACTCAGTCCCATTAATCTGATGCCCTGCAAGGCTATACCATAATTATATAGGTCCAAAATATGCTTAACAGATATTTGCTCATTTCTGTTCCATTAAATCTAGTTAACTTTCCCCTTCTAATATAATAACTACACCAACAAAGTGTTTTACTGTTCAACCAAATGACAATTAATTTAATGGGACAAGTTGGTTGGGCCATGCAGTACTCAGATATTTGATAAAACATTGTTCCTGTGAGAGTGTTTTTGGATATTAACATTTAAACCAGTACACTTTTAGTAAAGCAGATCCCCTCCATAATGGGAGTGGGCCTCATTCAATCAGTTGAAGACTTGAAAAAACAAAAACAAAAACAAAAAGACCAGACTCCCCACACAAGAGAGAATTCTCTAGCAGATTTCCTTCATCTGCATCATTGGCTCTTCCTGTTTCTACAGCTGACAGTCTTCAGACTCAAACTGGAATATTGGCTATTGGATGCATATCTATCTATATCTATCTATATCTATATCTATATCTATCTATCTATCTATCTATCTCCCTCATATACCTATCTATATGGCCATATATCTATCTATATCTATCTATATAGATAGATAGATATAGATAGATATATGAGGGAGATAGATAGATATATGAGGGATATAAATACATGGCTAATTATTGGAGGTATATTGCCCTCCATGGAGTAAGATCCCATTTTTGTTTGGGGCAGCACTAAAGCTATCTCTAGTTCTGGCTCTGACTTTCATTTGGTCCTGGACCTGGTGGTTCATCCAGTAGATCTTGATATATAAACATTTTACCTCTGCCACAGTGACCATCACTAGCATCACACGTTAGCAAGCTTGCTAGCCAGGTAACATCTGCTAGAACATCCTTCTCCTTCTCCTTCTCCTTCTCCTTCTCCTTCTCCTTCTCCTTCTCCTTCTCCTCCTCTTCTTCTGCTTCTGCTTCTTCTTCTTCTTCTTTTAAGTACAGTCTACACCCTATGTGAGGCTTGAACTCATGTCCCTGAGATCAAGAGTTGCATGCTACACCAACTGAGGCAGCCAGGAACCCCACATCTTTTTTCTAGTTCTACCTACAGCAGAAGGGATTTTGGATACCTTTCATATCACACACGAATCTAGGAAGATTTTTGGAATGCTACCTCCAGTCCACCTGCTGCCCAAATATGCTGTATGATTCCTCTTATATTACCACTTTGAGTTGATGTAAAGTGCTGTTCAAAGAGGTGTCCTTTATAAGGTGGGAGCAGGGTGCAGGAGCTGTCTGAGTTAGACATTCAATGAGGTTTCTATCTTCTCAACACAAATGAGGGATGAAGGGATCCTGAACATAATTCCTTTAATATCATCTCATCTTTTCCAAATACCATTTTCTTTAGATTTTCCCTTATTCTGTTGAGAACTTCTTTTCTATGTTATTTTCCTTTCTTCTTTACTTACACTATGTTCTGGAGTCTAGGCAAACTGCAGTCATACTTTTTCTGGGTAATAACCTTCATGGTATAGCCATAGTGGCCGAAAGAGTTATAGGGGAAAGAACAGGATTAATAAGGGAAAACACATTGGTTTAATATTTTTAAAACATGGTTCCTGTTATATTCTGATAGTCACAATATTTCCTGTATGTAATATTATATTGCTACATTTATATCTTGTGAGTTTCCACTAAGTGGGACTGAATTCTTTCTTCTTTAGGTTTTACTGACAGTTGAATCTGAACAAATAAAAACAAATCAATATTCTATAGATTCTACCACTTGAAGCATAAAATTTTGGGTTCTGTGAAAGGTGATAGTAAATCTGTTACAAAAATACAGAACATTATAAACATTTTCTTTAGGTATGTGGTTCCTTAACATAATATTACCTTCAAAGTTATTAGACAGTCCAAGTGATTTTGGGACTGTGCCATGGTTAATTGTAATTATCAAACTTTGCCAATGGGTCTTTACTTTCAGGTGAATGTTACACAGTTTACTAATGTCTATTACTACATTTTATATATACAATGATGATTTACTTATTATTTTTAAGTATCTTGAAACTGAAATATGTTCTGCTATGGTTGATAACTTTAAGAATATTTTGCCACACATATTAAAGAGGGTTTATGATGTAAATGGGCTTTTTCCTTAGGAATACTCTGACTTCAGCTGCAGGGGCTGGTGGAAAAAGAAGAAAGCCTAAGTTTAATAGCTATCATTTAATGCTCTGGGTCCCAGGAGGCATAGGAACTCAGTTATACATGAACCAAGGGGTTCTAAATTAGTTCTTTAGGTGCTGTAAGAGTATGGGGTGGGCCATATCTGCAGTTAGGTGGGTGAAACAATTAAGATGTGGGAAAGAAGAGAAAAAGAATCACAGAGGTAAGGGAATCTGTGTCTTAGGTGGAAAATTCTTGACAGCTAGACAAGATGCAAAGTCCCAATTAATTACATTGGGCTCAGAAAAGGCTACAATCCTAGTGGGGGACAAGAAAATCCACCGACAATCTTACTGGAGCTGAGAAAATATGGTAAGGGCTAAAGGAAAGCTGTGATCTGAGGGAAGGAAGTATTTAGGACACCCTCCCTTAATATGGTCCCAGCCTTGGCAGAGAGATTAATTCTACAGCTCATTGACTAGCATGAAGGAGTCCATGATCAATGCTAAATCAGAAATGAATGGTGCGAAGCATGAAAGTTAAAGATATAGTAAATGTCTACAGCTGAGAAAGACTGGTAACTATCAGAGAATAAGCATAGAAATTTAAAAAACAGACATTCTTCTCTTCATCTAGTCCTCATTTAAGGGTTGACCGTCTTTGTAATTACTAAAATACATGAAAACTATGGGGGACATCCCTACTATTTTCTCTGTCATTTACTCATTCAACACGTTATTATTTGGCTTCCACAAGTTTATGGGAACTGAGGGTATGGAGTTTAACAAAACAAGCAGAATTCCTGCCCTCACTGAACAACCTTTCTCATGATGGGAGAGATTGCAAGCAAGTAAGTAAACAAATAATCAAGAAAATTTTATGGTATGATAGACTCTGTGAAGGAAATAAACTAGGTAAGCTGACAGAGTGGCCAAGCAGAGGGCAGTCTAGGTAGGATAGTCAGAGAAGGCATCTGTGAAGAGGCAACTATTGAGCAGAAGTGACAATGATAAACAAGGATTGGTCATGGCAAGATCAGAGACACCACAAGGAAAGCACTTAAAGAAAATATTGGATCAGTTGAGTTATATTGAGAAGGCTTGTGAGGCCAGACCATAGTGAGAGAGGGAAAAGGCATCCATTATGAAGTAGATGAGAATGAGACCATGGACCTAGAAAGTGATAGCAAGGAATCAAAATTGTATTGTAAGCACAGATGGAAACCATTGGAAAGTTTTAAGCAGTAGTGTGACTATAACTTTTTTTTTTTTACTGTTTTTTTTTTTTTTGGAAGATGGTGTTTAACAGGGGACATTGTTTGCCAGTTTTCTCCACTGTAAGGGTACCATTTTCCCCTCTCCATGCACTAGTCTTTGTAAGCAGGTTAATAAGTCCAGCCAATATTCAGGGGGAGGAGAATTAAGCTCCACTTCCTAGGAGGGGTTATTTATATATTTTTGGAATTATTTGGAAATTGATTTATGCATGTTATATATGTAATACTCATTACAATCTTATGGGCTACATGTGCTACCATATCCTGAATTTATGAATGAGAAAACTGATGCATGGGAGGTCATTTAACCTTATTAAGTTTACCCAGTTAGATTTGATAAGGAGCATCTAGTTCCATAGGTGTTTTTTTTAATCCTCTACTATTACTATTATTTCCCATAGATCCTGATTAATAAAAACAACCTGGAAAATTAGTCATGAAGGGATGTAGACTTCTGGTTCCCTATCCAATACCACTAAGAGTAAGAACAGAGAAATTATTTTATTTTTTATGTTTTTGAAATGTTTGAGTACTTGACTACTATTTCTGTATAATAGTTGCATATTTTCTAAGATTTAAAAAAATCTGTGATGCATTTGAACACTTACAAACTTAAATAATTAAATACAGAAGAGATGTACATGTACTATTTTATGACTGTTGCTATATCAATTCTATTAGCATTGTTCTCAGTTTTAATGTGACTAGTGTTTCATTGAACCTATTTATAAAGTCATTATGGTATCCTATATCATAGTATGTTTGAGTAAACTGATAATCCATAAATATGACTTATTCTACTTTGTTTACCACTTTTCCACTTTTGTGTTATGTATCTGGTAATTGTAATCTAGAGGAGAATTTTTTTATGACATTATTCTAAAAACATAAAAATTATTGTCAAAAAATACATTGTTTGGGACTTGCTTTTAAGGTGATGAAAATGTTCAAAAATTGTTGTGATGTTTGCACAACTCTGTAAATAGACTACAAATCATTGAACTGCATGCTTTCACAGGGTACATTGTATGGTATGTGAATTATGTCGGAATAAGGCTGTAAAAAAGAATGTTGTTTAATTCTATCACAATAATAACCAGTGTGTAAGACGTTTTGCCTTAGCACACTGTAAGGAAGAATTTCTATTTCAGCTTTCTACATTGAACCTATCCTGTGCCATCAATAGGCAGCATCAGCCCTGGGAACACTAATGGCGATATGACTAACAGTGACTGCGTTCTAATGTGCCAGGCCTTGTGCTGAGCATTTTGTACACCTTATTTCATTTAATTCACTAAGATATGTAGATGTACATTTAACAAATGAGAAAGATGAGACTGAGAATGGTTAAATAGTCTAACTTCATTGACATAGCTGGTTGACTAGTAAAACCAGGAAGTAAAACAGGTCTGCCTGATTTCAAGTACTGTAAATCCCTGTCCTCCCATGTGATCCCTTGTGATATTCCCTTTCATTGAGACAGTGAAAGAGCAGAATTTTCCACACTAATATACATTTTGTTGGCATAAGGATTATTTTAGGCTGATTATTTTTTAAGAAACAAGCAGACATAAGAAAAGCTCTGAAAACCAAGAACTTACCCTTTTGTAAGAGACATTACAAGGGAAATCTCCATCTGTAAAAGAAATTTCCATGGTCTCCCTCTGTGTACCAGAAAGAGGAGGAAGGCTAAATTTCTATAAATTCTTATCCATGGAGAAGGCAAGGACTTAAAACTGTGTAACAACCATACCCTTGATTACTGTTCTTTGCCTGGTAGCCTCCCATAACTCATCTCCCCTCTTCCCCAATATCTTCTTTTTTCTTTAGTTAGAGATGATATTTAAGGTGGTGGCCTGGACCGTTTCAGGGAGTTTCTCCATTTTCCTGGGTCTCTCCCATGTCACAGGAAATATACATGTTTATTAAACTTTTGTTTTTGTTTTCTTTTGTTCTATCTTTTTTTTTTTTAAGTTTATTTATTATTGGAAGACAGAGAGAGTCAGAGCGTGAGCAGGGGAAGGGCAGAGGGAGAGGGAGACACAGAATCGGAAGCAGGCTCCAGGCTCTGAGCTGTCAGCACAGAGCCCGACTCAAGGCTGGAACTCGCAAACTGCGAGATCATGACATGAGCCGAAGTCGGACGCCAGATGCTTAACCAACTGAGCGAGCCACCCAGGCACCCCTGTTATTACATCTTTAGATAGATAGATAGTTTTTCTTCTGTTATTCTACCTTTAGAATTCCATCAGAATATTCTATCTTTAGAATTCTGTTATTCTGTATTCTATCTTTATTACAGTGGGGTCTCAGCCAACAACCTAGAAAGGTAGAGCAAAGTTATTTTTGCTCCCTCACAGTGGGAAATAGATTAAATGATTGCAAATTTTCTGCAAGGAAGCAAAATATACCACCCCAAAGTATGCCTGTTTGTCATATTGATATTTTAAGGTGGTTATTTTTAAAGATATAGCAGATACAGGTGAAGCTCTGAAAACTGACTACAAGTTAACCTTTGGTAAGAAACATTTACATTTATAAGGGACATATCCATTTGTAAGAGTGTCTCCCTCTCTGTACCAGGACTAAGAGAATACCCAGATCTCTAGAAATGGAAACTGGAAAAGGTATGGAGTTTGATAAAAAAAAAAAAAAAAATTCAACTGGGTAGATTTAAAGATCTAACTGACTTTGTTCAATGATTTATGAATCAGGCTGCATCCCATCTAGAAAGTAGAAAGGAGCTCCAAGGAACTGTACATAATGGAAGGGTTGTATAGGTAGAAATGGGGCAGAACAATTAGCAAAAGACACAAAAGGATTGTTTCAGGCAAGGTCACCTTCCCTTTGGGGGAAAAGCAGGAAGGTTTGTTAGCTGGATTAACTCATCTTCCTTCGGTAGATGGAGAGGGCTCATGTGACAGATTACCTTGTTGGTGCTGAGCAGAAAATTCCTGATTGAGTGATTAAGACTCCTACTGTGGGAGAAGTTGAAACTGTAATTCTATTAGATAGTAAGCACCAGTTTGGAGACCTGGTCCAGCATAAATAACTCCATTTTGGACCTGTGGTTGTCATTCTAACAACTTAAAGGTCTGCATAATAATTCACTCTTGTTTATTGTCTTTTCCTCATAAACTTCCATAACTAATTCCCCACCCCTAACCTATTTCTTTTGTCTTTAACTGAAGGTGGTATTTAAGGTGATGGCTTTGGCCATTTAAGAGTTACTCAGTTTTCCTGGATGTTTCCTGTGTGTGTGTGTGTGTGTGTGTGTGTGTGTGTGTGTGTGTGTAGGATATATGTTATAAAATTTTGTTTGTTTTTCTTCTGTTAATCTGTCTTATGTCAATTGAAATTATTAGGCCCAGACAAAGAACCTAGACAAGAAGAAGGGAGACTTTTTATTCCCCAATAGTTCCCTTAAATAGTGCCCTTTTCCTCTAGTAGCCATTTTCTCCCCTTTACCCTCCCCTCTTCCACCTCTTTCTCCTCCTCTTCGTCCTCCTTTGTTTTGGGCTGAAAACTAAAAGATAATGAAGAACTTTGGGGAAAATTAGAAAACAGAATACGTAATTCAGGAGTAATGGCAGTTTAATTAAATTCTGGCTCTTTTCTGCAAGCTTTATAGAGGAAAAAGATATGGTCTTGGACTTTATTGTGCTATAAAATCTCAGTTCTAATTCCTAAGATTAGACTTTCTTTTTAAGGTTACCATCTGTCTGCTACTGGTTCCGAGTGACTATAGATCACTGGGCTTGTATAGTAGGTCATTCTGGAATGAGAACTGAGGCAGGGGGTTTAATTGTTATCTAGTTTGTGGGTGGGGCAGACTATCCATTTTTTTCCTAAGGATATTGCCCTTCTTAATCTATGAAGGCACCATCACATTTTTTTGTCATTTAGTGTTATCACATACATGAAATAATACATCAAGTATTCATTAAGTGCTTCCTATGTGCTAAAGGACTTCAGGGCAAGTCTTCCCAAAATGTGTCACTTTGGCATATGGACTATTTTGAGACCCTGTGGATTCAAGAGAAAGTTTTTACTGTTCCCTTAATCACTTAGAAGAATCTAAATTGGAGGCCCTTCCCACAATTGGAGTTACTCCCAGAGATACATTTTGTCTGAGTGACCCATCTGTATGGCAGGGAAAACATTTAATTATCAAACATCTGCTCTTCTTATTGCCTTAGAGTTGTCCCCCTCCCTTTGAAGCCCCAAACCCTGATCTCACTCTTTAGCCAAAGATGGCACATATACCTCACTGTACCTTTCATCTTCGAATCTCTTATATAGGTAGGGTTTCCATACATACAAAATTAAATTTGATTTTCTCCTATTAATCTGTCTCAATTTAATTCTTAGACCACCTGAAAGAAACTTGGAAGGGTAGAAGAAAATTTTTCCTCCTCAACAGTGCATAGCACTATTGTACAGAATTTGGGCCAGAGGTAATTGGGGGTCTTTATCAGCTGAAAATTCTCTCAGCCTTTCTACTACCACAAGTGGCCCTGGTAAATATATAACATAAGTTAAAACATTTGCTTGGAAAATGAAGCTTTAAGCACATCCCCTAGTTCACCCCTTATCTTCCCCCTCAGTAGAAGGTATAGCAAGGTTAATCCCTTGCTATAGAGGAATTTTAGAACTACTACTGCTGTGGTGGGTATTTGGGGGAAAACACAAAATTTATAAAGTATTGTCTTTTCTTTCAATGAGCTTATAATCTAATTGCAGAGTAATTACATAAATTTGTGGGGAAAGTAAATAGCAATAAAATATTCACCAAAGCTTTTTTTTTTTTGGCACCATTTTTTTAAAATAAAAACTCATATTCTCATTTTCCACTCTTTAAACATAACATTGAAAAATCAGCAAGGAAATGCCCCAGGGAGTTTGGAGTTGGGGTAGAATGGGTCACCACACAGGAGAGGGCCAATTAGCACAAGGGGGCATGTGTTGGGCGAGGTGGTACTGTGGGTGGTGGCACTTGATGTGGTTTGGAGTGTTGGGGTTCAGAGCTGATGGCCAAGAATTCTTGAGACATCTTTGGTGCAAAAAGGTGGTTTTATTAAAGGATGAGGATGGGGCCCGTGGGCAGAAAGACCTGGCAGATTATGAGGAGTGACTGATTATATACTTGGGAGTTGGGGGAGGTAAAGGCAAGGGGAAGTTTCCAAAAGGATTTTCATATACTAAAGAAGACTCACAGGATACTGGAGGCCTAGCTATTGTCAAGCTAAGGTTGTTTTTTCTCTAGCAAAGCATTAACATTAAGATAGTAGGGAGTTCCTGGAGGAATGTTATACTCTGCCTGCCTCAAGTATTTGTCAGTGGGCTGCAGGTTACAAGGAAATTTAATTTTATCTACCATTTCCTTCTGTCTTTATTTCCTATATCAGCACTGACAGGATGCAGAGCTATGGGGCTAGATGGCTGAGGACCTACTGACCAGATCCACCTCGACCCTCTCATTGTGCTGCCCAAACACCCTGGCTGTCCTGCTATGCTTCTGGACAGAGAAGGTCTCTCCCAGCCTAAGGGCTGGGGGACTGCAGGGACCAGTCCAGGCTAACATGTCACAACCTGCAGTTGCCCTTCTGTGGTCCTTGAGCTCAGGTGCTTGGTAGGGGGAAGATGGAAGGCTACAGTGAGGGTAGTAAGGGAAAGCAGAATTTGCCATCCCAAAATATCTCTTTGGCATAAGGATTATTTTTAAGAAACAGCATAGGAAAAGCTCTGAAAACCACACAGAAGTTACCTTTTTGTAAGAAACATTTACATTCATAAGGGAAATCTCTATTTGGAAGGGTGTCTTCCTCTTTGTACCAGGAAGAGAGGGGTGCTTAAAACTCTAGAAACTTTTAGCAACGGAGAAGGCAATGGCCTAAATCAATTTAACAACCTTACTCTTGTTTACTATGCTTTACCTGATACTCCCCAGCTCTGACTTTACCCCACCTACCAACATCTTCTTTTGTCTTTAGCCAGAGATGTTATTTAAGGTGATGGCTTAGGCCATTTCAGGGAGGCCAATTCTCCTGGGTCTCTCCCATGCATTCTGGTGGTATACATATTACTAAACTTCTGTTTGTTTCCCCCCTGTTAATCTATCTTTATGACAGTGCAGTGTCAGCCAAGAACCTGGAAGGGTAGGGGGAAAATTATTTTTCCCTTCCTATAGGATGTGGGTGGGTAGCAGCACCTAGTGCTAATAACACCCTCTTGGCCAACCCCCACAGTGTCCAGGGAATGTGGGAATAGAGGCAGCCGGTGACACAGGGGCTTTTCATGAGATAGGCCTGGATTGCAATGTATTTTCCTCTCAGGACTGCCTTCGCTGCGTCCCAAAGCGTTTGGATTGTTGTATTTTCATTTTCGTTTGTTTCCATATATTTTTTAATTTCTTCTCTAATTGCCTGGTTGACCCACTCATTCTTTAGTAGGGTGTTCTTTAACCTCCATGCTTTTGGAGGTTTTCCAGACTTTTTCCTGTGGTTGATTTCAAGCTTCATAGCGTTGTGGTCTGAAAGTATGCATGGTATAATTTCAGTTCTTGTATACTTATGAAGGGCTGTTTTGTGACTCAGTATACGACGTATCTTGGAGAATGTTCCATGTGCACTCGAGAAGAAAGTATATTCTGTTGCTTTGGGATGCAGAGTTCTAAATATATCTGTCAAGTCCATCTGATCCAATGTATCATTCAGGGCCCTCATTTCTTTATTGACCGTGTGTCTAGATGATCTATCCATTTCTGTAAGTGGAGTGTTAAAGTCCCCTGCAATTACCACATTCTTATCAATAAGTTTGCTTATGTTTATGAGTAATTGTTTTATATATTTGGGGGCTCCGGTATTCGGCGCATAGACATTTATAATTGTTAGCTCTTCCTGATGGAGAGACCCTGTAATTATTATATAATGCCCTTCTTCATCTCTTGTTACAGCCTTTAATTTAAAGTCTAGTTTGTCTGATATAAGTATGGCTACTCCAGCTTTCTTTTGGCTTCCAGGAGCATGATAAATAGTTCTCCATCCCCTCACTCTCAATCTGAAGGTGTCCTCAGGTCTAAAATGAGTCTCTTGTGGACAGCAAATAGATGGGTCTTGTTTTTTTATCCATTCTGATACCCTATGTCTTTTGGTTGGCGCATTTAGTCCATTTACATTCAGTGTTATTATAGAAAGATACGGGTTTAGAATCATTGTGATGTCTATATGTTTTATGCTTGTAGTGATGTCTCTGGTACTTTGTCTCGTAGGATCCCCCTTAGGATCTCTTGTAGGACTGGTTTCGTGGTGACGAATTCCTTCAGTTTTTGTTTGTTTGGGAAGACCTTTATCTCTCCTTCTATTCTAAATGACAGACTTGCTGGATAAAGGATTCTCGGCTGCATATTTTTTCTGTTCATCACATTGAAGATCTCCTGCCATTCCTTTCTGGCCTGCCAAGTTTCAGAAGAGAGATCAGTCACGAGTCTTATAGGTCTCCCTTTATATGTGAGGGCACGTTTATCCCTTGCTGCTTTCACAATTTTCTCTTTATCCTTGTATTTTGCCAGTTTCACTATGATATGTCGTGCAGAAGATTGATTCAAGTTACATCTGAAGGGAGTTCTCTGTGCCTCTTGGATTTCAGTGCCTTTTTCCTTCCCCAGTTCAGGGAAGTTCTCAGCTATTATTTCTTCAAGTACCCCTTCAGCACCTTTCCCTCTCTCTTCCTCCTCTGGAATACCAATTATGTGTATATTATTTCTTTTTAGTGCATCACTTAGTTCTCTAATTTTCCCCTCATACTCCTGGATTTTTTTATCTCTCTTTTTCTCAGCTTCCTCTTTTTCCATAATTTTATCTTCTAGTTCACCTATTCTCTCCTCTGCCTCTTCAATCCGAGCCATGGTCGTTTCCATTTTACTTTGCATATCGTTTATAGCGTTTTTCAGCTCCTCCTGACTATTCCTTAGTCCCTTGATCTCTGTAGCAATAGATTCTCTGCTGTCCTCTATACTGTTTTCAAGCCCAGCGATTAATTTTATGACTATTATTCTAAATTCACTTTCTGTTATATTATTTAAATCCTTTTTGATCAGTTCATTAGCTGTTGTTATTTCCTGGAGATTCTTTTGAGGGGAATTCTTTCGTTTGGTCATTTTGGATAGTCCCTGGAGTGGTGTGGACCTGCAGAGCACTTCACAGGGGCTTTTCAGAATGAAAGTGTAGCAGCCCTAATTACTGTAGGAGGCCCTGGGGCCAGGGAGACAATGGGCCCTCTCCTCTACCAACTGACTAAGGAGCAGAACCAGGAAGGGCTCTGCTCCTGTTACAGTAGGTACCCCCATGGGCAATTTCAAGTAGTTTCATGAGATCAAATGTCACAAGGTCAATATGAGTTCCAGAAGCATTCAAAAGAAGAAGGGAGGTCAAGAACCAGCTTCTGGAGCTCAAAACCAAGATTTCAATCTGTTCCACTACTTACTGTGTGACCCCAGGCTTTAGTTTTTCTATCTATGAAATGGGGAAATAATAGCACCCAACTCAGGAGATATTGTGAAGAGTAAATACATTAATACAATTAATGTATTGTCTTGTAATATAATGTATTATAATGTAGTACAGTTCCTGATTACATAGAATTATGTGTTAGGTACCACTCTTGCTCCAGAAGGTTGGGCAATCTCTTGTGGGAGTGAACAGGGGGGCTGCTATAAAAAAGGAAATCACTGGGGTGCCTGGGTGGCTCAGTCTGTTAAGTGTTCAACTTTGGCTCAGGTCATGATCCCATGGTTTGGTTCATGGGTTCAAGACCCACGTCAAGCTCTGTGCTGACAGTTCAGAGCCTGGAGCCTGCTTCAGATTCTGTGTCTCCCTCTCTCTCTATCCCTCCTCAACTTGCACTCTGTCTCTTTCACTCTCTCTCTCAAAAATAAATAAACACTAAAATTTTTTTTTAAAAAAATGAAATCACTTGCACTGGGTTTGCACAAAAGGTTAATATTTGAATGGAAGGAATTTTTACTATTCACACTATATGTGAAAAAGGGCATAGTGTTTATCATTGTAATGCTGCAACTAATTTTATCTCTTCTGTGTCTCATCCGATCAGGATTCCAGGTAAAAGCTAGTGGAGGTTCCTCAAAAAATTAAAAATAGATCTACCCCATGATCCAGCAATAGCAATGCTAGGAATTTACCCAAGGGATACAGGAGTGCTGATGCATAGGGGCACTTGTACCCCAATGTTTATAGCAGCACTTTCAACAATAGCCAAATTATGGAAAGGGCCTAAATGTCCATCAACTGATGAATGGATAAAGAAATTGTGGTTTATATACACAATAGAATACTGCGTGGCAATGAGAAAGAATGAAATATGGCCTTTTGTAGCAACGTGGATGGAACTGGAGAGTGTTATGCTAAGTGAAATAAGTCATACAGAGAAAGACAGATACCATATGTTTTCATTCCTATGTGGATTCTGAGAAACTTAACAGAAGACCATGGGGGAGGGGAAGGGAAAAAAAAAGTTAGAGAGGGAGGGAGCCAAAGCATAAGAGACTCTTAAAAACTGAGAACAATCTGAGGGTTGATGGGGGGGTGGGAGGGAGGGGAGAGTGGGTGATGGGTACTGAGGAGAGCACCTGTTGGGATGAGCACTGGGTGTTGTATGGAAACCAATTTGACAATAAACTTCATATTAAAAAAAAGTTATTAGCTCCTAGTATCAATTTGTAATGGTGGGAAAGAGTTGCAGAGTCACTGCAGCTAAATGTTTACACAGTAGTTTATAATAATCATAGTAGTAAAGATAATAGTCAACATGGAGAAGTTATAATGGGCCTAGTATTGTTGTATGTGCTTTGCATACATAGGTGACCTCACTTTATCTCATCAGTTCAAAAAGGTATTTTATTTTATGTTTTTAGCAGATAGTTGATTGAGAGACACAGGGAGGTTAGGGAACTTGACTATAATGCCTGTCCTAGGAAGTGGTGGAGACAGGATTTGAATACAGGAAGTCAGGCTCCAGAGTCTCCATTGAATTGAACCCGTTATTAAGGCGAGAAGATAGACTTACAGCTGTGTACACAGATGTTATGGGGAACACAAGATTTTGGTACCCAGCAAATCCTACCGTTTGGTCTACTTTCTGCTTTGTTTCTGGGTAATCAAAGTTCTGGTGTTGATAAGCTGAGAACAAGAATGGATCAAGCAACCTGATGACTCCAAACCACTGCATAAAATGTTCATAGTTACCAAAGCAGTAAATCCATGGGGGTAATTTCTGTATATTATTAAAAGTCTGTCTAATATATTACAGTTAGTTTAAAAACATTAGCATTATGGGGGTCATATTTTATTTTACACACTCACATTCACACATGTGCATACTCACTTTTCTACGTGTGGACAGTACATGTAGATAAAGCTGGCTTTGAGCTGTGTATTTTACTAGGTAGCTGGATACTAGACCTAGCCTGGAGGCAGGAACATGAACTAAAATATCTCAGTGGGACCTTTCCAGAAATCTGACTCTTAGGTTATATAGCAACCTGAGATAGGTGGGAGAAGTAACTCTTGGAACAATTTCCAGGAGCATGACACTCCATTTGTCATTTCATGTTCTTGACCCAGAAAAAAGGGAAGCTATTGAGATGCAGTGGCTGGAACTTTCACTAAGTAAACAAATAAAATTAATAGAGCACAGTGTGTGGCTCCATGTGTGTCTTTCCAACACAATGTCATATGTCATGAATGATTAGGAAGTTCTAAGCAAGATGAAGCAAATAGCAAAGCAATTTGTAATGCAAAATGTAGATTTAGGCAGACCACATAGAAACATTGATGGCTCCTTAGGAGTTTATAATAATGGTACTAGATAGCCAAGATTATCTATTTGAATAATTTAATCTTTACTATATGGATATTAGTATACACTGTAAAAAATTAAAAAAAGACATATGGCTAAAATGAAGAGACTTTAACTTTTAGAAGATGCAAATAAATGTACATTTCTCATAGTTCATTCTTGCCATTTTAATTTTGCTGAATTTTATTGCCAGCTACTTTAAATATGCTTCTTTGCATTTACTAAAATGTCTAAGATAGTATTGTTCCTCTATAATTGATCATCAGAATTCCCTGGAAAGTTGTTTCTATAGAGTTTTTGAATTTATTCCTTATCATTCTAATTCAGTAACTTTGTGTCAGGGTTCAGAAATGTCAATCTAGATCATTTTATGATTATTAAATCAAATAGATTTCTAAATTATTGCTTCTATAAATAATCAAAAAAGGGTTTCATAAACTATGACTTGAGCTCAAGCTTCCCAAACCCATTGGCACACTTAGTAGAAAGGAAGCATGATAATTAGCAAGGATCAACTGCATGCCAACCAATTTACTTGCATTTTAAAAACTGTATTTAATTGTCAATGCGGTTAGGTAAATAATGTATGTTCACATAGCTGGTAGATAAGAATCAGGATTCTGATTCTTTCCATTGTGTCATACTACTCTGAAGCACTTGTTTTGGATTCATAGAAGGATAATAATTAATTAGATAAATACTTTCCCTTCCAAGCAATTATTTCCATGTTTACATAGTTAGTAAATACCTTTTTGTATCATTGGAACTCAATGGTTAAATAGGATAAAATATCTGTGACTCTTAAATAACAGATGGCAAACATTTCAATGATCAATAATTATAGACCAGTTTGATAAAACAGTTTGAAGAGAAAGACCAAAATTTTATGGTAGTAATAAAGAAAAAAAATATTTTTGTTTCTTTTTTTAGTTAAGGTATTTTGAAATCATAACTATTATGCATTTCTATTTTGTAATTTCCTAGTATATAAAATAAGTGATATTCTGTTACATAGGAATAAATTAAACCACCTGTCTAAATTTAAATTATAAGTACACATTACTAGGACTTATGCTAGTAGAATCTGCAGTTTTTCCGAAATCTAAATTCATTGATAAATACCCTGTCAATACTATATACAGTTAAAACTGTGATTTTTCTTGTCATTTATATTTACTTTAATACTAAGACATTTCACAATCTTACCCAACCTTCTTTAAATTCAAAACATTGTCAAATCTGGGAGTGTTTCTCTTGTTAAGATAACATTCTCCAGGAAAATGTAAGTAAAGAAACTGTTGGATTTAGAGGAAAATAGGTTTGGATCCACAGTAAATAGCAAGGGCGGGACCTGGTGACAGGCTGGCATGAGACTCTGGGACTGTCGCACGCCCATCTTGTTTACAAGAGTAAATGCCACTCTTTTGCTCATATTTGTGATGTCTCTTTGAGAGGTACCACCTTTCCTTTCTAAAATCATAGATTTTCCTTTTATCCTCGTGGCCTAATGAGTTTACATTGTTTAGATTTATATTTTTATATATGCTAGTATATGAATATAACCAGGTTGCGTATAAATATATATAGCCTTATGCACGTATATATATGTATATATGCTACCTGCTTATATTCATTTATACTATATGTGTTTATATACATATATATTTGAGTATTTTTATTTCATTGATGTATATTGTACTTTCTATACCAATAACACATTTTTGTGGGCACCTAGGTGGCTCAGCTGGTTAAGCATTTGACTCTTGTTTACCATTCAGGTCGTGATCTCACAGTTCGTGATTTGAGCCTGGCGTGGGGCTCTGTGCTGATTGCGTGGAGCTTGCTTGAGATTCTCTCTCTCCCCCTCTCTCTGCCCCTCCCCTGCTCACTCTCTCTCTCTCTCTCTCTCTCAAAATAAAAAAATAAACATTAAAAATAACATATTATTTTAATTAATATATCTTATAATATATTTTGACATATTAGAGGGCAAGTCCCTAATCACTATTCTTTTTCTCTTTCTCACATTTTTTGTGTACTCTTGTATATTTAATTTTCCAGATTAACCTCAGAATCACCTTAAAATTTAAAAATCCAATTGAGATTTTGATTATGTTTGCATTGAATTTATAGATCAATTTGAGGAGAATTTATATCTTTATAATACTGAGCCTTCTCAACCAGAAAATTAGCATGACTCTCTACTGATTCAAGGTATTCATTTATGTCCTTCATTAAATAAAGTGTGCTTTACATAAGTTTTGTACATTTTTTATGGATTTTATTCCTAGGTATATCATCTAGGGCTAGGTTTGGCTGAAAGTAAAAAAGACTCAAAGTAATAGTGGCTTAAATATGGAAGAAGTTTATTTCTTTCTCACATGAAAGTATCTCACAAAGGGTTGGTATGATATCTCTGCTGCAGTCTTCCACATTCCCCTGTCATCTTTCAGACATCAGTTCTGGTCCTCACGATTCAAGATAACTGTAAGAATGTCAGCCAACACATCTGTATGACAGGGAGGAAGACTGAAGAAAAGATACACAAGAAGGAGTCAAGACGAACATCCAGGTATCTTACAAGGAAGCCTCTGGAAACAGAATCCTTGCACCTATTCCTACTTATATCCCATGGCCAGAATAAGTCAAATGGCCACCTGTTTGTGGCAAGAAAGTCTGAGAAACATTTCCTTTATTTTGGGACACTATGAGTCAACAAAAAGTCTGGCATTCTATTAGTATGGAAAAAGGGGCAAATAGACATTAGGGGACAACTAGCAGAACCCCAACAGTAAATACTTCTTAGTTTTTGTTGCCATTATAAATGTTTTATTTTGCACATATATTTTTAACACATCTTTTCTTATGATTATGTAAACAGTAAAGCTCAGTTGTTACTTAAGCAGTAGCATCCAAAAAATTCCATCTAATCAAATGTAGAGCCATGCCACTGTTCAGTTAATAAAATGACCAAGGTGAGACTATTTGGCAGCTTGATGGAGTTCTAGGGTCAGTCAGGCCATATAATCCAAATTCAACTTTGTGCTACTTGGCGAAAATTCTGCATTCTCTGCCAAGTTGGGCTTTCCAGGATGTCTGAGACAATTTAAGACATCGTCAGGTCAAATGGTACCCCTTTTGTTGATACCATGAGGGAAGATAAGGTTGGTAAAATCCTGTAAACATGGGAATCTACCCTGACCTCTCCTGCAGTCGCCTGCAGTTCCCTGTCCAGCATCATTTTCTTTCTACATGCCTCCCGCTCAAAGGTACAACTTTAGCCAATCTTTCATTTAAAAACGGGGCTCAGAGGAAGAAGGGTGTAATCTGCATTATACACAAATTCCCATCAGTGAGAAGTACATCACAACAAAGTTGTTTTGGTAACATATGGATGTTGTAAAGTAAAGAAAAAGAGAAATATAAAAAGTAAACATAGATCACATATCACTCCATATGTTGAAAGTGGAGAATATTCTTTTTCTCCCCTCTCTCCTTTCTTTCTTCCTTCCTTTTTCCCTTTTTCTGTAAACTTACAAGATGACTGTGAGGTGTAGGGTAGATTGATTTGCACAGCTTTGCTGTTAAATCACCCATTCTGCCACCTGTAGTGTTCAAACTCTTCCCATATCATTAATCTCAACTACTGAGCTGATGGGAATTGGACTCTGCAAACAGGTTGTCTGCCAAAGGAGATGTCCCCAGGCGACTGTTTACAATAGTTTTACTAGTAAACCAGCTTTTTGGTGTTTTTTTTTTAAACAAACCAAATAAAAATAAAAATAACAATCTGTTTTCCCCATAGGCTGATAAAATAGTTCAAAATGTGTTAGAATTGAGATGAAAACAAATCACCTCTCACACCGTCAGGACTTACAAAATCCTAATAACTAAGAAAGAAATATATGAAACAGTAAATGAAAGACTCAGTTATACTTTAGTGTGTGCATATTCTTGCCTGGAGTTAGACAAAGCCATGCGTGTCACATTCCTCCCAGGCATCGTCATGTAAGGCAGTGTGGCTTAGTGGGAGAGATGATAGTCTCAGTGGTGAGGCAGAACTGGTTTCTAATCTCACCTTTACCCATTCATGTAATTTGGCTACATTATTTATTCCTGCTGAGGTTCAGTTTCCTCATCTTTTGACTGAGGGTGATGACAACATTTTCCTAGTAGTGTTGTTGTGAGCATCAAATGAGATATTCGTGCAAAGATTTTAGGCTATAGTGAACTCAATAACAGTAGCTATTATACATTATTATTATTATTTATATTCTTACTATGTGGAGATTTTAATGTAAACTCTGCATTCTAAAGGAGGTAAGGTAAGATGTTAACCCTTAACATGCTCATAGTGTAGTCTGGGAGAATACACTTAACCAATTATAATCATGTCTGATAGATAAAAGTATATTGCTTCTTATTAAGGCAGAAATCATTTTGTTTTCGTTGCTATGACTTCCAGAGAATTATGAATAAAGGCCTCCAGTGAATCACACTGCCTTGTATTTATGTCTCTATGCAATGTGATCCTAGAATTTCTCCCATCAGAAATGAAACTTACTGGGAATATATTCTCCAAACCAAGTGATCCACATCACCTGGTGCCAGTCAACCACATCTCGACTACTGGATTCAATTCTAGCCGCCATAATTCCAAGAGAGACATTCGCAAATTGCCAAGGGTTCAAAGGCTACTCGCCAGCATGGCCTGGGGATTAGTAACCGTGACTTGTAACAAATTGGGAAGGACTTAGGAACAAGAGGAGTGGAGTAGGAGGGCTAGCAGTAAGCTTTCTGGAATAGTCCAAAGGTTATGGCTACTGTCTCAGCATAACTGCAAATTATGTTCTATTTCACTCTCCAAATTGTCCCGATTTGGACAATAAAAATATAATCTTTCTGATGAAAAAAAAAAAAAAAAAAAAAAAAAAAAAAAAAAAAGAAATGAAACTTACTTCTATATTCCTCGTATCTGGACCGGCCTTGAGGTTTGCTTTGGCAAAAGCAATGTTGTATGACTTCTAAGACCAGATCTTATGAGTTCTTGCTACTTCTGCTTTTGATCTTTTGGAACACTTTAGCCATTATATGAAGAATCAACTGTCTAGCTTCCTAGAGGATAAGAGACCACATGGAAAGGAACAAAGGCACTTCAAGCAACATCCCGTGCCAACTGCCAGATAGGTAAGCAAGGCCGTTGTGGATCATCCAGCCCCAGCTGAACCATGAGCTGGATGACTGAAGCCACATAAGTGATCGCAGGAGAAACCAGCAGAGGAACCACCCATTTGGGCTCAACCCAAATTGCTCCTTCTCTGAGAAAGTAAATGGTTTTTGTTTTAAGCCAGTAAGTTTTGCAGCAATAGTTGGTGGTTTGTGATGCCCCAATAGTTAACTGATCCACTTTTATATTTTATTTTCCTCTATAGACTCTTTCCACTTAAACAATATAAAGGCTCAGAGTTGTGCTTCTGCATATTTCTTTTAAGCACTTATGCTGGGTCCTAGGACTAGATATTTCAACTTATGCTTACTAAGTCACCGCTCACATGGAGAGATTTTTCTTTGAAAGGATAGAAGTTGCAGCATACAGACAATAAACCACATGCTGTAAGAAAGCACAAGACAGTGTATGTTTTTGTAGGTATCTCTTTGACATCTAGTGTGGATAATACTCTGCAGTGATATTGCAAAGTAAAGTAGAATATGTGGTAAAATTTTAATAACTAGAATTCTGAAGGGTCATTTTCCTTGGCAGTTGAAACATTTGAGGGATCAAGAGAAATTGGAACCAGAACCAAGAAAGGCTTAGCCATGCTTTGTCTCAGGGAATGTCAATCATTTCTGCTTTATAAATGACATAGGAACAAGAAGCAATAACCCCAGCTAGATGCAAGAACTTAGGGAACAGCTCATAGGTACGCCATGTTCTTTGAAAATGAGACTGAAGAAAACAGGAAAGGTGAAAATGTAGGAATTTTAGGGATTGAGACCTTGAAAACAGGTAAAAGATGGGTGTTTAAATGTGGTTTAGCCTAAAAGCTGAAAGAAGAAATAATGGAGGGAGGGAAAGAGGGAGGGAAGGAGTGAAGGAGGGAGTAAAGGAGTGAAAGAGTGAAGGAAGGAAGGAAGAAAGGAAGGAAGGAAGGGAGGAAGGAAGGAAGGAAGGAAGGAAAGAAAAAAGGAAGGAAGAAAAGAAGGAAGGAAGGAACTTTCTGTGGTCAAATTGGAATCTTTCCAAAAGTCTGAATCAGAACCTACAAAAGTCTCATTAACTGAAGAATTAAAGTTCCTTACAGTCCAGGGTAGGGAAAACCCTTGAGAGAAAACCAGGGAAGGGCTTCTCAAAGGTCTGAGAATCCTTGTAGAAATCACAGTGTAGTAAGTTGATTTTTCTGTTAAACTTACTTGGGCTTGTGTTAAGTGAGTAATAAATTCTAATTCTCATTTCACTTTGTTTCTATTCTCCCACTTCATAAACTTATTTACACAAAGCAAACAAGTTAAGTATTTCCAACTGTATTTTAGTTTGACAATATTTTGTTGTAAAACTGGGGAATAACTTAATCTTAAAATATAGACGAAGCTCTTATTTCCTTAAAATGCGATTTATTGAGAAATGTATAGACACACTGTCTTTGTTTGCTTGACTTCTAATTACTTTCTGCTCACTGCAGTATTTTTTTTTTTTTTTTTTTTTTTTTTTTTTTTTTTTTACTCCTCATCAATCATTGACTCTTCTTATAAGGTCCCCAAGTTTGCAATGACAACATTTTAGTTTTTATGTTTTATGACTAGTGTAAGGCATTTAACAATAATGTGCACCTCATAAAATTCTCTCTTCCCATGATATCTTTGACCCAGGTTCTCCCAGTCTCTAGATTCCTTCTCTCTCTCCATCCTTTAAAAGGCCAATGGTCCAAGGTTCTATTCTGTTGTTGGAACTCTTTTTCCCATAGTTTTTCAGGTCAATATTATCCACCCTCCTCCACAGTTAATGTTTATTTTGAGAGAGTGTGAGTGAAGGAGTTGCAGAGACAGAGGGAAAGAGAGCATCCCAGGCAGGCTCTGCACTGTCAGCTCAGAGTCTTGGGTGGGTGCAAATCCATGAACCTATGAGATCATGATCTGAACTGGAATCAAGAGTCGGGAGCCACCCAGGTGCCCCACCCTCCATAGTTTTTATATCACCTGCAAGCTGTTTACTCCAAGACCTGTTTCTTTAGTCTTCATATCTCAGCTTAAAACTTGTATATTCAACTATCATTTCAGCATCTCCTGGAAGTTCCTGGCATCTGACACTAATCTTATTTTTATTTCCCCAAACTTGCTCTCTTCCCACACCCCCTTTGTGCCCACATGAATTAATCTTGTTGTAAGAAATAGAAATTACTGAGTCACACTTAACTTTTTTGTCTATTACCTTAAACACCCAATTAGTTGTTATGACTAATTGACTAGTACCAACCAAAGATAAGGAAATTAGGAATAGGAAAATCTCTTTAGTCTCTCACCTCCTCAATCCAAATATCAGAGTTTTCTTTGTAAAACCCAAATCTAATCATCCTGCTTAAGTACCATTGGTAGTATCTTATTTTCCATCATAAAGTTTACAAATCGTTTTAGCTTGGTGAAAGTGACACTCTTCGTATCATGGCTTTCATGGTACATTTTAGTCTCATTTGTAGCCACTTTCCCTGCAATTAATACTGCTACCACAGAACTATTCTGCATTTCCCGAATAGATCATGTAATATCATACTCCATATCCTTGTACTTGCTAATCCATTTGCAAGGGTGTTCTTCTCGTCCATCTGGTTATGAAATAGAATAAGGAATAAAACATTCCTCAAGACACAGCTCACATGTTATTTGTGTTATGAAGTCATCCATGATGTTTCAGTTTTTCCTCATAGTCTTTTATAAGTACTTTTACATACAACTTATCACATTGAGTTACAATCATTTACTTGTCAACAACAGTAAACTTCACATATCCAGTCCCTAGCATAAAACTTGACCCTTGGTATGATAGTTATGTACACACCAATCCTACGGTTTATGGATGAATGGATGATAGTCCTTGATTTTCTTGTGTCAGACTGTTATATTCCTTGTCATATTTCTAACACAAATTTTCAAGCTGAAATAAAACTGTATGACTTTGTAATAGAAATATGAATCCTTCTTATTTAGTGTTTCCTTTCAAAAAAATGTGCTTGTAAGATTGACATTAATAAGACAAGTGTTGATGACTTGATTACTTCTCTCTTTCCCCTCACCGCCAAGCTAGTTACAGACTCCTTGGGTTACTGATTATAATATTCCCGGCAATGGTGATTTTCATCTTGTTGAATGTGAATTATAGATTCAAGTCTCTAGCCAAATCAAGGTTCTTTTTTATCTGATTTGAATTTCCACATCATGAATAACTTTGTCAGCTTGCACTTTTCACTGCATTTAGTTAAGTTTGTTTGGAAGCTCCATACATAGTCTTGTATACCTCAATGAAAGTTTAAATGCAGTGGTTATTTAGAAAATTTTTGAGCTGTAGCTGATTTTTGAAAATACTAAAAACAAAATATATATTGTGATTTTTGAAAGTACGTGGATGGAACTGGAGGGTATTATGCTAAGTGAAATTAGTCAGAGAAAGACAAATATCATATGACTTCATTCATATGAGGAATTTAAGAGACAAAACAGATAAACATAAGGGAAGGGAAAAATAATATAAAAACAGGGATGGGGATAAAACATAAGAGGCTTTTAAATATGGAGAACAAACAGAGGGTTACTGGAGGGGTTGTGTGTGGGAGGGGGGATGCGCTAAATGGGTAAGGGGCATTAAAGAATCTATTACTGAAATCATTGTTGCACTGTATGCTAACTAACTTGCATGTAAATTAAAAATAATAACATTTTTAAAAAGGCAAAAAGAAAAAATACTAAAAGCAAAACATATATTGTGATGATTCAATTTTATTTAAAATATCCATTTAAAAATTATGCCTTTTTCTGGGTTAGTGAGCAGATAATTAAACAGAAAATTCTGGTTAAAATGGCACTCATTAGCAGTGAGAAATCAAATGATTTTTTAAAATTTTTATTTCACTCTTTAAATAGCCACATACAATTCCACTGAATAAATGGGTCATAATTTATGTAGATCTTGACTGAAAGACATTTGTATTGCCTCCCAGTTTTTGCCATAATCAGCAATGTTGACGTGAGCTCTTTTTTGCAAAAATCTATTGTCCAACTTTCAGATTTTTCCCAGACTTATAGAGGAGAAATGGTATCTCAGAGTTGTTTCAAAATTTTATTTTCCATTACCAATGCTCAAGATCAACTGAGCATCTTGTTATATGTCTAAGGATCATTTGCTTTTCTCTTTCCACGAATTATTCATATATCCTGCTCATTTTTAATATTGTTTTTTTCCTTCTAGTTTAAAAAGCTATTTAAGGGGCTCCTGGGTGGCTCAGTCGGTTAAGCGTCCGACTTCGGCTCAGGTCATGATCTCATGATGCATGAGTTTGAGCCCCACGTCGGGCTCTGTGCTGTCAGCTCAGAGCCTGGAGGCTGCTTCAGATTCTGTGTCTCTCTCTCTACCCCTCCCCCACTCACACTATGTCTCTATCAAAAAAATGAATAAATGTTAAAAAATTTAAAAGAATCTATTTAAATATTAGAATTATTAACACTCCATCAATAATAGAATATCATATAATTTGAAAGACATTATATATAGTTGGAAAAATGATTTGAGTTAAAAATATTTTTCTGTTTTTTAATTTTATTTATTTTGATCATTATCATATAGATTTTTTTCCATACATAAGAGTATGGAATTTGGAAATTCAAATTTATTTATTTAATTTTAACATTGTATTTAGTCCAGTTTATCACTCTCTTATTGCATCTTGATTTTGAGTATAGTCAGAAAAGTTTTTCCAGCCCAAAGTTATAGAAAAATATAGCCATGTTTTCTCTTAATCATTCAATGATTTTATGTTTTACATTTTAATATTTGATCTATTTAGAATCTGTCATGACATAGTGTACAGGGACAGATTCAAATATATGTTTTGTTACTCTGCTATTCAGTTATTTCAATGTCATTTATTAAAATGTCCATATTTTCCCCAGTGATTTAAGATAACTTTATCACATGCTAATTTTTCATATGAGATTAGCTCTATTTCTATATTTTCCAATTCGCTTTCATTGGTCTAACAGTCTGTTCATGCTCTGATGCCCTGTTCATGCTCTAATGTTTTAATTACAGAAGCTATATAAGATCTTTTAATATTTGGCACAGCCAAATACTTCCCAATCCCCAATGGCTTTTATTTTCAGTATTTTCCTGATGATTATTGCTTGTCTTCTCTTTCAAATATACTTTATAGTCAACTTAACTAATGGCAGAATAAAAAGACAATAAATGATGTTTCATTGTAAACATTTTATATTTATATAAAGTATAGCTAAATTAATGACCATAGCAGCATCAAAAATGCTGAGACGGACTTTGTAATGGCTTGAGTTTCCTCTGAAGATAAAGAAAAGGCAGAGAGAGGAATGTTGTATCCGAGATGACATGCCATACCATGTGTACCACTAGACATTTGAAAGAACCATTCTAGAAGGTGGCAATTTCTTTTGCGTATCACATGCATATTAGCTTTGTGGTAGTAACCTTCAAAAATTTATATTATGGTTAGTAATCTTTAAATATTTACCCATTTTCTTTTAGTGATAAGATGATTTTGCTACTTCTTAGCAAATTAAATAGAATGCCCTCCCTGGGACCTTTTGAGATTTTTTTTTTTCAAGAACACAAGATGGAAGAACACATTAATATACTCACATCATAGCAATGGTTGTAAAGAATTAGTGTTAAAAGCAATTGAAAAATTACATTTCTGTCTTAAGGCTTAAGACTTTATTTTTAATCTATCACTGATTTATCGTGTGAGTTTAAGCGAATTGGCAGACATCAGTTGGACTATAAATGGTGAAATGTATAAAACAAGAATAATTCTTTTACTAGCTTGAAATCTTCCTCGTGTAACTGCTACATGAATATTAGGATTTTGAAACTACTCTAAGGAAGATCTTATGCAAATAAATAACTGTATGTATTTGTTTTACCGTACCAGCTTATATTCTTTGGATATGCAACAGATTCTTCCCTTCATAATCATTCCCTCCACATATGGTAGTAGTTAAAGGACTTGATAAACATATTAGCCCCTCTAAAATCTTACGATCTTATATTGTGGTAAAATACCCAGTATATGACTTTGTGCCTAAACAGTTGTTGCCAGTTGTATGCCATCATTTGTATACAACAAATATGGTATAAAATTTGCGAAGATTTAATTTAGATTACTAATAACTTCCCAGTTTTCAGACAATTTCATTGTATATATTTTAAGTATCTCAAAAGTATCTGCTTCTTTTTTTTTTCTTTTTGTAAAGATGAGAACACAAAGATAAGGTATTGAATAACTCATTCAAGACTGCAGACATAGTAAACGGTGGAACCAAGACTGAAGCTCTGGTTTTCAGACTTCACATATTTGTCTAACACATCAAAGCAAAAGGATTTTAGTATCTGTTCAAGTCATTTATGAGTTCAAGCATAAAGTGCCAGATTTTTCAACTAAGTATATCTCAATGGTATGAGCAGGATGAGTATTTTAGAAATGAGATTTTTAGCATGTAGTATAAGCACATTTAGCATTTGAAAAATACTGTTAGTTCTGTGGCAGACTATGGGAGAAGTGCACCATTATTCTCTCTGACAGTTGTCTCCCAGAATTTTCCACATAATACCATAATAATATTATGTGAATTTCCCATAATATACTTTTTAACATTTTCACATAATACTCTTTAAAAGAGAGAGTTTGGAGGTACTATTGATCACATTCTGTGTCTTTTCAATGCCCAAATAAGCTTTTAAAATCAATCGGTTCGTTTTTTGTTTTCATGAAGCCAGAAAAGAAAGGCTTAACTTCTCATGAGTTGGATATTTTTGAAGCAAAATGGACTGAATTCACTGGTTGTTTCTGTGACAGGTAATGGTAACTGATATAAAATAAACAAAGAATTCAAGGAAACAAATTGTGATTTTTACCATGGTTTTATCAGCAAAGGCTTCTTGGAGGAGGTAACATTTGAACTGAGGCCTGGATGAAGTCAGGAAGAGGATACATGGGGAAAGAACATTCTAAGAAGAGAGAATATCCAATGCAAAGGCTCCGAGGTAAAAGCATGTCTGTCTGGTTGAAGATATAGCCGGAGGCCAGTGTGGCTGCAATTAGTGATTCAGAGTGATGGTGGTAAGAGATGCTAATGGACAGTTAGCTAGCACCTGATCATATAACTGTTGAACTTTGTAAATTTAGGTAAAGACTGATTTTTTTCTAAGTATTATGGAAAGATACAGAAGGGTAGTTAAGTGAGGAATGTATTAGCCTTAATGTCTTAAAGGAAATACTATGCCTGCTCTGTGGAGGAAAGACAGAGTAAAAGCAAGAATTCAGATAGGATGATTTGACCATATTCTAGATGAGGATTATGATGGCTTGAAATGGGGTAATAGCAATGGAGGAGACAAGAAGTGATAAGATTTGCATTATACTTTCACAGAATTTGTTGGTGGATCCGATGTGGGATGTGATATAAAATGAGACACCAAGAATGACAGCACAGTGCTGCTTACTGAAAGGGAGAAGCTTGAGGGAGAAGGGTTGGTACTAAGAGTTAGGCTTGAGAAATGTATTCAAGTGAAGACTTTTGCATATATTAATCTGAAGTCCATCAAAAGAGTTGAGTCTGAAGTGAGATTTTAAAGTCCTCAGCATAAAGATCACATTTAAAGCCAATGAAACTGGAGATGCCTGGATGGCTCAGTTGGTTAAGTGACTGTTTCTTGATTTCTGCTCAAGTCATAATCTCACAGTTTGTGGTCTTGAGCCCCACATTGGGCTCCATGCTGATAGCATGGACTCTGCTTGAGATTCTCTCTCTCCCTCTCTCTCTGCCCTCCACCCGCTCAAATCATATGTGTGCACTTGTGTACTCTCTCCCTGTCTCTCTCTAAAAATAAATAAGTAAGTAAGTAAATAAATAAATAAATAAACTTTAAAGCCAATGAAACTAGATGAGATCGCCCAGAGAATTAATGTAGATTGGGACAGGGTACGATAAATCCCTGGAGCACTCCAGTATTTACAAGTTAGAGAAAGGAAGATATCCATCACAGGAGATACAGAATGGTCAGTTATGAGTAAAACTAGAAAAGGATAGTGTTCCAGAAACCAAATGGCCATCTACAGCATTTCAAGAAGGACAGGATTGAATGCTTCAAATGTTCCCAAGAAGTCAAATAAGAAGAATGAAAATAAAACTGTAGAAGTGTTGTGGAGGTCATTGATTAACTTGCCAAAGCTGTTTTAGTAGAGTGGATGGAATGAAACCCTGATTGGAGTGACTTCTAGACAGAACCAGTGAGTATGACAATAAAATCAGAAAGTGTGGACACCTGAAATTTTTCCTTAAAGTTTGGTTTTGTTGCTTTTTTAAAGATGGAAGAAACAACAGTACATTTTTATGCTGACCATAAGTCCCCATAAAAAGAGAAAAATTAATAATGCGAAATTGAATCAGAGTACTTGAAGAGGATAATTCTTGGACTGATGAGAGGAAATTGGATCTAGGGAATAAGAAGAGTTGATACCTTAGTAGAAGCACGTGTATTTTTTCTGTTATACAGATGGTATATAATATGTGGGGATGAGGAAGCTATCTAACGAGAAAGTCTTCATTTACATGTGAGAAGGGGAAGCGATTATTGAGGGGTTCAAGAGAGAATAGAAGGTAGGAAATAATTGCCTGAGAAATTCAGGATGAGTTGACTAATGCAGTAGGACTGTAGGTGGTGATGAGAGTTCACAAAGATTGGAATAGCCTGGGATAAAAGTGACAAATCATAAACTTGAGCTTGATTTCGGCAAACACCAGTATATCAGCAAATCCAATATAGCAGGTGAAGAGTCTGGCAGCTGTGGTTTCTAAGTAGTGATCATATTTTAGCTTGAGTAAATGACTATATTAGTTTCCTGAGTAATTTTGAAATTTGGAGGACACCAGCTCTCACATAGGGATACATAACCACAGAATCTTTCTTGTATGACAGACATGATCTGATATTATATTTGTTATCAGTATTCTTTTTTTTACTTTTTATTAAAAATTTTTAGTGTTTATTCATTTTTCAGAGAGAGAGAGAGAGAGAGGGAGTGAGAGAGAGAGAGAGGGAGCGGAGGAGGGGTAAAGAGAGAGAGGGAGACACAGAATCTGAAGCAGGCTCCAGGCTCTGAACTGTCAGCACAGAGCCTGACATGGGGCTTGAAACCACAAACTGTGAGATGATGTGAGATCTGACCAAAGTCAGATGCTCAACCAACTGAGCCACCCTGGCACCTCTGTTATCAGTATTCTAAAAAAGCTAGTTAGTGTTTAGAGTAGGTCTCTATTCCAAACAAGAGACTTGGAGTGTTAATTCCAGAAACTGAGGCAGAAACCCAATCTTTACAATGAGAAGGAAGAAGAGAGAAGTGTGTTGCTAAGTGGGGATCCAGGTATCCATGACCTATTCAGCTCACTGGATCTTGAATCTAACGCATTATATCTTGTCTCAGACAGGAAATCTGACTAGTTAGGGTTCCCTAATACATTCTTCCGGTCAAGTTAGGCTCAATGTCCATGCGGGATTCGGCCTTCAAAGAAAAACCAAGATTGTGGCAGATAAATGAAACAGAAGAAGGGCAGGATTGAAAAAAGAGTTTTGAGGAAGTTTATAGATTTAATAAGAGTTCAAAATTGTCTATTGGAGGTATAAAACTGAATGGTGTCTCTAAAGTTAGCAGAAAAAGTGAAATGTTTTCAGGACCAGAATTGAATTACAGTGTTTGGTGAGTATATTTGATGCTGTTTTCATTCAGCTAAGATTTAAAAAAGAAAGAAACACAGCCTTCATCTTGTGACAACTGAAAGCATGCACATCCATCTATAAAGATGATTTTTTTGGTTGAACTAAACTACAGCACAAATTGATCATGTGTGTCCTTGGATAGAGGACATTGAATGATGGAGGGTACAGTATCCTTAAGCATAGTTTCACAATCAGTAAGAAAAGGCCGTACAATCTGTTTTTTTTTTAATAAATCCTCCATAAAAATAGAGGGCTTGACACTGAATTGTAACTAGGAAATGGCAAAGCTGTGAGGAGTGAAGATGAAGTTGTGCAGAAACTTTTTCCTAATGGTCAAGCTCAAAGCAATGTCAGAACATGACACCTCTCTATTAAGTGGGTAATTAACATGCTCATTATGAAACAGCTTTCAAATACCAAGAATTATAAATGAGTTTTATACAGATGTCGGAGCTCGTTCAATTTGTGCTCAAATCCTATGAGAGCTTCTAAGAGGACAGATATTTTACGCTCTTGATAACAGCAAAGCCTGGTGCTTTAGATGCTCCACAGGAGGAAAGACAGATGTGAGGCCAGGCGTGACGTCACACTGCCAAGCCATGTAAGGTGTTGGGGATTGCCACAGCTCTATAACAGGCCTCCATTTAGTCCTAGAGGTCAAGACCTCGTCGATGCTGCTCACACTAGTTCTTCAAATGAGGGTTACTCTCATGTAATTTTCTGTTTCTTTGTCAATAAATGTCTTGCTGAATGATGAACTCTTTACATAGTAGAATTTGATGATAAATTTCAATTCACTATTTTATGACTTCTTAGGTCACATCATAAAATTTATTCACATATTATAAATTTCTCTTAAGAGGGGTTTCCTGTTTATTCTATGCCAAGAAATAAAGGTTGAAAGAAATACATTTTTGCCTCTTTTTGCTTATATATTATGAAAGCTTTATCCTGTGGAAATCTACATAGATTGTCTAATTCCCATTTTGGTGCCATTGAACTCAAATCCTATTTAACTATGCTTTTATTAAATCTCTTATTTATTAACCTTTGTTTTCCCACCAACATGATTTAGTGGCAGATGAATGCTGCTACTTCCCAAAAGAAGAAAAAAAACTATTCTGTTTATCAAAAGCATTAGATAGTTGTGAGACAATTTAGTAACCAAGGAATTTGGCCATAAAAATATAGTAACCAAAAAAAGATAGTAACACTTTAAATTGCAAAGAACCATGTTTAAAAGCTCTTTTGATGATATTTAGCATAGTTATCTTTAAAAAAAACACACCCTAGAATAAATTGACTCAACTATTTTACAAAATAAGTGTGCTTGTGTGTGTGTGTGTGTGTGTGTGTGCGCGTGCACGCGTGCACGTATACGTATGCACAAATTTTATATTGTTGATATTTTTGGACACATAAAAACATGATAATGGCCAATTTTCATTAATTCTCTTTTAGAATGAATATTTGATTTAGAAGAGAAATACTTTATATAGCATATTCAACTGTTTCAGGTACTATTTGATACATTACATACTCTTCATGTTTTATTTTAATAAATAGTGTTTTTTATACATTGTGAAATTAATGAATATTTAAAACCTAATGAAACAGTACTTGACTAATTATGGGTATATATTTCAATTTAATGTATTACTTAGTGTTAAAGTAAAATATTTTTTCTTCTTCTCATACAGCACTAGAGTATATATTATCTTTACTAAGTAAAATCGAGAAGGCTTCTTTATAAAAATCTTGAAATTCACTATTTTGTAAAGTGACTCTAAGTCAGAGTCGTAATTCTGCCAAGGGTTATCTGTAGAACCTTATAAAAGCCACTTAACCTTTCTGGGTCCTAGTTACTTTATCTAGACATGGTCTAAATTATTTCTGAGGTCCATTTAAGCTTAATATTCCAAAATTCTATGAAATTGTCAAGCCGAGTCAAGTTTTTATGAAAAATAGATACCAATGTAATTACAGTGTTTTGTCAGTTGTGTTATGAATAGCTGTAATAATAAAGTATACATATATTTTTTTTTAACGTTTATTTATTTTTGAGACAGAGAGAGAGACAGAGCATGAACGGGGGAGGGGCAGAGAGAGAGGGAGACACATAATCGGAAGCAGGCTCCAGGCTCTGAGCCATCAGCCCAGAGCCCGACGTGGGGCTCCAACTCACAGACCGCGAGATCGTGACCTGAGTGAAGTCGGACGCTTAACCGACTGCGCCACCCAGGCGCCCCTAAAGTATACATATTTATCAGAAGTTTCTTTAGTGACCAGTGTGCTGACCACCAAAAAGTTAGTGCTCTATTTTCCCCTTAGGAAGATTTAATTTTTAAAATAAACATTCTCATCTTCTTATATCCACAGGTAGAATAGCTTGCTGCACAGTGAAATGTGAAAAAAGTATGCTTACACAAGATATGTTTACTGTAAGGATAAAATACATAATGCACATAGCAGATTAGATATTTTTTCCCTCAGAAAATGACTTGTTTTTAAAAAGAACTATGTGTGTGTGGGGCGCCTGGGTGGCTCAGTCGATTAAGCGTCCGACTTCGACTCAGGTCACGATCTCTCGGTCCGTGAGTTCGAGCCCCACGTCGGGCTCTGGGCTGATGGCTCAGAGCCTGGAGCCTGCTTCAGATTCTGTGTCTCCCTCTCTCTCTGCCCCTCCCCCGTTCATGCTCTGTCTCTCTCTGTCTCAAAAATAAATAAACGTTAAAAAAATTAAAAAAATAAAAAGAAGTGTGTCAATATAAAGACTACTTAATTTGAATATTAAAACTAAACAGATCATTACTAGCAAAACCAGCTCTTAAAAGTTTCAGGGGATTTTCATGTGCATTTACTCATCTGACCCTTGCAATGTGTTAGTGATAGAAACTACGCAGACATTACCATTTCTACATCAGAGATGAGGGAAAGGAAGGTGAGGAGAGGTGAAGTGCCTTTTCCAAGGACTTACCAGTAAAGCAGAGGTGCCAGCTCTCGCACCTCTCCTCACAGTCCCACAGAGTGTCCATGGACTGTGTGTGTTTGCCAGCGGGAAGGTTCAGGAGCAGGAAATTCAGTCTCGGGCAGGTAAGAAGCTAGGGATGCCATGTGTAGGTCAGTAGTTGTCTATGCAGTTGCTGGGAAATGGTAGTAGCTTCATTCACTCATCCTCAAAGATGGGGGTGGAGGGTTCAGAGGTCTCTTAGTGTCTTCCTGCTTGGGAAACTTCAAGACTATGAAAAATCAGATACCATCTTCCTTGAGGACTGCTTGACCTAGAATAAAACACACAGTTCTTTTCTTCAAGGGCCTGATTTATATTATGCAAAAACATAAAATAAAAAAATGCATATATTTATAAAACAAACCCAAGGAAGTTGATGTGTGAACGCTACCTCTCAGCCATGGCTTCTTACTTCTCCCTCTCCTCCTCCCAAGAGGCTTCTCTAAATCTCACAGTCCAGAGTCTTACCTCACCCCCACCTTTCCATCCCTTCCAGGAAGAAAGGCATTCTTCTGAGGTCTTGTTAATTCAACAATTTTAGCTGCAGCCTACAGGCTAACTGGAACTTGTTCTCCTCACTTTCTGCTGAACAGGGTAGGTTCTGTTCTCCAAAGTCAGTGGGCGTCCTCATTCTAGTTTGAGTCTTCCCCAACCTCCAGCAAATGTTGACGCTACATTTCTCACAGGGCACCTAAAACTATGACATTTCAAAAGGTGAATGTTGATTTTCTTTCCAAGGCTGCCAAGGTAGTATCATATGAGGAAAGCATGTTTATACTAAATTTGTGACTTTGGCTGTCCTACCACATGAATGAATAATCCTGATCTCATTGTTCTAAGAAACAATCGACAAATTGCAGGGTCCGCTTTTTATATTACAAGGACCAACTCATTAGCCATGAATAATCCCCAACCATCTGGTGTAGGAGGAGTTACCCCAATGTAGATTATTTTGATTTCAAATTTTCTGCTGACAAGGGATGAGGTTGCATTCGGTTCATCCCAATGATGTGTGTGTATCTATAGATATATGTGTATACATACAAATATTTGCATATATATGTTATATGTATATGAATGTAGAGATATCTGATATGTATATAGATATATAGATATGATATTCAATTTTCACCATCTCATGTTGCTTTTCAATTTGGTAAATCTCTGATTATTGCTTTCATGTTAATAATTACCACGAAAGACTTTACCAGTGTTTTTCAAAACTTTCAGTTTTCCTCTCTTTCTTGCCACAGGCCTCCTTGAAACTAGGTGTGGCAAAGTGACTTGTTGTGGGCAATAAAATGTGAGTGGAAGTGATTGTGTCACTTCTGGGTAGAAGCACTTAAAAACCATGCACCTGTTCCATTCACTTATCTCCTGCCATGATAAAACATAAAGCCTTGTATTGAAATGGTGGCATTATAAGACAGTAGTCTTCTTTCCCTGGCAGAATCTGTGTTGGACATCAACAATGAGTGAGAAATAAGCCTTTGTAATTTTAAAGTTGAGATTTGGGGTGTTTGTGAACATAACATAACCTAGCTTATCCTGACCATTACAGCAACTCCTACCAGGATCTTTTAATTTGTTGAATCGTGCTACTTATTTTCTGTCTTTATATCCCCAATTCCTTCTAATGCCATTACATTATATATAAATAGTTTTTATTTTTTCATTGACATGGCTTTGTGGAAGGTTCGTGTTTGTTTGTTTTTATAAATACAAATTCTGTCATAAGCCTCAGGCTAAACTTATTTTCCATTAACTTTTTTCAGAAGTTTTATTTAAATATTTTTAAAACATTGTATTTTTTTAAGTTTATTTATTTTGGGAGAGATAGAGAGACAGAGAGCTGGGGAGGAAAAGAGAGAGGGGGAGAGAATTCCCAGCAGACCTCGTTCAGTGCAGAGCTTGCCATGGGGCTTGATCTCATGACAGTGAGACCAGGGCCTGAGTCATTATCAAGAGTCAGATGCTCAACTGACTGAGCCACGCAGGGGTCCCCTGAATGTTTTAAATATACAATATATTTGTAACCTAATGGCACAATTGTTTCCATATTTCTAAATTTTTTTTAACATTTATTTATTTTTTGAGACAGAGAGAGAGAGAGCATGAACAGGGGAGGGTCAGAGGAAGAGGGAGACATAGAATCTGAAACAGGCTCCAGGCTCTGAGCTGTCAGCACAGAGCCCAACGCGGGGCTCGAACCCACAGACCGCGAGATCATGACCTGAGCCGAAGTCAGACGCTTAACCGACTGAGCCACCCAGGCGCCCCTGTTTTCATATTTCTAAAGAGGTTTTTTGAACAAATTATTTGAAAATATTTGAATATCCTATAGAAGAGGAGCACATAGACAAAACCCGTAAGATGTGTTAGGTGTGTATATACAATGTGTAAATAAGTAGCTCGTGAGATGTAGGCAGAATCTGTAAGATGAGCCGGGTAGGATAAATAAGATAGTAAGCAGATCCTGTGTGAGATGAACATAGATTTAAAAAGATAGATCAAAAGACACCTAAAGTTTGGGGCACTGTAAATATATCGGAGACACATAGTATTCGGGAGGCACTAAAATATATGTAAGCCCTTGAGTATTCTTAGGTTTTAATTTGGTCACTCACTGGTAATGCCCATTCAGGCCTCGTATGTCTTCTACTCAAGAAACACAAATGAAATCCATAGCTTCTCACAGGCAGAGTCCAGGGAGATTTTCAAATGGTGAGTCCTGTGATTGCTCAGGCATACTTGCCCTGCATCTCTCTGGTAGAGCAAGTATGTATGTTGGTCTTAGGCTTCTTCTGTTTGTTGAGTCTATTTACTCAAACCTCAGTTCTGGTGCTTGTAACTATGCCATTAATGGATAGTGAAACTCAGAAGAGAGACAGAGGGAGATGATATCCCTCTTTGTGTATGTATTTATGTTTATAGATAGATAGAGAGACAGAGACAGAGACAGAGACACAGAGAGGGAGAATTGCATAACCCAGAAGATAGGTAGTATTGTCTTCCACTCTGCTTGCATACTATCTCAAGTGCATTAACCCATGCCACTTTTCTCCTTTGCTTTTCACTACGTATCTTAATTGATTAAATAAATCATATTGTTTGAACCTTTTAATTGTTTTGTATGCCTTATTCTTCTGTGGCCTTGGGGATCTTGCCTACCTGTATATTTGGAGGTTACCACTACATCAAAATAATTTGCATCATGACAGGTTTCTTCCTAACATGAAATATTCTATTCTATGGCAGGACTACTAGATATTATTGCAATACTAGTTCGGCTGGTATATTTGATGATTATTAATTCTGCTACACATACTTTGAAATATATTTGTAGAAATGCATATCTATTTTGTTTTTCTGGGAAGTTACCCAAAGAATGTACTGAATACCACAAAGCATCCTCCAGCCCACACTCCTTCAAAAAAGTTGATATCCAAAATATTGTATGACTCTTTCATAAACTTCAATGGCTTTCTATGTGTAATGCATTATGTTAGATAATGTGGAAATTACAAATGTGGAGGAGATACAATCTTTGTTTTTAAGGAACTGATGTATAATAGCAAGGAATATTCATTGCAAAATAGAACAAAAAATGTAAAATGTAAAAACAGGTAGTTACAGAGTACTACAGAAATCTAGAGGAGGGATCCAGAAGAAGGAGAGATGTCATTTTATAAAAAGGGAATCTAGAAAGGCTTTATGAGTTTAGGAGTGGAAGTCACATGTAAAGATAAACATTTGCCAAGGAAAACTGCCTGCTATGGGAACTTACACAATGCCATTATCTTAGAATTTACCAAGTGGTAAGGTCCGTTCAGAAGTTTATTTGTCTTATTTTTAAATGCAAGGAGGCAGAAGCAAACTTAATATTTCTGCTACTAACTGTTGGTGGGAGTACAAACTGGGCAGACATTCTGGAGAACAGTATGGAGGTTTCTCAAAAAAATTAAAAATAGAGGGGGGACCTGGGTGGCTCAGTCGGTTGAACCTCTGACTTCAATTCAGGTCATGATCTCAGGCTTCGAGAGTTCGAGCTCTGCATTGGACTCATTGCTGTCAGCCTGGAGCCCATTTTGGATACTCTGTCCCTCTCTCTTTCTGCCCCTCCCCTGCTTGTGTTCTCTATCTCTACCTCTATCTCAAAATAAATAAAACTTAAAAAAACAAACAAACCAGAACTACCCTATGATCCAGCACTAGCACTACTAGGAACTTGCCCAAAGGATACAAAAATGCTGATTCTAAGGGGCACATGCACCTCAATGATTATAGCAGCACTGGGTTCACTGGAGGCTCCAGTGCCGCCAAATTATAGAAAGAGTCCAAATGTCCATCGACTGATGAATGGATAAAGAAGATATGGTATATACAATGGAATATTACACGGCGATCAAAAAGAATGAAATCTTGCCATTTACAACATGGATGGAACTAGAATGGGTTATGCCAAGCAAAATAAGGCAGAGAAAGAAAAATACCATATAATTTCACTCATATGTGGAATTTAAGAAACAAAACAGATGAACATAGGGGAATGGAAGGAACAATAAGATAAAAACAGAGAGGGAGACAAACCATGAGACTCTTTAAATACAGTGAACAAACTTAGGATTGCTGAAGGGGGGTGGGAGAATGGGTTAAATGGGTGATGGGCATTAAGGAGGGCACTTCTTGGGATGAGCACTGGGTCTTATACAATAAGTGAGGAATCACTTGGTTCTACTCCTGAAACCTATACAACACTGTATGTCAACTAACTTGAATTTAAATGAATAAATTAAAAAAAAATTGCTACTAAAGTGAAAGCACACTGAAAATTTTTAATTCTATGGTAAAATATTTAAAAAACATGTGTGTAAACATTTTGGGTGAGAAAGCATATTGCACTTTTTCTTTAAATATCCTATAAATATAAACTTCATGCAGTACATAAACTTCTATTAAGTAAAATAAGACTTATAAAATATTATTGCCAACTCTTACCAATCTCATGAATCTTGCCACTTGAAATATGCTCTGCTGCAGTACAGATATATAAACCAATGATTTTAGAAAGCTTAGAAAAATACCCACATGCATTCCTTTGGGTATAACTAAAATCATGGGAACAATACAGCGCTTCTGAAGCTTTAGGTATTCTTTTCACTTCTTCCTCGTTTATGTGTTGCTTAACATATTTATATTGATCTTGATTTCTTGTTATCAGAATGCTAAATGCTGCTATATATACAAGACATTAATGAAAGTATATGCACATGCATGTATACTTGCTCAATTTTCTAGAAAATACAGCATTTTTTTTCTCATCATGCTTCTTTGTCCACCTCCAAATGATCAAGCGGTGTCAGCACCTTCAGGCGTGCAAAGTTCTGTCCATGGTCCTGAAGACGGCCTTTCTGACCCAAGTCCACAGCCTAACCATGAATTCAGAAAGCACTCTTTCCTGCTGTTTCTGACCCAAGATCACAGCCTAACATGAACTCAGCAAAGCACTTTTTCCTGCTGTACACTTATGTGACTATAGGAACCTGAACTATACACTTAAGAAACTGCCATCAATTTTTTAGAGATGGTTCAAAAATTAAAACCTATTAGTCAATCCAAGTCTAATATCATGCCTCAGCCTTGCATGTACATCAGAACTCTTGAAAGAGAACCAATTTTAATAAGTACACAAGAGACTTATGTATAAACTGGAATAATAGTTTATTAATTTTCAGTTGCATAGTAGCTAAGTAAATGCTTACCAAGAGGATAAATCATCTCCTTTTAGTTGGAAAATACTAATAAGTAGCATTTAGTCTGTTCTAGGCATTGTTTGAAGCACTTCATATGTATAAAGACAGGCAATCATCACAACAACCTATAAAATAAATACCATTATTGCTCTTATTTTACAGATGAGGAACTTGAAGTACATGGTGGAAGCAGAATACTGCCCCAGAGACCAGTCAGGTCAGGAATATGGGCCAAAGTCCTCCCTTATTTATAATGTTTTGTGTGTGTCCTCACTAATAATAATTCCATTTGCTACTTTTTAAATAGAGGCAGTATTGCATAGTTATTAAGGAGGCTCAGAGTATAGACTACTTGGGCTCTAAATACTACCTGGGACATCAGTAGTTGCATGGCCTTTGCAAGTTGCTTTCCATTTCTGCACCTCAGTTTTCCAATCTATAAAATGGGCAAAATAATAATGCCTATCACATAAAGTTGTTACGAGGGTTAAATGAGTTAATGCATGTATTTAGAAAAATAGCTGACACATAATAGACCTCAATAAATATTAGCTATCATTATTGCATGTTTTCATGGAATTAACTGGGCTCTAACCAGATTTTTGATCAATTTTATCATGTTCATAAGAAATTTTGTGGCCAAAGGATATGGCTTAAATATTTAGTTTTCTTTCTTATGCATTGATCTTATGGTTTAAATATAGAGGTTTGGCTGTGTTTCCATCTTCTAAATTTGGTCTATGTAGCAGAGTAAATAAGAAATAATATAAATTACAAATGAGGACATCCAGAAAAACAGTGTTTTTCTTTTCCTTTTTCTTTAAAAATATTTTATTTTTAAGTAGTCTCTGTAACCAGTGTGGTTGTGACTCGAACTCACAACCTAGAGAACAAGAGTAGCGCACTCTATGGACTGAGCCAGCCAGGTGCCCCAACAGTTTTTTATTGTGCGGCTAATTTACAATATATGATATTGACAACAGAAAGGTAACTACTATAAGTATTCATATATGAACCAAGTCAATTAAAGTTAACTGAAGAATTTATGTTCCTTGATGTATATGGTTAGTTAATCATTATTAGGCAACTAAGACAAAAGAAATCAGAAAACAGTAGGCAGTTGCCACAATGACATGGTCAAATGAGACATACTATATAAATACCTTTCCAGGATTGAATCAGGAATATAATCAAAATAGGTATTTTTGGAAATGTTGCAGTGCAACAATTTCTAGGAGATAACGTTTCATTTTAATATTAAAAGTAAGGTTATTCATTTATAAAGCATTAATATGATTAAAAATTATTCTGTTTAATACCTAGATATCCTATTAAATTTTGGTATACGAACAAAGAAAAAAATGCAAGATTGAGGTTTATTTTTAGATTTATTTATTTATTTTGAGAGAGAGAGAGCACGTGTGCATGAGTGGGGGAGGGGCAGAGAGAGAGGGAGAGAGGGAATCCCAAGCAGACTCCCTCCTGAGGCTGAGCTCGATCCCATGATGGTGAGATCATGACTTGAGCTGAAATCAAGATTCAGACACTTACCCGACTGAGCTGCCCAGGCATCCCACAAAATTGAGTTTTATCCTTAAAAAAATTCAAAGTCAATGGGAGAGGTAAACAAATAAGCAAAGAATGACAATACAGTATGAAGAGGCATGGATCAAGGAGCATAGAAATAAAAATGAGAAAAGGCATGTGAAGGAGATTTCAAAGTGTGTAAGTTTTTGACTTTCTAGACTAGTACCCTGTTAGAAAGAACAGTTTAGTTTTTAAGGTGTAGGTTTTAAGTCTTTAAGTCTTTAAGTCAGGTTTTAAGTCTTAATTTTATACTTTATGGTTGTGTGAACTTGTGCAAACCCCTTAAGCTTCATCTCATCTATTGCAATGAGTACTAAATGAGATAACGCATGACAAGTAATTAACTCAAACTCTAGCCTATTGGTTTTCAATATAATGTTTCTATTATGAAAGATGACAAAGTATTTGCCATGAAGGGTTATTGAATGTGGTTGAGTGCCTTCCAGAAATAGGAAGATTACCTAAAGCAAAGATGCAGGGAGAGTACACACTTAAGTAAAGTGTAAGTGCATGTGGGGTGAGCAGCAGAAGAATAAACTAGAAAGTTAGGAAGAGTTTAGATTTTATTTTGAATGTGAGGATTCTTTAGTGTATATGATGGAATATCTGGTTGCCTGGGGAAACACATCATGACATAGTATGATGTTAACCAAAATTTATATGACCTAGTATTTAATCACAGTGGCATATTAAAAAAAGTAATATGTATGTAAGTGAATCTGATTATTCCACAGAAAATTCTTGGGTGTGTAAGGATTTATAGGTCATTTGCAGTAACTCTGGTTGGAAACTACTGCTAATAATGATGAAGAACAGTGAAGATTTTGCTCAGGGAATGACATTGTCAGGTTTGCATTTGAGAAAAGGGTTCTCTGTTCATGGTTGAAGGATGTGTTGTAAAAAGGTAAGAGAGAGGGTGAGGCTGTAGAAATGAAATCAATTAGAGTCCATTTCAATGGTTTGGAAAAGGGTTACATATCAGTCTGTGTCTTAATAGGAAACAAAGGGTTCAATCTACTAGGATTTATTAAAAGACATTTTAGTAAAGGAAATAATTATTGGTAGGTCAAGCAGAGTTAGGATTAGCAAGAGTGTGAAGCCATTACAACCCTTAATCCTTACTGGGTTTACTACTTTTAAGGTATCATGAGAGACTGGTTGAGGGCTGGAATCACGGGAGAAGCTATAATCATAAAGCTAAGTAGTATTCATCAGATCAACAATGAAGCAAAGAGGGAATGGGGGAAACATAAACTCAACTTCTTCCCTTCCCACTCTCCAAATCCTTCTGGTACCTCCAAACCAATCCCCACCAGAAGCTAAGTAGCAAGGAAAACCTCTTCAAGAAGTCAACTCTCTGGAAAACTGAGAAAAACAAAGAATAGATCTAGGGGGGCAGACAGAGACTAACCAGCACAAGATTAAAGTGTCTATATGAGAACAATGGCAATGAGCATGGAGAAGAGGGATTAACTGCAAGATATTTTTCTGAGGTAGGATCCATAAGACTTGGTGACTGTGACATATCCCATAGGATTCTACAAATACACTTGATAAATATTTGTTTTGAAAACATATAATGACAGAGTGGTATGATGTCAGTCATGTTTTAAAAGAACTGGCATTTAATTAATTAAAGTACAATAATTTGTTTGAAAATAGTTGTATTTGTATATGTGAGATATTGATTATTCCAGTGGGGTACAAATGAGAGGAAAGATATTGTAGTGATATTCAGATTTCTTACTTGGAAACCTAGATGAATAGCAGAATTATTTACCAAGAAAAAAAAAAAAAAGATTACAAGAGAAAGTAAGGGGAAAGTGGAGCTGGAGTTGGAGTGAAGAAAATTAAGTCAATGAGTTGTGTGAGGGTCCTTTTTTTTTAACCAATATTATTTAGTGATGTATTGGAACTTATAGCAAGCTCCAATAGTAATTAGTAAGATAAGAATAACTAAATAAAAACTATGGACAATGACAGTAAGATTTTTTTTTTTTTTTTACCATTAACAGGCATGTATCTGCCTAGGAAATTCAAGAAGCTCAAATGTAAAACCATTAGAATAAAAAAGAATAATAAAGTGGCTGGTTACAATATGAACATACAATGATCAATAGCCTTCCTAAACAGTATATACAATCAACTGGAAAATATAATGAAGTAAACAGTCCCATGGGTGAGGTTGAGTTTTAATGGTTGAAATCACTCATTTATTAGACTGCAGCTGGGTTAATCTAGTTTCCAAAGATTTCAAAGTTAATACAGCTTTAAAGTGGCAGTATTAGCAACTTATTTGGAGAAAGGTACAGCATACAGGTCTACAGTGGAACATAACAATTTCATAGCTAGTCATCATTTACTGTGGAAAAAATATCTCTGCAGTGAAAATTACCCTCCCACCTGTTCAGGACAACTGCAGAGAAAACTCTCCTGCCTAGATAAATGGCTTCAGGGTCTCAGGTTCCCTGGCAACAACTCCAGAGAGCTTATTAATGTGATATCAGGAAACTAAACTATGATTTTATAACATTGACAGTTCTGTTAGACTCAGCAGTGTGTTGACAAAATGGGATATTGGTAGGCTCAAACAATTTTTTCCACATCATTTTTTGAAGTTGTTTTATTAACCCCATGACCCTGGACCTTAAAAGCATTGGTTTCCTTTTTTGTTATTGTTATTGTTTTTGTTTTTAATGTTATAAATTACTCTTTAATGAACATCTTTGTAGAGAAATATTTTTTCCCCTAGAATTTCTAGTTACTTCTCTATGGAAAAAAAATCAAAACACAACCTCAAAGGCTGTAAGAATTCTTAAAGCATTCAGCATATATTATTAGTTATAAAATCTCTACTTAATATCAAAAAATTGTATCTCAATTTGTAAACTTAAATATTAGTTGAAATTTCACACTTTTTTTTGCCATTGGCAAAACTTTTTTTTTTGTGACTTCTTAATGTCTCTTTCTTCCTTATCTAATGAGGTCTTTTTGCTTTTTATTGATTTATATGTACTCTTTATATATTGAATATGCCAACAATATCTGCTGAAAACATTTTATCTAGGTTATTAAACTTTAAATTTTAATATGGTGCTTTTGATATTCAAGAAATTTTGTTGTAAACAACAACAGATATTGCAGGAGGCAGTCACAATCCCCCAGACTTCAAGCTGTATTACAAACCTGTAATCATCAAGACAGTATGGTACTGGCACAAAAACAGACACTTAGATCTGAGTGGAACAGAATAGAGAAACCAGAAATGGACCCACAAACGTATGGCCAACTAATCTTTGACAAAGCAGGAAAGAATTGCCAATGGAATAAAGACAGTCTCTTCAGCAAGTGGTGCTGGGAAGTCTGGACAGTGACATGCAGAAGAATGAACCTGGAGCACTTTCTTACATCACACACAAAAATAAACTCAAAATGGATAAAAAACCTAAATGTAAGACAGGAAGCCATCAAAATCCTCGAGGAGAAAGCAGGCAAAAACCTCTTTGATCTTGGCCTCAGCAACTTCTTTCTCAACACATCTCCAGAGGCAAGGGAAACAAAAGCAAAAATGAACTATTGGGACCTCATCAAAATAAAAAGCTTCTGCACAGTGAAGGACACCATCAGCAAGACTAGAAGGCAACCGACAGAATGGGAGAAGATATTTGCAAACGACATATCAGATAAAGGGTTAGTATCCAAAATCTATAAAGAACTTCTCAAACTCAACACCCAAAAAACAATCCAGTGAAGAAATGGGCAAAAGACATGAATAGACACTTCTCCAAAGAAGACATCTAGATGGCCAACCGACACATGAAAAAAATGCTCAACTTCACTCATCATCAGGGAAATACAAGTCAAAACCACAATGAGATACCACCCCACACCTGTCAGAATGGCTAACACTAACAACTTAGGCAACAACAGGCGAGGATGTGGAAAATAGAGGATCTCTTTTGCACTGCTGGTGGGAATGCAAGCTGGCGCAGCCACTCTGGAAAAAAGTATGGAGGTTCCTCAAAAAATTAAAAATAGAAGTACCCTACGACCCAGCAATTGCTCTACTAGGTATTTATCCAAAGGATGCAGGTGTGGTGTTTTGAAGGGACACATGCATGCCCATGTTTATAGCAGCACTATCAACAATAGCCAAAGTATGGAAAGAGCCCAAATGTCCATCAATGGATGAATGGATAAAGAAGATGTGGTATATATATACAATGGAGTATTACTCAGCAATCAAAGAGAATGAAATCTTGCCATTTGCAACTACGTGGGTGGAACTGGAGGGTATTATGCTAAGTGAAATTAGTCAGCCAGAGAATGACAAATATCATATGACTTCACTCATATGAGGACTTTAGGACACAGAACAGATGAGCACAAGGGAAGGGAAGTAAAAATAATATAAACACAGGGAGGGGGACAAAGCAGAAGAGACTCATAAATATGGAGAACAAACAGAGGGTTACTAGAGGGGTTGTGAGAGGGGGGATGGGCTAATTGGGTAAGGGGCATTAAGGAATGTACTCCTGAAATCATTGTGCACTCTATGCTAACTAACTTGGATGTAAATTTAACAAAAAAATTTTTTGTTGTTTAATAAAATATATTACTATTTCTATTTTTTATAAAGTTATTTATCTTGAGAGGGAGCACATAAACAGGGGAAGGGCAGAGAGAAAGAGAGAGAGAATGAGAGAGAGAAAATCCCAAGCAGGTTCTGCGCTAACAGTGTAGAGACCTCCATGGGGCATGATCGCCAAAACTGTGAGATCATGACCTGAGATGAAACCAAGAGTTGGACGCTTAACTGAGTGAGCCACTGAGGGGACCCATTTTTTATTTCTTTTCATTGCTTAGATCATAGAAATTCCTTTTCTACTGAGATAAATGTATATGTTCTTCTTAATTTTTTATTCTATAATGTTGAACACAAATCCTTCTAGACTTACTTTGGTTCATAAACCAAATAAAGCAAGTAATTTAACTTGTGCATCAGATTTTTCTCACATAAAATAGGAATAATGATTGTGCCTACCTTCAAAGGTTTTTGTGAGGTTTAATTAATTAATGTACTGTGCTTAAAGCAGAGACTGATACGTAGCAGATACTCAGTAAATGTTACCATTATTATTCATAACCATTTGTCCAAATTCTAAAATTTAGAAATCTGGTTATTGGAAACTTTTTCACAACTCATTTGGCGTAAAACATGACCAAACTTTTGTATGGCTTATTTTATCAAACTTGGTGTGAACCTTCATTTATTTCACTTCAGACAAAACGCTGTGTTTGACCATAGGGTACTGACCTAGGCCCCTGTGGGGATAGTGTACCAAATACATTATATACACTATATTTGGTTCTAAAGAGTTAGTGGATAAAAATTTTCTAGTACAGGGACACCTGGATGGCTCAGTTGGTTAAATGTCCAACTTTGGCTCAGGTCATAACCTCACAGTTTGTGAGTTTGAGCTTCGCATCAGGCTCTCTACTGTCAGTATAGAGCCCACTTTGGATCCCCTGTCGTCACCACCCTCTCAAAAAAAAATTTAAAAAGTTTTAGGGTGCTAGTAGTCCCTGAACCTGGATCTGGGTTCAGCTGCTAAATGCTGGGTACCATTTTAGGTATATCTGTATTCTGTTATTTTATTTAATCATCACATTCATTCATTCATTCATTCAACCAGTAGTTTCTAGGTTCTGTTCAGGATGTTTGGGATGTATCACTCATAAAACAGATTAATTTCTCCTTCCTTCTTTGAGACAGCATCTTATTTCTTTTTTTTTTTTTTTTAAATTTTTTTTTTTTTTTAACGTTTATTTATTTTTGAGACAGAGAGAGACAGAGCATGAACGGGGGAGGGTCACAGAGAGAGGGAGACACAGAATCGGAAACAGGCTCCAGGCTCTGAGCTGTCAGCACAGAGCCCGACGCGGGGCTCGAACCCACGGACCGTGAGATCATGACCTGAGCCGAAGTCGGACGCTTAACCGACCGAGCCACCCAGGCGCCCCAAGACAGCATCTTATTTCTTAGAGACCACATCATCACCCTTGTCACCATTAGTAAAATAACCTTTAGGGAGGAGTGGGAAATAACACTATATTAAAAGTACACTAGAATTGCACATGTATCTTGATTTAAAAATATTAAAATAAATTGAGGAAAAGTAACTTGGATTGTATTTTACAGGAGAAAGTGAGGTTCAGAGAGAGTAAGATATTTTGACATGAAGCTATAGTAAGAGATGAAACTGGAGTTAGCCCCCTTTGAAGGCCATCCTCTTTCCAGTGTTCCATTTTTATGTCTGTTGGAAAGATCCCCAACAGAACAGATTTTCCTTTTTCCCCTTCTCCTCTTCCTTCTCCCCCTTATTGTCCTTGCCAGTAAAATCTATTGCATGTTATTGAATGTGCATTATATCTGTTTAGGACACAGCTCAGGACACCCTGTTGAGATCTGTTACAAATATTACCCTACCTTTGTATCACACTTCTAACTCTATTTTCTCATAAAAGGCTCTCAAGTGAGAGGTATGTAAGACAGCTATCATTAACTTCCTTTTCCAAATGAGAAAGATAAGATGGCTAGGTTAAATGAATTGCTTAAGTGATTAGGTATATCATGAAGAGAGTTAGGTCCAGAAGCAAGTTTGTAGCATTCTGAGCTCTTTCCACGTAGCTCTCAGTGGACTTCAGGAATTAAAGTTGACTTGGAAAATCAGGAATGTCTATTAGGGTCTTTCCTTAGCAAATATATTTTTCAGTGTTGTCTCCTACAATAGTTAAAAAGATACAGCCTTGGGAAAGTAGTCTGCTGTAAGGATTAAGAGCTACGACTCAAAAAATCTGAAAACTATCTCCCTGTTGTGAATATTTCATTCTGTGTTGTCCTTAATTCCATGCCTATAAATGGGGTCAACTAAGATAATGGAATTAATTTGGATGTCTATGAATATATGAAACAAGATCTGGGTGGAGATATTGAAGGCAGATCACTCATGGTACTATCACAGCTGAATACAATGAACATCTGATTAAGAAAAATTCCAACTTAATACAATGAGGAACTGATATAGACTTAGGTAAATCAGCATCTCTACTTTGCAAATACTTTTATTTTATTATATACATACATGTTTTTTTTCATAGCCTGCTATTGCTATATATAGAATTTCTTTTTTCCTTTTCAGAAGCACTGTGGCTCAAAAGAACTTTTTCCCATCCCTTCCTCTACCTTTAAACAAAAGCTGTTCCTCTATGACCACTTCTAGGTCATGTTAGTGCCAATGACCAGCACTATAGACAGAGCAACTGGAAAATGAGCATAAGATTATGGGATGGGCCACCTGTCCTGTAAAATAAGGATGTTTAATGACAGAAGAATGCACTGAAGCCAAAGTCAAAATTACATCAATATTTAGATTATGTCTGCTAACACATCTTATGAATATAAAGATTATTATTTGTTTACATTATTTCACTTATGAGAAATTAATACAAAAGCTAGTTTAGCAGTATATCTCAAAAGAATGATAATTGGTTATACGTATCTTTTAACCTTTCCACAAATCCATTCAAGTAACCCTTGTTAGCAGAGTTGCTGAACATCAGCCAATTATCAAAAAGGTAAGATACAAAAAGGATTTTGAAGAAATCTATACTAAACCTTTCTATTTAAAGAAGCTTGGTTATACGTTTGTGTCCAAGAAATATTACTTTCTGTGATAAAAAAAAACACATATGGTGCCTTTGAGATATAATATGTAAAATGATCTATTTTCCTTGTTAATATTCACAGTAGGAAAGAAAGCCTTCATTTGGATGGGAGATGTACCTTCCCAGACCCACAAATGGATTAACTGTACAGAGAAGAGAGTTGCTGAGGTAGTCTTTGTTTTTACTTAATAGCTTATGGTTATTCTTTTTATTTCATTTTACAGTGATCTGTCTCCAAGTACAAAATTCATTGCACCTTGCTTTATGTCTAAAACTGTTTTAAGGATAGACTGGAAACTAAAACTTATTTGGTATTCTGAAATGCTTTTTCTCTGTAAATAACTTTGGAAGCATTCATTAACAGGGATAATGAAAATAAAATTCATGTTGAATTTTGTAACTAATCACAAAGCCCACAAAAGCATATTGTCCATCTCAGCAATCAATCAATCTATAAAATAAATGAAATCATAATGTTTCCATTTTTTCAAAGGAAAAATTATCTAAAAGTTGCTGGTGTGCTATTAGGCAGGCAGGCTATATATATTTAGGCTAACAGAATAAAATCTTAAATTTGACTTGTTACTAGTTTAGTTGCCTGGACAATTTTTGAAATCTCTCTAGATATCTGTTTATTCATCTTCAAGAGAGATTAATAACGTTCATGTCATGTGGGTAATTTTAAAGATCAAATGGACTAGTGCATATAAGCACTTGGCACAGTATCTGGCACATAATAAGGGCTTAATGATATTATTTTTGCTTATTATTTATTATTTATCAACAGTTAACAAATTCAAACCCAGGAGAACTTGTTGTTAGCAAGCAGTGAGCTATTAATGAGTTTATTAATTCAGATAAAACCAGAGTATAAAAGTTTTATAGTTCATGAAATCCACAAGGGAAAATATTAAAATGTGTCAATTTTCCCGCTGGAAACATTCATTGTTTTGGTGAAGAGAGTCATGTATCAGTATGAAGACTGTGCTGCAGATCCTCAATAATTGAGGCAGAGTTAATATTTCCACTCTGAATCTTCAATTCTAAGGTTTAATATATTCACCATTTAAATAAGATTAGAATGTTAGGTATGTAAGGTATGAATTCAGATGTAATTTTTTTTTCTAAGAAGAATTATAATCCTTTTTTTTCAATGTAACAATTAAATGTTTTGTTGTTGTTATTTATAGCCATCCATTTGGATAAAAATATCTTAAAATATTCAAACAGCATGATTTAAAAATTACAAATAAGGAAAAAAGAATGCATTAGAAGTGGGAAATGTCTGTGACACAGGCCAGCACCTTGGTAGATTAATACACACTTGGAAAGAAAGAAGATCTTGTAGAATGTAGTAAATTGACTTTGCTAAAATCGAGGGCCACAGTGAAGGTCCCAGCACAGTATTTTTAATATTCAAAAATAATAAAACTGACTACTTTTCCTTAGGACCTGTCAAGTTAAATTATGAGGGGGCAATAATTAAGCAAGAACATTTATCTGGGATCAAAGAATTGCAGTTCAGGGTATACAGATTTGGGTAGCTACCCAAACAGTTTCCCACTAGGGAGCAAAAGAGATTGCTTATATATGTAGTTTACAAAGAGTTTTTGATTAGTGTTGATGGCAGAAAAAAAAAAACAAACTGTGACTGAAAGTAACTGGTTGCTAAGCAGTCTCTAAGTGTAGCAAGTTGCAGGTGTTTGGGCAGATTTCTTGGAACATTTGTGGTTTGGCCCGGTTCAAAAGTTCAGGGTTCCACCCATGAAGATGTGTAAGGCCCATCTCCTGAATGGCCTCTCGGCTCCATTTTAAAGCCCCTTGATGTAAGTGACCTATTTTATTTCACCTGTCACAGACCAAATAAATTATCACATACGAATGCATTTCATTTTTCTTAAAGGAAGAGATAGAGGTTTTGCTTTTAGCCCTTTATAAAAGTGATAAAAAAAATGAGAGATACTTTTTCTGATCCTTTTGACTATTTGTCTAAGTGTCCCAGATCTGCTACCTCCCGATGCCTTTCTTGTCACCACACTTGTGTGTTAGTCCAGAGAATGCTGAAGAACAGCAAGATAAACAAAGGCAATGAAGACAGATGGGAGTATCAGAGAAGCAATCTAGGAAGGAAGGTTTACAACTTGACCTTCTGAAATACTTAGAACAGCATCATTAGCAGTTCTAATTACTTTTTTTCCCCCAGCAATTAGATTGTTTGTCTATTCTCAAAGACGGTCATTGCTTACATTGCCAAATCCTTACCTTTTTTTCCATCTATTTTCTTTCCTATTTTCCCTGATTATTAGAAATATTCATTATTTTGATCCTTAAAAATACTCATTTCTAGAAGTTGTCCATACATTTTACATGTTCTTTTATACTTTGATTTGGAGGAAATGATAAGTGGCTATCCTTAAAAGCTTTTTCAAGGGGTGTCTGGGTAGCTCGGTCGGCTAAGAATCAGACTCTTGATTTAGACTCAGGTCATGTTTGCATGGTTCATGGGATTGTGCACTGGGTGGGGCTCTGTGCTGATAGCACGGAGCCTGGTTGGGATTCTCTCCCTCCCTCTCTCTCAAAAATAAATAAACATTCAAAATAAAGGTTTTTTTCAACTCTTAAAAAACTAAGAACATCAACAAGGATGCTAAATACATATTTATAATAGATATTTATAATATACAATATATAAGTGATACTTAAAATAATTTGAAGATAAATAAATGCAAGTTAACACTTTTAGATTTCGTACGCTATTTTCAAACTATGCCTCATGGCCTTTTTGACATTTTATTTTTAAAAATAATTTCCGATCCTCTTTTTTCACACTTTGTTATCTTTTCCTAAGAAAAGTCCCAGTGAATTTCAAATGGATTTACAAGCCTATTTAATACAGTAACTAGCCTTCAACTTGTTATTATACTGAGTCTTTCTCTTTGTATTTACAAAGATTCAGGAGTTCCTAATTGTACTAAGTGTATCTAGTCTTTACACTTAAAAAAAAAGTTTATTTGTTTATTTTGAGACAGAGAGTGAGAAAGAGAGAGAGAGAACAAGCAGGGGAGGGGCAGAGAGAGAGGGAGACAGAGAATCCCAAGCAGGCTCCACACTGTCAGCGCAGAGCCCAGTGGCGGAGGGTGGGAGCAAACCGAGGAGCCCTGAGATGGTGACTTGAGTGAGGTTAACCGACTGAGCCACCCAGGTGTTTCTAGTCTTTTTACTTCTAAAGGGTGATGGTGGATGAAGCCACTGGCAGAGTCTGTGTGTTGCTGAGGAGACACTCTCAGTTAATCCAGCCTAATCAGCACTGATTGTTAATGCTTCCCCAAGCAACGTTAGTTTCGTCCAGGGGTGATAGTGGCAGGTAATTCTGGGGACTTCAAGAGACTCCTTGATGAGTGCAGACAGTTGTTGGGATCTGTTCTTGGAACAGCAACAATTTTTAACAGGAGACAACCCTGGATTGGTGGGGAACTGGGTCTCATATCTGGGGTGTGTGTGTGTGTTTCCATTAACAGTACTGAGGAGCCTGTTTGTTCCTCCAAGAAAACATCTATTGATATTTTAAAGAATATCAAGTAAAAATAAAGTTGGCATCACATCTTTTATGGCTTTTAATGAACCTCTCGTGATTTAAATGTTTTCATCAGCGATGGCAATCCTTTGGGTGAGGCCACGAAGAAGTCACCGCGAGAGTGTCCAATAGTATTTGGTGAGGAGGAAGTGAGGGAAAACTAAGGCCTCGGGTGATTTTCTGTTATTGGCTTCTCAAGGCAGTGATGGTCTTTTCCTTGTTAGTTTCACAGGTCGCCGTGACCCCCCTCATTTCCGGATATTTTGTTTCAGATTCTCTCGCCCATAAGCAGTATGAGTCTTTCTTCATCCTCTTAGCTGCCAGTCACTGAGGTTGCCAGGGGCCAGACACCCTAAACTCTGAGGCTGCAGTTCTGGAGTCCAAGGGGTTCTAGGCCTTCTCCTGGCTGTACCATAGGAGTCCAGCGCCGTGCTGGGGCGCTACAGCGGCCAAGAAGCCAAAAAAAACTTTCTCCTTACCCTTGTTATTCGCCGTCAGTCTAAACACTGAGTTAGGAATCTTTGCAGCAGAGCCCGCACTTTTCGTCCTGGGCTTCATCCCCACCACGCCCACCCCGCTCTTCCACACCCTCGGAGCCACCTTTCTGCAGACCCCTCCTCATCCGGGCCTGAACTCCAGTTATACTGGCCAGGCCGGTTGTGGGTACGCCTAAAGGCTCTGCCGCCGCCTCCGCCCGCGCTGCGTTCCCCGCGTGAGCGCTGGATTATTCTAGTCTTTGAGCATGGCAGATTTCCACCGGATGACATCATGGGAGCCGAGTGAGTGCCGGCTCCGAGAGGGGGACGGAGAAGGGGAGGGGGAGGAGAGGAGGGGAGAGGGCTGGGAAGCGAAGCCAGAGCCGGGTGTACGTCCGCAAGCTGGGGAGGAGCGCTCCGCCCGCTACTGACAAAGGATGGGAGGATGCCTGCGCCGCGGGATGCTTCTTGCGCTCCGCCGCGCGGCCGCCTGAGCGACTTCGCCCTCCGCCGGTGAGTGATTGCCAAGATCGTTCAATCCGCCTCGCTGCGAGCCCGTACCCTCCTAGGCTCCCCGTCCCGGGCGTCTGTGTCCCTGACCCCGAGCGGGGCTTGGCACAGCACCAGGCTGGGAGCATTGGCAGCAGGTGCCTTTGCCCGGTGGGTCCGCAAAGCAGCCGAGGCTCCTGGCTGGGGTGCGTGGTGGGTGCTGGGACCCAACTCCCAGGCGGCGGGCTCGCCTGCGGGCGCCGCTCGGGTGAGTGGAGACTGTGCCAGCCGGCTGCCCGGGGGTAGTAGTTACCTCCGCTGGTCCGCCAGCGCCCGCCCTGCGCGCTAGCCTTTTCTGGTGGCTCCCCAGTGCGCGGCGCGCTGTTTACACCAGCTTCGTACTAGTCAGTGAACCGCACCCCTCGGAAAGCGCGGAATCGATGACGGCCACTTTACAGGCTCACGAGCTTCCAGTGTGGGCTTGAGGGGGGCGGGCACCAATCACCCCAGGGCGGGCGCACGTCCACGACCACCGAGGGCAGCCTTTGTCTTGGGTGTAGCGCTAATGCACTCAAATCTGAGTCAGGCTCTCCGCAACTGTCGAGTCGGATCCGGGTCCCCGGCACCCACCCGCCTGGGCGAGGGATGCCATTGTGTTCCTGCGGCAGGCGGGACTGAGAGCTGGGACTTGAGACACCAGAAGTGTCCTGCGCCCACGGTAAGTGTCGCAGTTAGACAGGTGCAGGGCGAGCTTCTTAAGCTCCTGGAAGTGAAGTGACTAATTGAGGCCGAATGACGCCCAAGTTCTGTCCCCTAGTGGTGTGAGTCAAAGAGCAAACTTAGGGAGACGCACTCTAGCTTGCTTGCTTTCTTTCTTTCTTTTTTTTTTTTCCTGGTTTCTGACGCGCTTATTGTGAGGATTATTCGCGGCAGGTGGATGGAATTGGAAGCAGGTTCAGGATACAGTTAGGGAGATCCACGCCTTCCTGGCAATCCCTTTTGTTGTTCAGTAATTTCGGAAGAGGTTTTCTTGCTAAATGTGTTCGAGATTTGTCCTGTTACAGAGTTTTGAGGGCTTAAAGGGAAAAGATTCGGAACCTGCTCAGGTGTCTTAGAGTTGTACTGCGTGTTAAGTGCTAGAAAGCCAAGCTAGCAATACCCACGCCTCCTCGCTACCTGCAGGTTTGACACACGTTTTATCGATGAATTCCTTCTGTTTGGGAAGAGTCCAATTTTCAGATCACAGAGAAGTGGCGGTACCTATTGGAATATTTGATTTTGATATCACTTTATTTCCAGAAGTAACACATTGTTAAAAAGGTGGAAGGAATGAAAGTTTGTTACTTTGGGGTTCGGTTACTTTCTTTTGGAGTTTCATTCATGGCAATCTAAAATATTTAAAATTTTAAGAGCTGTTTTATTTTCATGGATTTAGTGTATAATGATCCCCGAATATCAAGGAGATTCTTGTATGCAAGTTTGATATTCCAGTATCTAACATAATGGTAGGGTGTAAGAAAGTAACAACCTCAGTTATAATTCAAAGAGTAATTTCATTTTCCTTTTCTTAAAAAGGGTTACTGGTTTTCCTTTAGACTGTTTCTTTTTCTGTAAAGATAGATGATCCAAGTGAAGCTTTTTAAAAACAGAAGTATAAAAGTGTAAAAGACCAGTGGTTGCCCTTCTGATAAAGTTTGAAGTCTTTTTAGAACAGACATGATAGAAAATTATTTGAATTAAAACACGTGGTGGAAGTGAAAAAGGAGCTAACTGGGTGAAATGATGGAAGGAGATTTTACTAAATATAAATGGTGAGACTAAGAATTTCACATCAGTTTTGCTTTTGGAAAAGTGCACTGTGTGGCTTTTCCAGTCTTCTCTTGGGAAGTGCATAATTAAATCTTTGATTATGTGGTGTTATGTTGAGAGACCAATGATACGAGCTTACCTGTACCCAGGACTTTGGGGTTAGTGGCAACTTTTTCTCCTGTGATTCAGAAATAATTTTTATTTCATTATTTGTTTCCTGACTTATAAAGGGCTCCACCTGTTTCATTAAAAGTTTCTTTCTTTTTAACTTTATTGTACTCGTCTCTTTATAGTAAACGTTAAGGAGCTTTACATGAAGGTTCTTAGAGAGCCCGTTGCTCATGTTGGCTGCTTTTCTTACATATTATAGTGACAACATCTCTTTTTGAAACTAGCCCTGTGAGCATACAGGCTGATGATGTGCTTACGTGATGGGGTACACCCAACATAAAAAATATATGTATGTATAAAATATATATAGTCCCAGTCAGACAGTCAGCAAGTAATAATCATAAGCAGGAGGTATATGGTATTTGGCTAGTGTTTTTTTGGCAAATGATATTTCCTTTAACAATAGAATGTGTTACTTCCTTTGAGGTAAGTAAAATTCCACATTAAAGATAGGTTATGTTTTATGTTTGAAATCTTTTGTTTTAAAAATATTTATCCAAGAAGGTACAAAAAATGATCTTCACTACGCATACACTAGAGTATGTGAGGAAAGTTCTCAGAAAGTATGAGCATCTTATAAACATGTATACGTATATATGTGATTTCGTATATTTGATAGGCAGTACAGTATTATTTTAAAAACATGAAGTAAAAGAATGTCCCTGAATTAGAGAATATTATCACGATGTTCTTTAATGTATTCACAAATATTTTGGCTATTTTGTTATGCAAGGATGCTTAACAGGAAAAGATGAGAGGAAGTTGCATTATCAGACAAAAGCAAAACTATAGTCTATTGCCTGCAGTAGGCAATAGTGATGTTTTCAAGATTGTAGAAAAGAGCATGATGTCAGAATACTGGAGGATTTCTAAGAAAAAAAATTATGTAGGAGGAATAAGTTTATATTATTTGGTGGCCTCTTGTTTTCCCTGTTCCAGCTGTTGGATTTGAACAGATACTGTAGAATCTCTGTAATACAGTGAAACTCTCTGCCTTCCTTGAGGCAACGTTATATCTTGAACTCCATCAGAGATTGTCTTATGAGCTTTTCTATGGTGTTTTTCAAATACTAGTTAAAGGATGTTTTATGCATTACAAGACGTTGTGGTGTTAACTCTTGCATAGGTCTTTGATAAAGAAATTGTTCAGTAAAACGTTTTTGGCTGAAAAGTTTTGGTGTCTCTGCTTCTTCTGGAAATCGAAAGTTAAGAGTGAAAGTCAACAGTTATGAAACAGTAGAAAATATTCAGGAGTGTCATAATATCTTATTCACTGGGTTAAAATAACATAGGTAATGGAGTTTTTAAAAACAAAATTAAAGAACATTTGAGACAAAATCTCCAGAAGCCCAAATCATCCCCTTGTTTGTTATGTATTACGCCACTTAATGGACCTCTATAATACTATTATTTTATTTTTAGTTTTTTAGAAGATTTTATTTTTAAGTAATCTCCGCACCCAATGTGGGACTAGAATTTACAGCCCTGAGATCAAGAGTTGGGTGCTCTACGGACTGATCCAGCCAGGTGCCCCTATATTTATTTTCTACTTCCCAGTGTCAGAGTGATAAAAGCTGGGTAGGAAGGAAATGCATGTTCTAGTTTTGACTTTGTCATGTAATTGAGGACAGGCTTCTGAATCTCTTGAGCATTAGTTTCACTTTCCATAAAATAAAGATGATAACATCTGCCCTGCATTTCTCACAGGGTCTGGTCCACACAGTAAATGAGCTGATGTGCAAAAGTGATTTCCAAAAAACAGGAAGAACTGTGCAACAAATACTACCTCATTACTTAACTTTGTAACTTCTAGATATTTTCAGTTAAAGAAGTAAACTTATATAGAGGCTCCTGGTTGGCTCAGTCAGTTGAGTGTCTGACTTCAGCTCAGGTCATGATCTCCTGGTTTGTGAATTTGAGCCCCATGTAGGGCTCTGTGCTGAAAGCTCAGAGCCTGGAGCCTGCTTCAGATTCTGTGTCTCCCTGTCTCTGCCCCTCCCTCCCTCCCCCCCTCTCTCTTTCTGTCTGTCTGTCTCTCGTGCGCACACTCTCTCTCTCAAAAATAAATAAACATAAAAAAATTAAAAAAAAAAGAAGTAAACTTATATAGAGGTGAATCTATATAGTTTGTGATTTCTATTTTAAACATCTGGTATTTTTAATTAGCTGCATTCTCGGCAATTCCTGTATTACAATTTATCATAAAACTTGCTAAATAGGTTGTTATATATCTTTTAATTGCAAGTTTGCTGGCAACAAATTCTCTCATTTTTTGTGTGTCTGAAAATATTTTTATACAGCTTTTATTTTTATAAAGAATATGTAAACTGGGAATAGAATTTTTGTTTGGCAGTCATTTCCTGTGAACACTTGAAGTAGTTATTCTCCTGACTTGGGCTTCCATCAGACCTGTCAGTCTTGTTGTTTTGCGGGTCATGTGTCTTTGTCTCTGGCTGATTTTAAGATTCTTCATTTGTCTTTAGTTTTTTTCAGTCCTTCAATGATGTTAGTAGGTGTGGTTTTCTTTTTGTTTATCCTCTTTAGAGTTTGTAGTGCTTTCTGAATTTGTGGATTGATGTGTTTCATCAGATGAAATTCATTGATGAGTTCTTGAAAAAAATAGTTCTCCACTCTGTTTCTTTTCTTTTTTTCTGAGGTCTCAGTTGTATGTTTAGTACATGGTTTCACTGTGCCCAGCACGCTCTTACACTTGTTTCACTATTTTCTACTCTTTCTTTCTATGTTTGTGTGGATATTTTCCTTTGATCTTTTATTCCAGTTTACTAGCCTTCTCTCCTTCACGATGGCTGTTATGCTCTCAAGCTCATCTATGGGTTATTATTCTACTTAGTGTATTTTTTTGGTTTTCAATGTGCATTTCATTCTTTGCTATAGATACCAATTAATCTATTTTTCCACCTTTTCCTCTGTTACTTTGAGCATATTAATCAAGATCATTTGAAAGTTTTTGTTAGTTAACACCAATAACTGGATTACTGTAGAACTTTTCTTCAGTGTCTGTCTTTACTCTTGATTTTAGTAATTGTGACAATTACTAGAAGTAATTGTGACAAATTCTAGAAGCTCCAGATGATTTATCCAGGTCCAAAGAGTTGTCGGCACTCCTGCTAGGTGAATGAATTAGAGAGGTTGCCAGTCCTTATAATCCAATCAGTGACTGAGCTGACTCAAGTACTAATAGTCTTTATCCCTTGCGGGGGAACCTAGCTGCCAAGGCGTAGATATTTAGAGCATCCACTGGTGCATTCACAGGTACTAAACACAATTCGGGGCAGTACTTCGAGAATCCCGCTCTTCTTTTCAGAAGCGTTCTTCTTAGTCCTTTAGCATCGTATGCGTAGTTTCACATGTCAGCAGATGTCATGTGGCTAAAACCATGCATGTGTCAGCTTGATGCTTCATGATTTATTTCTCACTGGCATCTTGGTCCTTCCTGCACCTATTTTTTTTTTTTTTTTTTTTATCTCCAGCCCCATAAGACTGCCAAAATTTCTGCTGGTTTCCCTACCCTGTTTCAGTGGTCCTCTGCTCATACTCTCAGCCTCTTGGTATTTGTCTAGATTGGCAAATGCTCCCACTCGTCATCCCAGGGGATAAAAACACCATTAAAATTCAGCTTACCTCTTTGATGCTTCTTCCATCTGAAATCTTGAAGCTAGTAAATTCGAATTCATGGTAACTAAATATAACGAATTGGCAAAACTTTTCTTTCTCTTGGGAGTGTTATACACATAAAACAAACACACACGTGTGTATATATAAAACCCACTTTTTTTCTGAACGAAGGAACCCCATGATATATGAATCACCCTAACTTGCAAATAAATTCCACATATAGGGAGTGGATAACGTGGAAAGTCTGGAGCTTCCCTCTTTCTAGAAACAACTATCTTTTGTTTTTCAACTTGTTACTCAGACAAGCAACTGATACAGACTGATGTCTTGTCACTTGCATATAATAAAGTTAATAAGTTAATTGTGTGTAACTTCTTTTCTTTTTGGTATATAGATGAATGTATCAATGCCAAGAATATATTTCTTTCAGAAGAAATGTTGCAAAGGTTGGTTAGTAGTTTCAGAAATATCTTTAACAATACACTTCAAGTATGACCTAAATTAACTACACTTCTGAGGATTGACCTAGAATTTTTGTTGAACCTGTCTAGTGATGGATAGATACTCAAAGTGAACTAAAATATGTAATTCCATTTCTAAGTGATTATGAAAGTTTCTTAATGTTTATTTTTGAGAGAGAGAGAGAGAGAGACAGAGCATGAGCAGGGTAGGGGCAAAGAGAGAAGGAGACACAGAATCCAAAGCAGGCTCCAGGCTCTGAGCTGTCAGCACAGAGCCTGATGCAGGGCTCAGACTCATGAACCATGAGATCATAACCTGAGCTGAAGTCAGACGCCCAACCGACTGAGCTGCCCAGGTGCCCCTTAAGTGATTATAAATTCAGGATAATTTCAGGAGTAGAATTTAGTGATTCATCACTTACCTATAACACCCAGCGCTCATCCCAACAAGTGTCCTCCTTAACGCTCATTGCCCATTTAGTCCCATCCCCCATCCCAAACCCCTCCAGCAACCCTCAGTTTGTTCTCTGTATTTAAGAGTCTCTTACGGTTTGTCTACCTCTCTGTTTTTATATTATTTTTGCTTCCCTTCCCTTATGTTCATCTGTTTCATATCTTAAATTACACCTGTGAGTGAAATCATAATGATATTTGTATTTCTCTTACCGTCTTATTTCACTTAACATAATACACTGTAGTTCCATCCACATTGTTGCAAATGGAAAAATTTCATTCTTTTTGATCACCAAGTAATATTCCATCTCACACACACACACACACACACACACACACCATATTTTCTTTATTCATCAGTCAATGGACATTTGGACTCTTTCCATAATTTGGCTATTGTCGATAGTGCTGCTATAAACATTGGGGAGCATGTGCCCATGCAAATCAGCACTCCTGTATTCTCTGGATGACAATTGCTGGATTGTAGGATAGCTCTATTTTTAATTTTTTGAGGAACCTCCATACTGTTCTCCAGAGTGGCTACACCAGTTTGCATTCCCACCAGCAGTGCAAAAGAGATCCTCTTTCTCCGCATCCTCACCAACATCTGTTGTTGCCTGAGTTGTTAATGTGAGCCATTCTGACAGGTGTGAGGTGTGGTATCTCATTATGGTTTTCATTTGTATTTCCCTGATATTGAGTGAAGTTGAGCATTTTTGCATGTGTCTGTTAGCCGTCTGGATGTCTTCTTTGGAAAAATGTCTATGTCTTTTGCCCATTTCTTCCCTGGATTATTTGGTTTTTGGGTGTTGAGTTTGAGAAGTTTTTGATAGATTTTGGATATCAATCCTTCATCTGATGTGTCATTTGCAGATATCTTCTCCCATTCCGTCAGATGCCTTTTAGTTTTGCTGATTGTTTCCTTTGCTGTTCAGAAGCTTTTTATCTTGATGAGGTCCCAATAGTTCATTTTTGCTTTTGTTTCCCTTGCCTCTGGAGACATGTCAAGTAAGAAGTTGCTGCGGCTGAGGCCAAAGAGGTTGTTGCCTGTTTAGTCCTCTAGGATTTTGATGGGTTCCTGTCTTATGTTTAGATCTTTTATCCATTTTCGATTTATTTTTGTGTATGGAGTAATAAAGTGGTCCACGTTCATTCTTCTGCATGTCACTGTCCAGTTTTCCAAAACCATTTGCTGAAGAGACTCTTTTTTTTTTTTTTAAATGTTTATTTTTGAGAGAGACAGAGACAGAATGCGAGTGGGTTAGAGGCAGAGAGAGAGGGAGACACAGGAGCAGAAGCAGGCGCCAGGCTCTGAGCTGTTAGCACAGAGCCCGACACGGGGCTCGAACTCAGGAGCCATGAGATCATGACCTGAGCTGAAGTCGGACGCTCAACCGACTGAGCTGCCCAGGCACCCCGGGACTTTTTTGATTGGATATTATTTCCCACTTTGTCAAAGATTACTTGGCCATACGTTTGTGGGTCCATTTCTGGGTTCTCTATTCTGTTCCATTGATCTATGTGTCTGTTTTTGTGCCAGTACCATACTGTTGTGATGATTACAGCTTTGGAATACAGTTTCAAGTCCAGAATTGTGATGCCTCCTGCTTTGGTTTTATTTTTCAGGATTGCTTTGGGTATTCGGGGTCTTTTTTGGTTCCATACAAATTTTAGGATTGTTTGTTCTATCTCTGTGGAGAATGCTGGTGTTATCTGGATAGGGGTTGCATTGACTGTGTAGATTACTTTGGGTAGTGTTGACATTTTAATAATATTTGTTCTTCCAATCCATGAGCCTGGAATGTTTTTCCATTTTTTTGTGTCTTCTTTAATTTCTTTCATAAGCTTTCTATAGTTTTTAGTGTATACATTTTTCACCTCTTTAGTTAGATTTATTCCTAGGTATTTTATGGGTTTTGGTGCAATTGTAAATGGGATTGATTCCTTGAATTCTCTTTCTGCTGCTTTATGGTGTATAGAAATGCGACCCATTTTTTGTACATTGATCTTATATCCTGCACCTTTGCTGAATTCATGTATTAGTTTCAGCAGTTTTTTGATAGGGTCTTTTGGGTTTTCCATGTAGAGTATCATGTCATCTGTGAAGAGTGAAAGTTTGACTTTTTCCTTGCCAATTTGGATGCCTTTAATTTCTTTGTGTTGTCTGATTGCTGAGGCTAGGACTTCCAACACTGTGTTGAACAACAGTGGTGAGAGTGGACATCCTTGTCATGTTCCTGACCTTAGGGGGGAAGCTCTCAGTTTTTCCTCATTGAGGATGATATTAGTGGTGGGTCTTTCATGGTCTTATGATCTTGAGAAACCACGGGGTTTTGAGACACAACCAAGTTGTTCAAAATGCCTGGAATGGGTTCTTTCCCTCCCATCCTTCCTTTCAGTGTATTAAGGTACATTAGGAAACTCACCGAGGCTTGGTAAGAATGATAAATTAGGGACTGTGGTGTTCCTAGCTTGTTATTTGAGGCTGACTCTCTGATGAGCAATGCCCTGATGCTCATACTGTGTGTCACATGCCTCTTGGAGTCTGATGTATATCCTTTCAGTCTCACTTCCTTTTCAGCCTCACTTCCAGGTCTTCCTGTGACTGTGGCAAACATTTTTGGCAGGCTGTGCCTCAGTTGTGTTGACTTCTTCTCATCTTGAACTTGTGCAGAGTATCTTTTAACTGCTGCTCTGTGATTTGACCAGCATGTCTTATATATCCCTTTGCCCCTAAAAGTGCAGCCTAGAAGTGGGGAGAAGCTAATACCACTGGGAGAATCCCTCAATCAGTGGGAATAGGTGGGCAGTTCTGAGAGAGAAAGGCTTTCTGTAGTTCCCCCTGAGGGTCCAGGTTAAGTGGAACCTCATTTGGCCATGGTGACAACCCAACTCCATACTCTTATATTGGCTTTTATTTCCTATTTCACTTTACCTGGTGCTTCATTCTTACCATCTGGGATCACCTTCTGGTATTTGCACGTTTTTTTTTTTTTTAACTAAAATTTTTAAATTTTATTTTAGAGAAAGGGAGAGCAAGAGTGAGAGAGTGAGCATGCGAGCAGGGGAGAGGGACAGAGGAAGAGAGAGAATGAATCTTAAGAAGGCTCCATGCTGAGCATAGGGTTTGATCCCACAACCCTGGGAAAAGTTACGTGAAAAGTTGGATGCTCAACCAACTGAGTCACCCAGGCACCCCTGCACATAAGTTTCTATTTCACATTCTTCTTTTGAAGGGAACTTGGCCTAAGATACATGGTAAATTATTTTTTTTTTTTTTCTGTAGAAGAAAAGGAAAAACAAACAAAAAAACAAAACAAAACAAGAAAGAACAAGAATCAGGACTAAGCCAATTCTATTTATAGTGAGAGAAATTGTAAGGAAAAAGCTAAAACAATGTATTTTTCAAAGGTGTTTTATTTATAAAGTCGTCATCTTTCAGGTCACCAAATGAGGCTATTTAAAGAATTCTTTTAGTAAGTATAAAGTCATCTGTTGACCTAATCAATCCCCCCTTCCCCCACTTTTTGTTTTACTTCCCTTTGATATGTATGCCCTGGCTAGGTCCTGGTGGCAAAATGGGTAACAAAATGTGGCACAATTACTGCCTCTTTTGGAAAGTTTTATTTCAGTGAAATTAACTAAGTAACCACACAAATGAACACACACATGCCAGAGTGAATGCACTGATGAACAAGTACACACTGGGGAGAAAGCCTGTTTTAGGGGTTTGACTTAGCAAGGGAGACCTGGGCAAGCCTCTTTGAGAAGGTGATATGAGCTGACATCGATCAAAAGGATGAAAACGAGTTAATTAGAGAAGGAAAGAGTTTTCAAACAGAGGGACAATGAAGTGTGCGCAAGCCCTATTGTTGGGAAAGCTTGGCAGTTTCTAAGGAGTCACAGCCCGAAGGAGGAGATGTGCCAAGTAGGAGGGACTGTCACAAAATGCTTTGAATATTAAAGAATGAAGTGTGTATGCATGAGTGTATGTGATTGTGTATGTGTGACGGTGACAGTAAGGAGGGGCCTCATGAATGAACCAGATGACATTTGAGCAAAAAACAAATGTGTGAAACATCTGGGGAGAATATTGTATGATATATGCAGACTAACAAATACTTAAAGTTATGAACACTTAAAAATGTGAGAATTGTAGGAATGGATAATTTTGAAGTTAATGCATTTCTAAATAAAGAGAGTTGAAAGAAAAAGGATATTTATTAGTTTATTCAATTTATTTGTCCTACCTCATGGGGATACCTTAAGAACTGTCTATGAGGCTTTTAAAATTCTTTATATCTAAGGAGTTTTTCAGTGTTACAAAAATTTATGTATTTTTATTATCTGTTAGTTTTTAAGGTGGTAGAATTGTAGATAGACTTTCTCTTTTTTAAATTTTTAAAAAAATGTTTATTTATTTTTGAGAGTATTTATTTATTTTTGAGAGAGAGAGAGACAGAGTATGAGCAGGGGAGGGGCAGAGAGAGAGGAGACACAGAATCTGAAGCAGGCTCCAGGTTCTGAGCTGTCGGCACAGAGCCCGATGTGGGACTCGAACCCATGAACAGTGAGATCGTGCCCTGAGCTGAAGTCGGATGCCCAACCGACTGAGCACCCAAGTGCCCCTAGACTTTTCTCTTTTAAAAGTATTTCAACTAAACTTTTACTTGAGATTGATTTTAATAGTGTAGCACACAAAGAGTGTATATAGATGCTGCTGAAGTATGGTGCATAGCCACATTTAATTATTCAGTCCCAGAAGAGTTCATGTACTTAAGTTTTAATGTAGTTAAATTGCCTAAGTACTCACACAAGTTTGGATTCTGCTTTTGCTAATTTCTCCCAGATTTGAAATGTAAGAAACTAGAGACAAATTACTTTCCACCTAGAACTATATTTCCTTTGATATTTCTTAGCAATTTTGCCTTAATGGAACCCAAAGTTGTATTTAAGACACGGTGTGAAATGACCCTCTAAGATGTAGCATAATATATATAATGGTCTTGCCAGCAATACTCCCTCTTTCATGAGATAGCTTGGTTTATCTTTATAGGTTACTTTTAAACTTAATCTTTTATGAAATCTCTTAAGTCTATTATTTTAAAAATATTTAGTAAGTACATGGGAAAACATGTATTCAGTAATTACTACATGAAACAAAGATTTGTGCCATGAACAATGAGAGGGAATTAGACAGAAGTGGGGGGAATTAATTGGGCAGATTATTAGGATGTTGAATAACAAGTATCAAAGGTAAAGTCTGAGACATTTAAAAAAAATGTTTATTTATTTTGAGATAGAGACAGGGCAAGCCGGAGAAGGGAGAAAGAGAGAGTGAGATGCAATCCCAAGCAGGCTCCACGCTGTCAGCGCAGAGCCTGATATGAGGCTCAGTCTCATGAACAGCGAGATTCTGACCTGAACTGAACAAAATCAAGAGACAGATGCTTAATGGCTTAACCGACTGAGCACCCAAGTGCCCCTGAGACTTTTTGATTTGTTCCTTACAACATTCATGTTAGAGGATAACCACCCTTAGGCTCTGAAAAGCAGAATCATTAAACTTCCTTAGCTTTTGTAGACCAAAATTAAGAAAAGAATCTTAAAAGCAGTGGTAATAGACACTATTTCCATGGACTTTTGTTATGAGGATGAGCCATAGTTACCAACTTATAGATATTGTTAAAAATGATGCAAAAAGTGTTAAAATTTTTTCAACACAGTACCCAGTAACCCAGAAAGGCCAAAAATATATTTTGGGGACATGTAAAGGAATTTTTGTGTTAGAAGTCTAATTACACAAATCTGTTTTTCTTTAAATAATAAAAGTAAGTGTTTCAAAATGTTGATAGTGGTCCTGGGACTATGGTTAGTTTTATACCCTACTTCTCCTTATTTTCCAAATAATTTTTCATAAGTATGATTTCTTTTGACAAAAAAAGTTAGATACTTCTTGAATGGAAAAAAAAAGATGAAGCAAAACTTGAAAGTGATAGCTTCTGTTAAATCTGAATAGTTCTCTTGTGGGTGTTGGTTATTTTTTAATACTTTTGCATTTATCTGTATATCTTTTATGATAAAATTACATATAGAGAAAAATGATGTGAAAAAATCTTCTATTTCATGCTAAGTTACACTCTATGTAGGTACATCTAGTGCAAAAATTTCTTTGAATAATTTGCCTCTCAACAGTATGAGGGATAACTCTTACTGGGATCTAAGAATTTTTTTTTCATTGAAGTTGCATTAATTTCAGGTGTACAGCATAGTGATTAGACAACTGTAATTATGCTCTGCTCACCAAAAATGTAGCTACCATCTGTCACTATACAACACTGTTACAGTACCATCAACTATATTCCTTATGCCGTGCCTTTTATTCCCAGGACATTCATTCCATAACTGGAAGCCTGTGCCTCTCACTTTCCTTCACCCATTTTGCCCATCCCCCCAACAACTATCAGTTTGTTCTCTGTATTTATGGGTCTGTTTCTGCTTTTTGTTTGTTTTGTTTTGTAGATTCCGCATACAAGTAAAATCATATGGCCTTTATCTTTCTTTATCTGACTAATTTCACTTGACATAATACCCTCCAAGTTCATTCATACTTTCACAAATGGCAAGATCTCATTCTTTTTTTATGACTGAGTAACATTTCAGTGTGTGTGTGTGTGTGTGTGTATCGCATTTTCTTTGTACTTGATCTGTCGATGGGCACTTGGATTGCTTCCATATCTTGAGTATTGTGAATAGTGCTGCAGTAAACATAGAGGTGCATCTATCTTTTTGAATTAGTGTTTTTGTTTTCTTTGAGTAATGTTTTTTTAAAATAAACCCAATAGTGGAATCACTGGATCATATGATATTTCTATTAATTTTGAGGAACCTTGATACTATTTTTTACAGTGACTGCACCAGTTCACATTCTCACCGGCAATGCATGAGGTTTCCTTTTTCTTCACATTCTCATTCTTTCTTGTCTTTTTGCATCTAGTCATTCCAACAGGTATATTGTGGTTATAATTTTCATTTCCCTGATAATTAAAGAGGTTGAACATGTTTTCATGTGCCTGTTGGCTAACTGTATGTCTTTTTTGGAAAAATGTTTATTCAGGTCCTCTGCCCATTTTTTAAATTAGAAATCATGTTTGTTTTAAATAAATTGTTTTAAACAAGTCATTGATTGTCATCTGTAACTTGTTCTAATAAATAATTACAAGAACAATTAAAAATTACTAAGTTTTACTTTTATGTGCTTTTGTGTGCTTTCATAGCACATAAACCTATATTTTTTCCTCTTAATGGTGGTAACAGTTATGTAGATTACAGACTCTGAACTCACAAGCCCTTTTGTCCATCATGGGCTCCTACTCAGCAGCCTTGGTGTGAATTTGATAATGTGCACTTCCTCATGTGGGTGCTCGGTGGGGTTGGGGGGGTGTCTATGCTTTTAGAGATGGAATGTTTTTATGTTCTTTCTCAGTCAGAGAACAATTATTATATTTTACTTACGGAAATATCTGTTATATAAAGAAAATTTGAAAACTTATTTTAAATAGAAAGTCTCAGTTTCCCCTCTGAGAGAAATGGGAAACAGTGGTAGTTGGAAAAAGTTGACTCTAAGCCATATTGAGTTGTTTTGAAACAATCTCCATTACTTCCTGAGGTGACACTGGTCAAACTGCTTAACGTGTTTGAATGTTGGTTCCCTTTTCTGTAACACATGGATGATAGTACCTCCTTCCTACAGTTGTTGTGAGGATTAAAGGTAGTAAGTAAATTTTCTTTAATGTTTATTTATTTTTGAGAGAGAGAGAGAGAGAGAGAGAGAGAGAGAGAGAGAGTCAGAGCTTGAGAGGGGAAGGCCAGAGAGAGAGAGGGAGACACAGAATCTGAAGCAGGCTCCAGGCTCTGAGCTGACAGCACAGAGCCCGACACAGGGCTCGAACTCACAAACCGTGAGATCATGACCTGAGCCATAGTTGGACGCTTAACCGACTGAGCCACCCAGGCGCCCCATAAATTTTCTAATAATAATAGCTATTTAATGTGAGTAGTTCATACCACTATTAAAGCTAATACGTATTCTTTAAACTCTCAGGTATAGCTTTTGTTTAAAATAAGGTATATGCTATACACTTAAAGTTTTGAGGTGTCTTTGTACTTTTTTGGTGTGGATGAAATTTGAATATTTAGTTGCGTGAGACGAAAGTTGGCAACAACCACCACCTCCACATAAGTAAATGAGGGAATGAATGAATAGTATTAATAATTGGCATCATTTTATAGTGAGTGCTTTTATTTTTCTCCTCTTTCTTTCTAAAATTTTCAATAATGTGGGCATTTCATTTTGATAATGGTAATATGAAGGAATGAGACTATTTGAAAGATAAATGGTAATATGAAGGAAGATAAGTTAATTGCTTAATTATTAGTTTGTGAACATACACACCATAAGCATTTCATCTGATACCCCAGGATGTTTTTACTATTGTCCTACTAGGTATCGTATTAGTAGGATAATAAACATAATGCAAAATAAAAGAATAAATGTGGATTTTTTGGATATTTTTATAGCTGTAAAACAACAGGTAAAGCATGTGTGTTGTAAAAGATTTAAACAATATAGAAGTATTAAGAGTAGAAAATGAAAGTCCTCCTTCAATTCCCTCTCAACTCAAAAATATTGACTTCTTTCCTCAGATGTATCCACAATATAGACATCACATTCTCACATACATATATTTATGCTCAGATAAGAACATATACATTTTGATAAATACGCATTGTGCTGTGCCTTGTCTTATACTATCTCTTGGATATCTTTTTCATACACTTTAGTTTACAAACTGTATGGTATTGCATTTCTGGAGGTATTCTGCAATTTTACTTCTAGAAAAACTCTTGCATGTGGGCACAAAGAGACATGAGTTTATGAGAATGTCATTTGTATTAATTTAAAAATTCTAAAAATGTTCAATTATGGTATCTTGAAGCAATTGCATACTATATAGATGTTAAAATGAATGAACTGAAATTTACATGTGTCAACATAGATCAATCTTTAAAATTTGAGTGAAAAAGAAAGCTTCAAAGGATAATAATGTTACATCACTTTCCCAACCTTTACAAACATAAAAATAATTATATTGGCTATACATACTTAAATATGTAGTAAAATTGTGAAAATGTGGTCATGCTGTTCAGAGGGTAGTAGATTTCTATTTTCAGCAGATTATTATAGACCTGTCTATCCTTACAGATTATGATATTCTCTGCATTATGGCTATACCGGTTTATACATCCTTCAGCAATGTACAAAGCATTACCAGGCCTCTTATTTTTTTTGCATGTATAAGTTTAAATTTTTTTTTTAACGTTTATTTATTTTTGAGACAGAGAGAGACAGAGCATGAACGGGGGAGGGTCTGAGAGAGCGGGAGACACAGAATCGGAAGCAGGCTCCAGGCTCTGAGCTGTCAGCACAGAGCCCGACGTGGGGCTCGAACTCATGGACCGCGAGATCATGACCTAAGCCGAAGTCGGAGGTTTAACCGACTGAGCCACCCAGGTGCCCCTGCATGTATAAGTTTAAATACCTCATTGGTGTTTTGTTTTCTTTAACCCAATTAGTGCTGTTGAGCATTTTTTATGTTTTATGAGGACCGTTTAAGTCTTCTCTTTTGTAAATTGCCTTTTAAATACTTTTCTTCTTATTCCTCCATAAGTTTGGATTTTTATCTTTTTAACTTTTTTAAAACTTTTTAAAAATTTTTATTATTTTGAGAGAGAGAGAGAGAGAGCACACTTATGAGCAGGGGAGAGGGGCAGAGAGAGGGAGAGAGAGAATCCCAAGAAGGGTTAGTGCTTGTCAGTGCAGAGCCCAATGTGAGGCTCAAACCCACCAACTGTGAGATCATGACCTGGGCTAAAGTCAAGAGTCGGACGCTCAACCCACAGAGCCACCCAGACACCCCAATTTTGGATTTTTAGAATGCATTTTAAGATCTCTTTGTACATTTTGAGCACTTTTTATCATTTATGTTTATTGAAAATATTTTCTTGCTGTCTTTTTAAAAATTTTATTATGTCATTTATTAGATAGAAATTTAAAAATTTTATGACTTTCAGTTTTATCATTCATTTCCTTTATGAATTTTGGCTTTGCTTGTTTGAGGAGTCTTTTCTTAGACATTATAAAGATATCCTTCAGTTTCCTACTGAAGCATTAATGTTTTACACTGTGGTCTCTGGCTTAGTTGGAAATTATTTTTGTAGTTGTTCTGAATAGAGTTCACCCCTTACCCCTCGACCCTGTCCTGCGCAGAGCCAATTGTCCTAGTTTAATTTTTCCATTGATTTGTAAGGCTAAGTCTAGAATATGTAAGAGTCATGGATTAAATATGTTCTGGATTCTGTAGTCTGTTCCATTCGTTTATTTGCCTAATTCTGTGCCAATTCAATACGTAATTCTTTAATCCTTTTAACATTATAAGCTGCCTTTATATTTGTCAGGAAGAATTCCACTCCTTAGTTTTCAAAATTATCTTGGCTATTTTTATAAACCTTTTCTATACTGTTTTAGAGTTGGCTTGTTAAATTCCATAAAGCATTCTACATGATGGATATTCTTCAGTTGTTTCTTTAGACCAATTCTCTATGGACCTATATCCTTTGTATTTCTTCGGCTTCTGACTTCTTGTTGTATTTAACCAATGGGAGAAACCAGCAGGAGATTGGGGTGCGAAGAGAAAGAGCGCTAAGGAAATTTATGCCTCTGGCTCCCTCTGTGGCCCTTATCAGATGTGGCAGTAGATGTATACTTTTATCCCCACAACTCCTATATTAGAAGGTTCCAGTCCCAGTTGGATTTCTCTAACTCCATTCCTTCCCTTCCGTCAGGCCTGGGAGGTGGTGGTGATTGTGGGGTGAAGGGAGAGAGAAAAAACAGTATCTTTCTTTTAACTATCATCACATCTCTGTACTGAGTCCCTTTGGATGTGATACATCTTTCCTTTAAGCTTCTGACATACTGTGTTGGGATTGGAACTGCATAGATGTTATAGTTTAATTTGAGAGGAATGTCATTTTTGTGACAAAGCCTTTCTATCCATATATGTGTTACACATCTCTAATTATCTAGTTCTGCTTCTATGTGCTTTTTTTTCTATAAAGATATTCCTTAACTTTTTTGAGACTTATTCCAGGATGATTACTGTTTTTGTTGTAATTATGAATATTTAAAAAGGTACACATCCTAAATTGCTTTTGGAGATGAAAATTGATTTTTACATGTTGATTTTCTATCCAGCAAACTTACTATTTTACTTCTTCTGATAGATTTTTTTGAGGTTCTCTTCTATAGGCTAGATAGATGTTCATGTTCTCTCTAAATCATAAAAATAGTAATAACAATCATTGCTAAAACTTGTTGAGAACTAACTTTTGAAAGACACTTTAAGTGGAGTAACTCATTTAATCTTTATTTCAATTCTATGATACAGATACTATTATTATTGTATGTTGATACTTTTAAAATATATCAAAAAATTTTATTTACATTTTTCCCTAGCTTTATTGAAATATAATCAACACAGAACATTGCGTAAATTGAAGATGTATAATTGAGGATTTGATACACATATGTATTGTGAGATGATTATCACAGTAAGTTTAGTTAACATATCTATCATCTCATATAGTTCCTTCTTGTGTGTGGTGAGAAATGCAAGATCTACCCTCTGAGCAAGTTTTATGTATACAAGTCAGTATTGTTAATTGTAGTCACCATGATGTACATTACATTCCTGGCACTTATTCATCTTGTAACTGGAAGTTTTGCCCTTGTATTGTCTTCACCCGTTCTCCCTCACGCCCACCCCAGCAGCCATCATTCTTCTGTTTCTAGGAGTTTAGGGTTTTTGATTCCACACATAAGTGAGACTCTGCAGTATCTTTTTCTGACTTATTTCACATAGTGTAATGCCCTTAATATCCATGTTGTTACAAATGGCAGGATTTCCTTCTTTTTTATGTATGAATAAGACTTCATTTTATATATATATATATATACATTGTCTTTATCCATTCATCCACTGATGTGTTGGCTATGGGGAATAATGTCGCATGAACATGGGGGTGCAGGTAGTGATTTCAGTTCCTTCGGATATATACACAGAGGTGGGATTGCTGGATCATATGGCGTTTCTATTTTTAATGTTTTGAGGAAACTACATACTGTTTTACATAATGCCTGTGCTAGTTTACATTCCCACCAAAGTGCATATGTGTTCCCTCTTCTCCACATCCTCACCTTCTTATCTCTTCCCTTTTTGATAACAACCATCCTAACAGATTTGAGGTGATAATCTTATTGTGATTTTGATTTGCATTTCCTTGGTGATTAGTCATGTTGAGCACTTTTCCATGTGCCTGTTGGCCATCTGTATGTGTTATTTGGAAAAGTGTCTGTTCAGGTATTCTGCCCATTTTTAAGTTGGATTGTTTGTTTTTTGTTGAGTTGCCTGAGTGCCTTGTATATTTTGGATATTGACCCCTTATCAGGTAGATGGTTTGCTAATATTTTCTCCCATTCTGTAGGCTGCCTTTTTGTTTTATTGATTGTTTCTTTTGCTGTGCAGAAGATTTTAGTTTAATGTAGTCCTACTGGTTGATTTTTGCTTTTGTTGCTTATGCTATTCGTGTCGTATCTAAAAATTTATTGCCAAGACCAATGTCAAGGAGCTTTTCCCCTGTGTCTTCGAAGAATTTTATGATTTCAGATCTTACATTTCAGTGTTTAATCCATTTCAAGTTAATTTTTGTGAGTGTTGTAAGGTAGCGGCTCAATTTCCCTAATCAAGAGAAAAGAGGCAAAATGAAATTAAATGAAAGAAGTGACCTTATAACTGATACTACAGAAACACAAAGGAGCATAAAAGACTACTATGAACAATTATACACAACAAATTATACATTTTTACCAAATAAATATTGGTGTCAAATTTCAGAAAATAATATCAAGAAAAATACTATATAGATATACTAAAACAATAACAGTATGAAGAAATGGGGTTATTTCTAGGAGTATATGGAAAGTTTAATTTTTGAACATCAATTGATATAATTCATCCAATAAACATTTTAAGGACAAAAATTATCAGAGATTTTCAATAGATGCTCAAATGATTTTTGATCATATACAAATACATTTTTGATTAAAAACCACTAGTAAAAGTAGAAGGAAAATTCATTAGCATGGATGAATATATATCTCTAACATGTTATAATTCTGAAAATTTAAAACCTTTCTGTGAAAGATGAGGAATGATATATGAATCTTCTCTATCACCATTATTATTTGGTATATTTATGGAGGTGGTGGTCAAAAGCTAAGAAAGTATATTAAACAGAAATTTGGACAGGAGTAGGCAAATTTACTAGTATGTGAAATACGACTCTACCATGTTCAGTAATGGTTCCTGTGAAAAATCTCCCTACCTGTGGTGCTTGGGCCCTCTGAACAGATGTCACTCTGTAACAGTATTGTCTTCCTTTGGTAGCTAGGCTATACCTAAAAGAACAGAAGAAATGCAGGTTTGCTAGAGTGCAGTGGTTTGAATATAGGTACAAATGCTTGTGTGGCTGGTAGTAATGACAAATGATGAAGGAATTATTTTGAATTAAACTGCTCTAGAACACTTAGAAATAAAATCATTCTAATTTTTATTTCAGATGTAAATAACATGTAAATGTAAATGAATATGTAAAATGTTTATCATTTTTTTTTTTTAACGTTCATCTATTTTTGAGAGAGAGGCAGAGTGCAAGTGGGGGAAGAACAGAGAGAGAGGGAGACACACAGAATCCGAAGCAGGCTCCAGGCTCTGAGCTATCAGCACAGAGCCTGATGTGGGGCTCAAACCCACAAATCATGAGATCCTGATCTGAGCTGAAGTCTGATGCTCAACTGATTGAGCCACCCAGGTGCCCCAATATGTAAAACGTTTATAGTATAAAAAGATACAACATAAAAATTCAGCATACTAAAAAGTATACTAAAATGTAAACACTATGAATGAGATTATATAGGTAAGTAGAAAATATTAAGTAAAAATGTAAATGTTTTGTTACAGTGGTAAGGTTATGGTTGCTTTTTTTTCTTTTTTAAAAAGTATATTTAATATTGTTAATTATCTTTTTAATAAAATGTTTCTGAAAGAATCATAGCATCTGTTACATGGCTATTCAGAAAGATCCAGTCCTAATGCTGTCCATAAAAGACAGACCCTGCCTCCTGTGAACTTGAACACTTGTAACACAAGAAAAAGAAAAACACAATATTAACCTACATTTATGTTATTATTTAATTTTCTAATTATATTCACATACTTTTTTTTAATTTTTTTTTTTATTTTTATTTTTTAAAAAAATTTTTTTTTTCAACGTTTTTTATTTATTTTTGGGACACAGAGAGACAGAGCATGAACGGGGGAGGGGCAGAGAGAGAGGGAGACACAGAATCGGAAACAGGCTCCAGGCTCCGAGCCATCAGCCCAGAGCCTGACGCGGGGCTCGAACTCACGGACCGCGAGATGGTGACCTGGCTGAAGTCGGACGCTTAACCGACTGCGCCACCCAGGCGCCCCTCACATACTTTTTTTTTAAACATTTATTCAGTTTTGAGAGGAGCTGGGGAGAGGGGCATGATTGGGGAAGGGGCAGAGAGAAAGGGAGACACAGAATCCAAAGCAAGGTCCAGGCTCTGAGCTGTCAGCACAGAGCCCGATGCGGGGCTCGAACCCATAAACCATGAGATCATGACTTGAGCCGAAGTTGGACACTTAACCGACTGACCCACCCAGGCACCCCTCATATACTTTCTCAGTTTAGTTGTCATTACAGTCTTTTCAATGCTGGCCCTTATGCAGCAGTGTAAGCTTTAAAAGAGCCAGGACTGTGTATCCATCGAGCCTACCAGATTGCCTGGCCACAGTTAATTATCAGGTATAAATCCACTGGACTGTTGGTTGGAGCAGAAAACCCCAACAAAGTATGCAGGAAAAGTGTTACTCATATTTTTATGAATGAGAAATTTGTTTTGAAAGGTTAACAATCTTGGCCTAATAAGGGTTGACAGAAAGCATTCTTTTGTATTACGAGCCCTATTATTGTGCTTGCTGGATTGTATATCACTAATAACATTAGAAGGTCCCCACATTCTTTACTCAACAGGAGAATCAATGAGGTGATATGTGGTGTCGACTCAGAGTATATAAGGAAAAATATACACGTATACCTCTTGATAGTAATCTACTTCTTGAAAAATAGCATACAGAGAAATTACGTTGAATACCAGCCTTGTTTACAGCTGAGCAGCCAGTTCAGAAGTGAACATATGATGCCTTTAAAACGTTTTACTCTTTGAGTAGTCCTGACTCTACTATTATTTTCTCTTCCTTCCAAGTTTCTTGCCCTAGAACTCTCAGACGTGCCTTGGGCCTTCTCTACGAATAGGGTCCTGAGGATTCCTTTCAGCCACTGACATTTTTTTCGTATCTTTGTTCCTCTCTCATATCCAGCTACTCAAGGGAAAACTTGCCAGTCATAGTTTTGGAACCTTGGAATCCTCTCTCAAAGATAAGAATTAGTTTGTATTGGTTTAAACTGTTTGTCAGATATTCAAATATTTAGATTTTCTTCTTGAGAAAGAAAATTGCCTTGTCTTAAAATATACTTGGTTTCTGTCCTCATTCTCAGAGCCAGCCTGTATTTGGTAGGTTTTCTTATTATATATCATCTGGAAATGTCTTTTTTGATACCATTTATCGGTTCTGTAAAAGTTTGCCATGTGTAAGTGTGAAACCAAAAGGTACACATGCATATTTTATGTATACTAAATTGTTTTCTTGTGGGATTTACTGTTAATAAACCTTTTTCTCTCTTGGAGTATTGGCTTGGTGGGGATTATAGCAATTGTGTATGCAACAAGGGTCTATGTATCCTAATCAGGATTTTTTTTAGGTGTTGTGAGAAACACTTTTACCAATTATATTTTACAGAAAAACAAACAAACAAACAACATTTCCAGAAAAACAACTGGAGCAAAAATGAGGCAGTCTGGTAGTTTCATAGCTAAAAGAAAATAAAATATTAAAATGAGAAACTGAGACAGAGGAACAATTATTTGTAGATACTATTTGTAGATGAGTTTCTACCCACAGCAAAAGTGTATGTTTCTATTGCTCACTAAACTGTTAAATATTGTTATATAAACTCCCTGCCATTTTACATCTCTGCTTTTCCTCCCGTCTTAACTGACTGACTAGATTTTGATAAATCACAAATCACTTTAGTATTTTAAGCTACTAGTAATGAAACTGTACCGTTTGTACCTAAGGTTGTATTGGTTATTACTTTGTGTTGTAAAAGAAAGTTCCTGAACTCTGGGTAGTAAAATGTGACTGGCTTTCAATGCAATTATTGTTAGGTTTCTGTGTCAGTAAACTTTGGTAAAAGACCACTGATGGAGGTAGAGCTTCCTATAGCTCTTGTATGGCCTTGACCTTCATCCACATAAATCATATGCCCCCTGTTCTCATGTCCTCAGACATTAGCACTAGCAAAAACAGTTCACTTAGATTCTTTTGGTGTGGAATACAACACCGTTTTCTTCCAACAGTTCAGATCATAGTTGTCTGTTTTAAAACAAAATAGAATTGCCCACATGGGTTTGAAGGGTTACGTGCTTTAAAGAATGTATATTTCTGTCTTAGAGATAATTATATATATGACTATCCACAGATTTTAGGTAGTATTCATTGTTGCTTTGAAACGATTTTTCTAAGGGAATCTGGGTGAATCAGTAGGTTAAGTGTTTGACTTTGGCTCAGGTCATGATCTTGTGGTTCCTGGGTTCGAGCCTGGCATCAGGCTCTGCACTGATAGCTCAGAGCCTGGAGCCTGCTTCGGATCCTGTGTCTCCCTCCTTCCCTCCCCCTCCCCAACTTGCGCTGTGTGTGTCTCTCTCTCTTTCTCAAAAATAAATAAACATTAAAAAAAAAGGAAATATTTTCTACGTAAGTGATTGTCTTTATTTGTTCGTCTACTGTATCTTTTACTTCTGTATTCCAGACATGCTTAAATTCAAACTACATATTTGGTGATAAAGCCATTTGGTGTTTACTGAGGGGAAAAAAAGAAGAGTTAGTCTTAGAATTCTACAAATGCTTAATGTATCCATGTATTTTAGTGTATCTCACACACTCTGGATTTGTGTTAATACTTTTGGGCCAATGAGGTAGGGGTACATGATTAAATTTGTTAGCATTCCTTTTATAAAGCAATTACCTGTTTTATGGTCATTATAGTACAGGGTTATGAATGCAATTTCAAAATCCATTCCAAAAGTTTATATGTGTCTTTTGTTTGTGTTTTAAGTTTATTTATTTTGAGACAGATAGAGACAGTTGTCAGCAGGGGAGAGTCAATGAGAGAGGGAGAGAAGGAGAATCCCAAGTGAGGGTCTGCACCACCAGAGCAGAGCCCAATGTGGGGCTTGAACCCATGGACTGTGAGATCATGACTTGACCTGAAACTAAGAGGTGGATGCTTCACGGACTGAGCCACCCAGGTGTCGTAAAAGTTTTTATATGTTAAAGAGGTTATATATAAGTTCTGCCTTACTAAGTTTTCTTTTAAAATTATACGCATTTAAAAGGGAAACCTCTGGAAGGCACGACAAGGGTAAATGTCTTATTATGTTACAATCAATCCTCCTGGTGAAGGATTCTTTTGGCTCTGTTCACTCCTGCTACCACAAACAGCTTCCCAAGGTTGTAATGAAATACAGGCAAAGCTCATGGTTGCACAAATGTCTACCAAAATGAGAGAAGTATCACAGAAGCAGAGTTCAAGGTAAAGAAAGGGAGAGAGGGAGAAAGAATCTCCCTTTATTCCCAGATAAGCAGCAGTTACAGTAGATACTATACATATTTTGTAACATTCATAATGGAGGGACACAAATTCTAGTATAGGTTTATATTGTACCAAGCCATATGTTAGCAAATTAGGAAGAATGACAATAAATAGAGCTAAAAGAGGTTAGTGGCTGATGAAGGATCTAATTTAATTTGAACTTTGAATAACTGGAGACAAAAAGAATAAGAATTCTTGTAATATCAGAGCTTTGATACAAGGAAGTACCTATTTGAAAAGCAAGTGGGGAGACATAGAACACTGTAGGAGAGGGAAGAAATTTAGCTATTATAACATTGAAAGAGGATACAGTCAGGAGTAAGGTGGACGTGTTTCAGCCATATTTAGCCAGTTTCACCAATCCTTTATGTGGATGAATGATCATTAAGACCGGAATCCATGCGCATTGTTAAGTTCATTTTATGTGTATTTTCTTAAGTTAACTGACTTTTCAATGAACCATATACGTATGGTTTACTACCAGTTGTGGGTTCAGGTATTCTCCACTATATATTTCTGTTTCTATATTCTATAAAATTCAGAGTTAGAAAGCCCTTTCAGCTATCATTATGAATAAGCGTGTGAAAACTGTCATTGCAGTTGCAATTTTGGTTCCCATGGCGGGGAGGACAGTGCCGAGGACCATTTGCTTCAGTGTTTTCTTCAAGTTCATCCATGGATTACCTGAATCAGAATCTTTTACAAGGGCTATTAAAATGCAGAGCCCCATTGAGAAATCTAGATTTAACCACTTCTCCGGGTGATGCATATATATAAGAACCCCAGATTGATAGAATGCTGTTAGAATGAAGCCTATTCCTGTTTGAGTATGAACACATACTACGGCCATACAACTGGCAATTTTTGGGAGTCTCATTTTTCTTTCAAGCACTTCACCCTCAAACCATTTTAAAGTGAAGAAATAATAGATACATAAAGGTCTACAAATACCAGGAATGTATGTATGGATTCTTTGGAGACTAAGAAATCTCCTTCTTCACTCACCAGGGGGCCAGATGCCTCAGAAACCATTTTGCCCCTGGAAGTGTCGCAAGTAGCCACCTGCTGTGTTAAACATATTGCAAAACCTAGGGGGGAAAACAGATTTTTTTTTTTTTTTTTTTCAGTGGCTAAAGCTGGAAGCTTTTATCTTGTAGATAAAGCCTGTAGGAGGAAAGCCAGGGGCTCTGCTGGGTCTCAGAGTCATCATTATGGTGCTGTTGTTAATGATTACACAAGGCCAGTTAGTGAGATAAGCTGGGGCTAGTGTTGTTACAAGGCAATAGGTGTCTAATATTTGCCTGGCATGCTGATGGCATGGAATGGTCCTGGGTGTTGTGCACACGTTGGCTGCTAAAATATGACACTCTCTGAAATAATGCCGTTTTTAATTTTAAAAATCAATACCAGTGGTTCTCAGATTTTGGTGTGAATCACAATCACCTGGAGAACTGCTAAAAATCCAGGTTTCTGGGCCCCACTCCCAGAGATTCTGACAGTTTGAATGAGAACAACAGTCTGTCGTTTTCCCAGGGGCCTGTGTCTCCCAGGGGGATGGACTTACAGGTGGTAGCTAAAATGTAAGCACATATGTCATAGCACTATCAGTACTTGTGAGAATATTTTCTAAGAAGAGACATTGTTATAGAAAAGAACTTGCTATCATAAAAAAAAAATTGAGCTCTAGAGGATGCCTTATTTATTTCATTCCCCAGCTAGTACATTGAAATTGCAGCATAAAAATAATTGGAACACTCTGATGCATATACAGTTGGTTAAAGTGTATTTTCACCTTGTGTATAGAATAGGGACTGTGGACTTCCATGACTTAGACTTACAACATCTCAGGAGTAAGGACTTCAGATGAGCTTAATTGGGCTTCGTATACTTGAGGAAATGTATCCCTTCAACGGAGGAAGCAGCTAAGGGACCTGTCTTGGTGTGTAGCAGGAATAGTAGCACAAGTGAAGGGTTTCACTTCAGACAGACCTGCTGAAGTTTGTGTCGAGCCCGTAAATGCATCAGACAACAATACTGAAAACAGTGGCAAATGAGAGAAAGTGAGAATTTCTCCCGAAACATCACTTCAGGCGCAGAGCACTATCTCTCAGAACCACCACACATGCAATGACACACATCACTGGAGTTAATAGAGTGCTTAAAGGCATGATGTGAATGTCCACATCTTGCAAACATTCTGTAACAGCTAGGTGCGAAGGGAAAGGATTGCTTTCCTAATAAATGCACCTACTGCACTAGCGATGTGTGCTCTGAATCCCCAGAAGAAATCCCAAGTCTTTGTTTTTGGAATAGAGGGTTAGGCTTTCTGGAGTAATTAGAAAAAGCCCTTTCCTAAATAGATCGGGATATCAGAATATCTTAGCATATCTTCCTCAAACACATTTTAAAGACAAATACCATTGCTAGAAAAATATGTGGAAAAGATTACATGACTTTTGGCACTTCCTTTTCCATTCCTGGTTTTAATTTTTTTTTTAATGTCCAATTGATGAATGTCCACTATTATAAATGCTTAGAAAAAGCCAGTTCTGAAAAGAACAAATATTACTCGACAACATTTCCTATTTTATAAGCTATGCTGAACCTCATATAATAGCCAGAAAAGCAGTTCCGTTTTCTTGGGATGATATGAATAATAATAACAATCTAATTACAACTTGTTTTACAACCCAATGGTCTTATTCACTGAACTTCTTTCCTTAATGAGAACTGCTTAAATGATAAACTATGTAAATTAACCAGGTCTTCGAACTCCCCTTTACTAAGAGTACTGTCAGCTTATACTTTTTTCCACTCTTCTTGTGACTCCAAAGCCCCCAAATCACGTTGAAATGTCATTTATTTTTGTAGGATTAATTTTAGATCTCCTAGTTGATGCCTTTTTAAAATTTTTACTATTCTGTTTCTTATCTTAGTTTTTTTCTTAAGCCAAACCAAGGTTTCTTTTCTAATTCTTTCTCTGGTGCAGAGGAAACTTCTCTGGTGCCTCATATTCAGTGTTACTTAGTAACTTTGTGCTTTTCTTTTTTTAAACAATTTATGCCCCTCAGTCACATTGGCTATTTCCAGGCTATCCACATATGACCTCTGTCTATTTTCAGTTATTCCAAGAGATCCTGGGGGCTCCTGGTATGTATCTCAGTCTTCAGTACCCCTGGGCTCATAGTCTACTAAACAGATGTTCCCTAGTTGATGGGGCACCACATATCTGTTCAGAGCCACACCTTGGGCTGTAGTTGGATACTGTGGACTATCATAAGCTCAAAGTTGTGGGGGAGATTTTCATGTCTTCTTGGGGAGTGATTCATATTCTCTTTGTTAGGAAAAAATAGCCACAGTGTATAATTTCTGCAATCTTTCCCCTTTCTTTCTAATGATTCTCACCTTGCAACCTGTCTATCACCTGAGCACCAAGGATTTACAGACTCCGTAGGAGAACCTAAAACTCTTGGAAGGCCATGATGCTTTCCACAAATTAGATGTTTCCTTTTTTTCTGAGGTTGATTGACATTCAATACTTAGACTAAAATCATAACTCACATTCATTTTTACATTGCATCTGTCACTGTAGGATTCTGAATTTCTTCTGTATTGAAAATCAATTGAACTATGATTAGAATTATTGTTCTAAGTATATTTTATTAACCTATTATTTTTTTTAAATTGGCATTTCTTATGTCTTATGTGGTATAGGGGAGGAAAAAGTTTTCCTGTACCCTTCCAGGTTCTTTTTACTGTCCTATTAATTAAATTGACATAAGGCAGATTAGCAGGAGAAAAACAAACTTAAGTTTGTGTGTAGAGAAGCCCCAAAGGTATGAGACTCAATGGCAAATAAGGAAGTTGAGGCTTGTATGCCATTTTGAGCTAAGGAGAAGAGGGTAGGGGTCTGGGACTTCAAAGGGAAGGAAGACAGTTCACAGGAAAATAGGAGGAGCAAATGTTTGCTAAACAAATGTTTGTCATGTCCTGCAGAGACTGTGGGACACAGGAATTTGAACGAGCAGGCTCTTCCAAGCTCCCCCTCAGCCTCCCACACTTGGCCCATACTCTGTAGTTATATCTAGCGATAGCTCTTTTCCTGAGCCTCTGTCTAAATTCTTAGAGGCATTTAGAGGAGGGTATAAAGTTCTTTCTGAGTCCTTGATTGTCTTCAGCTCAAAATAACTCATATGCCAAAATGGCACATTCTAGGGTGGCATATTCTGCTCCCCTTCAGTGGGTGTGGTAGGCTAAATAATGCCCCATATCTCCATTTCCTATGTTCCAGAACCTCTGAATGTCTATACACACACACACACACACACACACACACACACGTGCATTGATACAGAAAATAGATTTTGCAAGTGTGATTAAGTTAAAGATCTTGAGGAGGGGAGAATCATCTTGGATTATCTGGTTTGGCCAAATGCAGTCATAACAGTCCTTAAAGAAGGCGTTAGGAGGAGTCATAGTTGGAGAAAGAGATATGATGACAGAAGCAGAGAGTGGAGTGATATCCTTTGAAGGCAGAAGAGGCTGCAAGCCAAAGTATATAAGTCAACACCAGAAGCTGAAAAAGGCAAGGAAACAGATCCTGTCCTCAGAGCCTCCGGAATGAATTAGCCCTGTCAGCTCCATAACTTTAGCCCAGCGAAACTGATTTTAGATTTCTGACCTCCAGCACTAGAAGATAATAAATTTGTGTTATTTTGAGCCTCTAAACTTGTGGTAAATATTATAGCAACAATAGAAAATATATTTGGCATAAATATGAAGGAAAGTATTAGACTTCCCTTGCCCTAATAATGGCAGGTAATATTTTCCAGTATTTTAGTATGATATGAAATTAGATTGGCACACATAATTTTTGAATGTAAACTCTTGGCACAGTGAGGCAGTACCATGATGATGAAAGTAAGAGTACCCTTCTCTTTCCTAGGATTACTGAAAATGTATAAATGTGTGTTTCTTTAAATATTTATATGCTTATTTTGAGCATGAATGTGTTTTTACATGCATTACAAAGATTACAATTTCACCCCCCATCCCTATGAAATATGTGGTATCATCCCAATTTTATAATGGGAAAACTGAGGTTTAGTGGACCAAAAGAGTCGAAGGGATTCAATCACTAAGTGAGAGGGTTGAAATTCCAGCTTTGGTGTTTCTGACTCCAAAAACCAAGGATTTGTTTAACTGCTATGTTATATTGTCTTCTGTATGTTTGAAATTTCTTAAAACCCTTGAGCAATATATGATGGTAAGTTTGAAATATCTTCATTACACATAACTTTCTTGTTTTACCTGAGGTGCCAAAGAAGTATTTTTCCCTTCCTCTTCCTTGTTTCTCCTTTCACATTTTTTTTTTACAGGTAACTGCTGTGTACCAACAAAACATCCCTATAAGTATAGTGATTCTGATTATGATATTCAGGTTCTATAAATTATAGAGTATTTGAAGTCTTATGAAAACCCTTACTCTTTAAAATTGCATTAAATTCCAGAAGCATTCCTGTAAAAGGACATAAAAACTATAATAATGGAGAAACACTAGACAAATAAATACTATACTTTAAAAAGGACACACTAGAAAAAGTTCCACCAGAGTTTCTTCTATAAAGATTGGTTCTGAATGAAATTGTTAGTGGAAAAAGGATACTTTAAAATTGGGAGATGTTGAGTGGCTAATGGCTTGATTATATTAACTTTGTGCTTTCTTTTAATAATTCTGTTGGAGATGAGAATGAAAATGCAGAGGCGTTGTAACTTTCTCCAAATTTGACTTCTGTTCAGGAGTTGGGCCAGAAAATTGTCTTATAATTCATAGTTTATTCAGCATTTTGAGAAGTACAGTGAACTCTTTCAGGTCACTAGTACAGTTTTTAGAGGACTTATGTTAAATACCACGAAGTTAAACATGACCTTGGGGGCAGATCTATTTTGGTAACTGACATGTAGACTGATTGCCAGAATTGATTCAAGAGCTCTGGCAGGGGGAGGGCTTTCTTCTTCTCCTCTGTCATTATTCCACTCTGTTCTGTTTGCATCACTACTGTCTTTGTATGTCAGGAAGAGTAAAACTTTTCCAGATAGAAGGAGATCTTCAAGTGTACAAAAGCTTTGCTTACTATTAGAACTTCGAATCACGTTTTGTGAATCATAAACTATCGTTAAGATTCTTGAAGACAGGGAGTTTGTCTGGCTTATTCTTTGTGGTATCTCCAATATCTGGAAAAGTGCTTGAAATATAGTAGTGTATCAATAAATAATTTAATGTATGAATGAATTGGTCAAACATTCCCTGCTATGATCGCATAAAACTAAAGACCAGATCCATTTGTTTATGTAAGAATCATGTCTCCCGTTTGCTTTGTTTTGTCTCATAATGCTTGCTTGTTATTGTTACTAATTTATTCTCTGACCATAGTATCATTTTGATGTAGAAATGGTATTGTTACTAACCCCCCTATGAAGTTTAGAGTCCCATGGCTCTCAGATCGGGTTCTGAGCCTTCTCAGAAGGGTAACAGTATGTTCCTTTTACTTGGATCCTTTGGGAGGACCCAAGGAGAGTGATGTCTACTTATAAACAGGGTATCATATATCTATGTCTTTGGCTTCTCCAGATCATGGGAACACACTGTGAAACTTAAAAGAAGTTGGCATTAGGAGTACCTGGGTGGCTCAGTCAGTTAAGGGTCTGCCTTTGGCTCAGGTCATGATCTTAGGGTTCGTGAATTCAAGCCCCACATTGGGCTCTGTGCTGTATGCGCAGAGCCTGCATCAGATCCTCTGTCCTGCTGTCTCTTTTCCCTTCACCTGCTTATGCTTGCTCTATCTCAAAAATAAATAAAAAGACTTAAAAAAAAGTTGTCCTTAGACAAATCCCAACTTTAACATAGGAAGTGAAAGGGTCTTGTTCTTATTAGTAAATATTTTATGTATGTATGTAATGTATGTATGTATGTATGTATTTTTTAAAATTTTTTTTTTTTCAACGTTTTTTATTTATTTTTGGGACAGAGAGAGACAGAGCATGAACGGGGGAGGGGCAGAGAGAGAGGGAGACACAGAATCGGAAACAGGCTCCAGGCTCTGAGCCATCAGCCCAGAGCCTGACGCGGGGCTCGAACTCACGGACCGCGAGATCGTGACCTGGCTGAAGTCGGACGCTTAACCGACTGCGCCACCCAGGCGCCCCTGTATGTATTTTTTAGAGACAGCACTTGTGAGTGGGGAGGTGTGGGGGAGGGGAGGGGAGACAGAATCCCATGCAGGCTCTGTGCTGTCAGTGCAGAGCCGGTCACTGGGCTTGACTTCATGAACCATGAGATCATGACCTGAGCTGAGATCAAGAGTCTGACGCTTAACCAACTGAGCCATCCAGGTGCTTCAGTAAATAGATTAATTAAATAAAGATTATCCCTCTATTCCTCATTTCTTACTCAACAAATAAGAATAGACGCCCAATCCTTTCCCCTTTCTCCCAAATAAAGGCAGCATATAAATCACCACTGCCTGAAGTGCCATCTAGGCTGCTGAACAAGCTCTATACTTTAAGTAAGACCGATCTACAAAGTCAGACACATTCGCTTGAAGCCAATTACTGGGCAGAACGTCTAGATTTTTATCTCTCCCCCTTCTATCTGCTCCTAGAAAATTGCAGAAAGACCAGATTACCAGTCCCTGTGCCCCTTCCTCTGGGCAAATGTTCAATTCTCTTTAATTTGGTTTATTATTTCATTCTACTGGTCCTCCCTTTTCCAAACAAAAATTTAAAAGTCTAATAGGATTTAAGGAGAAGGCTAACTTCTTAAACATGGTATATTGACAAAATGAACATACAGAATAAATCGTATTAAATGTCAGGAACACAGATATTTTCTATTCACTTTAATTAGCTGTAAAGTAGATTTTTTTTTTGTTCCTTTGAACAATTTGGTTCTTGCTTCTGGTTTATCTATCTCTCAATTAATGTCCATGAAGTACAGAAACTCCTTAGTGACTCCAGAACTCATAATGAGCAATTTTGCTTAGTACTGTTTTCCATTAAACTGCTAGTAAGAGTTTCATCATATGTTTCATTTTGAGGGCTAAGATTAAGAATGTTTTGAGTCTTCTAAGAAAAAAAAAATAGCACAGTGGAGATACAAGAACTACATAATTAATGCACTTTGGGAAATGGGATAAGCTTTTTATTAATATGATAAATTAAAAGAAAATAAAAATAGCTAAGAACAGGCAAAGGAAATAAATTCAACATCATTCATTGACATGACACAGGTATAGCAGGCCCCTTGGAAGAGTGGGATGACGGAGAATGACAGCTGGCCCATTTGCCTAAAAGAGATGTTTCTTTCTGGCAAAGAAAAGAACTTTATTGATTCTTCATTCCAGCTCTGCAGGCCATTTCTCAGCTGTGTAAATCACCAGTAGCAGTTATCAGTCAGCAGCATTTGGAAGGACACATAGAAATAAATTCTGGAGGGCACCTGGGTGTCTCAGTTGGGTAAGCGTCCAGCTCATGGTTTTGGCTCAGGTCATGATCTCACGGTTCTTGAGCTTGAGTCCCACATCAGGCCCCACACTGACAGCACAGAGTCTGCTTGGAGTTCTCTCTCTCTCCCTCTGTCTCTTTTCCCCTTATGCTGTTGTTCTCTCTCCCTCACAATAAATAAACTTTAAAAAAAAAGACATAAAATCTGGCGTATCTGATAATGAAAGATATTCAAAAGAGGTTTTCTAGAACTACATGTCACTTTATTCAGCTTAGTCTAAGATCAAGCTGTGTCTCACAACGTATTTTTATGTGTTCTTCATTTATTTTTCAGCGAATGTTGGGCACTTGGTATGTGCCAGTCTCAGATCAAGGAGCATGGGAACTATTAGTAAATAAAATCCACTCCTTTGCAATATATACTCCCCTGGAGGATAATCCTAATTAAGAATGCCAGGCCAGAGTGAACTTAAAAAAAAATCTAGTAATGTGAATGCTGGTATATGAGTCTTTAAAAAATGGAATTAAAAAATTAAATAATTAAATTAGCTTTAGTTACATTTACCTTTTTTTTTTTTTTGTTTTGTTAAGAACTTGTGAAGAGGCATAGTTCTGATTCATTTAGGCAATATGAGAATGACTGTACTACATATGGCTTTTTGTAAATCTGCATTCACTCTTCCTTTGTTCGACAAATTATTAACCCCAGTGTCAGATACTGGTGCTAGGTCCTACAGAGTGAAGCCATCTTTTAATTTTTTTTTTTTTTTAACGTTTATTTATTTTTGAGACAGAGAGAGACAGAGCATGAATGGAGGAGGGGCAGAGAGAGAGGGAGACACAGAATCGGAAGCAGGCTCCAGGCACTGAGCCATCAGCCCAGAGCCCGACGCGGGGCTCGAACTCACGGACCGTGAGATCGTGACCTGAGCCGAAGTCGGACGCTTAACCGACTGAGCCACCCAGGCGCCCCTGAAGCCATCTTTTAAAGTGATTTAGCAGCTTCTCTGAAATGAAAAGATTAAGCAGTTCACAGGTTTGACTGTTTGTAAGCACATGTACCTATACATACAGGTTTGAGGATATCTGTATTTGTCAGGACCATTCATTACTGGACCTGGTACTAGAGATACCAAGTGGCAAAAGATGAGATTCTGGTCTCCAGAACCTTTTGTTCTAGCCATTAGATATATTCTTTTTTTTCCTTAATTTATTTTGAGAGAGAGAGTGTGCACGCATGTGTGTGTGCGCAAGTTGAGGAGGGGCAGAGAGAGAGTTTCCTAAGTAGGCTCCTCACCGCCAGCACAGAGCCCCACACAGGGCTTGATCCCACAAATCGTGAGATCATGACCTGAGTCAGACCAAGAGTCAGGCACTTAATGGACTGAGCCACTCAGGCACCCTGATGTATTCTTTAAATTCTTTATTATTTTTGAGAGAGAGTGCATGAGTGGGCATGCATTTGAGTAGGGGAGGGGCAGAGGGAGAGAGAGAGAGAATCCTAAGCAGGCTCTGAGCTGTTAGCACAGAACCTGATGTGGTCCTCAATCCCGTGAACCATGAGATCATGACTTGAGCCTAGATCAAGAGTCAGATGCTCAACCAACTGAGCCACCCAGGCTAGATGTATTCTTTAAAAAAATTTTTTTAACGTTTATTTTTGAGACAGAGAGAGACAGAACATGAACAGGGGAGGGTCAGAGAGAGAGAGGGAGACACAGAATCTGAAACAGGCTCCAGGCTCCCAGCTGTCAGCACAGAGCCCGACGCGGGGCTTGAACTCAAACACTTTGAGATCATGACCTGAGCCGAAGTTGGATGCTTAACCAACTGAGCCACCCAGGCGCCCCTAGATGTATTCTTTAAAGACTAAATGTGTGTGAATGGTACAATTTGAGTATATATTCCCTTCATAAAATAATGGATTGTAAAGAACCATAAACCATATTTACTTTTTAAAGGTATGGAGAATTTTTTTTTTTCCCATGGCTGTTACTCTACCTATTCAATAAAGTTTGATTTTATATATTTGTAGAATATAAAAGTTTAGTTATTCCATTATTTCTTTTGTCTCTTTACCACTTAGGCTCAACTCCTAAGAGGCTCATTGTCTATATCCTGATATATCTAGGGCATTATCTGTTTAGGTCTGCTTATCTCATTTACTCCTAACTAATGTGAATGAAGTCTCAGCTCTGATGCCCAGTGGAATGGACTGCACATTTGCCATCTTGGCTCTCAACTGCAATGGTGACTTTGCCTTAGCAGCAAACCATTGGCCTGATAAAATTCATCTTATTGTTAAATTGCTCTTTGTATACATACCTGATCTAGTTTATTTAATTACTGATGAATGCTTTTTGAACGATTTTTAATATTGTGAGAATCATTCAAATGGGATTTAGCATATTCTTATCATAGAGTTTGTAATATTTGCAATGTGTTAACAGATTCTGGAGCTCAAGAATACACTAGTGTTGGCAAAAAAGAGGAAAATGAACAACTTGGAAAAATATGTCAGCAGTTGATAAAATAGCAAAACTGTGTTTAGCAGGGAAGCCAAGCCCTAAAGTTAATGTTTACAATTGATAACAGTTCACAGCGAAGTAGTAAGCAAAGTCATGTCTGCATGATATATGAATCACAGAAAAAATTTAAAGTTGTGGTTTATTGATTACGGATTTAGTGCCTAGCTTAGTGCCTGAGACACGAAAACTGTTTAGTTACTATTTGCCAAAGGGGAAGATTAACTAATGGGTCCACGAATTGACTATGGTTTTGAAGAACCAAACTTTTTAAACACAGCTGAAGACTTTTGTTTAATCTTGTTTTCTTAATTTTCTCAATTTCTTCAATTGCCTCAGTAGGTCGGTTCAGCATAGGTGGTTTCCTTCGTTAGAGGTTGGCCTGTAGCTGGACTCAGTCAGTGGGAAGCTTTTTACTCGTACTGCTGTCCTTGGAATGTGCATTCCACCTGTCAGTCCCACAGCCAGAGTTGTTTCAAGGATGCAGCCTTGAGAGATTAATGTGTTGTTGAGAGTATCTGGACTACATATGTGACTCAACTCTGTTAAAAGCCTCTATCTCAACTTATAAGAGTCCTGCAGGGAAGTGCAGAGATCTACTTGTATTGGGCATCACATAGAAATTGAAATATACAAATAACCAAATTTTTGTCAGTGAAGATGAACCCTTCATTGTTATATTCAAGGAACAGCAACACACACACACACACACACACACACACACACATACACACACACACACACACACACACACAGAATCAATAGAAGGCTATCATTTGTGCTCAGAACCAAGAGCTCCCAAAATTGCCCTTTCCAGCCTGACTAGCTTTTTTGTTTTCTTTCTTTCCTTCTCTCTCTTTCTTTTAGGGGATTATTTGATTTTCACTATGGCATGAAAGACTGATGGACAGAATTCTCCTGAACCATTAAAAAAACAGTTACTATAAATTATCCCTAACTCGTAGGAGAGAAAGGTTTTTGTACAAAGCCAGCTTTATTTTACCCCTTCTCTGTGATGGGACACATTCTGTTTTTAATCCCAACAAGAACGGAGGGACAGGTGTTTGCAACCTGGTGGTAGCCTTGGAAAGGTTGCCTGCCGTACCTCCAAAAAGAGGTGAGAAGAAAGTAGTTCTCATACTGATGACATTGACAGATTTTATCATTAAAGCAAATGTGTCTCGGGGAGCTTGAGTGGCTCAGTTGGTTAAGCATCCAACTCTTGATTTAGGTTCAGGTCATGATCTCAGGGTTTGTGAGTTCAAGTCCTGCATTGGGCTCTGTGCTTATGGTGCTGAGTCTGTTTGGGATTCTCTCTCTCTGCTCCTCCCTCGCTGTTTCAAAACAAATAAATAAACTGAAAAAAAAAATAAATGAAGGAAATGGGTCCTTAATGCAAGTATAAGCAACTCCTACTGTGAGAATATTCTTTCAGTAGGTTGGTTACCGCTTCCAAGATGCATTATTTTAAAATATTAATATTTCCTTTAAAAGGAAAGATAAAAAAAACTTGTCCTATAACTCTTGCTACATATTATAAAATAAATGGAATAAAGAAACTTAATTGCATGAAAAAAATCATGGTAGGGACCTCTGGATCCTTTGGGCCTGGTAGTTTTTTTTAAAATGGATATCGTGGGGCACCTGGGTGGCTCAGTCAGTTAAACATCTGACTCTTGGTTTTGGCTCAGGTCGTGATCTCACCATTCGTGAGTTCAAGCCCCACATGGGGCTGTGTGCTGGCAGTGCAGAGCCTGCTTGGGATTCTGTCTCCCCTCTCTCTCTCTGTCCCTACCCCACTCGCGCTCTCTCTCAAAAGAAATAAACTTTAAAAAATTTAAAAAATGGGTATTGCATATTCTGCACTTAGCTTAAAAGACAAAATCCTTTCTGGTTAATATTTCCATTCTTTTTGCCTCAGCCAAATGCTAATATTACCTTACTGTTATAATATCACTTCCTATTTCCTTAACATTCCTACCTGACAGGGGCTTTCCTTTAGGCTTATTGGCAATTTTCACAATAGTCAATTTGGTTGTTTAGTCTCTTATCTATCAAGAAGACAGCACTTTCTTTCCCTTTGGTTGTCTGGTTAGAAAATCTTCCCTTTCACAGCTGTGAACCTTCTGCCTCAGCAGTTTATATTCATGAGTTTGATACTAATGTTGTCTCTCAGTACAGCAAATGCAAGTTCATTAACTTCCTTTGAACAAGTAACTCTGTTCTTTCCTAAGCTACTTGTTTTAAGTAGAAAAAGAAAAAGGTTTCTATGAAAATACCATATCTTATACTAAGCTTGCTTGATTGGTGATTGGGAGAATATACATATATATATACACGCATATGTATGTGCATATACACAATTTTGTAATATAATATTTACATTACATCTTATTGTTATTATGTAAAATCTGAAACATATACAATGACAGGATAATGAAATGAACCCCGAGTTTCTGTTGCCTAGCTTCAGCAATGATCAGCTCATGTTAGTCTGATTTTGTCTTTCACATTCCCCCTCTTACCCCAGACTATACGGAAGCAAATCCCAGACATTTCATTTCACTTGTGTATTTCAGTATATGTATTTAAGTACACATACTATTAAAAAACCATACCCACAATGTCACAATTCCACCTAAAAATTAGCAACATTGGAAGTATGGTTAATATAGGTAGTGCCTAAGCAACTAATTACATTAAAGTGTTTCCTTTCTAAGTCAACTGGCAGAAACTCTCACTCAAGACTATAATCTTATGATGCTGACTCAGCATCCAGACTGTGTCACAGATGCCCGGTTAATCAAGATGTTGTTAAAATGTGGCACTAATTGCACTGAGTTCTAGGTGCTGAAATCAGGGCTTTTCTTCCTGTGCTCAAGGGCAGCCCTAGAGTAAATTTCAAAATGCACTAAAGCTGATCTTTTCTGCATCTTGGAACCCGAGTCTTGCCTGCACATTGCCTTTAGAACTCACAGTAGTGCACGGAAGCCAGCCTCTTCCTACCCTTCACGGTGCTGCCTGTAACCATTCCACTTGGCTTTGTTCCTTGCCCTCACCCTAGTGCAGTGTCCTGTTCTCTCAAAGTCCCATTTCCAGAGTAAATTTTATTTTTTCTCTTTTTCTTCACTTTATTTTTTAAAATATAATTTATTGTCAAATTGTCTTCCATACAACACCCAATGCTCATCCCAACAGGTGCCCTCCTCAGTGCCCATCACCCTCTCCCCCACCCCCCATCAGCCCTCAGTTTGTTCTCTGTATTTAAGAGCCTCTTATGGTTTGCCTCCCTCCCTCTCTGTTTGTAACTAGTTTTTCTTTTTCTTTGCTTTATTAAGGCAACCTGTACTAATATACACGAAGATGTGTGAATTAAAAATAATAATTTTCTAAAAGCAGCTTTTGAATTATTTGGTAACAGTCTTTGGTAGGTAAAATAGGAGATGGAAACCAGTACAGCAGCTATTTGTGTAACTGGGTGATAGGCAAGCTCTGGGCGCCCTGAAGGGGACAGTAAAGAAGTTATGACCGAGTTATGTTTTAGCCCATTATTCTTTTTCTCCTTCTGTTTGCATACCTCTCATTTTTGTTTGTCATAACCTCAATAGGAACAGACAGCATGAGAGAAAGAATGAGTCAGAAGGAGAAGAATAAAAGATAGAAAAGAAAGGCACACTGAAGGGGGAATCTAAGAGAGAGATGAATGCTGCGTGGAACATTGAACTATGCAGGCTCCCGGAATATTTCTAAAGAACAAAAATACTGGGAATAGGAAAAATGTATGGGAATATCCATGTATTTATCAATATGATTTTTTTAACGGTGAGAACATGGGAAATTATTGTCTTTTCTGCCGTTGTCTGTGTTAATAAAGATGTAGTTAAGCTAGAGTATAAATATAATAGTATAAAAGAGATGGTAATAAGATTGAGAATATTGAGAGGAGTGTTCTGAGATTTTCTCTTTACCAATGTGCAAAAAAATTTATCGTGAGAATTATAAATTATATGTGTATTTATATAATAGGTATGTGTATGTGCATACACATACATAACACACACACATCCCCTGTGCACTCATAACACTACATAGAAGTGTGACAAAAAGACAAGGAAAATGGGACAGGTTAAGACATCTTTAGAATGCTTTATAAAGTGACCAGTTAAGGCCCATGACTTAAAAAATATTTTCTTAAATGTTTATTTTTTATAGAGAGAAAGAGTAGAGTGTGAGTAGGGGAGGGACAGAGAGAGAGAGGGAGACACAGAATCTGAAGCAGGCTCCAGGCTCTGAGCTGTCAACCCAGAGCCTGACGTGGGGCTCAAACCCATGAACCCTGAGATCATGACCAGAGCCGAAGTTGGATGCTTAACCGACTGAGCCACCCAGGCCAGGTTTATGATTCTAAAGAGAAAGAACAGAAGTACACTCGAATGACATTTTAATAGCCTGGTATTAAACACTTAAAAAACGTGCATATATGCAGATGAAACACAAAAGGCTGAACAAAAAATCCTAGAGTGCTAAAATCCAGTTGTGCAAACAAGGAGTCCAGAATCAGAGGAGTGCCCTTTTGTTTTTTCTCTTCAAAATCTTGTGGTTTAACTGGTTGCTTTGTGAAGCATTTCAAAGAATGCTTTAACTCACCCTATTTTCCTTTTCTTTCTTTCACAAAACCTTAAGTATTCTCCACTGTAATTAAATCTTGCATTTATACTGTTTTTTAATGTTACTTACTTTGAATGGCCCACTCTTTACTTTCCTGTGTCTTTGTCACCAGTAAAATCTTTAAGGTTATAATGAAAGGTAATGCTCTTCACTGAGGAAAGGAAATACTACTTTTTTTTTTTTTTTTTAAATACAAGGGGATAGAATTACCAACTAGTGCTATAAAAAGACCTAAAAATTATTTGAAAAATGTTTTCATCGGGAGGGTGCTAACGATTAAATATCTCAGGCTTTCAAGCAGCTTAATTATCTACAAACACATGCAAGAATGTAAGGCGTCATTTGGAAATGGTTGTGCTTTCATGTGTCTGTAAGTAACATTCAGAATTGCTTTTATAAAACCGGGTCATCATTATACCTAGAGCTATGCCTGGGAGAACTGTGATTCACACTTTTCAACAAATATAGGTAGAGTTGGAATGGCTGGTAACAGGTTCACTTCTCAAAATGTGGGAAAAACCTGAGTGGCATGGTACAGCCTTTCAGATAAGAGCTCTCTCTTGCCAGGTAGGGTGGTGGTATTTTGCATACTGTAATCCTATCCTGTGTCAGTTACTATTATATTTTTGCAGACCCCCTTGAGGCCTCCATGCAGAAGACCAACTGTGTGTATGTTCTTCCCCATCTTCTTGAGGTAGTTTTACCACATCTTCGTATTTGAATGTTGTCTGTTCCATGCGTTTGTAAGGGAAACTCCGTCAGCTTTGTTTTATTTTTTATTTATTTATTTTTGATTTGAGTACATTTGACACCCGGTGTTACATCAGTTTCGGGTGTGCAGCATAGTGACTCCACTTCTCTCTACATTATGCTGTGCTCACCACAAGTGTAGCCACCTTCTGTCACCATACAGCGCCATTATGATACCATTGACTCTGTTCCCTATGCTGTGCCTTTTCTTCCTGTGACTTATTCGTTCCCTAGCTGGAATATCAGTTTTATTTTTTAAGTGACAAATTCGGTAATCCTGATTTTACAACTTGCACGGTTGGAAACACCTCATGTTGTGATTGAGGGCGGAGTTTCGGCCTGCGCGTCTGCGCGTCTGTGCGTATGCGCAGGGTACTTGGCAGCAGTGGTGGCTTTGAGGGACAGATTGAGTGATGGCGGGAATGAAAAAACATCTACTCTTAACCTTGTTCTATGAGCAGGGTTTGTCCCCTGTGGGTGGGGATGAAGACGGCAACCCAGTAAACTGTTTTTCTGGGAAGACTTTGTGGGCTCTGAGCAGGCACAGCACTGCTGTTTTTCAGGGGACGAAATAAGGTTTGTGGGTGAAAAGGCCATTTCTTCTCACCTCTCTCACAGAACCTGGAAGCTGATCAGGTGCAGTCCATGCCCTTGGCGTGGACTTGGCATTTGCACAGAGGCTTTCTCTGTGGTCCCTCTGTAGAGGTACTGGAGCAAAAGAGGAAAACTGAACAGATGCTGTCTGGTAACTGTACCTGGCAGGCTGGCATGTGAGCAAATGGGAGGCATCTTTATTATTATTTTTTTTAAGCTTATTTTGAGAGAGAGAGAGAGAGAGAGGAGAGGTGTGAGTGAGTGGGGGGAGCGCAGAGAGAGAGAGAGAGAGAGGGAGAGGGAGAGGGCAAATCCCAAGCAGGCTGTGCACCGTCAGTGCAGAGCCCAAAGCAGGGCTTGAACCCATGACCCACGAGATGATGATCTGGGCTGAAGTCAAGAGTTGGACGCTTAACTGACTAAGTGGGAGACATCCTTATTGGAACTCCAGGAAACATGGGAGACCCTCTAAGGATGTGGTGGAAATGTTATATGAATAAATGGGGGCTCAAAGCCATTGTAATTTGGGCATTAATAAAAGTATAACTTTTGAAAAAAAAAGTATAACTTTTCTTTCCTTGTTCTTTTCTCCCTCCCTCCCTCCCTTCTTTCCTTCCTTCCTTCCTTCCCACCTTCCCACCTCCCCCCCCCCCCCCCCACCTTTTCTTCCTTTCATTATGAGCTGGTGAAATCTGAAGCACATTGACTAACTTTTCTTGTATTTTAATTGAAATATATTCCATTTTAACACTTCAGGCAGGAATGGGTTATAAATTTAAAAAGAATCAAAGGTCACAACTTCCATAAGTAAAAGATTGTCACAGAGGTCAAGGACAGTTTACTTTTGCCAAATCACATCTGCTAATTTCTACTGATGATGAGGATTTTATTTGTTTCTGGAAGTTTCTAATCTTATTCCAGGAATCAAATGTCAGAACTTTGTTTTGGGTGGAAAGTCCCCTTCTTTCCCTAATGAGGTAAAGATGTAGAATGTTGAGGGAGTCATTAAGGGATGTTAAAGTTGTAAGCATACAAAGCATTGCATGTGCTTAGATTGGTAAGGTATTTGAAATACATTAGTGATCCTGCCAGGAACAAATTCTTAATTGGAAATTTAGTCTGTGGCAAGAATGCTTAAGCTAGGGATCTTTTATGGTTTAGTGTGCTTTATTTGAATATTACCATGTGAATTATGTAAATTCACATTTAATTTAAGAATACATATTTTGTCTGTTTAAATTTATTGCATATGAGTTGATACACTGGTTCAGCCCTGTACTTTATCTTTGTTCCCCAATTGGCATATTATCATTAGTATTTGGCAGCTCTACGGAATAAAGGCTGACGCTGAAATACATTTTTCATACCTGACTTCGTGAGTACATTTTCTTTAATTGTTATAAGGTTTTAAAGTATCTTTTTGCATTTTGATATACCATCATGGAACTCCTAAATCTAAATATTACTTCTTGCAGTTTTCAAAATAAAAATTCAATATTCTCAGTTGTTGTTAACATTATCCTTCAGAACACACCTAATTTGTTGGGCTTATTTTTCTTACTTTTCAGATCTGAGGAAATATGTCCTTTATGAAAATATTGGCCTGACTCTAACTTTAGAATCTTCTCCACGGGTATTTTTAAAGCCTGTTCATGCTCCACAGTTAACCTTCTGCTCTTCTGATTCTGTCCAGTCACCCTGAGGGTACAGGATAATCTATCCTATATCCTAAGGACACAACAGGTTTTATTTTTCTTAATTAAAAAATTTAATTGAAGTATAGCTGACATATATTGTAATATTATATGAGTTTATACATATGAGGTATACAGCATAGGTATACAACATACATATGAGGTATACAACATAGTAATTCAACAATTCTCTACATACGGCTCACAGTGATAAGTGTAGTCACCATCTGTCACAATACAAAGTTATTACAATATTATTGACTGTATTCCTTATGCTCTGTTTTCATCCCTGTAACTTATTTGTTTTATAACGGCAGTTTGTGCCTCTTCATCCCCTTCACCTATTTCACACAATTTTTAACTCCAGCCAAGCGTCTCTCCTGAGTCTCAAATCTGATGCCTAACTGCATACTAACCAACTTTTCTTGGATGTTCTCCATTGCTTCACGCTTGGCAGGTTCCATGCTGGACTTCTCTCCAGTCTGCTCTTTCTGTCATTAACAATGGCTGTACCAGGGTGGCTGGGTGTACTTGGGTGGCTCAGTCGGTTAAGTGTCTTGCTTTTGGCTCAGGTCATGGTCTCACGGTTCATGGGATCAAGCCGTGCGTCAGGTTCCAAGCTAAGCATGGAACCTGCTTGGGATTCTCTCTCCCTCTCTCAGCCCCTCCCACGCTCTCTCTCTTTCTCTCTCTCACTCAAAATTAATAAATCAACTTAAAAAAACAAGAATGGCAGTACCAGTTTTCCATCTATTCAAGCTAGAAACTTCATGAGCTATAAAGTCATCATAGATTCCTTTGTTTCCCTAAATTTTTATATCAAATTGGAAACCTAGTATTAAAGATTGGTTTCCTTCATTGCTGTTTTATTTTTCTTTCTCTCTATTGATGTTGCTTTAGCATAGGCTATCATCAGTTCTCCCCAGATTACTGACATGGCATTCGAAGTGGCCTCTGCTTCCAGTGTCACCCTCTCCAGTCAGTCCTGGAGCCAGAGTTCAGAGCTATCTGAGTTTGTCACTCTTTTTTTTTTTAATGTTTATTTATTTTTGAGAGAGAGAGAGAGAGAGAGCGCAAATGGGGGAGAGACAGAGAGAGAGAGACAGAGAGAGACAGAGAGAGAGACAGAGAGAGAGAGGGAATAAATCTGAAGCAGGCTCCAGGCCCTCAGCTGTCAGCCCAGAGCCCAACACAGGGCTCGAACTAGTGAACCGTGAGATCATGACCAGAGCCAAAGTCGGATGCTTAACTGACTGAGCCACCCAGGTGCCCCGAGTTTGTCACTCCTTGACTTAAAAGCCTTTCAAAGTCAAGTTCAAATTCCCAGACATATGCTATCCTTCCTATCTTGCCTCTGCTCATTTCAATGACTTTAATATGACCATCTCACTACATTCCTCACCCCCACTCCCTGTTTAACCCCAACTGATACAAAAGTACTTGAGCTTCCCTCTTTAACGACATGATGCTTCATTCTCTTATCACTTAACAAGCTGCTCTTCACTTTTCCTCCATTCTTCAAGACTCATCTCAATGGTTACATCTGGAATGGGGTTTTTGTTGACTGCCATTGAACTATGACACTTCCTTTGTTTTCTCAAAGGACTCTGCCAGTACCTAACAGGCTGTGGCAGCATGACTTATGGCTGCTGGTTACTTGTCCACCTTCTCATTAGATTACTTGAGGTCAAGGCTATATTTCTTACTTCTTTTGTATTTCCAGTGCTAATATAGCATCTGGCATGTAGTAGACACTCAAATACAGGTTGGCTGACTAAATACAAGATAATAACAATAGTTAACACATATTAGTGCCTATACATACCAGGAATTGTGCCAAATCCTATCTATGTTTTCACATTTAATCCTTGCAACAAGCTTATGAAGCAGCTACTCTTATGAACCCAGTTTAAACTGATGTGGAAACTGAGTCACAGTGAAATTCAGTAAAATACCTAGGGTAGCAGCAAGGAAAAAAGGGAATCTGAGATTAGATTACAGGCTATCGGGCTCCAGAATCTGTGTTTTTAATTTCTGTGTATGAATAAATGAACTTTGTGGTTTGATTGGAAATTTATTTATTTATTTATTTATTTATTTATTTATTTATTTAGATTGAAAACTTAATAGTTACCTCTGAAAATGTATAGTTCTCTTGTTGCCGAATCTAGTTTATGTAAAGAAAGCTGTACAAACAGCACTGTGAATTTGTCAGACAGGTATTGCTCTGCTCCGTATATTATCAAATATTAGCTTCCTGTAGTTGCTTTGCTTTATGCCCTGTTTCTCTTTTGCCTACCAACTCACGGGCTCCTGCCCTTTTCTCTGGTACAGTTTCCTCTCCACTAGACACAGTTTTCCTAGCCAATACCTAGAGTCATCTATTCTACCATTTTGATCATTACCTTTATCTCTCGAGGCATCCAATTAATCCTTATTTTTTAAAAATAATGTCTTTGCTATGACGACTCTCCTTTCATTCACATTTAACTTCCTTTTGAATGTAATGAAGACCTGCTGGATGTCTAGATCAGAAGATGGTCTGGATGAAAAGGTCCAGCTATTTCAAATTTGTTTTTTCTTTGAGTATAGTCATCACATGATGTCACATTACTTTCAGGTGCAAAACATAGTGATTCAAGTTTAGACTTGATGCTGTGCTCACCACAGGTGCAACTACCGTCTGTCACCGTATAGCGCTATGACACTGTCATTGACTGTATTCCTTATGAGATCCAGCCATTTTGTATCTAGTCCTGAAACTATGACCACGCTCATCCTGCTTTTAGGTTGCATTTAGCCTTGTTTAGGAACTTGCTGTTTCCATCATTGTATTCTCAAATGAGAGCTACAGTCCTAGTGAAGGCAAGAGAGATATGAGAATTAAAAAAGAAAACAAAAAAAAACAAAAAAAAAAGTTGGAAAATTAAAATAATAGCAAGCTTTATTTTGCTGCCTGATGAGACAATATACTGGTTCTGGAGTTTGAAATGAAAAACATTATGGATATTGTTACTATTAAGAAAAGTTTCAAGGGTTTGTGACTGAACGTTTTCTAATAGAGAATGTGACATTTAGAATGTAAAATAATGAACTGTGACTTTAGTACTTGTCATGGTCACTGTTCCGTAAAGTATGTTTTTAAATCTTAGTGGAAAATGTTTTTATTTTATTTTTTTTTATCTATTTTTGCTTCTATTTGTTCCCCTTGTTGCTAGGTATCAATTTTTTGTATTGTATTTTTTTACCATATTGTATTATAAATTTTTATAAAGTGGAATGTTTCTGTGACATTTTTATACATCCTAAGGTTCCTATTTTAGTCATAGGTCTTATTTGTACATGTAATCTCTCAGCTTTTTGGTATGATCTTATATTGGTTTTGTAAATAAGTTTTCTTTAACAAGATTTTTCTAATGTAAATTAGATTTCAAAAACTTGAAGTTTGAAAATCATCTGAAATTAATTTTTGTATATAGAGCAAGTAAGATAGGAGTCTGGTTTAATATTTTAAAGTACATAGCCAGTTATGTCAATAATTTATATGTATTCCATCATTAAAAAACTGGTATTGATGTGCAACTTTTGTCATGTTTGTGCAGATATATATACATACATACACATGTGCATATAATATGGATTTATATCTTTCCATTGATCTATTTGTTTATTTTTATTCCCATGCTAGTAATGCATCAATATAATCATTATGTATATATTTTTAAGTCTATTTATTTATTTTGAGAGAGAGGGAGAGAGAATACCAAGTAGGCTCCATGCTGTCTGCTCAGAGCCTGACATGGCTCGATCTTGTGAACTGTGAGATCATAATCTGAGTCAAAATCAAGAGTCAGATGCTCAAGCAGTTGAACTACCCAAAACCCTCTTTATCTTGTACAAGGCAAATATCTTCCCTTTCCAATATTCTTTTTTTGTTGTTACCACTGTTCTTGGATATTATTGCTAATTTATTTTTCATATGAGCTTCAGGATTATTTTATCCAATTAAAACTCACTGATCATTTTACTTAGAATTGCACTAGACTTATATGTTAATTTTTGAAAATTTATATATTTTTTATATAACTCATCCAAGAAAATACACTTCATCTCCATTTTTAAAAATTTATCTCCATGTCATTACATCTTTTCTTTTTTGAGTTTTTCAAAATCGCTTTATTATTTTCTTCGTATAGATCCTAGGACTTTCTTGTTACATTTACTTCTAAAGATTTTATACTTTTGTTACTCTTGCAAATATTTTTTCTCCTTTCTTTTAAATTACTTACTGCTGAAATAGAGAAAAAATACTGATTTTTTTCAAACTATTCTTATGTGCAAAAATTTATCAAATTATGTTATTAAGCATAATTTTATTTTTTTTAATGTTTATTTCTGAGGGGGGGGGGGAGAGAAGGTAGGGGAGGGGCAGAGCGCGAGGGAGACACAGAATCCGAAGCAGGCTCCAGGCTCTGAGCTATCAGCCCAGACCCTGGTGCAAGGCTGCAAGATCATGACCTGAGCTGAAGTCAGATGCTTAACTGACTGAGCCACCCAGGTGCCCCAAGGATAATTTTAAATCTAGAGTGTCTTGAGTTTTCAAAGTATAAAATCCACATAAAGTTTCATATATTCTTTTCCATTATTTTTACAGATAATTTCATTTTCTTGTCTAATTATATTTACTAGAACCTCCAAGTTAATATCATGTTACTGTGATTCCTTATGCAATCCCAATTATAATTGGAATTGTTTAGTGTTTCAATATTTGGGATCACATTAACTGTTGATTTTGTTAGGTAATTGTCATTATAGATCATTAATATTTTTCTATTTCTATTTTACTTAAAATTCCTTTTAGGAATATATGAAATATATCAAATACCTTTCCTGTCCCTAATGATATGATTATGTGATTTTCTCCCTCTGTTTATTCTTAAAATTGATTATGTTATCGGATTTCCCAAAATTGAATCACTCATATGCATCTTAAGAAATATGAAGAAATATGCATGTGATTCAATTTTGGGAAATCCGATAACATAATAATTTATACTCTTTGTATAATCCCCACATGGGGCATGGGATGTTAGTGTTTCTTACACAGGACTAGATTCTGTTTATTAGTATTTTATTTTAAATTTTGCATTGAAATAATTAAAATTTTGTTTGATCTTGATTAGGTTTTGGCATTAAAGTTATGTTGTCTTTTGAATATCCACTGAAGAATTTTGCATGTGTTTTCACATTGTTGAGTCTTTTAAAACTTGGAAAATATTTGTTCTTTAAAGGTTAGAGGTTAGATTGAATTTGCTGAGTACATCTAATTCAGATTCTTTTTTTTTTATTTTTTTTTTATTTTTTTTTTAAATTTTTTTTTTTCAACTTTTTTTTTATTTATTTTTGGGACAGAGAGAGACAGAGCATGAACGGGGGAGGGGCAGAGAGAGAGGGAGACACAGAATTGGAAACAGGCTCCAGGCTCCGAGCCATCAGCCCAGAGCCTGACGCGGGGCTCGAACTCACGGACCGCGAGATGGTGACCTGGCTGAAGTCGGACGCTTAACCGACTGCGCCACCCAGGCGCCCCTCAGATTCTTTTTAAATGAGAGTTTTCATCACCTTTTCAGTCTTTTCATAGGTAATTGATACATTTCAAGATTTGTACTCCTTCTTAGGTCCAACTTGGAAATTTAGATATTGCTATGAAATATTTTCTTTGCATTTAAAAATTTATTGCTATAGTTTCAGTTATAATGTTTTCATTAATCTTAATGTCTTCTATAGCTGGTTATGTTTCTTTTCTCAATCTGAATCCTATATAGTTTGCTATCCCACCCCTCCTTAAGCAGTGGTTTATCCACTTCATTGGTATCTTCATAGAAGTTTTGAATTTATTCTCTCAGGTTTTAATTAATTTCTGCTTTGATTTATATTAATTTCATTTTCCAACTTTTTAAGTAAGTGTTAAATCTCTCTTTCTTGTAAATACAATGTTTGTTAATATGTTTTCATCTTTAATAATAAAGGCATTAAAAACCATGTTTTCATAAATATAGCTTTTCCTATGGCCTGTATAGTCTCAGGTAGTGTTTACTTATTTATATGCTTTTCATGTAATTTGTATTAGTTTTGCTCTCCTCTTTGATCCATGGGGTATCCTACTATATTTATTATTTTAAAATACGTTAATATTATTTAACATTTCTAAATTTATTGGAATATGGTCTGCATATCTAGTCCATAAGATCTTTGTAGGAAAATAACAACAAAATTTCCTTGTGGCCAACTATATGATTTGTTTTTGTTAATGTGCCATGTGCATTCTAAAAAGTATAACTTTTCTAATTGATGAATGTAAGGGTCTATTAAATGAATTTCCTTGATTTTGAAAGTTAAGTTCTTCTTTCTATTTGTGATTTCCATTATAAGTTTTTCCTATTTTTAACATCAGTTCTTCCTTTCATTTTTAATACCTTTTTGGTAATAGCTTTATTGAAATATAATTCACATATCATACATTCACAAATATAGAGTGTATGATCAATGTTTTTAGGATATTCACAGAATATTCACAAAGTTGGCCAATAGGCACGTGAAAAGATATTTCTTGCGTTATGTATTTAGCTACTATATTTTTGTATCTTCAAGTTTATGGGCATCATGTCTCTGGATGAATTATATCTTTTATAAATTACACGATATTCCACTTTGCCTGTGTAGTTATTTAAAACTTAAATTCCACCTGATCTATGGCAATAATATAATTGGCTATTCTTGCATTTTTTGATTTCCATTTATATTTTTTTGCTTTACCAATCCTTTTACGTTGTCTTTATCAGTTTGATTTTAGTGAGTCTCTTATTAATAGCTGATAGCTGAGTTTTGCTTTTTAATTCAGGCAATTTCTCTCTTTAAATGGAAGAATTTAGTACATGACTGATATACATAATTTTATTTTATTTTTTTGTGGATTATTTTCCTTCAGAATAAATTCCTTTCCTTACCTGTTTCCCTCACCCACCACCGCACAAACCCCAGATACAAATTTAGAATATTTTTGCTTCTTCTCTTACTTCTCTCTCTAGGTCAAGACATTTTATTCTATAGTCCTCCACCCACAACTCTTAGTTTTGGTCATTGTAATACATATGATTTCACTCATATGTAGAATTTAATAAACAAAACAAAGAAAAAAGACAAACATAAAAAAGACTCTGAAATACAGAGACCAAAATGGTGGATGCCAGAAGGGAGGTAGGTGAAAGGATGGTTAAAACACATAAAGGAGATCAAGAGTACACTTATGATGAGCACTGAGTTATCTGTAGACTTGTTGAATCCTTATATCACCCACCTGAAACTGATATAACACTGTATGTTAATTAGACCTCACTAAAAACACTAAAAAATAATGAAAAATAAAGGTTATGAGTTTGTTGTCAGCATTAAATGAAAATAAGTGCTTAAAACATAGCTTTTGGTATGTAAACAGTCATTAAATATTGTTTGCTAAAATTATTACCATTAATTACGCTATTTTCCACTTGGATTTATCTGTTAGTAAAAATATTCCAAGAGTCATTGGTCACCATTATTTACTCTTGTCTGCATTTTCCTATCATTAGGTCTTGTGCTCTTTTTTCAGTTCTTATTTCAGTTGGGGGTTCTGGTAATACACTCAGGCTCTACGTTACAGACTAATGACCCCTTAGCTTGGTCCACAATTCTTGGGGTGCACTTCTTGACTTTCAGTCTCTAGATGTTTTTCCCAAACCTTCTTGCTTCTGATGTTGCAGGTGAGAAATCACATGCAAATCTGATCACGTTTTCTTTTGCAGATGACTTGTTCTTTGTCTGTGGAATCGTGTAATATTATTTCTTTCTGTTCTCGGTGTTCAGGCATTTTACCAACATGAATCATGATTTTTTATCTCCTTGTATCTTTTCTCCATGATTAAAATATTTCCTTTACCTGATTTTTGAAGCTACTGAAACAGGTATCCACACCCTCTTTAAATTCACCTACTGAATCCTTTACAGTGGAAATTGTAATTTTAAAATTATTTTTTTAGTATTGTTTCCTCCAGCAAGTTTTTTCTTGTTTTGTACTTGTATCTCTTTAGGTGTCCTGATTATAGTTTTTGTTGGTTGTCCGCTATCTTCTCCAGTGGTTTTCTGTCTGTATTGTTTACTTGTTTTTATCTCCTTCTCTTGGTTATTGGGTCCCTTTAAATATGCTGTGAGGTTACTTTAAAGTCCTGTCTGTTGGAGTAGCCCAAGTGGCAGTTGTCCCACATAGATTCACTCCGATATTCGCCAGGTCCTCACCTCAGCACACTCTGATGCTGGTCTCCAGGCCTCACTCAATCTGTAACTGAGGAAAACCACACTAGTTCTCATATCTTGAGACTAACCAACACCTCACTTAACACCTGTCTGGTCTTTGGCTCAGGAAAGGCAGTGAGAGTGGAGCTGGGAACAGAAGGGTAGTCAGCCATGTCTGGTGGCCATCTCCGTAGAACTGTGAACTCCCAACTGTGTGTTTCTAAAAATTTTTTTTATTCCTAATCATATTTTAAGGACACACCTATAGCTTTACCCAGAGGAAGCTTTTGTTATTGGGGGGGTCACAAGTTCTGAGGGTCTGGATTTCTTTTAAGGAGCTGAATTCCTAGATCTTTCCTATGGCATAATTAGTTGATAAATTTTCATTTTTCAGTCTTGTCTGTATATTTGCTTGGACATGTCATGTTCACATAATCTGGGTTGCTAAAAGATGTATAGGCTTTGTAGTTTCATGAAAGAAACCCTCATTAGACAAGAAACCTGTATTTGCTTGTTGGTGGCTCTCAGCTTGTGGTGGAGACCAGGAAGTCTGAACAGCCTGGTTCCTTTCCTTTCAGAGCTGTGTGACTTCTTTGATTTCATTTGTGTGAGAATGAATTCATCTTACTATTTCTCATCATTTGAGGAGCAGTAATTCCTTAGTTCTTCTGCTTCTGATGTTCTGCTAGGTTTTTCCTTTCATTAGAGATTTTGGGAAATATCATCTGGCAGAGAATTCTGGAATTAATTCTCTAATGAGTAAATTCTAGCTCATTAGAAAATTTTCATGATTTTCAGACAAATTGAATAGGATACAAACTCCATGAAAATAGGAACATTGTTTTAGTTTCCTTTTTTTCTCTAGCATTTAAGATACTGCCTGGAATAAAGAAGGGGCTAATAAATATTTACTGAACAGAAAATTGGAATCAGTAATTCACAATTAGACACATGGAATGTGTGAAAAATATGATAGGGATTGTCCTGACCTATATGATTGTTTTAAAAATTTGCATAAATTTTTGTATTTTTTATCAAGTGACATTCTAGGATATAAATATGATTCAGGCATGGCCCTAAGCTATGTATAAGTCATTCACAAAACCTATTATCTCAACTATGTCTTTGTTTTCCTCTTCAAATAAGTCATCTAAATTACAGAGGAAAAGTCTTTAAAATATGAGGTAAAATTTTAAGAATATAACATTTTTATCATGTAAGGTTATCCTTACGTCAAACAACTTTATCAATGATAATTTTATTTTATCTTATTTATTTTTCTTAGAGAGACAGTGCAAGTGGGGGAGAGGGACAGAGAGAGAGAGAGAGAGAGAGAGAGACAGAGACAGAGACAGAGAAAGACACAGAGAGAGTGTCTCAGGCAGGGTCCACGCTCTGTGCAGAGCCCGACATGATCTCAATCCTGAGATCATGACCTGAGCCGAAATCAAAAGTTGGACACTCAACTGACTGAGCCACCCAGGTGTCCCTCAATGATAATTTTAGATATTTCTACCACACGAGTTTATTAAAATAGGAAATTTTTTATTAAAATGATTTTTTTCTCTCTTTTCCTTGGAAGAAATATTGCACGTAGCACAGTTTGTGTGTGAATCAGCCAGATGAAGGCGCCTTCTGTTTGGGATGCTGCTTGTCTTGTTTGCTGAGTGTGGGCATCAGGAAAGTGTAATTATCTTTGGGAGTCTACCCAATTTAGGTGTACAGAACAAACCCTGAAAAGATTCTTTAACGCTGTACTTCCGAAATGTGTATTATCGAGTCACAGGATGAACTGAAAATTATATAATTTAAGAAGAAAATCATATATGTTCTCCTATGTAAATACATCGCAAATGATACTGATTAGAGTTCTGGTATTAAATTTTAATTTCTTCTATGAAAAGTATTTTCATGGTTAACTGAAATGTAGCCATGTAATCTAGGTTCTGCAGGGTCTGCCAACCTGTTCTTTGTCACATTATAAACATTACATCCTGCTTCAGGTTGTTTAATAATAGCTGCATAGAATCCACAGTCAATGAAAGTATTCAAGGGTTCTATTTTATACGGTCACCGTTCAAATGCATTTCTATAGACCGACCGTCCTTGTTCCTCACTGTCTGAAACTTGAGGTAATTCCTTCTGTATTTACCACCTTCTTAAAATGCCTGCCACTTCTTTTGTCCTGTAACTTTTTCTGTCTTTGTAGAGTACTATTCATCTCTGACATCTATCTCTGTGTCCTCCTTCTGTATGATATCCCATCATTTTCACTTAACTATTTCTGAATTATGTTGTAGAAGTGGGAAGATTTTATGGTATCATACTCTGTGGAAAGGAGACTCAGTTCCGGATTGAGTATGAGAAGACCAAAAGATCCCTCCCTGCATTAACCTCAAACACTTCTTCAGGCTACGGTTTTTACTCTTTAGCCATCACCTGCATGATTGCACTTTATAGTGTACTATCTTCTTCCAGAGTAAAAGTCTGTAGTTGTTAAGAGCTAACATTTTTTTCAACAATTACCATATGCAAGGACCTGTTATAAACGCTTTCCGTCTGTAAACTCATTTAATCCTTACACCAACTCTGTCAAGTAGATTTTGTTATTATCCCCATTTTTGTAGATGAGGACCCTGGCATAGAGAGAACTTGAATAACTTGTCTAACTCACACTGTTAGAAAAAGAGGAACCAGGATTGGAATCCAAGCAGTCAGGCTCCCAAGTTCACACTTGTAGCCATTACACTATGCTGCCTCTCGAGACCTTGCATTTTCACTCTTTCTGGCATTGAACATAAAGTGCAATTTCTAACTTGCCACTAGTAACTAAGCAAAGAACTAGAATCAGGTTGTAGTTCTTGATTCTGGGTGGAAACCATCCCAAATTGCACAGAGCTGCATCTGGACATGTTATTACCGGGGTGTTATGGCTGATTGCTGGATCCTGAAAGTTATTTTTTTAGGCAGACACTAAGTGCCTTACCAGGAAGGTACAAATGAACAGAGATCAAAACAGTCTGCCTAATCCACATCTCCCACCTGCTCACAGCCTATACAGAGCCATTTATCCTTTGGCCACAGTTTCCCCTAGTCACAATACAACTAAAATCCTGCCCACCTGCAGCAGGCTCTTTCACGTTATTTGATTTCCTTCCTAGGCAGAGTCTGCCAGTTGCTTCCCAATATTCACCCTGTCTTCCTGAGTAAAAGTACAGCTCAGACAAGGCTAGTTTCCAGCTCTACTTGTTCACAGGGCGACCAAGGGACTAGGTTCCTATTAATGAGAGCAGAGCAGATACATATAGCACGTTTAAGGAGGCTGTTCTCCCTTTTCCCTCTTTTGCCTGCTTAATGGATATTACAGTTTCAGGTCTAGCAGCCATCCTGGACCATGAAGAAAGGGCTCATCCTTCAGGGATGGCTGTGAGGTGAGCTGGTAGGACCCTGGGTCTGAGTACAGCTTTAAGAACTGTTCTGTTAGCCATGGACACTGCATGTTCTGACTTTTATTTTTTATTTTTTATTTTTTTTCAACGTTTTTTATTTATTTTTGGGACAGAGGGAGACAGAGCATGAACGGGGGAGGGGCAGAGAGAGAGGGAGACACAGAATTGGAAACAGGCTCCAGGCTCCGAGCCATCAGCCCAGAGCCTGACGCGGGGCTCGAACTCACGGACCGCGAGATCGTGACCTGGCTGAAGTCGGACGCTTAACCGACTGCGCCACCCAGGCGCCCCTGTTCTGACTTTTAAATAGAAGAGAAATAAACTTCAGTCTTGTTTAAGCAACTATTTAAGCAACACAGTCTATGAGTGCCAGTTGTGAACAATAGAACAAAAGGACAATAGAAAACCAGATAGACAGGTTAATAATAATTTGCACATGATGTGGCTTACAGTAGATGTAATTGCTTATCTTGGAATGGAAATTTATTGTACTTGCACTGTTTTTCATAGAAAATTGTGTTTATCAGAAAAATGTGTTTGGGTCATTATGTACTAAAAAGAAAGTATAGTGATCAAGGCCATATAACTCATAAGAATAACTCAGCGTAAAAGATGTATTTTTTCAACAAAATAATATTATTTGATTCTCATACAGGTAGGTATCTTTCACATCTCTTGGCAACTTTTTTTGTTATTACTGCTTTGAAAGATAGATAAGAGGTATGGAACTTATGTTTTAAAACTGTTTTATACAGGTTTTGTTGTTACTGGTTTTTATTTTTAATTTTTTTCTTTATTTTTTAACTTTTTAATTTTTTTTTGGAAGGAGAGCATGCAGAAGGGAGGGGCAGAGGGAAAGGGAGAGACAGTCTTAAGCAGGCCCCACGCTCAGTGTGGAGCCCAACACAGGGCTCCATCTTAGGACCAGGAGATTGAGCCAGAATCAAGAGTCAGACACTTAATCAACTGACCCACCCAGACTCCCTATTGTTGCTCTAAAAAATGGTTGCTAAGGTGACCTATTACTCTTATTTTTATCAACACTTCCCTTCCCTGCAAAGCACCGAAGTCATTGTTACCTTTGGCATGGCATGTTGGGGCTGGGAGGAAAGTTGACTCATCGGTCACTAGAACTGGCTTCTAGTTCTGACCCTACCACTGATGAGCTGAATGATCTTGAGTAATAATGACTGTTAACATTTTTGAGCACTCACTGTATATACTTGTCTGATTAACTTCTAGGCACTTGTCTGATCACTTTGCATGTGTTCACTTAGTCCACATAACAACCCATTGAGATGAGTATTATCACTTCCACTTGCAGATTAGAACATTGAGACAGAGGTTAAATAATTTGCTCAAGATTTTACAGTTAGCAAAGTAAAGGGGCTAGACTTAAGCTCAGCCAGTCTGGCTACAGATCCTGCATTTATCACCTGTACTCTGTACCTCAAGTCATAGCCCCACTATACTACCATTACTCATCTCTAAAATAAGGCTGCTTTTCAGCCAATCCTTACAATAGCTTGTATTTCAAAGAGTCTGTTATTAACGTAGCATAACTAGATTATTATTTGACATGGCCTACTTATGGTTCGTAGGGATCATATAGAACACCTATATCACACATAGGTATCCCAGTACCTCCCAATGCACCAGCTAGATACCTTGTGACAAGTAAATTTCCTGAGGCCACTGAAAGCCTTCAGCTTTTGGATACAGGTCAGTAGCTGGCCTGGAACAGCTTGAGCAAGTTCTGTCTAAATCATCTGCAGAGTGGACTGTTAATGCAGACACTAGACAAATTTGTCTCCATATGTTTTCTTCCTTGTTGCGATTTGACAATGACACATTGGTATGTCTACCTCCCTTCCTTATGATAATGTAGTGGCTGGATCCCAATGGTATGGAACATAGTTTTGCATCTCAGAGTGATTTTTACCTTGTAGAATTAGAAAACTTTGATCTAAACAGTGCCTGTTGGTGTGTAAAATTCTCACATATCTACCACGTTTTCACAGTGGTTTGCTAACTATTGTATCAGGATGTTAATGAGTCTTTTGCGTTACTTCAGTATTTCCCACAAGATGGCATTGTAATTGAAAGTTAAAGGTCTGTGGAATTTTTTTTTTTAGGTTAAATTAACCCAATACCGAAGAAAGCTAAAGTTGGCCTTAGATGCTCTTATTGGTATTGTTCACTTGGTTTTAATGAGATCCGAAGTGTTTTATGGAGCGTAGACAATCTTAGTGCTTAGTGCATAAAATGCAACTTGACCAACTCCCTCAGCATTCTGCCATACTTGAGTAAACTGTGGAATAGCTTTTCTGTGTTTTATTCATGTACCCTATTTGATATTTACTTGACAAGTGACTTTTAAAATAATTTTTGAAAGTTGAATTGTCACTATTACAGATAAGAGTTTTTGGTGTAAGTAGTGAAAAAATATAAATTTTCCAACATTTTCTTGGTTGAGCAAAGAGAAAAGGACCTGAGGGATTGTATTTCATTTTATTTAGCTTAAGAGAATAAAAGCCATTGTACTATAAATGTAGCGAACATAGCATCTGTCATACATGTAGTAAGGATTCAATATATGTTAAGTATATGAGTGAGAAGTAATAGGAGATGGTAAAGAAAAGTCGCGATGGCCACATTTAATACATTACTGACGAAGGACTAACAGATATTTACTTAGGATTTTGCATGGCTTAAAAATTGCATAGTAACCAGGTAGTCTCTGGAATATGATACATTTTCTAACTTATTTCATTACGAATCTGTCTTAGTTTGGTTAGATGTCTCTAGGGTTAAAATCTGGCTCACCCCAGTTGGGTGCAGGTGTAAGTACTGACTAATAAAACACCTGTTGGCTATAGTACAGGTATGTTTATAAGTACAATTAAAAAGAGAGTTATCTAGAGTCAGTGATTTACATACAGTTGAAAAAACTTATTAGGTAAAATAAACAGTGAAACCTTTCACTGTAGCCTCTGGGTGTTGTGGAGAGAGAGCAGTTATTCCTAGGTGACTTTCCCTAGAGAAGCGTGATGCATGAGATTAATCCAATTGGTTCCAACGTTATATGGATCTGTTGTGCTACCAAATACGATAAAAGATAATTAACTTATAGGCAGGTTGTGATGAACACTGCATCTTATGGTCTGAACTTGACAGTGCATTTTTCTCTAGTCTTTACAGAAGTCATGATGAAAGAAATGACTTATTCTGATAAATACTGAAGAATGCCACAGAGCAATTTGGGATAGAGAAGACAGCCAACAGAACATGCTGAATGAGTGTAAATGAAGGATTCTCTGTAGAAGTGAAAGGATTTTAACTTTATCTTCAAAGCAATGAAGGATTTTCAAGGAGAGAGTGTTGGGATCTGATCTGTTTGTTGAGGCACTTCCTCTGGCATCTGAATAGAGAATGGATTAAAATGGATGCAGTTGAAGCTGGGAAAGCTGTTTTCTCTCAGGTAGAAGATAATGAAGATTGGATCTAGGGCAGATTAATAGGTGTATAGAAGAAGTGATGGATTTGAGAATCATTTATGAGAAAAATATGTCAGAGCTTGTTAATTGGTTGAATGTGAGAGAGGAAGAAGACTCATCTGACTCAGTCTGCTGGAATGGGTGACTGGATAGATTTATTTTTTTATGCATTGAGTTAGGCAAGTAAGGGAGAATTTTTTTGGAAGATGATACATTCAGTTATTCATGGGTTTTGTTTATTTTAAAACACACATGGTTTTGGAGAGGAAACTCATTAAGATTAGTAGATATTTAAAGCTGGTGATATTGTGGGGTGCCTGGGTGACTCAGTTAAGTGTCTGACTTTGGCTCAGGTCATGATCTCTCACGGTTCATGAGTTCAAGCCCCGCATCGGGCTCTCTGCTGTCAGAGCGAAGCCTGCTTCAGATCCTCTGTCCCCTGCTTTTTCTGCCCCTGCCCTGCTCGCTCGCTCGCTCTCTCTCTCTCTCTCTCTCAAAAATAAATAATAAACATAAAAGCTGGTAATATTGTTGCTTAGGGAGAAAGAAAGGAGAAGAGAAAGAGGAAGCTGGAGGTCTCATAGAGGCTAACACCACTTTACTGCTCTGCCTGGCTTGTCCTGACCTTTGTTCTCATATTTCTGAAACATATCTGGGAAGCATGTGTTACTCTGCAGGCTTTTGGTTCATCTTATTCTGAACTAAGATACTGGGGAGGTCACTGTGGACGGGTCCTGGTTGCTTAGTGAGTTAGGTGGCTGAATAAGACTCACTGCAAATCTACACATAGGAATTTGGAAATCTACAACTTACTAGTTTGCTTGAGTTTCCCAGATGGAGACAAGGTGTTCTTAGTGCAGACATCCTCGCTGTCGGAGGGTGTCAACATATAGAGAAATCCGGATTGTCTCCCAGCTGCTCACTGTTCTAAGGTAGAGTCATGGAGTTTGTGGATCTCTAGAGGCCCCAGAACTCATGCAGGGCTGACCCTGTATGTGAACACAATTAACTTTTCTAGTGTAAAATATCTGCCTCTTCAACATGAATCTATCTTGAGCTCAACATGGAGAAGGAGGAAACTACTGTGAGCAGTATTAGAAGAACTTTTTATGCAAACAGCTTATACTTTCTTTCCAGTCTTAGATTGTTATGGTCAATGTAAAGAACAAAATATATAGGTGCTTTGTTTGCTTTTAGTATCTAATGTACAACTTCTTGAGAGGAGTGCTTTCTGTACTGTTCTAGCAGGACATCCCAACTGTGATCATAATTCTGCCATGAAGCTTCTGAGATATCCGTATCCTGTACATTAAATTTACCTTTTCTACAGTTGGCAACTCACCAGAATTCTTGGCAAATACGAGAGCCAATTCACCTGTGTCTGGGGTAATGACAATTGATACCATCATCTGTTCTACCAGTGGTAGTGCCACAGGTAAAAATGGACTTTTGATCTGCATTGAGAAAACTGAATGATATATGGTCATTATGGGTCTTATTTGAAACTCGAGGATATAAGGGAAGCAAAATGGAAAAAAAAAATCAGTTCAAGATAAAAGATAAGAAAATCACTGTTCAAAGCATTAATGAAGCCATAAAGCTCCTCTCCATCCCAGGAAGAAATTCATGACATAGCTAATCATATTACTTAGTGCTTTTTATTATTTGATGCATAAACATTACAATATAATTTCTAGTCACCATATAAATATGTACTTATTATGTAAAACACACCTGCCACCAAAAATTCTTTGGGAGTAGATGTAATGAAATGGTATTTCAAGATCTTCACAAATTTCATCTAATCAGATTATGAAAAAAAGTTCACACAAAGGATAATCACTAAGATTAATGTGACTCAAATGGCATTTGGAACCGTATTTTTTCCCCCTAGCAACTGAGAACTAACTGCATGAATCCCTTTTTAAATGTCTCAGAACTTAAACACACAGTTTGGACAGATGGTCAGTGGAAGGGTTTCTTGTAGAATTGTCCAATGAATAGTAATCTTTAAGAAAATGCTATTTTTCCTTAAAATATGCATAGCAGAGGCATCAGTTAATTCCTATATATCCCATTCTACAATGTTCCAAAATGTTTAAATTTTCTTTCGTATTAAGTCCTAAAGCAAAGGGCGTTTCTGTAACTGAGATTCCTTGTTTTTGTTGTTGTTGTTGTTGTTGTTGTTGTTGTTGTTTTCTGCGCTAGGATTACCCTGGAGAATGACAGAGAGTTTATTTAAGAGAATCTTGGGTGTTTTGATTAGTAATCCTCATTATAATAGCTCAGTACATGTCTGTCTGCAATTCACTGTAGAGCACAGTCAATGAAAACAGAATAATTTTTTCAAGAACACTTGCCTATTAGCATACTAAATAAATGATAAAGAGAAACTTTGTCTCTGGAGGCGTATGCAAAATTTACAGTGCTTTTGGGGTGGTTCTACTTTTTTTTCCCCTTGCAATTTAAAAAAATGTATTCAAAGCAAAGCATCTTAGGAGGGAAGTGTTCTTAGTGGAAAGTTTGAGCACACGTTCTTAGAATGAGACTTTCCAAATTGACTCTGTTTCAGGTTTTTTGTTTTTTGTTTTGTTTTGTTTTTGGTAATTTTTGTTTATTTTTTCAACATAATACTTATATATTTTTTAATATTCATGTGAATTAGCATATAGTGCAACAATGATTTCAGGAGTAGATTCCTTAGTGCCCCTTACCCATTTAGCCCATCCCCCCTCCCACAACCCCTCCAGTAACCCTCTGTTTGTTCTCCATATTTATGAGTCTCTTATGTTTTGTTCCCCTCCCTGTTTTTATATTTTTGTTTCCCTTCCCTTATGTTCATCTGTTTTGTCACTTAAAGTCCTTATATGAGTGAAATCATATGATTTTTGTCTTTCTCTGAGTAATTTCACTTAGTGAAATACCCTCCAGTTGGATCCACGTAGTTGCAAATGGCAAGATTTCATTCTATTTGATTGCCAAGTAATACTCCATTGTGTGTGTGTGTGTGTGTGTGTGTGTGTGTGTGTGTATACACACACACACACCCCACGTCTTCTTTATCCATTCATCCATCGATGGACATTTGGGCTCTTTCCATACGTTGGCTATTTTTATTTTATTTTTTTATTTTTATTTTTTAAATTTTTTTTAACGTTTATTTATTTTTGAGACAGAGAGAGACAGGGCATGAACAAGGGAGGGTCAGAGAGAGGGAGACACAGAATCTAAAACAGGTTCCAGGCTCTGAGCTGTCAGCACAGAGCCTGACGCGGGGCTGGAACTCACAGACTGCGAGATCATGACCTGAGCCGAAGTCGGCTGCTCAACCGACTGAGCCACCCAGGAGCCCCAACTTTGGCTATTTTTGATAGTGCTGCCATAAACATGGGGGTGCATGTGTCCCTTCGAAACAGCACACCTGTATCCCTTGGATAAATGCCTAGTAGTGCAATTGCTGGGTCGTAGGGTAGTTCTATTTTCAGTTTTTCGAGGAACCTCCATACTGTTCTCCAGAGTGGCTGCACCGGCTTGCATTGCCACCAACAATGCAAAAGAGATCCTCTTTCTCCGCATCCTCGCCAACATGTGTTGTTGCCTGAGTTGTTAACGTTAGCCTTCTGACAGGTGTAAGGTGGTATCTCATTGTGGTTTTGATTTGTATTTCCCTGATGATGAGTGGTGTTGAGCATTTTTTCATGTGTTGACTAGCCATTTGGATGTCTTCCTTGGAGAAGTGTCTATTCATGACTTTTGCCCATTTCTTCACTGGGTTATTTGTTTTTTGGGTGTTGAGTTTGATAAGTTCTTTATAGGTTTTGGATACTAACCCTGTATCTGATATGTTGATTGCAAATATCTTCTCCCATTCTGTCACTTGCCCTTTAGTTTTGCTGATGGTTTCCTTCACTGTGCAGAAGCTTTTTATTTTGATGAGGTCCCAATAGTTCATTTTTGCTTTTGTTTCTCTTGCCTCTGGAGACGTGTTGAGAAAGAAGTTGCTGCGGCCAAGATCAAAGAGGTTTTGCCTGCTTTCTCCTCGAGGATTTTGATGGCTTCCTTTCTTACATTTAGGTTTTTTATCCATTTTGAGTTTATTTTTGTGTGTGGTGTAAGAAAGTGGTCCAGGTTCATTCTTCTGCTGTCCAGTTTTCCCAGCACCACTTGCTGAAGAGTCTGTCTTTATTCCATTGGCAATTCTTTCCTGCTTTGTCAAAGATGAGTTGGCCATATGCTTGTGGGTCCATTTCTGGGTTCTCTATTCTGTTCCATTGATCTGAGTGTCTGTTCTTGTGCCAGTACCATACCATCTTGTTGATTACAGCTTTGCAGTATAGCTTAGAGTCTGGGGTTGTGATGCCTCCTGCTTTGGTTTTCTTTTTCAAGATTGTTTGGCTGTTTGGGGTATTTCTGGGTCCATACAAATTTTAGGTTTATTTGTTCTGGCTCTGTGAAGAATGCTGGTGTTATTTTGATAGGGATTGCATTGACTATGTAGATTGCTTTGGGTAGTATCAACATTTTAATAATTTTTGTTCTTCCTATCCAGGAGCATGGAATCTTTTTCCATTTTTTGTGTCTTTTTCAATTTCTCTCATAAGCTTTCTATAGTTTTCAGTGTATAGATTTTTCACCTCTTTGGTTAGATTTATTCCTAGGTATTTTATGGTTTTTGGTGTGACTGGAAATGGGATTGATTACTTAATTTCTCTTTCTGTTGCTTTCATTATTGGTGTATAGATGCAACCAATTTCTGTGTGTTGATTTTATATCCTGCAACATTGATGAATTCATGAATCAGTTCTAGGGGTTTTTGGGTGGAATCTTTAGGGTTTTCCATGTAGAGTATCATGTTATCTGCAAAGAGTGAAAGGTTGACCTCCTGGCCGATTTGGATGCCTTTTCTTTCTTGTGTTGTCTGATTGCAGAGGCTAAGACTTCCAATACTATGTTGAAGAAGAGTGGCGAGTGTGGACATCCCTGTCTTGTTCCTGATCTTAGGGGGAAAGCTCTCAGTTTTTCCCCATTGAGGATTATATTAGCGTTGGGTTGTCCAGATATGGCTTTTATGATCTTGAGGTATGCTCCTTTTATCTCTGCTTTCATGAAGGCTTTTATCAAGAAAGGATGCTGTATTTTGTCAAATGCTTTCTCTGCATTTATTGTGAGGATCATATGGTTCTTGTCCTTTCTTTTATTGATGTGATGAGACACAGTAATTGTTTTGCAGATATTGAACTAGCCCTGCATCACAGGTATAAATCCCACTTGGTCGTGGTGAATAATTTTTTTAATGTATTGTTGAAGGCGGTTAGCTAATATCTTGTTGAGGATTTTTGCATTCATGCTCATCAGGGAAATTGGTCTATATTTCTCCTTTTTAATGGGGTCTCTGTCTGGTTTTGGAATCAAGGTAATGCTGGCTTCATAGAAAGAGTTTGGAAGTTTTCCTTCCATTTCTATTTTTTGGAACAGCTTCAAGAGAATAGGTGTTCACTCTTCCTTAAATGTTAGTAGAATTCCCCTGGAAAGCCATCTGGCCCTGGACTCTTGTTTTTTAGCAGATTTTCGATTACTTACTGGTTGTGGGTCTGTTCAAATTTTCTGTTTCTTTCTGTTTCAGTTTTGGTATTGTATATGTTTCTAGGAATTTGTCCATTTCTTCCAGATTGCCCATTTTATTGGCATGTAATTGCTCATAATATTCTCTTATTGTTTTTATTTCTGCTGTGTTGGTTGTGATCTCTCCTCTTTCATTCTTGATTTTATTTATTTGGGTCCTTTCCTTTTTCTCTTTGATCAAAGTGCCTAGTGGTTTATCAATTTTGTTAATTTTCTCAAAGAATTCGCTTCTGGTTTCATTGATCTGTTCTGTGTTTTTGGTTTTGATAGCATTAATTTCTGCTCTAATCTTTATTATTTCCTATCTTCTGCTGGTTTGGGGTTTTATTTGCTGTTCTTTTTCCAGCTCCTTAAGGCATAAGGTTAGGTTGTGTATCTGAGATCTTTCTTCCTTCTTTAGGAAGGCCTGGATTGCTATACAGTTTCCTCTTATGACCGTCTTTGCTGTGTCCCAGAGGTTTTGGGTTGTGGTGTCATCATTTTTGTTTGCTTCCATATACTTTTTAATTTCCTCTTTAACTGCTTGGTTATCCCATTCATTCTTCAGTAGGATGTTCTTCAGTCTCCAAGTATTTGTTACCTTTCCAATTTTTTTCTTGTGGTTGATTTCAAGTTTCATAGCGTTGTGGTCTGAAAATATGCATGGTATGATCTCGATATTTTTGTAATTGCTGAGGGCTGATTTGTGTTCCAGTATGTGGTCTCTTTTGGAGAACATTCCATGTGCCTTGGAGAAGAATGTATATTCTGTTGCTTTAGGATGAAATGTTCTGAATGTGTATGTTAAGTCCATCTGGTCCAGTGTGTCATTGAAAGCCATTGTTTCCTTGTTGATTTTGTGATTAGATGATCTGTCCATTGCTGTGAGTGGGGTGTTGAAGTCTCCTACTATTATGGTATTACTATTGATGAGTCTCTTGATGTTTATGATTAATTGATTTATATATTTGTGTGCTACAACATTTGGTGCATAAATGTTTACAATTTCTAGGTCTTCTTGGTCTATAGACCCCTTGATTATGATACAATGCCCTTCTGCATCTCTTGATACAGTCTTTATTTTAAAGTCTAGATTGTCTGATATAAGTATGGGTACTGTGGCTTACTTTTGTTGACCATTAGCATTGTAGATGGTTCTCCATCCCCTTACTTTCAATCTGAAGGTGTCTTTAGGTCTAAAGTGGGTATCTTGTAAACAGCATATAGATGGATCTTGGTTTCTTATTCATTCTGTTACCCTATGTCTTGATTGGAGCATTGAGTCCATTGACATTTAGAGTGAGCACTGATAGATATGAATTTATTGCCATTATGTTCCTTGTAGAGTTGGAGTTTCTGGTGGTTCTCTGGTCCTTTGTAATCTTTGTTGCTTTTGGTATGTATATATGTATGTATGTATGTATTTTTTCATCTTTTCTTCCCTTGGAGAGTCCCCCTTAAAATATCTTGCAGGGGTGGTTTAGTGGTCACAAACTCCTTTAATTTTTGTTTGTCTGGGAAACTTTTGATCTCTCCTTCTATTTTGAATGACAGCCTTGCTGGATAAAGAATTCGTGGCTGCACATTTTTCTGAAACAGCAGATTGAATATATCCTGCCACTCCTTTCTGGCCTGTCACGTTTGTATGGATAGGTCTGCTGCAAACCTAATGTGTCTTCCTTTGTAGGTTAGAGGCTTTTTTTTCCCCTTGCTGCTTTCATGATTCTCTCCTTGCCTGAGTATTTTGTGAATCTAAGTGTGATATGCCTTTTTGATGGTCGGTTTTGTTGAATCTAATGGGAGTCCTCTGTGCTTCCTGGATTTTGATGTCTGTGTCTTTCCCCAGGTTAGGAACGTTTTCCGCTGTGATTTGCTCACATAACCCTTCTACCCCTTATCTCTCTCTCTCTTCCTCTCTGGGCCCCCTATGATTCTGATGTTTTCCTTTTTAATGAGTCACTCTAATTCTTAAATCATGTTCTTTTGCCTTAATCTCCCTCTTTTATTCTGCTTTGTTATTCTCCATAAGTTTGTCCTCTGTATCACTGAGTCTCTGTTCTTCCTCATCCATTTCTGCTGCCTTGGCATCCATTTGTGATTGCAGCTCTTTTATGGCATTTTTTATTTCATCCTGATTAGTTTTTAGTTCTTTTATCTCTGCAGAAAGGGATTCTAATCTATTTTCGACTCCAGCTAGTATTATTATTGTCATTCTAAATTCTGGTTCAGATATTTGTATCTGTGTTGGCTAAGTCCCTGACTGTCGTTTCTTCCTACTCTTTTTTTTTTGGGATGAATTCCTTTATTTCGTCATTTTGAAGGAGAAAAGGAATTAATGACGTTGAAATTAAAAAAAAAAATTAAAAAATATTAAAATTAAAAAATTAAAAGCACACACACAATAAACATCGAAAAAATGATGCTAGATCCTAGGTGTGTTTTGGTCCGGGTGTGGCTTGATAGTGGCTTGATAGATTAGAGAAAAAAGGGGAAAGCAGAAAATAAAGGAAATCGTTTGAATATTTGAGAAAATGAATACATTGATGTAGACTCTAATGAAATGATGGAAATAAACTAGAATTTGAAAAAATTCACACAAAAGTAAAAAATATAGTAGAAAAATGTAAAAATATTTTTAATAAAAGTTAAAAGTAAAGATGTATTTTTTCTCTTTCTGTATTCAAGAAAAAGAAAAGAAACGAAAAAGAGAAAAAAGGAAAAAGAAGTTGTTTCAAATTTGAAAAAATGAATACACTGAAGTAGACTAAAATAAAATGATGGGAGTAAAACAGAACTTGAAAACAGTTACACAGAAGAAAAATAAATAGTAAAAAAAATTAAAAATATTTTTAATCAAAATTGAAAATAAAAATGCATTTTTTCTCTTTCTATATTCAAGAAAAAGAGAAGAATTGAAAAAGAGAAAAAATGAAAAAGAATAAAACGAAAGAAAATTGAATAGATGGACCTGCTAACAGACTGAAATATGACTGAAATTACTTCATTTTCCCCTAAAAGTCAGACTGTGACGCGCTTTATAGTCCATAAACTAAGCAGATGGTGAGACTTCTGTTCTTGAAGAGCAAGGTTGGCCCAGTTGGGCGGAGCTTAGTGTAACGGCTCCATTCTCCACTAGGTGGCGCTGCTAGCCTATTGGGGTGGATTGTTGTGGAGCTCGTAGCTGCCTATGAAAATGGAGGAAAATGGAGCGGGGAAAATGGTGTCACCCAGCTACCCAGTCTCTAGTATCAGAACTCTGTTCTCCCTGATCAGCAATCGTGCACCAGTCCTTTGTCTTCAGCTTTCCTCCACTCCCTATGTTTACACTGTCTGTCACCAAGCCCCAGGTAGTACCTCTCTCCCGAGTTTTGTCTCAGATATGCCTGCTTTTCCTGGCCCCTTCCTTCTGAAGGACTGCAGCTTTGACTGGTTCAGCCCCTCTGCAGAGGGTCTCACCGAGCAGTGGCTGAAAGCTGGCCACACCCGGGAAAGTTTACAGGACGGTGCTGCTCCCTAAGGCCAGAGACTGCGGCCAGGTGCCAGCTCGCCCCAGAAAAAGTTTGCGAGATAGTGTAGCAGCAGCTTTCCAGGGATTATGGAAAATCACAACACACGTGTGGCACCAGGCCTCACCCTTAACAACTTTGTTCCAGCACCAGCTAATGTGGCCGTTCTCTGGGGTCTGCTAGGCCCAGGTTGCCTCCCAGCCTCTACCAAATGTCCTTCCAGCAGTGGAACTGCTTCTCCCCGTGTGGCCCGAGAACCTCCCAGACTCCACTATGCTCCTGGGGATTCACCCTTCCCATGAGAGCACCACCATGTATCGAGGTGCAGAGTTGCAGTCTCTCTGTGCTCCCCTTGTTTACAGTCTTAATGGAATTTAAACCCTCTCCTTTCTCCCTTTTTAGTTCAGTCGCTGGGGCTGTTTTCAATTTTCCACTTTCTCTCCAGCTGCTTTTGGGGAGGGGTGCTTTTCCTGTACTGTCCCCACTGTCTCCATCCTCTCTCCACACGCAAAAGCCCCTCCCTGTCCTCTGCGGCTTCTCTTTCCCCAAGTTCACCTGTCCACACTGCGTACTCTTGACTTCTGTGGTTCGTGTTGTGCAGGTTGTTGTGTTAATCCTCAGATCAGTTTTCTAGGTGTGCAGGATAGTTTAGTGTTGGTCTGGCTGTATTTCATGGACATGAGACACGCAAAAAACTTCCATGCTGTTCCTCCATCTTGGCTTCCTCCCTGTTTCAGGTTTTAATGTAGACCCACAAATTGTTAAATGGAGAAGAAAAGAACCAATATTTATCTTCCACTGTCATTATTAACAAACATCTCTAAACTCCATGTGATAAATTATATTTTTGTATTTTTCCAATTATCTCATTTGATTTGTTCTCCAGGTTTTCTTATGAAACTATATTTTTACTGTTTCAAATAGTGATTTAAAATTAAGGAGCTATGAGGAGCAGCTTTAAGCCACTATATAATTTCTCTTAGAGCAAATTGTTACTCATGGTGAAAGATTAAGCACCATGAAATAATAACTATATTATCTACTGTTGTAAATAAATTTCAATTTTCTGATAAAGATAAAAACACATTTTCATAAATAGAATGGTTTTAATTGTCCCTTGAATCATGTCCTTTATAAAAATGCTTTCTTTTCCTAGTAGTTCAATAAAACTCAAATTCCATTTTTCCTAATGATTTGGAAAATAATTTATAAGAAGCATCATTTTATGTATTTGTTTCTTTGAATAAAAGCAACAAAGAATGATTTATTGTGAAAGAGAGTTCCTGAATTGCATGAGTTTAGTTTTACGCATTGTTCTTGATACGGGAGCTATCAGGCATCAGAAAAAGAATGAGCAATGTAATCGCTATTTCTGATTTTCCATTAAGTTATTAAAGCATAGGGTTGCTGCTACATGGCTTGTCCAGCAGTTTCTCGTACATACCCAGTTGTCTGGTTGAGTTCCTTTTTGTCCCCTTTAATATCTTCAGATATATTGTAAAATACATCTTATTTTGTTGAAGTTGATTCAATTCTACAACTAGTTCTTGATTGGTTACTATGTTCTTAAACTGTGCTAAGCCTAGAATACAGGAATAGAACAGAAACACATGAATTGCCCCTGTCTGCAAGGCATTTATACTTGTGTTAAGAGTGCAAATCATATTTTATTAATTTGTACCAATTTTATTGATTTGCCCTCCACACAGCCACTTCTAAATTATAGTGCCTTTACACCCATCTCCCCTCTTGGGAGTGCTGTGCTATATATGTTCTTGATCCAGAAGTGAGCATTGTACCCACAGTATTCTATCTGTAGAATTGTTAGCTACTCTTGAGGAGTCCACAGGAAGGGTCCTGCCAAAAAGGTGTCGTTATTGACTCTTTCTGGAATGTGTAGGGTAGAACAGGGCAGACATACACAGAGAAAAACAGAGAGCCACGATACAAACGTACAAACGTACATTAACACACACAAGTGCCATATATATATATATATATATATATATATATATATACACACACACACATATATATTAACATATTTAGTATATAGACATGATGAGAGAGTACGTGTGTGCGCACACACACACACAACACTGGTTATGAATTAATCAACACTTGATAGTTTCCCAGAATTCTAGAGCTAAAGAGTATTAAATTTGTTTTTGCCACATATACCAATGGTAAAATCAACCTTCTTTAAAAATATCCAAGGCCATATATTTCATACGTGAAACTAATATAACACTGTATGTTAACTCTAGTGGAATTAAAATAAAAAAATATCTAAGGCAAGTGATCCTATAATTTCTCTCCTGTTTTCATGTTTGCTTATTCTTGCTGCTTATTTTTTCTTGATGCTCTCTCTGCACAATACACATTTTCATCATCTATTTATCATGTTTTTACTGATGATATTTTGTATAATCTTGAACTACCCCCTCCTGTTTCTCTGTTTCTTATCTGTGTGGTCATTTTATGAGATCATACATTAATTTTTTTTTTTTTTAACATTCACTTTTGACAGAGCATGAGCGGGAAAGGGGCAGAGAGAGGGAGACACAGAATCTGAAGCAGGCTCCAGGCTCTGAGCTGTCAGCACAGAGCCCAACGTGGGGCTTGAATTCACAAACTTCGAGATCATGACCTGAGCTGAAGTCGGGCGCTCAACCGACTGAGCCACCCAGGCACCCCTGAGATCATACATTTAAAAATATCTTTGGTACTTTGTTTTTTCTTAAGTGATAGCATTTGTAATCATCTTGCATAATTAGTTGAGCTCTTCTGGAGCTTGGATAAGCAGAGAACTACATGGAGTGCAGAGTGAGCTGATTTTCTAAGAAAATGATCATGCTCACAGATTGGCATCTTTAGTGAGTGTGATCTGAAATCAATACGTTCTACCAATGATGTCATTATAATTCTTTTCTGACTTCTTTGTGCTAGAATCCAGAAAAGAAAATCGCAGATAATTTATTCCCCACAGCTGTTTGTTTAGTTCAATATAAGTATAATCTCTAAGTTAATGTTTGCTGACATAGCTCACATTCAGTGCCAGGCTTTGATGGAATTTCAAGACCCTTCTGTGAATCATGTCAAGTCATAAGTATCATTATGATTTTTTTCTACCTAGAATTAAATATGTCGTATTTAGGTTAGTGGTTTTTGAAAAGATGCTTGATCTAACTACTTCAAGTAGAGAGGTACATTTTCTAGTCCTGTCACTCCAGCTTTTCTCATACATTGCTCTGTATTCATTAGTGTATAGTTACTCCATCTGGCAGATATAAAAGAGTCAGTGTAGCTATAAGACAACTGGAAGATTTGACATGTTTAGTAGGCTCAAGGGGCCAATAATGTGAATGAAGACACATGATTTGAAAGCATTTACAGCACAATAGTTTTGAAGACTTGAACATTAAGCTCATATATTCTTCCTGAAAGGAGGCACATTCGGGAGTTGCAACCATCTTCTAGTTTCTCGGTCTTGTTCCATTGCACGAGTTTCCTTATATTTTTGTTTACTTTTGTTGTGCCTGTACTTTGTCTCCTAACTCTAACACCAACTTAAAGGAATAAATGTTTTCATAAATTAATTGTACCTTTAGCATTTAGCAGTGTCCTTTATGCAAAAGATGACAGTCTCAATCCACAAACAATATTTCTTTTATTGTTGAATTGAATTTTTAGTTAAGGTCTCCATACCTCGGAGTGACAAAAATGGAATGACATTGGATTCCAGCTTTCCCTGCCTTTTGCCCAGGGGATTGGGGATGGGAGGTAAGACATAGTGACACAGGGCAGAGATTACACAGGGTTGGGAGGACAGAAGTTCTGATCTTCCCTGGCCATACATCTACCTTTCAACTGTTGATATGTCCATCATTTCATCTCAGCCTTAAAGAAGTAAACTGGTTGCTGCCATTTTTTTCTTCCATCCCTGTGCACAAAGCCCCTTCAGATCCATCACTTTCAGATGCATCCAAGTTAATTTGGTTACTTCTCTTACTATGCTGGGTGTAAAGAACTCTGAGGCTTTGCTTGGTAAATCCCTGAGAGGCACTGTTCAGTTTTTCATTTTCCCTAGATTTATAGTTATCTGAGGGTTCAGTCTTCAGAAAACCTAGAAAACCTCTTACCTTGTGGGGCAGGAGATGAGTTGTGGATTGTGGGGAAGTCTAGTTTCTATTCCTTTTGTGTTCATCCAGATCTTTTAGATCTTTTGTTTAAGATCTTTTGTCTATTCTTCTAGGCCAAAGCACTTAAAATTAAAAAGTCAGAAGGAAATAATTAAAGATTGGAGGGACATAGTGTAAGAAAATTGACAACATGTGTGTCACATCTCCACCTATTACCGCCATCCCAATTTAAAATTACTTAATGAGCAGATTTTGTTACTAATAATGATTAATTTATGGTATGTGGCTTACCTAACTTTTAATCAGTATTTTTTTGTATAAGGGACTCAATTATATTTTTTTTTCTTTTTCTTTTATTTTTATAAACTTTCTGGATGTGCACTGAATTTTATTAGGACATTCATTTATCTTTTAACCTCCGTTGGCCATCTCAGTTTTAGAAGAAATATTTCATCCTTTGTCACAGCAAGTATAGATTATGATCTAAATTTGAGGAATATCAGAGAAGGGCCTAGGAAGTAATAAGATATCAAGTGACTATTAATAATTTCCTGAAACAAAATAATCTTATTGCAGCGAGGAAGACTTATTTAAAGCCTAGTAGTGTGCAGGAGGGAGATGAATGAAAGGTGGCAAAGTAATGGGGAAGTAAGTTTAGCAATATCATCAAACAAGCCTTGTCTCATTTCTGACCCAGAGTATGACCTTTTCATTCTGGAATACAGTTTCTTCTTTAAAAAAATGAACTCGGTTGATTTTAGTAGATACCTCAAGATTTCATAGGATTCTCTCTCTAATAAGTAAGGAATTCCAGCTGAAGAAAAATACCACAATCTTGGCAAGATTAATTTACTGAATTTTTTTCTTTAATGATTATTATCTTCTGGACATGTTATGGAAAATGAGCAAACCTGGAGACTATAATTCTTGAGAATGATTTTTTCTTGTCAGTGATAAATTCTGAGGAATTAAAATTCTTGGCTATGTTTATTTTTCTCTTTTAGTCACATTTTTATTCCATATATAGTGACAGGAACATGATTTTACTTTAGTATAACTTTGTGAATGAGACATATGTGCATTAGTAACAACTAGTAATAACATTTTAAAGGTTCAAGGAATTATTAAATATTTGAAGTGAGTTTATTTTTTAACATGCTGCAGTATTTTTTATTATAAAATTCTATTTACATATGGAAAATATGTGAGGGTGTTCTTTATTAGTTCTTGGTTAATAGAATATTAATGTAGTTTATATAAAATTAATACTTTAAACAAATAGGATACTTTTATTTTCTTAAAAAATTTTTTTTCATGTTTATTTATTTTTGAGAGAGACAGAAACAGAATGCGAGTGGGTTAGGGGCATAGAGAGAGGGGGATACAGAATCCAAAGCAGGCTTCACGCTCTGAGCTGTCAGCACAGAGCCCCACACAGGGCTCAAACCCACGAGCTGTGAGATCATGACCTGAGCTGAAGTCGGACACTCAACCGACTGAGCCACCCAGGCACCCCTACTTTTATTTTCTATAAAATACCATTTCCCAATTTTTGAGGTAAAGATCACTCATGAAAGCGTGGGGTTTTAGAGTTGGAAGATTCCTTATTCTCAACTTCCTCATTGTTTCATGCTGTTAATTATTGGCGCCATTAGAATAGAACCCAGGTGTTCTGATTTCAAATGCAGTGCTGTTCTGATTGTATAATTCATTCTGGCCGTCTTCCAGTTTTTTTCAACTATCTGATATTTTCCTGTCTAAAATATTCTTTCCCCACTCTTGGGCTGCCACTCCTACTTTGTCAGATTTGAGCTAACCGGCCTTCATCCTGAGCCTGCCACTCAACACGGTTCGTCTTTCTAGAATATTCTGTCCTTTTCCTGAACAGCACTTAATCAAAATTTATAATTTTATATCTGTATGTATGTCAAGTTTATTTGGTCAGTATCTATCTTCCCAACTAGAGTGTAATCCATTTGAAGGTAGATCTCCTGCCACACATTGTTTCTCAGTGCCTAGGACAGTGTTCGGCACATAGTGCACAATAAATCTTCAATGAGTAAGTAAAGGTGGGAATTGATGAATGAAGGGGTTCACTATAATCACAGTAATGTGTTTTGGGTTTTTACAAATGGCGTTGGAAACTTAGACTATGTCTGTGTTTACAAACCTATTTGATGAAAACATTCAGATTCATTAAAATATTTAAAAATCTAAAAGCAACTTTTCTAAAAAAACTAAAAGTAAATGGCTTATTTACTACATTTAGCTTTCTTCTTCCCACAGACAGAACAAACAAAAAACATTCTGTGGACCCAGTAGCCACAGACGAAATCCTGCTGTTCAAGGACATCTGTAAAATTGTGACATGTCAACATAATGGCTGCATCAAGAACACAAAATTTTGTTGTGAATATGTAAGTTATCAGGAAGGATTCACAGGCTCTAGGATCACAGGCTCTAGGATTGTGCGTTGGGGAAATGACTTATCTTGTCATGTGCTTTGCCACAGCCCATTTCAACACAAAGTATTTCCGTTAGAGTAACTTAACAGTTGAAATCCAAACCAGGTTACTGTTTGTGAATTTATATACGTTCTCAAAAATTGGTATTAACTGTGAGCCTGATCTGGCCTCTGCTGACTGGCCTAAATAGTTTGAAAACGAGTGAAGACATGGAGAAGTGGAAGGGTGATACGCAAAAGGGCTGTACATGACTTCTCATTTATTTCAAAATGCACTTGCCGCATATGCAAAAGCTCTTAGTGTACTACTTAGTCAAACATCCTTTGAACTATTGGTTTCGTTTGCTTCTTTAGAATTTAATAGACTGTTGCTAGGAGGCTCACAGTTTGTATTTTACACCCCTGTAACTTGCTTTGTGTTCATGGATTATCTTCAGGGACATCTATCTATACTTGTGTTTTTCCCTTTGGTTATAGCTAATCATGTAGCATTGTTTCTGGTATCTCTTCTCCAATCTCCTGTTTGTGATCCTAATTGCAAGTTTCTGTACTAGTTTGTGACTTGCAATCTTCCAGTCTTTAGGGATTAATTCATAATTTGATTGTTTTCAAGAATGTGATTTAGAGTGAAATAGCTTGCAATAGTCCATTTGGTAAAGAATTGAATAGTATGTCAGCTTGATATCTTAAATGCCAGCAGTGGGTAGGGGTAGGGGAGCTTTTACTCAGATTTATTGGTCACTCCGGGTGTTCATTATCACAATAAAGCCCATGGGAGCTATAACTTTCCTCTTTCTTAATAGCAACTAAGAAAATAAAATTCCCTTTACTTTGTCTCTCATGAATTTCATTTAAGATCCCAGACCTGAGATGTGTCTGTGTGCGCGTGCGTGTGTGTTGGTGGTAGAGATTGGAGCAATGGGGTGGCGGGTAGTTGTGGCAAGGAGGGTGTGCTAAAATGAAGTCAACCCCATAAGCTGTATATTTAGTTAATAGTACTTGTTCCAAGGGGCTCCAAAAACACTTGACAGGGATGACTACAGTTTCATGAAGAATGAAGGATGTAATTTGTTGAATACCTATTCTATGCCAGGCACAATGATAGGTAGTCTGCACGCAATCTGATTCATTTTTCATTTAATCCTGTGAGTTCGTTTGTTTTAGCTGCCCTCTGCCTTGGAGGTTGTGGAAAGTATTCTTCCCACCACAGATACATTCTTCATTTCTTGGAAGAGAAATGTGCATTCTTATTTAAAAGATTGAGTTTCTTAAGGTTATTATACAGAAACAAATCATGAAGTTTGGCCACAAATGATAAAGCCAAGAGGGGCCCACCAAGTTTTAGGGGCCCTGTATGGAAAGAAGGGAGACATAGGTGAGCTGGATAGCAGAAAGTGTGTATGTTCACACACTGGGATGCTTTATTCCAGATTAGGGAGAAAACATGGATCAACTCAAGTGGCAAAGATAAAATTAAAGACCACAGTGTGGGCCTGTGGAATTAATAACGTCCAACTACTCCCACTCCAGAAAGATAAACATCTAGGGGCGCCTGGGTGGCTCAGTCGGTTAAGCGGCCGACTTCGGCTCAGGTCATGATCTCACGGTCCGTGAGTTTGAGCCCTGCGTCGGGCTCTGTGCTGACAGCTCAGAGCCTGGAGCCTGTTTCAGATTCTGTGTCTCCCTCTCTCTCTCTGATCCTCCCCCGTTCATGCTCTGTCTCTCTCTGTCTCAAAAATAAATAAACGTTAAAAAAAAAAAAGATAAACATCTATTAGTGATTTTAAAGATCTCTTTTGGAAGCCTTATAAACATGAAAATATTCTTGTAGTTGTATCTAACTGAACTTAAAAATTTTTTTAATGTTTATTTTTGAGAAAGACAGAGTGTGAGTGGGGGAGGATCAGAGAGAGAGAGAGAGAGAGAGAGACAGAGAGAGAGAGAGAGAGAGCGCCACAGAATCTGAAGCAGGATCTAGGCTCTGAGCTGTCAGAACAGAGCCCAACATGGGGCTTGAACCCAGGAACCGCAAAATCACGACCTGAGCCGAAGTTGGACACTTAACTGACTGAGCCACCCAGTGCCCCTAACTGAACTTTTTCATTGTGCAGATAGGTTCCTTTCTTTCTTCAAGCCTTAACAGAATGCTTAGAAATATTCTTTATATGAGAACTCATAAACATAAAAAAGTTTTTAGGCTTTTCCCCCGCCTTATCTTCATAACTGAAATTCTCCACCTTTAAGAAATCATGACATTAGGGTTAATAAAGATTTGCCATTTCTCAAAAAAGAGATCTGGGAAATTTAAGTTGATTTTAAGATTTTTAATTACAAAATTAGAAAGTAATTTTAATTCAAGACATGCTAAAGTTCAGATATGCCTTTAAAATTTTTTAATTGTGTTATTTTGGAACAGTGGAACAATGTGCTTGTATAGGAAGTATTTAATGAATCAGATACAAAAGACAGTAGCCCATAAGAGGCCCAATCTGGTGGCGTTCCCAGAGGGTCTTTTGTAAGCTCTTTAGAAAGTGGGTAGTGGCTTTTTCTATTATACAGTGCTCAGTCTAGGCATCACCAGTGACAATTATAGAAGTTGACCTACAGCTGCATTTGCCATCACCACTTTTCAAAAGAGCTGTATAAATTCTCAATGCTCCATCAGTTAAATGTGATGTGCTACTGTATATGTAAGAAGTATCCCCCTCCTCTTCTAGAGAAGAAGACATCCACACTTCTCTCCTGGACTAACCTGTCCCCTTTTCTCTTGCTTCCTATACAGTCCTAGCCCATCATTTGTCTTTTTTTTTTTTTTTTTTTTTCGGTCTTATAATATCCTCTGTCCTTTTCTATTCCTTCCTGCCATTCTTTTTGCATTTGAGTTTTTGTTTCATACTTCATTTTGACTCCTTTGTCAAAGTCAGCTAAATTCATGAGCTCTACCAGACTTCAATCTTTCTAGAACTGTTCTTTCAACCACTTTGGGACATTTTCATTCCTTTTGCCTTCTAGGAGATTGAACCTTTGGCATTATTTCTTTAATTGATTTTTCCCGCGTTGGTTTTCTTCTTTGATTCTTTGTTTAGTCATTAATTAAATATATAAGCTCATTAAATTTCTGGTATTGGCCTTTTTTATTGGTTCAGCATTCTCCCTTGGGTGATTCTACCCACGCCCAAGGCTTAGCTCTGAGTTTTGTGCTCGTCACTGTCTAAAGTACACAGATAGTCCTATCTATTTTCCTTAGCTCTGAAGGGAACTCTTTTTCTGTTGGATGGGCTTTTCCACCTCTTTATTCTATAGAATTTAGCGTGGTTAGATCCAAACCTTTCTTATGATGGCCTTACAATTATTCTGTGTTTCTTGTAGGTTGATAACCACTTTTTACACAGACTAGAGCATAAATAGGTAAGGTTCCACTTTCTTCTCCTCATTTTTCAAATCCTGGTAATTAAATCTTCAACATACTTCTGTTTTCCATTCCGACCTTTCTTTCTACTGCTATTGCCATGGGTTAGCATCTCTGTTTCTTCAGCCTCTAATGCCTTTTCTCCCTTAGCATTTTCTCACATAGTCATGGAAGTTACTGATTCTCTTTGGAACTTAAATGTATCCCATTTTTAACATATTAATGCTCAATTATGTGTTTGGGCATTTTAAGATCTGGTTTTATCGTAATTTGTAGTGTCTTTTTTTTTTTTTTTTTTTTTTTTTTTCATGATAGCTCTCCAAAGACCTTTCCTAGGCAAATGAAACATGCTAGGTATTTTGTTTGATGAGCGGTTTAACTTCTTGTTTTCCTGTCTTCTTTTCCCCCATCTATTACATCTTTTTTACTCTTTAGTGCTCAGTTTAAGTGCTACCTCTTTTTTGTCCCCACCCTGAATCAGACTGGCAAATTTTGCATGTATCTGTTGCACTGATGCACTTATTACCTTCAAACTAGTATCACTGTTAATTTCATGCATGTCTTTCACCACCAATATTGTAAAAAACATTATTGAAGGACTGGAAATTGTCCAGGAGATTGGGAAATCTCTAGAGACGAGATTTGGGGCATTGGGAAGTAACACCATTTTTGGAATTTAAGGTTGTATTGAGACTTCCATGGATAGGTGAGAAGACTAGGCATAGGTTTTAGGATTTATAGGTGTATCAAAAGCTCATTAATGGCCAGCATTAAACTCCAGTAAGTATATGCCAGTTGGCTTCAGTCAGCCAGGTATGTAATTCATTGTCTGACATACTGTTTTTAGCCACAGGATTGTGAAGGATAGCTTAGAGTGGCCATTAAAGCAAACTCTTAGCAATAATGAAAATGATAATAATGATATTATATGTTGGGGGAAGGGAGGAAGAAGAAGAGAAAGAGCCACTTGTGATTGAATTGAATGCCTAGTTTTCAGAAGTCTTCTGGTCCTGGAAGAGTAGGTATAGTATCTTATAGTTTGATTTTTATTTATGTCATTTATAGGTTCCATGGCTACAGATGGGTTTTATATATTTTTTCTTCCATTGAACAGAATAAAATTTTGTCAGATAATTAGTGAATTCTTTTGAAACTTGAAATATTTTAGTACTTTGAATGAGTATACCCTGGGATTTATTTTTAAGATACGACTTACTTTAAAGAGTCTATAATCATAGTTACCTTTGTTTCAGAAAACAGAATGCTATAAAGGGCAAAATCATCTGTCTTTGTATTAGTGTCACTTCTCTAAGTTGTTTTCCTCTGCGTGAATTGAAATCACATTGCATAGAGTCATAGCCCAGTTGCCAAACAGCTCAATTATTGACCTCAGAACATCATGGAAGATGGATTGGAATGATATTTGTGGTACTAGAGTCTTTTCATCAGTTTTACCAAGTAGAAAAGCTCTCCTCTGTATGTCTAGGGTCTGTACAGCCTTAGTTGGAATGCTTTGACTGAGCTTGTCAGATTTAATTCAGGAAGCAAAAATCCAATATCCTTAACCTCCAACAAATTGTGCCTTATGTACTTTTGATTACTTGATTCCTTTTCCTTAAGCTAATACTGCATTTTAGTAATCACGGCAATTTCTAAATTTCCCTCTTATTATTTCAGGCCTGCTGCTTTCTGATGCAATAATTTCTTTCCATTACAGTATTTCTAAGATTTCCATTAACATGTCAAAGTTGTCAGGACTTCTGGTGGTAGGTGTTTTTTTTTTTCTTTTTTCCTCCATTAAAACACAGATTTTAGAATTGTGGATAGTTAAGGGATTTGTCCTTGGAGGCTCTCTTAATGGAAGGAGCATAGCTCTATGAAATGAAAATAATGCTACTTTTTTGCACAAACCTAACACACAGCGGGCACTCAGTATTTATTGGATGAATGCATGCTTCCTATCTGTTTTGTAAATGATAATTTTGAGCAGGTATTTGGTGAGGATGTATATGTCAGGAAGAATATATTGTGGATAGTGTGAGTGCATACTTTAATATGTATTCTGTTTAAAATGTCAAGATTTTTTAAAGAATATACACCTGAAACACATTTGTTTTTCTGTGCTTTTACTTAGACCCTTCCTATCCTGAAAAATTTTCTATCATTTTATTCTGTAGAGTGTACCTGAAAGTGAATTATCTTCCCTCTTTCACTTAACTCCCTCTAGCCATAGCAGAGTATCCCACTTTGCTCCAACTTTTGTGTTAGTTTAACTAGGAGAATATTAAAGTATAACCTTTTTCTAGAGATACTCTCAGAAAAGCAAGTCTTTCCTGTAACCAGGGTGCCGTTTGTCCACAGAAGCAATAACATATTGCCTTTAACCTTCGAGAGTTATTATCTTTGTAAGCATCCTAAAAGAAATGCCCATTTTAAGCTCTGGTGGGTGTTTAGTGTAAGTCTGTAGAAAACAAACTTGAGAGGCCTTTAGAGAGACTGACTCACAATGTTTAAGGGATAACTATAAATCCATGTGCGGGTATTGTACCACATCTGATAATTTGAAGCAAAATATGAAAATTTATACACACACACATACACACACGGGAATTGTTTACATTCTGGGCTATAAATCAGATAGTGATGGGTTACTTCCAATGGGTATTCACTGCTCAGACTTTGAAGAAAGTATCTGTTATGGGCAGATTTCAGAGTCCTAGGGTTTTTGTTTTATTTTAACTTGCACTCAGAAAGAGAAGTGCTACTTCAAGCTAGTTAATCTGTTTAATATATTCATCCTCTCTTTGCAATAAACCAACTTGGGAGGGGCCTTTAGTTTTTATCTGTTTATATTTAGCATTTTAGTTACTGCTATATACTGTTTCATACTTGTTTTTTTTAATTTTTTTAAATATGAAATTTATTGTCAAATTGGTTTCCATACAACACCCAGTGCTCATCCCAAAAGGTGCCCTCCTCAATACCCATCACCCACCCTCCCCTCCCTCCCACCCCCCGTCAACCCTCAGTTTGTTCTCAGTTTTTAACAGTCTCTTATGCTTTGGCTCTCTCCCTTTCTAACCTCTTTTTTTTTTCTTCCCCTCCCCCATAGACTTCTGTTAAGTTTCTCAGGATTCACTCTTATGTTTCATATTTTAATATGCTATAAAAATACTTCTTGGTAGTGGGTGGTTCATAAAAAAATGCATTAATGCTGACATATCCAAGTGCTTTCACTTATAAGACTAAAAACTGTTAAACCCTAAAATCTTATATTTTTATCCCTATTATTTGGCATTGTACTAACATGTTTTACTAGATTAGATAGATGTGGATTAAGACTTGTCTTGTGAAATGATCAGAATTCAAAAATAATGAAGCCTAAAATTCAGGAATATTGTGGTATGCATCTATTTAATATTTAAGCATGTTTTAGGTAAATTGAGTCACATGCTTTCTACATTTTATGGCCTCCCCACTACTGTCTTTTAATACACATTTTATTTTGGAATAGTTTTAAATTTAGATAGAGAATTTGCAATGGATAGTATAGGCAATTCCTATACACTTACTATTCATTTATATAGTTTTTTTAAAAAAAATTTTTTTTTCTTAATGTTTTTATTTATTTTTGAGACAGAGAGAGACAGAACATGAGCAGGGAAGGGACAGAGAGAGAGGGAGACACAGAATCGGAAGCAGGCTCCAGGCTCTGAGCCATCAGCACAGAGCCCGATGTGGGGCTCGAACTCACAGACTGTGAGATCATGACCTGAGCCGAAGTCGGACGCTCAACAACCGACTGAGCCACCCAGGCGCCCCTCATTTTTATAGTTTTTAATATCTTACATCATCATGGTACATTTATCAAAATGAAAAAAAAAACCCTTTAGTTCTTAACTGGATTACTATTCACTAAATTCCAGACTTGGTTCAGACTTCACTGTTTTTTCCACTAGTGTCCCCTTTCTAAGTCCATGATCCCATCCAAGGTACTGTGTTGTATTTAGTCATTGTGTCTCCTTAGTCTCCTCTGGTTTGTGACAGTTTCTCAATATTTGCTTGTTTTTCATGATCTTAACAGTTTTGATGAGAATTAATCAGCTATTTAGAGAATGCCTTTCAATTTGGATTTATCTTATTTTTTCTCATGAAAGACTAGGAAGAATACTACAGAGGTGAAGTGCCTTTCTCATCACATCACATCACATCACATCACATGACATGACATCACATCACATGACATCACATGACATCACATGACATCACATCACAGGTACCTGCTATCAATATGACTTATCACTGGACACGTTAATCTTGATAACCTGGAAAGAGGAGTGTTCCCTAGGTTTCTGCAGTGTAAAGTTGCCTTTTCCTGCCTTCATGTATTCTTTTCTTGTAGTTATTAAGTTCAGCTGACACTCAAGGCTGCCTCCCCATTTTTAGTTATCTAGGAAATATATGGAGAAAATTGTCATATTGTTTGCATTGAAAAGAATTTTAATAGTTCCTACCATTTCCTGTCTGCTTTCTTTATTCAACCTGCTGTGCTAAACATGATATGTCAATTGTTTCTTTTAGTACTACAGACCTGTAAGATGGAGGTTATTATGTCATTTAAAAAATTAAAAAAAATTTTTAAATTTTATTTATTTTTGAGACGGCGAGAGAGCGAGCGAGCTGGAGAGGGGCAGAGTGAGAGAGGGAGACACAGAATTTGAAGCAGACTCCAGGCTCTGAGCTGTCAGCACAGAGCCCAATTCCGGGCCGAAGTTGGACGCTCAACCGACTGAGCCACCCAGGGGCCCCAGTTACTTATTAATTTTATAGATGTGGAAACTAGAGCCCGAGATTAAGCAATTTTACAAGGTCATAGAGAGCAAGGGCATGAACCAAGTTTTGCTGGGTGCTACAGCACTTGCTTTTCACCACTAAGCTATGCTGCTTTCTTTATAGACATGCCAAACTTTGCCAAATATGGCCACAGAAATTTTTCACATACTTTTTGTTTTAGCTTTTTTATTCCATTTAAATAATAAAAAAATGCATATTTGAAGAGAACAAATTGGTGGTTATCAGAGTGGCGGTGGGTGAGGGTCTGGGTGAAAAAGGTAAAGGGGATTAAGAGTACATTTATCATGATGAGCACTGAGTCACGTATAGAATTGTTGAATCATTATATTGTACACCTGAAACTACTGTGACACTGTATATTAATTATATTGGAATTAAAAAAAAATAAAAAGAAAATATAGGAGAACCTGAGAAAAAAATAAAATGATTAAAAATGCATGTTTGGGGCAACTATTTTTACACTAAAACACATATATATAACTTGAAAATTCACCTTTTCTAGATATCGTATTTTCATGACAAGTGCTGTGCCATCATATGTATAAGGTATATGTGACATCTGAACGTGAGAGTGACTACATGCAACTATGTAGATATTAAATTAAAGATGGTGGAACTCTCCTAGCAATTAAAGCTTCTTTGACCATTGAATACTTGTGATGTGTGTTAAAAAAAAATCAACAGCAGTGACGGATGTAGAAGAAATGTGACCCATCTTTACAAAGCCAATGACCCCCAGCCTGTTGGGAGGCTTAAGCATTACTGATTTTGTGACACTCATCTTGAGTAGTAAAAAATCTAGTGTTATTTACTAATTACTTCTTAAAGTGAAATTATTTTTTTGAGAATTTCAAAATGTTTCTTGAGATGATTGTAGTCTAATTATACAGAAACAAAGCTGGGTTTTCTGCTTAAGAGATTCCTACTTTGAAATGCCAGACAGATTTCTTTCTTTTAATTGGTGGTGCGTGTATGTGTATGTGCGTGTGTGTGTGTGTGTGTGTGTGTGTGTGTGTGTGTGTGTGTGTTATGGTTGTTTCGCTTTCAGATTCATCCTTAATTCCTCTTCATTCCACATAACAATTACATTTATCCAGTCAGTCATTAAGTGCTGTTGATTGTAATTAACTCCCAGATGTGCCCTCCGTCTCCCACCCCTTTTACATTAGTTCAGGTCATCTTTTCCCACTTCTTTAACGAATGTGCTTAGCTCACCACCTGCTCTTTCTACTTCTATTCATTCTCTTGTCTGTTATACCTTGTTTATGTGACATTTCTTCTTAAATATTCCAGTGCCTCCCACATATGCAAAATTGATTTTCTAAGATGTATCCACAAATTGCTTAAAGACTTGAAACCTACCCAGTTGTTCTGCCTCATTGTAGCAGTTGCTCCTGTGGAATCTTATACTGCCATGACATTGAATCTAGTGTAGTTCATAAAAAACCTTGCTATTTTATTCTTTCATGACCTCTTCCATACTAGTTTCTTGTGGGAAATGGTTTTGAGTGTTCTCTATTATCAAAATGACTTAAGCTGTTGTATTTATACTCTGTTATAATTCTTTGTAAGTATATACCCTTCCCTACTGGTTTGAAAATATTTTGAGGCCAGGAAGGAATCATGAAATATTTTATTTGCATTTATAGTTTCTATGACAGTTTGGTGCATGTCAAGTAGAAGTTCAATAAATATTGAATTGAAATTTATAATATGTGTAATAGATCTATCTTAATTGATTGTGTGATTCTGCTAAAAATGTTCTTGATTTGAGAAAACTTCATAGAGAAGACAGAAGATAAAAGGGATTGTAAAGGAGAAGAAGAAGGATTCAGAAGATCTTAGGAACCAGGTGGTTTATGTGGCATGTGAAAAAAATATCATCTAGAGTCAGGACGGTAAATAGGTTTTATTTGTAGTATGGACTCTAGTCAGTTGGTTGTGGCTGCAGCCATGTGTGAGAAGAATGGTTAGGCTCTAGCAGAATCCAGAAGTAAAGAAAGGGACAACTGGCTGGCCCAAATGATACAGCATGTGACTCTTGATCTTGGGGTTGTGAGTTTGAGTCCCACGTTGGGTGGAGAGATTACTTAAAAGTAAAATCTTTAAAAAAAAACAGAAGTAAAGAGAGATATAATTGATCTGTAATTCTTCCAGGGGCACAGAGGGAAGGATTGGGGAGCACTGAGCCTTGAGTGCTTGCATCTGGAGCAGTGGTTCTCAGCCATTTGGATGTTGAACATGCATTCATTTACATAGGGATATTGTTTTGATTGAAACATAAATAAGATATTTTGAAGCCATTTGGTTACCTGCCCCCTAGATTTTCACACTTGATAATACCAGAGTGTTTTGACGCTCAGGTGGAGAATTGCTGGTCCTCAGCAGTGATTTCCAAGCACTGGGCCTTAGATTCTTGGGGAGTAGAAGGGGGACTCTCATGTCTATATGCATAACAAACATGATATTTATATAAAAAGTCATTCGTTTGTATATACTAGTAATTTTAAAGTGTATATGCCAGTTATTGTGATTCTTAATAAAAATTTGTCTAAATATTTTATTAATGTATAGTAGCTGCGTGTCATTATGGGTTTTCTTAAAAAAATTTTTTAATCTTTATTTTTGAGAGAGAGAGAGAGAGAGAGAGAGAGACAGAATGTGAGTAGGGGAGGGGCAGAGAGAGAGAGGGAGACACAGAATCTGAAGCAGGCTCCAGGCTCTGAGCTTTCAGCACAGAGCCTGATGCGGGGCTTGAACTCACAGTCCGCGAGATCATGACCTGAGCTGAAGTCGGACGCTCAACTGACTGAGCCACCCAGGTGCCCCAATGGGTTTTCTTAGTTAGTGAACACTAAAATACCATTACTGTCATATAGGAACACATTATATTTTTCATGTTCAAATAGTTTCTTATACTCAGAGAGAATGGATATCATTAGTTAAGACAAGAAGACAGAGAACCAGATTTGACTTTCACAGATGTTATTAAAGAACAGTGACAGAAAGAAGCACCTTGTGGCTCAGTTGGTTAAGCATCCGACTTCAGCTCAGGTCATGATCTCGTAGTCCATGAGTTCGAGCCCCACATCACGTTCTGCTGACAGCTCAGAGCCTTGAGACTACTTCAGATTCTGTGTCTCCCTCTCTCTCTGCCCCTCCCCCACCACTCTGTCTCTGTCTCTGTCTCTCTCAAAAATAAATAAACATAAAAAAAAGAACAGAGATAGGAAGGTCAAACGATTGGTTAGGAGAAAGACTTAGTTATATGGCATCTTGAGTTGTATAAGATGACTAGAAGATTTTAGGGAGGGATGACATTGATACACCAACATGCAGGAAAAACAGTTTGCCAAATGAGATTTAAGTGATTAAAAAATATATATGTTCCTGATGTTATTGTCATAAAAACATTAAATGAAAAAAAAAAAGTCCGTTACTAGCACTAAGGCAAATTCATGGCCACTGTCTGTCACTGATTCTAAGATGCACATATGTTTTAAAAGATTTCTGTAATGTTTATTTATTATTGAGAGACAGAGAGAGACAGAGCATGAGCATGAGGGGGGATGGGGCAAAGAGATAGGAGGAGACACAGAATCCAAAACAGGCTCCAGGCTCTGAGCTGTCAGCACAGAGCCTGATGCAGGGCTTGAACCCACAAACTGCGATATCATGACCTCAGCCGAAGTCGGATGCTTAACTGACTGAGCCACTCAGGAGCCCCTAAGATGCACATGTTTTACACATCTTTAACATTTCTGAAATTCGTATGCAACTTCCAGTTGCTATTGTCCAGTTGGTGATTGAGACACAGTTTTTTTGCCTTTCCATGAACAGACTTAGTTGTGACATGTACTGGCATGACAATACAGATGCAGCATCTTGGCAGTTCAGTAAATAAACCATGTGAAAATTGTTCAAGGGGGACTATGATTCCTATGTATTATCCAAAAACTGTTTATTGGCATCGACTGGAAAGATCAATAAAACATCAGCATCAATACCTGCTGTGTGGGTATAGAGAACTTGGAGACAATCCTAGAACTCTCTTTTAAGAAATACTGCAATTGCACTACTAGGGATTTATAGAGGTTACAAAAATGCTGATTCAGAGGGGCACATGCACCCCAATGTTTATAGCAGCACTGTAGACAATAGTCAAATTATGGAAAGAGCACAAATGTGCATTGACTGATGAATGGATAAAGAAGATGTGGGGTGTGTGTGTGTGTGTGTGTGTGTGTATGTATACACACACACACACACACACACACACATACACATGTATATATACACATACATATAGGAATATTACTCAGCAATCAGAAAGAATGAAAATTTTGCCATTTGCAACAACATGGATGGAACGAGTGTATTTTGCTAAGTGAAATAAGCCAGTCCAGTCAGAAAGACAAATACCTCGTGATTTCACTTACATGTGGAATTTAAGAAACACAACAGATGAACATAGAGGAAGGAAAGGAAAAATAAGATAAAACTAGAGAAGGAGGCAAACCATAAAAGACTCTTAAATAAAGAGAACAAACTGAGGGTTGCTGAAGGGGCGGTGTGTGTGTGTGTGTGTGTGTGTGTGTGTGTGTGTGGATGGGTTAAATTTGTGGTGGGCATTAAGAAGGGCACTTGTTAGTATGGGCACTGGGTGTTATATGGAAGTGATGAATTGCTGAGTTCTACTCCTGAAGCCCGTACCACACTGTATGTTACCTAACTTGAATTTAAACTAAAAAAAAAAAAAAAAAAATACTGTTTCACCAGTACTTGGTGGCATAGAGAATAATTCTGTGTGAAAAAGAAAAATAAACATTGGTTGCTTTGGTAAAATGTTTCATAGAAATTTGAGTCAATATGAAAAAGTTTTAGAATGACTCTTAAGCAATTATTTTGCATGTGTTTTTCAACAGGAGTTGGTAGAAAGAAATCTGTGGATAAAGAAGTCTAAAAGAGTCCTTTCAACAAGTATTAAAATAAGTGTTATAAGTGATAAGAAACTAAAGTGTCAAAGATTTATTTATTAAAAAAAAATTTTTTTTTAACGTTTATTTATTTTTGAGACAGAGAGAGACAGAGCATGAACGGGGGAGGGGCAGAGAGAGAGGGAGACACAGAACCGGAAGCAGGCTCCAGGCTCCAGGCTCCGAGCCATCAGCCCAGACCCTGACGCGGGGCTCGAACTCACGGACCGTGAGATCGTGACCTGAGCTGAAGTCGGACGCTTAACCGACTGAGCCACCCAGGCACCCCACAAAGTGTCAAAGATTTAAATAGCAGATGCAGTTTTTTACCTCCTTAATGGTAAAGAAAATAATGGGATACTTATAATTGGTGGCATCTTAAATTAAATAAAATATGAAAAATCTTTATCTACTAGTTGGCAAAACATAAACCAGAATTCACTGTTAGTTGGTACTTTGGCAAAATCTGTAAGATAGTATCAATGACATTTGTTGAGAGAATGAATGAATGAATGATAGTAAGTATAAATAACATTAAAATATCTTAGAGAATATAATACATCTAAAACATCTCAGTAAATGATAATTATATATTATTGCATTTAGATGGTAATACAGACTCACTGTTAGTCAATCAGATTATTTTGTTACCAAAACAGTGATTCTCAGAGCAAGTAGTTTAAAGATTTATTACATTTATATTCAAAGCACTAGAAATGACATGTAATAAATGATTTTAATTATATGTAATTGAAATCTATTTACATTAGATCTTCTCCAAAACAGACTTTTCTATTACTTTTAAAGCCAGATTTACTTGTGTGATCAAGAACTATGTTTTATAATGTTGAATTATAAAATTGGAATGGAAAAACTACACCAATCATTCACAACTTAATTCGTAAACATTTAAAAGTTGTAATCTAATGACATGCTTTGTCATTAGAGTTGGAGTTCTCTGGATCCTTAACCACATTTTTTGGGCTTCAGAGGTTTTTTTTTTTTTATTTCAGTTTAAAAATTAAGATAAATAAACAATTGTAATACTATAGGTAATTGTATTTTAAAAAATGCTTAAAATGCATAAATTCAGAAAGATTAATACATGCAAATATATTTTAAATGATATACTAGTGACGTATTTTTATCTGAAGTCATTTGGATCCGTTCTTCTTTTTCCTTGTTTGAAAAATGTATCTACTTTTAGAAGCTAAATAGAAATAGATTTAAAGGATAATTTTTCATGATCTTTCTTTTTCAGACTACTCTGACAATTTGAGATAGCATAAAATCAATTCTTAGCTTTCAAATTATTTTTTGAATATGAAATATGAATACTTTTCAAATTATTTTCATTAGTTGACAGCATTTCCCTCTTTATATGACTAAATATTCATTTATGCATTTTTTCTGTAAACCACATAACTGAAATTCTCACCTAATATATTACTGGCAAAAATTAAGCAAGTAAATAAAAAAATTTTTTTTTTCTCTCTGTCAGGGAGAGGTATGGGGGAGTTCTTGGGTTCTTAATTTCTTCTGAAGCAGTCTTTTTCTTTTCCCCAGTCATGGTTCTAATTTAATGACATCCCAAGAATTTTAAATGGGAGGATCAGGTTTTAAACTTTAGGAATCATTATAACTTCTGCAAAGTATGTAATTAGTAAACCTCAAGAATGTATGTAATGTTCTTGTAATGCAGCATCGTTTTTGTTTGTTCCAGTTGATGGAATTTCAAGTAACATAAGAAATAATGGGTAGAGTAGGTCTTCGTGATTTTTTATGTAATTACAGAGACATCATAATTCACCCATTCATCAAACTTGTACTGAGTGACTGGCAAGACCCAAGGAGAGTCAAAGTGCGGAGGGTGCAAATGAATAAGATAAAGCTTCTGACTTGAAAGAGTACATTTGATGGTGGAGAATATAGGCAGATAATGTGTGAAGGCTATTCTAGAACTATATATGAGGTGTTTCAAGATAGGGAAATGTGTGTGTGGTGAAGGATTTAAGAACAGTGTTAGATGTGAAGTAAGAGAATACATCAAGGAGTCCCATGAAGGCACAGAATTATTAAGAAACAGCAGGTCATTTGTTACGGCTGAAGTATAGACTGTAGTGGTAGGAGATGAGGCTAGGAAAATAGGCTGGGGTTAGAGGGAAAGAGCTGATTATTTTGCTCTTTATATTTGTAGTGATGATAAACCACTGAAGTATATAATATATGCCATGATATGATCCAATTTTTAAAGGCCTTTTTAAAAGCAGTATTGAAGATGGAATGGTTAGAGAGTGATTCGAGCCTCAAAGTCTTACAAGCTATGAAATTCTGATCAAATGTGAGGTAGGGGAGACAGAATGGCCAAGATTGGGTCTATTGTTGCTTCAGTCAGGGGAATGGTGGTTTGAACAAGAAAGTCTGTTTTCTTTTTTTTTTTACTTTTTTTTTTTAAGTTTATTTATTTTGAGATTTCACGCAAGTGTGTGCGCTTGCATGCAAGTGAGTGGGGACAGGCAGAGAGAGAGGGAGAGAGAGAATCCCAAGAAGGTTCCACACTGTCAGCACAGAGCCTGACTCGGGGCTTGATCTCATGAACCATGACATCATGACCTGACCTGAAATCAGGAGTGTGCCACTTAACCAACTGAGCAACTCAGGCTCCCAAAATTCTGTTTTCTTTAAGCACTCTTAGCAGCTCACTAACTTCCTACCTTCTGCAGCATTAATGCATTGTTATCCTAATTTCGTTTGTCTCTGTCTTTTCTTTTAGTTCATTATGGGCTGGTTTTGGGTGGGGCAACTAATCAAACTCTGAGGTCAGGAATGGTGGTGATGTTTGGGGGGTGGGGTATGCCACATGGATGAGAATAGTTGGATAGAACTTCTGGCTTGATTCTTTAACCAAGCAATGTTGTAGGATGGGCTCTGTAGTTGCCTAGATTCTCTGGCCAGGCTTACTAGATGGTTGGGGTTGGGTACTATGTTTAATAGTAGATGGGTCTATGAATTAACCTGACTCTAACCCTAACCCTAATCCTAACCATAAAAAGCTTCTGCACAGCAGAAGAAACCATCAACAAAGTGAAAAGACAACCTACAGAAAGGGAAAAAAATATTTGCAAACCATGTATCTGATAAGGGATTAATCCAAAATATATAAAGAATTTGTATGATTCATTAGGAACCCCTCCCTCCACACAGGCCAAATAAAAACTGAGAAAAGGGGGTGCATCTGGTGGTTTAGTTGGTTGAGTGTTCGACTTCGGCTCAGGTCATGATCTTGTTTCTTGAATTAGAACCCTGCATAGGACTCGCTGCTCAGTGCAGAACCCGCTTCGGATCCTCTGTCTCCTTCTCTCTGCCACCCTCCCCCCCCCCCCCCCCCCCCAACTAATGCTTTCTCATTCTCAAGAATAAACGTTTAAAGAAAAACTGACTCTTGATTTTGGCTCAGGTCATGATCTCACAGTTCGTGGCTTTGAGCCCCATATCAGGCTCTGCCCTAACGGCATAAAGCTTACTTGGGATTCTCTGTCTCTTTTTCTCTCTCCCTCCCTCTTCCACTCATACTCTCTCTCTTAAAATAAAGAAATTAAAAAAAATTAAAAAAAAACCTGAGAAGAGGACCTGAATAGACATTTTTCCAATGAAGATATATGAATGGCCAGTAGGTATGTGAAAAGATGCTCAGTATCACTGATCATTAGGAAAATGCAAATTACAGATTAAAACCACAATGAGATATCAACTCATACCTGTCAGATTGGCCATCATCAAAAAGTGATGATAAATGCTGGCATGGATGTGTAGGAAAGAGAACTTTTATGCACTGTTGATGGGATTGTAAATTGTTGCAGCCCCTATAGAAAACAATGTGGAGGTTCCTCATTAAATTAAAAATAGACCTACCATATGATCTAGCAGTGCTACTTCTGGGAATATATACAAAGGAAACGGAAACATTAACTTGAAGATACATCTGCACCCCTGTGTTCACAGAAGCATTATTTACAATAGCCAAGACATGGAAACAATTGTGCATTGATCGATGGATGGATAAAGTTGTGGCATCTATATAAAATGGAATATTATTCAGCTATAAACAGTGAGGCAATCCTCCCATTTGCAGCAACATGGATGGACCTTGAAGGCATTATACTAAGTGAAATATGTCTGACAGAGAAAGATAAATCCTGTATGATGTTGCTTACGTGTGGAATCTAAAACAAAGCAAGACAAACCAAACTCATAGAAAAAGAGATCACACTTGTGGTTACCAGAGGCAGAGGGTGAAGGGAGGGGGAAATTGGAGACAGATGGTCAAATTAAACTTCCGATTTCGGAGAAATAACTATTAGGGATATAATGTACAATATGATGATTACATTAAACACTGCTGTGTGATATATAGGAAGGTTATCAAGAGAGTAAGTTCTATGAGTTCTCATCACAAGGAGAATTTTTTCCTTTTTTCCCTTTTTCTTTTTTCACTTTATTTTCTTTTTGTTATGTCTACATAAGAAGGTAGATGTTAGCTGAAACTATTGTGGTAATCATTTCACAATATACATAAATCAAACCATTGTGCTGTATGCCTTACATTTATACTGTAATGTACATGAATTATTTCCCAATAAAACTGAGAAAATGTGAAAAGCAAAACTTTAAAACTCTTAGAAGAAAAAAAAGAGTGGATGTCACTTATTGTTCATTCATTGTTAGACTCCATTAGACTTTATAAAGCCCAGTTACTAGTGTTTGTTTTATAATGAGCATAGATATTCATCCAACTGTTAGATATCTGTGAGGATCTCATAGATCCTCAAATTAGGATCTCAATTTAATTAGGGTTAGTTGAAACTTACAAAATTTTTAGAAAGGAAAAAAAAGAGTATAGCAAATACAAAAAAAACCCCCAAAAAACAAAAAACAAAAACAAAAAAAACCCACCATACCCTAAACAAAACAAAATACAACAAAACAAACAAAAAAAAACCCCAAAAAACAAAAGACTCAACTCAGAAAATATCTTATCTGGAACATTCCAAATCTCAAGCATTCACGATTTAACTACTTTTGACCTATCCAGTTCTAGCAAATTGTAGTAAAAAAATTTTAAAAGGCAAGGGATGAATGGGAATTTGTAGTAATAGGATTTGTTCACAAGTTTTCTTTAGTGAAAATTAAACTGGTATACATTTCAATGACAGTTATAAATATTACATGGTTTCTGAGAAAGTAAAGGTGGAAAATCCTCACATATGTCTTGAGTCTTTCTCAAAGATTTCAAAAGGACTTCTTTCATGAATAGAGCAGGTCTCTAGAATAATGTGGTGAAAGATGAAAATTGGCTGGTTCTTATATAATAATATAACCATGGGGAGAGAATCATTATGATTGTTGGACAGGAGGGAAATCTCATTTCTTACCTTTTACTGTGACATTTCATCTAGCTTGATGACTTTATCTTTTTTTTTTTTAATCTTCTCTCACAATTTTCATTAATTCTACTTTCACATCTAGGAATTCTCATTCTGTGTATTTCTTTTCTTAATTTCGTGTGCATATAGCTACTGTTTTCTGATATGAAACAACACAGTCTTAGTCTCCATAATTATAAAACATGTCTTTTGTGATCCACATGGCTATCACTAAAAGCCCTAGACAGCATTCCCTTTTCTTTTTCATTTCATTTCTTGGAATTAATTCCAATGGAGTCTCTTTTCCAACCCCTACTAAAAATCCTTGTTTTAAAAAAAATCACAAGTCTGAATTTTCATCTATTTTTAAGTACTCTTGTAGTTCTGGCTCTTGTGGTAAGATTTTTTTGTATCTGTCTTACTTTGTCCTTTGCACAGTCACATTGGCTACTTCTAAAGTCCATGAAAACTCAGACTTTACCAGTGAGTCTCTAACCTTGTGAATTTGCAGCCCAGGATTTTCAACCATAAGGATCATGGATTTAATCTTTGCCTGTGACATTTCTGTTTCCTTCCTACACCCACACAACATTTCTTTTTTAGATACTCATAAGCTTACCATAGCAGCCTTAGTTAAAATTGTATCTTTGTGTTTCTGGGCCAGTTTATATTAATAGTTGTAGAATTCATTTCAGTGTGCTGATTTTTTGCTTCTCTGAGAAATATATCACTTGTAATCTAATGGTTTTATAAACAAATTTCTAAGAAATTTTATTTTTACCTGAAAAATCTTATGTAATACAGTCAACAATGAACTATTGTTTTTTTTTTTTTTAAGTTTTATTTATATTTGAGAGAGAGAGAGTATGAGTGGGGTAAGGGCAGGGAGAGAGGGAGACACAGAACCCAAAGCAGGCTTCAGGTTCTGAGCTGTCAGCACAGAGCCTGTCGCAGGGCTCAAACCCACAAACTGAGATCATGACCTGAGCCAAAGTCAGTCGCTGAACCGACTGAGCCACTCAGGCACCCCAACAATGAACTATTGTTAAGTGAACTTCTGAAATCTTTTGTGAAGACAAAGATATTAGTTTACTTTTCATGTCATGCCAGTCACTGCTTCCACCAAAATGTTGAAAAAGTTATTTTTCTTTTACACATTCTGAAGAGATATTGTAAAGGTCTCAAAGTTTGACTAAAGGATTACCTCTTATTTAAATCCTAGTAAAGTTGCATACAAGGTAATCAGGAAGAGTGGTGTAGTCTCAATGACTTTAAAAAATTTGACTGACTGATTCTAAGGAATGCCTTGAAATATACTCTCATAATCAAGATGTCCAGTGACATCTTTGCTGCTTTGATATTGAGAGCTTTGTTATAATATGACAACTTGGTCTTAATCCGTATTGTCATTTAGCTTATCCTGGAGACTGTCCTTTGGTGTGACAGTCAGGAAATAGTAAAAATGATGATGGGTACCCCTTGACTATTTGCCCTCAGAATGAATTAATTTTCTATGAGGATTGGTTGTTTTCTCTTGTTTCCACTCCCATGAAATCCCTGCCATATCCTTGATTATTGACAGTGGACTTTGAAGAACCCTTGAACTGAGGGGAAAAATGACCCTTAATGTAGATTCATTTACTTTGTGTTATATATACACACACATCACAGGCATACACACATATACACACAGGCATACACACATAAATAACATGAAATCATCTAGCATATATTTCTATGCTCTTTAAGGAAGGATTATCACTTGTGGTACTGATTAATAATAGAAAAAATAATATACATTTCACTGATAGTAGGATCTAATTTTTTAATAATACAGTAATGGTCATACAGAGAGGGAAACATTTTACTTTGTGTTTTAATGTGATGTCATACTGATTTCTTGTGTAGGGTTGCAAGATAAAATACATGATGTCCAATTAAATTCAAAGTGAAGATAAACAGGAAATAAATTTTTACTGTAAGTTTGAAGTATTTGAGACTTGTTATATCAACCCTGTTAGTTTGAAGTTCATATGTAACTGGATGTTTGAATCCAAGAGTTGAACCACAACCCACCTAACTCTAATTGATGATCATATGGCTTATTGCTATTTATGAGAATAATGTTACAAGGATGATGATGAAATTCCACATTTGGAAGGGGAAGGGAGAGTAAAAAAAAAAAATCTTAGAAGAGCTTACATACATTATAGAAAGTTTGCATACTTCATATTTTCCAGGTATTCAGTGCTTTAATTTTATTATGTATTGACTCTTTCCTAAATATATGAGTTAAATTAACAGGGTGACCAAATCCACATGTGTGAACTCACAAAGCCTACTGTTCATTTTATGGGATGAATTTTATTTGTCTGTTTATTTGTTTGTTTATGTAAGTTTCAGGTGTACAGCTTTATAATTTGACATCTATATACATTACAAAGTGATCACCACCACAACTCTTGTTGTCATCTGACACTACACGGTTGACCTTTTTCACACATTTTGTTCACCCACCATCTCCTTTCCCTCTGGTAGCCGCTATGTCTGGGTTTGTTTTTGTTTTATTTTGTTCATTTGTTCTTTTAGACCCCATATGTAAGTGAAATCATACAGTATTTGTCTTTCTCTGTTTGACTTACTTTGTTTAGCGTATACGCTTAAGATTTATGCATGTTGCAAATGGCAAGATTCTGTTCATTTCTGTGGGTGAATATTATTCCATTGTATAAGTACAGCACATCTTTTTTATCCATTCATTTAATAGACATTTAGGTTGTTTCCATATATTGGCTATTGTAAATAATACTGTAGTGAACATAGGGGTCCATATATTTTTTTGAATTAGTGTTTTCATAGTCTTCAGATAAATACTCAGAAGTGGAATAGCTGGGTCATCTGGTAGTGTTATTCTTAATTTTTTGAGGAATCTCCATACTGTTTTCCATAGTGAGTGCACCAATTTACAATCCTACCAACAGTGTATCAAGATTCCTTTTTCTCCAGATCCTCTCAGAAACTTGTTATTTCTTTTGGATTCTAGCAGGCGTTGGATGATCTCTCATTGTGGTTTTGATTTGCATTTCCTTAATAGTGATGTTGTACATCTTTTCATGTGTCTGTTGGCCATCTATATGTCTTTCTACCGCCTATGTTTTCTTCTAGGAATTTTATAGATTCGGGTTTTATATTCAAGTCTTTAATCCATTTTGAGTTAATTTTTGTGTATGGTGTAAGATAGTGGTCTAGATTTCTTCTTTTGCATGTGGCTGTCCAGTTTTCCCAACACCATTTATTGAAGACACTGTCTTTTTCGTTTGTATGTTCTTGACTCCTTCATCGTAGATTAATTGTCTATGTATATGTGAATTTATTTCTCGGTTCTGTCAGTTCTGTTGCACAGATTTGTGTGTCTGTTTTTGTATCAATACCATACTGTTTGAATGCTATCTTTGTTATGTAGTTTTAAATCAGAAAATATGATGTCTTTGGCTTTCTTCTTTTTCAAGATTGCTTTGGCTATCTGGAATTTTTTTGTGGTTCCATACAAAGTTTAGAACTATTTGTCCTAGGGGCGCCTGGGTGGCTCAGTCAGTTAAACATCTGACTTCAGCTCCAGTGATGATCGCGTGGTTCATGAGTTTGAGCCCCATGTCATGCTCTGTGCTGACAGCTCAGAGCCTGGAGCCTGTTTCAGATTCTTTGTCTCCCTCTCTGTCTGTCCCTCCCCTGCTCATGGTATGTCTCTCTCTCTCTCTCAAAAATAAGTAAAACTTAAAAAAAAAATAAAAAAAAGAACTATTTATCCTATTTCTATGAAGTATGCCATTGGAATTTTCCTAGGGATTGAATTAAATCTGTAGATTGCTTTTCATATAGATATTTTAACAATATTAATTTTTCCAATCAGTAGGCATGAAATATCTTTCCACTTATTTGTGTCTTTCTCAATTTGTTTCATCTGTGTTATATTTTCATTTGCTTAGGTTTTTCACCTTGGTTAAATTTATTCTTCAGTATTTTACTCTTATCAATGGAGTTATGAATGAAATTGTTTCCTTGATTTCTCTTTCTGACATTTTGTTATTAGTATATAGAATGCCATAGACTTCTACATAATTGATTTTGTATCCTGCAACTTTAATGAATAATGTATTAGTTCTAACAGCTTTGTGGTAAATTCTTTAAGGTTTTAAGTATATAGTATCATGTTGTGCAAATATCGACAGTTTCACTTCTTCCTTACTGACTTGGATGCATGCCATTTCTTTTCCTTGTCTAATTCCTGTGGCTGAGACTTCCAATACTATGTTGAATAAAAGTGGGGACAGTGGGCATCTTTGTCTTGTTCCTGTTTTTAGAGGACGAGCTTTTAGCTTTTCACTATTGAATATGATGTTAGATATAGGATTGTCATATATGGCCTTTATGCCTACTTTGTTGAGAGTTTTTATAGTAACTCGCTATTGAATTTTGTCAAAGGCCTTTTCTGCATCTATTGAAATGATCATACGATTTTTATATTTCTTTTTTTTAAATATTTTTAAGTTTTTTTTTTAAAGTAGATTTCACAGCCAGCATGGAGCCCAATGTGGGCTTGCACTCACAACCCTGAGATCAAAGCCCGAGCTGAGATCAAGAGTCAGGCACTTAACCAACAGAGCCACCCAGGTGCCCCATGATTTTTCATTTTTTTTTTAGAGTAGTCTCTACACTAAATGTGGGGCTTGAACTTGTAACTCCAAGATCAGGAGTTGCATGCTCTACCTACTGAGCCAGCCAGGTGCCACTGTCTTTCATTTTTCAAATGTAATGTATCACATTGATTTTGTTACTGTTGAACTATCATCCTTGCATCCTAGGAATAAATTCCACTTGATTGACTTTACATTTTAATGGTGTCCTTGTCTGGTTTTGATATGACAGTAATGCTGGCCTTGTAAAATCTGTTTAGAAGCTTTCCCTTCTTTTCAATTTTAGGAAGAGTTTGAGAAGGCTGGGTATTGATTTTTTTTTTTTTTTTTTTTTTTTTGTTTGAATGTTTGGTAGAGTTTGCCTGTAAAGCTGTCTGGCTCTATCCTTTTCTGGGGGGAGAGGGGGTGTGGTAGGGAGGTTTTTAATTACTCTTTCAATCACCTGAATTGATCTATTTAGATTTTCCATTTTTTCATGACTCAGTCTTGGAAGATTGTATGTTTCCAAGAATTTATCCATTTATTTTAGGTTTTCTGGCTTGTTGGCATACAACCGTAGTATATCTTACAATGTTTTGTATTTCTGTGGTAATACTTGTAACTTCTCTTTCTTTTCAGACTTTATTTGCGTGCTCTTTTTTTTTCTTGGTTAGTCTAGCTAAGAGTTTGTTTTGTTTCTCTTCTCAAATAACCATCTCTTATTTCATTGATCTTTTCTATTATCTTTGTAGTATCTTTTACATTTATTTCTTCTCTGATCTTTATTATTTCTTTCCTTTTACTAATTTTGGGCATTGTTTATTTTTATTTTCTAGCTTGTTTCAGTCTAAAGTTAGATTGTTTATTTCATATCTTGTTTCTTGATGTAAGTCTGTATTACTATTAACTTTCCTCTTAGAACCACATTTGCTGCATTGTGTAGATTTAAGTGTGTTGTATTTCTGTTTTCATTTGTCTCTAGCTATTTCTTTATTTCTTCTTTGATTTCTTCAATGACCCATTGCTTGTTCAGTAGCATGTTGTTTAATGTCCACATTTTTTTGTAGTTCTTCCCTTTTTTTTTCTTGTAATTAATTTCTAGTTTCATACCATTGTGGTTGGAAGATGCTTGATAGGATTTCAATCTTAAGTTTATTGAGACTTGTTTTGTGACCCAACATGTGATCTGTTCTAGAGAATGTTCCATGTGCACTTACATTTGTACACAGAATGTGTATTCTGTTGATTTTGGATGGAGTGTTCTATATATATCTATTAAGTCTGTCTGGTCTAAAGTATTGTTTAAATTTGATGTTTCCTTATTGATTTTTTTTGTCCTGATAATCTATCCATTGGTGAGAATGGGGTGTTAAAACCTACTATTATTGTATTTCTTTAAATTTCTTTAAGTCCACTAATATTTGCTTTGTATATTTTGTTTTCCTATTTTATCTGTTATTATAGTCTCTGTTTTAAAGTTGATTTTTTTCTGATTTGAATATAGCTATTCAAGCTTTCTTTTCATTTCCATTTGTAATGTATACCTTTTTCCATTCCTTCACTTTCAATCTATTTCCTTACTTTTGAAGTGAGTCTACTGTATGCAGCATATAGTGCAGTCTTGTTTTTTAATCTGTTGAGCCACTCTATGTCTTTTGATTGACAAAATTAGTCCTTTATATTTAATGTAATTTGATAAGTATATACTCATTGCCATTTTGTTAATTGTTTTCCAGCTTATTTTGTCATCTCTGTTCCTTCTTATTTTTCTTTCTGTCTTCCTTAGTGGTTTGATGGCTTTCTTTAGTGTTATGTTTACATTCCTTTCTCATTTACTTTTGTGTATTTGTTATAAGTTTGTTTCCTGTTACCATGAAGTTCACATAAAATATCCTATGTAAATAGCAATCTATTTTAGGTTGTGGAAACTTAATTGAAACATTCAATAGCTTTACCTTCTTATTTTTTCCCACAGTTTACATTTTTGATGACACATTTTATATCTTTTTTATTTTATGCTTCCACTAATTATTATAAGTTTAGTAAATTTTACTACTTTTTCTTTTAACCTTCATGCTTGCTTTATAAGTGATAGATCCATTACTTTGTTACCTATGTATCTTTCTATGTGATATTTTAATTTTCATATGTTTTCTTATATTTGTTAGTGTTGTTTATTTTTGACTTAAAGAATTCCCTTCAACATTTCTTGTAGGGCTTATTTAGTGGTGATGAAGTCCTGTAGCTTTTGCTTGTCAGGAAAGCTCATAATCTCTCCTTAAATTCTGAATGATATTGTTACTGAGTAGAAATTTCTTGGTTGGTAGTTTTTTGTTTTGTTTTGTTTTGTTTTTAAATATGTTATGCCATTCCTTCTGGCCAATAAACTTTCTGCTGACAGATCTTATAGTCTTATAGGGTTTCCCTTATGTAGCAAGTTGTTTTACTCTTTCTGTTTTTAGGGTTCTCTATTTATCCTTTACTTTTACTATTTTGACTATAGTCTGTCTTGGTGTGGATTTCTTTCAGTTCATCCTATTTGGAACTGCTTGGGATTCCTGGACCTAGATAGCTGATTCCTTCCCCAGATAAGGGAAGTTTTTAGCCATTATTTCTTCAAGTAGTTTTTCTGGGCCCTTTCCTCCCTTTTCTTCTTCTGGGATCCCTAAAATGCAAATGTAATTCTGCATAATGTTGTTCCAAAGGTCCCTTAAGATAGCTTCACTTTTCCTAAATCTTGTTTAATTTTGCTGTTCTGTTTAGGGTAAGTCCCATTGCTTTGTTTTCCTACTCACTGATTCATTCTTCTACTTCATCTAGTCTGATATTGAACCCCTCTAGTGTATTTTTCAGTGAAGTTATAATTTCTATTTGTACTTTCCTATATTTTTTTTTATCTCTTTGTTAATGTTTTCCCTGTATTCATACATTCTTCTCCTGAGTTCAGTGAATACCTTGATGAGCATTACTTTGAAATTATAGGCTGCTTATCTCAGTTTTGGTTAGTTCTTATTCTGAGGTTTTGCCGTATTCTTTTGTTTGGAACATATTCCTCTGTCTTCACATTTTACCTATTTTTTTTTTTTTGTATTAGGTAAGTCATATACTATTCTTAGTCTTGAAGGCATAACCTTATGTAGGAGATATTTTGTACAACTCTGAAGCACAATGTTGCCTGGTCACCAGAGTCAGTGCTCAAGGGGTGAACTCTATGTACCTTCCTGAAGTGCTGTGGTCATGGCTGTGATGCTTAGGTGGGTGGGGCTCGTACTTGGTTTGACTATGGGATGCAACTGTCATTGCTGCAGTGCATTTGTGGGTTGGGATGGTCCCTGGCACAGTTGTGTGGGCATCTGGGATTGCTCCAGTTGGGGTGGGGTTCTCAGTGGAGCATTCCTACTGGCACTACTAGGTTAGAGGGGAAAATCCAAAATGGCTTCTGTTAGTGCCAATTTTAGTAAAATATACTGAGATCATAAAATTGGCCTCTGCCATTGTCTCAGTCCCCAGAGAGAGTCCTGGCTGTTTCCTGCCTCTCCAGCAGGGTCTTTAAATTTAGTAAATAGGTCTCCTCTACCTATGGTCTATGCACTTTACAAATTGATGTTTTTGTGCTGTTTTCTGGATTGAGTGAATCTGTGCATTAGCCTTTTAAGAGCAGGTTTTGGGTTCCCTACAGTTTTATAGTTTTGTTGAATGTAGTCTCTCTTGATTTTCAAAGCCCAGTGTATTGGAGGTTCTTCTCTCCTGTGTAGAATCTAAGGGTTGGGGTGCTTGATGTGGAGCTTAGCCTTTTGTTCTTCACAGAAGTGTTTCATACTTTTGATACCACTCCCAATTCTGACTTGCCCCAGCTGGGGTGTGGTTTCATTTTCTGGTGACTCTGATGTCTCTGGCTCTGTTTTCCCTCTTGATACTGTCCTTTTATCCTTTGTTATTGCCGAGGTCCAGCCCCAGCAGGTCCACGGGTTCCAGAAGGATGAATGGCGTCGGCAAAAATAACAAATGGACACAGACAACAGCAGTGTGTTAGACTGGCCGCTTTATTGTAGCAAACGTGGCATTATATTTGTTAGCAAATTCCTTATAGCATGTGTCATCTATGTTTTCTGGCATTACCTAATTCTAAAAAAATTCCTTTGTGTAATCACCCATTAAGGAACAACATAGTTATTTTCTTGTAACGTTCCCTCCTGCCATTTCAAGGTCATCATCTCTCAATACCTCAAGTGTAACGTTTACAGGGATATGACTTCTTAATTGTTCCTTTGAACCATTGGCAGTACAAGGAGCAAAGGTATTCGCTTTGGTCTGGGGCGCCGGGAGGGAGCCAAGAGGGCCCTGGGAACCCATGCCTTATGCACTCCCAGAGAGACAATGTATACCTAGGAACTAATGAACCATTCTGTACCTTAACCCACCAGGTCCAGTTACCATCTGGAATGCCTCCTGGAGGCCAAGTGGGCCTAGGGTTGGAGTAACTTGTATCCATAGATACATTCCTCTGTTGCCGGAGTGGGGATTTCGAACCCATTTGTCCCCCTCCTTGGCTGGGAAATATATGGGGCTATCCTTCCTGTAGGTGGAGGAGTCTTTATAGGGGGTGGCAAGGGCTGGATGTAGGGCCGCATAATTTCCCTGCAGACTCTTCTTTCTTTCCCCAATGGTTCTTTTCCCAGGGGGCCTGTTGTGGGCAATTCCCCAACCGACAAATCCCCAGGTACTTTCATTGGTAGGGGGGCTGCCCAGACCAACGCTAAGGCCAAATTACATAAAAGCAGGAGTACGAGAAGCTTCACTGTCGGTGGGCCGCCATGCTATCCCGATCCGTCCACCACCTGGGCCCTGCCATCAGGCTGGTTGGATAGCTCGGCTTCCAGCAGTTATGGAGGCTCTGTTCATTAAATTTTCAAGTCCGTTTTAGCGTAAATTATTCTATATTTAGTTGTAGAGTTGTGTCCATGGGGGGAGATGAGGTCAGAATCTTGCCATGCTGCCGTCTTGAATCTGGCTCCAGAATCTATAGTTTTAATCTCAGTGGTATCAGGATATACAGAAAGCTCTACTCAAAATTAGCTTTCTTTAGAAATGAACGCTGTTTGGGAGAGAAATGATTTCTTTAGGAGAATCAAGGAAAAAGTTGATGTGTTTTTTCAAAGAGATAAAATCATCTCAGTTACAGAAAGAGAGAGAAAATGAAAGGTCAGTTGTGTTTGATAAAAATGAGCTGTCATCCAAGACACTTCATGACACACGTTGAGCCCATGTTTCCATCTGTGTCAACTTTTCCTTTCAATACTATGATTCCCCAAGGAAAAAACAGAAGATAATAATGGTTGAGTAACAAGTCCTGTCAGGTTATTCATGTGTTTATTAGTTTGTTAAATTAAGTAAAATGTTTTGTGCTGGTGTTAGAAAAAATTCCTATTGGGATTTGTTAATTTGTTAACTTGCAAAGGGATCCCTTTGGAATAACAAAATATGTGGAAAATAGTGTTTTATTTTAAGGCTAAACTGAAACAAACTACAGGTATCCTTCTTTTGTTTCCAATAAAGTATCTTAACTTAAATCTAGCACATGAGATAATATGTATAAAATACTCAGGGTAAATTATTGATATATACACTGTGGTGGTTGTTTTTTATTATTCACATAGTGAGATTTCTGATATAAGTTTCATAAAAATCACAGAGCTGGAATTTGTGACTAAGATTTCACTTTATTTTTGGAAGGGTTGAACACCAGTAGACTATCTTTCTAAATACAGGATATCTAAATATCCTTCTAAAGAACCAAGTTCTTCAGCCATTTTTTTTGTAGTCATTTCAGTTAATGGAGTATTTTCCTTGTTTTTCCTATACCTACATTTAGATTTTTATATTGGTGCCTTATTACTTTATTTGCATGTTTACTTCTCACTGGGAGTGATGGGGGTAAGATTTTACCAAAGTAGTCTAGGTTGCTACTTTTTTTTTTTTTACGAGTTCTACTGTGAGAGATTATGACCTAAGATATCATTAATTTTTATTTTATAGAATCTATGGCTTCGGTTTAGCCTCTTTCAAAAGATATGCATTGAAGATAGAAAAAATGACTAGGATATTCAAATTAAGTAATAAAATAAAATGTTCTTATTAGTAAATAGCAGCTCAATTTTTAGGCCCTTTTTTTTGTTATAATGAATTATCAGTTTCCAGTGACATGTCTTATAATTGCTTTTGTTGTGCAGCTCTTACAATCTTTACAGTCTGTAATCATGTTATTGTGTGGCATGTCAGGTAATTTCTCATTGAAAAAATATTTTCTACTCCTGCCTTCAGTAGTAAAACCACTCTTGTAAAATAAACACTTGTTGAAGAGACTGCCATTCTGTATATTATTATGTGATCCAGTCATGAAGGAGATATAAAATTAGCCACTATAAATGTATATGTGTTTCAGTTAAGGTTCTGAGAGAAACTTAATTCTGTGTTATGTAAAAACCCAAGTTATTTGGACTGCTCTGCATCTAATTTCCCCATGTTGTCTTTGGAAACAATGTGCCAAGTATTTGTCATTGAAGTATATTTTACTTCTCAGTGTCTATCAAGGAAGAAAAATGGTTGTGATGGTTGAATATCTTTATGATGTTGGACTAGTTGTTCTTAACATACAAGGCAATTACTGTCAGCCAAGCATCGCTAAGGGCAATAGAGCATATCCTGGAAGTCAGAGTAAGAATAGACTGTTCTTGGTTTTCTTAAGACAAAGCTATTCAAAACTATTTAAAAGTTTTTTTTTTTTTTTTTTTTTTTTTTAAATCTAAAATTGTCTTTCAGCTTTTGTAAACAGAGTTGCTTCTTTCTAGGTATGCAGTTTGTGGCCTGAATACTCAAGTATTTAATTGTGTAGTTGCTATGTTATAAAGTTGCATGTGCCCGGACACACTATAGGTCACCTTGTTTCCTGTAGGATTTTTCTAGTTTAGTAAACTGAATCAGACCAACTATCTTTTTTATTTTTCCCCTTTTCTGTCTTCTGTAGCTTAAGGACTGGAATAAAGACTAGTTGGTCCTAAATGTCTTTCCATTTGGTCTCCTATGTATCAGAATTCTTAAGTGAATGAGTTATTAAACAATTTTAGTTTTACTTCACATCCAAATTAAAAATCTAAAACCCGGGGCGCCTGGGTGGCGCAGTCGGTTAAGCGTCCGACTTCAGCCAGGTCACGATCTCACGGTCCATGAGTTCGAGCCCCGCGTCAGGCTCTGGGCTGATGGCTCGGAGCCTGGAGCCTGTTTCCGATTCTGTGTCTCCCTCTCTCTCTGCCCCTCCCCCGTTCATGCTATGTCTCTCTCTGTCCCAAAAATAAATAAAAAACGTTGAAAAAAAAAATTAAAAAAAAAAAAAAATCTAAAACCCAATCATCTCATGACCTAAGCTTGCTGAATTTCCATATCTCTTATAAGTATGTTTTATGCAGTATATCTTGTCCAATGTGGGGTTGGGCTGGAACATGGGAGCTGTGAGATCATGACCTGACGTGAAATCAAGAGTCAGATGCTTGTCTGACTGAGCGACCCAAGTGCCCTCCAGTTGTCTTTTTTAAAATAAGTCATTCTCTAACTTAACCAATAGTATCATTTGACATTTAATAATTCTGTCTGAGCTGGAAATAATCACTGATTGCACTGACAACAAAAGAGTCTCTTGTTGATAAATATAATAAGTCAAATCAGAGTTCAGAATCATACTCATTTTTGAAAATTCCTTTTCCCTTTGTTTCTATAATATTTACTACCTCTTCTATCCTCCATGTACATTCCTTCCTGACTTTTCTTCTGTATTTTTTCTACTGTTTTGCTCTTCTTGCAAATGTGTTTATTTATTTATTTTGAGAGAGATTGCAAGCAGGAGACAGGCAGAGAGAAAGGGAGAAAATCCCAAGCAGCCTCCACACTGTCAGTGCAGAGCCCAATGTGGGTCTCAGTCTCATGCACCATGAGATCATGACCTGAGGTGGATGCTTAATCAACTAAGCCACCCAGGTGACCCTCTTGTTGGCAAAATTTTTAAATATCTCCATTGATGCTTCTGGTTCATGCTGCTTTTTTCTTACTGTGTATTGCATACAAAGCCTTCAGTGAGTACACTGAAGTGAGTATATTGATGAGTTCCCGAGATTTTCCTGACCTGCTAGCACTTCTGGAAATCCTCATTTGGATACTCAAAATGTCTCAAAGTGGATTCATCATGGTGTTCTTGTTCTACAGACCTCTGTGTCTTCCTCTTTCTGTATTCTCTTTCTTAGTGAATAGCATCATTTCCCCCTATTTCCTAGACATTTTCCTTGAAGACAAGTGTGGAAACAGATGGGTTTTGTGAGAAAAATATGAGGCAGTTTCTTCAAAGTGGATTTTATATATTGTGGATATGGTAGGGAAGGTGTGTTTGGTATTTAGGAGAGAACAAAAGCAGACATTCTGAACCCAAACTGTGGAAAATGAGATTATGAAGTAAAACAAGTAGGCTTTTGGGGGCAGTATCGGATGCCTATTTGATTTTTTTTTTTTTAATACGAGGATAGGAAAATCAAGGGAGTGACATAGAAAGAGAAGTAATAGACCTAATCAAATAAATTTCTTTCCTATATCATAAAGGTGGCCTTTCAAATTAGTGGAAAGAAATGAATTATTCAAGAAAAGATGTTGGAACAACAGGCAACTACTTGGAAAAAGAATACTGTTGGTTTATTCCTTGTGACATGAACCAAAATAAACTCCAGATGGATTATAGATTTATGTTCAAATATTGAAAACAAATTTGTTACACATGTCAACTTAGCCCAGAAAAATAGAAGTCTGTATGTTTTCACAAATTTACGTACATTGCAGGAACAGATATGAGACCTTTTAAGGTAAAAATTCAGACTGTTTTATATTTCAAAATTCTTAATATTTATTTTTAAAATATTATTTCACCCATTATGCTAAGTAAGTAGATAGTGGGGAAGCCACAGGGTCAAATCAGTACAGATATTTCTATTTTCCTATTCCTGAGCTCACTCTAACTAGATATGAAGACATTGGCTGAAAATTTCCCAGATTCTGTTAGGACAAAAATTAGTGATTACTAAGAGAATCAATGAGCAGTTATGCATCCTTTGGGGAATGAAGAGAGGAGTGAATGGGATGTGTTCTCAAAGAGTATTTATGGGATGCCTGGGTAGCTCAGTCTCTTGAGTGTCTGACTCTTGATGGCAGCTCTGGTCTTGATTTCATGGTCATGAGTTCAGGCCCTACATTGGGCTCTGTGCTTGGGCGTGAAACCTGCTTTAAAAAAAAAAAAAAAAAAAACCAAAACAAAAAAAAAAACTATGTCTCAGGACAATGTGGAAAAAATACATTGCTTATAATCAACTTGAATGCTCAGGAGAAGTTTTGACTCAGGTGTTTCTCAGTGTTTCAGTTATACTCTTACATTATTGGGTTGAATAATCTTCAGGAGCACAGACACCATTTACCATGTAGCAAAAGTACATGAACGCATAGAGTAATGGATTGATCACCTGAAATATTCAAGAAGAAGTTTGATTGTGTCATGACTGCTTTTGATCTGTTCAATTCATTCACACCACAAATGACTATTGAATAACTACCACATGCCCTTCTCCTTGAGTGCTAAGTATACAAGTCATAATACTTCATATCAAAGAGCTTACATTAAAAGTCAAAGATGGTGTAGTTTAGTAAGCGCTGTAATAGTAATGAAAGATGCGGGAGCCCTAATCCAGAACCGGTGAATAAAAGAATGTTTCCCTGAGGAGGCGTTGCCAGAGTTAAGTCATGAATAATGATGGCAAGTGTCAGCTAAAAGCAGATGTGGGTGGAGTAGAAGGGAAAGGCATTTTCAGGTAGATGCAAAATATGTATATAGGGGCGCCTGGGTGGCTCAGTCAGTTAAGCATCTGACTCTTGATTTCCACTCAGGTCATGATCTCATGGTTTGTGAGATCGAGCCCTGTGTGGGGCTCTGTGCTGACAGCGCAAAGCCTGCTTGGGATATTCTTTCTCTCTCTCTCTCTCTCTCTCTCTCTCTCTCTCTCTTTCTCCTTCTGCTCCTCCCCCATTCTCTCTCTCTCAAAATAAATATTTTAAAAAAAGTATGTATACAGATCTGAGGCAGGAGATCATAATATGGAATATTTAGGGAACTAAGAGTGGCTTAATGAGGCTGGACAATAATATGCAATTCCAGGAAGTGGCAAGAGAGGGGGCTAAAGGCGCTGGATCATAAAGAACCCGTATATACCATGATAAATTCATCACTTTATCATTAGGGCAGTATGAAGCAGTTGACTTCAGACTACTGTACCGCCATTTCCTACTTTTTTCCTCTCCATTTCCCTTTAATACTGTACAGTATTTTTATTCAGTTGTAAAATGACTTCAAGAGCAGACACAGGGAACATTACTGACAAACTTCAGGGTACAAAAATACCACTTGTAAGGATGGCTAGTTGACTTTTTTTTTTTTTTTTTTACACAGTATTTTTAAGAAGTCTGCAAGTTTATAGTGTCATTAAATTTGTTTAATGTCAGGATTACAATCAAAGCCGTGAAGAATGTTTTATTTTGCAGGGATGGGTGACTGCAGCGTAAATTCGACAACGCAGTAACAGTGGTTTCTCAGACGAGAGTGGGCATCAGAATCCCCCAGAGGGCTTGTCAAACACAGCCTGCTGGCCTCAGCCCAGAGGCTGTGATTTAGCAGGTCTAAAGCGGGGCCTGAGTATCTGTATTTCCAACAGGTTCCTAGGGGGTGCTGTTGCCGCTGCTGGTCCCACACCACACTTGGAGACCCACTGTGTACAGAAAGCGAGCATTTATCTACAGCACCAGTATCGGCCATGCAGGCTGCACATCACACACACCTTATGGCAGCCTGCAGAGGCAGTTGGTTTGCCCCAAGTTTTTCTAAGGGATGATTTGACCTAATCACAAAACGTCCCACACTTTGGCAAACCTTAGTCATACCTGTCAGACAGACCTTGACTTTCAGCAACTTGTAACAAAACAACTGGGTGATTCTCATGGCCACACTAGTCACACATGTCGCATCTGGCCCACTGAATTGCATTTGCTTCCTTCCTTTACCATTTCACACTATCTGGGCCTCCTAGTTTCTAATTTATAGACTCTTCCATAAGTCAGTCTTCTCTCTGAATGTCACTTCCACTCTTTTGCATTAACTGAATTCTATTTACGTGGAGTTTGTTTCTTCTACCTCACATCGTATATCCTGGCTTGCAGTTCCCCCCCCCTCCCCCAAATCATTCTCTTTCCTCCCACAGTCCCTGTCTATTTGAACACTCAAACCATGAGGTTATACCAGCATCCTCACTAACACCCTCCAGCTCTGTAATTCACCCATGACTATGATTCTTTGCTTAAATCTTTTTTAGCTCTGTCATCGTACATCCGGGCCTACTAGCTCCTTGAATTCCTCACCTTTCTCCACCTCAGCCACCCCCTGGCATGATTACACGTGGGGCATGACTATCCCCCATGATCATACAGTCTCCAATATCTCAATTTCAACAAGTTTGCTCTCAGAATACTGCCTACCAACTCCCCTTATCTAGGAGCAAGATTTCAACATCATCAACCCCTCTGACACATTTACCCATTCTACTTTCTCACCATGCATCACCACTGTCTAGCTTGCCTTTTCATATGGTTCCTTATTACACACACTGTCTTGCAAACACCCTCAACTTTCTTGCTCCTCTTTCCCTCAGAAACATTTAGCTGGTCTTTTGTGAGAGTGTTTATTGTCGCTTAACTCATTTGACCAAAAAGGGAAATTCTTTGTGTCTTACAGTTTGGAAGTCTAACAGTTCAGAACAGCTGGATGCAGAGGTTCAAAAATGATCAATGGGCTTCTACGTCTGTATCTCTTTGCTCTGTTTTTCTCTGTAAGAGTGTTATTCCTAGGCAGTGAGAATGACTCTCTAATAGCACTAGACTTAAATAATCTTTAAAATCAGTGGCCTTAGCAGAAAGGAGATCTCTATCAATCACCTCTAAATGACTTGATTCTACATGCACTATGCACCCATCTTGGCATCAGTCACTATGGACAGTGATGTGTTGTTAATAAGAGTTCAGTCTTTGCAGTCATACAGGCCTAGGTTCTAACTTCAGTTCTGCTTCATGTTAGGTTTATGACTTCAAGGAAATAGCCTTTCTAAGCCTCAGTTTACTAAATGCTAAAAAAAAAAAAAAAATAGGGATAATGATAAGATGGGTATAACAATAATATTGTTTTCACAGGATTATTGAGAGGATTAATTGAGATAACGTACTTGATACTATGTATGGCACACCGTAAATATTCAATGAACTTTTTTTTTTATTTTTTTAAATTAAAAAAAATTTTTTTTTTTTTAACGTTTATTTATTTTTGAGACAGAGAGAGACAGAGCATGAACGGGGGAGGGTCAGAGAGAGAGGGAGACACAGAATCTGAAACAGGCTCCAGGCTCTGAGCTGTCAGCACAGAGCCCCACGCGGGGCTCGGACTCACGGACCGCGAGATCATGACCTGAGCCGAAGTTGGCCGCTTAACCGACTGAGCCACCCAGGTGCCCCTTCAATGAACTGTTAAATCTCAATCTGTTTCAATATGAGATTTGAGAATGCTCCCTCAATTTTAACTGCTGTCTTAAAGTTCAATTTTTCCAATTGTTTTATTTCTATACGAACACAGAAACTTAAAAATCATTGTGTAAAGTTTTCAAAAAGCTTTTGGTGGTATTTTAAACCTATAGGTAAATTGGGTGAACCCACGGGTTCCTCAGAAACATGGTACATATGTAACAAGGGATAGAAACTATATCCCTTAGTAAATTTAGAAGAGCTTTTACATTTCTCTCTATATATAGATACAGAAAAATGTTAGTTTTTAGGTTTTGAAAATGGGATTGATTTTTTTAAAATTTTTTTTTTAACTGATTCTTGCTGATATATTACTGAGCTATTGTTTTTTGAATATGCACTTTGCAATTTACCACCTTTCTGAATTTTCTTAGTTCTATGAAGTTTTCTATTATGTTGATTCAGGGATTATCAGGTAGCTTATCTTGTGCACAGTTAATTTTCTCTTTGCCATTTTAAAACATAAAATTTTCAATTTGTTTTCTGATTGATTTGATTAGAACTATAGGAACATTTCATTAGATGGCAAATTCTATTGGTGCAGGAATAATAAGGCGCTTACTTTTTAAACTTGTTTCTAACTTCTACTACACAGTAAGAATGTAAATGTTTAGCCAAATATGCTTTTGGTATCTATTGAAAAAAAATGTAATTTTCTCCTTTAAATTATTGATGTGGTAAATTATTTTAATCAGTTCTCAAAAGATGAATTATTTTTTAAGTTACCAGAATAATGCATAATTAATTGAGTATTTGGTTCACGCTACATAAAGCTGGTTTTAATTTGATAATATTTTAATTAGGATTTCAAAATTTGTATTCAAAACTAAGATTGGTCTGTGGAATTGTGATTTTGTTCCTCTGTCATATTTAATATCAAGATAATTTTAGTCATACATAATAATTAGGGGGCGTTCCATATTCTTCTACATTCTGGAATAGTGAAATAATATAGGAGTTCCATCTTCGTTGAAAGTCTCATAGGACAAAACAATTCTCTGTGTCAAAGACTATTTTTCATGTCAGTTTTTAAAATTTTAACTTTTATTAACTTCAAGTATATTTTATCTTTCAATTTTTATTTCTTCATAATTAAGTTTGGTATATTTACCTAAAAAGTTTCCATTTATGAACATTTAGATTTTATTATTATAGAACTTTAAATTGAATCTCTCATTTTGAAAAATGGTAATTTATGTATGTAACAATTTTCATTTATTTATTTATTTGAAAGAGAGAGAGAGAACGTGCACACAAATGGGGGAGGGTCAGACAGAGACACACAGAATGTGAAGCAGACTCTAGGCTCTGAGTCTTTAGCACAGAGCCCGATGTGGGGCTTGAACCTGCAAATGGTGAGATCATGACCTGAGCTGAAGTCTGGCACTTAACCAATTGAGTCGTCCAGGCGCCCCCAAAATTTTCATTTATTATGTTTCTTTTTTAGTTTTGACTAAAACTAGTTTTAGACAGAAGTATTGTATTTTATTTTTCCTTCAACTCTTGCTTATATTTACTTACCATTTCTATTATTTTCCTGCTTTTTCTAATAGATTATTTTATGCATTTATCCTTTAAAAATTCTTTTACTCTCTTTGTTTTCTTTCTTCAGTTTTTTTTTTCTCTGAAAATATTTTAAATCTTGTATATATAAACTTCATCAGGTTAGAAATTTGGCTGCATCCAGGGGGTACCTTTGGCTCAGGTCATAATCTCGCGGTTTGTGGGTTCGAGCCCTCCGTCGGGCTCTGTGCTGACATCTCAGTGCCTGGAGCCTGCTTTCGAGTCTGTGTTTCTCTCTCTCTCTGCCCCTCCCCCACTCATGCTCTGTCTCTTTCTGTCTCTCAAAAATAAACAAACATTGAAAAAAAATTAAAAAAAATTGGCTGCATCCCTTATTTTTTAATATTTATAACTCTTGGCTTTTTCCTTCGGACCTAAGACATATATAGATCACATTTTAAAGACTGAGGCCGTTCTTGTGCAGGCCTTCTGTATTTTTTTTTTAATTTTTTTTTCAACGTTTTTAATTTATTTTTGGGACAGAGAGAGACAGAGCATGAACGGGGGAGGGGCAGAGAGAGAGGGAGACACAGAATCGGAAACAGGCTCCAGGCTCCGAGCCATCAGCCCAGAGCCTGACGCGGGGCTCGAACTCACGGACCGCGAGATCGTGACCTGGCTGAAGTCGGACGCTTAACCGACTGCGCCACCCAGGCGCCCCAAGACGTATATAGATCACATTTTAAATTGTGTACAGATTTTGGTTAACCATTTATAAGTTTTTGTTAATTTTCATGTGAACTAGAAAACTCATCCGTTATGATAAAAACTATAAATGGGCCTAACTGTATGCTATTAGCTGTGTATATATGCGTTTGCAGGTGTACATGTTTGTAAATCTATGTATTTTTTGTATGCTTACTTTTACCCTTCCTAATTCATCGTCTAAATCCTGTGGGTAGAAAATACAGTAATCAGATGGTGTGAATAAGAAACTACTCTAGGTTTGTAGAGCAAAGAATTTATTTGATTTTAACTCCCCCCTCCCCATTTCTTTTGTATAACAGATTGACTCCCAAAGGAATTAATCAATTTTGAGTGTTGTCATATATGTTAGGGTTTCAAAATCTCTGAACAAAAGAGGGGATCAAAGAGTGACTTTATCTGTTGCTATTCAGATACATTTCATTTCAAAAACATACACTGAGGAATTGCTGATAGAGTCTTAGGAAAAAACATTCACATGTAACTTCCAATCACATTGAACCTTATTTGGAAGATTTTTCAAGGTCAGTTCTGCCATAAACTAACATTATGCTATTTAACCCAGGAATTATTTTAGTCTTTGATTAATGGGCATATGTTTGGTATGTAATATAATTTTGTGAATGCTAAGTCAAATTGCAACTTAATTAGGTTGATTTAGTGGCTTGGGAAAAAGCTTAAAAGGCTTTTCCCCCCCTGATTTGTTGCTATTTTTTATTTTTTAAAAAAGCCTTTTATTAATTTGGAGCCTTTCTTTTAATAATGGTTCCCTTAATTGGGGGTTAATCTGAATGGACTACAATCTAGCCACTTTTCTGTAATAATCGCTGCTATCCTGATTTAAAGGCACATCATTGTTTTCTTTTCCACATCCATTCCTTGAATTCTTACTGACTACACACACTTACGTGCTAGGTACTGCACTAGACACTAGACAAATCAGTGGTGGGTAAAAACAGGGTCCGTGCTTTCAGATTTACAGTCCAGTATGAGAAACAGAAATTGTTAAACTGTAAATGTGCACTTGAGAAACATGCCACAGGAAGCACATGTTGATGTGCGAGCGTACAGTAAATGGCCTAGGAGGACAGGGGAGGATTGCAGACCCAGTGGATCTTCTTCTGAGATTGAAAGTTGAGCAGGGATTTGCCAGGAAAAGTTGAGAGAAGATCCTTCTAGGCAGGGAGAGGAGCATATGCATGTGCCCTGAGAAGCGATGAAACAAGGTATATATAAAGAAGTGAGAAAAAGTCTAATGTGGCTTGGATATTAAAAACCAGGAGGAGAGGAGTTGAAGAGACGCTGGAGAGGGAGACCGTGTCTGCATTCTGCAGAGACTTATATTGTAGAAGATTTGTTCTCCAAGTGCAATGTAAAGCCAAAGAAGTGCTTTCAACGGGTGATGAATTCTGATTTAGATTTATTATTTCATTTAACGAGTATTCATAAAGTGCCTACTATCTATCTGTCCGACATTGCTCTAGGCACTGGAGATACACCTGGAGATAAAACAGACAAAAAACTACCCTCTTGCAGCTTATAATGCGCTGCAGGTTTAATAGGTCAAAGATGTCCTCACAGAGGAAGTGACATGTAAGCAAGAATCCGCAGAAAGTGAGGAGATTCAGGAAGGGAATTAATGATGCAAAAGCCTGCGAAAACAAATTGACCTGATGAAGCGATTGTAGTTGGCAGCTCAAAGGAGATTGAGGAGTTAGTTTCCTGCCTGTACATTCGTGTGCTTGCTATTTATATATGTACCTATATGCACACACATGTGCACGCATGAGACGTGCACACACGTACGCACACACAACACCATGCGTGAAAATAATGTCCAATAATTTAAGCAATGGGCAGGGATAAAATAGGCTACAAGAGGTAATGTAGAAAGACAAGAAAGACTCAGGCAAGGTTTTATGGCTGGATGGAGAAAGATGAAGTGGCTGTGAAGATGGGAGAAAAAGACCCATAAGTATGTTCTGTGACGGAATTCAGGGCGAAAGGAAGCTAGTGACAGCATCGTAGAAGGCTGAGAGGTAAGGATAAGAACTTTGACATGTTTTGAATTTAGTGACTTCAGCGTTACAAAATCCTTCTCTGATGGAGTCCTGGAAGCCAAGTCTATTAGAATGTAATAAACAAGAAATGGAGAGTGTGAGATAGGTAAATTTTGAAAGCTTTTCAAAAATACAAAGAGAATAAAGAGAAGAGAATAAATTAGTGTTTGAAAGGGATTATTGAATTGGAGTTCTGTGTTTTTTGTTCTTTTTTTTTTTTTTAATGGGAGAGACTGTGGCATATTTAGACGCTGAAGAGATCAAACTGAGTGGAGATATTGAATATACAAATGAAAGAAGACAAGATTAGTAACAGTGGAAAGGGTAACTTGAACTTAAATACTGTGAATTTTTGTGGAGGCACAATATATAGATGCAGTCTCTTTAGTAATCAGAGTCATAAATTTATTTCTTATTATCACTTTAAATGTAGTGTTCCAGTATCAGCTAATCTCTATTTAACGAATGTTGTTTTTTTTAAAGAAAATGGCATTTTATTCTCTTAGTTGAGTATTTGACTTCATTCACTGCCTCAGTCTTGCTTCACCAAAGATAAATGAAATCTACATATTACATACCTTTGCAATGCATGATGGTTTATAAATAGCCAAATTTTAGGAGCTAATATTAAGTACCTGAGTGGAATTTAATCAACCATTAATCTCTTTCTCACTTCTGGGTTATTTATCACCTTTATGTCAAGGGACCAGGAAAAATTATCCAAACATTGTTTAGTACAATCATCATTAATTAGTTAACACTTACTGAGAGAGGCTTTTAACCTTTTTCTCCCCCAAGGATTATTCTAATGTCAGAGTAGAATAAAAAATATCTATAGCGACCCTTAACTTTTCCAGGCTTCACATTTATTATAAGTCAATTAGCTCTCTACTAGAAGCAAGGGGATGAAGGGCTGGTGTGGGAGTGTGTGTAGCAGCAGCAGAAGAACAGCTGAAAAGAAAAACAGCTTCTAGGAAAATCCTTTCCCATTTCCCTTTAATAGTTTTAAGATTTTGACATGATTAATGACACATTTTTGTTTATTCTTTGCTTCTTTTTGTGGAACTCTTTGTTGATACGCAGTAACTATATATGGATTAAGGGCAAATTAGCCTTATCTTACATTTTTACAATTTTCAGAATACTATTTACTCTGTCTTAAATTCTTTTTTTAATGTTTATTTATTTTTGAGACTGAGAGACACAGAGCATGAGTGAGGGAGGGGAAGAGAGAGAGGGAGACACAGAATCCAAAGCAGGCTCCAGGCTCTGAGCTGTCAGCACAGAGCCTGATGTGGGACTCAAACTCATCAACCACGAGATCATGACCCCAGCCGAAGTCGGACGCTCAACTGACTGAGCCACCCAGGTGCCCCTGAATACTATTTACTCTTTAAAGTAGACTCCATGTTGTATGGAAACCAGTTTGACAGTAAATTTCATATATTAAAAAATAAAAAAAAAAAAAATAAAGTAGACTCCAAAGCACATGCTGTGTGTCATGTAGAGAGTAAATCCTGGCCAAATGGGGAGATTTCAAATGTAATCAACACTAGCGTTCTTTACTTGCACAAACAACAATGAATGCCAGGGATTTGAGAATGTTTTTCTCACATCTAATATAACTTTCAAATTGATTTTTTAAAAATAATTTGTTTCCTGATTTGTTTCCTAATTTGTTTCCTATTTGCTGTAAACAAACTCTAAAGATAAGGCCCTATAAGTCATGTGTATGAGCTAAAAGGATGGTCAAGTTGCATGTGTCCAGGAATTAATGATTTGCTACCCACTTGCTCACCAACAAAGAAAAGCTCCAGATAGCACAGAACCTGAATAAACAAGATACTTGTTTCTTTCGTAGAAAATAATTTACCATCAACGTCCAGTTAGTTTTAGACTAGGTAAATTTAGCTTTGTGATTTATTGCCTAAGACATTTTCTTCTTCATTGTAAAGCCTCATGTCAAAAGAAGTGATTTTGGAGGGTTTGGGGACCTTTGATAAATTACCTACAATTCTGGCAGTTTGAGCTGAATATTGATTTCTTTATTCGTCTTTATTCGTCTTTCAAAAAGAACATTTGTATTTGTTTATTCCTTAAAAAAAAAAGAACTTTAGCTCTTACCTGCTTTCTTTCTTCTTTATTATCATAGTTCTAGGGATTTGGCTTGCTTCTGTGAATAAGCTGGCACATCTTCAGAAATTGTCAGATTAAAAACACCACTAATAGAGTTTCATTAAATTTTAATTACTATGACTAGTGAAACATATATATCTGTATTACTGGGGGTATTCTACTATAGTTGAAAGTTATAATAATAGCCTCTATTTAAGATCAGTCACCTGAATTGTTTCTAAGGCTTTGCACATGTTGGAAGTTAGTTTTCTTTCTTAGGAGGCTATATTCATTCTTGTAAGCTAAACAAATGAGTTTTATGTCTTAGCATAGATGGTTTACCACTGTCCAGTTGTTCTTTAGTAAGAATCCTGTAAAAACATTAACTTGTATTTTTCTCTGAGTTTAAAATTCAATGCATGCCTAATATATAAAACTTGAATTACAAATATTTAAAATGCATTTTCCCACTAATGTAGGAGGTAATATTTTGGTGTGCTCTGTTTAATATTTTATATTGAAAATATTTGTATATTGCATTTGTATATAATGAACTTGTATATACAACTATGCATTATAAATCTACACTTAAGAATATGACTATGTGATATACCATTACTCAACTGGATTATAACTTAATTCTCCATTTCTTTTTTTTTTAAGTTTATTTATTTTTGAGACAGGGAGAGTGAGCACGGGAGAGGGGCAGAGAGAGAGGGAGACACAGAATTCGAAGCAGGGTCCAGGCTCTGAGCTGTTAGCACAGAGTGACACGGGCCTCGAACTGATGAACCTTGAGATCATGACCTGAGCTAATGTCTGACACTTAACTGACTGAGCCACCCAGGCACCCTTCCATTTCTTTATTGTTGGCTGTTTACAGTTTTCCACCATCATAATTTCTCAGGTGTATTATGTGACATTTAATACATATGAAATAACACAGTATAGATGTAAGTATAAAGAATGATGCTAGGGGCACCTGGGTGGCTCAGTCGGTTGAGCGACCTACTTCGGCTCAGGTCATGATCTCATGGTTTGTGAGTTCAAACCCCACATCGGGCTCTGTGCTGACAGCTCAGAGCCTGAATCCTGCTTCCAATTCTTTCTCCCTCTCTCTCTGCCCCTCCCCCACTCATGCTCTGCCTCGGAAATAAATAAACATTAAAAAAAAGTTAAAAAAAAAGAATGATGCTAAAGCAAATACTAGTGTTCACACCACATGATTTTTAAAAAATAGAACAATGCTAATCATTTTTCAACTGAGATCCTCTCAGTCACTCAAAATCATTGCTTCCCTTTGTACTTTCTTTGATTTTCTTACAGTTTTGTCACAGAATCTGCTGCTAAAAAGTACATTTATTTTTCATGTCTTTGAACTTTGTGAGACTGTAATAATATTTTACATTTCTTCCTCTGTGTTTTTTTTTTTCTCACTAAACAGCATGTTTGGGGTATGCACCATATTTGTGTAGTTATAGCTGATTTATTTTAATGGCTTCATATTATTTCATTGTTTGAATAAATCCAGAGTTTTCTTATATTGCTGGAAATTTGGGTGATTTTCATTTTTTTTTGCTGTCACAATGTTGTAACCATTTTGTATATGTCTCCTGGTACATATGTACAAGGTCCTTTGGGGTAAATGTTAGCAGCAAAACTGCAGGGTCATCACATATACATATTTACAGCTTTATTTTATAATGCAGTATTTCATAAAGTGGCTGTATTACTTTACATTTACTAGCAATGGATAGACATTCCTGTTATTTCACATTTTTATATACATCTTCATATCTTCACATCACATATAATAATAATAATAATAATAATAATAATAATAATAATACATTTTAGACTGCTTAACTTTTGCTAGGTTGGTGGATGTAAAAAAATAATCTCGGGGCACCTGGGTGGCTCAGTCAGTTAAGCATCTGACTTCAGTCAGGCCATGATCTCATGATTCGTGAGTTCGAGCCCTGCATCAGACTCTGTGCTGATGGCTCAGAGTCTGGAGCCTGCTTCAGATTCTCTGTTTCCCTCTCTCTCTGCCCCTCGCCAGCTTGCTCTCTCTCTCTCTCTCTCTCAAAAAATAAACATTAAAAGAATTAAAAAAATTTTAATGAGTTTTAGTTTGTATTTCCTGTTTATTTATGAGAGTGAGCTTCTTTTCATGTTTATTAGCCATTCTTCTTTCCTTTTTGTTCATGTATTTTGCTCCTCTTTTCATTTTATGTTTTCTTTTTCTTATGATTTTTGAGAATTCATTGTGTATGTTCTGAATATATATTCTGTATATATTTATTAGTTATATATGTTATAAGTATTTAAAGTTTATAATTTGTCTTGCCATTTTGTGGTATCTTCAAAATATAGAAGCTTTGTATTTTAATGTAATCATATATACATTTTTCCACTTTGGTATTTGTGTTTCTTGATGGCATGACTATGACCTGCCCGAGGTCATAAAAATTCTCACTTGTTTCTATGTAAAAATTTTTAATATTTTTCTGGAATCCATCTTGAATTGATTTCTATTAATGGTATGAGAATAGGTATCCACTCTAATTGTTTTCCATATAGATAATCACTTGTTCTATCGCTGCTTTAACAAAACCACCAACTAAGTGGATTACGACTACACAGGTTGACATTTTACAGTTCTGTGAGTGAGAGATCAGACATGAATTTCACTGGACTAAGATCAAGTTGTCAGCAGCAGAGTGTTTCTTCCTGGTGGGTCTAGGGTAGAAGTAATTTTCTTGCCATTTCCGGCTCTCAGAGACGACCAGCATTCTTTGCCTCATGGTCTCGTGTCCCTCCATCTTCAAGAGCTAGCAAGATCACTTTCTCTGACTTTCATTCCCTTGTCATAGCTCTCTCTTTCTGACCTCAGTCAGGATAGGTTTTCCATTTTTAAGAACTTGTGTGATTAGATTAAATCTCATCTGGATCACGTAGGAATATGTTCCACCTCAACGTATATATTCTTGACTGTATCAGAAAAGCCCTTTTTGCTCTATAAGATAACATGTCTTCACAGGTTCCGAGGATAGGGTGAACACATCTTTGAAGGCCATTACTCTGCCTGCTACTTTAGTTTCCCTAATATTGATTAAATTGTCCACCATTTACTTAGTGATTTGCAGTGACACCCCTATGAATTATCAAAATTCATATAAGCATTGCTATTTGTTTTATTCCATTGGTCTCTCTTTCTATTCATATGTCATGGTACATTGATTTATTATTGCAGCTTTAAAATAAGTCTCAAAAGTTGTCAAGGGTAAAATGGAGAATATTAATGTAGAAAGATTGGTAGTATATGACTGTAATTATATCACTTAAAAAAATTTTTTTTAATGTTTGTTTATTTTTGAGAGAGAGACAGAGTGTGAGTGGAGGAGGGGCAGAGAGAGAGGAAGACATAGAATCCGAAGCAGGCTCCAGGCTCTGAGCTGTCAGCACAGAGCCTGACGCAGAGCCTGAACTCACGAACTGCAAGATCATGACCTGAGCTGAAGTCGGAAGCTTAACCGACTGAGCCACCCAGGCACCCGAGACTAATTTTTAGTAGGATGGTCAGGAAGACTTCCCACAGGATGGGATATTTAAGAATAGACTTGAAGGATATGAGAGAGCTCTTCCTCTGTTTATCTGTGGGCAAAATCTTCAAGGCAGAAGTGCCCATAAAGGCAGACACCCTGAAGGAGAAGGATGCTGGAGTTTTTTTTAATTTTTATTTTTATTTTAATCTTTATTTATTTTTGAGAGAGAGACAGAGTATGAGCAGGGGAGGAACAGAGAGAGAGGGAGACATAGAATCCGAAGCAGGCTCCAGGCTCTGAGCTGTCAGCACAGAGCCCAATGTGGGGCTTTAGCTCACGAACTGCAAGATCATGACCTGAGCCAAAGTTGGACACTCAACCGACTGAGCCACCCAGGCGCCCCAAGGATGCTGGAGTTTTATGGAACAACAAAGAGGCTGGTGTGACTGCAGTAGAATCAGCCTTGGGAGAGATTAGAAATTAGGCCAGACAGTATATGGATGCCAGATGGGGGCCACTTCTCAGGCCATTGTAAGGAATTTACTTTTACTGTAAATACTGTTAGAAACCATGAGAGATTTTGGAGCAAGAGTAGCAGCATAATCTTTTATATGTTTTAAATGTGTTAAATGAACACTCTAGCTCTGTATTGAGAATAGATTGTAGGAGTCCAGAGGAGAAGCGAGGTGCCATTTGGGAGGCTATTGGAAAAAGTTTCATGAGAAGAACAAATCAGTAAAAAAAAGTAGCAAGCCCAAACTGACTCAAAGAGAAATAGAAAATCTTCTCATCTTGAATTGGTAAGTTAAACCCCATTTCCAACCAAAAAAAAGACAACTGAAAACAAAACCCAGCTCAGACATTTTTACAGGAGAGTTCTGGCAAACATATAAAGAACAGTTAATTTTACAGAAACTCTTTCAGAGACAAGAAGATGGGGCACACTCCCCAGCTAATTTTATGATAGGAGTATAATCTGCCCATTAAAGTTAGAGATATATGTAGTGCAGGAAAAGAAAATTAAAGGTAGGGCCTTTTCAAAAATATAAATCCCCAAATCATTAGAAAATGGTCTTGAATAAGAGAAAGAAGTGCATTATAATAGACAGTTCAAACTTCACAGAAATTCTGACCTTTGCTACACTATCACCAATCTTCTAGTAAATGGTAACACTTCAGGTTGCTGAGTTTTCTTATTGCCTGTTTCTTCAAATAACATTCAGAATTGAACCACTTTTCAAAATCTGCACTAATAATCATCTTAGTCCAAACAGTTATCATATTTTCATTTTAAGAAGTGCAATATGTGGTTCTTTTTCTTCTCTTTATGGGTGATTTTTAAATATTCTAATATCACTCAGAGTTTGATCAGGAAAACAGAAGCCACATTACATATTCCAGTAACAATGGTTTATTATTAATCAGGGGCTTATACTATTGGGAAAGCTAGGGGGACAGACATCAGGAAGGTAGCTAGAGAAGATGAGAGGAGCTCTGCCTTATATCCGAGATGTCAACCTGAAAGACTGAGTGGGTACAAAACCCAGAGCTTATGGGGATTTCCGAAGAGTCTATGACTCCCACTGGGATTGACAGGTGGGATCTCTGAAGTGGTCTGCAAGTTGTCCCATCAGCTAAACCTGCCATGTCTAATCCCCAGACTTCCTGAATATAAAGACCTGCTCTTCAGCTTCCCCTTTCAGCTTTAATCAGTTTCTTTCATTAGCAAACTCAAACGTGCAACAATGTACCGGGAGGGAGACTTCTGTAGCAAGGTTCCCAGACTTCAATGGGAGTGATAACAGTGGTGACAGGTTGACCATCAGCACAGTTTTTGTTTTTGTTGTTATCCTTTACTCATAATTCTGATTCCTTGTTTAATTTTTTAAGCTCATTAGCGTATTTTATAATCTGTATATAATAATACAAACCTTTGTAGTGTTTTTTTGGGGGGTTTGAATCTGCTGCCCATGATTCTGCTCACTCTCCATTGCTTTGCTTTATCATATAGTTTATGATTTTGTCTCAGAGGCCCATGGTCTTTGAAACGTGATGATATATGGGATTTCTGGAGGCCTGGTTTGATGGGGTGTTCCTCCAGAGAGGATTTATTTCCACCGGGCACTTTGGACTGTTACCAGTCTGACACCATTTTGAATTAAATTCTCAGCTTGCAGGTGTGGGAAACAAGCAGGTAGTGTGAATTCAGACTGAAACCTGTTTGAGTACTGAATTCTGGTTACAGACTCCACAGGGAGCATTTTCTCCCTGCACTCATAGCTGAGACCATAGGAAAACTTACTGTCTTGCAGAGTTTATTTTTTTATTTCTAGTTCATACTTTGACCGAATGAATAGCACTTATGAGGATCTCAAAACCAGTTTTATACTTTGTAGGAACCCTGGCTTTGTCTCCGAGACCCCTCACCCCTTATTCCTGTGTGACTCAAAGTGTCAGCCATTGCTGCGGTCATCTCAAGGTGGTTGGGGGCGGGGACGGAGTGGATTCTCTCCCAAGTTCCCTCACATGCTCCTTGGCTAGATTCAGTTCCTCCCAGGTTGTTGGACTGAGAGTCTCAGTTTCTTGCTAGATGTTAGCCAGCACTCGTACTCAGTTTCTATATGGACCTCTCCATTGGGTAGCTTACAACATGGCAGCTGGCTTCATCCAAGTGAGCCACCAAGAAAGATAAGAGAGGGGGAAGGAGGAAGGGAGGGAATGTTTTGTAACCTAATTTTGGAAGTGACATCTTATTACTTTTGTTATATTCTCTTCAGTGGAAGTGACTTACTAGGTCCAGCCCACACTCAAGGGTAAAGGCACACATAAAGGCCTAGTTGCTAGGTGGCAGAGGTCATTGGAAGCCATTTTAGAAACAGCCACAATATCTTATTCAGGATGTATCTTATTCAGAGCTTCAAATATAATCCTTCCCTGGTTACTCTAATAGAAATAACTCTTCCTCCTGTATACTTTCATCTCTCAAAATTTTTTGACTCTTAGGACATACAGACCCCTGTTTTAGATATTTGTGTTTATCTTGATTTTTCATAGTCCTCTAAATTCCATGAATATTGGACTGTGATGATCACATCATTTTATTCCACCAAACCTTAGCAGCTTATTGAATATTGACTACATACTTGGTTGTTAATGAATATTTCTTAAATTGCTGAATCTAATCATTATCTTACCTCTGTTGTTTCTCAGCTAGGAGGAAAAAGAATTTATCAGGTTGTTATTTTAGTGACTGGTTCTTTAGTTCTTTAGTGACTGGTTACTTTTTTCCATGTTATTTTATTAGATTAAAATACAGAACTGTAAGGCTAAAATAAATTCTCAAAATTTCGTTTGTATAATAGCCCTCAGTTTGTTTATCTAACCCCTGTTTTCATATGCATAGTCCTCTTGAGATAGGCAGCCACTAGAGGGAATTCATAAATCTTGTTTTCTTTTCTGAACTACAAAAATAAATATTTACTTTACAAATTTAGAGAAATAATCCTAAAAGCCAAAGGGTTAGGTGGGTTATGGGACCCACTGATACCACTAAGCACAATACTGATAAATGTGGATCCCAAGAATTCTGTGGATTAGAGTCTCAGAGGCAATATGTAGACATTTATTTGTTTTGAGAATGGCTCAAAATAATGAGTGAATTTAAAGCTGGTTAGCTTTAATATTCTTAAGTTGGGAATGACTTGGTTTCTAATGATAGTATTAATAATAACGATATTTGATAGTATTATTTTAATAGTGTTTTATGGTTTTTCAAAATGCCATTCATTTGTATTACATATCTCACTTGATCCTTAGTAACCTTTTGACTTGGGCAAGATGACAGATGCTGTTGTTTATCTTTTCTTGTTTCTTCTTCTTTTTTTTTTTAATGTTTATTTTTGAGAGAGAGAGAGTGTGTGTGCACACGATTTAGGGAGGGGTTGAGTGAGAGGGAGACAGAGGATCCAAGCAGGCTCTGTGCTGTCAGCGCAGAGCCCAGTGTGGGGCTCAAACTCTGGAACTGTGAGATCATGATCTGAGCCGAAGTTGGATGCTTAACTTCGAAGTTGGATGCCACCCAGGTGCCCCATCTTGTTTTTATTTTTGGTTTTATTGTGGTAATAACACTTAATATGAGATTATACTCAACAGATTTTTAAGTATATAATACGCTATTGCTGTGTACAGGCATAATGCTGTAAACAGATTGCTAGATATCTGGGCGTATTCGCATTGCTTATCTGAAATTTATATGCATTAGTTAGTAACTTCCCCTTTCCTTCTTCTTCTAGCCTCTGGAACCACCATCCCACTCTCTGTTTCTGTGAGTTTGACTGTTTTAGATGCCTCATGGAATCATGCAGTATTTGTCCTTCGGTAACTGGCTTATTTCACTTAGCATAATGGCCTCAAGTTTTAATTATGGTGTCACATATTGTGGGATTTCCTCCTTTTTTTTTTTTTTTTTTCTTAAGTCTGAGTAATAGTCCATCATGGAATCTGAAGTTAAATGAGATTAAGAGATTTAACAAGGACATGTATCCAGGAAAAAAATAGACTGGACCAGATTTGTATTTCTCACAAATGACCTGAGTGACTATAGCTTTTATGATCTTTTTAGCACTGTATTCTAAAAATGAGATATCTGCTCATTTACTTATTCATTTGTTTAGTAGTTGTTCAGCATTTACTGCATATTCCAGGCCCTATTTTAACTGTGTGTAGGAGTGAACAAAACAAGCCAGTCAAGTCTCTTGACAGAAATAGATGTTAAATAATGAAATTTCCCAATTGCTTTAAAATTATGAACATGATGAGATACTGGGGTGCCTGGGTGGCTCAGTTGGTTAAGTGTCTACCTCTTGGTTTCAGCTAAGGTCATGATATCATGGTTCCATGAGTTCGAGCTTCACATCAGAGGCCCCGTCAGTGCGGAGCCTGCTTGGGATTCTCTGTTTGTCTCTCTCTCTCTCTCTCTCTCTCTCTCTCAAAATAAATAAACAAGCAAGCAAACAAGCAAACAAACGTGATGATATACCAAGTGGCCATACAGTGGTTCCTACTTTAGTTGGAGAGGGGAAGCATTTAAAGAAGCCTTCCTTAAGTCAGTGCCATTTAAGCTGGATTATGATCAATGATTAGTAATTTGTCAGGGAAAAAATTAGTCTAGGCAAGGGAGTACAGATACAAAGGCCTGAATGTGGGAAGAGCTTGTGTTGGTCTAGGAATTAAAATTTCTGTGAGTTCCTGGATCAGAGTGAGGGAGGAGACCAACAAATGCCATGTCACTCATGACCCTGGAGCTCATGCTAGAGATTTGGGATGTTAAGGTAAATACTAACAAAGACGTGTAAGTTGGTAATAAAAGTGAAATTTCATCATATGCATATTTCTAAATGGTTCTTTTAAAAATGCAATGTAAACATGTACAGTGTTCACCTTTAAGAAATATTAACTGCCTAGTACTAGCCAGGCATAGTTCTTAGCTACTTGAATGAAACATATATTCTAAATTGGCAGAATTTCGTTAATGAAGAATCCAAAGACAGTGTCCATAACTGTCATCTGGATGTTTTATAAATTCCCTATGATGATTTTTATCTCTGTTACTTGCAGAATTGTAATTGGTTGTGAAATAGGTGATGATAATGGTCTTCTGTTTTATTTTCAAAATTTCTAATTACTTAAAGGTAAAATTGCAAAATGATGGTGGCAGATCTTATATCTCAGTACTGACACTAACTCTCCATACCTCAGTGTCCTCATCAGTAGAAAGGAATGAATATGGTAGTGTTTTTCATATTACCCTGCAGATGATAAAGAGATTGTATTTTTCCATCAGTGTATTAAGTTGAGCTGCTTCATTCTAATCTTGGCATGGTTTTTCATTTTAAAAGGTATAAAAATTATTAAATGCAATTTAATTCTTTACACACACACACACACACACACACACACACACACTAACACTTCTTTCCTTCTCATGTCATTGCTTTCTGTCTCTTCAAGTGTATGTGTCTCTGCTGCCTCAACTTTTCTCTGCTTCTCATTCCTGTAGTCTTCCTAGGCCTCCCTCTGTCTCTCACTTACTAATACACACATACACACACACAACTTGAAAACTGCTCTCTTCTGTTTTCTTAAAGCTTCCCAGAAGTCTTTAATAAAATCAGCCCTTGTAAACTCTTAGCGTTCTCATCGACCTTTCTTCTGCCCTCCTCTTCTTGTTACCATTTATAACTTACACTGTTATACCAAGTGGGGAATTAAATACTCATATTTTTCCTATTGTCTTTATCATTACTAGATATCTCTGGTTCATATGGGGGGGTACGATATTTATTTGATTCACTCTAAAATTCATTCCACTCAATGAATACCCACATATTCCTTCTGTGGTTGAGAGTTCATGACTGTTAGTTGTGCCCAACACTTTAGCATCAGTATAACGGAACATTATATGTCCCTGTTTAATATCCCAAAACAGTGCTGGCATTTCACTTGCCCAAAGTTCAACAAAGTCCAGTGGTGGTTTCTGAGTTGTCCACCCAGGCTTGGTCTGCAAAATGAAAGGAGATTGGCTCCCCATTCATAATAGTGATCTCATTTCTACCATGTGTGTGACTGGCATAGTTTCCTCAGATGCAAAATGGAGATAATGATTTACCTTATCAGATTATGAAGTGTATTTGTTTTCTAGGGCTCCTGTAAAAAATGTATCTCAAACTGAGTGGCTTAAACAGCAGAAATTTTTTGTGTCACGGTTCGGGAGGTGAGAAATTCAAGATCAAGATGTTGGCAGGGCCATGCTCCTTTTGAAAATTCTAGGGGAGGGACTGTGCCAGGCCTCTCTGCTAGCTTCCAATGGTTCTTTGACTTGTGGTGGCAGAACTCTAATCTTCACATGGCATTTTCTTTTTATAAGCACATAATCATAGTGCATTAGCATACCTTGCCCATCCCCCCGGTTCATTTTACATAATTACATCTGCAATTTTCAAATAAGGTTACATTTTGAGGTATGAGGGGTTAAGACTTCAATGTATGAATTTTGGGGGAGCACAATTAATTCCTTAACATGAAGGTTAAATGAAATTATATATGTGAAAAATTTAACAAAATAGCTTCAAAATAGAAAACAGTCTATATGATCTTTTCATTATGTATTTAAACCTTTGTATTATTGGTATATATGTAGGCTTGTTAAAGGTAGAGTTAGTCGTCTTTGCATCTTCCACTCATTGATAGCTGATAGCATAAGGCTTTTGCACACTCCAGGTACTAAATATTTGATAAATGCTCTTGAGTCTTATACATACTGTTACACAATTAGATTCTGTATGTATAAGAAAGTTGATGTTTTGGTGTCTATGGCTAAGCACGAAGCCATAGTGGTTAGTAAATCTCTGTAGTGAGGGAAAATAGGGTGAGTGAAATTATCAACCAGGTTTTGCTGACTTCAGCTGTGTGTCACGTTTTATTGGTCAAGAGAAATATCTAAAGTGAGGCCCTTGGAGCGCACTGGGTAAGTAAGCACAGCAGGTGGAGCAGTTACTGGAAATAGAGTGCCAACCAGAGAGAGAGACAGAAAAGTAACAGAAAGTTAATTTAGCATTTCTTCAAGTGAAGAATGATCCACAAGTTCTACAAAATTTAAGTAGTCTTAAAGGACATTTCCTTGACAGATTTATCTTATAGTCTTTTGCTTTGTATACCACTGCTTCTAAACAAAGCAATTTATTGAACCCAATAGTATCATTATTCTGGAGGTTTATAAGGTTAAAAATATCTGGAGTTTTGTGAGCAGCAATAGCATGAAATGGGATATTAATAATGACGATCATGTTTACAGTACCTATGAACACATAGAGGCTGATGCTTGATGGCTGATGACCCTGAGTGAGAAGGAACAAGAAGATAAAACTTTTTATTATATATATTTTTTTTTCAACGTTTTTTTTTTTTTTTTTTTTTTTTTTTTTTATTTATTTTTGGGACAGAGAGAGACAGAGCATGAACGGGGGAGGGGCAGAGAGAGAGGGAGACACAGAATCGGAAACAGGCTCCAGGCTCCGAGCCGTCAGCACAGAGCCTGACGCGGGGCTCGAACTCACGGACCGCGAGATCGTGACCTGGCTGAAGTCGGACGCTTAACCGACTGCGCCACCCAGGCGCCCCTTATTATATATTTTTTAATGTCAAGAAGAAAAGAACGTACCTTCATATTTCTTGAATATTCCCTTTTTACAACTTGGTCAGTGGTTCTTACTTCTGGTTATAATCACCTGGAGAGATCTAAAAATATATGTTTCAGGCCTACTCCAAATCATTTGAATCATTGCTGGGGATGGCCCACTGGCAGCCAGGGTTCCGAACCACTGTTGGACCAGAGTTTTTCCTGGTGGTCAGTTAGGATAGTGATAGCTGTAAGATATGTACATAACAGAATGGTAACTGAAAATGGTTTAGCTTATCTCCAAGGTGCTGAACACCTTAGACCTGATGGTTACTTGGGGGTGACTAAATCCATGCAAATGCTGGAAGTTCTGTCCCCACAATATTTCAAGGGTTACATAGAATTTATATATATACACCTTCTCAAGCATCATGTAGATTCACCATTCCTGAAGAAAGCAGAAAGTTTAATAGTGAAAAATGCTAAACTGTTATCTGCCTAATATTTATTTCAGCTATGTATCCTAATTAATCCTTATAGAACAACCTATGTTGATGGGTAGGTGATGCACAGGGATGGCATGAAGTTAGAAGGAATGTGATTAGCTTCTTGACCATAGAAGATTGGATTCAGTGAATTTAATTTAATACAGATTTACTGTATTAAATTGCTAATTTGGGGGGGGGGCTGGAAAAATACCTAAGTTTCACCTATAAGTATTATAAACATGGTGCCTATTATATAGGAAGTACTCATTAGGTTTTTCTCTGCCTTTTTAAAAATGAGCTAACCATTTGACAGATGGACAGGATTTCAATGACTATATATTTGACTTTATAATCTCACTTATGCCGATGCATATGCTGAAATATTTTTGGGTCCCAAAGATTACTATTTGCCTCTATAATCCTGACAGGCCATTATTTTTCACCATTAACAAAAGTCTTAGACTTTAATAATTCCCCAGAATAATCAAACCAGAACTATTAAAGTGAGCAAGAAGAATGATGAAAAATAAATTAAAAAAATAAATTCAGACATTCTTTGAATACATACTTATAATCAAAAGGCTACACTATGTTTTGGAGCCAAAAGTGGAAATGCATTATAAAATATCTGCATAAAATGATAAAAAATATGAGCCTCCAAGTACATTTCCTTGATATAGTAATTCTTTTCACATTGCAGAAACTCATTTTAACAATTGCGTTCAGTGGCAAAGAACTCTAAGACTCAAAAATAAGATTAACTATAATCCATAGGATAAAAGATGATTAAAACTCTGAATTAGGAAGAGAGTATCACACCCCTAATTAACTGTGGAGCGGGAACCAGAACTCAGATCTCCTAACTCCTGTATTACTTTTATGAGACCAAGACACTTTCTTAAAACTGGCTTGCTTTCTTGCTTACTCACAGGCTCTATTTCTTGCTTTGATGCTGGCTTTCACTTCTATTATCAAAACATAAAAATATGGAAGTTTAAAAAAATATTATTTATATCTTAAAAATTTAAGAATTGTATTTTTCAGCATATCGCTTTCAGTAATCCCTTTAGATTCAGTATATCCCAATCATATTACAACTTTCTGCATTTTATTACATATTTAAAAATATTATATATTCATATATTTTATACTTTTGTTTTTACATACCTATTTTATTTATTGCTAACTCCTGTTTTTCCAAAAGTATTTAAGTTGTCTTACAACTAGTTATTAAGTTGCTATACAATTTAACCTAATAAAACATAAAACAAATATGTTAAAAAGAAAAAAAAAGTATAAAATATTTATCATAACACATAATTGTAAGAAAAAATTGCAGGTATAAACAGATATGTGGATCAGCCTGGGGGTAGATATGCTTTGTGTTTATGTGCATGATAGGTGGCTTACATTTCTGCATCACATTTAAGAGTTTTACTGAGTGACTTTATTGTAATTTTAAGTAAGAATTCACCTACTGATTGATATTTGTGATGTTCCCAGTATTTGTAAATATTATGTGATGAATAGTTTATGTATAGCTCTTTTTGACTACTTCATAAAGATAAATTCCCGTGAAAATGGAAATCTGTGATTCTTAGAATGTAATATTGTTATTTTCCACAAGGGTTGTGACAAATATACTAGTAAAATCAATTTATGAATACATTGGCTTTCCCAATCCTTCTCATCCTACAGTGTGATTTTTTTTAATAAAGAACACTTTGAAATAGAATTAATGGAGGATATGGTATGAACATTTAAAAAAATATGACCGAAATACACACCAAACTGACGGTATCAGTTTAAATTCCTGGTTTTAAGGATGCCTTGGGCATAGCTGTTGAAGTCTTATTTTATTTTATACTACTCGGTCTACTCATGTGTTTGACTAATTCTTGGATTTGGTTTGATTCATATTGTTGTAAAAAGTTATTTAAATAAACTAGACCTCAAAATTATTTTAATGTTTTCATGATTTATTTTACAATGCTTAAAGGTTTTTTCAATCTGTAATCATTGACCCTGTTTTTCATTCCTGATAGTGCCTATGTTGGTTTTCTTTCCCTTTTTTTTTTTTCAGATTATATTCTTATCTATTCAGTCATTTCTTTGAGAAACATTAGTTTCAAAAAATTTTGTTAGTTCACTGTTTTTATCTTCATGATAGTCTTTTCTCTCTATTTTTTTTTTTTCTATCCTGTGTTACAAGTAAGCACACATTTTCAGTCTTTCTGTTTTCACCTCAATGCATTTAGGGATATCAATTTTATTTTGAGCACTACTTTGGGTATACGCCTAAGGTTTTGGAAAACAGTGATACTATTTTCATTTAATTTTAAGTTTGTAATTCTCTTTTATTTATTATTTGAATTACAAAATTTCCAGATACTTGGATTTTTATTTGATTCTTTGTTGTTTTCTAAGTATTGTATTGTGATCAATGATTAGATAATAACTTTTGTGATATAATTAAAAATTTTTTTCTTGGGCATGGAATATCTTTCCATTTGCTTGTGCCATCTTCAATTTCTTTCATCAAGGTTCTGTAGTTTTCAGAGTACATGTCTTTCACGTCTTTGGTTAAGTTTGTTTCTAGGTATTTTATTATTTTTGGTGCAATTGTAAATGGTGTTTTTTAAATATGTCTTTCTGTGACTTTGTTATTAGTATATAGAAACACTACTGATTTCTGGGCATTAATTTTGTCTTGCTGCTTTACTGAATTTGTATATTACTTCTAGTAGCTCTTGAGAATGCCTTTGTGGTCTACCAAATAGTCTAACTTTATAAATATTCCTTTAGTATATGATTAGAAGATTTATTCTCTGTTGAAGGAATAAAGCAATCAGGTTATTTGTTAATTATGTCATTCAGCACTTCAATGAATTTCTTTTTTTTAGGTGTTTGGTCTAAAGAGTTTCTAAAGAGTTATATCAAGTTATCAAATATTCTTTATAATTTGTTGACCTTTTATGAAATTATATCAGTTTTTCTGTATATACATTAATAGTATAAGATACATTAATTTTTAGGACTCATATCATTTGGTTTCTTTCTTTGTCCATTTGGACAAGTTTTTCCTGCTCACTCTGTCTAGCAGCACATATACATTTGGACAGACTTTTCAGCTTTGATTTTAATAATTCAACAACTATTTTATTTTGCTTGATATTACTTGCGGCTTCCATTTTTTCTCAACAACCTGGACCATTTGATTTTAGGTGAGTCTGTTACAAGCAACATAAGTTGGATCTTGCTATCTGTGATATTCTCCATCTTTTCAATAGTTGAATATAACTCATTTTCACACGCGGTATTATTGAAGAGTTGAGACTAGTTTCTGCCATATTATTTCATCTTTTCTACTTTTTTTGTTTTTTCTTTTTCTTTCTTTTTTTTTTTTCCATCTTTCTTATCATTTGTTAGATAATTGCATTTTGCCCTTCACTGATTCGGAATTTATAATTCATATTCTTTTAGGGGGTATACTTAAATTTTGTTTCTATTTTTGTTTTTGTTTTTTTTTTTTTTTTTTAATGTTTATTTATTTTTGAGACAGAGAGAGACAGAGCATGAATGGGGGAGGGGCAGAGAGAGAGGGAGACACACAATCGGAAGCAGGCTCCAGGCTCTGAGCCATCAGCCCAGAGCCTGACGCGGGGCTCGAACTCACGAACCGTGAGATCGTGACCTGAGCTGAAGTCGGACGCTCAACCGACTGAGCCACCCAGGCGCCCCTCTATTTTTTTTTTTTAAGATTTTCATATTTTAAACAATTTAGACTCCTGGAGTTGCAAAAATTGGGTAAATACATCCATGTCGGATCACACAGTTTTCCCTAATGGTAACATTTTACCTAGCTTCAGCACATTATCGAAAACCCCAAACTGGCATTAATATGTATGTAAGTAAGTACATTTCACCAGTTTTTGCATGATTCAGTTTTTGTATGTGCGTGTATATTTCTATGATATTTCTCACATATCCAGATTTGTATAATCGACACCAGTCAATACACAGAACTGCTCTATCCACAAAGGAACTCATTCATACTACCCCTTTAGGGAACATTACCTTCCAACCTACCCCTGGATAGGTTGCATCTCTACAATCGTATTATTAGAAGAATGTTATATAAATGGAATCATCCAGTCTGTAACTTTTGAGATTATTTTTTTTTCATTCTGCGTCCAGATTTCCTGCGATTCTGTAGTTTGTTTCTTTTAATGCTGAGTGGTAGTCTCTTATATGGATGTGCCAGATTTTGTTTATCCATTCACCCCTTGAAGGACGTTGAATTATTTCCAGTTTTGGTCTTTTACACAAAAAAAGCTGCTATAAATATTTGTGGACAGATGTTTGTGTGAACATACATTTTCATTTCTTTAAAGTGAATACTGAGGAGTGTACTTAACATTTTTAATATGAAATTAATCTTGTGTCTTTTAAAGTCAAGTCTAGGTTTAATCAATATTCATAACTTCCCCCTCAAATCAATATACTGAATATACTAAATAGACTGTATTTTCATTGTAATCCACCACTGCTTTCCTATTGTCTGGGATTTTAGTTCCAACTTCCTATAAAAAACATTTTTTTGAAAATAAAAAATAAAAAAATTAACCTATTCAATAAAAAATCAACCTCTTCAATAAAAAACAAAACATTTTTTTTATAATTGGTATCTATTTAAATATTACAGTAGATTTTATTAAATCAGTTTTACTTTTTCTTTCTTTTTTTTCTTTTTTGAATTTTATTATTTCCTTCTAGAATTTTTTCTTCTTGGTAGAATAGGTTTACTTAGCAAAGGTTTTATGTGTGGTTCACTTTCTAAGTTCTCAAATGTCTGAAAAATACCTTTATTGAGCCCTTCTGTCTTGAATGAAAGTTGGACTATTAAAGATTCCTAGATTTCAGTTCTTTCTCATGGCATTTTAAAGATGTTGTTTCATTTGCAAACCATAAGATAGAAGTAGTATACTTTCTTCAGTTTGGAATAATCTATCATTTTTATTTGAATGCTTTTATATATTTATAAATATATATATATATATATTTTATCCTTGTTTTCAAGTTTGGTTTGGACCACATTATTGTACCTTAGGATTTTAATCCTTTTCATTATATAGTGGGTCTTTCATTTCAAGGACTGTCCCCTCACTTTTCCCCTTCTCCCAATTCTGGAAAATTCTCAGGCATTATTCCTTCAAATACGGATTAATTTACATTTTCACTTACATTAACTCTTTTTTCCCCCTCTTTGAAAACACTAAGAGATAGATTTTGCAACTTCTCAATTTCCCAATTCCTTCTTTAGTCATTTGTTGAATTTATAACAATTATCTTTTTAATTTTTAATTATTATCATTACTATTAAATTCTCATTGATTATTTTCTGTGTTTACTTTATGTAAATAACATTTCCCTCCTTTCCGTGAGGATATTAGCTTACTTGTTGTAATAAATTAATACCGATTAATGTATTCATTCTTATGTCTAAGTTTTTTTTTAATGTTTGTTTATTTTTGCAAGAGAGAGAGAGGGAGAGCGAGCGAGAGGGGGGGGGTGGCAGAAAGAGGGAGACAGAGAATCCCAACCAGGCTCTGCATGAGGCTCAAACTCACAAACTGTGAGATTATCACCTGAGCTGAAATCAAGACTTGGACGCTTAACTAACTGAGCCACCCAGGTGCCCCTGTCTAAGTTTTTTAATGTGTAAAATTTTGTTGATTCTTTTTGATAGTGTTGGTCTTTCTCAGGTATTTGGGCTCCGAAATGGCCACATGAGTTGAGACTGCTTATCAGTACTGATGCTGGCTGTGAGCATATACGTGGCCATGGGGAGTAAGGTGGCTTCAAGATGAAGCTATACTTGGAAGGAAGCTTCCCAGAACTTCCTGGGCTGAAGCTTGTTATTGCTGGGTGTGTCTCTTCCCTTTTCCTGGGATCACCTCTAGTGATTTTTCTACTTTTTTCTTTTTTTGAAGATGTATGTAGTTATTAATTACAAAAGTGATTCTGTTATAAAGTTGATGCGGAAAGAACTGAAAATTTGTAAGCCAGTATATTTATAATAACACTGGCTTAAATGGTACTTATTCTATGCTAAATTCTCCTTTTCATTGTATTGCTTAAGTTACAGAGGCTAATCATCTCTTGCAGGATTCTTTTTTTTTTTTTTTTTGTATCCATCTACAGGCAGATTTAAAAAAAGATTCAAAGCCATCTGAGGTTTAGTAATCATGTTATTGCCAGAATAATTTGAGTATTTCTTACCCCATTTATTTTGTGATGGTTTATCTAAGATGAAAACTATTGATTTTTTAAGCAATCAGAATCATTAAAAAAAACCATTAGTACTTTGTGCCTTTTGGAATAAAATTATTTGATTTTTTTTGTATTTCTTCCTTAGTCTTCCTCAAATTATCAGTTCATTATTTTGTCAGTTTTGAAATGTATCCTTTTGATTTCTAGATTTATTTCTGTTCCATTAAGATTTTATTTGTCAGTATACAGCTATGGTATGTTGTCTGTGTGGAAAATTTTGCGGGAAGGGTTAGTAAAGCAATGCAGAAGGGTTTTCATTTAAGCCAAGTCCTGAATTTTTCAAAATCACTGTGAATTATGAAGGAGGCAGCAATAAAAGTTTTGTTTTATCTATACTACATGAAGTAATTTGCCTTTACCAGCGTCTTGATAGGTAGAGTGCAAAACCACATCCGTTTACACACTGTGTAAAACAACAGTTTAAAGATCAAAAGTGATCATTGTTTCCATGTGAATTTGTCTTTGGCTTGAAGCTAAAAATTGGCGTTTGTGGGGTTGTGCAGGATTTGACTAGGAGAAGGGCCAAGAAAGAAAAGCTGCCAGGGCAAACGTTGTATTTCATAACATAAACATCCTCAAATGTTCTCAGTCTCATGGCTTACACTTTATCTTTTTTCTATTGATCATTTCATAAAATGGAAGCAAAACATTGTAAGTTTGAATTGGGTAAATATAATTATATGTTCTGTTTGAAATAGTATCATACCTTGGAAGTATAGAAAGAAATGGCATTCGATGCAGTGTTAAGCAAAGAGCAAATTCAAGTAGATTTTTCTGGGGAAATACAGTTCACAAGTGGATAACTCAGAGAAAAAAAGAATATGAAGTTTATATTAAATATTTAATTTTTGAATGTTTGTAATGATTAACATATTGTTGACCATTTATTTATATTAAATAGCGATGCTCATAATAATTGCTCATTGTAATATATTTCTTGATCTTTGTTGTGGATCTATTAAATGTTATTAAGAAATGACATCATTCAAGTCTTTTCAGTGCTCCTCTCCCAAAATAAAAACGAAACAAAATAAAACAAGTAGGGTATAATGAATTAGCTCAATTATTCAGATAAGTCCTGGTTGGTGAATTTGAAGGCATTGATTGATTCTTCCTCTTCTTTATTGCTCTTTTTTCATTATATTTCCTCCTTTTCCTTGTTGTGGTCAATGTTGTTAAAATACTAAATCATCCTATTTCTCTAGGTTCTAGTAATTTTTTTAAATTTAAACTGTTTTAGTTGTCATAAATAATGCAATTGGTTATTAAGTAATTAACCAAATTCTAATTTATCATGATTTATGATTAATTATTGAATTATTTAATCAACCTGGGGTGACCCTGGAATGAGAAACAACTTCCAAAAATATAAATATCATTTATTAATATAATGTATGTGGTGTTAGTTTTATTAATTAAGAAATCTTGAGGTGGAAAATTGAGTTACCATTTTTCCTCTAGATTTATTTCCCAGTTTACACAAAGAAATCAAAACAATACTGAAACTATTTGGGCTATACACTTTCAGCGTTTATCTTTCATGCTTCCTACATTCAGAGCATCCTCTCTCTCGAATTTGTGAGAGAAAACTCTAAAATCTGATAACAAATGAAGATCTGTAAGATGTAATTGTTCATTTGACTATTTCCTCTTAAAAAATTTTGGCTTCTCTTTTCTCTAACTGGCTTTCCTCCTTGTTTTAATGCCATGTTTTCTCGATTACCATTCTCTGTTGAAGTGATTATTACTATGCATATGACTCTCCCCATATCAGTCTTGGATCTTCTCTCTCTCTGGAGCTCCAGATTTGTGACTCAGTACCGGTACCCTGAATGTTACACCTGTTTCTGTAACTTGGCAAGACACAAACTGAACTGATTGTCTTTCTTGGGTTAACACTTGTTAACAGTATCATCTTGGGCAGTTCACCTTACCTGCCTCAGTTTTATCAACTATTACGAGGTTAAACGAGATAATACAAAAAAGTCTGCTTAGAATTTTGTCTGGAGGTGCTCAGTAATTGTTCCCTCCCTGACCACCTCTTTGAGTTTTCCATTTCTGCCCGTAGAACCTCCATTCAGTCACAAAATCATCATCTTTCAGTTTGCGCTTTTCCTTACCTCTCACATCAAACCCATGAACTCCCGTCAGTTGTTTTGAATTTGACACAAGTGATTATATTCTCGGTCAGGATCTAATTGCCTGGATCATTTCAAAGCTGTGTTTTACTGTTCTTCTCGATGCCTCACCCTTCCTTCCTTATTTAGTTCTTATGCATTGTTATGAGAAACTTCTGAACTGTAGTCCTATGTGTCATTCCCTTACCAATAAATTTTTTTTAATATATGAAATTTACTGTCAAATTGGTTTCCATACAACACCCAGTGCTCATCCCAAAAGGTGCCCTCCTCAATACCCATCACCCACCCTCCCCTCCCTAACCAATAAATTTTCAAGAGATTCTCCAATACCTATAAAATAAAGCCCAACTTATTTGGACCCTCAATAATGGGGTGCTTAGCCATTTCCCTCTAATTTTGCTGTTCTCTTTGCAAACTTTCCCTCCCATCACACTAAGTTGCTTTAATTTTACATATATACCACATGTTTCCTTTCTCAGTCTTTTATGTTCCTCCCTGCCACTGTGCCTCTGAATGTTTTTTTCCTCATACCTATACTACCAAAATCAAAACCGTATTTTAAAGGTACAGCTAAAGCCCTCCTTTTTTTCCCAGTGATTTCAAGTAATTCAAGCATTTCTTTAAAAAAAAAAATTTAAATGTTTATTTTTGACAGAGACAGAGAGAGAGAGAGACAGAGCATTACTATTTGTTGAATAAGTAAATGGATATGTATTGATTGAGTTGTTGCTCATGTGATTCCTAAAAAGATAAAAATATGAGGATAGAATTAATGAGAATACCTAGAAAAATATGTGCATTCCTTGCTATCATAGATTTTCTGTAATATGAGAGTAGTCTCAACATTTGCTACTCATTACTTATAAAATACTTTGAGACTCCGAATGAATTCATTTTTACTGTGGTTTTGAAAGTACGTTCAAAAGTGTTGAGCCAGTTGCATTTTTAAAACTTTAGTTCCAGCAAATGGTATTAGAAGCATTCCTTTGTTTCTTTTGCAAAATATTTTTTAAATGAGATCTTTATTAAGCAACCTAAGTACAATGATGTTTCTCATTCTGTAAAACACATCACAGGAGAGGAGATATTTTAATTGATAGTAATTTATATTTTATGGGCAATATTTATTTCTGAATAAATATCTTGTAGAGCTGGGATTTACCTGATTTTAGTGCCATATCATATTCAAGGATATTTTAATAGTGACTCAAATTCTTAACAGCTTTTTGTGAAAAATTCTTTACATTTTCAACTAAAGTTATGTGATTTTTAAAGAAACAACAAACTATTCAGATGAACTCAAGATATTTTAATGAGCTACAGGAAAGGTTGTAATAGCCAGTGTACTCAGCATTTGTTGTCTAACCAGGGAACTTATAAGTTTTTAAGAATGTTCTTTAAAACACGGTTTTCAGTGATTCATTTAGTCAAAACATATTCTGCCCTTTAAAAAGGAACATCTCTGTCAGTCCTCCAAATACATTCTATAATTTAAGCTTCTAATTAGAAGCTTTACCACACAAACTTTGCATCAGGATTTTGGCATAACATAAATATTGCACATTCTGGGATTTTTAATTCCCAAGACTGTTAGCCATTTTGTGTGCGTGCGCACGCGATTCTTAAAAGTAACTGATAGTTTCTCTTTCATTTACTTTGAAATAATTATTGAATGTCCTAATTTTAATTGCTACTTAGTTTTTTTTTATATTATTAATACTAATATAGCTTTTTCTATCATGATGAAAGTTTTCATAGTAAACCTTTTATACTATAGAGGCTAAGGACATAGGAAAGACCTGAAAACTAATCACACTGAATTTTAGTCTCAGTGTTTTCATGTACTTATTCATTTGTTAATTCACACATTCATATATCCAAGTATTTATTGAGTGTCTTTTAGGCTCTAAATTTGGCATGGAGCTACAGAGATACCTTGGATACTAGAGCTATATGCTATGTTAGAATTGAGAGGAAGAAGGACTCAGGGCTTCCAGAGGTTAGGTTAGTTGTCTAAACAGAAAGCAGCAGGCTCTACACTGAAACCCAGCTCTAGCCTAGCCTTTTCTTTATGCTGAGATCCACTGTCATGAGGCCATTCATTTTCTCTGTGTTTTGCACCTCTCCTGTGTTGAATGAAGGAGATATTCTGGATTTTTCTCAACCCAAGGAACATGGTGGGGTAAAAAGAGATTATGTAATTGAAAACTTTTAGGTTTCTGTGAAGAATGATGCCATAAAATTCTAAGGTGCCATCATATAGTAGTGGTAAATTTTATGAATCCATGGTCTTTCCCTGTAAGTAAGCTTAAAATTCTTACAGCATTGGCTTGTGTCGCAATAAGCCTTTTATTATAAATTGTTCCAGAATCTTATGTAAATATGAAAGAATAACATGGTCATGGGCCACAGATGATGTTTACACACATGTACTTAAAACACACAAAAATCTTTGTGATTAAATTGATAGTTTTTTGCCTTTGTTGTTGTTAATATTGTTATTAGCAAATTGGGAATAATAAGGGAGGAGAATGTGTTTAACTTCAATTGAAATGATAAATCCTGTATTTGGAACTGTTAAGGTTAGGGTCCATTTGTCCTTTCACTAATTTCATAAGGTACTTTTTGAATGAAATGCCAGCAACACTTGCTAAATGATTTTGCCTCTGAAAAATAGGAAGCATCTCTTTGGGGGATCGGGTTTGGCTTATTTACATATTCCAGTGAATTTTTTATGAAATTTAAATTTTCCTAGTCCTTACGTGTAAAACAGTGTGGTATATTGTGATCTTTACTATTTTTAATCCTCTTGATTGTAGGAAGAAATAGATATAAAAGAATATGTAACAACTGCTTTAAAATCCTCACTAACAATTTTTGCTTTTTCAACAAATGTTTTTTCTGAACTTACATGGCCCCTGGTAAACAGCGGACAATTAATCATCCCCAGGAAACAATGCAGAATATATTACTGAATTTCTTAAAAATCATTATTCATTTATTCTAGTTCCGTCTATTTTCCTCTTGACATATAAAATAGTTATTTTGTATCTGGAAATTTAGGTTGAGTCTCAGAAGCTGCTTAAGAATTTGTTGGAACCTTTGATACCATGGAAGGAAAACTGAGAGTCACAAAAATCAGTTTCTAAGAGGAGCATTATAATCACTTTATGCCACGAACCACTGTCACCATCACCGTTATAATCATCATGCAGCCATCACTAGGCTGACATGTAGAAAAGCTTTAACAATGCAACATTTGCTCTCACAGTACACCTTGGGATTTGTGCATATATTTTGATTATTAAATGCAGCTACTGAAGCCCCAAGATTGTAAGAGATTTGTTCAAGGTCACACAAAAAAATTAATATCGGTTACAGAAAGAACTAGTGACATTACATCACTAGGACAAGTATATTGGTCACTAAATAACCTTACTTTTCCACAGTGTTTAATGAAAAAAGATTATATTTCACAATTTGATTTAGGGGGCAGTATCACAACCATAGTATATGTCAGTTGTTAGTTTTCTCCAAGTCCTGAGCTTTGTGTAGCTATAAGAAAATCACTTTGATTTCTTGATCTTTAAGAGAGTGACATGGCTTACTAATGATTTCCTGTGTTTACTAAGTGTGGAGTATTATGGAATGATATTGGTAGATTGTATTTTCCAGTATGGCCTCAACAACTCCCATTGCACATGGTTTTGAGCAATGTGACTTTGTCATTCCCCTGTCAGTGGTAGGCATCTAATTCTGCTCCCCTGAAGTCTGGGCTGGTCTTAGTCACTTGTAACCCATGGAATGCACCAAAAGTGATGCTGCATGAATTCCCAGACCAGGTCAGAAGAAGCCGTGAAGCTTCTGCCTTTGTCTCTTGGAGCACTCATTCTTCTTCCCCTCAGATTCTCTCCCTGGGAGCCCCAACTCATTCTGAGATTTCCAAGTCATCCTGAGAAGCCACATGCAGCATGGGCAGTCCTAGCTGAGCTTAGCTTTTAAATCTTTCAGTTCTGATGCCACGCTTTATGAGAGAAGAAGCTTCCAGATGCTAGACCCCACCTCCTTGAGTGGCCTTCATTCCTTTATGTTTTACCAGCTGAGGCTTCAGACCTCAGACTAGATACAAGCCATCTGCTCTGCACACTGTCCAAATTCCTGACCTACAAAGTATGTAAGCAAAATAAAATGGTTGCTGTTTATGCTACTAAGTTTAGGGGATTTGTTTTGCAGCAGTAGATAATTTGAACAGATGGTAAAAATAAATTATTTGGACAAAATAAAAATTGTTACACTATCTATTCTTGATATTCCTGCTGGAGCAGAGAAACTGATAGTTCAAATGCATAGATACTGTATCTTTACTACCTTGGCTGTTAAGATCCTTAGGCCTCAGTAAGGCCTCCTATCCCAGATTTTCAGTCACACATCCTTTCCATTGAAACTGCTGTCTCCCCCACAAATTCTGCCTACTCAACTCAACAAAATTGAGACTCTAGCACTGGTCTGTAAAGGACCTACAGCAGTGGATGGGCAGTGGTTTTTGAATTTGGGACATGTCCATAATGATGTAAGATACTTGTAGAAACTTCAGAGGTTGGAGTTCATGCTGATGCAGAGGCAAAGCATCTTGGTAAACAGTGACCTGGACAAAGAAAGGGAAGTCTCTGACCCTTACCTAGAAAATCCCTCAGGGCGCTATCTATATTTAATTGCTTCTTTCCCTATCCCTCCTCCTAGGGTTAATGCAAACAATAGTGAAAGGGTTAAAATAAACTTCTAAAGAGAAAACAGCAAGATCCTGACCGATATATATACCATTATTCCATATCTGTAAAAAATATGTGTGTGTCTGTGTGAGCAAGTATGCATGAAATCTGTCTGTGAAAGAGTGAAAATCAGCCTTTAGGGGAATATGCCATATCATTGACAGTGGATGATTACCTCTGTGGATAGAATTAGAAGAGCTGAGAGGGTAGGTTAGAAAAAGTAAACTCTCTGTCTCTGTCTCCCTCCCTCTCCCTCCCTCTCTCTCCCTCTTTCCTCCACTGTCCCCTCTTTCTTCCTCTTGTTCTGACTATAACAGAACTGAATAATTACAACATAGATCTCATCACAGATCTCATAGATCTGTGTTGTTAAAAAGTTGGTCTCCCAAAGGACATACTGTATGTTCCACATTTTATCAGACGCCCCTTGCGTGTGACTGCAGATTAGCTCAGTCTCTTTCGTTTCAACTATTACTGAGTCAGCCAGCTCTGCCTAGGTGCCAATAGATTTCCCTCAGGTGCAACTTGACACCCGCCACCTTGTGCCCTAGCTACATAACTCTTTTCCCTTTGCCAAAGGGATTCTTTGACTCCAAAGTATGGGCTGCTTAGCACTCATGCAGACAAAGTTCAGAAGTGTGAGAGATTTAACAGTCCATCACAGAAACTTTTGACCAGTGCAAAAGGGAAAGAGTAGATAAAAATTTTCTTTTTGTCTTCCATAGACGGAATGACCTAATGTGAGGTATATGTGGCAACTCAGAAGATAATCCTGTGTGATTGCAGGCACATTTAGCCATGGCCAGTTTGATGGAGCATCCTTATATTATCTCATGCTCTTCCTGTCTTATTTCACTCCCTTTGTCTGGTACTCCTGTTGCCTGGGATTGCATTTCTTTATAAAGTAGTAGCAGATGAGTCTAAGATTCAGGCTCTGCTTTCTGTTAAACTCAGTATAAGATACATAGAAAAGAGGACTTTCTCAATTTTAGGCCTCTTGTCCAAACCTCAGACACATAACATATTGGCAAACTATTCTCAAGGAAAAGTAAAGTTTGGCCAAATATTAATCTAAGGTTTAATTAAACTCAGGGTATCAATGTGTGCTGAGAGAGCACTGGGCCAAAATAAAAAAAAAAATTATATGAACCTATGAAAATAAAAAAAATAAAAATTAAATATTTATTATAGCAGAAGCCATTTCTTGGTAGAGTGATTGGTGGGACCTAATAAGATTTGAGTGGCCAAAGCCCATGTATTTGCTAAGGAATTAAGAGATAGGCAGAAAAAGAAGAGGTAGCTCTTATTAAAAATGAGCAGTAGAAGTGATGATCTCGATGCAGAATTCAGATGATGTAGGCATTAAGGCAAGAAGAAGAATGAAGGCTCCATTGGAATTGGTCCTAGAAACTTGTCTAGACACCAATATTTATTGTGGAAAGCCATTTCTAAAAGGTGGCTAAAGTTATTTCAAAGTAAAATTAAATACAATAAAACATTTTCAGGCTATCCCACATGCTGATACTTAGGGGTCACTTTTAATGAATTGTATACTACTTATGTTCTAATAGAAAAATTCTCTAACTTGTGAGCTAAAAGTGAATTTGAAAAATCTCACTGAAAGAGTAAAGATAAAGCATATGATTGGTAAGTGACAGTGCTGGAGCGGGAATCCAAGTCCCCTGGTTCTTATTCTGTGTATCCTTTGAGGCAATACAGTTTTTTTAAATGACCAGGTCTGTCTTACTTGTGCTATAAATTCAGGGTCTGTCTCAAGGCCTAGTAGCAAGAAAGTGCTCAATGAGCATTTATTGAATTAATGAGTAGCTGTGACCACACCATAAATGTTTAAAGCAAAGATGTTCTCTTGTTATATTTAAACACGTACTTACCAATGGAAGGTAGGAACCGAAGAAATGCTTTCTGTAAGATAATAATAGCATCCAATTAAGAACATTGTCTTGCTTTTAGAAATATTTTCATCAATATGAAGTCAACATTAAGTTCTGAAAATTGCTTAGAGGACCAAAGAAATGGAAGAAAGAACCTGTCATACACATAAGCTTTCAAGAAAAAGTCTATGAGATTTCAAGTTTTCAAGAGATAGTCTATTTTAACACCAATGCTTTATGAAGTCACAAGTTTATTACTGGAAATGTTGATGGACTCATGATTTAGATGGCATCCCAAAGTCTCTAAGTATAAGGCATTTTCAAATTTTATCAAAAGTACTTTCCTGTTCTCAAAGCATGTGTGAATTAGTGGTAGTGTGCTGCTCCCTGAAAAGCAATCTGAATAATGTGTAATCCCACAGGAAAACCAAAGATGTCAAGGACTGCCTGACTATAGTCATGTCAAACCTGATTAGGAAGATCTCTAGGGATGCATCATTTTTTGATACACTACTAAAGTTTAAAAAAATGTTCTCAAGTATTGAAAGTAAGTTTTTTATTATGAGTATAAAAAAAATGGACTACATGTTGGCAAATTTTGAGATAATGTTTTTATTTTTTTTTAACGTTTATTTATTTTTGAGACAGAGAGAGACAGAGCATGAACAGGGGAGGGGCAGAGAGAGAGAGGGAGACACAGAATCTGAAACAGGCTCCAGGCTCTGAGCTGTCAGCACAGAGCCTGATGCGGGGCTCGAACTCACGGACCGCGAGATCATGACCTGAGCCGAAGTCGGCTGCTTAACCGACTGAGCCACCTAGGCGCCCTGAGATAATGTTTTTAAAACTATAGTATACTTCAGATACCTGGCATATAGGCAGGAATTAGTAAATAAGTAAAATTATGCCTTTATCCACACAAAAGAGATGTTCCAAAGTTCTTGCAGTAAAGAAAATCAGGACATAGCCACTTTGCCCCTCACTCAGAGCCTATTCACTTTTATTGATGTACAATTTCAATAGAACTGTAGGCTGCAAGTTAAGAAGGATGACAGAAAGCTTTAAGAAATAAAAGGTTTGACACTAATAGAACATCCCTCATTTAACCAGAAAAATAAGTAGCAAATTTGACCACAATTTGGCTAATTAAGGCTTTATTTTATGTTTCTTTTCTAAAAAAATTTTTTTAATGTTAATTTATTTTTGAGTGAGCAAGAGAGACAGAGCACAAGTGGGGGAAGGGCAGGCAGAGAGGGAGATAGAATCTGAAGCAGGCTCCAGGCTCTGAGACACAGGCTCCAGGCACAGAGCCTGATGTAGGGCTCAAACCCACACACCATGAGATCATGACCTGAGCTGAAGTTGGACACTTAACCGACTGAGCCACCCGGGAGCCCTGATTTTATGTTTCTAAATACATATTCTTTCATTAAAGACATGGTTCTCTTTTTATGAAAACTTACTTAGTAACTCTGTTTTCTAGATTCAATTATAATACTTCTACTTTAAAATATCTTTCTTAACCATATTTGTTAAAACCATAAAATGGGATAAATGGGCCTTTTTAACCTCTTTTCAGATGATATTTAATGTCATATATACCTTTTGAAGAAGAATTAAGGGCATAAATAAATCTAAATTTACTTCATTAGTGATCAAAATGTGATATCATCATGGAATGTTTTGTGGAGGACTCAGTCCTTTCCTTGTGAAGAACAGAATATGCCACCCCAAAATATGCCTCTTTGGCATATGGATTATCTTGAGCTGAAGGCAGTGGAAGACCCAGCAGATTCAGCAAGAATGTTTACCTCCCCTTAACTGCCTAAAATAATTTAAATAGGAGGCCTGGCCCTGAAAGAGAGACATTAGCAGGGGTAATGCTGAAAGACTTAGCAGCATGGCAGGGGAAACATGTGACTACCAAACATCAGCACTTCTTATCTTCCTGTGAATTGCCCTCCTTCCCTTTGAAGCTCCCCCCTCCCCCCGCACCATTCCGTCACTCAGGATGGCATATAAGCTTCAGTTGCCTGACTGCCTCTGGGTCTCCTATTTTTACAGGGCTCCTGTACACATGGAATTAAATGTTTTTCTACTGTTAGTTGGTCTTATGGCAATTGAATTATTAGACCAATGAAAGAACCTAGGAGGGAAAGGAAAAAATTTCCACCCCTACACTTACAAAGTGATGCAAATTGTACTTCAGTGGTAGGGTTAAGGTGATTCACTTTTGGAAACTTCAGAGCTTTCATGTGAAAAATATATAAAATATCAATATGAATGAAGCTAACCAATTATAGCTAATGGAGTTACCTCAGTTTTTCTCTGTTGGCTGTCTTTTTCTGTTTTGACATTTAGTCACCACTGAGAGACAGGAATGGGTTGCCAAGGGCCAGGGTTTTCTGACTATGCTTTTGAATTTTAAACTCAAAGTTATTCACTCAATAGAAATAATTTCCAAGCAAATATTATGGAATCTCTAGCCTAAAAGTTAAGAAACTATCAGTGCTTACATGGTTTTAAATATTTGATTCCATATGAATTGCTTCTTAGAGCTTATAATAGGAACCTTGTAGTAGTATTTGAGAACACTATTATTTTTGTTCAATTGTTTTGAATTTTAAAGTATAAATAATGACTTCAAATATATAGATAAATCAACAATTTAAACGTTTCTTGCATATCCCTTAATGTGTATCACATGAATCAATATTTCAAGTTTTTCCAAAGTATTTTGTAGCATTTTTTAAGGAAAGAGATACTAGGTTTTTATTTGAGTATTTTTAAAAGATACATACTCTTAAATTAATCTTCCTTTTTAATGTTAGTAAAAACTCCATTCCTGAAATACATACATATATATATATATATATATATATATATATATATATGTATATATATTCATACATACATGCATACATACATATATATTTTTTCACGTTTTAGTTTTGCAGCTATGAGGCTTAATTCTAGGTCAAGCACAAAGCACTGAGCAGCATTTTGGAGAGATTTTAAGGTCAGAAAGAAGCACTTTTTGAGTGGCATTATTTAAAAAAAATGTTAATAGAGTAGAAAAGCAGTATCAGAGTGCTTTGCAATTAATAAGGGGGGATTATTTTATAAACTTTTATTTTAGAAATTTTCATGTTTGTGTGTGTGTGTGTGTGTGTGTGTGTGTGTGTGTGTACTAAGTCAAAATACAAAGTGTATTTGATATTGTGGGTTGTAGACAAATGACAAAACTAAATTTAGCAACAAGTTTGATGTAATTTATTTAAGAGAAAGTAATCCATGGGTTGAGGAAGTATAGTGCCTCTCCCCGAGGGATTTTGGGTACGAGCTAGTTTTTAGTGCATTATAGACAATGTAGAAAAATACATGATTGCCCAGGATGTATACCTAATGTTACTTGGAAAGATCAAGGAACAAGGAAGGAAGTATAGAGCCCAGTGTTAGCCTGGCATTTGGAGATTGGCTGATTGGAAATACTGTGTTTTAGGAACATGAAAATTTGGTTTGCTGATGTGGCATGCCAGGCAGAAGTGACTCTATCTTTGGCCCAGAAATTTATTTCAGTGTAGTCAAAATTTTTGAAGGTCCTTACTCTTAGGAATGCCTTACAGATAGAGGGAAAGAAGAAAAATAGGAGATGGTTACAAAGACAGGGAAGCAGCAACAAGTCATTGACACAGCAATGTCAAACACTAAGCAGGGAAGGCATGATGCACGGAGTGATAAAACGTTACAAAGGGTGGAGTAAGTGCTTCATGTTTAAATGAGATATAAACCAAAGCCATCAGATTTGGCAGGAAAGAGGTTTTTGGTGTTCATAAAGAATGGATTTTTAATTGGGTGTTGGATGTGGTGGCCATTTTTTTTTTTTTTTAAAGCATTAAGGGCTAATAGGGAGATAAAATGATGTCATCAGATATAAGTGATTTATTTGAAGATTTGTAAATAAAAGAGAAAGAAAATGAATAATATTTAAGAATAAGACATGGTCTAGGAAAAGGTTGATCAAGATGGTAGAAAGTTGAGTCTATTTATTTGAAAGAAGTGTTTGGATTTGGAAATTTAAAGAACCAAATGAGAGATATGAAGTGAAATAGTTATATAATGCTGACAGCCAAGATGGATTTACTAGTGTAGGGGAGGAAAATTTTTCCTCCTCTCTTCTGAGTTCTTTTTGATGGTCTATGAATTAAATTGAAGTAAGACAGATTAAGAGGAGAAAAGCAAATTTAATTTCATTTGAAGGGGAGCCCTACAAAGACATGAGAGGCTCAAAGATTGTCAGGCAGTGAGGTTTATATACCATCCTGAGCTAAGACAAGGGAGTAGGGGCCTGAGGTTTCAAAGGGAAGTGAGACAATTCATAAAGAGATGGAAAGAGCAAATGTTTGGTAAACAAATGTTTGTCATGTCAGGCAGAGACTGTGGGACACAGAGCGAATTTGAACAAGCAGGCCCTGCCCAGCTCTCCCCAGCTTACTACACCTAGCCCATACTCTGTAGTTATATCTGCTGATATAACTTCTGGGGTCCTGATTGTCTTCAGCTGAAAATAATTCACATGCCAAAATGACACATTTTGGGAAAGCTCATTCCGAACCCCATCATGCCATGCAGTTTGTAGAAACAGACAATGGCCAGTGAAGTGGAGATAGGCCCAAATAGGAGGATGCGTGCTCAGGAATGTATCAGATTGACCCAGTTTGTAGGAGTCAGAAAAATTATAATGTTTAAATTTCAAAGCCATCACTTGAAATGTATTCTAGTTCAGTTTTCATTATTCATGGATTCTGTATTTGCAAGTTCACCTACTCATTAAAATTTATTTGTAACCCCAAAAACAATACTTTTAGCACTTCCACTGTTGCCTGCACGTGCACAGCAGCAAAATGTTTGAGTTGCCCGATCCATACGTTCCCAGTTGAGGTAAAACAAAGGGACACTGCCTTATTGTTACAGTCTTACTCTGTGAACAAGTCTCCTTTTGCTGTCTATTTTTTGCCACATTTTCCATAATTTTGTACAATTTATTGGTGAACTCACTGTTTAAAATGGCCCCGAGCATAGTGGTAATGTGTTGTCTAGTATTTCTACCTATAGGAAGGCTGTGATATGCCTTATAAAGAATCTTAGAGTAAGGGTATGTTAGACATAAGCATCATTCAGGCATGAGTTATAGGGAGTTCAGTGTTAATGAAGCAACAGTTGATATTAAATAAGGTGTCTTTCAACAGAAGCAGACATGCAACGAATTATTTATTGATCAGTTTATGGAAATATGACCAGATGCCTGCAGAGACCTAATATAGTATTTCCCCTAGAAACAGTGGTACAGTATTTGCTAATTCAGTGTTCATAGTGACCATTTAGAATGTAACTACTGTGAATGACAAGAATTGATTGTATGTTTAAATGGTCCATATTTAAATGGATTATTTAACTGGAATATTGATAATCCTTTAAAATATTTCTCAGTTCTGTTTTATTGTGCTATAATATATATTTTTTTGACCAGGGGGCTTGGTAATTGATAAAACATTTTTCATAAGTTTCTAGTCGAAGCAAAGAAAATGTATTCTATTATCTTTACACAAAAACCCAAACTAATTATTTGAAAGAAATTTCATAACAGTTTATTCACTTGTATAGATCTTTCAGATAATAAGCCAGAAAAAATAATTTGTGTGTTAAAATGATTTCTAAACAATATTTTAATTATTTACTTATTTTTTAAAATTATTATTATTGTTTAACATTTTTTTAATGTTATTTATTTTAGAGAGAGAGAGAGCGTGAGTGGGAAAGGGGCAGAGAGAGAGGGAGACGCAGAATCCTAAGCGGGCTCCAGGCTCTGAGCTGTAAGCACAGAGCCCGACATGGTACTCGAACCCACGAACTGCAATATCATGACCTGAGCTGAAGACTCAATCAACTGAACCACCAAGCGCCCCTAAATAATATTTTTAAAAAGAATTTTAAATATGATTATCATCTTATATACCATGAATAGTAGCATTAGTAAGCATTGGTATGTGTGTTTTCTCCATATGAGTTTATATCTTTAGTACAAATTCATATCTAAAATTTGATCACTAGTGTGAATAATTCCTTAATGTTTTCTAAGCCTTCTGTTTTATTGGTTCAGCTATCTATTTTTCCTATAAGCTTTTTTGTGATAATGTTATTGTTTATATTATCAGCCAGGAAATCTGCTAGACAGTTGAAAAGACTTCCAGGCAATGATCTTTAAGTGTTTTTTGTAGGAACTATGGAATAAAAATGCTTGAGAACAACCTTCCTATATCTATGCCTCTGCTGCCCTCCAAAGAGAAATTGCATAATGAATTAGTGAAAGTTATCATAGGACTCAACATGATGACATTTAAAAAATTTAATATAGATCCTTCTGAGAATTTGACAGGCACAGAATATTCATCAGTTTAACAAGCATTTAATAAATCACATAAGGTTATGTGGAATATTTCTGTGATAAAAAGGTAGAAATGGTTGAAGAAAGGAGGAGATATCAGTTGAAGACTGCAAACTCACAAGAGACTTTCAGCCAGAACTACCTAGCTAAGCAACTTCCAAATTCCTGACCCTCAGATAGGGTGTGAGGTAATAATTGCATGTTGTTTGAAGCCAATAAAATTGGGAGTAATTTGCTTTGCAACATGTATAACCAATAAACTTATTATTATTGCTGATGTTACTTTGGATCAAGAATTTAAATGTATTTTTGCTTGTATTGCTCAGTGAGGTTTGTGAGAAGGAGTAATTGAAAGAAGCTTTGTACTGAAATTCCAGAATTCTCAGAACATCAGGAAGATCGTAATCCTAAAGAGAATTACTTTCTATGTATCAGGGTATGGTAAATGTAAAAGAATAGAATATAAACGATAGAATAGAAAAGATAGAATACAAGCAATGCTGCTTCCTCTTTGTAATAGGCCAGTTTGTGAAAAATGGAAGAAGGAGGCAAAAGGAATGAATTTATTTTTTTAATTCCAGATTCTGCATGTAACCGGGTTTCTTGTAGTTTTTTTCTAGTTTTCTGTAGCTTTGGTGGAAAAAGAAGAACAGCAAAGAAATTAAGCTAGAACTTAAGAAGCAAACCACAACTTAAATTTTATCTCAGGAGGTTCTGGATCTCAGCTTTTATCACAGAAGGAGGAAAATACTAGGACTAAGTTTTAGATTAGGTGCAATAATTTTTCTAAAGTAAAGGTACTCTTGTTATGGATCTAAAACATAAGAACTAGTATGAACTAATGCAAATTAATAAAATGCAGTCTTCTAAAAAGTGACGTGATGCTTTTGTGTATTTTTGTTCTGTAACACCATCTAAGATTTAGAATTTGGGGTATGGGAAAATAGGGATTGTTCCTCCAGTTCTTGTATGTGGAGAAGACAGGAACTAAGCTGACTATAACCAAGAATATGTTCTTGGAAAGTTTACCGTGGGCACATGAGGAGAGAGTGAATTGAGAGAAAGAAGTCTAGGGGAGGAGTTTTAAGGAATGTCTTATTGAAGGCATTTGAGGAAAAAGGTGTGAAGGAAGGGAAATTACAGCAAAGTGTAGCAGGAAAAACAGAGAATAGAGTGCCCTAAAGGCATGGATACCTCAACCTGATTTAAGCTGCAATAGAACTTACGTTGGTATAAAACCACATTTTTCCTTTTGATCAGGTCCTAGCAAAGACCATTCGAATCTAACTCAGTAACACTGCTGAGTAGGAATTTGGTTGCTGAGGTAAAGAAGGATTCTCGTAAGGGCAGTTTAAGTGGAAACTGTTCACGTTTTATCTGATGTGAAAAATCTTGTTTAAAATTCTGTATCTGTCTTTGATTTAATATCTTATGGAGCCTTAAAACACATCATTTTCATCATATATTTCTGTGGATTTAAGAGATTAAGGAGAATTAGTTCTAATACCACAGCGTATCTTGAAGAAGCTTATTCCAAATAAGTCCACTGTAAAACTTCATCATCTTTATCTTTGTTCCCCTTAGAAGTGTATTAAGTAATAATGCATTTTGTCAAGGAAAAGAGGACAAGTAGGCTGAAACCCTGTATTGGTCATTTATTATGACTATCATAGATGTGTTTAAAATAATTTTACTGACTAAAGCAAGGTAATGGTTTAAATAAAGATTTCACTATTCTTGTGGTCATCTCTTGTTCATTTCATTTGAAGTTTCTGGCAAAATTAATTGTAAAAAAGATACATATGAATTGTATTATGTCTTTATAAGCATTTACCATACATAGCTCTTATATAGTTTATTCAGTATGTGCATACATTTTAAGACTTTAGAAAAAAGTGTTAGCAGCATATCAGATTAAATGTGTTTTCTGTTGTTTATCCAGATATTAATAACTCCAGCTTTTCAAACCATTTGATAGTATCCAGAAGTTAATTTTTGTCTTTCATAGTAATTTTAGATAGGAGACAACTTCAGAGTGAGTTTCCCAGAGGTGCTTTGCTTCATCTTAATAGAACTCCAATTGATAGAGACATTCTAGAAGTAAACATTTAAGATACGTGAAACATAAATTCTCATTTAAAAATATCTCAGAAATAATTTGCCATGTGATATGAATTTCAGTTAATAATGTATATGTGACAACTAAGTTACAAGAAAAACATGACCTTTTAATAAGATATTTGTAAAATGACTTTATAGAGGTCACGTTTACATTTTATGATTCTGTTTTCTGGTTTTTTCTTGGTGGTGATGGCAGTATTGGTATATCCTTCCTTAAGTTTTACAAAATTATTTACGTGATTCAATTTCCAAATATGTAAAATAAAAGAGACATTTATTTTTCCACAGATTGAATTGACCAGGAAAGTCAATTCAAGTATAGGAAAGTAATATGTCAGAATCTATTCTATTTGGCTGGGCAAGGAAAGTAATATCTCAGAATCTATTCTGTTTGGCTGGGCAAGTTTTGAGAAAAAGGGCCAGCTAGGAGTGATAGGATGCATAGTTCGAAGCCTAGTGTGGAGACAACCTGCTCAAGGCGTGGTTTCTAAAGGCATGGACATCATCCATAGGTATTAGTCCTGTTCCATTGTTGGCCCTGAGTAGTTCAGTCCAGGATAATGGTGTGTTATCAGAGATAAACAGAGCCAAGCCCTGCTGAATGTAAGATGGGAATTAATAGAAGAATCAGGCAGGCAGCCATGCAGACAGATTTTGGTCTGGGTCAAGATCCTAAACCCTAAATTGTAACTGAGGGAAGCTCTTGGGATTTGGGTGGGATATTGAGTAAAATGTCAGACCCAGAGAGAGTATGTCGTTGAGCACATTAATAAGACAACAGTTCAGAACAATGAGCAAGACTGGAATCTGGTTATTAGTACCCTCTGAATAGTAATAATGTTACTTTAGAAATAAGCAGAAATGAGCAGCTGTGAGAGAGCCGTACCCCAGACTAAGAGCTAGAGGATAGACTTGCTGATATCCTTTATTCATGTGTTTAACAAACACAAGGGTTCTGTTAAGTACCAAATACTGTGTTAATGATTCTGAATCCACGAATGATTCTGACTCCAAGAATACTATGGTATAGGTTTTAAAAACTTCCTGAATAATGACAGAACTATTTCTAAAACATAACTGAATCTATAAATTTTTAGGGAAAATTTTTGCAGAGGTAGGGGATGAGAAGGACATGACGAAGGTAGTTGCTCACAGTGCCGAATCTCATGTTATCTATGCAAGAAGTTGTATAAACTGAGCCATAATGCAGCATAAGTGTATATGTGTTTTTGTACATGTGCACATACAGTTGTGTAACTACTATTGCATTTTGCACTGAAACTGAAGGTAGAGTGGAATGTACATATTTCTTATGCTTTAATACACCTTGATCAGCCAAGCAAAGAATAAATTATTTTATTGCCACAAATTGAATATAACACATTACAAAACATTTTTGTTATTCTATCATTCAAGGCCTAGATTTTTTATTCAAGGCTAATAGCATATTGTTCATGGTGAAAGGAATAACCACATACTAAATACATTATTATCAGAGAATCTATAGATCAGTGGATGGCTGCATGTGGGCCAAGAGTGAATTTGTGGTATAGGGATAGTATTTCTAATCTTCAGGATATGAGAGACAGGAATTTGTATTTTTTTGATTATTGGTTATCATTTATTGATATAAATATTTCTGTGCCTGATTCCTGTCATGTATATTTCCTTGTCATTGTGAGGCATTACATACACACCCCTGACGTCATATACTCCCTTGTCAACATTTGTATATGTGTATGTGTATATATGATAAGCCTTTATAAACACAAAGACACTTAGATTCACCTGTGTATCTAGGAATAATATTTAAGCATTGTGAGGAATTTGTGGTGTTTCGCAGCAAAGGGTATAAATGTAGTATGATAACTCTATATATTAACCTTCAAAAACTAGCAATCATTTTTGTTCCACAGTCAAATGAAGACAGTGATTAGAGCCAAAAGATGATGAATGAAAATGATATTGCTTGATTAAAATTAGGTTTTACTAAAATTAGTACTGACTTTGTTCTTTGTGAACTAATCAAGCTTGTCATGTAAGTGGTTGCCTTCTTTTCTTTAGAGTAGATTCTATGTAAATGAAATAATACGGTTATTTAATTCCAAAAATTTCTCACTGGTCAGTCATCCTATTATACATTTTATGATCTCATTATAAGAGTTAACTCAAGACATTTACTGATGATACAACTAGGGGTCATTTAATAATTTTCACTGTAATTATAGTATTATAGCATATAAGTTGTCCATAATCAGTCATAAGAACCTGAAAAGAGAGTTGGTTATAGAATTAGGAACTTACTCTTCTGTTGAAATATATTACTCTCACTTACTTTTATAAGTCTGACCTGGACCATTACAGGTTCAGGGAAGAGTATAGTAGAGAATGTATTCCTTCAGTAGTTTAATATTGGGTATTTTTGTGTAATTTGGGCTGAGAGCTAGGAACAAAATATAGGAGATTTGGTTTAAAGCCATGAATTTTGATCCTTAGCATTTAGTCCTCCACTGCACATCAAAATGCTATACACATTTGTAACTCTTTAATTCTGTTCTCCCATCTAGGATTTTATGTGTCAAGCACATCAGGGAGTCCTCTTCAGTGTCTGCTAGACTTAAAGATGACATGTCAACTGTCCAAAATTTGGAGGATTTACATGCTGGATTTGCTCTATTTTGATCTAGATTGTAGGAGTGTGTTCCAAGGGAAAGGGAGATTCTAATCTACCAAGAATCTAATAATTGGGGTTTCTAAATTATAGCATGCTTTAAAAAAACAAATTGATTCTCCATCAATGAAATTGCGAAAGAAGCAGCCGTATTGTAATATGTCAGGAATACTGTGGAAGAAATTTCTGTGGAGATGGTATTGGGTGACCTGTACTTTGACCTTACCTCAAAAATTTATTATTATTGCTATTTTTAAAAAATATCTTATGTGTCGGGGCGCCTGGGTGGCTCAGGCAGTTAAGCGTCTGACTTTGGCTCAGGTCATGATCTCACGGTTTGTGAGTTGGAGCCCCACATTGGGCTCTGTGTGACAGCTCAGAGCCTGGAGCCTGCTTTGGATTCTGTGTCTCCCTCTCCCTCTGCCCCTCCCCTGCTCATGCTGTCTCTCTCTGTCTCTCAAAAATAAATAAATGTTAAAAAAATTTAAAAAAAAAACCTTATACTTTTTCTTTTTTTATCAAAGCAATATAGAATTAATGGTAGAGATAGAATTTGGACAAGGTGAAGACAATACATCGTCTCTTTTTGCTCCTCACTATAAGTCCCATATTTTCATATCCGTCCACATCTTGTTCACCAAGCTAGGATTCTACTAGTTGTGAGGAGAAAGTAGGATTCATTAAGCATTTATGTTCTAATTTTATATATGTATTGTTCTCAGATTTCTAGGCTGCAGTGCTTCCAGGAAAAGGATTATTATGATATTCTGGGGATTCTAAAATTTCAGTACTATGTTTGTTTGAATTAATGCTTCGTTATTGTCTCACAAATCCATACACTGAGCAATGAAAGCAAATGCCCATTTAAACTCTTTACTGAAAGTAATGATAGTAGCATATATTGGTTACTAATCTCAAATTTGGTAACTCAGAGCAACTTAGGCGTAGGGTAAGTAGGTGGTTCTGGCTAAGAGTATCTAATGATATTACAGTAAAGTCTGGGGTGCAGCCAGTTGGAGGCTGAATGGGGCTGGAGGTTCCACTTTCAAGAAGGGCCACTCACATGACTGTTGACCAAAGGCTCAGTTCCTCATTGGCTGTTGGCAGCTGGCCTCAGTTTTTTGTCATGTGGGCCACTCCATTGTGCTGCTCACGACATGGTAGTTAACTTTCCTAGAGTGAGTGATCCAGAGAGAGCACCAAGGAAGCCACAAAGTCATAGAGATGGCTGTAATGACCTTGTCTCTGCACATGCACACTAGTCCATCCACCTTATCCTATGTATCATTAGGAGTGATGGATTAAGTCTAGCCTACAGTCAGGGGAGGATAGGCAGACTCTACCTTTTGAAGGAAGAATTTTTGGACATTGAAAAATTACTACATAGCACTATAATTGATAATAGCTGCCATTTAGTGAGAGCTTATTGTAAATTGGACACTGATCTTTATGAGCACAAAGGTGGTTCTCTGTAACTTCCCCTCCTACCTCAACTTTGCCTGATGCACACAGATTCCCCTACCTTAGCATATATGAAGCTCTGATAACCCTCTTCCCCTTTTCCTCCTTTTACTGTCTTATTTACATACCAAATTTTCTTTGTTTATTTTTTTATTGTGAGTCTTCTTTCATGCATTACCTTGTCCTCTTCTTCTATCTCTATTGTAAAGACTGGGATTTGTTTTATTAACTCCAGAAACATCTGTTTTTTTTTTTCCCCTGATCAAGAAGGCTAATAGATTTACACCCATTTGTTCACATGAGCAAAGTTTCTCAAGTAATACCTAGCAAAGGAACTAGAAATTAAAACCGTATCCCCTCCTATTCGATATCTGAAGGCAAGAGAATTGTGGAGGGCCGTGAATTTCCTCAGATATTCTTGTTTTAATAATTAAAAAAATAAAACATCACACATACAGTCTGAATTCATTCCTGGTAGGTGCATTAGGACTAAGGGAAACAGTTTATTCCCCAAATCTTACAGATTTAGCCATCATTCAATGTAGTGCTTCTTTTGGAGTAACCTCCATGATAAACCAAATGGTTCCACAAGTAGATTAACTGCCAAAGAGAACTTTTCAAAGTTAAGGTTGTTAATCGTGGTAATTAACAAGAATTAGGCTACTTGTTATAACATTCCATTCGTGTGTTTGATGCAATCTGTAGTTACTCTTTAATAGATTTAGGTATTCCTTAAGTTAATAGGGCCAAATAAATAAAATGTAGTGATAGCAAAAAAAATTCAACCCTCTGTCATTAAGGGGAGAGTCTATGCCTCTAAACCTAGCTGGGATCACTATAATATCAAGACTGCCTGCTGGCAAACTGAGCGGGATGCTTACTCCTGAGTGGTTATGTTACTGTCATCATCATCATCATCATCACCATTATCACCACCAGTTGACATGCGTTGAGAATTATTACGTTAGTAATGTGTTGCAAACATGCTGTAATTTAACAGTAAACATATGCCTATAAATAAGGCCTCTTACGAGGTCCACTTTACAGATGCGGGCACTGAGGCACAGAAAAATTAAGTGACTTGACCAAGGTGACAGTTCTAGGATACAGTAAAGGGGGCCTCAAATCCATACAGGGAAGAGGGACTTAAATCACCGTGCTGTGTCGTCCTCTGATGGTAGTGCTTCCACCATGTATAACACTGCCTTTACCGGCTATACTATCTCTACCTTCCATCACAGTGTAATAAGGTATTTATGCTATCCTCAGACCCTTGGCACAGGGGCTCTGTAATTGGCTGAGTGTACCGATGTAGTAGTTTTTTTACTAGCAAACTTGGGTACTCACAACAGGATATGGTGGGAAATATCCAGGACTACAAGAGCACTTCTCTTGTTCTCCTCCTCCACTCTATTTTTAACAGAAATTTTGAGAAAATCACACTGAGGTAATATAGTGGCTTTGGCTAGTTTTAACACATCATCCACATTGCTACCTTTGTTCCTACTCCCAGCTCCTAGCATATTATTCTGTGTGAACAAGTATTCTTGCCGTCAAATATCAGAAAATGCCATTCCCTTCAAGTCTTTTGACATCATGACATCCTTGGCTATAGATTTTGGGTCTCTGTCAACAAATTTGTTATTCAGTGCTCCTTGTTTGCTATGATGTTTAAGATGTCTATAAAAATGTTATGGAAGGGACTTCTCCCAATCTGTTTACTAATCCTTACTTTCTATTTTTCTACTAATTCCTTAGGGAAAATGGTGGTGTGTGTTTTTAATTTTAAAAATTAAATGGTGCTGCATTTTAATTAATAGACCTCTTTGGCTTTTTGGTACATTTTCTGTCAGCTATTATGGATCAAAACCTTTCACCAGAAAGCAAAATAATGTCAGAGACATGGGGGTGAGGGCTGGGAAGGAGGACATATAATGCAGTCATTTGATATAGTCCATAGCTGTTTGAAATGTACTTTCATTCTCTGTATATTAAGTATAAGGTTCTGTGTATTTTCTGGTGGTGTGTGTTCTGTTCTTAAAGTGTCTGTTATATATATTGTAAAATATCATAATGTAAAATGTATTATATATATATTGTAAAATATGTGTACTGAAACACATATGTGCATTACACATGTGTATATATATGTATACACACATGTACATATGTATATACACATATGTGTATATACACTTACGTGTATATAGACACATGTATGTATGTATATGTATGTATATACAACTGACCTCATCTCCATCTGTATATGTATATACATTTGTGTACATATGTATAAGTAATATATATGTATGTCTCACTAGACATATTTTACAATGTCCTGTTCTGTCATTTTTATATCTTGTTTCTTTTCCCCTGCTTTTTATTTGTTTGTGTTTTTGCACTGAATTTTGGTACAATCTTTTGGGTGAGTCTTCAACTTAGTAGTTGAGTCAGTTGTTTAGTCTACTCCTCAGTCTATTTTGTTGGTTCATTTACTTGTTTTCCACTTAATTTTATTTTGACAGACATTTTTTTCCTTTACCAATTCTAATAGATTCTTTTTTTTTTAATCCCCATGGCTATCCTTGTTGCTGATAGCCTTTTGAACATCTCTGAGGGTATTAATTCCATTTACTTACTTACATTTACTTACACTTATTACATTTACCTTTATTAAATGTGTTTTTCAGGAGTTATCCTGCCTATATTTGAAATTTGCAAATAGCTTGGTCAGATTTCCTTCATTATTAATGCTAATTTTCTTCAACTTTTTGGTGATTTGAAGGTATTTATTTGTGTTTGTGGTTTAAAATTTAGATTAAATAGTACTGACAGCTAGAGTGTATTTTTAAAGACTAAGTATATATTATGGAAAACTAACTTTGTTGTTCATTGGTTGGAGGAATAGGAGGTACTCCAGGTGGCAGAATAGATAAGTGGTGTATTTTCCAAGTGCTGGGCCTTTCGACCTCTTCTTTTGGCCATAGTTAGTTGAGAACAGTGTTTTATTCCAGAACCCATTTTAGAATGTACTTGCTTTAGCTGTACACACATAATTTAGGTAGACTATGTGTATATATAATTTTTATAATTTGTATTTAAATTAAATTTAAATAAAATTAAATTTGTATTTAGTTAACGTACAGTTAACATTAGTTTCAGGCATACAATATAGTGATTCAACGTTTCCATACATCATCCAGTTCTCATCACAGCAAGTGCACTTCTTAATTCCCATCACCTATTCTACCCATTCCTTTCCCCACTTCCCTTCTGGTAACCATCAATTTATTATCTACAGTTAAGAGTCTGTTTTTTGGCTTGTGTTCCTCTCTTTTCTTTCCTTTTGTTCATTTGTTTTGTTTCTTAAATTCCACATATGAATGAAATCATATGGTATTTGTCTTTCTCTGACTGACTTATTTCACTTAGCGTTATACTCTCTAGCTTCATCCATGTCGTAGCAAATGGCAAGATTCCATTCTCTTTATGGCTGAGTAATATTCCTACACACACACACACACACACACACACACACACACACACACACATCTTCTTTATTCATCAGTCAATGGACACTTGGGCTCTTTACATCTTTACATCATTTGGCTATTGTAGATAATGCTGCCATAAATATTACGGTATATGTATCCCTTTGAATTCGTATTTTTGTATTCTTTGGGTAAATGCCTAGTAATGCAATTGCTGAATCATAGAGTAGTTTTATTTTGACTTTTTGAGGAACCTCCATACTGTTTATCAGAGTGGGTGCACCAGCTTGCATTCCCACCAACAGTGTAAGAGGGTTCCCCTTTCTCTACATTCCTACCAATATCTGTTGTTTCTTCTATTGTTGACTTTAGCCATTCTGACGGGTGTGATGTGATATCTGATTGTAGTTTGATTAGTGTTTCCCTAGTGATGAGTGATGTTGAACATCTTTCCATGTGAATGCCTATAATTATATACCACTTGATTTTATAAAATTTCTTTTAAAAACATATTGACAAAAGAGAATAAATTTCAGACAGAAAATATAAAATACTTCCTAAATGTCTACTTTATAAGAGGCATTCTGTTAAGCACTGCAGCAGACACAAAATAGAATGTAATTTGGTGTAAGCATGGTGAGACAATTATACATTTATCTCTGGTTCAAAGTAGATTGTGAGATGTACCATGGGAGACCTACACCACGGCATTCTGGAGCTGGGAAGCAGAAGCAGTGACATCTGTTAGAGGGAATTAGGGGAGTCTTCTTGACAACAAAGATAATTAATTTGGTCCTGAAGAGTGAATAAAGGGTTTGTCTGTTTTTTCATTTTGTTTTGAATTTTAGTTATAAAATTATTGTTATTGTAGAGAGTTTTGAAAATCCAGATGTCTAGAAAAAAATATGCCTAAGATTTCAAATCCAAATAAAACTATAATTAGCACTCGAGTATAGTTCACTTTAACCTTTCTCTGTTTTACCTCATATATTTGAGGAAATAGTATGCATATAATTTTAAATGCTGCTTTTTATTTTATTTTTTTCTTTTTACTTATATTCAAGTTAGTTACCATACAATGTAGTCTTGGCTTCAGGAGTAGAACCCAGTGATTCATCTCTTACATATGACACCCAGTGCTCATCCCAACAAGTGTCTTCTTTAATGCCCATCACCTATTTAACCCACCCAGCAACCCTCAGTTTGTTCTCTGTAGTTAAGAGTCTCTTATGGTTTGCTTCCCTCTCTGTTTTTATCTTATATGCTGCTTTTTAAGTTAATATCTTGTTAAATAACTTAGAGTTGTACTTTTTAAAACAAGGATAATTATTATAATGTTACTGGCTGTTTATTTCACCATTCTCAATATTCTAAATATTAAACCAGCCCCCTTCTATAGGACATTTAAGTAGTCTTTGGTTTTGCTAATGTAAAGTATATATTGAACATCCTTTCATGTAAAGCTGTCTTTTACATTTCAGATTTTTATAGGATAGATTATTAGGGGAGAGTTTGTGAAAGTTTTTTAATGATAGTGATATGCAGGCAGATTGGGGAGAGAAGGTAGGTAGATACTAAAAAGAGGGAAGAGCATAAAATTAAAATAACAAGAGAAGTAAGACATCTGTATATGGAGAGCATCTAGTTCTCCACTTTGGTGAAGGATGGTGTATATGGAAAGATGGTATAAAAGAGAATGCTAGGTATGCCCTGAGGCAAGACTAAAATTTCCTAGACTGGAGTATTAATTTCTTTGGATGCTAGTGGTTAACATTAGAGAGTGCTCTGGGTGCCAATAAACTTAGAAATTTAACAACTAAACAGATTAATCAAATTAAAAAGATATTTTTGCAGGCGTTTTCATAGCTTTAATTTTTTAATGTGAGACACTCTTCTCTAAGAGGCGAAGATGATATGTATGTTGTGTGTTAATATATATGATATATATTACATATATAATACATATATAATATACAATACATATATAATACATATATAATATATAATACATATATAATACATATATTTACTAGAGCAGGATCAGTATTTCATGAAACACACTGTAGAAAATAGTACGCTATGGCAGAAGCGATTTGACTGCTAAGGAATTTGAACTCGGTTTTATGGGCATGAAAATCAGTAGAGAGAGCCTAGCCTCTCTGCTCACATTTACAATAAATAGTGAAATTTTTGTGTGAATCTTCTTCTCAAAACATTAGACCTAGCTCACATAAGTATCTGCTGTTGAAGAATGAACACAATCAATATTTTTCATCTGCTTTTCCAATAAGTTTATGTTACTGCTCTCGGTATGCAATCTTTTGACCTTTATGGGGCCTTTTGAAGAAATGCTCAAGTCCTCAAATGTTGCTATGAACAGCCACAATTGTTACTATATATATGTGTTTGCATGACAGCTTCCAGCTTCTCCCTTTACTGTTCTGGTTAATTCAGAATGAAACCATTAAATCACATTTTCTGCCTATAGATTTACTGTTTTTGTTTTGGATTTCTAGTACCTCATGATTGGTTCAATTCTACAACATTCCCTTTGAGGGCTTTCCTCCGATTTCTCCACATGCTTTCTTATTCCTCCTGTGTTTACTGATAAGTAGTTCATGCCCACTAATTAAGCACTGCCCTTAAAATAGTGTAACACATGTCATAAACACTGAGGAGTCATCATTTGTAAAGCTGCCATTAAAATCTACAGTCTATCCCTGCTACTTTTGATTAGTCAGACATTTGTTATAAATTATTGCTCCCTCTTTCTTTCCTTCCTCTACCTCTTTTCCTCCCTCCCTCCCTTTCTCTGTCCATTTTTACTATTTGGCAGATGGTGTAAGTGGTCCCTGTGAAAATCTGGGTGACAGGGGTTACTTTGTCTGCATATGCTAGTGGGGCTTATCATTTCTGCTATCTCTTCCAGCCCTTTTTCCTTTCACAAAATTATTTTGCTTATAATTTAGTCTGTCTTCCTTCCTAACATACACAGATCATATATTTCTTTAACATACCTGAAGAGCTGAAGAACATTAAAAAAGGCAGCTCTTTTGAAATATTTCCCATAATTTAACATCCTCATACACTATAAAGCATACAGAACTAATCTAAAAGGCAGGCAGGAGAAAATAAAAACACACATATTGATTTAAAATCTAAAATGCTAAAAATACCAAAGTGTTGACAGGTGGTATTCAAATACATATTTTTGTACTGAAATGACAAAACAGTTCACACTTACTTTCTGTAGAGTGTAATAATGAAGTGTACCTGCCTAACCAATTGTGTTACTTTAAAGATCACCTACATAAAATTTCAGCCTTTCTAGCTTATTAAATTATAGTAAGTTTCTAGAGGATATTTGATAGCAGATATCAACTGTCATCTTCTTACCATCTTGCCCCACCAAGTCTTTTTCTTTGCTACCTGAACCTTGATTTCTTTAGGTACTGGCATATGTCCCTTGAGCTCAAGGAATGCGATTCAAAGAATTGTCACAATTCATCCAAACCAGTCCTTATAAACTCATTTTCCTTGGCCCACAATCGGTCCGGGAATGGACATATTACCCACTTTTGACCAATAGAATGCAAACAGGCTGCTGGATAAGATAGCCATTCACTCCTTCTCCTTTCTGTTTGGGACTCTGATGTTCAGAAGTATAGCAGCAACTGTTTTGTGACCATTAGCAATATGCAAGAGTATAAAAGTCAACAAAATAGTGATGGAGGAGGGGAAAGAGAAAAATCCTGTATTTCTGAGAGCGTCAGTGAGCATCTGTAGTCAGATTCCTGGATTTGATCTCTGGGTGTCTGTTTGTATGAGAAAATAAACTTAACATTTGCTTAATTCACTATAGGCACATTGGTTTTATTTTCAACTAAAATAATTTCTGTTGGATGAAAAATTGATGCCATATATTTGCTTTTACTTAATTATGGTTTATATGAATTTAAGATACGTTTTGAAAACTAAGTTAATTTGTGTTTTAATGAATTTTATTTTCCACTGTTTGCTCAAAAATCACTTGTCTCTGATACTTAGTTCTTCCATAACCAGTATCATCGCTTCATGCATTTTGCCTTCTCAGTTGTAATTTAATTTGTATAATTCCTTGCTTAATATCTACTTTATCCATTAGAGATCTAGCATCTCAGATGTTTTGAACATTGGACTACACAATATCCCATAATGCTTGATCTGACTTATACATGTGACACAATAATACACAGATTTGCTCCTATGTGTTTTCAAGAATGGTTCCAGTGTGGAGGTGATGTCCTTATTGTCAGCAATTCATCAGCAGAGTCAAAGACTACTCTAGTCATATATCTTCTAAATGTAGTACCCAAAATTGAATAGTGTCCATTAGTGTGTGTTTAAAATTATGGAATATGTTTTTTGAAGGATAAAAACAATGTTGAATGGAAGGGGTGGTTCTATCTTTCTTCTTCTTTTTCCCTTTTTGTGTTTTCAGACTCCACTAGGGGAACGAGTGGAACAAACAAACATATTTTGAGGGAGGAAAAGGAGATTGCTGAAAATGACCCTAAAATATATTATTTCATTCCCCTGCTGCTTTATTTTTTTTGAAGTAATGGACTTTATTTCTAATAACTTTGACTGTGATCTATAAGGCTGACAAAGTATAATTTGCCAGAAGTTAAAAATGTAACGCCTCATACAAATACAAGATGATCGCTGTTTTATTCAAATCATTAATTAGGTAGGTAGAGATAAAATGGCAAACCAGGAACAGCTGAGAAACTGAGATTACTTAGTCCATTTGGAAAAGCACTAAAAAGTGTTAGAATAAGATTGCTAGGTTAGATACACATAAAGCTGGTCATCAACACTTCCAGGGCAATAATACCATCTTTTCTGCTGGACAAAAATCTCAAAGTTAACATATAATTTCACAGCATCTTTAATTAAATGTAATTAGGTAGACATGCCAAAATCAAACACAGGTGTTTTCTCTTGGAGATTTAAGTAATCCTTGAGTGGTTTGCTAACGTGTGCACTGGTGTAATGTTAGAAAAGCATATTGCCTACCATTTTCTTTTTTGGTCTTTTTCCTGAGTTTTAATTAAATTTTAAGAGGTTAATCAGAGGCACTGTATAGTTAATAATTTTTTTTTAATATACAGAGGTACTGACTTTTTCAATAGCTCCTTTTGAGATTTGATAATTCTTGCTTCCTCAATCACTTTGGTGTTATCAAAGCATAGCCCAGGTACTTACCTCCTACCTTATGTTATCATTTTATCAGTGAGACTGAATTGAAATATGACATGATCAGTCTCTGTGAAATTCATAAAATGGAAGACTGGATCAACATAAATGTAAAATACACGGGAATGCGAAAGTTTATATTGTGATTGATTCTTCATTATTGTGATATGGTTGATGCTTGTTCTTTGTATTATATATTACCATATTGCTGTGAAGAAAATTTATTTGAAGGTCACTTGTTTTAAACTGGAGATAAAAACTACATACTGAACTTCAAAACTGATTTCAAAAATGGGATAAGAGCAACTGGTGTGGGAAGACAGGCATCATTTTGTTTAATTTTTTAAATATTTTTTTTTACCGTTTATTCATTTTTTGATAGAGACACAGAGTGAGTGGGCGAGGGGCAGAGAGAGAGGGAGACAGAATCTGAAGCAAGCTCCAGGCTCTGAACTAACAGCACAGAGCCTGACGCGGGGTTCGAACTCACGGACCATGAGATCATGACCTGAACTGAAGTCAGACGCTTAACTAACTGAGCCACCCAGGAGCCCCGGTATCATTTTGTTTATTAATGGATCTTTTTGTTTTTGAGCCATCTTACTGTTCTTTAGCTACTAATTGTGGTAACTATGGATTAAATATTCAGTTTTAACAGTCATCTATATGATTAATAAAAATATACTCCATATCTTTATAATTTTACTCAATGAAGGCACAACTGAGACTTCCTAGGAACACTCGTGTAAGGGTTTCTTTACAAAAATGCAGATCTCATGTGAAACAATGCTAAGATTGTACTTTTCAAGAAGGAACTTAATAGGAGAACATTAAGGAATAAAGTACTATCTATCATAATTCAAAGACTAATGTCTGGGTATCCGAAGTATTCTAGGCTTTTGGGGACACCTTTACATTAATAGCTAAGTAAAATGGCTCATGCCCATTGCCTATAGATTTGTCATCTTTGGTCACCTCCTTTTCCTAATCCTGTTTCTGACTCACTCTTGCATCTCCTGTGGCTACTGTCCTTTCACCTCTTTTCCTTTATTCTCCATTTTTGTTAATGTAATCCCATGAACTTGAAAGACTTCTTTTTTTTTTTTTGCATGTTTTTTTGTTTATTTGTTTGTTATTAAACAGGTATTCTAAATACTTATAAGACTTCTGTATTCATTGTCTATTGATGCATGACAAATCATCACAAAATTAACAGTTTAAAATAACACCCACATTTTTAACTCACATTTCCCTAGGTCATAGGTCCAGATGTGTTCTCTGCTTAGGGTTTCACAATGGCAAAATCAAGACTTCATCCAAACTAGGCTCTTAGCTGTAGGTTCTGTGAAAGAATCCATTTCCAGGTTCATTCAGGTTGCTGGCAAAATTAAATCCTTGTGGTTATAAGACTGAGGTCCCTCTCCTTGCTGGCTCTTGTCAGAGGAGTCACTCCCAAGTCATTGTTTACAGGAAAGACTTTTCTTGAAGGTATGCGAGTGGCACAGAGAGATAACAGCATAGAAAAGAACAAAAATATCACCTAAATTTGAATACTTAACACTACAGTTCTCAGACTCTCATGGTCTGTCCTCACTATAGAAAAGTAACTTCTGGGATGCCTGGGTGGCTCAGTTGGTTAAGCGTCCAACTTCAGCTCAGGTTATGATCTCATGGTTCATGGGTTCGAGCCCCATGTCAGGCTTTGTGTTGACAGCTCAGAGCCTGGAGCCTCTTCAGATTCTGTGTCTCCCTCTCTCTCTCTCCCCCTCCCCTGCTCATGCTTTGTCCCTCTCTCTCTCTCTCTCAAAAATAAACGTTAAAAATTTTTTTTTTTAAAAAGTAACTTCTTACTATTTCCAGTAAGTTCCCTTTATTATTTCTAGATATTTCACTGTTGCTCTACTCTTACTTGAATGCCAAGTACTTATTTCCCATTTTATAATTTTGTTTGCTTAATTATGCAGGGAAATTTAGAACATTATCTAAATGTTTTTCATAAAGGCTTTGATTGTCCATTGAACTTTGCTGTTTTCAATCAAAAAAACCCACAACTTCCTAAAATGTATTTTTAAAGAAAAAGCCTGAGAGACTTCTATGATGAAAATATTTTCCCTCCCTTAGGTACCAGCAGCTAGACTATCTTTTTTTGAAAAGAGTTAATTTTATTTTCCTCTTTCAGTTACTAAATTATACCTCCACTAAAAATCTTTCTTAATGTGTGAGTCCTGCTTTCACATAGTTTTCTTATGGAATAGGATACCTGTGGGCCATAGTTAATCCCTTCATGCTGGGTGAGTCACTGGGGTGAGGGCATTTCCCCAGCCTGATTTGGGGAAGTTTTCTCATCATATCTGTGGAAAGATAGGAATACTGATATGTGGGGAGCAACTTTCAGGTTGCAATTTGGCTTTCTGGAGGTGGACATTTTCTGGAGCTGATGGGTCTGCTCTTCTCTTTGTGTTGTAACCATTTGAATAACCCTTATTAATGGTCTGGGCAGATGTGCTCCTGAGGCAGAAGTAGGGTATCAGTGCTGGCTTCTGGCACAGAGTCTTTATCACCAAGGACGTTGTTAGTCATTCCTGAGAAGAACCACTCTTACTTGATTGTGATTATTTAAAAATGACTTGTGTTTTGAATAAAAAAGTACTTTTCCCTTGTAATAGGCTATTTCTATCCTTAATAATACTAGCTGGCACTTCTTCCAAAACTTACGTAGAGCTTTTTGCCTTTGATAGACAGATGAATGAATGGTAAATGAATACACAGAATCATATTTTTGTTGTTGTTGTTGTTGTTGCTTGTTTAACAAATATCTCAAAACTTTTGCCTTCAGTCTTTTTTTTTATTCCAGCCTGTATCAATAAAGCCTATATCAGAATCCCTTCTAGTGGAATATAGGTAAATGATACTTGTCCCCAAATTGGGGAAGTTATCTTTGGGGAAGGTGTCATTGAATAAGGATATCAAGAAAAACCAGGCTAATTACAAGTGGGTTGTAATTTAGTACTGATATTTAGTCTGGGGTATGGAATTCTATTCAACAGCAGGAGAGAATCATTGGCAAACTGTTGAGACATTGACGAATTGTAATCTCTAATAAATGAGACTGAAAATGTGCTCGCTGTAAAGGTTTCTATTTATTTCTGGTGGTTCTAATTCTGCATTTGTACTCCAAGCTATACTTATTTTCATGCTATTGATTAAGGTATAAACATCCTGAATATTTCTAGAATATTTGTAAAAAATACATTCAGTAACTTATAATTACATATGTTTTTAAAAACAAAAATTAATATTCTTGGATTCCAATAGTTACTAACATTTGTAGGTCACAGAGAAAGATGAAAATATTATCATTTAAAAAAATATTATCATCTTTTTAAAGTCAGGACTTTCCCTGTAGCAGCAGAGGCCTGTGTAAGAGCCCTGCTTTTACATGGTTTTCTCATGGAATGAAATACCTGTAGGACATAGATAATCCCTTTATTTTTCAAACCAGTAAAAACGTTAAGAGTATGAGCTCCGTATTTTATCATGAAGCTCAGAATAATTAAAATTTAAATATTTTTCTTCATCAGTAATCAATCTAATCCAAGAAATGACCTCACTTTATTAATAGAAAAATTAACTAAACTTGATCATTCCTTTGTTAGCAACTGGGTTCCAGCTAATTAAATTTTCACATAATTATTTTTTCAATCTGCTGCTATGCCTTATAAAGCATATTTTTTTCTTCTTTTTCCTTATTAACATCACATACACTTTCACCTTAAATTGAGAGATTTAATGAAATACTAATGAGACTTTCAGATTCAAAAGAATGTTAAACAATGTTATTTTCCAAGGCATTTAGAATAAAGAGCTGCAATTGCACATCATTTTTTCTTTGGCTACCTGACAGTTTCTCCTAAAATACATATTTTTATTTCTAAGCAAATGAATCAACTGCCAGTGTTAATACTTATGGTGTTTCCTTTGATAAAGGTCAAGGGAGAAAATGGCTAAGCCATAAAGGGAAATGCTTTCATGTATTCAAATGTCCGCATAATCACAAACATTTTTTTTTCATAAAGACTTTCAGTGCAGGTTAGGTTTGTTCTAACCTTGCGAACCATGTCCTGTGTTGCTGACCCCATGCAAAATTGAGTCCCAAGTGCCCTCATTAATTATGTAGGCCTTATATAAGAACCAAGTGGGTTTTATGTTTTTTTCCCCTGTGTATTCTTTGATCACTTCTAATTCTATTTTGGCAATTTTATTTTGTCATTTTTCATACAATAGAAGGATCGATCAGAATTTTCTCTGGCATGGTTGATTGAAAGTTGGTTTCATTGTTTGTTACTTTAGAACACTATATTTCAGCTTTACAACTCATCACTGGTAATACTATACAATTCTTTAGAACCGTTGATCAGTTCTCTTGATTTTTTATGTTAATATTCTGGCTATTCCTGCTTAGCCTCATCTCTTCCTCCTCAGATCTTTTACATTTTAGATTTTTTGTCAATTTTACTTAATTATGTTGTTTGAAGTTTTTGGCCAGATGTAGTATAATCAAATTATTTTAAGAGTCAGATAGTAATGGTATGAAAAGGATACAGACAAGAGGAATTGTGGAGGGGGGGGGGGCTACAGTAAATCATAGCGTGTATGCCCTATGTAAAAGGCATTAAAGTTTTAAAAATACACTAAAACTTTCTGCTTATCAGAGAAAACAGACCCTTGGCTAGAAGGTGCCCATTAATGTACCAATTTGTGACCTGCCTTCTAAACTGACAAGAAATCTGAAGACCAGCATTTTAAGCACCTTGTCTAATGACTCAATGTTATGGTAGAGCTATGAATGGGCTCTAAATCAGCCATTTACAAACTCTTTGATCCGAGCTTGATATTACATTGTCATATATTAGGTATTTAAAAACTAGAGACATTTTCGTGAGAATAATGGGGATTCTGTGAAGGGAAATGATATAAACAAAGGTGTGTTTTCAAAGGAAACTTTGTTTATACCAAAACTGGATTGTAGGCATGCAAATACAATAATGGTTTTACGTTAATCATATAGGTAGTTGTTAGGAATTTATGTAACAAATTGCAAATGTAGTCGCTTCAAACAACATCCATTTAGGGGCGCCTGGGTGGCTCAGTTGGTTGAGGATCCGATTTAGGCTCAGGTCATGATCTCAGGGTTTGTGAGATTGAGCCCTGCGTTGGGCTCTGTGCTGACAGTTCAGAGCCTGGAGCCTGCTTCAGATTCTGTGTCTCCCTCTCTCTGCCCCTTCCCTGCTCATGCTCTGTCTCTCTCTGTCAGAAATAAATAAACATTAAAAAAAATTAAAAAAACAACACCCATTTATTATCTTATAGTTCTGAAGTCAGAAATCTGAGTGGCTACCACCCAAAACTGCTGCAACTTCTATTCTTTTTTTTTTTAATTTTATTTTTTTCTTTTTTTCTTTTTTTTTTCCCAGTATATGAAATTTATTGTCAAATTGGTTTCCATACAACACCCAGTGCTCATCCCAAAAGGTGTCCTCCTCAATACCCATCACCCACCCTCCCCTCCCTCCCACCCCCCATCAACCCTCAGTTTGTTCTCAGTTTTTAACAGTCTCTTATGCTTTGGCTCTCTCCCACTCTAACCTCTTTTTTTTTTTTCCTTCCCCTCCCCCATGGGTTTCTGTTAAGTTTCTCAGGATCCACATAAGAGTGAAACCGTATGGTATCTGTCTTTCTCTGTATGGCTTATTTCACTTAGCATCACACTCTCCAGTTCCATCCACGTTGCTACAAAGGGCCATATTTTGTTCTTTCTCATTGCCACCTAGTACTCCATTGTGTATATAAACCACAATTTCTTTATCCATTCATCAGTTGATGGACATTTAGGCTCTTTCCATAATTTGGGTATTTGCAACTTCTATTCTAACATTACCGTTTCTTTTCCATATTTTAGTGCCTGTACTAAGTAGCTTGTTTTTATTTGCTTATTTAAATCTCATAAGAACTCTGTGAAGATTTTAGTATTATGCTCATTTTATTTTATTTTATTAAAAATTTTTTACGTTTATTTATTTTTGATAGAGCACAAATGGAGGAGGGGCAGAGAGAGAAGGAGACACAGAATCCGAAGTAGGCTCCAGGCTCCAGGCTGTCAGCACAGAGCCAGACGCGGGGCTCAGACCCGGGGCTCAAACTCACAAACTGCGAGATCATGACCTGAACCAAAGTCAGATGCCCGACTGAGCCACCCAGGCGCCCCATATATTGCTCATTTTAAAGATGAGGAAACTGAAAAGTGGGGAGTTTTTGGAATTTTTCCCATCAGTGATTATTTCTGCCATTGTGCTCCTTATCCTAACTCACCTAAAAGTGGAAAGTAAATAGTGTCCTGAGATGAATAGAGATGTCACTGATGTGCTGAGGTATTCCCTCCCCCGCACTCTAGTGTATTAATGGTGTCACTTTCATTTAGCTATAGTGCTGTCCTTTCTCCTCCCAAATATGCAAAAGTAAGTTTTCATAAAAAAGCCTCATTCATGCATTTTAGAAAATAAAAATTACTGTAAATATTGCAGATAGTTACAGAGAATTTGTTATAAAAGTTGTGAGCGGGTTGGAGGAGGAGGGAAGTTGATGCCTTCCCAGTATTGATAACCTTCAGAAACTCTTTTTATCCTGTCGGGATGAAAAAAGGAAGGAGTGGGGAAACCAGAGTCTAAGAGCAGTTCTGTGATGGGAGTTCATTGCTGCCTGTAAACCACTGACACTGCAGGCACTTCAAAGGCCACTCAAATCTCAGGCAGACACCCTGGAAGCAGAAAGAAGGCGTTTCTCCCTCTAACTCCCTTTTTTAGTGCTTTTAACTGGTAGGACCCAAACTAATGTAGCATGAAGAAAAGTGTAGAAAATGTAATTTGTGGGCTTCCCATTACCCTGAGATAGAAAGCGGAATAGAAGGGACTGGAATAATCAAATGACTGGCATGCTGGGGACAGATGCTATGGGGAATTGGTACAGTTCCTGAAGTTGTTGGTTCTTCATACCCGTCTTCCACTCTTCTCAAATCAGCCCTTGGTTCTCTTCCAGTGTTTTGGGGATTTTAATGGAAGGAGGTCCATGTGTTTTTGAAAGGTCCTGTCCTTTGCCTGTGTTGAATTTGAACCCTATCTGTGGTTGCTTCAGTCTTCCTGCTTCATAATACAGTCCAGGCACAATTTCTGGTTTTATCTGTGGTAGCCATCCTAGTCCCATACTGCTGTAGATCTTACTGTTTTTAATTTGGGAGAGAAGAGCAAAAAATTATTGGGATTAGTTTGTTTTCTTAAAAATCAGGTGTTCTTATTGAAATTTTGACTGTAAAAATGTTCAGTTTTAAAGATCTTCTCTTATGTTCTGTCCAGAAGCTTTATAGTTTTAGCTTTTACACTAGGTCTGTAAGCCACCTCAAATTAAATTTGGAGTGTGGGATGAGCTAGGGGTCAAGATTATTTTTTTCCATAAATATATTTCTGTTGCCACAGCATCATGTATTAAAAAGACATTCTTTTCCCTGTTTATTTAGTCTGATATTTGAAATATTCCATTTTTTACTTTTGAAAGTCTTTTATGTTTATTTGCCTTTATTTTTATGCTTGTAGTATTTACCAAGCACTTAAAAATATGTCTGTTTTTGTTTTGTGTTTGCCAACCATGGAAAATCAAATAGTGTTCAAAGCATGTTGTGTCAGTAAGAGCAGTATCTTTGCTTCCAAATAAGAATGACCGTACACTTGTAAATTTATTTCAAAAGAGCTCTGCTTAAGGTCCGGTTGATTGTTTATAATGCCACAATACACTCAATTGGATAGAAGAAAAAAAGTGTTTCTAGTAAGTGATACGAAACTCTCATTTTAATTTTTATCAAGTTTTAGTAATCACAGAAAAAAAAATCAAGAAAGTTATGTTAGACATTTTAATTTATCCATTGTTAGTGCCAATACGTTAACATCTCTTCCTACATTTTTTAACTCTCCAGGGTGCTGGCTGTTATCTACAGCTGACTCTGTCTCAAAAGTTATACAGAGGAGTGCACAATAAATACTAAATCTGACATGCACAGTCGCTCAAGATTGCTTAAAGCCCTATTATGCCTTAATATTTCTGTTAATCTATTGATTATTAATATATATATATTTTTTCTCATTATTTATGTCACTGCTTCCTTAGTTTCGTGTTCCGTTTTTAATTTAGCTTTAATTCACACGTTTTTAAAGTAACAATGCCATGAAATTGTGGTAACTAATGAGTATCATTCTTTGGCTTAGTCATATATTTATTTTTAAGAGAATATTCTGGTTAGAATATATGAGTACTGACACTGTAAAATATACAGTTTGTTTTAAAATTAATTTCAGTATAATTAACAGTACAGTGTTATATTAAAGGTGTGATTCAGCAATTCTGTACATTGCTCAGTGTATATCATGAAAAGTGTGCTCCTAGTCCCCTTTATGTATTTCACCCCTTCCCCCACCTGCCTCCCCTCTGGTAACCATCAGTGTGTTCTCTATATTTAAGATTCTTTTTTGTTGTTGTCATTGTCTTTTTCTTTGTTCATTTGTGTTGTTTCTTAAATTCTGCATATGAGTGAAATCATATGGTATTTGTGTTTTTCTGACTTATTTCACTTAACACCTACCCTCTAAATCCATCCATGTAATTGCAAATGTGAAGGTTTCCTTCTCTTTTATGACTAATATTCCATGCATATATGTATACCACATCTTCTTTATCCATTCACTCATTGATAGACACGTGGGCTGTTTCCATTATTTGGCTCTTGTAAATAATGCTGCAATAAACATAGGAATGCATAGATCTTTTCGCATTAGTGTTTTTCAATTCTTTGGGTAAATAGCCAGTAGTGGAATTACTGGATCATGTGCTAATTCTATCTTTAATTTTTTTGAGGAAACTTCATACTGCTTTCCACAGTGGCTGCACTAGTTTTCCCTCCAACAGTATATGAGAGTTCCATTTTCTCCCCATCCTTGTCAATACTTGTTTATTGTGGTTTTGATTTTAGCCATTCTGATAGGAGTGAAGTGATACCTCATTGTGGTTTTGATTTACATTTCTCTGATGATGAATCATGAGCATCTTTTCATGTGTCTGTTGGCCATCTGTGTGTCTTCTTTGGAGAAATGTCTGTTCATGTCCTCTGCCCATTTTTAACCTGGATTTTATTTATTTATTTATTTATTTTGGTGTTGAGTTGTATAAATTCTTTGTATATTTTGGATACTAATGCCTCATCTGATCTGTGATTTGCAAATATCTTCTCCTATTCAGTCGGTTGTCTTTCAGTTTCATTGATTGTTTCCTTTGCTGTACAGAGGGTTTTTTTTTTTATTTTGATATAGTCCTGATAGTTTATTTTTGTTTTTATTTCCTTTGCCTGAGGATACCTATCTAGAAAAATTTTACTATGGCTTATGGCCAGAGACGTTACTCTCTGTGCTCACTTCTAGGATTGTTATAGTTTCAGGTCTCATATGTAGGTCTTTAATCCATGTTGAGTTTCTTTCTTGTATGTAGTATAAAAAAGTGGTCCAGTTTCATTCTATTACATGTAGCTATTCAGTTTTTTTCAACACCATTTGTTGACGAGACTGTCTTATTCCCACTGCATATTCATACCTCCTTTGTTGATCATCAACTGACCATGTAATCATGGGTTTATCTCTGAACTCTCTATTTTGTTCTGTTGATCTAAGTGTTTGATTTTGTGCGAGAACCATACTGTTTTGATTACTACAGGTTTGTAGCATATCTTGACATTTGGGATTGTGATACCTCCAGTTTTGTTGTTCTTTTTCCAAATTGCTTTATCTGTTCAGGTCTTCGGTGGTTTAATACAAATTTTAGTATTATTTGTTTTTGTTTTATTATTATTTAGTTTTAGTTCTGTGAAAAATGCTGTTGGTATTTTGACAGGGATTGTATTAAATCTGTAGATTGCTTTGAGTATGAACATTTTAACGATATTTGTTCTGCGAATCCATGAACTGGGAATATCTTTCCATTGTTGATATCTTCAATTTTTTTAAATTTTATTTAAAAATTTAAAAAAATGTTTATTTATGTTTTGAGAGAGAGATTGACAGAGTGTGAGCAGGGGAGGGGCAGAGAGGGAGGAAGACACAGAATCTGAAGCAGGCTCCAGGCTCTGAGCTGTCAGCACAGAGCCCCACGCGGGGCTTGAACCCATGAACCATGAGATCATGACCTGAGCCGAAGTCAGATGCTCAACCGACTGAGCCACCCAGGTGTCCCAATATCTTCAATTTCTTTTATCAATGTTTTGTAGTTTTCAGAGTACAGGTCTTTCTCCTTCTTGGCTAGTTTATTCCTAGGTATTTTATTCTTTTTGGTGCAGTTGTAAATGGGATTATTTCTTTTTTTTTTTTTTTTTAACTTCATTATTAGCATATAGGAATGCAGTGGATTTCTCTGTATTAATTTTGTATCCTACTGCCTTACTGAATTTGTCATTTCTAGTAGTTTTTTGGTGGAGTCTTTAGGGTTTTCTACATATAGTATAGAATTTTACTTCTTGTTTACCAGTGTGGATGCCTTTTATTTTTGTGTGTCTGATTGCTGTGGCTAGGACTTCCAGCACTGTATTGAATAAAAGAGAGTGGACGTCTTTGTCTTGTTTCTGATCTTAAGGGAAAAGGTCTGTTTTCACCATTGAGTGTGATGTTGGCTGTATTTTTCATATATGGCTTTTATTATGTTGAGGTATGTTCTCTTCAAACCTATGTTGTTGAGGATGTTTTATCATGAATAGACGTTGTACTTTGTCAAATGCCTTTTGTGCCTCTATCGAAATGATCCTATGGTTATTATTCTTTCTCTTGTTGATGTGATGTATCACATTGATTCTTTTGTGAATATTGAACCACTGTTGCATCTCAAGAATAAATCACACTTGATTGTGGTAAATTATTTTTTTAATGTGTTGTTGGATTCAGTTTGCTAGTATTTTGTTGAGGCTCATCATAGCTATTGGCCTGTAGTTCTCTTTTTTTGTTATATCTTTATCTGGTTTTGGTATCAGGGTAATCCCTGGCCTCTTAGAATGAATTTGGAAGCATTTCTTTCTCCAATTTTTGGAATAATTTGAGCAGAATTGATATTAACTCTTCTCTAAATGTTTGGTAGAATTCACATGTGAAGGTGTCTGGTCCTAAAGTTTTGTTTGTCGGGAGTTTTGTGGTTACTGATTCAATATCTGCTGGTAGTCAGGCTATTCAATTTTTGTATATCTTCTTGATTCAGTTGGGAGGTCATATGTTTTTAGGAATTTGTCCATCTATTCTAGTTTGTCCAGTCTGTTGGCATATAATTTTTCATAATATTCTGTTATAATCTTTTGTACTTCTGTGGTTTTGGTTGTTATTTCTCCTCTTTCATATCTAATTTTGTTTATTTGAGTCGTCTCCTTGTCTCTCTGCCTCTGTTTTTATTTTTGATGAGTCTGGCTAAAGGTTTATCAATTTTGTTGATTTTTTCAAAGAACTAGCTCCTGGTTTCATTGATCTGTTCTATTGTTTTTTTAGTTTCTGTTTTGTTTATTTGCACTCTAATCTTTATTATTTCCTGCGCTTTGTTGGTTTGGGGCTTTGTTCTATTTTTTCTAACTCTTTTAGGTATAAGCTTAGTTTGTTTATTTGAAAATTTTCTTTTTGAGGTAGGTCTGTATTGCTATAAACTTCCCTCTTAGAATAGTTTTGTTGCATCCTAAATATTTGGACTGTTATGTTTTCGTTTTCATGTGTTTCCATGTATTTTTGGATTTCTCCTTTGATCTTTTGGTTGTCACCTTCATTATTTAGTAGCATGCTATTTAACTGCCTTGCGTTTGTGTTCTTTCCAGATTTTTTTCTTGTGGTTGATTTCTAGTTTCATAGCATTGTAGTTGCAAAAGGTGCATGGTATGACTTCAGTCTTTTTGAAATTGTTCATTTGTTGAAACTTGTTTTGTGGCCTAACATGTGTTCTATTCTGGAGAATGCTTCATGTGCATAGGAAAAGAATGTATTCTTCCATTGCTTTAGGATGGAATGTTCTGAATATATCTGATAGATCCATCTGATACAATGTGTAATTTAAAGTCATTGTTTCCTCAAAGTGTCCAGGACATAAAGTAGTAGAGGTTTGAAATATGGAGATACGTTACTTTCCATATGAATAAGAATATATGTGAGGTGTAGAAAATAGTAAAGGTCTAATAACAAGGAATCCTACAAATTCTCAAAAAGGGCACAATTAACAAAAAAACTCAGTATACCTATTGGTGAATTTTAGACGAGCTAAATCTTCAGAGATTATAAACACCAAAAATCATTAGGAATTTTCTTTTTTAAGCCATATACTTCTACTCTCCCATTAAATGCAGTTTAATGAACTTTAATTGCACTTGTTTGTGTAAATTTCAGTGTAAAATTACTCTCTAGGACATAAAATGTTAATGTAAGAAAGCTTTAAAGTTTGTGGAAAAATCATGTTTAAAGTAAAATTAAACTCACTAAAGCTTCCCTTACATTAAAAAAAAATAAAGTAAAAAAAATTTAAAAAAAATGTTTCCTCATTGATTTTCTGTTTGGATGATCATGTATTGGTGCTGGCTTTCTTTAGTGATATACTTGGATTCCTTTCTCTTTATTGTTTTGCATGTCTATTACTGGTTTTTGACTTGTGGTTACCATTAGGTTTATATATATAACATCTTGGGCATAGAGTAGTCCACATTTATTTGATGATTGCTTAAGTTTGTACCGATTCTAAAAACTAAACTCTCAAATCTAAAAATTTTTATTCCGGTTCCCTTCCATCATGTTACAGGTATATGGTGTCATACTTTACATCTTTTTATTTTGTGAATCCCTTAACTGATTCTTATAGATATGCTTCATTTTACTGCTTTTATGCTCCCAACGTTTCTTTATTTTGCTTTGGCTTTCCTTTTCACTCAAAGAGTCCCTTTTAATTTTTCTTATAGGGCTGGTTTATTGGTCATGAATTCCTTAAGGTTTGTTTGTCTGGATACTTTTTTTCATATAAAGATTTTTCTTTTAATGTTTATTCATTTTTTGAGAGAGAGATGGAGACAGAGCATGAGTGGGGTAGGGGCAGAGAGAGAGAGAAATACAGAATCCAAAGCAGGCTCCAGGCTCTGAGCTGTCAGCACAGAGCCTGACACAGGGCTCAAACCCACAAACTGCAAGATCATGACCTGAGCCAAAGTCAGATACTTAACTGACTGAGCCACCCAGGCACCTGTTTGTCTGGATACTCTGTATTTCCCTTTCTATTCTAAATGAGGACATTTCTGGGTAGACTGTTCTTGGCTGTGGATTTTTCGTTTCTTTTTCTGCTTCTAAAAATCTCCTTGTATCACTTTTTTTTTTTTTCCATTTTAATTACTGTGTGTCTCACTGTGGATATCCTTGGGTTGACTTTGTTGCAAAGCGATCTGTGTGCCTTCTAGGTCTGGATTTGCTTCCTTCCCCAGATTCAGGAAGTTTTCAGATATTACTTCTTTGAATACATTTTCTGCCCTCTTTTCTCTATTTTTTTTTCCTTCCTTCTGGGATTTCTGTAATGTGAATGTTGCTATGCTTCACGGTGTTGCTGAGTTCCCAAAGACTATTTTCAGTTTTTGTCAGTCTTTTTTCTTTCTCTTGTGTAACTTGATTGCTTTCTGTTGCTCTCTCCTCTAGGTCATTTCTTTGTTCTTCTGTTTCCTCTAGTATACTACTTATTCCCTCTGGTGTATTTTAAAATTTAGTTATTGAGTTCTTCATCTCTGATTGGTTCTTGTTTGTGTTTTCTATCTCTTTTTTAAGGGTCTTCCTTCAGCCCTCCACTCTTTTCTCAAGTTCAGTGGCAATCTTTTTTTTTTTTTTAATGTTTATTTATTTTTGAGACAGAGAGAGACAGAGCATGAACAGGGGAGGGGCAGAGAGAGAGGGAGACACAGAATCTGAAACAGGCTTCAGGCTCTGAGCTGTCAGCACAGAGCCTGACGCGGGGCTTGAACTCACGGACCGTGAGATCATGACCTGAGCCGAAGTCGGACGCTTAACCGACCAAGCCACCCAGGCGCCCCAAGTTCAGTGGCAATCTTTTGACCATTACTTTAAGTTCTCTATCAGGCATATTACTTCTCTCTATTTTGTTTATGTCTCTTGCTGTGATTTTGTCCTGTTCTTTCATTTGGTCCATATTGCTTTGTGTACTCATTATGTCTAACTCTCTGCATATGTTTCTGTATTTTAGGAAAGTCACCTATCTTTCCTGCTCTTGAAAGTAGTGGCCTTATGAAGAAGATGTCCTGTGGTGCTCAGCAGTGCAATGTCCCCTGTTTCATCCACTTTGGATGGATACTTACAGAGATTATGTTGGAAGGGGTGGCTTTGCAGGAGAGTGCAGGAGGAATTGCGAAGTGTTAGCAAGATTTGTGCAGGTCAGCTATGGGAGGAGGCCTTTAGAAAGCTCCTGCCCAGAGAGTGTTGGAGGGGATGTGCCTGAGGAGAATGTGGAATGGAGTACACTGTTAGCAAGGTAGGTAGTGAGCGTTGGCACCATGCTGGTTCCTCCAGATGTCTGTGTCTAGGTGAGGGTTGGGGACGGGAAATGATGCCCACCAGCTACTTTGTTCCCAGAGAAGTCTCCCAAAGATCCCTGCCTCTCCAGCACAGGCTCTATGATTAATAAACAAATCTCTCTCCCATTTAACCCAGGCATTTTTCAAACTGCTGTTTCTATGCTGTATCTCAGCAAGGTTGTCTGTTATGCTGTCCCTTTAGTGGGGAGTACTCAGTTTCCTGTTGCCCTCCAACTGTCCTACCGCTGAGCTCTCTGATTTCTGAAGGTCCAGGTTTAAGTTCCATTGATTGTAAGAACTTGAGAATTTAAACCCCTCTTGTTTTCAAAACCAAATGTTATTTGGGTTTGTCTTCCCAGTGTGGTCCCCCATGTCTGGGATGCCTGGTGTGGGGTCTGCTCTTCTACCCTCTCTGAGCTGCAGCATCCCTTTCTAAGATGGATGTTCTCACATATCAGTCTGCGTCCCAACCATGCCTCTGTCTTTCCTATTCTCTGATGTAGCCTCTTCTCTAGATTTAGCTTTGGAGAGTCTGTTATGCCAGTCTTTTGGTTATTTCCTGGGTTGTTTACACAAATGTAGGTATTATCTAGGTGTGACTGTGAGACAAGGTGAACTTAGGATTGTCCTACTCTATCGTCTTTTCCTGGAAGTCTGATGTATACAATTTCTTATTAGAATGAAGACTTAGAACATTGCACCCAAAGGTTCAATCTCAAAAACCCTCAATTACATTTTTTGACTTAAAGTACTTATTAAAATTTCGATTTCCTAATGTCCGGAAGTTGTTTTTGCAAACTAGTTGGTATAGGTTACATTTTGGAAAAAAAAAAAAAAAAGTTTATTTATTTATTTTGAGAGGGAGGGGAGGAGAGAGAGAGAGAGAGAGCGAGAGAGAGAGAGAGAGAGAGAGAGAATGAGAAGGAGTGGGGGAGGGGCAGAGACAGAGGGAGAGAGAGAATCCCAAGCAGACTCCCTGCTGTCAGCACAGAGCCCGATGCCAGGCTTGATGTCATAAAATGTGAGATCATGATCTGAGCCAAAATCAAGAGTCAGATGCTTGCTTAGCTGACTGAACCACCCAGGTGCCCCATAAGTTACATTTTTAAAAATTTTATTTAAAATTGAGATATAATTGGCATATAACAGTATATTAACTTCAGTTGTATAACAAAATATTATATTTGTATATTGCAGAGTGATCATGACAGTAATTGTAATTAGCAAGGATCAACATGCATGTTATAAATTTTTGTTATGAAAAGTCTTAAGATCTTCTCTCTTGGCAGCTTTAAAATGCACAGTTGAATATTATTAACTATAGTCACAATGTTGTACAGTGTATCTCTAGGTCTTACTTATTTTATGGCTGGAAGTTTACCTTTTGACCATTTCACACATTTCCTTCACCCACTACTCTGACAAAGACCAGTCTGCTCTGTGTTTCCAAGTTTGTTTTTTTGTTTTGTTTTGTTTTGTTTTAGATTCCACACATAGGTGGGATCATGTGGGATTCTCTGCGTTACTGATTTCACTTACGTAACGCTCTCAGTATCATCCGTTTTGAATGACAAGATTTCTTTTTTTTTATGCCTGAGAAATATTACGTTGTATGTATAAATACCACTTCTTCTTATGCATTTATCTGTTGATGGAGAGATTTAGTTTGCTTCCTAACCTTAATTAGCATTTTCATTTTCTTTTGGTAAATGCCCAGCAGTGGAATTACTGAGTCATATGTTATTTCTATTTTTAATTTCTTAAGAAACCTCTATATTGGCTGCATGAATTTAAATTCCCACCAACAGTGCACGAGGGCTCACTTTTCCCTCATCCTTTACAACCCTTGCTATTTCTTGTGTTTTGGTAATAACCATTCTGTTGGGTGTGAGGTGGTTTCTCATTGTGGTGTGATTTTCATTTCCCTGATTACTGATGTTTAACACTTTTTCATGTCCCTGTTGACCATCTGTATGTCGTCTGTGGAAAAATATTTATTTAGATCTTTTGACCATTTCTTATTTTTCATTTTTACTATTCAGTTGTGTGAGTTCTTTATATATTTTGGAAATTAACCTCTTATCAGATATATGATTTGCCAATATTTTCTCCCATTTGGTAGGTTGCCTTTTCATTTTGTTGATCATTTCCTTTGCTGTGCAGAACCAAATTGTTTTTAAATTTATAGTTTTTGTTATATATATATTTAGATTTCTAATAATATTGTCATAGAGCAGAGAATTAATATTTTAAAATAATAATGTGTTAGGTCCAAGGAACATATCATATTTGATATAAATTCTTTAAAATTTTCTGAAATTAGTTTGTAGTTTTAATATCTAAGAATATTAATGAGATAATGTAATTTTATTAGCACATATTTATATTATTGATAGCTCTTTTTTTGTTGACTATCGTCTATGTGTTATTTATAAGTTTTAAACATAAAATATCAGAGAAAAGTGGTTAAAGGCATTTGAAAATTTATGCTAGGAAATGATTTATTTATGATAGTTTTTATGTGACATAAAAAACACTACATACACACAAGTTTGTATTTGCTATTGGTTATGTCTTTGCCCTTTGCTATTTTGTTGCCTTCCATATATATATATATATATACACACACACACACACACACACATGTATATGTGTGTATATATATATATATATACATGTATATATATATACATATATACATGTATACATATATATATATATATACACGTATACATGTGTGTATACATATATATATCCATATTTATTTGTGTGTGTATTTATATATGTGTGAATATATACGTGTATTTATACACAGACACACACATATATGGGAGTCTGAGATAAGACGGTGAAACAAACACATGTGCATCTTTCCCCAATCTCAGGGAAGAGTAGAAAAATTAAAAAAAAAAAAAAAATTTCTGTTAACATCTCTGGAAAGATGGAAAAGAAAAAAAATTTAAATTGTTCAGAGCACAAGCTCTGGAGATGGACTCATTGGCATATTCGGTGTTTGACTCACCACATGATGGCTGGATGATCTTATAAAAGATACCTTAGAAGCAGCTGGGTGGCTCAGTTGGTTAGGCATCCGACTTCAGCTCAGGTCATGATCTCACGGTTTGTGGGTTCGAGCCCTGCGTTGGGCTCTGTGTTGATAGCTCAGAGCCTAGAGCCTGCTTCAGATTCTGTGTCTCCTTCTCTCTTTGTCCTTCCCCCGCTCACACTGTCTCTCTCTGTTTCTCAAAAAAGGAATATTTTTTTTGTTCATGATACCTTAGTTTTCCTCATTTCTTTCCCTGGCAAAATGGTGTGATAATTGTTTCTTACAAGGCTTTCATGAGGCTTAAATGAGAGAGACGTGTGCCCAAAGTTTTAAATAGTGCTTAGGACACAGTATGTGTTCAATAAATGTTGTGTTGCTACTTTTTTTCTTCTTTTGCTTAGCATTGTCATCACTATTAGGGAAATTCTTAGTTGTTTTTAAGGGAAGTCAAATACCACATGACACCACAATAATCTTCCTTCTCGGGAATTTTGTTTCATTTTTTTTTACATTATCTCCTTGATCTCTCCCTTTTCAGTTTTTCCTTCCTGTAAGTATTGAAACATGTAGTGTTCTCCATCTTTAAAAAAAATCGTTTAAATTTTCCTTTATCACTCTGTGTTTCTTCACAGCAAAATTTATCAAAATAATTGTCTAAACATGTCATCTTCACTTTCTTCCTTCCACTTCTGATTTCGGGCATTACCATATGACTAATAATTTGGACAAATTCTACTGCTTTGTTTCTCCTTTCCTCACACACCTGATACTTCTGAATTGTATATGTGGGAAAAACAAGCAACTCCCTGTTATACTAGCTGGATGTCTTATAATTCAGTTAAATTCTGATACTAACAGGAGTTAGTGCAGACACCACAGGTTAAGGTCTCAGTCCCCTACTTCAGATGCCAGTCACAAGTAGGCCCCCAGGTTATCCAGAACTTTTTTCCAACTTGGCTGTAAATTGGAGGTTCCCATGACCTGCCCTTTGGATTTGAACATCTTCCTAGAGCAGCTCACAGAACTCAGGGAAATGCTTATACTTTGTTTACCTGTTTTATATGATAAAAGGTATGACCAAGGATATAGATGAACAGCCAGATGAAGAGATACATGGAGTGAAGTTCTGAAGGTTCCCAAACAAAGGAACTTTTGTCCGTGTGGAGTTGGGAAGTGCCACCCACCTGACAGATGGATGAATGAATGTCCCTGAACCCTATACTGTTGAGATCTTTATGGAAGCTTCATCATGTAGGCATGCTTGATTATTATCTCGATTTCCAGCCTTCCTCCCCTCTCTGGATAATGGGAGGTAGGACCAAAAATTGTAAGTGTCTGGTCAAGGCTTCGTGTTTTTGGTGACCAGTCCCATCCAGGAGTTCCCCAGAGTCCTCTTACTAGAATAAAAGACATTCCTGTCACCCAGGAAATTCCAAGGGTTTTAGGAACTTGGTGTCAGATGCCCTTATCATTCAGGAAATTACGAAAATCTTAGGAACCGTGTGCCAGGAACTAGAGTCAAAGACTAAATGTTAGAATAAAAGATTCTCCTAGCACTCCTCTTTACAAGTGTTTGATGAGCTCTATGTCAGGAACCAGGGGCAGAGACCAGTATACACATGTGATTTACCTTCCTCTGCCTTTCTGACTATATTTTGTCCACATTGCTGGCTCCTACCTCTTAATATACTCCTAAATATTGAGGTCTATGAGACTCAGTACTGGATTTATCTGCTTATGTCTTAGCTTTATTCCTATAGTTTCGCGATATTAAACACTATATGCCAAGGTATGCCAATATTTATATCTCCAAATGACTTGACTTTTCAGAGCTCCAACCCGTACTTACAACTGTCTACCTGACTTTCCCAGTTGGGTGGCATACAGGTATCTCAAACTTAATATGCCCCTAATTTTCTTCATTTTGGTTTCTGGAATCTACATTCATCCAGTTGCTCCTGCTAGAAACTGAGGTTAGCCTTGACCTCTCTCCCCCTCATCTTCCCTGTGTAACCTGCTATGAAACTCTCTTGCCAATTCTGTTTCAAAAGTGTTCTGTAGCTTTAAGCCATCAACTTCTCTTTATCAGCATGATTCAACCCCTGTCGCACTTAGGCAAATGTAATCATTTTCCTATCAATTACTCTTACTTTTGCCTATTTCTAATCAATACTCTGTTGTGATCAGAGTGATATATCAGTTTTTCATTACATATTCTTTAATTTATAACTGAAAACTGAAATGTTGTAGCAAAACTTTCTTTTGCACTACTAGTGGAAGATTAATTTTTAAGAAAAAAGTAGAAAGCCTTTAATTATATGTAACTTGCCTAATCAAGATGTTTATTCAAGTAACTCATTTCAGAGCCAATAAGGCCTAATTATTTATTCTTTTTCACTGTTTTTTTAATACTTTTTTTTCTTTTAATGGTTGAGATTCTTCTCATCATTAATGCTAAATTATACATGGTTTTCATGAAACCTAAAGTTTCTTCTAGAGGCCACTCAGTAAAATTAATTAAGAGATTTTTCATATCAGTAAAATATTCCAATTGCAGATACATGTTAAATGAAGAGGATTGATTTTAGGAGAAGAGGCAGTGATTCATGAAAGAAAAAAGCAATTTGTAACACTGTATTTATACAATGGTGACAGTTAAAAGCACTGATATTAAAATATTTCTGGAGAAGATACGCTAATCTGCTTCCTCACTTGTATTTGCCAACATAACATCAGTCTGAGGAAAACTGCCATTCCTCACAAGTGGGACAAATGATCAAGAGAGAAAAGGTAAGACAGATAAGAAGGTATCAGATAAGAATTGTGCTACGAAGTAGAACAAAATAGTTCTTGTTTTGTTTCACTGGTTTTGGCCACTCCTTGTTCTCCATAAATCTGGATCTTTTTCTTTGTCTTAATGTTCATTGTTTTGCACCACATTTTCCGGCAATATATATCCTAAGTTAGCCTTGCAGTCTCAGAGACTGTCTGGCTACTAATTCACCTCACCTCCTCGTCTTCCTGGGGACACAGCTAGACTGTCTGTGCCAGACTGCCATGAAATTAGGTCTGACTGACTTCCTGCCAGTGAACTGTGAACTGTGAACTGTGAGGAGATTCCAGCTCTGGGCCATAGAAGCTTCCTTTGTGTGACACACTGTAATCCTGAGACTTTACACGTAGGTAAGCATGAAGATCTTGAAGACCACACTTGGAGGGGAATATTCCTGAATTACCATTTAGAGGAGAATCCTCTGATCAGGAAGGACATTTTGTCTTTGACTTGAACAGAGCAACTAATTAAGCCACTGAGATTTTTGGTGCTGTATCCATCTAAAGGGCTTTACCTTAGCTTAAATTAATGCCATAAAATGACCACCTAATTTTCTTGCTTTTTCAATTAAAATTAAGAATACAGGGGCGCCTGGGTGGCTCAGTCCGTTAAGTGTCTGACTTCAGCTCAGGTCATGATCTCACGGTCCGGTCCGTGAGTTCAAGCCCCGCATCGGGCTCTGTGCTGACTGCTCAGAGCCTGGAGCCTGTTTCGGATTCTGTGTCTCCCTCTCTCTCTGACCCTCCCCCATTCATGCTCTCTGTGTCTCAAAAATAAAAATAAATGTTAAAAAAAAAAAAAAAGAATACAAAGAAACTTTCAAATGCCCAATTTTCATTACTGAGAGCTTTCACTCATTCCATTCTCTTGAAGTAGCACTGTTTTTATATGATGCCACCTGCAGTGGTTCTTATCTTTTCTCTCTTGCTTGTTCATTTGTCCCACTTGTGAGGAATGGCAGTTATCGCCAGACTGATGTTATGTAGGCAGGTCCAAGTGAGGAAGCAAAGATTACTGTGTCTCCTTGGCAAAATATCTTTAGATCGCATCTGGGAAGACTCAGATTTAACTTAAGTTAAACTTCTGCACTTGGTCCATGGAGGTTCAACTCCTTTCTGGATACTTAAGGCTGGGTATTAAGTAAAAGTTGTATTTTCCAGTTTGCAATGGGAACACAAGGAGATAAAAAGAGTCTAAGCCCAGGAGTATCAGAAGAAGCCATCTTTTGTAGATGCGGATTAAATTCTGTAACTTCCCTTCATAGAACCCTTTAAATAGCTTCCCATAGCACTTGAGTCAAATCCCACAGTATTCATGTGGCATAACAGGCCCTGGCACCCACCTGCCTTTTCACCTTCTTCTCAAGGTTTCTTTATTTTGTTCCACCCACACGGATTATTCCATTCCTTGGAGGTCCAGCGCTCTTTAATACCAGGAAGTCCGTGTAATCAGTCCCCCTGCCTAGAATGCTCCTCCCTGAAACCCTAGCCTGGAAGGTACTATCTTCCAAGGCTCTGCTTACTACCATTTACCTAGTGAGGTCTTAACTATTTCTATCCCAATCAAAATTGGCTTCTTTTTTTTTAAAGTAAGTTTTCTTAATAAATTATGGTCTTCCTTTATTGAAGCTATCATGATTGGTATTTATAAATTGACTTTTATGGTGATTTGCTGCCTGTTTTATTCCCGTATGCACTTGCTCCCATTGCCTATAACATAGTAGTAGGAAATATTTGTCAAAATGAATAAATGAATGACACGAAAATGGAAAATTGAAAAGTCTATTAAATTTACTGGCTAAACATTGACTATCACACTGTACCAGTGTGATCATGTTATACAGATGTATTAGAAAATAATGTTTTTATGCATTCTGAAATGCACAAATAATGATGACTTCATTTTGGCATATATATTTCTATTCTTCAGTTTTGTTAAGAATGGCCTACATTTTCCCTTCCTCCCTTCAAAAAAAAAAAATTCGAGGAAGTACTTTCTGTTGTTAAATGAGTTTATGCAATAAATACTTAGTGTCTTCATATAGTAAGTTCTTGGTAAATATTAGCTATTACTATATCATTAAAATTTTTATTTAGTGTATATGTTACAATTTAATGAAATTATTATAAATTTCATTTGGTAAAATACTTATAATTTTTATTTTTTTAAACTGTTTTACAGAGTAATTTTGTACTGTGTTATGGGTTTAAACTTTTAGTTCAAACAATTACTACATATGGTTGTTACATATAGTGATTATATTCCAATTAAATATATCAAGATCCTATGATTGTTTACCATAAAAAAGTATAACCTAATTGTTAGTGATAATTAATTTTGAAAGGAGTAAGGTACTGATTCAAAAGTCACTTTATGGATCTTTGAAAACTAAATAATCTTTACTTCTTTCAGTTAAAGATCATTGTAGTGTTATAATAATAAGTTAATGAACCAGAGTTGTTTCTTCTTTACCATTCTAATTCTTAGTTTCATGCCTTAATTCTTAGTCTCACTGTGCATTAAAATTTTAGTTCTTTCAGTTTTGTTTAGTTTTGGTTTAAATTTTTTTTCATGTTTGTTTTTGAGACACAGAGAGAGAAACAGAGCATGAGCGGGGGAGGGGCAGAGAGAGAGAGGGAGACACAAAATCCAAAGCAGGCTCCAGGCTCTGAGCTGTCAGCACAGATCCCAGTGTGGGGCTTGAACTCATGAACCATGAGATCATGACCTGAGCTGAAGTCGGACGCTTGACTGACTGAGCCACCCAGGCCTTTTAATGAATAAGTTTTGGACCCCATTTAACAGAAAGAGAGTAAAGGGTATAAAGGTTAACTCTGGTCCATGTATTTTGAAATAAAAATTTATTTTTTCTCATTTTCACTTGTTGCCAGAGGTAAATGGGGATGAGGATATTATGCTACTTTTAGTGTTTAGAAGCAGAAGTCTAAGAATACAGAATAGAATAAAGTGTGTCATGTAAGTTTTAGTCCTGAGCTTAATTTTTATGTTCACATTATTAATGCTGAACCTATTTTTAATGGTCATTGCTGAAGTAGGAATCTAGTTGTATACCGTCAGAAGGTAACTGTGGTGAAATATATCACTATGAAAATTTCTGCCAAATTTTATAGTGTGGTTGGATTTTTAGTTTTCTTTGGTTAGCTTACAATTTATTTTTACTAACTTTTTATAGCTGTAGAGATATCTTGTAGGATTTTAGGCTAAATGAGTTTTAAGAGTAATTAGAAAGATTTTTTTTAAGTAGTAAATTTTGGCTCACCATATCATTGGATAGAGCAGAGAGATCATAGAAACATTTAAAATTTCTACCAAGTATTTTAGAGAAAACAAACAAAAATGATTCCCTCATACATTTAAGTCCCCAGTGGTCCGAGTGGAACCTAAGTGATTGATCACTTAGAGCACTTTTGGTTATTTTAAATTAAGGAGAAACTTAAAATCTTATTACATAAATCTTAGTCCAAGAAAATGGACAATTCCTGTTTGTTTTATGTCAGTTCATTCCCTGATAGGAAGAGACAGCAAAATGATTTAAGAGCAGTTACTTACCTACTGTACAGACCAAGGTTCAAGTCCAGGTTCTTCTCTGTGACTCTGGAGAATTTATCCTGCGCAAATTTTTGTTTTTCAGATGCAGATAACAGTAGTGCCCCAATGACTGAATTGTTATAAATAATAAATAAAAGTTCTTTGTACAATTTGGGGATACACTGACTGCTTAATAAATATAAGCTCTCATCATTACTAAGTGGTAAAATGTAGCCAGCTTTTATACACAGATTGTCTCTCTGTCAGTGACTAATAATGAAATTAATTCTTAGATATCAGTTTCTTTTTAATTCAAGATTAAGACTAAGGCTTTCCTTCAGGATTAAATAAGAACACAGGATTTTAAGACATTAAATCAAAGGAAGAGATACAGTAAAACACTAAATAAAATTAAAACATGTTCTCACAGAAAATGTTCACTGCATTTGGTTAATTTCAGTTTTTAAAATGTTGAATACTATTTTATTCAACTTTGTTTATACTAAAAGAAATGAGGTTCTTTGTACGAGACATCTAATACTGGAGTGGCAGGAGAGAATTTCGTGTTGTAAATGTAAAATTAAATATTTAATGCTCCCATTTAAATTTACAAGTCCGTGAAGAAATTACCTTCTGATGAAGCTGAATGAGGCTACAAGTGTTGCTGCAGAGAAAATACTTAGTACTCTGCTCTGAATGTCTTTTGACGCCTTCAACATTACCTTTGACATTCTTTTCACAGCCTAAGCATTACTGGCTTTCTGATGCCTGTCATAGGGTGCATTTTCAGGGTTCCAGGGTTTCTGAATCAGACAAGCTGCTTGCATATTTTATTAAGCACAAAGTTTTTAACACAGAATGGTTAGATATAACTGGGTCATTGCTACTAAAAGTGAATGACACATTTAATGTCATTTTTCACTGGCAAAATCTGCTCTGTACTTACAGTGAAATAGGACTCCCACAAAGTGAAAGGTTCATATTATTTTCCCTTTTCCAGGCTGTCTCAAAGAGTGAAAAGTAAAATCGTGATTTTTAAGAACAGGTTCCTTTATGGAGGTACATGTCTAGAGTCAGAAGGAAAACATTACTCATCCCCAACAATTTCTGTAAGTGAAAGGCATGTTTTTTGAGTACTGTTATACATTGATTTTTAATGTTAGTTCTTTTAACTATGTTCAAAATGGTGAACAATTAGGGTGTTTCATCTTTTGCTTTGAGGGAATGACGTAAAATCTGGGGAATTTTTGCCTTTTAATGATACTTCATGCAGCAAGCTTTTATGTAGCACCTATCAACTGAGTCTGGGCACATAAAAAATAATAGAGCCTATCCCTCATATTTAGTCACATTAAAACAATGACAGTAGAGGGAATAGGTGCTAACAGAGTTATGTTCAAAGCACTGTCATCAAGTAATGATTTTAGAATTATAACAGATCTGTAAGTATATAATTATTTTATTGCTTATAATTGAAATTAATGTGCCTCTGGATCTGTATTTAAACACAGTTGAATAACCCACATTATACAAGTTATGTAAATCAGAACTTTCTGTTGATAGTTCATTTTCAGTTTTGTCTCTTCCACTTTCTCTCCGATGTGCCCCCACCAATATGTCTACTCTCAAGTAAGGGTGTTTTTGCGAGGGTTCTAGATTAACAGTGAGGCAAATCTCTGTGACTCTCAAAATCCTCCAGTAATGGTAAATTCCCCCCTCTCCCCCCAGTAATAATTTTATGTGTCATTTTGTCTCAGCCATGGTGCACAGACATTTGGTTAAATATCTTTCTGGATGTTTCTTTGAAGGTGTTTTTTGGCTGAGATTAATATTTAAATTGGTAGAATTTGAGTAAAGCAGATTGCTCTTCATAATGTGGTGGGCTTCATCCAATAAGTTAAAAGCATTAATAGAACTAAAACTAATCTACTCTTAGCACAAAGGTCTGCCAGCATACCACGTTTGGATTCAAATTGCATCTTTCCCCAGCGTCTCCAGCCTACTGGTCTATCCCATCAGATTTTGGACTCACTAAGCCTCCACAATCACATGAGCCAATTCCTTAACATAAATTTCTCTCTCTATAATGCATATTGGTTCTGTTTCTTTGGAGAACCCTGACTAACATAGCTCCCATAACCAACTTAGGTTTCTGTGGAGTTTTGTATCCCCCTCACCCTTTGATCCTAAGGAGGGGATATATACAGCAGGGTCCCACATGACCATTCCATAGCTCTCATCTTCCCAACTTCCTTTCTCTTCTCCAGACCCTTCTACAGTTCAGAAAAGTCTGCCTTCGACCTATTCCTCCCTCCCTCTCTCTCTCCATCTTTCCTTTTCCTTCATCTTCCTTCCCTTCCTCTCTCCCTCTCTTCTTCCCTCTTTCTTCATCCCTCTCCCCTCCCTCTTTCCTTTTTTTCTGTGTATCCAGAAAAAAATGGTTCTATTATCTTATACTCTCCCTTCTCCCTTCTCCGTGGTTAATTATAAGGTTCTAGCTTGACTCTGCAAGTCTTAAACATGTACATTTTTAAAGCAAAGCTCTTATAATTCTAAAAACCCCATAAAAGCCCAGTTAATGTCTGATTATAGGCATTGAAATCCAGGGCTTTCATGATTATTTTCCGTATAAAGATGGAGAAACAAAGAAAGAAAAGCAAAGAAAAACAACGATCAGAAACTCAGTCCACTCCTTTGTTGCCTGTATCTGTATTTTGCTGGTTTGGTTTAATGGTGAATAGGATTAGGTCAAAAGGAAGTAAGAAGATAAAAATTACATTGCCTACATCAAAATATCGTTCCATTACAGTTACTGTAGGTTGGCAAAGGAAATTCAAAGAAAGAAACATGAGGCTCGGTTTCAAGTATTCTGAAGGATGATTTTATGTTCTGCAGATGACATAAGCCAACAGTTGGAAGTATTTGGGGATGATGATGGTTATTATGTGGGTACAGCAGAAGGAGGTAACAGGACATAAAATGGGAAGGTGTGAATTTTAATCACACAGAAGTGGATTTTTTTTTAAAGTTTATTTATTTTGAGAGAGGGAGAGAGAGTGTGAGTGGTGGGTGGGGGGGGGGGGGGTAGAGAGAGAAGACGAGAGAGAATCCCAAGCAGGAATTGTGCTGTCAGCACACAGAGCCTGATGCGGGTGAACTCATGAACCGTGAGCTCATGACCTGAGCTGACACCAAGAGTCAGATGCTTAACTGGAGGAGCCACCCAGGTGCCCCATAATCACACAAAATTGGATTTTCAAATGCTGATTTTAATCCTAGCTATAGACCTAACTTTAGACAGGTTTCTTTCTTTTCTTTTTTAATTTTCAATTTTATTTATTTATTTTTTTTACACAAGCTAAGATTTTTTCCCCCCATATATACACTAGGGATAATCATATATATCTGCCTGATTAACATTTTTGGATAGTCAATTTTTATACATTCTTTTAAAATGTTACACATTCTTTTACGCAGTGTTTTAAAATGCTTATCAAGTATACCATTCTTTTGCTTTATGTATTTTATTTCTTAAAAAGGGTTACGAAACCTTATTTCCTATTACTATAACCCATAACCCCTTCCTGCATCTGCAACGATATTTCACCCTACTTTAGCCCTTGCCCTCTGTGATTCAGCTATGTGGAACCATCTTAGTTCATCAAATCCCCTGGCATTCTCTCACCTTTGGATTTTGGTATAGATTGTGTCATCTGCCTATAACTCCCCTTCAGCTATCTTTTTTTTTAATTGTTTATTTATTTTGAGAGAGACGGAAAGAGAGAGAAAGAGAGTAAGAGGGGCTGAGAGAGAGGGAGACATGGGATCTGAATCAGGCTCCAGGCTCTGAGCTGTCAGCACAAAACCCCACACAGGACTTGAACCCACAAGCTGTGAGATCATGACCTGAGCTGAAACCAAGAGTCGAAGTTTAACTGACTGAGCCACCCAGGCACCCCTCCTTCAGCTATCTTCTTAGCTTAGATAACTCCTATTCATCTTTCAGATCATCTGAATATAATGCCATTTCCTTTGGTAGGTTTTCTTAATGCCCTAATCAAGTCAGTTTCCCAATTTATAGGCTCCCCTACTGAAACTTAAACTTATGTAACCCTCATAACACATGAAATTATTTGTTGCATGGTTCTCTTCTCTACAAGTTGCAAACTCCAGTATAGCTAACATATTTTTATTTTGTTTACCACTATATCCCTAGGACCTAATGCAGTCTCTGTGAATTCCCAATAAATATTTGTTCTTTTATTAAAATTTTTTAAAAAGTATTTATTTTTGAGACAGAGAAAGACAAAGTGCAAGCAGGGGAGGACAGAGAGAGAGGGAGACACAGAACCCCAAGCAGGCTCCAGGCTCTGAGCTATCTGCACAGAGCCTGACGCGGGGCTCAATCTCATGAACTGCGAGGTCATGACCTGAGCCGAAGTAAGATGCTCAACCAACTGAGCCACCCAGGCGCCCTTCAATAAATATTTGTTTAACTGAGTGGAAACATATAGCACCTAGTTCAGTGGATATATAAGCCTTAGTTATATCTCTTCTCTCTCTAATATTTTTGTAAATATAATATATACTTCATTTATACCAAAAAGAATTAAGGCTTTATACATTATACTAAGGAATTTGGATATTAAATTCAAAGTGTTCTTTCCACAAACAAAATTCTTCATTTCTGTCCCCAAATTTGTTCTTTCTCTACTCTCACCCATTGAAATGACACTTCCATCTCTCTGGTTGCCCAAACCAAGAATCTAGATGCTTCGAAATTATTTCTTTCCCTTCCCTCTCATATGCAATTTATTAATAATTCTTTGTGATTCTGTCTTCTAATTCACCCTTATTTCCCTTTTCCAAGCCATGAACAGGTCTTGATGGCATAGCTGCAATAGCCTCCCAACTCTTATCCTATTAAAAATCCATTTCTCAAAGCAGTCTTTAAAAACATACATCAGCTTTTGTATTGAGAAGACTTCAGTATCTTCTTATTCTAAGATAGAATCCCTATGCTTTTTCTTGAACTGTAAGGCCATTTTAAGTTTCTTCTTATCTTCTCCCACAACTCGTTCTTCTGCCTCACACCTCTTTCTTCTGCCTCACACTTTTTAGCCAAGCTGAGCTGGCTTTTTTTCTGTTTTTGTACAATCCAGCCCTTTCTGCCTTGTGCTTTTACATTGGCAGTTCACTATGCTTGGAATGCTGTCTGTCTTGGGTCTTGGCTCGCTTGTTATCTTCATGGGGCAGTCTTCCAACCATCCATCTGCATGAACCTCCAGTTACTCCCTGTAACATCATTCTGTTTTCTTCTCCTCCTAGCACTTACTACTGTCAGAAATTATCTATTTTGGTTGCTTATTTATTTTTTGTCTTTACTCTTACTGGGATGTATAAGATCCACTGAATCACTAATCTTTCTGGATTATTTAATTTACTGCTGTAAATTTAGTGGTGAGGTTGTAGAAGACACTTGTTTTTTTGTAAAACGATTGAAGAAACATTTCTGTAGAAAGATAACTGTGGGAGCAATTTCATTTGCAAACCTTTGTTAAATTATCTGTGTATCTACAAGAGACTGTGACCTGGTAGAAAAAAGATAGAGGAACAAAGAAATGTGTTATAGAACTGTACCTTGAAAGATAATAGAATTGAATTAGTCAGGGAAGAGGCATATACACAGGAAAACACTGGAAACAGGTACAAGATCTATTTAGAAACTGGTAAGTCACCATCTGAGTATAACTCAGAGCACAGCGTATTAGAGGGTGGAGAGAGAAAGTGTACCTTATTTTCTTGGTTATTTTAGTTTTATTAAGACTTATACCATCCTTGATAGTTCTTTTGGAAAACATCTTAAAATGACTGTGTTTTTAATGTTCACAACAATATTTTACATGGTCTAACAAATTAATAAATAATATGACAGTCACAGGAACCCAAAATAATAAGATGACTAAATCATTATAGAGGGATAGATAACAAAGCAAATAATAAAACGTAGTAACTGCAGTGGTACAAACATACGTACCATATTTGTATGCAGAAAGAAGGGGCACTTCTTGGAATCCAGAATCACCCAGGAAGGCCCTCTATAGAAGTGATTATCTTAACTGATGTTATAGGAAAAAGTAACCAATAGCAGCTGGGGTTTGCAGAGAGGACTCAGGCAAAAAGCACAGGAGTAAAGGCACATAGGTGCAAAAGAACAGTGCTTTTGAGCACGGTTTCAGCATTTTGCTTCTTCTGGATCATTTAGCTCAGGTACCATGTAATGGGAGGGGACTGATCATGTACACAGGCCCCAGAGCACCAAATAGTGATAAGATGGCTGAGAAGACCTTGGGAAGCCACTAAAACTTCAAGCAGGGGAGGAGCATGGTTGTATCTGTACTTTAGAAGTGTCATTTTTGTGTTAGCTTGTAGATGGGTTTGTGGGAAGCAAAGCAGGAGGATGCGCTCAGTAGCAGAAGTTAATCGGAGAGCTGTATACAAAATAATGTTGCTGAATGTCTGAAAGCCAGAAGGAACAGTGGAGTTGCACAGAATGGAAACATGGTGGGAGTAAACTGGGCAAATTTTGCAAATGTTTGTTTTTGAGACTTATGCTCATTAGATTATTTCAGTGCTCTCTTACTATGCATGGGTTATAGGATTTGGAACATATGATCAGCCTGAGCACATTTAAGTCAGAAATCTGAGTAGGATTGTTAAAATCTATAAAAGTTTTACTCCTGGGATCTGGGATAATTTCTAGTTGCTGTTTCTCATTTTATTTGAATTTTTTGCTTATATCCTTATAATAAGGGTTTTAGGAAATGTATTTCTATTTTCCTAGTGTTGTAGACATTTGGTTTTGTACTTTTCGTTTTGGTTATAGAACATATTATGTGATGGGACAAAATGAACTTCTCAATTCACTGATGAGAAAATGAGACCAAAGAAAATTTCCCCAAACCTACCACATTATTTACCCAAGGCTTTGGAGGTATTTACTGGTAGAATTATGGCTCAGACACAAATTTCCTAATGCCTGTTCTAACTCTTCTCAATAGACCACTGTATTAAGTTACCTTTTTCCTGACTACTTCTTATCCTGAATCCCATAAACCTGTGAAAAAATTATTTTATGTAAATATTCTTTTTAAATAAAGTATAGTTAGTAAACATAGAACATTTGTCTCGTAGCTGCTGGAAAAGATCTCATGATCCTTGTGTAAGAACTAATTAAACCCGGTAATATTATTTGCTTTGCTTACTAAAAACAAGTCTCAGAAAGGAGAAAATTACATCTATGTAAAGGGATATATATGGCTTTGTAATTTTATTCCTGTATCATTTGTCATTTGTAAATTGGTTAAATGTTTTGGTTTTAGTTAGAACAGATAAAACTGACATCATATAGTGAGTGAGAAGTGGAAAATTCGTCTTTCATAACACTTCGATTAACGATTACAAGTCAAGTTTCTTATTTGTGAGCTTTTTGAAATCATTTCAACCTAAAAACAGCCTACATTATAAGATGTTTTAGAAAACACCAATAACGGATATGTTTAGCTTTTTTAGGGGATTATCTTAGCATTTTATTTGTTCTTTCATTTGAGAGGAAATCTCACCAAAAGTATTTTTTTTCCTGCTCTCTGTGTTATTTATTGTCTGCTACACATATTCTCAGGTTTTATGTTTTTAAATTTGTATTTATTTTTGAGAGAGGGAGAGACAGTGTGAGTGGGCGAGGGGTGGAGAGAGAGGGAGACACAGAATTTGTAGCAGGCCCCCGGCTGTCAGCACAGAGCCTGACATGGGACTTGAACTCATGAACTATGAGCTCATGACCTGAGCTGAAGTCGGACGCTTAACTGACTGAGCCACCCAGGTGCCCCATCAGGCTTTTTTTTTTTTTTTTTTTTTTAATCTAGTGTATAGATTTAAAGAAAGAATCATGCTGTTCTAGGTCTCTAAAATTAAAAAATGTAATGAGTGGTTGTGAAGAATGACTCTCTGACAGTAGGGTAGAGAGGAGTTCCTTGTGTTTTCACAGATTACCGTCACTGCCGGCATCAGATAAGATTTCTTCTTGTTAGTCACACAGAGCTTCTAAGAAGGAAGATATATATGCTGGGATGATTGTTCTGCTTGACCCATGTTACCTGTCAACTCCTTCACACATTAGATTGGTGAATATTAAGTAGGACAACAGCTTTCCAGAAAATTTTCTCTGTTCTTTTTAAAAATTATAGCCCTAATAGAGAAGACACTACAACCCCAGTTAGGAATTCTTGCTCCTGTTTTCCAATGAGATAAACTCTGTGATAAAAAAGAAAAACTGGGGGTGGGGGCGCCTGGATGGCTCAGTTGGTTAAATGTCCGACTTCAGCTCAGGGCATATCAGGATTTGTGAGCTTGAGCCCCGCATCGTCGGGCTCTGTGCTGACAGCTCAGAGCCTGGAGCCTGCTTCGGTTTCTGTGTCTCCAACTCTCTGCCCTTCCCCCCTGCCTCTCTCTCTCTCTCTCTCTCTCTCAAAAAAAAAAAAAATCATTAAAAAATTTAAGAAAAAAGAAAAAGTGGAAAGAGAAAAGTTTACAATGGAAGTGTTACTGGAAAGATAAATTACAGTGAGTTTATTGCTAAAGCAAATTTTATGTAGTTTTTTTTGGAAAATAATATTTTTCTTTACATCTGATTTTATATTTGAGTTTGATTTATAAACCGGAAGAAACTCATTGCAATTATTATTTTAATAGTATGTTGGAAATTACTTAAATGGTGCAGAATCATTGTATAAAATCAATGAAGCATCCTTGGGGACATTATGCATATATCTGTTTTAGCAAAAACAGTGTGGAAAAAAAGATGTTCTAGAGAGTAGTAATAACTAGCAGTAATCAATAGCAATAAATAGCAGTAATTAAACACTATCATCTAACTCAGGGCGTCATCAGCGGTACCTTTATTAACCTAGGCACTTACCGGTGTATCAATTGCTGGAAAATGCAGCGTTACAACTATATTGAAGTTGAGTTTTTAGCACTGACATCTTTATTGTTAGTATAATGCAGAATTATGGACCTCAACAAATTTTAGTCATAAGTTAGTCTTAGTTACTAATATCAGATTTCAGTAGTCCCTAATAACTCAAATTTATAGTGTGTGAAAATAAAAATCTATAGAATTGCAGTAAAAACTCAGGAAAGATTTATAATATTTGATTAGTTTAAGACCCAGTTAAGAGGAAACTCTGTGGTGACCATAAAGCTTAGAAATGTGAAGTGCCATTGGTCTATATTTATAGAACTTTACTGCTGGTCTAGTATGTGTGCTGCCGAAGCGAGCACCACTGCTGGGCTAGATAGTCTGTCAGATTCCCTTGAGTTCTGAAATTATCTCATTTTTGAAATAATAAATGATGAAAACAAGACCACAAGTGTTTGAATTCTGGACGCAGGCAACAAACCACAGAGTTGCAGAGCCAGGAGGAAGGAAGGCACAGGGTGTAGTCTGGGTCCCTCTCTGCTGCAGGACAGGAGGACAGCTTTGTTCTCATTGTCATAGAAATGGTTGGGATAAAAAGATTTGGAGATCTTAAGATTTGTATTTAGCTTTCTTATTTTTAGCCTATTAATCTGGTTAAAATATTTCTGATATCCTAAATATATCACATTTTCCATGAAAGCATGAGTATAAAAAATCCATTTCTCTTTTTACTTCTTTATTGTTTTTCTTTATAGTAGCACAAGAATACTGAGATTTTACATTTAAATTTTATTTGGAAAAACATTTTCCTCTTTACTCAATAAATATATGAGTGCTTGTTACATGAAAATCAATTAGTAGATATGGGGGGTAGTGGTACAAAGATTAGTAAAAAATGAATCATGTTCTCAAAGAACTTAGAGTTAACGGAGTATTAAGAAAATACGTTTCCTTTAAAGTCAGCACAATTTTCAGATGTGTACGTTGGTGCATTAGAGTTTAGTATAACAATTCATTTAAGAATTTCTGGGGCGCCTGGGTGGCTCAGTCGGTTAAGCGTCCGACTTCGGCTCAGGTCACGATCTCGCGGTCCTTGTGAGTTCGAGCCCCGCGTCGGGCTCTGGGCTGATGGCTCAGAGCCTGGAGCCTGCTTCCGATTCTGTGTCTCCCTCTCTCTCTGCCCCTCCCCCATTCATGCTCTGTCTCTCTCTGTCTCAAAAATAATAAAATAAACATTAAAAAAAATTAAAAAAAAAAAGAATTTCTGAAATACTGGGGAGCCTGGGTGGCTCAGTCGGTTAACGTCCGACTTCGGCTCGGTCATGATCTTACTGTGGTTCATGGGTTCAAGCTTCGTGTCGGGCTCTGTGCTGACAGCTCAGTGCCTGGAGCCTGCTTTGGATTCTGTGTCTCCCTCTCTCTCTGCTCCTCCCCCACTCACGCTCTGTCTCTCTCTCTCAAAAATAAATAAACATTAAAAAAAAGAATTTCTGAAATACTAAAATTTGAATTTTATTATTTGATATCAAATGGTTAAAACTGTGCTTTTCTCCTTTCTTATGAAAGCCTATTAAATGCTCATAGAACATGGCCTTAACATTTTGATATTAATTAATAGTATCCTGCTAAATTTTATTGTAGAATGACAGCATATAATTAAGAGATATAGACTGTGAGTGTGAAAAGTTAATTAACTGCAAGATTTTGACAGACACCAGGTAATTAAAAATTAAAATGAAAATAGTTTTTTAAGAAATTTAATTACGCTTTATTTCATATTATGATGCTAAGAAAAGTGAAAGGGGATGTTTTCCATTAGCTAGATTTGTTCATCCATCATGGTATTTCTCACATTATGCTCCCAATGAAGTCGTAATGCTCTTCCCACCTGCAGTGCCCTTAATCTGTTTCTGAAAGTAATTTTAGAAATTAGAATACTGCTGTGGCATTAAAGTTTAATACTTTGTTGGCATCATAGGCAGGAACTGCTGAAAGAAAAAAAAACCTACAAAATTGAAACTAAAATTATATTTCTTACCTTGTTCTCTTTTCACAAAGAAGTGGAACTTGTGTGTAATACAGTCATGAGGGCAAATAATTTAATTTATGACTCACTATAATGCTCTAGGAGCATTAGCTATTCCTTATTATGTCTTGATCTCAGTTTCCTGATATTTTGATTTTGTTGATGATTCTGACTGATGTTGCCTAATTTTATTTTATTTTATTTTTTTCCCAATATATGAAATTTATTGTCAAATTGGTTTCCATACAACACCCAGTGCTCATCCCAAAAGGTGCCCTCCTCAATACCCATCCCCACCCTGCCCTCCCTCCCACCTCCCATCAACCCTCAGTTTGTTCTCAGTTTTTTTTTTTTTTTTTTTTTAATTTTTTTTTTCAACGTTTTTTATTTATTTTTGGGACAGAGAGAGACAGAGCATGAACGGGGGAGGGGCAGAGAGAGAGGGAGACACAGAATCGGAAACAGGCTCCAGGCTCCGAGCCATCAGCCCAGAGCCTGACGCGGGGCTCGAACTCACGGACCGCGAGATCGTGACCTGGCTGAAGTCGGACGCTTAACCGACTGCGCCACCCAGGCGCCCCTTGTTCTCAGTTTTTAACAGTCTCTTATGCTTTGGCTCTCTCCCACTCTAACCTCTTTTTTTTTTTTTTTTCCTTCCCCTCCCCCATGGGTTTCTGTTAAGTTTCTCAGGATCCACATAAGAGTGAAACCATATGGTATCTGTCTTTCTCTGTATGGCTTATTTCACTTAGCATCACACTCTCCAGTTCCATCCACGTTGCTACAAAGGGCCATATTTCATTCTTTCTCATTGCCACGTAGTATTCCATTGTGTATATAAACCACAATTTCTTTATCCGTTCATCAGTTGATGGACATTTAGGCTCTTTCCATAATTTGGCTATTGTTGAGAGTGCTGCTATAAACATTGGGGCAAGGGATACAGGAGTACTGAGGCATAGGGGCACTTGTACCCCGATGTTGCCTAATTTTAAAAGAGCATATTCTTGTGAACCATAGATCATGATCATCAGGATCTTTAAATGGGCTTTAGTCTAGTGTATACTGAAATCTTTAGACCACTGACACCACTAATTTAGAACTTCTGAACACAAAAATGGGATTTCTTGGGTATGTGAACAAGAACCATTTGCTTTTTAAAGACAAACTTAATTATTACAAGGTTCTCAGTTTGGAGGGTCAGATGACGAACACTGGACTTCTGGCCTGAATGTTACCTGTCTTCTTAGAGGACTTTAGTGGGCAAGTGCTAGAAGATTCATGATAGCATTTATTTATTCACCAAATATTTATAGAGTGTTTACTATGTGACGATGATTATTCTAACACTGAACATGAAATAATGAGGAGACATGGTGACTGCCCTCATAGAACATTCATTAGATTGTCAGTACTTAGGTGGAAAGAAGCCATCTGGATGCATGAAGTGAAATTCTTTATTCTATTGAAAAAAAGTGTGTTGAGGAGGTATCTTCCCTCTGTCTTTCACAGAAACTCAATTTTTTTCTAGAAACTCTTCATAAGGAAAGCTTACTTTAAAAAGTGTTGAGTGGAGGGGCACCTGGGTGGCTCAGTCAGTTGAGCGTCCGACTTCGGCTCAGGTCATGATCTCACAGTTCGTGAGTTCGAGCCCTGCGTCAGGCTCTGTGCTGACAGCTCAGAGCCTGGAGCCTGCTTCAGAGTCTGTGTCTTCCTCTCTCTCTGCCCCTCCCCAGCTTGCACTTTGTCTCTCCCTCTCTCAAAAATAAATAAACATTAAAAAAAAAAGTGTTGAGTGGAATATAGCAGTTTATGCCCCTATGCCCCTAGTGTGGGCCAGTGTTCTGAGTAACTTAGGGAGGACAGAGGAGCTCTTAATATGCCTAGAGTTGAATCCACCTTTACCAACTTAATTAAGTGTTTTGTATGTTAAAATTCCATAGTTTATTACATTTTAAAGCATTAGTTGGCTGTAGGGGAAAATGTGAAGAAATATAATATTATACATACTAATTTATAAACTGAAATAATTTTTAGAGAAATCCTGTTAGTTTTTAGTAATCACATTGATTTTAATCATTGTGAACTTACTGCAATGGCAGTTTTCTCCCTAATATTTACTTAATGGTGTAGTTATTTTTTACTTTTTTTTTTTTTTTTTACCACTGGTTTATTTTTATTTAGGTTTATTAAATTTTTACTTTTTTATATTTTACCATTGTGTTGTTTTCTCCTACCAGTTCCTCCAAATAATCTCAAAAACAATTCCTGAGTCATAATTATAGTAAGAATAGTAACATGGTGTTATATTATACATAATGTTCATTGTGAACAGGTTTAAGTAAAAATATAGAATATGAATATTCATCTGTTAGTGAGTGTGATCACAGTTATTTCAAAGAAACCCATTTAAGTATGGGGCAAATAGGAAGCATAATCATCACCCTATTGGTTTATGATAATCCATTTGCCTTAACTTTGTAATACAGTACCTATTATATAACTATATCAAGTAGTGATTTTCAGAACAAGTACAAAATCGCATTTTCAGTATAAACTTGATTAATTCTGTAATTGTATATAGAGAAGGGACAGACCTTAGAGTCATTGTTCAAAATTGCACTTCTGAAAGCAAAAATCACATAAATAACACTATTTCCAGCAAATTTGTAGAAACAGTTACAGAGGTAATTACCAATATTATACTCAGTAGAACAAGTTATTGGTGAAATTTCTTTGTTAAGTAATACTACTCAGTGCCACACTACATTAGTGATACACATTGTAGAAAAGTAATTACTTTTTTTTTTTTTTTTATTTTATTTTTTTTAACGTTTTTTATTTATTTTTGGGACAGAGAGAGACAGAGCATGAACGGGGGAGGGGCAGAGAGAGAGGGAGACACAGAATCGGAAACAGGCTCCAGGCTCCGAGCCATCGGCCCAGAGCCTGACGCGGGGCTCGAACTCACGGACCTCACGGACCGCGAGATCGTGACCTGGCTGAAGTCGGAGGCTTAACCGACTGCGCCACCCAGGCGCCCCAAGTAATTACTTTTTAATATGTATTCTGACAGACACATGATTTTATAACTGGATTAATCAACTGATGTGCAGGTGAAGAATCAGCTCTTGGCATACATGAAACAGAGTATGAGGGAGAAGTGTTCAGTGGTTGATTCAGCTCTGCCTATATGAGGATTAAGAAAGGACATATTTACTTTGAAGCGAAAAGATTTTGCATTGAATTTTAATCCACGCTCTGAGTCTTGATTATATTGCATATTGAGGGAAACAGTGAAAAATTACTATTATGGGGGCTCCTGAGTGGCTCAGTGGCTTAAGCGCCAACTTGGGCTCAGGTCATGATCTCAAGGCTTGTGAGTACAAGCCCTTCATGGGGCTCTGGGCTGACAGCTCAGAGCCTGCAGCCTGCTTTGGATTCAGTGTCTCCCTCTTTCTCTCTGCTCCTTCCCTGCTTGTGCACGTGCTCTCTCTCTCTCTCTTTTAAGAATAAGTAAATAAACTTAAAAAATATTAAGAAAAATTGTTAAAAAATTACTATTATCTAATCACTACCACCAAATATTATTCTTTTTGATATGCTAAGAGAACTATATAACTTTGCTTGTCAACTCTGAGGTCAGCTGACCATTGAGGATAAAGACAATTTGCCAGGTTTTGGGAAGAAAACAAAATCAAAACAATGAAAAACTGTTGCTTATTGATTCCAAACAGAAGACAAGTTCTGTGATTTCAAGGGACATGCCTGAGTAACTATCTTAGTAATGTACCTCAGACACATAAAAACCTGAACCCATGCCTTAAGGCTAAAGAAGTAAGATATCTTATTATATGGAAATACCAGGATTTCATGTGAAGAAGAAATTCAGTAACTAAGAATTGAACACTCTCCTGATATTTATTCTAAAAATTTTTCCTTTGAGGAGGTATTTTTTATATATACTTGGACATATGTAAGACGCACAACAAAATGTAGCAAAAGCATGGAGAACCAATTCCCAGGACTGTAGGCAGAAGTCAGATTTGAATTCCATGCACTGTCCTTTTTCCTAAAATAAAACTCTCGGCCTACTAGTTTTGAATATGCCTTGCTCTCTGACTTTGCTTCTGGAGTGCTGTAAATGGACCTTAAAGAGAAAACGTTAATGATTTTTGAATCCGTACTCAATCTGAATATCTGAACGCCTTTATAGTGCCAAAAATGATCACCATTTTCAGTAATTTATGTTAGATTAGATATTTTTAATATCTCGAATCAAAGAGGTAGAACAGATATGGGAACTGATAGGCCATACAAACTCTTGACCATCAAGGAAGTTGAGTATATCTATGATGGCAAAAATAATCATAAACAATATAATTCTTATCATTATATGAAACAATTGTGACTAGTTGATTTTAAAAGACTGTGCATTATTTTTATTGGTAAGCATTGTATTAATTTATTTTTAAATTTACCTATAATTGAGATCCACATTGTCGAGCACTCAAGCAGGTCCTAACGTTAGCAACCATTGCAGCTGCTAGGTGGGTCTGTCGGGGCTTCCGTCAGTAATCCAGTGAGGACACAATAAGGCCAAACAACTACTCCTCACAGAACAACAGGCAGCATGATCTTCATGTCCATATCAATTCCTGATGTGGGCCCACGTAGGTATTATATTCACAGCTGCATCACAGCCTAGGAGCTCAAGAAGTCCCTGACTCATAAAGGAACCTCTTTAAACCTACTCATTCTCCACTTCAGACAGGGCCATTATCCATATCCTGGTCAAGAAACCAATCTTGTCTCTGACCCAGAGGAGATGCTTTCTTTACTACCCGGGATATTCCCAGGAGACGAGGGAGAACTTTAGTATTCTAGAATAGAAGCAAATCTGTACCCACAGATTTGGGTAAGCAAACCTTGACCCACAGCAGGTTTGTAAATGTCCTTAAGCAAAACTGTCAAAGCCCTTTGCTCAGGAAATACCAGAACTATGGTGAGTGTTCCTCAATGCACATACACACAAGTACCCATAAATGGTGGTCAGATGCTGAGAGCTTGAATAAGATTAGAAGTTGACCTGCACTTATACTAAATGCTGATTGCTTTAGTCACGGTTTAAGAAAATTTGAAACCATCCCCAATCATTTGTTTAAAGTTTATTTATTTTGAGAGGAAGAGAGAGGGAGAGAGAGAATCCCAGCAACCTCCACAGTGTCATTGCAGAGCCCAATGCAGGGCTCAGTATCCTAAACCCTGAGATCATGACCTGAGCTGAAATCAAGACTCAGATGCTCAACCCGACTGTCACCCAGGTTCACCCTCCAATAATTTTTAATAAAAATTTACTTATCTATTCTTTTATAAACACAAAACCTACTTTTGACACAGTTGGATGACCTATGCTCAAGCCTTTGGATAAATTCTCCCTCCTAGCACTGAGATTTAGCCACATACCTTCAAGGCCCTGTCCACAGGAAAGATATTGGAGAATATCTCTTGTATTATAAGAAGCTGATAATATCTAACTAAATGGTAAGAGATAAGAATGAACTCTTCTGAGATCTTTAATTTATCTAAAACCTAAGAGTCCTTAAATAGCTCAGCATTGCTCTGAGGCTTTTATTCTTGTGAGCCTCCTGTACTAAGAAAGTCCTTTTATAAAGGCATAGATCTGAGAAAAATCTTAGTTTTTAATTAGAAGTAAAAGAGCTCTTCCTCTTCTCAGATGATACTGTTTCTTGTTTTAAGAAGGATCTGACAGTAGAGGCAGATGAGCAAAAAAGCTTCCTTCCAAACAAATATTCAATAAATGGAACTGGCCCATAGAGTTGATCACTGCTTGAATGACAGTTGATAGCAAGAAGTTAGGAGTGAGCAAAGTATATTTTCTCAGAATTTCATATAACTGGGTCACATAGAGCCTGGCTAACAATGATATAAATTCTTTCAGGATGGCAGGTGTTTGAAGGGAGAGCCATATACAAATATGACAATCAATTGAAGCAATTTTTCTATCCTTGAGGAGATCCTGAACATGAGTTAAGCACATTATTCACTTTGGTGGTTTTGCGGTTTCAGGATTACTCCATGTTTTCAAAGATTATTAAAAGCAGGAATCAACATTTGTTCTATTAAGCTTTTGGCTAAAATAACAGACTGTTGTAGGGAAATGTAGATATGGCCTAAAATTTTTTTAATTAAAAATTTTTAAATGTTTTATTTTTTGAGAGAGAGAAAGAGAGAGAAAGTTTGAGCGGAAGAGGGGCAGAAAAAGAGGGAGACACAGCTGTCAGCCCAGAGCCTGACACGGGGCTTGAACTCATGAGCTGTGAGATCATGACCTGAGCTGAAATTGAACACTTAACTGACTGAACCACCTAGGCACTCCTTAAATTTTTTTTTTTTTTTGTAACTAGCCCTACTATCTTCTATAATATAGAAAGAATGTTAGTGTTTATTTTTCCTGAAAGTAAGTGACTTATTTTTATAAGTCATCTGGGCATATTCTCACCTCAATGAGGTCGTGTATCTCCCCAGACACACCAAAATACAAATGTATTTGTATCTCCCCAGAGTTAGTAGCAACAATTTGTGTAACTAGCTCTTCCTTTTAGAAGAAATGAGTCTCAAGTGACATGAAAGCAAGCATGAAATTTAATTGTAGAAATACAATGCTTTTCAACAATTCTTGTGTCTCTAAACACTTAATGTTATTTCAGAGGATAGGTGGTTCTGTAGTAAAACATGTTGTTCTAATACATGGCAGCATTGCATAAGACCTCTTTACTTAGAGATTGAGTAACCTTGGAAAGAAATTTTCCTAATGAGGTTATTGAATATGGTAATTACAATATTTTTGTTATTTAAATAAAAGCTAAATTCAATAAAGTAAGCATTCACCCAAATGCCTTATGGGTGCCATATGTTTGTCACATAATATCAGCATTAGAGCCTTAATCAAACTAATTTAGTATGCTAATGCAACATAAAGTAAATCCAAACAGAAGTAAGCCTCAGAGTAGGGATTTATCTGGTATTTTTGCTTATTCTTAACAAACATCCTGGTTATCTAAATATAATTCTTAAAGAATTCATGAGGGCAACAAAATTTGTTTAGAATGACTTATACTGTTTAATACCAATATTATTTTTAAATTTTAGTTTGCTTTTTAATTTTATTTTGTACTTGTGGTAAAATACACATAAGATTTACCATTCTAACCATTTTTTATCTGTACAGTTCAGTGATGTTGGGTACTCTCACTTGTTTTGCTGTGATCACCACTATTCATGCACAGAACTCTCACCTTGCTACACCAGCATTTTTATACAACACACTCTATGCTAGTTTGGGTATTAGTATCCAGTTCATAATCACTAAGAAGCTTGGGCTATCTCCCAGACATTGTGGCTAGCTTAAGGCAAAAGGAACAGTATGGTTCAGGCTCCATTCTCTCTTGTGTGTTGAAATGGTCAGCTCGACATCCATTATTGCTTCCAGGGCCATACTGCCAAGGGAGTAATGTTTGATTATGTCTGTGCTTAAGCATATAAATGTACACTGAGTTTTAATTTTTTAATGTTTATTTTTGGGAGAGAGAGACAGAGAGAGAGTGAGCGAGCTCACGTGAGCGAGGGAGGAGCAGAGAAAGCAGGAGACACAGAATCTGAAACAGGCTCCAGGCTCTGAGCTGTCAGCACAGAACCTGACATGGGGCTCGAACCCGTGAACCGAGATCATGATCTGAGCCAAAGTTGACTGCTTAACCTACTGAGCCACCCAGGTATCCCATTCTATACTGAGTTTTAAACCAGCTCATTTCTGTGGAAGGTTTTGCTTTCTATCAGTAGGCTAGGCAAACTTCTGGTTGCTGTTTAGCATTGGTATAACTTTTTTCATTGCTTTCTTCAGGGCAGATTGTATCCTCCTGTGTATGTAGCTTAACAATGGTTGTGTGACTGTTGGTAGAAAGGAAAAGCAACTTTCTCTTTGTTGTAGAAGCTAAAAGTTGATTCCCAATCAGCAAATAGGTAATAGGGAAAGGCTGAAAAAAAGTTTGTAGTAAAAGCATATAGATTATAGTCACTGGATATGTAATTTTTTTCAGTTTATTTAAAATCAAATCTTGCAAGTTTATACAATCAGTGGGTGGTGGCGAGAGACAGAAACTGTAAATGGAAAACTAAAGAGTTTAAGAGAAAAGTAGAAAATCCAAGTGATTTACAACAAGGCACACAGAAATTTGTTTTCAGAGAGAATATTGTGTTGTTGAATAAACGAGCTTTACATTTTAGTAAGTCTTTGCTCTGCTGTACTAAGCAAATACCTATATCTGAACCTCAGTTTTTCCCTTCCTAATGGTTTCCCATTACTCTCAGAAAAAATGTCCAGACTTCATACCTGACTTTCAAGATTCCCCAACAACTGGTGGGAACCTTCTATGAAGGAACCTCCTCTTGGAGCACTCTTTTCTTCCCACTTCTTTCTTCCTCCTCCAGTTGGCTAACAACCAGTAACTTTCTTTCCTGCCTCTGTTTAAATGTCACTTTCTTGTGAAGGTAATTTTTACCCTCCTCCACACTTGACTTAATCCCCCTGGTATATGCTCTCATAAAACCATGAACTTTATTTCTCATGAAGTTCACTGCACTTTATTTAAATCAGCGTGATGATTGGCTTTCTTCTCTGCTATATTTTATATTCTCTGATGGCAGTTACTTGTAATCTTGTCAGTGCTCCATCACCCAACACAATGTCTGGCTTATGGCATCAGCCTGGAATAGTTTTGGCTCCAAAAGTTAAAGTTATAAATGTAAAAAGTGTGACAGAAAATGTGTTGAAAGAAAGCAGGATATTTCCTTTGTAACCTTGGAGTAAGAAGGCTTTTCTAACTCTGATTCAAATCTGAGACGACTGAAAGAAAAGATTGATGGTTTTGACCACATAAAAATCAGAAACTTGTACATAGCAAGGAATACCATAAGCAAAGCAAAAAGGCAGATGATAAACTGGGGAAAAGATTTTCTACTCTTATGACAGACAAAGTGTTGTAAGGAAATAGAACAGCATCTCAGTGGATCAGAGAACAAAGCATTTGACCAAAGAATTCTTTGATATATTTCTCATACACATCATTGGGAAAGTTCAAGTGTTGATAATACACTTTTTTGGTGATGCTATGGGGAAACAGGCTCTCTCCTATCTTCATGATAGGAGATGTTTGAACATTCCCTATAGAGGATAACAACATGTCAATAAATCTTAAAGTTGTAAATTGACTCAGTTATCCCCTTTTGAGTGTTTAATTTAGAGATGAATCATACAATTGAAGAATGACATAGTGCTGAGTTATTCATCTTAACATTGTTTTTAGTAACGAAGGATTTGAAATAAACCAACTGTCCATCAATAGGTCACATGTTAAATAATTTATGGTGCATCCCTATAATAAAGTATTATGGATGGAGAATGGAGAAGCTCTCTGTGTTGCAAAATGGGCAGGTTTCCAAGTTTAATGGTTTAAAATAAAGTTTCAAAATTGTATGTACAGTATAGCATGTTAAGTATCAAAAGGGGTAACTCTGTCCTTTCATATTTGACTATTTTGTGTATATCATCTCTAGAAGAATATAAGAAAATAATAAGTGTGATTACCTAGAGTGAATGGGGAGCCACTGGGTGGATGGGAACAAGGTGAGTTTTCAATGTATACTGCTCTAACTTCTGTAGTTTTGGGGCCTTGAAGTTATATTACCTATTAAAATTCAGTAATAAAACAATTACAGAGAGGAAAATGTTGAAGTTTTAAAAATATTAAATATGAACAAAGTATAAGAAGTAGCATTTATTTATACCAGACAGAGGGAAGCTAAAGCTAAATTGGTAATAGTCTTCAAGCTTAAACTCTCTGGCTCAAAAATGAGGGATTTAGACCTTGATCTCTTGGTCACTTCAGAAAATTCTGAGGCCTTATCATTTGTCATGAAGGATTTTTATAAGAACCCTTTAGAAGTGTTATATTCGGGCATTCTCTATCTCATTTAAAATAGCATGAATCAGTGTGGGCTTAAAATTTCAAAGGAAAGATACGATGTTGGATTGGGGAGAATTTCAAATTATCCATTTCTGATAACAGCAGTCTTGACTTACACATGTTGGGCACTGCTGTGTAGTTGACTTTGAGATCTTCCTCTTTGTTTAATTGAAATTGATTTATTTAATTAAAAATCATATTTATAGTTATTGAAGAGCTTATAGTAGTACAAAAATATATAAAGTTAGAAAAATGACTCCAACTTCTTCAGCTCTAGTCTGCAAAGGTAATTATGGTATTGTAACTGTTGTTTCTTGCACAAACGTTTTTATAAATCTACATGTATGTACTAAAAATGTCTGCATATTATATGTTATGGAAATACACAAAAAAGGAAGAAAGGGAAGAAGGAAGGAAGGAGGGAAGGAAGGAAAAAAGAAGGAAAGAAGAGAGGTTTTCTTTGCAGAAGAAATGAGCTTACATAATTCTTTGCAAGTTGCTTTTCTCACGTATACATATGGCTTGTTTAACTTTCCTGATACCTGTACATCTACCTCAGAAGATATGTTTATGAGATTTTAGCTTTTTGAAATTTATTAATATATTATTTGTACCTTAAAGTGTCTGATTTTATTTTTGCAGGTGTTGTATGGGAACATTCATAGGTTAAAAATTTTGTTATATATCTACTAGTAAAATTGATGCTTATATGTATGATATTTATATATATCAGTATACATACATATTGTGTGAGATTATTTGATGAATATGAGTTTACTCATGTAGACTGGAGCTCCATGAAGGCAAAGATTGTACCTGTTTTTTGCTCATCATTTTATCTCTCCCTCTGAGCCTAATTTTTGGCATGTACTAAGGCCCAAAACTATATCAGCTGTGTACCTGAGCTATAATTCCGTGGTAGAGAATAGATGGCCAAATGAAAGACCTTCAGTTTGAGGGCACAGAAGAGGTATTGTAAGATAGTTCTGAGATCTTACAAAATAAAATCTCTAAATAAAATCACTTTAAAGATATTTCTTTCCATGGTATTTTTTTTTTTCAACATATGAAGTTTATTGTCAAATTGGTTTCCATACAACACCCAGTGCTCATCCCAAAAGGTGCCCCCTCAATACCCATCACCCACCCTCCCCTCCCTCCCACCCCCCATCAGCCCTCAGTTTGTTCTTAGTTTTTAAGAGTCTCTTATGCTTTGGCTCTCTTCCACTCTAACCTCTTTTTTTTTTTTTTTTCCTTCCCCTCTCCCATGGGTTTCTGTTAAGTTTCTCAGGATCCACATAAGAGTGAAACCATATGGTATCTGTCTTTCTCTGTATGGCTTATTTCACTTAGCATCACACTCTCCAGTTCCATCCACGTTGCTACAAAGGGCCATATTTCATTCTTTCGCTTTGCCACGTGGTACTCCATTGTCTGTATAAACCACAATTTATCCATTCATCAGTTGATGGACATTTAGGCTCTTTCCATAATTTGGCTATTGTTGAGAGTGCTGCTATAAACAATGGGGTACAAGTGCCCCTATGTATCAGTACTCCTGTATCCCTTGGGTCAATTCCTAGCAGTGCTATTGCTGGGTCATAGGGTAGGTCTTTTTTTAATTTTTTGAGGAACCTCCACACTGTTTTCCAGAGTGGCTGCATCCATGGTAGTTTTTAAATGAAGTTCCTATGATGAACAGTGCTAAATAATGATGCTTCTTTGGGAAGGTGATTATAATTTTCATACCATCAAGTGGATGTACTAAATGCCACTTAGAACATGACAACACAGTCTTAACTCAAAGATTTTCTGTAAATAAAATAGATTATTTTTCCTTAGATTTGTCAACTTCTTTATACACTGCTTAACACAATTCACAAAGTACTATTAGTTTCAAGTTCTGTTTAAGTTAATGTATTTTAGCTAAAGACTATGCCACAGCTTCTTGAAATTCTATTTGTAGTATCACATTACAAATTCCCTGAATGTAAACAGAATTCAATCATTTGCCAGCATCAGCTTGCTTTCTTGGTACTCAATCATGCATACCCCTTACAAAAGATGGTAAGTGTTGTATAATTAAGACTTTAGGTAAAAGGTATGTTTGCCCTTCTTTTTGTCTGAAACTCATTCAAATGGACCAAAGAGCAAAATTCACAGATAAACATTCCATTGGTAACGAAATGCTTAGTAGCTGCAAAACACTAAGAAGGTAATCATGAAAGTAATTATTCTACCAAATCAGTTCCCTTTAAATATCTGTTCATTTGCCTAGAGGGCACTGTGCAGTGGGAGACTGGCTCAGATTAATAAGATTGAGTGAAGGAAAGGTAATGTAGAGAGGATCATAATATATGATATGTATGAATATATATCTTACTTTATATACCACACCATATGTATAGCATGTGTGTGTGTGCTGTGTACGTGTGTGTGTGATATACACATAAATGTGTATACCAAAGTGATACAGAAGAGATACACAAGACCATGTTGGAAGCTAACATTGAAGGTTGAGTAGGAGTTAACTATTCAAAGAAGGAGGCTAATGTATTCTAGGGAGAGGAAATGCCCAAGCAAATGCTTTGTTGAGACAAAGTTGGTGGGTGTGAGGACCTAAGGAAGGCACAGGTGGCTGAGATGGGAGAGGAGAAGGGGATTTAGCTTTATGAGAGCTTGCAGACCAATTTTTGTTTTACCCTAAGAGCAGTGGGACTCTAGCAAGGAATTTTAAGTAAGAAAATGAGATGATGAGAATTTTACTTTGAGAATACTTCTTTGGCTGCAGAATTAAAAACAAGTTTTAGGAGGCAAGTGGTACCTAGAATGAATACAAGTAGTCCAGGGAGAAGAATATTACATGATTCAGGTGAGAGATGATGGGTTAGACCAGTGCAGTGGAAACAGAGATGGTAAATGGACATTGCAATTCAAATGGCATTTGTCCCGTAAAGACTAAATTCTACATTAAAGTTTATTATTATTAATTAATTACTTACTAAATAGTAGTATTTTGTAAGTAAGCTTTAGAATGACTTGTAAGCCTAACTTATCCCCTGTGGATTAGGGTGAGTTACGGATACCTACATATTTGTTGTCTTAATGTAAGTAAAATGTTTGGTGTCTGCTTAAAGATGATATATCATGGTCTCTTTTGTTACATAAGCTAAAATGAAGAAAAATTATGCCAGCTATCATATTTTAATAAAACTTAAACCTCAAACTTAATTTTATGGTTACTAAATACTATATAATTTTCATAGTCAATGTAACCCTGAATTATAATTTAATAATTGTTAGATGGACACTAAATGGACAGCTAGAATAGTATCAGATTGTAATTTCATATGATTGACCTTCTTGAAAGGTTAGTTGAGCCAATCTTCAATTTTACAAACTCTTATGTAAAAGTTCAAATGAGAAAAATTCTTCATCTCTTCTTCAAATTTAACACATGTGGAATTTATCTAATCTATTTATCTAATGTAATCTATTTATTACATCTAATAAAATTCTTCCCAGAACAGAAGCTGTAATTCAACATAAATTCTTAACAAAAATGAATATATGTGTCTAATCATGAAATTTTTGACAACTATACTTCAGAAAAACTTCATTTGTCTTTTTTTTTAAATATGAAATTTATTGTCAAAATGGTTTCCATACAACACCCAGTGCTCATCCCCACAGGTGCCCTTCTCAATACCCATCACTCACCCTCCCTTCCCTCCCACCCCCCATCAACCCTCAGTTTATTCTGTTTATTCTCAGCCAAACCATAAGAGGCTCTCTCCCTCTCTAACTTTTTTTTCCCCCTTCCCCTGCCCCATGGTCTTCTGTCAAGTTTCTCAGGATCCACATAAGAGTGAAAACATATGGTATCTGTTTTTCTCTATATGACTTATTTCACTTGGCATAACACTCTCCAGTTCCGTCCACGTTGCTACAAAAGGCCATATTTCATTCTTTCTCATTGCCATGTAGTATTCCATTGTACATATAAACACAACTTCTTTATCCATTCATCAGTTGATGGACATTTAGGCTCTTTCCATAATTTGGCTATTGTTAAAGTGCTGCTATAAACATTGGGGTAAAGTGCCCCTATGCATCAGTACTCTTGTATCCCTTGGGTCAATTCCTACCAGTGCTATTTCTGGGTCATAGGGTAGATCTATTTAAAAAATTTTTTTTTAATGTTTATGTATTTTTGACAGAGAGACAGAGTATGAGAAGGGGAGGGGCAGAGACACAGGGAGACACAGAATCCGAAGCAGGCTCCAGGCTCTGAGGTGTCAGAACAGAGCCCGACGTGGGGCTCGAACCCACAGACCGCAAGATCATGACCTGAGTCGAAGTCAGTGCTCAACCAACTGAGCCACCCAGGTGCCCCAGGGTAGATCTATTTTTAATTTTTTGAGGAACCTCCACACTGTTTTCCAGAGTGTGTGCATCAGTTTGCATTCCCACCAATAGTGCAACAGGGTTCTTGTTTCCCCACATCCTCTCCAGCATCTATACTCTCCTGATTTGTTCATTTTAGCCACTCTGACTGGCATGAGGTGATATCTCAGTGTGGTTTTGATTTGTATTTCCCTGATGACCAGTGACATTGAGCATTGTTTCATGTGTCTGTTGGCCATCTGGATGTCTTCTTTGGAAAAGTGTCTATTCATGTCTTCTGCCCATTTCTTCACTGGATTATTTGTTTTTAGGGTATGGAGTTTGGTGAGTTCTTTATAGATGTTGGATACTAGCCCTTTGTCTGATATGTCATTTGCAAATATCTTTTCTCATTCCGTCAGTTGCCTTTTAGTTTTGTTGATTGTTACCTTTGCAAAGTAATATTGAAGAAGACCAAAGTGGGAGGCATCACAATCCCAGACTTTAGTCTCTACTACAAAGCTGTAATCATCAAGACAGCATGGTATTGGCACAAAAGCAGACACATAGACCAATGGAATAGAACAGAGACTCCAGAATTGGACCCACAAAAGTATGGCCAGCTAATCTTTGACAAAGCAGGAAAGAATATCCAATGGAAAAAAGACAGTCTCTTTAACAAATGGTGCTGGGAGAACTGGACAGCAACGTGCAGAAGAATGAAACTAGACTACTTTCTCACACCATTCACAAAAATAAACTCAAAATGGATAAAGGACCTGAATGAGAGACAGGAAACCATCAAAACCCTAGAGGAGAGAGCAGGAAAAAACCTCTCTGACCTCAACTGCAGCAATTCCTTACTTGACATATCTCCAAAGGCAAGGGAATTTAAAGCAAAAATGAACTACTGGGACCTCATGAAGATAAAAAGCTTGTCTTTTTATTTCAGTACTCTTATTATTAAAGGTGTGACCTTTTTCAGCCTTCTGTGATTTCAGTCAAGAAAGAGTTATTCAGCACTTATGATGTATAAATACTCATCATTGTTGGAGATTCAGTGGTGAATGAAGCAAAACACTCGACATGGAGAGTTTTACCATCTAGTATGGAGTTATGTTTTGTTGGTCTGTCCTTACTGTAAACAATCAGCCAGTATTCAAATTTTCTTTCCACTGGAATTTACTGAAATATTCTTAGGTTAAACAAAACTTTCTTCTCAGTACTTTTCCCATCTTGTTTAGTCTTTTTATAGGTTATAGAGCATCTAATTGTTTTTATGCAAATCAAAATTTTGAGAGAAAAAAAAATCTCCTAGAGATTTTACCAGATGGAGAGTAATTAACTGCCAATGAGAAGACATATTAATAGTATCTTATAAAAAGGACATAGCCTTTCAGAATACATGTGTGAAGTTTTCTCATTAAAGGGTCCTTTACAGCATGTGTATATGTGTGCATGCATGCATGTGTGCATGTGTTTTAATTTCAGGCAGCAAATTCTTATGGTGGCCTTTTATGTTTTCCCCTAAAGTTAATTAGGAACATTGTATTTTTCAATGGTTTCTGTACCACTTTGGGGACATATTGTGACTTTGAAACTATTCAACATTATTATACAGTGTACTATTTCATAATTTATATAAACTTGCTACTTTTTTCCTTTATTTGTTCAAGTGTTACTTTTTTCCCTGTGAACATGGCTATGAGAAATTGATGCCCAAAGAAATTATGATACAGGACTAATGAAAAGTATTGCTTATTAATTCTTCATAATTTTAGCTTAGGTTTAGGAAGAGTTTACTATGGGCAGGACCCTGCTGAGTGATTTTCCTAAAAATTAGTTTTATCGAATCCTAGAAGGAAGAGGCTGTGACTTTGTCCTTACCCCATCGCCTGCTGCTTCCACCCCCTGCAGTCATGCACCTGCTAGCCAGTGGTTGAAACTGCTTGTGCCGCCAAGAGTCTCTGACAGGTAGGCTAGGAGGAGAATGTGTTCTCTTTCTAAACCACACCATCAGCCAGTTTAGAAAAAGTTGGTACTCTGTGCTTTTCTTCTCTGTGAACTGAGGCCCTGACCTTACTGTCTAGATATCATCATGTTACCCTGAAAAAAAAAAGCCAACAAACAGTGGTGATGCCAGATTTTTCAATTCATGGAAGAAATGGTTCTCCTGTTTGTAATTTTCATTTTCCCTAGGCTTGACGTATGATTATTGTCTTACAGCATTTTTTCCACCCAGAGCCATCTTTCTTTCTTTAACTCCTGTAGTTAAATGTACCAGTTGTTTTTAAATGTCAAAATTTCATTATTATTTGGCATAAATATTCATTTTAAAAGAGAAAACGCTAACCTTCCAAACATGATGTACTACTTAAAATTGTAGCAGTGTTTAAATTTTCATATACAGAATGATACCACCAGTAATCAGTGGATGGCACAGAACACACATCACTTAATACTTGAGCTCCTTATGTGTGATGCAAAGTACGTAAATAATTATAATTGTTTTTCTGTTATCTCATTAATTCAGATTGTTAAAGGGGATAAGGAAACCTCACTGATGTATGTATCCATCTTGAACTCTTTCCTGCAGTGAGGCTGGTTTATCTGCCTTCTTTCAGAGAACCTGATCTCTCTGGACTTTGCTCTTACTCGTCCACCTTCCTTTTATCTATCCCTCAGTTTGGCCTCTGCGTTAAGAGAACCCGTTTTGCCCCAGAGGCTTTCCTATCTACTGTGGCTGTATCAGCGGGGGGTAAGGCAACCCCAAGTCAAAGGTATCTTGTATAAACACTTTATCCCTTTGCTAAGAAAACTTTCCACAATAATTACAAGCAAGATAATGCAACTGTATTATATTAGAATGGAGTATTTTAATTTAGAATGGAGTATTTGAATTATGAATGTAATTGGATTCAAGGGTGTATCTTTAGAAAACTGAGGGGTTATTTGATTTGTAAAAAGATCTTCATATCAGTGCCCTGTTTTAGACCCATAAGAAGTGTTCTGTGGCATTCCCTTTAGGGAAGATTGTTACACCTGTGGAACTCTGATAATGAAATTACTATTCCTCCATGAATTGTCAATATCATGTAGTGCTGATTTATGATCTGAAGGGGTGCCAGTATTACACTGATAACCGTATTCTGTATCTTTCTCTCTCTCTCTCATGCACAGACACACGCACAAATTTGCATGCATGTTAGTGTAGTGTTATACCTGAAGTTGTGAAAATTGTAGCTCTTAATTTTATTTAGGTTCAGGATCATCCATTTCTCCTCTTTAAGAAACATAGCCCTTAGTAGGTGTCAATATTGAAACTTGCTTTTGTTAACTCACATCTGGTGCGTCTCTATTCTTCATTAAAAGACCTACCTTATTAGAGGAGAATAAAATAAAAGCACAAAACAACCTTGTTCTTTGTTTTACCTTAAGCCTGAAAATGTTTCTATATCAAGTCTCAAGTGTTGGACTATATTAACTTTTTCCCACAATAATCTCTTTTGGCATTTACAAACCATTCAATTCTTGGTGCTTGGCAATTGCACTATTGGAAGTCAAAGATGTTGGGTTCTATATTCAGTTCTGACCCTTGCTACCGGTGTGATCTTATTAATTTTGTATCTTTAAGTCCTGGTTTTATTACCTACAGAATAATCTCTCTTTTGATCACAAGGAAGTTACTTATGTGAAGTAATTCATACATTTAATAATTTGATTAGGATTTATGAGGAGGTTCTATGTGCAGGTACTTTTCCAGATGCTGGAGATAAGCACAGAAGACTAAAGTCCTACTTCTTTTTATCTTCATTGCAATATACTTGAAACTTAAGTACTACACAAAGGAAATATTAGAAAAAGATGTCTAACTTAAATATGTATTACTTAATGTGGCTATTTATACAGTCCAATTAATAAAATTTTTGGTTCCACGAGGTCAGAAACATGCCTTAATTCCATTGTATTCCCTGCAAAATACATGTAGCCAAGTACTGACATATAAATCAAATTGAATTTAAGACAAAAGTAAAGGAAAATCCAAGAGTGATCTTAAGCATTTAGGAGACCTTTTAGTCAGTTACAGAATAGGTTATTTTTCTGAAACTCAGTGTATTTTCTAAGAGAACTATCACTTATTTATTATGATAGAAGGGCCATAAAGTTAAAGCCCTTACTGGTGTTTCTAATGAAGATATATCTATGAGACAGCAGTGTGAAAAAAAAATTAGCAACATAAAAATTGACTGTTTTTGTGATTTTTATCCATCTCAGAAAAGCTACACTTGGATTCCTCAGTTCTTATGGCAGAAATATATTTTGTTCATAATTTGGTTCTCTGTTGTCATAATCCTATACTTTTGTATCCTTTTTGACCCTAGAGAATTATTTTAGGCCAGTTAAATAGTAGAATTGTTAGTAGTGTTGATATTACTTAAATATTATTTAAAAATGGTATGATTTCTTTTTCCTTGAGATATGCATCAGTCTGAATAGAAAAAGAAGTCAGGTTGATACCATTAGGTAGTGCTGGGTGGTACTAAAAATTAGAGGGTGTTTTGCTTCTATGTCTGTGCTTATGAGTAGCACCAGTGAAAATATTATGGTTAATAGTTCAGTCAAGACCAGGTAGAACATGATTGCATCCCTTTCACTCAACCTTTGGCATTGCTGTGTCAATGGCCAACCATATTTAATCAGGTTCTAAGGTAGTGGGATATGATGAGATATTTTTAGGTCATACTAATACCTGTTGGTATTAAAAAGTCTCTTAAAACTTGGCCTTGAAGGAGTTGGCAAACAGGTCTTTTCTTTTATATCTTGTCAATAGATTGGTATTTTTAATAAATTTTAATCCTATATCCCAGCAAGTATAGATTCCTCTTATTGGTGATTGGCTTGAGAAAGAATGATGGATAGCTTTGGGGATATTGCTAGTTTATTGAAGACCACATGAAATTAATTTAGAAAAGGTTCATATGGCCATATGAATCAGAGTTCTCCAGAGAAGCAGAACCCATAGAGTTGATGTTGCAGGCTTGAGTCTGAAGGTAGTCTGGAGGCAAACTTCCTTCCTCTTTTGCGGATCTCAGTCTCTTCACTGAAGCCCACCCACATTGTGGATAGGATCTCCTTCACTCATTCTACTGATGTCAATGTTAATCACATCTAAAAAATACCTTAAAGCAACAGTGAGACTAGTGTTTGAACAGCTAACAGCTAAGATTTGAACTGTGAAACAACTGGGTACTATAGCATAGCCAAGTTGATGAATAAAATTAACCATCATAGTGGAGTCTTATGAAGAATGAATTCTAAGCTTTATATTGCTTGGAAAGAAAGAGGTGTAGTAAATACTATGGAGAAGACCAAGATTTTACCATTAGAACTACTAATGTGGGCATGAATGGGAAAATAGGGGATAAGGTTGTAGGAACCTGTGTCTAGATTTATACCTTGAAGGGTTACATTGCTTTTTTTTTCTTTTTTTATTATTGAAGTATAGTTGACATACATTTTCTTAGCTTTTATAAATATAAATTATGGAGGATTTTGTGATACCAGTATAGTAATTGCAATGGTAGTAATTGCTAATCACATATCCAACACTGATTATCTCATTTCATTTTCACAAATCTAAAGTAGACGCTAATGGGGCCCCTGGGTAGCTCAGTCAGTTAAGCGTGGAACTCTTGGTTTCGGCTCATTTCATGATCACACGGTTCGTGGGTTCAAGCCCTGCATCAGTCTCTGCACTGTAAGTATCTCTGCTTTGGGATTCTCTTTCTTTCTCTCTCTCTCTCTCTGCCCCTCCCCAGCTCATGTGTGTGCGTACACTCTTCCTCTCTCAAAATAAAGAAATAAACTTTAAAAAATAAAATGGAAGCCAGTATTGTCTCTACCACAAAGATGAGAAAATTGATGCCCAGTTAGGTTGAGACTTGTACTAGCTTATGGAGGTATTAAAAAGTAGAGTGGGGATAATTATTGCATGTTTCCAGGATTTTCTGCACCCAACATAGTTTAAAATAAGTCCTGAATGAAAAGCTGTACAGTTTTTAGTCCTTTCATACACTGTCTAGTTGGACCCAGAGTATGTTATAGACAATTTACATAAGGAAACAATCCCTTTCCTCCAGATTATAAACATCTAGCTATTAATGCTTTTAAAAAGATATGATTCTTTCTTCCTCCTTAATAATTGCCAGAATTTGCTTTTCTGACAATATTTTCTATGAATACTGTGGGTATTAGTACAGCTATGCAACTCGGTGCTATTGTTAAGTACTGTAGCTATTTTTAAAGAAATATAACAACTAAGATCACTTTGAGTTTGACCTCTAACTTGTGGAGAAAAGTTAAGCCTTATAAGCTTCATAAAAACACTTAGCTACTGATGTTTCATGCCACCTTGAGAGTGAATGCCTGGAGAAACAATCTTAACAGATCCAGTAATAAGGTTGAGTTTGTTCTGCCGGCCTTTCTAATCCTTTACCCTCCTCACCTTATGCTCTTGGCTGCAGTCACTGTCTGTTTTCTGAACACCATCATTTTGGATTTCTGATGCCTAACACAGTATCTGGTGCACAGTGCTTAATAAATCTAGAAAAGAAGAAAGGAAGTTAGGAAGGAATGAATATTCATTAGAAACATTTACTTTTTTAGCTCTGTATTTACTTCACTTTGATCTATTCCTTTATTCATTATATAACACTCTTTTACTTGTGTAGTTGACAAACCAGGAGCTGAAAGCCTATAGAGAATTTGTTAGTGTTCATGCAGGCGATTATGCAGTCATTTCAGCCCTCCCCCTTTATTGTTTTTCTACATCTCTTGCTGTGGGTTTGTAACACATTTTAAAGTCCAAGATTGCACACTTGGATCTCAGCATGTGCTGAACCATGGTGAAAAATGCTTACCTTTGAACTTTTATTTGAACGCAGAAAGTAATATTGACTAGCATTTTCTAATGGACAGTTATAGAAAGTTGATCAGCACTGTAATACTGAATAATTTCTACAGAGTAATTAATTACCTTTTTAAATATTTCTCCAGAAATATTACCTAACCCTAGAATGACACTTGGTATAAACTTCAGGAATATGTGTTAAAGATCAGAAAAGATAGACATTGCATATGTGATTATTTTAATCTAATAATTTTATCTGCTATTGTAAAAGTAATCTATATTGATGATATTCAGATCAAAGAGTCAACCTCATTCAGCTTTAGTTTGAAACTTATAATGAGAAGAATCAGTCCTAGTAAGATGCATTTTCGTAAAATTGGGTAGCCAGTATTACAGCCAAATGTTAATTTTGTTTGTTCTCATTTAAGTCCAATCATATTTGCCATTAGTTTTTTCTTTTTTAGTACAGACTTCAAGAGCAAATTGCTTTTCAAGTTAAAAAATTAATCTGGGGGCGCCTGGGTGGCGTAGTCGGTTAAGCGTCCGACTTCAGCCAGGTCACGATCTCGCGGTCCGTGAGTTCGAGCCCCGCGTCGGGCTCTGGGCTGATGGCTCGGAGCCTGGAGCCTGTTTCGGATTCTGTGTCTCCCTCTCTCTCTGCCCCTCCCCCGTTCATGCTCTGTCTCTCTCTGTCCCAAAAATAAAAAAAAAAAAAAAAAAACGTTGAAAAAAAAAATAAAAAATTAATCTGTTCTAGAACTTTTATTAAAATTGCTCCAGAACTCTAAATGGAGATTTTATTAAATGCAAACCCTAAATATTTGGAAATAAATATTTGACTTATTTCTTACTTGTAACTTGCACATTGTACTTAATCAGTTTCCACTCCATTGGATTTCAATTTTAAGATTTGTGTGAAGTAACTAGGACAGTGGCATGTAAAAAATTTAAAAAAATTAAAAAAATGTCCCTTATATAATAATCAAACACAAGAATAATGGAACTTTAGGAGAATAATATATAGATATGCTTATCTTAATTTTTGTCCTTTAATTTTCTGTAGAAATTCTTATGTGGGGATGGAGATAGTGTAATTGTGCTCCCTGTGTATGTGGTGAAGAGAAAAGGAAAATAAGATAATTTTCTGTGTAATTTGTAACTCACAAAATTATTTTTTCTGTAGTCTAATATTCTTTATAGATATAATTTACAGACTTGGAGGAGGTAATTGACTTTTAACTCAAAAATTTTTTTGTGTACTCTATTGGAGATTCATTATTATTTTTTCAAAAGAATTTGCTAATGCTTATTTTGTATATTGGGAGACGCTGGTAAAGAATAAACTTCTAGTTAGCTCAGTGAGCTTTCAGTATTATGAAAAACACTGGACAAGGTTTGAAGTTTTATACTAATTCCTTATGAGAGAAAAGTAAAAGCCTTCTAGCACTCAGAAAGTGTTACTTTCTAATATTCATCCTGACTCAGCAAGCACTTTAGTGGTTACCAGAAGGGATACACTGTGTTTGCTGCTTATAAAGTGATTATGCCTCATAAACAAGAATGTGGTTTTCTTGCAGGTTTTTATTTTTATTATATTTGACTAATTTACTTGTCCTCTGTGTTCTAAGGCAGTAGGGAAAAGGATGAAGCCACACAGACGACAAGTCATAGTTCCTTTTCCAAGAGACTAGAGAGAATGAGGAGTGATGGATAAACATGAAGTAGACAAGGAAGGAGCAACTGAGTATGGGAAAATAGAAATGATTAGTATAAAGGTTTCATATTGGACCACAGTGTTTATGTTTGACCTCTTAATACTATGCCATAGGTATTGATGCATGTTGGAGAGACTTTTTGTATTGTAGAGACAATGGAACAGGCCCGATGGACAGAACCAACAGTGAATTCTATTGGATAGAATAGAATATTCTCTGCTTAAGTCAGAATGTCATTTTTAACCAGAGTAGACTAGGAAAAAAACAAATATAGGATTTACTATATCACCATTGTTTTCTTAAACTTATATTTGCATATTGGTTGAGAAATCTCTTAAACAGCAAAGTTTAAAGATTTAATTCATTTTTATATTCTTAGCACTCATTTACAATATAGTGAGGCATTTGAGTGACAGGAAGAGTTTGTACACTGAGGAACTTGATAATGAGTTTTGTTTTTAAACTATTCTTTAAAAATATGCATGTTAGCTAACTTGACAATAGATTATATTAAGAAATATACATAAATTCCAGTTAGGCTTTGGATTGCAGTATTTGCCTTTCTTTATAAACTTTGGGAAAAAATAATGTACCCTTACTTTTTTTTCCTTTTAATAGTATGATAGTATAACTTTGATAGCATTTCTTATTTTTTAACTATTATTTGAAAGCTAATTATTCCTGGAATCTTCTAATCACTTAATTCACCCAATATGATACAGTATAATAAGTGTTGTGATCATTTGTGGCCATGCATTTTCTTTTTTTTTTTTTTTTTTTTTTTTTTTTTTTTTTTTTTTTTTGTGGCCATGCATTTTCAAAGCAAGTGGGTGGACGTAAATAGACACATACATATTTATTATATTATTACTCCTTTGTGAGTATTGTTAATGGTGCTTCATTATATAGCCATTTTTCTAAGTCAAGAGTAAATTACAATAATGGAAACATTCAACTTCATAATCACTCTCTCCTCGTATTATTTATAATGGAATTTACAGGCCTTTCAATATTCTCGCTGGAAAGGAGCTATTGAAATAAATGGAAGACGATAAATGTTTACTGAGAGGGCAAAAGCACTGTGAATTGCAAATGCATATGTAAGACATTTTTTTTTTCCTAGTAGGCTAATTATACTTACTATTCAATTAATTGCAATATTTATTGAATGAAAGAATAAGCATTTTAAAACACTGGTTACATTAAAGGATAATTTTTTTTCCATTTAGGGGTCTATATTAGAAACTAATGATAATTAGGTATATAATTTTAAGTTGATGTCATAAGATTTTCTTTGACATCTTCATTAAAGTATGTACAAGTCATCATAATTATCCATGAACATTTGTAGCCTGTGAACAGGAATCAATTTTTCATGCTAATCTGCACATCCTAATGGCATCCACCCCCTGCGTTCTAGATCACATTTCCTCTCACCTCTTAAATTTGTTCCATAAATTTTAAATAAATTTCTTCCTGCCATTTAGTTAAGTTTTACACGTCCTTCAAAATTCATTGTAAGGGTAATCTCTTCTAGTGTTCTTAGGTTCAAAAGGCTCTGCCCTACTCTGCTCCTATAGTAAGTAACACTGGGAGTGGTTCTCCCCTTACAATCATAAAAAAAAAAATTACACTATAGGTAATGATTTACTGGGAAACCCTAACAGAATATAAGCTTTTTGAGGGTTGGAACCATGAATAAGCCATTGTTTATTAAGCACTTACTAAGTGCTAGATGTGGTCATACACATTATCTCACTTAATCTTCACAGTAGTAATGATTGTGGGAGATACTGCTGTCCCTGCCCCAAGCTCATTAAACATTTGTTGATAATATAAATGACAATAATAATGTCCCTGGTGAGTCTGGGAGTATACAGGCTAAAAAAAAAAAATAAAGTTATAAACTCTATCACCCATTTAATAGGTGCTGTTGACATAACAAACACTAAAGGTATTTTTTTTAAAGGGAGTTAATTCTTGCTACGCTTCATGAGGAAATATACCTTTGCACATATGCTAAGGCTTTTTATGGCCAATGTAAAATAGTTTAATTTATTATGCTTCTAGAATGGCACACTGAAATTTTCTGCAAAATGAGTTTACTGTTTCCATCAAAATATGAACATTTAAATTTTCATGATAAGAGCCGGTTCATGTTCATAAGACCTAAAGTGCTATCCTTTCAGTTTTTCCTTTTGTTTGGTTTTCCTGGACACCTGCCTTTATGGGAAGATGGCTGAGAATTTTGGCTTTCAAAATACACCTGAGTCCAATTAAGAAGGCTAGGAACACAGCAAGCAGTAGGAGTGAGAAAAACTGGCTAGGAAATGGCATACGAGACACTGTTGCTAAATGAAGGGTAAATGCATATTTGTGGAGGTGATAGATTTTTATTTCTCTAAGTCGTTTTAAATTGCTTGGCTGTACTCTCTGGCTGAAAATGATGTATAAGTCACTGAGTGAGTCATTCTCATAAGTACAGATGGTAACAGGGGAAGGTTGGGCCACTGAACCAAATTACCCCGGCACAGCAATACAGAAACCCATGTCCTGCAGTCTTGGGTGGTCATATTTGTATAATTTTCATCATTTAAATAAATATGTTCTTTTAAATATGTTGAAAATTCTTTGCTTTTAAAACTATTTAAATGGTACATCCATGTAGTGTTGCATCCATAAGTTACATTTCTCTTTTTGGGGTTTGTAAATTATTTTTACCTGAGCAGAATATATTTTAAAATTAGGAGCAAGTTTAGAGACTAGTTCTTTTCTTTGTGATCTATTGTCTGTCTTTTTAAAACACTTGGAATTTTGATATAAGATTTTTTGGATAACTTGATTATATACATGAGGAAATAATGAAAAGCCTTAAACTAGATTCACACTTCATTTGGACTTTGATGGAATTTTATTAAACTGAACAAGCTCCCCAAACATGCCTATATATTTATCATCTTGTGCATGAAATAAGGGTGCCAGAGGAAAAGGCATGAAAAAACAAAAGGAGCACTTCAAAGGCAAGAATCATGATTAGGCTGATGGAATTCTATCCCCAGGTTGATTTTTGATAGGCATAAAATTCTTTGAAATTCTTATCCCAAATTCCAGGGAGAGTGTGTCTTTTTAAGAGCTGCGCCTATCAGTCTCTGTTCCTTGCATGAATTAGTTTTTAAAAATTCTTTGCACATGAGTTGCTTCATTATTCGCTGAGTGTATTCAGCCTGTATACTTTCATATGTGAGTCAAACAGACATGAAAGAAAAAAAAAAGAAGAATGATGTCTCACTCCTCTACTGTTTGGCTTTCCAAGGTGTACAGTCACTCTGGTGACATGGCAGCTACTTGATGTATTGAGATAGTGAAGACAGAAGAAAGAACAGAACTGAAGGGCGGAGCACTCGGGGTTAGCAGGCAATCTCAAAGGATGAAGGAAGAAGTGGAATTTAAGGTCACCAGGGAAAATAGAACACAAGTCACCTCCCCTCCCCTCCACGTTCACCCAAGTCATGATCTAAAGCACAGGATCTTTCAGCCCATACATATCTTGTGTTTTTGTTCTACGAAAGATTCTCTAACATAGAACCAACCTTCACCAGGCACACACTACTTAATGGAGTGAAAATAAAAACTATAGATGGCTTAGTTCAGGCTGCCATAACAAAATACCATAGATTGGGGGCTTAAGAAACATTTATGTTCTCATAGTTTTGGGGAGTGGGTGTTGAGATCAGCGTGCCAGCACTGCTGAGTTCTCGGGCTTGCACACTGCCCGTTTATCCCTGTGTTTTCACATGCTGGGGTGGGGAGTAGGGTGTTGGAGTGCAGAGAAAGAGAACAGGAAAGAGACTGAGTGCTCTTTCCTGACTCATCTTGTAAGGACACTAACCCTATCAGATCAGGGCTCCACCTTTATGATATCATTTAACCTTAAGGACTTTCTAAAGGCCCTATCTCCAAATACAGTCATGTTGGGGTTTTGGACTTTAACATACGGATCTTGGGGTGGACACAAACATTCCATTGGCCATCTGTATGTAGCAGTAATTGTCTCTGGCTCAAAGCTTTTACAAGAAAAACTGATAGAACTGTAGCTTGAAGATTCTCTCTCCCTTGTTCACAGAATTGTTGAGACATCTGACATGTGCCCTTTGCATTTCTAGGCATCTGATCCCCTTTTCTTGGTGATCTTCTCCATTTGTATATTGCACTGACACTGGTGAATTCAGTTCTGGCCATAGCCAGGCATTTGTCTCTTATATTGACATTATCATTCTAGATGCTTTCTTCTAATGGTTGAGTGGGTCAGGGAGGGAGGAATTCAGGGAGGATCTTCTATTGCTATTTCTTATTATTATTAAGAGAAATAACTTCTGCTTAAAAATGTTATCTATGATTGCATATATTATTTCATTTTATATACACTATATGGTAGAGTTACCTATAAATGAGATTAATGACTTCTGGGTCATACAGTTAGAAACTGGTGGGGTCATAATTGAAACCCATGTTCATATGTATTCAGAGCCTTCATTATTTTCACACTCCACAGAGGTTTCTCTAGTTTAACAGCAAATCAAGGGGTCATTGAAGCATTGTTGTCTTAACAACACTGTAGCAGTACACATTTGGAACACAAATTGTGCATATAATTTCATATATGCAACTCACTTAATTCCATCACTAAATTGATGTTAGTATTGGGAACTTCTTTGTGTACATTACTTCTTTACATCACCTCTGAATAAGGATGAAATTTATCAGAAGTTCTCTTTCCTGGCCAGCTCTGAATGTTTATTTATTCAGAATGTCTTAATACACTTCAAAATGTTGTGCATGAAATACTCTTATCTTTTAATATATGCAGGATCTGAATTGTGTCACTATTGTCATTCCTGATGTTGGTAATCGGTGTCTTCTATTTTTTCTGACCAATCTGGGTAGAGGTTTACCTATATTACTAATATTTTCAAAGTACCAGCTTTTTGGTTCATGGATTTGCTCTAGTTTTTAAATCTATTTTCTATTTCATTTATTTCTTCTTTGATATTTATTTTCTTAAGCTTTTGTTTTTCCTGTTCCTAAAGGAGTGAGGTCTTTGATTTGAGAATATTTTACCTTTTTATAATATAGGCATATAGTGCTATAAATTTCCTCTAAGCACTGCTTAAAAGGATTCCCACAAATCTTGATATATTTTGTTTTCATTTTCTTTCAGTTGAATATATGTTTTAATTTTTTTGACTTTTTTGACCCAGGGGTTATTTAGAAATGTTATTTAATTTGTGGTGCTTATGGATTTCCCAGTACCTTTGTACTATGGACATCTAGTTTAATTTCACTGTAGTCTAAGAACATACTTTTTATTACAGTTGAGATTTATTTTGTGATCCGCATACAGTTCATGTTGGTAAATATTCTGTGTTATCTTTAAGGTAGTGTATATTATGTTGTTATTTAGTGGAGTTTTCTATAAATGTCAACTAGGTCAAATTGGATAATAGTATTAAAAATTACATGTGATCATTAATGTTCTGATTATTCTATTATTTATTCAAAGAGAGTATTAAATCTTCACCTGTAAGTTTTGATTTGTCTGTTTCTTCTTCCAGTTACATACATGTTGCTTTACTTATATTAAAGCTTCAATTTGTCCTTTTATATTTTTATTTTCTCTCCTTTCTTGACTTCTTTCAGATGGACTGTTTTCTTCTATTCCAATGTTTTCCTTTGCTAGTTTGAAAGTTGTACACACTGGTATTATTTCTTTAGCAATTACTTTATTGATTTATTTTAAAAATTGTTTTATTTTTTATTTTTTTAAATTTACATCCATATTAGTTAGCATATAGTGCAACCATGATTTCAGGAGTAGATTCCTTAATGCCCCTTACCCATTTAGCCCATCCCCCCTCCCACAACCCCTCCTGTAACCCTCAGTTTGTTCTCCATATTTTTGGGTCTCTTCTGTTTTGTCCCCCTCCCTGTTTTTATATTATTTTTGTTTCCCTTCTCTTATGTTCATCTGTTTTGTCTCTTAAAGTCCTCATATGAGTGAAGTCATATGATTTTTGTCTTTCTCTGACTAATTTCACTTAGCATAATACCCTCCAGTTCCATCCATGTTGTTGCAAATGTCAAGATTTCATTCTTTTTGATTGCCGAGTAATACTCCATTGTGTATATATACCACATCTTCTTTATCCATTCATCCATCGATGGACATTTGGGCTCTTTCCATACTTTGGCTATTGTTGATAGTGCTGCTATAAACATGGGGTGCATGTGTCTCTTCGAAACACCACACCCGTATCCCTTGGATAAATGCCTAGTAGTGCAATTGCTGGGTCGTAGGGTAGTTCTATTTTTAATTTTTTGAGGAACCTCCATACTGTTTTCCAGAGTGGCTGCACCAGCTTGCATTGCCACAAACAGTGCAAAAGAGATACTCTTTCTCTGCATCCTTGCCAACATCTGTTGTTGCCTGAGTTGTTAATGTGAGCCATTCTGACAGGTATAAGGTGGTATCTCATTGTGGTTTTGATTTATATTTCCCTGATGATGAGTGATGTTGAGCATTTTTTCATGTGTCCGTTGGCCATGTGGATGTCTTCTTTGGAGAAGTATCTATTCATGTCTTTTACCCACTTCTTCACTGGATTTTTGTTCTTTTGGGTGTTGAGTTTGAGAAGTTCTTTATAGATTTTGGATACTAACCCTTTATCTGATGTGTCATTTGCAAATATCTTCTCCCATTCCATCAGTTGCCTTTTAGTTTTGCTGATGGTTTCCTTTGCTGTGCAGAAGATTTTTATTTTGATGAGGTCCCAATAGTTCATTTTTGCTTTTGTTTCCCTTGCCTCCGGAAGTGTGTTGAGTAAGAAGTTGCTGCGGCCAGGATCAAAGAGGTTTTTGCCTGCTTTCTCCTCGAGGATTTTGATGGCTACCTGTCTTACATGGAGGTCTTTCATCCATTTTGAGTTTATTTTTGTGTGTGGTGTAAGAAAGTGGTCCAGGTTCATTCTTCTGCATGTCGCTGTCCAGTTTTTCCAGCACCATTTGCTGAAGAGACTGTCTTTCTTCCATTGGATATTCTTTCCTGCTTTGTCACAGATTAGTTGGCCATACGTTTGTGGATCCATTTCTGGGTTCTCTGTTCCATTGATCTGAGTGTCTGTTCTTGTGCCATTTAGCATTTACTTAAAACTGTTAACATGGAAATTGAAAAGTCAGATCTCAATCAAGATCTCAAACTTCCTTCCAAATACTGCAGAGGAATTTCAATCACTCTATCTCTAATTACTTTGTGCTTCATTTGTGTCTTTTTCTGGTTTTGTATTTTAGCTTTATCTCCATTTTAAATTCTCTCAATATTATTATGACAATTTTATAAAGTCCTTTTTTCTTTTCAAATATCCACATATTTATCAATTTGGTTCCTTTTCATTTCTTCGTATACCTAGGACCTTCTGTGTGGCATACATTATTTTTGTTTGAAGAACATTTTTTATAGTTTTGATTGAATAATTCTGTTGGTGGCAAAACCTCTCAGTATTTTTCTAATTATTAACTTATCCTCATTCATGAATGACATTTTCATTGAGTTCAGAATTCTAGGTTGACATTTGTTTTATTGCAAAACTTAGGAAATAGTATCCCACTGTTTTCTGGCTACCATAGTTACTCTTGAGCAGTTAGCTGTCAGTGAAATTGTTGTTTTTTAAGATGTGTTTTTGTCTAGCTGCGTTTAAATTAATTCCTTTCATGTGTGTATTCTACTTTCCTCATGGTTTTACTAAATACTGTTTTCTTTTTTATTTGTCCTGCTTTGAATTATCTGGGCTCTAGAATTTGATTATTGGGTTTTTCATCCATTTTGGAAAACTCTCAGTCATTGTCTTTTTTAAATTTTACCTCTGCCTCATTGTGTTTTTTTTTTTTTTTAACCTGGGATCTCAAATGTATATTATTATGAATATCTTTTTTTTTTAACCTCACCTCCTTTTCTCTTTCCTTAAGTGGTTGACTAATATGGACTGCATTAATGCCCTCCTTTGCCCTCTGGTTGTGAGATATGTTTACATAATGTGAGATACAGACAGCAGATCAGAGGAAAGGAGGAAAGTTAATTTGGCCACTTACTGCTATTGTTCCCTTTTTGTCCAGCTGATTGTCCATTTACTAAAGGTCATAACTCTTGTAAGGCAGCTGTCCTCATAGCTGCCCTCTTTGGGTTCCATTATTGTTTCCTTCTTTTCCCTCTCTAGGCCTAGAGTAGTGGTGCTCACCACAGTCTAACCCTTGGATACTAAAATAGATCATGTAATTTCCTTAAACTGACTCCAAATTTGTAAATAATCACTCTTAAATTCTCAAACTACTCACTTTGTACTGTTTCCCAATCAGACTGTGACTCATGTGGATATTTATGACAACTCCTCATTGTATTCTCCATGGCACTTAACCTGCTTTTCATAATTAGTATCTCTATGTCTATCTGCATTACATTTGATGTAGTTTCTTTCAGTTGAAACCATATTTCTTTAGTTTTAATGATGATTTTAGATTAAATGGTTATACATTCAACTTCTAAAGTTCTGTTTTATTATCAAATTTGTTCGATAATTTCTTATAGTCTGTTTTTCATTCATGTTTTATCTTCTTGTTTTATGTCTTTGTCCATACAAAACATATTTCTTTTATATGCTGTCTGATGAATCCTATGTTTGAAGTCTTCATGAGTCTGATTTGCTGATAGCTGTTTCATTGCCTCCTGCTTATGCTTTGTTTCTTTTAGTGTTTTTTGTTTTTTTGAATGTGAGCTCATTGGAATTAATTTATGGCAATTTTCTGAGTCCTAGGAATTAGATAGTTTCCAACTAAGGATTGATTTTTTTTCCACCACATCCCTTAGTGAACTCTGTATCAAGGGTCATTATAAGTTGAAACATTATTGGAATTTTGGCCATGTGAGGGATGGCTCATGATTAATATTAATTATTAGCAACAAGGTAGGAGTATCTAATTCATATTTATCCTCTGTCTGGATCTTTAGAGTGCATTTCTTCTTTTAAATACTCTACCTGGGAGAGGCTCTATCCTTTGTCTCTTAGCCTTTAAGCTAGGCTAACATCACCTCAAGTTTATGAGATCAAATAATCATCTTCAAGATGAAAGCTGTCATTGATACTTCACTCTTACTTCCACCTTCACTTAGGTTTTGGCCTGAGTAACATTACTATTATTATTGTTCCTGTTTTTATTGTTATTTTAACATCTTATGGAGAGATTTAAGAATATGCTCTTCTAAATTTTATCCAGTATTCATAATTTTATTTTAGTTTAATGGTCACTTAGAGCATCTTGTTAGTGAAACTGCTATAAACAGTAACCATAATTTTATTCTTATACTTTTGCCATTTTGTATTAGGTATGTCTTTTTTAAGGAGCATAGGGTTGGTTTTACTTTTATTAAATCTGAGATTTCATGTATTTTAATTGCACAGTCTGTCTTCTCTTATCTTGTTATATGCTCTCAGATCTTTAAAATTCTTTACTTAGGTTATTCTTTAAAACTTTTATGGAGAAGGTAGCCCTTAAACTGAACCGTGATGAAGACATACCCATCAGTTGGGGTTTTGTAATGAGAGAAGGAAAGAACACTAGCTGTCAGTGGTTGCATTCATCTGTTCACTTGGGGTCATGTTATTTCTTTTATTTTAAAAGTAGCATATAAAAATTATATCCAAAGTTGTTTTTTTTTCCTGTTAGTTACCTTCCTAAGAAATGTATTTTTCTGATAATGGATATTTTATGGTGGTTTAATTATTAAACATTTTCTAATTCTAATATTTACATCAGAATCTAAGATCAGTTTATAACAGTGAGATTTTAATATATATTTCTAATAAAATATGAATTTGGGAAATAATAAAGTCTAGAATTCATCTTTGGTTAGGATGGCTGATAATATTATTATTAACAATAATAAAAATAATGGTAGTGGCTATCTTGAGTATAATATTAAGAAGGATATCAGGGTAAGTCCTGGCTCAGTGGGAAGGTATCATGAGGTATAAGTAGTAAGTTTCAAAGGCACTTTACAGGCCAAAACCGTGAATGTCATATATCTACCCAGAGTGATTAAGTTCCATGTGCTCATGTTACAGATGAAGAATAAGATTCAGAGAAGAGACACAGTCTCCTAGAGTCTCCAGTACAAAGTATTTGGAGCTGGTAAGTGGCAGAGACAGGATTTAGCTCCAACTCTGACTCTTAAGTTCAGTTTATTTTTTTTTCACTTTACTGTTTCTCCTGTTAGCATATATATTTCTCTCTCTCTAATCATTTCCCCAGAAATGTTTTTTTCTTTCTTCTTTTTTTTAAGTTTATTTATTTATTTTGAGAGAGGCAGAGAGAGAGAGAGAGAGAGAGAGAGAGAGAGAGAGCGCGCGTGTGTGCAGGTCAGAGAGAGAAGGAGAGAGAGTCCCAAGCAGACTCCGTAGCATCAGTAAAAGGCTGACATGGGGCTTGAACTACCAGCTGTGAGATCATGACTTGAGCTGCAGTCAAGAGTTGGATGCTTTTTTTTTTTTTAAATATATGAAATTTATTGTCAAATTGGTTTCCATACAACACCCAGTGCTCATCCCAAAAGATGCCCTCTTCAATACCCATCACCCACCCTTCCCTCCCTCCCACCCCCCATCAGCCCTCAGTTTGTTCTCATTTAAGAGTTGGATGCTTAAGTGACTGAGCCACCCAGCCCCCTCCAGCCAAATGTTTCATAATTATTTCATTTACAGCTTTTTTTATACCGATATAGCAAACTTTTCTGCACCCCTATACAAGTATCATATGGGCTAATGTACAAGCTAATGCTGAGAGCATTCCATAATGATCTTGATTGCCTGAGGTGAGGAAAGTCTGTATCAACTACTTAATCATCATTTCTTACACATGTTAAAAAGTTATTGTTCAGAATATAGTACAGTAACAAAATCCTAATGAATTCATTTTCCAATTCTTCCTTATTTGTGTCTTTTATCTATGGTGTCTATTAAGAAAGAGAGAAACATCAGTTCTATTCAAAGCAAAAATAAATTAGATATATACATATATATTTTTTTTCTTAAATAGGAGCTTTTTATGGTGGTGAAAGCTATCTGTGACCATTTATATAGTTTATGTAACAGAGATACGGTATATATTTGTACCATTGTACATAATCCCCAATTGCCAACAGTTTTAAGTTAATATTTTTTAGCATAAGCTATATGTGTACTATTAATCCTTATAGTAGCTCTGTGAGGTTAATTATTTTATTATCTCCATTTTGTATAAGAACAAGCTGGGATTTGGAGAGATTAAGTAGGCCGTAGTCACACAAATCAGTAGCAAAATGGATTCTAGGTTTGTCTGATTGCAAAGCTTGAGTTCTTACCCACAGCACTGTATTGAAATCTGAAGTGTATTAAAAGTTAGTATGGAAGAAGCACAAATATTTCTAGATTTCTAGATGTAATATTTCTGAGTACTGTGACTATTATTGAAACTGAGGTTTATGAGGCATATCTATAATTATTACATAAATTGGCTGCTCATTTGATGAATCTTTTCAGCGTTCAATCTCATAAACATATATGGGCCAATTAATTAGGTGGTTTCAAAACAATTAAATCTTTAAAAATGAGATCCACAGTGAAAAGGAAATATTTCTGGGATAGTATATGGCAAATAGCGGAAGAAAGTAAAGGAGGCAATAGTGCACAAATTAAGAAAAAAGTCAGAAAAGGGCTTGTTAGAGTTTGAGTAAAAATAACCAAAAAATTTAGAAAAATCTAGAATTCTCAGAGAACAACTACTTATTTAATATTTTCTATGTGCCAGGCCCTGTGCCAGGTAGTGAGAATACATAGAGCAATTGGATATATTTCCTTCTCTGAAGGAACTCTCAGATTAGTGCATAAACTCATAAATAGCTAAGAATAAGAGATTGTAATGAAAGTACTAAAACAATTCCAGGGTAATAGAGAAGTTATTAATTCCATGTATGGAGGGATAGGGTGGGGCAGGGAGTAGTGTGGGGGGTAGATAGTGATTTAACAATTCTGTACATTTCTCAGTGCCTATCACGCTGAGTGTACTCTTAATCCCCTTTACCCATTTCACCTATCCCCCACCCACCTCCCCTCTAGTAACCATCAGTTTGTTCTCTATAGTTAAGAGTCTGTTCTTTGGCTTGCCTCTTTTTTCCTTTATTCATTTGTTTTCTTTCTAAACTTCTTTCTAAACTTCTAAACTTCATATGACTGAAATCATATGGTATTTGTCTTTCTCTGGATGACTTATTTCACTTAACATTATACCTTTTAAGTCCATCCATGTTGTTGCAAATGGCAGGATTTCATTCCTTTTTTATGGTTGAATAATATTCCATTGTGTACATGTACCACATCTTCTTTATCCATTTATGTTTTGATGAACACTTGGGCTACTTCCATAATTTGGCTATTGTAAAATAGTGCAGCAATAAACATAGGGCTACATATATCTTTTGAATTCATGTTTTTGTATTCTACTAGGGTAAATACCTAGTAGTTCAATTGCTAGATTGTAGGGTAGTTCTATTTTTAACTTTTTGAGGAACCTCTATACAGTCTTCCACAGTGGCCTCACCAGTTTGCACTCCCACCAGCAGTGCATGAAGGTTTCCTTTTTCCCACATCCTCACCAACATTTATTGTTTCTTGTATTTTTATTGTAGTCATTCTGACAGGTGTGAGGTGATCTCTTTGTGGTTTTGATTTATATTTCTCTGATGATGAGTGAGTTGAGTGTCTTTTTATGTGTCTTTTGGCCATCTGTACTTCTTTGGAGAAATGTCTGCGCACGTTTTCCGCCCATTTTTTAAATTGGATTATTTGTTTTTCGAGTGTTGAGTTAAGTTCTTTGTATATTTTGGATACTAACCTTTCATCCAGTATATCATTTGCAAATATCCTCTCCCATCCAGTGGGTTGTCTTTTAGTTTTGTTGATTGTTTCTTTTGCTTTGCTCTGTGCTTTTTATTTTGATGTAGTCCCAATAGTTTATTTTTGCTTTTTGTCCCATTTCCTCAGGTGACATATCTAGCAAAATGTTGTGATGGCCGATGTCAGAGACATTACTGCCTGTGCTGTCTTCTAGGATTTTTATGGTTTTAGGTCTCAATTTAGATCCTTAATCCACTTTGGGTTTATTTTTGTGTATGGTGTAAGAAAGTCATCTGGTTTCATTCTTTTGCATGTAGCTGTTCAGTTTTCCCAGCATAATTGGTTGAAGAGACTGTTTTCCAATTGCATATTCTTTTTTCCTTGTTGAACATTAGTTGATAGTAGATTGTAGGGTTATTTTTGGACTCTTTATTCTGTTCTGCTAATCTCGTTTTGTGCCAGCACCATACTATTTTGATTACTACAACTTTATAGTATATCTTGAAATCTGAGATTGTGATACCTCCAGTTTTGTTGTCCTTTTTAAAGATTGCTTTGGTTATTTGGAGTCTTTTGTTTTATACAAATTTTAGGATTATTTGTTATATTTCTGTGAAAAATGCTGTTGGATTTTGATAGAGGTTGAATTAAATCTGTAGATTTTTTTGATTTTAATTTAACAATATTTGTTTTCCCAATCCATGATCATGGAATATCTTTCCATTTGTTTGTATCTTCAGTTTCATTTATCAATGTTTTGTATTTTTCAGAGTACAAGCCTTTCATCTCCTTGATAAACTTTATTCCCAGGTATTCTTTTTAGTGCAGTTGTAAATGAGATTGTTTTCTTAACTTCACTTTTTGATGCTTTGTTATTAGTATATAGAAATGCAATGGATTTCTGTATATTGATTTTGTATCCTGCAACCTTACTGAATTCATTTATTAGTTCTAGCAGTTTTTTTTTTTTTTTTTTTTGGTTGAGTCTTTAGTCTTTTCTTTATGTAGTGTTATATCATCTGTAAATAGGGAAAAATTTAACTTCTTCCTTAACCTTTTTGGATGTTTTTCCTTTCTTTTTGTGTCTAATTGGTGTGGCTAGGATTAAAGTACTATGCTGAATTAAAGTGGTGAGAGTGGATATCATTGTCTTGTTCCTCATTTTAGGTGAAAGCTTTTAGTTTTTCACTATTGAGTATGATGTTAGTTGTGGGTTTTTCATATATGGCCTTTATTATGTTGAGGTATGTTTTCTCTAAACCTACACTGTTGAGGTATGTTTTTATCATGAATGGATGTTGTACTTTGTCAGATTTTTTTTTTTTTTTGCATCCGTTGAAATAATCATATGGTTTTTATACTTTCTCTTGCTGATGTGGTGTGTACCATATTGAGCCACCCATGCATCGCAGGAATAAGTCTCACTTGATTTGGTGAATAATTTTTTAATATGTGTTGGACTCGGTTTGCTAATATTTTATTGAGGATTTTTGCATCTATGTTCATCAGAGATATTGGCCTGCAGTTCTCTAATTTTTTTTGTAGTGTTTTAGTCTGGTTTTTGTATCAAGGTAATTCTGGATTCATAGAATGAATTTGGAAGCTTTCCTTCCTCTCCTGTATTTTGGAATAGTTTCAGCAGAATAGGCATTAACTCTTCTTTAAATGATTGGTAGAATTCACCTGTGAAGCTGGTCCTGGACCTTTGTTCTTTGGGAGTTTTTGATTACTGATTCAATTTCTTTGCTGGTAATTGGTCTGTTCAAATTTTCTATTTTTTCCTGATTCAGTTTTGGGAGATTATACATTCGTGTGAATTTATTCATTTTTTTCTAGCTTGTCCAATTTCTTGGCATATAAATTTTTATAATGTTCTCTTATAGTCATTTGTATTTCTGTGTGTCACTTGTTATTTTTACTTTTTCATTTCTGATTTTGTTTATTTGGGTCTGTTCTCTCTCCATCCCCTCTCTCTTTCTCTTTTTCTTTTGGTGAGTCTGGCTAAAGGTCTATCAATTTTATTTGTCTTTTCAAAGAACCAGTTCCTAGTTTTATTATTATTTTATTTTCTATTTTGTTTATTTATACTGTAGTAATTATTATTTGCTTTATTTTTTTTTAAAGTTTATTTATTTATATTGAGAGAAAGAGCTTGGGAGGGGCAGAGAGAGAGGGAGAGAATCCCCAAGCAGGCTCCACTCTGTCAGTACAGAGCCTGATGTGGGACTCGATCTCATGAACTGTGAGATTATGACCAGAGCCCAAATCAAGAGTCAGATGCTCAACCTACTGAGCCACTCAGACAACCCTATGATTTCCTTTCTTTATTGGTTTTGGATTTTGTTTATTCTTTTTCTAGCTCCTTTTGGTGTAAGGTTAGGTTGTTTTTTTGAGATTTTTTCCTGCTTCTTGAGGTAGACCTATATTGCTATCAACTTCCCTGTTAGAACAGCTTTTGCTGTATCCAAAGATTTTGGACTGTTGTCTTTTCATTTTCACATGTGTCCATTGTATGTTTTGATTTCCTCTTTGATTTATTAGCTTATGCATTCATTGTCAAGTAGCATGTTATTTACCCTCCATGTATTTGTGCTTTTTCCATATTTTTTTCTTATGGTTGATTTCTGGCTTCATGGTGTTGTGGTCAGAAAATTGCATGGTATGATTTTGATCATTTTGAATTTGTTGAGAGTTGTTTTGTGGCCTAACTTGTGATCTATTCTGGAGCATGTTCATGTGTACTTAAAAAGAATGGCATTCTGCTTTTTAAGATGGAATGTTCTGAATATATCTGTTAAATTCATCTGGTCCAATGTGTCATTTAAAGCCATTGTTTCTTTGTTTTTCTGTTTGGATGATCTATGCAATGATGTAAATAGGGTGTTAAAATCCCTGCTATTATTGTATTACTATTGATGACTTCCTTTATGTATGTTATTAGCTGCTTTATGTATTTGGATGTTTTCCTGTTGGGTGCATAAATATTTACAATTGTTATATCTTCTTGTTGGATTGTTCCGTTTATGGTTATCGTGTCTCTTATGTTACAGTCTTTGTTTTAAAGTCTGTTTTGTCTGATATAAATATTGCTATGCTGGCTTTCTTTTCACTTCCATTTGCATGATAAATGCTTTCCCATCCATTCACTTCAATCTGCATGCATCTGTAGGTCTGAAATGAGAATCTTGTAGGCAGCATATAGATAAATCTTGCTTTTCTACTCATTCATCACACTGTCTTTTGATTAGATCATTTGGTCCATTTGTGTTTAAAGTAATTATTGAAAGATATGTACTTATTCCCATTTTGTTACGTGTCTACTGTCTATTCCCTTGAGTGTATTTTTTTTTATTTTTTTTATTTTTATTTTTTTATTTTTTTAAAAAAAAATTTTTTTTCAACGTTTTTTTTTTTATTTATTTTTGGGACAGAGAGAGACAGAGCATGAACGGGGGAGGGGCAGAGAGAGAGGGAGACACAGAATCTGAAACAGGCTCCAGGCTCCGAGCCATCAGCCCAGAGCCTGATGCGGGGCTCGAACTCACAGACCGCAAGATCGTGACCTGGCTGAAGTCGGACGCTTAACCGACTGCGCCACCCAGGCGCCCCTTGAGTGTATTTTTAAATTCAGTTATTGAGTTCTTTATCTCTGATTGGGTGTGTTTGTTTTTTATGTTTTCTGTCTATTTGTTGAATGCCTTACTTAGGTCTTCCACTTTTTTCTCAAGTCTAGTGAGTATCTTTATGACAATTACTGTAAATTCTTTATTAGGCATATTACTTCCTTCCATTTTGTTTAGATTTCTTCTTGTGATTTTGTCCTGTTCCTTCATTTGGGACATATTCCTCTCTCCGTCATTTGTCCATCTCTGTGTCTGTTTCTTTGTGTTTGAAACTCAGCCACATCTCTTGCTTTTGAAGGTGATGGCCTTATGAAGAAGTGGTTTTGTACTGCTCTGCGGTACCATGTCCTCTGTATGTCAGAACATAGTACTTCAGGGGTGTCTCCAGTGTGTGTTGCAGGCATCCTAATGCTGTAACTGAGCAGCTTTTTCCCACAGTCACCTGCAGTGGCTCTTTCTGCCTGCTGTGGGCAGGTTCCGTTCTTTTGCTGTTATTTGGCCAGTCTTTGGCCACCTTCAGCTTGAGTGGAGTCAGACTAGGCATTTGGCAGAGGTGCCATAGTACCAAAGTGCAGGGTACTTTCACTGTGTTGTCCCCTGAGAAGCTTTCATTGTTGGACAGGGCCTATAGTCAGACCAGTTGTCTGTCCTCAGCCTACTGCTGGGGGTAGAGTTGGACTGTTGTGTGTAGTTTTCTTCTCTTCTCCCTGGGTCAGGAGTCACTTTGGAGGGCTGATGGCCCTTGTCAGGGCTGCTTATGCACAATCAGGCTTGTGGCACCGATTTGGATAGGCTCTGGGCAAGGGCATATTGGAGGGGGCAAGTCCACAGGAGGACATGGTGTTGGGGTATATGGTATAAGCAAGTTTTGTGCAGGTCTTCTGTGGGATGGGACTTGGAGTTACTTTAGAAAACTCCTGTCACAGTACTGGACAGGGAAAGTCCATAGGGTGGGGAAGGACATAATGCCAGCAATGTCTTCTTGGTCTGCTATAGTAGGGGACCTGTGGGGGATGCCTGACTGGAGGGGGCATGTCTGTGGGAGAATGCGTGGGTGGCATTTGTAGCTAGTTAGGTAGTGAGTATTGGTTCCTCACTGGTTCTTACAGGCATCCATGTGTCAAAGCTGAGGAGGTGGGGAGGGAAATGGCACCTGCTAGCTCCCTTGTTTCTGGAAAAGGCTCTCAATGATCTCTGCCCCTCCAGCACAGATCTGAGATTAGTAAACAAATCTCCCTCCCATGTAGCCTAGGCATTTCTCAAACTACTTCCTTTATGCTATATATCTCAGTGGGGCTTTTCTGGTGCTGTATCTTCAAGGGTGAAACTCTGCCCTCCTGGCCTTTTCAGAGCCTCGCCCACTAATTTTTAGAATTATAGGTGTTAAGCCCCACTGATTGTAAGAACTTGTGAAATTGGCCTCTCTGGTTTTCAAAGCCAAATGTTATGGGGATTAATCTTCCCTGTGTGGTCCCCCATGCCTGGGTTGCCTGGTGTGGGTATATCCTCCTCTCCCCTCTCTGTGCTTGTGGCATTTCTCTTTCTCATGGACAGTGCCACAGGTCTTTTTAGTTCCAGGCTGTGTCTCTTTTTAGTTCCAGGCTGTGGCACTGTCTTTGTTGTGACCTCTTCTCTACATTTAGCCATGGAGAGTCTGTTCTGCCAGTGTTTGTGCTGTTTTCTGGATTATTTACACCGATGTGGATGTTATCTACATGGGAAGATGTGAGCTTAGGGTTCTCCTATTCTGCTGTTTTCCCTGGAAGTCTGAACACAGCATTCCTTTCTTTGCCTTACAGTTGTAGGAAGGCCAGTCATGACTTAGCTGATTTTTTCCTAAGAATCTCAAAGGGCTTAAATCAAGGTGTCAAACAGCCTATATTCCTGTCAAGAGGTTTTGACTAAAGAAAGATCTGCTTCAGAGCTCTCTCATGTTGTAGGCAAAATTTATTGCCTTGAGGCTTTAGCTTTGGTGGTAGCTTGCTTCTTCAAAGTCAGAAACAGAGATAGACTGGTTCTTCTAGTCTATGACTTTTAGACCATATTTAAAGGAACCATCTGATTAGGTCATCCTCACCCAAGATAATCTCCCTTTTAATTAATTGACTGGGGCTTTTAATTATCTGCACAATCCCTTTGCTCTATAAGGTAATCTAAGGAAGGTAATGACATCCTATCACTTTGCCATATTCTCTTACATTGAAGTAAGGCAAGATTCTGCTCTTATGTGAGGGGAAGGGATTATAAAAGGTGGGACTCTTTGGGAATCACCTTAGGATATGTCTGCCTGTGAGCAGAATGATGGGTGGGAAGAAGTAGAATGAGACCCACCTCAGATAGGAAGTTGCAATCTTACAAGTCGCGACCATTCAGACTGAGAAAAATCTTTTCATAGAGCATCCATACTGCTTTTCCTTCGCAGCATTTTAAATCAGCATGTACTTATGCATGTATAAGTATGATTATTTAATTAGTTCTATTAAAGCCTTTCTTCTGTCATAAATTCTGAGCTTGTTATTATTTTTTATTTTATTTTATTTTTTTCTCACTAACAACACAGTTCAACGAGGAGCAACAAGTGTCTCTCTTTCATGCAGTGACTCAGAGACCCGTCAATTTTCAGGTATTAGATTTACAAACACAGATATACATACCCATGTGAACAAACACACACACAAACATGCATACACAGTCTCTGAGGCTAAGGCTTTAGGGTTCATTACCAGAGTCTCTGAAGCCAGCCAGTATATCAAGGAATAAATAAAATCCTTGCCTGGATGATTATGGGGAGGAGTTTGTGAACTTCAACCAGAGGTAGTAAACATACCTTCCTTCCATGTCCTCTTGCCTAAACTTGGCCATATGACAACTTAACTGAAAGAAGAGTTTGGATAATGTGTCTTAGCTATGTGGCCAGGAGAAAAAGGCAAATGAATTGGTGAATAACTGATCAATCTCTTCCACTAGTTGGGCTTCCTGGTTGCCAAATTATCTATTGTCTTTTTTTTTCTCCCACAACTAGAATACATTTACCCACTTCCCAAAGAATACAATCCAGAATCCCATCCGGTTATAGCAACTGCTCAAATTCTAATTTCTTTAAGCAACATGCAGTCTTTATTAGTTACAAATGTGATTATTTGATGATAAAAATACAAGTTACTTGCTTTCCATTCCCTCCCCTTCAGCCCTAGCCAGTATACAATGGTAGGGCAATACAGAATAAAATGTCTGTTTCAGAAAATATGATAATGGGAGATACCAAGCAATCCTGCTGGGCAAATATTTGATAGACTGTCTATCCTGGAGATGGGGAAAACTAGCTTTTTGATTCTAGAGAAATACCTTTATTCACTTTTCACTGTGGATTCTGTCTCTTTCCCTAGGAAGGCATTCCCTGTCACTTATCCTTTTGGGCCATATCTGACCTGGGTGTTGGAGAGAATGTACTCCCCAGAGGCTGCTCAGTCTTCACAATCTACCTTTTGCTAGAGCAAACTGAAAGGTATTTTATGGCCCAAACCATAAAAGGCTCTTTTATTGTGGGTTTGCTGTTTCTTTGACATATGGTTCCTTTAAGACTTAATTGTAAGTTGTAGGCAGTTATACGTACCTGTACTTTCCTAGACATAATTCTGAAGTCCAATTTATTTCTTTATTTCTTTTTCCTCATGTATCTCTCTCAACTTAAAAGAGGATATTTTGAGGTCACAATAGATGAAAAGGCCACATGACATTTGACAGAGATTGAATCTTGTTCAAAAGAAGTTTGCTGGTTGCTCACAGCCTTTTAAAATTCTATCTCGTACCATTGCGGGTATAGAAGCAAATGGATTTTCTGATCTTAAGTGCTTCAGATTTCTGGGTTTCTTTTCAGCCTGTACACTATTTTGTTTTCAGCCTATACATTGGCCAGTTCTTTATTGAGCTCATTCTTTTTAATACCTTTCCAAAGACAGTCAATAGAAGTCAGTTGCACAGTGAAATAATTCTTTCCAACCAATGCCCCTAAGCTCCAGATTCAGTAACATGTGTCTTCTGAGTGATCTCAGGTGACAGCTTTAACAAATATTTTGCCATTGCATAACATGGGTCACCATTTTTCAGGTTTCTATAACAATGTCTCTTCTCCTTACAAGTGACAAATTAATGTTAGATTTTTTTAGTAAAGCTAAGTGCTTCTTTGAGGTACCAATTTCAGTACTAGTTAAGATATGTTCATTGCTATAACTAACAACCCAAAATTTCAGTCTCTTAACACACTGAAAATTTAGTTTTTACAACATAGTCCACAACAGGTTGGCAAAGTTGTGGGAGTCAGACTCTTATCCATGAAATCACTTGAGTCTTATGTTCCTTTCATCCAAAAGCTCCTTATTGTCTAGATTCTTGAAGTCCTCTTCTGATTCATCTGGATCTGACCAGAAGTGCAGCGGGGGAATGCAGATGATTTTGTGGAGGTTTTGTAGTCCAGGAAGTATATGTCACGGACCAGGTGGTATACATCACTCCTGCTCAAATTCTGTTGCCCCAAATTCTATTGTCACAAGGCCATATCTAATTGCAAGAGAATCTGGAAGAGTATGTCTACCCAAGTTCTTGGGAGAATATGAGAAATAGTTTTGTGAATAGTTAGCCAGGATCTGCCATTCCACTAGAAAGCGATGGTAACAGATCAGGCAAGATATGACAAAGACCTAAATTAGGCACTGAAAATAGCAAAGAAGTGATTATTTATTCACTCAGCAAATGTATACTGAATGTCAACTCTTATCCAGGTAATGTACTTAGGATCTGGAGAGTCAATCTAGACAGGCAACGTCACTGCCCTCATGGAACTTACATTACAGTGAAGTTTAAAAGGCATCTTGGTGGTCTTATTCTGTGACATATATATGCATGTCACATTTAAATAATTTAATAGGGTGTATATATTTAACATTAGTATTGTTCAAAAGCATGTAGTACAGGGTATCTTTCTATCTATCTATCTATCTATCTATCTATCTATCTATCTATCTATATCTATCATCTATCTGATTTTTGTAGAATCCTCTTTTGGGTGTGAGGAATGGAGTTAACCTAAATCAGTGTGCTTCTTTACCCTTTTTTTACCTGTGTAACTAGCATACATTCTCAATGGGTTGGTGTCCAAACCATGCTGAGGTGCATCATATACTTAAAGTTGTAGGACCTCAATGGAGAGGGAAGGATTCTTAGAAGCCAAAATTTCATGGAAACCATGTCATTTAAACTGGGTCTTGAAGGAAAGGGGATGATAGAGGGAGGCGGGCTGAAAAGGACATTCCTGGTAGAGGATGGCTGGGAACAAATATAGGAATAGGAATGGGAATAGTGGGTATGGAAACAAATAGATCAATTTGGCTGGAGAGAGGCTGCTTGTGGGACAGTTAGATGAGATAATTTTGGAATTAGAGACTTTTACTTTTTATATTCCATGTATTTGGTTTAAATTTCCTTACAAGAGGCAAATAAAAAATTTATAGTCATTATCAATTTTAGGTGAATTTGTCCTCATCAAGATTGTACTTGTTCTTGGCCACATGTGCAGCAACCATCTGATTAGGTATTGAAATGTGGTAGGAACAGTCTTTTTTAGCCAATTAAAACATTGACCTATTTCTCTGTGTGCCACCGATTAAACATAAGTTATAAAGACAAGATCTTGTCATTTCTATTTGGTTTTGAATATACTACCACATGCATGTAGATACTTTTCCAATCTGCTGCTGAAGAATTTAGCCAAGTGATGTAGAAACAGCTACTAAGAATAGGAATGACTAAAACATGCTTCTGAAGAATCATCAAAAAAAATTGGAAAACCTTAAAGATTTACCATCGAAGTTGTATTTTTTCCATGTTTGTTATGGATTGAACTTTGTCTCCCCCACCTCCAAAAATATGCTTCATTTCTAACCCATCGTATTTCAGAATGTGACGTTATTAGGAAATAGGGTCATTGCAAATGTAATTAGTTAAGATGACATACTGGGGAAGGGTGGACTCCTGATCCAAAGTGACTTATGTCCTTATAAGATGGACATGTGAAGGCACAAACACACATAGAGAATATCATGCAAAGATGAAGGCAGAGATTGGAGGAGTTGCATGGCTGCAGCCACGGAATGCTAAAGGGGTCTGACAGACCAGAAACTAGGAGGAAGTAAGGAAGGGCTCTTCTGTAGGTTCCATGGGAGCATGACCTGGCTGACATCTTGATTCCGGACTTCTAGAGCTATAAGACAGTAAGTTTCTGTTGCTTGCAGTATTTATTATTGCGGCCCTATGAAACTAATTAATGTGCAATGGAATAAATCAAAAGTCCAGAGCAGCTTTTGACACAGCATAGTTTGCATTGTTTTATAAATTGGGAAGTCTCCTTCTTCAGTCTTTAAGGAAAATATTTTGTGTTATCCTAAATAATTTTATTCCCAGAAGTTATCTTTTAAAAATATTAATGTAGGGGCACCTGGGAGGCTCGGTCGGTTAAGCGTCCGACTTCGGCTCAGGTCATGATCTCACGGTCCGTGGGTTCGAGCCCCGCGTTGGGCTCTGTGCCGACAGCTCAGAGCCTGGAGCCTGTTTCAGATTCTGTGTCTCCCTGTCTCTGTGACCCTCCCCCATTCATGCTCTGTCTCTCTCTCTCTCAAAAATAAATAAACGTTAAAAAAATAAAAAAAAAATAAAAATATTAATGTAATTATCCTAACATCAACTTAAAGAACTATTGGTTTCCAGTGCTTTTTTTTTTTTTTTGATGATTCTTCTGAAGCATGTTCAGTCATTTCTATTCTTAGTATTTTAGTATTGTTTTAATTGTAGATTTGGTTGAAATATAAATTATATAAATATGTAATATATAAATATACACCATAATATTTTAATTATGTTCATTTCTAGTACTGTATTCTAGTTCTGAAGATTTTCCATTCATGGAAAAATGAATAAATTTGTGTGTGGGTATAAATCAGGGAAATAAAAAGCAAATTATAGGCGTGAGAGAGGCAGTGAAATCATAGGAGAATACCTTAACTGAAAAACGAAAATGATTGACTTCCAGTCTTACCACCATCACTATTTAGGTGCTGTATATCCTCGAGTCCTTTCACCTCTGAACACACCTCACTTACCTCCTCTATAAAATTGGTATAATGCTTAGATGTTTTGAAGATCAAATAAGGGAGCGCATCTCTTCAGCTGACACCGTTCTTGGTGCATTAGAAGTAATCACAATAGTCCTCCTAACAGATGTGTGGCTGTTAGGCTGGAGGACTCCTGAATAAGGAAGGGAACTATGTGGCACTCTTAACCTCTTATAAAATGGCAGCAAGTTGAGTTTTTTTTCCCCTCGTTTTTCTGTCAATACTATTTTTTCCTTATTTTCCTATTAAAGCCAGAGATAATTTTATTTAATCAGCCCAACAGTAGTTGTGAACTATGTGCCAGATATTTTTAAATGAACACTGAAGATGTAAAGACAAATATGAAGTTGTCACTATCTTCAAGAACTTAAATGAGTTTGGTGTTAGTAAGATTCACTTGGAGTTCTTGTTACAAATGTAGAATTGGTGGGGCACCGGGGTGGCTCAGTCGGTTGAGTGTCCAGCTCTTCATTTTGGTCATGATGCCGGGGCTGTGGGATTGAGACGTGCATTGGGATCTTCACGGAGCATGGAGCCTGGTTAGGGTTCTCTCTCCCTTTCCCTCTGCCCCTACCCCATTTGCACACACATGTGCTTTCTGTCTCTCAAAAAAAAAAAAAAATGTAGAATTGGAGACTTCACATCTAGAAATGTAAGTTCAGTAGGATTGAATAGGATCCATATTCTGCACTGAAACAAAGACCCTAAGGTATTCTGGAGTGAGTTACGTGTAAGCCATTTTTGGAAAAAACCTCTGGTCTTAATTATCAAAAACTGAAACAGCTCATTAAATATTTTCATAGTTTTTTATAACCTAAATGGAGACCTCAAAAAACGTATGATTTATGATCACTAATATATGTTACTTTGAATCACAATTGAAAGATGAAAAAAAACCCCTTTTGAGGGAGAAAGCAAGATGAAGAGAAAGTGTTTTTAGATACAAAGATTCATTTTACATGAAGAAACTTTTTCAGTAGAAATCCTAAGTCCACAACCTGAACAAGAATTATTGTGTAGAGAACAGAGGGTACAAAGCATATGTTTGGCTGCATGAAAATTTTTCTTTCAAATTGAAAAAATTAAATAACACTGTATCTTGATTTTTTAAAATATGCTTTTAAAATTTTTTTTAAAAAATTTAAATAATTTCTACACCCAAAGTGGGGCTTGAACTCCTGACCACAAGTTCAAGAGTCACATGTTCTACCAACTGAGCCAGCCAGGCACCCCATAATATTATATCTTAGTAGGATTCTTAGTGAATTACCAGAGTTCTTGAAATGTTAAGTAATTTTAATCCCAGAAAAGCATAAAAATACAGTTCTTTTAGTTTTAGGAAAATGGTTGTATTGCTTATTTAATAATGAACAGGTATGAGATTTTAGGTGGGTATAGCAGAATTTGGTGAATTTAGAAAAGTCCCAGGCTCGTAGTTGGTGGCCATGAAGTTAATCACCGTGTCATTAATTACTTAAATAAGTTTATCAAGCCTTTAATATATCTAGAACGTCATTTTGACATCTGTAAAATGGAGAATAGAGGCTAAATAATCTTTAGGTGTTGTTCTATTTCAAAAATATGTAATTGTACAACTGTGATTTTCAAGGTATCCATTAGCAAATTTTACTGCATGACTGGAAATTATTCATTTTCTTTAAAATGGCCTTATGAGGGGCACCGGGGTGGCTCATTCAGTTGAGCCAGGTCCTATCTTATCTCACCATTCATGGGTTTGAGCCCTGTGTCAGGTTTGTGCTAACAGCTCAGAGCCTGGAGTCTGCATTAGATTCTGTGTCTCCCTCTCTCTCTGACCCTCCCTCGCTTGCACTCTGTCTCTCTCTCTCTCTCTCTCTCTCTCTCTCTCTCAAAAATAAATAAAGATTGAAAAAAATTTTAAATAGCCTAATAAGACATTTTTCATATTTAAACATTTCTGAACTTTATTATTGCTGACATTTATTCCATAAAACATGCGAATGTACAGGTAAAGTATTTTAAAAAATATCCAGTTACAGAAAATTTTGTACATACAACCTACAGTGTATTAAATGTATCCAACTCAAATTTATGTTAACTCTTAAAGAGTGGCACAAAACACAATATAGATAGGTAAATAAAGTATTCACATTTATCTTGCCTTTTATAGTTTGCAAAGCAATTTCTGAAAGTATCATTTCAGTTAAGGTTAGGAACTGAACTTTAGTTCAATTAGAACTTCAAAGAAGAGGCATGAATATGTTAATGTATTTTATATGCCATTGTAAAAGGCGAAAGATTTATTCGATCTGAAGAGAAACCAGAGTATATATATGCCATTGTAAATATGCATGTATCACATACATTGTTTTATATGATTTTTATAATAGCATATGTGTTTAAAAAGTTTAAATTAATATTAAAGATTAAAACTATATTTTAAATGCATACAATGAGGAGACTAAAATCTATGATGGGTTTTTTTACATTTTGGTGATTTTTATGATGTATATTCTGGAAGTCAGCTTAGTTAGACTATGGCATAAAAATTGCATTTATTCATAAATACTGGTCTGTAAAAAGTCAAGCCAGTTTTCCTCGAAGTTGACAGAATTTTTCTCTGCAGGTGGTCATACTTTCTTTATTAAAGGAGCATCATATCTCTTTTTTATCTACATATAGGTGATATTCAATAAATAATAGTGTTTACCTATTTTTCAGCTTTTCCCAACTTTTAAGTTGACATTTTGTGTTTATATATTTTCATTTTGTCTCAATGGTTCTTGATTTCCCTCCCTCCCCCTTTTCCTATGAAATACTTGAGGTTAGTTATTCTTTCTACAAACTACTTTAGAAAAATTTCTTCTAGGTTCAAAGGATAGAGGTGGTTTCTAAGTAGATAAGCAGAGAACACATATATTACAGATTAATAGCTTCACTTTGTAAGTCTAAGATCGAATTACTCCTTTGGTGGTTGAGTGTTAGTGCATATTTGTGTGTTTCTGTGTATGTGTGTGAGTGTGTGTGTTTATATATTTAATCATTATTTTTTCCTAAAATACTGGTTCTATTAAATTCTCTGGAAAAATGAGAGAGAACATTTTTTTCTAAAACATAAATGACAGGGGCGCCTGGGTGGCGCAGTCGGTTGAGCGTCCGACTTCAGCCAGGTCACGATCTCGCGGTCCGTGAGTTCGAGCCCCGCGTCAGGCTCTGGGCTGATGGCTCGGAGCCTGGAGCCTGTTTCCGATTCTGTGTCTCCCTCTCTCTCTGCCCCTCCCCCGTTCATGCTCTGTCTCTCTCTGTCCCAAAAATAAATAAAAAAAAAAAAAAAAACGTTGAAAAAAAAAAAATAAAACATAAATGACAAAATAAAATAAGTTTTTTTTTTTAAATTTAGAAGTAATTTTGATACCATTTTGCATAAGGTAATCTCCTTTAAGTCATTCTGGCTCCCGTTGTTTTAATTTAATTATACTACTTACACCACCTGAAATTACATTTTCGTGTGTATGTTTATATGTAGTTACTTGCTTAATGTTTTGTTTCTGCCTTTCCCACATTCCCAGTAGAATATAAAAGCTCCACAAGGGCAAGAATTTTGTCATATTCATCATTGCAGCCACAGAACTCAGAACAACGTGTGGCGAATGAATGGATGGATGTGGTTAGAATTATGCTGCTAACATCCGCTTACCCAAAGCATTCTTGATATGGTCGTAAAGGGCAAGAGGCAATAAACTCTGAAGGTTTGGGAAGGGCAGAAAAAGTGTAGTTTTATAAACAAGTAAAAATTTAAGGTGGTTAATGGTTAGGGAGTTAAGGATGTTGGCAACTGAAACTTAGAGTGAGTTAGAAAGAAATGCTTTTATTCTTATTTTTTAATTTTAGAAAAGCATAAAATGAAATAATGTGAAAGAGGCCAAAATTCAGTGCTTTCTTTGCTAGTAGCAGCTTCCAATGGAAGAGGGGAGGCTTGTTCTTGCTACTTAGATGAACCCTTAGGGAAGGTGATAGAACTTAGTTTTCAGAGTGAAATTCCATGAGCATAGCAAAATTCAGAAATTGAAATAAGGGACCTCTGACTGTCAATTGCACTGAAATTTTGAGCACTGTTTCTTCTGTCTGAGACAAATGTCCTGTGGGGAATCTTACTTTAGTCAAGGGACTGTTGTTCACAACATAGAAAGGTAATTCTATTCTCAGTCTGCCCATCTGCAAAATTTCATAGATAAGAATAAAGCTTTTCCCAAGCAAAGGATTTTAGTTTTGTCACTACCACAGATGGCATGGGTGGCAGTTTTTTATTGTAATTTTGAACTTATGGGCAAATGGACTCGCACCCAATCTTTCAAACTCCAACTGGCGAAGTTGCCGTAATATTTTTGATCCTTAGAGCTGTCTTAGCTTTCTTTTTCATTGTTGTCTTCATTTTCTATGGATGTTATAACAAACTATGACAATCTTATTGGCTTAAAACAACTCAGATTTATTTTCATACAGTTGTGGATGGAGGTCAGAGATCCAAAATGGGTCTCACTGGGCTAAAATCAAATGTCAACAGTGTATTCCTTCTGGAGGCTCTAAGGGAGCTTCTGTTTCCTTGCCTTTTTCAGTTTCTGTAGGCTACCCACATTCCTTGGCTTGTGGCCCACTTCTGTCTTTAAACCCAGCAGTGTCTGATCAAGTATTTCTGACATCACATCATTATGACACTGACACTTCTACCTCCCTCTTCTCATTTAAGGACTCTTGTGATTAATTGGGCCCACTCTGATGATCCAGGAAAAGGTTAGTTGATTACCAAACGTAATTCCATCCACCACCTTAAGTCTCCTTTGCCATGTAATGTAACATATTCATAGATTCTAGGGGTTTAGAAGTAGACGATTTTGGGAGAAAGTTATTCTGCAAAAGATTGTGTATTTTCTTTATGAGGATTTGGGCTCATAGAATGAACACATCTCTAGAAAGGGGGAAATTCCACTTTCATGTCTGGTTGGAATGGCTTTAACCTAAGATAGAAAATCGTCTAAAACCTTGATTATTTCTGGTCAGTTCATTCATCAAAGAGGATGAAGCTCAAGGCTGATGGAGCAGGCCAAGGTCAGAAATGTCGTGGCCAAACTTTGTTTTTCTTTCCAGTTAGACTTCCCCATGCTTGTTCTTTGTGTGAAAAAAAAAAAAAAAAATCACATCTTTGTTAAACGTAACTACCTATTTGCAGACACACGTCTCAAATAGCACCTTATGTACAGTGTTTTGGGTACATTCTCTGCACTTAATGGGAGCATGTGAACTTTGGGAAGATTTGAAACCAGTGTTTTACATTTGCAAAGAACACAAGACTGGAAGCACTCCTTAAGTTTTTAGAAAATAAAGTTAATAAAAAATCATTTAAAATTACTATTACATGTCCAGGTGAAATTTAAAAATAAGGTTCATATATTTGACTTCTGTGATAGATTCTAAATATGAATCTCTGTAATGAAATTGCAGTGGAATTTCACTTTCCAGTTGTGTACACGTAAAATGAACAATTGCTTATTTTTTACTGTTTTTAGCTGTAACCATTCCATCATATTGTTTTATGAGGCAATAATACAGTGTCTAAATAGAAAAACTCTGGGTGCAGATAATTTATCCTGTTGAATAACAAAGAAATTTCCATCAATAAATCAAGAAATCCGATTATTTTTCACGTGGGCCAGGCCCAAATGAGACACCTATATTTACAATAAAAGCCATGAATAATGAGGTTTGAATGTCAGAAGTTTGAAAATGTGACATAAATTTATTAAGAATCCAGAAATCCATAAGATAATCCACACCTCAAACAGCAGTCTGAATTTCTTTTCATCACTCATCCAACACCCACTGCCTTTGGGAAGCTTCTCATTTATCTTTTAGGTATGTCCAAAACTGTGTGAATTCATGGTATTCCTGACCAAAAGCATGAATTTTTACTAATGATTCAAATCTAGAAATAGTTATTGTTACTGATGGAGTCCTTAAAGCTATTGCCAAGGATCCAACTTTGGAAAACAAAGATAAAATATCATCAAAATAACTCGGATAAAAAGAAAAAGTCTTAAAAGTAGCCATGTCTCACAAAAGGTAATATGTATGATAAACTTCTCCAGGCCTACCAATCCCCTACTTGTCATGCCATAAAAATATCTTCTTACTGTACTTTCTGAACCATGTATTCCATGTTCTGATACTTCCTGATATGTCATCTGTTGGATTTAATAAAAACTTACTTCTTCAAATGTGAAGAGCTCAGAGAGGGTCTGTAGTCCATAGGGCACACTAAACATGTCCTGTGTGTGATCCTTGCCTACAAGAAATTAAATGTGTGTGTGTGAGAGAGAGATAATTTATACACACACACACACACACACACACACACACACACACACATACACCCATAAATTATATTAGTGTCTTTGTCCATGTTAATTATTATAGATGGTCAGAGGGAAGAAAAGGCACCATTTGCTTGATTCTCCAAAATTACTTATAGTAATTAATCTTTTTTTAAAGTTTGTTTTTAACATTTTTAAATTTATTTTGAGAGAGAGTGAGAGAGAGAGACGTAGGAGGGGCAGAGAGAGAGGGAGAGAGAGAGAATCCCAAGCAGGCTCTACACTGTTAGCAGAGAGCCTGATGTGGGGCTTAAATTCATGAACTGCAAGATCATGACCTGAGCCGAAATCAAGAGTCAGATGCTTAACCTTGACTAAGCCACGCAGGTGCCCCAGCTAGAATTTTCTAAAGAACTTAAAACATATTTAACAGTAGTCACCTTGGTTAATTGCATTTTTGTTAAAATGACAATTTTTCTTTTTATTTGAGGCCCTTCATGAAATGCCATTGGAACCCTAGCTTTAGGCAGTGGCTTACATAGAATCAATATAGAAGTGGCCCTGCAGATTTTGACTAAAAACTTACTTGGAAAACTAAGTATGAACAATGAAACTAGGAGACATATTTAGAAATGGTGGACTGGGGTAGTCATTTATCGAGGAGAAGACGGCTGTCCACAAATAGCACTACGGAATTACTTCAGCAGGAACTGTGGAGAATGGAGTTTCCCTGAAGAATCTGAATTATCTGCTCTACTAGTCAAGTAGTGTTTATTTTTACACCGTCTCATTTTGAAACTATGTTTGAGAATTGAGAAAAATCCAGTGAACTGACATCATGGCAGTGTCCCCTACTTGTAGTTTCAGTATCTTTTGGTCCTCTTTTAAGTAGAATTCCCTGGTTAAGTTCAAGTGTGTTTTTTTTATGTAGGTTCAGGACAATCACAACTGGGTGGTTATTACCATAAGGCATTTTTGGTCATAAGAAATGAAAAGAACTGTGTACTAATTCTCAGAGCATAATTTTCTAATATCTTAATTGAGTTTGGTTATTAAAAACCTAAATATGATTGTGCTAATTTTGTTTTTATTAAATTTTTATCACATCTGAAAATTCTACAGGTTATTCTTTTTTTTTGTATTTAGCTAAAATCCACAACTTTTTAAATTTGGTTTGTATTCATTTGAGTAACTACATGGGACTATCAGGGTTATTCCTAAACATCACTTTAAACAATTATTTCTAAAACTTTGGGAAGATATGTGAAGAGTTTGTACTTTTACCAAGTTGTCCTCTTATTTACCTAAAATTGCACATTGCCATTTAGAAAGATTAACTCTGTGTTCCAAATAGCAGGCATGCTATTTTTCCCCCTTTTTTTAAATTAAAAGAGCCAACCTTGCTGTGAAGTGCATCGCCTGAAGACAGGATAAAAGCTAGATGAAGGAACAGCCGGGAGTATGATTTGGTCTGGTATTACACAGATTTGTTAAGCTTAATGGAGATGAAGGGGAGGGGTTCTTTAGATAAGTACGTTTATAAGGTTTTTCTTTGTATGTAGTTGCCATGAAGCAAAACAGGAACTTGCTATGGCTATTTTCTAGATGAAGCAGATAAAAGTTAACCCTGTTTGATTATATAGAGAAAGAGACAAGAGCTATGTCAGAAACAAATTGATCTTAACACATCTTAAAATAATAGAGGACAGGAGAAGATTATAGAAGCACTCATCCTAAGAGAACGTTAGTGGTGGGGTATATTTGCCAAAGGAAGGATCAGGAAACCAATGTTGCCTGCTGCTACCACCAAAGGGAGCAGTTAGTGATAAGTGTCCGCCCCTCCCCCATTTCCCCTTTCTACTTAAAGATAAACTCATCAAATGAACCACTAGGTGAAGCCAATTTCAGAAGCTTCCACTGAGAAAAATAATGTCAGGTTACAGGATCCTGTTACTTAAAGGACCCTTTGACAGTTAGGGTCACTTAGGGTACTTAGGATAGCAAATAAGTTTTAAATGTTATGCTAATGATAACGAATTGTTGGAGATGACCTTGGAGAACTGTATTGATGACACCTGGGAGGTCATGTTCAGGTTTGTTGAATAAAGATGCTATGATTAGTTAGAGATATTCTTTATGGATATATAGGTATAGCATAAGTAACTCTTAACTGAATTCAGCTAATAAATATATCTATACCCTGAATGCCTAGGGATGTATTTTATGTTGATACGGATGGAGATATGTTGGTGCCATTAGAAGTGAAAAGTAAGGCTTGATTGAGAAATGACGACCTTGATTTGTTAACTGGCCCTTAGATTGATGACATAGGTTATATCTGAGAAGATAGGATACTTAGCAAGCCTTTGTTATTGGGGACAGAGGGGAGAAAAATGAAGTGAGATATGTGGTGTTTTGTTCAGAAATTTGAGTGGATGTAAATCTAATTTAGTATCTTCTCATTTCCTCAAGGTTAATATAGCTCATGATACATATTATACATTATATTTTAGCATTTACAGTAACCGTTAAATATACATGCTTCTGTGTAGTGTTCTTTAAATTTTAATCCTCTAGGGTTGGTTTTCCATTCTGCTTAAAGCACCTTTGAATTTTCAAACAAAGACATCCTCTTCTGTTCTGAATAAGCATGGCTCCAACAAGGCTGAACAGCTCCTCCCTTCACATTTGTTTTTTACTTTATTTTTTTGTCTTTTCTTATATAAATGTTACATGTAGTTCATGTAACTCCAGCGCATCAACTTTGTTTTCCTGACCCCTTACTGACAGGAGAAGGTAGACGTATTACACATCCCTTCTCATTTTGCTGGCTTTAGGTAGCGCAGCTAACCGGTATTTGAAGTTTTGTAAAAGGGAAGTCATTCCCTGTCAGAATGGGGACATTACTCACACAAAAAGGACTGGGTTAATGAATGTGGGATTTGGGGAAATTTTAAAAGATCAATGTTTTCTACTTAACCTGGGGCACAGAAAGATTGTGTGATGTCAGTTTTGAGGTCCCTTTTCCAGTTCTCTTGGAAGTAAGTTTAAAGATTAAGACAACAGTATTTCCTCTCGCACGTGGCATTCACACGTGTTTATTGCTGCATATTATCAGCTTCTGTAAGACTCTCCGTGTGTTATAAATTAGCTAAGTTTCCCAGTTTTGTAAACTATCATGTTTATCTTGCCATAGATCTTCATATTGCCACAGAATTCTTAGATTTATGTTTTCATTTACTAGGCCAGAGAAGGAAATCATTGCTTTAATATCCATTTCACAGATAATTTAATTTCAAAGAAAGTGAGTGAGGAGTTCCGATGAGATAACTAAGAATAAAATTCTGACTTTTTTCCTGCTATGAGTGATGTGATGGCTAAGTCTATGCCTTACCAACCTAGGATTCCAGAATACATTTATTTTGAAAAAAAATCGGATTGCCCAGCAATGACACCATTTGCATTTCTACTTGCCCACACAAACATTTAGTCCCTTTCAGTGGTCTTACTTATTCCTGAGAAGTTCTCAAGGAGGGAGTTGTCACTCATGTACTCAGGAAGAGCCTTCAAATGAAGGCATGATACCCGTGCCTTTTTCAGTAAGAACTGAAGTAAAGGCATGATACCCGTGCCTTTTCAGTAAGAACAAGGCAAGGTGGGTGGTGGTGAATGACTGTCACCAACTTCACTGTCACCAACACGCTGCTCTGTTCTGCCCATGCTGCTTCATCTGAAGTATAGATATACCCTTTTCTTAATTTACCCAAATACAAGCAGGATAGAACTGCAAATTCTTGATAAGTCTATTCTAAAAGGTTAGGAATAACTAAAAAAAGAAGTAGAAAGCAATGCTAACATGTAGCTGTACGGAGTTGGTTCCCACAGAAAACATAGATCTTCCAACTACAGGGTCCATTTCAAGGGTGCTTCTCTGTGTAGCTACTGGGTTGCATCCATTAGGCAAGTACCCCAAACCCACTACTACTAGTCCTCCAAGGATGCCTATATCTCCCAGTCCTGGCCCTGCTTTTTAGGAGTGACTCCAGTCTCCAGGATCAGGCCTTGTTCTCTTGCTCCCACTTATGGTCACAGTATCTAACTCTTCTTTGGCTCACTGATACTGGAAACCCTTTATCTCATCTATAAGAATGTCTTCTTATATTGTGTCTCTCCCAGGACAGTTACATCAATCCACTTCCCAAAATGTAGTTTGGCCAATCTTAAATAGCACCCCATATATAGGACATTAATTTTGTAGTGCATATTGGACTTACCCAAGCCCAGACCATTTTCTTATTAATGTCTTTCAACAAATGTTTTTCTGAAGATCTAGGCTGAAGTCTTAGGGGCCTTAGCTTAGGTCATTCAGAGTAAGTTTTCAACACACACATGCATATACATTGAGCAAGTAGTCATCACATATTAAATTAGTACAGAACTAAGAAGGATTTTTCTGAAAGAAACATTCAGGTTAATGACTTTGTCTAGAAACAATGGGGATGACTCCCTCTCTGGATTATGAGGAGCCTTTTCAAGTTAATTTTCCAGAACTAAAGAAGAGACTTTCATTCTATAGATCCCATGAAAAGTGCCGCCTAGACCAGTTCCAGTTTTGAAGTGATAGTTCCTCATAGGTTATGCTTCTCAAAGTTGGCATACAACCATCCAGCCAACCAAAGAAAATTAAAATATCCTTTTATACTTGTTTTTGTTGTTATTAACTTAGTTGTTAATAGGCATATAGGCCTTCCTGATCTCTGGAGCCGTAAATAATCTCTTTTCCTTAGATATTCCATTAAGCACTTTGACCCTGTGTCATGGGCTTTTAATCATTTGGGTGCTGCAGTTTTTGTACTATATTGTAAACTCGGCGAAGACAGAGACAAAATAATTTTATCTCTGTGACTCTTGCCACACCAGTGCATTCTACTTCTGGTAAGTGTACCTCCATTTTTGGTAAATAGATGTCTTTATGTGTAACTCTTTCCTAAGAGTAAGAGTCTTACATTATGAACTCTAATTTGTATGGCTGCTTTAAAACAAACAGTAATAGACTCTTAAAGTTACAGGGATGATCCCTTTAATGCTCATGCTCACTGATATAGAGGTACTGAGGCAAGGTTGTCTTGTGTATAAGAGGTTAAGTCAGATGAGCAGGTGACTTCGCTCCCTGTACTACAGTTTTCTCATTCATGAAATGAGGGTGCTAATGGTAGCTTCTTAGTAGCACATTGTAAGGATTATTTGAAATTATTTCATTAAAAGTTTTTAGAATAGCTTGAATTTTTCACAAACTTTAATTTGTAGCCCAAATATTTTAATGAGGGGAAATATTTCCCCATAATTATGGAAATAGTACAAATGATTAGATATAAGATTGGAATTTACTCTTTATCATTAATGATGTGCTTTGTTCATTGTTCTCAAATTGAAGATACTGAATTTGTTTCTTTTTTGTTTGGTATATTTTACCAGGAATATGTATTTGACATATTCTGAAAAAAGGGAAAAGAGCTACTATTATTAGATATTGGCCCAGTGAACCTGATCTATAGCATTTATAGCTGAGAAATCTGAAACTTATAGTCCATTAATATTGTGAAAGCATGTTGATAGTTGAATGTTCTTTGCTGCTATTAAAAAATAATCACTCTGTTGATGTTGCATGAAAGATGTTACCATATATTTTATCATCAAGTTTTGTCTGTCATGTTCTATTATCATAATATCATAGAAATATATTAACATAATTTTTTTCAGAATAATTCTTCTTTTGACACATTCTGGAGTTTCAGTCTAGTAAGTAACAAGGTTCTCTATTAAGAAGAAAAATCTTGAAGGAAGTCCTGACAACTTTAAAGTTAGAAAATGTGTCAGAATTAATAGAAAGTAATGCCAGTGGTAAAAAACGACAGTAGTACTTAGGCAAAAAATGGGATCTGTGAAATTTGAATTGAATGGAAAGACAGCATTAGGGTAGCAGTATATTTTATTAAAGTAAATTTTGTCATATAGTTTCAATCTCAAAATAAAATTTCTGTTTTTTTAAAGGTATGAACAAGTTGTTTAGACACTTAGTTCCTTTCATTCTTTTGGGGGTCCAAGAAGACTCTAACATAAGTCTTACCATTAATTCTCTTTACCAGAGATCTGAGTAATCGGGAGAGTAATGTGTCAGAAGTCTGCATTCCTATTCTCAAGTTGTAAAATGACATACTTTTTAGATGTACCTAGCTCATGTCCCAATACTATATTCTCCATACCCTTTCTCTTCCATACTACATAGATTATCTTCTTCGGTAATGATTATACATAGGGAAATAGGTAGCTTTAATAGTCTCAAGTAACCTTTTGCTGTGGGGTATTTAGATGGAGTGGTTAAGCACCAGATGTTATTTATACATGACAAACAAATGACTATCTTCTGACAGTGAGAACAGATTTGCCTGACTTTGGCTTGAAGGCTACCTATTGCAGCTTACATCTTCTTGGTCACTGGGGCCTCTGCTCTATACTCTGGCCCTCCATGGCTACTGTGGTGTTTTTGAATCGCCATGTCATTTCAGATTGAGCACCGCTCCTTTCTCTCACCTCCTAAGTAACTCCTACTAAAACTCTAGGATGCTGATAACCTAATGCTCAGGATGATGGAGTGAATACAACCTAAGGAAAAGAAATAATGAAAACTAAAAATTATAAATTCTAGGTATGTAGGGAAAGAGAAAAAAAGGGCTTTAAATTTTATACCAGTCTCTCACAGAACATTTATTCTTAGGTTGTTAGAAGACTTATCAAATTCTTGTAGCTTTCCTAAGAGGAATACTTCACTTATTTTTGTTATCAGCCTTGCCTTAAAAACTGTGCCTAAAGATCAATCTGGTTGAAAGAAAAAAAGCCAAATATAATCCTGTCCCAAAGAACTGTCTATTTGAAATCATTATCTTTAGCTGCACAAAGACTAAGCAAAACTTTGAAATTATAGCTGTTTTCTAAAAATATTTTTTGATACTGTACCAGATCAATATTTTAAGCAAGCTTTTACTGTCACTACTTTTAAGGATTGAGGAATTGAAACACTCACTATAAAGCAGAGTTCTCATTCCACAAAGAGAATGAAAGGAATTAAGAGCACTGTCATGAGCTACCTATCCCACTGAATGGGAGAAACTCCACATTAACTGTTAGAATCAATAGTCTGATAATAACTAGACTTGGGAAAAGTAGGTAAATAGCCTTTTCCAGCCACTTTCTGCCTTAAGTTTTTTTTTTTCCCTGCTATACTATATTTTTATATTTATATTTTTTATATTAACTCTTTACTGAATTTTATCTAGCATTTTTGATCAGCCAGGACCAAATGTACCTTTTCTTTGTCTTAGGGTATTAACCTCTTTTAAGATGAAGCTAAGCTTCAAAACCTTGACTTAGGTGGATTAAAACACACAGTGCCAAAATTTTAGTGGACAAAGTGGGTAGATGTTGTAAAAAATAGTTCTTACACAATGGTGCTCAGATAGAGTTTTTCCTAAGTGATTCTCATACATTAACAGCGACTCAGAATGACCTGATTACGACTATCTATATTTTCTTCACCAAGTGTATCTCCTTTGATCAACAAGATGCTCTTTTTAAAAGACTTGAAAAAGTATAGACAGCATATGCCTAACAACTTGGAATATGCAAGGTCAACATGGCCACAAGAATATTCACCAAGTCTGGCATCAGTATAAATGGTACCCAGTAGTTTATGTCAGGGATTGAGGAGAGGGCACTGGAAAATGTAAGCATAGACTAGGAGTGGGAAAACATTAAGTCTGGTCCTGGATGATTAATACATGACTGTGTGCCAGTCACATAATTTCTTTGGATCTCATTTTATTTTATTTTTTTTAATATGAAATTTATTGTCAAATTGGTTTCCATACAACACCCGGTGCTCATCCCAAAAGGTGCCCTCCTCAATACCCATCACCCACTCTTGCCTCCTTCCCACCCCCCATCAACCCTCAGTTTGTTCTCAGTTTTTAAGAGAGAACTGGCCCTCTCTCTCTCTAACCTCTTTTATTTTTTTCTTCCCCTCCCCCATGGACGGATCTCATTTTCTTTATCGGAAAAACAAGTTGGAGTTCTATTTAGATTCCTTTTATCTCTTAAAATTCTGTGGATGTAGGTTTTTAAACGTTATATTGTGTATGTAGTTTTTTTTTTTTCACTTTAAATAAGTGTTTAATATCTATTGATTATATTAAACAAAATTCAACATATGACTCATTTTGATTTTAATTCCTAATGAATCTATTCTTCATATAAATTGTTTTCTTCAAAATTTATGATAGTAAATATACTTGTTAGGTATCCAGTAATATTCCTTAGAATAGAGCTTGGTTGATACATTTATTTCAGCATTTGCTATGAGTATCTTCAAATAAGTGTTGATCACGTCATTCTTTATAGCCATCCTTATACATTCCAGGGCAACATATTATGCTTCCAAATAGGTATTAATATTTGCTACAGGATGATTCAACATTTTCACTGGACTATGGGATCTACTATTAGCTATTTTTTATTGAGATATAATTCACTGTATCATAAAATTCACCCTTTAAAAAATGTACATTTTAGTGGTGTTTGCATATATTCACAAAATGGTCCGACCATCACCACTAATTCCAGGATATTTTCATCTAGTTTCCAAGGAAATCCAGAATGACTTTCTTCTATTAATATAAAATCTTTGTTTTGTACTAATATAAAATTGTTGTTAGTGTAAATTTTATATTCCTTAAATATTTAAATTTACATTTACTATTAATTAAAAATTTTGATGTTTTAGACTTAGATTTTACTTATGTTTTATCCAACGTCTCTTTATCCTATTAGTGAGGGAGGGATTACTGTCTTATGGTTATGGGGATGGTTGAACACACAATACCCAGTCATAATAAGATGAAATTGACAGCAGTTTATGAGTCACATTTTCTCACACCTCAAGTGAGGAGGACACTGCATTCCATGGAAGGCCACGTGGGGGTTGAACTCAGGAACAGATTGAAAAACTAGGGGCTGTAGGAGGCAGGTTTTATAAAATCTAGAGGATAGGGGTGTTCCCAGTTCCTGCAGGAGGATCTGCTTGGCTTATTTGAATAATTATTTGGGCTGACAGGGAACTGAAATGCACTCCTCAGGAATGAGCGGAGAGTGTGGTTGGTCCCTTTGATGCAGAAGGTTGTTTGTCTAGGGGACCTGACCTGTGGGAACAGACTGGGGAACTTGTAGTTAAGCCATTCAAAAACCCCTGATTTTACCAGATGTCAAGACAGCATATGGCACTAGACTTTAATTTCAGGCCTTAATTTGAGTGAAATTAGTGCAAAGAACATTTTTGCTTTTAACTGTTTAGATGACGATTATTTTGATAATTGAAACAACAAACATTCTGCATACATTTTAACTGTATGCAGTTAAATGCAGGGAGCTATTAGTATAGTCATTGTCAATGATCAAGTGATGTTAGATTTAGTGTAATTTTCCAAGATTAATATATTTGACATGTGTAGTCTGTACGTTGAATTTATAGAGGATTAAAATTGGAACCAGACTTTCAGAAAATAGTTTAGGGCGTATCTCTGTCACTTTGATTACTTCCCAGTATGGTGTTGATTGCAGGTTTCTGATTTTTAAAGAGATGTTTCAGTATCTAAAAAATATCTTTTCTAAAATTTTTTTAATGTCTTATTTTTGAGACAGAGAGAGACAGAACGTGAGCAGGGGAGGGGCAGAGAGAGAGAGAGGGAGACACAGAATCCAAAGCAGGCTCCAGGCTCTGAGCTGTCAGCACAGAGCCCGACACAGGGCCCAAACTCCCAAACCGTGAGATCATGACCTGAGCCAAAGTCAGACTCTTAACTGACTGAGCCACCCAGGTGCCCCTAAAAAATATCTTTTCTAAAAAAATAAAATAAGTAAATTAATAGAAATAACTTTTTTAAAAATCTGACCCAGCCCATTTGTAAAAACAAATGAAAAGGAATTTACTAAGTTTGTGTATAAAATAGCATAGAGCACTTGCCCCAAGTAAGTCCTTTGTTGGGTTTTTATTTTTGTTTTTGTTTTTGTTTTTCAGTGAGAGAGAGAGACAGAGGATGCCTGTGAGTGTGAATGGGGCAGGGAAAGAGGGGGATTGAGAGGGAGAATCTTAAGTAGGTTCCATGCCCAGAGCAGAGCCTGATGTGGTGCTCAGTCTCAGGACAGTGAGGCTTGAGACTCTTGACCTGAGCCTAAATCAAGAGTCAGCCACCCAGGTTGAGCCACCCAGATGCCCCCAAGTAAATTCTTTGTAAGGAGATGAAAAAGTTTAAACAAAAAACACTGCTTTTTTTCTTCTTTTGTTCTTTTTTTTTAATATTAAGGCATAATCAACATATAACAGTGTATTAGTTTCAAATGTATAATAGAATGACTTGATATATGTATGCTTGCAAAATAATCAACACAATAATTCTAGGTACCATCTGTCAACACATAAAGTTACAAAACTTTTTCTTGTGATGTAAACATTTAAGATGTACTCTTTTAGTAACTTTCAAATATTCAGTACATTATTATGACTGTAGTCATCATGTGGTACATTACATACCCATGACTTATTGTGTAACTGAAATTTATATCTCTGACCTCCTTTATCCATCCTGCCTAGTCTCCCCAAACCCTTCCCACCTGGCAACCACCAGTCCTGTGCATCTATGAGTTTTCTTTTGTTGTTTTGTTTGTTCATTTGTTTTGATTTTTAGATTCCATATATAAGTGAAATCTTGTGGCAAGATTTCATTCATTTTTATAGCTGAGTAGTAGTTAATTGTATATTTATGTATGTATATATGCTGCATCTTATTTCTCCTGTGTCTATTGATGGACACTTAGTTGTATCCATATCTTGACTATTGTAAATAATACTGCACTGAACACAGGAGTGCATATATATTTTTGAGTTAGTGTTTTTGATTTCATTGGATAAATACCCAGAAGTTGAATGGCTAGATCATACCATAGTTCTATTTTTAATTTTTTGAGAAATCTTCATACCGTTTTACATGGTAGTTGCACCAGTTTATATTCCCACCAACAGTAAATGAGGGTTTCTTTTTCAGCCCTTGTTATTTCTTGTCTTCATTCTAACAGATGTGAAGTGATATTTCAAAGTTTTTTTTTTTAAGTTTATTTATTTATTTTGAGAGAGAGAGAGAGAGAGAGAGAGAGAGAGAGAGAGAGACACAGCATGAGCAGGGGAGAGGGAGAAAGAGGGAGAGAGAGAAAATCCCAACCATGGGATGATGCGTGGCTCAAACTCATTAACTGGGAGATTATGACCTGAACAGAAACCAAGACTCAGAGGCTTAATTGACTGAGCCACCCAGGCACCCCTCAAAGCTATTTTGATTTGCATTTTCCTGATGATTAGTGATGTTGGGCATCTTCTCATGTGCCTGTTGGCCATCTTTATGTCTTTTCTGGAAAAAATACCTGTTCAGATCCTCTGCCCATTTTTTAATTGGATAGTTTTTTTGTTTGTTTTTGTTGTTGTTGTTTTGCTGTTGAATTGTCAGAGTTCTTTATATATTTTGGATATTAACCCTTCATTGATAAACCTTGTAAATTTATTCTTCCCTTCAGTTGGTTGCCTTTTTGTTTTGTTGATGGCTTCCTTTGATGTGAAGAAGTTTTATTTACTTTGATGTAGTAAAACTACAACACTATTTATTTTTGATTTTGTTGCCCTGGCTTTTAGAGTCAGAATAAAAAAAATCATCACCAATAATTATGTCAAGGAGCTCACCGCCTATGTTTTCTTCTAGTTTTGTGGTTTCAAGTCTCTGATCTATTTTGAGTGAATTGTTGTGTGTGGTGTAAAGTAGTAGTCTAGTTTCTTTTGCATGTGGCTTCCAGTTTTCCCAGTACCATTTATACTGAAGAGATTGTCCTTTCCCTGTTGTATTTTATTAGCTTTTTTGTTATAAATTAAGTAGCCATAAAATTGTGGGTTTATTTCTGGACTCTTTTTCTTTTCTTCTTCTTCTTCCTTCTTCGTCATCATCTTCTTTATCATCTTCTTCTTCTCCTTCCTCTTATTTTTAGAGAGAGAGGGTGCAAGTAAGTGAGGGGCAGAGAGAGAGAGGGAGAGAGAAAAGCGGGGCTCACCCAGGGCTTGTGTTTTTACCTGAAGCAGGGCTAGAGCTCACCCTAAGTGGAGCCTGATGTGGGTCTTGAGCTCGCCAATTGTGAGCCACCCAGGTGCTATTATTATTATTTTTTATTTTATTTTTATTTTTATTACTCAGCAGCAGCTCATTATCTTACGTATTTCAACATTATATCTGTTCATCACAGAACATCACCCCTAGTCATGATATATGGAAACTGATCCTCATTTGCAGAGGAAAAAGAAATGGAAATTTGATCATTGAAATTAAAGATTCTGGATAGGAGATATAAGGGTGACAATTTCTCTACTGAGAGTAAGAGGAAATGCTCTTAGATTACTCTCTGGGAGATTCAGTCAACAAAAGGAGAATTTTCTGAAATGAAAGTGGGCTCTTAAGGCATTCACTCTGTTGCTAAAGGAGGCCAGAAACTCCTCTAGAAATTTCCAAAGACATGATAGACTTTCATAGGCTTGGGAATAGTGTTCTGTTGATGGTAGCGAGGAAAAGTAGGTAACAACTTGAAGAAAACTCTAACACACATTTAAGGATTCTATACACAAAGCAAGGGATTGTGGAAGCTAGAGAGAACCAACTTTAGAAACAATAGTCATCCCTGAATGTATTTTATACATTTAATTTAAAAATTGAAAAGAAATATTTCAGGGAAAAATGGATGATATTATATTATTTCCTTCAATTTTATGTTTAGAGACAGTTTTAATTGGATTTATTAGTACAAAAAATAATTAAGAACCAAAAGAGCAAGGGAAAAAAGGAGGCTAAAGTGAAGCATTGAAATAGCAGAAAATATTTTAATTTACAATGAGATAAAATAGTTTTATGGCCCAAAGATGTATAGGAATGTACTTTTTTTCTCATAGTCATTACTTTTCCTATGCAGATATATCACTTCCAATTTATTTAATTATTATAGGTAGAATTAATATATTAATATTTTTAGTCTTTAACATTTTGAAAAAAGATTTTAGAAAAAAATATGTTCAACTTTGAATTACTTGGTTCTCTAGAGATTGCTGAGTGAGAATAGCCTTGTTTTATTGCACATATAATGAGACCATTTTGTATGTTCATGATCTTTGATTCCATGGTACTTGAAGTAATGCTACGGGATATACTTGTTTATGATGTCATTGAGACCTTATAATGAAACCATAGAATTTGGTTAAAGTTATGTACTCATCTTTAATCATTGTCTTTGTGTTGCAAATATGTTTCTTATAGGTCTCATCTGATTCAAAGTATCTTTTTCATGCCCTCTTCCTCCCCTGTGCCCTCATTGTAGTCACTACCTGCCACCACACCTTTTGAAGAATAGCCTTAGCTGAGTGGCTACCATATGTATTCAAACAAATAAGTGCCAAAGTGAATCTTGCTCCAAAGGACTAATATTTCCCACATAATAGTGCTTTTATTTAGTTCTTCTTAAGAGATTACCATGATTTATTTCTCAAGTCTCCAGTGAATCTTCACTCACTTGGAACTATATTACTTTATATAGAATTACATATGTGTCACATTCTGTATGGACATATAGGTGATCACACCTCTAGGTGCAAGATAGGTAATCTTCATTGTCATCTATATTTACATTTACATTATATTAGCACTTTATCCAGATATGTATGTCACATGTACTCATGGATGTGTATTCATGTAAATGTTTGTAAATGTGTTGATAACCAGTACAATCCTTTAAAAAACAGAGAACATTTTTTTCTAAGTTCCCTTTAATTTTGGCACCATATAAAAGTTTATTATAACCTCATAAATTTATATCAACTATATCTTTTCTCTATGTACTTGCAAACAGATGTAATCTCTTTCTCTTTTTTAAAGAATCTAGTGTCATTATTTTAGGGCTGAAATACAAAAAAATATTCTAGCCATGAGTTTTTAAAAGAATCTAGATGCCTAGATTCCCTAAACATTCTGATATGCTGAGATTGAGGGAAAACTGAAGCGTCTGTACTTTTAACATTTTAGTGACTCTGATGCAGGTATTTTTTGAACTACATTTTTGAGTATTCTGTTCTAGATGATCATCAGCTAGATGAGTATCAAATGCAATTTATGCATTAAATAACATATCTCTTGATGGCTTTAATAAATATTAGCAGATTCTCCACTGAATTGGTGAGTTGTTCTTACTCAAAGAACAATGCCAGAATTAAAAAAAAGAAAAACCTACAGTGTTCTATATTTCTCTATATAATTAACTTCATTGCTGTGGGTTGTGTTTCCAAATGGAACTCTGAAGTTGTAATTCACACATAGTTCCTCTCCAGTATTTCCAATTTATATGTAGCTGAGGAGACACTGCATGGAAGAAAGAAGACATAAGATGTGCTAATAACCAACCAGGAGACCCTTGACCTTTCACTTGAATAAGGGGGTCTCAAAGGCAATGATCAAAGAAAGTTCTGCATAGAACTCCTTTAAAAGACGCTCCAAAAAATGGTAATAGCAAAAGTACCCATTATCCTCCCTAAAACTGACAGGATGTTATCTATGTGTGGTATACTTACTTCATACCTTAGTTGTGTGGGGGAAATAATTGCTCAATTAACTTGGAAAATTAGTTTTCCTCTAAGACTGATACTCTGGCAGGCCTCATAATGTTTGGATGTGTGCCTTGTATCTTCTATTTTTTTTTTCAATTAGTAATACATGGAATATTCTAAAATAAATTCAAAGGGTTAAAAAATAGAGACAAAAGTAATTTTCTGTTTTGTCCCTGTGCACAGACCTCTAGATCTCCTCCTTAGAGGTATCTGATCTTAGGCATTTCATATGTATATTCCCAGAGTCTATGGAGTACTGTGGTGTGTGTGTGTGTGTGTGTGTGTGTGTGTGTGTGTGTGTGTGTGTAATGGGGGGAAGAAGAATATAAATAAATGCAGGTCAGGAAATTCCCTTGATTTTAAATTAGCAGAAAGCATTGTATTAAAGAGTGACTTAGTGCCTGAGTTAATGTCACTGAGAAGCATATTTACCACCAGAGAGTGACTTAGATACCAGAAGATATATAATAACATATTCTTCAAGTAAGCATGTATTCTCTCAGGAGAAAAATAGAATTTTTAAAGCAGATACTGCTTTTAGCAGACAACAGAAATTTAAATGAGAATGCATTTTAGCATAATGAAAATTACCAGAGTTTAAGATACCTCTTGAGATTGTGGAAACACTGATAACCAGTCACTTGTTCTGGCGGAGTAAAATCAATGAGTACCCTAATTTAGTAATGTGTTTGGAAGGCAATTTGGAAATAAAAGGAGAAATTGCTTCCCTTGACCCATTCATGAAATTTCTCTGTAGTATCTAGCTAAAAAGGTTTTAGAAAGGTAAAAAATCATAATGGCCCCAAAGGGGCAAAGTTCATAACTGATTATTGAATAAGAATGACTTTGAAAATAAAACTTTAATTGAATACCAACTATTTGTAAGATACCATACTAGTGTTATAAAAAACACTGGAGGAGGGGCGCTGGTGGCTCCGTTGGTTGAGCATCCAACTTCAGCTCAGGTCATGATCTCACAGTCTGTGAGTTCGAGCCCCGCGTTGGGCTCTTCGCTGACAGCTCAGAGCCTGGAGTCTGCTTTGCATTCTGTGTCTCCCCCTCTCTCTGCCTCTTCCCTGCTCATGCGCAGTGTCTCTCTGTCTCTCAATAATAAATAAATGTTAAAAAAAAACACTGGAGGAATTTTCATTATAGTTAGGAAAGATGTATATGTGAAAAGTAATCTTTGTCTGTATCTGTTTAGAAAGTGAGGCCATCCATGGGGCGCCTGGGTGGCTCAGTTGGTTGAGAGTCTGACTTCAACTCAGGTCATGATCTCAAGGTCAGTGAGTTTGAGCCCCGCATCAGGCTCTGTGCTGACAGCTAGAGCCTGGAGCCTGCTTCGGAATCTGGGTCCCCCCTCTCTCTCTGCCCTTCCCCTGCTTGTGCTCTGTCATGCTTTGTCTCTCAGGGATAATAAATGTTAAAAAAAATTAAAAAAAAAGAAAGTGAGGCCATCTTAAGTGGAATTTGTGAATCGCATTTTTTTCATACTAAAAGCTACTCTTTATTCTTTTTGCAAAGTACAGTAGCTCATTCAGGTTAATGAGAGGATCACTGGCAGCAGGTAGATGGGTAGTGTTCACTGCTTGGATGAGCCAGATGCTCCTTGAATACATATCAAATGTCAAAACTTTTAGTTCTTTTTTTGGGCTGTACTATGAGCCCTTTCCAACTGACTATGTAATTAATTTTTAGTAAAGTTATCAATAATTGAGTAGTGTTTGGGCATTAGAGTATATCACAAGTATATCATGTTAGGTAAAATTTCTTTGTTGCATGTACGTTCATGTGTGTTTCTGTTAATATTTTAATGTGATGAAAGTTTTATTTAAAAAAAGACTGTGTGGTCTTGAATCCAATAAAATTATATTTATCTTCCTTGTCCAGGTTTACAACTGATTGAGAGATAGACAGGAAACATAAAAATAACAGTTTCATTCTTGATAAAAGCATTGGAATCCATAGCTTAAATCCATAGATATAATGGGCCTGTACTCCACAATTAGACTAGGTAAATTTTTCCATCTATCTAGTCATTGATCAGTTGGGCAGCCACCATCTTCATTTATAAGGGCAGACCCTTTACTGCAATGGATGAGAGCACTCTGGAATGCATACATCTGATGAGCTAGTTGGAAAGAGAACCCTGAGGGGACTGAGCTGTGTTTTCCAGGTTCCTTCTTTCAAATGCACCAATCAGATCATTTATTTTTTCTCCTTCCCAGGAAGTTGATTTCAGATCTGAGGCAACTACAGTTGTGCCTGGGGCAGTGTATTGTACTAGAAATTAAGGAAGTTTAAGGATAAATGGCATCTTGTTCAGAGGAATGATAACCCAGTTTGAAGATGTTCCTACTGGATAAATTTAGGCCACGAGCATCCCCAAAATGATAATATCTACAATTGATCATGAACCCTAATGATAATAAATACATATGTACATATATGTACATGTGTACATATGCAGATATGTGCATACATAAATGAGAAAGGGGGAAAGGGAAAGAAGCTTTTTTGTCAAAGATGTGCTAGATATAAATGTATATGGAATGGCAGAATTGGAAATTCAACGTTTATAACTGATTCAGGAAAAGGCCATCAATTAATGCTAAAATCGTATCAGTGATTGTTGAGGAACAGGATCTTCAAATGTTGGCAAAAAGTCAAGCATAGATAGCAAAGGGATAATGTACATTTACAGTGGCCAGAACGGGCAGTCATTATCTTAGCCAGATGAGTACACTTATAGTTGATTATCACTAATAGTGAGGCAATGTGATAATACTTACTTTCTGATGAAGAAAATCACCTATCATGTATTCCTGCTAATAATGTTAACCTGAACATTCCACATTTTAGCAAAAGGAAGAAAGAGGAAGGGTGAAGGGAAGGGGAAGGCAAGAAGGAAAGGAAGATGGGAATGAATGAATACAAGAAGGGAGGAAGAAGGAATACAGGAAGAAGGAAGGGAGAGTTATTTTATCATTCTGTTTCTACCCCACAATAATTTGTTTCTCTTAAATCATTTTATACTACTACCAGCACACAGGCATGTTTTTGTTTCTTTTATTCTGTTGCCTATTCTGTGTAGAATTTCTTACTTTTAGAAGCTAGTACATTTCAAGTAGTAATTCAAAAATTGGTATTAATATTAGGAATAATATTAATATTAATAGGATTTATAAGTAAATATTCTCATTATTTTTCTGGTGAGGACTAATTAGTCAACATATTTCTGAAGAATGCATTGGCTTTTTAAATAGAATAGGTATTCAGTACACAAACTTCATGTAAAAAATTACATTTTTATGAAAAGCTAGTTAATTCACTGAAGGCCACTCAAGAGCTATGGTAATTAAAATGATGCTGTTTTATAGAGCAAAATGATTTATCCATAGCTACTCAGGCTAATAGTTACAGGAAACTAGTTTGTAAACAGGGCCATCATCAGTAGGATTTTAAAGGGTTTGCTATTTTCTTTGATAATTAATTCTTAGAATTTCCAGTTTCAGATCCTAGAAGGACAGCCACAAATAGTCTCCTATTTCTGTTTACCTATAATCATACAATAGAGGGAAGTATAAATTTATGTTAGTAAAATATAATATTAATTTGTTTTTCTCTGTCAGTTCTTAGAAACGATCTTTTTCCTTGATGAACATTGTGTTGCCATTATAAAAACTGCTCTCTCAAGATTTAAAGCAAATTAGTTTTACAATTATGTGATTGTGTTTCCAAATGCCAAAAGTAATTTGCTCTGACAGGAGGAATTTTCTCCCATAGACAAATGTTCAAGTTCTTCCATTGTTTAATGGCAAAATAAATAGAAAATTTCTCTTTCTGTACCTGAATATACTTTATTTAGCTTCCTTCCATCTGCTGTGCAAATGCTCTTGTAAAACTGTATCCCATGGCAACCCCCAATGGCATTTTAGCTCTCTGTCTCCCAAGTGAGCTCATCTCTCCCGGGGAAGCCACCTTAGCACTTCAAGGACAAGCATTTTCAGTATTTTGGAAAGGGCTTGGTTTTTGAGAATGCCCTCTGTAGTTTCCATTATAGAGTATAGATATTGCATATACATTCCGGTATGCTTACAAGAAGGTACTTGATTTTCTCATGGTATTTGAATCATGTTTAAAACCCAAAGAAGAGAATGAGTCACGTTGTTTTATGAAATCATTACTCTCCTGCCTGTGGATAAAGAAATGACAGATAATCATTTTTTAAAATCAATGTAAAGGAAATCTTCTGTCCTAGAAAGTTAAATGAAATAAAGGCTTATAAATTTTGAGTTTTAGTGGGCAGAAAACCTCTCAAGTCTGTTTATTTCATATTTATAATATGTAACTGTATCAATTAACTTGTTAATTTACGCTGAGAGACTTAAGGCATACTGAAAAGAACAGTGAGCCCAAATCAGCCAATCTGGGATCTTTTCCCGGGGGGGCCACTTACTGCCAAAGTGTTGGGAAGTCACTTAATTTCTCCAAGCCTCAATTTCCCAGTTTAGAGAATCGGTAAACCTTCATCAGGTGTTGTGAAGATTAATAAGAGATTCTTATAAGAATTCCTCATTTATGACAAAGCACTATGCAGAGTTTTATTATACACTGTACTCCAACATTTTATTATTGTGAGTACTGTCTATATCTAGATAAAACAATGATACTGTAGGTGGAAGCACATTTATTTAAAACAGTGAAATGAAGTGAAATTGTAAATGAAATCATTGTTGGTATTTGAAATTTTGAGTAAGAAACAGTAAACTGCCTCCTGCATAATCTTTCTTAGGCAACCAAAACACTCCATAACGTTTTTGAATTTGAATTTAGAATTTGAATTTAAAATTGCTTTTGTACCTTTGAATATACATCTATATTTTAATAACTCTTTTCAAAGCATAATTACTTTGAAAAATACTTTAACATTCTATTGTGATAAAACACTATGAAGAAACTAACATTCATATATGCTTAAAAATATGTTTATTTAAAAATATCGTATTCTGTTTTTTTCCTTCCAGATTTTATCATTGGTGCTTAAATTAAAAATGATAATGTTTATAAAAATAATGCGTGACTTTTGCAGTCTAATGAATCTTATTCAAAACATTATTCTAATTTATTGCAAATGCTTTTACAAAGCTCCGCATTTTAAATTACAAATAGACTTGATCAAAATTTGGTAACATAGCATTTACTTTCTAAAATAAATGTGATGATTTTAGAAAGATTTTAAAACTAGAAATTTATTTAGAATAGGATTTTATTAAAGAAGATTCAACATTTGATTGATATTGAAGAAACCGTGAGGGGAAAAAATCTACGTTGAGCCAACATTTATGTATAATAAAAATGATATAACAAAAAGGTAATTACACAAAATAAAATCAGAAAATCAACTAATTCCAAGAAAGGTTAAAATAAGTAAGTGGAAATGCATATCACTGTGCTTCTCAGTGACCATCTCTCTGAGACTTTGCCATCCTTTTGGATAATTTATTCTCAGATAATTTATTTCAGCTACAAAATGAGAAGGAAAGTCTCAAATAGATATCTATTTTTGCTTAACTACAGTTACACAAAATAGGAAAGTACAAATTTATACTGTTAAAATACATTAATTTGTGTTTATTAACCAGCTCTTTGAACTCTGTTTTTTAAGAGTGTTATCAAACTACCATAAAGCCATTTTACTGAGTTTTTTTTTTAAATATATGAAATTTATTGTCAAATTGGTTTTCATACAACACCCAGTGCTCATCCCAAAAGGTGCCCTCCTCAATACCCATCACCCACCCTCCCCTCCCTCCCACCCCCCATCAACCCTACTGAGTTTTAAAATGAGTTAGATTTAGAATTAAAAACTTTTTTTAAAATTTTATTATTTTTGAGAGAGAGAACAAGCGGGGGAGGGGCAGAGAGAGGGGGTGGAGGATCCAAAACAAGCTCTGCACTCCCACAGAGCCTGACGCGGGGCTCGAACTCACAAGCCGTGAGATCGTGACCTGAGCCGAAGTCGGACACTCAACCAGCTGAACCTCCCAGGTGCCTCAGATTTAGAATTTTGAGTTTGTATTTTTAAATGATAAATTACAGTTATTGTAACAAGAGCTCTTCTTCCCTCATCTTAATCACTATTATTCTGTTGTAGGGCGCAAAAAATGCACATTCTAGGTAGGTTATTATTTTGCTAAAATAACCCTTTAAGCCTCTCTGTGCCAACCTCTTCTCCTGGGCCTCCTAGAGCCTTTCAGTTCAGAGAAGTATTTAAAAATCTCAAGCTCTACACTCTTTACCTTTCCCTTCTTCTTCTTTTCTATCACATTTGCAGTTACTTCCTCCACTGAACCCCTCAAAGTCATCCATGAGGGTTGAAATCAACTTATTTCAAACTTCTATTTATGTTGCTACTTTGACCTCTTCCCATGAATCACGAATGGTTTTAATAGCGTCTAGAATGGTGAACCATTTCCAGAAGATTTTCAATTTATTTTGCTTAGGTCCATCTAAGCTGTCTGTGGCAGCTATAGCCTTACAAAATGTATTTCTTAAACAAGAAGACTTGAAGGTTACAATTATTCCTTGATCCATCGGCTGAAGAATGGATATAGTGTTAGCAGACATGAAAACAACATTAATCTTGTTGCCTTTCCCATCAGAGCTCTTCGGTGACCAGGTACATTGTCAATGAACAGTTATATTATAGAAATAATTTTTTTTCCTTTTTTTTGAGGAGTAAGTTTCAACACTGGGATTCAAATATTCAGTAAACCATGTTTAAACAGATGTGCTGTCATTCAGACTTTGTGGTTCCATTTATAGAACACAGAGTAGATTTCCCATAATTCTTTTTTCTAAGTTTATTCATTCTGAGAGAGAGAGGGAGAGAGAGAGAATGACAGCAGGGGAGGGTCACAGAGAGAGAGGGAGAGAGAGAATCCCAAGCAGGCTCTGTGCTGTCAGCATAGATGTGGGGCTTGAACCCAGAAACTGCAAGATCATGACCCAGGTTGAAATCAAGAGTCAGACGCTTAACCAAATTGCCACCCAGGCACCCCTCCCATAATTCTTAAGGGCCCTAGGATTTCCAGAATGATAAATGAATGTTGACTTCAACTTAAAGTCACCAGCTGCGTTAGCACCTGACAAGAGAGTTAGCCCACCCTTTGAAGCTTTGAGACCAGGCATTAACCTCTCCTCCCTAGCTATGTAAGTCCTAGATGGCATCTTCTTCCAATATACAGCTTTCTACAACATAGAAAATTTATTTTTCAGGGTAGCCACCTTCATTAATTATCTTAGCTAGATCTTCTGGATAACTTGAAGATCAGTTTCATCAATATTTGTTGCTTCACCTTGGTCTTCTTGTGTTATGGAGTTGGCTTTTTTCCTTACCCTCATGAACCAACCTCTGCTAGCTTCAGACTTTTCTTTTGTATCCTCCTTACCTCTTTCAGCCTCCACAGTATTGAAGAGAGCTGGGTCTTTGCTCTAGATTAAACTTTGGCTGAAAGGAATGTTGTGGCTGACTTGATTTTCTCTCCAGATCACTAAAACCTTCTCCAATCAGCAATAAAGCGGTTTTGCTTTTTTTAAATCATTTGTGTGTTCAGTGGAGTAGCACTTTTCCATTCCTTCAAGGACTTTTCCTTTGCATCCAGTTTGGCTAATTGTTTGGCCCAAGAGGTCTAGCTTTTGGCCTATCTTGGCTTTCAACATGCTTTCCTCACTGAGCTTAATTATGTCTAGCATTTGATTTAAAGTGAGAGGTGTGCACCTCTTTTTTTCACCTGAACATTTAGAGGCCATGGCAGGGTTCTTAACTGGTCTAATTTCAAAACCGTGTCTCAGAGAATAGGGAGGCCCGAGGAGAGACAGTGAGACTAGGGAATGGTCTGTCAGTGGAGCAATCAGAACACAGCATTTATCAAATAAGTTCTCAGTCTTATATGGGCACGCATGGTTCATGGCCTCAAAACAGTTATAATAGTAACATTAAAGGTCACAGCTAACCATAACAAATACGATAATAACAAAAAAGTTTAAAATATTTAAAAAATACCAAAATCTGACACAGAGACAATGAAGTGAACAAGTGCTGTTGGAAAAATGACACCAAGAGACCAGCCCAACACGTAGTTGCTGTATACCTGCAGTTTGTAAAAAAAAAAACAAAACTCAGTATCTGCGAAGCACTATCAAGTGGAGGTGGAGATCAATAAAATGAGGCATTCCTATATCTTTTCATGTGAATTCTCTGTTCATGCTTTTTGGCCATTTATTTTACTTTTTTAATTTAAGTATAATTAATAAACTCTGTTATATTAGTTTCAGAGGTACAATATAATGATTCAACAATTCTATACATTTCTCAGTGCTCCTCAGATAAATGTATTCTTAATCCCTTTTATCTATTTTCCACCCATCCCCCACACCCACTTCCCCTCTGGCAACCGTTAGTTCCTTGTGTTTGAGTCAGCTTTTTCGTCTCTTTTTTAATTTGTTCATTTATGTTGCTTCTTAAATTCCACATATGAGTGAAGTCATATGGTATTTGTCTTTCTCTGACTGACTTATATAGCATTATACTCTCTAGGTCATCTGCATTGTTACAAATGGCAAGATTTCATTCTCTTTTGTGACTGAGAAGTATTCCATCATATGTATATACCACAGCTTCTCTATCTATTCATTTATAGATGGACACTTGGATTGCTTTCATATCTTGGCTATTGTAAATGATACTGCAATAAGCATAGGGGTGCGTGTATTTTTTTGAATTAGTGTTTTCATTTTCTTTGGGTAAATATCCAGTGGTGTGATTATTGGATTTTAAGGCAGTTATATTTTTAACTTTGTGAGGAAACTCCATACATACTGTTTTCCACAGTGACTGCATGATCTTGCATTCCCACCAACAGTGCAAGAAGGTCCCTCTTTTCTCCACACCCTAACACTTGTTGTTCTCGTGTTTTTGAATGCAGCCATTCTGATAGGTGTGAGGTGATATCTCACTGTGGTTTTTATTTGCATTTCCCTGATGATGAGTCATGTTGAAAATCTTTTTATGTGTTTGTTGGCCATCTGTATGTCGTCTTTGGAAAAGTATCTGTTCATGTCCTGTGTCCATTTCGTATTGGTATTGAGTCATATAAGTCCTTTATATATTTTGCATATCAGTCCTTTATCAGATATATCATTTACAATTATCTTCTTCCATTCAGTAGGTTGCCTTTTTCTTTTGTCAGTTGTTTTCTTTGCTGTGCAAAAGCTTCTTATTTAAAATATAAAACTTTTTATTTTAGTGTAGTCTCAATTGTTTAATTTTGTTTTTGTTTCCCTTGCCAGAGGAGACAAAGAAATTACTGCCTATGTTTTTTTCTAAGAATTTTATGGTTTTAGGAATAGAACAAAAAAAAGCCCCACATTTTATGGTCAATTAATCTATGGCAAAGGAGGCAAGAATGCATAATGGATAAAAGACAGTCTCTTTGACATAGTGTTGGGAAAACTGGACAGCAACATGCAAAAGAATGAAACAGAAACACTTTTCTTACACCACACACAAAAATAAATTCAAAATGGACTAAAGATCTAAATGTGAGACAGAAAACCATAAAAATCCCAGAGGAGAACACAGGCAGCAACCTCTTTCACCTCAGCCAGAGTAACAAGAATTACTAGGCATGTCTCTGGAGGCAAGGGAAACAAAAGCAAACATGAACTATTGGGACTTCATCAAGATAAAAAGCCTCTTCACAGCAAAGGAAACAATGAATAAAACTAAAAGACAGTTGATGGAATAGGAGAAGATATTTGCAAATTACATATCTGATAAATAGTATCCAAAATCTATAAAGAACTTATCAAACTCAGCACCCAAAAAACAAATAATCCAATTAAGAAATGGGCAGAAGACATAAACAGAGATTTTTCCAAAGAAGACCTCCAGATAGCTAACACACACATGAAAAGATACTCAACATCACTTCTCATCAGGGAAATGCAAATCAAAACCCCAATGAGATACTACCTTAGACCTGTCAGAATGGCCAAAATTAACAACCCAGGAAACAACAGATGTTGATGGGGATGCAGAGAAAAGGAAACTCTCTTACAATGTTGGTGAAAAGCAAACTGGCGCAACCACTCTGGAAAACAGGAGGCTCCTCAAAAAGTTAAAAAAAGAACTACACTATGATCCAGTAATTGCAATACTAGGTATTTACCCAAAGGATGCAAGAGTGCTAATTTGAAGGGGCACATGCACCCTCATGTTTACATTATGGAGACAGCCCAAATGTCTATTGACTGATGAATGGATAAAGAAGAGGTGGTGTGTACACACACACACAGACTGGAATATTACTCAGCCATTAAAAAGAATGAAATGTTGCCATCTGAAATGATGTGGATGGTCCTAGAATGTATTACATTAAGTGAAATAATTCAGTCAGAGAATGACAAATTTCACTCATGTGGAATTTAAGAAACAAAACAGATGAACATAGTAGAATGGAAAAAGAAAAAGAGAGAGAGAGACAAACCATAAGAGACTCTTAATGATGGGGAACAAACTGAGGACTGCTGGAGGAGTGATGGGTGGGGATGGGCTAAGTGTGTGGTGAGTATTAAGGAGACACTTTTTGTGATGAACCTTGGGTGTTATATTTCAAGTGATGAATCAGTAAATTCTACCTTTGAAACCAATATTATGCTACATGTTAACAAACTATAATTTTTTTCTTTCAATATATGAAATTTATTGTCAAATTGGTTTCCGTACAACACCCAGTGCTCATCCCAAAAGGTGCCCTCCTCAATACCCATCACCCACCCTCCTCTCCCTCCCACCCCCCATCAACTCTCAGTTTGTTCTCAGTTTTGAAGAGTCTCTTATGCTTTGGCTCTCTCCCACTCTAACCTCTTTTTTTTTTTTTCCTTCCCCTCCTCCATGGGTTTCTGTTAAGTTTCTCAGGATCCACATAAGAGTGAAAACATATGGTATTTGTCTTTCTCTATATGGCTTATTTCACTTAGCATCACACTCTCCAGTTCCATGCACATTGCTACAAAGGGCTCATCCCAACAGGTGCCCTCCTCAATGCCCATCACCCACTTTCCCCTCCCTGCCACCCACCATCAACCCTCTAGAATTTAAATAAAAGCTTAAAAAAAAGAATGATGGTTGAATGACAAAAATATTTTCAGCACTTAAGATGATCATCAGGTTTTTCTCCATAAGTCTATTTATTTGATGATTTGTATTAATGAATTTCCTAATATTGAACCATCCTTGAATTTCTGGAATAAATCTCACTGTAATAATGCATTAAGTTTTTTTAATGAGCAATTACATTGTTAATATTTTACTTATGATTTTTTATGAATAGACCTATAGATTATAGCTTTCTTATGTAGTACAATTTAATCAAGCATTGGTATTATATTCACTTCATAAAAATCATTAGAAATGTTTTTTTTGTGTATTCTCAAGAACAGTTTAAATAGCATTAACATTATTTGGTCTTTGAAGATTTGATTGATTTCGTTTGTGAAAATATCTGAGCCTGGTTTTGTGTGTGGTATTTGTTTTATAACTTTATTCCTTTTTTAGAAGTGGGACCACTTAAGCTTTGTTTCCTGCTACTGTCAATTTCTGTAAAATATATTTTCTTATGGAATTATATATTTCAGGTAGAGTTTCCAATTCATTTGCATATACTTGTGCAAAATGTCTTAGTAGTTTTGAACATCATCAGTTTCAAAGGTCATTGCATTGTTCTTATCAATTGGTGTTATGATTTCTGTCATGTGTGTATTAGTTTAGCTCATGGTTTTGATGTTTTTATTAATTTTTTTCTCAAAGGATAATTTATTACTACTTCTTTACAAAATGTTTCACCTCAGTGTTTTTATGTTTATTTTTTTCTTCCTTTTGGTTTACTTTTTTCCAAAGCTGTTGAGTTTAATATTTGACTCATTTAAACATTTTTTTTAATTTGTGATCTATGTATTTAAAGACAAGAATTTCCTTTGATTAATGTTTTTATTATAAATGATAAGTTTTGACATCCTAAGATGTCACTATCGTTATTTTAAAAAATATTTTAATTTTGGCAACAAATGATCACTTCAAATCTGAAATTGAGTAAGTTTTTAAAAATTTTGAGTGATGGAGATTTTAATAACTTTTGTGATTATTTTTTAGTTTTATTGTGTTGTGATTAGGGAGTATTGTTTGTATGATTTCTACTCTAAGACTTGCTAAGAGTTTTTGAGGATCTCCTGTATGGCTAACTTGTATTGATATGAAGACTTATCCCTGATTCTACTTGAGTTTGTTTATTTTGAAGGTGGTTGTGGTGTTATTTCCTTTAGGTATTTATAACTCTTACATCTTCATGGTGATTTTTGGCCTTTATCAGTGTAAGTTGTCATTATATGTGCTTTTTGTTTTGTTGCCTGTTTTCGTGTTTTTGGATCCGCATTTTACTTTCTTATATTAGAATTGAAAATTACTACATTTGATTGGTAGATCATTTTATTTACTTTGACTAGGATACCTTTGTGTATCCTTTTATATTTTGCTTTTTTGAATCAATTTTGTTTATCTGTGGATCTTATATTCAGAACAGAATTGAATTTTGCCTTAAAAAATTAAAGGTGAGGGGCGCCTGGGTGGCTCAGTCGTTAAGCATCTGACTCTTGGTTTCAGCTCAGGTCATGATCTCACAGTTCATGAATTTGAGCCCCGCATTGGGCTCTGTGCTGGCAGCACAGTCTGCTTGAGATTCTCTCTCCCTCTCTCTGCTCCTGCCCCATTCATGCTGTCTCTGTCTCTGTCAAAATAAGTAAATAAACTTAAAAAAATTAAAGGTGAATTAAGAATGTTTATATTTATTGAAGTCATTAATGTATTTGTTTTCAGCTCCATCTTACAAAATCAAGTTATTGTGTGTATTATATTTTACATTACTGTTTCATTCAGTAGGTTTTCTGTGTACTGTACTATTTTGTAATTTTTTTTATTTAGCAAGATTTGCAACTTTGTTCTAACAATTATATTCATGCTTGTTATAGTTTTCTCACTACTTGCCTTAGTTATCTTTCTATTATTTGCTTTGTTAGCTTTAGTGTTAAGTAATATCCATTTTTAATACTTTCTATGTGCTAATCATCTAGTCTTTTTCTTCTGCTTCTCTTCTCATTTCATAGTTGAACTATTTCTACTGTGTCTAAATTCATAATCTTTACTTACTATTCTTCCACAAATATCCCAGTCTGTACTATTCTCTTTAGTTCACAAATAAATATATAAAATATTCCTCACTACTTGATTTGTCAAAATTTCCCTAATTGTCTTTTGATTAGCTAGAGCTCTAAGGAAGGGTTCATGAATATAGCATCCTCTCAGTTCTCAAAAACTTAATATTGTTTTGCTAAGCCTTGATGCTTAAAAATAACCTGGCTGTGGGGGCGCCTGGCTGGCTCAATCGGTTAAGCATCCAACTTCAGCTCAGGTCACGATCTCGCGGTCCGTGAGTTCGAGCCCCGCGTCGGGCTCTGGGCTGATGGCTCAGAGCCTGGAGCCTGCTTCTGATTCTCTGTCTCCCTCTCTCTCTGCCCCTCCCCCGTTCATGCTCTGTCTCTCTCTGTCTCAAAAATAAATAAACATTAAAAAAAATTAAAAAAAAAAATAACCTGGCTGTGTCTAAACTCATCTCACACCTTGAATTACTTCATTGATAGTGTTTCACCAATGTTTCCTTATTTAGCATATTTCTGTCAAGAAGTCTGTGGTCAACTAAATTTTCTTTTGTTTCTCTGTGAAACATTTCTTTTTCATTGTATGTCCAGAGGATGTTTTTCTGCATCCAAAAATAATAATTTTATTAGGATACTTACTAGCATGTTTTTTATTTGACTATATTTTCAAGTGCAGGTTGACACTTTTATAATACATCAAGAATTTTCTTTTTGGAATGTTTTCTTGAATTATATTTTAAGATACTCTATTTCATTATTTGATTTTTCTTCTTGGTGATCCTAATTATATGTATTATGAATTGTTTGCTTCTATTTATCTCTTTGTTAAATCATCTTTTTCTGTACTTATAGTTACACACTCTAATTGATGTTAACTGCGTTCTGTGACCACTAGGACTCAACTTTACTTACCCCACTTCTGTTTTCATAATCGGCTTCTGCCTAGGAATGGATGCAAACTGTCAATGTTGATTTCAGGTTTTTTTAAAAATTTTTTAAATATTTATTTTTGAGAGAGAGGGAGAGACAGCGAGTGGGAGAGGGGCAGAGAGAGAGGGAGAGGGTCAGAGAGAGTAGGCTCCAGGCTCTGAGCTGTCAGCACAGAGCCTGATGCAGGGCTTGAACTCATGAACCACAAGATCATGACCTGAGCCCAAGGTGGATGCCCAACCAATTGAGCCACCCAGACACCCCGGTCAGTGTTGATTTCATATATTCATTTACTTGTTATTGAAAGTTTTACAACTGTCTATTAATTATTCTGTAGGATATGGGTAATTTTGTTTTATAAACTTATTGACTTCTAGTTTTTGGAGAAGGCATAAAGAGATTGACATTGAGGCAACTGAAATTCTGTAATGGAAATCAGAAATTCAAAATTAAATTATTTAGACAGTTTTAATATTTATATGTTCCAATACTGAGTTTTTTACTTTAGAGTTTGGTATATTTGATAGTCTTTTTGTAGAAAAATCCTTTCTAATAAACTTAATTTAGGAAAGTCACATTTACATTTGACAAAGGACATTGAATATTCTGGGAAAACATTAAAAAGTTTTTTTTTTAATGTTTATTCATTTTTTAGAGACAGAGAGAGACAGAGTGTGAGCAGGGGAGGGGCAGAGGGAGAGGGAGACACAGAATCCGAAGCAGGTTCCAGCCTCCGAGCTGTCAGCACGGAGCCCGATGTGGGACTTGAACTCATGAACTGCGAGATCATGGCTTGAACCGAAGCTGGATGTTTAACCCACTGAGCCACTCTGGCACCCCGGGAAAACATTTTTTAAAAATAAGTGATGGAATATCATTAATCTGTTATTTATTTATTTTTGAGAGAGAAATAGGGAGTGCAAGCAGGGGAAGGGCAGAGAGAGAGGGACAATCTCAAGCAGGCTCCACACTTGAACTTGATGCAGGGCTCAGACTCATGAAACTGTGAGGTCATGATCTGAGCCTAAGTCAGGAGTCCAATGCTCCACTGACTGAGCCACCCAGATGCCCCTGGGAAATCATATTTTAAAACTACCTTGTAAATTACTAATGCAAATATTTTAAATACTTAATGTCATACTGGACTTTAAAGAATGGCTTAAGGTTCTTAGTTCCTGACAATACATATTATTACTCGGTTTAGTCAATAGTAAGTATTAATTTCCATTTATATTTATCATAATCCACCAAATTGCATACATCATCCTGAAGCTATATGTCCCTGGGCCAGATATTTAAGTATCACTTAAGAATTTGTTAGAAATGCACAATTTATAGCCCAATTCAGAACTACTGTATCAGAATCTGCATTTTAAAAAGGTTCCTAGATGACATGTGTGCCCATTAAAATGGGGTAAACATTGATCTAAAATGAGAAAGGTTTCTTTTTTTAGTATTGTGAAATATTCTTAAAAAAATTGCTTTTACATTTATTCATGTTTGAGAGACAGAGCGTGAGCAGGGGAGGGGCAGAGAGACAGGAAGACACAGAATTTGCAGCAGGCTCCAGACTCTGAGCTGTCAGCACAGAGCCTGATACAGGGCTCGAACCCACGAACTGTGAGATCATCACCTGAGGGGCGCCTGGGTGGCTCAGTCGGTTAAGCGTCCGACTTCGGCTCGGGTCATGATCTCGCGGTCCGTGAGTTCGAGCCCCGCATCGGGCTCTGTGCTGACAGCTCAGAGCCTGGAGCCTGTTTCAGATTCTGTGTCTCCCTCTCTCTGACCCTCCCCCGATCATGCTCTGTCTCTCTCTGTCTCAAAAATAAATAAACGTTTAAAAAAAAAAAAAAAAAAAAAAAGAGATCATCACCTGAGCCAAAGTTGGACGTTTAACCGACTGAGCCACCCAGGTGTCCTGAGTATTGTGAAATATTCTTTTAAAATAGCAATTATTCAATTACTTAAAGGAGACATTGAGTTGACATATTGATCTTTGCCAAATGCAGAAATGTTCAGTTTTACATTAAAGATGGAATGGAATTCATAGTCAAATTAAGTCATCTTTTAAATTCTTGTCTTTTCTACGAGGCTGGGGTTAGTATCAATGTCAAGAGATTCAGCCATTTTTGCTTTGAATTTTCCTAATGCTTATAAGAGATACACACACACTGATACACACACATTGGGTTTTTGAATATATTTTTTCTAAAGCAGTGCTATCCAATAGAACTTTCTCAACATGCTTTCTATCTTTAGTGTTCAGTGCAGTAACCAATAACCACATGTGCCTATTGAGTTCTTGGAATTATTGAGAGCTGGATAATTTTTAATTTTGTTTAATTTAATTGCTTAAGTTTAAATCTACATGTGGCTATTGAGAATTTGGAATGTGGCTGCTGTATCTGAGAAACTGAGGTTTTTATTGTATTACTTAAATTTACATGTGACTAGTGGCTACTGTATTAGGAAACTCTGAAACTGAAACTGGCAAAGTGTGGCTTGCTTTTGTATGGTCCATGAGCTAAGAATGTTTTTGTTTTTGTTTTTATGTTTTGACACACACACACACACACACACACACACACACACACACACACACGAGTATGCAGTACAACCCAGACTATATGTGGCTTGCAAAGCCTAAAACATCTAGTATCTGGCCGTTCACAAAAAATGTTGTAGGCTCCTTTGAATTGCTACTTTAACTTAGTGCATCATGCAGAACTAGGAAATAAATTTAAAAGCAGATATTTTGGAATGTACACCATTGTCTAGCATTTTCATCAAGAGATTTATATACAGAATTGCTTGATAACGTTGAGTTTTACTGTTATGAAGCATCATTTTAACATACATTGAATATTCATAATGTTTTCATCTTTATGGTTGAAAATTTTTCAATAACATCCGAAATTTAATTGAAGCCAAGGAATATTGTAGAGATCTTCAGCCTCATAAGACAAGATCAGTAATGTTCAGAGAAATTTTTTCTGTATCATTAAGTATTCATGCCTACAGACTAGACAGAAAGATAAAAAAAAATTAATTCCATAGAATTTTCTTTTGGGTATTGCCTCCTCGAATTAAAATTTTACTGAAATCTATTTTTCTTTTGCATATTTTGTGGCAGGTATGACATCCATAGTCATCAATACTTCCCCCTAGATTCTGAATGTTAGGAATTTGCAAAAATTTTGTTTTGGAAAAAATGTCCTAAAAATGTTTACATAAAAATATTGAAAATTTCAAATTATCAAATTCTCACTAATTATAATTTGTTATACAAAGATTACATCATGAGCTGTATGTAAAATAATTTGAATGACATTTAACATTTTCTTCAAAAAGAATGATTCATTACTTCTGTAATAAATCTAGTTATTCAACTTTGTATATTATTTCTTAAATGTGTCATATTACTTGATGCCAGTGTTTTTAGTGTGAATAAATATCCTTTCATAATATTATCAAGTTTTGCTATGATCTTTGCCAAATGCAGAAATTTCAATTATCACTCTCAAACTTCCTTGGATGATCTTCTGAACACATTTGCTTTGCCAAAACCAAAATTATGTGTATTATGTGTTCAAAAACATGCCTTCTCTTATTTTCATTTCGTGTCTGTTCTTCAACAAAAATAGTTACTGATTTTTCCAAATTAGATTTACGTTTTCAATACCTGATCCTGTGATTGTCTTTCAGTCTCTTTTACTCTTGTTTACTCACTCGCCAGAGTTGAGTATTGGTCATTCTCAAGTATTCATTGATATTTTTTATACCTGCAGAAATGCACACTGACTACAAGCTTCTTTGCATAAAGGAAACAGAATATAGTGATTTTTTTCATTTGAGAAATTAAGAATATGACAAATATCCCAAAACTTCCTATCTGTGCTGACTTTTGTAATGTCAGGCTTTATTTTATGAGATGATGATTCTTAGCAAGAGTAGCTCTCTGATGAATATGAAAAATGTGTCCATATTTTGAGATTTTGGTGGAATACATTTGGTGTGATGAAGTTTTCAGGATTTTGTTTTTCTGCTAGTTTTTTATTGAAAGTCAGTAGTTCTTGTAGACATAGAAGTGGGAGATAATTTCCATCCTGTTCTATTAGTGATGATTCATGCTACATTCTGCAAAAGTAATAGCTCTGAGGTTCCCCCCCCCTTTTTTTTTGTCATTCAATCCTCCTCCTTCAGTTTTTTTTTCAGTGTTCTAATTTTCTTTTTTTTTTGGTGGAAAGTTTTCCATTTTTTGTCTTCTTGTCTCAATATTTTTTATTATAAGAAAATAAGTTTATAATAATTGTATTCTTATAACTTTATTGTACATTTTATTGTGTTTCCACTACTTAGCAAAAATAATCAAGTGTAATATAACATCATATGTGGTCTGCCTTGGAAAATAACAGTAAGTTTTAACACAACATTTAATGTTTCTAATGACCAAACTTCCACACTAAATATTTTGATTCTTTTACAGTGAATGCATCATTATCTAATAATCTCTCATTTAAGACTGTGTCAGTACTTAGTTTTATATTATTAATGATTAATTACAGTTAAATAGGGGCACCTGGGTGGCTCAGTCTGTTCAGTGTCCGACTTCGGCTCAGGTCATGATCTTGTGGTTTGTGAGTTCGACCTCCACGTGGGGCTCTGTGCTGACAGCTTGGAGCCTGGAGCCTGCTTCAGATTCTGTGTCTCCTTCTCTTTACCCCTTCCCCACTTGTGCTCTGTGTCTCTCTATCAAAAATAAATGTATAAAATTTTTTAAAAAAATTACAGTTAAATAATGATTTATATCATAATGAAAGCACCTTCTAGACATAGATAGGGGATTCAGTAGTACTTTGCAGCAATGTTGCAATCAACAAAATGCAGTTGATATAAACTTCAATAAAAATACATTAAATATAAATATATCCACTAAATTAATGCAGGGAGAGATTTTTTAATTTTACAGATACATATACTTATATATTATAAGCATATGAAAGCAGATAGTTAGATAAATAGATAAATATTGATGGATATACCAATTTGAAGCTCAGCTACTTGTTTAGAGGTACAGATTATTATAGATAGTATTAAATCACCACTATATTTTGATTATTAGTTTATCAGATTTGTTTCTCCTTTGCAAACTCAAGTGGAATGATGTATATTGATCCTATTGTATTATAATAGAACAGTTTATCCCATTTACTGGAAGTTTGGCATAGTAAGTATGCAAATAAACTATTTTGGATAAACATTTATAATAAAAATACAAAAGTGAAAATGTTTCAAGTTACTGGAACACCGTTAGATGTGCTATGCTCAATCTGAATACCCAAACCCATCCAGCATTTTTAGTGAAACAAAATTTTCACAATTTTTAGTGAAACAACTGTAACCTATATTCTCCCTTTTTGCAAAAGAATCTTCAGTATTCATCATGGCAGAATGGTTTGAAAGATAAATCACATATCTAGTCATTATGTACCATCTGTTAATTAAATCATGACATTCTCCCACTTCTGCTTGTATAATTTATTTGTGGGATAAATTTATCTATGCAGTTTTCTATTTACTTAATTCTCTCTCAGCATTCTCCCCAGTTACTTATACAGAGATAATTTTGACACCCACCTCACCACATGCCAAAATATATAAGAACACTGTGGTCACTACAGTTTAGTCTTAGAATCCCTCCTTTCCCCAAATACATATGTCTTTATGTAAGGTTTGTTCTATCTCCCTTCTTCCCTTACTTCCTATCTCGTATTCCTCTTCCTCCCATCTACCTTCCTCCCTTTGTTGACTGTCATGCCTTATTACACAAAGGGAAGTAAATGTTGAATAGGGACATATGAAGAAGAAAAGCATCTGGCTTATTAAGCTTTGAAAGGCCAGCTCGGAAAGCCTAAAATGATGAAGTAACATAATGCCTAATAGTGGTCTCATGCAATTAATGACAGCATAATTTTTGAAGAGTTTGTTAGGGTTTCTTTTTGTTTTCATTATGCTAATAGATGCATTGATATTTTGCAATACTTTCTACTTGAAACTCAGATTTTAATAACTAAATTCCATTTAAATTATATAATCTGTAAATATGAGGTCTTTTGAAACAGGTAAAAATTTTAAGCTATCCAGTTTAATTTAAGCAAAACAAGGTAGCCATAGTTAAAGCTGGATGACAGCAGTTGGACTATTCTGAGCCCAAGAAGGATACCTTTCTTTAATTGTAAAAGAAATCATCTGCAGTTGTTGATGGGTATTTGATTGGTCATATTCTTTATATTTTGGGTATTTGAAAATAGGCAATTTATTTAAAAATATGCAGTGAAAGAAATAAAAGACTTATTTGTGTTTAAAACTGCATTGATAATAACAAAAATTAATAGCAATTCTCATAGTTCTATATACTTTATTCTTCCCTTATGGAAACTTTTGTTGTTACTGTTATTTCTCTGACTTATCTGCTTTTCAATTTGTTGTATATAGTCTGAATTTCGTTTTTCTACAAGATATGGCTACAGTGTGTTCCTAGTGGCAGCAGTTGACTTTTGTAAGTCAATTTACTAATTCTATAGACAAGCTAATTTCAAATAGCTATTATACAATGTTCACTTTGCTCCCTGTATATCGATTCTATAAATAGATGTACAAATATAATATTTCATATTACATATAATATTCATATTACACATATTTCGTATTATATATAATATTTCATATGAACATGTCATATTTTATCTACAACTATAATGTTACTTTATACATTCTTTGAAAAATGATCAATAATATCTTCTAATAGTTTGTTAAAATACTACCTTGTGATCTTTCTTCATAGAAGAAAGAATAAGGGGAGATTCTAAGAGATTGATGTTCAGCTCACTGAATGGACAATTGACATTGTTACTCCTTTCAAGCACGCATAGGCAATTCAATATTGTAGTCATGTTTGCCTTCCTTTGGAGTGAATTCTAAAACAAATGAAGGATGGAATAGTTAGTGCTGTTTTATACATAGGGATGTAAGAGGGAGTGCACCCACCTGGCTTGTTTCTTCTTGATACACTGCTTAGAATGTCTAAGGATCCATAAGTGAACCTGTTGCTTAGCTTCACACAGTGTTTTTTCTATATCCTTCAAGTATGTCATATTTTTATTCATCCTCATTATATTTCTTTTTTTTATTTTGATACGAAATTTATTGTCAAATTGGTTTCCACACAACACCCAGTGCTCATCTCAACCGGTGCCCTCCTCAATGCCCATCACCCACTTTCCCCTCCCTCCCACCCTCCATCAACCCTCATTATATTTCAAACATTCTGTTGATTTCAGGCTAATCATCATGAAATAACTATATCAACGTGGGACCAGGTATTCTAGTTGGGAGTTTTTGTTTGTCCTCTGACTTTGGAGTCATTGCTGAGTGTCTTAGCTGCTCAGCCGCACATACATGATACAAACAACTTTTTTTTTGTCTTACAGAAAATAAACCTTCAGTTGACCCACTCTTAACATACTGAGGTATCTGAATATTTTGGAACTGTTTAGAAATTGATAGAAATTCTTTCTCATGACCTGAATATTGGCACAAATGGCATTAGGAACACTCTCTGTGATATTATGGTTTCGTGACTATTTAGATAGGCCTACAATTTGTACAGTATTTGTGTGGTCGGTCTTTCCATTACACAAACTTAGTTTCCTTATAGTTAATTTTTTTAAGTTCAGCCTTTAAGTTTATTTAAATTTTCTTTTTCAGGAAATGTACCCAAGAAGAATTCTGAGAGAATATACTCAGTTGTCCTGCTGTGATTAAACAAGGCACTGCTGCATTTTGTAAGTTCATCTATTTTTATCCTCTATAGAGAAGACTTTCTGCTACAGAGAGCCACATGTTTAATTTGGAATTGGAGTCAGACTTTCTTTAATGGATGGGCTTTAATTGATTTTATTTTTTCAAACTTTATTTTACCCAGATTTTATTCAGTTTCAGTGAATAGCATTTCTTTTTAAAATTAACTCTGTTTCCTTGTATCTATTAGCCACTATTTTAATGACTTGTGATAAGAACTTCATCAGTTGAAGAGCTATATGTAAGAGGCAGGGCTGTGAGTAATACTGATTTGCCTGGGCAAATATATCGGTAATTATAATAGCCTTCATTTCAGCAAACAAATATATTTAATGTTATCTCTACTAACTGCCTTATGTGGCCTCATGAAAGTAACTGAGTACTGATTATCTTTGGGAAACATATTGATTTTATTTTGTTACTAATATAGCTTTTACATTCAAGGATTATAATATTCATCATGGTGAGATGTGTACTACATAACTTTGATGTACTAGGATCTAATATTTGTGCATTTCATATGATAAAAAGAAAACCAGCAAAGGCTTCTGTGTGAAGAGTCATGAATGACATTAAATTGAGTGTCTCCTGAACCTTTAAATTTACATTTCTCGTTATCTCAAAGTTAAAATATTTTGCTATTTCAGTTTGTAAAACACAGTGTAAAGCAAATAGTTTCCCTCTTTGTTTATAAGCTACCTTCTGGTATTGAAATAAAATAGTCTCTTTGCCTCTAATTAGTTTTCTATGAAAAACCCAGTAGATTGAGAGACTGTAATCCATGCTGTTAATTTTTTTGGTAACTTTTCCTTTTCCTTTCTTTTGCTTTTCTCTCATGCAGACTATTTCCACCAAATAAAAGAAAAAAATATGCTGTATCTCTCTATAATAAATGCAAGGGAGATCAAACAAATGAAAATATATACCTAAAGACTTGTCATCTGTGGCATAGAAGCAGTGCCTTTTCATTGAGGGTGTTTTGTTAACCCAATATGTTTGAACAACTTAATTAGTGTTGAATATGATAACATGAAGACCACACCTAAAGACAGATTTTAGAAACCTATATAGTAATTTGGAGGGCAGAAACCACTTCAGAAATATCTTGAAGTTTATGGAGCATCACATACAAAATAGGGAAATTTTGTAAAGGCAAATATTAACATAGCTCATGTAAAAAAAAAAATAAAGATGTAGAAGGCTAGCACAAAAATCATCTTAAATTTAAATTCCAATTTTTTCAAACCCGATTCATTTGTAATTATTTTTAGTTTTATTGAGAACGGATTGACATATATCACTATATAAGACTAAGGTATACAGAATGATTGTTTGATTAACATATATTATGAAATGATTACCACAGTAGGATTAGTTAACATCCATTATCTCATATAGATAAAATAAAAAGAAAAAAAATTCTTCATGTAAAGAAAATTCTTAAGATATACTCTCTTAACAACATTCCTGTATATCATACAGCAGTGTTAGCTATAGCAATCATATTGTACATTACATCTCTATTACTTATTTATCTTATAATTGGAAGTTTATACCTTTTGACCACTTTTCTTTAATTCTACCTCCCCTCAGCCCCTGCCTTAGGTAACCACATGTCTTACCTCTTTTTCCATGAGTTAGGTGTTTTGTTTTGTTCTGTTTCTTGAGATTCTGCATTTAACTGAGATCATACAGTATTTGTCTTTCTCTGTCTGACTTAGCAGTATGCCTTTAAGTTTCATCCATGCTGTCCCGATTAATAGAATTTCCTTGTTTTTTTTTTATAGACGAGTAATATTCCATTGTTTTTGTGTGTGAAATATATATATTACTTCTTTATCCATTCATCTATTGATAGACACATAGGTTGTTTTCCTTGTCTTCGTATGGTAAATAATGCTGCTGTGAACATGGGAGTGCAGATATCTTTTCAAGTTAGAGTTTTTGTTTCCTTTAGATATATTCCCAGAAGTAACATTTCTGGATCAAATGGTAGTTCTATTGTTAATTCTTATGAGGAAACTTCATACTGTTTTCCATAGTGACTGTACCAAATACTTACATTACGGTCCCACCATCAGTGCACAAGGTTTTCCCTTTTCTACATATGCATGCTAGCATTTATCATCTCATTTCTTAATGCTGTCCATTCTAACAGGCATGAGATATCTCATTGTGGTTTTAATTTGCATTTCTCTAATGACTAGTGATTTTGAAGCATTTTTTCATGTATCTGTTGACCGTCTTTTTTGCAAAAATATTTATTCAGTTGCTTTGCCCATTTTTAAATTCTATTTGGGATTTTTTTTTTTTTTTTTTTTGCTATTGAATTGTAGGAGTTTTTTAAATATTTTTTTGGGTATTCACCCCTCATCAGATATATGGTTTACAAACATTTTTTCCCATTCTATAGATTGTCTTTTCATTTTGTTGACACATTTCTTTGTGCAGAAGCTTTTAAGTTTGGTATGGTCCCTTTGTTTATTTTGTATTTTGTTGCTTGTGCTTTAGCTGGAATTTCTAGAGAATTATTGCCAAGACACATGTCAAGGAGCTTTTTTCCTGTTTTCTTCTAGAATTTCATAATTTCAGGTCTTACATTTAAGTCTTTAATCCATTTCAAGGAAATTTTTGTGAGTGGTGCAAAGTTTGGGTCCAGTTTCATTCTTTTGTATGTGAATATCCAGTTATTTCAGCACCACTTATTAAAGAGATTATTTTTTCTACACCAAGTATTCTTGGCTCCCTTGTCAAATATTAGTTGGCCATATATACTCTGGTTTATTCTGGGCTCTGGATTCTGTTCCACTGGTCTCTTTTTGTCTCTTTTTATGCCAGTACCATATTGTTTTAGTCACTATAGCTTTACAGTATAGTTTGAAATTAGGAAATATGATCCTGTTCTGTTCTTTCTTCTCAGGATTGATTTGGCTATTCAGAGTCTTTTGTGGTTCCATATAAATTTTGAGTGTATTTTTAAAAATTTTCTGTAGGGGCACCTGGGTGGCTCAGTTGGTTAAGCATCTGACTTCAGCTCAGGTCATGATTTGTGGTTCATGAGTTCAGGCCCTGCATCGGGCTCTGTGCTAACAGCTCAGAGCCTGGAGCCTGCTTCGGATCCTGTGTCTTCTCTGTCTGCCCCTACCTTGCTCATGCTCTGTCTCTCTCTCTCAAAAAAAGTAAATATTGAAAAATTGTTTTTTTAATTTTCTATAAAAAAAGCAGTTGTAACCTTGATAGTGATTGTATTGACTCTATTGATGGCTATTGGTAGTATTGATATTTTAACAATATTCTTCCAATCTATGAACATGGGATACCTTTTCATTTATTTGTGTCATCCTGAATTTCTTTCATCAGTGTCTGCAGTTTTCAGAATAGAGATCTTTCACCTCTGTGATGAAACTTGTTAGGTATTTTATTGTTTTTGATGTCATTGTGAAGGGGATCAATTTCTTTTTCTTTTTCTTTCAGAAGATTTATTGTTAGTGTACAGAAAAGCTACTGACTTTTGCGTGTTAATTTTGTATCCTGCCACCTTACTGAATTTGTGGATTAGTTTGAACAGTTTTGGTTGTCTTTAGGATTTTCTATATATAATTTATGTCATCTGAAAATAGAATTTTACTTCTTCCTTTCCAATTCTGATACTGTTATTTTACTTTATTTTATTTTATTTATTGATTGGTTGATTGATTGCCTGATTGCTTTAGCTAGGACTTACAGTACTATGTTGAGCGGGAGTGGTGATAGTGGGCACTCTTGTCTTGTTCCTGATGTAAGAGGACAAATTTCAACCTTTCACTATTGAATATGATGTTAGCTGCAGATTTGTCATACGTGGCCTTTATTATGTTGAGATTTGTTTCTTATTTCTCTAATCTGTTGTGTTTTGTAATGAATGGATATTGAATTTTGTCAAATGCTTTTTCTGTATCTGTTGAGATGATCATATGATTCTTTTCTTCCATTCTATTAATGTGATGTATTACATTGATTAATTTGCATATGTTTAACCATCTTTGCAGACCATGGATAAATCCCACTCATTAATGGTGAATGATCCTTTTAATGTGCTGCTGAATTTGGTTTGCTAATATTTTGTTGAAAATATTGTAATTTTTGTATCTAGATTCATCAGGGATATTGGCCTATAGTTTTCTTTTCTAGAGTATCTGAATCTGGCTTTGGCATAAGAAAGTACTGGCTTTAAAATGAGTTTGGAAGTTTTTCCTTCTCTTCCCTTATTTTGAATACTGAAAATAATTGGTGTAATACTTCATCAAATATTTGGTAAAATTCAGCAGTGAAGCCATCTGGTCCAGGGTTTTTATTTGTTGGGAGATTTTTAGTTAGTGATTCAGTTTCTTTAATAGGAATTGATCTGTTCAGATTCTCTATTTTTTCCTTATTCAGTCTTGGTAGGTTGTATATTTCTATGAATTTTTCCATTTCTTCCAGGTTGTCCAGTTTGTAGGTGTGTAATTGTTTATAGTAGACCTTTATGCTTTTTTGTATTTCTGTGGGCTCAGTTATCTGTATTAATATTTTTCTCCATGAAAACCATGAAGTTTTTACCCTAAAACACTGCATTTAATAAAAATTACCAGTTGTCTTTTTTTTTTACTAAATAAAGATTTATCTGTGTATCTTATCTCTTAAAATCCATTTTTTGATCATTGAGTAGCAGTAGTATTCAATGAGTATACAATTTTTATTAATAGAAAACATTTGCTAAATATTTACAGTGTATCAAACCCTATGCATGAAAGATGGCAAAAAAATTGGTGTTTATATGATCTGTGTAGTTTTTTCAGTTTTATCAGTGGTGAATATGCCTTTTCTATTAGGTTTTTATAGAAGTTTCCTGTTCCCTCATTACTACATCAGTTCCTACACATCTAAGAAATACAATTTAGAAACCATGGAGGTATTATTAGACCTTAGACTTGTCTTGCAAGAAATATTTTTAAGAGCCAGGAAAAAATATATTTTTGCTTTTGGTCACGCTCCTCTTTATTACTCTGAGCATTTGTGGTGTATTCATCTAAAGAAAAATCTGGAATAAATGGAGAAAGTCAAAGAGAAAAATAAAAACTGTGGTCACAGATTTTCAGTAATAGTGTCTCTCTGATAAAAAAAATTTAAGGAAGTAGAATAATTCATTTAAGGGGCACCTGGGTGGCTCAGTTGGTTAAGCATCCGATTTCGGCTTAGGTCATGATCTTGTGGTCTGTGAGTTCGAGCCCCGCGTCAGGCTCTGTGCTGACAGCCCAGAGTCTGGAGCCTGTTTCAGATTCTGTGTCTCCCTCTCTCTCTGACCCTCCCCCATTCATTCTCTGTCTTTCTCTGTCTCAAAAATAAATAAATGTTAGAAAAAAAATAAAAAAAGAATAATTCATTTAAAAAAGAAAATGGTGAAATAATTGAATATTATTATTCTTTATGTGTATGTTGAGCTCATGGGAAAGGTGGACAGTTCTATATTTTGTAGAAATTAAAAAAAAAAACCAAGGATCATAACCCTGGACTGTTACCAGTATAGATTTCCATGCTGTGAGAATTTTTAATTTTTTTTTTTTAACATTTATTTTTGAGACAGAGAGAGACAGAGTATGAACGGGGGAGGGTCAGAGAGAGGGAGACACAGAATCTGAAACAGGCTCCAGGCTCTGAGCTGTCAGCACAGAGCCCGACGCGGGGCTTGAACTCACTGACCGTGAGATCATGACCTGAGCCGAAGTCGGCCGCTTAACCGACTGAGCCACCCAGGCGCCCCAATGCTGTGAGAATTTTTAAGCACTAGAATACTTACAGGTAGATGTTTGAAAATCCCTTATTTTGAAATATCTCTTAAAGCAAAACGTATCCCATCTTTGAAGGACTATCTGAGAGAAAAAGTGCTAATTACAACATGAAATCTTCTAAATCTAGGATTAAATGATCATAAATTAGTTACTGTTTTACCTTCTGTAATAACTCATTAACTTCAATCGACATTGGCTTTGATTTTCTGAGACCATACAGAGGAGGAAGTTAACTGCTTTAATAAAACATCTCTTGCTCAGCGATGGTCCCAGTTGAATAACTATTTAGTCCCTAATGGAGAATTAGAATAGTTTTCTCTACGGGTTTAAAGGATGATCAAAGTAGATCCTTTGCCTGTGGCATGAAATCTTTCCTATAGCTAGAGTAAGTTCATCTGTCTGGAATTCATCTAAACAAATGTGTTTTTAATGAGCACATTAAAAATAAACAGCTATCTTTTTGGTGTCCATTCTTGCTTTTCCCTTAAGAGAGGATTATACTTCACAGGTAATACCTATATACTATATTATAACTCTCGGACCTCCCACAACATTTTAAGGCTATGTTTTGTAGGACACATACATATTAAAAAAGATGTAGAAAACAAGCAATCACTGAATGAACGAAGTGCAAAATGAAGTGTTGCCGTTATTCAGAGAATAAGTCTAATTAAAATTGGGTTAAAATATATTGGAAAAACCTAGATGGATAATAGATGGCTGATATCAAAGAATAGAGTAAGAACATTCTTAACTTAAGAATTTACTTAAGATAGAGGTCCCAGATTTAAAGGCATTGGAAAGAGAATTTTATGAAATGAGTAGGAGGAAGCAAAGCTAAGTAGGTAAGATTGATTGAAACCATGAAAAGTCTTAATTCCATGCTGTGAAGCCTATACTTCATTCAATGGGAGAGGCAGTGATGAGAAACATTTCAATGAAATTCTTTTCTGTCAATTCCTAACAATTGATGTGGAGGGAAAGGGTGAAAAAAAATCAAAGATGATACCATAGTTCTAACTCTTAAAAAGTGGAAAAATAGACAATGAATGGAAATATGAAAATTAAAGAGGTAGGGTGGAGGGGGCAGTTTGTATGAATGATGCAATTTTTGAAATATTCTGAACTGACTTTCCAAAAGTTTCTTATCTCAACTTATATTTTCATCTCAAACCCATTTTTTATCATTGTCATTTAAAAAAAAATTTAAGGTTTATTTATTTTTGATATAGAGAGACAGAATGTGAGCAGGGTAGGGGCAGAGAGAGGGAGACACAGAATCCAAAGCAGGCTCCAGGCTCTGAGCTGACAGCACAGAGCCTGTTGCGGGGCTCAAACTCATGAACTGTGAGATCGTGACCTGAGCTGATGGCAGATACTCAACAGACTGAGCCACCCAGGCACCCCTTATAATAGGCATTCTTGACAGTAAAACAAATGGGTCATTTGTATTCATTTTTGTCTTACATTGTCACTATACCTCTAGTTTATCCAAAACTGAATTTTTAAGTGAAAAAACTTAGGAGTTCTTGAAGTGTTGAAAAAAAAATGCTCATTTTGTGGTAATTTTTACCCACATAAAGCCCAGAACTGACATTCAGGAATAATTATTTGATTCATACATCAGTTTGTTTTGTACCTGTGGACATTTTATAGCAACAAAATGGATTTGATTCTTTGCTTCACTTACAAAATTCTTTTTACTTCCTAAAAGACGGAGTCACTTTGTAAGAAAGAGGTAACTATGAGGTTGTAGCCTAGACATTTGATTTGTTGGTTTGCTCATTCCATGATGGGCATCTATTTATGATGTGGCCAAGAGTAACTTCGATATTGTTGAAGAAGATAAAATGATACTTCCCCTGAAGTTAAAAAACAAACAAACTTGTTTAGCTATTTAAGCAATATTTCTAAAACTCTGCATTGAGTATATGAGAGTAGTACAGGTGGCATAGAAACCTTATGAATGAAGTTGGCACAGAATAATAAAAATTAACTTAATATTTCCCTAAGTGCCAGTGAAGAATAATGTAGAATAAAAATGTTTAGTATTAACTTTTAAAGCAGATTATGTAGATCAGAAAGATTTGGTCATGTGGACTCATTTGGGGCTCTAGCCACCAGTTGTGATAGACTAGAATTAAAACAATGATTTCAGCAATGCAAACTAATATTTTATATTCCGTTTTTAGATAGACTTTCACCATTTTGTTTTAACATACATCATGATATACTTTTTAATGTTGTTACATGTTACCGAATCTAAAAGTAAGCTGTGGTAATTGACAAGAAAAAATGTAGACTCTGAGCTGAAAACCAGTGATATATGATGCATGGGTCAGTTAAGCTGGGTACACAACCGGACAGGAGATTGTGTATATCGAAAGCAGCCAAACAACCAAATAGACATATGTGATGGGAAAACTATAGCTTCTCAGTATATATTTGAATTTGTTATATTTGTAAGATGAAAGGATAGAAGTTCAAGAGAACTCATGTGTTGTGAGGATACTTATGTATATGAATAACATAATGGCCTGTATTTCCAATAGAAACTTTGGAAAATATAAGAAAGATCTTCCACATATGATCAACCTTTGGTAGACACCCTGAGCAAAACTTAATGCAATTACCTGAAGAAGCAAAGTGATTATAGCAGCTTTCGGATTACTTGGAAACACAGGGAAGGAGCCTGAAAAATCTTGAAGGAATAAATATATGTCAGCTTATTCCTTAGACAGTTGTCTTGAATATGAACTGTCTTTAGCAGGTTTAAGGTAGGAGTTTTATGGCAGACAACTCATAAATGAGATTTTAATGAGTATCAGAAGGGCAGGAATTTTTAATTCCTGACTGAAAAAGCACCTCTAATGTTAGAGGTATCAGCTGTGTTGAAAATAAAGATAGTTCATTGTGAAAGTTCAAGTTTATGCATTCATTCATTTAGGCAACACATAAACTTATTTAGCATATATTGCTGGCCATTCTGTTTATCATCAAAAGTGGAGGTATCTGTGTGCAAGATGAACATTTTGTCAGGAAAAAAACCTCTAAATGCTTAAAATGGGTGCTAAGAGGATATCTAGAAGTTTTTTATGACTTTGTCTTAAAAATGTGGGCGAAGCTCTTGAAGACACACAACACAGTAAAACTGTAAGTTTACCCTTTTAATGCATTTAGGCTAATTGAAGCTCCATTGTGATGAATTTGTTAGGTAAACACAGTTTTCTAGCAGCGTGATGGAAAATATGCACATTCCCCCTGCTCTTTCTTTCTTTATCTGTGTTCTACACTGGGGATTTATGGCACATTTGTTATTTGGAGTAGAGCTCTTAACACCCCTAAATGGGAAAAAATTACTCTGTAACATCTGTACAAGTGCAAAAATTAGAAGTCTTTAAGAGGAAAATTCACAATTTCTTTTCAGTGAGAGATTTGTGTATAGAATAGAGATCGATATGGTGAGCATCAGTTCTAAAAATAACAAATTTTTATCCATTATTCCTTCTCATGAGCTATGGCAGCGATTCTTGTTGTTAGCAGAAAAGTGCTTTACTTCTTTTTCTTTGTCCATAATTACTATCAATTGCATCCTTGGGCATCGATGATACAAGCCATTACAAAATTTAAAAGCCTTAGGTTCTCCATTTTTATCTCTTTTGAAAAGTTTATACACACACACACACATGCACACTCTCACAATTTCTTGACATTATAATCTCAGACAATATTGATGAAATTTCCTTTGAATTATTTCTTTATTAAAAAAGATTTTTTTTTAACTGTGGCAAACTCTGATTTATTTTCTTAGCATAATTAACAGCTGTGCCTTTCTATTTCATTTGTGTTAACTTTCACATTAATTAATTTACCTTTTGCCTTGCTCTGAACTTGATATTGAAAAAAGTTTATGCATCATTGATTCTTACTATGCCTCAGATAATTGATCCTGTTATAATGGCTTATAAAATACACATCTGAGAAAATAAGAAACTTTTCTAAGAAATAGAATTTATCTTAAACTGATTTTGTTTCAGTGAGGTAGTTATCAATACGGAAGTTGTTTTGACAAGAAATCTAGAAAATTACAGAAATTGAAAAAAGTGTTTTAAACAGTGACAGACAGTATTGCTGCATATAACCTCAGATCTCCCTAACACTAAGCATTCTAAAATTCTGGCTTTATATTATTAAGTAAATGAAAATGAGCTCCTTGCAATTTTTATGGTAGCAGAATAACACATAAATATCAATCTGCTGAGATGGTCTGATTTCTAGACTATTATTTCACCTTTTGTTAACCTCTGAGTCTTCTGTCGCTTCAGCAACATGTACACATTGGACCTTTTATTTATGCTGCTGAGAATGCTGGTTTCAAACTCTCTACTGTATTTTGAGGAGACTGCATCAAAGCTTTGTTGGTGACAAATGCAGGCATTTGTGTTTTGAGGATTCTACACACAAATCCAGCATTGGTCACATTTTAAATGCTGAATCTGCAAAAGAGAATAATTACTGCTGCATGGTGGTGGAGAAAATTTTACATTTGGAACCAAAAGGGGAAAAATTGGGCCATTTTACATGGACTTTCCCTATGGTTGGAGCAGTTCCTCAGTGTTCTTAGTCCAAAGGTGATATGTTCATGTATCTAAATGCATTATTGTGTTCGTGGTCAGATGACAGCAACATAAGTGTTCAGCCTCAACCATTGCACAAAAATAGTGCAAAGAAAATTTTGCATCACATTCAAGTCTTGATCTAGGTATGTCTCTCTTCTATGCTTGAGAAATCTTCATTTTTTCTTAAAATGACTGAGAACATGTCCCTATATATTAGTGGTGATGTCCTGTCACTTGTGTTATGACCTAGTAAATTACATAAATTCTTTAAATGCCAATCCTAGAGTAAGACTGAAGTATAAGACTGAACATTACATCATGGGATAAGACTCAAGTGTATTATGAACTCAGGTAGGAGTGGAATTAAATTATCCCCTTGAATTGACTCATGACATTTAGTATTGCTCTTTAATAATTCTTTCTCCCTGCTTTGAAAGTAACATTTCCTAGTAATATTTTCTTTTCTGTGTTTCTTTTTTTTTTTCCTTATGCTCCAATTTCAGGATTGTCTTCCTAATATACTTGGTCTGGAGCAATTAGATATGTGATAACCCAAATAAAAATATGTGATTATATTATTTTATTATGAATTTAACCTACATATATTTTAATAACCAGGAAAGGTCAGCCAATACTTACTTTTGAAATTAGAATAAATGTTAGCTAATTTAATGGCTGTATAATTATTGTCTAATGGTAATATAAAAATCTGTTTAAAATTTTTTTTTAATGTTTATTTTTGAGAGAGAGAGAGTGAGCATGACGGAGGTGGGGGGCAGAGAGAGAGGGAGACACAGAATCCGAAGCAGGCTTCAGGATCTGAGCTGTCAGCACAGAGCCCAATGAGGGGCTTGAACCCACAAACCATGAGATGATGACCTGAGCCAAAGTTGGACTCTTAACCGACTGAGCTACTCAGGCACCCCATATGAGACTCTGTTTTAAACAGGGTTCCTTAATATAATTTTTGTGCTGTATCAGTATTCAGTCAGAAGCTGAAAAATTAAGGGGTGTGTGTGTGTGTGTGTGTGTGTGTGTGTGTGTGTGTGTGTGTTGTTGTAAGAGCTTTTTATAAAGGTTTATATAATTGTAGGAGCTGGTAAGATGTCTGTAAGGCTGCCATCTTTGCATGTGATACTAGAGTTGGAAATCCTGAGAAACAGGACAGGCAATTGAGCAGAGAAGATGGATGTTAAGTGTCAAAGAGCAAGTTACAACTCACAAACGTTTGCTGAAAACAAAGAAAATGGGTTGGAACTCATGTCACTTCTTACTTTTCACTGCTTTCCACCTTGATGATATTGATGTCATATAGCGGGTGCCCATCATCACAAAGCTCAACACATATATGGCTCAAGAGGAGCTGAAGGAGGGTTCTGGGAAAGGTAGCATGGTTGCAAGCTCAGATTGTGTGTCATACCAATAAAGTGAGGTAAAAAGTTGCAGCAAGCATGATCTACAGAGGCACCTGATGACTCTGCTCTGACCTTCCCAATAAAAAGCAATATGGCTGCTGCTTCACTTGTGCCCACAAATCTCACTAAAATGTCTCTGTGGCCCAAACGAACTGGAATCCTACAGGGTAGGGGATTCTGAGAAATGCTATTCATCTTAGCTCAGCAGATATATTACAAAGCCACCAAAGGGCCATGAGTCCATTTGGAAGTCTGAAGAAGTTTATACATCCCCTTTCAGAATACTGTTTTTAATATTTTAAATGCATTAAACTAACTGCAGAAAGTTACCCAGAGATTCAGTTATATTAAAATAGTTATCTAAGGCATCTGGGTGGCTCTGTTGGTTAAGCATCTGACTTTTGATTTCAGCTCAGGTCCTGATCTCATGGTCATAATCTCACGGTCCTGTTGGGCTCTGAGCTGGGCATTGAGCCTGCTTAAGAGTCTCTCTCTCCCTCTCCGTCTCCCCTTCTCTGGCTCACACTCATGCATGCTCTCTCTCAAAAAAATAAAATAGTTATCAAAATGTGAAAAATGAAATTTGTGATATAGTAATTGATAGGCTTTGTAATATACTAAATAACAGGATTCAAGAAAATATTTTATAACAGTAGTAATTTTGAAGCTGTGGTGAGTGTAAGTCATGCTTTATGATATTTGTAACAAAATGTGATATGAAAATAGTTTCTTTGATGAAACGTTTATAAATATTGCTAATCCTACTGTGATTTGTTGCGTAAAGTCATATTTCAAGAAATGGTAAATTGTCAGCTAGAGGTTAGTGAAAATAAAGATACAACTTTTCTTTTCCTAATTCACATGTATAGATTGTCTGAAGTTTATTCATGGACCCCAAATGATAGGAACTGTAAATCCTAGGAGAGAACCCCTCCTTTGGAATCAAAAACTCCTTTGGTGAAAGATCTTTACTGATACTTATTTTTTTAAGTTTTTTTATGTATTTTGAGGGGGAGAGAGAGAGAGAGAGAGAGAGAGAGGGAGAGAGAGAGCAAGCAGGGGAGGAGCAGAGAGAGGGAGAGAGATAATCCCAAGCAGGCTCCACACTGTCAGCAGCGAGCCCGACACAGGGCTCGAACTCAGGAACTGTGAGATCATGACCTGAGCCTAAGTCAAGAGTCAGATGCTTAACTGACTGAGCCACCCAGGAGCCTCCAGATAGTTATTTTTTAAGGTAATAAGTTCAAAGAAACATTTCTGAGGCTAGAAGCCCTGTTGTGAGGTAACACATGCTAAATAGTGTCTGTGGTATAATAAGCTTCACATTTTTTTACATGTCTATAGTTACGGAGTCTTAATTATAACAAGGAGCATTTCAGTAGGACTCCGAGAAAAGTAAAATTAACATTACCACAAAAATTGGCATGCTAAATTGTTAGTAGGCTCCCTGGGGTTTTCCTTCTTGATATGATTTCAATGATTCCTTCATAGTTTAGACATAGTAAAATAGCACCATTTGGGCATCTGTGTATGACAGTCACTAAATATTTTTAAGTGGATTTCAATCTGTATTTTACTTATAGGGAAAAATTTCTTTTTGCCTACCATAAGATTGCACAGTTTATTAAATGGATATCACTATGTGGACACAAAGGGAAATATTCAATGTTAGTATAGAATATAAAAGTTCTATCACATTCTGTTTTTAAATTGTGTTTTCCCTAACTTCAGCCCTTTGTTACTCTGTATTCAGCCTTATTTGTTCTTGCTTATAGTCCTTAAGAAAAGAAGGACTTTGGAGGAAAAATTGTAATTCTGTTTCTTTTCTTTTTTCTTTGATAAATTTGACATTATGTTGTGTAAATTTATTTATTTTTTTACTTTCTGTAAATTTAAGGTGTAAAGCCTGTTATGCATTTATATATTGTAATATGATTGCCATCAAAGCAGTATTTATAATATTGCATCATTATTGTACAATATTATTGTCTGTATTCATTATACCGTGCATTAGATCTCTATGGCTTATTTACTGCTCATTTTAAGTCTGTACCCTTAAATGCAATTAATCTTATCTACCCTCCTCCCCCACTCCCTGGCAACTACTACTGTACTCTGGTTTTTAGGAGATTTGGCTTTTCAATTAATTAATTTATTATTTAAAAAAAATTTTACTGAGGTATAGTTGACATATAACATTGTATTAGTTTCAAGTTTACAGCAAAGTGATTTGACATTTATATGTATTATGAAAAGATCACCACAATAATTGTAGTTATCATCTGTCACCATACAAAGTTATTACAATTTTATTAACCATATTCCCTATGCTATGTTTTACCTCACAGTGACTTATTTCTTTTGTAACAGGACATTTGCACCTCTTATTCTTTATATCACAGTGACTTATTTCTTTTATAACTGGACACTTGTACCCCTTATTCTCTTAATCTGTTTCACCCATGCCCTCTGTACTCCTCTGCTTTGGGAGCCACCAGTTTGTTACCTTCATTCATGAGTAGGTTTCTCTTTTATTGTGTTTGTTCCCATTTCTCTTTTATTGTGTTTGTTCATTTGTTTTGTCTTTTAGATTTCACATGTAAGTGAAATCATATGTTGTTTGTCTTTTTCTGTCTGACTTATTTCACTTAGTATAATACCCTCTTGGTCCATCCAAGTGATTACAGCTGATGAGATTTCATTATTTATTATGGCTCAGTAACATTCCATGGTGTGTGTGAGTGTGTGTGTGTGTGTGTGTGTGTGTGTGTGTGTGTGTGTGTGTAATGGATTGTTGGATTATAGGGTATTTAGAATTCTTGGATTATATGGTATTTATTTTTAATTTTTGAGGAATCTCTGTATTGATTTCCATGGTTGCTACATTAATTCACATTCCCTCCAATATTGTACGAGGGTTCCCTTTACTCCACATGCCAACACTTGTTATTTCTTGTCTTTTTGATACTAGCCATTATGGCAGGTATGTAGTGATATCTCATGGTAGTTTCCCTAATGATTAGTGATGTTGAACATGTTTTTATGTACATGTTGCCCAACTGTATGTATTCTTTAGAAAAGTGTCTATTAGGTCCTCTGCCCATTTTTAATTGGATTATTTGGGTTTTCTTGGTGTTGAGTTATATGAGTTCATTATAGATTTTGGACATAAACCTCTTGTCAGATATAGTATTTTCAAATATCTTCTATTCAGTAGGTTGCCTTTTAGTATTTTTGATGGTTTCCTTCACTGTGCAAAAGGTTTTTAGTTTTATGTACTTCCAGTAGTTTATTTTTGCTTTTGTTTCTCTTGTCTGAGGAGACAGATCAAAAGAATATTGCTAATAAGATCATTATCAAGATTTTGCTGCCTCTCTTTTCTTTTAGGATTTTTACAGTTTTAGGTCATATATTTTGGTCTTAAATCCATTTTGAATTTATTTTTGTATATGGTATAAGAAAGTAGCTCAATCTCTTTCTTCTTTCTTTTCCTCTTTCTTTCCTTCTTTCCTTCCTTCTTTCCTTCCCTCTTTCTTTTCTATTTTGTTTTCTTTCTTTTCCTTTTCTTTTCTTTTCTTTTCTTTTCTTTTCTTTTCTTTTCTTTTCTTTTCTTTCCATGTAGCTGTCCAGTTTTCCCAACAAAATTTATTGAAGAGCCCCCATTGCATATTTTTGCCTCCTTTGTTGTAGATTAATTAACCATATAATCATAGAGTTATTTCTGGGCCCTCCATTTTGTTCTATTCACCTATGTGTCTATTTTTGTTCCAGTACCATGCTATTTTGATTACTGCAGATTTGTGGTATAGTTTGAAATCAGGGGGCATGTTATCTCCAGGTTTGTTCTTCCTAAAGCTGGCTTTGGCAGTTTGGGGTCTTTTATGGTTCCTTACAAATTTCAGGATTATTTGTTTTAGTTCTTTGAAAAATGTCATTGATATTTTGATAAAGATAGCACTGAATCTATAGACTGCTTTAGATAGTCTGGACATTTTAACAGTATTGATTCTTCCAATCCATGAGCATGGAATATGTTTCCATTTCTTTGTGGCATCTTTAATTTCTTTCATTGTTGTCTTATCGTTTTCTGAGTGCAAGTGATTGAATTTATTTCTAGATATTTTATTCTTTTGATGCATAAAGAATTGTTTTCTTTAAACATAAATTGTGATTGTTTTCATGAATTGTGATTGTTTTCTTAATTTATCTGATAGTTTATTAATGAATAGAAACACAATAGATTACTATATATTAAGTTTTTATTCTGCAATATTACTGAATTTTGTTCATTAGTTTCAATGACTGAGAAACCAAAAATAACAAAAACTATGTTTATTTTGTGGAGGTTTTAGGGTTTTCTATATTTACTATCATGCCATCTGCAAATTGTGACAATTTTACTTCTTACTTACCAATTTTGATCCCTTTCATTTCTTTTTCTGGTCTTTTTGCTGTGGCTGTGCTTTCCAGTACTGTGTTGAATAAAAGTGGTGAGTGAGAATCCTTGTCTTGTTCCTAATGTTAGAGGGAAAGCTTTCAGCTTTTCACTATTGAATGTGATGTTAGCTTTGGGTTTATCTTACATGTTATTTATTATGTTGAGGTATGTTCCCTCTATACCCATTATGTTGACAGTTCTTTTTTTTTTTTTTTTAATCACAAACGGGTGTTGAATTATGTCAAGTGTTTTTTCTGCACTTGAGATGATTATGTGATTTTTATCCTTTTTAAATATGTTTATCATGTTGGTTGATTTGTGGATATATTTTTTCAATGTTTATTTATTTATTTTTAGGGCGCCTGGGTGGCTCAGTCAGTTAAGCATCCACCTTTGGTTCAGGTCATTATCTCATGGTTTGTAGATTCATTATCTCATGGTTTATAGGTTCGATCCATGCACTGGGATGTGTGCTGACAGCTCAGAGCCTGGAGCCTGATTCGGATTCTATCTCCCTCTCTTTCTGCCCCTCCCCCACTTGTACTCTGTCTCCATCTCTAAAAATGAATAAGTGTTAAAAAATGTCTAATTATTTATTTTTGACTGAATGAGATGGTGGGGGGAGAGAGAAAGAAACAGAGAGACCATGAGCATGGGAGGAGCAGAAAGAGAGGGAGATAGGGAATTCCAAGCAAGTTCCACACTGTCAGCACAGAGCCCAACATGGGGCTCGAGTCATTAACTGTGAGGTCATGACCTGAGCTGAAATCAAGAGTCAGATGCTTAACCGACTGAGTCACCCAGGTGCCCCTGATTTGTGGATATTGAAACACCTTTCATCCCTGGAATAAATCCCAGTTGATCATGGTGTATAACCATTTAAGTGTATTTTTAAATTCAGTTTGCTAATATTTTGTTGATGATTTTTGAATCTGTGTTCATCAGGGATTTGGGCCTGTAATTTTTGTGTGTGTATGTGGTGTCTTTGTCTGGTTTGGTATCAGGGTAATGCTGCCCTCAACAATGAGTTTGAAAGCGTTTCTTCCTCCAATATTTTGGAATATTTTCAGAAGGATAGATGTTAACTCTTCTTTAAAAGTTTGTGGAATTCACCTGTGAAGGTGTTTGGTTTTGGATTATTTGTGGGGAGTATTTGATTACTGATTTAAGTTTATTACTATTTATTGATCTGTTTAGAGATTTTGTTTTTTCCTGATCCAGTCTTAAAAGAATGTATGTTTCTAGGAATTTATCCATTTCTTCTAGGTTGTCCAATTTGTTGGTATACTAATATCAACTAGTATAGACTGTAGAGATTGTAATAATCTCTTACAATCCCTTGTGTTCTTGTGGTGTCAGTTGCAACTTGTCTCATTTCTGATTTTATTTATTTGGCCTTTTGTCTTCTCTTTTTAATGAGTCTGGCTAAAGGTTTATCAATTTTTGTCTTTTCAAGGAAGGAGCTTTTAATTTCATTGATCTTTCCCATTTTTTAAGTCTCTGTTTCATTTATTTCTGCTCTGGTTTTTATTATTTTCTTCCTTCTACTAACTTTGGGCTTCGTTTGTTCTTTTTCTTTACCTTTGGTGTAATGTTACATTTGTTTGCTTGTTTGTTTATTTTTAGTTCTCTGAGATAGGACTATAGAGCTGTAAACTTGCCTCTTAGAACTGCTTTTGCTATGTCCAGTTGGTTTTGATGTGGTGTTGTGGTTCCATTTTAATTTTTTTCTAGGTATTTTTTAAATTTCCTCTTTCATTTCTTTGTTGACCCATTGGCTGTTCAGTGACTTGTTCAATCTCCATTTATTTGTGATTTTTCCAGTTTTCTTCCTAAAATTGATTTCTAGTTTCATATCATTTGAGGTTGAAAAGATGCTTGATATGATTTCAGTCTTTTACATTTATTGAGGCTTGTTTTGTGGCCAAATATATGATCTATCCTGGAGAATGTTCCATGTGTACTAGAGAGGAATGTGTATGCTGCTTTTGGATGGAATGTTCTATATATATTAAGCCCATCTGGTCTAAAGTGTCATTTAAGTCTGATATTTCCTTACTGATTTTCTATCTGGAGGACATATCCATTGATACAAGTGGCATGTTAAAGTCCCCTACCATTATTGTATTACTGTCATTTTCTTTCTTTATTCCTGTTAATATTTTTAAAATTTATTTAAATCCAAGTAGTTAACATATAGTGTAATAATGGTTTCAGGAGTAGAATTTGTCACTTCCATATAACACCCAGTGCTCATCCCGACAAGGGTCCTCCTTAATGTCCTTCACCCATTTAACCCATCCCCTGACCCATCCTTCTCTGTTTTTATCTTATTTTTCCTTACCTTGTCCTATGTTCATCTGTTTTGTTTCCTAAATTTCACATATGAGTGAAATCACATGATATTTGTCTTTCTCTGACTGAGTTACTTCACTTAGCAAAATGTATTCTAATTCCATTCACATTGTTGAAAATGAGAAGATTTCATTCTTTTTTATCACAGAGTAATACTCCATTATCTATGGAGTGTGTGTGTGTGTGTGTATACATATATATACATATATACGTATATGTACGTATGTGTATATATTGTATTGACAAAATCCTCACCATATAGAATAAAAAGAAAAAGGAAAGGACCCAAACAAATAAACTCATGAATGAAAGAGGAGAGATCACAACCAACATTGCAGAAACACAAACAATAATAAAAGAATATTATGAGCAATTATATGTCAACAAATTGGGCAATCTTGAAGAAATGGACAAATTCCTACAAACATATAAACTACAAAAACTGAGTCTGGAAGAAACAGAAAATTTGAACAGACCCATAGCCAGTAAAGAATTTGAATCAGAAGTCAAAAATCTCCCAACAAACAAGAGTCCAGTGCTGGATGGCTTCCCTGGGGAATTCTACCTAACATTTAAAGAAGAGCTAATACCTGTTCTTTTTAAGCTGTGCCAAAAAAATAGAAATGGAAGGAAAACTTCCAAACTCATTCTCATTCTATGAGGCTAGTGTTACCTTGATTCCAAAAGCAGACAAAGGCCACACTAAAATGGAGACTTACAGATCAATTTCCCTGATGAACATGGATGCAGATATTCTCAACAAGATACTAGCAAACTGAATCCAACAATACATTCTATGAATTATTCACCACTATCAAGTGGGATTTATTCCTAGGCTGCAGGGGTCGTTCAGTATCCTCAAATCAATCAATGTGGTATATCACATTAATAAAAGAAAGGATAAGGACCACCTGATCCTCTTATTACATGCAGAAAGAGCATCTGACAAAATGCAGGATCCTTTCTTGATAAAAACCCTCAAGAAATTGGGGATAGAAGGAACATACCTTGAGATCATAAAGGCCATAATATCCTCCTCCATGTAGGAAAAACTGAGAGCTTTTTGCCTGAGGTCAGGAACAATGCAGGGATATCCTCTCTCACCACTGTTGTTCAACATAGTGTTGGAAGTCCTAGCCTCAGTTCAGACAACAAAAAGAAATAAAAGACTTCCAAATAGGCAAGGAAGAAGTTAATTTTTCACTGTTCACAGACAATGTGATATTCTACATGGAAAAGCTGAAAGATTCCACCAAAAAACTGTTAGAATTGATACATGAATTCAGTAAAGTCATTGGATATAAAATCAATGTACAGAAATCAGTTGCATTTCTATACACCAATAATGAGACAGCAGAAAGAGAAATCAAGGAATCTATCCCATTTACAATTGCATAGAAAACCATAAAATACCTAGGAATAAACCCAACCAAAGAGGTAAAAGATCTTTATGGTGAAAACTATGGAAAGCCTATGAAAGAAATTGAAGAAGACACAGAAAAATGGAAAAAAAAATTCCATGCTCATGGATTGGAAGAACAAACATTGTTAAAATGTTGATACTACCCAATATAATCTACACATTCAAAGCAACCCCTATCAAAATAACACCAGCATTCTTCACAGAGCTAGAACAAACAATTATAAAATTTGTGGGGAACCAGAGAAGGCTAGTGTATAAACTCTTCTTTAAATGTTTGGTGGAATTCATCTGTAAAGCTATATGGTTTTAGACTTTTGTTTAAATTTCTTTATTCTGAGAGAGAGAGAAAGCATGGGAAAAGGAGGAGAGAGAAAGGGAGAGAGAGAATCCCAAGTAGGCCCCATGCTGTCAGCATGGCTCCCAACGTGGGGATCAGTCCTAAAAACTGTGAGATCATGACCTGAGCAGAAATCAATAGTGTGGCACTTAACCGACTAAGACACCCAGGCGCCTCTGTTTTAGAGAGTTTTTTGATTACTGATTCGTTTTCATTGCTGGTAATCAGTCTGTTCAAATTTTCAATTTTCCTGCTTTAGTTTTGTTAGGTTCTATGTTTCTAGGAGTTTATTTCTTCTAAGGTGTCCAATTTGTTGGCATATAGGTTTTCGTACTATCCTGTTATAATTGTTTGTATTTCTGTAGGGTGTTGTTATTTCTCTTCTTTCATTAGTCATTTTGATTATTTGTGTCCCCTCGCTTTTTAATATATTAGCAAACAGAGTCTACATTATATTAAAAAAATATACATCAAGAGGGTATATGTGGGGTTTATTTTGGGGATGGAAAGGTGGTTCAGTATTTGCAAAACAATCAGCGTGGTATATCACATAGATAAGAGAATGAATGAAAACCATACGATCATCTCAATAGATGCAGAAAAAGCATTTGACAAAGTACAACATCCATTCATGATAAAAACCCTCTGCTGTGGTGCATGGGTGGCTCAGTCAGTTACATCCAAGTCTTGATTTCAGCTTGGGTCATGATCTCATGGTTTGTTTGAGCTCGTGTTGGGCTTTGCACTGACAGAACTGAGCCTGCTTCGGATTCTGTCTCCCTTCCCTTCTTGCTCTCTTTCCCTCTCAAAATAAATAAAAATAAACTTAAAAAACCTCTGCAAAGTAGGTCTAGAGGGAACATGCCTCAACATAATAAAGGCCTTATATGAAAAACTCACAGCCAACATCATTCTTAATGGTAAAAAAACTGAGAACTTTCTTCCTTAGGTCAGGAACTAAACAAGGATGTCCATTCTCACCACTTTTATTCAACATAGTACTGGAAGTCTTAGCCACAGCATTTAAACAACATAAAGAAATAAAGGCCTTCATATTGGTGAGGAAGTAGTAAAACTCTCACTGTATGGAGATGACATGATACTATATATAGAAAACCCAAAAGACTCCACCAGAACACTACTAGAACTGATAAGTGATTTTAGTAAAGTCATAGGATACAAAATCAATGCATAGAAACTTGTCACATTCCTATACACAAATAATGGAGCAGCAGAAAGTGGAATGAAGTAAACAGTCCCATTTACAGTTACATAAAACCCAATAAAATATCAAAGAATAAACATAACAAAGAGGTAATAGACCTGTACTCTGAAAAATATAAAACACCTGTGAAAGAAATTCAAGATGATGCAAAGAAATAGACATTCCATACTTATAGGTTGGAAGAAAAAATATTGTTAAAATGTCCATACTACCCAAAGCAATCTACAGATTTAATGCAATCCCTATGAAAATACCAATAGCATTTTTACAGGGCTAGAAGAAACAATCCAAAAATTTCAGGGAACCAGAGACCCTGAATAGCCACAGCAATCTGAAAAAGAAAAACAAAACAGGAGTGATCATAATTCCAGATTTCAAGTTATATTACAAAGTGGTAGCAATTAAAACAGTATTGTATTGGCATAAAAATAGACACATAGATCAGTGGACTAGAATAGAAAACTCAGAAATAAACCCATAATTATATGGTCAATTAATCTTTGGCAAAGGAAAAATGAATACACAATTGGAAAAAGGCAGTCCTCAACAAATGGTGTTGGGAAAAGTGGACAGCCACATCAAAAGAATGAAACTTTCATTCTTTCACTATATGCAGATATAAATTCAAAGTGGATCAAAGACCTAAATGTGAGACCTGAAACCATAAAAATCCTTGAAGTGAGCACAGGCAGTAAGCACAGGCAGTAATGTCTCTGACATCAGTCATAGCTACATTTTTCTAGATATGTCTCCTGAGGCAGTGGAAACGAAAGCAAAAATAAGCTGTTGAGGCTACATCAACATAAAAAGCTTCTGCACAATAAAGACGACAATCAACAAAATTAAAAGGCAGCTTACAGAAAGGTAGGATATATTTGAAAATGACACGTCAGATAAAGGGTTAGCATCCAAAATCTATAAAGAACTTATCAAACTTCATACTCTGAAACAAAATAATCCAATTAAAAAGTAGGCAGAAGACATGAATAGACATTTCTCCCAAAAAAGACATACTGGTGGCTAACAGACAAATGAAAAGATGCACAACATCACTCATCATCAGGGAAATGTAATTTAAAACCACAATGAGATATCATCTTATACCTGTCAATTCTGAAATAAAAAAAAAACAGAAGAAACAACAAGTGTTGGCGAGATTGTAGAGAAAAGTGTACCCTCATACAGTGTGGGTGGGAAAACAAGCCCGTGTAACCACGTGGGAAACAGTATGGGGCTTCCTCAGAAAATTAAAAATAGAACTATCCTTGCCCCCAAAATACAAGAACAGTAATTCAAAGGAATTGCTGCATGATTTACAATAGCCAAACTATGGCAGTAGCCCCTGTGTCCATTGATAGCCGCCCAGATAAGTAAAGTGAAGTACAGAGGTTGAGAAATTATCTCAAGGTCACAAAACTAGTGACTGGCAGTTAGTGAGGGATAAATCCTTCAGTATAAGAGGTCTTTGAAATTTGAGCTCTTAAGTTTTATGCCATGAGGGCCCTCATAACTGTGTCTTCTCCTTTGCAACTAATATAGGTATTATTTCTGGTTAGTGTTTTGTTGTTCAACTAAAGCTTTTGGAGCAGTGTTAAGTATTAGCAATGATATGAGTACCTTTTAGCTATATTCATACTTTAATGGGATTGCTTTTGGTCGTTTACTATTAACGTTTTTTTGGCAAGGATGTTGTTATTGTTATGATAAGGATAGCTTTCATAATGTAATGATTTACTGTTATATTTCTTTTGAACTTAGAATGTTTCTCAGAAATGTGCTTTGAATACTATAAATTACTTTAGTAGCAATATGATCATATTTTTTTGAATCAAAGATATGATATATTTTATTGAGAAGTTTCTAAATAGCTTAATGGGTTTTTTTTTTTTTTTTGTAGTCTAGTGGGTAAATAGCACTTAGTCATGGTTCTGAATTCAATTTGCCTAAAGTTTGCTTTTAATATTTGCATTTATATTCTTAAAGTGGCTTTATGTTTTGTAATCTTTTGTCAGGTTTTTATATGAAAATCATATTAGGTAATTCTCAGCCTTTGTGGATATTTGTACCTGGTCTCCTATTTCCACAGCCTTCTTCTCTTAGCTGAGAATTGGTTGTAAGAAGGAAGAGTTTATATAACCTTATGGCACTAAGGTCCATGGCGTTGCATTAATGACTACTAAAATGTGATTGCTTGTGTCTGTGGATGCCAGTCTTACTCTGTGCTCTCTGAACTTTGTTAGAGCTTAATGACTCCTTTGTGGGCCAATTTGGGCACCTTGAACTGGATTGTATTATGTAATCCTTTATTCTTTCTTCCACTTAAGTCTCAGCTCAGTTGGCTTGTACCTGTATCATGCAATTATCATTCTCCCCTCATTAAGCTGGGTTCATGGCAGACTGTAGGCTTTAAAATCAGCATACATACTTTTAGTAACTAAAAGAGATTGAGAAGTCCAAATTATTTTCTTTCCTTTGCCTGACTACAGGTCAGCTCTTAACATGCTGAGCTATCCTTTCTATTCATTCTAGGCATGTCTTGCATAGCAGACATGAGAAGGCCCAAAATGGTGATCTGAATTTTAAGTATTCTTCTAAATATATCAAGCATGCCCCTCCCTCATTTGGAGTGAAACCTAAAAAAGTGAATTGGGACACCTGTCAGATAATAAATAGTGCTACTGTTCTTTCAAATAGAATGTTAAATTATCACTGTATTGGTTATCATGGTGTTGGAAGAGCTGGAGGGGCAAAAAGAGGGAAAGATAAAGTTATGGGGCAATAAGAAGAAAAGATGAGCGACTCAAGAATTTGTAACTGTTCTGTTCTGGGCGGGAGATGGCAAAAACTTCTCCACACACTAAGGGTTCTGTGCTGAGAAGGCTTCTGTGGCTGGATCCTGATGCCCAGGAGCTTAGTCTCCTCTAAAGCAGCTGCCAAGATCCCTCCCTGCCACTGTCCTCTCCTTCAGTCCTGAAACTTCTGCTGCACTGTCCTCCTTCTGGAGATGCCACTTGTGAAGGGAGTCACATTTCCCTTTCTCCTGCCGTCTAATATTCAATATGTGCCTCCTCTCGGAAGACCTTAATGGAAGCTTACCTAAGAGAATTTGGAAATATAGTTTGTAACATCATAGACTTCTTACAACAGCACAGAAGAGTAAGAATGGAGATTGAGAGCAAAGAGACAAGAAACCTTTGGTTTCTCAGTGTCTATTCTTAATCTCCTATGTGTATATAATTTCTGTACAACAATGACCATGGTTTCATGCTTTGCCTAGAATTATGAAACCATATTCATACAAATGAAAGGTTTTACTCTCTTTCCCAAAAGGAAGAAGCAGTGTTTCATTAGTTGCCATGTCCATCTCTGAGAATGGCAGTTCTTGTGGTTTAGTAATATTCTGACTGGATCCGCTGCAACCTAAAAACCATATTTTAAGGATACTACCTCCATCACTCCTTATATAAAACAACAGGTGAAAGCAGGAGGGAAAAATAAATGTATATATTCAAATAAATAAGGAAGAACAATACCAATATGTAGCTAAACTGTAACTTCCTGTTCACCATGAATCCCACCTTTCCCTGTTATTATCCAGAACCTCAGTTTGTAGAGGTTCTCTGTCTAAGAGGTGACCCCAACTTTCATTACCAGAAAGTATTTTTCTCTGTGGTCCTATATTCATAGGATTGCTGTAGATTTCCATTAACACTTCCATTGGACGTGGAATAGTAAGAGAAGCTCCAGAGAATCCCCTGAGTTCCAAGCATAATTGTCTCTGTCCTAGTATATGTAAATAACCAATTTCCTTCTCATAAGTGGGATTAGTCAATGTAACCAGTAAAGTTACTTTCTTCTTTACTAGTTAGTTCAATGAGAAGGGAATTCAATAGTGGGCTGGTGGTAGTTTCAATGTCCAATTAAATAAAAACAGTATTTTGTCCCTTGGGGGAAGTATCACACCCTTGGAAACAAAGAACTCTGAACCATTAAAGATAAATGTCTGGATAATGGAAGTAAAAAAATCTGCAGGCAGGTTATTTGATCTAATAGAGGAATCATTTCCGTTTAATCCTTGATTTCTGGACCCAAGTATTCTAGCTATTTAGAGACAGCATTACAGATTTGTTTAATCCATATGCTACACCCTATTAGACTGCATTTCAACTTCACAGAATGCTTGAATTGAGCATTTAGTAGGCTATTCTACCATTCTGCCAGTGTAGGTGCTATTGGGCGATGGGGTATGTCTAAGCACAGTGAATTCCCTGACATAGGCTTTTCTTGTTCTTTGGTTAGAACCAATGTTGTTAGAGATACATGATGGTGAATAAAGCCTACATGAGTTCACAAACTTGAGGCTTTTCAGAAACATTTTCTCAGGGGAGACAAATGCATATTCGGAATAAATGTGTACCCCAGTGAGTACAATTTGCTATTCACATCATGATGGAAGAGATTTAGTGTAACTAACCTATAGGGAAGTGGCTTTCTGGTTCTTCCCAGCAAGTTATTGGTGCAATAATTGAGGACTCATTTTTGGTCTTTGCTGCAGGCAAGTTAAGCACCCAGCAATAGAAGTAGCCAGATAAGCCTCCAAGAGGAAAGACCGTATTGTTGAGCCATGTATAACTGCTGTCTCCATCAGTATGGCTATTTTGTGCCCTTTGTACTCTGAGGTGAGTGAAGAAATAGGACAACCATGCACATTTTGTGTCATCTTTTTAATTTTTTCGACCTGGTTTTTGAGATCTACATGAACACAGAACACACGCGAGCGCACACGCGCGCACACACACACACACACACACACACACACACACACACACACCGTTTTGTTAGCACTTTATGTCTGCTTAGATATCATTTCCTCTAGCAAAGTTTCCCTGAAGCCCCAGAAGTTAGATTCTGTTTTGTGCCACGTAATGTCCAGCATTTAGTAATATTATAAAATTTGTAAACTATTTGTAATTGCCTCTTGAATATCATGCCCAATTTTATTATAAAGTACTTGTAGACAGGACATGTCATGTTTATTTTTTAATCTCTATTTGCTAGTTCTTGTTTGTCACATAGTAGTTTATGCTAATATTTATTGGCATTGATTACAAGTTTTTACTTAACATTTGTATTTATTATTATGTAGAAAAGTATCTTTTTAAAATTTTCAAGTGATTTTAATTTTTTGAGTACCTATTCAAACTTTTTTATTAATATCTATTTTATTAAATTAATTATTAGGATATGACATTTAATTTTTTTTGTAATTTATTAAAACTTTCCTCATGATTTCCTAGAAGACTTACTTCAGAAAATATTTCAAAGTTTAAAAAATGTGTATTTATGTTATCAAACATATAGCCTTATGCATATTGTTTAAATCAAGTAGATATCATTCAATACTCTATATCTTTTATTGCCTATTTATTTTTAATCTTTATGATCTGTCAGTGACTGAGAGAGATGTGTTAAAATTTCCCATTCTTTCCAAAGCTGATATTTGTCACCAGACTGATATTGGTGTGACATTATTTCTTTCACAGTCCCTTGGGTACTGGTTAAATTATCTTCTGAAGTTCCAGCATGAATGCATATTGATGGCAGGGCCTTCCCCCAACTCCTTTGCTTGGCAGTCATTTTCAAGGTTCTGCTGTTCAGAAGTGGAGTGATTGCCTTGGCCCACAGCCTAGGTCTTGAACACTTCAGTTAAGTGGAATTCGTGGAGACAATAGTCTTCACCTTTTCTTCATGATCTTTTTCTGCCCTAAGCTTTTGTGTTTTACTCTTGGTATTCGAATGGTAGCCATTCTCTCTCCCACCAGTTTTCTTCAAACATCACACACATTCTGCCGAGTTTTTCTCTTAGTTTTGTCACCTTGGTGTCTGCCCTGCTTTTGCCACCTGATGATGTTTTCTCAATCTCATTTTGTCAATTGTCAGGTTCCTTAAGTTTCACTCACATTTTAGCTACTATATTGCCTGTTATAATGTATTTTCTGTGGCACGAGGTTTTGCCTTTTTAATATCTTCCTAAGTATTTTGTAATGAATCTGAAGAATATGATTCAAAAGATAATATGATACTTTTAACCAACATTATACAAACACCAATATCATGGATACATACTATAATGTGTTATTAATATGCTTTTTACCTATTGCTTGAATCATGGTACTTCAAAATTTAACAATTATAGACAGAATAACAAAAATCACTTGTAGAACTCTCTATTTTACATTTCTTTAGAATAAGTTCACAGAGGTCAAATGGGTATGTCACTGGATATGAACATTTCTGAGCCTTTGATATATAGTGAAAATTTCCTTCCAAGTAGCTTGAATTTTTTAATGCTTGTATGAGTACAACATGAGAGTCCTTATTTCAAAAATTCTCAGCTATATTAGAATTTTTATTGAAATTATTTTTATCCAAAATTGCATGGCAAAATGGTTTTTCAGTGATTTAATTTATATGTAATTGGTTAGTGATTTTTGTCCTTTTTTCATATTTCATTAGCTCCTTGTATTTTCACTTTAGTGTGTTGTGTGATAACATGCTTTGCCCACTTATCTGTTGACTTTTAAAAATATTTCTTATCAGTAATACTCCAGTTCAGGATGAATATCCCTCACCATTTTATTATATTTTTATAGAAGTATATCTTTTGTTCAAAAAATTTTAGAAGAAATTGTATTTAATCAGCATGTATTCATCTTCCGTGAATACAAGTATGAAGATAAAAGTTGAATTTATATTTTATTTCTAAAATCTTGACACATTGTTGGAGATTTATACCCAGAAGACTATTATCTAACATGTAGTTGCATAGACAAAATTAAACGTTCAATGTCATATTTTGTTATTTAGTTGATTCTTTCCCTCAAGAAGAGAAATAAAATAAAACACTTTGTAATGAATGCCATCTGCTTTTCACAAGAAAAGGATATCATTGCCTTGAAGACTAGGTTTTATAGTTAAGTGAAAATTTAAGTTACTGTAGGAAATGTAATCTCCCAGCTCATATCTTAGGAGCACTACTGGGATCAATCTAGGTAAGATGATGTTTTTGTCCAGCTTAAAATTCTGTATTTAATGTTGACTCTAAAAGAAATAATTTCCCATACATTTATAAGTTCAATCTGTTTCCATTTTAGCATATATCTTTCCTTACATGTAATTAAAAATAAAGTAATCCCTATTGTATAAAACATGTTTCTATGTACAAAACTTCTGTCTCTCTACTTTTATGATTATCGTATTAAGTTTTCTTTTTGGACTGATAGACTTTAAACAGGTGTCCTCTGAGCCTTTACGCGTCCAGCTTGGAAATAATCTTTTATTTTAAAAATTTACAAATGTGAAATAATCTTGATAAGAAAACAATAATAAATAATAAATCAGGACACCTGGGTGGCTCGGTTGGTTGAACATCCTACTCTTGATTTTGGCTCAGGTTATGATCCCAGGGTTGTGGGATCGAACCCTGCATTGGACTCTGCGCTGTTCTCTCTCTGTGTCTCTCTACCCCTCTCTCTCCCTCCCTTCCTCCCCTTCTCTCCCTCTTTCCCTCCCTCCCCCACTTGCACATGCACTCTTTCTAAAATAAATAATGGTAATACTAATAAAATTATAAAAAGAAAACATTAAATCATTGAAATTAATTTTATGTTAACTTTTCAGCCTATAGAATTATCAAGCTATTCTTAGTACCCTTTGAAAGCCAATTACTCTATCCCTTTATGTGGTAATAGAGTAATATTTACATATTTGTGATTGATGTATCATGAATTCTGAAAGACTTCCAGTATCTTTCTTAAAGACTAAATACATTGGGAGAAAAACAGATATACTTTTAACAGAGTTGGTTAACTATATTGTTGTTTCTCTGACATTTAGGTTAGTCCTGCTTCTAATTTCTGATTTATGGTTAGGAAGGGGAAATAATTTTCTGGTATCTAATATCCCTTCAGTTGTTGGAAGACCACTTTTAGGTTACATCTCAGTTTAACATCTGTATTTAACTGTTCTGTTGCATTCCAGTGTAAGACATCTTCTCCTTCGAATGTAATAGTGACTCTGGAATGATTGGAGTCATGAGGATCAAACATGACTTACACATTTTTCCAGATTCCACTTAGGTTTTGTATCTTTTAGCTTGGAGGGTCTGAGAAAATTCCATCAGTTATGGAATACAATGAAGATTTGTTTAGTTCCTTGAGGAGTCTACAGAATTGTTTTTTTTTCTAAAATCCCTTGGATTTATGTTGAATTATACAAGTTATTCTAGACTAATGTGCATATAACTGGGAACCTGGGATGAAGATAGAATTGACAAAGAAGTAAATTATAAACATAGAATGTTCATCTTATATAATTTTAATTGATTCAATGTGTTTTTCTAACTTTAATCTATGAAAATAACCCAATGGATGGCTACTATGAGAACATACATAAATCCTTTACCCTACTATTTATTTTAGTTTTCTCAGTGATTGTACATATTGTACTTTGTCTGTTTACCTTTTAATTTCTTCATGTTCTTATTCATAACAATTACAGCTGCTTATAAGTAGACTAGAAACTTTTTTTTCTTATTGAGAATATGATTATGGTAATTCATTATGCCATATCACTTTGAAATATTTATGCAATGTATTTTACATGTAGTACAGAATATTTCTAGTCAGTGCTAACAGAGAGGAAAAATATTTACTCTAATCATAGAGATGTGGGTATTGACTCTTTTTCACCATCCTTAAGTCTCTATAAGATAGATAAAATCTTAGCAAATTGTCTAAAACATCTAAATCCAGTTGGCTGAGTTAACTGTATTTCATTTCTGAGGTAAAGTCATGTGGTAGCATCCCCAAAGCTGTTTGCCTGAAATTGCTAAGACATGTTCATTTACTTCTTCATTAAATAAATATTTATTATATGCATACTGTGATCCAGACATTGTTTTAAGTGCTTTTTAAATATCAAAACCTACTAAAGAAGTTTTTAAGGTGAGTTTTCATATCATTATACTTTTAAAAATTCCCATTTTGTGGTTATTGTTATATTATTTCCTTTCAATCATTTCATAGATTTTTTTTTCTCCTCTCTAACCACCATCCATCTTCCCAAAATTATATCAAATTGTATCAGTCCACATTCATGATGGCAAGTCATTAACAGAGATTATTTGTTCTTGGTGATAATTGACATTCTTAATATTCTTTTTTCACTTAATATCTATTGATCCCTTAAACTTTAGTGCCATGTGGTTGACTGATTAAAAATAGAGTATGAATTCTTCTGGGCTTAAATACAACTCTGCCACTTTCTAGCCATGTGGCTGCTGATCTACACATTTGGGTTCTTAATCTGTAACATGGGTATGTGAAAGAGTTCAGTGAAATAATGTGTAATATGTAATTAACATTGGATCAATATCACTCTTAAATTTTTTAAATGTTTATTTATTTTTGAGAAAGAGAGGCAGAGACAGAGCGTGTGCGGGCAGAGAGAGGGAGACACAGAACGCTAAGCAGGCTCCAGGCTCTGCCCTGTCAGCACAGAGCCCAACTTGGGGCTCGAACTCATGAACCGCAAGTTCATGATCTGAGCTAAAGTCAGACACTTAACTGCCTGAGCCACCCAGGTGCCCCTCAATATCACTCTTTTTTTTTTTAATTTTTTTTTTTTAACATTTATTCATTTTTGAGACAGAGAGAGACAGAGCATGAACGGGGGAGGGTCAGAGAGAGGGAGACACAGAATCTGAAACAGCCTCCAGGCTCTGAGCTGTCAGCACAGAGCCCGACACGGGGCTTGAACTCACTGACCGCGAGATCATGACCTGAGCCGAAGTCGGCCGCTTAACCGACTGAGCCACCCAGGCGCCGCTCAATATCACTCTTAATAACTGGTGTTTATAGCAGTGAAGCATGTGGAATTTATGATTAAATGTGAAATGTACTAATGAAGAGTCTAAAGTTACTATTGGTTATATATTCATTAAATAATGGCTTCATATTTTAAAAAAAAAATATTTATGTTGAGAGACAGAGAGAGAGAGAGAGAATGAGTGTGGAAGGGGCAGAGAGAGAGAGGGCAGAGAGAGAATCCCACGCAGACTCCATGTTTAGTGCGGAGCCCAACACCAGGCTCATTCCCACCATCATGAGATCATGACCTGAGACAAAATCGAGAGCTGTATGCTGAACCGACTGAGCCACCCAGCTGCCCTGAAAAGGCTTCATATTTTGAAGCAAATGTTTATTTCAGACAAATCAAAGTGCATTGTGTTTTTCTAATGATAATCCTTTGAGAGGATCCGTAGTACACCTCCATGGCAATGTATATTTTTAGCTAGTATTTATTAAGTTTGTATAGCAGTCTCAGACATAGGAAATAAAAGTGTGCGCTGGTGTGTCAAATTGAACGAACACTTGAAAAACGGAAGCATATTCAGAAAAAGAAGTTATTTTTGTCCTTTAGGGCTAATGATATTTAGTCTTTTATAAAATTATGTCTCAGTATTTAAAATGAGTTAGAAAAGCATTATTTTGGAAGATTGTACTTCCAGAAGGCAGATCATTTGCTTTTAATTGCATTTTCCTTCTTTTTAGTTATTTTTGTTAACACAAGTCATCAATTCCTTGTAATAATTAAACTACTCACCTCATACAAAGTTATTATGTAACTCATAGAATCAAGATGTTTGACAAGATACATTTTTTTCATAATTCAGTGTTTACCTGGCTTCGGTTGTATTCTATTGTATCTCACTCCTATCCAGAAGAGTGGTGAGGAATACACAATCGTAAGCATATTTTTATAAGTTTAAATTTGCACTACAGAATTGCTGTGGGTATATTGAAAAAAAAAAAAAACTCGATGTTTGCCTTTGAGAAACCTGTAATAACTGTACTTTTATTTAGGTGCCTGAGCATTTATTCTTGATAACTATGTATTATTTTCAATTCACAAAAGCTCTTAAATTACAATATTTTTTCCTCAGTCTGTGCCTTGATGTTAATGAGAATTTTGGCAAATAAAATGACAAAAGGTGTGCTTGAAGGGAAAGTGCTATTGTTGAGGGCCTAATATGACTTGTTATTTGGCATGTTGTCCAATACTGTTGGGTTGGAGAATATAATCCTCTTGTATCTGAGTATGCATAATTTTATTTTTTTATCTTTATTTCAATCATGGTACTGTACATAGTGAGGTCAGTAAATGGTTCTAAAAGTAAATGGTTGAAAGGGCTGAAAATCTTTTATGTAAGAGCAAATTTAACTTGACTAAATCTTTGCAATTTATTGCCTCTAAAAATCTCATAGAACTAATAGTTTTTATTTATATAGGGATTTAAAGTCAATTAGAAATCAAAGTATATCTTGGATTAATATGAAAACCTATATAAATAGAATCTTGAAATACGAATTTTGTCATAACTCAAATAATATATCCACCACCTGCATAATGTTTCAATTGCTGGACGTGGGTACAGTTTAGAGTTGGGGCAGTTCTGTGAAATATAACATTGGTTTCAACAAAACAAAACAATGTATTCTCTCTGGAGTAATCTTTTGGCTGATTGCCTCTGTGCTGTTTTCTTCATAAAAGCAAGGCATTTCTTTGGTCTGGCTGTTGTCTTTTACCTCATGCCCTTGTTGTTCCTTCACTTATGCTATTGTCCCTCTATGAACCAGGAGTACAGCCATTGCACCAGGACCTACTGTTAAGATGCCCCTTTAGAAAGCAAATGACAAGGTGGATCACTAGTATATCAATTTAATTTTGTATGACACTTGGTCCAAGAGAAGGCCAGCTGATTATTTAAATAAAAACTTTCAGCAACTTTAAAATTGTATTCTACATCCAGCCTCATCTGACTTTATTTTACCACCCCACAGACACCATAGCCAAGACTTTCATCTCTTACCCACCTCAGCACCTCCTTTAGGTTTCTGAGAAGAGGGAGAAGTATCACATTGGTGACTTCTTTTGTCCCCTTATAGTATAATTACAAAAATATCATGTGTTCCAAGTGAGAGAAAGGAAGGAAGTCTAGTAAAAAGGGAGACCTTCCCTGTCAAAACCACCATTTACATATCTTTTCTGGTGAAATATAGGAGAAAATGTCTCACTGTGTGAGAAGAGCTTTGAGATATGAGATTCAGTGCAGAATAATGGCAACATGAGTTTTTAATGTCGATTCTAATTTAAGTATTCCACATGGCTGGTGCTGATTTGTAGCAGTGATTTGTGAGGATGTGCTTCATTACAATCCTGTTCTCCTCTGCTTAAAATGGATTGCAAGTCAGGACGAAGGCGCCACATTTGGCTAATTTCAGGAACGATCACATTGCTTGCTTCATGGCTTTGAAAATGAGACACAATTTATGAATTGGTCTATTTTTAACACATGCATTTTTTTGCCATTACTCTGAACAAATGAAAGCAATAATATAATGCCCAGTTACTTGATGTCTTTTTGTAGAGTGGCCTCATAATAATTTGCCAAGTTAAAGCACAGATAATGTTGGTATGTGTGCTTTCTAGGAAAGGTGTACATCTTTTTAATGAGGTGAAAATTTTACACTCCTTTTCTGCTTTTTCTTTTTTAATTTCTTATAAAATTGGCATCCTCTAGATTTTCTCAAAACCATGTTGAAGACCAAAGGCAGGGGTGCGGTGGCAGATAACAAGTATTGTAAAGGCTGTTCATATGTTACTTCATTTATTATAAATGCATTTTGGGGGCAAAGGATATAATGGGGTTTATGAATGGATATATTTAAGCTGATGGCAATAAGAAATAGAGCATCTGTTGCCAATATTCTGGAGGATAATTTACTTCACTAATACATAATTTCATGCCTTATGAAAAAGGGAGAAACTCTTGACTGCTGAAGGTGAAATGAAAAGACAGGCTTCAGTGGAGAAAAACAAACTTCTGTGGTCTTTAGAGAATTTGACATTTACAGGGAATATGCATATGCATGTACATGGAAGAGAAGCCTTTGGGGAAAGAAGTCTCCTGGGGCTGTTTTTATAACTTGGAAAACACTAATACATGAATAACTTGCCTTACTGTGTTGGCAAGGTAGAAAAGGTGACATGCACAGAGCATAGTGAACAGGCCCATGTACGTTTGCCAGCCAGATGGCGCAAAACAGTTTATCAGCAGTGTTCTTAGATGATGTCTTCATTAGTCTTCTTAGTCAAGACAACTGTTAGCCTAGTGTGGCTCTTGTGGAACCATGGGAAAAACCAAAGGCTAAACAGGTACAGAGATAAAAGTCTACTGACCAAATTTCCTAATACCTCATAAGGATAGAGAAAGACCCAAGATCTGGTTTCTGCATTGTTTTGTATGTGTGTGTGGGTGCACACGTGTGCATGCTTTCATGACTCATAAACCAAGTTAGGAAACCTGGATTATATGAAAGGCAGTTTCGTTGTTGCCACAAAACAAAGAAGAGACCTGGTGCTGTGATCTTAAGTGATGATTAAAGGAACATTCATAAAAATATGTTTAGCTTCCTGTATTCCCCTGGAGATCCCAGGATTCTGAGAAGGTTTTCTTCTTTGGAGGGCTTAGGTTATATCCTTGAAAAAGGAACAACAGTATTATTTATTTAGGGACTTGTCAGAAAAGTTCTTATTTCACAAAAATCTTGCTTTGCTAAGTTATTCCAAAGAGTGCTTACACATTATAAAACAGCATTATTTCTCATAAATTTATATAAAGTCAGTGAACAAAATCTGCTAGCACAGTTATATGCTATTTTGAAGCAGAAATATTACTGATTTTGATAATTTAATCTGTAAATAATATTTCTCAGCTTCAAGATATTTACCTAATTTGGCATTCTTAAATTATGATGATACGAAAAATTTACCAATGATAACTGCTTTGACCTTCATCCAGCAATTTGTAGGTTTTTTTCTGTGACTTGAGAATATCATATATAATTTTCAGAATTTGGGGACTTCTATACTTTTCCTGTTTTTAAAATATTTATCTTTTACTTTAGAATTCTCAGCTAATGTGTTTGACCATTATCAAAATAAAATAGAACATATATATATATGTAATAAAATAATATTGAACACGATACTTTGAAATGTATAGAAGATATTGGAGAACAAATCTCAGTAGAAGCTTCTGGTTCACTAACGGAAAATGAAAGAAGAGATTCTTTGAAAAAGGTTTATCTCATCTATGACTCAAACACATCTTCTGGTGAAAATCTATGCTCCATTTTCTCCCTCAACCCTGCCCACTCTCATCTTTGTGATAACGGGAATATGGTAAAAATGTATTCTGATGTTGGAAAGGCTAGGCATCTTATTCTGTGTAGTCTCAGGACTTTTTCTGCATGTAACATATCCAGATACCCTTGTCATACTTATATCGTACTTACATATCCCGATGGCCAGCGTGCACTTGGTGTCACAGGGTGGAGCTTCCAAGCCTTCTCAAGGCTCAGGTTGAAGAGTAGCACAGTGTCAACTTAACTCAATTTTATTAATCTAAGTGAGCCATAGGGACAGCCCCAAATCAAGAGAATTAGTTTATACTAGGGCATGAATACTAAGCTGTGGCTTATTATGAGCTATATAATAGACATTGATCCACATTGATATCAAGAGATTATAACACCATTCACTCTTTCTATAATGGATTTGTATTACTACTATTATGGAAAGATACGGTACTTAAAGTGCACGTGAGAGAGGGAAGATGGCGGCGTAGGAGGACGCTGGGCTCACCGCGTGTCCTGCTGATCACTTAGATTCCACCTACACCTGCCTAAAGAACCCAGAAAACCGCCAGAGGATTAGCAGAACAGAGTCTCCGGAGCCAAGCGCAGACGAGAGGCCCACGGAAGAGGGTAGGAAGGGCGGTGAGGCGGTGCGCGCTCCACGGACTGGCGGGAGGGAGCCGGGGCGGAGGGGCGGCTCGCCGGCCAAGCAGAGCCCCCGAGTCTGGCTGGCAAAAGCGGAGGGGCCGGACGGACTGTGTTCCGACAGCAAGCGCGACTTAGCGTCTGGGAGGTCATAAGTTAACAGCTCTGCTCAGAAAGCGGGAAGGCTGGAGGACAAAGGGAGGGAGAGCTGCTGAGCCCCCGGACGGCAGAGCTCAGCTTGGCGGGGAACAAAGGCGCTCGCCAGCACCATCTCCCCCGCCCATCCCCCAGCCAAAATCCCAAAGGGAACCGGTTCCTGCCAGGGATCTTGCTCGCTCTATGCAAACACCCAACTCTGTGCTTCTGCGGAGCCAAACCTCCGGCAGCGGATCTGACTCCCTCCCGCTGCCACAGGGCCCCTCCTGAAGTGGGTCACCTAAGGAGAAGCGAGCTAAGCCTGCCCCTCCCGCCCCCGTGCACCTTGCCTACCCACCCCAGCTAATACGCCAGATCCCCAGCACCACAAGCCTGGAAGTGTGCAAGTAGCCCAGACGGGCCACGCCACCCCACAGTGAATCCCACCCCTAGGAGAGGGGAAGAGAAGGCACACACCAGTCTGACTGTGGCCCCAGCTGTGGGCTGGGGGCAGACATCGGGTCGGACTGCGGCCCTGCCCACCAACTCCAGTTATACACCACAGCACAGGGGAAGTGCCCTGCAGGTCCTCATCACTCCAGGGACTATCCAAAATGACCAAACGGAAGAAATCCCCTCAGAAGAATCTCCAGGAAATAACAACAGCTGATGAACTGATCAAAAAGGATTTAAATAATATAACAGAAAGTGAAATTAGAATAATAGTCATAAAATTAATCGCTGGGCTTGAAAACAGTATACAGGACAGCAGAGAATCTCTTGCTACAGAGATCAAGGGACTAAGGGACAGTCACGAGGAGCTGAAAAGCGCTTTAAATGAAATGCAAAACAAAATGGAAACGACGACAGCTCGGATTGAAGAGGCAGAGGAGAGAATAGGTGAACTAGAAGATAAAGTTATGGAAAAAGAGGAAGCTGAGAGAAAGAGAGATAAAAAAATCCAGGAGTATGAGGGGAAAATTAGAGAACTAAGTGATACACTAAAAAGAAATAATATACGCATAATTGGTATCCCAGAGGAGGAAGAGAGAGGGAAAGATGCTGAAGGGGTACTTGAAGAAATTATAGCTGAGAACTTCCCTGAACTGGGGAAGGAAAAAGGCATTGAAATCCAAGAGGCACAGAGAACTCCCTTCAGACGTAACTTGAATCGATCTTCTGCACAACATATCATAGTGAAACTGGCAAAATACAAGGATAAAGAGAAAATTCTGAAAGCAGCAAGGGATAAACGTGCCCTCACATATAAAGGGAGACCTATAAGACTCGTGACTGATCTCTCTTTTGAAACTTGGCAGGCCAGAAAGGATTGGCACGAGATCTTCAGTGTGCTAAGCAGAAAAAATATGCAGCCGAGAATCCTTTATCCAGCAAGTCTGTCATTTAGAATAGAAGGAGAGATAAAGGTCTTCCCAAACAAACAAAAACTGAAGGAATTTGTCACCACGAAACCAGCCCTACAAGAGATCCTAAGGGGGATCCTGTGAGACAAAGTACCAGAGACATCACTACAAGCATCAAACATACAGACATCACAATGACTCTAAACCCATATCTTTCTATAATAACACTGAATGTAAATGGATTAAATGCGCCAACCAAAAGACATAGGGTATCAGAATGGATAAAAAAACAAGACCCATCTATTTGCTGTCTACAAGAGACTCATTTTAGATCTGAGGACACCTTTAGATTGAGAGTGAGGGGATGGAGAACTATTTATCATGCTACTGGAAGCCAAAAGAAAGCTGGAGTAGCTATACTTATATCAGACAAACTAGACTTTAAATTAAAGGCTGTAACAAGAGATGAAGAAGGGCATTATATAATAATTACAGGGTCTATCCATCAGGAAGAGCAAACAATTATACATGTCTATGCGCCGAATACCAGAGCCCCCAAATATATAAAACAATTACTCATAAACATAAGCAACCTTATTGATAAGAATGTGGTCATTGCAGGGGACTTTAACACCCCACTTACAGAAATGGATAGATCATCTAGACACACGGTCAATAAGGAAACAAGGGCCCTGAATGATACATTGGATCAGATGGACTTGACAGATATATTTAGAACTCTGCATCCCAAAGCAACAGAATATACTTTCTTCTAGAGTGCACATGGAACATTCTCCAATATATATCATATACTAGGTCACAAAACAGCCCTTCATAAGTTTACAAGAATTGAAATTATACCATGCATACTTTCAGACCACAATGCTATGAAGCTTGAATACAACCACAGGAAAAAGTCTGGAAAACCTCCAAAAGCATGGAGGTTAAAGAACACCCTACTAACGAATGAGTGGGTCAACCAGGCAATTAGAGAAGAAATTAAAAAATATATGGAAACAAATGAAAATGAAAATACAACAATCCAAACACTTTGGGACGCAGCATAGGCAGTCCTGAGAGGAAAATACATTGCAATCCAGGCCTATCTCAAGAAACAAGAAACATCCCAAATACAAAATCTAACAGCACACCTAAAGGAAATAGAAGCAGAACAGCAAAGACAGCCTAAACCCAGCAGAAGAGGAGAAATAATAAAGATCAGAGCAGAAATAAACAATATAGAATCTAAAAAAACTGTAGAGCAGATCAACGAAACCAAGAGTTGGTTTTTTGAAAAAATAAACAAAATTGACAAACCTCTAGCCAGGCTTCTCAAAAAGAAAAGGGAGATGACCCAAATAGATAAAATCATGAATGAAAATGGAATTATTACAACCAATCTCTCAGAGATACAAACAATTATCGGGGAATACTATGAAAAATTATATGCCAACAAATTGGACAACCTGGAAGAAATGGACAAATTTCTAAACACCCACACTCTTCCAAAACTCAATCAGGAGGAAATAGAAAGCTTGAACAGACCCATAACCAGCGAAGAAATTGAATCGGTTATCAAAAATCTCCCAACAAATAAGAGTCCAGGACCAGATGGCTTCCCAGGGGAGTTCTACCAGACGTTTGAAGCAGAGATAATACCTATCCTTCTCAAGCTATTCCAAGAAATAGACAGGGAAGGAAAACTTCCAGACTCATTCTATGAAGCCAGTATTACTTTGATTCCTAAACCAGAGAGAGACCCAGTAAAAAAAGAGAACCACAGGCCAATATCCCTGATGAATATGGATGCAAAAATTCTCAATAAGATACTAGCAAATCAAATTCAACGGCATATAAAAAGTATTATTCACCATGATCAAGTGGGATTCATTCCTGAGATGCAGGGCTGGTTCAACATTCGCAAATCGATCAACGTGATACATCACATTAACAAAAAAAAAGAGAAGAACCATATGATCCTGTCAATCGATGCAGAAAAGGCCTTTGACAAAATCCAGCACCCTTTCTTAATAAAAACCCTTGAGAAAGTCGGGATAGAAGGAACATACTTAAAGATCATCAAACCCATTTATGAAAAGCCCACAGCTAACATCATCCTCAACAGGGAAAAACTGAGAGCTTTTTCCCTGAGATCAGGAACACGACAGGGATGCCCACTCTCACCGCTGTTGTTTAACATAGTGCTGGAAGTTCTAGCATCAGCAATCAGACAACAAAAGGAAATCAAAGGCATCAAAATTGGCAAAGATGAAGTCAAGCTTTCGCTTTTTGCAGATGACATGATATTATACACGGAAAATCCGATAGACTACACCAAAAGTCTGCTAGAACTGATACATGAATTCAGCAAAGTTGCAGGATACAAAATCAATGTACAGAAATCAGTTGCATTCTTATACACTAACAATGAAGCAACAGAAAGACAAATAAAGAAACTGATCCCATTCACAATTGCACCAAAAAGCATAAAATACCTAGGAATAAATCTAACCAAAGATGTAAAAGATCTGTATGCTGAAAACTATAGAAAGCTTATGAAGGTAATTGAAGAAGATATAAAGAAATGGAAAGACATTCCCTGCTCATGGATTGGAAGAATAAATATTGTCAAAATGTCAATACTACCCAAAGCTATCTACACATTCAATGCAATCCCAATCAAAATTGCACCAGCATTCTTCTTGAAACTAGAACAAGCAATCCTAAAATTCATATGGAACCACAAAAGGCCCCAAATAGCCAAAGTAATTTTGAAGAAGAAGACCAAAGCAGGAGGCATCACAATCCCAGACTTTAGCCTCTACTACAAAGCTGTCATCATCAAGACAGCATGGTATTGGCACAAAAACAGACACATAGACCAATGGAATAGAATAGAAACCCCAGAACTAGACCCACAAATGTATGGCCAACTCATCTTTGACAAAGCAGGAAAGAACATCCAATGGAAAAAAGACAGTCTCTTTAACAAATGGTGCTGGGAGAACTGGACAGCAACATGCAGAAGGTTGAAACTAGACCACTTTCTCACACCATTCACAAAAATAAACTCAAAATGGATAAAGGACCTGAATGTGAGACAGGAAACCATCAAAACCTTAGAGGAGAAAGCAGGAAAAGACCTCTCTGACCTCAGCCGTAGCAATCTCTTACTCGGCACATCCCCAAAGGCAAGGGAATTAAAAGCAAAAGTGAATTACTGGGACCTTATGAAGATAAAAAGCTTCTGCACAGCAAAGGAAACAACCAACAAAACTAAAAGGCAACCAACGGAATGGGAAAAGATATTTGCAAATGACATATCGGACAAAGGGCTAGTATCCAAAATCTATAAAGAGCTCACCAAACTCCACACCCGAAAAACAAATAACCCAGTGAAGAGATGGGCAGAAAACATGAATAGACACTTCTCTAAAGAAGACACACGGATGGCCAACAGGCACATGAAAAGATGTTCAACGTCGCTCCTTATCAGGGAAATACAAATCAAAACCACACTCAGATATCATCTCACGCCAGTCAGAGTGGCCAAAATGAACAAATCAGGAGAATATAGATGCTGGAGAGGATGTGGAGAAACGGGAACCCTCTTGCACTGTTGGTGGGAATGCAAATTGGTGCAGCCGCTCTGGAAAGCAGTGTGGAGGTTCCTCAGAAAATTAAAAATAGACCTACCCTATGGCCCAGCAATAGCACTGCTAGGAATTTATCCAAGGGATACAGGAGTACTGATGCATAGGGGCACTTGTACCCCAATGTTTATAGCAGCACTCTCAACAATAGCCAAATTATGGAAAGAGCCTAAATGTCCATCAACTGATGAATGGATAAAGAAATTGTGGTTTATATACACAATGGAATACTACGTGGCAATGAGAAAGAATGAAATATGGCCTTTTGTAGCAACGTGGATGGAACTGGAGAGTGTGATGCTAAGTGAAATAAGCCATACAGAGAAAGACAGATACCATATGGTTTCACTTTTATGTGGATCCTGAGAAACTTAACAGAAACCCATTGGGGAGGGGAAGGAAAAAAAAAAAAAAAGAGGTTAGAGTGGGAGAGAGCCAAAGCATAAGAGACTGTTAAAAACTGAGAACAAACTGAGGGTTGATGGGGGGTGGGAGGGAGGGGAGGGTGGGTGATGGGTATTGAGGAGGGCACCTTTTGGGATGAGCACTGGGTGTTGTATGGAAACCAATTTGACAATAAAATTCATATATTAAAAAAAAAAAAAAAAAGATGGGCGCCTGGGTGGCTCAGTCGGTTAAGCGTCCGACTTCGGCTCAGGTCACGATCTCGCGGTCTGTGAGTTCGAGCCCCGCGTCGGGCTGTGGGCTGATGGCTCAGAGCCTGGAGCCTGCTTCTGATTCTGTGTCTCCCTCTCTCTCTGCCCCTTCCCCGTTCATGCTCTGTCTCTCTCTGTCTCAAAAATAAATAAAAAACATTAAAAAAAAAAAAGAAAAGAAAAAAATTCCACATAAAAAAAAATATCCTTGTATATCAGAAAAAAAAAAAAAGTGCACGTGAACACTTCTTTTCAGATGTGTGTGTTGTGAAATTCTATTTTATTTTGATGATAGTTAAATTGTGACTACTAAAAAGCAGATAAAAATAAATAGAAAAGGAGATGAAATTCACCAAAAGGAAGAGACACAAATCCTTTTAAAAATGAGTGTGAACAATTTGACATTAAATTATATTAAAAACAAATAAAATAAAGAAAAAAATGAATGTAAATAATTAGGAAGGTTTCTAGATGAGAAAGTTCATTTAATTGCCATGTTGGAAACTCTTACTGTTTATTAAATTAGCAGTTATATTAGGCCTTCAGTTTATTCTCTGTCCTAATATTTTCTAAAGTATTCATTTCATAATGAATTCTATTAAAAGTGAGAACATGTTGTCTAGACAAATATGTTGCAATAAGAAACTTGTACATATTTACTAACATTGTAAAGAATAGAGTTTCTATAATAGTTCTGGCTTTGGCAGTGACAATAATTGTTGATTGCTTTGTGGTCATTACGATCATCTGATTTCCATTTTCTGATTTCAGTTTGGCAGAAAATACAAACTTCTCTTTTGTTCAGAGAACTTCTCTTTTGTTCCTCCTGTTTTTCTTCAAATAGTGGTTTTCCAGGAGTGAAACCATAATTTTTTTGACAAAGAAAATATTTGCCATATGTAACACATAGAATAGTGTTAATATCATAATATATATTCTTCGGTGAAATAAGAAACAGATACATAATGCAGCAGGAACATAGACAAAAATATCAGCAATCAGTTTCCAGAGAAGGAAATGAAAAAGGCCATAAAAAGATGCTCAATATCCTTAAACATAAAAGAAATGCAATATAAAGTCATAGTGGGTTACAATTTTTCATCCATCAGATTTGAAAGGGTTTTGAGAAAACAGGCCCATATATTGGGTGGAGAAGATTGTGAATGTGATTTCTAAACATCAACACAGAATTTTATACCCAGTGATATACCAAAAACACCTCTTAATAAAGAAGGTAAAATAGTCACGTCTAATCTCTTAAGCCAGGCCTTGAATTTTTACCTTCAGTATTAATATTCATTTTTAGAAATTCCATGTAGTTCTTTTTAAAAAAATGCTAACTTATTTCTCATAGTTTCCTGTTACCTGATACTATTGTAAATTTTGTGTTTTTTTTCTTTGAACATGGTAACTACAGTTTTTAAATCCATATCTTTGAATGGAATATCTAATATATTTCCAAGTCTTTTTCTGCTCTTTGTTCTAATTTTTGTTCATAGTTCTTTATTTCCTAATGTACTGGACTCTTTTTTTTTCTTTTCTTTTTTTGTTGATGGGTTGCTTATTATTATTTTTTTTTTTTTGAGAAAATGAATTGTTGGGATTCTTTGAGTCCAAAAATGAAAGCTGTCATTCTTCAAAGAGATACTTGGTTTTCCTCTGTCAAGCACCTGAGTAACTATTATGGACACCTCTTAGAACTCACAACCACCTTGGGTTCATACCTTGGCATTTAATGCTCTTTCCTACTCCCTGTAAATATCAAAATGAAAGCATATACACCATGGTGACTCTAGTTACTAATACTGTTCTGTATGTTTGAAAGTTGCTAAGAGAGTAGATTTAAAAATTTTTCAACACACACACACACACACACACACACACGCACACAAATGGTAATTATGTGAGGTGATGGATGTATTAATTAACCTTTTTGTGGTAATCATTTTATGTAATGCACATATTTTAAAAGCATAAATCATTCAGTTTGACAAATGCTTTCAGGACAAAACAGAGTCCTAGCTTCCAGTTAATCATCTGTGTTCCAACCATCCTCAGACTTTGGCTTAGATATCTATTACTGCAGTAATTCTATGTAACAATCACAGTACTTTAGTGATATACAGAAATAAGGATATATTGCTCGTGTATCTGAGGTAGTCACCGAGGTAGCTCTGAGAATCTTCAAGGGGCTTGTTGGGCTCTGTGGGTGTCAGCTGGCTGTCAGCAGAAAATGGTCTCAGTTGGCATGATGGTGATTTAACACCATTTCTGATGGTTGTTTTCATCCTCTCCTGAGGACTACACAGGGCTAGCCTAGGCATATCCCTGTCATGGCCATCTCGGAGGATATGAATGAGAAAACCCAAACTTCTAAGCACCTTTCAAGCTTCTGCTTTTGCAGCATGCTGACTGATATCCCATTGGTTCAAAGCAAGCCACATAGTAAAACCAGAGGCAGGGTGGTAAATCACTACATAACAAAGGATATGGATACACTTTGGATTGAAAAATGGGGGCGTTTTTTCAGTTTAACGTAGTTCAGTAACTTATTATTTTGTCAGTTCTGTGATGCTATTAAGAAGTTTATTGTTTTTATATTTACCTAATATTTTTGGTGTTTTAATTTGTATAAATGTTTGAAATAGAATACCTTAAGAGAACAGGTTTCTGTTCTCATTGTTTTCATTGATTTATTTTTTTAAAACTATCTATAATTACTGATCTGTTTTAACATTTTGAGGCAGGTGTCATCAAATACAAAACATATATGATGTCACCATTACATATGGGTGAATTGGTTGGACCAAACATTAATGTAATTTAGGGTGATATTTGATTTGCATAATTAGATAAAAGATTAAGTTTTTCTTGTATAACAGCTGAGCATATGGATTTATAAAATGAAGACAATTTGAACCGTACTTCTCATAAGGCTTCTAGAAGAAATAAGTGCAGATAGATTTTTTAAAAAATAATAATATAGTAGGGGTGCCTGAGTGGCTCAGTTGGTTAAGCATCTGACGTTGGCTCAGGTCATGATCTCAGGGTTGTGGGTTTGAGCCCCGTGACGGGCTGTATGCTGGCAGCTCAGAGCCTGGAATCTGCTTCGGATTCTGTTTCCCTCTCTCTCTGCCCCTCCCTGCTCATGCTCTGTCTTGCTCTCTCAAAAAATAAATAAACATTAAAAAAGTTTAAAAAAATAATAAGAGTGTCATTTGTACTATATGCAGTGTTTCATTTCACTTGAGAACATACTGAGGAAAAATTTTTCATGTCTATAAATATTCCTTTACTATGTACTTTTAATGACTACATGTTATTTTATTCTGTTGTTGACCACAATTTATTCAGCCAAACTCTTATTTTTAGACAGGTTGGCTGTATTTTTTTATTATTAATAATGCAACAAGGAATATTCATGTATATTTCTATGTTCTTTGTATTTATTTTTTAGGATAAGTTACCTGAATTAGAATGAATTGATTAAAGTTTATGCCCATATTCAAGGATGTGATACATATTTCTTAAGAAGAAACAAAATGTTATTTTTATGTATTAATTTTTTAGCTTTTTTAAAACAAATTCCAGTGTCACTAGCATTCAGTGTTAGTTTCAGGTGTAATGTACAGTGATTCAACAATTCTGTATATTACTCATTGCTCATCACAACAAGTGTACTCTTAATTCCCTTTGCCTATTTCACCCATCCCCCCCCCCCCCCCACCTCCCCTCTGGTAACTATCAGTTTTTTTCTCTATAGTTAAGGGTCTGTTTTTTGGTTTCTCTCTCTCTCTCTCTCTCTTTTTTTTTTCCTTGTTCTTTTGTTCTGTTTCTTAATTTCCACATATGAATGAAAGCGTATAGTATTTGTCTTTCTCTATTTCATTTAGCTTTATATTCTCAAGATCCATTCGTGTATTTGCAAATGGCAAGATTTCGTTCTATTTTATGGCTGAGTAATATTCCATTTTTTATGGATACCACCTCTTCTTTATCCATTCATCAATCAGTGGACACTTGGGCTGCTTCCACATCTTGGCTACTGTATATCATACTGCCATAAACATAGGGATATAAGTATCCCTTTGAATTAGTGTTTTTGTATTCTTTGGGAAAATACTCAGTAGTGCGATTACTGGATCATATGGTAGTTCTTTTTTTAACTTTTTTGTGGAACCTCCATACTGTCTTGCACAGTGGCTGTACCAGTTTGCATTCCCACCAACAGTGCACACGGGCTCCTTTTTCTCCACAGGGATGTGGTATGGATTTCTATATTTGCCTCCAGAAAGGTTGTTTACCTGTTGCATACTCTAGAAATGAATGAAGACCACTCCAAGGAGATCAGATGGAGGATATTTTTTCAGAGCTTGCTGTATCAAGGGAGTCAGTCACCATCAGTTGCATTTGACAGAGACTCAGAGGCAGTCAGGCAAGTGGGAAAGCTTTAGAGTGAACCAAAGGGGTTTCAGGGATTCTCTGGTTGGAATTTATTGGTATGGTAAGTTGGAGACAGGCTAACTAGAAGCAGTGCATCTTATGTGATTGGTTTGGGGAGCATATTTAGCTCTGTCTCTCATTGGTCCTGAGTTGGAGGCAGGGACAAAACAAAACAAAACGAAATAAAACCCTCTAACAACTTACCACTTGTTGATCAAATCCTGACTGTTCTGGGCCAGTTTTTTTGGCAAAGTTTTCTGGCAAAGTTTTTTTTTTTTTTTTTTTTTTGGCCTGGTTTTTGCAGATGTTATAGTGTGGCTTCCTGGACTTCTTATGTAGATCAGAGCTCTTGCCATATATGGTCTGGCTAGTGCTCATTTGTATATTTAGTCTTTCAGTACCGAAAAGAACCATCTAAGAACCAAGTGCTTAATTTGCATTGTGGTTTTATTTATTTCAAACAATCACTTATAAATTAAATATTCATGGAAAGGTTTTGGCAAAATAATTGACCCATAGCAATGTCTTAACAAATACCAGCTATTATTGTTTACTTATTTTTAAATTTAACTTCCTAAAATAGTGTATTCAGCATATTACCTTCATCAAAATTCAATGGCATTTAATTTCCTATGTGACTATCTTAGTTCAGGCTGCTATAACAGAATACCATTGACTAGGTAACTTATAAGCAACAGAAACTTGTGTCTCAGAATTCTGCAGACTAGGAAATCCAAGATCAAGATGTTGCAGATTGATCGCCTTGTGGGAGCCCGCCTCCTGATTCATAGATAGCCATGTTCTTGCTGTGGCGGAAAGGTGAGGGATACTTCAGGGGTGTCTTTTATAAGGACACTAATCCCATTCTTGAGGGATCCAGCCTTGTGACCTAATCACTATCCAAAGGTCCCTTCTCTCAATACTATCACAATGGGGATTAGGTTTCAACATATGAATTTTGGGAGAACACAACATTCAGTATAGCAGTGATGATGTGAAAATCTGTACCTAATGCTCAAGAGTTTCATATTGTGTCCCTAATGTGTACATCCAAAGCTCACGTGCCTATTCATAAACTCAACTCCTACATCATAACTTACTTACGTCTGCATAAGTCACTTGTTTCTGACTGTTACATTATTTTTTTCCTTTTCCAAAATTCCTTCTCCTTTTAAGTCTATTTGAATTTTACAATTCTTCAAAACTCATTAATTTTCCACGTGCTGTATTTAAATTAGTTACCATCAGACTCTCTCCTTTTTGTATTGTACTGGATATCACTACTACTAATTTGATATCACGTGGTGATTTATATTCCTATCTTGTTTGGCCAGTTCAATTATGTACAGAGGCAAACATTCTCATAGATTTTTATATCTTCTTTATTGATGAATGTAATCTCTTCTATTAATAGGTGCTCAACACATATTTCTTGATCAATTAATATTTTCATATGAAACCAAGGATCTAGGTGCTAATAAATTCTTTACTAGAGAAAATTAACTTCAGGGTTTTAGTGTTCCCATTTTTGTAAAGGAGATAATGCTTCAAGTTTCCTTTCAGAGAGTTGAGAGTAATGAGAACACTTAAAGTTTATCTGTTTCTAGAAAAGGCATTATGTAACAAATAATCATGCTGGCAGGAATGCGTGAATAAACATTGGGAAATAGTAAAGCATTTATGTTTGTTGTAGGAAAAATATTATGACCTAATAGCAGCAGTTCCCATGCTTCTCACTGCTTATCTTCTATAATGTATCAAATAGGGAAGAAGTCATGCCTTTTGTCTGTCAGAAACGACTTTTTTCTCCCCAGATTTTGACTAGCTCAAACTGCAGTGCAAAAATGCTTTTATTATTCCGCTTACTGGTTTCAGTATCTTTTGAAGAAAATCTTCAGATCATGGTCCATATTGTTGGCGTTGGAATTATCTATTTGATATGAATTCCACTTTCTTGCAGCACTAAAAATTCATAAAAGACACAATGAAACACTTTTCTTTCAGATCAGAGTAGGGTAGTTGGGAAGAAGAAGGTATAAAGTTTTATTTCATGTAGTGTATACTTGCAGTAGAAGCCAGAAACACACAGCGGGGTGAGAGATTTTAAAAGGAAAATTTATCACTAGGAAGCTATGGGTTGTTAGTAACAACCTGAGGAGATTTCTTATAGAAAGATATAAGAACAGCAAAGTGTCTCAAATAAAGGAGCAAAACAGAACTTTAAATATTCATTATAGTGAGTAGGATTAATTTGGGGGAAATGTCATTGTCCATAGTTTCTCTACTAACATTAATCTTTGAAAACATATTAAATAAAATAACAACCTTCCATTAAATGCAAGTGGGATTAATAAATATAGTTTATTCTTTGATGGACAAAGATACTTTGTATTTTTTTAATAGTTAATATTTTCTTAATATTTAAGACTATATTTTTAATCGCTATTAATTTTTGTTTTGAAATGAATCATAGAATATAAATTTTTGACTTAAAGCATTTATTTATGAAAACTCTATAGCCTATACCAAAAAAACTCAACTGCTAGAGAAGAATTAGGTCTTCTTTTTCTTTTTTTCTATTTGTTTTAAATTTGAAAAACACTGGTAAATACTTTCAAGGATACTTACTGATAATTACTACTTTTACAAACTAATATTATCACATACAAAAGGACTGAGATATTTTACTCTGAAGGGGAGATAAACTACTGCTTATTAATGATTATGTTTTAAATTCTAACGCTGATTAATTTATAGCTCAGAGATCAGGGTTAAAGCAGATTCTTATATTGCGTTATTGAATGCTTTAACAATGGATTGGGGTGTTTAGCCCAGCATAAGTAAGGTGTTGTGACCGACTCCCTTACAAGTTTTCAATTACTTACTAATGTACAAGAATAGAATTCACTTTGAACTTCTTAAAAGCCTTTCCAAATGAATTCCATGATATAGAATTAAGATAAACATGTCATTTTTCATTTAAACCATGCTACTTTGGGGAAGAAGAGAAGCACTGACTAAGGTGATAATGCCCTCAGGGGTCATGGGGACCATCATCCTAAGCTAATCAGAATATGTTATTGTCCTACAGAGAATGCACAATGAACACTTCCCCCATCACCAAATAACCAGGTTTTTAAATGAACCCCCTTTTGGCTTTATACACATACATACATTCTCGTAAGATTCTAGATAAAGACTTTTTAAAATTCATGGGTACCATCTCAAATTTCTGAGAGAGAAATGACCTGCCCACCTTTTTTTTTTCCTGCACTCTTTTCATAGGTTACATTAGCATTGAATTTTATTGAAGTCCTCTGTATATCACTGATGTATCATATTTAACATTGTCATGGCACAATTAAAAAAAACAGCCGTTTTACATGTTTTGAAGCAGTGTTTGTAAACACTCACTTTCTCTGGCTGTAATGCTTATAGAGATGCAAAAGTGCAGTTTGAAATTTTAAGAGTAACATCTATATTATAAGAATTCAAGATAAAAGCTAGAAAAATTTTTTTTTTAATTTTATTTTTTAATATATGAAATTTACTGTCAAATTGGTTTCCATACAACACCCAGTGCTCATCCCAAAAGGTGCCCTCCTCAATACCCATCACCCACCCTGCCCTCCCTCCCACCCCCCATCAACCCTCAGTTTGTTCTCAGTTTTTAACAGTCTCTAATGCTTTGGCTCTCTCCCACTCTAACCTCTTTTTTTTTTTTTTTTTTTTTTTTTTTCCTTCCCCTCCCCCATGGGTTTCTGTTATGTTTCTCAGGATCCACATAAGAGTGAAACCATATGGTATCTGTCTTTCTCTGTCTGTATGGCTTATTTCACTTAGCATCACACTCTCCAGTTCCATCCATGTTGCTACAAAAGGCCATATTTCATTTTTTCTCATTGCCACGTAGTATTCCATTGTGTATATAAACCACAATTTCTTTATCCATTCATCAGTTGATGGACATTTAGGCTCTTTCCATAATTTGGCTATTGTTGAGAGTGCCGCTATAAACATTGGGGTACAGGTGCCCCTATGCATCAGTACTCCTGTATCCCTTGGATAAATTCCTAGCAGTGCTATTGCTGGGTCATAGGGTAGGTCTATTTTTAATTTTCTGAGGAACCTCCACACTGCTTTCCAGAGCGGCTGCACCAATTTGCATTCCCACCAACAGTGCAAGAGGGTTCCTGTTTCTCCACATCCTCTCCAGCATCTATAGTCTCCTGATTTCTTCATTTTGGCCACTCTGACTGGCGTGAGGTGGTATCTGAGTGTGGTTTTGATTTGTATTTCCCTGATAAGGAGCGACGTTGAACATCTTTTCATGTGCCTGTTGGCCATCCGGATGTCTTCTTTAGAGAAGTGTCTATTCATGTTTTCTGCCCATTTCTTCACTGGGTTATTTGTTTTTCGGGTGTGGAGTTTGATGAGCTCTTTATAGATTTTGGATACTTAAAAGCTAGAAAAATTTGAGCACAATGAAAAACACTCTAACTTTTGTTGAAATTATGAGAAATAGAAAGAATTTAGGCTCATTACATGGGGCTAGATGATGTAATGGTGACAGATGACAAAATTGAGCTATTTGAGTACAAATTTACTTTCTTTTTTTCCCATTGAGACTACTTCAACAGACGTATCCTCCCCAAAATCAAGTTCTAGGAATAAATCGTTCTATCCTAAGGCACTGAAAGAAGTTTCATATCATAAATGACTCAGGTATTCATATTGGGGGAAACATGATGAATTGAAGAATTGAAGAAAGCCCAAGACAGTTAAAGTGGGGAAAGGTGGAATTCAGAAATAAGGTACCCAAATAACATGACAGTTTTTAAAAGAAAATATTTTTATTTATTTTATTTTTTAAAAATGTTTGTTTATTTTGAGAGAGAGAGGGAAAAAAAACAGCTTGAGCTGAGGAGGGGCAGAGAGAGAGCATTCCAAGCAGGCTTTGTGCTGTTAGCGTGGATCCTGTTGTGGGGCTCAGTCCTACAGACGCAAGTTCATGACCTACGCCAAAATCAAGTCGGGCAACTCAGCCAACTGAGCCACCCACGCACCCTAGAAATTATTTTAAAAAGTAGCTTATGAGCAAGTAGAAAAACAACATCGTGTGAAGTATGAGCAAGTAGAAATAACAACATCAACAAAATACTGAGGTGAATGTCTTATGATTAATTAGTCCCTTTTTGTCTTTTATTGTTATTATTACACTCCTAATTTATTGGACTGTTGTAAATGTAGAAAGACCACAATAGTCTCTTATGATGACTTTACAGACCAAATTGAGGCATGAGAGCACAGTGATAGGTTAGCTGTTTGAATTTGAGTATTGATTAATAAATTCATGTAAGTTTTAGGACCATGCTTTAGCAGCATGTAACTTGTCTCTTCAAAAATTTTTTATTAGTGGTAGGATGGGGAGGAGATTACTAAAACCCATTAATCAAATCAGAATGTGATGAATGCATGAAAAGGATAAAATACATGATTTGGGAGAAATGTAGAGAAGAATATCTCCAGTGGTGCTTATAAAATTCATCTTTAGAAAATTTTAATTATTAGAAAGTTATTATTTCTATTGAATGGAAATTTATCTTCTTGTAACTTTTTTTTGTTTTATTCTTTGGAGATTATAAAGAATGTTGAGCCTTTTTTTTTTTTTTTTCCTAAATGAAAGCCATTGAGTTATTTGAAAGCTCTCATAATTATCTTGGTAAAAATCCTCAATTTTTTCAATTATTTGTGAAATGACATGGTTCTGCATTTTTATGCAATATTTGTTATTGCCATTGGTCACAGAATATTTTATACAATTTATCACATCTCATTCCAGGATTATAAATAAAATAAGAAATATCTGTGAAAATTAGAATAGTGTATGATAGTCACCTCCCTTATTTTAGGTTCTGTTTCCTGTTGATATCGCTGAAAAGCATACAAGAAAGTGAGTCACTATTAAATTCTCAAGTATATCTTTTAGTGTATGCTTATTCTAAACCAATGTTTATCTAACTTTTAGGAAGATAAAAGTGCAAGTCCTTAGCTAAATTCTTATAATTTTACATTATACTAGCTAACCTAGTATCAAAATATGGATATTTTGGGAAAAAAGAGGCCATACTTGATTTAAAAATCCCTCATTTTGTTTGCACAAAAACTATAATGTAGACAGAATGTGGCCCAGCAACAAAGCTAAGGTCATTTTATTTTGCAAATTGACTTACATACTAAACTATCTGATTTAGTTTAGACTAAATTTTCATTCTACACATGAGAAAACTGAGACAAAATGAGGATAAACAGCTTGACAATGTTTATGTCAGTGCTAAGTGGCAGGCCCGGGAATCAATTAAAAGGGTTATTTACATACCTACAATCTGTTAATTTGCTGCAAAAATGTTTTGTTTATTCAGTTTTGTCCATCTTTATGATAAATATTAAAGTCACATTTTATTATACAATTTTTATTACTTTAAAACAAGAGTACAATTGAAAACCACCAGATAACACAAGTTTTGCATAGTATGACATTTAGGATGGATTTCATTGATAGGAATTAACAAAAATGTACCAACCGTCATGAATACGAACATCTGTATTTATTTATATCAGGCCAGTGTTGATTGAAAAGCATAAAAAAAAGCATAACAAAGCTTACATGTTGTTTAATTTTATTTTTATTGCAAAGCTTTATGGTGCACAAAAGCTGCATGCCTCTTACCTGGCCAGGATTTTTTTCCCAGTAAACGTATATAATGCCGAGCGAGTTGAGGAAGCATGTTTTATTTATCCATCCTAAAAAAATGTACCAATGGTGTAGAATTTTATTGTGAGTTTGAAAAGGCTAAAACATTATCAAAACTTGAATTTCTGTCATCACAAAAACCCTGTCTTGAAGCCTCTAGAATTGCTTATCACATTGCTAAGAGAAAGAATCCATACGTATTGGAAAGCTCTTGGTGAAGCCATATGCCCTGGAAATGTCAGGATGGTTTATGAGGAAGCACACTGAATCAATGCCTCTCTTAAGGGCATCATTTATATCAAAGTCAGTGATATTCTTTTAATATTTTGAAGCAAATCATGGAGGAATTGGCAGCTCTAATTTCCCTTCAGCATAAAACTGGATGAAACTGTTGCTGTTCTTTCAGTGCAACCAGCTCTTATGTTCAAGCATCAAATATCAGTGAAGAATTCCTGTTCTGTGAGTCCCCCTTGCAAACTGCTGAGGCCATTATTATCTTTAGATGGTGAAATATCTATGCCAAGCCAAATTTCAACAGGAAAAAAAAAATCTTGTTACCCTGAGTAGAGCACCTGCACTTTTTGGCAATATATCTGAATTTGCAACTTTAAGAAATCAAGAAGTTCAGGGGTGCCTGAGTGGCTCAGTCGGTTGAACATCTGACTCTTGATTTGGGCTGACTGAGCCCTGTGTTGGGCTCTACGCTGACAGTATGGAGCCTGCTTAGGATTCTCCCTGTCCTCTCCCTGTGCCCCTCCCCTGCTCATGCACACATGCATACTCTCTCTCTCTCTCTTTCTCTCAAAATGAAAAAAAAATAAACATTAAAAAAAATAAGTTCAACAGGCATCATTGGGACTCATTGGTTTCTATACTGTGAATATTTGCATCAAGGACTTTAACAACCATCCCAAACAGATCTTTTCCATTGCTGTGTTGTCTGGTTCATCAGCTACAGGGGTTTGAACAACCAGCTTTTCAAGAGGTGTATTTAATTTTTTTTAATATTTATTTGTTTTTGAGAGAGAGAGAGTGCATGCAAATGGGGGGAGGGGCAGAGCGAGAGGGAGACACACAATCCCAAGCAGCCTCCAAGCTGTGAGCTGTCAGCACAGAGCCTGATGCAGGGCTTGAACTCACAGACTGTGACATCATGACCTGAGCTGAAGTCAGACACTTAACCAGCTGAGCCACTCAAGCGCCCCTCAAAAGGTGTATTTTAAAGTCAAGAAATGGAATAAAATGTGGAGTTCCTTTTAACTTTTGGCTTTCAGTAGACATGTTGCAAGAAAGATTGATCAGATTTGTGGTGAGCCTAGCATAAAGTATAGAGGTGTTGAAACATACATTGTACAGTTGAAATGAATACGGAATTGTGTGTCAACTATACTAATTTTTTTAAATTGGTCATATGTTAGGCATTTCTTTGCAGGAAAATAATTGCCTTTTTTTTTTTTTTGTTCAGGTAAGGTTAAGTTTGTCTACACACAGCAGGAGGAAAAACACTGGTACTTAAAGATAGATGTTTCTACTTCCCTCTTACATACAAGGAATCCAGAAATAGATAGTCCAGAGTGTTACGGCAATTCCATTAAGGATCTGGGGTTTTGTTTTTTTTGCTTCACTACCGTAGCCCATTGTTTCTATCCTTACAGCTACCTCATGAGCAGGATGGTTGCTTCATGACTGAGTTTTCAGTTGCTAAGAAGGATATAAGACATATTGGCAAAAATTTTTCTTCAGCTACTTTTAGGCAACTTTCATGGAAGTCCTGTACAGCATATATGTTTATATGTCCCTGGCCAGAATTTAGTTAAGCGACCATATCCAGATGTAAGGGAGATTAGAAAATCTAATCTGAATCATATGAGATCATGTATCTAGAGAAATAGCTGTTCTCTATTACTAAGGCTGAGAGGGAGAAATGGAAGCTGGGTTAAGCAACTACAGTTTCTACCACGTTGACATAGAATAATTTAGTTGGATGTGTTTCTTTTTAGTTTGACTTAATTGGTGGATATTCTTGTGGTATGAATAAGTTCATACTTTTTAATCAAGCACTACAGTCTTCATTATAATTATTGCAGAGATGTGCAGGGCCAGCTATGTAATTCATGGGGCCCATGAATTGGTCAAAAGCAGGAAAAAAGCTTCTAGTTTTCTTTTATAGGCCTCTCTTGAAATGTCATCGTATTTTTATTTGCTATTTAATATCATTTTCTCTCAGGCAGAAAGATGATCCCGAGGTGAGTACCAAACTCACAGTGCCTGGGTCACCACTCTGCAATACAACTCTCCCCATGCCCACACCTAGGTAGCTTCTGGGGGCTTAGTGGCTGCTGCTGATGGATCAGTGTGGAAGAGAGAGGTTGAGAACCTGTCTGCCCTAGGGAGATGGGGACGTGGCATAATACAGAGTCGTGGGTAAGCCCCCAGCCAATTAATCCACTGTCTCATCAGGCTTCTCCAGCAAAAAGACAAATTCAAGGCATGTCTGAGTGTCTCAGTCACTTAAGTGTCCAACTTCGGCTCAGGTCGTGATCTCGCGGTTCGTGAGTTCGAGCCCCATGTCAGGCTCTGTGCTGACAGCTCAGAGCCTGGAGCCTGCTTCAGATTCTGTGTCTCCCTCTCTTTCTGCCCCTTCCCCACTCACACTCTTTCTCTGTCTCTCTCAAAAATAAACAAACATTAAAACAAAGACAAATTCAAAGATAGTATTATTAAGAATTTTAAGATGGCAGCCACAAAGTTTTAACCCCCATGTTCCCACATGGTGTAGTTCCCTTCTGAGCACGAAGCCCTGTCTGGTTGTACCGGTAACAAGTTCATAAAGCCGGCCCTGGTTGTGAGTCCTACCCAATCTGTTATTCCAAGTGAACAGATTGGAAATTGGTAACACTAATAACATTTTTAGTTTGAATTTCCCAGAGACAGACCTTGACAAGAATGTTGCTGCGGAAGTGATTTATTAGGAAGTGATTCCAGAAAAGCATGGTGGGAGAATGGAAGGAAGGAAGTGGCAGGAAGTGAAGGAACCCAAGTGGGATTTTAAAAGGTCTCATGGGAACTTTGTCTCACATGCCCTGGTCACACCTCTGCATTGTCCTGCAACAGCAGGAGAGCTGGATTATTTATAGCTCCACCCCTGCCAGTCTTCAGTTAAGAGACACTGCCCAAAAAGAAGTTCTCAGTTGCTAACTATTCTCCCAGCAGCACGCAGCCCAAGTTGACTTCGGCAGTCTGATGGAAGCCCTTCAATAAAGAAATGGATGTGCTGCTTGTAGGAGACAAAGCACACAGAGTCAGAGCACTGGTGAACTACAGAAAGGTACCAGGGGCAGGGGGATATGGCCCAACCACCAAGAACAAGTAGTGCAGTAACTGTCGAAAACTCAGAGAGGGCTTCTGCAGGCTACAGTTGGACTTGTTTATTTCTGTTGCTGATATTTATAGGCAGTTGGAAACATTGTGAAGTTCTCTGAAAGTTACTTCTGCAAGGTAGATGTTTGTACCTGTTCTTGGTGACAAAGATGAGCAATACCAATAATGCAGGCTGGACTAAAGAAGAAATTTTAGTTAAACACAAAGCAAACATTGAAATCTAATATTCAAAGGTTTTCAAAAAAATCAAGGTCTTGTTACAAGCCACAGGTGGCAAAGTTGACAATGGGGATATAAAATAAAGATGATAGAGAGTGTTGCATGCCTATGTATGTGTGCATTTTTCTATAACATAACTATAAATTTAATCAAGTTTCAAAGCAGTGGTCCCCACAGGATCGTTACTCTGGGACTGTATTCTTTTCCCTAATCCATGCTACTTACTTAGCATACATTAAATGCAAAAGAATGTTTACATTGACTAAAAGTTCAATTTTAATTTACATATATCTACTACTACCATCCTTTTTACTTTGCTCATTTATCCATTTAATAAATATTTACTTAGGGGCTCCTGGGTGGCTCGGTCAGTTGAGCGTCCAACTTCAGCTCAGGTCATGACCTCACAATTCGTGAGTTTGAACACTGCATTGGGCATGCTGCTGTCAGCATGGAGCCCACTTCAAACCCTCTGTTTCCCTCTCTCTCTGCTACTCCCCCCCTCAAACACAAATAAAACATTAAAAATAAATAAATATTTATCACCTAATGCCTGTGTTCTGGGAGAGACGGGCTCAGTGCAGATATTCTTGACCACCCAATCCAAGGGGCTTTCCCATCCCTAATATCTTAGCACATTATCCAGGGTTATTACCTTAACTATGGTTTGCAGAAGCTCACTGTGCCTGTTTTGTTTGTTCACTTATTTATTTCTTTATTCCTCCCATTTACATAACCCCCAACAGATTAATAGAGAATTGAATTAGAAACCTAAAGTAACTTGCAACATTCATATTACATGATGCTATAAAGAATAATTTTTTAACAGTTAGAGACTTTTCAAATCAAGACAGCCTTCTTCATGACATATTGAGTTGTTCATTACTGCAGTTTTACAACAGAGCCTGAATGTTGGTGTGTTTAAGATATTCAGGAGATGATTCCTGCATTAGAAAAGGAGATTGAATGGGATATCTTTAAAGATAATTTCAGATTTTTTTAATGTTTATTTATTTTTGAGAGAGAGAGAGAAAGTGAGCAGGGGAGGGGCAGAGAAAGAAGGGGACAGAATCTAAAGCAGGCTCTGCACTGTAAGCACAAAACCTGTCATGGGGATTAAACCCATAAACTGTGAGATTGTGACTTGGGCTAAAATCAGACACTCAACCAACTGAGCCAGCAGGTACCCCTAAAGATCATTTTAATCTTTGAGCTGAAACCAAAAAACAAACAAACAAACAAACAAACAAAAAAACCCAACAAAAACAAAAGCAGAAAAAACCAAAAAAAACCCAAAAAATAAAAAAAAAACCCAAATATAATAAAAGGAGCAATATGAAAAGAAAGATTAATGGGCAGGTACTTGAACTGTTTCTTTGTGGTCTGAAAAAGGCTGTTTCAGGAGGTTAATGGAAGAAACATTTGGAACTGATGAATAGGCTCAGCTAGGAAAATCATCACTTTTACATCTTTTTAAAATGTTTTTAAGTTCATTTACTTTTTGAGAGAGAGAGAACGTGAGCCACGAGTGTGGGAAGGGGCAGAGAGAGAAGGAGAGAGAAAGAATCCCAAGCAAGCTCTGCACTGTCAGCAAGGAGCCTGATGGAAGGCTTGAATCCACGAACTGTGAGATCATGACTTGAGCTGAAATCAAGAGTCAGACGCTTAGGTGACTGAGCCACCCAGGTGCCCTGAAAACCATCTCTTTCAGGGGAAAAGGGGCCTGGGTCTAAAAAGCTAAGATCCAAATATTGATGATCCAAAAAAAAAAAAAAAAAATTGGAAACACTAGAAAACCAGGAGATGGATTATGCTTGAATCTTTTCTATACCACATCAAATGTTGCCCTGTGAATCATCATTGTTACCATCATGTGTGCCAAAATCACAAACTCTGCAAGGACTTTTACTGTATTCAAACAATGGCATCACGAAATGAGAAATATCATTAGGCTTTCATTTTCATTTCTCAAATCACATAATGGGAGTGATGTTACATAGGAAGTAACGTTACAGGTAAAAAAGAATGTTGAGATGTCAACAATTTCATATAGTCAAATCTAAAACCACGAGACATAGTCATTAATAACTCTGAAAGAAACATCAAATACATCTTGTCTTTCTTATATATTCAAATAGACTTTCTTCAGACAGAATTTAAAAAGGTTTTTACTATTTCCTGTGTATTATAGATCACAGAATTTTCTTTAAACCAATACATTTTTTCCATCAATGATTAACTAAATATTTTAAAGAACTTAATAATCTTGATCCAATCAAATCAGATTTAATTATGTTTTCTTTTAGAATTCTAAAAATATAAAAGATAAAAGACTGTATGAGACAGTCACTGGAAGAAAAGAGGCCTTCTGGATGTAAAAAACATGCTTTGAAAGGAGACTTCTACAGTGAGTGGAGTCCTTTCATGGTGCTATTCTGGGATAATTTTAAATACCTCTATTCTAATTCTCCTAGTTAGTTTTTATCCCCTTGCATGGGGTAATCTTATGATTTCCCATCCTGCTGTCAGAAGCTGACATGGAGCTGAGATTTTACCTTTCTTGAAAGATAACAAGTTAGTCTGCCAGTTTCACAGATGCTGTTAGAAGACACAAGGCTTTTGGGTCAGAGACAAATATCATGCCTGATATAAGAGGCAGAAAGAGCTTCAGTTTTATCAGTTACTCTTCCTTATAAGTTTCATGGGAGTGATGAGGAGCAACCCATTTGAGTGCTGTGCACATAGTAGGTGTGTGTCACTATCATGAAACCATGAACTTCAGAAACTTTTAATCTTAAAAGGGATTACTGGCAGACCTGTCCAATCTTTGCCTAGGAGGAAGGCATTATCTTTATTATCCTGATTTGAAAGAGACACAATCTCTACCTCCTAAGGCTATCTGCTGTGCAAACATCCTTGAAGAGATAATACAAAACAAAAAAAGCTCTCATGAGATGTATAGAAACATACCTCAGAGGAATTGTCTTATAAGGTTAGTACTAGTGTTTTTGTTTTGTTGTGTTTTTGTTTTGTTTAGTAGAAATAAGGAAGCATTATCATTTGACTTCTGTTATTTATTGTCTGGAGGTCAGAGTCCCATATACACACACCTTGATGTCATGAATATCTGAAATGCCATTGTTGCAATATTTACTTGGATGCAAATAAAAATTCTTTTGCATTTTGGGAGGGCTCTGCGGGTAAAAGCAGAAGTGTCCCAGAAAATAAAGTATTAAAAATTATTCATTATTGTGAAAGAATCAGGCTAATTCTCTATAAATTCTGTATTATTTCTAGACTTTTGTGGTCCTAATGCATTGTGGTTTTTTTTGTTTGTTTTTTGTTTTTTGTTTTTAATTTCCCCTGAACACTAGGAGTAAGGTGACGATTAAGTGTCTGGACTATGAAATCAGACCTAAGACAAATGCTGACTCTGCTACTTACTAGTTACATGACATCTGTAAGTCATGGGTACCTCTTCTAGTAAGGGAGAAAATAGTAAGACCTGTCATGAAATTTTGACATTTAATAAAACATCTGGCACATTGTTAACATGCAAAATTCTACCTCTTAGGAAATATAGAAGAGCATGAATAAGAACGTAATTTTTTTCTCCACCAGGGAAAACACCATTAACACTCTGGTTTATCTGTTATAGGAACGTGTAAACCACACACACATACCATGTAGGGAGCATATCATATATTTATTTGTGTATTTGTGTTCCAAGCTACTTTTCCTTCTTAAAAGAATGTCAGGTATATTTAAGTTGGCTAAATATTCTGTAAAAGACATGCTTATCTCTAGCTTTACATTATTATGTCTTGTATATGTATTACAACTCAACGAACATTTAGTTAGTTTCCACATATAAACTTACATACATTTTTATATATACCTCTGAGATGAACATCATTATGTATAAGATAAAATCCGAGGAGTAGATTTGGAAGGCTAAAGGTCTTGAGCATATTAAAATTTTTTGAGACATGGTACCAAATTGGCTTCCAGTGTTCAGCAAAACAGTGATATAATCTCTCATTTTAAAAGAATTACTCTGGTTTCTATGTACAAATAGAAGGCAAGGGAGGAAGCAGAGGTGTAAGTTAGAATGATATGTATCAAACTTTAATGTGTTCTATGATCATGATCACATGGGATACTATCAAAATGTAGATTCTAATTCAGTAGTTTGTAGTGGGTCTGTGACCCTACATGTCCAGCAGTGTCCCAGGTGATGCGTGCTGCCTGCTGGTCTGTGGACCGTTTTTTGAATAGCAAGAAATGAGAGGACAATGTCAGTAACTGAGTTGAGAGATCATGGTGGCTTAGATGAGAGCATAGCAATGGAAATGTGGATGTTTCATATATTTTAAAGGTAAAAGAAATCTAATGTTTCGTAGCTGAGTAAATCTAATCCAGTTAATTAACCTCTCTGATCCCCAGTATTTGTGAAAAATGGGCTATAATACACATTCCCCAAGATTGTTGGAATAAACTTGAAAGTGTTTATGAACTAGTAACTACTATTTAATACATTAGGTTTTTGTCATCTGTTAATTTTCAAAAACATTGGCTTTTTTAAAAAAAAATTTAATGTTTTTATTTTATTTTTAAGACAGAGAGGGACACAGAATGAGTGGGGATGGGCAGAGAGAGAGGGAGACACAGAATCTGAAGCAGGCTCTGGGCTGTCAGCACAGAGCCCGATGTGGGGCTCGAACCCATGAGCTGTGAGATCATGACCTGAGCCGAAGTCAAACGCTCAACTGACTGAGCCACCCGGGTGCCCCAAAAACATTGGCTTTTATAGCATATTTATTCTCTAGATTAGAAACTTTTGACTAAGAGAATTTCATAGAATTGATATTTTGATGGGTTTTTTTTCTCTAATAGGTAGAGGTTGATTATATAAGTAAAGATGTATAAAGTCTTTTATATAGGCATCTAATAGATAAGATTTAACCTATTTAAGGAAGAGAAAGGGTTTTTTTCTCTAATAGGTAGAGGTTGATTATATAAGTAAAGATGTATAAAGTCTTTTATATAGGCATCTAATAGATAAGATTTAACCTATTTAAGGAAGAGAAGATGAAAATTTTTACCTTGGCCACAAATTCTAGATAGGAATTTTCAGTAGCTCATTTATATTGATAGGAATATTCCAGTGGGAAAAATAACTGAGAAAATTCCAAAGAATTGGAAGTTTTAAAAAAGATTTTCCAGCATAATAAAGCCAAGATGCTAAGCTAGGTAAGGTGACATATGCAAATATTAAAAAGTCAAAAGCAAAACCTATAAGGAAAACTATTTTAACGTTAAGATTGGGTAGGAATGAGATGAGCAAAATTGAAATAAAAAAGGAAATGGAATTTTGATGGACCTTAAGGGCAATGATAATACATATACAAGAGAGAACTAGAGTCATAGTGAATTGAAGTGCAAGTTAATTGTATACTATGTTGTTTCTGAAAAAATATTAAAAAGCGAACATGCTTGGGGTGCCTGGATGGCTCAGTCAGTTGAACATCCCACTCTTGATTTTGGCTCAGATCATGGTCTCACAGTTCATGGGATCCAGCCCTGAGTTGGGCTCTGTGTCCACAGTGTAGAGAGTGCTCGAGATTCTATCTCTTCTTTCTGCCCTTTCTCCGCCTGTGTGCACACACACACACTCTCACATATGTGCGTTCTCTGTCTCAAAAAAGAGAGCGCAGTGCGGGGAGAGCACTTGGGTGGCTTAGTCAATTAAGAGTCTGACTCTTGATTTCCACTGAGATTGTCATCTCAAAGTCATGAGGGAGATAGAGCCCTGAGTTGGGCTTCCTGCTGGGTGTGGAGGCTACTTAAGATTCTCTTCCTCTGCCCCTCCCTTGTTTGTATGTACAAGCATGCTCATTCTCTCTCTCTCTCTCTCTCTCTCTCTCTCTAAAGAAAAAAAAAAATTAAAAAAGTGAACACACACAAAAGGCAAACAGTCTGTCCAAGACATAGTGAATGAAGATAGGCAACTAAAGCATAGTCATTTACCTTTGGCTTCCTTTAAAGTCTTTCATTTTTTAAGAAGTGCTCAAAGAAAGGAGCTGGCAGGCAATATTAAGGTGTATTTTAGATTGCTTGATTAAAGTTTTTGTTGTTTAAATTCTCTCTGTAGTTACCAGTCATCACTTATTTGGATTCATTAGTTTTTTCTACATTGAATAAACTGTTTTATATTCTTAAATTTTAATTTGGTACTGGGTAATGATGTGCTTCATGGGTTAGTTTAGAATAATTTACAGTATTCAGCATCAACATTTATGAGATTAAGTATTGAGTTTGATGGATGTGCCTAGTGGATTTAAAGTGCAAATCAGAAATAAAAGTGTAGATGTGTTTAAGCTGATATTTAAAAATTTTCTTTTTATAAAATCAGAGCTGAGAAGTAATATGCTTCTCAGGTAATTTGGGAATTTGACATCCGGAAGAAGAGCAGGGACCATTTTTTTTACAATTTAACTTTTCTACACATGATGTTACATTTCCTATATATTGAAGTTTTGTTATGCTTTGGCTTTTTTCAGTAGATAGAACCAAAATACATTACCTGTCATAACCTTTTTAGAGAATTTTGGATGTAGTAGACACTGCCTTAAGAAATAAGATGGTCACATAGAAAGATAAATTGATGTCATTCTCCTTTATGAGCTTTAAATGTAAATTGGGAAATAAGATAAATGAGAAAATATAATTATAAATAAAAGGCAGTAAGTATTTGCCCATAAGTGGATTTGTATAATATGAACATTGGAATTTATCAAATTAGAAATTTCTTCAGGCCTAGATGGTCAAGAATGAAACCATTTTCCTTAGGATTTAAGCTAAGCCATGAAGGATGGATACGACTCTTTTCAGCAGAAATGGCCCACAAATGTGGTTCTGGAAGTATATGTACAGAAAACAAAAAAGTGAGAACAGTTTAGAATTAGAATATGTGGTCAATTGGAGGGTGAACATAGTAGCAAAACCTGTAAAATTAAAGTAGGGGTATGTTACTGTATTGATTTTCTCTTGCTGCTATAACAAATTACAACAAAGATAGCAGCTTAAAACCTTTCGTTTATTATCTTACAGTTCAGTAGGTCAGAAGTCCGTGTGGACTCAGCTCCAGATCCTACAAGACTCAAATCAAGGTGTTGGTTGGCCTGGGCTCTTATCTGGAGGTTCTGGAGGAAAGTCTGCTCCCCAGTCATTCATGGTGGAATTCTCATTTTCTTGTAGTTGTAGGGCTGAGGTCTCTGTTTCCGTGCCGTCAGCTGAAGGTTGTTCTCAGCTTTTATAAGCATTCACTGGTAGGGCTTTATTTATATAGATGTCATTAAGATTATGAGCAGAGTAACCAAATAAGTGTTTTAGTAAAATTCATTTGGATATGCCTTTAAGCAAATTTCCTTTATTTCAAATATATGTATTTATATTTAATAACTGATGAAGGCTTACTTTTCCTTGAGGAGTATGAATTTATTTAATATAATTAAGATTGTGGCAGTGATTTTTGTCCTAAGGTTTAAACTCTTTTTTTTTTTTAAATTTTTTTTTTCAACGTTTATTTTATTTTTGGGACAGAGAGAGACAGAGCATGAACGGGGGAGGGACAGAGAGAGAGGGAGACACAGAATCGGAAACAGGCTCCAGGCTCCGAGCCATCAGCCCAGAGCCCAACGCGGGGCTCGAACTCACGGACCGTGAGATCGTGACCTGGCTGAAGTCGGACGCCCAACCGACTGCGCCACCCAGGCGCCCCAGGTTTAAACTCTAATATAACAGTTTTAAAACCTTTTTATAAAATATTAAATCTGTATTTAATATGCATTTCCCTGTTTTCCATCAAGATATCTCTTTCTCTTAAAGATATCTGAAAGTATCCCCCCCCCCCTTTTTTTTTCTGTGAGCTCTCATGAGAAGAACTGGCTGGTTTCTTTCTCCTTGTCCTAGATGATCATATTTCTATGGTTACTTTTACTAATCCTCATTCTAATTATGTAATTCAATTTTTCTTTGCATTCATAGAATGAAGTGGTATCTTGAAAATAATATTCTTCATGTTGACTCATGTATTTCAGGGTCTAATATATTTGGTTTTTTATTAATATGTCTTATCTTGAATTATAAACTCATTACAGGATAAGAATGATATTTCTGGTAATAAGCGATCATTTTTAGTGTAGAGCAAAGACATATGAAGCATTTAATGACTTATTTTAGTAGGAAATATGCAAACTATTATATTCATATTGGTCATTTAAGAATATACCAATAATTAATGTCAGATAACATTCTGAAATTATAATGGACAAATTTTCACTGCATCAATTAATCCAAAACTGGAAATGAGCACCTGTTATGTGTTGGGAGACCATTTTCCATGGGTCTTTTGTGTTTCTGCACATCTTGTGAATGGAGGCACTGACAACTTTTGTTCTGGATGATATTTTCAAGAATATTTCCAAGGCAAACAGCCTTTGAAAACAGAAATATTGTCTTTTCCGGGAAAGAAGGATTTGTTGGCTGTCCAGTATAATAAATATAAAATGTTGCTCTGGGGCAAAGGCCCATTATAAACATTGGAATTAAGATTGAGATTCCTCTCCTGTAATGCAACCCATTGCATAGGCAGGTGTCACCTCTCTCGTGTCAATATGTGATAATTGGGGTTTAGGGGACTGGTGCAAGAAAACGATCAAACTTGGGCTAGTGCCATTGCTGTGAGTAATTAACTGCCTTTGTCTCTGACGCAAGAATTCTGTGTTTTCTGCAGCATCTGTGAAACTGAGGCAGCCTCGTTTGTTAGCTTGTGTATAGAGTAAAATCCCAGACCCTTCCAGTTCTTGACATTTTGTTTCAGATAATTTGCTGCATGTATAAAATAGGATAGCCTATATCTTTGCCCTCATATAGCTAATAGTTTGTCTTGGTTTGCTTACATTTGAGACAAGAGTGACAGAGAAAAAAACTAGAAGGAAGTATATTATAGGACCAACCAGGTTTTGTTTCCTGTGAAACAAAGTCCAGTATATTTTGCTGTTTTTTAAAAGTGAGCCACAATATCTGGATCAGTGTAATTTTACTATTTCTGCATTAAAAAAAAAAAAAAACAAACTTGACCAAGCTTGAATCACATAACCCTTAAAATTTGCTAAGAGAACATTAGTATAAAATTAATCAAAGCTGCAGTCATTTAGAAGGTTTTTTAAAATCTTTTAGAGGGTCCTTATTTTTGTTTTTAATTGGTTGATTGGGTTCTTTTTGAGATTTGTTGGGATACTTTGATTTTTTCTTTCAATTTTATTTTTCTTTTATTTTAGAGATAGTGCACATGGTAGAGAGGGAGAGAGAGAGAGAGAGAGAGAGAGAGAGAGAGAGAGAGAGAGAGAAGGAGAGAAAGAATCCCATGCAGGCTCCACGCTCTCCACGCTTAGTACAGAGCCCGATGTGGGGCTCAATCCCATGACCTTGGGATCATGACCTGAGCAGAAATCAAGAGTTGGATGCTTAACAAACTGATTCACCCAGGTGCCCCTGTTTTTAATTTTCATATAGTAATATTGACTCTTTGTGTATGTGTGTATATGCACTTCTGTAACCTTAGGTATTTGCAACCAGAACCACATAAGTTCCATATTCCCCAAAACTACTAGAGGGTCCTTTGTTTAATTTCCATTTCCTGCATTGTTGTAAAGGTTATCTTTTTTTAATATTTGGTGACCATTAGAATCTAAGGTCCATCCCCTTTGTACTTCCAGACAACCCTGTGTTGGTTATTTTAGGATTAGGGAAAAAATATATTAAAAAAAAAAAAAAAAAAAAAAGGATGCCCTAAGGTGGTTTGAGAAAGGCTATTAGAGAGATTTTGAAGGCTAATTCCAGATATCCACCATCTGTTCCTTGAGACTAACCTTGCCTCTTACAGAATGGTTTATTTTAATTAGAATATGAATCATTATTCATTTAGCCTAGTGGCACTCAAGCTGGAGGGATAGAAGGGTCTCATTCTTGGATCCTGGCCCAGGATGAACAGCTTCTAAGGACAAAAGATGAGAGACCATGATAACCATATTTCATTCTTTTAGAAGACAGTGTTAAGAAAAATAAATTGAGAACTGTTGGTTATATCGTTTATGGCAGTATTGGTGTCTCTAGAGGGCAGGGGCAGTAGATGACATGATAAATCAGGGTAGTTGGGAGAAGTGTCTCTTCTTATAGGCAAAGGTTGATCACTTAAATCTGGTTATGGCACCAGTTTTTTTTTCCCCTATACAATATCTGCCTTAATTGTAGGAAATAAGATTACTTAGTATTCTATGGGAGCTACAAAGAAAAACAATGAAAGAGTATGAGCCTGCTATGATTCTGCATTCTTTTTTTTTTATTTAATATATGAAATTTATTGTGATTCTGCATTCTTACCCTACATCCGAGTCACTAGGAAGACCTCCAGAGTTTCTGACTCAGTGTATCAGGATCAGAATTGACATTTATAATAAACTCCCAGGTGATACTGATGCTGCTGGTTCTGGGACCATACTTTGAAAACCATAGTTCTATGCTATGGGCAGAATAGAAGAGGAAATGCTCTTGTTAGGGTGCCTGAGTGGCTCAGTTGGTAAAGCATGTGACCTTTAGCTTCGCCTCAGGTCATGATCTCACAGTTGATGAGTCTGAGCCCTACATCGGGCTCTGCACTGACAGTGCGGAGTCTGCTTGGGATTCTCTCTCCCTCTCTCTCTCTCTCTCAAAATAAACAAATAAACATTGAAAAACTTTATAAAAAATATAGTGCTCTTTGTTATAAGGCATGTACATTTTGCCTCTGCAATCATGCCTTCATCTACTCAACAAATTGCTAAGGGCACATTAACCAAGGAATCACTATGGTAGTAGTTGTGGCAGATAAATTGATGAGGTAGACATGAATCCTATCCACAAAAGGCTTCCAGGTGAAAATAAGAAAGCGTGTAGAAGACAGTAATTTCCAACAGAAAGTCTAAGTGCTGTGACAAAAAGTGTAGGTCTGTTGCTGTGGTGGGTGAAGGAGGGAGAGATTCCTGACAGGGTCTAAAGGGTGTGGAGGTCCTGGTGACTAGGAGAGTCTTCATAGCTTTGCCCATAATTAAATTTTCTTCTTGCCACATAAAAAAATAATGGCTTTGCACATTTAAATGCTGCCATACAATTTTACATATAAGACAAATATCTATTTGCCGCCTACTGAAAGCTGGAGCTGTCTGGCATGGTTGGCTTCATAATATAACATGTGGTAATAGTTTTATTACATTGATTCTATTAACATTTTTGTTATAAGTACCTACGAGATTTCAAATCGAAATTAGTACTGAGAACCAGTAAAGCTACACACTTTCAGGAAAGGCGGTAATGAACATCTATTTGATAAAAATATGCAACAATTTTAGAAGGGTAGTGTCTTTCAGCGTAACTCATCAGATTGACATTACACAATTCAGAAGTTTTGGTTATATTCTGTAATCATTTGCTTAGAAATAGTGTTACTTTCTAAATTCAGTTTCTATGCTGGAAGCTCTCCAACCACAAAATAAAGCCACTCCTTTAAATACAGGAGAGACATAAGTAAAACATATTTGCTTATGTTGAACAAATTCTTATTTTGAGTGTTAAAGAGGAAACAAGAAAACATCATCAGGTGTCTATTTGGTGCAAAATCCAAAACCATATTGATGTTTAAAATATATTTAACATTCCCATCTTTTAAAAATCTACTTATCATCCCAATTGAGGAGCCTAACTAAAAAATAATTTCAAATACAGTTTTATATTTTTTAAATCTATAAGTGTATATTTCAAATACTTTTTTAAAGTTTATTTATTTGTTTTGAGAGAGAGAGTGTGTGTGTGCAAGCAGGGGAGGGGCAGAGAGAGAAGGAGAAAGAGAATCCCAAGCAGGCTCCTACTGGCAACGCAGAGTCCCATGAGGAGCATGAACTCAGAAACGTGAGATCAGCACCTAAGCCCAAACTAAGAGTCAGATGCTTAATTGACTGAGTCACCCACGTACCCCTATTTCAAATATTTTTGTATCTATAATTATATAAATTATATAAATATAAATACACATATGAATGTATATACTAAAAAGTTCATGAGGTGGACTTTATATTATTCAAGATGAATATGCATATTCTTAGCCTCCTTTAATTGATCATTTCTAGAAGTCTTAAATTTTGTTTATTTATTTTTGAGAGAGAGCATGAGCAGGGGAGGGGTAGAGAGAGAGAGGGATACACAGAATCTGAAGCAGGTTCCAGGCTCTGAGCTGTCAGCACAGAGCCTGACGTGGGGCTTGAACCCTCAAACCAAGAGATCATGACCTGAACTGTAGTCAGGTATTTAACTGACTGAGCCACTCAGGTGCCCCATAGAAGTCTTCAATATCATAAGGTAGAACTCAGGTTTACAGTACTTAGTGTGGGGAAAAATCCACATATGCAAACTCTTTACAGTAAAGAACACTTCCATTTTCTTAAACCAGATGTCAAGAATTCTTGAAGTACTCATTTAATGATCCTGAAACTCTACTATCAAGTAGCACTGAACTGCAATAGGAAAGTAATAGGACTATACTTTTATTTATTGATGTGGTGTGAAGATGTGGAGAGAAACATTTTAAACAGAAAAATAACTTGAGCCATAGTGAATAATAGATGTAAGTTCATACTTCAGGGAGCCTTCTCTTTACCATTCTTTCTGTTAATGAATCTCGCAGTGAGTAGATGTGTTTGACCATATGAAGTTGGAAGTGTGATAGATTTTTTTTTTTTTCTAACTGTGATTACATGAGCCTTGTGTCTTTGGTGGAAATAGCAGTTAGAAAGGACTTCTATGTTAAGAATATCGCTACTCTTCACCTAATTTTGTTACATAGGTTTTTACTGTTACACAGTAAATGCAATTTTAACCCAATTTCTTTCCATGTAACTTTATTGGCATGTCAAAATCAATACATGTTGCTGCTCCAAGGCAAGAAGTTCCACAAGGAGAGTCAGGTTTTATACCAAGCCTGTGGCTCCTGTTATTTTTTGAAACCTCTCAAAAAGCTAGATTAGTAAACTGTCGGGGTATTTTGAATTTAAAAAATAAAAACAAATATACAGCGCTTTTCCCATTGATTCAAATTAATGATAAGAGGTGAACATATTTGACTCCGTTCTAATACACACATAGGTATAAACTTATCCATTCAAATTCCATGTGTTAGAAGTTTATATAGACTACAATTTTGAAATGTGTTCAATTAATGAGTTTTCCTTCATCTTACTTCAGCTTAATGGTCTGTAATCACATTTAATTGCCCATTTATTTTTTTATTATTTTTATTTTATGTGTTTCAATCACTTACAGGCATTATTATTTCTGATGCTCAAATTATCCCTGGTTTGACCAGGGGAGCCTCTTCAAGGTGACTCCTATGCCCTCCTGTTGGCATCCTTGCAAGGTATCCCAGGGCTTTTTGTTTGTTTGTTTTTTAAATAAAATAATATATATTGTTGTTTCTTTCCAGCTGTTATTCCTAATATTGATCCCATAATATTCCTTCACTTAAAAAAAAAATATATAAATCATTCAATTTATTTAAACTAAACCAAAGAAACAAACAAACAAACAAAACAGTTCACCCATTCTTCCATCCCCCATCCCTCTGCCTCTGGTAACCACCAGTCTTTTCTTTGTATCTATAAGATTGGATTTTATTTTAGATTCTACATGTAAGAGAAATCATATGGTATTTATAGACACCACATGGTGTCTATATATATATTACATTTTCTTTAACCATGCACCCATAGATGGATACTTAGGTTGCTACCATATCTTGCCTCCTGCAAATGATGCTGCTGTGAACATGAGGCTGCACATATCTTTTAGAGTTAGTGTTTTTGTTTTCTTCAGATAAATAGAAGTAGAATTGCTGGATCATATGGTAGTTCTGTTTTTAACTTTTGAGGACCATTTCATTCTGTTTTCCATAGTGACTACACCAGATTACATTCTTATCAACAGTGTACAACTGTATACTTTTCTCTATATCCTTGTCAACACTTGTTATGTCTTGTCTTTTACATAATAGCCATTCTAACAGGTGTGAGATATCTTATTGTGGTTTTGTTTTGCATTACCCTGGTAATTAATTATGTTGAGTATCTTTCGTGGGTCTGTTTGCATCTGTATGTCTTTTTGGAAAAATGTCTCTTCAGATCAGCCCATTTTGTAATTGCATTATTTGCTTTTTGCTACTTAGTTGTAGAAATTCTTTGTCTATTTTGGATATTAGCCTTCATCAGATACTGGATTTGCAAATATTTTCTCCCATTCAGTGGGTTACTTTCTTACTTTGCTGATGGTTTCCTTTGCTGTAAAAAGCTTTTTAGTCTGATGTAGTCCCATTTGTTTATTTTTGATTTTGTTCCTTTTGCTTTTGGCATTAGACTTAAAAAAATCATCACTAAGACCTATGTTGAGGAACTTACCACCTATGTTTTCTTCTAGGTGCTGTTTATTTGTTTTTATTTTATTTTATTTTATTTTATTTTATTTTATTTTATTTTATTTATTGAGAGAGAGAGAGAGAGAGAGGGAGAGAAGGTGGAGGAGGGGCAGAGGGCAAGGGAAAGAGTTGGAAGCAGGCTCCACGTTCAGCACAGAGCCCCAAATCAAGAGTTGGACACTTAACCCACTGAGCCACCTAGGTGCCCCTTGTTTTTGTTTTTTCAGTCCATTCATTCACTCTGTGTATTTGATTAGAGATTTTAGTCCATTTACATTTAATTAATTATTCATAGATATGTGATTATTGCCATTTTGGTAATTGCTTTGTAGCTGTTTTTGTATTTCTTGTCTCTTCCTTTGTGGTTTGCTTATATTCCTTTTTTGAAATCTTTTGTATATTTACTATGGGATTTTTACTTTGTGGTCACCATGAAGTTGCATAAAACAACATATCTGTATCAATTTATTTTATGTTGATAATAACTTCAGTTTGCGTTCTAAAGCTTGACATTTTTACTTTCCTTCCCACATTGTGCATTTTTGATACTATATTTTACTTGTTTTTACCTTGTGTATCCCTTAACCGATTTTGTAATTATAAACATTTCTACTACTTTAGTCTTTTAATCTTCATTCTAGTTTTATAAGGGATTAACCCACTACCCTTACTTTGTGTTTACCTTTCCGATGAGATTTATTCTCCCATACTTGCTTTTGTTATTAATTAGTGTCCTTTCTTTTAACTTTATTTTATATGAGCTTATTCTTAGTGAATTATAAAAGTTACTGATTGTAGCACTTGAAACTATGCAACTGGAGATAATAAGTTTGGTAATATAAGTAAGGCTTAATAAAAATAATGTTTTTATAAAATAATGTTATAAAAATAATGTTAATAAAATAATACTACAGGATTTATAAACTTATTTATAAATTAGCAAACAGTTATCTAGACATAGGGTGAAGTTGAGACCAATGGATAAAAGAAAAAGAGGCAGGGGGAGATGGGAGTTTGCCAAAGATAATCATGCTATCCTGTAGTTTTCTAAGGGAAGGTTATGTTTTATTGGCTTCTTCTCTAGCTGATATCGGGGAAGAGATACAGTTAACTATTATATCTGAAAGACAGTATAATCAGAAAAAAGTGACCATCCATGGCCACCTGTAACCTATATAGCACCTGTACAAATTTCATTAAAATGGTTCATCACATTCCATTTTTAAAGTATACTAGATTAATAGAAAACTTGAGGTTCAGTAAGGCCTCGGTGGATCATGAGACAGTTACCATCAAAAAGAAAGTTTACTACAACATTCCACACAAAAGGGGGGTTCATAGTTGGTAGCATAGTGACTGGGCCAGTCTTTATCGTGGAAGGAACTGGTTGGCTAGTTTGAATGATTTGGCAGGCTCTGTGGCATCGGGGCTGTCCCTAGTTTTCTGGCCCTTGGCCCTGGGGTGATTATGCCTAGAGTACAAAAGCCTTATAAAGGAGGTGGTTGCAGGTGTGGACTCTGAATTGGTTGGTTTTGTTTTAAAAAGTGTGCTCCAAGGAGGAAGGACCCTAACAGAAGAAGGTTGGCCAGCGGGAGGGAGGCAAATGAGGAAGGCAAGAAGTCAAAGCAGGGTGTCTGAGGTATATTGTTAGGCTATCCACAGCAAGATGTATGTAGTAGATGTATGCAGAGCAGGTGCTAAAGTATAAGTTTGCAAAAGCTAGAAATATGGTTAATAGATGGATTAGAAAGATATATATATATATGCTAGTTACTCTGGTTTGCTCCCCAGACTCCTTCTCCACCATCCTCTGCTCTTCCTGTGGGCCCTGAGAGGCCGACCTTAATGTATTGCATCACTCCTTCTGTCTTCCCTTCTGGACTTGCAGTTGTGCTTAGCACCTGCCAGAGATTGAGGGGGGTAGGAAGTATAGGTCTGGATATTTTTTTTTTATTCTTGCCCCCTTCTGGCATTGTTCTACCTCTAATTCTACCCTCTGTTAGGCAGCACTTCTGCCACTGCTTCAGCTTTGCCCCATCTCTGGTAACATTCATCTTGTCCCTTCACAAGTAGGGGTTATGAATTACCATTGTTTCTACCCGCTGCGTGCTTCCCCATTTCTTGTAGATTTTCCACTTCTTTGAATGGTCCCTTCAGTAAATGATCTTTAATTAAACTGTGAATATACCGTTTTTTTCCCCTGCTGATACTCTAAACTGCTGCTCCACACTTTTCCTAGTTAGGTATGGCCCTGCCAGTCCCAGCTTGGTGAAAAAAGGTGCCCTTTGTACTAATAAAAGGATATCTATTTCCTTTGTCTGGCCCCACACCTGGCTGCGGGGTTTTATCAATAAAGACAGACTACATGTTAGCTCCCACTAACCTCCCTGCTTTGTTCTTCTCAAACTAGACAAGAGAATGGAAAACCTATGCTGCACTTACTATGGAAGAATAGCAAATAGAAGAGAGAGAAATGGAAAAGTCCCTGCCTGTCACACAAAATGTTTGCATATATGCTTCTTTTTCTTTTTCTTTTCTTATTTTTTTATTAAATATAATTTATTGTCAAATTGGTTTCCATACAACACCCAGTGCTCATCCCAACAGGTGCCCTCCTCAATGCCCATCACCCACTTTCCACTCTCCCCCCCACCCCCCATCAACCCTCAGTTTGTTCTCAGTATTTAAGAGTCTCTTATGGTTTGCCTTCCTCCTTCTCTGTAACTTTTTTTTTTTCCCCTTCGCCTCCCCCTTGGTCTTCTGTTAAGTTTCTCAGGATCCACATATGAGTGAAAACGTATGATATCTGTCTTTCTCTGCTTGACTTATTTCACTTAGCATAATACCCTCCAGTTCCATCTATGTTGCTGCAAATGGCCAGATTTCATTCTTTCTCGTTTATATGCTTCTTTTTCTAATATATTTATACATTAAGAATGTGGCTCTACTTATAATTTTAGGTGACTATATTCATTTAGACACATAATACTGTGGTTCTTAAGCATTAAAATATGAAAGCTATAGATCTTATGTTTATGGTCTTCTGTAACAAAATATCAATGTGCATTTTATATTAGTTCATTTAATTTCTTTTTTTTAAAGTGTTTTTAACATATTTATTTATTTTTGAGAGACAGAGATAGAGCACAAGCAGGGGAGGGGCAGAGAGAGAGGGAGACACAGAATCTGAAGCAGGCTGCAGGCTCTGAGCTGTCAGCACAGAGCCTGACGCAGGGCTCAAACTCACAAACTGTGAGATCATGACCTGAGCCGAAGTCTGATGCTTAACTGACTGAGCCACCCAGGCGCCCCTAACTTCTTTTATATATATATGTGTATGTATATATATGTGTATATGTATATATGTATATATATATACATATACACACATATATATGTATATATGTATATATATGTATACATATATATATACACATACATATATATACACATATATATACATACACATATATATACATACACATATATATAAATACATACACACACACACACACATACACACACACACACACACACACATATCATGGACTTATGTATGAAGTTTATTTCTATATGGAAATACACAAGTTACGTTGAATTTGTTTTTAATGGAAATTCACAGATACATGGATGAGGCTCAACTTTAGTGCCCTGAACTAATATGTTACAAATTAGAGCTTTCGTGAGGTTTTGAGAGTAATTTCTACAGAAAAATTAGAGCGTTTCTGGTAAGGTGGGCATGAAGGAAGAGTGAGGAGTGAAGATAAGGGATAGAGGATCTTAGATAGCATAAGACCATTATGGTGGTACCCAGGAAGTAGAAGACTGGAGAAACAGACCTACTGGGGCTGGAAAAGCTTTCCAGCACAGTAGTTGATAGGTGACTGAGATTTATTGCTTGTCAGTGTACATTTTCATTTCTGTAGTATATTCCTACTCCTGACATTAACTGGAGTTGTAACCAAGCTGTGCATTTCATCAGTCCTCATCTCTAATTACATTTTCTATCTTGATGACCTTAGCAGTAACATGGTTTTAAATATCATCTATATTCCAACAACTCCAAAATTTCTACTTCTAGTCCAGTCCTCTCTCTTGAGTTTCAGACTTGCGTATCCAACTGCCTACTGTACATGTTTGCTTGACTGTCTAACAGACATCTGAAATTCATCATGTCTTTCCCACTCTCAGACCTGCTCAGCCCATAGCCTTCACTATCTCAGCTAGATACATCACCATTCATCCAGTTGCTCAAGGCCAAAACCTTAGGGTTGCATTTTGTGCTTCTATCTTTTACCATATCAAATTGATCATGAAAACCTTGATGCTTCTACCTTTAAAAAATATACATAATCTAGTCACTCATCACTAATTCTATTGATACCACTCTGATATATCACCATTTAACAAGAGATGAAATTAGTGAGTCATTAGGTATGCATGTATTCACCATTATATGACATCAAACTGTTTTCTGATTTTACATTTCTCCCCTCCTCCAGCAATGTAATGTTCCCATTGTTCCATATTTTCACCAACGGCCTTTTACATTTTAGCCTGGTGAGTGTGTAATGGTGTCTCACTGTGGTTTTATTTTTTTTAATTTTTTTTTTACATTTATTTAGTTTTGAGAGACAGAGAGACAGAGCCCAAGTGAGGAGGGGCAGAGAGAGAAGGAGAAAGAGTCTGAAGCATGCTCCAGGCTCTGAGCTGTCAGCACAGAACCCAGCGCGGGGCTTGAACTCACAAACCGTGAGATCATGACCTGAGCCGAAGTTGGATGCTTAACCAACTGAGCCACCCAGGCACCCCTCACTGTAGTTTTAATTTGTATTCCGTGATCACTGAGGTCGAGCATTGTTTTCCTCTATTTATTTCCTCTATTTATTTCCTCTATTTATTTCCTCTAAATATTAAATATTTATTTATTTATCTATTTATTTGCCATTTGTTTTGTCTTTTTGTCAAGTTCCTATAATTGTGTCACTTGTTGAGACTAATGAAATAAAAATGAATATTTTGTGTGTGTGTGTTTACACAAAATTTAAAAATGTAACAAAAATCAGGCTGTGTAGATTTCCATTCTTGCAGACTTTGGATTTATAATATAAGTTAATATTAATTTATATATTCCATGTATACTCCATATGTTTTCAGGCAGCATTTGAAAACTTAGAGAGTAATTTTAATTTTATAGCTTCTCTATTCAATCACAAAGTCACTTTTCTTTACCTTTTTATATCAGAAAACATATCTGCAGAGCAGCTTGCTTCCGTCTGTCAATCCCCCATCAAATTGTGGTTTAGAAACAATGACAACAAGCCAGTGGCATGTGTCAAATTACTTAGAAACCATAATTTAAGGGAGGATATCTCTGGGTGAGGTAGATAACTAAGCTCTCAGAACCTTGTCACCATTAATTAAAAGTAAAACATACAACATTTCATGGACCCATTTTTAATAACTATTTTTGTTAATAAATCTATTAATTAGATCTAATTTCATTAAGGTTTTAATCAACATAAAGTTTACTTAGAACCAGAGAATCCAGTGTGTTTGATTTCAGTACTCTCATTAAAAATGCTTAACATTTTTTTTGCCAGTGTTAATGTTTCTTTTTTTTTTTTATATTCTTTTTAATCTCTGCTGGCTTATTCACATGGAAATATTGGGTTACATAGATATTTTGCTTCTTTAAGAGGTTCAAGCACAAGTTTCTAATCAATAGACAAATAAAGAGGGAATTTTATATACTCTACATTGAAAAATAGGTTTTAGTTATTTTCTTTCTGAGAATTATGAGGTAGTTAATTTCCTAAAATAGTCCAAAGAATTTGCTTTTATATTTCATAGTTAGGGTTTACATAGTGATCGTTATTCTCCTAAACCTGTGGAGAACTTCCAAGTCATATTCATGTGAGAGAATGAATATCTGACATAAATCTACAGAGAAGCTGTGGATTTAAGTTATGGTTGTCAGGTTGTTGATGAATCATTTATTTACTGTAAGCACAGGGAAATGCCACTGCTACTCTCTATTTATAACCTGTATATGTTTCTGCACGCATTTAGAAGGTCCTTGGTGAAGCTTTCAAACATCTGGTTTCACTAAGATAGTTAACTCTGATCAGATACAGTAATGTTATATGTTTATGTAATACTTTATGTTAAAAAATTATACAAGTACTCTTCTATTGGTCAAAAAATGTTAAATAAAATACAAACATTTATTCACATGCATAAAATTAATGGGTATTAGTGGCATTTTCTATTTGGTATCTTGTTAATGATATGACATGTCATAATGTACGAGGCAATCCGAGAGCATCTGGAAGACAACCCAGCTCTGGAGAAACTGTTGCTTCATATCCAGAGGAAGGTGGGCTTTGTGTTCACCAAAAAGGACATCACTGAGATCAGGGACATGCTGTTGGCCAATAAGGTTCAAGCTGCCAGTGCCATAGCTCCATGTGAAGTCATTGTGCCAGCCCAGAATACTGGTCCAAGGCCTAAGAAGACCTCCTTCTTTCAGGCTTTAGGTATAACCACTAAAATCTCCAAGGCCACTATTGAAATCCTGAGTGATACACAGCGATGAAGACTAGAGACAAAGTGGGAGCCAGTGAAGCCACACTCTTGAACATAGCCCCCTTCTCGTTTGGGCTGACCACCCAGCGGGTGTTTGACAGTGGCAGCATCTACAACCTTGAAATGCTTGGCAACACAGAGGAAACTGCATTCTTGCTTCCTGGAAGGTGTCCATAATGTTGCCAGCGTCTGTTTGCAGATTGGTTACCCAGCTGTTGCATCAGTACCTCATTCCATCATCATGTATGCAGGCAGGTCCTGGATTTGTCTGTGTAGACTGATTACATCTTCCCACTTGCTGAAAATGTCAAGAGGCCTTCCTGGCAGATCCATCTGCATTCATGGTAGCTGCCTCATAACCACTCCCACCACCCGTACTCCTCCTGCCTGCAGCCCTAGCTAAGGCTGAAGCAAAGAAGAGTCCAAGGAGTCAGAAGAGAATATGGGATTTGGTCTCCTTGATTAATCATGAAAAAGCAACCAACTCAACCAGCCAACTGTATTTGTCAAACAAAGAAATAAAGGTTTACTTCTCTATAATAATAATGATATATATATAACATCTATTTAGAGGTAGATGTGTGGAAGTCGATTCATAACACATATCTGCTAAACTCCCTGGAATTGGGAAATAAGAGACCCAACTCTATTATCTCTTGTCTGAGTGACTTAATATAAGATTTTTTAATTTCTCTGACTTCAATATTGTTTATAAACCTGGGCTTATGATGAGAAACAATCATTTTGAGAACTAAGAAAGTACTACATCTACAAACAAAACAAAAAACAAAAACAAAAAACTTTGTAAACTGAAATATTTCTGTTTGTAAAGTACTGGGCAGTGCCATGTTTATTATTTTTTTTAATAAAGTTGGTATTTTATATGATTTACTATAGAATCTTTTAAAACATCAAATAAAAAGCTACTAATGAGATAATAGTAACATGTAGTTCATCTTTTGAATGAAAACTAGTAACAATCTTGCAGGTCGTATTTTAGATTTTGTTAAATGTACTATTTCTTGACCTCACTCTATAACATACTGCCATATACCTGCGTCTTGGTTTTATCCAAGTATATATCTCTTTGGTTATTTAAGCTTGTTGCAGTCTTAACTCTGTTAAGTAGATTTATTAATCTGGCCTTATTTGTATAGTAAGGAATACTTTTATTATAAGTTTTACTTAGTAATAGATGAATATAGATGAATTAAACATACATTATGATAAATATTTAAGAAATCCAATACCACAAAAAATATTTTGACATTTTCTCTGTGGTTATAGCCACTAAAGGATTTGTCTTACTTGCTGATGATGACTTATAATATATAAATAATTTAACTTGAATTTTAGAATTGTCCATATAATCAAAGAAATTGCAAACTAAACCAATTTTATTTGTATGCAGCGTCTGGATTAATAGTTCTGATACTTGGTTGAGTTATTGGCCATTTCTGAGAATTGACATAAGATATTTTCTCTACAGAAGAGTATGCAAACTCTCAGACACTGGATATTTTGCATCAGGTTTCAGAAGATTCCCGGATCCCTGTTGATATCCATTGATCCATGCAACCCATATTAGGGTGTTTTGCTTAAGTAATTATTATTTTTCTTTTTTTTTAATTGAGGTATAATCTAACATGAAGTATTAGTTTGAGGTGCACAACATACCAATCTGATATTTATATATATTGCAAAATGACCATCACAATAGGTTTCATCAACATCCTTCAGCATACATAGTTACAATTTTTTAATGATTTTTTAAAAATAAGATTGTAAAAGTTCTCACCACGGGAACAAAAATTTTTAAGGAGTTAATTTTTATTTTAAAAACCAAATACTTAAACATTTAGATACAATTTATAACACACAAAAATGAAAAAGAAACTTTCCTATAGTCCCACCTAGAGGTGTTCACTTTTCTCTTGTCATTAACCATGCCATCAAATATTCTTGCACAGCTTCACCTGTAACTGGTATTACATCATTGAACTGAAACATCATAATTTTTAAACCAGTCTTCTTGCTGTTAAACATTTTGCATGCTTATTTGTTTGATGTTATAACCCAACTACAGTGAACTTAACTCCTAGCTAGTGAAAAAATTTCCAGAAGTATAATTGTAGAATAAAAGAATACAAACTTTTTTTAAGGTTTTAGATTAAATTTCCCTCTGGAGATGTTTTACCAACTTTATTTTTTTTAATATGAAATTTATTGTCAAATTGGTTTCCATACAACACCCAGTGCTCATCCCAACAGGTGCCCTCCTCAATGCCCATCACCCACTTTCCCCTCCCTCCCATGCCCCATCAACCCTCAGTTTATTCTCAGTTTTTAAGAGTCTCTTATGGTTTGGCTCTCTCCCTCTCTAACTTTTTTTTTTTCCTTCCCCTCCCCCATGGTCTTCTGTTAAGTTTCTCAGGATCCACATAAGAGTGAAAACATATGGTATCTGTCTTTCTCTGTATGACTTATTTCACTTAGCATAACACTCTCCTGTTCCATCCGCATTGCTACAAAAGGCCATATTTCATTCTTTCTCATTGCCACGTAGTACTCCATTGTGTATATAAACCACAATTTCTTTATCCATTCATCAGTTAATTATTACCAGGAGTTGGTATCCTAGGCCCCACTTCCCTGAATCCTTGTCCCTCCTAGATATTACTACTTAAATAAAAGTCTTTGCAGATTTTGAATGTGAAGCCTAATAAACTACATTTATTGTAATTTCATGATTACTAATGGACTTAAAAAATTAAGCTAAACTGCCTATGATTTATACAGTAGCAAAAACATCTATGACAACTAGGGTCTAGTCACCACAAATGTGGCAAGAGAGTTGAAGCCTTGGAACAGATAAGAAGGCAGCTTTTCCACTAGTGATACTTGGAGCTTGGAAGAGGAGGGATCAATAAAGTAATTAAACACACAGGTGTTAGCTAGACTTTGAATCTCAGTTTTCAGGCATACTAGCTATAAAATCATAGACGAATTATGTAATTGCTCTGAAACTTTGTTTACTCCTGTGGAAAGTAGAGGTGACATTATTGCCTATTTCATAGAAATCTTTGTGAAAGTTAAATATTGCAAATCAGGATCTTAGTATGGTGTTTGGTATATACTAAGAGCTCAGTATAAGTTTACTATTCTTCTTTATTGGTATTGGCCACCATTTTTATCACAGCATGTTGCAAACCAAAAAATAATTTGGGCAATGCAGATTTATTTCATTATCGTCCAATCATTTTGGGTATTTTACCTTCAAAAAGATTTTCCGTTGTGCTTAGTGTTTTGAATATATTCTGAAGTCATTTTTTAATGAAGCCGATGAATAGCAAATCACATTTTAATGTATTAAAATTGGATGCAAAAATGAACAATGGAACATATGGAAGTGGGAAACTAAGGTGCGAACACAGGGCATGTTTTTGACTCCTCAGCATATTTGCCTTGGAGCAATCACTATGCCTCCTACATGTTTTTCAGTTGTTTTTCAAAGTAAGTAAGATTTTGAGAAGAGTACTTTTAACAAAGCATCTTTGAATTTGAACATCTTTTTTTCTCTTAGATGCAATACACCCATTTTCAAGGAGTCAACATGCATGGGAATTTTAATCATCGTAAAGCGTGCACATAATCTAAAGCAATTGTCTCTCACTTCCGCCTCTTGCTCCAGAGGCAGTTACTGGAAACTGTTCTTGTTTTTCCTTGTCTTAGTGATTGCGTTCATGAATCTTCATTACTTATACTCCTAATGCTTACAATATTCTTTGATTCCCACAGATAGATGAAATTTAGCTTATTTGTATACCTGCTCCAATCATTGCTATTCTTTCCATATATTCTAATGTTTTTAAAAATTTTTTTCCTTAATCTTTACTTATTTTTGAGACAGAGAGAGACAGAGGGAAGTGGGGAAGGGACAGACAGAGAGAGGGAGACACAGAATCCAAAGCAGGTTCAGGCTCTCCACTGTCAGCACAGAGCCCAATGAGGGGCTCGAACTCAAAACTGTGAGATCATGACCTGAGCCAAAGTCTGCTGCTTAACCAACTGAGCCACCCAGGTGCCCCATCTCCCCATATACTCTAATGTTTTAAGTGGGATTAAATAATCTCTTGTATTTTGTTCCATGAACAGCAGACATAAACTTTTGACTCTTTACCACAAGATACAGATTTTTGTGGTAGAGCGTTGTTTGTCTTTCCTGTTTTTTCCTTGTGGACCAAAATATAGCATAGCATTTTACATACTCAAAATTATCTTCTCACACCGTCTTCTCTTCCATTTACCTACCTCATGTGATCATTTTCAATCCACCATTCTAACCTCACTTTCTCAGCTGGAGATGCCCTCTCAAAGATACACTGATTCACTCATGCTGAAAGTTATGCTGCAGTTATTACCAGTCCTGAACAAATTTATTATGTGTGATACTATATCAATTGCTAAAAAGAGCCTTTTATAAACTTTAACTCCTCCCCAATGCTATTTTCTCATGCCTTCTTGCATACTCCACAGTGCCTAATACCATTCTGGACACTCAGTGAACATCCTACAAAGTTGTTTAAATGTAATTAAAAGTCATTACACTTACACATGTCAGTTCTGATTAGGGTGAATCTTTTGTGTTAACGTGAATCTTTCACAGAAAATGTTCCTGTAAACCGGTAGTTTGATCTTGAAGAAGGATGAAAACATAGATGGTAACTTATTATACAAGGTTATTGGAGGGCAACTTTTCATCTTCACTGACAGAGAGTATATGATAAGAATAAAGTTTAGTTTTAAGAAGAATATTAAAAATGCTTTTATTGCATTTGAAGGTTATAAAGAACAATAGCAAAAATGTATATATAAGCTTCTGCTCTAAATTTTTTAAAAAACAAGAAAGGTTCTCATTTTTCTCCCAAAAAGCCATCTGTGTTGGGGGGTGGGGAGCACTCCTTGTGTTCTAGGAGATAACTTATTATCTTAGTATCTTATAACTTATTATCATCTCATTATCATATAACTTATTATAGTAAAATAATGTTGAGTATTGTAATAGCACTGAATGGTGACAGATGGTAGCTACAGTTGTGGTGAGCACAGCATAATGTGTAGAGTTATCAAATCACAGCGTGGTACACCAGAAACTAATGTAACATTGTCAACTCTACTTCAGTTAAAGAAAATCAAATTCGAAATTTAAAATGGATATATTTTATAAAATATTATTAATATTCAGAAATACTATTATTTATAAAGAGAAAACAATAAAATATTTCTTATCATACACTGATTTGTATATTGTCTAGTGTCCTCTAATTGGTTTTTGCCTTTCCAGGGGTTTCTGCTACTGACTATTTTCAGTTTGTCACTTATAAAATCCCTATGAAATTTAGAAATCAGGAAAAGAAGACACTTTTCCTTTTTAATTAAAAAAAAATCTTTTTAATGTTTATTTATTTTTGACAGAGAGAGAGAGAGAGGGAGAGCGAGCGAGCATGAGCGGGGGAGGGGCAGAGAGAGAGAGAGGGAGACGCAGAATCCGAAGCAGGCTCCAGGCTCTGAGCTGTCAGCACAGAGCCCGACGCGGGGCTGGAACCCACAGACCGCGAGATCATGACCTGAGCCGAAGTCGGATGCTCAACCGACTGAGCCATCCAGGCGCCCCAAGACACTTTTTCAAAATTTGTTTTCTCAAAAAATACAATGTTAAAAGAAATGCCATTAAAAAAAATCTCACATCTATGAGAAATAAAGCATTTAAGGAAATATGTATGGATTTAAAACCAGTGGTTTATCTATAATGGGATACTACTTGGCAGTGAGAAAGAATGAAATCTTGCCATTTGCAACAATGTGGATGGAACTGGAATTATGCTAAGTGAAATAGTCAGAGAAAAACCAGTATGTTTTCTCTCATATGTGGAATTTGAGAAACTTAACAGAAGACCATGGGTGAGGGAAGGGGAAAAACAGTTTCAAACAGAGAGGTTGATGGAGGTGGAGGGAAAGGGAAGATGGGTGATGGGCACTGAGGACGGCACTTGTTGGGATGAGCACTGGGTGTTGTATGTAAGTAATGAATCACGGGAATCTACCCATGAAACCAAGAGCACACTGTATACAGTGTGTGTTAGCTAACTTGACAATAAATTATATTTAGAAAAAAATAAATAGAAAATAAAAACATCATTTGGAACAATGAAATCCCTAGGATTTCATAGGACTTTAATGGCTGGTACCTACAAATACTAGAGTAAACGAAAAATTACCCCAAGCATCCTATTCAGGCAAACCTACATTTATCACTTAATAATCAATAATGTTGCTATAAATCAATATGAAGAAGATGAAATTTAATAAGGTTTAATATGTCCAGCAATATATGACCACAGATATTTTTAGATACCAGGGCTGCTGACAGTGCTTCCTGCCACCATGGGAATGTTCTGGTCTTCAGTGTATGATGAGGCGGCCACTAGCCACATGCAGCTGTTAAGCATTTGACAGGTGGCTAGTGTAACTGAACAAGTGAATTTTAATTTCGTTTATGTAACCACAAGTGGCTAGTGGCTAAAGTTTGGACAATGCAGTCTTAGAGAAAAGGAGAACTTGGATACGATATCAGTTTCCTGGCAGGAAACACCTTGTACAATCAACAGGATTTAGCTAAAGAGAAAAACAGTGACAACATATTGTGCTTTTATGGCATTGTAAAGGTAAAATACGTGAGAAAATAGCTCAAAGAGTGGTAAGGAATAATTGGGAATTGTTGTAAATCTCTTATGCAACAACATAAAGAATAGTATAAAGGATAGTTTTCAACGAATGGTGCTGGGACAATTAGATGTCCGTAAGCAGTTAAATTAACCTTGATATATACCTCACACCTTAATTAAAATGAACTCAAAATGGATCATATTCCTATGTATATAATGTAAAACTATAAACTTTCCATAAGAAACCATAGGAAAAAATCATTTTTTCCCTTTTGGTAGGCAAAGAGTTATTGGATGTGATACAAAAAGTGTACTCTAAAAGAGAAATAAAAAGATAAGTTAGACTTTATAAAAATTGAATATTTTTGTATTTCAAAAAGCTTAACTGAAAAGACTCCAGAAAAGACATGCATACCAAAGTAGGTACGGGAGTGAAGGAAATAAAAAACCAAAGGTAAAGCCCAGAGACTAGCAACAGCGGAATGCCATTTTACCCAGAGTTGATGGGGCCAGAGAATCAAATGATGTTACCATAACCCAGGACGAGCTAAAACCCTGGGAGAGAAGCTGTCCGAGAGAAGCTGCATTTTATGAGAAAAGTAGTCATTGGCAAGACTACAGTGAGGCAGGAGGTACCCCAAGAAATAAATGACCTACCCCTAACATTTGCTCTCAGCTATCCTGCTTTTACTTCCCAGGTAGAATCTAGAGGGCGGGGGGGTGGGGGGGGGGGAGCCTGCATATTATTGTCCACAGAGATTATTTTCTCAGCATACAATAGGGGAGAGAAAGAGAGCAACTGGACTGGGGATAATGCTCTTCAGAAGCTACTCTCTTTACAAGTCAGCTTCTATTTTTGTTTTTTGATTGACTTCAAAAAATGCATTCCTGATGTCGAAGAAATTCAAAGTCCCATAGCCACCATATCTTTTCAGAGTAAGGTCAATTCAGTCATAATCTTACCTGTATCTTAGATTGTATTGAAGGCCTGGGTGTTTAGCTTTTTTCCAGAGGTTTTGTTTCTAACCTTGATTAATGGCCAAAACTCCCTCTGGAGAAAGCTTGGGAAGATTTGCGGTGTATACTTATTGCCATGTTGCAGTTTTTCAAAATAACCAAACCTCCTTTCTAGGTTAATATGTTGCAGGTATGTAAACTGATTTAGGTCCAGGGTTGAGGGGTATAAAACCCCAATAGTGACTAGGTTCAAATTTATCCCCATTACGCATAGGAACTTTATTTCATATTTTATCCAGAATCCTTGGTGAATACTCCCACGCTGATAGTATTGGCTTAGTCCAGTGTCACAATTCCTCTGTCTTCTTAGGTTATTTCCCGACACCCCCCTTTGGCTCTTGCCAAATGAAGTTATCAAAGATCTTGCAATTCCTTCAGGCTATACAGTTTCTCCTTTTAGAAAGAACTATGCACTTTTGCTTCTAATTAGTACTCAAGTGTAATTCTCATTAATAGACTGGAGGCAATGAGGGATGATGGTGATGTTGGATCTTGAGAATAATCACATACCGTTTTGAGGCAGCTGCCCAAAGTGAAGTCATTGAAACACTTTGCAAGGAAGACTGGTTCTGTGAGCTGAAGTTGAGGATCTGCGTCCATTGCCAAGAACATTTCAGGAGTATCTAAATCTCTGTTATTGTGTCTCTACTCTTTCCCAAAAAGTTTTCTTCCCTTACCATAACTGATTTGGCGAGTTGTCCATTTCATTGACATTGCAATTCTGCCTCTCCTATAGTTAGACCTTGGGTTTAATCCTTAGTCTTGTCTGCCCTGTGCCACTAAAAATAAGGGAGTTTTTAAGTTTTTAAGAACATTTTCTGCATATCCACCCATGACATGAATTGTCACGAGTTCAGTGTTTTGAACATATATTTATCTTTGTGTAAACTCTCCAGAATAGTCAGAAGCAGTCATCACATCCCATAATCTTTGCAATCACCAATTTTTCTTGCCATAGCAACTAAGTGCCAAAGACAATTAATTACTCAATGATTTTTGCTCAATTAGTAATTCATTTCATGCCATTCTAGTAAAGAAAAATGAAAATTGGGATGTCACTCTTGCAGGTTATCAGTCTGCTCACATATATGAGAGCAAACCAGTCACAGAATCCTGCTCATCATACCAATTATTGTATCAGGGTAGTGGCAGAAAACAGCATATTCATAATGGTTTTACTAAAAATAATTTTAAAAAGACAGAGCTAAGTGAACCAAAAGAGCTGGTGAGGCAGCCCATGGGTAATTATAGTGGGAACAGCAGAGGAAACAGTGAATCTGGAGAGACCTAGAAAAATTGAAGTACCACTCAACAGGTGCTATAGCTAAAGAGAAAATCAGCAACTGTTAGAAACATAATGAAACAGAGTGGGGATTGGGAGAATAAATACCATGACCTCAATTTCCTCAACCCTCCAGATCCTTGCTGCGCCTGGTACTTACCAAAGCCAGCCAAAGCCAGAGGATATAGCCGTCCCATTGATGTACTCTATACTGTGTTTTGGGATACAGAGCAGAGTAGGGAAGGGCAGAGAATGGAAGAGAGACAGGCCAACAGGAAATAATGAGCACAGACATTTTTAAAGAATCTCTGACAATTTTTGAAAGACCAATGTTAACTTCTCTTGTGACTACGGATTTTAAAGTTAAACCTCAAGGAACTAACTTAGTAAATGAATTTTGCAGTATAACTTAGATGCCACTTTTATATGAAAAGTATTATGACTTAAAAACCACCATATCATTCTGTGATGAGTCCATTATTACTTTGGTAAGCAAAATATTTGCATTTGGTATGTATTACTATGGTAAGCAAAAGTAACTATAAATGCAGATGGTTCAGTTTACCAGGAAGTTACATCAACTACACAATTGTATGTAAATAATAATAAACACAAGTATAATAATTATTTTTTGAATTTATCTTTATTAGTGTGTATGTAATGGGATCTAATTTTGATTTAATTTACATTGCCAAATGATTATATTGAACATTTTTTCATACACTTATTTATCAATTATATATCATTGATGAAACATTCATGAAAATAATTTGCCAACCTTATATTGGGTTGTCTTCTTCTTATTGAGTGATAACAATTCTTTTTCATATTTGCAATGTATATCTATGCTAAATAGATAAAGGCTTAGGTATAAATATAGATATGTAAACATAGCTATAAATATGTATAATAAAAATGAAAAAACATATGAAATTATATATATGTAATGAGAAGGTAAGCCATGGGGTGGGAGAAAAAACATATAATATTTTATTATATATTGTTTATATATTTTGTTATATAACTTACATATGTATGTAATATATAATATTTTCTCCCATCCCATGGCTTACATTTTTTTTCTTTTTCTTATTTTTTGTTTTTATTTGAGAGAGAGAATGCACATGCACATATGTGTGCTGGGGGAGGGTCAGAGAGAGAAAGACAATCTTAAGCAGGCTCCATACTCAGTGTGAAGCTCTGACATGGGGCTCGATCCCACAAACCTGGGGTAATGACCTGAGCCAAATTCAAGAGTCGGATGCTTAACCAACTGAACCACCCAGGTGCTTCTTCATTTTTTTTTAAAAATAATGTCTTTCTAACACAGTAGTTTTGATTTGAATGAAATTTATCAATTTTTTTTCTTTATATTCATGGCTTTCTTTTAGCTAAAAGTATTTGCTTAACCCAGAGTTGCCAAGATTTTCTACTGTTCCTTTTAGAGATTGTTTTAGCCCTTATGTTTTGGTCTTTGTTCTAATTTGAGTGAAATTTTGTCTATGGTGTTAGGTAAGGATCAATAGCCTGGCATGTTCTAGAAAAATCAACTTACCACAGATGTACACTTGAAAATTCCCTGTGTGTTCCCACTGAACACTGAAAGTGAAAAACACTGAAAGTTCCCACACTTTGGATTACTTAGATTTATATTAAATCTTGAAATCTGGTAATCCAAATTCCTCAACTTTGTTCTTAAATGAATCAAAGCGTGGATTCTGTACATTTGCGTATGAGCGTTATAATTAGCTTGTCAGTTTTTATACAAAGCCTACTGGGATTTTGATTGTAATTGCATTGGATCTATAAATTTAGAAAGAACTGACATAACAATATTGATACTCTAAAAAACATAATAGATTTATCAATTTACTTAAGTCTTTATTTTCTCTCAGAAATGTTTTACAGTTTTCAATGTACAAATCTTACATATACTTTAATTTATCCCTAAATAGTTTGAGGTGATGATACTGTAAATGATCTTTTTGAAAATTACATTTAATTATTGTTTGTGGTCAGTGTATACAAATACAATTGATTTTTTGTATATGGACTTTCAATTCTATAATTTGTCTTAACTCAGTTAATTAAGCAATTAGTTCTACTTGCTTTTTATGAGATTCCTAAATCTTGTCTACTTACCTGATCATGTTTTCTGGAAACAAAATATTGACTAGAAATTATGAGAGTGATCATTCTTGTATTTTTTTCTGATCATAGGAAGGAAAGTATTTAGGTTGTTTGTTTATCATTAAGTGCAGTGTAGACTAGGTTTTTCTTTTAAAGTATTTTTTAATTTTAATTTTATAATTGAATATAAGTTTTAAAATATTTTTTATTTACTCTGGTTTTTGTAAAATTATTTATTTCCTTTTCAAGTTTTTATTTAAATTCCAGATAGTTGGGGCACCTGGGTGGCTTGGTCGGTTAAGCGTCTGACTTCGGCTCAGGTCATGATCTCACGGTCCGTGAGTTCGAGCCCCGTGTCGGGCTCTGTGCTGACAGCTCAGAGCCTGGAGCCTGTTTCAGATTCTGTGTCTCCCTCTCTCTGCCCCTCCCCTGTTCATGCTCTGTCTCTCTCTGTCTCAAAAATAAATAAACGTTAAAAAAATTAAAAAAAAAATTCCAGATAGTTAACATACAGTGTAATATTAAATTTCACTTGTAGCATTTAGTGATTCATCATCACTTACACCACTTGCATACAACAACACCTGGTGCTCATCACAAGTGTACTCATTAATCCAATCCTTATCATCACCTGTTTAACCCATCTGCCCACCCACCTCCCGTCATCAGTTTGTTGTCTATAGTTTTGTTTCTTGGCTTGCTTCTCTCCCCCGCCCCCCCCCCCCCCCCCCCGTTAGCTAGAAATTTTAAATAAATGTTCTTTATCAAGTTGAGGGAGTGTTTTCCTTTTTCCTTCTTAGTTTGCTAAAATTTTATTGTCTTCAAGTGTTGAGATTTATGAAATGCTTTTTCTCTGTTCATTGAGTCACTTATTTTTTTTCTTTTAGTTTTTACTACAGAGCAATACATTATTTTTTTATATTTAAACTAACATGCTTACGTAGGATAAGCCTTATTTTGTCATGATGTATTTTCCTTTTTCTATTCATCTTATTAAAATTATGTTAAATATTTTGGCAATTATGTTTATAAGAGATATTGGTCTATAATTTTTTCCCTTTGGAATGTCTGATAGAGGAGTAGTTTTGTTCTCAAAAATTAGTTGGGAAAATGTACACTTCTTTTATATTTTCTGAAAGAATGTGTGTCATACTAGTATTTAATTCTAACTCAACTATTTATAAAACTTAGTGATGACATCTGGACACAGAATTTTCTTTGTTGGAACATTTTAAATTATGAATTCAATTTCTTTAGTAGGAATAAGGTTATTAAGATTTTCTATTTCCTTTTATGTCAGTTTTATTAATTTGTATCTGTGAAGGAATTTAAATATTGTATCTAATTTGTCAATTTTAATGACATAAAATTGTTTATAGTAATTTTAATTATCTTTTGTAATGTCTGTTGATTATCTAGTGATGACTCCACTTTCATCCTTGTTATTGGTAAATTAGAGCCTTTTTTCGCCTCTTGATCGGCCTACCTAGGAATGTATCAATTTTATTTATCTTTTCAAGGGATAAGCTTTTGGTTTCATTGATTTTTCTCTTTTTTTTTTTTTTTTTTTGCTAATTTACCAACATTTTCTATTTCGTTATTATTTCCCTTTATTTCCTTTTCATTTGATGTGATCTCATTTTGATCACTTCCTAGATTAGAAACTTATAACATTACTTTTAAACCTTTTTCCTTCTCTAGTAGAAATCTTTAAAGCTATAAAGAATTTCTCCTTAAGCACTGTTATAAGTGCATCCTACAATTTTTGATGTACTATATTTTCATTTTCATTCATTTCTCAATGTTTTTAAATTACTCTTGAGATTTCTCCCTTGCCTCATGGGTACTATTCAAATATATTCATTGATTGCTAATTATTTGGGAATTTTCTATTTTTTTTTAATGTTTACCTATTTTGATAGAGAAGGTGAGAGAGAGTGGGGTAGGGGCAGAGAGAGAGAGGGGGAGAGAGAGAATCCCAAACAGGCTCCATGCTGTCAGTGCAGAGCCCAGCATGGGGTTCGATCCCACAAACTGTGAGATCATGACCTGAACCGAAATCAACAGACGCTTAACTGACTGAGCCACCCAGGTGCTCTGAGATTTCCTTGTTATTGATTACTAATTTTATTCCATTGTAATCAGAAAACAGATATTTGATTATTTCACCTCTTTTAAATTTATTGAGTATTTTTCATTATCCAGGGTATATCTTTGTGAAGGTTCTATGTGCACTTGGAAAGAATTTCTGTTCTGCAGTTCTTGTGTGGAGTTGGTTGACAGTGTTGTTTTTGAATATGTTTATTTCCACCTTAACTGTCAGTTAAAGAAAGAGGAGTGTTGAAATCACAGACGATAATTACAAATTTGTCTACTTCCTCCTGTTTGAATGACATATATCTTTACTTTTTCATTTAACCTGTGCATGTCTTTACATTTAGAATGTGTTCTTTTGTAGACTGCATATAACTTGCTTTTGCTTTATTAATATAATCTGACAATTTCTGCCTTTTATTTGGAGTGTTTAGACAATTATATTTAATATAAGTAGCAATAGTTTGGAATTGCAATCTATCATCCTGTTGTGTATTTTATTATTCCATCATTTTACCCATATTTTTATTCTTTTTTTTCTTCTTTTCCCTTCTTATTTTGGTATGAGTATTTTTAGAATTCAGTTTTATTCCATCTTTGGCTCAAAACTACATAACTTTATTTTATTTTTATAGTGATTTCCAGCATTTAAATATTTATATTGTCATAACATTTACATGTATACCCTAAACATAATGTTTTACACATATCAGACCCTTATATTGATAGTCTCCTTTATTCTTTCTCCATCCTTTGTCTTATTATTGCATACCTTTATACATATATATACATATATATATATATGTATGTATATATATATATGTGTGTGTGTTATAAATTCTAAAACGTTTGCTTTTAACAGTTGACTTTTAAATACAAGTTTAAATGAGACAAAACATGTCTTTTATAGTTACTGACATATTTACTATTTCTGGCATTCATCATGCCTTTGTGTGGGTACAGATTTCCATCTGGTGACACTTTCCTTTGGCCTAAAGAACTTTCTTTGACATTTCTTGTAATGCAGAATTGTTAGCATAGATTTTCTAAGTTATTATTTGTGCAAAAATTGTCTTATATTCATTTTGGAAGGACATTTTCTTTGGTATTTAATTTGGTCTTGACAGGGTTTTTTTTTTTTTTTCCTCCGAGATGGACTAAAGAGAAATTGGCATAATTCTTATTTTTCTTCTCTCATATTAAGCAGGTCTTTTTCTCTTCAGCATTATTTAAGATTTTCTTTTAAAGGGTTTCAGAAATTTGAATTTGGTGTGTCTGGGTCTGATTTTCTTTATATTTCCTCAGTTTGTGGTTTCATAAGTTTCTTGAATTTGTGAATATAATTCTCATAAACTTTGGAAAGATTTTGACCATTTGTTTTTTGCAATATAATGTCTGCTCCCTCCTCTTCTCTTCCCTTCTGGCCTTCCAATTGCATGAGTGTTCAGCTGCTTGGTTTTCTCCCATATTTCACTCCTTCTTGGTCTATTAGTTTTCAGTATTTCCCCCCACCCCCTTTGCTACAGTTTGGATAATTTTTTTGTTATGTCTTCAGGTTTATTTATGATTTACTATAATGTCTACTTTGATTTTAAATCTATTAGTGAATTTCCTTTCAGATATTGTATTTTTTATATTTAGAAGTTCCATTTGTTTTTTTTAATTCAAATTTCTTTTCTCCTACCTTTATGGTTTCCTTTCAGCTAATTTAATTCTGACTCTGAATAATATTTTGCTGTTTCTTTATATGTCTATTCATGGTTTAGTTAATATCAGATATTCTGAATATTCCATTCTGGAGAATCTGGATTTTGCTATCTTCCTTTAAAAAGTACAAAAAGTTGGGGCGCCTGGGTGGCTCAGTCGGTTGAGCGGCCGACTTCGGCTCAGGTCATGATCTCACGGTCCGTGAGTTCAAGCCCCGCGTCGGGCTCTGTGCTGACAGCTCGGAGCCTGGAGCCTGTTTCGGATTCTGTGTCTCCCTCTCTCTGACCCTCCCCCGTTCACGCTCTGTCTCTCTCTGTCTCAAAAATAAATAAACGTTAAAAAAAAAAATTAAAAAAAAAAAGTACAAAAAGTTGTTTTGGCAAAGAGTTAATTTACTTGAGTTTACTTTGTTCCTCTAGAGTCTAGAGAGTTTAATAGATTAAGCTCTATTTAGTAGAATTTACTTTAAGGTATAATTGGAGATTTCTGCTGAATATCCCATGATTCCATTAGCTCTGTCATCTCTCACTTGCTAGATCTTGAACCCTGTGTAAACTCTGGGATTTGTTTGGTTTATAGCTCTGAGGTAGTTCTTTTTTCCTTCCTTCATCTTGTGGGGTTTCATCTCACAAACATACAGTTAGACTTAAGGGGACCTTTATACAGATTTCTAGAACTCTTTCTCTACAGGTACTTTCTTCCTGATTCTTTGCTTCAAAAATTCTAGTTATCTCAATTTCCCTACACTTCAATCTCTATATTCTTCACTAAGATAAACAACCATTTTTATGTTTTTGTTCTTCTGTGTACCAGAGTTCAGAAATTGCATCTAGGGAGAAAATGAGAAAACTATAGAAATCATCTCGTTGTTTCCCCCCTTTTCAGGAATCATGTGTCTGTGCTGCATGGATGTCCAATGACTAGAAACATTTGTATAAGGATTTTTTCCAGTTTAATATTTCTTCACAGTTCTTTATATTTATACAGTGGGAAAGAAAGCCTCAGAGCAATGGAGGAAGAAATCTCCTTACTTTTACTGTTTCCTTCCTGGTACTGTCTACCTTCTTATACCATGACGATTTTATGATTTCCATTCTGTGTCTAGGTATTTATAATTTAACTTTTCTTGAGTGCTGAGAACGTTTCATGATCTATGTGCTTTACACATATCATATAATCTAATCACATGCTTTTTAACTCTGTATGTATTAGCCTCAAGCAAAGTTTTTAAATGTTTTACTTTTTTTAATGTTTATTTGAGAGAGAGAGAGAACAAGCATGTGACCACATGTGTGGGAGCAGGGGAGAGGTAGAGAGAGGGAGACAGAGGATCCGAGGCAGACTCCGCACTGATAGCAGAGAGCCCGATGCGGGTATGAACTCACAAACCATGAGACCATGACTTAAGCTGAAGTCTGACACTTAACCAACTGTGCCACCCAGGCGCCCCTATTAAATGTTTTTCTAGTATTCTTCTCATATAAACTTTTACCTAACAGCAGGTGGTTGTCTTTATTTAAAAGCAAATTAAGGGATAAAATATATATTAGCTACTTTTAAAAATTAACCTCTTCTTTAATAGAAAAGATAGATTATTGGACAGTATGGTTGTATATGCTTTCAGCTGTGTTCTTAAGCAGAAATTTTATGTGGTAATTTTAATAGGGCCTAAATTGCCATCACTGTCTTTCTTACTTATTTTCTAATTGTAGCTATTTTTGGATGAATTTTGGGTAATTGCAGCCTCTTCTACAACAAATGAAAAATCATCAGTTAATTTTAAATTATAAACACAGATCTGTGTTTTTATTACTTTATTATGCTGGTGCTATTCTCTCTATAATAGTAAACATTTTGGTAGGTAGTTTTTCTTTTATGAAGGAAGAGATATCAAATTGAAAATTATGAAAAATGTTTATAATGAAATCATAGTTCAGACTGCATTTTCTTTTTGAACCAACTATCAATATTTGCCAATTGTGTGGTCTGGTAATAAGTACCTCTTAATATTCTATTCAAGTGCTCTTTCTTCTTCAGTGTAACCTCTGCAGGAACTAAAATTAAGTATTCTATCCAAATAAGACATTGTATAAACAAATACTCTAGCCCAAATAATACAGTTTAATCTTTTAAAGTATTTTAGACAATGTTGTTCAGTTTCCGTGTGTTTGTGTGTGTGCCTGTCTGTATGTCTGTCTCGCTTTCCTTATAAATTTATGTTCACTGAATGTTTTATTTAATTTACCTGCCAATTCCTGCAGAGCTCTTAGGGTAGTAGATTAAGTTTGTTTTATAAAATTTAGGTACTACTTACTATTATTTGGCATCCCTGGTGACTGCCATCTGTGAAAATTTTCAGGAAATAATCTCTTGCCAAACCCTTATCTTTTCGTTTCAATGACTTAAAATCCTGCATAAAAGCAGTTTAGAACCTCTGCATTTCAATTGTTCTTTCAACCAGTTATATATATATATGTATATATATATATGTATATATATACGTATATATATATACATATATATATACGTATATATGTATATATATACACATACACATATATATGTGTGTGTGTGTGTGTGTGTGTATATATATATATATATATATATATATATATAATATATTGTCAAATTGGCTAACATATGGTGTGTACAGTTTGCTTTTGGTTTTGGGGGTAGATTCTCATGGTTCATCGCTTACATACAATACCCAGTGCTCGCCCCACAACAACAGCAACGTGGATGGAACTGGAAGGTATAATACTGAGTTAAATAAGTCAGTCTTTCAACCAGTTTAAAGTTAATTTTCTAGACTCTGACCTACTAGTACTCCACCGATTCCACATTCTTCAAGAGATGTCCAAAAAGTATAGGAGCTTGTGATAGATGTACTCATTTTGCCCACTAATATGGAAGCAAAGACATTATTAGAGTGCATTGAACTGGGTGTCGATTAATGAAGTTTTAAGAGCAATCATTGACTGTTTGACTTTGTGGAATGGCTGCAAGGACAGCATAATCAGAGTGCCATGAGGAATCTGATGGGCACCTCACACAATCAATATTGTAGTTTTTCTGTATTCTATCAATCAGTGCTTTCTATTAACATGTTGTTTTAAAGGTGCTTGGTGTCAGGCGGAGTTAAATTTACTCTTCAGTCAGTCATTGACTATGTATAGAAACTTGACCCAATCATAGCTTTTAGAGCCTTAGTTTCTTTGTCTTTTAAATAGAGATAATAATTCTGCCTAGAAAAATTATGATGAGAGCCAAATTGGGTAATATATATATATATGTAGTGCCTGATACATTATTTGGCAGGTTGTAGATGTCTCAACAAATAGTAATTGCTATTTCATCATCATTATTTTCTACACTATAACTCAAATTTGTAATAATGACACTGAGCTACTGCAACTCTCTGATCATGAGAAGTCACATTGTATAAAACTATAGTTTGGATGTAAAAGTGTATGCTATTAAAATTCTTGGTTTTTAAAAAGTGTCATCCGTTTTAACATACATGTTTCTACTTATTCAACAGAAATACCTCTCTTTACATATAAGATACTGGGTTTTACTGTGTATTTAGTTGCTTTTTTATTAGAGTTTGAAGGAATATACCCAATTATTTTTTAGGAAATTTAATTTTTAGGAACTTAATCATTCCTATTCTTTTAAATATAAGTGCATTTTTTATGTTGGAAACATTTATTATATAATTTTAAACTTCAGTTATGTGGTTAACTCTTACATGGTGCTTACTCTATTACAGTCCATGTGCCAAGTTTATAGGCATCATCTCATTTATTTAATTTAACATAGTATTCCTGTATTAAGAATTAATGGTGTTTATAGAAAAGAAAATGATTTGTATTTCCCTGATAAGGAGCGACGTTGAACAACTTTTCATGTGCCTGTTGGCCATCCGGATGTCTTCTTTAGAGAAGTGTCTATTCATGTTTTCTGCCCATTTCTTCACTGGGTTATTGGTTTTTCGGGTGTGGAGTTTGGTGAGCTCTTTATAGATTTTGGATACTAGCCCTTTGTCTGATATGTCATTTGCAAATATCTTTTCCCATTCCGTTGGTTTCACCTCACGCCAGTCAGAGTGGCCAAAATGAACAAATCAGGAGACTATAGATGCTGGAGAGGATGTGGAGAAACGGGAACCCTCTTGCACTGTTGGTGGGAATGCAAATTGGTGCAGCCGCTCTGGAAAGCAGTGTGGAGGTTCCTCAGAAAATTAAAAATAGACCTACCCTATGACCCAGCAATAGCACTGCTAGGAATTTATCCAAGGGATACAGGAGTACTGACGCATAGGGGCACTTGTACCCCAATGTTTATAGCAGCACTCTCAACAATAGCCAAATTATGGAAAGAGCCTAAATGTCCATCAACTGATGAATGGATAAAGAAATTGTGGTTTATATACACAATGGAATACTACGTGGCAATGAGAAAGAATGAAATATGGCCTTTTGTAGCAATGTGGATGGAACTGGAGAGTGTGATGCTAAGTGAAATAGGCCATACAGAGAAAGACAGATACCATATGGTTTCACTCTTATGTGGATCCTGAGAAACTTAACAGAAATCCATGGGGGAGGGGAAGGAAAAAAAAAAAAAAAAAAAGAGGTTAGAGTGGGAGAGAGCCAAAGCATAAGAGACTGTTAAAAACTGAGAACAAACTGAGGGTTGATGGGGGGTGGGAGGGAGGGGAGGGTGGGTGATGGGTATTGAGGAGGGCACCTTTTGGGATGAGCACTGGGTGTTGTATGGAAACCAATTTGACAATAAATTTCATATATTAAAAAAAAGAAAAAGAAAATGAAAAAAAACCCTCAGAATCTTATTGGCTTAGGAAATTGAAAACTCTAGACAATTATTAATACTGTTAAAAATAAAGAAATTATTTGAATGATTATTATAGTGTCCTAAGCTGTTAGATTTTGGAGATCTAATCATGAATATAGATAGTATCCTATAAAAAATGATATACCTCTGATAAATCTTTTGATTTATTCTTCTTAGGAAGTAGTTACAATAATATTCTTAAATATTCAGTAACCCACTTTCAAATATTTTATAGTATTTCATACTTCATTTTACACACTTTAATCTTTTAAATAAATGTCTCTTTGAAATTTTCTTATAGTAATAACTTTTTTTTTTAAAGTTTACAAAGTATTTAGTACTTCAAAGTTAACTATATTAGGAAACTGTCCCATTATTTTTGCCTCCTTTTGGAGCTTTTACATGCAGAGTTCATGTGTGTATGTGTGTTTAAGTCAATCACTTCAGTTATAAAGAGTGTGTGATTGACAAGCAATATAGTCAATAACTAGACAGGTAAATTCTTTATATTTGTCGCCACAAGCTGATGACTTAAATGTTCTGTGATAAGATCTAACCTCTTATTTCCTGTGCTTTTCTCTTTAATTTTTTCTGCTACCCTGTATAGTAAGTCATCAACAGCAGCTAACTCTCTGCCTATTAATACCGAACCTTACTTTAATAAAGTAAATGGTATCATAATGTTAATATCTTTACACAAGGAATAATCTTATATACTAAGGATAAACAAAATCTGATGTCACAAAATCCCCACTTAAAAGATACTTCGGAAGGTATTGAATCCAGGTTTTGTTCTTGTTTTTATTTTATTTTATTTTTTTGACACACAACGTTGTATCAGTTTCAGGTATTCACCTTCTCTATACCTTATGCTATACTCAACACAAGTTCAGTCTTTAAAAAAAAATTACATTTATTTGTGGATTGTCCCAATAAGTAGTTGTGCATCCCCTATTTGAACATTAATGTTTAAACTGAAAGAATAGAGTTTTTAAATTAAAAAAATTGCTAGTTTTTATTTTCAGAGATCTAGTTGTCATAACTTTTTTTCTTGTAATGACTCAGATGGACCTCTAATTGACAAAATATATTCAAGAACACATGTTCCATTGTTTCGAAATAAACCTGGCTTGCAAATTAAATTTGACCATTTACCACTCCTCCCATCCTTTTTTCTAGCTCCTTCAAGCCCTTAGATTCACACATAAGGGAACACACAGAATGCAGACATTGGTATGTACTCTTCATTCTCGGGCTACTTTCTAAACTGCTTTTTTCTGCTCTTTGTTTTCACTACATCATCCTTGGTTTTCTCTTTCCATCCTTAGCTATTTCCCTTGGACTTGATGCCCATTGCTAGTATCTAGAGCCCTGGCTCTTGTTGATGGTTATTCTCATTTACTAAAAACACGTGCCATCTTAGAATCCAATAGTTACTCCTCTTCTCCTAAGGCTGTATCCTCAGAACCCTCTGCTTCACCTGGTCCTTTATCAGCACCCACATATTTTGTATCATGCCTCATAGGCTTTCTTGTTTTTGCCTCTCCTGTGGGTCATTTTCTAGTTGAGCCACACTTGCATGCCTATAGAAGCCTAGAATTTTATTGGAGTATAATTTTCATTTTCCTGGCTCCCTGAGTATCATATCTTTCTTGAGGCTCAGGTTTCAGCAAATATCTTTGTAACTTTTGTACACCCATCGTTTGTTTCCCACCAGAAAGTGTTTCTAGCCTGAAGAAAACTTCACCAGATTTGATGAGCATATTGCATGAGTTAAAAACAAGGATAGTTGAGTTTTGTTTTTTTTTTTTCTTCTAATTCTTTTACTCAGCATTTGGAATGTAGAAACGTAAGTTATCCTTTTGGAGATTACTTTCTTTTCTTTTTTTTTTTTTTTCTAGAAAGAAATCATACCTCTCTTAGCTACCTGAATATGGTGCAGGTAATGTTTAACCAAAACTGCTTTAATTCGTCAAAAAGTTTTAACTACAAACAGTGAAATGAGTTAAGGTTTCAGTTGTTCCTTATTTTCCATTAGTATTAATTTTATAATGGTAAATTAAATGTTGATATAATGTGTAATTCATATCAGAAAATAAATTAGAACATAACATTAATTTTAAAAATAACAGTATATGCAAAGGGAATATTTAGTGAATTTAGCACACTCGCCCCACCCCCCTGCCCTCCCGGGACCATTGTATTAACTACTCTAAGTTAATGAATAACTCATTTCTTATTTTATTTAATTATTTCTAAAAGTCTGCCAGAAACACGCATGCTGGTTTAAAGAATAGGATAATAGCAATTTTCTTCTCAAAAGGATCAAGAGACAGTTTCCTATACCCAATGGTTTCTTAAAGTACATTGTTCAGTTGGGATTATAGCCAGTTATTTTTTAGTAGCTCACTAAAAGTGTATTACTCACACACATTTAGGGGAGGGTTAATAGTAAAAATGGTTGAAGAACCTGTCTATAGGAATGAATGAATTCATTTTCTAGGACTATTGTAACAAAGTACCCAAAACTGGATGGCTTAAAGCACAGAAATTTATTGTCTCACTGTTCTGAGGCCAGAAGTCAAAGATCAAAGGCAGTAGTGCCCTGTTTCTTCTGAAAGCATTAAGGAAGCATCTGTGGCAGACCCTAGCTTTTGGTAGTGCCTTGACTTGTGGTAGCATAACTTCAAATTTCACGTAACAGTCTCCCTATATGTACATCTGTCTCTGTTTTCAAACATCCCCCGTTTTTTTTGGAGGACATCAGTTGTACTGGATTGGGGCCCACATTAATGACCTCATGTTATATTGATGGCATCTTTAAAGACTTTTCTCCAAAAAAATAATAAGGTACCGAGGATTAGGATTCTAATATGTATTTTTGGGAAGACATAATTCAACCCATTATATAGGAAGTAGTACAGCTTATTGAAAAGAAGTTATATTAAATTCTTATGGGACTTCTTGTCCTATTTTAAAAAATCTTCAAGGAATATACTTGCTTGTTTAAACAAGAATAAGAATAAGCGGAGTGCCTGGGTGGCTCAGTAGGTTAAGCATCTGACTCTTGGTTTCAGCTCAGGTCATGATCATGAGTTCAAGCTCCACATAAGGCTCTGTGCTGATTGTGCAGAGTCTGTTTGGGATTCTCTCTCCCTGTCTCTCTACCCCTCTGCCCACTTGTGTTCTCTCTCTTTTTCTCTTTCTCAAAATAAACTTTAAAAATAGGAATAAGCAATTTTGTTCTCAGAAGATCAAGAGATAGTTTTGTATATTTGATGGTCTCATAAAATACATTGTTCAATTTGGACTATACCCATTTATATCTTAGATTCTATTATTTTGGACAAAAAAAAACCCAAATTTTTAAGCTGTAAAAACATGGAAATTAGTGGTCACATATTATTTAAGGTAGCCTATTTTCTATATTATAAAATCTTTAGTATATAAAACTATTCAGTTAAGTGGGTAAATAAAATTTAATTTTAAAAGTTAGAAAATATATTGGATTAGTTTTGTCAAAATATCGTAATTTCCAAGTTCTATTTTTAAATTAAAAATAGTGTAATATTTTTTACATTTGCATGAGAAAAATTCTGAATGAAATAAGATAGATCTGTGTGGATGTGATAGGACCACTCTGAATTGAAGATATTCTTTATAGGGGAAATGTTGTATTGGGGTTGGCTAAAAGTGTATGTATGTATATCTTTAAATAACTTATGAAAACCAATATTGTTGTAGTCAATTTCACCTTCATCCTCTCAGTGATATTAGATGATGTTTTGACTATGACCATACATGGCTATCTTAAAAATGAATCAGATTGCTCACGTCTGCTGATTATTTTAAAACTTTAAAGAAATGGCATATTTAGAGAGAAAATACAGCATATAATCTTATGGTAATAATTCTGTTATTATGAAAATCTGCCAGATATAAAAGCAGAATATATAGATTTACTTTCTGAATTTGACCCATCATTTCTTACATGACTTTCCAAAGTACTAATTTTATTGTCAAAAGAATCATTTGTCCTAAATATAACTTACTCTGAAAACATTAATAACTTTAGGTTAATGATACTTGACATTTTTTCATAAACAGTGGGTCATGAGAGAAAAAAGGAAAAAGCTAGATAGTCCTCAAATAATAATTACTCCTTGAATAATTAAAAAAAATCAGATCTTTCAGAAACTAAAAAAAAAAAAAAAAGCAACCTTTAGTAAAATGAGGTTTCCAAAGAGAAGGTACATGTAATTCCCAATTATACCTACACAAAGTATTTCTTTCAGAATAGCTAAGAGTGAGAAAACAAATGCATAATATGCATAAATAAATGTATTTATTACATAGCTTGTTTTTACTTTTTTAAAAATTTTATTTGTTTTTTGAGAGAGAGCATAAATATGGGAGAGGCAGAGAGAGAAGGAGACAGAGGATCTGAAGCAGGATCTGTGCTGAGAGGCTGTGGGCACAGAGCCCGATGTGGGGCTCCAACTCACACATAGGGAGACCATGACCTGAGCTGAAGTCGGAAGCTCAACTGACTGAGCCACCCAGGCGCCCCTTATTTTTATTTTAAAACATATCTAAGCTTTATATTCATCAGGTTGGTTCAGATCATACAAAAGGGCAAGGAGTCTCTGTGAATCAGGAAATTGTTCTGCATTAACTCAGCCATCAGAGTCTGCGCTTACATTAAAACATTCAGTCTACTGGGACCTAATTTGGTCATCTCTGAAATGGTAGGGTGTTTTCTGATTTTTCTTTTAAATATAAAATTCTATGATTCTGTTTTCTACTTAAACTCAATAGACTAGTAAGATAAATTTATAGGGAACACAGATTATATTTGAGCAGATACATATAGTTTTATGTCTGGACTTAGATTTTAGGTAGGAATCCAAAGTAACGTCATTGGTTTTGTGTTTTTGTGTACATGCTTGTGTGCATGCATGTGTGCTTGTGTATATGTGTGTGTGTTTTCTCCATTAGGATTGCCAGAGCCAGTTCTCCTTTGCTTATCTTAAAACCATACAAGAAACGAAGAGACACTTAATAAATTTGCTCTTTAATTTTCTGATGCACTGTCAGAATTTTGATGCGAATGAGGAGAAACCACTATTTTTTTCTTTAAGTTGTTGGAAGGCTGAGAAGAGCTGTGCTGCCAGGCTCTGAGAAGCCTGGGGTTCATGAGACCCCGGGAGACACTGACAATAGAGTTCCAGAATATGGAAGGTGAGGGAGAGCACTGCTGTGTGTGAGAACACCATGTCCCCCCCACCATCATTCCTAGGAGATAAGGTTTCCGAAGCAGGTGACTTGAATACCCTCTCCCGTGACTCAAAATTCCCCATACATTTCAATCCATCCTTCTGGAATGACTGCTTCGTATTTTCTGAAGATGTGTGAAGAAATAGATACTTATCCTAAGAGCATTATTTGTTCCCATTTGCTTTTTGTTCAGTCAGCTGTACTAGTATTTTGAAAGTCATAGAGAACATTAACAAAAATTAACTATATATTTACATATTTGGAGAGTAAGGCTGTTTAGATTTGCCAAAATAAGTCCATTTGTTTTTTGACAAAATCTTAATTTAATTTGTCTAGCCAATAAAGTAAAATACAGCATACAAATTTTTACTTTAATCCTAAATTGTGTCCACAAAGCTAATTAAGTATTAATGTATGCTTATCTTCCTTGGATATTTTTATTACTTCTAACATGTCAGTTTTTTTAGAGAATTGACAAAATTATTTTTTTCTTCCCCTCAACAAAATAGAAGTTAGTGAGGAGATTGTGTTTCCGATGAGACTCTTTTGTCATGAGCATAATATGAAAATACTGGCTAGTACAACTATGTCTGCTTTAATTATCACACATTTTATGTGACTGTGAGGATTGTTATTGAGTCTCCAAAAGACTGAAATAAATTACTTGGCTCTACTGTAGACTGCTTCAACCTCAGAAAACAGATGTGTCCAAAATTAGGACCAATAGTTTCCAGAGAATAAAATCAAAGACCTTGAGAGTTCATCTGGTCCATCATCCTATGTTCAGTAAAGGTTGATTGTCCAGTTGCTTCTGAAAAGTCTTCAGGGACAGAATTTTTCTGCATTAAGTGGATTTTCTTCTAATTATAAAAGATGCTTGTACATGCCAAATATAATCACAATTGGATTTCAACAATCAGACAAAACCCAGGAAACCACATCAATTTAGAAATGTGTCATTACATTGCATATTTTTTATAAACCCAGAACCAGAAATTTTAATTATTTTTGTTTTTATTTTTATTTTGTTATTCACATTGATCTTGTTGTGCTTGCTTGATATTTTCCCTAACTCTACATAACTCTACATAAGTATATGCTTTATCAGTTCCCCAGTAAAAATAGCTTTTTAACCTAAGCTTTTCCTCCCTCTCTTCTATGAAATACAAACTATGCCATGATATCTTGCTCATATAGTCTTCCTTTAACCTCTGACAGTGGCCATCAGGTACACTGTACAATGGCAGGTTGAAAACCCATTTGATCAATAGGGATGTGTTATGAAATATCCTCCCCCAACACAGAATGCCTTGTTTCCATTTTCAGAATTCATTTAAGGTTCTTATCTTTATTACTTATATGACCTCTGTCAGTGCATTTATAACTCAGATATTGGTTTGCATAGACCTGTGCTTTCCTCCAGCCCTTGGCCTGATTTTTTCCCCTTTCCCTTCCCAAGTTTCAATCAATGACACATTCTAATGACCATACATACATGGCCTAAACCAATTGATAACCTTAAACAAATTTTCTTTGTTATTTAAATTAGTGTCCTGAACTTTCACATTCTAGTCTCACATTCATCTCTATGATCAAGTGACTAAATACCTTATTTCTGCTAAGCCCTAACCTGTTCCTCAACTGTTCCTTAAGATGAACTATTTAGACCTATGATGATTTTTTTGGTGTTCAAATCTTCTTTGAAGGTTTATATATTTATATATGATGTGTGTGTGTGTATATATATATATATATATATATATATATATATGATGTATATATATATATGATGTATATATATGATATATGTGGGTGTGTGGGCATATACACACATATATATGTGTGTGTGTTTATGTGTATATATATGTATATATTTTTTAATTTTAGAGAGAGAGAGATCATGAGTAGGGTTGATGGGCAGAGGGAGGGAGGGAGTGAGGGAGGGAGAGAGAGAGAGAGAGAGAGAGAGAGAGAGGGAATGAGAATCTTAAGCAGGCTCCACCCTCAGTGTGGAGCCCCATGTGAGGTTCGATCCCATGACCCTGGGATCATGACCTGAGCTAAAATCAAGAGTCAGACACTCAACCGACTGAGCCACCGAGGTGCCCTGATACTTACATTTAATATTTTTTATTATGTTTCAAATATTGATTGTATTGTGCCATGTATTTTTCAAAGTGACTTACCTGTGTGAGTCATATCTCCTTAGTGACACAGCAAACTCCTTGAGTATCAAAATTTTCCTATATAATTGTATATATAACTTCCTGTTCCTTAATTCCTAGCATGGTTCAGAAAACAGAATATGCTCAATAAATGTTGAATTATTAGTCTGTCCAGTTTATATATCAGCAGATACTTACATGGTTCCTTGTCTGCCTAATACTGTGTTTCTTTTCTTGCTTAATTATAATAAAAATAAATCCTTTAGAGGCTCTTTTTTTTTAAGCTGACAAAGATTGAAGTAGGTCTTACAGTGGAGAATCAGATGCATATTTTGGTCGGTTTTCCTTTTAAACTAGGGAAAACTTAAGTCATTGAAAACAAGAAGAAGCACCAAATTAGAATCTCTTAGGTAAAGCTGTAGTCCTAGCATTAGAATTACTAACTGCAAATGCCAAATTTAGTAGCAAGAGGCAGTAATTGAGGTGCTGTTTCTAGAGCCAGAGGGTTGAGAGCCACAGGGTAGAAGCAAAACAAATGTAATTGGGGCATGTGTATGAAATATTGTCCAGGTGGAGCGTGAATGTTCCAAAATGGTTTCAACGCTAATTAGAGTCAATAGTTTCCACAAAAATCAAGTTTGGAAATCTGGATCATGTATTGAGATTGTGTACATAGACACAAATTAGCTGAATGATTCCAGAATCCACAGCTCTTCTCTGGTAGCGTGGCCAGTGCCTGGTAGTGTTCCGTTAAATGCACTGCTTCCTATTTGTTCCGTAGGGTTTAATTACCGCACAAGATGGACTGTGCTCCCATAGGAGAAATGCATTCCACTACAGTTTTTTTGTTGTTGTTTGTTTTTTGTTTTTTGTTTTTTTAGCTTTGGATTGTTACGTGATGAGTCATCCCAGAGAAACTCCATGCTTCTAGTTGGCAGAACACTTTGGGAACTGCTTTAAAGAAAGGTGTTAAATAAATCCAATCCAATATAACATCCAGTTTAGCTGATGTTATGTTCCAGTGTTCTAAGGCTGTGGAGTGACACAGAGTGGTAAAAGCCTTTTGTTCCCCAATATTGTTTGAAAATTTTGAATGTTCCATTTATGGCAGTACCTAATACAGTACCAGCTAAATGTTTATTAAATATCCTGGTTATTAATTTTTCCTGTTATTTCTGAAGCGTTTACTTGAAAAAGAAACATAGTTAAATCTTCTCTTGTTTAGTGTATAAAATGCTCTAGGAAGTTAATATCCTTTTCCTGAAATTTGATTTACATTCCAAATTTTAAGATAAAGCTAATTGAAATAACTCAACCACATAAATCAAATTAACTTGAAATTCAAATCTGATTTTTTAAAAATCTCACTGTAAACAAAGGATAACCTCATATGCATAATGAGGTAAAGGATTAAGACAGACATTTAGTTAATTCAAGCTAAAAATCTCCTTTCCCGTAACTTCAATGAATATTTTAAGCAAAAGTACTAGAGTCTAAATTATCTGGAAAGCTGCCTTAGCTTTTCATGGAATTTCTTCATGGATGTAAACCCTGACAATATTACTTTTCTAAAAAGATTCATAATTTACATTTTAGTATTTGTCACACACCATTAAGTTTACAGACTCCTATTTCCATCCTTCCATTAATTAAAATAGTCCTTCTAGACAGAGGGATTAATGGTTATTTTTAAAGTAAGGAAATACCCACCTCATAATTATAGGTCGCAAATGTGATCCTTAAGCCATAGCAATTTTTAAGCATTATCAATTTAACTTCAGACATGGCAATTTTGGAGGAGTTTGGCTTTTAGTCCCTTCATTAAAGCTTCCGTATTTAGCAAATACTCTCTGCAAACTAAGAGCGATGATGAGCAAAGGCCAGGGTTACGGCTACCTAACTCTCTTGTCTTTCGCTATTTTAAAGTAGAGATTTGTCACAAGGCAAACTTTAATTAGCTTATTGTTCTTAGGCTATTTTATTGCTATAGTGCAATGGTTCTTAAAATTGGTTTGTATCAGAATCATTGGTGATATTTTTAAGAATTGTCCACCTCAGATTCCCACTATTGCCCTACTGAACCCAAATGAATCTGTGGTAAAGTGAGTCTCAGGTATCTATGTTTTACAGAGTCTCCCAGATGAGCCTGATGGATAGTAGAGGTGAGGACCACTACCAGCTCATGAGAGGGTGGCCAGTCAAAAAGAACTCACAGACCGAACTTGAAAGTACATTGGAGTATTTATTTCAGAAAATATTCAAATTAAAGTTTTTTACCAATATTTACAGTGATTATTGCTGGCTTAGTTGCCAGTGAGAGTAATTACCCTTTTTACTTTTATCTCTATTCTGAACTTATATTTAATTTTTATTTTAGAGACAGCATGAATATGAGCGGGGGCAGAGAGGCAAGGGAGGAGGAGAGAGAGAGGGAGGGAGGGAAAGAGAGAGGGGGAGGGAAGAGAGAGAGAGAGAGGGAGAGAATCCTAGGCAGGCTCCATGCTCAGCTCAGATCTTGACACAGGGCTCGATCCCATGGCCCTCATGACCTGAGCTGAAGTCAAGAGTCAGACACTCAACTGACTGAGCCACCCCAGCGCCCCTCTATTATGAGTTGAAAGAAATACAAATATCACATCAAAATGGCATTATTGCTGTGGAATGCAAAACTAGTTAGAGATGAATTGTAGCTAGAAACTACTTTGAAGATATCCTAGGTGATTGAGGAAAATTAGCAGTGTCCAAGGATGCGTAAAAACAACCGATTTTCTGAATTTTGCTTCTTTTGGGGCAAAGAAACCCAAAAGACACTGAGATCTAATCTCTTCACAATGTCTGGAAAATATGAAGTGCATGTATCTAAGATGAGAAAATAAAATTCTGGCTTTTTAAAGAAAGAATAATGAATACCCTAACAAAGAGGAAATGATCATAGGGAAAGTGATTTTTAAAAGTTAGTGTATTTTGTGAATTCACTCTACTGAGAGATTGTATTTTTTTCAGAAATTTTGATGAACCATTTATTTTTTCCAAATTGTATTCACTGTTAAGAGGATAGTCACACCCTTAGCAGAGTCTGTTTCCTTTCAGGCAAAGCAAGAAGAGGCTACTACTGATTCTAACAAATACATTTCAGGGAGCACAGGAGCTGCAGTAAGGCTGAAATGGGCAGTGTTGCTCTGCGTCTCAGAATGATGATGCCTTCTCACTGCTGTTGCTGATGTCTTACTAACGAAGGTGCAGGGAATGGTTAACTCTCTTTTACAACCGGCCAAAGAAAGACATTTACGCTTGCTCCCAGTCTCTGTCTCTGTCTTTTTCTCTCCCTTCTTACTTTTAAGCACCTTGTTCAATGATCTTCACTTCAAGGCAGATGCCTTGACCTAAGTAGATTACTCAGGATGCATGAAGGACACAGCCAGCTCGCCGTGCTTTTCAAGGAAGAGATTTGGCTCCAAATAGGACACTAAGCTTTTCAGCCTTCTGCTTATTTACCTAGTCAGCAGGATGCAATGTCTCTGGGTGCTTAGTGGACTCCTGGGGAATCAGAGGAGAAACAAAAGCAGAAGTGGCAGCCGCTGCAAATGTGGGAGTCTATGCCATTAAAGGAAGCAGTTGCTAATAAGGGCCTGTGAGACCTAGGTTTCCTTGGTTTCCATGACAGTTATTAGGTACCATAGAAATTGAATTGTCTCCCACAATGCTCTTAGGGGAGAGGGGGTGCTCCAGTGACAAAGCAGTGCAGTTATGACTTGCAGTAAATCGTCCTTTTGAGAATGCAACACTCCCTGGATTATTTGCTCTTGAATTTCTTCTAAACTCCCTTTCAGTGTGTTTGACATTTTGGCCAGAGACCCTGGCTTCTGCTGCACAGTGTCTCAAACACTATTTTTCCCCCTTTTTGTTTAGAACTGGGCTTGGCAAAGCAAGGATATGAACAATTGTGCAGGTGGGCTACTCAGGGCGAGTGAAGAGATAAGGCATCCAATCAGGGACTGGAGTCCTGCAGCCCTGCCAGTATGCCCCTCCACCAGATTTCCGTAATCCCAGCACGGGAGACTGCCAGCAATGGGAGAAGTTCAGTGGGCAGAAACAAAGAGAAGAACAAGGAAGTCGAGGTAAGAGGAGGTTTGATTTGATAAAACAGGACAGCCAAGCCAACTGTAGCCAGGACTGTTCTTGGAGCCACAGGATATGGCTAAGGCTTAAGAGTAGCTGGCTCCCACTCTCAGTGCGTAGGAGTAGACTGGAAGAGAATCAGTGCTGACTCACAGGCGCATATGAAATGTAACCTCTGTTTTCTGAATGAAGAAAGGAACCAAATCCATAAGGACACCTGGCTTATGGCTTGACAGATAGAAACTTCTGCCTCTTTTCCTAAACATCCGCAGAGTTGCTTTGGACTTTTATGGCTCATGGGGCGCAACCCAGCTGTCCTGAGTGGCTGTGGACATTGCTGTCATCCATTTTCAGCCCCCGGGGCTGTCGGTGTTTGCTAATTTTGCTTACTGCCCGTTAAACTAGAATGTGTGAAAATAACTTTCTTAACAAAGTGACAGAGAAGCCAAAGATACGCCAGCTGTGTCACTGAACACATAGCACTAATTAGGATGACGTTTCTCTGTCTCATACGATCTATTGCTCTCTCTATTCATTTGGAATGTATATGTGTATATTACCTTTGTTTGATACGTTTCATTTGCATTTTTTCTTCACAAAAAAGCATTATTTGAAACTTACATGGGCTAGAGAAATAGGTTATTCAACTTATCACATTTAGGCCTTATTTGCAGTGAAATTTAGCTGCTGCTGTTCTTACTGCTTGAAAGATCAGATGCTGAGAACTTATTTCAAAGCTTTTTAAGAAAGAGATTGAGCAGGCTCCAGGATTTGGGTGAAAATAATGTAAATGTTGTTGTGCTCCCCTAAAAGGTACCTGGAGATAGGATACCAGAAACTATAATCCTCTTGTTTCTTGAACATAACTTGTTTAGACCTCAGGTCTTATTAATTTTGTAGAAAATGGTCTTTCCCCACCTCCAGTTCTGTGTGTCAGTCTTTTTTTCTCAAGAATAGGTGGTAGGGACAGAAGGCAGTGAAATAAAAACGAAACAAAGCAAAACAAACAAAGCAAATGGGAGTGAAGTGTCAAGAAGTGCCTTAGAGGAAGAGATCAATAAAGTCAAATGAGAAAAGACATTCTTAGCCTCTTTCTACTTTGTTTGAACTGATTTTGAAAATGTCATTGAAGAGCAGTGCAGTCTTGATGTGGCTAGAATTTGTACAGAACTTCAAGGGTTGGTCTAATTTAGCATGAGAAATACTTTTCCCTTAATTTAGTAATTTCCCTGTTCATAGGCACATTGGGTATTTCTGGAGTTTGTGAGAATGAAATATGTTTGTGAAGTGAGTAAACTTATTAGCTTAGTATTAATTGAAAATATTCCCCATAAAATTTTTCTTTCCTTTGACTTGGTAATGTGATTATTAGGACATCAAAGAACTGTCTCTCAAGTTTATTGGTGTGGGATGTGGCGTGAGGGGCACTGATCAGTTGTGAAAATGGATATGGAAATGCTAAAAGCAAGATTTATGAAAGTTATATATTACTCATTATCTGAGTTCTTTGATAGAATTGAAGATAATTTTGAAGGGAACTTCATAAGAAAATATTAGGCGGCAATTTTGATTGATATCCAGAATTATCAGTCTCTGAGTGATATTTGGAAATGAAGACACTGATTCAATTCCATGGGTTACCCTCCCTCACCCCCATTCCACCCTTCACATTTTGTCACCACCAGAACTCTCCTGCTGCTGATGTCTGCTTGGCTGTGAATCAGAGAAAGCTGGGATGGCTTACATGACTTTTGGAAAATATCAAACCAATTTGGTTTTTGGCATGTTAGAAATAATAATGAAATTATTCAACCCCCAAAATAGCTGGAATCTTTAGCCAGATATTGATGTTAAGCCACATCTTCAGATATCCTTACAAACCTTTTAAAGAAGTATTATTCATTATGAGCCAACTGCATTTCTTTTGAAGGCAAATACACTTTATTATGTTACGGTGTGAGTCAGTGGGTATTCTTAAAGGAAAATAAGTGAATTATGAGAAAAAAGAAACTCTTAGCCAACATATTATTTTAAAAAGAGACATAATTCTTGGGATGCCTGGGTGGCTCAGTTAAGCGTCCGACTTCGGCTCAGGTCATGATCTCACGGACCCTGGGTTCGAGCACCTCATCGGGTTCTGCTTGCACTCTGTCTCTCAAAAATGAATAAACATTAAAATGTTTTTATTATTTATTTATTTTATTTTATTTATTTTTTAATGTTTTTCATCTTTTTTGAGAGACATAGCACAAGTTGGGGAGGGGCACAGAGAGAGGGAGACACAGAATCTGAAGCAGGCTCCAGGCTCTGAGCTGTCAGTCCAGAGCCTGATGCGGGGCTCAAACTCACGAACTGTGAGATCATGACCTGAGCCTAAGTCAGACGCTCAACTGACTGAGCCACCCAGGCGTCCCAACATTAAAATGTTTTTAAAAGAGACATAATTCTGAATACCAGAAAGGGAAGCACTTTTTACGTTTGAAATACATCTTGGTTTTCTTCAGGAGAGAGTTAAAATATGTTTGAAACATATTGTTAAATCTTTATAGGGCATTAAATTGCTAAATACATAGTCCAAAAATTATAAATTGCATTTCAGGTGGATAGATTACATAGAATATATTCTGTGTGTTGGAAAGCAAGAAGAATATATTCAGGACAATATTTTCTGTAATTTCAAGTGTTGATTCTCTCTAAAGGAAGTTAAAACATCTTGTACGCAAAATGAACATTTCCTGATTGTTGAACAAATGAGACACATCCTTCTTTGAAGCTTTCTTAATGTATTTTGCTTATCTTAGAGTTATCAAAATAATATATGCATACATGAGGAAAACAATCTAGTTTCAGAATTAAGAATTTACTGATCCAGGGGCACCTGGGTCGCTCAGTCAGTTAGGTGTCCAACTCTTGATTTTGGTTCAGGTCATGATCTTGTGGTTAGTGAGTTTGAGCCCCACATCAGGCTCTGTGCTAACAGAACAGAGCCTGCTCCAGATTCTCTCGCTGTCTCCCTCTCTCTCTGCCCCTCTTCCACTTGTGTGCTCGTACTCTCTCAAAATAAATAAAGAAACTTAAAAAAAAGGGAAAAAAAAGAAAAAAAAATTGCTAATTAAAAGGTAAGCCAATTTAATTTGTTCCATTAGAAATTTAGAATCTCTTGAATGTACAAATTTATTAACTTCACATCTAGTTTTTTTGTTTTATTTTAAGGCATATAAAGAAAAAAGGAAAATGTATAAACTATTTCTTAAATGTGATTATAGTCCAGAAGATTTAAGCTATAAGAAGTAATTCACAGATTTAAGATTTTTAAAAAATTGTAAATCTAACTCTAGGCTTTGTAATCAATATACATGTTGACATATTTCATGTGGCATAGCACTGTAATTATTTATCTCTTTGGTTAATAACCCCAGAAGTACAAAAACCAAAATAACATACTATATCCATTTTGGATATAGTTGGTATTAATATTTAGGGGAAGGGGAAGGATGCATACTTATCTTCCAAAGATATCAGCTCTGGAGGTTGTTTGGACAATTAAAGGGGGATGCCTCAGATATGCATTCCAGAGACAACATTTTATTAGCACAACCAGAAATGATCAGTCTCTTATGAAGTGATGGATGAATCAAAGTAATAGAAGATTTATATATAATGTAGTTGGTCAAATTTATTAATTTATACCTGTATATAGATAGATAGGTAGATAGATAGATATCTAGACATGGAATGCTTAAGTGCAAGCTCCGAGAAAGTTCTGGATAGGAAATTAGTAATCAGATTTAACTTCATAGCATGGAATCAATGAGGGAAATTCAAGTATTTGGAGTGGGGTTAATTCATCTGTATCTTCAAAAAGGCATGACCTTGAGAAAGCCATAGTGGAAGAGTCCTCTCTAAAGAGATTGCTAACTCCAGATCTCTCCAGCTGTCCTCTAGTTGAGCACAAAGACTGACCAGTCTAGCTTCTTGAAATCTCGTTTGCCTAATTTTGTAAGTGGGCCACTTTGTTCCTGTTAATCCACTTTTCCCATCTTTTTTAGATGTGTTAACACCACTTCTTGGGCTGCAATTAATTCACCTTAGGGATTTGGGCATATAGGACATCTGCCTCTTACAAGGGTAATCAAATTCTTAGATCTACGGGTAACTTTATTTCATACTGTATAACTGGAAATTAGGATGATTGTGCAAATTCCCATATTTAGTCAACTAGGATGTATTTTTTATAATTATTTAGGATTTATATGGAAATGTTTCTAAGCCCACTGCATTTTCCATGTAGAAGTAAGCCAGGAATCATACCAAGGGTGTTCCTGCCACCTGCATTGCATGCTGCCATGCACTCCCGTCAGCACAGAGTCTGTACCTCAGATGACAGGAGTTTCATAAGACGAGAAAAGAGGCCATGGATGCTTTTCTTCTCACCTTCTCTCACTCACAAACTGACCATGTATGACAACCAGGCTTTAGGTTTGAGGGGAAAAAGCAAAAACACCTTTGATTATATGTACATTTTTTCTTTACTTTTTTCATGATTTTGATATTTTTCTTCTTCAATTTTTCCTTTCCTTTTAGAGTATATTTCTTTAAAGAATATTTACTCTCCTCCCTCTTTCCTGAGATGTCCCTTTCAAGATTTTCTACTTGCCTTTCCAATGACACCCCCCGGGCCTCGTTTCCTCACTCAAAGTAGCTGCTGATCTGGCTTCATGAACTTGAGTGAATTGAAAACAATATGGCTTTTTAATATACATTATTCTGAACATAGTAGATAATTGTTATCTATCTGGTGGATAGACTTATTAATTCTATTTTTAGTAGAAAATTGTGGAAGTTAAATACCATAGTTAATCTCAGGGCCAGAGATGTATTTGAGAAATCCAATTTCACACTTTATGTGTTTCTTTGTAATTAAGGTACCATAACCCTTTCACATTCTGTAAGCAGAATTTTTAGAATCAAAGGATCCCAGAATCAGAAAGTCTCTTAAAAATTCTTTATCTTAATGCCAAAAAAGAAACCAATAGAGAATAAATAACTTGCCAATATCACTCGATTAGTTAGATGTAAAGTTGGTACAAAAATACAAGCTTTCTGACTGCCAGTCTGCTGTCCTTTCTGTTATTACTGCATTTGGTGATTTGGTTTTCAAGGCATAAAATTATAGTACCAAAGATTAAAAGAATTCAGGTAATCCCTGAAGCTGCTAACCTCTGAATGGGGAAGTTTGGAGTTTTTGTTGTTATGTTTATTTGCTCATGATGCGTAAGGTCGGATGGGATATAAATGGGTCCTATTTACAGAATATAACTAGAGTTCATTTCATCAAAATTCAGAAAATGAGATAAAATTAAATAGTCATGGGCAGAATAGTTTAGTAGGGAGGACATGGACTGAGATTTGGCATACATGAAATGGAGTCCTGAATCGTTTTTCGGCCTTTTGGCTAAGATCAAGTGCAGTATGAAATCGAGTCCTGGGTTCACCAAAACCCTTTAAATTTCAGTAAGTCATTTAACCTCTCTAGCTTGTGCCCTGGAGAAAAAGTACATTTACTGGTAAATGTAGAAAAAAGTACATTTACTAGATCCCATTTAAAAAATAAAGTTATTTTATTTTCTTCTGTTATTCCTTTACTATAATCATCTGATCATTCTCCATTCTGGGCACATAAAGACCATGATTGTCTTCAAAGGTGTATTTGGCTCGGGAGGATAGGTCCGAGTACTGAGGACTCACCTTTAAGGATACCTGTTATCTCTGCTTCTAGAAAACCCCTTGAATAGACTCACTGTCTTCTTCTGGATGATTTGTATGAAAGCATGAGTTCTAGGTCTGAATATTGTGAGGGAAAAGATTGGAGTTTTAAGGCTGATCAGAGATACTACTGATACTAAAGCTGACTTGAAAATAGGCAGGACAGAGAAAGAAAAGCGATGTTCTGAGTGATAAATGGATGAGCCACTGGATTAGTCCTTGCTTTAAACCAACCTTTGTTCAAAACCATGCAACTTTCCAATGAAGTGATTCAATTCCTTTATGGTTTGAACCAGTTTTTTGGTTGGATGTTATAACAGGATGCTAAACAGTTCTTTGCCAAAGGGTAGCTACAATGGTTTTCTTGTGTAGCAACTGACTTCTGAGCTTGAAAATAGCTGAGATCCAGGTAAAGTAATCTGAAACATTAATTTATGAATAAACTGTGCACATTTACCCAGAATGTCCTGTATTCACCAAATGAAATACATCTTTAGCAGATATGAATCTGACATTTTAGGGAGAATGCCAAGGAGTAAAAAGGCTAATTCTCTTTTCTTCAGAAGAGTACTTTCCAACTTCTGAGTCTCAATTGAATATTAGAGTCCCATGTGCTTATAGTGGATTCCATTGAGTATACTAATAGTATTGAAATAGTTTTCTATAATGAAAACTGGTAAATTTCCATATTATTATTTGCTTTCAGCAATGAAATTACCATAATGCACATTATTTTTTCTTGTTTGAAACAGATGTTATGGGTAATTTCATTAATAAGTAAGACTGAATAACACATTTTATTGACAATTAAATGAAAACAGTAATTGCTGATACACCTTGAACAGTATTTAAATTTTTTTAATTTTAATTTTTAAATTTTTTTAAATTTGAATATAGTTGGCACACAATGTTACATTAGTTTCAGTTGTACAACATAGTGATTCAACATTCTATATGTTATGTCACGCTCATGATGAGTGTAGCTACCATCTGTTGCCATGCAACTGGATTACAAGATCATTGACTGTATTCCCTAGGCTGTGCCGTTTATTCTTATGAAGTATTCATTTTATAACTGGAAGTCTATACCTCCCACTCCCTTTCACCCACTTTGCATATCCACTCTCCCCCATACCCCCACCCCTGCCTCTGGCAACCATCAGTTTGTTCTCTGAATTTACAGATTTGTTTCTGCTCTTTGTTTGTTCATTTGTTAGGTAGGTTGATTGTTAACACTCCTCTCTGGTGTTCATTTAAAAAATGTATTATGAATTCCTGGCTGGTTGAATGAGACTCAGTGTGATCGTTGGATCTGAAAGATTATTGATCGAAAATCTTTATATGGAGGTGTGTTAGAGCACGGGAGGACCAGGTAAAGCTACAGATGTTTAAGCAGGATTTTTAGAACTTGCTGATTAGTCAGCATTTAACTCAGTTTTTTGCAGCACTGACAGTGCCTACATGGATTTAGAATCCCTTAATTTGAGGTACTCCTGAAGGGAGAGGGATAGCAGTCTGAGTATTGCTTTCCCCCAGCTCATGCCTACGAGTATCACCCAAAGCCACTTGGAGCAGCCTTCATAACCTCCAGGTGAAGATGAGAAATGACATCTATTCGATACTCATTCTCTTTCCTGTCTCTGTAACTCTGTTAAATAATTGAAATAGGCGTGACATGAGGGTAGAGGTGGTGATAGGACTTTGCTCTTAAAAGAATGACAAGGAGATTGAAGAAAAGGACAGTGTTCCAGGGTGCTGGGTCTGACTTGGGCTTTCAGCCTCTCACATTTCACATTGATCATTCCATTCATCAGACCTTGCAAATCTGGATAAGGAAGGCGAAGAAAACAATTGCAGAGGTATCTCTTCCCCCAGCCACTGCCAAAGAATACAATACACATTCTCTCATACAAAGGAACATTTTGAATTCGTCAGGATTTGTATTTTTGATGTCAACTTCAGAGGGTTTCTTAGGGAAAACATTCTGGCACCAGTGAACTATTGCACATGCAATGACACTGCTGGGCACAGAAAATGAAGCTCATGTTTGAGATACGGAGTAAAAAGATATTTGTTAGGTGAGGCTGCAGCTGTGTGTTCTCACAAATGACCAAATTCTTTATAGATAGTAATTATCCTTAACCTGTAAGCCTAAACAGGTTCACTCCTAAACAAGTTCCATAGGGCAGTGTATGGCTATGAATGCTTGTGTGTGAAAGTTATATGCTTAAGTTGTATAGACTTTGGTCCACGACACAGTTTTACTTTCCAGTTTTTTTTCAAAATTTTCATGAGATTGTAAAATATGATAGAGATGTGTTAAATTTTACAAAGCTTTAGAAATGCAAATTCTATCAGTATGTTTTGTTTTAATCTGAAATCACTTTTTATATGCCCATTTACTATGATACTACTACGATAGTTCATTCACATTTTGGAGGAAGTGATTTCTGCATACGGTTAGCCAGTTGCACACCAAAGGATTCACCTTTGATTGTTGATGTTAACCATCTAACTCAGGCATTTTGTTTGGCAGCCAGTGGGAGTATAATAGAAACTTCATGCCTTAGAATTAGAAGGAAACTCTTGCTTGTTAATTGATACTGCCTATGTTGAGAGTGAACAGAGTGAGGTAGTTAAAAGCATATTGGGTTCAAATTTGAGCTTTGCCACTTCTTAGCTGTGAGACCTTGGTGAGATTACTTAACATCTGTGTCTGAGTCCCCTTATGTGTAAAATAGTGACAAATAGAGACTACCTTATACAGCTATGAAAATTAAAATAAGTTAATATTTCTAAAATGCAAGGAAGATTCATTGGGACAAAATAAACACCATTAAGTGCTTGATAAATAAAAGTGCTAAAGCAATTCTTTATGTTCACTATATTCTGATCAATGTATTTTATTATTCATAGTGAATATGACTCATTAATACTTTCCATTAATGATGAGGAAATATTTAAGTTGCATGGCATCATAGATGGAGCCTATTATAATAATAATGATTAAAAAAATAGAAAGCAAATTCATTGCTATTTGAAATTTGCCAATACTCTTGACCTCTACTTGTACAGACCATTGTACCATTGTCTGGTTGCCTTAGATAAGTGAAACCTAACCTTATGGCGTTTCCTTGCTATCTTAACCTCAGTCTTGTAGCTGCTGGACCGAGGATTCTCTAGAGTCAAGAATTTGTAGAACACATGCTCTCCATGTGAATTTTCACTTCCATTCCATGTACATATTGCCAAGTATTCTGTATTTATGCTAATATTTTTCAACATTTCATGGGTTTTTAAAATTGAGTATTGTAGATACCATTATTTATTTTTTTTAATATATGAAATTTATTGTCAAATTGGTTTCCATAAAACACCCAGTGCTCATCCCAAAAGATGCCCTCTTCAATAAGTGAGATACCGTTATTTTGATAATTCTTTGTACTTCATCTTCGTTGTGGTAACACTCTTATCTTTTGTTTTACTGCTTCTGTAGGTGTTATAAAGAACAGGCCACACCAGGAAGAACTAAAATAACCATGAATGGGAAATTTTTTGAAAGTTTTCATGTATAGGATAATTTTGTGAATATTTGAGTACTTAGGAAAATAGTAATATTTTTTTTTCTAAATCATGGTAACATTTAACAAAATAACATCATGCTGAACAGCTTTTAAATGCTCTTCAACCGTACGATGACAACTTTTTATTACAGCTGTTGAACTTAAAGGTACTGGCCTGGTTCAATTCTACATGAATTGTTCTGTGAAAAGTTTTTTTTTTCCTTCTGATACTCTTTGGGGATATCAGTGCTGCGCACACACACACACACACACACACACACACACACACATTCATATATTTATAATCATTAATCTAGTTACTAATTATTGAACATATACTACATGTTCAATAGGAATTGTTTTATGCACTTTCATTTTAACCCATAGCTTATCTATGAGATTATATTTTAGTTGATATTTCTGTGTAACAAATTGCCCCCAAACTTAATGGGTTAAAGCAACCATTTTATAATGTTTATGAATTCTGTGGATCAGGAATCTGACAGTATGTGGTGAGATGGTTTACTGTTTGTGGCTGTGACTCCAAGTGTGTGACTCTGAGGTCACTCCAAACTAAGGACTGGGATTTTCTGAAAGCCCGTTCATTCACATGTTGGGCACCTGAACTGGGGTGACCAGACGACTGGTACTGCCATCTGAATAAACTACATGTGACTTCTTCATGTGTCATTGCATCCTCACAGCATGGTACTTCAGGGTAGTCAGAATTCTTATATGGAGACATGGATTCTGGGTGTGAGTTTTCTAACAAACAGATCAGAAGCTGCGTTGCTTTTTATGACCCAGCATTGCTTTAGGCAGTAGCATGTTTATGTATTTTGAGAAAGAGAGTGAGCAAGCAGGAGAGGTTGTAGAGAGAGGGAGAGAGAGAGAATCCCAAGCTGGCTCTTGCACTGTCAGCATGGAGCCTGAGGTAGGGCTTGAACCCATGAACCATGAGATCATGACGTGAGCGAAACCCAGAGTCAGATGCTCAATGAACTGAGCCACCCAGGCGCCCCTAAGCAGTAGCCATTTAGTCAGGAAGGTTGCTCACATTTGTACCCAGATGCAAGGTACATGCATCTGGGATGCATGTACCTTGGATATATGCATGTGGATATAGATCTCACATTTTTTTTTTAAATTGAAGTATCATTGACATATATATAACATTGTTTATTATACAATTAATATTACACAATTAATTACAATATTAATATTATACAATTTAATATAATATATATTATATTATATATATGTTATATATATAATATTGTTATAACATTATAACAATATATAACATTATATTAGTTTCAGGTGTACAAAGTAATGATTTACTATTTGTTTATATTGTGAAAGTATCACCACAGTAAGTTTTAGCTACCATCAGTCACCATACACAGTTACAAAATGTTTTTTACTTATTTATTTTATTTTTTTAAAGATTTTTTTAAGTTTATTCATTTATTTGGGGCGGGGGCAAAGAGAAGGAGAGAGAAAGAGAGAGAGAGAATCCAACACAGGCTCCACACTGCCAGCATGGAGCCCAATGCAGGGCTCAGACTCACAAACTGTGAGATCATGACCTAGGCCAAAACCAAGAGTTGGATACTTAACAAATTGAGCCACCCAGGCATCCCCAAAATGTTTTTTTTATTATTGTGATTAAAACTTTTAAGGTTTACTCTCTAAGCAACTTTTAGACATACATTATAGTAATAGTAACTATAGTCACCAGGCCATCCATTGCATCCACAAGACTTACTTACTTACTTACTTATTTATTTATTTACCACAAGTTTATTTATTTACCACAATGCCTTTGACTCCCTTGACTCATTTTCCCACTTGACCACCACTGCCTGTCTCTGGCAACCACCAGTCTGTTTTCTGTATCTATGTATTTGTTTATATGCATGTCTGTGTATATACATACATACATCATAAATATGTACACATATCTATATATATGTTGCATATATAAGTGGAATCTTAGAGTATTTGTCTTTCCCTGACTTATTTCACTTAATATAATGCCTTCAAGGCCCATCCATGTTGTTACAAATGGCAAGATTTCATTCTTTTTTATGCTAATATTCCTCTGCGTGTGTGTGTGTATGTGTTGTGGGCCTGTGTATTATATTTTCTTTATTCATCTACCAGTGGACACTTAAGTTGTTTCCATATCTTGTCTATAGTAAATGAGGCTGAAATGAACATGGGGGTGCATCTATCTTTTTTAGTTAGTGTTTTTCTTTCTTCAGGTAAATACCCAGAAATGGTATTGCTGGATCATTTGTTAATTCTCTTGTTAATTTTTTTAGGAACCTCCACACTGTTTTCTTTAATGGCTGCACCAATTTATATTCCCACCAAAAGAGTATAATGGGTTCCTTTTCCCACAACCTTGTAAACACTTCTTGTTTCTTGCCTTTTTGAAAATAGCCATACTGACACATGTGAAGTCGTATCTCATTGTGGTTTTGAATTACAGTTCCTTGATGATTAGTAATGTTAGTGTCTTTTCATGTACCTGTTGGCCTTCTGTATTTGTTCTCTGGAAAATGTCTATTCAGATTTTCTGTCCATTTTTAAATTGGATTATTGCTATTATTATTATTTTCTTACTATTGTGTTGTATGATTTCTTTATATATTTTGGATATTAATCCCTTATCAGATACATGAACTGAAAACACTTTCTCCCATTCAGTAGGTTGCCTTTTCATTTTGTTGACGTATCTATCCTTTCCTGTGCAGAAGCTTTTTAGTGTAATGTAGTCCCACTTGTATATGTGTGTGTGTGTGTGCGCACACACACACACACACACACACACACACACACACATGTGGGGCTTGAGCTCATGACCCTGAGATCAAGACCTGAACTGAGATCAAGAGTCAGACACTTAACAGACTGAGCCACCCAAGTGCCCCCCACTGGCATATTTTTTATTTTGTTGCTTTTACTTTCCACAGGTGTGATTTCCAAAAAAATCATTATCAAAACCCATGTCGAGGAGCTTTCCCACTGTGTCTTCTTCTAGCTCTTGGTTTATTTGATCTTATTTATTGTCTTTTTCATCTCTATTTATTTTTGCTGTAATCTTTGTTATTTCCTTTCTTCTACTAACTTTGGGCTTTGTTCTTCTTTTTCTGGTTCATTGAGGTATAAAGTTAGGTTGTTTATTTGAGATTTTTCTTATTTCTTGAGATAGGCACTTCTTGCTATTAACTTCTTTCATAGAACTGCTTTTGTTGTGAGTTGCCTGGGCAGCATAGTTGGTTAAATGGCTGACTCTTGATTTCAGCTCAGGTCATGATCTCATGATTCATGGGACTGAGCTCCATATCAGGCTCTGTGTTGACAGCATGGAGCCTGCTTGGGATTCTCTCTCTCCCTCTCTCTCTCTCTCTGCCCTTCCCCCACTCATGCATGCTCTCTCAAAATAAATAAACATTAAAAAAACAACTACTTTTGTTACCTCCCATGTTTTGGTGTGTTGTATTTCCATTTATCTCAAGATATTTTTTTGAATTCACTTTTGATTTCTTCATTGATCTATTTGGTATTAGGTAACATAGTTTTTTTATCTCCACATATTTGTGGAATTTCCAGTGTTTTTTCTTGTAAGTGATTTCTAGTTTTATACCACTGTGGTAGGGAAATATGCTTAATATTCAGTTTTGTTTTGTTTTGTTAGTACTCATGTTTTGGCTCATTATCTGATCTATCCTGGAGAATGTTCCATGTGAACCTGAGAGAAATGTGAATTCTGTTGTTTAGATAGAATGTTCTGTATGTCTCTGTTGAGTCCATCTGTTCTAATATATAATTTAAGGCTGATGTTTTCTTATTGATTTTTCATCTGGATGATCTATCCATTGATGTAAGTAGGGTATTAAAGTTTCTTACTTTTATTTTTATTTTTTAAGCGTATTTATTTTTGAGAGAGACAGAGACACCATTAGCAGGGGAGGGGCAGAGAGAGAGAGAGAGAGAGAGAGACAGACAGAGAGAGAGAGAGAGAGAGAGAGAACCCCAAGCAAGCTCTGTGCTGTCAGCACAGAGCCCAATGCAGGGCTTGAACTCATGAAACCAAGAGATCCTGACCTGAGCCAAAACCAAGAGCCAGGTGTTTAACTGACTGAGCCACCTAGGACCCCTTTTGTAATTTTTTTAAGGTCTCTTACTTTCATTGCTTTGCTATCTCTTCCTCCCTTTAGATCTGTTAATATTTGCTTTATGTATTTTGGGGCTCCTACACTGGGTGCATAAATGTTTACAAATGTTATATTTTCTTGTTGGATTAACTCTATCATTATGTATGACCTTCTTTGTCTCTTACTAGTCTTTGTTTTGAAGTCTATTTTGTCTGATACCAAAGTATTGCTGCTGCTGATTTCTTTTGGTTTTCATTTGTGTGAGATATCTTTTTACATCCCTTCCCTTTCAGTTTGTGTATGCCTTATGTCTGAAGTGAGTCTTTTGTAGGCAGCATATAAGATGAGTTTTATTTTATTCATTCAACCACTCTATGTATTTGAATGGAAAATTTAGTCCATTTACATAAAAAGAATTATTGATATATATGTACTTATTGCATTTGGTGGATTATTTTCTGGCTGTTTGTTTGTTCCTCTATTTCTTTCTACTTCTCTTGGTCTCTTCCTTTGTGATTTGATGATTTCTTATAGTGGTATACTTAGATTCCTTTCTTATTATCTTTTGTGGTTACCATGAGGCTTACATATAATGACTTATATTTATAAAAGTCTATTTTAAGTTGATATCAACATAAATTTGAACACACTGTAAAATTCTATGTTTTAACCCCCTGAACATTTTATGTTTTTAATGTCACATTTTACATATTTTTATCTTTTGTATCCCTTAACTAATTGTAGTTGAAACTATTTTTATTGTTTTCATCTTCTAACCTTCATACTAGTTTTAAAGTGATCAGTTCACTACCTTTACCTATATTTGCCTTCACCAGTGAGACTTATACTGTCATATGATTTCTCATTACTAATTAGTGCCTTTTTTTTCTGCTTAAGGAAGTCCCTTTAACATTATTTGTAAGACTGTTTTAGTTGTGGTAAACTCTCTTAGCTCTTGCTTGTCTGGAAAACTCTTTATCTTTCATTTAATTCTGAATGATAGGTTAGCTGGGTAGAATATTCTTGTTTGCAATTTTTTTTTTTCTTGTAGCATTTTGACTGTATTGTGCTACTCCCTTCTGTTCTGCAAGGTTTCTGCTGAAAACTCTGCTGATAATCTTATGGGGCTTCCTTTGCTCGTAATGAGCTTTTTTTCTTTTGCTGCTTGTTTAAGATTATTTCCTTGTCCTTAACGTTTGACTTTATAATTATAATGTGCAGATCCCATATTTTGATGGTAGTCGGGCCAGACAGTTTTAGGCTTATGTTTTTAAACCACCACAGTTCACCTGCAGCCACCATTACTTGCATTCCTTTCCTTGAATTGTAGGGTGCAAAATACCATTATTTCTCCCCAAGCCATCTGAAGTCTTACCCTATTTTGTCATCAAATACAAGTCCAAGATCTTGCCATCTCAATTTCCCAGTTGGCTTCTTGAGTACAGTTCATCTAGTATGGTTTTTTTCAATCTGAAGAACCTAAAATAAACAGACAGGTTATCTGTATGGTATACACTTAACATACAATGGCTGAGTAACTTCCATAGACACTCCTATTCAAAAAGGAGGAAAATAAGAGACACGTAGCAGTCACTAATCCATAACAGTTCTGAAGTCCAGCTGCATATTTGTTGCGAGTTCTTTGACTAGGGTTTATTCCTACTTCCCTAAAGCAGTTTTCTGAGACTCTTTGTTCTGCTCTATAGCTCTTGGTTATTATTTTCACTATATTCTATTTTTTTCCATAAAATTTGATTTGTACTTCAAATGAGAATCCCCCTCAAGCTTGCTTCCTTCTCATGAAAGGTGGCAAGTACAAAGGCCTCTTTTTATTTTGGACTCTATTTCTTTCAGTCAAAACTGACTAATTTCTTTAAGCATTTTGTGGGTTTTCTATGTTTTGATTTATAATACACTTGATTTGACAAAAGCCATAGCCACATTCTCTTTAAAATAAACACAACTGTATTGGCTTCCTGTGAGGCTGATGGAGTCCAGGATCTTAAATTTCTCAGAATACCTATTATTTAAGAGAGATAATTTGCCAGGGATGCTCTTAATATCTTAGATAACTTTTATCTCTTTCACAGAGCTTATGAAGCACTATTTCTAGTCTTTCTAAGTTCTTACCAAAGAGTTTTTCTGTTCATATCCTTGACTTCACCTTAACCCTAAGATGTTTATCTCAGAGGAACCAGGATTTGATATTTTCCCTGATGTGTTTTCTAATTTGAGACTCTTCCTCTGGGTGATATGGAGATGGAGATATAGTTTTATTTTTAAATAAAAGAAACAAGTCCCAGGTGGTGCCTGGATGGCTCAGTCGGTTGAACATCTGACTTTGGCTTAGGTCATGATCTCATGGCTCTGTTCGTGGGTTTGGGTTCTGCATCAGGCTCTGTGCTGACAGCTCAGAGCCTGGAGCCTGCTTCAGATTCTGTCTCTCTCTTTCTGTCTCTGTCACCCCCCTGCTTGCACTCTGTTTCTCTGTCTCTCAAAAATAAATAAACATTTTTTTTAAAAAGGAACAAGTCCTAGCTCCTTTATATTTTCTCTAAATTTTGCTTAAAAATAGAAATTTTCTTTCAGTTTGTCATTATTCTTGTATCTTATATGCTGCTTGTACATAGCTTTTAAAGCTATTTTTCCCATCGTCAGTGAGAATGCTGCTGAACTTTGATCACCCTTTTTGTCAACCTCCAATGATAATTTCTTCCCAAATTCCCCATTATTTTATCAACAGTCTCCTTGAGGTCTTTTAAGCTCTCACAAATAATCTTTTTAAGGTCTGTATTATTAGGGTTCTTCAGAGAAACAGAACCAATGAGAGATTAGATGGATGGATAGGTAGATAGATAGATAGATAGATAGATAGATAGATACAAAGATAGAAATATATAGAGGAGTATAGATATAAAGATAATTATTATTAGGAACTAGCTCACCTGATTAAAGAGGTTAAGTGTTGTCAAGATATCCAGTTGGCAATCTGGAAACCCAAAAAGCCTGTCGTAGAAGTTTCTGTCTGAAAGCCAGCAGGCTTGAGAGCCAAAAAGAACCAACTATTTTAGTTTAAGTCTGAAGGAGAAGATGTTATGTCCCAGTTCAATCAGTCATATAGAAAGAGTTCTTACTTAACTTTTTTTGTTCTATTCAGGTCTTTGATTCGATTAAGGCTATCCATGTTAGGGAGGGCAATCTGATTTTCTCAGTCTAATGATTTAAATAGTAATTTTATCTAGAAACATCTTCACAGATAGGCCCAGAATAATTTTTGGCCAAATGTTTGGGCACCCATGGGCCAGTCAAATTGACATATAAAATTAACCATCACAGGGTCCTCTAAGATTCTGTGGGATACCTGTTTCCAAAGCCAGGGCACATAGTTAGGGTTTGTATGGTAGCACCTATCTTTCAGACACCACAATTCTGTTACGGCTACTATCACTACATAACAAATTACCCCAGAACTTAATGCCTTAAAACAAATGCTGTTGTGCTGAGGAATTCTGTCAGTTGGGAATTCAGACAAAGAAAATCAGGGATGAAGCATAGCAGCATGGCATCATTCCCTACTGCATGATGCCTGGGGCCTCTGCTGGAAAGATTCAAAGATTGTATAGAATAACTCAGCAGTTGGAAGCTGGAATCATCTGATGGTTTATTCATTTACATTTCTGGTACATGCATTAAGAGGACTCCAAGATTAAGGGTGCCAACTAGAGTGCCTGCACATGGCCATTTTTTATCACCTGCCTTCTTAACAGCCTGACGATTTCAGGATACTCAAATTTCTCAAATGGAGGCTCAGGGCTTCAGTTGCGACTATGCCAACAATCAAGGTATAAGGTACATCGCCTTTTATGATCAAGTCTTGGAAGTCATGCATCATTATTTCCACTAGAGTCTGTTTGTTGAAATAGTCACAAGCCCATTCTATTCAAAAGGAAGTGTCACAGACCCTGCCTCCTGAAGTGAATCATGTCAAATAACTTAGGAATCATGTTTAAACCACCACAAATGGTTACTGTCATTATCTTCATTTTATAGTTCAGGAAATTTGGGCCCAGAAAGATGTGGTATTTTTCCAAAAACACACTTAATAAGAGGCAAAGCCAGGATGTAAATACAGGCAATATGACTCCAGAGGCTATATTTAAAACCACTGTGTTACTTTGTTGTTTCCCATTGTGCAATACAGAACGGGTGTTTTAGCATGCTAGACCTTAAAGAGGATAATTCACTTCCATTTAAAATTGTTTATTCAGTATGCATTTAGTAGTACCAACAAGAGCCAAACACAGGCCAGGGTACTAAGGAAACGGTAGCGAGCAAAAGGAACATAGTCTCTGTCTTTATACAGCATAAAAATCTAGTTCTTCATTGTCTTTCTCAGCACCCTTATTTGTTATTTCTTGCAATAGATCCTTGTCACTTTTTAATGTGAAGATTTATTTTTACTGTAGGTTTACTCTGTGTGGCTATGGTGGGTTAACTGCAGTGATGACCTCTGTTTATTTTTGTCCCCCTATATTCAAGGCCTTTGGTAGTGCCTCATAATGCCGTTTCTGGACTTGGCTACATGACTTCCTTTGGCTAGTAGGAAGAATGATGGAAGCCAAGCCTCGAAAAATACTTGTGCATTAGCATTTACCCTCCTGCTTTTCTTGCAAAGTGGTTAGTGCCAGAACCCCTATGGATAGTAAGAGAAAGCTAGACCAGTCACCTCTGTTGCCCCCAGCAATAGATGGGCAGTGACAAGACATGTGAGCAAGGCTGTCAAAGACCGGTAGCCCCTAGCTGACGACTGATATATGGACAAGACTAATTGACTAATGCAGGCCCAAATATCTACTCCATGGAATCATGAGCTAAATAAATGCATGTTGTTTTAAGTTTTGCAGTAATTTGTTACACAGCCATGGAAGCTGTTGCAATGGTCTTCTTTAAAATATATGTTATGGTTTTTGTTCTAGAGCCTGACTTTACACTTGATAAATTTGTACAGCTTGTTTTGAGAATCCCTGAAGAGGTTAAATGTAGTTTTTCTGCTTGCCACAGTTTTTTTTTTTAAAGGACATGATAATCTATTTTAATACCACATTTACATATAGAAATCATCTTTGCTAGATTGGTTAATTTCAGCTGCTAAATTAACTTTACAACCTTAACAATTACATTGATAGTGACTAATTCTGATTCTTCCATTTAGATTTCTATACTTAATGGAGCTCTTAAAACATACATTGAAGGCTTTTTTTAGTACAAATATACCTTATAAATAAATCTAATACTTAGGAGTAGAGCATGCATTAGCTTTTAAAAATTAAAGAAGTTCAAATGCAAACTGCAAAATCCTTTTTGCAGAGCTCTTTCCCTTGACTAATTCATATTTCAGTCTTTTTATAATATTGTAAATGGTATAATAAAAGGCATATATACTTAAATATGTAACATTGTATTTAAAATACAATATTACAGGCTCAATAGTATTAGATGATATACTTGGGGTTCCTGGGTGGCTTAGTCTGACTCTTGATTTCGGCTCAGGTCATGATGTCACAGTTCCTGGGTTCAAGCCCCACAGTGAGCTCTGCACCAACAATGCAGAGCCTGCTTGGGATTCTCTCTGTCTCCCCATCAGAGTTCTCAAAATAAATGAATAAACTTAAAAATTTTTTTCTAAAAAAAAGAAAAAAGAAGGGAGAGACTGAATCTTCTCATTTATCCCCTATACCCTTAATATAGTAGCTCTCCAACTTATAATATAAAACATGGTTTAAAAAAATTTGGGGGCAGACTCTATTTTAAGTCTTGGCCCATTCGATCATTACCTGGCTTTCTTATTTCTTTACTTTAACCTTAGTTTCCCCAACTCTACCATGGTTTAGCCTCCATACTTAACACAGTTAGCCTTGCTTCCCTAGTATGCCAGCCTCAGATACCTGCTTGCTTCTGACATCTGCAAACATTCTTAGTTTCACTGTCATTATAGTTTCTTATATAGAGAGAGTCTCTCCACTAGCTTTGTTTCTGTGGATCTTCACTAACTGGGCTAACCTGACAGACAAATATAAGATGATAAACTTGAACTAGTCTGCCTGTAAAACACTACAGTTAAGTTATATGTAATACAGTTGTTCCTCGCGTTTCCAGTAACCACGGGCTTTTCTTCAGTTTGGGGCATACGAAGCTCATTTCTGCCTTGGGGAATGGAATTTACTGTTTCCATTTACCTGTATTGCTTTCCCCCTAGTTCCCTATGTGGCGGACTCTAGGGTTTGTCTTAATTAGTAGCCCACTGCATAGTTTTATTTGCTTCATTACTATGGATCACAATCTGAAATGGCCTGCCTATTGTTTCTATTTCTACTTGAAAATAAGGCACTTAAGTGAAAAATTCTCTCATTGGTTATAGTCACAGTGCCCAGAGCAGTGTTGGCACCTTATAATCTCCCAAGGGGTGTGGGATGAGACCGTCATATTTAGAACTAGTGATATTATAGTTTCACTCTAATCTATACTGTTCAGAACTTGCCAGAGGTGTTGTGTTTAGTTCCAGTTTTTGCAAGTTAGGAGCACTATTGACAAACTAAAGCGTTCTAAGAAAAACTCAGGTAGGCGAAGAGGCTTGAAGCAATTTTTCTATGTAAAAAAAATCTGTCTTCAGAGGATATATAGGTATGTCTTAGAAAATAACTGTTGTGCCATATAATAACACTTTTTGTAAGTATTTGGACAGTTGAGCTAGGGGAAAGGGATTAAATATGTTCTTTGGAGCACTGGAATGCATAGCCTAGATTTAAAGAGGACACTGAATGTAAGAGTCTGATAAGAACTTATTAAAAGTAACCAAGGTCCTCTTTTTCAGAAAAAGAAAAATAGACCCTAGTGTGTTTGTATCAACATATGCCCCAAGATGTTATAGATCTTGAGATGTAGAGCTAAAACTAGAGTCTAGGCTTCCTGACTGTCTTTCATTGTTCTTTACACTATAATTTATTTCCTTTGCACTTAAATATTTTCTCAAACACTTGAAGGAGCTTGAGACTCTCTTTATTCATTTGTTCATTCGTTCATCTATTCCACAAAAATATATTGAGTATTAACTATCTACTAGAATTCCAGCAGTTACAGATAGAGTGTTATTTATATAGATGAATTCCTGATCCTCCCAGAGTTTACCTTCCATCATGTGTTGGAAGAAGCATTTGATCAAGTGTGATTACCGAGCTCAGGTTACTGAGGTTAGTCTTGTAGGGAGGTAGAATTTTTGCACTAAACATAAGAACTTATTAATATGAAGAACTGGATTTTTCAGTCATATTCATTATTTCAGAAATAAAAGAGACTGCTTCTTGAAACAGAAGAGCTCCTCAGTCTCTGAAATGTTCAAACAGGCAGAGAGGATTTGGAGGAAATACTTCAAAGAGTTTACATTCCAAATGGGAAGAAAGTCAAGTTCCTCTTCCTTTAGAGTCTACTTTGTTCTATTTTGAAGCTTGCCCAGATGCACGATTAATGTGTTATGAGGGAGCTAATGGACAGTTGGTGCAGTTCTCAGGTGGTCCTCGGACCCATGAGAAAACAGTTTAATGAAAGGTTCTCCACCTAGATTGTCTGGTTTAGACCTGGAGACCTGTTATCAATCTGATTATTTTCAAGACAGTAAAAATAGAGGTTCAAACATATTATACAGTTTTAAACTAGGAGGGTTTATCTCCAAACAAGTATTTTTTAAAACACCTACCATGTGCCTAACACTCTGAAGAGATGTCACAAACAAAATCTGGAAAGATGTCATGCCATCAGAGTAATGAAGTCATTGTGCCTATATTGGAAGCTCTGTCTCTCTCAGGCCCTTGAAATGTGTGACATCTACCTAGTCCTTGCTCTGTCCTAATTATCATCCTACCTCCTGCTCACCAAGTGTCACTTTGGTTAAGTTAGTTAATGAATGAAACATGTTTCTTTGAATATAAGTCCTGTTTACTTAAGTAGTGGTTGAATATTTCAGATCATTTTGAGACGGTGTTTGTTGACATTCTCCTTATTCTGCCCCCAAATATGTGTTATGAACTGAATAATTTAGGTACATTGAGTGGCATTGTTTCCTCCACTGTTCCATGTTTGCACTCTAATCTACATATTTTTGTTGAATGATAAATACATTTATTGATTAATAAGTTATGTTGCATCAAATTTAAGAAAAATTGGATCATAGAAACATGTCGCATGTGGCATACATTTCTGTTTCATGTCATTTGTTTTGATCTGTTGCCTGTCCAGATGGACTACAACATATGCCACTTTGAACACTAAAGGTAAATAATGAAAGGATAAACCTACAGTCTGAGGAAAATCATTTTTACTTTTACATTAAATCTAATTTATTTTTCTATAAAAGCAGGGGACAGTTAAAATAAATATTCCTGTTGCTCTCATGTACCAACTTCATTGTCAAGAATCAGTTCTCTGATGAGGGTTGATGGGGGGGTGGGAGGGAGGGGAGGGTGGGTGATGGGTATTGAGGCGGACATCTTTTGGGATGAGCACTGGGTGTTGTATGAAAACCAATTTGACAATAAACTTCATATATTGGAAAAAAAAAAAGAATCAGTTCTCCAAGAAGCATTATTTCTTCCCTGAAATCTGTCACCACACTGACAGAGATCTCTTTGAACACATTTTAAAGCATCCTCTGGGGATGTGTCAAGTAAGAAATTGCTGCGGCTGAGGTCAGAGAGGTTTTTTTTCCTGCTTTCGCCTCTAGGGTTTTGATGGTTTCCTGTCTCACATTCAGGTCCTTTATACATTTTGAGTTTGTTTTTTGAATGGTGTAAGAAAGTGGTCTAGTTTCATCCTTCTGCATGTTGCTGTCCAGTTCTCCCAGCACCATTTGTTAAAGAGACTGTCTTTTTTCCATCGGATATTCTTTCCCGCTTTGTCAAAGATTAGTTGGCCACACTTTGTGGGTCTAATTCTGGGGTTTCTATTCAATTCCATTGGTCTATGTGTCTGTTTTTGTGCCAATACCATGCTGTCTTGATGATGACAGCTTTGTAGTAGAGGCTAAAGTCTGGGATTGTGATGCCTCCTGCTTTGGTCTTCTTCAAAATTACTTTGGCTATTCGGGGCCTTTTGTGATTCCATACACATTTTAGGATTGCTTGTTCTAGCTTCGAGAAGAATGCTGGTACAATTTTGATTGGGATTGCATTAAATGTGTAGATAGCTTTGGGTAGTATTGACATTTTAACAATATTTATTCTTCCAATCCATGAGCATGGAATGTTTTTCCATTTCTTTATATCTTCTTTAATTTCCTTCATAAGCGTTCTATAGTTTTCAGCATACAGATCTTTTACATCTTTGGTTAGGTTTATTCCTAGGTATTTTATGCTTCTTGGTGCAGTTGTGAATGGGATCAGTTTCTTTGTCTTTCTGTTGCTTCATTATTAGTGTATAAGAATACAACTGATTTCTGTACATTGATTTTGTGTCCTGCGACTTTGCTGAATTCATGTATCAGTTCTAGCAGACTTATTTGACACATCCCCAAAGGCAAGGGAATTAAAAGCAAAAATGAACTATTGGGACCTCATGAAGATAAAAAGCTTCTGCACTGCAAAGGAAACAATCAATGAAACTAAAAGGCAACCAGTGGAATAGGAAAAGATATTTGCAAATGACATATCAGACAAAGGGCTAGTATCCAAAATCTGTAAAGAACTCATCAAACTCCACACCCGAAAGAAACAAATAATCCAGTGAAGAAATGGGCAAAAGACATGAATAGACACTTCTCTAAAGAAGACATCCAGATGGCCAACAGGCACATGAAAAATTGCTCAACGTTACTCCTCATCAGGGAAATACAAGTCAAAACCACACTCAGATATTACCTCACGCCAGTCAGAGTGGCTAAAATGAACAAATCATGAGACTATAGATGCTGGCGAGGATGTGGAGAAATGGGAACCCTCTTGCACTGTTGGTGGGAATGCAAACTGGTGCAGCCACTCTGGAAAATAGTGTGGAGGTTCCTCAAAAGATTAAAAATAGACCTACCCTATGACCCAGCAATAGCACTGCTAGGAGTTTACCCAAGGAATACAGGAGCGCTGATGCATAGGGGCACTTGTACCCCAATGTTTATAGCAGCACTCTCAACAATAGCCAAATTATGGAAAGAGCCTAAATGTCCATCAACTGATGAACGGATAAAGAAATTGTGGTTTATATATACAATGGATTACTAGTTGGCAATGAGAAAGAATGAAATATGGCCTTTTGTAGCAACGTGGATGGAACTGGAGAGTGTTATGCTAAGTGAAATAAGTCATACAGAGAAAGACAGATACCATATGTTTTCACTCTTATGTGGATCCTGAGAAACTTAACATTTAAGACCATGGGGGAGGGGAAGAAAAAAAAAAGGTTAGAGAGGGAGGGAGCCAAAACATAAGAGACTCTTAAAAACTGAGAACAAACTGAGGGTTGATGGGGGGAGGGAGGGGAAAGTGGATGTTGGGCATTGAGGAGGGCACCTGTTGGGATGAGCACTGGGTGTTGTATGGAAACCAATTTGACAATAAATTCATATTTAAAAAAATACAAAATAAAAAAATAAAGCATCCTCATTCCAGCACGAAGTTTGCTTTAACTTGTAGAAAATGCCATAGGAAACACACTGAATTTCATGATGCTGCTCTTATATTTATTTTTACTCGAAATGGCATTCTTAGATATTGAGCTGATTAGCACAAGATAGGAAAATGCAAATCGTTTAAGAGCTATGCATATGAAGAGAGGGAATTTGATCCCTGTTTCTCTGGCAGTGAGTGGGCTACATCCCTCCCCTAGGAATACCTTCCCAGTGTTTTTTTTTTTGTCCAGGTTCTCAGAGAAGCAGATGACCAATCCATAGAGCATAGAGTAACTGCCCAACTTGCCCCATGGGTCTGCTGAAAACAAATCAAGTGCCTATGACTAGCCATGATGCCTAGCTGATTCTCCTTTGTGAGCTCTGAAATCCAGGCTATTTCTAGAACCTCTAAGTCCTACAGATCAAGCACTGATACAGCACCACTTTTCTCTCTGCTTTACATAGGTCAGGGGGAAGAATTAATCTTAGCCCTTCTAATTAATACACTGTGGCTAGACGCAGTGAATTTGGAGAAACAATTTCTGAGCCAGGATGTCTACTCATTTTTGTTGTTGCATTTTATTCTCCTGGGTGTATTTCACTTCAGAGCTGCTTGTTTGAAAAGGGGCAGAAGCAAGAGGAGTGGTGCTGAGTGAGAGGAAATGATTGCCAAGTATTAGGATTTGGGTAGCCTGCATCTACATTCCTGTGCTGCTGTTAAGTGCAAAGAGTATAGTGTGCCCGACTGGGAGAGAAGCCCAGAAACATAGGAAAGCAGAAAGCATTTATTCCATACTCATCATAGAGTAACAGTTCAGCAGATGCTGGCGAGGTGTAATGGTGTTTGTATGTTTTAAGTTTATTTATTTATTTTGAAAGAGAGAGAGAACAGGGGAGGGGCACAGAAAGAGGAGAGAGAGACAATGTCAAGCGGCTCCACACTATCAGTTCAGAGCCCAACGCAGGGCTCCCTCTCACAAACTGAGATCCTGACCTGAGCTGAAATCAAGAGTCAGATGCCCAACCGACTGAGCCACCCAGCCATCCTGATGGTGTTTTTGATTAATGTTCTCTGTATGCATTAAATGCTATAAATATTATTTAATAACAGTTATATGTGAAAATGGTTAAAATTTTTCTGTACTTTCGAGGAAGACGTAGTACATGATGGTAATCATTGTCTTTGCAACAAGTAGTAAAACGTATTTCCAAATGCTGAAATTTGGAAATTGCCCAGGTAAAAATTCAAGTCTAAATTTTCCTCTCAGTTAATTTTGCCCTGTTTATATAACAGAAATGTCTTTAAGTGAGTATTAAAAGTGCCTTCCAAAAAACCAAAACAAAACTTTCATTTTCCTGGGTACATAAGGTGAATAGAGTGCAAAGAGAAAACAAGAGGCTACTTGCAGACAAAGGATTCTCATGGAGATGGATACAAAAAGTCTTGTTGCTATGACTAGGGAAATACTAAATACTTAGCCCCTGGGCTAAAAGACATTTCCAACCATTCAGGTGAGACTCTTAAGAATGTTTAATGGATATCCTATCAAGTAGAAACTTACTTAAAGACCTAAGAATGACCTTTATGATGATTAATTTTATTTGTCAAATTGGAAGATGTTTTTGAATGAGATTAACGTTTAAATAAGTAAGCATATTGCTCTTCATAATGTGGGTGGGCCTCATCCAATCAGTTGAAGGTCTGAATAGAACAAAAAGATTGGACTCCTTGAGTGAGAGGGAAATCTCCAGTAGATTGACCTTGAATTTCATCTGTGCTTTTGGCTTTCTGGAATCTCTGCCTACTGGCCCACCCTGCAGATTTTAGATTTACCAGCCTCCATAATTACATGAGTCAAGTCCTTATAATTAATCTCTTCATATTGTACTGTAGATATACATAGAAGTTAGATACACAAAAGAAGATATATATGTATACCTTTTCATTCTGGATTTTTTTTTTTTTTTTTTTTTTGAGATTCTTGACTAATACAACCACCATCAGCCTTCACATGTTCCTCTTTGTTGCACTAGCCAAAGGAAGGACTGTGGACCTGTGAAACTAGCTGGGTGATGTGGCAAAAAGTGAGACAGCAGGAAAAACATTGATGCCTTTGAATTTTGAAACACTGCTTTTGTAATATTTTGATTGGCTAGTTATGCAATTGCCAGAATGATTTGCCTTTCTTAAAACATGTCTTCAAAGTTAAAAATAAATAGATTATGAGGAATGCAGTAGCAAAGTGAGATCAAGTATTGATCACTGATCTTTTATTTCCCCTTTCCTTCCTTCTTACTACCTATTGCTCTTGACTGATCTCTATCAAGGACCAAACTTAACTCTGTCAACAGGTTAACTTAATAAGATAATTTGACAATAAAATATCACTGCTCTGCTTAAGTGACTTTGATTACTTTCCATTGCCTTATTGATAAATCTAATTTCCTTGTCATGGCACATTCAGCACATCAGATTCCCTTGGTGATCTGATTTCAAAACACATTTCTCCTTCCAGGTCTTGCTAGGTTTCTTTTCACTCTCTTACTGCTGTTGACTTAATGATTTACTCATCGTTGCCTGACTTTACAACTATGATAGCATTTTCCCCCTCTACCTTGAATGTTCTTTTCCTGTTCTTTGGTGGTTGATTAGTTAGGCCCAACTAAAAAGGGATCTGCGTTGTAAAATATTTTCCATACCATAGAATCAGAAAACCCCCTTCCTTTTTGCTGTCAGAGCACTTTTTTATAATTCTGTGATCTCACTGTTACACCAGTTTTAAATAGACTTTGCTGCATGCAAGTCTGACTTTCCCTGAAGCTCCAAAGTAGACAAACCTATGCTACTTGATAGCTGTGTGACGCTGGGAAGTTACTTCCTTGTTAAGGCTCAGTTTCCTCATCTGGAAAATTGTACAAACAATAGAACCATTGGGAAAATTAAATGTTTTAGTACATGAAAGTATTTAGAATAGTGCCTGGCAATATAGAAAGAGCTCTAATATACTACCTTCTATTCATTTATATTCTGGTTCTTCAAGAAATGTTACTTGTGTGACTGTTATGTGCCAGGCATTTTTTGTCATCATCACCCTTACAAGTTTTGAGTTCATACTCATATTTAAATGCTGAACTTCTAGTCCAATAAATGTCATGTAGATGTTCATTGTATGTTTATCAATATAAGAATTGCTTTGGTCATTAGGCTTAAACACTGGGAAATTGGATGTTCAATTTTCATTCTATTTATTAGGTAAAAAGATACAGACTATGGCTATGAAAAACATGCTTTATACCCTAAAGTTGTTTTCCTTAATGGTTGAGAATTTAAATAACCTAATTAAAATGAAATAATATCTTCCTTGTATGCAAAATAACTATGTTTATAAAGATGTAACACATTGTGGAATTATATTGGAAGCATCAATTTATAAATGGTATGATTCTGTATTTTTGTCTTAATGTAATACAGCATTTTTGTATAATTAGATATAAATTTAACTTTTAAAATATTAATAACCTCAACTTTTGAAACAAAGTTAGTATAACTTTGTAATAACGACATATATAACATTAGCTATTAGTAATAACACACGTCAAATGCCAGATGCTTAAATTAAAAAATTTTTGTGTTTACCGTGTCTAACATTTCTCAGTCTCTGGTATATTGTAAGTTACACTCAAAATTGTGAGAAACACAAATAACAGTATGTCCTTACCTACATAGAGATAATGTGCACCTTGTCAGGTATCAAACATTAGGTCTATTAGGTGAGTCTCCCACAGTTCATGTTATCCATGCGACTTTAGTAACAAAGCATGCTCATTGTTCTGTGCTCTGATTATGTGGGTTTTCAGATTCCTGAATCTGTCTATTTGGAGATAATTGACATTGATTTGGTTTTACTGTACAGTGTCAAAGTCTTTTCAGGCTAATAGTGCAGATGTTACAAATTCAGTGCTATTTTAGAGGTGGCTATGTTACTTACCTATTCTGATAAAAAAGTTACAGTGGGAGTGGAGCCAAGAAAGAGGTAGGTCTGGGTTCTTAATGCTGCCATTTGAAAATGTTTTAGAATTTTACTGTCTCATTGTCTTAAAAGACAGCAATGCAGCTTAGAGAGAAGGAGCCTGGTCATAAAGAGTTTCCTTATCTGTGAAATGTGGGATACTAAAAAAATAGTTCCTACAACATAGGGTAATCATGATATATTTAAAGTACTTAAGGGGTGCCTGGGTGGCCCAGTCAGTTAAGCATATGACTCTTGATTTCAGCTCAGGTCAGGATCTCGTGATTTGTGAGATTGAGCCCCGCAGCAGGCTCTGAGCTGGCAGTGAAGAGCCTGCTTGGGTTTTCTCTCCCCCACTTAGTCTTCCCCCCCGCCAAATAAATAAATAAAAATTAAAAAATAGTGTATGTCTAGCACTGTGGCAAACCTATGCCTCTCTCACTCTCTAACAAGAGAGATCCTTCCCATGTTTGAACACAGTAATTGGAATCTCCATAGTTTGAAACAAAATCTCATATTTCCCTCCTATTAAGTAGCCGGATGCTGTAGCTATATTCTCTTCGTCATTTTTCCTGGTTCTAGTTAACAAAAGTGCTTAATAAATGCTTATTATCACCTCTGTTTTTTAAACCACTTGAAAATCTAATGTTCTTTTAGTGTTTCATTCCATTTAATTTCACAGACATAATTCTTAAAACTTGTGTAGAATCCTTACCATGTAGTACCATGGCAAAACTATCAGTAATTCACATTTTAGATTGAATTTTTTCCTCTTTTTTAAAGTTTATTTATGTATTTTGAGAGAGAGAGAGAGAGAGAGAGTGCATGCAAGAGGAGGAGGGGCAGAGTGAAAGGGAGAAAGAGAATCCCAAGCAGGATTCACTCTGTAAATGTGGAGCCTGATGTGGGTCTTGAACTCACAAACTGAACTGTGAGATCATGACCTGAGCTGAAATCAAGTTGGGCACTTACCTGGCTGAGCCACCCAGGCACTCCTAGATTGAATTTTTATTTAATTTTTACCTAAAAACAGTTTGTTACCAACTATATATGTCAGGTGCTGTGTGTAGGGCACTGCTGATACAAGAATAATACCAGTATAATCTTGACCCAGGGTTAGCTCAGAGCTGATCACTTAATGCAGTGCTTCTAAGTCAAAAGTAGGAGGCCCTGGAAAATTTTGGCATGCTTTATAGGTGTGGAGGAAGTCACAGCTATGAGGGGCTTTACACTGAGTGGCTCTGGGGAGGCAGAGATGAGCCTCGTGACACTGCCTATGGAGAGGATTACAGAGGAAAGGAATCACGAAGGAGAGAAGCCAAGGATGAGAAACTGAGAGACATAGTAAACAGACTTATTTTCACCTGTTTTGCAAGTGTTTGGACTAACAGTCCTAGAAAAGAGGGTTGTTGAGGTTATCCTAACTTGGAGGTTCTCAAAATGTGGTCCTGGGCCAGCAGTATCATCTTTTGAGAATGTGCTAGAGATGCAGATTCTTGGGCCATATTTCAGGCCATGTGAGTCAGAAAGTCTGGGGGATGGAATCCAGCAATCTGGTTTTCACAAGCCTTATAGGTAGAACCTCTGTCATAAACTGACCCATACTGTATGCAGATTAATATTCACATTCAGTGCTTATTAAGTTAAAGCTTATGAAGCCTATGTCATTGTAATCTCTAAATAATTGCTGCATATAGAAGTCATGTGTTTCTGCTAGTTCTGAAGATCAAGAGGCAGTTATTTTCTGCTCTCATTAGTTATAAAGAAGACAAAAATAGACAGTTAACAATTCAAAGCAGTATTTGCTTAATACCAAATATCTGTTATCCACATCTTTATCCGTGTGTGTGTGTGTGTGTGTATGTGTGTGTGTGTGTGTGTGTATTTATGTATACACAATATATATATTTATGTATACACTACATGTATGTATACACTATATACGTATATATGTGTGTATATATATACACACCTACACAATAAATATTACTCAGCCACAAAAAGAAGAATGAGATTTTGCAATTTGCAACAATGTGGATGGATCTGGAGGGTATAATGCTAAGTGAAATAAGTCAGACAGTCAAAGACAAACACCATATTATTTTACTTATGTGTGGAATTTAAGAAACAAAACAAAGGAAAAAAAAAGACAAAAAGTACACTCAAATACAGAGAACAAAGTAGTGGTTGCTAGAGGGGAGATGGGTGTAGGGACGGGTGAGAAAGGTGAAGGGGAGGAAGAATGTAGTTACTGTGATGAGTACTGGTTAATGCATAATAGTGGTGACTCATTATATTGTATACCTGAAACTAATATTTAACACTGTATGTTAATTAAACTTCAATAAGAAATAGAACACACCCATTTATTTATTTATAATAATAAATAATAAATAATATGGATATTTAGAGAAAGTAGCAGTAACCACAGGTGATTGTGGAAGGGGTCAGGAAATGGAATTTAGGAGATGTGAGTTGTCCCATTCTAGCTCTGGGTTTCTAGGCAAGCCTTGTGCTTATTTATTGTTGAGAACAAACCACCCCAAACTTGGTAGCCCACAACAACAATTTATAATTATCTGTCATAATGCTCAGAGTTTATTGGGCTCAGCTAGGAGGCTCTTGCTTTAGGGTCTCTTAAGTGGTTTCATTTTGAGTGCAGCTGGGTGGAGTTCTCCAGAAGTTTGACTCGGCTGGATGTCACTGAACACTGCTTCTCACACAGATCCTGGCCTCTTTATCTCTGCCTCCAGTGTCTTATCATCTAGGGCATCTCCATATGACTCATGCTTCTCTCAGCATCATGGTGGCAGAGAGGTGCACCTCTTACCATGCAGCTGGCTTCTGAAAAAGCGAGTGGGATTCCAAGTGCTCTAAAAGACCTGGAATTGACATAGCATCAGTTCCACCCTGTTCTAATGGTCAAAGCAATCACGGACCAAGTCCTGATTCAAGGGGAGGGGACATACAGGGGTGACTCTTTGGAGGCAAAGTTTGTTACAGGGCCATCTTTCAGAGACTGCCATAAGTCATTGATAATCTCTGAAAAATGTTGGGTTTGACCTAGATGATCTGTGTGGAGTATCCCTGCATGTAGCTTCACCTTTGCATGATCCACAAAACTTCCTTGCATATATTGCAATGCACCAAGGAGAACAGTAATGTGTATCTAGAATAAATATCATCAATGTTCTATTTCTGTGGTGTTTTGTCTTCAACTGGTTACCGGTATGGGCTGATGAAAAAAGAAAAACCAAAGAAATTTTTCTTCAGGTTATCAAGCCACTAGCAACCTCCTAGAAAAATACATCTCTTAGGTTGATGAAACATTGCTTTAATTTCATCTCTAAATTCAGAGCACACTATTACCCCAGGCTATATCAGGATCTCAAAGTGATGACATATAACTAGTGCATTGGGTACATAAGTTATTTTTTAAGTCAATAATACCTTATAAATTCATTTTAGTGTTTTGGGGGGAATTTAGTTCCATTAAAGTCATTATTACTTAAAAATATAATGGTTCTATTCTCACCCAAATGTTTTGAAATACAAGGCTCTGTAGAGAAATAAAATGCCCTTTAGGAAATTCTGTTGAGTGGAAATAAATGTGAATTTTCTTAGATTTTTTTTGCATATACAGGCTCTATTGCTCAGAATATCTCATGAGGTCAAGCCAGGTGTCATATCCTTGTATGAAAGTCATTGAAGTTTTAACCATAGTAGCAAAAATAAAATTCCAATCTCTAAATAATTAAAAGTTACTTTTTAAAGTTGCTTATGCTTTAAAAAGTAGTCAAGCATTTTTAGAAGATTTACATTCAAATCCTTATAAAACATCTTTGCTAGAATGCCAAAACCATATTTTCTTTAATATATTACTGTAATATCTAAAGTTTTAAAATTAAGGAAATGGAAATGTTATGGTTTTTTTTATGCTTAGAAATTTTCTTTTACATTATTCAGATTTGAATGCCCAAGCAGAACATTTTTCTCCACAGTTATAATACATAATATGTATACAATAAACTACCTGCTGTTCAAACGCACGTCATAGTCATAGCATAGTTTTTAATTATATTCTATATCAATTTATTAGGGCATGTGGACTTGTGCATTTCCATAGAAGACATTTTGCTTTCTCATCTAGCCACCTCCACCTTGAAGTCTTCCTAGACCACTCTATATAAGTTGTCAGCCAAAACACCCTTCCCACCCCTGCGCTCCAACTCCCTGCTTACCAGCAACCAGCATAGAGCCCAGCATAATAATTTTGTGATTACACCAAAATCATTGTCTCTTTAATTGAATGGAAGGTATTCCTGGTCCCAAATGACTTCACCTTGCACTTTGATTTTAGTTTCTAAGATCTCCTGGACTAGGGATGAGTCTATCAGTTTTTTAATTGCAGCATTTCCCCCATTGAAAGGAAAAGCCTATGAGATTTTTTTCCCAAAGCCTAAGAGACTGGAATTTTTGGAGAGAAATATTAGAATATCTTTCTTAGAAATAAAATTTAATATGGATACTGACAAGTTATCTTTAGTGTTAACTGTTAAAATGTTCTATTTTTACAGGTACGTAAGTCACATTTTAAACATTTTAATTGACAGTATTTCTTAATTTTAAAGTAAAAAGGAATATTAAAATTTTCCACTTTGCCCCAGAAAACTGGGTCAGGACAATAAACTGAATGGAGCAAATGAAAATCACTAGAGCATACTGAAACAATGAGTATTATCTTCTAAAAACAATGTGCTCTGCTACTTGTAGTGTTCCATCTTGGAGCTCCAAATATGCTAATGAAAATTAATTAGTACAGTTATTCTTGATGCATTTGTACTTTTAGCCTCGCTATATCACAGAAAGCATTTTTAATCTTACTATTTAACTTTGGGGAAAAAGGCGTTAAAGAGAAGTTACATAAATATTTAGGTCAGAGAATAGCATAGGTATTTGCTAAGAAACGATAATAATCAAGTCTCAACTAGGGCAGTTGAGTGTCCCTTTGATCATACCGTGGTGCTCTAGCTAATGGCGAACTGTGATAGAATAAGAGGCCAATTGTGGGTAATAGCACATGACACGTTGTTTTTTGTTTTGTTTTGTTAGTATTTTTGGCACACAGTGTTTTATTAGTTTCAGGTGTACCGCATAGTGGGTAAGCTATTTTTCTGTGCTCACTCTAAGTGTAGCTACTATCTGTCCCCATAGATTGCTATTACAATATCATTGACTATATGACAGCTTTTAAGTGAATGGCATAGTGATGTTATACCATATAACTTTCTTTTATTATTTTCTTTTTTATTTATGTTTTATTTTTTGTAAGTAATCTCTACTCCCAGCATGAGGCTGGAACTCAGGACCCTGAGATCAAGAGCCTCTTGCTGTACTGACTGAGCCCAATAGGGGCCCGTCTTTTAACTATTTTCTTGCATCCACTTAAGTGAATGAGAGATTAAAAGATAAATGGTACTCAGAGAGTCTCACATATTAACAGTGGTAGAAACATTTGACTTTTATCATCTTAAATGAAAGCATTAGTGCCCATTTTAAATATAAGAAATAGCAATATCACATGTTAGTTGTCCCTAAGATTGTTAATACTCAGTAGACAGCAGGTTCATCTTTGTTATACAGAAGGTCAAGATAGGATTGGCTAATTACTTAATAATTATTCTATAGATGAGTGTATAAGTTTTGTATTGCTGCATATGGACAGAGTTGTGTCCCTCCCAGATTTATAAGTTGTAGCCCTAACCTCCAGTGTGACTGTATTTTGGAGATTGGGCTTCTATGGAGATGATGAGGATAAATGATGTTATAAGGGTAGCCCTAATCCAGTAGGATTGGTGTCCTTATGAGAAGAAGAGACTCCACAGAGAGCTGTTTCCACACACGGAGTGAAGGGCATGTGAGGACTAGTGAGAAGGTAGCTGCCCAACAGCCAGAGAGATCTCACCAGAAACCAGCACTGATATAGCCAGCACCTTAATCTTGGACTTGTAGCCACCAGAACTGTAAGAAAATAAATCTCTGTTGTTTAAGCCACCCAGACTTCGGTATTTGGCATCCTGAGAAGTCTAATTTAGCTGTTGAATAATCCTACTCCAAATTTTTCTGGCTTTAAACAATCATGATATTATTTGCTCACAAGTCTGAGGATCTAGTGTTTGTGTGTGGTTTGGCAGAGATAGCTCCTGTCTACTCTCTGTGGTATTGAGTAGAGAATATCAGCCAGTGGAGGAGATTTCAAGGTGACCTTACTCACGTGTCTGGGGCCTTGGTGCTGGCTATTGGCTGGAGAGTTATAGTTTGTCTCTGTGTGTCCTTTATTTCACATGTTTCAAATTCTCCAGTGAGAGGATGGCCCTAGACTCCTTCACATGGCAGATGGGTTCCTTCTCTGTGAAAGTAGAAGGTGCAAATCCTTTTAAAGCCCAGACTCAGAACTCCCAGAATGTCACTTACACTGTATCTATTGGTTAAAACCTGTTATCCCAAATACTCTGAAACTACTGGAAGACTGTGTTTGGTAAAATGAAACAGAACATTATCAAGAATAGCTCTCTTTTTTTGTGCAACACTTTCAGCAGATTGTAGATTTTGGTAGACTTTCAATGGCCAGCCTAGGTCACTGAGGAGACGTAAATAACAGAAAGCAAGAAAATAGAATGAAGGTAATGTTCTTAAAATTGACTTAATATTACTCTTTTCCTAACAAAGGCTAAACTTTATCTGTTTTATGTTGTATGATCCCAGGTTTTTATCAATATGTAAAATAATCAGTCTTCTATATACAAAGAAACAATTACAAGTATGTATAAGAATCAGTAGGGGCACCTGGGTGGCTCAGTTGGTTGAGTGTCCAACTTCATCTCAGGTCATGATCTCACAGTCCGTGGGTTCGAGCCCCATGTCAGGCTCTGTGCTGACAGCTCAGAGCCTGGAGCCTGCTTCGGATTCTGTGTCTCCCACTCTCTCTGCCCCTCCCCTGCTCACGCTCTATCTTTCTCTCCTTCAAAAAATATGTAAACATTAAAAAAAATTAAAGAATCAATCTAACATAGTCTCTATCAATAGATGAATGAGGATACATATATCTATATTAACATATATAGATATATCTATATATCTATATCTGTATATCACATCCTCTTTATCCATTTGTGTATATATATTTGTGTGTATATATATTTATACACAATGTGTATATATATCTATATATACACAATGTATATATACCTACACAATGGAATATTACTCAGCCACAAAAAAAAAGAATGGGATCTTGCAATTTGCAACAATGTGGATGGATCTGGAGGGTATTGTGCTAAGTGAAATAAGTCAGACAGAGAAAGACAAATACCATATGATTTCACTAATGAGTGGAATTTAAGGAACAAAACAGAGGAAAAAAGACAAAAAATTGTCTCTTAAATATGGAGAACAAACTAGTGGTTGCTAGAGGGGAGGTGGGTGCAGGGATAGGTGAGAAAGGTGAAGGGGAGGAATAACATGCTTCTTGTGATGAGTGCTGACTAATGTAGAGTAATGGTGACTCATTATATTGTACGCCTAAAGCTAATATTTAACACTGTATGTTAATTATACTTCAATAAATAATAGAATATATTCATTCATTCATTTACAAAACTGGTAATTATTTATCAAGTGCTTACTACCTACTATGTGACAAACTTCTGGATACTGGATATACAGTGGTAAACTATTAAATTTCCCAACTTTATTATCTGTAAGAAAGTCCCTAATAAAATCATTATAGTTTTAAGTTTCTAGTAGGGAGAGACAGATACTAGATACACAATTATGTACTGTGTCAGAGGGTATGCACAATTAAAAAAAAACACACACAAAAAGGAAATAAAGTGATAGCAATTGAGGACGGGAAAGGTTGCTATGTTAAATAAAGTGTTCACATTAAAGGTGTCAGAAAAGGTAAAATTTGAACACCTGAAAGTAACTGGGGAGTTAGAAATGCAGATATGTAGAAGAGCCTCTGTGCAAAGGCCTTTTGACAGTAATATTCTAGGATGATCTACCAAGTATGACTGAAACACATGGGAGAAAGATGGAGTTGAGACATATTTAGGGTCCAGACATGCAGAGTCTGTCAAACTATTTTGAGACTCTGATTTGTATTCTAAACGTTATTGGAAAATTTTTTTTAATTTTTAAATTCTTTTTAACTTTGTTTATTCTGAGAGAGAGAGAGAGAGAGAGAGAGAGAGAGAGAGAGAGAGAAAGGAGGGAGAGAGAGGGAGGGAGAGGGAGGAAAAGGGAGGGAGTGAGAATCCCAAGCAGACTCCACACTGTCAGCGTGGAGCCCAATGTAGGGCTCATACCCACAAACCCACGAGATCCTGACCTGAGCAGAAATCAAGAGTCGGACGTTTAACTGATCCACCCAGGCACCTTCTGAATGTAGTATGGAGGATAAACTGTAAAGAAACATGAATTGAACAGAGAGCCCATTAGGAAGCTATTGCAGGAGTCTGGGAAAAGAAATAATTCAGATCAGTATTTGGGTAACACATGTGGATGTACAGAGAGCTGCTCAGATTCACCATATCCAATAGAAGAGTGGATTTGCTTACAAGTTGGAAGTTGGGAGAAAAGATATAAATTGTCAAAAATGACTTAAAAAACTTTTTTAAGTTGCCTGAGAAACTCAATAATAAGAGCTATTTCCTTGACTGAGAACAATTGAAAAAGCAAGTTTTCTTTTAAAGGAAAGTGGGAGTTTAGTTTGTATGTAGAAGTGGATGCTCCATCAATTGATATTTTCTTTTCCTCCTTCATAACTTTTCTTCTACAACACAATAAAAGGTGTAAAAAAAAAAAGTAGCAAAGAGCCAAGCTCTTGACTTGACAGCAAATAAATTCCTGGCATCTTGGCTGGAACTTTTCCTCAAGGCAAATTTGAAACCAGTGGATGGCATGCTTTCCTGGGCAACAGACTGCCATCTACTCAGTTTTCTACTAGTTTTGTCTTGGCTGCATGAGCTTAGCCAAAAGAACTCCTAAAACCACTGCTCAGATCAATTTCTCATTAGTTACTACACATGTACACAGAATTTCAAAAAGGAAATTTATTACATTAGATTGATGATTATAGAGTTTAATAAATGTTTTAGAACTTAGTATCATGGTTTAATTACACAGTGATGATTTTTTCCCAAAGAAAGACTATTCTCAGCTATAACTCTGAAGTTTCTGTTGGTAAATTCAAATTTAAATGTGTGTTAAAAATGCATAAACTCTATTTACCTTAATACCATTCTTTAATAGTCGAAAATAGTTATTTAAGTAATAAAAGCCACATGAAGTTTATATATTTGGAGGAAAAATGAAAATAATATTCTGAGTTTTCTCATAATCTGGATGTAATGGAGACAAATATCCTAGGTCAAATGAGATGGGTAGAAGCAGAGATTAATTTTGATTCAGCACATAGTTATTTTGGCTAAATGTATAACCATCTTAATATGTGTAGTTTTGAAGTCCTTTGATGAGGACACAGATCTATAGGTGTTATGTCAAACTGAATGAGAAACATATTATTTAAATGCTTATTTAGATACGTTCGATAAAAGGTCATTTTGCCACTCTAGATCTATTTGTTCATTTCCCCCCAAATCACTTACTGGTATCTCAACACATAAATTATGCGATTTATTCAAAATGATTTGCATATCATATATTAAAATTCTATATCTAACAGGATCTATTTTATGGCAATCTTTTTTATTTTGTTGCCCTTATAGAAAATGTTCTCCTTGTATCACCTTTATTTGTTTCTTAGCAGAACAATTAACTAATATAAAAATCTTAGTGCTAATTTACGAATGAGCTGAAAACCTACTGTCTAGTCTCTTCATTCAAACAGTGGCCTTCTGGCAACAGTGCTGGCTTCCTTCATTGTTCTGTTCAGTAGTGAGTGACTTTAATGATGGGATTTCCAATATGCAAAGTGATCATGTGCTGCGGTATTCATGTGGCAGTGGTTATTTCAACAAATATTTTTGAGCCCTCACTAGATGGTAGACATATTAAGTAGAAACTTATTAAGTGACTGAATGAGTTGAGAAAATCTGATTTAGGACTATGACTTGAGCAGCATTTTCCTTTTTCCTTTGGAATTATTTTGGATTTACAGAAAAATTATGAAGATAGTACAGAATGTTCCCATATGCTCATCACCTAGCTTCCGCTAATTTAACATCTTACATAATTGTAGTTTTTACATATTGCTTTTGTAAAACTTAATAAATTGATATTGCTACTATCCTATTCACTACAGGTTATTTTTTTTTTTAAAATCACCCCTTATTCCATTCATACCTATTTTTATGTCCCAGGATCCAAGCTAGGATGCCATATTGAATTTAGTTATCATGTGTCCTTGTCTTTCTACTTGTGACAATTTTTGAGCAAGACTTTTGACATCTATGTACAAAATAGTTGAATTTTTAGAGTTTCTAAGATATTTTATATAAAAATGAAAGTCCTTTCATTTATTTATCAATTCACTGAACACTGATTAAGTATCTATCATAATATACAGTTCTTGGCACTGGGGTATAAACATGGTTATATTCTGATGCTACAGAGGCTCCTCATTTACTGTGAGCAAATAATTCCAGCAATGGCCTAAGTGCTGTAACAGAGGAATAAGGAGGGGAATTGGGAAATGGAAAACATCTGACTTCAACTGGAAGGATTAGGTCTTGAAGGAGAGTGAGACTTTACAGGTAATTAGAAGTGTTTGAGACAGGAAACAGTATATGCAAAGGTGCAGAAGTGAGAAGCATAGCACAGGTACTGACAAGATGGGCATGTGAAGTGAATGCTTGAGTGACGAGAAAATATAGTGGCCAGGGGGAGTCAGATCCTTAAGGACATGCATGTTCTGCTGGAAAATGTGGCTGCATTTCAAAGGTAATGAGAGCCATTGAATTTTTTTTTTTTAAGTGGAGTTCCTAACTTTGGCCCTATATTATATGACAGAAATGTTCATAATATCATTAGATTATTCTGGGAAGTTTTTCCTGTTACCAGATTTTCATTCAAAACACTGTATTTTTCTCAAAGATTCTTTTTTCCTTAATGTTTAATAAGGATTAGGAAAAATTTTAGGACTAATGCTATCATTCATACACAGTTTCAGAAGTTAACTTTCTCCATAAGTAAATTTTAGTAATAATGAAAAGATACCTGTGTCTCACCTTCATTGTCCAAATTCCCATATTTTCCTACAAATAAGAAATATCACGAGGGGCGCCTGGGTGGTTCAGTTGGTTGTGTGACTGGCTCTTGATTTCAGCTCAGGTCATGAATCCAGGGTCATGAGATTGAGCCCTGTGTTGGGCTCAGTGCTTAACATGAAGCCTGCTTAGGATTATTTCTTTCTCTTTCTGCCCCACTCTCCCGCTCACACACGCGCACACTCTCTGTCTAAAAAGAAAGAAAGAGAAAGAGAGAGAGAGAGAGAGAGAGAGAGAAAGAAAGAAAGAAAGAGAAAGAAATATAATGAGACACCAAAGCAAAGACAACAAAAGCAAAAATAAACAAGTGGGACTACATCAAACTAAAAAGGTTCTAAACAGGAAAAGGAAGCTATCAACAAAATGAAAAGGCATCCTAATGAATGGGAGAAAGTATTTGTAATTTATATATCTGATAAGGAGTTAATATTCAAGATATACAAAGAACTCCTACAATTCAATAGCAAAAAAAAGTACAAAAAAAATCCTAGTAAGAAATGGGAAAAGGATCTATTTTCCAAAAAAGACATACAGATGTTAACAGGTATATCAAAAGGGCCTTTATTATGAATCATCAGAGAAATGCAGATCAAAACCATAATGGAATATCACCTGGCCCCTGTTAGAATGGCTACCCCTCAAGAAGAGAAGAAATAACAAGTGTTGGCATGAATGTGGAGAAACAGGAACCCATTTGCATTGTTGGTGTGAATATAAATTGGTGTAGCCACTCTGGAAAACAGGAGGTTTGTCAAAAGTTAAAAGTAGAACTACCATATGATCAACAATTCCACTTCTGGGCACTTATCTGAAGGAAATGAAACACTAACTTGAAAAAATGTATGCACCCCCATATTTGTTGTGGCACTATTTACAATAGCCAAGATATTCTAAGTGATGATCAGCAGATGAATGAATAAAGAAAAGATCATGTGGACACACACACACACACACACACACACACACACACACACACACTGGAGTATTATTCAGCGATAAAAAGAAGGAAATGTTGCCTTTTACGACAACCACTTGAGGGCATTATGCTAAGTGAAATGAGTTAGATACAGAAAGACAAATACCATGTGATCTCATTTATATGTGGAATCTAAAACACTTTAGGGGCGCCTGGGTGGCTCAGTCGGTTGAACTTCCGACTTCGGCTCAAGTCATGATCTCATGGTCTGTGAGTTCAAGCCCCGTGTTGGGCTTTGTGCTGACAGCTCAGAGCTTGGAGTCTGCTTCAGATTCTGTGTCTTCCTCTCTCTCTGACCCTCCCCCATTCATGCTCTGTCTCAAAAAAAATAAACGTTAAAAAAAATAAAAATAATAAATAAAAAAACCACTTTAATAGTTTTTTGAAATCCCCAAGTCAAACACCAAAGGAAGGGATTTTATTCTGAATTTATATAAGATACACAAATTATCAATTTTCAAGCAAGACCATGCTATCTTTTGTCTCTGTGTTAGAAGCCAGTATTTTTAGACCTTGTTACTTAAGGCATGACCAGCATCACCTGAGAGCTACTGAATCCGTCCCTGCATTTGTAACAGGATTCCTCTGTGGGTCACATGCACATCGTTTCAGAAGCACTAATTTAAGGCATTGTTTATTAGATTTCTAAATTTTTCTGAAGAAGTATTTGATAGCAATAAATAAAATCATGGCTATAGTTTATTTTTAAAAGAAGAGAACTTGTCAAGACAATGTGCATACTAAACTTCTTGAAATGAAAGAGCTTTGCATATGATTATCCATATTTTTAAATATGCATTTTATTTTTACCTAAGAGCATGAAAGGGACAAATGATAAAATTGGTTTTAAGCATCTCTAAATGTCACCTCATTATATTTTACTCCTTCTGATTATTTATTTTTAATGAGTGAATGAGATTTCTTATATCAGTCTTCCTAGAAAGTTTTGTCATGGAACTGTAAATGCTGAATTCTTTAAACTACCACCAAAATATTTGGGTTTATGTTAAGCTAAAACTAGACTTTTAAAAAATTCTTAAAAAAATTATTTACTGGGAATTTAATTATGATATCTTAATATTCTGTGTGATTTCTGCAAGAACTAAAACTCCGTACTGTATTTTAAGTGAAATTTTAATTATGAAAGTTAGAAATGATTTACCATTCACAGAACCTATGTCTTTTAATTATTTCTGTGTATGTGTGTGTATATATATATATATATATATATATATGCCTTATTATATACACAGTATCGTTAGAACTACATTGATTTTTGCCTTTAAGAAATTAGCATCAAAATATGGGGCACTAGCTTGCTCATGAATAATTCTGATTCAGTTCTCTATTGTTACTAATCTAAGACAGGGGTCAGTAAGGTTTTTTTTTTGTAAAGGGCCACATAGTAAATATTTTTTGGTTTTGTGGCTCATACTGCCTCTGTCTTGTATATGCAGTTTTGCCACTGTGGCATAACTGTATAGGCATAGTCAATATATAAATAAGTGAGTCTGAACATATTCCAATAAAACTTTATTCATGAACACCAAAATTTCAATTTCATATAATATTGCTCTTCTTTTAAATTTTTTTAATGGCTTAAAAATGTACAAGCCATTTTTAGCTCATGAACTAGACAAAACAACCAGTGAGTTGGATTTGGACTATAGGCTGTAGTTTGCTGCTTTCTGATATAAGACATTGAGTATATGAATGTATATGGACTGTGGTTCACTATTGACTATAGATTTAATAGGAACCTGATGACTTCCTAGTATGCTAACTGTAACACTGGTATTATGTTTTTGTTGATTTGAAAAGAAAACCAGAAATTGAAAGAGAAAGAAGTACAGAGAACTAAAAATCATTGTGAATTTACTGTGAACAGTGAATTTACTGTTCAGCATTTTATATATTTCATCTTGTAGCTTCACTATCCACTGATGAAACATATAGTATTATTAGCATTTTACACATGAGAACAAGGAAGGCTTAACTAAGGTTTTGAGGCCATACAGCAAGTCACTGGCAGAATTAAGCCAAGTCTGATTCTGAAACCTGAGATGTTTGCGCTTTACCACACTGGCCATGGGGCTCACCCAACAGGAAGGCATGCTATATACTAATAAAAAATTATTTTTAAAGAAAGATAAAGGAGAGTATCAGAAAATGCAATTTGTTTAGAACCTTGTAGTGAAATTCTGACAAGTGGCTGGAAGGAGGGGGAAGACAGTCCAAATTATAGCTCAGCTCCAAGCTCATGAGAATGTAGAAGCTGAAAAATAAGCAGGTAGAAGACCACTTTAAAATTCCCAGTGGTCATGACATTGCCTTTCATGTCATTCCCCTTCATTTGTCTTCCTCTTCCCCTTTGTAATGTTTAGCCTTTATTGCCTGATGAAAATAGATTGGTTCACATTCTTCTTTTTAGTAACTTGTCTTTGTTCTTGGCCCACAATTTCAAAAAGTAAACTCATTGGTGCTCATCTGGCAATTCTGTGTTCCCAAGAAAGATTTCAGAAGGACCTTCCAATTTCTACCAATTGTATTTGGCATTGTGCTGTAATGAAAGACAAGGGACGCAGCTGATAGAGGTTGTGTCTTTCACACCCCATTGCCTTTTGTACTTTTCTCAAAGTACATACAGCCCATAGCTATTGAGAGGATATGTAAATTATATTGGTCACAGTATTTGAGCTAAATAATGATTACTACATAGGTACAATGGTGAATATTTTATTAATACAGCTATGTGCCTAACGCGGACTCCCTTTTTGTTGTATGGTGAGCATGCTGAGAAACACAGCTCACATTTTCCTCTTAATAACTCAGTCTTATATTTAATGTGTGCTTAATTTTTAGGCATTTTAATTGTTCTTTGTTCAGGAATCCCTCATAGCCAAAAAATCTGAGGTTAAGACAATGAACAAGTTAGCATACAACTAAGATTCTAGAGTAAATGTTACAAAAATTATATGAGAAAGTTATACAGGAACACATTTTGCATGTCTTTGTATTGATATTTTCTGCAATTTACATGATGATATAGGATAAAGAAAGAATAAAAGAATGTGTGAATCTCTCACAAATAAAATCTACAATATTAAACTGTGTTCAACTTTGATTCAGGAGATGGCAAATATGACTTTATATTTGGAAGAGCACACTTAAATATATATTTCTCATGTCTTAATGTTTATTTAGGGAAAAGCAAGCAATTTTCATGGAGTCTTAAAGAGATAAGAGATCAATAGAATCTTTGTTGCTTCTAATGACTGTTTCCCAAGATTTAAGAAATGTTCTGTCTGCTAAAAATGTTAAATTATATGATGAAATGAAGAATGAAGAAACACAGTCAGGAAATACTTTATGAAAGTGTTGACTTCTATAATTCACAGTGTGTAGCATATTTTGAAATAGTAACCTAGGGACTGTCTGCTTATGAAATTGTCATTCTAAGGTACCTATAGCTATAGCTTGTTGAAGTAGCATATATATGGGGAGCTCCAGCCCTGAGTCCAACCCTTCTTTCCTAAGTGATATTTTGGGCTGATCTAAGCTCTTCCTAGATCTTCAAACTCACCTGACTTATCCACCTAACCTACCCGGGCAGAAAAGACCCAGAAAGCAAGCTATGAATTGTAGTGTGTGCTTTCAACAATTAGTCTGGTCTCCTTTCTGCTTTATCTTTCTGCTTTTTTTCTCTTGTACTCTCTTCCTTAGTTCTTGGGTTGCAATCCTTACTCCCTTGAAGCTTTCATTTCAGGACTAGTTACAATCAGTCACAGAACTTTTCTCTTTCCTATTTGCCAAGACTTTCCTTTCCTTTTTGGTATTAGCTCTGGTTTTAGTTTCAGCCTGTGTATTTTCCACAGGGAAGAATCCTGTTTCCTTAAATAGACATATTTTTCAACTCTACTATCCCTTACCTTACCACAGGCTTACTTACACTTGTGTTCATGGTTCTTTTCATCTAGATAGCAACCTGCTTTGTAGATGAGAGTTCAGGCCAAGGGTTAAAGGCATCAGAAGAAGAGTAGAGGCTGATGAGAGGTAGATTTAAAGACAAAATTACAGATATGTTGAAGTACAAGTGCAGATACAGTTGACTATTTCCAGAAGTAATAATCCTTTTTATCTCCTTTTTTTTTCTTCTTTTGAGATCAATTTGACTTATTTCATCTAATGTTTCAGTTAAGTTTAGGTCTTTTTTCAGAATACCCTCAAAGTTAATGAAGTAATATTTTTATGTGCTTTCATTTTTTTTAAACTTGATTCTGTCTAAGACTTGACATCTCATGCTTTTTCAATAACCATAGTAGTTTTTAAATTAATTAAAAGTCACTTGGCTCATTGCCTCCCCTGTATAGTGTTCTACAGAGCTGACATCAAGGTGAGGTTATAACGTCAAGAAGAAGTAGGTTTCTTTAGATAAGTTCCTTGAAAATGCACTTTAATAAACATTCATATAATACAAATAATCATATAAATTAGTATATTTTATCATTTATAATAAGAGTCATTTATAATAGTCAAGCCTCAGACAGGGACTACAGGAACCTCATATAATATAATATGGAGCCCTCAGATTGGGCTCCAGGATTAAATCCCTCCAGGATTAAAATCTTGCTCCCCATTCACCCTCCAGTAGCCTTGGTGTTTCTGATTTTTGACTTCCACACTCCTCAAACCATTATACTAATCATTGTTTGTTTATGCTTTCATAATTTTGTTTCCTTGCTCGAGTTTCCATGGTGTTTGCAAGTTACTGCTGACTCCTCCATTAAATGTGGACTTCTCTTCTTGTTTATTCTTAACTTCTATTATTCTACTATCCTAGCCTTTTTTGAGAAACAAGCTCACCTTGATCCTTCTCTAATTTTTTATGCATATCATTGTTATTGAAATAACTGGAAATTAATCAGATACTTTTCACTAACCTGGGTTGTTTCACTAACTTGAGTTGTTTTCACAACTTGATTATAAATTTCGTATAGGTAAGGAATTGAAGTTTTGCCCTACAAACTCCTAAAATACTAGACATGTATTAAATTCTTAGAAGATGGCTCTTTCTAATAAAAATGAATGTGCTCTCTAGTACTATATTAGGATAGCTACAATTAGCTTAACCTCTAAGAATTTGTTTCTTTTTTTAATGTTATTTATTTATTTATTTATTTATTTATTTGAGAGAGAGAGAGAGAGAGAGAGAGAGAGAGAGTGTGTGTGTGTGTGTGTGTGTGTGTGAGAGAGCGGGGGTGGGGAAGGAGCAGAGAGAGAGAGGGAGACACAGAATCTGAAGCACGCTCTAGGCTCTAAGCTGTCAGCATGGAGCCTGACGCAGGGCTCCAACCCACTAACTATGAGGTCATGACCTGAGCTGAAGTCAGACACCTAACTGACTGAGCCACTGAGGCACCCCTGCATTTGCTTCTTAATATGAAAAAACAATGTTGCTAATGACACTACCTGATTTGACAGTAATATTGTTAATGAACCATTAAAATGTAAAACGTACCATGTCATGACATTTTAGGACATTGAATATTTAGTTTAAGATGCTATTGTATGTTTTATGCATTTAATTTTCTAGCTAGATATTGGTTTTGTACCTCACTGTAGATTTGTAATGTGCTGTAGTAGAAGACACAATGTGACAAAGAAATGAAAGTAGTAAGAAGGCAAAGCATGCAATCGAAGGAGAGCAGTGATGGCTGGAGATGAAAGCAGAGAAGTCCACACTGGGAAATATTACTATATGCCTTTGGATTTTGATAACAGTCAACAGAAATAGAAACAGTTAAATCATATGTTTCTCTGTCTTCTAAGAAACTATAGTGACTACAAAGCAGTTTTTAGTCTCTCTCTATGTAATAGAAAAAATAAGATAATCAACATATACAAAAGGAAACTAAGTTACCTAGAAGGATCCTAGACAATGTAAAGTACTCTACTAATTTCTTATTTCTAGTATAAAAAGTTACCACAAATGTAGTGACTCAATATACCACAATTTATTACTTTTCTGGTACTGGATGTCAGAAATCTAAAATTGGTCCACAAGGCTGTGTTCCTTCAGGAGGCTCAAGGAGAGAACCAATTTTCTTGGCTTTTCTACTTTTTAGAAGCTGCATGCATTCCTTGGCTTGTGGCTACACGGAACTCTGACTTTTGCCTCTGTTGTCCTGGCTTCTTTGACTCTGATCCACCTGCCTCTTTTTTTATAAGGACCCTGTGATTATATTAGGTTGGCCTGGATAATCTAAGATAGTCTCTTCATCGCCAGGTCCTCCACTTAATCATATTGTCAGAACCCCCCATTACCACATAAGCTAACATGATGAATTCATAGGTTTCAGGGATTCAGACATAGACATCTGTATGGAAACATTATTCTGGCTACCATAAGTACCAGGGTATTTGGACCATAGTTCATGATCTTCCTACTCTAAGTATTGGAAAGGAGTAACACACACAAGAAAAATGCTTAAGTCTGGAATTTTTAGACCATATTATTAGTAAGTTATTATATAAAGTGAAATACTTTTCTCCAAGTGAATTTAAGTTGAGCATTTTCATGAGGCAAAATTTTCTGATGTATTATTCCTCATTTACACCATTTCTTTGTACACATGCTAATGCAAAAATGTTCAGATATTCATTGTTCACTGAATATGCTATCTTCATTCATATCCCACAAGTTTGCATGAAAGGCAAAGACATACATTCTGTAAATATATTCTGTATATTTAAATACAGATTTGGAATTTATTTATCTTTGTAGAACGTGGTAAATTTTCTAACGGTGTATAGATGTAACATATCAACAAAAGGTTGCAGTGAAATGGGAATTTTTATTAATAATGCAAATCCATCCCATGGAAAATAGATCATAGTAATTTTAATTATTTTTTTAATTACTTAGAGGAACTATTAAGATGCTATGGTGACATTAAAAACATGACCATAATCAGGTAAGTTAGCAAGATTATCTAAAAATAAATGAATCAACATTGATTGTCCACTTGTGTTTAGCATCATCTTAAGCCTTCTGGGGAACACAAAATGAATGTAAGCATGATCTATTCTACCAGTCTATTTAATACTAATCTATGTAATGTATACCAATCCACATATATTTATGTAAACTAAGTTTCATTAGAAATTGGGAGATGAGCATAAATTGTCTTGGGTTAGGGGAGTCAGGAAACTTTTCTGGAGGATACTATTTTAAATTACATACAGGTGCAATGGATAGGCAAAAATGACACCATGGGCTAACACATGGAGTTGACAAAAAGACTAATGTTAGGAGAAAACCAGGGCTAGAGTGGGATGATATAACAGGGTCTGTTTTGGATAGATATAGTGGGGTCAGATTAACAGGTCATTTAAAGACAAGTAGAGGAATTTAGCCTTGATAGTACACAGGGCATTGAAAAATCAAACACACAAAATCCTAGAACATAAGGTCTCCCTACATGACACAGAAAATATGCCTTGGGGTGTTGAGGGGTGAAGATGGGGATTTTTGTCTGTTTGTCTTTGCACTGATATGCCAAGTGCTCAGAACAATGTCTAATATATATTTATTGAATTTTATTGAATGAATGAATTACTTGAACTAATTTTCCATGTTATATTTTTATAAAAAATAAACTTTGAAATTAATGTTTTAGTATAAATGATAGAGCATTAATTTGATGCTCTATGGGATTAGTTTTTTTTCTTTTTCTCTAGATGTACTGAGAATACCAGAATGAAGAGCTGGGTTTCATGTTTTCTATAGCAGAGACTTAAGAGTAGGAAGGCTGTGGAACCCTGAACTGTGTACTCAGCAAGAAAGTTGACTCTGTTCAGGCTCTTCTATAAGACCAAGCCAAGTTCAGATTCTCTAAGGCAGACAGAAACCTTTTCTAGATAAAAGCCTGTTCCTTAAACTAAGAAGCGGAATATTCTAAAGGTGCCTCGGTGGCTCAGTTGGTTAAGCACCGACTTCAACTCAGGTCATGACCTTGCAGTTCATGAGTTCCAGCCCCTCTTTGGGGTCCCTGTGCTGATGGTAAGAAGCCTGCTTGGGATTCTTGCTCTCTCTGCTCCCCCACCCCACACTCACGCTTTCCCTCTCTCTCAAAATAAATAAACTTTAAAAAATATTTTAAAAAGAAGCAGAATATTCTAATAATTTTTCATGATATACCTGTGAATGTATCCCTTTTTTAAAATGTACTTCATCCTTTGAAATGTCAAGATAACTCAATGAACTAGCTGTACACAGGGAAAGTGCAATTTTCAATTAAGTTCATATGCAAAATATTGAGCTGCTAATAAGTTACTTTAAAGAACTAATGAAGTTTGCAACTGAGATAAAGATCTGAAATTGTAGCATTGCCAGGACTGAGTTAATAATTAAGACATAGAAGATTTTTGTAACTTAACTATTAAATAAGCTAATTTAGAAATAGTATTTGTGTTGATTTTTATACCATTTGAAAATTATCCTGCGTGTACCTATCCAACATTATGAACCCCAAACATATTGACAATCATAGGTATTATGCTACTTATAAAATGTTTTATATGACAGCAGAAATTTTTAGTTACCTTTTTTCTTTCTTGTAGTAGCTACTCTCCAGTTAGTGACCTAAAATAATTCATAAATTTTCATGACAAAGAGCCCAAGGAAGAAATTTGGCCAATAACCAGGAGTTCAGAGAAAATTAGGAGAAAACCAGAGATTTTGTAAAGGTAGAGAAAACATATGAGACTTTTTATTTTCTTGAAATCTTTAGGGGTAGAGGCTAATGTAGAAATCAGAGAGGCATGCTATATACCTGAGACACAGCTTTTGTGAGTGTTGCTTATGCGTGTAGGACAACATTTTGTATTTTAGCTGTACATCTAGAATTATACTATAGAATTGGCTTATGAAGATGGAAGGGTGAGCCAGCAACCTGTGCTTGGAGTCCCATGGATATTAATAATTGATACAAGTCATTTTATGATTTTTACCTTCTAGCTGCATCTAATTACTTTAGATGGCTACTAGTCCTTGCAAGGCCAGAATCAACCAAATTGTCATGGATGTCTGTGGACATGAGGCATGATGGAAAATTAGGAGTAATGCTGGATTTCTAGTCAAGTGATCACACGTTCTCATTATATCTATGCCTTTCTATGCCTCTAGTTAATAGGACTTGGAACAGATTACATTATGGGTATTGCCTCAGTCCCCAAGTATTGCAAGTTGGGTTTTCTGGAGCAGATGTTAAGATGAGTTTGGGGTTTGTGATGTTTCCTAGACATCAACACTTGAGGGGAAAAAAAGGAGAGAGAGACAGAGAGAGTGTCTGCAGTGCAGACCCAACACAGCTTTGGCTGACCAAACTGAAAGCTCGGGAGAAAATTCTGCACATCAGAGTGCCCCACAACTGGCTGCAGTCCTTGTGCCTTCAACCCCCTCCTTCTTTGCATCCTTAGTCACTGCATGTGGATTGTCTCCAAAGGGGCATCCCATCAAGCAAGGTGGCTTTCTGGAGCTGAAGCAGAAACTTCTGTAAAGGAGGTGACATCTGGAGACAGTCTACAGATCCCATGCACCCCAGCTGGATGAATCCGCCTTCCCAGGGTAGCATCTTTATCTATATGCCACCCTGACTCAGTAAATGGCAGATTGTAGCGAAGGATTGGGGTAGGAGTTATGAATGATGGTAATGGGTGAATCATAAGATGAATATAAGATTTACCATCTTAAAGCTATGATGGTGGCCATATGAAGCTCAGGGTCAAATTTTCAGGAAGGCTCTAGAGCCAAAGCAAGGACAGATGTCTGGTTTATTTTTTTTTTCTTTTTTTTAATTTCATTTCATTTTTTTATTTTTCAAAATTTACATCCAAATAAGTTAGCATATAGTGAAACAATGATTTCAGGAGTAGATTCCTTAATGCCCCTTATCCATATAGCCCAGCCCCCCTCCCACAACTGCTCCAGCAACCCGCAGTTTGTTCTCCATATTTATGAGTCTCTTCTGTTTTGTCACCCTCCCTGTTTTTATATTCTTTTTGTTTCCCTTCCCTTATGTTCATCTGTTTTGTCTCTTAAAGTCCTCATATGAATGAAGTCATATGTTTTTTGTCTTTCTTTGACTAATTTCACTTAGCATAATACCCTCCAGCTCCATCCACATAGGTGCAAATGGCAAGATTTCATTTTCTTGATTGCCAAGTAATACTCTTGTATGTATGTATATATATGTGTGTGTATATATATATGTGTGTGTATATATATATGTGTGTATATATATATACATATATATATATACGTATATGTATATATATATATATATATATATATATATGTATATATATATACACACACACACACACACACACACACCATATCTTCTTTCCCATTCATCCATCGATGGACATTTGGGCTCTTTCCATACTTTGGCTACTGTTAATACTGTTAATAGTGCTGCTATAAACATGGGGGTGCATGTGTCCCTTTGAAACAGCACACCTGTATCCCATGGATAAATGCCTAGTGGTGCAACTGCTGGGTCGTAGGGCAGTTCTATTTTTAGTTTTTCGAGGAACCTCCATACTGTTTTCCAGACTGGCTGCACCAACTTGCATCCCCACCAACAATGCAAAAAATATCCTCTTTCTCTGCATCCTCGCCAACATGTGTTGTTGCCCGAGTTGTTAATGTTAGCCATTCTGACAGGTGTAAGGTGGTATCTCATTGTGGTTTTGATTTCTGTTTCCCCGATGATGACTGATGTTGAGCATTTTTTCATGTGTCGATTAGCCATCTGGATGTCTTCCTTGGAGAAGTGTCTATTCGTGTCTTTTGCCCATTTCTTCACTGGGTTGTTTTTTGGGTGTTAAGTTTGATAAGTTCTTTATAGATTTTGGATACTAACCCTTTATCTGATATGTCATTTGCAAATATCTTTTCCCATTCTGTCTGTTGCCTTTTAGTTTTGCTGATGGTTTCCTTTGCTGTGCAGAAGATTTTTATTTTGATGAGGTCCCAGTAGTTCATTTTTGCTTTTGTTTCCCTTGCCTCCGGAGATGTGTTGAGTAAGAAGTTGCTGCGGTCAAGATCAAAGAGGTTTTTGCCTGCTTTCTCCTCGAGGATTTTGATGGCTTCCTGTCTCACCTTTAGGTCTTTCATCCATTTGAGTTTATTTTTGTGTATGTTGTAAGAAAGTGGTCCAGGTTCATTCTTCTGCATGTCGCTGTCCAGTTTTCCCAGCACCACTTGCTGAAGAGACTGTCTTTATTCCACTGGATATTCTCTCCTGCTTTGTCAAAGATTAGTTGTCCATACGTTTGTGAGTCCTTTTTGGGTTCTCTATTCTGTTCCATTGATGTGAGTGTCTGTTCTTGTGCCAGTACCATACTGTCTTGATGATTACTGCTTTGTAGTATAGCTTGAAGTCTTGGATTGTGATGTCTCCTGCTTTGGTTTTCTTTTTCAAAATTTCTTTGGTTTTTTGGGGTCTTTTCTGGTTCCATATAAATTTTAGGATTATTTGTTCTAGCTCTGTGAAGAATGCTGGTGTTATTTTGATACAGATTGCATTGATATGTAGATTTCTTTGGGTAGTATCGACATTTAAACAATATTTGTTCTTCCTATCCAGGAGCATGGAATCTTTTTTCCATTTTTTTGTGTCTTGATTCAATTGCTTTCATAAACTTTCTATCATTTTCAGTGTATAGATTTTTCACCTCTTTGGTTAGATTTATTCCTAGGTATTTTATGGGTTTTGGTGCAACTGTAAATGGGATCAATTCCTTGATTTCTCTTTCTTTCTCTTTATTGTTGGTGTATAGGAATGAAACCGATTTCTGTGCATTGATTTTATATCCTGCAACTTCACTAAATTCATTAATCAGTTCTAGCAGTTTTTTGGTGGAATCTTTTGGGTTTTCCATATAGAGTATCATGTCATCTGTGAAGAGTGAAAGTTTGACCTCCTCCTGGCCTATTTGGATGCCTTTTATTTCTTTGTGTTGTCTGATTGCAGAAGCTAAGACTTTTAATACTATGTTGAATGACAGTGGTGAGAGTGGACATCCCTGTCTTGTTCCTGACCTTAGGGGAAAAGCTCTCAGTTTTTCCCCATTGAGGATGATACTAGCATTGGATTGTTCATATATGGCTTTTATGATCTCGAGGTATGCTCCTTCTATCCATACTTTCTTGAGGGTTTTTATCAAGAAAGGATGCTGTATTTTGTCAAATACTTTCTCTGCATCTGTTGAGAGGATCATATGGTTCTTGTCCTTTCTTTTATTAATGTGATAAATCATGTTAATTGTTTTGCAGATATTGAACCAGCCCTGCATCCCAGGTATAAATCCCACTTGGTCGTGGTGAATAATTTTTTTAACGTATTGTTGAATCCGGTTGGCTAATATCTTGTTGACAATTTTTGCATCCATGTTCATCTGGGAAATTGGTCTATACTTCTCCTTTTTAGTGGGGTCTGTGTCTGGTTTTGGAATCAAGGTAATGCTGGCTTCATAGAAAGAGTTTGGAAGTTTTCCTTCCATTTCTATTTTTTGGAACAGTTTCAAGAGATAGGTGTTAACTCTTTCTTAAATGTTTGGTAGAATTCCCCTGGAAAGCCATCTGGCCCTGGACTCTTGTTTTTTGGGGGAGATTTTTTAATTACTAATTCAATTTCTTTACTCGTTATAGGTCTGTTCAAACTTTCTATTTCTTACTGTTTGTTTTGGTAGTGTATATGTTTCTAGGAAATTTTCCATTTTTTCCAGATTTCCCATTTTATTGGCATATTATTGCTCATAATATTCTCTTATTATTGTTTTTATTTCTGTTGGTTGTGATCTCTCCTTTTGCATTCTTGATTTTATTTATTTGGGTCCTTTTCTTTTTTCTTCTTGGTCAAACTGGCTAGTGGTTTATTAATTTTGTTAATTCTTTCAAGGAACCAGCTTCTGGTTACATTGATCTGTTCTACTGGTTTTGGTTTCGATAGCATTAATTTCTGCTCTAATCTTTATTATCTCCTGTCTTCTGCTGGTTTTGGGTTTTATTTGCTGTTCTTTTTCCAGCTCCTTAAGGCATAAGGTTAGGTTGTGTATCTGAGATCTTTCTTCCTTCTTTAGGAAGGCCTGGATTGCTATATACTTTCCTCTTACGACCGCCTTTGCTGCGTCCCAGAGGTTTGGGGTTGTGGCATTATCATTTTCATTGACTTCCATATACTTTTTAATTTCCTCTTTAACTGCTTGGTTAGCCAATTCATTCTTTATTTAGTAGGATGTTCTTCAGTCTCCAAGTATTTATTACCCTTCCAAATTTTTTCTTGTGGTTGATTTCAAGTTTCATAGTGTTGTGGTCTGAAAATATGCATGGTATGATCTCGATCTTTTTGTACTTACTTAGGGCTGATTTGTGTCCCAGTATATGGTCTATTCTGGAGAACGTTTCTTGTGCACTGCTGAAGAATGTATATTCTGCTGCTTTAGGATGAAATGTTCTGAATATATCTGTGAAGTCCATCTGGTCCAGTGTGTCATTGAAAGCCATTGTTTCCTTGTTGATTTTTTGATTAGATGATCTATCCAATGCTGTGAGTGAGGTGTTGAAGTCTCCTACTATTATGGTATTACTATCAATGAGTTTCTTTATGTTTGTGATTAATTGATTTATATATTTGGGGGCTCCACATTTGGTGCATAAATGTTTACAATTGTTAGGTCTCTTGGTGGATAGATCCCTTGATTATGATAAAATGCCCTTCTGCATCTCTTGATACAGTCTTTATTCTAAAGTCTAGATTGTCTAATATAAGTATGGCTACTCTGGCTTTCTTTTGTGGACCATTAGCCTGATAGATGGTTCTCCATCCCCTTATTTTCAATCTGAAGGTGTCTTTAGGTCTAAAGTGGGTCTCTTGTAGACAGCATATAGATGGATCTTGTTTTCTTATCCATTCTGTTACCCTGTGTCTTTTGATTGGAGCATTGAGTCCATTGACGTTTAGCGTGAGCACTGAAAGATATGAATTTATTGCCATTATGATGCTTGTAGAGTTGGAGTTTCTGGTGGTGTTCTCTGGTCCTTCTAATCTTCTGCTGCTTTTGATATATATATATGCATACACACACCAATATATACATACATATATATATTTTTTTCATCTTTTCTCCCCTCATAAATTCCCCCTTAAAGTTTCTTCCAAGTCTGGTTTAGTGGTCACAAACTCCTTTAATTTTTGTTTGTCTGGGAGGCTTTTTATCTCTCCTTCAATTTTGAATGACAGCCTTGCTGGATAAAGAATTCTTGGCTGCATATCTTTCTGATTCAGCACATTGAATATATTCTGCCACTCCTTTCTGGCCTGCTGAGTTTCTGTGGATTGGTCTGTACAAACCTGATCTGTCTTCCATTGTATGTTAGGGACTTTTTTTTCCCTTGCTGCTTTCATGATTCTCTCCTTGCCTGAGTATTTTGTGAATTTGAATATAATATGCCTTCTTGATGGTCGGTTTTTGTTGAATCTAATGGGGGTCCTCTGTGCTTCCTGGATTTTGATGTCCCTTCTACCCCTATTTCTCTCTCTTCCTCTTCTGGGCCCCAAAGGATTCTCATTTTGTTCCTTTTTAATGAGTCCCTGATTTCTCTAATTCTTAAATCGTGCTCTTTTGCCTTAATCTCCCTCTTTTTTCTGCTTTATTATTCTCTATATGTTTGTCCTCTGTATCGCTGATTCTCTGTTCTGCCTTGTTGATCCTTTCCACCGCTGCATCCATCTGTGATTGTAGCTCAGTTATAGCATTTTTAATTTCATTCTATTTTTTACTTATTTTATCTCTGCAGAAAGAGATTCTAATCTATTTTCCACTCCAACTATTATTATTATTAACGTGATTCTAAATTCTGGTTCAGACATCTTGCTTGTATCTGTGTTGATTAAATCCCTGGCTGTCGTTTCTTCGTGCTCTTTCTTTTGGGCTGAATTCCTTCATTTTGTCATTTTGAAGGGAGAAAAGGAATTAATGAGTTAGAAAAATTGAAATTAAAACAATTAAAATAAAAAAATATTAAAATTAAAAATTAAATACACACACACACACAAATATAATAGATGATGCTAGATCCTAGGTGTGTTTTGGTCTGGGTGTTGAAAGTTGTTTGACAGATTAGAGAAAAAAAAGAGGGGAGAGGAGATCGTTTGAGAATTTGAAAAATTGAATATACTGAAGTAGACTAAAATGAGATGATGGGGGTAAAATAGAATTTGAAAAAATATACCCAAAAGTAAAGAATATAGTATAAAAAAAGTTAAAGAAAAATATTTTAATAAAAATTAAAAATAAATATGAATTTCTTCATTTTTGGTATAAAAAAAAGAAAAATGAAAAAGAGAAAAAATATTTTAAAAAAGGAAACAAAAAGAAAAAGGAAATTGTTTGAAAATTTGAAAAAGTGAATACACTGTAGTAGACTAAAATAAAATGATGGAAGTAAAATAGAATTTGAAAAAATGTACTTAAAAGCAAAAAATATAGTAATAAAAATAAAATGAAAATATTTTTAATAGAAATTGAAAGTAAAAATGAAGTTTTTCTCTTTCTTCATTCAAGAAAAAGAAAAGAAACGAAAAAGAAAAAAGAAAAGGAAAGTAAAAAGAAATTATTTGAAAATTTGAAAAGGTGAGTACTCTGAAGTAGACTAAAATAAAATGATGGAAGTAAAGTAGAATTTAAAAAATTTACACAAAAGTAAAAAATATAGTACTACAAATTAAAGAAAGATATTTTTAATAAAAATTGAAAACAAAAATGAATTTTTTCTCTTTCTGTATTCAAGAAAAAGAAAAGAATTGTAAAAGAGAAAAAGAAAAAAAAAAGGAAAGAAAATTGAATAGATGAACCTGCTCGCAGATTGAAGTAGGACTGAAATTGCTTCCTTTTCCCCTAGAAGTCAGTCTATGTAGCTCTTTATAGTCCATAAAGTAAGCCCGCTTTGAGACTTGTGTTCTTGAAGAGCAAAGTTGGCCCAGTTGGGCGGGGCTCAGTGTAACAGCTCCGCTCTCCACTAGATGGCGTTGCTAACCTAGTGGGGTGGATTTTTGCAGCAGTTGTGTGTATGCGCATGTGGGGAAGTGGTGAAAATGGCGCCACCCAGGTACCCAGTCTGTTCTCCTGGATCAGCAATCACGCACCCGTCCTCTGTCTTCAGCTCTCGTTCACTCCTCGCTTTTTCACTCTCTGTGACCAGGCTCCAGGCAGTACCTCTGTCCCGAGTTTTGTCTTAGATGCAGATGTTTTCCTTGGCCCCTTACTTCTGAAGGACTGTGGCTTTTGACCCGTTCTGCCCCTTTGTGGGAGGGTCTCACCAAGAAATGGCCGAATGTCAGCTGCACCCAGGAATGCTTGCTGGACCCTGCTGCTGCTGATGCCCTGAGACTGTGGCCAGGTGCCAGCCCTCCCCAGAAAAAGTTCACAGGATAGTGTAGCAGCAGCGTTTCAGGGATTATGGAAAATCACAGCACACATCTGGCACCAGGCTTCACCCTTAACAACCTTGCCCCAGCACCAGCGAATGTGGCCGTTTTTCTGGGGTCTGCTAGGACCAGGTGTCTCCAACAGTCTCTACCAAATGTCCTTCCAGCAGTGGAACCACTGTTCCCTGTGTGGCCCGAGAACCTCCCGTACCCCACTCTGTTCCTGGGGATTTGCCCTTCCCACCAGAGCACCACCAGGTATGGAGCTGCAGAGTTGCAGCCTTTGTGCTCCCCTTGTTTATAGTCTTAATGGAATTTAAACCCTCTCCTTTCTCCTTTCTCCCTTTTTAGTTTAGTCCCTGCAGCTGTTTCCAATTTTCCACTTTCTCTCCAGCTGCTTTTGGGGAGGGGTGCTTTTCCTGTACTCTCCCCCACTCCCCAGTTTCTGTCCTCTCTCCGCCCACAAAAGCAGCTCCCTACCTTTCACATCTTCTTGCTCCCCAAGTTCTGCTCTCCATGCTGCGTGTTGAATTCTGTGGTTCAGGTTGTGCAGATTGTTGTGTTAATCCTTCAATCAGTTTTCTAGGTGTGTAGGATGGTTTAGTGTTGGTCTGGCTGTATTTCATAGACGTGAGACACACAAAAAGCTTCCATGTTGTTCTGCCATCTTGGCTTCTCCCAGAGGTGTAGTTTAAAACACCATAAGCACCTAGCTTACAGAACATACATGTCAGCATATCCATTAGTGGGTGTCTGCGTTTTTTTGTCTAGAATGTGAGTCCCTTTCTTCTTGAGAACCAAACATTGATTTGGTTTTGGAAAACTCCTGTTCTCCTGTTGTAGTCAAGTGCTCTGCTCACTCTTGGCCTAGACGTAGGCACCTAAGCTCAGCTCAGCCAATGGGGTGGATTTTCCCTAGAACTTGAATTTTGAGAGGAGTGACAAAAGTAGGAAAGAAATGGCTGAGACTGATTCATCAAGATGTAAACTGCCTGAAGAGATTGCCTGCAAGCCTCAGTGCTTCCCTGGGTCTTGCCCTGCTTGAGATTTAAGTATTGCAGCTTTGCCTTTTTTTTTAATGTTTATTTTTGAGAGAGAGAGAGAGCGAGCAAGTTGGGCAGGGGGATGGTCAGAGAGAGAGGGAGACACAGAATCTGAAGTAGGCTCCAGGCTCCAAGCTGTCAGCACAGAGCCCAGCATGGGGCTTGAACTCATAAACCCTGAGATCATGATCTGAGCCAAAGTCAGATGCTTAGCCAACTGAGCTACCCAGGTGCCCCAGCTTTGCTTTGATTCTGTGACCTATATAATAGTATTCCAATAAATTACTTACTTCTATCCCTTAGTTATCCAGAGTTACTTTGAGTTGTGTACAAAGTAACCCTCTACAGATGGTACCCAGGCTGATCTAAAATAATAATAATAGTATGATAATTATCATGTACTATAAGCTGATTTCCTAGATGAGGATGCTGATAGAATCAATATACCTATTTTGGTTTTTTGAAGGAGAACTCTCCACCAAATAAATACAGTTCCACATTGGAAAGACGGTAATGGTGGGTGGTGTGGAATGCAAAGGAATTAATGAGTGGAAACAAGGAGAAAACTAATTTGAGAGGAAATGATTTTAATTCATTATAAATATGAATTTTCAATCAAAAGAACTGTCCAAAGTGTATCTGGGGAGGTAATGAGTTCTTCCTTATTAATCCCTATGGGGAGGAAAAAATAGAGGAGAAAAGGATCTTATTTGCATGACTTGGTGAGAATGGATTCCCCTTCAGTTTTCCTATCACTGTATATTCCACGAACACTGTACAATTAACTTGTGAGGAAATGAACCTTTATGAATCTCTCTGCCCGGATAACAATTCACCTGTGCCTTCAGCTCAAATTCTCAGGAGTTACTGGCTTGTCAATAGAGGCAGCATGAAGTCAGGAAGCTGCTCAAGAGGCTTATAGGACAGTTGGGTTACTATCTTGATGCATGTCTTAACAGGAATTACAGTTATACAGAGAAACACTGTCTTATCCAGAAAGGCATGCTTCTAGAAACGTTGGATATGAGGGGTATTGTTGAAACCCATGACTAATTTCTTTGCTTCATTATTTTATACTACAGCATTTTGGGAATGACTTCCAAATTGGCTATGGTGGATTTGATCACTTTTTCAGGGCAGTGATGATGTGAAATATTACAGCTTCACAGATATTTCACACAGTCAGGCTGTGATTTATGAAAGATGTAAAATAAAGCAATAGAAAATAAATATTTTAACATGCTGTTTTATTGTTTATGACCAGAAATACAACAGCTTTTATGGAGAAAGCGTTTCTAGTTTAACTCTTCCTTCACACTAAATTTTCTGTACGGTATATTTGACTTTGACCAAAAAGTAAACACAGAAGAAAGTTCTGTGGCTTACAAAACATAATATGGAAAGAAACAGGTTTTACTTTATCTTATTTATATGAACTATTTCTGATATAAGTTAATACTTTTAAAAATTGAATCATAAATCATACTTTTGTAGCATTTACTATATGCCAGACACTGTTTTAAGTGCTTTCCATATATTGAATCTTCTGGTCACTGCAACAGCTCTGTGACATGGATACTAATATTATCTTCTTTCATAAATGAGAAAACTGAGGTATAGGTATACTGTTCTTTGGGGACAAAAAGGAGGAATGTCTCTGAGAAATCAGTGGTGAAAAGAAATATGTCCATAGAGCAGAATTTGTAGTAGTAGTATATTTTGTTGGTTTTGTATGGATTGAGAAATACCCAAAAAATCCCACAGGTCTTAAGTGGAAGGGCCACGATTTATAAGCAGAGAAGGCCATCCAAAATCCGAGCATTTATTCTACACTGCTATTGAACACACCCCACTAATTCTAGTCAGACAGCGATGTTTGCTAACTGGTGCTACGCACATATCATGTTTAGTCCTGCCTCAATTACTGCTTGTGTTCCCTCACTTTATTAATTTCTTGAAATATCCTTTTCCTTCCTTTCACTCAATTCCGTTCAATGTTCATTTCAATCCTAGCTCCTTCACAAAGTCTTTCTTGACAATCGTAACTAAGATTGAGTTTGCCCTTTCCATTCACTGTTAAAACTCACAGTGCTGGTATCTGACTACCACCACGGCTGACCACCTAAGCCTTTTAATAGCAGCGATTGATACAAGGCTCCAACATGACACCTTACTCTAGGGGGACCAGCCAGCCTTGTTGCTGTTTAGTGACGGCACTGGACACCTTTCAACAGGGAAGAGCAGTAATTAACCCTCGCTGGAACAGGATTCATATTCTGGATATACATTAGCCTTCTCTGCCCAAAACGTTTCTACTAGCACCAACACGTGCGTTACTTTTGTTTTATTTCTAGGACATTGCCTAGGACCAAAGTACTCATTTCACACCAGAAGAAGTGTGCTAAAGGGTTCATGCTCATAGAGTTACCTGGTCTTAATCATGTACTCCATGGGTATAAAGTCAAGTGGCCTGATAGAATGAGGGAATGGTCTATTGAAGACTTAATCACAATGCAGTTTAGAGATGATAGCCTTTAAAAAAGTGAGATTTTATCTTATAAAATGGGGAATATGTTATGAATCTGTGAGCAATGTATCATATCATTTTTTTCTATAGCTTTTCTATAGTCCTGGAAACCAAGAGTCAGAGATGGAGAGGTATCACTCACTATTTCACTTTATAACCCATTTGCAGAAATTTTGCATTTCTTTCCCATAACTTATACTCTACTGGTTTGCATTTCTTCCTTCCTAAGGGAAAACTACTTTTACCAGGGGACACAGTGGTTTCATTGAATTAGAAGTTGAGACTGCGCCTGGCCGTTTTGTGCTTCTCCTGTCAGTGAACCAACCACATTATTGCACTGACTGGCATGATTAATCTTGATGCAGAGAAGAAATTGGGTCACTACTACTAATGGGAGCTGAAGGAATATGTCAGTGAGCCCAGAAGATTATCTGTGATGCCTCCGAGCCCAGTGGCAAAAGTTAGTGACAAATTATAGCAACCCCCAAAATATTTATATATAGGAGACCACTGAGGATTCATATTTTTTAGAAATGAAAATTTCCACACATGCTTCCAGAAACAGAGGGCATATGGAATTGATAGTTGAATAAAGAAGTTAAAAAAAATAATTACAGCTTTGTGACCAGCTGCAAAATGAGAGCTCCATCAGTATGCATATTTTATTATATATTTGTGTATGTGAGTATATATACATGTGTATATATGTTTGTATGTATGTATTCACTGGTTTCCTTTTCCTCCCACCTCATTTCCTTTATTATTTTATTTAAGGCTTAGTGGTGGTGGTTTACTTCAAAATTTAGTCTTTAGGTTACAGAATATTCAGGTGGGACTGTGACTGAAATAGAAGAGTAGTGAACATCACTAGAGAGGTATAAACTACTGTTATTAGAGTATATGATGGCTTGGATTTTGCACCTCTCTTTAGGGAGAAGGTTAGAGTTATTTCATTTATAGAAATATATTTGCAACTTGTTATACAGAAGCATAAAATTGGTAGTTTTGATGGAGTGGATTGTGCTACAAACTCACTCTTAATACTCTGGAGATGCTGAGCCTGATATTCTGAAAATTACTTTCTTCTTTGTCAGCTAATTCCTGTGAGTTCACCCAGTGAGGGGAGCGGGAGGGAGGTGGAGAGGCAGGAAGAAGAATCTTCTTCCTGTCAGTATTCAGACCAAGTTCCTAGTGCCCTTCTCTGAGTTCCTGATGTACTGACATTGGCCACATGTATTATTTAGACTTTTCTAGAGAAACATTAATGATAGGATGTGTGCAACTCCACAGAGAAATCTATTTTAAGGAATTGATTCTTGTAATTATGGAGGCTTGGCAAATACAAAACTTGATAGAGTAGGCTGATAGTCTGGAGACTCGGGGAAGAAATGCAGTTTGACTCCAAAGAAAGTCCACTGGAAAAATTCCTTCTTCTCAGGGGAGGTTAGTCTTTGTTCCGTTAAAACCTTCAACTGATTGGATGAGGCCTACTCATCCTGTAAATCTGCTTTACTCAAAGTCCACCAATTTAAATATTAATCTCATCCAAAACCACAATGTGTTAGCCTGCTTGGGTGCTATGACAAAAGAACCACAGACTTGGTGGCTTAAAAAACAGAAATTTATTTTTTCACGGGTTTAGAAGACTGGAAGTTTAAAATCAGCATTCTGGCTGATTCAGTTTGTGGTGAGAGCTCTCTTCTGGCTTTCAGATAGCCACCTTCTCTCTGTCCTCACATGTCAGAGAGAGATCTTTCTGTTCCTGTTCCTATAAGGCTACCAGTCCCACCTTACGACTCATTTAACCTTAATTTCTTCCTAAACACTATTTGCAGGTAGAGTTACATTGGAGGTTAGAACCTCAGTATATTAATTACCAGGGAGAGGGGACACAATTGATTTTATATGGTATTCCTTGTGCCCTCAAAATTCATATCCTTTTCTCATGCAAAATGTATTTATTCCATGCCAACAACCTCCAAAATCTTTTGAAAATTTTTAAGTTTTTATTTGAATTCCAGGTAGTTAACATATGGTGTAATATAAGTTTCAAGTGTACAATTATTGTGATTTGATATGCAATACCAATGCTCATCACAAGTACCCTCCTTAATCCCCATCACCTATTTTACTCATCCCCCCATCCTCCTCCCTCCTGGTAACCATCAGTTTGTTCTCTACAGTTAAGAGCGTTTCTTGGTTTGCCTCTCTTTCTCCTTTTCTCCCCCCTTTGCTCATTTTTTTTGTTTCTTATTTTCCACATATTATTGAAATTATAAAGTATTTGTCTTTCTCTGATTTATTTCATAGACCATTATACTCTCTAGCTCCATCCGTGTCATTGCAAATGGCAAGATTTCATTCTCTTTATGGCTTAGTAATATTCCAGTGTGTGTGTGTGTGCGTGCGTGTGTGCGTGTGTGTGTGTGTGTGTGTGTGTGTGTATGTATGTATAAATGGATAAAGAAGATAAATGTATAAAGAGGTGGTATGTATGTGTATATGTGTATGTATATGTGTATGTATATACATACATACATACATACATACATACCACCTCTTCTTTATCCATTTATCAGGTGATGGACACTTGGGCTGTTTCCATAATTAGCTATTGTAGATAATGCTGCTATAAATATCAGGGTACATGTATCTCTTTGAAAGAATATTTTTGTTTTCTTTGGGTAAATACCTAGTAGTACAATTGCTGGATCATAAGGTAATTCTTTTTCTAATGCTTTGAGGAATGTCCATACTGTTTTCTATGGTGGGTATACCAGTTTGCATTCCCACCAACAGTACAAGAGGGTTCCTTTTTCTCCACATCCTCGCCAATACCGGTTGTTTCTTGTGTTGTTGATTTTAGCCATTCTGAAAGGTATGGGGTGATATCTCATTATGGTTTTGATTTGTATTAGCCTAATGATCAGTGACATTGAGCATCTTCTATGTGTCTGTTGGCCATCTGTGTATCTTTTTTGGAAAATGTATGTTCATATTTTTTGCCCATTTTTTAATTGCATTATTTGTTTTTTCAGTGTTAAATTTTATAAATTCTTTATATATTTTGGATACTAACCCTTTATCAGATATGTCATTTGCCATATCTTCTCCCTTCCCATAGGTTGCCTTTTAGTCTCATTGATTATTTCCTTCACTGTGGAGAAGTTTGTGGGTTTTTTTTTTTTTTTTGCTTTTTTTTTTTTTTTTTAAATTAAGTCCCAGTAGTTTATTTTTATTTTGTTTCCCTTGCCTCCAGGGACATTATCTAGAAGGAAGTTGCCATGGCCAGTGTCAAAACAAGTTGCTGCTTATGTTCTTCTCTAGGATTTTTATGGTTTCAGGTCTCACATTTCGGCATTTATAAATTTTTAATTTGTTTTTGTGTTTAAGAAAGTGGTCCAGTTTCATTCTTTTGCATGTTGTTGTCCAGTCTTTCCAATACCATTTGTTGAAGAAACTGTCTTTTTCCTGCTGGGTAGTCTTCCCTGAATTGTTCAAAATTGACCGTACATTTGTGGGCTTAATTCTGAGTTTTCTGTTCTGTTCTTTGGATCTTTTTGTGCCTCTCTTGTCTTTCTAACTTTTGGTCTCTTCTTTGCACTCAAAGAGTCCCCTTTAATATTTCTTGCAGGACTGGTTTAGTGGTTACAAACTTCTTTAGTTTTTATTTATCTGAGAATCTCTTCTTTCTATTCTGAATGATAGCCTTCCTAGATAGAGTATTCTTGGCTACAGATTTTTCCCATTCAGCACTTTGAATATATCATGCCACTCCCTTCTGCCTTGCCAAATTTCTGTTGAAATGGGTTTTCCCTTGTATGTTAAGGACTTCTTTTGTCTTGATGCTTTTAAGATATTTTCTTTATCACTATATTTTGCAAATTTAATTATAATATGTCTTGATGTTGGCTTGCCTTTGTCAATTTTGATGGGATTTCTCTGTGCCTCCTGGATCTGGATGTCTGTTTCCTTCCCCAGATTACAGACATTTTCTGCTATTATTTCTTGAAATAAATTTTCTTTCCCTCTTTCTCTCTCTTATTCTGGGACTCCAATCTGTAATACGAATGCTATTACATTTGATGAAGTCACTAAGTTCCCTAAGTCTATTCTCATGTTGCATAATTCTTTTTTCTCTCTTTTGTTCAGCTTCATTATTTTCCATTATTTTGTCTTCTAGGTCACTAATTCATTCCTCTGTTTCTTCCAGCTTTCTGTTCATTGAATCAAGCCTGTTTCCAATTTCATTAATTGTATTCTTCATCTATGATTGATTCTTTTTTTTTAACTCTTTTATCTCTTTTTAAGGGTCTCGCTGATATCTTCTGTTCTCTTTAAAGCCCAGTTTGTATCCTTATGATCATTGCTTTACATTCTCCATTAAGCATGTTACTTATATCTGTTTTGTTTAGATGTTTGGCCATGGCCTTCTTTTTTTATCTGGGATAAATTCCTTCATCTTGGCATTTTGTTTAAGTCTCTGCCTTCTTGTGTGTTAGAAAAGCCATTAATGTCTCCTGCGCGTAATGTCCAGGGCCTGGTGCTTCAGGGAGTGTCTCAAATGTGTACTGAATGGACTCTACTATTGTGTTTTGGCTGTTCTATCCTTCATCCATTTGTCTGCAGAAGCTCTCCTTGCATGCTGTCAGAAGTGTTTGGTCCCTGGCTTCAATGTAGTGAGAACTAACTAGAAATGCTCTGGTCTGCTTGTGAAATGAGACCCAACACCAGCTCCACCAGAACTGAGGCGCTGCAGAACTCTCTGGTCAAGAGATGTAGTGTGGGCAGGGATTTGTGCTGGTCTTCTGGAGGAGGATCTGCTAAACTGGGACTGAGGCAAATTTGAGTGAGAAGGGCAGTCTTGCCAGAGCACAGGAGGTGAGGCTTAGTGTAGGCAGGTTAGGCAGGAGTGTCCATGCTGAGCTGCTTATCTAAGGTGGCTCTGTGTTTATGCTGAGGGACAGGGGAGGGAAATGGCACCAGCCTGTTCCTTTGTGAGGCAGAATGCTGCCTCTCAGGGATGTGCTCTAAGAAAAGCAAATAATTTCTCCAATATGTGTCCTGACGTTTTTCACATCACTGTTTCCATGCTGTCTGCCCCCAGGTTGTTTCCCTGCCTTCTCTCCAGAAGCAGTGAAGTGCCATCCAGGCTCTATCCATGCCAAGCCTGCTGACCTTTAAAACTCTAGGTTTTAAGTCCCAGTGGTTGAAATAATGAAAAAAAAAAAAATTCATCCCCTCACATTTTCCAAGCCAATGGCTTTGGGGAAACTTTTCTCCTAGTGCATTCTCCTGTGTGTTCCTCTCTCTCTCTCTCTCTCTCTCGACCTTCTTGGCAACCATGGCTCCCTCCCCTCCACAGCACCCATGGTCTATTTCTTCCCTAAACCTTGTCTCCACACTTTCTATCTTCTTGAATGTAGACTCTTCTCTCCCTTTAATTGTGAAGTTTTTTCTGCCAGTCTTTAGGTTGATTTCTGGGGTATTTAAGATGATTTGGTAGTTATCTAGTTGTGTTTGTGGGACAAGATAGGCCTACGGTCCTCTTCTCTAACACCATCCCTAAAATTTCCTCAGTGAATCAGCCCCCAAAGTCTTAACTCAGTCCAGTATCAACTCAGAAGTCTAAATATAAAGTTCAGTGTCTCATTTAAATATCATCTAAATCATATGTGAATGAGACTTGAGGTATGATTCATCCCTGAGGCAAAATTCTTCTCCAGCTGTGAACATGTGAAACTTTATAAATTATATGTGCTTTCAAAATGATGATACATGCTAGTATAAACAAATGTTTCCCAGAAACATCAAGCATAATGCTTGACCAAATATCTGGGCACCATGGTCCAACCAAGTTGACATATGAAATTGTCATGTAAGATATCATCCTCAAGGATGCAAGTCACAACCCCTTCTTTTAAACTCCTGAGGTAGTATTATCAGCTTGACCTTATACCCTTTTCAAAGACCTGAGCCCTAAGTCTGCTGCGACCCTCCTTTGAGGTTCCTTTATTCAAAAGGATTTGAATCCCAGTACTAAGGTGACCATCCTGAACTTCTAAGGTTTATTGGTATCTTTCATTTTATTTCCACATTCTGGAAAATGATAGTTGTTTCCTTCAGTAATTATCTAACTTTTTGTTTTTGTCCTCATTTTCTTTAACAGTTCTCCAACCCAATTTTACAAATTCCCTATGTTAAATTTTCCACATTAAAATACCTGCTGCCATTTCTATTTTATCTGTTAAACTGCATGATATGCCATAATTACCTTAATTCAGATTGTTATAACAAAGTTCCCATAGACTGTGTGGCTTATAAACAACAGGAATATATCGCTCTCTTTCTGGAAGCTGGATGTCAGAGATGAGGATATGAGCATGGTTAGGCTCTTACTGGTTCACTACTGGCTGTCTGTTGCCGTGTCATCACATGACAGAGAGCAGAGAGAGTGGTGGAAGCAAGATCTCTCATGTCTTTATAAAGGCACTAATCCCATTTATTCCCGTATATCATTAAAACATAATCACCTCCCAAAGTCTCCACATTCTAATACCATCACACTGGGGACTAGGATTTCAACGTATAAATTCTGGGCAAACACAAACATTCAGTCCATTGCAATAATTCTGGTTTTCCTGGGACAGTCCTAATTTATGTTTATTTTTCCAATGTATTTTAATAGTGCTTCTTTCACTCTCAAATGTATCCTAGTTTGACAATAAATTATATGATCATGGCAAAAATTAAGAATAGTGCGCAAGAAATCAGGACACTTGGTTGGAATCTTGTCTTGGGTCTGTAAAAAATGTATGTGACCATGAGCAAATCACTTAACCTGAGGAGAAGATGACTATTTCTTCCATTTATTTATATTATTTTATAATCTATGATGTTATCATATGGTTTGCTTGGATATACTGAAATGTTTTACTACTGCAATATTGATGTAAACCTGAGTAGCTTTAGAAGGTGCCAGAAATGACATGAATTGTGAGAAGTGTTCTGAGAAAGAGAAAAGCATATGCTTGCCAAAGAGCAACTGGGAGAATTTTTTTAATACTGTGAGGCAGGCATGGTTACTATCTCCATTTCATAGATGAAAGATTCAGAGGGGTTAACTAACTTGTGTGAATATACATAACAAGGAAGTGATGCTGCTGAGAATTGTATCCAGTAGCCTAGCTTCATAACTGCCATGTCATAATTTTAATTATCAAGATGAGTATAGCTTTATGTGACATGATGGAAGTGTTAGCTAATGCTATGGCAGTAATCATTTTGTTATATGTAAGTGCATCAAATCAATATATTGTGCCCCTTATGTATTACATTGTACACAATGTTGCATGTCAATTATATCTCAATAAAGTAGGAAAAAAAAATCAATATAGCTAGATACAGAAGACAATTATAATTCAAATTTGATTTGAGAAAATATACCTAAACTCTATTAGAAAATATTTAGACTGTTCTTTTTCAGAATTATAAGAAAACAGTACTGTTAGAGATCAGAATTTTTTGGACTATATGACCCTAGACTTAGCCTAAAATGAATTGTCAGATCCCTGGGCCCTAAATTCAGATTTTCTGATTCAGGAAGCCTTATGTAAGGCCCAGAAATCTGCATTTTAATTACACTTCCAGTGAGTGTTTTGTACTCTAAAGTTTGAAAACAACTATAGTTGACTCTTGAACAACACAGGTTGTTCTGAACTGGGCAGGTTCTTTTATATGCAGATTATTTTCAATAAGTATAGTACAGTACTGTAAATGTATTTTCTCTTCCCTATGATTTTCTTCAGAGTATTTTCTTTTCTCTAGCTTACTTCATTGTAAGAAGACAGTGTATAATATATGTAACATACAAATTATGTGTTCATGACTCTTTATGTTATCATTAAGGCTTCTGCTCAATAGTTGGCTATTAGTAATTAAGTTTTGGGGAGTCAAAAGTTAGGCACAGATTTTTGACTGTGCAGGAGTTTGGCACCCCTAACCCCCACATTGTTTAAAAGCCCATTGTATTTTATAGCTTTCAGAATATCAAGAAAGCAATGAGTACCTGACAGACATGCTTTATTAGTTTTCTGGACTTCATAATAAATAACATGGACTGGGTGGCTTAAGCAACAGAATTTATTTGTTCTCAATTCTGGAAGCTGGAAATCTGAGATCAGGTGTTGGCGGATTTGGCTTCTCCTGAGAGCTCTCTATTTGGTTTGCCTTCTCACTGTGCCCTCACATGGTCATCCTTTGTGTCTGTGTTGTCTATGTCCTAATTTTTTGTTTTGTCTGGACATCAGCTGTATTGGATTAGAGTGCACCCATAGCAACCACATTTTAAATTAATTCACCTATTTAAAGATCCCATCTCTAAATACAGTCAAATTCTGAACTATTGTGGGTCAGGACTTAAATACATGCATTTTGGAAGACATGGGTCAGCCCGTAACACTTGCTGACCATACATCCCAGCCTGTTCAGAATAATCCCAATTTACATCTGATGTGCTGGGAGGATGTTTATGAGAGCCTCTTTTCAATCTCAGAAGAGTTCCATTTTGAACCAGATTTTTGTGGTTTCCCTATTTAAAGGCTACATTGCTTTAATAAAGGCACAATCTCTCTTATTTTTTTACTTTGTCCCACTGGTACCTTGGGGACAATTCTTTCAGTATAGAATATATTAGAACAGTGAAATTTCAAAATTTCTATTAGGTAATTATGTCTTTTAAATTACATTACATTGAAAATTTAAAAACCCAATGAAAGGATATCAGAAATTAAAGTGCTTCCAGTAGATTTGATCACTTTCCTTGTATGCAGTTTTTCTTGATTTTGTTACTTTTCATTGTACTCTTTTATAACCACTCTTGATAATATTAATATATAACTTAGGGGCACCTGGGTGGCTCAGATTTGATTTTGGCTCAGGTCTTGGTCTCACAGTTCGTGAGATCAAGCCCCGTGTCAAGCTCCAAGATGACAGTGTGGAGCCTGCTTGGGATTCTCTCTCTCCCTCTCTCTCTCTGTCCCTTCCCCCACTCATTTGCACTTTCTCTTTCTCTCTTCCAAAATAAGTAAACATTTAAAAAATAAAATTATAAAAATTATACTAATATATAACTTAAGTTAGGATTTTAATGTTTTCCCCCCAAAGGCTGCTAAAAATACAATTAAAATGTCATTTCTGTCCAGTTTTCAGTCAAAAAGAATATGGCACCTCACCTTTCTGAAGTTATGATAATGCAATTTAGATTATCCCAGGCCAATTAAATTCTTTCTGTCCTATGTTACTCTCTGTAAAACATGAGTCATAATACCAACCACCCTAGATTTATAAAAATTGCAAAGTTCAGATAAATGCTAAGATTTGTCTGCCTCTACCACTAGCTTTTCTTCCCTATTCATTTTCACATTGCCTCTCCTCTGGCACTTGTCGTACTGCTTTATCTTCTATTTTTTTTCTGCCCTAGCTATTGAGATATTAGGTTGAGGCAAAGGCACTGTGTTGGTGTGTTCTTTTTTATACTTTGGACCCTGCAGAATGATTGGCATATCGATAAAAGTAAATATTCGTGGAGGGGAAGAGTAAATTAATGAAAAAAGAATGAGTGCATGAAATGGATAAAGGCAATTTGCCTCAATTTTCTGTACTGTAGAGAATTACATAAAAGAATTGCATTAGAGATGTTTCAAGGGCTTGAGTAAACTGTACATATGCCATTCAAACATCAAATGCTTAATTCAGAAATGGACAATCATAAAAAGAAGAGAACTTAGGAGAAAAGAAATGTACAACTTTTCTTCCTCATACTTCAACTGGCAGAAAAAGTTTTCAACCTTGGTATTAGCACAAAAGTTCTTTGCCCTTAAATCTTTGGTTGCATGAGTGCATCTGACCTGTATTCAAACCAAATGCTAATCTGAAAAATTGGCTTGATCTAATATTTTATCTTAGAATTTTTATAAAATGGATACATATTAACTACAGGGCATAATTTTTAATTTAACAAGAATTTATAGAAGTTCTTCCAGCTTTCTTTTTTGAGGACAATTTGTTCATTGTTAGTTTCATCTTTGTATATAGTCTGCTTTAAAATTACTCTGCATACCACTCTCAACAATAGCCAAATTATGGAAAGAACCTAAATATCTATCAACTGATGAATGGATAAAGAAATTGTGGTTTATATACACAATGGAATACTACGTGGCAATGAGAAAGAATGAAATATGGCCTTTTGTAGCAACATGGATGGAACTGGAGAGTGTTATGCTAAGTGAAATAAGCCATGCAGATAAAGGCAGATACCATATGGTTTCACTCTTATGTGGATCCTGAGAAACTTAACAGAAACCCATGGGGGAGGGGAAGGAAAAAAGAAGAGGTTAGAGTGGAAGAGAGCCAAAGCATAAGAGACTCTTAAAAACTGAGAACAAACTGAGGGTTGATGGGGGGTGGGAGAGAGGGGAGGGTGGGTGATGGGTATTGAGGAGGGCACCTTTTGGGATGAGCACGGGGTGTTGTATGGAAACCAATTTGACAATAAACTTCATATATTGAAAAAAAAATTACTCTGCACACTAAACAAACCTGTTCCATTTTAGTAGCGGAAAAGCTATTTCTTGAGCTTGTTAGGATCATTTAAAATGAAGTATAAGAATCATGAAACTACATAAAAATATTCTGGATTTCACTTTGAAAATATAAGTAGGCACTTCTACAACTTAAAATTTGCATGGCTTCATTAGTATAGAACAACCTCTTCCCTGTTTTTTTAAAAAAAATTTCTCACATGAAAGCGTTGGCTGAATATGATATGCAGATTCTGACACTAAACTCTAGTTTTAATAACTATAACTACTTTGGCCAGTTCCTTGCAAGGTTAGTCCTGGCAATTTATTTAAAATTGAAATTTCTCTTAGCTACAAGGCCTGAATTATGAATCCTGTTAGGTCTGTCTCATCTGGAGTCATGTGAAACATGAAATCCAGCTGGCAGTTGGAACTGATACAGTGTAAGAAGGAGATGCTAATCACATCAAGTTGTGTTGTCTCATTTTACATGTCAAAGTGTGAAGTCTCATTATAAAAAAGAAGAAAAAGACCAACGTTTAAGTTTATCTTAGGTAAAAAAAGGAATGGAATCATATCTGATAATTTATCTTTCCCAATGTAGGATGTGTATCTAAACCTAGCAATGGTTGGCAGAACAACATCTGGATAACTTAAAATTAGGATTGATGACTCCACACTGGCTTTTTCATCAATGGTTTTTAGTAATATTTAACTAACTGCTCTCTGCAATATACATTCTATTATCATTTGCAAGAGAATAGAACGTTTCTATTAGATTTGTATTAAATAGAATAACTGGAATGCTTCTAGAGAATTGCTTCTCTGTTGTCCATTCTCATTTTGCTAGAACTTTCTGGATAATAAAGTTAGTACTCTCCCTTGGAAGACATTTTCACGTATCATTAGAAGTTTATCCTGATACCTGCTCAAGTTTTAGTTTGGAAGTAGCACACTTTTCCTCTTTTAATTCTCCTTAAAATTTAAATGTCTTAGTATCAGAGAAATGCAAAGTAGATCCCAAGTGAGATTCTGATACTACTACATATACCAGAATATATAAAATTATACACACACACACACACACACACACACACACACACATATGACTGACAATTCTAAGTATTTGTGAAGATGTAGGGCAACTGGAATTCTCATGCAGTGTGAGGGAAGTATATATTGATGAAACCATTTTGGAAAATGACTAGATAGAATTACTAAAACTGAGCATATATATATATATATATACACTCTTTCTCAGAAATTTCATTTCTTCTTTTTTAATATTGAGAGTTTTGTTTTTATTTTTGTTTTTTAAGTTTATCAATTTCCTTTGAGAGAGAGAGAGCATCCCAAGCCTGCTCTGCACTCAGAGGGGAGCCTAATGTAGGGCTCGAACTCACGAACCATGAGATCATGACCTGAGCTGAAATCAAGAGTCTGACACTTTAACTGACTGAGCCACCCAGGCACCCCTGAAATTTCATTTCTATGTATGTGCCCAACAGAGAAGAGTACATGTCAGCTAAAAGACAAGTACAAATCTTAGCAGCTTTATTCATCATAGTCCCTAACTGGAAGTAGCCAATATATCCATGAACAATTGATGGATAGAGAATAAAACAAAGCAAAACAAAACTACAACTGTTTGCAAAAATGTGAGTGAATCTCACAAAATGTTAAATGAAGGAAGTTAGGCACTAAAACATACATAATGTATGATTTCATTTATATGTATTTCAAAAAGACAGAAAAACTATAGTTATTTGAAGTCATACCATTTTTCTCTATAGGGGATGTTAACTGGATGTTCTACATCTTGATCTAGGTTATAATTACATAGTTAGGCTAATTTGTTAAATGAAACAAGGGGTATTTTAAAATTTATCTACTTTATGTATATAATACCTCAATTAAGGAATTTAAATATTTCATATGACTGTTATTATTTGCATAGTGAACTTGAAAGGATCTCAAAAACTCAACACTTTGGACCTAAATACTTCTTGGTATAGGGGAAGCTTTGGGAAAGTATTTCTAAATTTTAATCATTACTTTTTTTTATGTTGGAAATTTATTTTCTGTCCTTTACTAGGTAGGATACATTTATTAATGTCAGATTTTCTTTTCACATGTTAATTATCAAGAAAGTAATGTGTTATTAACTAATAATTAAACTATACCCCTCAAAATAAGTAATTACTCTGATTCAGTTTAGTAAATATCTGTCACACTTATATCCAGTCTTGTCCATCTTCTTATGTTCTACCCAAGTATTTATCCCTTATTCTCATGAAAATTGTTAGATTTTTTGTTTGTTTGTTTCTGGTATTTTTTTAAATTCAGTCTCTAAGCTTCTTTGAACTGGTAACAAGTACAGATTTTCATAGGTAAGTATTTATTTTGAACAAAATTCTGGATATGTCCCACTTGATCTCCTTTATTTTTTAAAAGCATCTTATATGTGTGGTAAATACAAAAAATAATGTAGTAATGTGAGATTTAGAAGAATTGTTTATAAGAATTGTTTAGAAGATGATTTAGAAGATGATTTAGAAGAATTATTTCCATTGCCAAATAAGTATTTCTTAACAGTTATTAAAGATAGAGAGGTTAACTAAAGATAATTTCTGCTTGGAATTACATGCTACATTGGGTTATTGAGTTATCTGTTAGGTTTGGGGAATGTGTCATCCCATAAGTGACGTAAATTTGTGGACCCCTGAGTCCCCAACAAATGCTGCATATATGCACCTCTGGTCTAAATGACTTCATGTATGAACAAAACTTTATATTGTTTTTCCTAATACTCTTCTCCTTTCCTCTCTTGAATGGGGTAATTCTGCCAGAAAATATTGTCAGATAAATAGAAAAACAAATTTCAAAGCTGCCAGTCTTTGGCCAACCATGGTCATTGCCCATGACAACATCTTACAGAGTTTATTAGTGATTGCAGTCCTGCTTGGGGAGACCAAATTGAAATCCACTGGAAAACAAGAATAGGAGAATTAATTTATTTCTTTTGGACCTTAGAAAACTCTTTGGGATTTAGGATTCTGCAGCGTTTGGCTCATGACTACAAGTTATGGTCATGTTACTTTATATCTGTATAGGGTTACACCAAAAATAAATTGGCTGGTGGAGACAACGAGGTATCTCCGGAAATAAACTTTGCATAAATACGTATCACATTCCTGTTTAATTTCTTTTTCTTCAAGTTTATTACATTATGAATTAATAATAAATGAAAGTGGGGGAAGACAGGCAGCATAGCACAGTGCTTGAGAGTTTGGACTTTAGAGTGAAACTGTCCAAGTTTGACATGTAGCTCTGGTACTTGCTAGTTGTGTCCCCTTGGTCAGGTTTCTAATCCTCTCTATCCTTCAGTTTCTTCATCTGAAGTAGTTACACCTACCCCATATTGTTCAACTCATCAAATTAATTTATGTTTATAAAGTCGCAAGAGGGGCACCTGGGTGGCTCAGTTGGTTAAGCATCCGACTTCGGCTCTGGTAATGATCTCGCAGTTCGTGAGTTCAAGCCCCACGTCAGGCTCTGTGCTGACAGCTCAGAGCCTGGAGCCTGTTTCAGATTCTGTGTCTTCCTCTCTCTCTGACCCTCCCCCGTTCATGCTCTGTCTCTCTCTGTCTCAAAAAATAAGTAAACATTAAAAAAAAATAAAGTCGCAAGAGAACTTCTTGACACTATGCATGCTTTATTAAATCAAATTAAAAATAAAACCTCTAAATAAAGTAATTAAGAGGGACAATAACTCATAGCCCCACTTTAACTTTGTTACCATGTTCTTCTCTGTCATTGCTCTTTGTTTTAGAAGACTTTTATGCACATGGATCTGAATGTATTATACTATATTTTCTGAGACATTTTGTCCATGTTTTATAGGTGTATCCTGCTTCTTTTCCTTAGCTTATGCTGTCTCTTCACTTGCAATGCTTGTTCTCAATTTTACATGTGCAAAATCCAGCCAGCCTTGAAGATTTTGCTCAGATATATTGACACCTTCTCCTATTACTCTCTAAAAGACCATGTTAATTTCTTCCTCCTTTGAAATTATGAATGAAGCATGGTGTTATTTTATAAGATTTAAGTGCTTCCTATCTTATGTTTTAGCCTCTTGAGTGTAGCACATCATTTCCTAGATTGTAGATCTGGGAATATTGTGTAAATCTTTCTATATTCTGTGTACTGAGCACAATTCCTTCCACATAGTATAGATGTACAGCATAGATGCACAGCAAATATTTGTGGAGTGAATTAATGAAAGTTTAATTGAAACATATTCTAACATTAAAATATATTGTTTTTAAGTCATATATTCTAAGAATTTTATTTCTTGAAAATTTTTAATGTTTATTTTTGAAGAGAGAGAGAGATAATGTGAGTAAGAGTAGGGCATAGAGAGAGGCAGATGCAGGATCCAAATAGGCTCCAGGCTCTAAGCTGTCAGCACAGAGCCTGATGCGGGGCTCAAACTGCAAGATCATGACTTGAACTAAGTCGGTCGCTTAACCGACTGAGCCACCCAGGTGTCCCTATAAGAATATTCATTGACAAGACAAAGTACAATTTAATGTTAAGCAATATAAAACTCTATAAGCAGCATGACTCCAATTTCCTAGAATAAAATATGTATTCACTTCTTATCTATCTCGACTTACCTATTGTGAAAAGACTGGGTAAAAGCTTCCAATATGTTGACAGTATTTATGTCTATATTATAGAATGCTGGTGATTTAAATTTTACTTTTTTGATAACGTGTGTAATTTCAACATATCACCTTTATAATTGTAAAAACTTAATATTGCAACATAAGTCCCTATATAAAAATAAGGTTATGTTAGCCTAGAAAAATGAGAAATGCACCATCATCTTTGAGTAGTTTAACACTAGGTTAAATAGATTAAATAGAATAAATAAATTCATCTTCTGGCTTTTAGCACATCGATCTAATTCGATTTTCTGAGGTGGGACAACCTAAAGTTGGGGTTCTTCTCTCTTACATTCTAAGTACATAACTAGTTTGTAATAAAAACTGAATGGTTAGCTTGAACAGATAAAAAATAATTTCGATTAGAAATCTTAAAAGAATTACTAAATATTTTCCATATAGAACTTTTGATTTTGAAAGCAAAATGTAGTTTTAACTTGCTCTAAACATGAGAAAGCAAAAAAAAGCATGGAGAGGGAACTTAAGGAAAGGAAGTTGGTGATATATATCTGTAGAATGTTTTGTAAATGATTCATTTTTAAAATGGTTTTCATACTAGCATACTTACAAAGGAACAAAGAACACATATTTTGTTGATTTGAGGAAAAAATATTTGTCAATTCAAGAAAATAATTAGGAGTTTAACTGATCTTCCAAAATTTATTTTCCAGAGGTTATTATATTAAGTATGATCATCTTGTGCAGTTAAGCAACCCTGGGTCACAATTAGTGTGCTCTTCAAATACATATTTTACATCTTTGCTCAGTAGGTCTTTCTTTAAGCCCTCTAAGAGGTACACATACTGTAGCTCTTCTTAGAATAAAATTTTTTTATGATTTATTTGACCAAGCTGAATTTAACTTTATCGGTCAGTGATTTTTCTCAATAAATGCCCTGAAAGAAAATGCATTTGTTATGTATCTAGTGAAAGAAAAAAGTCCACAGGAAGAAAAAGGAAACAAAGGAGTTTGCTCAATAAAGAATATCTATTGACGTGTCATTGACATGTGGCATTAAAAGGGAGAGTTAATTACTCTTTGTGACCTTGCTTTATTCAGCCGAAATATCTATCAAATGTAGTTATGCAAATACATTAGAGAATCACATTTGAAATTCTAATGATATAAAATCAAACACCACTAATTCAACACCCAAGTCATGAATTGTTCACAGAATTTCAAATTAACAATAGTTGTGTGTGAGTAACAGATGGATGAATTGAATTTGTTCAACAATCTTTCTGTATGTTATGGGAAGCCTGACTGCCAGAGATGTTTTGGTAAAGTACAGCAGGTCAGCGTGATTCAATATACAATAGCCATAGGAAAACTTTTTGTCACATCCAGAAAATTGGTCTAAAATGAAAAAAAAAAAAAAAGCATAAAACAACAACCTTGTGTTCTTGTTGTTTTGTTCTTTTTAAAAAATTTTTAATGTGTATTCATTTTTTGCGAGATAGAAAGCACAAGCAGGGGAGGGGCAGAGAGAGTGGGAGACACAGAATCCGAAGCAGGCTCCAGGCTCTGAGCTGTCAGCACAGAACCTGATGTGGAGCTTGAACTCACAACCGCGATACCGTGACCTGAGACAAAGTCGGACACTTAACAGACTGAACCACCCAGGACCTCCTCTTTCTTTATGATATAGGAAATATTAAAGTATATTTTCAAGTGTTCAAGATTACTGAGAATTTCTTCCCAACTTAGAAGTATATTAAATAATTTAGAAGAATAAAAGAAAACAATAATCACTTTTTCCTCCAAAAATCAATCCTGGCTTTTCTGAGAGTTAAATAGTTCTGATAAATCATAAATTATTATTTTTTCATTTATCATGGTATCACCTTTACATCTTTTTTCATTCAATACAGCTGTAATATTCTGGGAAAAAAAAAGAACCATTGACAAAAATCCCTGAACTATGTTTTTTCTATTTCTTATCTAATTGTAAATAATTACATTATCTTACTTTGCTCTCTTACAATTCTAAGTCATTATGAGACCGTTCTAGTCATGGTCACGTTGTTAATTGTTTATAAAACACCACCATCGCGGCACCTGGGTGGCTCAGTCAGTTAAGTGTCGACTTGACCTCAGGTCATGATGTCACAGTCCGTGAGTTCAAGCCCCGCGTCGGGCTCTGTGCTGACAGCTCAGAGCCTGGAGCCTACTTCAGATTCTGTGTCTCCCTCTCTCTCTGCCCCTCCCCTGCTCATACTCTGTATCTCTCTGTCTCAAAAATAAATAAAAACATTAAAAATAAATAAATAAATAAATAAATAAATAAATAAATAAATAAAACACCATCTATGATGGTTCTTTTTCTTAGAAGCTACTACATATTGCCCTCGGATTGAACACAAAAAAATATAAAATGAATATAAATTTCCAGACCTAGTCATCTGAGCTGATGACTTAAATCAACCTAACATAAGCTCATAAACATCTAAAGTCTGACTCATTGAGAAGATTTTTAGTTTCATCTTTAGGCAAGATTATACTTAAGCTCTCCAAATGAATGAGGGTCTCCATTTCCAAACATCTGCGGGAGAATTAGAACCTGTGACAATGCATAGTATCATATACTGTTTAAGAACATTTCCATCAGGCTGTGTTTTTTCTTCTCATTTGTATTTCTTAGTATTTTAAACTGATTTAACTGATTTAACCTGAGTTTGCTCTCCTTGGAAACAAAGACCTTTGCTATCACTTCTGTTGGAAAAAAGTGCTTTGATATAGTTCAAGACTTGAACATGATAAGCCTTTTCAAATTATAGGTCTTTTAAAATTTGACATTATTCAAAAAATTATTCAAAAAAAACTTTACAGGTTTTATTTTCTAAAACATTATTAAAAAAAAAACTTTACAGGTTTTATTTTCTAAATTTTAGCCAATTTGGTATCTTTTGGTTGAATCCTTTTTAATTTTTATGAGCTTGTGTTTATAAGATGTTCTTACATTGTTCAGTTGACACTCCTTAAGAATCTGTGTAGTCTTGGAAATTTATCCTAAAATACAGAGGCATAGTTATCCTTAATGTTTATTTCGTGCAAGAAGATTCAGTAACTCATTTCACTCAACATATTCCAAAAGTTCAATTAAAATTTGAAGCTATGGCAAAAATGCTTCCAAACTCCTGACCCTTCTGTCTCTTTCAGCTCATCTTTTGTCAGTAGGACCACAGGCAGTGCAGGTGAGCTCAGACGTTGAGATCATGGATCATACTCAGAACATAAGGTGGGAGATCATTCCTGGGACCACACTGAGGGAAGCACACAGGAGTCACATAACACAGGACTGGCAGTCTACCTTCAGAAAACTGTAGCACAACACCACCATTCTTCAAGAATCTGCAAAGCATAGAATAATGGAAAGGATAGCAGGGTTATAAAAGGCCAATGACATAAGAGTTATTAGAGGTGAAAGCAAAGTGTAAAACCAACAGGAAAAAGGGCCAAGGAAGCAGCATCAAGGTTCAACAATACCAAGCCTAGCACATCTTTGGCCAACCAGGAGAGTTCATCCCTGATCAATCCTCAGAGTTTTTAATGCAACCAATTCTTGCAAGAGAGTGAACAAATGAATGTCTTGGTACTTAACCAATAACAGCCATAAGTCCATGTTTCTAGCTGGACCAGGGTGTTTATGGTGGTGAAAGAAATCAGATCTTGACTTCACACCATTTCTTTTTTTTCTTTCTATCTTTTTAAAATATTTTTGAGAGACAGAAAGAGTGTGAGCAGGGGAGGGGCAGAGAGAGAGAGAGAGAGGAAGACACAGAATCCAAAACAGGCTCCAGGCTCTGAGCTGTCTGCACAAAGCCCGATGTGGGACTTGAACTCACGAAGCAGACCTGACACCATTTCTAACTATACCATTTACCATTTCCTAACTGGTCTGGGAGCCACAAAGTGGTTCTGCCTTTTGAATACCATCTCTTTGCCAGATCTGACACATGTGATCATCTCATTTTAATTTAATCCTCCTAATAAACTTTTTAAAGAAGCCTCTGAATTATTAGTCATTATGCTTGTTTTGAAGGCAAAGATACACCCTTACGAAGACTCACTTACCAAGATCACACTCAGTGAAGAGCAGAAGCTGGATTCAAATCAGGTGTGTGCTCTTTTTCTTAGTGACACATATGGTTTTCCGCATATTGCTAGATATAATGTCATACACTTCCTATTAAATGCCATTAAAATGGAGGAGTACTTAAGACACAGTGCTAAAATCAGTTTTCTAGCTGCAGGGACTTGTTAAATATCTTTGTATCTTTTCAGTTTTTAAAACAATTTAGTAAGCTCTTTTGAAAATACATGTATTGCTATAATAGAATTTATGTTCCTTTTATTTACAGTTCATTAGACTGAGCTACATAATTGGGTGTACTAATAGGAAACATGGGAGTCATTTAAAATGTATCTTTAAAATTGAAAAAAATCAACCTGTTTATTTCTAATTATAAGTAATTTCCATTCATGATACAAAAGTAGGTAAAATAAAGTAAAATACAGAGAAAGATACATACACATAAACTTTCTTTCTTTTTTTTTTTTTTTTTTTTTTACAATGTAACTAGTATTTTATTTGTCCTTTCTCTGATAAGTATGCAGTGGAGTTTTCCAGAGGGTACATGATGTGTGATGATTGAATACAAAAGTACATAGGAGACTCCAGCTATATTTTTTCAAATCATACCAGATATTTAAAAGATTTGCTATAATTTAAACAATGCCAGCTTTCTATATTTGGGGAGGGGGGGGATAGTTATTTTTATTTTTATTTTTTTTTATTTTTTATTTTTTGATATATGAAATTTACTGTCAAATTGGTTTCCATACAACACCCAGTGCTCATCCCAAAAGGTGCCCTCCTCAATACCCATCACCCACCCTGCCCTCCCTCCCACCCCCCATCAACCCTCAGTTTGTTCTCAGTTTTTAACAGTCTCTTATGCTTTGGCTCTCTCCCACTCTAACCTCTTTTTTTTTTTTTTTTTTTTTTCCTTCCCCTCCCCCATGGGTTTCTTTTAAGTTTCTCAGGATCCACATAAGAGTGAAACCATATGGTATCTGTCTTTCTCTGTATGGCTTATTTCACTTAGCACCACACTCTCCAGTTCCATCCACGTTGCTACAAAAGGCCATATTTCATTTTTTCTCATTGCCACGTAGTATTCCATTGTGTATATAAACCACAATTTCTTTATCCATTCATCAGTTGATGGACATTTAGGCTCTTTCCATAATTTGGCTATTGTTGAGAGTGCTGCTATAAACATTGGGGTACAAGTGCCCCTATGCATCAGTACTCCTGTATCCCTTGGATAAATTCCTAGCAGTGCTATTGCTGGGTCATAGGGTAGGTCTATTTTTAATTTTCTGAGGAACCTCCACACTGCTTTCCAGAGCGGCTGCACCAATTTGCATTCCCACCAACAGTGCAAGAGGGTTCCTGTTTCTCCACATCCTCTCCAGCATCTATAGTCTCCTGATTTCTTCATTTTGGCCACTCTGACTGGCGTGGGGTGATATCTGAGTGTGGTTTTGATTTGTATTTCCCTGATAAGGAGCGACGTTGAACATCTTTTCATGTGCCTGTTGGCCATCCGTGTGTCTTCTTTAGAGAAGTGTCTATTCATGTTTTCTGCCCATTTCTTCACTGGGTTATTTGTTTTTCGGGTGTGGAGTTTGATGAGCTCTTTATAGATTTTGGATACTAGCCCTTTGTCCGATATGTCATTTGCAAATATCTTTTCCCATTCCATTGGTTGCCTTTTAGTTTTGTTGGTTGTTTCCTTTGCTGTGCAGAAGCTTTTTATCTTCATAAGGTCCCAGTAATTCACTTTTGCTTTTAATTCCCTTGCCTTTGGGGATGTGCCGAGTAAGAGATTGCTACGGCTGAGGTCAGAGAGGTCTTTTCCTGCTTTCTCCTCTAAGGTTTTGATGGTTTCCTGTCTCACATTCAGGTCCTTTATCCATTTTGAGTTTATTTTTGTGAATGGTGTGAGAAAGTGGTCTAGTTTCAACCTTCTGCATGTTGCTGTCCAGTTCTCCCAGCACCATTTGTTAAAGAGACTGTCTTTTTTCCATTGGATGTTCCTTCCTGCTTTGTCAAAGATGAGTTGGCCATACGTTTGTGGGTCTAGTTCTGGGGTTTCTATTCTATTCCATTGGTCTATGTGTCTGTTTTTATGCCAATACCATGCTGTCTTGATGATGACAGCTTTGTAGTAGAGGCTAAAGTCTGGGATTGTGATGCCTCCTGCTTTGGTCTTCTTCTTCAAAATTACTTTGGCTATTCGGGGCCTTTTGTGGTTCCATATGAATTTTAGGATTGCTTGTTCTAGTTTCGAGAAGAATGCTGGTGCAATTTTGATTGGGATTGCATTGAATGTGTAGATAGCTTTGGGTAGTATTGACATTTTGACAATATTTATTCTTCCAATCCATGAGCAGGGAATGTCTTTCCATTTCTTTATATCTTCTTCAATTACCTGCATAAGCTTTCTATAGTTTTCAGCATACAGATCTTTTACGTCTTTGGTTAGATTTATTCCTAGGTATTTTATGCTTCTTGGTGCAATTGTGAATGGGATCAGTTTCTTTATTTGTCTTTCTGTTGCTTCATTGTTAGTGTATAAGAATGCAACTGATTTCTGTACATTGATTTTGTATCCTGCAACTTTGATGAATTCATGTATCAGTTCTAGCAGACTTTTGGTGGAGTCTATCGGATTTTCCATGTATAATATGTCATCTGCAAAAAGCGAAAGCTTGACTTCATCTTTGCCAATTGTGATGCCTTTGATTTCCTTTTGTTGTCTGATTGCTGATGCTAGAACTTCCAGCACTATGTTAAACAACAGCGGTGAGAGTGGACATCCCTGTCGTGTTCCTGAACTCAGGGAAAAAGCTCTCTGTTTTTCCCCATTGAGGATGATGTTAGCTGTGGGCTTTTCATAAATGGCCTTTATGATCTTTAAGTATGTTCCTTCTATCCCGACTTTCTCAAGGGTTTTTATTAAGAAAGGGTGCTGGATTTTGTCAAAGGCCTTTTCTGCATCGATTGACAGGATCATATGGTTCTTCTCTTTTTTTTTGTTAATGTGATGTATCACGTTGATCGATTTGCGAATGTTGAACCAGCCCTGCATCCCAGGAATGAATCCCACTTGATCATGGTGAATAATTCTTTTTATATGCTGTTGAATTCGATTTGCTAGTATCTTATTGAGAATTTTTGCATCCATATTCATCAGGGATATTGGCCTGTAGTTCTCTTTTTTTTACTGGGTCTCTGTCTGGTTTAGGAATCAAAGTAATACTGGCTTCATAGAATGAGTCTGGAAGTTTTCCTTCCCTGTCTATTTCTTGGAATAGCTTGAGAAGGATAGGTATTATCTCTGCTTTAAACGTCTGGTAGAACTCCCCTGGGAAGCCATCTGGTCCTGGACTCTTATTTGTTGGGAGATTTTTGATAACCAATTCAATTTCTTCGCTGGTTATGGGTCTGTTCAAGCTTTCTATTTCCTCCTGATTGAGTTTTGGAAAAGTGTGGGTGTTTAGGAATTTGTCCATTTCTTCCAGGTTGTCCAATTTGTTGGCATATAATTTTTCATAGTATTCCCTGATAATTGTTTGTATCTCTGAGGGATTGGTTGTAATCATTCCATTTTCATTCATGATTTTATCTATTTGGGTCATCTCCCTTTTCTTTTTGAGAAGCCTGGCTAGAGGTTTGTCAATTTTGTTTATTTTTTCAAAAAACCAACTCTTGGTTTCGTTGATCTGCTCTACAGTTTTTTTAGATTCTATATTGTTTATTTCTGCTCTGATCTTTATTATTTCTCTTCTTCTGCTGGGTTTAGGCTGTCTTTGCTGTTCTGCTTCTATTTCCTTTAGGTGTGCTGTTAGATTTTGTATTTGGGATTTTTCTTGTTTCTTGAGATAGGCCTGGATTGCAATGTATTTTCCTCTCAGGACTGCCTTCGCTGCATCCCAAAGCGTTTGGATTGTTGTATTTTCATTTTTGTTTGTTTCCATATATGTTTTAATTTCTTCTCTAATTGCCTGGTTGACCCACTCATTCTTTAGTAGGGTGTTCTTTAACCTCCATGCTTTTGGAGGTTTTCCAGACTTTTTCCTGTGGTTGATTTCAAGCTTCATAGCATTGTGGTCTGAAAGTATGCATGGTATAATTTCAATTCTTGTAAACTTATGAAGGGCTGTTTTGTGACCCAGTATGTGATCTATCTTGGAGAATGTTCCATGTGCACTCGAGAAGAAAGTATATTCTGTTGCTTTGGGATGCAGAGTTCTAAATATATCTGTCAAGTCCATCTGATCCAATGTATCATTCAGGGCCCTTGTTTCTTTATTGACTGTGTGTCTAGATGATCTATCCATTTCTGTAAGTGGGGTGTTAAAGTCCCCTGCAATGACCACATTCTTATCAATGAGGTTGCTTATGTTTATGAGTAATTGTTTTATATATCTGGGGGCTCCGGTATTCGGCGCATAGACATTTATAATTGTTAGCTCTTCCTGATGGATAGACCCTGTAATTATTATATAATTCCCTTCTTCATCTCTTGTTACAGCCTTTAATTTAAAGTCTAGTTTGTCTGATATAAGTATGGCTACTCCAGCTTTCTTTTGGTTTCCAGTAGCATGATAAATAGTTCTCCATCCCCTCACTCTCAATCTAAAGGTGTCCTCAGATCTAAAATGAGTCTCTTGTAGACAGCAAATAGATGGGTCTTGTTTTTTTATCCATTCTGATACCCTATGTCTTTTGGTTGGCGCATTTAATCCATTTACATTCAGTGTTATTATAGAAAGATATGGGTTTAGAGTCATTGTGATGTCTGTATGTTTGATGCTTGTAGTGATGTCTCTGGTACTTTGTCTCACAGGATCCCCCTTAGGATCTCTTGTAGGGCTGGTTTCGTGGTGACAAATTCCTTCAGTTTTTGTTTGTTTGGGAAGACCTTTATCTCTCCTTCTATTCTAAATGACAGACTTGCTGGATAAAGGATTCTCGGCTGCATATTTTTTCTGTTTAGCACACTGAAGATATCGTGCCAAGCCTTTCTGGCCTGCCAAGTTTCAAAGGAGAGATCAGTCACGAGTCTTATAGGTCTCCCTTTATATGTGAGGGCACGTTTATCCCTTGCTGCTTTCAGAATTTTCTCTTTATCCTTGTATTTTGCCAGTTTCACTATGATATGTTGTGCAGAAGATCGATTCAAGTTACGTCTGAAGGGAGTTCTCTGTGCCTCTTGGATTTCAATGCCTTTTTCCTTCCCCAGTTCAGGGAAGTTCTCAGCTATAATTTCTTCAAGTACCCCTTCAGCATCTTTCCCTCTCTCTTCCTCCTCTGGGATAGCAATTATGCGTATATTATTTCTTTTTAGTGTATCACTTAGTTCTCTAATTTTCCCCTCATACTCCTGGATTTTTTTATCTCTCTTTCTCTCAGCTTCCTCTTTTTCCATAACTTTATCTTCTAATTCACCTATTCTCTCCTCTGCCTCTTCAATCCGAGCTGTCGTCGTTTCCATTTTGTTTTGCATTTCGTTTAAAGCGCTTTTCAGCTCCTTGTGACTGTTCCTTAGTCCCTTGATCTCTGTGGCAAGAGATTCTCTGCTGTCCTCTATACTGTTTTCAAGCCCAGCGATTAATTTTATGACTATTATTCTAAATTCACTTTCTGTTATATTATTTAAATCCTTTTTGATCAGTTCATTAGCTGTTGTTATTTCCTGGAGATTCTTCAGAGGGGGGTTCTTCCGTTTGGTCATTTTGGATAGTCCCTGGCGTGGTGAGGACCTGCAGGGCACTTCCCCTGTGCTGTGGTTGGTGGAGTTGGTGGGCGGGGCCGCAGTCCGACCTGATGTCTGCCCCCAGCCCACCGCTGGGGCCACAGTCACACTGGTGTGTGCCTTCTCTTCCCCTCTCCTAGGGGCGGGATTCACTGTGGGGTGGCGTGGCCCATCTGGGCTACTTGCACACTGCCAGGCTTGTGATGCTGGGGATCTGGCGTATTAGCTGGGGTGGGTAGGCAAGGTGCACGGGGGCGGGAGGGGCAGGCTTAGCTCGCTTCTCCTTAGGTGATCCACTTCAGGAGGGGCCCTGTGGCAGCGGGAGGGAGTCAGATCCACGGCCGGAAGTTTGGTTCCGCAGAAGCACAGAGTTGGGTGTTTGTGCGGAGCGAGCAAGTTCCCTGGCAGGAACTGGTTCTCTTTGGGATTTTGGCTGGGGGATGGGAGGGGGGGAGATGGCGCTTGCGAGTGCCTTTGTTCCCCACCAAACTGAGCTCTGCCGTCCGGGGGCTCAGCAGCTCTCCCTCCCTTTGTCCTCCAGCCTTCCCGCTTTCTGAGCAGAGCTGTTAACTTATGACCTCCCAGACGCTAAGTCGCGCTTGCTGTCGGAACACAGTCCGTCTGGCCCCTCCGCTTTTGCCAGCCAGACTCGGGGGCTCCGGTTGGCCGGCGAGCCGCCCCTCCGCCCCGGCTCCCTCCCGCCAGTCCGTGGAGCGCGCACCGCCTCGCCGCCCTTCCTACCCTCTTCCGTGGGCCTCTAGTCTGCGCTTGACTCCGGAGACTCCCTTCTGCTAATCCTCTGGCGGTTTTCTGGGTTCTTTAGGCAGGTGTAGGTGGAATCTAAGTGATCAACAGGACGCGCGGTGAGCCCAGCGTCCTCCTACGCCGCCGTCTTCCCTCCCGGGATCCATACACATAAACTTTCTAATTCAAGATGTTGCCATTTTTATATCCTTCCCAGTTGTATAGATAGAATATTGATCTTTTGGTTAACTTCTATTCTTTGGTAAAATATTTTAGATATTTCATATTTTACTTCCTTTTTGTGAATTATTTATTTGTATCACTTTCATATTTTGTTGTTACCCTTACCTTTCTTGAAGGACTTTTTCTCCTGTCTCACCAACTCTGGCCAGTGCTAACCTCTTTCTTCAGTATTTTCACAACAGATTTCGAGCAAATGAAAAATGTTTTGACATTTGCTTTTCAAATGAAAACAAATTCATGATAGCATTTGTAAGTCATTGATAATACCCTGGATTTCTGCTCATGATTTTAAGAAGAAATTAACATCATCTCATAGATCATGTGTCAATATAATTTCTTTTTTTTAAATATGAAATTTATTATCAAATTGGTTTCCATACAGCACCCAGTGCTCATTCCAACAAATACCCTCCTCGATGCCCATTACCCACCCTCTCCTCCCTCCCACCACCCATCAACCCTCAGATTGTTCTCAGTTTTTTAAGAGTCTTTTATGTTTTGGCTCCCTACAGCCTTTTGCTTTAGAAATGTTTATGACCTTGCAACAGCATATCTTCCTATAGGAAAAAAAAAATTAAAAAACAAACTCAATTCAGAAACAAATGAATTTCTCACAGATCCATACTACAGGAGAAGAGTATTTATTCCGACCAAATTGTTAACAGACATCCATACGTAAATTCCACACTGATGGGAAAAATATAAATTGCTGCAGAAAGTATTTTATTTTTCTCACAGAGCTTATCTTGAATGGATAATGCATGTACCTTTTGTTCATCACTGCTGATTTGTAATCAATCAATTCTCAGTCAATCCACAGACTAGCAAAAATAAACACTAAATAAATAAATAGTAAATTGACTTTTAGATATAAGCTTTTTATTGCCAGACAGAGGAAAATGTTACAAGCATTTTAATGGACAAAATCATCCATAATTATGAAATAAAGTCCAATTCTGAAGATATAATTTTTTCCCATCACTTAATTTTTATTTGCATACCACCGCCCCCAAATCAAACATGCCTAATTTCCACAACCATCTCACCTTTGCCCCCCCCCCACTTTCCTAACACTCTTCAAGTTAATTGCAGGTGTCTTCATATATTTCTTCACCTAACCTTGTGTTCTTGTAGAATACATACCATAAAAAATATAACACAGTCAAGAGAATGGTAAGAGAATCCACAGATGCGGATAAAGTATTTGCAAATGACATACCTAACAAAACTCTTATATATAAAATATACAAAGAACTCTTGAAACTCTACCATAAGAAAATAAATGACCTGGTTTAAAAATGAGCCAAAGATATCCCACCAAAAAAAGATATAAAGATGGCAAATAATTATATGAAAAGATTTTCAACATCATAAGTTGCAAATTAACAAAATACCACTATGCATCTGTCAAAATGGCCAAAATCCTGACAGTACCTACACTGACAATATCAAATACTGTGGAGGATGTAAAACTCTCATTCATGACTGTGGGGATGCAAGATGGTACAGCCATTTTGGAAAACAGTCTGGCAGTTTCTTATAAAACTAAACATACTCTTAACATATGACCCAGGAATGTGTGCCTTGGTATTTACCCAAGGAACGTGAAGACATTGTCCACACAAAAAGCTGCACACGTATATTTATAGCAACTTTATTCAGAATTGCCAAAGCTTGGAAGCAACCAGGATGCCCTTCACGGGTAAACTGTGATACATCCAAACCATGAAAAGACATGGAAGAAATTCAAATGCATACTACTAAGTGAAAGAGGCCAATCTGAGAAGTCTACGTGTATGATTCCAACGAAAGGATATCTTGTATAGGCAAAACTGTAGAGACCTATGAAAGGATCACTGGTTGCAGGGGTTATCAGGGAAGGATGGAATGGAGGAATTAGTGAAGCACAGAGGATTTTTAAGGCAGTGAAACTATTTTATATGATGGTGTAGTGGTGAGTACATGACATCATACGTTTGTCAAAATACAGAATGTACAACACCAAGAATGAACTCTTGACAAGAGTCACAAGAGTGACACACAGCATGAGTCAGTGTAGGTTCATCAGTTGTAAGGAAGGTACCCCTCTGGTGGGGGACTGATAGTAGAGGAGGGAGGGTGTGCATGGGGCAGGGGGCAGGGAGTATGTGAGGAATCTGTACTTTCTGGTCAATTTTGCTGTGAACCAAAAATTTCTTTGTAAAATACAGCCTATAAAAAGAAATAATGCTATAGCATGACTTGTCTGATAGTGCCATAGAGAATTTAACCCACTTAGTATCTGAGCCTAGTAAGATAATTTCTGTGACTTGTGGGACCATCATGAAAAAAGTGAGCATATTTCTGGCCATTTGGACCATATCTTCAGAACTTCCTTTTCTCTTACTTTCTCTTACTTGTTCTCTGCTCTCATGGCCTCACAACCTGTGCACCTGCTGCCAGTCTTATCTCAGATTCTGGCCTGTCATGATTCTTAAATGACCTCTATTGTGCTAGAGTGGGATAACTCCCAACTTTGGTGCCAGTTTTCCTTACCTTGGTGTCTAGGGGTACGTTAGAGAAGGTCACTGGCTCTGAAACAAATGCACTAGGGCCTGGAACACTTTATGGGGGCTCATTTTTGAAAGGCTGTGGGAAACCCACACTAAATTTAAAAAAGTGAATTCTGCTTTCTTCCTTCCCTGGTTTAGATCATAATTACATGTTTGCCAGAGATGTGTATAATTTTGCCTGATCCTGGCGTGTTTAGTCATGCTCTGAGTTCTGAGCTCCATGGCCTTTCTGAGGCAGTTTGCGACAGATTCAACTCAGCTTCTTACAGAGTTTAGTGGTAAGACAATTAATTAACATACTTTATAACCCACCCAGTGGGGTACTAAAATTAAATACTCTATGCCCAGGTTTTTAAAGCAGAAGGTTTTTGGATCAAACTACTGACCAATTAGGAAATTAAGTAAAGGTCTCTCCGACCTAGGCCAGCACTAACTAATTCTACCAATTGACTATTTAGGGGTCTCATATGTTAGATTGTTTTAAAAGTAATCCCTAATTTTAATAAATATGGTTCAATAAACTATGTATTTTTTATTAATAGACTTTATTTTTAGAACAGTTACAGATTTATAGAAAAACTGAGCAGATAGTACAGGTAGTTTCCCTTGTTATTAAAATTTTATTACATGGGGTACGCAATCTTATTATATGGTGGCTCAGTCAGTTGAGTGTCCGCCTCTTGATTTCAGCTTGGGCCCTGATCCCAGGGTCGTGGGATCAAGTCCCATGTCAGACTCTTCACTGAGCATGGAGCCTGCTTGGGATTCTCTCTCTCTCTCTCTCTCTCTCTCTCTCTCTCTCTCTCTCCCTCTCCCCCCTCCCCTCCCCTCCCTTCCTCTCCCCTCCCCTCCCCCCATGCTCTAAGATAAAATTATAAAATCATATTAATATGGTAAACTTATGGTAATTAATGAACCTTTATTGATACATTATTATTAACTGAAGTCCATAGTTTATTCAGATTTCTTTCTTTCTTTTTTTTTTTTTTTTATCTGATGTCCTTTTTCTGTTCCAGGATCTCATTCAGGATACCACATTACATTTGGTTGTCATGTCTCCTTAGGATTCTCTTGGTAGTTACAGTTTTTCAAGCTTTCCTTTTAGATGACCTTGACAATTTTGAGGTAGGATGCTCCTCTACTATAATTTTTCCTGACATTTTTTCATATTAAACTGAAGTTATGGGTTTAAGGGAGGAAGAGCACAGTGATAAGGCTCCATTTTCATCACATCATATCAAGGAAGCATCTGTTCCTTTTTTTTTTTTTTTGGTCAAAACTACCTATGAATTTTCTTAATTTATTTTTTCTTTTCTCTATACACCCTTCCAGTCTTGCCCTCTCATAATCTAAACATTAGAGCAAAAGATACTTTCTGTTCTTTAAATAAAACAAAGCAAGTACCTGTTTAAATACCCTCCTCCCTCTAATGCATTCCTTTACTATGATCATAAAATATACCAAAACCTCCCTTTGTTTTGTAATGCCCCTGCCTCTCTCTATCCGTATTTTGACTATTCTCCCTGCCTCACTTTGTCCCAGACATGCTCTTCCTAAAACACACTGCCTCCAACTACTCAACACACACATTATGCAATAGTACCTGAAAGACTCACTATAATACCTAGTATATAGTCAGTCCCTAGTTAATGGTGGACACTTACACAGGAGACAAAAATGCCAGAAGCAGTGAAGGAGAACTGGTATTCTATAGGAGCTTCACTCATTATTCTTTTATTCTCCCCAAGGATTTTAGATATTCTTACTAGTTTTCCAAATAAACTTTAGAAACTTACCAGTCTCTCAACGAAATAAACAGCACTGGTATTTTTATTGCTTATATTTATAAAGTAATTGGAAGTATTTGATATTTTTATTGTATTTTCCAAATGGTGCATATTTAATTCTGATATTAAAAAAACTTTCTGATTTATCAATTTTACTTGTGTTGTTTTTCTTCTAAAAATAATAAAGTATTGAGGCACCTGGGTGGCTCAGTTGGTTAAGCGTCTGACTTTGGCTCAGCTCATGATCTCATGGTTCGTGGGTTCAAGCCCCACGTTGGGCTTTGTTCTGACAGCTCTTAGCCTGGAGCTTGCTTCAGATTCTGTGTCTCTCTCTCTCTCTTAACCCTCCCCCACTCATGCTGTGTCTCTCTCTCAAAAATAAATAAACACTAAAAAAATAAAATAAATAAAAATAAAGTATTATTTCTCTTTTTAAAGCTCATTTATTTTGCTTTCAATCTTTAATCTTTTTTTTTAAGATTTGTTGCTAGCTTTTTGAAACTATATTCATTCTTTTATGTTTAAAACAAAAACTTAAAAAAATAAATTTGCCTGTAAATATAGTCTGATCACTTTCCTTATATTCCTTTTATTTGTTTGAATATCATAATTTTATTTTAAAAAATTGTATTTTTAAGCTTTCTTTTCAACCAAAAATGTCTTTAAGAAAAAGTCTTTTAAATGCATTATAAGTTTCTATTTTTATTATATTACTAAAAATATTGTATCTATAAAATTTCTGATTTGGAGAGTATTTTTAGGTATTCTCAGTGACTTAATATGAGTGATTTTTATATAAATATTTATCATCTGCTTGAAATGTACTCCTAATAAGATACAAAGCTCATTTTTCCCCTGAATTTAATTTTAACCACCATAAAACCATATACTCTTGTTCTTTTCACTTTTTTTTTTGTCTGATTTTGGGAAAATAGGCATGTTTTAAATTCCATACTGTAACAAGTGTATTTTTGTAAATATTTCTTCTTATAACTGACAGTTTTATTGTATGTATGCATTTAATAGTATGTATGAAGAGAATTAAAGTTTTATGACTACTTATAGGTATTCATCTTCTCTCATATGCATTGCTTTCTTTTTTTTTTTAATATATGAAATTTATTGTCAAATTGGTTTCCATACAACACCCAGTGCTCTCATATACATTGCTTTCTGAAAACACTTGTAAAAGTCAAGCAGTTTCTTTCTGCTTATAAACCCTTAGCTTAGAGCAGGGAAGAATTACTTGGGAAAAGTCTTTTTTTTTCCAAAAGGTTTTCATAATTATATTTATTGTGAAAAAATTATTACTTTCATGAAATGATATTTTACTTAGGATTTGATTAGAATGTCTATAAAACAAAAGAGAATTAGATAGTTAACATTTTAGAGGAACCTGTAAAAAGTTACTTTTAAATTGACCTTTTCATAAGTTTTCCTGTCTTTTCTCTCCTAAATGGAAAGAGAATGAAAATTCTTCTACACACTATGTAAATTATGTAAAACTTGAATAATAACCATACAAATATTATTTATTTCTATGAATACACAACAAGTTGAAGAATGGAGATCACTGTGCAGCCAGTCCCTCATGTTACTCTTGTCTGCTTTAATAGCCTGCCATCACCTGCTGTGCAAATGTTAAAAAAACGTATAATCAGGAAGACTGAAAGGCAAAATTCTAATCAATTAACAGTTACTGGTGCTCAGGATATGCTGAGTTCATGCACTTAGACTGTGGTGATTATAAAAATAAGTGATAGTAAGAGGCATCTGGGTGGCTCAGTTGGTTAAGAATCAGACTCTTGATTTCAGCTCAGGTCATGATCTCATGGTTCCTGTGCATCTGCTCTATGCTCACTGTGCAGATCCTGCCTTGGATCTTCTGTCTCCCCCTTTCTGGGTCTTCCCCTCTCCTTCTCCTGCTCACGCATGTGCTCGCTCTCTCTCTCGCTCGCTCCCTCTGTCTCTCAAAAATAAATGTTAAAAAAATTAAAAATATTTAAAAAGCTAAATTATAAAATTAAAAAAGCAATAAGTGGCAGTAAGTGATGTCAGAGGGAAGGACACAGGAGCACCAGTGTCCAGGAAGCAGAATTGGTGTTATGACAGTTTCACTTGTCTAATGCAAGTGTGGCCATTACAAGGTAGAGCTTAGTTTCTCCTTGATTATCTTCATCTTTATCAAAAGCATGCTAGACATTGATTAGCAAGTTGCACAGGTCAAATACCCTAGTTTATAGTGCAAATTGTAGACTGGGGTAAGGGGAATTCCCTGGCCCCTGCCCATGAGAAATTTAAGATTCCACCAAGAGGGTGAGATTGCAAGACTCATTTGTAGGGAAAATAGGCAATGTCCTTCATAAAGAAAGAAGGTTCTAGACATTAGAATATAGCATTGAAAATGCTTAATATTTATATGATAGGGTCCTAAAGAAGGGTATACTCTGAGTAAAGGCTAGTGTAGTTTATTTTTATCACAAATTAAAGTAGCGACACATCTCTCTTTGGGGACACAAAAAATTTAATGAAGAACCCTATAGTTATCAAAGAGAGAGAAGCTAACATCAAGTTCTCTACTTCCATCTTTTATTTTAACTTTGTAATTAAAACAAAAAAAATAAGGCTTTAATCTTTAAATGTCTGAAAAATCTGTATACTATTATCAACAGACTGTGTTCCACAAAGAAATCTTACATTTGATTGCAAATTATACTAGAGCATTTTAACATTCATGATGCATCATTTATCTAGGAAAGCCTGTCTGTGACTTGTTTTAAATTATGAGTGGGGACACCTGGGTGGCTCAGTCAGTTAAGCTCAACTGGCTCAGGTCATGATGTCGCAGTTTGTGAGTTCGAGCCCCACATGGGGCTGTCTGCTGTCAGCACAGAGCCCCCTTTGGATCCTCTGTCTCCCTCTCTCTCTGCCCCTCCCCTGCTCTTGCTCTCACTCTGTCTCTCAAAAATAAACATTAAAACAATAAATATGAGTTACTTGCTTTATAATAATGTATCTTTTAATTTACATAGTTCTTTATAACTGTCAAAATATTTGTCAAAGTATTACATGCTTTATTTCATATGGCATTACCTATAGTGACTTCCTAAATAATTTTTTCTTATTCCTGCAGCATTACATTTTGGTTTCCATGGATTTAGACTAGGGTTAGGGCCACTAGCCAATTTTGAAAATGCTATTGTTACATTGACAGGCCATGTGAATATTTTGTTCTGTTTTGCTTATTCCACTATAGCAGACAAGAACAATAAATGTTAGCTGTCTTAATGATCAATGTGGATAACTACATAATTGAGTTGAAGCTAAAGAATGGTAATAACCAGAAAAATGATCAAAACAATCAAATTAGCCATGCTTAAAACCGCTTCAGAAGCTAGCTCTTGTGGGTTTTAAGGATTCTTATATGCAAATGTCTTTTTTCCACTCCTGTCTGTCTTTGAAAGCAATCCCAAATGCCTCTTCTTCCCCCATTCCATACATTACTCTGAATAAACCTACATTTAAAAGTTGCTCGCTAGTTAGGATGTAATTATATAACACTTTGTTCGTCTTTTCCTTGGTTCAGACTCAGATGAGAGATAATTTCTTGTGTGTCAGTATCTATTCTCTTCTCCTTAAATAAGAGAACCTTGAGTTTTTAGCTGGGCACATGATTTCCTAAATATTGACCACATTGTCCCTCTCAACAACTAGGAGTTACCGTGTGTCTAAGTTCTGCCTACGGTTTGTAAGCAGAAACGTCCTCATGAGAAGGAAGCCCAGGTTCCTCTCCCATTTGTTTTTCTTTCTCTTGGCTGGAATGCAGATGCCATGGCTGGATTTGAAACATGGAAAGAATCTGCATTCCTGAAGACTTCATGATGCCAGTCTATCAGCTGTAGACTAAGGATTTTTTTCCTAAGAGAAGAAATATCTGTCTTACTTGGACCACCCTATTAGTTTTCTAAGGCTGCCATAACAAAGTACCACATACTTTGGGCGGTTTAAACGACATACTTTACTTTCTCACAACTCTGGAGGCTAGAATTCTGATGGTGAGGTGTTAACAGGGATGGTTTCTTCTGAGGCCTCTCTCCTTGGCTTATGACGGCCATCTTCACTATGTCTTCACACTGGTTTTCCACACTGTGTTTGTGTGTGTCCAAATTTCCTCTTCTTACATGGAAGCCAATCATATTGGATTAGGGCCCACCTGCATGATCTCACTTTACCTAATGACCTTTTTAAAGCCCTTTCTCCTAACACAGTCACATTCTGAAGTACTAGATGTTAGAACTTCAGCATATGAATTTTGGCAGAACATAATATAGTCCTAACACATTCTCTTCTTTCTTTTTTTCACTTGTAGCCAAAGGTATTCCTGACTGATACAATACAGGGGATATCCAAGTGCTGTAATCACTGATCAGAGATGGATCATTAGATGACCTGGCTCAGATGTATGGACATGGTAGGCTTCCTAGACCTTTATCCTCAGTAGCACTGACTTCCCACCTGTCTCAGTCACATGCCTCCCCATGACAGGGAAAACCTGAAAGAGTAAAAAAAACCTAAAAGAGTAAACAAAATTGATAAACTCCTAGCCAGACTTCTCAAAAAGAAAGCTTATTGCAGAGCAGAGAGCAAACAGAAAATGTGCTTCTGTGTTCTGGGAAAGAAATCAGATCCAGAAGGTGCCAAACTGTATGTGTGCAATTTCTCCCAAAGCCACCAAACAGATTATTCATTTACTCCCATCTTCTGAAGAGAAGTGACGAAAAGAGAGGGACAAACCTCAAGTCTCTAATTAAAAATTCTTTAAATGGATGACTCTTGATCTTGGGGTTGTGAGTTCAAGCCCCACATTGGGAGTAGAGATTACTTTAAAAGCATTCTCTGCATGGAAACAGGAAACAAGGAGAAAAGACATTCCTCTCAGTAATAATGCAGAATAAATACCTTACATAAGTCTACTATTACTAATATTTTTTCATGTTATTTTGTATTTAATTTTCTGTTAAAGACTGATACCTTATTGCAAACCGGAAGTCTTGAGCATAGGACCAAAAAACTTATTATTATTTACTCAAACTCGGTCTTGTAGGTGAGACTTTTCAGCAGGCACTTTTAAAGATTACTATTTGGGAAATTTTGTAAAATTTATAATATCTGAGATGTTATATCATAAGAATAAAATGCAATACACATGGAAAAGAACATACCATTGACAAAATGTCAAGGCCATTGGAAATTGTGTACTGTCTGGGTTTAGTTCATTTGCTGGCATGGATCTGAGTTTGGCAAATGATGGCCTATGTGCCAGATCCTGCCCTGTGTCTAATTTTGCAAATAGTTTTATTGGAATACATTGTTTGTATAACATTTATGGCTGCTTTCTGCTAAAACAACAAAGTTGATTTATTGTAAAAGAGATTGTGTGGCCCACAAAGCCTATAATATTTACTACATAGCCCTTCCTGAAAATATTGCTCACCTGGGCCTAGAAGAGAGTCATCTGAAATACTCTAATTTTTACATAACCTAACTTTACAACTAAAGGAACTAGGGAGGCAGCAGCAAAGAAAGCTCAAATCCAGCAGAAGAAGATAAATAATAAAGATTAGGGCAGAAATAAACAATATAGAATAAAAAAAAAAAAACACAACAGTGGAGCAGGTCAGTGAATCTAAGAGCTGGTTTTTTTGAAAGAGTAAACAAAATTGATAAACTCCTAACTAGACTTCTCAAAAAGAAAAGAGAGGGACCCAAATATATTAAATCACAAATAAAAGAGGAGAGATCACAACCGAAACCAAAGAAATACAAACAGTTATTAGAGAATACCATGAAAAATTATATGCCAACAAACATGACAGTCTGGAAGAAATGGATAAATTCCTAGACACCCACACACTACCAAAACTCAAAAGGGAAGAAATAGAAAATTTGTACAGACCTATAACCAGCAAATAAGTTGAAGCAGTTATCAAAAATCTCCCAACAAGTAAGAGTCCTGGGCCAGATGGCTTCTCAGGGGAATTCTACCAAACATTTAAAGAAGAGTTAATATCTGTTCTTCTCAAGCTGTTCCAAAAAATACAAGTGGAAGGAAAGCTTCCAGACTCATTCTATGAAGTCAGAATTATCTTGATTTCCAAGCCAAAGACCCCACTAAAAAGGAGAATTACAGGCCAATATCCCTGATGGACGTGGATGAAAAAATTCTCAATGGTATATTAAAAAAAATTATTCACCATGATCAAGTGGGATTCATTCCTGGGCTACAGGGACTGGTTCAAAATTCACAAATCAATCAATGTGATACATCACATTAATAGAAGAATAAGAACCATATGATTCTGTCAATAGATGTAGAAAGAGCATTTGACAAAATACAACATCCTTTCTTAATAAAAACCCTCAAGAAAGTTGTGATAGAAGGAACATACTTTAACATCATAAAAGCCATATATGAAAGGCCTACAGCTAATATCCTTAATGGGGAAAAACTGAGAGCTTTTCCCCTGAGATCAGGAACACAACAGGGATGTCCACTCTCACCACAGCTGTTTAACATAGTGTTGGAGGTCCTATCCTCAGCAGTCAGACAACAAAATGAAATAAAAGGCATCCAGAGTGCCAAAGAAAAAGTCAAACTTTCACTTTTCACAGATGATGATACTGTACATGGAAAACCCAAAAGACTCCACCAAAAAACTCCTAGAACTGATCCATGAATTAAGCAAAGTCACAGGATATAAAATCAATGTACAGAAACCGGTTGCATTTCTATACACCAATAATGCAACAACAGAAAGAGATATCAAGGAATCAGTCCCATTTACAATTGCACCAGGAAGCATAAAATACCTAGGAATAACCTAATCAAAGAGGTAACATTTTTGTATGCTGAAAACTATAGAAAGCTTTTGAAAGAAATTGAAGAAGACACAAAGAAATGGAAAAACATTCCATGCTCATGTATTGGAAGAACAGATATGTTAAAATGTCGATAGCACCCAAAGCAATCTACACATTCAGTGCAATCCCAATAAAATAGCAGCAGCATTCTGCACAAAGCTAGAACAAACAATCCTAAAAATTTGTGTGAAACCACAAAAGACCCCGAATAGCCAAAGTGATGTTGAAAAAGAAAATCAAATTCAGAGGCATCACAATCCCGGACTTTAGCCTGTATTACAAAGCTGTGATCATCAAGACAGTCTGGTATTGCCACAAAAACAGGCACATAGACCAGTGGAATAGAATAGAGAACCCAGAAATTGGCCCATAAATATATGGCCAAATAATCTTTGACAAAAGAGCAAAGAGTATACAATGGAATAAAGACTGTCTCTTTAGCAAATGGGTCTGGGAGAACTGGACAGTGACATGCAGAAAAATGAACCTGGACCACTTTCTTACACTATACTTAAAAATAAATTCAAAATTAATGAAAGACCTAAATGTGAGACAGAAAAACATCAAAATCCTACCGGATAAAACGGGCACCAACCTCTTTGACCTTGGCCGTGGCAACTTGTAACTTGTGTCTCCAGAGGCAAGGGAAATAAAAGCAAAAGTGAACTATTGGGACCTCATGAAGATAAAAAGTTTCTGCACAGCAAAGGAAACAATCAATAAAACTAAAGGCAACTGACGGAATGGGAAAAACAATATTTGCAAATGACATATCAGATAAAGGGCTAGTATCAAAAATCTATAAAGAACTTACCAAACTTAACACCCGAAAAAAATAATCTAGTGAAGAAATGGACAGAAGACATGAATAGACATTTTTCCAAAGGAGACATCAGATGGCAAACAGACACATGAAAAGATGCTCAACATTGCTCATCATCAGGGAAATACAAATGAAAACCACCTCATTGAGATACCACCTCACACTGGCTAAAATTAGCAACTCACGAAACAACAGACGTTGATGAGGATGCAGAGAAAGGAGAACCCTCTTGCACTGTTGATAGGAATGCAAACTTGTGCAGCCACTCTGAAAAACAGTATGGAGGTTCCTTGAAAAATTAGAATTACTCTACGGCCCAGTAATAGCACTATTAAGAATTTATTCAAAGGATACAAAAGTGCTGATTTGTAGGGGCACATGTACCCCCAATGTTTATAGCAGTGCTATCAACAAGAGCCAAATTATGGAAGAAGCCCAAATGTCCGTTAATCGATGAGCGGATAAAGAAGGTACACACACACACACACACACACACACACACACACACACACAGGCAATGGAATACTACTTGGCAACGAAAAAGAATGAAATCTTGCCATTTGCAACAACATGGATGGAACTGGAGGGTATTATGCTAAGTGAAATAAGTCAGGCAGAGAAATGCACATAATCATATGATTTCACTCATATGTGGAATTTGAGAAACTTAACAGAAGAGCATAGGGGAAGGGAAGGAAAAATAAGATACAAACAGAGGGAGGCAAACCGTAAAAGACTCTTATATACAGAGAACAAATTGAGGGTTGATGGGGGTGGGAGGTTAGGGGGTGGAGAAAATGGGTGATGGGCATTGATCACTTGTTGGGATGAGCACTAGGTGTTGTCTGAATCACCAGAATCTATTCCTAAAGCCAAGACTACACTGTATGTTATCTAACTTGACAAGAGAAAGAAAGAAAGAAAGAAAGAAAGAAAGAAAGAAAAGAAAGAAAAAGAAAAGGAAAGAAAGGAAGGAAGGAAGGGAGAGAAAGAAAGAAAAGAAAGAAATACTTTCATTTTTAGCTATTATTTTGCCTTTTTAAATGCTAAATTATATAATCGGTTATATATAATTTATTCATAGAACATTTTGATAGATTAATTCAGAGATAAACAAATGAATTCTACATTTGTTCACAAACTGAGGATTTGTTCCTGATAATGCTTAAAAAATTATGATGCTTCTTAATCTAGGCTAAGAACCCATGTTCTAGTTAAGAAACAATTAGATCATTTTATTTCCAGTGCACCCTAATGAGAAAAATGTGTTGATAATTTTTTAAATTGGTTTAACGAGGTAGTTAGTGAATTTTTTTCAGTATATTAACAAGTAAAGATACTTATTCACTGACATGTCTCAGTTTTATTAGTTTCAAATACAAGCTAATTCTCAGATAACTATCTTTTAACTATATGTAACCAAATGACCGGATTGTTTTCCAGTACATGATAAGAACAACAACAAAACAACAAAGAACTCTGAAGTAATTTAATACGGGCTACCCCGTTTTGCTTTCTATGAAATTAAAGTTCTTTAATGCTTCAAAATCTATTCAGAGTTCAATCAGTAGTATAATATATTAGATTATGGAAGATAAGCCTTTAGTTTTAGCTTATAAATATGAATACGACATCTGATTGAATGTTGGCTAGTGAAAGATAAAATTTAGTGTTGTGTTATAAAGCTTAACCCTCGGGTCTGGAAAAAAAGGTTCCGGAAGATGGCGGCGTAGGAGGACGCGGGGCTCACAGCGCGTCCTGCCGATCACTTAGATTCCACCTACACCTGCCTAAAGAACCCAGAAAACCGCCAGAGGATTAGCAGAACGGAGTCTCCGGAGCCAAGCGCAGACGAGAGGCCCACGGAAGAGGGTAGGAAGGGCGGCGAGGCGGTGCGCGCTCCACGGACTGGCGGGAGGGAGCCGGGGCGGAGGGGCGGCTCGCCGGCCAAGCGGAGCCCCCGAGTCTGGCTGGCAAAAGCGGAAGGGCCGGACGGACTGTGTTCCGACAGCAAGCGTGACTTAGCGTCTGGGAGGTCATAAGTGAACAGCTCTGCTCGGAAAGCGGGAAGGCTGGAGGACAAAGGGAGGGAGAGCTGCTGAGCCCCCGGACGGCAGAGCTCAGCTTGGCGGGGAACAAAGGCGCCAGCGCCATCTCCCCCGCCCATCCCCCAGCCAAAATCCCAAAGGGAACCGGTTCCTGCCAGGGAACTTGCTCGCTCCGCGCAAACACCCAACTCTGTGCTTCTGCGGAGCCAAACCTCCGGCAGCGGATCTGACTCCCTCCCGCTGCCACAGGGCCCCTCCTGAAGTGGATCACCTAAGGAGAAGCGAGCTAAGCCTGCCCCTCCAGCCCCCGTGCACCTTGCCTACCCACCCCAGCTAATACGCCAGATCCCCAGCAACACAAGCCTGGCAGTGTGCAAGTAGCCCAGACGGGACACGCCACCCCACAGTGAATCCCGCCCCTAGGAGAGGGGAAGAGAAGGCACACACCAGTCTGACTGTGGCCCCAGCAGTGGGCTGGGGGCAGACATCGGGTCGGACTGCGGCCCCGCCCACTAACTCCAGCTATACACCACAGCACAGGGGAAGTGCCCTGCAGGTCCTCACCACGCCAGGGACTCTCCAAAATGACCAAACGGAAGAATTCCCCTCAGAAGAATCTCCAGGAAATAACAACAGCTAATGAACTGATCAAAAAGGATTTAAATAATATAACAGAAAGTGAATTTAGAATAATAGTCATAAAATTAATCGCTGGGCTTGAAAACAGTATACAGGACAGCAGAGAATCTCTTGCCACAAAGATCGAGGGACTAAGGAACAGTCACGAGGAGTTGAAAAACGCTTTAAACGAATTGCAAAACAAAATGGAATCCACGATGGCTGGGCTTGAAGAGGCAGAGGAGAGAATAGGTGAACTAGAAGATAAAGTTATGGAGAAAGAGGAAGCTGAAAGAAAGAGAGATAAAATAATCCAGGAGTATGAGGGGAAAATTAGAGAACTAAGTGATCCACTAAAAAAAAATAATATACGCATAATTGGTATCCCAGAGGAGGAAGAGAGAGGGAAGGGTGCTGAAGGGGTACTTGAACAAATTATAGCTGAGAACTTCCCTGAACTGGGGAAGGAAAAAGGCATTGAAATCCAAGAGGCACAGAGAACTCCCTTCAGACGTAACTTGAATCGATCTTCTGCACGACATATCATAGTGAAACTGGCAAAATACAAGGATAAAGAGAAAATTCTGAAAGCAGCAAGGGATAAACGTGCCCTCACATATAAAGGGAGACCTATAAGACTCGTGACTGATCTCTCCTTTGAAACTTGGCAGGCCAGAAAGGCTTGGCACGATATCTACAGTGTGCTAAACAGAAAAAATATGCAGCCGAGAATCCTTTATCCAGCAAGTCTGTCATTTAGAATAGAAGGAGAGATAAAGGTCTTCCCAAACAAACAAAAACTGAAGGAATTTGTCACCACGAAACCAGCCCTACAAGAGATCCTAAGGGGGATCCTGTGAGACAAAGTACCAGAGACATCACTACAAGCATAAAACATACAGACATCACAATGACTCTAAACCCATATCTTTCTATAATAACACTGAATGTAAATGGATTAAATGCGCCAACTAAAAGACATAGGGTATCAGAATGGATAAAAAAACAAGACCCATCTATTTGCTGTCTACAAGAGACTCATTTTAGATCTGAGGACACCTTTAGATTGAGAGTGAGGGGATGGAGAACTATTTATCATGCTCCTGGAAGCCAAAAGAAAGCTGGAGTAGCCATACTTATATCAGACAAACTAGACTTTAAATTAAAGGCTGTAACAAGAGATGAAGAAGGGCATTATATAATAATCACAGGGTCTATCCACCAGGAAGAGCTAACTATTATAAATGTCTATGCGCCAAATACCCGAGCCCCCAGATATATAAAACAATTACTCATAAACATAAGCAACCTTATTGATAAGAATGTGGTCATTGCAGGGGACTTTAACACCCCACTTACAGAAATGGATAGATCATCTAGACACACAGTCAATAAAGAAACAAGGGCCCTGAATGATACATTGGATCAGATGGACTTGACAGATATATTTAGAACTCTGCATCCCAAAGCAACAGAATATACTTTCTTCTCGAGTGCACATGGAACATTCTCCAAGATAGATCATATACTGGGTCACAAAACAGCCCTTCATAAGTTTACAAGAATTGAAATTATACCATGCATACTTTCAGACCACAATGCTATGAAGCTTGAAATCAACCACAGGAAAAAGTCTGGAAAACCTCCAAAAGCATGGAGGTTAAAGAACACCCTACTAAAGAATGAGTGGGTCAACCAGGCCATTAGAGAAGAAATTAAAATATATATGGAAACAAACGAAAATGAAAATACAACAATCCAAACGCTTTGGGATGCAGCGAAGGCAGTCCTGAGAGGAAAATACATTGCAATCCAGGCCTATCTCAAGAAACAAGAAAAATCCCAAATACAAAATCTAACAGCACACCTAAAGGAAATAGAAGCAGAACAGCAAAGGCAGCCTAAACCCAGCAGAAGAAGAGAAATAATAAAGATCAGAGCAGAAATAAACAATATAGAATCTAAAAAAACTGTAGAGCAGATCAACGAAACCAAGAGTTGGTTTTTTGAAAAAATAAACAAAATTGACAAACCTCTAGCCAGGCTTCTCAAAAAGAAAAGGGAGATGACCCAAATAGATAAAATCATGAATGAAAATGGAATGATTACAACCAATCCCTCAGAGATACAAACAATTATCAGGGAATACTATGAAAAATTATATGCCAGCAAATTGGACAACCTGGAAGAAATGGACAAATTTCTAAACACCCACACTCTTCCAAAACTCAATCAGGAGGAAATAGAAAGCTTGAACAGACCCATAACCAGCGAAGAAATTGAATCGGTTATCAAAAATCTCCCAACAAATAAGAGTCCAGGACCAGATGGCTTCCCAGGGGAGTTCTACCAGACATTTAAAGCAGAGATAATACCTATCCTTCTCAAGCTATTCCAAGAAATAGAAAGGGAAGGAAAACTTCCAGACTCATTCTATGAAGCCAGTATTACTTTGATTCCTAAACCAGACAGAGACCCAGTAAAAAAAGAGAACTACAGGCCAATATCCCTGATGAATATGGATGCAAAAATTCTTAATAAGATACTAGCAAATCGAATTCAACAGCATATAAAAAGAATTATTCACCATGATCAAGTGGGATTCATTCCTGGGATGCAGGGCTGGTTCAACATTCGCAAATCGATCAACGTGATACATCACATTAACAAAAAAAAAGAGAAGAACCATATGATCCTGTCAATCGATGCAGAAAAGGCCTTTGACAAAATCCAGCACCCTTTCTTAATAAAAACCCTTGAGAAAGTCGGGATAGAAGGAACATACTTAAAGATCATAAAGGCCATTTATGAAAAGCCCACAGCTAACATCATCCTCAACGGGGAAAAACTGAGAGCTTTTTCCCTGAGATCAGGAACACGACAGGGATGCCCACTGTCACCGCTGCTGTTTAATATAGTGCTGGAAGTTCTAGCATCAGCAATCAGACAACAAAAGGAAATCAAAGGCATCAAAATTGGCAAAGATGAAGTCAAGCTTTCGCTTTTTGCAGATGACATGATATTATACATGGAAAATCCGATAGACTCCACCAAAAGTCTGCTAGAACTGATACATGAATTCAGCAAAGTTGCAGGATACAAAATCAACGTGCAGAAATCAGTTGCATTCTTATACACTAACAATGAAGCAACAGAAAGACAAATAAAGAAACTGATCCCATTCACAATTGCACCAAGAAGCGTAAAATACCTAGGAATAAATCTAACCAAAGACGTAAAAGATCTGTATGCTGAAAACTATAGAAAGCTTATGCAGGTAATTGAAGAAGATATAAAGAAATGGAAAGACATTCCCTGCTCATGGATTGGAAGAATAAATATTGTCAAAATGTCAATACTACCCAAAGCTATCTACACATTCAATGCAATCCCAATCAAAATTGCACCAGCATTCTTCTCGAAACTAGAACAAGCAATCCTAAAATTCATATGGAACCACAAAAGGCCCCGAATAGCCAAAGTAATTTTGAAGAAGAAGACCAAAGCAGGAGGCATCACAATCCCAGACTTTAGCCTCTACTACAAAGCTGTCATCATCAAGACAGCATGGTATTGGCATAAAAACAGACACATAGACCAATGGAATAGAATAGAAACCCCAGAACTAGACCCACAAACGTATGGCCAACTCATCTTTGACAAAGCAGGAAAGAACATCCAATGGAAAAAAGACAGTCTCTTTAACAAATGGTGCTGGGAGAACTGGACAGCAACATGCAGAAGGTTGAAACTAGACCACTTTCTCACACCATTCACAAAAATAAACTCAAAATGGATAAAGGACCTGAATGTGAGACAGGAAACCATCAAAACCTTAGAGGAGAAAGCAGGAAAAGACCTCTCTGACCTCAGCCGTAGCAATCTCTTACTCGGCACATCCCCAAAGGCAAGGGAATTAAAAGCAAAAGTGAATTACTGGGACCTTATGAAGATAAAAAGCTTCTGCACAGCAAAGGAAACAACCAACAAAACTAAAAGGCAACCAACGGAATGGGAAAAGATATTTGCAAATGACACATCGGACAAAGGGCTAGTATCCAAAATCTATAAAGAGCTCATCAAACTCCACACCCGAAAAACAAATAACCCAGTGAAGAAATGGGCAGAAAACATGAATAGACACTTGTCTAAAGAAGACATCCGGATGGCCAACAGGCACATGAAAAGATGTTCAACGTCGCTCCTTATCAGGGAAATACAAATCAAAACCACACTCAGATACCACCTCACGCCAGTCAGAGTGGCCAAAATGAAGAAATCAGGAGACTATAGATGCTGGAGAGGATGTGGAGAAACAGGAACCCTCTTGCACTGTTGGTGGGAATGCAAATTGGTGCAGCCGCTCTGGAAAGCAGTGTGGAGGTTCCTCAGAAAATTAAAAATAGACCTACCCTATGACCCAGCAATAGCACTGCTAGGAATTTATCCAAGGGATACAGGAGTACTGATGCATAGGGGCACCTGTACCCCAATGTTTATAGCGGCACTCTCAACAATAGCCAAATTATGGAAAGAGCCTAAATGTCCATCAACTGATGAATGGATAAAGAAATTGTGGTTTATATACACAATGGAATACTACGTGGCAATGAGAAAAAATGAAATATGGCCTTTTGTAGCAACATGGATGGAACTGGAGAGTGTGATGCTAAGTGAAATAAGCCATACAGAGAAAGACAGATACCATATGGTTTCACTCTTATGTGGATCCTGAGAAACATAACAGAAACCCATGGGGGAGGGGAAGGGAAAAAAAAAAAAAAAAAAGAGGTTAGAGTGGGAGAGAGCCAAAGCATTAGAGACTGTTAAAAACTGAGAACAAACTGAGGGTTGATGGGGGGTGGGAGGGAGGGCAGGGTGGGTGATGGGTATTGAGGAGGGCACCTTTTGGGATGAGCACTGGGTGTTGTATGGAAACCAATTTGACAGTAAATTTCATATATTAAAAAATAAAAAAAAAAAAAAAAAAAAAAAAAAAAAAGCTTAACCCTCCACTGTGCTGTTAAACCCACTCCCTTATAGAGGGCAAACATTTTCTTTTTTTTTTTTTTTTTTTCTCTCTCTTTTTTTTTTTTTTTTATTATTTTTTTATTTTTTAATATATGAAATTTACTGTCAAATTGGTTTCCATACAACACCCAGTGCTCATCCCAAAAGGAGGGCAAACATTTTCAATTACGTACATAAAGCTCTTTCTGTCTCCCTTGAAAATATTTTGTGGTGTTTCATGGTAATTATAGTATGAGTGTGTATTAAACATGATTATAAGTGTCATTTATATTTACCACAGTAGGATACAACTTATGGGCTTGTACTGATAGAAATACTTATGTTTGTGCAGATGAAAGATAATGTTAAGCCTTTGAAATCAGAATCCTGGAGTGCTACAAGAGTTTATTATCATCTCATATTCAAACGCTTACTGCTTCTGTTATGTTACTGCTGGTGGCTTTCCATAATAACCACTACCTGAACACAATTTAATTACATTATTTAGCAATTTTAATTAAATTAAGTTAATCTAGAATGGGCTATTTAAAGAAAAGTATTATACTACAGTGTATCAGTTAACTCTTATTAAAAGTAATTTTTAAGCCTAGGAGTGCCACAACAAACTATATTGTTGGGGAAAATTATAATGTTAAAAAAGAGAAAATAATGAAGTGTGTTACTGACTTTCTTTTTTAAAGTTATATTCTGGCAGAATGAGATAAACTATTGATCTACTGTTTTTGTACTCTCTATCGTCCCTATAGACTGATAATTCTTTACTTAGCATATGTTAACATATGTGTGTGTGTGTGTGTGTGTGTGTGTGTGTTTTAACTGTATAGCCTTTAAATCCATTAATTCTTCTTAAAGGAATGTGAATGCAAATTTTAGATAGAAGAATGCCCATCATGGATTACTTATGATGAAAAAAAGTCAACCTAGGCAATATATTACATCAGTTGTGATCCAGTCCTATGATGAAATATTGCACAGCTATTTTAAAAAAGCTTTTTAATTAAATAAATTAATCAAATCAGTTTAAAGTGTTTAATTAAATCAATAATTCCCATAAATTATAAGTGAAAACATAAAAATTCACTGATATATAAAAATATGTATAATATAAAAATATATAATATATAATTATAAAATATATATAGCTATATAAAAATAAATAATATGTAAGATTTGTAAGCATATTAATATTGCTTATTTGTCATTACTAGGGTGTAGCATTTGTGTTTTTTTCTTCTCTTTTATATTTTCCCAGTTTTCTTCACTGATTATGTATTTGTTATCGAATAACACAATTGGGAAGTACATTCACAATTTAAAAGAATTCTAGGAATACTTGCTTTCTGTAGGACAGATTTTTTGCTATGATACACCTAGTCAGTTCACACTCTCAAAGATACAGTGAACATATTGCCTAGTAATCTATGTACAATTACCCTTTCAGTTTGAAACAGTGATTGTTACCTCTGTTCAGATGCAGCGGAAAAGATACATTGTGTTCATAGTGAGCATTTCATTAGCATGTCAACCATTTACAGAAATTTAAACATTTTAAAGTGATGTGCTTTTTCACTTCAGGAAAAAAAAAGCTAATAGAATCAATAAATTAGCAGAAAATTATCTTTTTAATCATCTGTTCTTCCCTTTTTATTTCCAGCTGTAGAAATTGAGAATTGGGTGATTATATCTTGTTTGAAGGGACCAACGTACCCCAGAACCAAAGACCATGCTTGTCACTTCCCAGAATTTCACTAATATGTGTGTTAGACTGCATACATGAAGCTGTGCTTTTACTATATCTTTTTTTTTTTTTTTTTTTTTTCAGTCTAAGGTTACCAACTATCTTGGTCTGCTTAGGAGTCTTGATTTTGTCATTGATAATCCTGTATCCTGATGGTCCCATTAATTACCAGTAGATACTGTTGAGATAGGTTATTTATCATCCATGTATCCAATCTTGCCATTTGCACTAGAGAATCACTTTGATAACTTTTTGCATTCCATGTCCCACACATCATGGCTCACCATTAGCCATTAGTCCTCTAATTCATCAGACTCACGTAAAGCTGCCTTGTTGGATGTGTCCTCCATTTTGGGTAACTTAAATTCATTGACTTCTTTATAGCACTTCTTGGTTTTGACTTTTGTGATTTAACACATGCTACTTCATCTTCCCAGAATTTCTGTCATCTAATTTACATGTTTGACCTCCTTCAGAATCCAGCACAGAATTGTCCACCTACAGGATATGTATACATGATCACAACTCATTGTGCTCCACTGGACATTTAATGAATTTGCAATTTTATTGATATGTTTTCCATGAAAGTATATTTTAGTGTCTAATACATTCTTCATAAGCAGCTTATAAGTTTCTTTTTTTTCTTTTTTTCCAGGTTTGAGATATAAGTGACATATAGCATTGTATAAGTTTGAGATCTACAACATAATGATTTGATATATCTCTATATTTAGATATATATCACATATATTGTGATATATCACAATTTTGTTATTGTGCAAAATAATTAGCACAATAACATTAGATAATACAGCCGTCACATCACATAATTATAATTTTTTGTTGTTGAGAACCTCAAAACTCTACTTTCTTAACAACTTTCAAATATACAATAGAGTATTATTAATATAATCCCCACGTTGTACATTAAATCCACAGAAATTATTCATCTTATACCTGGAAGTTTGTACCCTTTGGCTACCTTCATCCATTCCCCCATCCCCACCATCCAACCCTCACAGCCAACAACCTTTTCTCTATTTCTGTTGATTAATTTTTCTTTACATTCCACATATCTTACAGTATTTTTCCTTGACTGACATATTTCACTTAGCATAATGCCTTCAGGGTTCATCCATGTTGTCACAAATAGCAAAATTTACTTATTTTTATGCCTGAATACTATTCCATTATATATATTCATTCATCCGTTTGTGGAGGCATAGGTTGTTTCTGTGTCTTGGCTATTGTAAATAATGCTGCAGTGAATATCGGAGTGCAGACAATTCTTCGAGACAGTGATTTCATTTTGATAGGATATATACCTAGAAGTAGAATTGCTGGGTCATGAGGTAGTTAGACTTTTAATTTCTTGAGGAACCTCCATAATGTTTTCCATAGTGGCTGTACTTATTTGCATTTTTATCAGCACTTGCACATGGAATCCTTTTTCTCCACATCTTTTCCACTACTTAATATCTCTTGCCTTTTGATAATAGCCATTCTAAAAGGTCTTTAAGGTGGGTTCTCACTGTGGGTTTGATTTGTATTTCCCTGTGAGTCTTGAACACTTTTAATGTTCCTGTTGCCACTTGTATGTCTTTTTTTTTTGAAAAATGTCAATTCAGGTCTTTTGCCCATTTTGTAATTAGATTATTTGGCTTTTTTTTTTTTATATTGAATTGTATGAATTTTTTACATATTTTGGATTTAAGCTTTTATGCACTATGTGGTTTGCAAATATTTTGTCCCGTTATGTAGATTGTTTTCATTTTGCTGATGGTTTCCTTTGCCATGCAGAAGCATTTTAGTTTGATATACTATTTATTTTTTATTTCATTGCTTGTGCTTTTGGTGTCATATATATAAAATCATTGCCATGAAAAATTTTAAGGAGATTTTCCCTATGTTTCTTCTAGGAGATTCATGGAGTTAGGTCTAACATAAAGGTCTTTAATCCATTTTGAGTTAACTTTTGTGAATGGTGTAAGATAGGGTTCTAATTTCATTGTTTTACATGTGAATATATAGTTCTCCCAGTGCCATTTATTGAAGGCCATCTTTTCTCCATTGAGTATTCTTGAACCCTGGGCTCTCATTCTGTTAAATTGGCCTATGTGCCTGTTTTTATGCCAGTACCATACTTTATATATTACTTTGGCTTTGAAATACAATTTGAAATCAGGAATAGTTATGCCTCCAGCTTTGTTCTTTATCAGGATTGCTTTGGCTATTTGGGGTCTTTGTGGTTCCATATGAATTTTAGGATTGTGTTTTCTTTCTCTTTCTGTAAAATATGCCATTAGAATCTTGATACTGATGCCACTGGGTTTATAAATTACTTTGGGAAGTACAGACCTTTTACTAATACCAGTTATTCAATCCATGAGCATAGAATATCTTTCCATTTACTTGTGTCTTCTACAATGTCTTTCATCAGTGTCTTATAATTAACAGCGTACAGATTTTTTACCTCCTTGGTTAAATTTATTCCTAAGTATTTAGTTGTTTTTGTGCTATTGTAAATGGGATATGTTTCTTTATTTATTTTTCAGATAATTTGTAATTACTCTGCAATATCACAGGTTAGTTGTGATTGTTGATTTTGTATTATACAACTTTACTGTACTCATTTATTAGTTCTTTTTTTTATGTTTCTTTATTTTTGACAGAGAGAGAGGGACAGAGCATGAGTGGGGGAGAGACAGAGAGAGGGAGACACAGAATCCAAAGCAAGCTCCAGGCTCTGAGCTGTCAGCACAGAGCCTGACGCGGGGCTTGAACCCATGGACTGCGAGATCATGACCTGACTCGAAGTCGGTGGCTCAACCGACTGAGCCACCCAGGCGCCCCTCATTTATTAGTTCTAACAACTTTGTAGTAGAGTTTTTTTTTTTAATTTTTTTAATGTTTATTTATTCCTGAGACAGAGAGAGACAGAGCATGAGTGGGGGAGGGGCAGAGAGAGAGGGAGACACAGAATCCGAAGCAGGCTCCAGGCTCTGAGCTGTCAGCACAGAGCCAGACGCGGGGCCCGAACCCGCAAACCGTGAGATCATGACCTGAGCTGAGGTCGGTGGCTCAACCGACTGAGCCACCCAGGCGCCCCTGTAGTAGAGTTTTTAGGACTTTCTATATATAATATGTTATCAGCAAAAAGAGACAATTTTACTTGTGTTTTGTGTGTGTGTGTGTGTGTGTGTGTGTGTGTGTGTGTGTTTCTTATTGGGATGCACTACATTTTTTGTTTCTCTTCCCTTGCTGCTCTGTCTGGACTTACAGTACTATGTTGAATAAGAGTGGTGAGAGTGGGCACCCTTGTTTTATTCTTGACCTTAGAGGAAAAACTGTTAACGTTTTGTCATTGTATATCATATTAACTGTGAGCTTGTCATATGTGGCTTTATTATGTTGAGGTATATTGCTTCTATACCCAATTTTTGGAGAATTTTATCATAAAATGTTGAATTTTGTCAAATATTTTTTTCTCTCTATTGAGGTGATCATGTGATATTGTTAAATTTTTATTTTATTTTATTTATTTTATTTATTTATTATATTTATATTTATTATATTGTATTTATTATTTATTTATTTTATTTTATTTTATTTATTTATTATATAATTAATATACAATGTTACATTAATTTAAGGTGTACAGTATAATGATTCAACAGTTCTATACATTACACAGTGCTTATCACAATAAATGTACGCTTAATCTCGTCACCTCTTTCACCTATCCCCCTACCCACCTCCCCTCTGGTAACCAGCAGTTTGTTCTCTATATTTAAGAGTCTGTCTTTTGTTTGTGTTTTTGTTTGTTTGTTTGTTTTGTTTGTTTTTTGGTTTGTTTTTTCAATTCCAAGATGATCATATGATTTTATCCTTTATTCTGTTACTGTGAGTATCGCCCTTACTGATTTGCACATGTTGAACCATCCTTGTATACCAGGGGTAAATTCTACTTGTTTATGGTATATAATCATTTTAATATTCTGTTGAATTCAGTTTGGTAGTATTTTGTTGAGAATATTTGCACTTATATTCATCAGGGATATTGGACTGTACTTTTCTTGTAGTGTCCTTATTTAGCTTTGGTATCAAGGTAATTTTGGCATAAAATCAGTTTTTGGAACAGTTTGGGAAGGATTGGTATTAATTCTTTAAATGTTTATAGAATTAGTGAAGCCATTTAGTCCTGGGATTTTCTTTATTGGAAGGTTTTGATTATTGATTCAATCTCCTTGCACATTTGTTTGTTCAGATTTTCTATTTCTTCATGATTTGGTCTTAATAGGTTGTATGCTTCTAGGAATTTGTACACTTATTCTAGGTTGTCCAATTTGTTGGCTTACAGTCATAGTAGTATCTTATAATCCTTAGTATTTCTGTGGTATCCCCTAAAATTTGGTATATTTCCATTTTTATTTGTTTTAAGATTTTTAAAATTTCCCTTTTGATTTCTTATTGGACCTACTGGTTGTTCAGGAATGTATTGTTTAATTTCCATTTATTTGTGAATTTTTCAGCCTTATTCCTGTTACTGATTTCTAGTTTAATTCCATTGTGATCAGAAAAGGTATTTGATATAATTTCTATTCTTGAATTGGTTGAGACTTGTTTTGTGGTCTGACTTATTATATATCCTAAAAATGTTTTATGTGCGCATGAGAAGAATGTATATTCCGCTGCTATTGGATGGAATGTTCTGTTAGGGCCTTTGATTTATAGTATTGTTCATATCTGCTGTTTCCTTATTGAGCCTTTGTTGAAAGTGGAATATCAAAGTCCCCAGCCATTATTGTATTGCTGTTTATTTTTCCTTTAAGTTCTATTAGTATTTGTTTTATATATTTAGCTGCTCTAATGTTGGGTACATAAATGTTTACAATTATTATATCTTCTTGTTAGACCACTTTATCATTATATGATGACTTTCTTTGTCTCTATGGATCATTTTAAATTTAAAGTATTGTTCTCTGATAAATTTATAGTTGCCCCTGCTTTCTTTTTGTTTCCATTTGCTTGAAATATCTCTTTCCATCTCTTTACTCTAAGTCTACCTCGATTCTTAAAGCTAAAGTATCTTGTAGGTAGTATATCATAGGATCTTATTTTTATCCATTCAGCCACTTTGTATCTTTTAATTAGAAAATTTACTCCATTAACATTTAAAGTAATTATTCTTGGCCAAGAACTTATAATTGCCATTTTGTTAAATTTTTCTCTTTGCAGGTTCTTTGTTCTTTGCTTCCTTTCTTGCTGTCTTTGTGACTTGATTGCTATTTGTAATGGTATATTTTCACTCCATTATTGTAATCTGTTGTGTATCTCTGCAGTTGGATGGGGTCACTATATAGAGTCACTTGTCAGTTGGGGCCACATAATATGCTCCACAATTGGATGTAGCTACTGGCTGGGCTCCCTGCCTGGACAATGTCACATGCTGTATTCAGCAATTAGACAAGGCTATTGGCTAGATTCTGTTGCATGGCAAGAGTGTAGACTGGGATCCATGGCTAAGTTATAATGTAGACTGGGTACTGAGGCTGCCCAAGGTCACTGTTTAGACTTTCTGGTTATTTGAGACCAGAAGCTACACTTAAGAACTAGGCAGGGCTGCTGGCTCAATTCTTTGCCCAAAGCCCAAAGCCCAAAGCAGGATGGGCTAAGGCTGCCTGAATTCTCTGGTCGCATGGGACTGGCAACCAGTCTTAGCAAATGGACAGGGCTGTGAGTTTGCTTCCATGCCAAGGCAGGGTGTCAGAGCTGGCTCACTAGCCAGTAAGGCCCACTGGTAAGAAACCTGAATGAGCCAGAACTGCCTACTGAGCTTCCGTCAGGGCCCCATGGGCAGAGCTGCTTGCTATGATTTCTGCTGAGGTGCTACTTCAAGCATGGCTCTAGGATGGGCCACATAGCTGCCCACATTCTCTGTCCAAGCTTCCTGGTAGGGCATGACTGCAGGCTATCCTGAGATGTATGCAGGGCTTTGAAGTTGCTTCCCTGCCCAGGTAGGTCCATAGAGCAGCCTCCATGGCCATTATAGGCCCATTGACTGGGAACCTGAATCAGGGAGAACTGCCCACTGAGGTCCCTGTCCAGACAGGGCCATTGGCTCCAATAAGCAGATGGGCAGAACCACTGGCTGGGATCTCTGCTTAGGTGCATCTTTGAGGAGATAAGCAGTTTATAAACGTCTGATCACTGGTTGTTCTCCCCCCTGTTCTCCCTTTTCTGTTTTATATCTAATCTTCAGTGGTCAAGCCCCACAGATTTCCTCAGTGATTCCTGTGAGGCAAGACCCAGATATGCTTCCTGGGAAGCAACTGCAATGGTGAAAAAGTTGTATGTCCACCTTGGGCTCTTTTTTCCTCACTGAAGAAACCACAGGCCTGGGTGGTTCCTCTTTATGCAGCATTGTGCCAACCTGGGGGAGAGGTAACATGGTCCAATGTAGCTGCTCCTCTTGCCCTTCTAATATAATGCTTCTCAGTCTCTGTGGTCCAGCAGTATGCTTCAGTATCATTCCTGGATTTGCGGATTTTCACAGTTATGTCTTATTTATCAATAGTTGCTAGCTGGTCCTCTGATAAGGGGACTGAAAGCAAGAATGACCTGTGTTGCCATAGGTCTCTCCTAACTTACAAGTTTCTAGGTCTAAAAATATGGATTAGCAAATATATTTTCTGTCTCTTTGCCTCTCTCTTTCTCTGATGCTGTCAATAGAGTATCTTTAAGTAATGCATGCAACAAACATTTTGAATGTCATAGGACATCATTAATACTGTTTACTGAAACCTTTTATCTATGGTAAGGTGGAATTTCATTTGATATGTGCAAAAGATGGTTATATTAGCTGCTGATTAAAGCATTTTGTGTTGACAGGATATAGGCTGAACTTTAATATTCTTAATCTTGTTTACCAAGCTATATTAGTAAATTAATCCTGTGATATGTGCCATCAAGTCTGCATATCTTCTCATATGCTTGCAATATACAGGCATCAACTTGTGGTAAAATTTGGATAAACAAGAATAAAATGTGTTCTGTGTGGCTAGTTGAGTTGTGATTTTCAAAGGAATGCAACAAGTGTATCTCAACACCGATCTCCAGTCTCTTGTTTTATTCTCAAGATACCTTACTACTGTTGTTATAGCAGCACTCTCAACAATAGCCAAATTGTGGAAAGAGCCTAAATGTCCATCAACTGATGAATGGATAAAGAAATTGTGGTTTATATACACAATGGAGTACCACGTGGCAATGAGAAAGAATGAAATATGGCCCTTTGTAGCAACGTGGATGCAACTGGAGAGTGTTATGCTAAGTGAAATAAGTCAGGCAGAGAAAGACAGATACCATACGTTTTCACTCTTATGTGGATCCTAAGAAACTTAACAGAAACCCATGGGGGAGGGGAAGAAAAAAAAAGAGGTTAGAGTGGGAGAGAGCCAAAGCATAAGAGACTCTTAAAAACTGAGAACAAACTGAGGGTTGATGGGGGGTGGGAGGGAGGGGAGGGCAGGTGATGGGCATTGAAGAGGGCATCTTTTGGGATGAGCACTGGGTGTTGTATGGAAACCAATTTGACAATAAATTTCATATATTTAAAAGAAAAAGATACTACTGTTGGTATTGGAATATAACAGGGGAGCCAGGTGCTAGGAAGTCTTGCATGAGAGTTGGAGAAATTACCTGGGAGTCAGACTTTCTTAATAACTGATACAGTTTAGTTTGATTTAATGTCTAAATAGGAGAAATAAATCACAAAGGACAGGGAATACTGACCAGGTCAAATACGAAATTACAATTACAATTCATTTCAGCCTGTCAGTTCATCTAAAGGTGTTTCCCCTTGTACACCATTATTATCTTATTTGATTGAAAATGCAATCTAAAAGGTAAGGTTATTGCAGAATGTTCTCTTCTCCAAACTCTGTACAAATATTTGATTGGTTTAGAATGAAATGATTTATTCTTTTATGATCTAGGTACTTTGTTTAGATGGAACATTGACAGACAAATGAGGTAGGCAACATTTCCTAACCTATATATTTTCCTTCAGAACATTACTAAATTTTATATTGTAACTTATTACTACTTTTACAACTCATTTGTCACCTGTATACTCCCTAGTTTTTCTTAAAAGAAAACTAGCTAGAGTGATAAAAACACACACAAAAAACCAGCAAGCTTTTACTGACACATAAAATGTACATTACATTCATTTACAGTTTATTTGTTGAGAAAGGTGTAAAATAAAGATCTTACAGTACATATATAGAATTTTAAAAAAATAAAAAATAGGAAATCCATCTATATAAAATATATAGTACATATGAGCATAAAATTTAGCTCCATGCTTCCAAAACCAAGGCAAGTATAGACATACAATATATATGTGTTGTAACATACATCAGTTATTGAAGGAATTCCACTATTTCTGGCATCAAACTTTATAATGGAATTTATCACGTGGATCCAAAAACGAGTCAAAGACCCTAAGTGATAATATCTTAACAGTGAATTTGTAAAAGGTATAGACAATATTCTTCATAAAAATATTTTATCTGTTGATTTTCAGTGAAAGCCAAAAGCAAGTGATTACATTAATACTGACTGAAAGTATGTTGTGAATTTGGTGTGTGTTGTGTGTGCATGCGTGTGTATGTTCTACCTGACATCAAAGTCAAGCTTTAGACACCTGGTTTCTAAAGAACAGCGATAGTGTGTTCCTTAAATAGTCCTTGTCAAATCCTGATTTTCTTGAGTCAGACTTTGACAGGATCAAGTGAGTCATCAATTCAAAGTTAAGCTTCGTGTCCCTAGCCTAAGGTGCAAAAAAAGATGCAAACCTGCTGTAGTGCTGAAAAAGGAAGGAAGGTGTTATTTGGATTCTAGCCAGATACATATCAAGCTTTCTATTCTCTCTTCTAGATCCCCCTCATCTTCATTTTAGTCTTTTGTTTCTCTTCATCCTGAGCAATATTCTGACTCTCCTAGGCAAATCCGAGGCAAAGCCTGGATACTTCTCAGATTCTCCCTCAATACCCCATTTTTCTCCTCTGTTGCACATTAAGGCCCAAGGGAGACACTCAATTCTCTGGGAATAGAAGTTGGTGGGAAGAGATGCGTAATAGCCAGTGGTCAACAAGAAATTCCTCCTGTGGAAGATGGAATGAAGCTATAACTACTTAACCATTAACACTTTGGTACTAAATAAGCTATCCGTAGTTATAATGGTTCAGAAATGAAATATATTGATACTGTTCCATGTATCAATAGGATACATTTTAAGCTTTCCATACAACACCACAGAGATTTAGCATTTTAATATATATATTTGTCTGTCTGAAAGACATGGAATTAGTATGACTTATTAAGCCGCATATGTTAACAGGGAAAGAATGGGAAACATTTTTGAGCTTTTTATGTAAGTTAGAAGATCCAATAATAGAGTTTTCTGATGGTAACTAGCTGACTACATGACTAGAATACACTATCAACATAAGATATGCATTTAGTCGTGCTATTTTAAGGTTGCACTTCCAGAGATCAGATTGAGAAGGCATTAGAAAATGAGGATCTTCCCACCTAAAGGATTATCTTAAGGATCTGATAATCATCTTAGCCTTCATACACATCACAATTAGCATTAGAAGATGCTCAGAAATAAAACAACAATAAAGGTTGCCTAAATTTGTGACAGTGTCTTCAGAGATTTGGATTGGACATCATTTACATAGCAGAACTGTCCCTATCCCTACTTTCAGCAGACATTCTTTCTGCAAATAGTTTCTTTCCTGTTTTTCTATGATACAACTCAGATTTATATCCTTGAAAATAATTGCAAAATAAACTTGAGTTTGAAGTTAGCTCAATATTGGGATAGCCATGTTCTATTTCAAAAGTTTAAGTCAGTAGTCTTTGGAGAAAGTTTTGAGAAGAGTCATTAAGAGAGCATATGAAGTTTGCTTTAGTTTTAGTAGGTTGTTCAAATAAATCATTAACTATGTTAGTGAATGTCCATATTGGGCACTTAATAAATATTTGTTGAATGGGATTGAAAATTATAATAGGCTTGCCTTTTAGAATTATTTTTTAATTTTATTCCCTTTCTTGGTTCAAAATTAAAGTATAATAAGGGTCATTACGTCCCAGTTTCTTCATCTGTAGTATTAGAGATACATGCTCCCTCTAATGGATGTTTGTAAGCCTGTTAAGTATCATTATAAGGCACTTAGGAATCATTTTCCAACATATTTGTTCTAAAACATTGTTGCATCCACTCGACTCCTGAAACAGAATGCTAGGCACCAGTGACAGTTGCAACAAAGTTTATTACAATGAGAGGCAAGGCCGAACGATCGGGACCAACACTCTTGATAAGAGTGTGGCCCCGAACAGCCGGGGTACAGAGTTTTTAGAGCCGATCACATCATTTTATCAGTATCTGGGAACAGAACGGAGAAACAGTTCCCAGATGAGTTAGAAACAGTTGCCAGATGAGTAAGAAACAGTTATCGAATGAGGTGATTATTTTAGACTTTCTGCCACTAAGTTGCAACCAGTGGATCTCCTTGACCTTGTCTCTGATGCTCTTTTTTTGAGGTTTTGTTTCCTTCATTGGTAAAGCCTGATTTACAAGAGTATGGAGTATGATTTACAAGAGTAAAAGCAAGGCTGTTATCTTTTGACCTTCAGTGTCAGAACAAAGTTGTTATCTTTCAAGCTAAGCGTTAGCCCTGTAGTACAATTTAACCCTTACAACATGAACAAAAATTTTTGTTAATGGTATCTCTTAAACTCTTAAAATCTAGGAAAGAATTATTGTGAGGCATAATAGTAACAATATTTTTTGCTTTTGTAGCAAAGCAGGTTTTAGTTATTTGCTTTCCTTAAGCAACGTGAAGTACAGTTTAGGAATCATGTATAATAATCCACTGCCTAACTGCATGCATTTGTTATATGGCAAAAGAACCAGCATTGGGAGATTCAAAATGGCTTAAAAAGTGCATGCACACAGGTGTGCCTGGGTGGCTCTAAGTCCGTTAAGCGTCTGACTTTGGCTCAGGTCATGATCTCACAGTTTGTGGGTTTGAGCCCGCATTGGGCTCTGTGCTGACAGCTCAGAGCCTGGAGCCTGCTTCAGATTCTGGGTTTCCCACTATCTCTGCCCCTCCCCCCCTCATGCTCTGTCTCTCTCTCTCTCTCAAAAATGAATGAATATTAAAAAAATTCCCCCATAATTTGGCTATTGTTGAAGTGAAATAAGTCATACAGAGAAATACAGATACCATGTGTTTTCACTGTTATGTGGATCCTAAGGAACTTAACAGAAGACCATGGGGGAGAGGAAGGAAAAAAAAAGAGAGGGAGGGAGCCAAACCATAAGAGACTCTTAAAAGCTGAGAATAAACTGAGGGTTGATGGGGGGTGGGAGGGACGGGGGTGGGTGGGTGATGGGCATTGAGGAGGGCACCTGTTGGGATGAGCAGTGGGTGTTGCATGGAAACCAATTTGACAATAAATTTCATATTAAGAAAAAAATTTTAAATAAAAAAGTGCATGCACACACACATACAAACACACATACTTTTTTTTAATTTAAAAATATCCAGGATATACATTAACTATTGCTCCACCTAAAGTGGGGCATAGGACTGTTTGGTTCACAACAGTGGAGGGATATTCACAAGGTAAGCTGTTGTCTGCTCTTTGCAGACAATACAAGTTATTCTGGTTTCAGTGTCAGCAGTGTTGAAGACAGCAAGGAGAGCCTTGGTGAATAGAGAAGTTCCGAAAGCATTTCATCTGAGGAAATTGAAGTTTACTTATTTCTGGTCCTCCTTCTCAAAGTTGTAGTTCAGCTTTGAAAGCTATGATGCTGCTTATCTTAAGATATTTCTGTTTAATATGTGAAATTAAAGATGGTTTAGTTGGTAATTATTTCAGTTGGTGATTATACCTACTTAACTCATTTAAATAAAGGGAGATAAGCAAAGAATAGTTTGCTTTTGTAGTTGAAAATTTTATCATTATTTTAAATTAATGGATTGGATTTCTTAAACCTAAAATTTCCAATTAGTAATGAACATAACGTTTATGTAGAATATTTAACAGTCAGTAGAATAACAGAGTTTTCATTCTACATAAAGTTTTAAAATATCTTCCTACTGTGCAGTGATTTAAATAAAATATGTGTAGTGATTGACATGATTGTACTTAAATCTGTCCTGTTCAAAAAGGATAAATATAGAACATCTGAAGAGCATAGCACCAGGGACAATTACTCTTTAATATATGGCATGTTTATAATTCCTTAACTGTTTTCCATTTGGCTAATAATATTTTCTGTTCTAAAATTATATGAGAAAAATAAGTTTAAGGAAAATTCCTATAGATATTACCCACTTAGAATTCAGCCTTGATATCTTGTAAAACTGCTTTGAATCATAGAGCCCCCAAAAACATGCAGAACAAATTAACTAATTGTTAGAAAGTTCTGGAAGTTAGAATGCTCCCTGTTTCACAGCTTTTGAGAATTCTTTTATCATGGGCATGCCAGGACAGTATTAGGATTTAAAGTTCAAGATCCTTAGAAAGGAAGTATATAGAGGAACCTTAAAATCAGAAATCTCTACCCTAATGAGGCAGACCCTGAGTGTGGAAAGAAATTCAGCCACTAAGGAAGAAAATGATAGTGTGTCAGGTAGACAACCTGCAAATGGGGAAAGTCTAATGAGAGGAATGGAATGCTTGGTGGGAGACTGAGCTCAGCTGGAGGAAATGCATATTTAGAGATATAGTGCTCCACACAGTAGATATTAGAGAAAGTCTTTTATCAGGTAGCAAGACCCTATTCCAAAGTAGTAAATGTTTATGTAGCATTTATAGCAGTATGTTTCAGTATCTAGGGGTCTTCCCTGAAGTAGCTTATATTTTATTTTCTGTTTGGCTTTACATGCAGAAGGGGAGGATTATAAATTAAAAAACAAAAATCACTCTCCCTATCGACATAAAAGTTAAACATTTGGGACTCATTCAAATGAGCCTTGCAAGATTATATGATTTGCCTAAATGGCAATGGTCAGAGCCTTCTGGTTCTTCAACTTTGAAAATCTAGTATTTATTAGGAATCATTTTAGAAATGGAGGTCATTGGTAATGGTCTTTAGGGTATGAAGGGAAGAGGTGCATTTGGAAGTATGATTTTGAAGGTAATGGGTCGGAGAAGATGACATGGCTCTGAAAAGAGGAGAAAGGGACAAGTATTGGAGGAGGACAATAGCCCACACTACGCCATAGCCTTCACTGGTTCCCTAAAGTAGGAGTGATGGTAGAGTTGGAAGTAGTTTTGGAGAACTCAGCTATTACATGTAGCAGGGAATAGGACAAATGATGTTCAGAGGCTGGAAAGAGCGTTCATTTGCAGAGGTTAATAATAATATGCCTACTGTGATTGTCAGTTGGGCCCATTCTAGAAACAAAGAGAATCGATTATAATTATTTCCTTTTGATAGAGAGAATAACCTACAGTTACTCTCCCAGTCTGTGAATCCAGAATCTGACAGTTTTGGCTTTTCTAGAACAGTACACTGAGAATTTCCTACCTGAAGCTCTTTGTTTAGGCATGAAAAAGGCATTAAAGATGCAATCGGTGGTTTTAACAAATGTATGCAAATTACATTACGATGAAAATTGTGTCTCCAAGATTTTCTCATTAAGAGAAGGGCCAACAATCAGTAAGTATAAAATACCTTATGTCTGCAGTTTGATATATTCACTGTTTCAGCACCACTTAGGGTACTCTGTGAGCCAGCGATAGCATTCTCTTGGTCTGTGTGATCAACTGTCTCTAATTATGGTATCAAATCACTTGAAAAGAGGCAGGTTCTTGTATCTGTGTGTATTGCCTTTTTAATATTTAAGTAGATTTTTTAAATTCTCATTCTCTAATGGTAATACTCACATATTACAGCTGCTAGAGCTAATGGAGAGATCCCGATGGGGTTAAAGCTAATTGAGAGATCCCGGTGGGGTATAAAGGAGTGCTTGGTATTAACCATGATGGTCTGCTTTGATATTTCATCAATTACAGCTTTTTGTAGAGCATTGTTGAGTATATCTTAACAGTGCTTTTGACATGTGTTACCATCCATTCCCACAGACTTGTCATTACCCCTCTTTAAGGAGTTATTGGGGGAAATGAAAAATACTAATGAGCAGAGTTTGTTCCCTACTGGCAATGTTTTTCTGCTCATCCAGCGGTTTTACAGCAGAATTTCTCATTTAAATGATGCAGTATAATTTCATTGTCCACATGGAAAATGGAATTTATTTAATATTAATTTTAAGGAGCTAGAGCTTTTAGACATAAAGACAACATCAGCAAAGCACTTGATGTAGAGCTGCACTTGCCCTGTTGTTTATTCTGAAGTTCCTGAAATGAGTGCTTCAATAGAGAGGATAAAGGGGGAGATTATAGATGCCTTGGTTATTCCCATAAATTTTGCAAAACCTCTGAATATCTGAAGTAGAATACAGCAATTGCTGTACAGGGAAGAGAAATGCCATTCCCGCTGTAAATCTTTACTGCCCATGCCTTTGCAACCCATTTGTCAGTCTGAGCCTTTCTATAACAATTTTAACTCTGAAAAAATATCCCCAAGGCTGAAAACTTATTAAAACTCTGTGTGGAATAAGTATACTGCCTTGGGTGCTCTATGGAGCTGCAAAAAGAGAGAAGACTGGTCTTACCCCTAGGGGCAGTAAATCTGATGAGAGCCAGAGGCAAATAAAAAGGGCTGTGTGTACAAGACAGGTGACCAAGTATTAATAAAGACACCAACATTCATAAAATAGGCTGGATGGAAAGTTTGCCATTGGGTTAGTGAGCTGTACTACACTCAGAACAGGACATACACTAGCCCTACTGCTACTTATAATAGCTACCACTGAACTTTTCTGTATAGTAGACACCTTCTTTACATTGTATTAAATCTCTACTACAACCTCATAAGATAGTGTAATCCTTCATTTATAGAAGAGAAAGGTAAGCTGTTTTAATGAAGACTTTATTTTTTAAGAGTAGTTTAAGGTTCACAACAAAATTGAGGGGAACATGCAGAGATTTTCCATATACCCTCTGCCCAACACATGCCTAGCCTCCCCCTTTTTCAATATCCCCCACCAAAATGGTTACTGTTGTTACAGTTGATGAACCTGTATCAACACATCATCACCAGATTCCATAGTTTACCTTAAGGTTTACTCTTGGTGTTGTACATTCTTTGGGGATGAATAATGGCATATATCCATCATTATGGTATTATGTAGACTATTTTCACTGCCCGAAAAATCCCTCTGTGCTCCTTCTATGTATCCCTCCCTCCAGCTCCCAGCCCCTGGCAACTGTTTATCTTTTTACTGTTTCCATAATTTCACCTTTATCAGAATGTCATACACTTGTAATCTATAAGGTATGTAGTCTTCTCAGATTGGCCTCTTTCACTCAGTAATATGCATTTAAGTTTCCTCCCTGTTGTTTCATACCTTGATAGCTCCTTCTATTTTAGCACTGAACAATATATCCCATTGTCTCAATGCACCAATTTATTTATCCATTCAGTTACTGAAGGGCATCTTATTGCTTCCAAGTTTTGGTGATTATGAGTAAAGTAGCTATAACTATCTGTGTGCAGATTCTTTCCGTATACATAATTTTACAGCTCCTTTGGGTAAATACAAATGAGCATTATTGCTGGATTGTATGGTAAGAGTATGCTTAATATTATAAGAAACTGCCAAATTGTCTTCAAAAGTAGCTGTACCATTTTGCATTCTGAGAAACAGTGAATGAGAGTTCCTGTTGCTCTATACCCTTGTCAGCATTTGATGTTGTCAGTTTTCTGGATTTGGTCATTCTAATAAGTATATAGTGGTATTTCGTTCTTTCAGTTTTCAATTCCTTGATGACATACGATGTGGAATGCTTTTTCATATGCTTCTTGCCATATATGTACCTTCTTTGGTGATATTTCTGTTAAGAAATTTGACACATTTTTAAATCAGGTTGTTTCTTTTCATATTGTTAAGTTTTGAGAGTTTTTTGTATATTTAGGGTAATAGTCATTCATCAAACATGTCTTTTGTAAATATTTCCTAAATATTGTCTTCTTGTCATTCTCTTGACATTATCTTTCAGAGAGCAGAAGTTTTTAATTTTAATGAATTCTTATGAATTCTTTGCTTTGTGGATTGTGCCTTTGGTGTTGTATTTAAATTGTCATTGCCATAACCAAGGTCATCTGGGTTTTCTCTTATATTATTGCCTAGGAGTTTTATAGTTTTGCATTTTATATATAAGTCTGTGATCAATTTTGAGTTAATTTTCGTGAACGGTTTAAGATCTGTGTCTAGATTCATTTTTTGCATGTGAATGTCCATTTGCTCCAGTGCCTTTTGTTGAAAAGACTACCTTTGCTCAATTGTATTGCTTTGCTCTTTTGTCAAAGCTCAATTGACTATGAAAAGTAAGATTTTATGAGGAAAATTCACTTCACAAAAATAATCCAACTTCTTTATCACTGTCAAAGCCAGTTTGAACCTAGGTCATCCATTTACGACCCTATATTGCTTCCACAGTATGCATCATTTACAGTCAGTAAGTGTGATTAGGGAGGTTCTTACCAATTTGGCATAAAGTTGTGCAGTGAACTAAAGGATAGCAAAGTGCTGTCTAATGTGTTTTATGGTAGACAGACCCCAACCTGCCATAAATATCTGGCATTACTTTAAACAGTTTTGTTTTTGACATCTTGGAACCATTCTTAAAATTAAATGTTAATGATTAAACCACTGTATTGATATTTAATTAATTATTGGTCCCTTGATACACATGTTTATGATATGATTAATCTCTAAGAACCAGCAGGTCTGTATTCCTTCAGTGTCTACCACAATACTGAGCACAGGTTAGCTTTCTTTTTTTTTTTTTTTTTTAATTTTTTTAAGTTTATCTATTTTTGAGACAGAGACAGAGCATGAACGGGGGAGGGTCAGAGAGAGAGGGAGACACAGAATCGGAAGCAGGCTCCAGGCTCTGAGCTATCAGCCCAGAGCCCTACGCGGGGCTCGAACTCACAGACCGCAAGATCGTGACCTGAGCTGAAGTCGGACGCTCAACTGACTGAGCCACCCAGGCGCCCCACACAGGTTAGCTTTCTAACATATGTTAAACCAAACTGAATTGAAGACAGAATATATAAACTGGGAATTTTTCATTCATTCTGTCATCTGCAATGTTGATTTTCTATCAAATACCTATCCTTGGTTGCCTTTCTATAAGCAATAGATGGCAATCTCTATATCAAAAGATGTTTATGGAATAGATTTAGATAAATAGTAATTAGTCACGATTAAAGAGATCTTTAACCTTCTTTTTATTGTTTACCTTATTAGACTTATTACCAGGAGCAAACTACAGGACAAGTCCTTAAGTGCTTTTTTTTTTTTTAATGCATGAGCCTGTATGTGGGCATTGCATTTCCTGTGATAGAGGTTACAGAAGCAAGAGCAGTTGTTAGATCAGAAAGGTCACCATGTGGAAACATTGAAAAAGAAGATTTTTTAAGAAATAAATCCCGTATGTAGGAATATCATATGTCTGCTCGCCAGTTCTCCCTAAATAAATTCTTAAATTTAATAGAGTTGCAGTCAGAATTCATTCATTCAACAAATATATTTTCAGAGTCTGCTATGTACCAGCCATTGTTATGAACATGAGGTTTCGCAGAGCACAAAACTTCATGGAGTTCATTTTCTAGTGGGGTAGAAAGGCAATAAAAAATAGTATCAAACACTTATCTATTGGATAAAAGCAAATCAGAAGAGAAATATAAGGATTTCTGGGAAAGAGGATCAATGGAGATCTCACTGAGAAGATGACATTTGAGCAAAGACAAAGGACATGAAAGGAGCAAGCTATGTTGATACTGGAAAACAGACTTGAAGGCTGAGGAAGATCATTGCAAAAGCCCTGACTTGAAGCATTCCTGGTGTGTTTGAAAAATAGAATAACTTGAATAGCAAAATGTATCATGTTGCTATTTAGTAAGAAAGAGAAACCTGTGGGAAAAGCCTGTGTGTGTGTGCATGTGTGCACATGCATGCATGTGTAGTGGTGGGTAAGATTGAGAGTCTGTTTCCAAACATATTATGTTTGAGCTATTTATTATACATCCCAATGGGGATATCACATATTCAGTATACATATGAATCTAGAAGTCAGGTTAGAGGTCTAGGATATGGACACTTAGGAATCATCCACATTTAGATGGTATTTAAAGCAGTGAGACTGTTGATATCAGTCAAAAACTTAGCCCAGATAAAGAAGAAAGGAGGTCTGAGGACAGAGCCTTGGAGTGTTCATATGTTTAGAAAGGAAAATGAAGTAGAATTGACAAAGAAGATGGACATAGGGGACAAAGACGTAGGAGGAAAATGAGGAGAGTACTATGTCTTAGAATCCAGATGAAGAGTGTTTCAAAACTAAGGAGTAATCAGTCATATAAAGTGATGTTTAAAAATTGAAAATTGACAGCCAACCACCAAATTTAACTATGTGGAGTCATTTCGTGACCTTGATAGGGGAAGTTTTAGTCAAATGGTAGAAGTAAGGATCTATTTGCAATTGGATAATTAAATGAGGGAAAAGGAAGTAATTCAAGAAAAGGAAATATGGACAGCTTTTTGATGAATAGCAATCAAAGAAATGCTTAGCTGCTAGAAGATAAAGTAGTTTGTCTATTTAATATTAAGAAATTAAAATGTACCTGTACATTAATGGGAAGAGTGAAGTAGTTAGATAAACAATGGTGATGTAGGAAGAAGCAGAAAATAGTTGGAATGATGTTCTAGGTAATGGGAAATGAGTGGTGCTCAAGCAGGGCACTAGAGACATGGGCTACATAGGATCAGGGAAAATTTATCTATAGGAAGAGCAGGAAGGTAGACATATGGACACAGCTGCAGTTTTTTTGGATAGATGGAGTGGTGGGAATATCTAGAAGTCCTTATATTTTCTCAGAGCCATAGGAAGCCAAGTCATAGTCTGAGCACAAGGATAGTGAGGAAGTGCTGGAAGGGTGAGGAAAGAGGACTTGTTACAGACACGGTGTGATTTCTGGGTCCACTTGAAATAAGTACACTTAATTGGTAGAGACCAGTTAGCATGGTTAGTTATTTTTTGTTTGCTTGGTTTTGGTTTTTTCCCTAACATCTTCAGGTGGGCAGGTACTGAGTAGGCATCAAGATGGAATTTACCGATGTTGGGATTTTTCCAGATGTGAAAAGACATGAGAATGCAAGGACTATGAGGGTGAGTAGATATAAGTGAGTATAATGATGGATTTTGGAATTTAAGTTTTGTAGGGATACAGGTGAGAATATAAGTTAGGCAAGGGACAGAAAAAGAGAGAAGGTTCAGAAAATTATATATACCAGTGGGATTGAAGAATTATTGGTGTCCGATACGTAAAGCTAGAAAGATGTGAAGTATTAGGCAAAGAGTAGATGTCTGACCTTGAGATTAGGGATGTAATACAGTTTTTGGAGATGACAAGGAACATATAGTGTGATTCAGTAGAGGTTGGTCATGATGTAGTGAAGGGATGAGATAAAAGGGATGAGTGGCACAGAGAGGCCACAGTGTTTGAATGGTTATATGCGTGGATATTGAAATTATTAAGATTTATTTAGGAGTTGTAGAGAGAGTGAGCAATGAGATGAGAACTCAAATATTCCAGAAATGAAGGGGAATGGACCAAGGGTGAATTGGCTGCAATTGAATTAATAAGGATGGTGCAGTTTGGTGACATGCATTTGAAAACTGAGGAGTTTTAGGGAGGAGGGTAGAAGAATTATCTATGAAGGGCTATGAGGAACCTGGATGACTCTCACCTCTCAATTGTGTGGTACAAGGGCTGTGGGGGAGAAGAGTCATTATTGTATATATAAGAGTAATTTCTCATCTTGTTCAATGATCTTTTTTAGGCACTTGAGAAAAGTAACAATTTTTGAGTAGAATAGTGCCAGGATAGGAGTCAGGAAGACTGATATGCCAACTGTGGCTGGAACAGATGGCAGGCAGAGGAGAGGGTAGGAGAGAGATCAACAATAAGGCTATTATACACGTGTAGGTGAGAAGTTACAAGAATTTTAGAAGGAGAATTTGGGGGAAAACCAAGAAAAATAATTTCTGATGAAGGAATTCCAAGAAGGTAATTGACATTCTTAGATTCTCAGAAATCCCTAAAAAAATAAGGATGGAATGCCTTATATTGCCATTTACAGTCCAGAAAACTGAAGCACAAAGAAACAAAATGATTAATCCAAATTGCTTGGCTGATTACTACCAAGCTGGAAGCCGAGTTCAACCTTCCTGTCTGTCAGATAGTGCTATAGAACAAACAAAACAATCAAATCCCAACTGATTCCTGTAGTTTCTATTCTTTATGGTTTTATCATCACTATTACTGTTGTTATAATTAACTACATGCTAATAAACCCTAACTGGAATAGAACAGGAAATTATTCTTGATTCTTTTCAACACAATATATATTTAACATAAATTCAACAGAAAACAAGAAGACACAATCAAAGAAAAATATGAACGTGTAATCAGAGAGAAGTGTTCGCACACTATACTTTTATGATTGGTTTTAGAAAATCATTTTTATTTCACAAAACAGTGATTTCAGTGCCCAACAGCGTTATTCACAGAGAAGTCATTGAACCACTTTTGCTGGGAGCTTTTATTTCCCATTTTCATATGTGTTTATTGTCAGGTAGTGGGTTCATGCCTGTTGAATGACTAAACAGTGCAGGCAAATGGAAGGGTGAGGGGTTAGTCCCAAGAAAGGCAAGGGGCATTTCCTGTGCATTACCTGCATCTAAGTGAAAACTCAGGTACTCACTGAGCATGCCCAGTGCCAATGTATGCAATCAAAGGCATCTGCTTATAAATCAGTAAATTCAAACAATAAAAACAAAAACTGGCTACCTCAACCCTCTATATGGAACCTTAAGATCAGAAGATCTTTCACAGTATCAAGCAGGAGACTTTTCTAAGTGTGTGGGAAAGCAAACTTAGAGATGTAAACCCTCAAAAACATCATCTATCCTTCCTGCCTCCACCGGCACTGTCTGCCTCAGACTTTGCAAGGGCGGTGGCTAACCACATGAACAATTAACTGTAGGGAAATATGTTTAGCCTCAGTTTTGTTTCAGATTGAAGTTATGTTTAGGTTGAGATGGTTGTCTTTCCATAGCAAATGTACTACTTCTCATCTGCCAGGCATAACCTTTTGTGCCAGTTCATCAAACACTCAAGAAGTGTAGCTATCTCAGGAAAGCAGCTTGTCCTAAAATGATTTATTCCTATTCAGAGGAAGGTATAATTAGCATTTTGAAATAAGTAAAGCAGTAGAGGTAGTAATGAAGCTAAACAATTCCAAGTGTCTGTTACCATAATTGCATAAGTAGACATCTTAATCATTTTGGCTGCTGGAAACTTTGGTGCTGCAAATTTTCTAGTCATTGCGAATGCAATGCACTGTTTGTAGGTGGAACTGCATATATGTGCGCATATGTGAATGAGCGCACTTCTTACCTATCAGCAAGATGGTTTTAAAGTGACCTGATATGTACCTGTCTTTATTCTTACAGGGGCTGACAATGAAACTTATTTCTTCATTAATTAATCTTTGATTATATAAATCTACATAGCTTTGTACTGAGCATATTTAGTGTGAGGCCAAGATTATGGCTCGGTTCTTACTTTAAATGTACTTAAATCCTTATGTGGAGATTTAGACAAATAAATGGACAACTACAAGATAAAGTACCAAATGCTACAATCAGGAGGCTATAATAACATAGAGGAAAATTGCCAAACCAATCCAGCCTAGGAAGAAGGTTTCTTCTTCGGTTAGCCGAGTCCTGAAGAATTATGGATGTTAGCCCACTGTCCCTAATAGGAAATAATATTACTTTGTACCTGAGAGCCATTGGTCTTGTAATTCTGAATCACCATCTCACCCTGGTTTGTTTTCTGGGATTATTCAAGAAAAAGGGGAAGTGGGTGAAATGATTTAATTGAGGTGTCAAAAGTTAGCTTAGTACAAATTATTGAGGAACATCGTGAGTTGCCTATGCTGTTTGACCAGAGATCAAATTTTGAGTAGATAATCGATCGATTCCTTTTCTGGCTGAATTATTCATGCTGCCTGTGAGCACTTCTCTGACGGTGTTGGTTCCTGCCTTCCTGACATATGGTGGCTCTTTGGTTAGCTCTTGATGTGTTCTAATGAGGCTTCAGTGAATGTTTTAGGGATGCTACTAAATGTTCCTTCATCTTGACTTAAAAGAAAACCATTACTATTAATTCATACATTTATTCAAAAGACACTTATTAAGCTTCAACTATGTGTCAAAGACTCAGTTACAGTCCCTTAATTTTTCTCATATAAATTTTAGAAATAGTAATTAGCTATTCAAAAATGGAGACAATATTATGTCAATTTTTAATAATGATTTACCTAGGTCCCCTTTGTATTTGTATGCTTAATGTGTTAGAAGACAATTCCCCATGGGTGTCTTGCATTTCTGAATATCTTGTGAGCAGAGACACTGCCTTCATTCCAAACTATCTTTTCAGAGATGTTTGTATAGCAGACAGCCATGGAAGATAGAAGTAATGTCTCCATTGAGAGCAAAGTCAGGTTTGTTCACTGTCTAGTGTAATAAAGATAACGTCTCCCTCAGGGTGAAGGTCAGGCAAGTTTACGGTCCTTCATAAAAAACCTAGGTTCTCTAAGCTCAGAGTTCCTGTCCTATAATGCAATCCACTGAGGGTGCAGATATCACCAGTTCCTCTTTGCATTAACTTGTGGAAATATGATTTCAACGAACTGGCACAAATGTTAACGAACTGGCTATGGCTGTTGCTATGAGGAGTAAGGTCGTTTGCCTCTGACCTTCGAATCTCATGTTCTTGTGCCAACATGAGACTATGGTGGCCAACTAATTCTCTTGCAAGTGGAGTAAAATCTCAAGACCCTTTACCATTCCTGACATAATGGTATTCCTGACATTCCTGACATAATGTTCTCTTCAATTGTTTTTCTTCTATCATCATTTTCTTTCCATATAATGAAAAACATAAGTACACAAATTAATCATTCTTTTTTTCAACAAAACTCACTTAATATAATGCTTTCTTTATACCTGTATTCTTTATGACAGATATTTGCTACATCTTAAGAAGTATAGTAGCTTGTATCTTCACAACTCAAGCAGCAGATTTCTTAAGGGGTGTTTTTTTGAAAGTTCAAATATGTTTATTACATGGACACAATCATAATGATAAAGCATTAAAACTGTAGATTTCTAAGTAGTTAAAGTCAACATTCATTTCCTCCAAAGTTTCTTGTAGTGAATGTGGTCAACTGCCATTTTTCCCATTACCCTTTCCCAAAGCATGTAAGATTAAAAATGTAATAAAAAGAAGTCTTATCCTAAGACCATATTCTCAAGGAGCATTTTTTAAAATGCTTATTTATTTATTTTGAGAGAGGGAATGAGAGTGCCTGTGAACAGGGGAGCAGGGGAAGGGCTGAGAGAGAGAGAGAAAGAGAGAATCCCAAGCAAGCTCCACACTGTCAGCATGGAGCCCAGTGCGGGGCTTGATCCCATGAACCATGGGATCATGACTTGAACCAAAATCAATAGTCAAATTCTTAACCTACTGGGCTACCCAGGTGCCTCTTGAGGAGTATTTTTTTTTTAAAACTAAGCTCTGTAGAGCCTCAGTGGGCCATCTGGTTGGATTGTGAGCAAGCTTGAAAGGTTTGCTCCCATTTCAAACATAGCAGTTCCACTCATATATGTTCTCTATATTACATGTCTGTCTAAGATTTTAGGCATAAATGAAAGAAAGAATGAAGGAAGGAAATAGTAATGAGGATATATTTTGAATCACTGCTCTAGATTATGAATTTACAAGGTTTCTAGTCTGGGAGAGAACTGAGTAGGACAGTGATCATGCTTTTCCTCCCTATTTGTTAACTTAAAATGTGAAACTGAGTATGTGAAGAAGTTTGACATTTTTATTTTGAATCTTCTACATGTTTAAAACTAAATAGTGAAAATACTAATGGACTCCTCAGCCCATTAGTTTGCTAAATTTTCCTCAGTTTTTTGTTTGTTTGCTTCCTTGCTTTTTCTTTGTTTTTAATCTGTAGGGACCATTTACTGTACGTTTCATTGAAAAAGGAGAGGTTAATCCAGGTAATATCATTTGATGATTGTGAAATACAAAGCAGGACACAATCTTGTACCAATAATTACTTGCTAATAAAAGAAAAGGCCATAGTATATATTATTAATCATCTTTAGGAGGATAGTTATCATGTAACATATATTAGAAGAGGAAAAACAAAAGTGTCGGGCAATTTGTTGTTGTGCTTTCTTCAGTAAACTACTTTGGCTGTATTTGAATTATAGCCCTTGGATGATAAAAAGGAATCAATGTTCCACTAATTCACAGTAGTGAGCAAGTCAGGGGGAAAAAAATCCAGATGCTTAGGGAACAGTGCAATGTATTATGGGAATGCATTAGAAAGCCCTTGCTTGTCCTGTGCAGTGATGACAGCTTTTTTTGTTTTCCTTTATTTTTGTAAGTTGAGAGAGTTCATAAACTCCTGTAGGCAAAAGTACTCCTTTGTGAAACGTATTTTGGGGAATAAATGCTGTGGATCTATATCCACTGGAAATTTACGTTAATCTTTAAAAATGAGAAAACAAAATACAAAGCAGGAACAATGTGAAAATAATTAGGAATTTTGGTTTGTGTTCTTTAGTTAACACTTTCTGTTCTAGATTTTCCTCTTACAAATTCAGGCATTAGAATTATTTGCCGTGGGCACATGGGTGGTTCAGTTGCTTAAGCGACCAGTTCATGATTTCAGCTAAGGTCATGATCTCACGGTTTGTGGGTTCATGCCCTGCACCAGGCTCTGTGCTGATGACTTGGGAGCCTGCTTGGGATTCTCTGTCTCCCTCTCTCTCTGCCCTGCCCTGCCCTGCCCTGCTCTGCTCATGCTTGCTTGCTCTCTCTCTCTCTCTCTGTCTCTCTCTCTCTCTCTCTCTCTCTCTCAAAAATAAATAAACATATAAAAAATTATTTACAGTATGAGCTAGTAAAGTCATTTGTCTCTGTGGGACCTAAGTAAGAAATCAGGAGGACAATTACTCACCTTCTCAGAGTAAAATTTTAATTACTGTGTGTATGTTGCCAAGTGCATGGAAATAATTATTACGAAAACATATACAACAAGAGCTCTCAAAATTGTGACCTGACAAGATTTTGGTGTCCTTTTCTCTCTTCCTATGGTGTCACCTGAACTTTGAAGATTGCCTTTGTCTCTGGTGTTTGAAATACAGGTTAATTATACTAACTGATGTGAAGTCAGAAAAATAAAACAAGTATAAACAACAGTAACATTTCAAACTTGCCTGATACAATTCTCTGAACATTTATGCATTTGTTAGACACTAGTTTGTTTCTATTATTGTATAGAAAATAAAAAAGGGTCAACTTTGAGATCTAGCAGATAGATTACCAGTGACAACAGAGAGCTGGCTTATTCTAGATTAATGATATTTCCAGAATTTAAGTATTACAAACCCCAAAATACATAATTATTATAAAAATCAAACCCAATTATATCACATAACATATTGACCACCAGTGCAGTAAAAAAAATAAATAATAAGTAATAAATATAGAAATAAGCATGTGTTTCTCTCTCATCAGGAAAATAGAAAATGCTTTGAATTTTTAAATGGAGGAAGTGTAATGTAGGGAGTTGGTTTCACAGATAATGGAATTGCTGATAAACCCTTCTTCATTCCTTTCTATGTTATGTGTTATAATCCCTAATTCCTTTCAGATCACTGTACCTCCCATTTCCCTAAAAAACGCTAACATCAGAGTTCATTCTATCAAACTATACTACTTAATACCTATTTTTGTTACAATCTTCCTTATTCCTTGAAAATGTTAGCTCCTAGATAGTGATCTTCAAATTGCTCTCACTTCTGTTCAATATTAATATGTTTCTTAAATTTTTTTTGTAATAATTGATCCATTCAATTTATATGTAATTTCTTTGTCCTTGTCTTCTCCAATATTTTTGTCTCCATCCTAACTAATTCATCCCTTCCTTTGGCCATTCTTTACACCAGTCCTGTTTAATAGAATTTTGAGCAGTGACGAGAATGTGCTGCACCTATGCTGTCCAGTATAGTAGTTCTATAGACTGAATGTTTGTGTTGCCCCTCAAAATTCATATGTTGAAACCTAATCCCCAAACATGATGGTATTTGGAGGTGGGATCTTTGGGAGATGATTAGGTCATGAGAGTGGAACCTTCATGAATGAGATTAGTGCCTTTATAAATGTGACCTCAGAGAACTCCCTCATCCCCTCTGCCATGTGAGGATACAGCAAAGAGATGACCATCTTTGAATCAGGATGCAAGTCCTCACCAGACACAGAATCTTTTGGTGCCTTGATCTTGAACTTCCCAGCCCCAGAACTATGAGGAATAAATGTCTTCTGTTTATGAACCACCCAGTCTATGGTATTCTTTTATTCTGGGATCCTGAACAGAGTAAGACAAGAAGCCAGTAGCCATATGTGGCTCTTGAGCACTGAAATGTAGCTACTGTGACTAGGGAAGTTAATTCTAATTTTATTGAATTTTGATTAATTTAAATAGCCACATGTGGCTAGTGGTTGTCATCTTATACAGTGCAGTTTAGATCTTGTCATTAATAATTACCTACTCCTTAATCTCATTTTCATGTCTAATCTTTCTCTCACCACCCTGCTTATACTTCTAGCTCACTTTTTTTCAGAGCCCATCTGCAACAATTGTTAGATATCTAGACTCTAGAGCTTGAATCCATTGATCTTACCACTTTTCACTGTCTTTAGCCCAATAACCTTCTCATTATCCTTCTTACACAACTCTAATTCCATGATCCATCATTGGAATCACTTCCTTGTGCATGCCATTCTTCTTGCTTGCCCTTCTTTTCATTCTGGATATCTCATAGGAAAACTTCCAAGTCAGGTTATATCTAATCCTTTGCCTACTCTTGACACTTACTTGTGCCATGAATGTAGCTGGAGAAAAACATACAAGCCTCTCACATCTCCCTTTAACTTCCTGGCCACTTAACCACAAGCAGACACATAGAGCTACTGGAAAATCCTATTTATCTAGCTCATTCATTCTCTCACTAACCTTATTGGTCATTTCATACCTTTACCTCTCTGCTGAGAGCCCCAGGCCTCATTCATCAGTTCTCTAAACTGATGTCCTTGCTTCATATTTAAGCAGAATAGAAGCAATCAAAAGAGAACTTCCACAAGTCCTTGTACTATCATCTACCCATGTGTTGATCTGTGCTCATATACCTGAAAGTTCTCTCCTTTTGTTGAGGAGTAAATGTCACACTCTTAGCTAAGGCAATGCTGCAGTTGTGCATTAGATTAAATTCCCTTCATCTTACTCAACATCATTGAAGAAATTATTCAGAAATCATCAGTTTCCCTTGTATTCCAGTGTTCCATCAGCATACAAGCATTTTGTCATCACACACATCTTACACAGTAACAAAAACTCTCATAACCCTAAATTTTAGCTATGCCCTACTTTTATATTTCCATTTACCCCAAAAATACTCAAAATAATTGTCCAGGGGCACCTGGGGGCTCAGTCAGTTAAGTCCAGAAGTTCAACTTCTGCTCAGGTCATGATCTCACGGTTCATGAGTTCGTGCCCTGCACTGGGCTCTGTGCTGACAGCTCAGAGCCTGCAGCCTGCTTTGGATTCTATGTCTCCCGTTTTCTCTGCCTCCAACTTACCCCACTTGTGCTCTTTGTGTGTGTTTCTCTCTCAAAAATAAATAAACATTAAAAGAAATTTTTAAAAATATTGTCCACACTTTCTACTTTCACTTCATGCCTTCCTTTTCTCTCTTAAGCCCACCTAAACAAAGTTCTTTCCTTCATCAAAATTACATTGTCATGATCACCAGTGACCTTCACCTTCCTAATTTATTAATTTTGTATATTTTTAAAGATAAATTGTTTTCTTTATTTTGCGTTTTTTTTTTTTAAAGTAACCTCTCTTCCCATGGTGGGGCTTGAACTCACAACCCAAGAATAAAAGTCTCATGCTCTACCAACTGAGCCAGCCACATACCCCTTTACCTTCCTAATTTTATAGCCAGGTGTCAGTTGCCTTCTGACACAGTATTTGACTTCAGTGGTTATTTCTCCTGTTTACAATGCTCCCATCAGTTGACTTCCAGGACACCCACACTCCCATGGTCTTCCTCCTACTTAACTTTATCAGCCACTTTTTCCCCTTGCACTTCTTTACTGGACAGTCCCCTTATCAACAACTTTATACTACTCTGGAGCTGAATCCTTAAACCTCTTCTCTATTTTAACTTACTCCTTAAATTATTTCATTCATCTCTAAGCTTTAAAACACAACTACATGCTGATTACTCCCAAATTTATACCTGCATCCCAGATCTCTCCCCTGAAGTCCATACTCAGAGAGAAGTATCTAATTCTCTACTTGACACTCTACTTGATGTTTAGTAAACATTGCAAATTTAAGTAAAACCAAGTTTCTAATCTCCCCTTCTCAGAAACCTAACATTTTCATTCATTCATTCATTTACTTACTTACTTACTTACTTACTTATGAGAGAAGGAGAGAGGGAATGAGAAAGCGAGCACTAGTTGTGGAGGGGCAGAGGGAGAAGGAGAACCCTGTGTAGGCTCCATGCTGTACAGAGCCAGATCTCACGACCAATCTCACAACCATAAGATCGTGACCCCAGCCGGAATCAATAGTTGCAGGTTTAAATGACTCAGCCACCCAGATGCCCCTCAAAAACTTAACATTCTTATATGGCCCCAATCTCATTAGGTGACTATTGCATCTTCCTAATTTTTCTAGTCCCAAACCTCAGGGTCATCCTTTCTTCACCTCTCACCTTTCTTCCTATTCCTTCCTCCAAACCACATCCAAGCCATTGAAAATGAATCCAGATTCTAGCTACCTCTCTTCGTGGTTACTACCCTTTCCAAACCATCATAATCTTTCTACAAAATTTACTGGAAGGGCCACTTCATTGGTCTTATCGAATTTACCCTTGCCTCCCTACAGTCTAATCACAACAAACAACTAGAGAAATCCTTCTTTAAATCAGGTTGAATTTGTACTCCTTGGCTCATTCCCCACTACGTTTTAAGCCTCATCACTTTCCATGCTCAGATTCTCCCTCTACTCCGGCCACATTGGTTTTCTTGCTTTCCCTGGAACATTATCAGGCATCTGCTCCTTTGCATTTGCCCTTCCTTCTGTGTGCAAGGATGTCTGTTGTTACCTCTGTGTCTTTACTACCTCCTTCTAAGGACTCCTCAGCATCATAGTTTTAAAAGTGTCTTACCCTAGATGGCTCTGGATTAGAGTCTACCAGTAAAGCTTCTGGGAGTTCTTGAGATTCATAATGGTTTAAACTCTTAAGAACTTAAATTTGTAGAAAGATGTTCAGTATTGCTGGCTGAGATCTTTGGCAACAGATTCCCTGACCTTCCCTCCCCAGCCCTTCCAAAGCTTATGTAAGTTTCTAGTGTACGATATCACTTCATACTTAGAGTATAAAGAATGGCTTCTGTTTTCAGGAGTGAAACCTGATATACACTCGGTAGACAAATAATCTTCCTCTTAAAGCTATATTCCACCCTTCTTGATTTCCTTCAGATATCTACTCCCTGTCCTATAATAAATAACACCCACATTTCTATTCTGCCTGTCCTGTTTTATAGGCATTGATTTACCTGCACAGTATTTATTACCATATGATTTCCCTATATTGACTTGCTTCTCTATTTAATGTCTTTGCCTCCCCAATAGAATGTAGGCCTCTTAAGGCCAAGGATACTTTCTCTTGGTTTCACTGCTGCATTCTCATTGCCAGAAGCATGTACAGCATGTAGTAGATTCCCAATACATATTTGTTGAATGAAGGAAGGAATAAATCAGGTTGTACTTTAAAAATTAACATAATACTAATGTTTAAATGGTGCTATTTGCCAGACAGAGGTGTAAGGGCTTTATATACATTAACCTGTTTAATCCTTTTAACAACACAATGAAGTGTATGTCAATATCACTCAATTTTGCAGGTGAAGAAACTGAGACATATATAGATCAAATAATTTACCCAAAGTCACACAGTGAATGGAGATCAAGGGTCAGGGTTTCATCTTTGCCAATCTGACTCCAAAGTCTATACTTTTATTTCTGGTGTTTTACTGCTTCTTAAAAAACAAATAGACAGAATTGTGTATTAATTGTGGCACAAAAGCATCAGAAATTGTAGCATATGTTCCTACATTTAAAATATAACAAAATAGTGCATGGTATTTATTATTAATAAAAAACGTCTTTTGATTTGGAGATAGTAGTTTGACAATAATCACTTACCAGAGAGATGTATTATAAGGGTATGTGCAAAAGTGAAATGAGAGGGTGCTACAGTGGTCAGAGTCACCAGCTCGAAAGTTATGTCTTTTGGTCTATAAAATGTATTAGAAAAGGGAATCAGGATCAGATTATGATTCCTGTTGCACATGAAGGATGACCAAATACCACTGAGGAGATACTCAGGTGATTTTGGGACTAAGTTCTGAGAAATTTGATCAGGATCCCTCTGGTAAGTCTTTATTATCCTTACCTTTTTTATTCCACCATGTGACATATATTTGTTGGAATATGTTTGGCTGTACTACATGGTGATGAGACTATATCAAAGGTTATGAAAGAGTTCCTGTTCTAATTACGTTTATAGTTTAGTAGGAACACTTAAGAAAATACTATATTATATAGCTTCTTTGTTAAAGGTGAAGCCTCTGTATTCCTACTACCTGGGTTCAGGTCCTGGTTCCAAGACTATATCTGAATAAGACATTTAATCTTCCTGTACCTCAGTTTCTTCATCCCTAAGAAGAGATGAAAGAATATCTACCTCAGAGGATTTTTTTTTAATTAAGGATACAGTTTTCATTATTTACAACAGAAATGCTTAAAAATTAAAAGAGTGGCATAATGAATAAATGCTAAGATAAAGAGTGCCTACAAATCATTGAACAAAGATTAACAACCAATAGCAAATTAGGTAAGGACTATTAACAAATGGATCTTAAACATGTGGAAAGATGCTACTTCACTGATGATAAGAGAAATGGAAAATAACACTACAGGGGATACTATTTCTCTTCAACCAGATTGTTAAGGATCAAACAGTTTGAAAGCTCCATGATACAGAGGGAGGGGACCAAATTCTCAGACTCCTACATTTCTGGTGACAGTATGAACTGGGGTCACATGTACCCATCATGCCTTGAGTTAGCCTCTGTGACCTTCCATTCCTGCTCTGCAGATCTGTCCTTCACCTGTGCTCGTACTTGTGGAAGAGATGTACTCCAAGGGTGCTCACCACAGCACTGTTTGTTAGCAGAGGGATGGAGATGACTTTAACATCCATGGGCAGGAGTCCTGGGCAGCTCTGGTATCTTCTCTGTGGGTCTTGTTCTTCCTTGCCTGAAATCCATTGACCAGGCTGGCTTACATGCTTACAGCAGGACTATTGCTGTCTAAGACTGAAATCTGAGATTTGTGACTGGTCAAGAACCAGCTTTGGCTCCAATAATCTGTCTCCTTATCTCTGCAAGAAACTGATACAACGTAAAGGACCTTAGAAACATTGAGGAGTACACTAAGCAGATGAGAAATTCATATTTTCCCTGATCAGAGCACATGGCTATTGGCTATTGTCCTCAGCTGAATAAATAGTGAAGCAAGGTAGAAATGCACAGGTGACCATTGGAAATAGGGATCCAGAACTCCAGGGAGAGTTTTTGGTTGGAAAGTTTGGTATTTGAAGATGTCAAAATGGGGAAAGTCTTTTAGGCATGGGAATTTGGGGCAGGGGAAGAAGAGGATTCAGGACAAAAGTTTAACTAACCTTTGATATTTTTCATACAATTTTTCAAAAATGCCTCTTTATCCTATAGGAGGAGTCTTCCTTGCACCCCATACCTAATGTTCTGGGCTTTGAACTTGTTTGCATCAAGAATCTTTTAGATTTTCTCCTGCCAAAAACCCCATCTTTCCTAAACCCTGACCATAGAAAGTGCAATATAGCTTATATTTTGGAAGTCAGAAATCCTAAGTAATTTCCCATCACAAAAGGTCTTTAATCCTTCAATTATATTTGCATTTTCTGCATTTTTTCCTTATATGAACAAAAGAGTCTCAGGCCTAATCCTTTTCTGTGTCCACCATATTAAACTTACTTAACCACAGAATTTGCAGGATTGTTGGTAATGCCTCCCTTGCACATATTTTCCCTACAAACTGCCTCACAATAATTTAAACCAGGGGTCTCCAAAAAATTTTTATGGGAACACTGTATGATTTAAAAATTTTACTACACATTCTTCAATATATTTTCTTTTGCTATGTTTATTAATGAGCTATATACAATAAGCTATATCCTGGATCATAATATTGTATAAGACTATAAAACACACATGAAAATAGAAATTTTAAAAAATAAAAACTGAAAAAATATGTATTTTAAAATTTATTCTATTATGATAGTTTTATATAATAATTAGCTAATATTGCAAAGTCCAAATCACAGAGATAGCATATGCCACTGATGATAGAGGACATGAAGATGTTTCAAGTAGTAATCTTACAAATTTTATTGTTATTTGTGACTCCATTTAGGATCTCCTTAAATCATCAGTATTTCACATCTGTAATGTGCCATTGAAGAGTTTGGTATCCCTTTTATGACTATTTTTGTTTTGTTTCACTTTGTTATCTTTAATGTATGGTTTCTTATTTAAGGTATCCACAAGCCACTTGTCCAATAAATGCAGGTTAATTTACTAAACTCAAATAATCTTAACATCCACTGGACAGGGTATGTCTAAACCAAGGGAGGTTGAAATATGCCGAAAATAAATGAATGAGGTCGCCACTGTTGATTCCTCCTCATGAGGGACACACATTTTCCCTCAAAGAAACTTGCAGAGTGTGTGCGACTGAGTGAGGTTGCTGGTGCCAGTAACTGCATATTAAAACTTAGTAAAGCTTAGTTTTCTTTATATTTACATCTATGTAAATCTATATTTTTTTCCTCTTAAGTTCTATGCACTGCTTCATTTGCTTATTGTACTTTGGATCCCCAGCTGATTTAAATGGAGTAAGTACTTTTCCAGATTTATCCCCAAATGTCACTAGCTACATAGGAAAGTAACTCACATTCCTGGAGATTGGGGCATTTAGCTTTAAAGTGGCAGTCACTTTCTAAAATGTATCTCATGTCTGTCTTCTGGCTTGGGCTAGTGCCCGGATTATAACCATGTTTATGTAAGTTTGAGAAGCAAGTTTAAAGGTTGCAGTTTATTTTCGGATGTGGAGTTTGGTGAGCTCTATTTTATAGCAATAAATTTCATATATTGAAAAAAAAATAAAATAAAAGATGATGTTTAATAAACTAAAAAAATAAATAAATAAAAATAAATAAAAATGTGAAAAAAAATAAAATAAAGGTTGCAGTTTAGATTAAAGATAAAAGGTATCTCTTTAAATGTGTTCAGGGTATTTGAAATCAGTCATCTCTATGATGATTATGTGTCAAAGCCCTGGTGACCCCAGCAACACCTGTGATCTTCCCAGGTACCAAGAGATCTTGGAACGGAGGACTATCAGCAAACATGACACACAAGGGGAATGGGCTGAAGGTGCCATTACTAGTGCTATTTTATTACCTTTGTCTCCATGACTTCTCAGAGGGAAGAGGGGCTAGGGGCACTTCATTTTTAAAATTTATTCATAATACTCAGAAGAATGATGGGGCCCCCCCGGGTGGCTCAGTCAGTTAAGCGTCCGACTTCGGCTCAGGTTGTGATCTCACAGTTGGTGAGTTTGAGCCCCGTGTCGGGCTCTGTGCTGATGGCTCAGAGCCCGGAGCCTGCTTTGGATTCTGTGTCTCCCTCTCTCTCTGTCTTTCCCCTGCTCACACTGTCTCTCTCTGTCTCTCAAAAAAGGAATGCATGTTAAAAAATAATAATATTCAGAAAAATGAAAGAATGCCCAAATATGCTTATAAAATATAGTACATTTTAAGATAGAAAAGGACACAGTCTATATTCATGTGACATTAGACATGTGTTTATTTTATAATCATTAAGTTTACTTAATGTAAACCTCTCTTCCCCTTTCTTTCAGGAAATACATTAAGCAGCCGTTTGGTCCCCAAATCCTAGGGGATGAGTTATCCCTATGAGGGCCTCCCCAGAGACCACTTAAGTTGGACCATTCCACAGAGTTGCAGTTCCCTGGGCCATTCCACTAAGTGACTTGGGCACATCTGATAATCAGCCATCAATTCCCTTATTCAGAAACCAGTTTTCAGATACTATTTATAAAACCTAGTAATTCAAGTATCTATCCATCATTGAGTAAGTAAGAAACTATTTCCTTTCCCACTATAATAATTGCAGAGGAAATGGTCAGTAATCATGCTATATGTGATTCAAAGACATGCTTATACTTTCACCCACCAAACAAAGATCTATTAACATCAATTTGTTATTTTCTGATAGATTTATTGAATATCCCTGGATTTGATAGAGATTGGAGCAGGCAGGGAGCTCAGTGATGGTATAGAGGCTGAATATTTACCAATAGTGAATATTTAGCAGCATATTGTAAATATGGTTTCTAGTTTTAGTAAGTTAAAATACAGGACCCCCAGTTAAATATTAATATAAGAAACAAATAATATTTTAGTATAAGTAGGCCCCATGCAAAATTTAGGGCATGTTTATTCTAAAAAAATACTCATTGTTTATCTGAAATTCAAATTTAGCTCGGCATATTGTGTTTTATCTGGCAATTCTAGCTATAAGCCTCAGCGGGACAATATCCCAACCATAATATGCTTCCAAAATCTCTAGTATTGGCCCTCAGTATTCTGTTACCACAGAGTACAGTACCCAAACATTGTTCAATACCTGAACATAGCATATCTTAAGACACCTTAATTAAGAGTTGGATTGCTTACTGGAAACTTTCAGCAAGTTGAGAGACAATAAAGCATGTGGTTAAGAACCCTTAATGACTGGGTGATTATGACCTTTATATGTAAAATGGAGAAATACCTCTCTATGTAATTCTCCATTTTTAAACAAAGATCAATAATAAATAAACTAAATGGAATTTATTTATAAGTGGAATGGGATGTAATATCCTTGTTCATACTCAATGATAGAAAATTGAAGGAAAAGGATATTCACATCTTCCTGTTTTCAATCTCAGCTCAAAAACAAGGCTTAATATTTAAAAATATAGAGTGCAATGCTTGACTTTCCTACCTTTGCTCATCTTATCTGTGATATGGCAAGCACCCATTTCCACCTAGATATCTTTCTAAAGCATCTTGAATATGTTTTACTGTTGACTTTTATTAAATTTAAAATACTCTGAATTCTTAAAAGGTCAGACCTGTCCATATTCCAGTATAAGCATCAGAATGCATTCCAGAGGTGATTAGGTAAAATATGTATGCTGTGGTGTGTCCTAAAAAGTAGAGAAACGGATTATTTGGAGGAAGGCAGTAGATGTGACCCACAGGCCTCAAATTCTCTTGTTACATCAACAGACCAGGTAGAAAGGTGGCCTAGTTCTAGGTGTCAAGAGTGGAATCTCATGGGTGTAACATAACTAAATTCAGAGATGTCTGGGTGGCACAGTCAGGCCTCTGACTTCAGCTCAGGTCATGATCTCACAGTATGTGGGTTCGAGCCCCACATCAGGCTTTGTGCTGACAGCTCAGAGCCTGAAGCCTGCTTTGAATTTTGAGTCACCCCCTCTCTCTGCCCTCCTCTGCTCTCACTCTGTCTCTCTCTCTCTCTCTCTCAAAAATAAATAATAGGGGTGCCTGGTTGGCTCAGTCGGTTAAGCGTCCGACTCAGCTCAGGTCATCATCTCACAGTTCCTGAGTTCGAGCCCCCAATCAGCCTCTGTGCTGAGGGCTCTGAGCCTGAAGCCTGCTTCAGATTCTGTGTCTCCCTCTCTCTCTGCTCCTCCCCTGTTCGTGCTCTCTTTCTCAAAAATAATCATTAAAATTTTTTAAAAAATAATAAACTTACTAAAATTTTTAAAAATGAACCCTAAATTCAATCCAGAGATGCCAACATTTCTGGGCACCTTAGTTTGTTTGAATGATGTGGGATTGACTGCGCCTCCTTTATTAAAGTTACTTTCCAGTCATTAGGCATTTTAGTTTGTTTCCAGTGGTGAGGAGCTGTATAGGCAAGAGAAAGTGATAGCAGAGGGAGCTGCTCGTGTATCTGGGACAACCAGAAGGAAGTGACAGTGTGAGATAAAAGTGTTATAGGCTTGGGAGCACAGGTGGCTCCTGGGTGCTGAATCATGTATCTTTCATCTTTTCTGGAATGCAAAAATGTATTCATGAAATTATTTTTTAATATTTTAATGTGGTAGCAACATTGGACATCTAATATCATAGATATCACAGGGGAAAAAGAAAACCTATAAAAAAGTGAGCTACCCATGTCCTTCCACAGGCTATGTGAGAAGTCCCAAGAGACAGAAGGCAACCTAAGACAACAATTTAGACAACTTCTATAAAATGATGAAAACTAAAATAGGGAGATTTGTTTATATATTCATAATTCCTTTAATGATATTGCAACTGCTTAGCTGACTGAAACAGCAGGTTTCTGCCTGAAGGCAAGAGCCTATATTAAATAGCTTCTAAGATGCCATCTACGCTGGGACCTGTGAGATTTCAGGCTGTCTGGAGACTTTATGACAGCCCTCAGTAGTATAGGTTAACATTATTGTGTCATCTTTGGTTTGGCAAAAGGAGGTTAAGTGAATTCACTGGTTTAATTATTTCCACCAAGTTCTGGAGATGCACTCTTATGTTTATTTCAATGATAAATGCTTCCCATAATTGTGGACTCTTTTAAAAGCAGCTTCAAAACCAGATATCCAGAAATTTCCTCTTTCATCTCTACTCTGTGAAGTACTATATTTCTGCAAATTAAAATGAGAAGTAAGTCTCCTGCCCTGTAGAAAGCAAAAATAAATCAGTAAATAGGATCTGATACTGCAGACAGTACCCACAATTCACTATTTATGTAGCTTTCTTCATGAAGTGACAAAGAAGTTTTTATTTATAGATGTTTTCACTGGGGTAGACTCATAATCAAGATACTTCATTTTCATGACACTCCCTTGAGGGGATGACAGTCAAGAAACATTAGACTACCATGTTTCCTCATGTGTAAGAGGTAGAGTTCCAGCTGCTGTCAGATTTAATAAATAATGCCCAGCCACCTGTATTTGACTGTTATTATTGGTGTTATATACCCAAGTAAAGTTCATAGCTATGTTTCTGTTCTTAAATCTTTTCTATATATTCCTGGATAGTACTTCCTGTATTTGATACATTCCTTATCTTTTCTCCCACTTGATCCCAACCAGAATGACTCTGTTTAGTTAATTACTTCTCTTCCCCCTTTCTCATTTTCAATTATTTTGTAGATGAGACCCCTCCTTGAAGGCAGAAAACATGTCATCTTTATTCCCCCCCGGTGCTTAGCAAAAGGCACAGAGTGGATGCTAAGTGTATGTTTGTTGGGTGGTTCTATTCCTCAAACTTCATGGAGTGAATTGGAAATATTCCATGACTTAAAATGTGCACTTAGATGTGATGAGACCATGAGGTGTGAAGCTGTGGTGATTTCCAGCTCGCCTATGTCTGTTCCGTGCTGTTGCCCGTGACAATGTTGGTGTGTCAGTCTCCTCAAGCCGTTTTTTTAATCTCTATTTATTTCTGATTTGTTCTTCAACAAACATACTCCCCTCTTCCCTGAGTGATTCTGTCAGCGTGGAATGATGGTGGTGCTCTCACGTGGGTAGGACTCTCATGCGGTGCAGGAGTTCAAATGGAAACTCAGGATGTATGTTGAATGCTTAACAGTTTTAAGTCAAGCTAATGCATTTTAAATAAATATGTTCTTGGGGCACCTGGGTGGCTCAGTCGGTTAAGCACCCAACTTCAGCTCAGGTCACGATCTCGCGGTCCTTGAGTTGGAGCCCTGCGTCGGGCTCTGGGCTGATGGCCCAGAGCCTGGAGCCTGCTTCGGATTCTGTGTCTCCCTCTCTCTCTGCCCCTCCCCCGTTCATGCTCTGTCTCTCTCTGTCTCAAAAATAAATAAACGTTAAAAAAAAAAATAAAAAAAAAATAAATATGTTCTGTCCTCCTACACTGAAAAATATAACTTAATAACTAAGTTGCTTTTAGAAAGTATAAAGCTATGTTTTTACATAACTACAAATGGGCAGAAATTCAGCTATATTAAGTTAATAACAATGTCTATGTGTGCTTCATTAATGGACCAACAATGTTTGGTGGAATAATGCAATAAAAACTTCCCAGTTCATGTTACTTTATATTTGTTCAAGAAAAGTTATTTCTTTACTTTTATTTCAACAAAACAGGAAATTTCGTTGTTATAATCAATATTTTTAATGTAATTTGGATTTCAGCCAAAATAATAATTTAAAGGATTGAAAGAGTAAAAAGTAACAGTATTCAAATTAAAGAAAATGCAAGTATATTATAACAGTGTCCATTAATGTAAATGTAATGTCTAAAAAATTTAAATTATTTTCTTATTAGTTATTAGGAATTATTTTTTCTAAATATTTTGTTCTCCATTATAATTAAAAGGTAAATTTTAAATTTAATTTAATAAACATCAGTATTTATTTTTTTTTTTTTTTTATTTTTTAATATATGAAATTTACTGTCAAATTGGTTTCCATACAACACCCAGTGCTCATCCCAAAAGGTGCCCTCCTCAATACCCATCACCCACCCTGCCCTCCCTCCCACCCCCCATCAACCCTCAGTTTGTTCTCAGTTTTTAACAGTCTCTAATGCTTTGGCTCTCTCCCACTCTAACCTCTTTTTTTTTTTTTTTTTTTCCTTCCCCTCCCCCATGGGTTTCTGTTATGTTTCTCAGGATCCACATAAGAGTGAAACCATATGGTATCTGTCTTTCTCTGTATGGCTTATTTCACTTAGCATCACACTCTCCAGTTCCATCCATGTTGCTACAAAAGGCCATATTTCATTTTTTCTCATTGCCACGTAGTATTCCATTGTGTATATAAACCACAATTTCTTTATCCATTCATCAGTTGATGGACATTTAGGCTCTTTCCATAATTTGGCTATTGTTGAGAGTGCTGCTATAAACATTGGGGTACAGGTGCCCCTATGCATCAGTACTCCTGTATCCCTTGGATAAATTCCTAGCAGTGCTATTGCTGGGTCATAGGGTAGGTCTATTTTTAATTTTCTGAGGAACCTCCACACTGCTTTCCAGAGCGGCTGCACCAATTTGCATTCCCACCAACAGTGCAAGAGGGTTCCTGTTTCTCCACATCCTCTCCAGCATCTATAGTCTCCTGATTTCTTCATTTTGGCCACTCTGACTGGCGTGAGGTGGTATCTGAGTGTGGTTTTGATTTGTATTTCCCTGATAAGGAGCGACGTTGAACATCTTTTCATGTGCCTGTTGGCCATCTGGATGTCTTCTTTAGAGAAGTGTCTATTCATGTTTTCTGCCCATTTCTTCACTGGGTTATTTGTTTTTCGGGTGTGGAGTTTGATGAGCTCTTTATAGATTTTGGATACTAGCCCTTTGTCCGATGTGTCATTTGCAAATATCTTTTCCCATTCCGTTGGTTGCCTTTTAGTTTTGTTGGTTGTTTCCTTTGCTGTTCAGAAGCTTTTTATCTTCATAAGGTCCCAGTAATTCACTTTTGCTTTTAATTCCCTTGCCTTTGGGGATGTGCCGAGTAAGAGATTGCTACGGCTGAGGTCAGAGAGGTCTTTTCCTGCTTTCTCCTCTAAGGTTTTGATGGTTTCCTGTCTCACATTCAGGTCCTTTATCCATTTTGAGTTTATTTTTGTGAATGGTGTGAGAAAGTGGTCTAGTTTCAACCTTCTGCATGTTGCTGTCCAGTTCTCCCAGCACCATTTGTTAAAGAGACTGTCTTTTTTCCATTGGATGTTCCTTCCTGCTTTGTCAAAGATGAGTTGGCCATACATTTGTGGGTCTAGTTCTGGGGTTTCTATTCTATTCCATTGGTCTATGTGTCTGTTTTTATGCCAATACCATGCTGTCTTGATGATGACAGCTTTGTAGTAGAGGCTAAAGTCTGGGATTGTGATGCCTCCTGCTTTGGTCTTCTTCTTCAAAATTACTTTGGCTATTCGGGGCCTTTTGTGGTTCCATATGAATTTTAGGATTGCTTGTTCTAGTTTCGAGAAGAATGCTGGTGCAATTTTGATTGGGATTGCATTGAATGTGTAGATAGCTTTGGGTAGTATTGACATTTTGACAATATTTATTCTTCCAATCCATGAGCAGGGAATGTCTTTCCATTTCTTTATATCTTCTTCAATTACCTGCATAAGCTTTCTATAGTTTTCAGCATACAGATCTTTTACATCTTTGGTTAGATTTATTCCTAGGTATTTTATGCTTCTTGGTGCAATTGTGAATGGGATCAGTTTCTTCATTTGTCTTTCTGTTGCTTCATTGTTAGTGTATAAGAATGCAACTGATTTCTGCACATTGATTTTGTATCCTGCAACTTTGCTGAATTCATGTATCAGTTCTAGCAGACTTTTGGTGGAGTCTATCGGATTTTCCATGTATAATATCATGTCATCTGCAAACAGCGAAAGCTTGACTTCATCTTTGCCAATTTTGATGCCTTTGATTTCCTTTTGTTGTCTGATTGCTGATGCTAGAACTTCCAGCACTATATTAAACAGCAGCGGTGACAGTGGGCATCCCTGTCGTGTTCCTGATCTCAGGGAAAAAGCTCTCAGTTTTTCCCCGTTGAGGATGATGTTAGCTGTGGGCTTTTCATAAATGGCCTTTATGATCTTTAAGTATGTTCCTTCTATCCCGACTTTCTCAAGGGTTTTTATTAAGAAAGGGTGCTGGATTTTGTCAAAGGCCTTTTCTGCATCGATTGACAGGATCATATGGTTCTTCTCTTTTTTTTTGTTAATGTGATGTATCACGTTGATCGATTTGCGAATGTTGAACCAGCCCTGCATCCCAGGAATGAATCCCACTTGATCATGGTGAATAATTCTTTTTATATGCTGTTGAATTCGATTTGCTAGTATCTTATTAAGAATTTTTGCATCCATATTCATCAGGGATATTGGCCTGTAGTTCTCTTTTTTTACTGGGTCTCTGTCTGGTTTAGGAATCAAAGTAATACTGGCTTCATAGAATGAGTCTGGAAGTTTTCCTTCCCTTTCTATTTCTTGGAATAGCTTGAGAAGGATAGGTATTATCTCTGCTTTAAATGTCTGGTAGAACTCCCCTGGGAAGCCATCTGGTCCTGGACTCTTATTTGTTGGGAGATTTTTGATAACCGATTCAATTTCTTCGCTGGTTATGGGTCTGTTCAAGCTTTCTATTTCCTCCTGATTGAGTTTTGGAAGAGTGTGGGTGTTTAGAAATTTGTCCATTTCTTCCAGGTTGTCCAATTTGCTGGCATATAATTTTTCATAGTATTCCCTGATAATTGTTTGTATCTCTGAGGGATTGGTTGTAATCATTCCATTTTCATTCATGATTTTATCTATTTGGGTCATCTCCCTTTTCTTTTTGAGAAGCCTGGCTAGAGGTTTGTCAATTTTGTTTATGTTTTCAAAAAACCAACTCTTGGTTTCGTTGATCTGCTCTACAGTTTTTTTAGATTCTATATTGTTTATTTCTGCTCTGATCTTTATTATTTCTCTTCTTCTGCTGGGTTTAGGCTGCCTTTGCTGTTCTGCTTCTATTTCCTTTAGGTGTGCTGTTAGATTTTGTATTTGGGATTTTTCTTGTTTCTTGAGATAGGCCTGGATTGCAATGTATTTTCCTCTCAGGACTGCCTTCACTGCATCCCAGAGCGTTTGGATTGTTGTATTTTCATTTTCGTTTGTTTCCATATATGTTTTAATTTCTTCTCTAATTGCCTGGTTGACCCACTCATTCGTTAGTAGGGTGTTCTTTAACCTCCATGCTTTTGGAGGTTTTCCAGACTTTTTCCTGTGGTTGATTTCAAGCTTCATAGCATTGTGGTCTGAAAGTATGCATGGTATAATTTCAATTCTTGTAAACTTATGAAGGGCTGTTTTGTGACCCAGTATATGATCTATCTTGGAGAATGTTCCATGTGCACTCGAGAAGAAAGTATATTCTGTTGCTTTGGGATGCAGAGTTCTAAATATATCTGTCAAGTCCATCTGATCCAATGTATCATTCAGGGCCCTTGTTTCTTTATTGACTGTGTGTCTAGATGATCTATCCATTTCTGTAAGTGGGGTGTTAAAGTCCCCTGCAATGACCACATTCTTATCAATAAGGTTGCTTATGTTTATGAGTAATTGTTTTATATATCTGGGGGCTCGGGTATTTGGCGCATAGACATTTATAATAGTTAGCTCTTCCTGGTGGATAGACCCTGTGATTATTATATAATGCCCTTCTTCATCTCTTGTTACAGCCTTTAATTTAAAGTCTAGTTTGTCTGATATAAGTATGGCTACTCCAGCTTTCTTTTGGCTTCCAGGAGCATGATAAATAGTTCTCCATCCCCTCACTCTCAATCTAAAGGTGTCCTCAGATCTAAAATGAGTCTCTTGTAGACAGCAAATAGATGGGTCTTGTTTTTTTATCCATTCTGATACCCTATGTCTTTTAGTTGGCGCATTTAATCCATTTACATTCAGTGTTATTATAGAAAGATATGGGTTTAGAGTCATTGTGATGTCTGTATGTTTGATGCTTGTAGTGATGTCTCTGGTACTTTGTCTCACAGGATCCCCCTTAGGATCTCTTGTAGGGCTGGTTTCGTGGTGACAAATTCCTTCAGTTTTTGTTTGTTTGGGAAGACCTTTATCTCTCCTTCTATTCTAAATGACAGACTTGCTGGATAAAGGATTCTCGGCTGCATATTTTTTCTGTTTAGCACACTGTAGATATCGTGCCAAGCCTTTCTGGCCTGCCAAGTTTCAAAGGAGAGATCAGTCACGAGTCTTATAGGTCTCCCTTTATATGTGAGGGCACGTTTATCCCTTGCTGCTTTCAGAATTTTCTCTTTATCCTTGTATTTTGCCAGTTTCACTATGATATGTCGTGCAGAAGATCGATTCAAGTTACGTCTGAAGGGAGTTCTCTGTGCCTCTTGGATTTCAATGCCTTTTTCCTTCCCCAGTTCAGGGAAGTTCTCAGCTATAATTTGTTCAAGTACCCCTTCAGCACCCTTCCCTCTCTCTTCCTCCTCTGGGATACCAATTATGCGTATATTATTTTTTTTTAGTGTATCACTTAGTTCTCTAATTTTCCCCTCATACTCCTGGATTTTTTTATCCCTCTTTCTTTCAGCTTCCTCTTTCTCCATAACTTTATCTTCTAGTTCACCTATTCTCTCCTCTGCCTCTTCAAGCCGAGCCATCGTGGATTCCATTTTGTTTTGCAATTCGTTTAAAGCGTTTTTCAACTCCTCGTGACTGTTCCTTAGTCCCTCGATCTTTGTGGCAAGAGATTCTCTGCTGTCCTGTATACTGTTTTCAAGCCCAGCGATTAATTTTATGACTATTATTCTAAATTCACTTTCTGTTATATTATTTAAATCCTTTTTGATCAGTTCATTAGCTGTTGTTATTTCCTGGAGATTCTTCTGAGGGGAATTCTTCCGTTTGGTCATTTTGGAGAGTCCCTGGCGTGGTGAGGACCTGCAGGGCACTTCCCCTGTGCTGTGGTGTATAACTGGAGTTAGTGGGCGGGGCCGCAGTCCGACCCGATGTCTGCCCCCAGCCCACTGCTGGGGCCACAGTCAGACTGGTGTGTGCCTTCTCTTCCCCTCTCCTAGGGGCGGGATTCACTGTGGGGTGGCGTGTCCCGTCTGGGCTACTTGCACACTGCCAGGCTTGTGTTGCTGGGGATCTGGCGTATTAGCTGGGGTGGGTAGGCAAGGTGCACGGGGGCTGGAGGGGCAGGCTTAGCTCGCTTCTCCTTAGGTGATCCACTTCAGGAGGAGCCCTGTGGCAGCGGGAGGGAGTCAGATCCGCTGCCGGAGGTTTGGCTCCGCAGGAGCACAGAGTTGGGTGTTTGCGTGGAGCGAGCAAGTTCCCTGGCAGGAACTGGTTCCCTTTGGGATTTTGGCTGGGGGATGGGCGGGGGAGATGGCGCTGGCGCCTTTGTTCCCCGCCAAGCTGAGCTCTGCCGTCCGGGGGCTCAGCAGCTCTCCCTCCCTTTGTCCTCCAGCCTTCCCGCTTTCCGAGCAGAGCTGTTAACTTATGACCTCCCAGACGCTAAGTCGCGCTTGCTGTCGGAACACAGTCCGTCCGGCCCCTCCGCTTTTGCCAGCCAGACTCGGGGGCTCTGCTTGGCCGGCGAGCCGCCCCTCCGCCCCGGCTCCCTCCCGCCAGTCCGTGGAGCGCGCACCGCCTCGCCGCCCTTCCTACCCTCTTCCGTGGGCCTCTAGTCTGCGCTTGACTCCGGAGACTCCCTTCTGCTAATCTTCTGGCGGTTTTCTGGGTTCTTTAGGCAGGTGTAGGTGGAATCTAAGTGATCAGCAGGACACGCTGTGAGCCCCGCGTCCTCCTACGCCGCCATCTTCCGGCACTCCTCAAACATCAGTATTTAAAGGCAAAATTAGTTTAAGGGTGAAATTTTTATTTTATTTATTTATTTTTTTTGCGGTTTGGTTCAGTTTTTTATGATTATTTATTTATTTTGAGAGATAGTGCACAAGCAGATAAGGAATAGAGAGAGAGGGAGACAGAGAATCCCAAGAAGGCTCCATGCGGTCAGTGCAGAGCCCGACGTGGAGCTCGATCCCACGAACTGTGAGATCATGACCTGAGTCAAGATCCAGTCAGATGCTGAACCAGGCACCCCTGGTTCAATTTTTTTTAACTTTTCTTGAAATCTCAGTTAGTTACTGTTGTAATATTAGTTTCAGGTGTGCAATAGAGTGATTCAGTGCTGTATATCACCCAGTGCTCCTCACAAGTGCACCCCTTAAACCTGCTCACCTATTTAACCCATTAACCCACCCATAAATGTGAAAATCTTAAATTTTTCTGAAAAATTTATTTTATTTTATTAAATAATTTTATAAAAATAAAAGTATTTTCGACTGTATGTCCACTTAGTTGCTAATGTAGTGATCAGTGTCAGTTTTCATGTTATAACTCAATGTGTATATATTGTATTTATATATATAGTACATATATGTAGTATTTATTGATACAAGTATTTATAGTATGTATAATATTTATATATACTGCTCTATATATGGTATTACAATATTACCAATATTATAAATTATTTAATAATGCAGATTTTTCATTATCCACCATGGGCAACTGTTGTTGCCTTGCTCATTCATTACATCAAACACCACGAATTGGAACCTAGAGACAAGCAGCGTTTCCAAATAGTCCCCATACTATATACACTGCCTTTTATGTTCAACTTTTTACTTTAAGCGCCATACACACACACGCACACGCACACACACACACACACACACACACACACACACTCCTCCAACTCTATTATCTAATTAATAGATTTTTGAATTATTAAAATTACATATGCTTCTTGTAAGATTCAAACAGTATGTAGCATATAAAGTAAAACATGAAGTTTTTTTCAGTTACTCCACCCTCTTACATTGTCTGCTTTCCAGTAACTATAGTTAACAGTTTGATATCAAACTTTTTAGATATTTGCATGTGTGTATAACACATATGTGTATGTGTGTTACATACACATGGATGCATGCACATGCACACTTTTTTTATTTTTTTAATGCACACTCTGTTTTTGAATAGAGGGAATGCTATCTTATATTAGCTGAAACTTGATTGTCTTTCACTTTATTTTTTTATTTTTTTAATTGTTTATTTTGAGAGGGAGATGTGACAGCATGTGTGAGATGGGGCAGAGAAAGAGAAGGAGACAGAGAGAGAGAGAGAGAGAGACAGAATCCCAAGTAGGCTCCATATTGTCAACACAGAGCCTGACCCGAGGCTCAATCTCATAAACCATGAGATCATGACCTGAGCTGAAATTAAGAGCTGGATGCCTAACAGAATGAGCCACCCAGGCGCCCCAATTGTTTTCACTTTAAATAATGCATCGTGGACATCAGCCTTCTTCTTTGTATATAATGTAAAATTGATTTAATTGTATCCCATGAAGGCTATTCATATTGTTTCTACTTTTCTTTAATAATTATAACTAATTCTTCCATGAAAGTCATGTTTGTATAAATGCTACATATTTAGCTGGGTACAGTTGTGCCATGTGACACCACTATGCTAGTGTCCTGAGCATGCCCATAGTTAGTGATCCCATCTCCTTGCCTCAGTTGTCCGAGTCTGAACCCCAAGACCCGGCATACCTCCTCCCGATAGAGAAACTGCAATAGTATCTGGCCCACAGACTGTCTCCAGGACTCTATTACTACATGCTCAATTTTAAGAAAGCTTCTTTGAAATAGCTCTTTTCGAGATCACCTGAAAAATGAGTTTCCCTTCTGAAATTCTTCCTTGGTAATTGAATGCTTAATACTCTTTTACTGTGGGACAGGTTGTCTTGTGTCACTTGTAATTTCTCAGAGGACAGGTATTTTGGACGTCTCCATGTTACAGAGTGCCACAGAACCGAAGGCTCTCACATTTCTAACCTGGTCCAGTCCTGAATATTCCATGGGTGGGAAAGGGACATCCGGGTAGCATCCAGACTAAACTTACATAATTAGCCTGCAATCGCTGGTACAAAAGGCTGACTTTATATGGTGTACAGATAATTGTACCTATAATTTATTTTTTAATTCTACATGAACCACAGACTACTGAGGAGAGTGTATTGTGTGTCTTAGGAAAAGAGTCCTTCACTTGTGTCTGTGTGTAGAGAACCTTCTGTAGTTTTTCTCAGCAGCCAAGAGAGAAAAGGACTCATAAATACTCATGCTCCTGGATTCAAGGTCATGAATCCAGGCTCAGTCCTGCCTCAACCCCAGAAGAACAATAGGATGGGATGGGGTTGAATCCAAAAGGGAGATGAAGGCATCCCAGATCCTGAGTTTGAAGAGCTTTGGCAGCACAGGATGATGCCCTAAAACCCCCAAGAGACTTCCAAATCCTTAAAATCCAGGCAACCCAGAATCAGAACCTTCCTGGTTGACTAGCAGGGCACAGATTTAATCTACTTACTGTCTGAGCACAGATCAAAACCATAGCAAATACAGAGTCATATGGGTGAGCAAATATCCTTTTTTTTTTTTTTTTTTTAACCAATACCTCCCACTCTCCTGCCTACATCCACTACTACTTGCCTCTTCTTCTTTAATGCTTACCAGAAGAAAGAAGCACACTTGGACTTGGAAAGTATCTGCCAAAAGTGTATGTGACTGCAGGGTATTTAGCAGAATTCCTACAAGTGCTTGCCTAATGAGGTCAAGGAGAAAGAGAGCAAGCCAACAGAGCAAAGTGCTTTGTTCCTTGACAAAGTGGCTCAAAGAGAAAAGTGAGAAACATGCAGAGGACCTCTCCACATAGCTTGAAAAACTTCCTACAAATCCACATCTGAAAGTACATATTTATCCCCACTTGCATGTCTGTGCATATATGCACACACACCTGCACGCATCCTTTTATGTACATATATAGAGCCCATGGGAAGAGATTTGGCCTCATTCTCAATGCAACCAAATCATTGGAGGGCTTTAAGAAGACAGTGTATGATCTACCTTTTCAAAAGTTAACTCTGCTCTGTGAAGATTATGCTGTAGAAGACCAAGAATACAAGCAGGGAGATCAAAGGTGGTAGTAATGTAAGTAAAACCATATTTTTTTTAGATATTTAGCATGTAAGAAGGTGAAGAGTGAATGGGGGAGAAACACACTTGTGAGTCAAGAGTTTGTTCGGGGACATGGTAGATTGAGATGTTGAATGGGGACTTGGATATATTAATCTACAGATAAGGAAAGTAAGATGCTGGGGTGGAGATACAGTCTGAGAGTATATACATGCTATTTTCTAGACAGTGGGAAAGAACGTGCATCAGTGATTCTCAACTCTGTCCATTAGAAAAAAAAAAAATACCAGTGCCCACATCCACGTACAAACTAACTGAATAAAAATGTCCGGGATGGGACTGAGTTGACGGTAACTTTTAAAAAGTCTGCAGTTGATTCTGGTGAGGGTTGAGAAACATCTTTAAAGAGAAGAAGACTAAATCCTGGACATGTATGAAGAACAAGATAAATGGTGAACATATTGAGATTAAATCACAGATGCCTCTGTCACTTAGACATTTAATCAGGAACATTTATGTACAATAAAAATAACTGATCTTGAGATCACAAGTGATGGCAGATGAAAGGAGCTTATAATATAAGGCTGTCATTATCATTCATACAGTACGGTTCTTAATATGGTCTTCATATAGTTAAGCATGGATAATAGCTATGATTCATAAATACGTGGAATTCTTAAAATATATTTTTGGGGCACTTTTTGCTTCCTAGATCTTCAAAGAATTGGTGCTAATTAAAGAATGGTTTAGCACAATTAAATTTATGATAGAATCCATATTTTATTATAGCTGATTAATTCATCATCAAACATTATTAGCTTAGCGTTTTGCTCTACATAACCCTCTTTGCTACCAATATTTCTCCTTTTAATTATTTGGAAAGTGTAGCTAGTTAATTTCCTGACTTAACTAGGGAATTGATGAAAAAATATTGTAGACTGTAGAAAATAATCAGCCATAGAGCATAATAAAGCAAAAGCTATTACTTTGCATTTCTATCTTCACCTGTTCTTTTTAATCTTCCTTTTGGGGTGGGGGGTCAATGCCATGTATTTCCATGATTTCTAATATCATTTCTATACCAAGAGCTACAAAATCTACAACCCTAACCTTAGTATCATGCCTGTTTCACAGAGATTCTTCAATCTGTTAGCTGAGGAGTTTTATACGGAGGCTCTGCTGGCATCTCACACTCCAATTTGAACAGGGAGAATAGGACGCCGTGTTAGTAATCCAAATGAAAGTTGGCGAGTCTGAATTAAGTAATAGTGGGAAGTAATAAGAAGATACATTCTAAAGTCGATCTTTGTAATCTAGTGGCTGACTAGGTTTGGTGAGGACAGCAAGCACAGGCAACATCTACGTTTCCAAATTAGAAAGGATGAGAAGTCTTAGCAAAAGTGGAAGTTTTGGGTGACAAAACAATTTTTGGAGAGAAGATAAGTTCCATTTTAGACATAGTAAATCTGCCATTCCTAAAAGACATTGAGGTGAACATACTTGCAGTTGGCTGTTGAGTTTGGATTTGGGGAAAGAAGTTAGGGATACATTTTTAAATTTGATATTCACAGTAGTCAATTTTTGCTGTCTAGAGTTTGTTAGGGTTGTCTGGGCATTTCTTCACCTTTAAAATGAGATTATATCTAATAATCTCTTATGTTTTTTTTTTTTAAATTCCAATTCTAATTATTTTACTTTCTCTTCCCTACACATGTGTCTTTATGGTTCTGTGTTCTCTCATTATGTCATTCTCTTTGCCTGAAATCTACTCTCTTCCTCTTTTCAAATGTCAGTTTATTACTCAACGTTCAAAGGTGTGCAAAATTGCCCCTGCTTAGCACCTGTGGTCAGAATCAGGTCATCATTCTTCTGTATGCCAGTATTCCCCATACAAGTGGAATTAACCTGACCTTGTGGTATTGTCTGCTTAGGTCTTAACAGTTTACTAAATCCTAATTAGTTCACTTCAGTAAAGATTTTATAGTTCGGTTTAAACATGGAAAAACTGAGGTCAGTTTCCACACATTAGTACCTGCAATAAAAGGGACAAATAAAGATTTCAACATTTTATTCAAGGCAAAAGTTGAAGTTCATGAGCCCAATTTCCATTCTGTCATTGAACAGGATAGGTGGTGCTATGGAATTTGTGTGTAGTTCTCATTGCATATGTTGATGGGGAATGTAAGTAAAGGACTGAATTTTCTTTCATATTGTGATTTGAATCACCACCAATTTAAGGTTATTTTGGAAGGAATTGTGACAGATTTTTGAGATTTAGTATATTTGTTGCTGAGTCTCGCTGAGTAGCTTTTTTTCCATTAGTGGCTTTGACGTTAAAGAGTTCTAAGAAACTCAAAATTGGGGCCCTCCCAGTGAATCACTTGTGTATGTCCCAAAGCTACCTGAATATATTTAACTAAAGACTAACTGAAGAAAAAATTTCAAAGAGTATCACTGATGTGTTAAAAAGAAGTGTGGGCATTCAAAATCAAATTCAACATGTGTATTGTTAAACAAATAAAATTAAGCTCATGCCATCATTATGAATTGTCTTGCAGTGACTAGAATTATATAAGGAGGTGAATTATAAGACATAAAGTCAAAATTTGCAGATATTCATGGGGCATCTGGGTGGCTCAGTCGGTTGAGCGTCTGACTTCAGTCCAGGTCATGATCCCACGGTTCGTGGGTTCGAGCTCCACGTCGGGCTCTGTGCTGACGGATCAGAGCCTGGAGCCTGCTTCAGACTCTGTGTGTCCCTCTCTCTCTCTATCCCTCCCCCATTCTGTCTCTCTGTCTCCCCAAAATAAATAACCATTAATTTTTTTTTTTAATTTGCGGATATTTGTAAGTTTTATTGCATATAAAAAGTACTTCATATCTCTGTGGTTGAAATGTAGACCTTAATGTGTATGTGAAGTGTGGATGTTTCTTTCCCCTGTACATTTGGATGCATTTCAGGAAGAATAGGTAGAAAACCTTCCTTCAGATATCCCAAAGACAAGTATAAAAAGTACAAAAGTTTTCTGAGCATTTCAGTAACCCAAAGCTTCTATTTGTCTAAAAATCTATCCTTGATAACCTTATACACTGAGCTTAAGGACGACCTCCACGATTTAAAATTGTACCGAGAATAAGCTAGGCCCTTAAGGGGTAACATCTCTATTGCTTTATTGAATAGCACATTTCTCCCTGAGTATTTTCTCAACGTTGGTTCTATACTATACTATATATACTATACTATAGTCTATACTATATATATAGTATATGCCTATAGCCACACAACTTTATGTTAATAGTGTTGATATACTTTTTTAGAGGAAACCCACTTTAATTGCTGGTAGACTGTACTTCATTGAAATATCAAATGTGAGTAGGAAGTACAACACAATGGTTTGCCTTTGTGGCCCACTAATGAACAATGTCAGTCATTCAGATATCCCTTTGTTCATACTTCTTTGGGACTTACAGTAGTTGGTGTCCAGGCTTATGTGACACACCAGAACTACCATACCAGCTTTTAAAATACCAACTCCAGTTAGTAAAAAAACACAGACGTTCAGAAGGCTCTTCTAAGTGAAGAGCCTTCTGAGTGTGCTCTTATCACCTAACTGCTCTAGCTTCTCCCATAAGCCAACAACCATAAGGGTATTTCTGTTGCAGTCCGTAGCACCCATGCCAACTGGTTGTTCAATACTTTGAATGCCATTCTTTCGGTAATTCTTGCTCTAATGTCTCTATCTATCTCTTTTGCCAGACAAGATCCCCATAAGGAATCAGCCTAGATTTCATCTTTATAGCCTTCCAGTATCTGAGATATAGAAGAGAATGTTTCTTCATTGACTTGAATTCTTCTAAATTCTTTAAAAGTAAGTGTTGAACCAATACTCAGGTTTCTGTTGCTGTCTTAGCCCAGGGAGTCTAGAAAAAAGAGGCTGGGCAAGGCTTACATGCTAATGCTCTATTAGGCATGTAATTCCAGAACAGCACAGGTGAAGGAAAACATTTAAAAGGTACTACATTATCTTGCCTCCCATATCTTCACAAGAAAACTTGACCCGTTGGCTTGCACCAAGATATGTCCAGAGAGAACATGTTAGAACCACTATGGCTCAGAGCGGCCCATGAGCAGGGAGGGAAAGCAAGGAATTTTTTGTCTTTTTTTCTATTTTATGTCTCTTACTGATCTTAGTTTTTTCCACTGAGGTGTTAAATCTCACACTTTCGGACTGTGTTACCAGGCCACTAAAGACAGATGCTGGGGAAAGCAGAACTCCTGTGAATTGTCATCAAGTAACACAGGCTGTCACAGCAGCGGTGGCTCCCACCACCGTGAAGACCCTGATAGATGCCATGCCAAAGCCCAGCCCTGACCAAAGCCTGACTCCTGAAATGAGTCTGAGATAACCAGAGGCATTAGGAAATGAGGCAGTAGCAGCAAGAGCCAAAGGGCTGTGATGTGAGCGAATGGCCAAGTCCCAGGGGCTGAAGGAATCTGGATTGACATATAAATAAGAAGCAGTACAGTTTCTAAGAAGCTTTTCATTTTGAACACTTAAACTTGCTCCCGTCACCCCACACCCTAACCTCTACTACCATTACAGAGAGTTGTGAACTTGCTAGATAGGAAGCATAAAGAGAAGCTTTACTTAGGCTTTAATTTTGTCAGTCTCCTAGAAGGAGAGATATTGTCCATTAGCTGGAAAAACACCCTTATGAAGTTGATTATGTTTCTAGTTTCTAGTGAATTCAATCTTCCCAGTGTGACTTTATTATTTTAAGTTGTTTTTAATGCTTATTTATTTATTTTGAGGTGGAGGGGTACAGAAAGAGAGGGAGAGAGAATCCCAAGCAGGCTTTGCCAGCACAGACCCTGACACAGGGCCTGATGTCACGAACTGTGAGCCACAATCAAGAATCAGACGCATAACCAACTGAGCCACCAGGCGCCCCTGACTTTATTATTATTAATTTTTAATGTTTATTTATTTTTGAAAGAGAGACAGAGACAGAGTGTGAGGAGGGTGGGGCAGAGAGAGAAGGAGACACAGAATCCAAAGCAGGCTTCATGCTCCGAGCTGTCAGCACAGAGCCCTACATGAGGCTCAAACCCATATAGTGTGAGATGATGACCTGCATCAAAGTCAGATGCTTCACCAACTGAGCCACTCAGGTGCCCCCTGATTTTATTACTTTTATTTATTTATTTTTCAATATATGAAATTTATTGTCAAATTGGTTTCCATACAACACCCAGTGCTCATCCCAAAAGGTGCCCTCCTCAATACCCATCACCCACCCTCCCCTCCCTCCCACCCCCCATCAACCCTCAGTTTGTTCTCAGTTTTTAAGAGTCTCTTATGCTTTGGCTCTCTCCCACTCTAACCTCTTTTTTTTTTCCTTCCCCTCCCCCATGGGTTTCTGTTAAGTTTCTCAGGATCCACGTAAGAGTGAAAACATATGGTGTCTGTCTTTCTCTGTATGGCTTATTTCACTTAGCCTCACACTCTCCAGTTCCATCCATGTTGCTACAAAAGGCCATATTTCATTCTTTCTCATTGCCACGTAGTATTCCATTGTGTATATAAACCACAATTTCTTTATCCATTCATCAGTTGATGGACATTTAGGCTCTTTCCATATTATTACTTTTAAATAGATGTTGAGAAATACCATAACATAGACCACATATATACATGTTTTCTGGTATTCTAGTATGGACTATCTTGAAAATATTTTTTAGGGCACATGGGTGGCTCGGTTGAGCATCCAACTTTGGCTCAGGTCGTGATCTCACGGCTTGTGAGTTAAGCCCCGTGTCAAGCTCGTGCTGACAACTCAGAGCCTGAAGCCTGCATCAGATTCTGTGTCTCCCTCTCTCTCTGCCCCTCCCCTGCTTGTGCTCTCTCTCTCTGTCTCTTTTCCTCTCTCTCTCTCAAAAGCAAATAAACATTAAAAAAAGTATTTTTTAATAATTTTTGTTCGTTACTGAGGTATAATTGACAAATAAAATTATATTTTTAAAGTGTATGATGTGATAATTTGATATACGTACACATTGTAAAATAATTACCACAGTCGAGTTAATTAATACACCCATCACCTCAAATAGTTCCTTTTGTTTGTGTGTGTATGTGGTAAGAAGGCTTAATATACTTTCAGCAAATTTCAAGTATACAAACAGTATTATTAACTGTAGTCACCATGCTGTACATTAGATTTTCATAAGTTATCCATCTTATAACTGAAAACTTGTACCTTTTGACCAACAGGTCTGTATTTCCTCCACCCCTACACAACCACCACTCTACAAAGTTTCTATTGAGTTCAATTTCTGTTTTCTTGAAAATATCTTCAAAGTAAAATATGGATTATTTTGGCAAAAACACTTCTTGGGACACCTGGGTGGCTCCGTCAGTTGAGCGTAGGCTCTTGTTTTTGTCTTGGGTTGTGATCCCAGGGTTGTGGGATCAGGCCCAAATCAGGCTCTGCACTGGGTATGGAGCCTGCTTAGAATTCTCTCTCTCTCTCTCTCTCTCTCTCTCTCTCTCTCTCTGGCTCACTCTCCCTCTCTGATCTTTGCCCCTGCTCGCATGCCTGTGTTTTCTGTCTAAAATAGAAACAAACAAAAAACACTTCTTTAATTTTTTTTCTTTTTTTTTAAGTTTATTTATTTTCGCAGTAGGTCATGAAATTAGTCATTTTAATAAACTGTGTAAAACAAACTTTTACTGGCATTTGATTTTGGATTACTCTTTAAGCCCTGGGCTCAAACATTAACAAACAAAGATGTATTTTATAGAACTACATAATAAAGGAATAGGCATAACACTTTCATATAATGTAAATGAAGACATCAAATGCACATCCTGTGACCATTATCTTTTTTTAACTTTAATGTTTATTTATTTATTATTTTGAGAGAGGGAGAGACTGTGAGCAGGGGACAGGCAGAGAGAGAGGGAGAGAGGGAATCCCAAGCAGTATCCATGCTCGGCACAGAGCCTGACGCAGGGCTCAATCTCATGACCATGAGATCTTGACCTGCTCTGAAACCAAGAGTTGGTCACTTAACTAAACGGAACCACCCAGGCACCCCTCCTGTGACCTGTCTTCTGTGTCTGATTTTATATAGTCACATACGTATCTTTAACATAATAAACCAAATATGATAAGTTTATTTTAAGATCTTTGTGTCTTTCCTGAAAATTCACTCATCTGTTCTGCCCTTCACTTTTCTGTCCCTTTTACTATGAAGTCCTCCAGAGGGCAAAGACTTGTAAAGTTCTTTGCATGATCTCCACATAGCACCATGAGCAAGAAAGTATTTAATAAGTAGTTTTGATATTAGGATAGATATTAGACATAAAACCAGTCAAATATTAGTTCCACTATAATACTCTACCCAAACAATTTTAGTTTTTCCCCAATAATTTCTTTCACGAAACACCTCTAATTGTGCCAGATTATGCAAAAAAAAAAAAAAAAAAATGCTTCTTTGTACCAACTTCTCAAATATGATTGAAAATGAGAATTTTATAATACCTAAAAAAAAAACTTTGTTTCTCACATATGAAAACCCATGATTTATGTTTCATTGATTGTTTTATTTGGTTTCAAGCTATCTGAATCTTTCTTTGAGCTAGGTAATGGGAAATGCAACAACTCTAGACTGAGTTTCTTTTATTTTTTATATATTTTTTAATGTTTATTTATTTTGAGAGAGAGAGAGCATGAGCAGGGGAGGGCAGAGAGAGAGAGAGAGAGAGAGAGAGAGAGAGAGAGAGAATCTCAAGCAGGCTCCACACTGTCCATGCAGAGCCTGATGTGGAGCTGGAACTCATGAACCATGATATCATGACCTGAGCTGAATCAAGAGTTGGAGGCTTAACCGACTGAGCCACCCAGGTGCTCCTATTCTGAGTTTCTTTTAATTCATCCCATTTTGCTTCATTATAATGTTGAGTAAATGTGACAGCAATCAGGGAAGAAATATGCATTTCAGATTTTCGTCATTTAAATTCATTAATTTTAAATAATATTTCCATACTGCAGTATGTAAAGACACTATTCATAATATGCCAACAAACAAAACCAAACAAAAAACTTGATTGCTAGGCAGAAATTCAACAAATCTCTGCTGTATTTTGTCTGTATCCTAAACATATTTGGACAATGGTGAGAGTAATAGAAAATGGGATGGGTTTGAATGATAAAGCTTTTCGAATAGAAAATGTTTCTGACACATCTTAATGAAAATAGTCATTTAGAGCAGGCAGACACTTTAAGTATAACAGAAATTTAGAAAAATTCTATGTGGAAAATTGAAAAATAATTATTATGAGTCATTATTTTTCTTATATTAATGTACTTGAACCATGTGGAAATCTTATTTTGCCAAAAAATTGACTTTTAAACAATGTGAAGTGTTGTTATATGTTGGACCTTTGACTCAGTAACCAAATTCCTAGAACAAGACCAATATTTAAGTATGTAAATTTCTTAGATTTTACATTTCTCTCATATTCAAAGACAGTCTTAGGAGAATTCACTATTTCAAAAGATGCCAATTATCAGTATTATTCCCTGCAATATGCTTACAGTTGACTAAGGTATCAGCCTGAGATTTTGGGGTATATCAGGCCATGGACAATATATATTAATGACAAGAGAGTCTTGATTTTTAACAGTATAAAATCTGGACAAGGTATTATATAAACTCACCTAAGCCGTGAAGTGATTCATAAATACAGTGATATAATTTTGTGTGTTACAGAGTAGTCATTGTTTTAATAATATTTAAACCATAAATAATGTGGACTTAGTGTTTTTTTATCTTAAAAAATAGACTTTAGTAATATTCTTTCATAGATGAAACTGCTTGAAAATGCTTTTTTGTTTCAAGATTTTTCTATCCACCTTGTTGTCTCTTAGAAACTATGTGGAGACAATTTTCAACAGTAGCAACATATAATATGTAATTTTTATTTTTATTTGATGGTGAATTCTGGGATCAAAGAAAGCAAGAGATTAATGGCCCTGAGGCAGATTTTACACCTGTTCTGGAATTGCAGTCTCTTGGGTCAGGGCTTCATTTCTGCAACCTACTAGATGTGAAGAATTGAGTCGGTTTGCTCATGATCTGAGCAAATCTGTGGACTGCCCTTGTTACTGAGAGTTACCATTGTCAAAGGTCATTAAGCATCTTTATAACAAACCCCCTAAAGAATAACCTGCTATTTATACCTGCCTGCTCAGAAGCCCTAGTTAAGCTTGCAAAAATCCTTCAAGTTATCACAGATCTAGATTATGGTTGGGGGAATAAAGCATGACACCTCAGTGTTCCTGAACTCACTCATGTAATCCCTGAACTACACCATGCCTTCCTGGTTTTCTTCTGCCTCTCTGGAAGTCATTTTTGTTTGTTTGTTTGTTTGTTTTGTTTTTTGTTTGTTTGTTTGTTTTTTTGCCTTCAGTAACCTTGCTCCTTCTAGGCTATTGTTTGAAACTTCAGACATTTCTTATGCATTATGAATTAAATTTTAAGAAACTGTTTGGTATATTGTAAAGAATCTATTAAATGGGCAATGTGTAGTCAGGAGTATAACAGCAAGGCAAAGTGTCATATTATAGCCTTCTGTCTATTTCACATGACTCTTCATCTTTTCTGGAAAAAAAACATCCTCTGAGGTTGATTGTCATCACACAGGCAATCTTTAGACGGATGTAAAGTCCACCAAAGTCCCTTTTTTTTATTGTGCCAACAACAAAGTTTCCTTTTTTTTTCTTTTATCTGCAGTTCATCGTTTTTCTCCACAATGAAACAGAATACATCTTAAATGTCAAGCTTGTCTTCAGATGGATCTTCACAGATGCTGTTTTAAAAGTTACTATTCACATATCTAAATTTAGCTCTCATGAAATCAGTTCCAAATTACACATTTGTTTATATATATAATATATATAATATATTAATTAATATAATATATATAATATGTTAATATATTATATATAGTAATATTAATATTAATTATTAATTAATTATTAATTAATTAATATATTAATATATTATATATTAATATAATATAATATATATTATATATAATATATATAATATAATATAATATAATATATAATATATAAATATAATATAATTATAATATATAATATATATAATATATAAATATAATATAATTATAATATATAATATATAATATATATATAATATATAAATATAATATAATTATAATATATAATATATTATATATATATATTCTTTTCTCTTTTGTGATGAAATTAGACATTAAGAGTAGAACTCTGTGAAAGCTCATGATTTTTGATGTATTCTAATTAACTTTTATTTTTCTTTTTTAGTATCAACTGTTGAATAGTTTTTTACAATATATCTTATATCCACTGGTTTTGTGCCACATCTTATTTGTCATTAAGGTAGTTGGAAGTTTTTGTGATATCCTCACAAAATGATCTTCTATCTTTATGATTTTAATTTTTTTTAAATTTTTTGTTGTTTATTATTTATTTTTGAGAGAGACCGAGACAGAGACAGAGCATGAGTGGGGGAGAGGCAGAGAGAGAGGGAGACACAGAATCCGAAGCAGGCTTTAGGCTCTGAGCTGTCAGCATACAGCCCAACACGGGGCTCGAACCCACCAACTATGAGATCATGACCTGAGCTGAAGTCAGATGCTTAACTGACTGAGCCACCCAGGTGCTCCATCTTTATGATTTTAATTTTAACTTACATTTTTAAAAAGCATTCTTATACATTTTTGTGCAAACAGTGTCAAGAGTATTCAACATTGGTTCAAATTGTTTGCTTTTCGTTAACATACATACAGAAGGTATTTTCTTTATTTTTACTCTCTACATTTCTTCTTTCTATTTCAATATTCATTGAACATTGTTAAGTATCTGCTGAGTGCTGTGATCTGGTTCTGGTCCTGGAGATATAAGAGAGTCATCTCTTTTCTTAGAGTAGTCTCTCTCTCTCTCTCTTTTTTTTTTTTTAAGTTTACTTTTTATTTTGAGAGAGAAAGAGAGCACACACCCATGCAAGTAGGAGAGGGGCAGGGGGCGGGAGGGGGGGGAAGAGAGAATAACAAACAGGCTCCATGCTGTCAGCATGGAGCCCAATGCCGGGCTCGATCTCACGAACCAGAGACCATGACCTGAGCCAAAATCAAGAGTCAAATGCTTAACTGACTGAGCCACCCAGGCGCCCCGGAGTACTCTTAATGTAGGCAGACAGTGAACAGATAATAATAATACCGTGCAAAAGGCACTCTGATGGTGGAGTAAAGAAACTACTAGGTTCACATAGACAAGGAAGCAGGTAAAAAGCCAGGCAAAATATTGCAGGGTTATTGTTGAAGTAGTCTAGTGTAGACAGCCTGACAGAATTAAGGAGGACATTTGTGTTGAGCACTCGTTGTTATATGTAAGTGATGAATCACTAAATTCTACTCCTGAAACCAATATTACAATATATGTTAACTAACTAGAATTTAAATGAAATTATGACAAAGAAAAAAAAAAGTATGAGAGCAGGACAGAGACATCACAGGTAGATGAATACAGAAGAAACTGCAAGGCAACTTGCCAGAATGATCCGTTTCTCAGAAAAATAATTTAAAAGTAATTTATTGAAAGTTAATAGACCTAAAAAAGAAAGTTAATATCCCTTTTATTGCTTTGAATTTTGGATATTGGCTTATAATCAGTTAAACTGTGGTATTTAAATGTCTATTTATTTTGAGAGAGAGAGGAAGCACATGTGCACGTTTGAGCATGAGAAGAGGAGGGGCGAGAGTGGGGGAAGAGAGAAAATCCCAAGCAGGCTCTGCATTGTCAGTGTGAAGCCCAATGCAGGGCTTGATCTCATGAACCGAAATCGTGACCTGAGCCAAAATCAAGAGACTGATGCTTAGCCAGCTGAGCCACCCAGATGCCCCTAAACTGTAATATTAAAAATTTAGATATTCCTAAATATTTGCATCAGTGTTTTTGGAATTTGAGCAAATTTCTGAGAATGACAAAGAATAATTTGTGGCAAAGAAGCATACTATAAAAAGAAATTCTTGATAGTCAATATCTGTTGGCATTATTAGGTCAAGTGTTCATGATACAAGGAGGTTGAGTTTCAATAGCATATTCATCATATTTTTGAAAACAAAATGTAATTGTGATTAGTTAATAATACACAGTCATTTGAATGTTAAAAAATAAGTACAATTTCCTGTATTATAGATAGTATTGTGTTTAATTAACCTTGCATATGGAAGGAAATCCACAAATACTTCGAGTGAACTACCAAATATATTTGGAAGATCAGGTTTAAAAATAAGCAAAATTAAAATCTCTTGTTGATAAGAAATTTAGTAGAAATTTCAGCTATTAGTATTGGGAAGGGGAGGAATAGAGATCTATAGTTGCTTAGCATTGACAAAACAGAAGGAAAATTGTATATAATCTTTTTTAGCTCACGGGTTTTGCCAAACCTGTCAGAAAAAAAACTACATTCATATAAATGATACAAGTCCCCTAAATAAACCTAGAAATTCAGGCAAGTCTATATTTACATTCTCATACATTTTTTTCATGTTATGCAGAAGTTTATGTTTATTTTAAATACTGAAATAAGCCAGTTATGGTTGTAAGTGGGAAAATAAAAGGTACTTAAAATATTAGATATGAAATGTTTTGTCACATTTATATGTTATAAAGGCATATGCCTTTCATGAGTTTTCCTTAAGGAAAGAGTGACACATCATCTTGAAAGTAGTCCAAAGATCAAGAAAGGGTTAGAAAGGAAACCTTCCAGGAAGGCATAGTTTTAGGGTCAGTGTGGGTAGTAAATACTATTTATTTGAAAATTTTAAGCAAAACTACTCGGTATTCTAATGAGTTTCAAGATGTAAGATATGGGGGCGCCTGGGTGGCTCGGTTAGTTAAATATCTGACTCTTGATCTACGCTTAGCTCTTCATCTCACAGTTGTTGAGCTCTGCAGTAGGCATGAAGCCTACTTAAAAAAAAGATATAAGACATAAATCTCTAAATTACAAAGTTATTACAATCAGAAGTTAAATCCAGGGGTGCCTGGGTAGCTCAGTCGGTTGAGTGTCAGACTCTTAATTTCAGCCCAGGTCATGATCCCATGGTCTCACCTCCGGCTCTGTACTGTGTGTGGAGCCTGCTTAAGATTTTCTCTCTCTCTCTTCCTCTGCCCCTCCCCTGTGCTTGTGCGCACACACACACACTCACTCTCTCAAATAAAAAAATAATTTTTTAAGTTTATTCACTTATTTTGAGAGAGAGAGAAAGCGTGAGTCGGGGAGAATCCCAATTAGGTTCGGCACAGTCAATGCAGAGCTGGACTGGGGGGCTTGAACCCACGAACCATGATAGCAGGACCTGAGCTGAAGTTGGATGCTTAACAGACTGAACCACCCAGATGCCCCAAAATAAAAATTTTGAAAAAGAACTTAAGTCCACATGGCAATGCATTTTCTCAATAAATCTATATTTATTTTTAAAAATTTTTTTTTAACTTTTATTTATTTTTGAGACAGAGAGAGACAGAGCATGAACAGAGGAGGAGCGGAGAGAGAGAGAGACACAGAATCTGAAACAGGCTCCAGGCTCTGAGCTCAGCACAGAGCCCCACACGGGGCTCGAACTCAGGGACCGTGAGATCGTGACCTGAGCCGAAGTCGGACGCTTAACCGACCAAGCCACCCAGTCGCCCCAATAAATATATATTTAAAATATACTTACTCTTTCTTTTTAACATTTATTTATTATTGAGAGACAGAGAGAGACAGACCGTGAGCAGGGGAGGGGCAGAGAGAGAGGGAGACCAAGAATCGGAAGCAGGCTCCAGGCTCCCAGCTGTTAGCACAGAGCCCGACGTGGGGCTCGAATTCACAGACGGTGAGATCATGACCTGAGCTGAAGTCAGACGCTTATCCAACTGAGCCACCCAGGTGCGCCTAAAATATACTTACTCTTAAGTCACTGACTTACCGAACCTTTTTATGATAGACCACATTCTACATCGGAAAAAGTTGAAAACCTACATTTTATTAAAACACCTTTAAGTGTGTTTAGAAGCTGCTTAAGAAATCATTTCTCTTGGGTTTTTTTGCCTTATTGCACACTCACACTGTCCTGCCCCCAGTAAACAGAATTCTTGTGGAAGCAAACCTGTCTGGTGTATATAGCAAAATATATTCTTCAAAAGCATTGCATTAAATCCTATGAATTTCACTCTTTCACTGAATTCTCTCATTCCTAAGAGAAATGGGAGTGGAAATTAGCCTATTTTACATCCAGTGGAGATTATTTTGTTTGGAACTTTTAGTAAAATCTCTTGGGCCCCTTTTTAATCTTACACAACTAATCCACATTCTTCTGCCGACATTCCTTAGTTATTTATTTATTTCTCCTAAGAAAGTGAAAATAACCCCAGTCAAAACTTCAAACTTTATCTACAACATTTCCCTGTAATAAGTGCCTGAACCATATAATTTAGAACAATTTGTTAGAGTAATTAAATCATTAGTGTTTGTATATATGTACTTTTCAACTGGCTATTGACTAGAACTGCATTTTGAAATATAGTTTTCACAGACCTGAAAAGTAGACTCCACATTTCAGTTTTTAAAATAAGGGTTTTTTTTTAATTTTTATAATAGTTTTAGATTTACAGAAAAATTGTGAGCATAATACAGAGTTCCCATATACTCTCTACCCAGTTTCTTCTGTTATTAATATCTTGCATTAGTAGGATATATTTGTCACAATTAATGCACCAATACTAATACATTAAAATTAACTAAAGTCTGTACTTTATTTAGGTTTCTTTCATGTTTACTTAATGTCATTCTTCCAGCATCCCATTCAGGATACATCACATTTTATCCTCATGTCTCCTTAGGTCCCTCTTGGCTGTGACAATTTCTCAGATTTGCCTTGTTTGAGCATCTTGACAGTTTTGAGGATTATTGGTCAGGTATTATGTAGAATTTTCCTCAATTGAGATTTTTCTGATAGTTTTTCTGATTGTTGGACTAGGATTATGGGTTTTAGGGAGGAAGACCCCAAGGGTAAAGTGCCATTTTCATTGTATCTTAAAAGGGTATATAATATTGACATGCCTTTTCACTGTTGGTATTGACCTGAATAACCCAGCTGAAGTGGGGTTTGTCAGGTGTTTCTACTATAAAGTTAACTCTTTCTCTCCATACTGTTCTCTTTGGAAGGAAGTTACTATGTAGAGTCTGTAATGAGTGTCGGGAGTTATGTTCTTTCTCAGCCTGTGAGGGTGGTCTAGCTGCATCAATTATTTACAATTATTCTTGAGAGTTTGTCTGTCCCCCAATTATTTCTTCAATCATTTATTGATATCAGTATGAACTCATGGATATTTATCTCATGCTTTAGGTGACAATCTGATACCACTTTATTTTCTTCTCAGATAGTTCCAGCTTTGGCCTTTGGGAGTTACTCTGGCTCCTGTGTTTCTTTGGACATACACCCATAATTGTGTTTGTTTTGTTTGTTTTGTTTTGTGTTTCATTATTTCCTTACTTTTTGGCACTACATGTTGCTGCAGGCTCATCTTGTATATTTCCTGCCCCAATTCTGGAATCAGCCATTTGTCTAAGCAGCCCTGGTTCCTTTTATCGGAAAATAGTATTAGAAACCAAACTGGGCACTAGGTGTATTCACTGCTATTGGAGTGTCATTGCTTCTAGACCTTCTTTCCCGAAGCATTGTATACTAATGCATGTATATACACATACCTATAATATTTCTATATGCAATCCTATGTGTCTATATATGCTAAACATGAATTCATACTGATGTGTCCAACTTGAATCCTACTGATGGCTCCATCTCTAATGTCATGTGGCATGTGCCTTCTCTTGCTTATCTATAACCTCCCACATGAATGCTGAGTAACCTGGCCCCCATTATCTGCCAACACTTACTTAATTGTTCGGTTCCAGTATGTATAACGGTATCATAATTGTGATCTCATCCATCCATGGAGAACAGTTTTATGAACTGGAGCACAGTGCGTGCGTATGCACAATATTTTTTCTTCAATCTTACAGACTTCACTCATTTCTAAAGTCACTTAGGTCAGCACGTTTTCTCTCACTTTCTTCAGGGCAATGGTTTCATGTTTATCATATACTTGGATTGTGTTTTTCATTTCCATCTTGAGATCCCTAAGCCTATTAAATGATATGGGTTAATTGGCATACATTTCAAGATTCATGCTTTATGCTTGGAAGTTCTGTAGATGTTCATAAATGTATAGTCTAATGTATCCACTCTTATAGTATCATACAGAATAGTTTCACTGCCCTATCGCTGGTCATGTTACTATTGATATGGTTTTGCCCTTTCCAGAATGTTATATAATTGGAATCATACATAAAGTAGCCCTTTTCAAACTGGCTTATTTAACATAGCATTATACATTTAAGATTCCTTCATGTCTTTTTATCATTTAATAGCACATTTCTTTTTATTTCTGACTAATATACCATTATAAGGATGTAGCACAGTCTGCTTATCTATTCACCCATTGAAGGATATATTGGCTGTTCTCTTTTTCTCTAGCAATTATGAATAAAGTTACCATAAACATTTATGTACAGGTTTTTGTGGAAACAGAAGTTCTTAAATCAGTTTGGTAAATAGCTACAGGTGCACTTGCTGGATTGTATGGTAAGGCTATGCTTACCTTTGTAAGAAATTACCAAGTTGTCTTCCAAAGCGGCTGTTCTGTTTGCATTCCCACCAGGAATGTATGAGAGTTCCTTTTGTTTTGCATTTGTGCTACCATTTGGTGTTTTCAGTTTGTTGGGTTTGAGCCATTCGAACAGATGTATAGCAGTATCTTATTGTTTTGATTTGCAATTCCCTAATGACAATGGTGGTGAGCATCTTTCATACACTTACTTGCCATCTGTATATCCTCTTGGTGAGGTGTCTGTTCAGGTTGTCATATTTTTACTTGGTTGTTTGTTTTCTTATTGTTGAGTTTTAAGAGCTCTTTGCATATTTTAGATACAAGTTCCTTATCTGATGTACAATTTTTAAATATTTTCTCCAAGTCTGTGACCTGACTTTTTCTTCTCTTAAGAACCTTTCACAGAGTAGAAACTTATAATTTTAATAAATTCTGTCATCAGTGTTTTTCTTAAACAGATCATGATTTTAGTGTTGTAGCTAATACTTTATTGCTGAACCCAAAGTTACCTACATTTTCTCCTTTGTTTTCTTTCAGAACTTTTATAGTTTTGCAGTTATGTCTGTGATTTATTGTGAGTTACTTTTTGTGGAAGGTGGAAGGTTCTGTATATAGATTTTATTTTTTACATGTGGATGTCCAGGTTTCCAGAATCATTCATTGAAAAGATTATCTTTCTCCATTGAATTACCTTTGCTCTTTTTCAAAAATGAGTTGACTGTAATTGTGAGTCTATTTTTGGACTTTCTATTCTGCTCCATCGTTTTATGTGTTGTTCTTGTTGTTTTGCTTTTTTGTCAATACCACCGTAAATTGATTAGTGTAATGTGATATTAAATTTTGAAAGCTGAGTCCTTCAGGTTTGTTCTTCACTGTTGTGTTGGCTGTTCTAGGTATTTTGACTTTCTACATAAATTTCAGAATAATTTTGGCAATATCTACAGAATAGCTTGATGGGATTTTGATGGGATTGTGCTGAATCCATAGCTCTAGTTAGGATGAATTGATGTCTTAACAATCTTGAATCTTCCTATATCCATGAACACAGAATATGTCTGCATTAATTTAGATTTTCTCTGATTTTTAAAATCAAAATATTGTAGCTTTCCATATAGATCCTGTAGCGATTTTGTTTGACTTATATCTAAATATTTCTTTTTTTGGTGCTGTTGTAAATGATATTCCTTTTTTTAATTTCACATTTCAATTGTTCGTTGATGGAATATAGGCATACCGGTATATGGGAAAGTGATTGACTTTTGTATGTTAACTTTGCCTCTTACCAATATTTCTTCTACCTTGTTATCTCTTTTTTCTCCTTTTGGTATTCCAGTTATGCATATGTTTCATCTTTTCAAGTAATCCCATAATTCTTGGATGCTCTGCTTTTATTTTTTTTAATTCTTTGCTCTCTTTGCATTTCCTAGGAAGCTTCTGTTGTTCTGTCTGAAAATTCATTGATACTTGGTCATGTTCAGTCTACTGATGAGCCCATCAAAGCATTTTTTATTTCTGTTACAGTGTTTTGATTTCTAGCATTTACATTTGATGCTTTCTTAGGGTTCTCATCTCTCTGCTTATGTTACCCATCTGTTCTTGCATGTTGTCTCCTTTTTTCAATTATAGACCTTAATATATTAATTATAGATATCATAAATTCTCTATCTGATAATTCCAGTATTTGCATCACATCTGACTCTGGTTCTGATGCTCTTTATGTGTCTTCAGACTGTTTTTTCTTGATTTTAGTATGCTTTCTCATTTTTTTGTTGAAAGTCGTATATGATGTATCAGGTAATATAAACTGAAATAAATGCACCTTTAATGTGAATTTCTGTTATCCTGGCTAGAAATTGGGCTGCATTTAATGTTTGTTATAGCTGTAGCTATCAGATGCTATAGATTTTCCTTGTGTCCTTGCGTTTGTCTGTCCCATTGACTTTGAGCCTCCCTAAGTTCCCCTCCTCAAAGAGAGCTTGCATCCAGGTTTTTCAACTATAATCAACTATGATTGTCCTGAGTCCCTGCTGGTATGATAGTAAGGTACAGTAGATGAGAAATGTGCTATAATTTTATGATTAAATCCAAGTCTTTTAATGGCTTGTGTTCCTGGGCTGTGGCCTTAACAAGTGTTTCTTAGCTTCCCTCCCTACCTTAGGTGAGGCAGAAAAGCTAGAAAGGCTTGGAGTGGGATAAATGCCCTTTATTCAGGTAGGTTAGGTTAATAGGACTCTGCTAAGATATTTTTCCTGGAAAATAGGTCTTCATTATAGGAGTGTTCTAGGGACATTTCACAATGGTTCCTCTTCCCTTTTCCCTGCTAGTGGTATCTTTCTCAGCTACTTATCATGAGATCTAGATACATTTCCTGGTGGTAAACCCCAGCAAAGTGCGGGGCCCTCACTAAGATTGCAGCCTCCAGGAAGTTCTCATTCTTAAGCTAGCCCACACTATGCCTCCAATAATACATCGGAATTTTTGTCTGTTACCACTAGTTTATGGCTTCAGTAGCTTCTCTTTATGTATTATAAAATTGGCCATGATTCTCTATTTTCACTTGTCTCTCCATGTTTTTGGGTGGAGGTTTGTTTTATAATCTCATTCTCCGATGGTTCCAAGAAAAATAATTGATTTCTAGTTTGTTCAGCTTTATCTTATTGTAGGGATGGGAATGATGATTTCCAAACTCTCTACATGTCAGAATTTAAAGTGGAAGTCCCTCACGCTTCATTTTTTTATATCCGAAATATTGCCCAACCTATGTGCTGAATGTTAAGTGTAGCATAATCAATTTCATGAAGACACTTTTTAGCTGTCACTAAAGAACAACTTCTCCATCTCTGGTTGGGTATTTTGTGTGTGACTTTCCCTCCATCTGCTGGGCCACTGCCCCTAGTCTATTAACACTGGAGGAATCACTGTTCCTGAAGTTTTCCCAAAGTGCCCACCTGAAAGCTACCTCTTCCTCCTGTTTCTGACAGTCTTTAGTATTATAGTTCATATTGCTACCAAAACTGTGTCTTCAGAAAACTTCTGTCTGTGCACTGCCTCAACAGAGGATGCAATGGGAACCCCACTTCCTTTTATTGTAACATTTCTTTATTCTCCACCCTCCTCCTCACAAGGCTACAGTAACTTATAAGACATCACGGAAAGGTTGATGCTTCTAAAAGTAATTGCAAGGTAGAGGGAGAATTGTTAAAAAGAAAACTGTATACTAAATATCCTTTCTATAGTTCAAACAAAAACCACTTAAGAATTTAAACCTTCGCTGTGAGCCATCTTACAATGTTTCCATTGCCTAACTTTATTCAGAGAAGGAGAGTTCTTCTTTATCTTGTTCATTTTATTGGTAACAATTATTTACTGGGCTGTATGTCAGTTGGAGTTACATATCCTACAGTACATCTATGAACCTCTCTCCATTTGAGAAACCTCACATCCAAGTCATAGAAGTCAGAAAGACCTCATGAGAAATCTTCACTCTGTTGCTGGGTGAGCTGGGGAGACCCCAGGCACTGGGGCCTTGACCAAGCCCATCCCAAAGATATTGCTGAAGGATGTTGGGTCTTGTCGTGAAAAATAATTCAAAGATGTACACACAATACAATAGATGAGCTACCCAGGCAAGAAAGTTTATTGAAGCGAGAGTACACTCTCAAAATGTGAGTGTGGGGGAGCGCAAGAGAGAGCTGCATCCGTGGGGTTTGGGTTTCTGTCGTTTATGGGCAGTTGTTAATGAGAGGATGGAATATTCATTACTTGGGGCAGGGAAGCAAGATTTTGTGCTTTTTCTTCCTAATTTGGTCAGGGCTTTCCTGTCATGGCACCACTATCTCAGGCCTGTCCAGTTTGATCCAGCTACTTGTGGAGCACCATCAGGGCATGGCTCCAACTGTCCTGAGAGCTAGCCAGGACTTCCTCATCGCTGGCCTCCAGTTGTCCCGTGAGAACCTAAGTAGCTACCTACTCTAACAATTTCATATCAATAAACTTAACAAATGTAGCTATCTTCTCTGAAGTCTGTCTGGTCTAAAGACTTCCAAACTTCATCCTCAGCAGGCAGTCTTTGATGGTTTTTTATACTCTAAGTCTTCAAGAACAATTTATGGTTGTGTGTTGAGAACATTCATACAGGGTTCTGGGGCAGCCGCTGGTGTGCAATTTATAGTTTTCTGAGTATCTAAGGAGTACTCTTGGAACACACACACACACCCTTCTAAGGACCAAACATGAATTCTCAGAGATATCGCAGTCCAATGAGGAAGGGAAGCATATTTCCACCTGCCCCCTTTCTTCACTTACTTGCATGTTGTTACTTTAATAATGGAGATTGACTTCATTATTATTTGGGGGCAGAAAGTGTTAAAACGTTTAGGTTTTGTATTTGTTACTGACACTTAAGTAAAGAAATGTGTAGCAAAAGCTCTAAGATTTTCAAAGGGAAAGTGCTTTCAGATCCTTAGAAGGACTATGCTCAAGTCCCAAATTTGAGTATGGTGGTCTTTATGGTGGTGTGGGGGGAGAGCTTTCTCAGTTATATGTATGTGGTGAAGAGGGGGAGCATTTGGCTGAGCCCTTAACTGTACTGGCTATGATATGGTTGGCAAATTGTAGAAAGGAAATGGTTGAGAAGGTAAAAAAGCAAGGTAGAAGCACACAACTGCATTTTTCTCTGTTGGGAAGATTGAATTATGTTAGGCTTGGGATGCAATAAGGTAAATGTTATAAGCTTCACTGGAAGAGATGAGCAGGGCTGTGTCTCTGCCAGGTTGCATGGCTCCAGGAGCACCATTCACATGGCGTTTTATGCGAAAAGCATCCTTGGAAGTACAGCAACCATTTACACAGATTACGATGTGAATGAGCCTCCCGGAGTTGCACAACACAGCTAGTAGTGGCACAAACCTTTGGAATAGTCATCATTTTAATTGTCACGTAAACTATTTATAATTTTATATTCTTTGGAAAGTCATCTAAAATTGACCTTTTCCTTGAGCTGATACTAAGCCAAGTGTCTTTTCTCAGAATTTTCATAGTACTCATTGCACTGCTATCAGAAGCTACTTTATGTGTCACATTCCCCTACTACCTCTAAGCTCTGGATCTCTTTAATCTCTGTACTGATACTTCCAAGCATAGTGTCTGGCACGAAGGAAGTATTTAGTGTTTCCTGAATTAAAAGCAAATTATTCTCCATGAGATATACCCAATTGCCTTGCATTTTTTTTCTTCATAATTTTAATTTGTTGTCAGTTTAGTTCACAGAGAGTGCACTGTGCTCCTATTTATTAAATTAAATATCTGCTTGAAGTAGCATATTAAAATTAAGCTTAGTTAAATCTCAATTTCCTATGATCATTATATAAGTTTCTCATTGCTGCGTCTCACATTAGCTTGGTTTAATGGTTAGATAGCAATTAACATGAATGCTTAATGACCACTTTCCTATTCTGATATATTACTAATGATACTTACAGCTTAAAGTGCTTTAGGGTTAATTATAAATGCTCATAATCTGCCTACCCTTCTGACTGACAGTACATTCTTACACCTAAGAGTATAAGTACTCCTGACCCGTGTAGGAAGAATGTTGGTCTGCAGAGGCTCAGCAGTCAACATTATTAACCCTTCAGTTATCTCAAATCACCTAACCTATCTCTGGAATTTCCGCTTTATCATCAGTGATGCAAAAATGATGTCTTTAAAATGAGACGTAAGTCTGAGGGTTCTGTGAAAACAGAAAAGATACTGTTTTGAGCAACCATCACAGTATCTTATTCACTAGAATTGACGTAATGAGGCAATGGATCTCTCCTTTTTTTCCCCATCCTCTCTTTTTCAATTTTCCTATACCCGTGCTGCTTTCAAAGTTTGGCCATTTAAACTTTGGTTTCTTTCAGATAGAATTCTTTGATTCTAGAGTAGCTGGTAAGGTCAGTAGATGTTTATTATATAGAGTGAGTCATTAGACAAAATTCCTGCCTTATAGTATGATGTGAGTGTCCACAGTAGTAATATAACCATCATAGGCCCTTGTTATATTTTCATATATTCTTTATTCATGTAATAAAAGGCTAAAGTGAAGCTATGGAGTTGGATTGTTCTTATCATTTTACACATTTTAGTTTTCCTTATACATATTCCTATGCATATGTTCGAATTAAATTATGAGCTTTGTCATCTTCCAGGCCCTAGCCATGTATCATTTCTTTCCCTTCTTTCCCACACTGAGAGTGAAGTGTCCATGGTGAATATTCCATTATTATTATAAACACATTATTTAGATAAAAACAATGTGTATTTTAATTCGTTGAGTTACTTAGCCTACCTAGTCATTCCAGAACTAAGAGAATAATTGTCACATGCAAAAGAAAATTAGAATGCATTTTGTTATGCTACGTCAGCAAGTTTGGCCAAAATTTAGTAGCTCTTGCCATGATGATTTGTTGATAGCAGTTCAGCAAAACAGTTCTAAGAGATGATTTGCGAGAGCTAGCTTCAGGAAAGACATCTGAGATCAAGAGGAGCAGGCAGCACCTGGGAATTGAGCAAATAAGTTTACAAATCTAAAAATTAGAGAGTCAGAAAGATCCTAGTTACTTTCAGAAATTAAAATTCTCTGTAATGCACTGAGTCCAAGTCAAACAAAACATGAAAATATAGCTCTTCCATGCCTACTTCAGTACCTACCAAAGAGTAGGGGGTTCAGTAAACACTTACGGATACATGTTGACTGAATAGGAAGGAACGTAGCTATATCACTACCACCAATAAAGCATGTTGCCAATGGAATTAAACAGCCTTATTTAATCTCAAAAGCTGAATGGGAAATAAGAAGTTGGCTACCTTTAAAAACATATCCCAGAACGGGTACTGATGATACCATGATTTTGTGGGCCACTTTATTATGCTTTTTGTTCATGCATGAATCCAGCATTTTATTATGAGTACTAAAGTGATATTTAATTATAGAGTTAATTTAAAAAAAAAAAAGCAAATGACTTACAAGTAGAACATTTGTTTACACTTGATTAAACTGTTTTGGTCATTATGTATCATTTCACTCCTTGCCTTTGAATAAAGATACTTATTTTCATTTACTCTTAGCACACTTCAAGAAATGTAATTAAAAGCTGATGAGTAACCAAGATACTGTGTACTGGGAATGTGGAAATATTTACTTTCTGTGGAGTGTGAATTAGTCGGATATGCAGATTTTATAGAACACAGATAAGAATTTTCAATAAAACCTCAAGCAGTTGAAAGGTTGAACATTAATAATTTGTTGCTCACCCAAGCAGTTGTTTTCAAGCTCCCTCACCATTTCCCTGTATCTCAAATGAATGATTCACTCAGAATAATAGTCTTGTTAAGAAATCCATTCCATTGAGTATCTTAAACTAAATTTATATGAAAGTTTTTTTTATTGAGGTATATTGACATACACTATTATATTAGTTTCTGCTGTGCAGCGGGATGATTTGATATATGTATATAATGTGAAATGACCACAAATCTAGCTTCCCCTCTCACCGTATAAAGTTACATACTATGCAAACAATGTTATTAACTACATTCACCTTGCTGTACATTACATCTCCATGACTTACTTACTTTATGATTAGAAGCTTGTACCTTCTGACTTTCTTTTTATCCATCCCTCAGCTCCCCTCCCCTCACAACCACTAATCTGTTCTCTGCATTTATGAATTTTGTTTTGCTTTTGTTCGTTTGTTTTTTTTTTTCATATTTCACATTTAAGTGAAATGACACAATATTTGTCTTTGTCTGACTTATTTCACTTAGTGTAATGCCCTCAGAGTCCATTCATATTGTCACAAGTGTCAAAATTTCATTTTTTTAATGTCTCAGTAGTATTCTACTATATGTATATACCACATCTTCTTTATCCATTTATCTGTTGATGGGCACTTTGGTTGTTTCCGTATCTTTTCAAATTAGTGTTTTCATTTTCTTAAGATACTCAGAAATAGAATTGTTAGTTCCAGTGGTAGTTCTATTTTAACTGCCATACTGTTTTAATAGTAGCTGCACCATTGTACCTTCCTACCAACAGAGCACAAGAGCCCTTTTCTCCACATCCTCACCAACACTTGTTATTTCTTATCTTTTTGACAATAGCCATTTGACAGGTGTGAGGTGATCTCATTGTGTTTTTTTTTTTTTAATTTTTTTTTAACGTTTATTTATTTTTGAGACAGAGAGAGACAGAGCATGAACGGGGGAGGGTCAGAGAGAGGGAGACACAGAATCTGAAACAGGCTTCAGGCTCTGAGCTGTCAGTACAGAGCCCGACGCAGGGCTCGAACTCACGGACCGTGAGATCATGACCTGAGCCGAAGTCGGCCGCTTAACCGACTGAGCCACCCAGGCGCCCCTCATTGTGGTTTTGATTTGTGTTTCCCAGATGATTAATGATGTTGAGCATCATTCATGAAAACATGAGAAAACATGAGGACAACATGAGTTGTTTTCATATGCCTGTTGGCCATTTGTATGTCTTTTTGGGAGAAAGGTCTATTCGGATCCTCTGTTTATTTTTTAATCATTTTGTTGTTGTTGTTGTTGTTGTTGTTGTTGTTGTTGTTGAGTTATATGAGTTCTTTATATATTTTGGACATTAACCCCATTATAATAGTATATATGATTTGCAAATATCTTCTCCCATTCATTGGGTTGCCTTTTTATTTTGGTGATGGTTTCCTTCACTGTGCAGCTTTTTATTTTGATGTGGTCCACTTACTTATTTTTGCTTCTGTTGCCACTGGCTTTGAAGTCAGATTCAAAAATATACCACCTAAAGTGATGTCATGAGCTTACTGCCTGTGTTTTCTTCTAGGAGTTCTGTGTTTTCAGGTCTTATATTCAATCCTTTAATCTATTTTGAGTTAATTTTTGTGTATGATATAAGATAGTGGTCCCATTTCATTTTTTTAAATATGTGACTGTGAGTTTTCCCATCAACATTTATTTTAAAGAATGTCCTTTCTCCATTATATATTCTTATCTTGTTCACCATAAATTAATTGGCTGTATATGCATGAGTTTATTTCTGGGCTCTTTATTCTGTTCCATTGATTTATGTTTCTGTTTTAGGCCAATACTGTGCTGTTTGATCACTGTAGCTTTGTGATAAAGTTTGAAAACAAGGAGCATGTTGCCTCCAGCTTTGTTGTTTTTTTCTCAAGATTGTTTTGGCTGTTTGAAATCTTTTGTGGCTCCATACTAATTTTAGGATTATTTGTTCTATTTCTATGAAAAATGCCATTGGAATTTTGATAGAGATTAATTACATTGGATCTATAGATTTCTTTGGGTAGCATGGACATTTTAACAATATTAATTCTCCCAATCCATGAGCATGGAATATCTTTACATTTATTTGTGTCTTTTTCAGTTTCTTTCATCAGTGTCTCATAGTTTTCAGTGCAAATGTGTTTAACACCCTTGGTTAAATTTATTCCGAGGTATTGTATTCCATTGGATGCAGTTGTAAATGAGATAGTTTTCTTAATTTCTCTTTTTGATAGTTTGTTATAAGTGGATAAAACAATAGCTTTTTGTATATTGACTTTGTAGATTGCAACTTCACTGAATTTGATTATTCTAACACTTTTGGTTCAGTCTGTAGGTTTTTCTATATATAAAATCGCCTCATCCATAAATAATGACGGTTTTACTTCTTTCTTTCCAATTTGGATGTCTTTTATTTCTTTTTCTTACCTAATTTCTCTGGCTAGGATTTTCAATGCTATGTTGAATACAAATGGTAGGAATGGACATCCTTGTCGTGTTCCTGATTTGGGGGAAAAGCTAAAACGTTTTCTACTGAGTATGATGTTAGTTGTGAGCTTGTCATATATCCTTTATTATGTTGAGGTATATTTCCTATATACATACTTTGCTGAGAGGAGGTTTTTGAGTTTTTATCAAACATAGATGTTGAATTTTCTCAAATTCTGTTTCTGCATCTATTGAGATAATAATATATGCTTCTTATCCTTCATTTTGTTAATGTGGTGTATCATGTTGATTGATTTGCAGATGTCGAACCATACTTTCATCTCTGGATAACTCCCATTTGATCATGGTATTTGCTCCTGTTAATGTATTGTTGCATTTGATTTGCTGATACTTTGTTGAGAAATTTTGCATCTGTGTTCATCAGGGGTATTTGGTATATCTTTTTTTTTTTTTTTTTTTTTCCTCTTAGTGTCCTTCTCCAGTTTGGTATCAGGGCAATGCTGGCCTTGTAAAATGAGTTTGGAAGGATTCCCTCCTCTTCAGTTTTTGGGGAGAGTTTTAAATTGATAGGTATTAAATATTCTTTGAAGGTTTGGTAGAATTTACCAGTGAGGCCATCTGGTCCTGGACTTTTGTTTGAGGGGAGGTTTTGATTTAATCTCCTTGCTGGTAATTGTTCTCTTCAGACTTTCTATTTGTTTATCATTTAGTCTTAGAAGATTGTGTTTTTAAGGCTATATCCATTTCTTCTAGATCATCCAATTTGTTGGCATATAATTTTGCATAGTAGTCTCTTAGGATCTTTTGTATTTCTTTGAGTTCAGTTGTAACTTCTCTTTCATTTATGGTTTTACTTATATGAGCTCCCTCCCCATTTTTTTCTTAGTGAATCTGGCTAACGTTTATCAATTTTGTTTTTCTTTTTAAATAACCAGTTCTCAGTTTCATTGATCTTTTCTGTTGTCTTTTTTTTTTTTTTTCTTTATCTCATCTAGTCTTTATTATTTCTTTCATTCTTCTAACTTTGGGCATTGTTTGTTCCTCTTTTTCTCATTCCTTTAAGTATAAAGTTCGATTGTTTATTTCATATTTTTCATGTTTCTTGAGGTAGGCCTGAACCTCTCTCTTAGAACTGCTTATGCTGCATTCCATAGATTATGGCATGTTGAATTTTTATTTTTATTTGTTTTAAGGTATTTTTAATTTTTTCTGTGGCCCCTACAAAGCAAATGTTTTGCTTAATGTTGTTCCATGGGTCCTTTAAGCTGTCTTCACTTTTTGAACTTTTTTTTTCCTTTTTGTGCTCTGTTTGGGTGAGTTCCATTGCCTTGTCTTCCAGGTCACTGATCTTCTCTTCTGCAGAACTAGTCTGCAGTTGAACCCCTCTAGTGTATTTTTCAGTTTGGTTATTATATCATTCAGGTCTGTGACTTCTTTTTGGTACTTTCTTATATTTTTTATCTCCTTGTTAAATTTCTTATTCCTTTCATCCATTCTTCTCAATATTGGTGAGTATCTTCATAACCATTACTTTGATGATGTTACTAAGAAAATTGCTCCATTTCATTGGCTTTTCTCTCAGGTTTTACTTTGTTCATTTATTTGGAACTTAGTCCTCTATTTTCTCACTTTGCTTGACCCTCTCTGTTTCTGTATATTAAGCAAAACAGCTATTTCTCCATGTCTTCAAGAAGTAGTCACAGAAAAATGGCAAATATTTCAGTGCCTTGGGGTGATAGCCTGCCCAAAAATGTCTTTGATTCTTTCAGTCCCATGGAGGCCAGAAACACAAGCCCCCATGGCCACCAGAACCTGGCATTCAAGTGGCATGCCCTGAGAAAACTGCATATACCTGTTGCCTTTGGTGGGGCCATGGGGGAGCCCCAGGCCAGGGCATGCCTGCCCTTTGGGTCTAGCAAGCCTGGGCTGTGGGGAAGTACCAGGCTGGAACATCTTCACCTGCTGGGTTTAGCAGTTTGGGTTGAGGGGAAACACTGGGTCAGTGCAGGCAGTGATGGCAACGTAGAAAGAGAGTGCAAAAATGTCACCCACCAGCACCTTTGTTCCTGGAGCGAGTTCCAACATGCCTCTGACCCTCCAGAGATGTTTTAAGATTAGCCAGTGAATCTTCTTCATGCACTGTGTAACTACTGTTCAACCTACTGCTTTGGTGCTGGACTCCAGGGCAAGCAAGCCTGTGCAAGCCCTTTAAGTTTGAAGTCTCAGTTTCCTATGGCCGTTTGGATCTCCTGGATATAAGACTGTTTGGTTTTCACAGCCGGACTTTTGGGGGTTTACATCTCTGGTGGAGGTCCCAATGGTTGAGTAACATGATGTGGGACTCTTAACCCTTGCTTTTCAGGGATATGCTTCTTATTTCTGAGATTGTTCCTGCTTGTGGGTCTCCGCACTGGGGGCAGGGTTTGGGCAAGACCATATATCTGAATCTCTTACTCATCTCAATATGTGCTTTTTGTCCTTTGTTGTGGAGGAGCTGGTCAGGTGGTTTTCACATTTTTTTCAGAGAAAGTTTTTCTATATGTAGCTGTAGATTTGATGTGTGCATGGAGGGAGGTGAGTCCAGGGTCTTCCTAGGCTGCCATCTTGAACTGTCCCCCTGAAGTTTGTTTTTTTTTTTTTTTTAATAAAATCCCTATCTACATTGTTCAGATCCATTTAACTTGAGTATTTTGTCATTTAGAGTAATAACTCATCAATCCGTTAGTGCAACCTTTCTTTATGTTACTTTTCTTAGTGCTATGAAATGTGCTATTTTGAATCTCTGAAATGTTATAAACCACCAGATTGCTAATTGCTTTGGATGCTGTGAAAAATAATTACTCCACATTATTTTTGATATTTAATTGACAGTGTAATGCATTTAACTAAAGACCCGCAATAAACTATTTCTAATTACTGAGTGTGGTGGAGTGGAAAAGTAGGCTGTAAAACTTTACAAGGGAAACAATGTTTTCTCCATTACATAAAAGTCATTGTTGATAATACTTTTTCAGAGACAAAAAAACAAAAACAGAAACCTCCCCAAATAGAAAATTCTGGAAATCTAGAAAGAGTTGTGGGATATTTTTACTCAGGATACAGTAAGGAAATTTGTTAAATTATTATTTTTGAATAGACTGTACTGGTGATGGATGTCATACACTGCCTTTACCATGCTTGCACTAAAATTTCTCCTCCTTCAGTTGGCAGAACTTTATGAGGGAGATAATCATGCCACTGCCAGAATGAGAAATCTTTATCACTGACCTGTGTTCAATTTATTTTGCATCTGTAGGGCACAGCCGAAAAGCTATGCCTAATTTTAGATGTCATTGAAATATGTAGATATATAGGAACTGGAAATGTTTTTGGCTCCCAAGGTAAGAACTTGTGTTATAAACCACTCTTTGAAAATAACTCTTAGAACCTGATGCAAGGAACTCCCACTGTCTAGAAGTGTCACAAATTGGGGTATAAAAGATGTTAGGCTCTTTGAATAGATAATGTGCTGTTTTCATTGCCTTATGTCTTGGGATATTATTAATAATCAGCATATTCTTCTTTTCCTCCTCGTAACCTCTGATTAAAATAAAATGTCTCCATTAATACATCATTAAAGCGCTTATTTAATTTCAATTAAGTGCATTTTCCAAAAGCAGACAACTAAAATAAGTGACCTGTTTCAGGGAATGTAAATTATTTTCAGAATTTCAGAAATTGAAAAGGGATAAGAGGAAGGAGAAAATGCTGGGCTGGTGTGAAGCGATAGCCCGTAACCCTCACAGAATCCCAAACAACACGCGAACACCCGAGATCTCAGGGGATTTGGCTGATGCCTCACAAACCTCCACATTGGTGAGTTGAAAAGTTATTTTTCCTCAGAATGGCTTGTATGTAAATGGAATGCTAAGGAAATGTAGAAAGGAATAAGTTTTTAAGTAAACGTTATATTTGTTTACTATAGTGTTTGCATTATATTGTTCATATAGATTCAGTGTAATTTATATTAATAAAAACTATCTAATGTCATATACTATTGGAGCTTCATTAAGATTAAACAAGTTCTTTTTCTTTGTTTTTCCTTGGGCATTGCCCCTCCATTGTGTTAGTGATCTTGAAGAGTTATTTAAAGTTCGTATCTTGCATTCTATACTGTGTAATGGAATCAATGGAGGAAACCAAGTACAGAGTTACCCAAAAATAATGAAAACTCAGAATCGTTCCTTCTGTGTTTTCCTACATATTCTAAAAATGTCTGAAAAAGGGATTAATATTATAATTTTATATAAAATTGTGAATTAAAGAATTGCAAAAATAATTTGAAAAGTGAATCAATAATATACTCTTTTATTTTTTTGTTTTCTGCTTTAAATTCAAACACTCAGCTTTAGCTAGCCATAATTTTCCAGTGATTGAGAAAGAAGAACTCATTAGCAAAAGGGGTTTTATGCATTCTTTGTTTAGATTTGGCTGCAACATTCTTCATTTTGACTTAGAGGACAAATTCCATTCAGTCCCTAAGTTTCAAATTGACGTGTTAGATATATTTTAATAGTTGTTTTGCCATTTTATATGGACATGAGTGTCTTTCATTAGCCTGACTTATTAGTTGATGAACATATAATTAAATGTGAGCAAAGATTTTAGGTTTATATTTTGCTCTTGAGTTATTTGATAATTTCCGTTATTTTAAGTAGAAATAATGATCCTGAGCAAACATTACTGAGTGAATATCAGGAGAAACCATGTAAAGAAATAGGTATTCAGTTGACAAAACATAGAAGCGGAATCCCGCTTAAGTTCCATCATCTTAGATTGTGAGGAGAGGGCCAAGGGTATGAAGAAATGTATGCAACACAATTAGATGGTCAAAGTCCTGGGAAATAGATTTTTTGAAATTATCATCTGTACTGTTTTATCTTACTCTAACACAATCTCTGGTAAATTATTATTTTCAATAAAACTTCTCGGCATGAGTTAACACCATCTAAACATGTGTTACACAATATTTATATATAAAGCTGGACTTGTCAGGCATGCAAAAGCTAAAAATGAAAAAAAAAAGTACTTCTGTGCTTTTATTAGAATGGCTTTAGTCCTTAATTTGTATTTCATAGAACCATAGATAAAAACCATAAAAATCCTAGGTAAAACTTTTGGCCTGGATTTCTCCTATTATTGGGTAACCCAATATTAGTTTAATTTTCCACATGTGGACTGTGGGGAAATTAATTGACTTTTCCAGTGTCACTTAGCTAGTAAATGATTAAAAAAAAAAAGATTGCTAGTAGCCAGGATTCTCAAGACAAGGATTTTTCCACTACACCATGCTGCCTCACTTTCTTGATGACATTTTCTTCCCATCCAGATACTGTTAGTAGAAAGAAAAGTCATGTTACCAATTTAATAAATCCAGTAATTAATATTTAAAAATGTAATGCTGTATTAGGTGGATAACCTCTAGCCACTGTAACCTAATTTCAACGTTTTGGTTTCTTAGCATAGAAAAATAAACTATCCTTTCTTATGTCATAGCCAATGTATCTTGGCAGCTCTCCTTCATTGTCAAATGATGATTTAGAGATACGTGCTCCTTTTATCTTTTGATGCTGCCTCCTTAAGCACATGGCTTCTTAGGTCCCCAAGGAAAAGGAGGACACTATGGGGGCCACTGTGCAGCCTTGAATGTGTGCATATCCTTTATTGACCAAACCTAGTCTTATGACCCCATCTGAACTGCAAGAGAAGCTGGTAAATGTTAGGAAGCTACATGACGAGGTAGAGCGGATGTAATTAGGGAGCACCTAGGCCATCACTTCCATAGACCTTCCTTCTGGTTGCCAGATATTCATGTCATGTTTCCACTCCCTCATGAAAAAGGATTATTATTTTCCAAGAGAAATAACAAAAGTATTGCAGTCACTAGTTTCAGCTCAAGTCCATGATCACTGGTTATTTATTGTCCTCATCGAATGATAATGATGGTGAATCACCTATGAATCAGTTATCTGTATTTTACAAACAGCTCCCAACATACATATATACTCAATGTATAGGAGATGAGTAGGAAGAGGAAAACAACAGTAATATTCATGCTTGAAAAAAGAAAGAATCAGAAATACATGGAAATCAGAGGTGAAATCCTGCTGCACAAACATTATAAAGTTTCCCTAACATAGAGATCAGGAGGATCCTTGAATAGGCTTTCACCCTGCTCCATGGAAGATCTTCTTTGTTCGTGGTTCTCTCTGGTCTCTAGATGTGCTTTCTGGGAAGGTCTTCATTTTCTTTTATTCTCTTTGTCCACATTTAAATTGCCTATTTAGGGTTATATAGCCTTAAAATATTTTTTTTCCTTTTTTGGGAAAATTATGGGAGCAAGAGTTGTTTTAAGTCTTAAATATTTTAAGGTTCATATTTCTGGTATCATGGTATTTTGAAACTACAGTTTTCAGAAAGCTTTATAGGATTCTGATCTCTTTGCTCCCTGATAGTCCATGTGTCTAAGGAAGTTCTTTCTTGGATGCCCTTGACTTTCTCTTCTCACTTGTCTCTCTCTCAAGATTATATTGTCTTGGAAATTAGGCTGGAGGATTACATCCTTAACCTGATCTTTGTACAGAGATACTTTATTCAACTGAGATGTTTTATTCAGTGTCAGCTCTAAATCTCATATTTGCCTGGAGTGACTTTATACAAATGTAAATCTTTACTGCATCTTTGTTACTTAACACTTACATCAATGTCATGTATCCCATCATTTAGGGTTTAGAAGAAGCCAGACATTTCGTCCAATAAGCCTCCCAAAACAGATCTGCTTTTATGCTAGTTCCTGAGATTTTTATAACACTTTGCTGAATGTAGCCAATAATCATTAACATCCATTATTAAGTTTTGTTTTTCAGTCTGTTTAGAGTGCTGCCAGCCCAGCAGGCCCACTGTCAGCCTCTCAAGTTAATTCAATTAAAAAAAAAATAGCTCTTTTGCCAAGAGTTTTGCCAAAACATCATATAGATAGATGGATTCCTACTTTTGAAATTGATTTCCTCACCATCCATTGCCTAACACCTAAGCCAGATATTTTAGGTTTTTGTTATGGTAGCACAGGCTTTGGCTACCAATTCCTATATTTGAATAGTTGTAAAAGTTGGGGCGCAGTAAGGAAAATAGACAACAGTAATTCTAACAAAGAATGTAATATGAACATTTATTTAATCATCTCTTGAAAGACTGAAAAAGTAAAAAACAAAACAAAACAAAACAGGTATACATGTTTAGTAATTGCAAGAAGTAACAAACACCCACACAGAGAGCTAACAGTGGGAGGAGGCAGAAGTTATTGGAACCTAAGAGGTTGAAGGAGAGGTCCCTCAGAACTGCCCCTCAGACTTGGAGGAGGAATGCTTCTCACCTGATGCAGGGAACTTGAGCTTAGGGGAGAGGCTCTGAGGGTCTTAGACCTAGACCATGAAGGAGATGTTCTTCTCAGTCCTTACATATTTAAGTGGGAGGAAGGGGGGATGGTGTAATATGAATAGTTCCAGGAGTATGAAGAAAACGTAAAGACTGGACCCACCTTCCACTGCTGACTTAAAAAGTCATTGCTGAGATGACACTAGCAGAAACAGGGTAAGCAAGAAGTTAATCCATTTTCTCTCCCTGTCTTCTAGTTTTCATTAACCCTAGTATTGGCAGAACTTGACCAAGAGGTAATGTCAAAGGAGAAATCTGGTTTGAAAGCCCCTAACTCCAGCATCTTAAAGTGGAATAGAGAAGAATTGATTTAGAGCTGAGTGGTATTAGCTTAGTAATCAGTATAAAAAAACAAGAACAGAATCTTGAACCAAATAAACTCAAAATTTTCAAAGGCTTAGCATGACAGTTTTCTGTTGCTCATGACTCATTCTGATAAAGGACGTTTGACTCTACAGCAGTGAATGCAGGGACCCCTGCTCCTTCCACCTCTTGGGGCTACTATCTTAAATAAAGGACATTTGAGTTTATCAGATATGGGAAAGAATATGAGTGGGTGACCATGAAAATATATGGTTTGGTTTAGAAGTGATATGTATCACTTCCACTCTGATGCCCTTGGCTGGAAATCAATGACATACCCTAGTATATCTGTCAGAATGATGGGAAATATAGTCTTCCTATACTACTAGGAGAAGGAAATGGAGAGCATTCATCCAGCCTCTACCACAAATGCATTTCTTTGAGAGGTAGCAGTTTTGTCCTACATTTCCATTTTGTATACCCATACTTTTTACTCCTCTGCTGTCATCCAGAGCAGCTGAGGCTTTCCTGTACAAATCATACCCCATCTAAAGATGATGATAATTAAGATGAGGAGGAGGAGGAGGCAGAAGGAGATGGCTGATTATTAAGTGTCCAGAAGCTTCTAAGTATTTTACACATATTCTCATTTTTAATACTCACAGGAATCTGATGAGGTGGGTATAATAGTTATCCTTATTTTATGGATGAGGAAACTGAGGCATAGAGAAATTTAAAAACCTACCCAAAGTGACATGGACAATATTGGTGAAACTAGGATTCCAGCAATCCAAGCAGTCTAAATCTGGTGGGCCACTCTATCATGTCACTATTTGAATTGTATACATTTAGCTAAACACAAAGACTTTGAATGAGATAATACGTTAGAGTGTGTCAAAGAAACAAAAAGCTTCTTATCTTTATAATCTCATGATTATATGTGATGGGTTATTCTCTGTTCTGTGCTGATGTATAAATACAGCCAATTGTATAGCCATTTTCACCACTGTGTCGTCAATAACTGACTTAAATGAAGAGAATAGAGTTTTCTAAAAAGCTATAAGGCAATTCAGGCTACCCGGTTTAAATTTTTTTTTTATTTTAAATTTATTTATTTTTGAGACAGAGAGAGACAGAGCACAAGTGGGGGGAGGGGCAGAGAGAGAAGGAGACACAGAATCCCAAGGAGGCTCCAGGCTCCAAGCTGTCAGCACAGAGCCTGATGTGGGGCTTTAGCTCACGAGCAGTGAGATCATGACCTGAGCTGAACCCAGACGCTTAACCCACTGACCCACCCAGGCGCCCCAGGCTACCTGGTCTTAAATTCAGAATGTATTTATTTAGCTTAAATCTTTCAAATTGAATAAAGACAATGAGAGGTTTGAGAGATTATGCTTATCAAGCAACCATCTTCACAAGTGCACCCAAAGGATGGGAGAGCCCCTTGTATGACAGGTAGGGAAGAAATCTGTCTTTTAAATTTGTTACAACAGTTTACATATTAAAAATAAAAACAAAACACCCAATACCGACTATACCCTTAAGCAATATCCTGAATCAAATCAGTTTCAATATTACATTTTAAAATGAGGGCAGAGGAGATCATAATAATCAGAAATAAGAAAGGGAACAATTTTATGAGGAACAGAATTGAGAAAAGTCTATGGAAGTCAAAATAGGGAGATCAAAAGTGTCATTTTAGATAGTCAGCAATGACTCCAACGAAAATTACTTTTGTCTAATCAGTGATGAGTCTTTGAGGCAATAAATGGACTATCGTTAGGTAGAGAAGAAGAACAAAGTGTGACTTTATATGTTTGATGAGGTGAATTGCCACTTCCAAACATGTATTCATCAGCTCAGGGCACATTTTGCATCCTTCTGCGTATGTGGTCCAGGATGAGGTGCCTGCGACTCTAGAATAGACTAAAAAGGAGAGACTAGATAAGTAAGCTTTCAAGGAGAAGTATGTAGTACGGATATAGACATTCAAATGAAAAAAAAAAAAAAAAAGATTTGCAATAAGATATATGCCTATAAAACTTTATAATTTCCAAAACAGTTTATTTGCATTGTTTCATTACAGCTCAAAACCATACTGAGATGAACATGATACAAATTTAATTATTCAAATAGGTAATGATATGGAGATGTTCTTAAGAGTTTTAGGTAATTCACTCCAAATCATAAGGCCACAGCTGTTCTAATTTCTAGATTATTTATATACCACACCCATTATGAGAAGTGGATACTATTGTTTGCGTTATACAAGTGAAAATACTCTAACTCAGAAAGGTTAAATAATTGCTTTCAGTAGCAAGTAAGACTGGAGAAATGGTGAATCTGATTTCTGTCTGATTTTAAACCATAGGGACACTTGTACTCCAATGTTTATAACAGCACTATCAACAATAGCCAAATTATGGAAAGAGCCTAAATGTCCATCAACTGACGAATGGATAAAGAAACTGTGGTTTATATACACAATGATATACTACTTGGCAATGAGAAAGAATGAAATATGGCCTTTTATAGCAACGTGGATGGAACTGGAGAGTGTTATGCTAAGTGAAATAAGTCATACAGAGAAACACAGATACCATATGTTTTCACTCTTATGTGGATCATGAGAAACTTAACAGAAGACCATGGGAGAGGGGAAGGAAAAAAAAAGTTAGAGAGGGAGAATGCCAAACCATAAGAGACTCTTAAAAACTGAGAATAGACTGAGGGTTGATGGAGGGTGGGAGGGTGGGGAGGGTGGGTGATGGGTATTGAGGAAGGCACCTGTTGGGATGAACACTGGGTGTTGTATGGAAACCAATTTGACAATAAATTTCATATAAAAATAATAAAATAAAATAAATCTTAAGATTTTTCCCATTTGCCCTAAAGCTTCTCTAAGAATAAGACATAACTTACTGATAGTACACATTTAAAAAATCAAGTTGCAGCTCCTAGGGAAAGTACCTCCTTACGCAGTGGTAAGTGTTTATTAATAAAACATAGTTTAAGTTTAAGACGCTCATGTTTCATTGTGTCATAATCTTTTATTTTCAAAATAGAACAGTTATTTTGAATGTTAGAGTTCCATAATTATTAGGCCTATGAAAAATCAGAAGTGAGAATATTGTACGTTTATTTTTACTTCTTTTAGAAGCATGTAAATGCGTTGTATGTTTTAGTTGAAGAATCATATCATTATCACCTTTTTGTTATTCTTATTGCTCATAGGCTCTACTGTTATTTCCTTGGTTTTATATTAAACTAGACCACTTGGATATTTGTGTAATATAGAAAAAAATCAGCACCTGAACTTGAGACTTTTTCATTTAGGATCCCATTCGTTATCAATGATGAATATTGACTTCCCCTGGGTATCATACAGAAAATGAATAAATGCATAGAATTTGTATAACTTTAATTACAAGTTTTCTCACCATTTAAATAAACAGTATCACAAAAGAGCAAAATTCGATGAAAACAAAGTAACTAAGTCAGGTATAGTTTTTGCTATAGATAGATGAGTATAACATTTTTTCCTTATTCTGTTCCAAAACTTGTAAAGATGAGGTGGAGTGGATATCATTTGCTATGCATAGCCATATCCAAGTCTAAGAGGTTGAAATTTTTGTGTTAAATTGTGTGCCTTCTATTCATAACATTCAGCAGTGGAATTGGTTGAGCTGGTTAGAGTATGTTGTGTTGAAACTAATATATAATATCTAATGACCAGTTTGGGGTGAAGAATTACGTCCTTTTGATTATTGACCATAAAATTTGATCCAACTTGACTGTTTATGCACAGATGTTAACATATCAAACTGAGGGTGAAAGTAATCTTCTTCATCAATTAGTAATTGGGAGATTATGTTTATTGTGTAAATTAAGGAGGTGAGTATGAGTATTCATACATAAATATATGTATTCTTCATGGATCTATATTATACACCTAAAAGTTTCTTTTTCTAGATCTTTCCATGGCTAGCTTCTTCATTCGGGTCTTAGCATATCTATCCCAACAACCTTGATTAGAGTTGCTCCTACTCTCACACCCAGTTATGCCTCACCCATTATTTATGTTAGTTCTTTTTTGCTTTTATACACAGACTCCTCTTTACCTGAAAATATTTATATAAGTATGAATACATAGTGGCTTATTTTCTGTTTCTCTGCACTTGAATATAAGATGAAAAAGGGAAGATCTGTCTTATTTACCTCTGTACCTGGTTTTGGAACATAATAGGAACTTAATAAAATTTGTGGAATGGATAAACAGCTTGAGCAGAGGGCATGAACTGAGTGAAAGCAACTTTTGTTTGTTTTTAAAGCTCTATTAAGTGTAATATCTCATATATTAAATCCCTTATTCTTATTAGAAATGTCATATGCTTTAAGATATGGAAGAATTCATCTTAAAGATCAAAAAATTCTGAGATGGTTTCTATGACCACAATACATAGTTAAGTTTCAGAAACTAACATCATGATTATAAAAACTATATTCTCCTGAAATGAGATCTGCTTTCAGTAAAGAGTTAGTATGGGAGGTAGTTTGCTCAGTGCATAAGACTGTGAAATGCAAATTTGTCCTTATTAAGAAATCACACTTGGCAGTTAATGTTTGCCAGTCAGTGTCCTCACTCTTTTCCCATTTGTGCCCATCACTCACTTTTAGTCCTATCAGACTAAGGGAAATCAGACATCTGCCTATAGAAAATGGATTGGTATTGCCCCACAAACATTACCTCTCTGAGAAACCAAATAAAAGGGAAATAGAAAGAGGAATTTGAGTATATTAGATTTCTCATTAAACCCACTGGCTTATTTTCAACAGGCTCACCCTTATGTCTCTGAGCAAGTGGGCCAGTTGTTTATTGTGCAGTGGTCTTTATGCATTCTGAAAATAAGTTATGTCAGGGCAGATAGAATTTGCAGAGTTTTTTCAACCTCACTGTCTTTTCCCTTTTAATTCTTTCTTATTTGATAATTTCTCAGTTATTGTTTTTAATTGCTATTACAGAGCCTTTACTAAGTACTGCCAAAGGCAATCATGAATGAAATCTAAAATTTTATTAGAATAACTATAAAACACAAATGAGGGAAATTAAATAAAGGACATTATGCCTTGCGAGAGCTTTGATTTTTGTAAGAAAGTAAAATCATTAAAAATATATCCCAGTGGTTGTTATGGAAACAGATTGAATTGAAGAATGCAAAGGGGGGAGACTGGTGCTTCAAACATCACACTAGGAAGAAAAATTACATTCACTGTGCAGCTGAAACTAGTGTGTTAACTTTAATTGTACAGTTACTGAACAGTGTCAAAACATGATCATTCACAATAGTAATAATTGATCTAAAAGCGCTCCTTACATGAAGAAATCTTTTCCTCCAAGGAGTAAATCACGAGATCATGTTCACATCTGCTTGTTATCAAAATGTGTCACGTCTGTCACTTAATTTAGATATAAATTGTGAGCTCATCAGAATGAGGTTTAATTCCCAGTAGTTGTTGAATTCTCTCCGTATGGTATTTAGAACACACTGATTTTCAGATATTTTAATTTTATTATGTGAGGACCAATGAGCCAAGTTGCATATAACCAAATAGGAGAGGCCTCGTGTGTGTGGAATTGAGGCACATTGTTTTTCTGCACTCACAAATGACACTGATGGCAAAGATTTCTTCTTTGTCCTTGATTTTGTAGGAATGTTTTGCGCTTTATAGAGAGGGAGCAGGTAGGATAAATTGATTTGATATTTGTCGGGTCAGCTTGTTTTTGTCTCACAAGAAAAATTGTACCTGGAAATAAGTGGAACATGTCAGAGTAAGACTGAAGATTCCAGAGCTATTTCTGTGCGATAGTCTTATTCAATATTACTCAAAAAAACAAATAGAATAGAAGCCTTAGACGAATATATATCTCAAAATACAATAATTAATACTATAATAGCTTTTTAATACATATTCTATGCCAAAGGGTTTAGGTATGTATCTCAAAACTTCATGGTAATTCTGAAAGTAGGTTTAGCTGTTCCCATTACACAGACAGAGAAACTAAGGTTGAGAAGGATTAGAAAAGTGGCAGAGCAGGAATCTGGAGTTCTAAATGTTTCTGGTCCTCTCTGCTACTTCGTAGAGAATATTTTGTTCACGTAAATATTTGACAGGAAGTTACATGATATAACATGACGATTCTTATCATAGAACAACTTCTCTTCTTAATCCACCATTATAGTTACTGCACTACCTAAAGAATGAATTGTTTGCTATCTAGTGTTGTGAATTGTTGACTTACAGGTTGGGGCTCCAGAGCTGTCTGTTATCATGGAACAAAACAGGGGTAAATGAATCACAGAAGAAATCAGTGATTCACAACTGTCTGAATCACAGTAGTTGCTCAGTTTAGAAAATCTCTTCATTTATTCATTTAACTAGTCTCTAGTGAGAGTCAGATATGTACCACGCATTATACTATGCAATAATTATATACTATTGGGTGGAAAAAAGACACAGTGAATAAGCTCAAGAACCTAGTGAAGAAAGCCAGTAAATGCATAGGTCAAGAGTAGGATGGGGTATACACAGAGTGTTATAGGAGTCCTTAGATGGGTATCTAACCCAGCTGTGGAGGTTAGAGTGTTCCCCATAGACCACTAAGAGTTGGTGATATAAAGAGGATGGTGGTGAGGAGAGGAGAGGAAGGGGCATTCCATGAGTCTATATAAACATTTATCACAGAAGAATTTAACCACTGTATTCTGTTTACTTTTAAAGACGTATCAGCTATTTGCCATAATAAGTAAATAGAATCGTCTTTAAGAACAAAGTTAGAGGGGCGCCTGGGTGGCTCAGTCGGTTAAGCGTCCGACTTCAGCTCAGGTCACGATCTCGCGCTCCGTGAGTTCGTGCCCCGTGTCGGGCTCTGGGCTGCCAGCTCGGAGGCTGGAGCCTGCTTCCGATTCTGTGTCCCCCTCTCTCTCTGACCCTCCCCCGTCATGCTCTGTCTCTCTCTGTCTCAAAATTAAATAAACGTTAAAAAAAAAAGAACGAAGTTAGAGAAGTACACTTAAAGATTGCACTTTCTGTGGGTAGTGGAATTAAACTAAATATTTTATATAATTTAGTCAGCATTAATATCCAACATGTAGTCTTTTTAAAAAATTTTTTTAAATGTTTAATTTTGAGAGAGACACAGAGTGTGAGTAGGGGGAGTGGGAGGGGCGGAGAGAAATGGAGACACAGAATCTGAGGCAGGCTCCAGGCTCTGAGCCATCAGCACACAGCCCAAAGGGGCCTCGAAGTCACCAAACCAGGAGGTCATGACCTGAGCCAAAGTCAGATGCTTAATCGACTCTGCCACCCAGGCGCCCCCAACATGTAGTCTTACATATGTATTAGGCTCTTAGCAGCACTTCTAGTAATTTAGTGACCACATGAAGGGTAGGTTCCATTGAGAGAACAGTGACTCTTCCCAGTGAACCATGCAGAGGAGTCATGTGTCAAAACACATTCTCTGGGAGGGAAATATGTAGTGTAAATGTATATGGATTTGCTCACTTGGCAAAATATACAGTGGGAAAATAATACAACAAAAGTTAACATAGATTAGATACATACTATGTACCAGACATTGTTTTGAGTACCTGACATGTTAACAACTCATTTAATCCCCGCTACGGGACTGTATGAAATGTACAAAATCCCCATTTTGCAGAGGAAAGAGGTAACTTGCCAAGTTTACCCTGCTGGGAAATCTCATTTTAGAATACATGCTCGAATACACTTTGCTATGCTGCAAGGAATATACCTAGGAAAGATAAAAACACTGACTTTACTAGAAATAAGTTTAATTGAGATTCACATTTAAATCTGAATTTGTTGCACATTTTGTGGAATACATTGTATATATAGTGCATATATTGTATTACATTGTGTGTATTATATATATTGTGAATAGATTGTATATTATACTGTATATACATGTACACCTTGTGTATATATATAATAAATACACATTATGTATATTAATATATATTTTTAATTTCTCATAACAGCTCTATATATAGACATTATATTTCCCATATCACAGATAGGAAAACTTAGGTTTGGGGTAAATATTTGCCAAAGGGATTTGTCTGGATTGAAAATAGGTCAGTCTCGTGCATTTATATGGGAGTGGTAATCTCTTCTGAGATTTTTATTTGCACCTTTAAATGTTAAAGTGCAAATGAAATGCAGTTTTAAATAGTACTTTAAATGAATTTGGAGATGAAAAACCTACTTTCTGGGTTTATATTTGAAATAATTGATTGGTTGATTATCCCCTTGGATACTAATAATTATCAACTACATTTCTGGGGAAAGGCATAAGCTTGTTTAATATATTCTCTCGTGTTGGCTTAATTTGTTTTAACTATTTAGCACAATATCATCCAGTAAAATGTCTGTTCAACATATGAAGCAAATCCCTTAGGTTAAAAGCAACCTTTTAGTTGATGGCCTGTTAAATTATTTTTATATCACCATAGTAATTGTCAACTGTAATTATTAGGTGGAATAATTCATGACCACAGCCTTGTGACTCCACATTAGGAAACCAGCAACTCAAATGCAGATATGGGAACTTAGACACCTGGTTTCTATGTGTTCGATGCAGCCTACAGGAATAAAATTTAATTTAACGATCCAGTAATTCTTTAAAGATAAAAAATGAAATAGCTTTCACACTGCAGTTACCAACTTGTCAGCTTTCACAGATACATCATCACACCAACCAAATTTTATTACACATATTGTGATGAGACTGCAAACAAAAATTGGTTGTCTTGTTTTCATGGGTTGAAGTAATTTCACATATGGAAATTAGACAAACCGATGCTATTCAGTGTGCATGACATTGTTGATGTTGTTATTGCCCCTTCAGTATGTAAGAATGAACTTAAAATTAGTGCAATTCTATGCGTAGTGTTTTATCAAAGCCCAGAACCCCATATTCACTATATTTTATGAAACGTCTTAGGATTAGGTCCACTGCCACCGGCCTATATTAATTCTTTTACAGAAACATGGTTAACACTTAGTGAAAAACGTTTAAGAAAACATGTTCGTTGACCTAGTGTTTACGCAATGTGTTTGCTAATCTTGGTACTACTATAATACATTGATTTTGCTACACATAAGTAAATGCAGGGCAAAGATAAAATAAGTCTGCTTCTCTATAAAAAAAATTGATTTTATGCTACCCTCTTATTTAAAAGGGACAAAGTGATGTTTTCTTATTAGATTAAAAATGTTTCTCTCAAATCATCTACTTTTCTTTAGTACTTGCTTTTCTATACAAATGTGTACTTCCCTTTCAGGGTAGTGATTTACCCCTTTGTCTTCTTGAGGTCCCAAAGAAGGATTACATAAATGTACAAATAAGAATAAAACCATGATGGTGAAAAGATATTTCAATAAATTTCAGAAATATGGAAATAATTTATTTCATTTCTGTATCAGTTTTGATAAGTGACATTTTTCTGGAAATGTGTCCATTTCATCCAACTAATAGTAGATTCTCAAACTTATTAGCATAAAATTGGTCATATTATCTTTTGAAGTTTATTTTTGGGAAAGAGAGAGAGCATGAGCAGGGGATTTTTGAGAAAGAGAGAGAGAAAGCATGAGCAGGGGAGGGGCAGAGAGAGAGGGAGAGAGAATCCTAATCAGGCTCCATGCTGTCATCACAGAACCCAGCATGGGGCTCTATCTCATGAACTATGAGATCATAACCTGAGCTGAAATCAAGAGTCGGATGCTTCACTGACTGAGCCACCCAGGCAGCCCAGTTATACTATTTCATAATGCCTGTAAGATCTGTAATGATGCCTTCTTTTCCTCTCTGGTATTGATATTTTTGACTGGTCTCTTCTCCATGATATTTCTTGCTAGTTATAATGATCATATTTAAAAGAACAAATTTTATACTTTTTTCATTTTTTTCTATTGTATATTTTGTTCATTAACAACTCTATTGATAGATCTTTTATTTAAAGTGTGCAATTCAACAATTTTTAGTGTATTTACAGAGATGTACAACCATCAGAACAGTCCAATTTTAGAACATTGTCAGCATCCTCAAAAGAAACTTTTACTTGTTAGCAGTCCATTAGCAGTCACTCACCAGCTGTCTCTTCAACCACCACCACCCCCATCCGCCCCCAGGCTTAGGCAGCTGCTAATCTACTTTTGTCTCTGGATATCTCATACAAATGGAATTGTACGATATATGGCCTTTTGTGACTCATTTATTTTACTTAGCATGATGTGTTTGAGGTTTACCCATCTTGGAGCATGGATCAGTACTTCCTCTCTAGTGCCAAGTAGTATTCCATTATATGAACACACCAGATTTGGTTATTCATTCATCAGCTGATTTGGCCTGTTTCCACTTCTTGACTATTAGTGAATGATGCTGTTATGGGCATTCATGTACAAGTATTTATATGAGCATATATTTTCCTTTTCTTCATTAGATACTTGCAAGTACAATCAAGTGGTCATATGGCAACTGTATATTTAACAATTTGAGGAGCTGCCACAGTGTTTTCCATAGTGGCTGTACCATTTAAATTTTCACCAGGAATGTGTGAGCATTTCAGTTTCTGTCAATTCTCTCTAGCACTTGCTACTGTCTGTCTTTTTAATTATAACCATCCTAATGGGTATGATGTGGTCATTGTGATTTTTATTTTTAATTTGCCTAATGCCTAATGATGGTAAGCATGTTTTCAGGTGTTTATTTGCCACCCATATATCTTTGAAAAAATGTCTATTCAATTACCTTTTTATTACTGAATTGTCAGAGTTACTTATATGTTCTGGATACAATTCCCCTATTATATATTTATATATATATATATATTTTATATATATATATATATGCATATATTATATATATGCTAATATATATATAGGCATATATATATGCTAATATATATATAGGCATATATTATATATATGCTATATATGATGATATATATATGATGATATATATATATATATATATATATATCATCATATATATATGATTTTATACATGGAAATATTTGCAAATATATTCTCCCAGTATGTGAATTGTATTTTCACTTACTTGATGATGTTCTTTAAAGCACAAAAATATTTCGTTTTGTGAAATCCAACTTACCAATTTTCTCTTTTATTGCTTATGCTGTTATTGTTTCATCTAAGAAATCACTGCTTGACCAAAAATCACAAAGATGTACTCCTGTGTTTTCTTCTAAGAGTTTTATATTTTTAGTTCTTACATTTAGGTCTGTGAGCCACTTTGAGTTAATGTTTGCACATAGTGTGAAGGAGAGATCTATATTCATTCTTTTGAATGTGGGTATCCATGCAATCCGGTTATTTCTAGTACTATCTAACTGCTATTTCTTACCACTAACTGCTAAGACTATTCTTTCCCTGTTCAGTTGTCTTGGCCCTTGTATATATTTTTTAAATTTAATTATTTTGTTCTTTTGATTTACTATTTTCTTACTTCTCTTTACTTTGGGTACAATTTGCTGTTCATTTTCTATTTTCTTGAGACAGATATTTAGATCACTGAATATCAACTTTTGCATTTTCTAATATAGACATTGCAAGGCTGTACATTTCCCCTTTAAGTATAACCTTTTTAAAAATCACTTATGTGATACAGGAAATATATAATGTTTCACTCAAAACAGTTTTATACTTCTATTCAAATTTTTTAATCCATAGGATATTGGAAGTATATTTCTTTGCTTTCAAATTTTGGGGGGATGTTTTCTAGTTATCATTTTATTGATTTCAATCTTTTGAAATTTGTTCAAATAGCTCTATATTCCACCAAATGGTAATTTTGGTAAATGTTCCAAGTTATTTGGAAAGAATGTGCATTTGCACTTGTCAGGTGCGGTGTTTTATAAAAATCCATTAGCTCAAGGTTGTCAGTCATGTTTTTCAAATAAATCTACATCCCTACTGATTTTTGTTTTGTTTGCTTGTTCTAGCAGTTTCCTGGAGGGATGTTAATATCTTCCACTATGATTGCAGGTTTATCTCTTTAATATTGCCAATTTTGCTTTATATGTTTTGAAGCTATGCTATTGGTTGCATAAAATTTCATTTTTATTTTCCTCACGTACTAAAATTTTGTGATTATAAAATGTTCTTCTTTGTTCATGTAACGATTCTTTCCTTAAAGTCTACTTTGATATTATTTTAGCTATACCAACTTTTTATTAGTTTTTGCATGCATCTTTTTTTTTGCATTATTATTTTCATTTTTCTCTATCATTATATTTAAGTTGTACCCCTTTTTTTAAAGTTGATTTAAGTTTTTGACAGAGAGAGAGTGTGAGTGAGGGAGGGACAAAGAGAGAGGGGGGACAGAGGATCTGAAGCGGGCTTGGCACTGACAGCAGATAGCCTGATGGCAGGCTCAAACCCACAAACCATGAGATCATGACATGAGCTGAAATCAGACACTTAAGTGACTGAGCCACCCAGGCACCATGAACATAGGGTTCCCAGTGGTTCCCTTTGCTAGCTGTGGATATGGACCTGATGATGAAATCACAGTTCACTGTATTTTCCTTCTAATTGTTTCAGGGAAGTTTTGACTGATGTTGTACAAGGGTATTCACAATAAACGGAAACACATTATTCCCCAGTAATTGCCTCCATTTCCATTGAAGTCTCTGAATTATGTCCGCGTTATTCAATTGTCTTTCTAAATAAAATAACATGTTCCATATCATGTTATTCTTTTTTCACATGAAAGTAGCCCAGGTCACCAGTCTGAAGTAAAAATAATAAATAATATTTTGGATCAAACTTTCAGCTGAGTTAGATGAAGGAAATTAAGCCAAATTTTTCATATTTGGGGAGTTTTTACTAGACCTTTCTATTTTACTAGACCTTTCTATGTCATTAGTTTTGCCAAATGACCTAAAATAATCATAAAACAACTTACTTTTTATGGCAGTGTACCATTAACTCATTTTATTCTGACATCAATTACATGTATTGTAGAAGACAGATATTATCACCTTCATTATACAAACAGGAGCTTGATTCAGGGTCACACAACTCATCAAGGACAAAATCAGCCCTGGAATCCTACAATCTTGACTTTCTACCTTGCTGAGTCCTAAATTCTTCTTCATTTTCATGAATTCTGTACCATTCTATATCTTTATGAAAAGAATTACAGTTTATCCACTTGCCCAAATTAGAAAGTACACTTTTTTTTCCTGTCACGTACCTCCAAGTCCTTAGCCAATGTCTTGATAAATCTATCTCAGATATGTCTTTTCAATTTGACCTTTTCTCAGTTCATGCCTCCATATCTGCTCTGTAATATTTCACTGGTCTCTTAATTTGTCTCCCTGCTTCCAGGTAATACTGTTTCTAAACTGTTTTGAACTTTGTTTGAAGGTTGTCTTTCCAAAGCATAAAAGGAACCCAGTGTTCTAAAACCATCAGTGGTTCAGTATTATCTATAACATGCTCAAAGCTTGTTAGTGTGGCTTATGAATGAGGACCCTCTCACTCAACCTCTGTATTTACAAACATGAATTTGTTTTTTTTTTTTGGTTTTTTTTTTTTTTTTTATTTTTTAATATATGAAATTTACTGTCAAATTGGTTTCCATACAACACCCAGTGCTCATCCCAAAAGGTGCCCTCCTCAATACCCATCACCCACCCTGCCCTCCCTCCCACCCTGCCCTCCCTCCCACCCCCCATCAACCCTCAGTTTGTTCTCAGTTTTTAACAGTCTCTTATGCTTTGGCTCTCTCCCACTCTAACCTCTTTTTTTTTTTTTTTTTTCCTTCCCCTCCCCCATGGGTTTCTGTTACGTACAAACATGAATTTGTTAAGTGTTTCAGACTCTGCCACACCAAGAAATTGCCCTGAGACCTTTGATTTGGCAGTTTGGCATTTTATTTTCCTTTACTTCTGTTTGGATTTGGATTTAGTAAATAGCCTGACTTTGGACTTTAGACTTAGTTTTAACCTAGTAACTCCTTCGGGGGTTATGCCCAGAACAGAAAGTTCTAAGAACAGAAAATTCTGTTGAGACGATCTGGCTTTCGTTCCTTTTATCAGTCACGGTTCAACACAGGAAAAAAAAAAAAAAAAAAAACCTACTCTAGGAGGTCAGCTAAGATGGGGATTAAGTTATTGGAAGGGCTGAGCTTCTTGGGAGTACTAGACTTATTTACTCTTTGGCTTACCGAGGAGAATGCTAAGTCTGAGATCACTATTTATCCTAGACCGTGGTGGGGCAAGAACCCACACGCACTATCACAACTATCTCTCCGCATCTACAAAACTAGTAACAGGTGCTTTACTGCTGCTGCTGAGGAAACTTAACATTTTCACAGCCTTGACTGAAAACAGCAACTGGCACACAAACCCCAGAAAGGAGACTTCATTTCAACTTTTCTAAATCTCAAGACAGTATGTAATTGATGGACCTAATTTGCATGAGAACCCTAGCTGCACGAGAATCTGGGAAAAGCAGTTTTTAGCTTTCTAAATCTGGAAGGATGGAAGTAGAGAGGTTGGGTCAGCATCCTTCCAGCTCTAATTCCTGTACAGCACTCAACACATTCCCTTCCTCTCCTCTCTGGACTTTGTTTTAGGTATAGTCCAACTTGACGCATCAATTTGCTCTGATATATATATATATATATATATATATATATATATATATATATATATATAATGATGAGCAGACAAAAGAAGAAGAAATATTCTAAGATGATCTCTAAAAACTTTGAGACTATCAGGCATTGTTAGATCCAGTCTGTAGCTCTCATCCAAACAGTAAAATAGGTAAAAAAAAACAAAAAAAACAAAAAAAACAAAAAAAACAAAAAACTGAAGCCAAATGTAAAATGAACCCCATTATGGAATTCTGAAACATTTTGCATTATACTTTTGGGGGCTTTAATTAAAATGTTCACAATATGAATTTACCCACAAAATTCTGACATTTTACCATTGCTCTAGGCTATAAACACCGTGCTTTAGAAACTAAGCCAAAAACTTGACTGACCAGATACAATCTATTTGAAAAATTAGTTTCAGAAAATTAGGAAGCAGGCAAGGCCAAGTTATTAACCTGTCTGCTGGAAAAGGTGAGAAGGTTATCTCCTGTGTGTAGTGGGACCTGTGGTCCAATTGTTTATCTAATTAATTTACACACAAACATAGCTGTTCACATTCTCCTTGGTAGAGACCTGTAAGGAAAATTTGAAATTCATAATGGAAGTTTGCATTTCCAACAGCAATGCTGCCAGAAGGGGTGTTTGCAGACATAGAAGTTTGAGTTTTTGATATTGGTGTGTATGTGATCACCATCGAGTCCAGGGAGAAGGACAGTTTCTATTCCTCCTTGCCACTACTCTGGGTCTGTGTGCACTCGTTAAACATCTAGGGGAGGGCCACTGTGTGGTACAGAAAGAGCAGTGAGAGTTGCACCTTCTCAGTATTGAAGTTTCTTGTCCTGTGGGTGATTTAAACTGGTGTGTATGAAAATATGTAAGTCAAAAGGGAAAGTTACAAATATACTAGTGACACAGATTATCTGTGGTAAATTCTATGAGATGATAGTCTAGCAGCTTGAATTCGGGTTTTTAGATTAACCAGAGCAGGTCGTCTGGTCTTTCTCTGCCTCTGTATTACAGAGTAAGGATGGAAAAATTCTCATCATCTGTTTTCAAAATTTGAGGATGTTTCACAAACTTTTTTGAGTGTCTCTGAGTGAAGTAAGTTCTTCAGAAATCTACGGCAGATAGGCACTGAGTAAGGAAATATTCATCTAATGGTCAGAAACACAGATAAAAAATGTATCTTCCTTTTTGACTGTTCTTTCCTCTTGCTTTTTGGGGTATGAAAGGGTTCTCACTGTGCTATCCAGCACCCCACATTCCAGAGTTGATTCAGCTGCTCAGCCTGCTGGTCAGGGGCCCCTTCCCCCAAATCTGTTCTTTGTTCCTCTCTCCTGAACCTGTGTGTTCAGCTGAACAGAATGACCTTAACAGGATGAGAAGCCCATGCTTTTGTTCTTCAGTCAGATACACAAGTAGCTGTATATTCCCTGTCTAGAACCATAAAGACTGTCTTCTGCTTTTGTTTAACAGGAAATTCAAGATGTGGAAATTATAAATATCTTTGATGAGTTTGCCTTTAAAAAAGTCTAGAACCAATAGCACTTGTTTTTTTTTTTTTGATGTATTTTTTTTTCCCAATGTATAACATAGATTCACATAAACAGAATATCCACTGTTCATGACTAAGGGAGAAATTAAAATGGAGTTTTATTGTCCACAGTGAATTGTTTTACCAAATATTCTTTCCTTGTTAGATGTTTTTGAAGACTTATGTGCATAAACTGAATACTTACTTTTTCTATTTTCAATGTAAATACCCCTTATCTCTCTCTCTGGACATCAGTTTCACTTGCCTTACCAAAAGAACTCTAAACACATCAATAAGAAATGTTTTACTTTCTTAAAAATATTCATTTTAATCTCTTGAAATGTGCCTCCCTTTAGCTGAATTATTTAAAAGTCATGTTTATTTAAGAAAAATAGCCACAAGACAAAGTTCTGTAATGGGTGAAGCATTGGAGTTTATTGAAAAATGAGAAAAATGAGAATGATAGAAAATGTAAAAGCACGTATGAAAACCAGATGAATGTAAGACTCAATTATTTCTCATGCTTTATGTGACTCTTGTAGTATCATTCAAGATGCTTCTGTAAAGTTAAGAGCAATATTGAAGAAACAGGAACATTAAAAAAATAAACCAAAAGCCAAAGTTGTCAGTGGATATCAGGATCTTCAGAAGTCTGTGTGGATGTGCCTGTGCCTGGGTGTGGCTTTTTGCTGGAGGCAGCACATCCATTGTTGTGCTTCGTCTCAGATCCTCTGAATCAACACCAGTGGCATGCATTCCAGTAAACACACTTACACCAGAGCCTGATTTTGGTTTAGATTTGTGTTTGTTTAGCTGTATTGGTTTAAATCTGCAGTCAAGAAAAAGGTCTTACTTTCATTGGCAACCTGTCTAATTGCATGGTTCATTGTATTTCAATTTTGCAGAATTGCAAAGAGGTTCAATTATGCATAGAGTTCATAGAATTAACAATATTACTTGTAACTTACAAAACATCCCTGCAGTATATCCACCATTAACTTCATTGGTTGGGACTAGTAGAAAGGAATTTCTCTGTTAAGCTATGTCCTATTAAATGCTAACCATGGGGCGCCCGGGTGGCTCAGTCGGTTAAGCGTCTGACTTCGGCTCAGGTCAAGATCTCGCGGTCCGTGAGTTCAAGCCCCGCATTAGGCTCTGGGCTGATGGCTCAGAGCCTGGACCCTACTTCTGATTCTGTGTCTCCCTCTCTCTTTGCCCCTCCCCAGTTCATGCTCTGTCTCTCTCTGTCCCAAAAATAAATAAACATTAAAAAAAAAATTAAATGCTAACCATGTAACAAACATTGAGCTAAGCTGAGGGGCACTCTGCTTTTGTGAAACCTTTTGCCTTAAAGGAACTTAAAGTCTAAAAGGAAACATTTAATTCAATGTCAGAAATAATTCATTAATCAGTTTCAACCAACTTATTTTATTCAATGGATTTATAAATCATGTCAATTAAAGTACAAATTTAATCCAGCTATTACACATTCATTTGACCTAGGTTTATATTTTTAATAATGTCCCTGATTAGAATAATCCCCTACAAAAGTGTCATATGTTGTAATCTTCAGCTAGTTTTTGATCCCTGAAATGGCTACTTGTGTCTCCCAAAGCCTTTCCTAATTCAATGGAGAAAAAGTCAATATATTGATCAAAAATCTGGTTATAGAAAGAGAACTGAAGCTCCATAAAGCATCAGTATGGCCAACAGAGGTTCAGAAGTAAACAGTTGTATACCAGTACCTATCTTGTATCCAGCCTAAGCTTAATAAATATAAGGAGACATTCATTACTATCTGCCTCTTAGAGCTGGTGTAAGAATGAATATAATATGAATGCTTTTAGTTTCCATTGGGAATGGCAGCAAAAAAAGAAAAAGATGTTTTTATTACTGATTCCCTTTTTGATTCGAAAAAAAAATGAAAATGTTCATATTTTCTGTATGCACAGGGAACATAAGCTTACATCATCTTAGACTGTAAAACATATTTTTGTAGTCATTAATTTTGCAGAAATAAGTGTGAGGAGCTCATAAATTGCACTCAGTTTTTCTTTGTGGGAGCTGGTGGAAAATACCTCAATATTGTCATCTGTAAGTTAGGTTTGCTAATATTATTTTTCTGTTGTGCCTCATTTGATCATGTTGTTATCTCTGTTGAGAGCAGCCCCATACACTTCCTGTCTGCTCCCTGAATTATCCATGGACTTACGGAGCTAAACATAAATATTATATCCTCATAGCAGCCTTCTAGCCTTTGAAAGTAAGTTCTTTGTTATTCTCTCCAACACTTGTTGTTTCCTCATAGTGTTTATTATGTTTTCTAATTATTTAACCAACATGGTTATTTATTTATATTTGTCTTTTCCCCTGTGAACTCTATGAAACAGGGTGTATATTGGTTTTGCTAAATATTGTACCCTAGTGCCTAATACAGCACATGTTTAGAATCTCAATAAAGATTTATTAAGCCTATAAATACCACTTGAATATTCGGTACAGTACAATGAAATATATGTTTATGTACAACTTTAGGATGCTTGTTTTCATAACTGTATAAATTTGGGGAATCACTTTGTAAAATGCTTTTAAATTTTCCACCAAGAAGGGCAATCAAGAAGTAAAATTTCAGAAGTGAATTTTTTATATAATTAATTGTGATTTTTTTTATGTTGCCTTTGTCCTAAACCAAAGAAAGATGAAATGTCTTCATTGATGCTTGTTAGACACTAACACCTTCCAAAGATATGTTTATAACTGTTGGATCCATAATGTACAAGTAAATTGCCACTGTCAGATTTAACTAAAAATTACAAATTGCACTACAACATTGTTACATTACTAGGCAATAAACTAGAGAAATTAAATAAGGTACAGTAATACATAAATTAGGTAGAGAATAAAATATTTCATCAGTTACTTTTAACATCTCATAAACCTTAATATTTGCCATTTATCGGTATTTGATATCTGTGAAAGTGTCATGACAAGCCAAAGGCCAAAGGGCAAAACATCCCCACTCACTGAGGATCATCTCACAAAAGTAGTTTCACTCATATGTTATAAGACAATAGCCAGTTCACTGCCATGATCTCCACTGGAAGCGTATACTACATTCAACATCTGGATAGCCATTCATAATTAGCTCCAATAAAGCCTCTGCTCATACAGTAGGAGATGAAAGATGGATCACCAGGAGCTGATCCACATTATTATTTCACTGAAATTCCTAAATTAGTGATCAGACCTTAAGAGGAGGTTAATATTTTGGTGAGGAATAATTGATTTAAATGATCAATTATTGTGTAAATATGAAGTTCTATGTAGGCATTTATATTCATTCCAGATTTTATTTTATTTTTAATTTTTGTTTATTTTGAGACAGAGAGCATAAGTGGGGAAGGGCAGAGAGAGAAGGAGAGAGAGAATCCCAGGCAGGCTTTGTGCTGTCAGGGCCCAACACAGGGCTTGATCCCATGAACCATGAGCCTCAATCAAGAATTGGACACTTAACCAACTGAGCAACCCCAGCACCCATTCGCTACAGATTTTAGAACTGAATAGTTTATAAGTTGAGAAAGGATAGATTGTGTTCAAAGATAACTCATTAACAGTAAAATCCTATATGAGTGAGAGGTGTTACACAAATAAATAATTTGGCACCTTCTTGAGAGGTAAAACCTCTACGTTAGATTACCAACTCCTCTCCATGACAAATGAGACTCAACAGGATAAGGTTCAGTATTGCTAAAAAGTGGAAAAAGAAAAGTACATCCAAATATACAGATGCTAAGAGCATATAGTACCAAAAGTGTATAGGCTCAGATGTTACTTTTTTCTCATACGACAAGTTTCAGCCTTTGACACCTAATTTAGGACAAGTGTTCATTGTACCAATCACAAGTCTTTGCTTAGTTCTTACTATGAACTTATTTGTAATTTAATACCAACTCCACATAATGATCTGACGGAATGACTGGACAAGAAAAAGTGCTAAATTAATATAGCAGAGAAGTTATCAGTGAGAGTTCCTGAACAGGAACAACAGAAGAGAAAAGAAACTTAGAGAAGTTCCTAGAGAAGACTGTCCTGAATGGGAAAAATGCCCTTTTCTCCAAGAAAGACCTATATGGAATCTTAATTTTAAAAGAGTAGGCATAGAACCTTAATTATATACATATATATATATATATATATATATATATATATATATATATACACACATATATATAATACTTTCATTGTGTATATTTATACTTTTATATGTATTTACACTTTCATATATATATGAATTTATATATATAAATGTAAAAGAAATATGTATTATCAATATAAAATCACAAAGGAAGGACAGAGAAAGACAAAGGCCATATGATTTCATTTATATGTAAAATCTAAAAAACAAAATGAACAAACAAAACAAAACAGAAACAGACTCATGGATACAGAAAACAAACTGGTGGTTGCCAGAGAGGAGGGTGGCAGCGGAGGGAATCAGAGTCGGTGAACTTGGTGAAGGGGATTAAGAGGTATAAACTTCTAGTCATAAAATAAATAAGTCATAGGGATGCAATGTACAGTATGATGAATATAGTCAGTGATACTGTAGTAACCTGGTGTAGTGGCAGAAGAATATCAAGGTATTCATTTAGTAATGTATAAAAATATTGAATCACTATGTTATATACCTGAAACTAATATAATGTATTTCAGTTGTAATTCAATTAAAACATGTATAAATAAAAATGATTTTATAAGTTTTAAATTTCTATAGAAAAGGGAATATAGTAATTAATGTTGTTTTCTCAATTTCTATTACTAAATCTTTAAAATAACTTAATATTAAATATTTCTTGGTTCAAAGTACATTGATTATATTTCATTAAATTTGGAAAACTGAAATATAATTTTCCTGGAGGCTTGACATTATTTGATCATCCTTATCATTCGTTTTCTCTAAGTTATATTATTTCAACAGACTTTAATTATCTCTCCTGATCATTCTACTTTGTAAATGTTTATTCTGTAGCAGTGATAATGGTAAAATAGTTGAATCATAATGGAAAATTATCATCCTAGTTAATCATCTAAGACTAATTTAATGACCACTGATACGGTTTTCAAAACAACGATGGTTTACATTTGATGATGACCTGGATCTGGCTGGGAAATTGTTTTTGCTGTAAAATTAGAAAAAGTAATAGCTCTCTTAAACCTCTACTATCCTAATACATACCTTTTATCTTTTATTAGATAAAATTCAAACAGTAATCAGAGCAGGGTGCTTAGAGTTTATTGGATTTGGCCGCAGATTCTGGGTCTCCCACTTAACAGTTGCCTGATCCAGGCCAACTTATCTTAAACTGTCTGATACTCAGTTTCTTCATCTGTAACATGAAAGCAATAATACTTTCCTTGTAGGGTAGCTGTGAGATCTTCTATACAAGGCAGGTGGCAAATATTTAGCATCGTGATTTTTTTATGGTACAAACTCCAGACACCAGAATACTTCTGGAGGTCTAAATTAATATGGACATATGAAGGAAATTCTTCATCCCTTCCCTTACTCCTTGGTGGCCTAAAATTCTATCTATTTTGTAAGTGAGGAGGCATAAGACTAAAGAAAATAAAGTAAGACCAATATGTGTTATAGCAGCACAATGCATTTAACAGCAGGTGAACAGGAGGAAAGGACTATGAGTGGTTACAGTCATAGGGTACACAGTTTATAATAGGCTTTCTCCACCCAGATCCATGAATGGAACTCAGGGCACTAAAAATCACCTGATGTTTGAAATTCTGTGTGAAGTGTACTTTCCTGGAGTAAGGAAGGAGTCCCAAGTGCTATCATATTCTCAATGCCAGCTGTGACCTCCACACCTCAAACAACTGACTTAAAATCTAGCCCCTCTTCTTTCTTTGCCTTACTGTTTGAATAACTGGCAAATAAATAGATGGCAGGTCTGTTTTTAATAATCACATCTTCATTTTCCCAGTTGTGTATGCATGTTGCAGACAACAGAAATAATTACAAGGCAGGTGGCTTTTAGAATGTAAACTTGACAGAGAAGGAATGAACCTTCTTTGTGATAAAACAAAAACCATGTAATCCAATGCACAGAGTGGATGTTCATGATAAGAAATGCTAACCATTTGTCTGTCCAGTTGCATATTTCTTTAGAGTTCCAACTTAGAAATGAAACAACAAATGATTTGTACCTAAGAAGTTCAAAATTGAGAACATGGTTAAAAAAGACAGGGTAAATGAAAAGTAATTGAGTCTGCCAAGTTTATAAAAAATTATGTAGAGTTATGCTTTTATTAATTTTTTCTAATGACACTATGCTATAACCCCACCAGTGTCTTTGCATGTCTACTGGGAGTGACAGTATGAGGTGGTGAAGCTATTGAGGGCATCTTGCTCTGTGCTTTCTTTTGCCAGAGGAGTGTCTTTCATGAAACCAGAGGCACAGATGGTGCTTTCCCAAGGTGGGATTGTGACTGAATAGTTCTATTTTCTGAACTAGTAAAAGAGAAACTATTTTCTTCAGGGTCTTAGCAATCAGTCAGAGATTCAGAACTTCAAGTTGCAACCTTCCCCTTTTATGGTCTTTTGTCTACAGGGGACAGCTTTTCCTTGACTTGTTAACTTAGTCGCTTCTCAATTAAATTGGAAGAGAAATGAAAACCTAGAGAAAACCTAAAGACTAATTAAGGCAGCCACTTTCTAATCCTGCTAATGAAATTTTCATGACGAATTTTTAGGTTACCTTCTTGGAACTTTAAAATTTTTGTCCCATAGTGGTGGTTGATTTGCATCATAGTGTCAGTGATTTAACACAAATTTATCAGCCTGTATGATTGATATTATTTATATTTGTATGTTATTCTACAAATATTTATTGAATACCTACTATTGTCAACCCTATACTACACATCGCTTAGACATGATTCTTGACTTTATGGTTTAGATGGAAAAGTAGCCACACACAAAATATGAAATTGAAATTTTGACAGAGTGCTGGGTGGCTCAATCAGTTGAGCCTCTGACTCTTGATTTCAGCTCAGGTCATGATCTTATGGTCGTGGGATCGAGCCCCAAGTTGGGCTCCATGCAGAGTGTGAAACCTGCTTAAAATTTGTTCTCCCTCTCCTTCTGCCCTCTCCCCCTACCCCAACTCTGTCTCTCTCTCTCTCTGATTAAAAAAAGAAAAGAAAGAAATTGTGATGCTAGAGAGGAGTTGTAATTGTGTAAAAGTGCATATAATTAGAAAGGGAGGCTGCCTGGAAGAAGCAATACTTGTGTGGGACCTGAAGGGTGAGAGTTCATTGAATGAAGAAGGGAGGAAAGCAGGGCCCAGACTGAGGAAACCACATGCAGGTGCCCATGGTAAAAAGATTATGGTGTGTGAAAACCTAGAAGGCCAGTGAGATTGGAGCAGAAAGAACTGGTCAGAGCTTTTACAAAATGAAGCTGGAGAGATCGAGCAGGACCATGCTGGACCATGTAGGCTAGGTTGATGACCTTTCTTTTTACTTAAGAGTCTAAAACATTTTAAGCATTAGGTGGCATAAAGACATTATACTTATACTTTAAAAAAGCTCTGCCTGCAGTGTGGAAGATGAAGTGTGACAAGAATAGATGGGGATAGACTACCTAGGAGGCTATTTCAGTGTTCCAGGAAAGAGATGATGCCAGCGTGGGCTGAAATTCATGGGAAGTGGTATTTAGGGGTAGAAAGAAGTGGATGTGTATGAAATTTATACAGTCAACTTTATAGGATTCAGTGATGGGTTAAATGTGCAATGGGAGGGTGAGAAAGATGCAGCCTAGCCTTCCAGCTAGTAGAATTTGATGAATGTGTTCCTATTATTAGAAAACACAGGACAGAGTGGGTTTGGGTAGACTACAGGGAAGATAGTAAAATTCCTGTTAGCTATTATGAGTTTGAGAGCCTTTTGAATATCTAAAATGAGGTGTCAGTAGACTTTGAATGAAAGATTTGCAGCCTAAAGAGTGGTCTGAGTTAGAGATATATATTGGTATGTCATTGAATCTGTGAGCATGAATGATTTTCTCAGTGAGAAAGAATAAAAAGAGAAGAAAGAATGGCCTAGAATAGAGTCTGAGAAATTATAAATTACAACGGCCAGATAGTGAAGGATGAACCTGTAGAGGAGGCAGAGAAGGAGCAGCTGGAATTATAACAATTAGGCGAGGGTTGTGACGTGGAAGTTTATAAATGGGAATGCTTTGAAAGGATGGCTGAGGTTGGCATTAGAGAATGCTGGAGAGAGGGCAGATAAAAATGAAGAGTGTCTGTTGTCTTTGATGATGCATGTGTCAGCAATGGCCTTACCAAGAGCTTTTTAGTGGAGTGTTAGGAATTAAGCCAGATTGGCATGACCTGGAGAGTAAGGTAAGTGAGACGTAAGAAAATGGGGACAGTGGGTACAGACAATTCCTTTGGAAAGTTTGTGAAGGAGAGAAAGCCTTAGCTGTAGTAGAATATAGGTAAGGTCAGTTTTATGTTTTTCCTTTTTTAATTACTTAGAAATATTTTTCTTTTTTAAATTTTTTTAGTGTTTTTATTTTATTTTTGAGAGATAGAGTGTGAGCAGGGGAGGAGCAGAGAGAGAGGAGACACAGAATCTGAAGCAAGCTTCAGGCTCTGAGCTGTTGGCACAGAGCCTGATGTAGAGCTCAAACTCTTGGACCGTGAGATCATGACCTGAGCTGAAGTCAGATGCTTAACAGACTCAGCCACCCAGTCACCCCTATGTTTCCTCCCCCCCGCCCTCCTTCTCCTCCTCCTTCTTTTTGGTTGCACAGACTTATGCCTGTTTAAAAGAAGATGGGAAGATTTCAGGTGAGAGGAAAGGCTGAATATAAAAGTCAACAAATAAATCATCTAGTTTCTGGTTTCCAGAAAGCAGAGGGAAAGAAAGTTGTAGCATAAGGAGAGGGAATGGCCTGAAGTAGGCAAAAGTACAGGTTCTCCATTGTAACAGGAAGATGACAGAAAGGGTAGGTAGATACCTTTGCAGGTTGGTTTGTGTGATTGGTGTCATGAATATCAGCAGGGTTTGGGGAAGATGAAGAAATTTCTGTCTTGATATTTCTAGTTTCTTTATTAAGTAGGAGGTGAGATCATTTCTGAATATGAGGGATTTGGAGAGGTGGGAGGTTATCAGAGGTTTGATGAGATTTGAAAAGTTTTGAAATGGTTGTGGCAAATTCAAGAGAAAGTTTTCAGAGAGACAGAGTAAGGTTCACAGAACATATTTCAGGGCATTTTTGAGTTCAGTAATCATTAATTTATGATGGAATGAATCTGACCTATTGTGAAATTCTCAAGCAGCACTCTGCTGCTCAGGGTAAGCCATAGAGAACTCAGATGTACATTATTTCATTCAGACCTATAGTTCTACCATCAAGTGCAATGGAGAAAAAACAGTGGGACAGGGACACCAGAAAGTATGTTATTAAAAATAATTTAAAAAGCCCTATAGATTATCAGCTTGATGTGAAGGGAAGTGAAGAATGTAGAGAGGACAAAGTAATGGCATGACCAAGAATGGTTTAAAGATGGTTGTAGTGGGCATGGTTAATTAATAAAGATGAATTTGGAAGTGCATTCATTAGAGATGATAGCAAGCCCAAACTGTGACTCTAAGGTGGATGGCTGAAGTGGAAAAGGAAAGAAGAGCATTGGGGGAATAAAGAGAAGAACATTGGACAGAAGATGTCATGGTGATGACAGATCATTGGAGTGAATATTGTCATTAGATAAATATCAGCCTCTGGGCCAGGAAAGAAAGCTGTAAGCCTGGTGCTGGAATCTTCAGTGAAAGAGGAGAAGTGAACAGGATGTCTGTGACGTTAACAATGAGAAGGTGGTCAATGTGATAGTTTGTGCTTTAGGAAGAGAAGAAACTATAAGGGAGCTCTAATGGGGAACAAGAAGAATGCCAATTTCTCTTCTTGACCATATAGTTCATGAGATAAAGAGAAAATAACCAACATTGCAAAACTGGTATCTTCAGAGGCAAACCAGATTCAGTTAATACATGGAAAGGATATGGGGGCTTTTCAGGTTTTACAGTGACATTTCCAGAGGGTGACAGGGAAGGATTTGTGAAGAAAGGAGAGGATTAATGGCTGAGTTGGAGACAAGGCCAGAGAAATCTGGGAACAATATACCTTACATGAAATGTTCCTTTCTTATCAAGAGGTGTCAGAAAAGGATTTTCTAACCAAAAAGAAATATTAATTCACTTAGATTAGAAAAAACAAATATTATGACAAGCATCCCTTATATCTGTCAGGATTCATGAAATGTGGACAAAGGGATATTGTTAAAAAAAAAAACAACCCAGGATCAACTAGTAGGGAATAGTTTATTACCTTTCCTTTAAAAGAGGCAGATTAAAACATAACAATGAAAAAGGAAACAATTGAAATATTAGTAAATGAAGCAATGTAAAACTAATTATAACATCTAAGTAATAGTTTTATTATAGGTACTTTTTCCCGTTGGTTCCAAAAAGTATGTGAACCGTTGATAGAAATGCCACCAAGTCCTGACTGATGTGTACATTTTATTTTTGATTCAACTGAATGTGCATACTATATGGGATCTGTACTGTTAGACATATTCTTGAGTGCAACAGATGATAAGGAATAGTCTACAATTGTTGGAAAGTAGCTCCTTATAAAGAGTGAAGAGATACAGGGTAGGAACCATTTTACACCAAAGAAAGATGATGTGCTCTCTGAAATATGTTATTTATATATATGTATATGTGTGGTATGCATACACATATGGATATATGCATATACATGTGTGTGTATTTATATAAAACAGTGTGGTCAGTAGAGCAACCATAATTGAAGAGTCACAAAGTAATGGTTATATAACTGGGGAGACATTGTTTTGTTACAATTTTGAGTGAATTGTAATTGTTGAAGACATGTCTAGCATTGTTTTTCATCTTATGACTGTTTTAAATGTTTTCTGGCACTTGAAATCATGCAACTAATGTAAAACTGCTGAGAAAGTAATGGGCAAAAGCAAAGCATGGTATGGGGAATAAGTTTGAGGTCAGAAAGACCTGAGTTCTGCTCTATCTGTACCACTTAGTAGCAGTGAACCTTCATCGAGTTAGTTCCTGTGAACCTCAGTTTGTAAAATAGAGATTGTCCTGGCTGCTGAGAGGTTGCTGGGAGGGTTAGGTGAAATTCTGTAGATAGGGTGACAAAGTTCCTGACACGCAAGAGCTGCCCAGTAACCTCTCCTTGAGGTTGTGCAGGGTAGTCACTGGCCGTGGGCTTGGAAACCAGATACCAGATTCCAACCGTGCTACCTACTGGCTGTGTAACTTTGGCCAAGACACTTACCCTTCCTGCAATTTAGTGTTCTCATCTGTAAACAGACATAATAACACTACTTCTCTCCAAGGGCTGTTGTCAGAATTAAACATATTTATGTCTCTTTGAACACAGCCTGACGTGTAGTAAATATCCAATAAATATTTATTTGTGAAAATCTTATTAGAAGTAATTAATTATAAAATAGTATTAACTAATTAGAAATCTTTACTTATAGTATCATTAAGTACCTTTTGTCAAGGTATCCAATCAAGAAGGGGAAAATGTATGAAAGTAAAGACTTGTAGATGAACCATACATTATTTTTAAAAATCACACTAAGGTATTTTACTCATCTGATGTGGTCTCTATGCGTTTTGAAGATCAGTATAATTCATGCTAATGATCTGCCAAAAAGGACATAGGACTACATAAAAAATAATCCCCTGTTCATTGATCAGCCTCAGGTTTTACTCCCTTATCTCGGCCAATTTTTCAATGCCTTTGCAGCAGTGTAGATGTAATTACAAACATCTGGTCCCACTGACGTCTTCTTAGTTTTACAATGTTATTGCTCAAGCTCCAGACATTCTTTTTAGAAGCACCATTTTATTGTTCATTTAGTAGAAATGAGGCAACTCTGAGTGCAATATGGTTGCAGTGAAATAAGTAATTTCTGGCAACCCGTAGAGACGATGTTTACTACTTTGTTCTTGGTAAATACATGTGCATTTCCCTTGAACATACTACTTGCAGACAATATTTACTTTTTTCCAGCCACATAAAGGGTAAATGAAGGGAGATAAGATGACTGAAAAGGATGTATGCTATTTTTATTGTCATTCGGTTGGCTCGTTTCTTCAAATTTTCGCATTAATTATTAAGCAAATCATTCTCACAATTTTTCTATGAGGAAATGACTAGTACTTTTCTGGAATGTCTCTTGCAATCTTCTGGTATCTTATACAATTTACATAGACCAGGCATAAAAATTATGAAGATTCTTGGAAGATTTTGGTAGCCCTAAGTAATTTGAGCAGTATGAAGAAAAAGGTCTAACTGAATGGAACACTAGAAGCACAAAAAGATCAACTGTGGCACATTGCAAAGAAGCTGGGCCATGGGGGCTGGTATGTGAGGGTTGGAATCTCAGCCATTTCACCAAGCAGATATGTAATCATTATTGAGGTATTCCCTTTCTCTCATCCTCTATAAAGTAGAGCTAATAATACCTGTCAAAGAGTTTTGCTAAGATTTAATGCCATCATGTGGATTATTCAGCCAGTACTGTGTGTTCCTCATAATAAATGCTGTGTTAAATTTCTTCCTTTCCTTATCGGTATGTACATGGTAGCACACAGTTTTACTCAACAGTTTTCTAGATCTGCCACAAAAGAAATTTCTTCAAAATTGTAATATGGTTTCTTAGATATTAAAGAAATAAAGACTGAGGCCACTTGACTTATAAATATGTCCATACATTCATTATCAGTAGGATCTCTGGGAGTTTTTAAAGTCTTGATTTAAATGGAAAACTCATGGGGTGCCAGGGTGGCACAGTTCCTCAAGCATCTGACTCTTGGTTTTGGCTCGGGCCATGATCTTATGGTTCATGGGTTCGAGGCCCATATTGGGCTCTCTGCTGGCAATGCCAAGCCTACTTGGGATTCTCTCTCTCTCTCTCTCTCTCTCTCTCTCCCTCTCTCTCTCCTTCTTTCTCTGCCCCTCCCCCTTCTCAAAATAAATAAATAAACTTGAACAAAATGGAAAACTCTTGATAACATGTTGTGATAAAAGTATGCGAAGTTTTCTTATTGTTTTGAAGCAAAAGTATTAAAACGTATTCATATAAGATTTAAGGTAGGATACCAACTTATACTTTATCTTAATAATGTTGCCATTACTACTGTGCTTTCTGAATAAACAAGGCAGACATTTTCTTTATTCATGAGTATATCTGGTTAGCACCTGTGGCCTTTTCATTCCATCTTAATGCTTAAAAATGATGCTGACCATTTTTTCACATGGATACATTTACTCTAATTTCAAAAACTGGTAGAAAAACATCTACAAATTTTCAAACTTGTACAAACTTGCTGTATTTCTTATAACAAATAATGAAATTTTAAGAAGAGATACTGACATTTTATGCAGTTATAGAATTTTAAAATTATTTTGTTTGTGTGTGTGTGTGTGTGTGTGTGTGTGTGTGTGTAATGCCATTATCCCCAAATTCTATAGTGTTTGTGGATAGTTTTTTACAGAAAAGAAAACTAAAATAGAAAAAAAAATGATTTCCCCAAAGTCACATATATGTAAGTGTTTGATCCAGATAGATTCTAAGTTTTCTGTTAGTCCGTCTCTATTTCTATCGTGCTGCAGAGTTTCCTTCTAAATAACACGTAATTATGGCAAGCAATTTTATAGTCATATTAGAATGTTTTTTTTTCAATTATGCTACTTACTAGCTCTTGAGATGTGTGGTGCTTGCGATTACTTTACTCATTTTATAGGTTTATTTTTGGCTGAAACTGTTTAATAAAGTAATCTGAGTCTTGTATATCACAAAATTAAGTGAATGAAACTAATTTGTATATTAAAATATGAGTGGATATAATGCAATTTCAGTTTTGTTCTTGAATCTTTTTTAATTAAGTTTTTTAATTTTAATTCCAGTATAGTTAACATACAGTGTTTTATTCTTTAGTGTCTTTTTAAAAATATAATTGAACACAAGAAGCTTTGTAGAAGTCATATCTATATAATATTCTAGTATTGCATTCTGGTTGGGTTAGCTGTAATGCAAGCTATTCACTGTCCTAAGGAAATCTGAGGGCAGAATAATCTTATGAATAATAATGCTTATTTACAGATGATCAACCAGGATAATAAAGTAGTTTAACAGAATTGATGCAAGATATCAAACAATGTGAAAAGAAGCTGACAGAAGAGTCTGTGGGTAGAGTCAGTATTTTAGGGTCGGACAAATAGGGGTTTGAATTCCAGATCTTCCACCAATTACCTCTGGGCTGGGTGTAGTGAGGCTACTTACGCACTCAGATCCTTGCATTCCTCGTTTTTTTGAACTCACTGAAAGGGGTGCTGCAGTAGCAGGTGCAGAAGTTTAGACATCAGTTTGACAGTGTTCCAGACTCCACTCTATCGATGACCAATCATGTCACTTCTAGCATGTGCTAAGTCTACAATCTCAAACCCTTAAACCTCTGAAATCCCAGTGATTGTAATAGTTCATTTGACTGCAATATACATCCTGTGCTGACATGAGCTATTTATAATCTTTACTTACCACAGTTAGTGTGAAGGGTCTATGTGTTGCTGGCATCACCCTATACTCTATTGTGATGTTATAAAATTTAGGATTCATGTATCATATTACCTCCTAAAATAAAATAAATAGTAAAGAGCTGAATTCCAAAACTCAGTTCCAACGTTTTTAAGCAGATCTGTGAACCTATATGCCTAATATCTCGAAACCTTCATCAGGTTCCTCATCTATGAAATGAGGATGAAAACCGTACCTGAATCACTAAAGAAGACTAAATGACATAAGGAAACTGTAAAAGTTCCTTTGTGTCCTTTCATTTTGCTTTAGTTTTTGTTTTCTGGCAAAGTCCCTTAACATGAGCTCTACCCTCTTAACAAATCTGTGAGTGCACAATACCTTACTGTTATCTATAGACACTATGTTGTACAGTGAATCTGACCTTCATCTTGTATAACTGTAATTTTATACCCAGAACCCGATTATCTTTGGATAGAAATTTGAATTTGCTATTTTTGTAAAAGAACATTGAAGGCAAAATCAAAAACAAAAACAACACAACAAAAAAACAAAACAACAAAACAACAACAACACATCATGGAAACATTCAAAATATTGTTAGACACTTTTAAATTAAAAATACTGTTGAATTACAAACTATGGAAAGCACCATTATCCTTCTGAGCTAAGGATCGCTAAAGATCTTAAATCAGCCCGGAGAGGAGGCATTCTTAGACCTATATACTGAATTTTCCCTCCTCTTATCCTCTTCTTTTCCTCTGTTTTGTACAACTTCATCAACCTGATTTGTTTACCTCAAGAATGGAGTCCAGGCCCGGCAGGGCAGTTCTAAAGGCTGACTCTAAAAGGTTTAGTTGTTGGGGCGCCGAGGTTGGTTCAGTCAGTTAGGCGTCCGACTTTGGCTCAGGTCATGATCTCATGGCTTATGAGTTCGAGCCTCATGTTGGGCTCTTTGCTGACAGCTCAGAGCATGGAGCCCTCTTTGGATTCTGTGTCTCCCTCTCTCTCCCCTTCCCTCGCTCATGCGCTTGCTCTCTCTCTCTCTCTCTCTCTCAAAAGTAATAAGCATTAAAAAAGTTAATAAAATAAAAGGTTTAGTTGTTGATCCCCAGGACCTCTGTACCAATCTTTCTCTGTACCCATCTTTCTCCGATGGGTTTTTGCTTAGAGTTTTCAATGGTACCATTTACAGAAAACCTTACCAAGAAAATTCAAAGACAGAAAAAAAGTGAAGTTTTGTAGAAGTTATTGAACTTGACAAAAATCTATAGTGTTACTTCTTTCTATTATTTCATTATTTACACAACACAAATCGGTCCTTAATACTTTAAAATTGTATGTTTATTGTAAAGTATTTTTTTTATTTAGACCAAAAGCCAACCACATATATATCATATATGTATGTGTATTCAGCTTTTATATATGTATGCACTCACATAAAAATGTTATATAAAAGTAAACAAAAGAAAAAGGAATGGTATCTTTTGCTCATACTAATATCCTCCGCAGATACTATTCGCTTTGTGTAGTTTCGGCTTTCAGTATAAAATGTGACCTTTTCCTCTGTCTTATTCTGAAATCATGGAGAACTTTATAATAAGAGTGAACCAGTAGCAATTTCACATTTTCAGTTCTTGTGGAAATTTCCTCTTACCAATGAAATGGGCAGAAATGGTATTTATGACTAAAGTGCGATTTTGAAATAAATAGGAAAAATGTGAAATATTACAGATGTCATTATAAAACGCAAATATCACAGCTGAGTGGATTAGCCATTGAGGTCTCAGCTGGGTTTTTCTTGAACCTATTACTTTATAAGGATAAACACTGGTAAGACGTTCTTCTTATTAATAGTGAGCCACTTTGCATAGCCTATGGCTATGTTAGTCTTCCACAAATCATGACTTATTTTTTAAGTTTGCCAGAGAATATTTTATTAATTGGCATAACAATAACAACACATTTTAAGTTTTAAATTTTAAATCATGTGTTTATTATTTACAGGCTAGGGATTAGGTAAAGTAAGATGGGGAAGGTAGAGCGAAGGCTGGGAATCAGTTGCAGAGGTGCAAGAAAAGAAGGAGGAAGGAGGGGGCTTGATGTGTTTTGGATGAGGTGGTAGACCTGGTGCTGGGTTTGAAGTCCCAACTCTGTAAAATGGGTGAAATAGTCTAATCTGATCTCCCCCCATCCAAGCAACATATCTCATTTCTCTCCTTAAGCACAAAAGTAGATGTAAAAGCATTTCCAGAGGCACCTGGGTGGCTCAGTTGTGCTCGACTCTTGATTTCAGCTCGGGTCATGATCACAGGGTTCTCGGGATCAAGCCCTGTGTCAGGCTCCGTGCTGTCAGTGCAGAGCCTGAATGGGGATTCTCTCTCCCTTTCTCTGTGCCCTTCCTGCTCACGCTACCTCTCTTCCCTTCAAAAATAAGATAAATAAACATTTAAGAAGTAAATGAAAGCATTTGCATCTCCCCTTCCTCTCACATTTCCGTTTCCAGATCCTGTGCCTTTCTCCTACTCATTTTACCAGTGGTATTGCTGACTCTGAAAAACATTTTTTTGTTAACCAATATCAAATCTCCAAAACATACATTGAAAAGACATTTTAATTGATACTTCAATTTGAAATTTCCTTTCAGCTGTAGCATTTCAAATGCAGGCTGCAGAACTTGTGCTAAACTAGGTCAATCAAGCTGGAGCAGGACTGCCAATTGTGTACTTGAATCAGAAAAGCTTATCTAGAAGAGCCAGGTAGTTACCATGGAGAAGGGACGTTCCAGGCAGCCTGTGATTAGTAAAATGGACATTTTATTGTCTGTGACCAGGAGTTGTTATTGGGTTTTGGTTAGCTGTGGTTTTTGTTGCAATTACATTGCCTAGTTGGAAAGAAACTAATGTCACTCAGTATCTGCATATAAGTATTTTTTTTTCTTTCTCCCAAAATACTGCGTCACAAAATAGCACAACAGGAAGCTTGTAGTGCAGGAAATGTGTGTAGGACTGAGAGGAGACAATCCAGGGGAAGAGCTTGATTTTTACTATGATTTTACTGTGATATGCCTGTGACTAATGACTTCAGGGTCAATTCTGTAATTCAGAAGCAAAAGTTTTAAAAATGTTGTTATAAAAGTGTTAAACCTTTGCATATGATAATTTTACACTAAAAAATAATACTTGGAGAAATGCAGAAAAGCATAAAGAAGCAAATAAAAATTACCTATGATCTCACTACCCAGAGTTAAATACCATTAAATTTTGGATAAATCTATTTCCACTATTTGTTCTCTATCTCTTTTTAATATAGGTGAAATAATTCCATATGTAAAATACTATAATTTTCTTCTTTACATTGAAACAGCACCATTTTTATAACTTTACTAAAAATCATTAAAATTATTTCAATAGCTAAATATTCTTTTTTATTTAGTAAATAATATTTGTAAGATATAAATTAAATGAAGACTGTAAAAACTGCTTGGAAAAAGTACTAAATTGCTTCCAAAATAGCAGTTTACATATCCATAAAGTGTTTACAGATGCCTATTTCACATGTAAGTATGTGTCTATATATGTTGTAATATATACATAATACACAGCCTATAACCAAAAGCTGTGATTTATCTTTCACTTCTTTTTATCAATGATACATCTTGAAAATATTTGTTAACCATTTATGTTTACTGTTTGTGAACTGTCTATATATTTGACCCATTTTACTACTGGGAACATTATTGCTGTCTTTTATCAGTTTATATAAGCATTTTACATAGTACTTTCTTTGTGTAAATGGTAGCACCTGTTGTGCTGCGTTTCTTTTCTTCAATTACCTTTTTTAAGGATATTTGAGAAACTGAACTTCTTGTTATTTGTGTTTTTCCATTTTATCTAACATTTCTTTGTGTCATCTTCCATTTTTTACATTTTTTTAATATGAAATTTATTGTCAAATTGGTTTCCATACAACACCCAGTGCTCATCCCAACAGGTGCCCTCCTCAGTGCCCATCACCCACCCTCCCCTCCCTCCCACCCCCCATGGACCCTCAGTGTGTTCTCAGTTTTTAAGTCTCTTATGGTTTGGCTCCCTCCCTCTCTAACCTTTTTTTTTTTCCTCCCTCTCCCCAATGTCTTCTGTTAACTTTCTTAGGATCCACATAAGAGTGAAAACATATGGTATCTGTCTTTCTCTGTATGTCATCTTCCATTTTGAAGGTTAGAAAATTTTTTCACCCTGATATTTGTTAGATATATACCTTTTTGCTTTCTTTTAGATTTCATAGTATCTTTTTTCACATTTATCTCCTTAATCCACCTGGAATTTAGTTGGTTGAAGAATATTTTCTTAGCAGGATTTTGTGTGTGAGTGTGTGAGTGATCATAATGTTTTGGACCAATGTGAACAATTTACTGGTCTATAAAATTGGGAAGGGAAATACTGTCCCTGAAGAGAAGAGTAGTTGGGCCCAGATACCGGCATACTTCTACAATCTCTGCTCTCTGCACACTAGTTTCATTTTCTTTTTGCAGTGGACATATGGTAGCCACCCCTGTATATCCTCACAGTTTTGCCCCCAGACAGGAACTCCCTCCCTGCTAAAGCATTCTTAAGAAAGAATTCCAGTTGTCACCTCATGGGTCACATGTCTTCCCTGGATCCGAGCACTAAGATTAGCAATCCCCATGTGAGCCACATGTCTGGACGAGGAAGGGAGTAGTTACCCAAAAAAGAGGGTGCTGCAATTAACAGGAAAGGAAAAGGTGTTAGACGGACAAAAATGTACTGGGGCTCTGAGGTTGGAGTGAGACTTCCTTTTATAAAAGTGTTCTGTTTGAATTTGTTTCCCTATTTGGAGTTTGTGGAGTTTGCTAATTATGCTCTCATCACTCCTGCTCTTCCTACTCATCCGGAATGTGGAATCAACTGAGGAAAAAAAACAAAACAAAACAAAACACTACATCACACACATGGCTATTAACACATTAATATATTGCTTGTAAAGCTGATTGGAGAAAATAACATGTCTACGGCCCAACAATTGTGTTTTTAATATAGAACTTCTAAATTGAACCTGTCTTTTCACACTCCAGGTGTGCCCCAGAAAGGGCAAAGCCTCCGGGTAAGCCTAGTACATGGATGGGCAGAAAATCCAATCATCTCCCCCAAGGCCAGGTGCTTTCAAGTTTGGAGGGGATTTTTCTTGCGCAAGTGAATACAGTGAAACTAGAATTAGGAGGGCCCCTGGAGAACACAGTATTTAAAGGGTTGGTAGATGAAGAATCCTCAAAGGGTCCTCCAGAAAAATGGGGTGAGGCATTTTGTTGGACCAGGTAAGAGAAAGACAAGCAAGGAGAGGCTTCTGCAGGCGGACCTTGTGTTTGTGTTAACACTGTGACCGGTATATCCACCCGCTGATCTTCATCACTCTTTCACTACACAGCAGCTAGTGTGGTGGCCTAGAATTTAGTAATGCTTAATTTCTTAATAAGCATGCTCTGGTTATTTCAAACCTGTGTCCTGATCAGCATAAAGAAAATTTGGGGCCTAATGACTTAACCCTAGAACCTGATGTCATCACATGTTGATTGTTCAATTAGGAAAATCTAATTGAGATTTGATATTAAACACTGGATTTTTTTTTTTCATGCTGCCACTGCTGGACAGTAAGACAAGCTAAACGTAATTGGGGCTCAAAAGTGCCATGGTAAATTGTGCTCTGCAACAACTTTTTTAGTTTAAGAATGTTCGAATTTATATCCTTTAGAAAGTGCATTTTTAATTTTTATTCATTATATGTTTGCTGAATCTTAAGGAGAGGTATGTATATATATGTGTGCATGGTATATGATATTTACAGAATCCCATCTTGCCTTCTTGGGTAAAGCAGGTAGCCAGTGTGTCCAGGCATAATCCCAAGGTGAAAAATGGGCTATTCAAAAATTGGAATCACTGAAATGTCCACAAGAGTTGTGTTTTTAAAGTGAGTAATTTAAAACACAAGAGACTAAGAGGCAATGAGAATTAGACATAGAGCTGGCCATGAAAGCAGTGCAGGAAGAAGACTAAAAGGGAAAACTTTGAAGAAAAATGATAAGGCGCAAATAAGTCATTTTTATTGTTTTAATGCACCAGCTAACAGGCATTGATGCAAACTCTGAATTTCCACTCTATGAATGTTATTTCATTATAGTTGTAGATCTCTGGGAGATAAAACTTCTTTTATTTTCTCATGAGAGGGTGCAAAGCAGGAAAATTTTAATTATTTGATTTAGCCTGGTGATTCTTGCTTAATTTAATTAAAAGTTTAATGAGTGACCACTGATTTTTCTTCTAGATATTTTCATATTCTTTTCATTCAACATTTCTGTTGAACTGTGGTTTTCAAACTTTAGTTTGTGCCAGAATCCCCTAGAGAGCTTGCTGTAATAGGCTTCTTGTTCCTGACTCTGGAGTCTCTAATTTGAGTAGGTCTGGTGTGGAACCAGAGAATTTGCGTTCCTATCAAGTTCCCAAGGTAACGCTGATGTTGCTGGTCTAAGAATGACACTTAGCCCTGACTATAGAGAATTGGCTGGGACTCAGAAATAGAGGTACTTGATGTACTTAGTTTTCAGATATTTCGATTCTTGTTCTGAAGTGAACCATGTCTCTGGATGTAGGCTGCTTAATATTGGAAATTTGCAGGACCTGTGGGAATAAAGTTTTATTAGTGAGTGAAGATGTCTATGAGTAGTGCTGTGTAGTGCTATAACAAAGGTTCTTTAAACATTTCATTTCACTATGATCTCAGTTTAACTCAAGAGCTACTTCTAAAAGATTATTTTTTCTCAATCAAGAGTGTACTTTAAGCACTAACAATCTAGAAAAGGAAGGACGTATTGGAAAGCACCATGGCAGGCATGCTTTCAGAAGCATGTTTTATGAATCAGCTGTTCTTTCACCTACAAAACTCAGATACTCACCCATTTGGTTTATAAGTGATTTCAAACAATCCTTCCAGGACAATTGCTTTCTTATATTTATATAAGAATGTACCTAGGGGTGCCTGGGTGGCTCAGTTGGGTAAGAGTCTGACTCTTGGTTTTGGCTCAGGTAATGATCTCATGCTTTCATGGGTTCTAGCCCCACATCGGGCTCTGTGCTGACGGCGCAGAGCCTGTTTGGGATTCTCTCTCTCTCTCTGTCTCTCCCTCTCTGCCTCTACACTGCTCACTCTCTCTCTCTCTCTTTCTCTCTCTCTCTCAAAACAAATAAAAACTTTAAATAAACTTTAAAAACAAAACGAAACGAAACAAAAACAAGAAGGTACCTATATAGAAATATTCTGCTAAAATACACTCTTGACTTTGCGATTAGGATTATTAAAGACTGAAATTACTTATTTTTCCCCTCTAACCCACAACCAATTGAAATGGAAAGATAAAAACAACAACAATAACAACAATGACAACAACACCATACACCATAGGGGATAACTGGCCTAAGCTTCATGTGAAAATGCCTATCACCTTTTACTAACAATAAAGCAATCTCAAGTTGTTGCTGTGCTTCAGCTGTATACAAAGTCTCACATGAAGGAGATTGTGATTGCAAAGCTAAAAGATATTTAGCACTTACTGGATCTAATTAAAATGCAAAGTTTAGAGACAACTATGAATTCAGTAGAGGGAATGAGTAGACTTTTCAAGTACATGTTTTACATTAAGAAAATATTATTTGTAAATATTCAAAAATAACTTTACTTCCCCGTGACATACAGTGATGAAGATCACTCCTACCAGAAATTGCAAATGTAGTATTTTAGCAAGAATTTAACAAGTTTACATGTCTAGTGAATTAGAGGAAGCACATTAAAGTGAAGTTTAATGGGATGAGTCAGGTAGTAAAGAAGTGCTTCCTTTATTACTTGAATGTAACACAAGGAGTCACTTCTGCTATCTGACAGAGAAGTTCTAAATCAGTGTTAGGATGGTCAGGATAATGACATCCTATAATATTTCATTTATTGTGATTGGAACAAAACACATAGGCAGCCTTAACTGATTCAGTTTATCATTCCCACCAGAGGAAAAAAAAAAACTAGATTTTTAAAATGTATCTTGCTTTTTATAAATAAAATGAGATCCTGATAGTAACATGTACACAGTTACCGAGTATAGGCCCTGGGGAAATCAAGTGAAATTGTGGTCCATGGTTTCCTCTCAAGAATTCAAATATCTAATATATGTTTAAAGTTATTATTGTTTTCCAATTTCTTATACTTCCTCTACAATATAAATAAATACTCTTAAAATACTCCTGTAAAATAGTGCAACTGCTAAACTATATGCTGAATACTTCACAGCAATTAAAAGAAAAAATAAAGAACACGTACATGTAGTAGCATGACTCTTAAACCCTAATGTTGAATAAAAGAAGCCAGACACAAAAAGCATATTCTTCGTTATTCTATTTGCATGAAGTTAAAGAACAAGCAAAATTAGTGGGATGTAATAGCGGTCTAGCTAGTAGTTCCCTCTTGGGAGGAAATAGTGAACCTAGGGTGCTGAAAATGTTGTGTGTTTTGATTGTGGGTGCTGGCATGGGTATATACAAATGTACAATTGCATTGTGATTTGTATTTAGCATTATTAGTACACCTCCCTCACCAACTTTGTGTTACACCTTAGTAAAAAATAAAGTAAAAACACATCGCTGTAAGTAATTCAAGTTATTTCAGTAGCACAACTCAAAATATTTAAGTATAGCATCTTTTAAACAGAAAAAAATCAGAGTTTACTTACAGAATTTTGGGAAACTTGTATGTAGATGTCCAGGGACAGTTTCTTTCAGGAACTGAGTACGTGGAATATTACAATCTGCCCTCGTAGAAGCTTTTGGATGATTCCTAAGGGTCCATTTGAAATCCTTCCAAGATCAAAAAAATTCATGGATAGTCTGTGACTAAAAATTTAAGATTTATCCTTTATAAGTTCTGGGTAAAAGATTAGCTGAAATGTACAGAATTTTTGTTTGTTTGGCTTTCTTTAAAAACAAAGCACAATCTTTGTTTTCTAATTCTCAAGTGACATGGTGATGGTGTTAGAAAATCTCCAAGAATTGCCTATGGAAAGAATGTGAATGTTACAAACAGTCTTCTGTGAGTGCCAGTTATAGACATGAGCAATTTTAGCACCTGGTGTCCTCCCCCATGAGTATTCCAATTCATGGTACAGAGATAGTCTACCGGAGTTAAGAGCAAAATAATTGATTTCAGAGACATTTTGAACTTCTCAGTTATTATCTGTTTATTCGCTGCTGTGAAAGCTGGCCTTGTTCCCTGGAGTTTAGAGGTTGATAACATTTTGCCCAGTGTCTTTCCCCTGATAGAACATCTACAAAAAGATTTGCAATTTCCTTTTGCAATGATTCTAGATGTTGTGCAAAGTCTGAGGATTTCATTTTTGAAAAATCCATTAAAAAATGAAATCATGTCATAATAATTATTTAAAGCCTCAATACCTGATGGTACTTTGTTGTTTCTTGCTTAACTGCAATGAAAAGGAATTCAAATATATTTTACCATAAAATAAAGCCTAGAATTCTGTTTATATATCTTTTTATTATCACTAGAATTCTCTGTATAAGACTATTGAGAGGAGGTGGGAAAGAAGTGTTTTATATGACCCTTAATGCCTGTTAATTTGTATTTAACACATTGTGGTAAAAAGACAACACCCTTAGAAATTATGTGTTTGGTGTTTTAATAAAATACAGTAAGAGGAAAAGACAGCATATGTGCCAATAAAACAAGAAAATATACCGGTGTACAATTACTAATAACAGTTTAAAACTTAAAACTAAAATAATGCAAATTTAAATTAAGACTGTTACATTTTTAAGTTGAATTCCTTGTCATTAAAGAATTAAATAGCAGTTAATGCCTCATTTTTAAGCACTGTAAAGACATTACACTGTAAAGACATTTCTTTTCCCCTCATCTACTTGAGAAACATCAAGTATTTATTTGTAGGTATGCTCATTTGTTTTTTATTATTAGGTTTTAGTTGACTTAAGGTTAATTACCTTTTTGTGTACTAGTTCCTTTTTGCCTAATTTAGCAAATAATGAGGTCTATTTCAGTTATTTGTGTCTTTTCAAATATTCTCAAACAGTATATTCACTTTTAGAAGGGTACACAACATTTTTACAAGCATGCTAGAAGATGTGGATTCTTTCATCAATAAAACTAAGAAATTGGGCCGCCTGGGTGGCTCAGTCGGTTGAGCGTCCGGCTTCGGCTCAGGTCACGATCTCACTACCTGTGAGTTCGAGCCCCGCATCGGTCTCTGTGCTGACAGCTCGGAGCCTGGAGCCTGATTTGGATTCTGTGTCTCCCTGTCTCTCTGCCCCTAACCCACTCACATTCTGTCTCTGTCTCTCTCAAAAATAAATAAATATTAAAAAAATTTTTTAAATAAATAAAACTAAGAAATTGAGGAACATCCAGAGACAGTGCTTTGTGACAATCATTCGAAATTATTAAGAATCTTTTTGAAGGAACACTTAGATGAGTGCTATCCCATAGAATTTCTGTGATGGAAATGTTCTGTCTGTACTATCCACAGAGGTAGCACTAGCCACGTGTAGCTATTGAGCCTGTGCAATGTGGCTAGTACAAACGAGAAACAAGAAACTATTTAATTTTATTTAATAAATGTAAATGTCATGTGGCTAATTGCTGTTGTATTGGGCAGTGCAGCTTTAAGCTTATAGAAATCAAGTAGAGGGCTTTGGTGAAGACAATGATAGCTACCTGGCAGTAAGTATCTCTGAGTAGATTAAATAACCTAAAATTGATGGGGTGCATATATCATGCCTGATACATACTAGATGTTGTACGTAAGTAATTTCCCTTCCTTTTCCCCATGTAGTTGAATACTTAGCCATTACTGCTGCTCCTAGAGACTTGCTGACCTTTCAGTACCTTTTGTAATTTATTTCCTGTTCTTCTAAAATTCTCTTTCTCCCCTCTCCCTCATCTCTCTTTCCTAATTTAACTAAACATCCACTTCACTTTAGTATGCTATTTCTCTTACTTCTGTTTCTACTTATCCACTGTTTTCTTTTCTCCTTCCCTTCATGCTAGAAAAGGCTATCCAACAATTACTTCTTTCCCAAAGTACTCTATTATAAGTGGAAGTATGACGGACCTGGGAATGAACTTGCTTGACTAGAATTTGGCACTGAACGCAGGGAGAACAAGTCTGACCTGAGAACATAAAACTATAACCCACATCTTGTTTGGCTCAGTAGTCCACCCTCTCAAACTGAGAATCAAATTTAACGTGATATTATGTTGGTAATGATCCTTAAGTGCAAATACATATCCATTCTTGAAGAATACACCTTCAGTTGAGGCCTCCAAGAACTTTCAAGTTAACATTCCAAGAAACATGAGCTTAGAGTTTAAAATTATACACAAGTACAAACACATAGCTCTCACATTAATGCAACCAAGAAATGACAAGAGACAGAAAAATGAGACCCATAAAATTAATATGTTAAAACTATCAGGCACAGAATATTAAATAACTGCATATGATGTGTTAAAAGAAGTGAAAAAAAACTAGAAATTATGGGTAAAAAGAATTTTTTTTAAATATCACCAGATTTAAAAAAAAAACCACCAGGCTTAGAAAATCAAATGAAACTCTATAAATAAATAAATAAATAAATAAATAAATAAATAAATAAATAAATAAAGTTAAAAACTCAATGGGCAAGTTAAGAAACAGATTATGTAGCTCAAGAGATTACTTATTAAGCCTGGTACCCAAAATGCAGCACAGACAAAAATAAATGTAAATTTAAAAAGATAATCTAAACTGGGAATAATGTAACAATATCTGACATATGTATCTATCTTGAGTTCTGGTAGGAAATAATAAAGATAAAGGGGATGTAGCAATATTTGAATAAATGAATTTGGGAACCTGAAGAATTGTGTTTTTGAGTATAGCTGACACACAATGTGACATTATTTCAGATGTACAGCTTAGTGATTTGACGAGTTTATACATTATGCTATGTTCACAAGTATAGCTACCATCTGTCCCATTACATCAGTATTACGTTATCATTAATGTGTTCCTTATGTTTTGCTTTTTATTGCTGTGACTTGCTCATTCTGTAACTGGAAGCCTTTATCTTCTCCCATTCAACTACTTTTCCTAACCCCTCAGTTCCCACTCCTCTGGTAACCATCAGTTTGTTCTCTGTGTTTATAGATCTGATTCTGCTTTTTGTTTGTTTATTGATTTGTTTTAGATTCCATTTGAATGGAACCATATAGAATTTGTCTTCCTCAGCCTGGCTTACTTCACTTAGCATAATATTCTCTAGGTCCATCCATGTAGTCTCAAATGACAAGATCTCACTCTTTTTTTTTATTTCTGTGTAATACTCCATTATGTATATACACTACACTTACCTTATCTATTCTATTATGAATAATGCTGCAGTGAACGTGGGAGTGCAGATATATTTTTGAGTTAGTGTTTTTGGTTTTCCTGGGTAAATACTCAATAGTGGAATTATTGGAAATATGCTATTTTTTTAATCTTTGAGAAAATTCCATACTGTTTTCCACAAGGCCTGTAACAATTCATATTCCCACTAACCCAGTGTATAAGGGTTCCCTTTTCTCTGCATCCTCATCAGCACTTATTGTTTGCATATTCTTGATATTACCTGTTCTAACAGGTATGAGATATCTCATTGTGTTGTTGATTTGCATTTCTCTGATGATTCATGATGTTGAGCATTCTTTCATATATCTGTTGGCCATCCATATGTCTTCTTTTGAAAATTGTCTATTCAGGTCGTCTGCCCATTTTTTAATCAGATTGTTTGTGTTTTTGGTGTTGAGTTGTATGAATTCTTTATTTTGGATATTAACCCCTTATGGGATCATTTGCAAATGTCTTCTCCCATTCAGTAAGTTGTCTTTTTGTTTTATGGATGGTTTCCTTTGCCCTGTGAAAGGTTTTTATTTTGATGTAGTCCCAGTAGTTTATTTTTGCTTTGTTTCCTTGCCTTAAGGAACATGCCTAGAAAAATGTTGCTATGGTGTCAGAAAAATTACTGCCTATGTAAAACTCTTCTTGGTGTTTTTGGTTTCAGGCCTCATATTTAGGCCCTTAATCCACTTGGGATTCATTTTTTTGTATGTATGGTGTTAGAAACTATTCCAGTTTCATTCTTTTGCATATAGCTGTCCAGTTTTTCCAGCACCATTTATTAAAAAGACTATCTTTTTCCTATTGTATATTCTTGTATCCTTTATAAGTTGATCATGTAAATCAATCATAAATAAATTGATCTAAATTTATATCAGTATAAATTGATCATATGTATGTGGGTATTTCTGTGGTGTCCATCCTGTTCTATTGATCTACATATTTGATTTTGTGCCAGAACCATACTGTTTTGATTACTACAGCTTGTAATATATCTTGAAATCTCGGATTGTGATACCTCCAGCTATGTTCTTCTTTCTCAGAATGGCTTTGGCTATTCAAGGTTTTCCATGGTTCTACACAAATTTTAGTATTATTTTTTCTAGTTTTGTGAAAAATGCTGCTAGTATTTTGATAGGGATTTCATGGAATCTGTTGATTGCTTTGGGTAACGTTTGGGACATTTTGGCCATATGAATTATTCTAATTTGTGAACATGAAATATCTTTCCATTTATTTATGTCATTTTCAATTTCTTTCATCAGTGTTTTATAGTTTTCAAAGTACTGGTCTTTCACCTCTTTGGTTAAACTTATTCCTAGGTATTTTTTTTTGGTGCAGTTGCAAATAGTGTAGTGTTTTTTTTGTTTTTTTTGTTTTTTTTTTAATTTCTCTTTCTGCGACTTCATTGTTAATATATGGAAATGCTGCCAATTTCTGGGTATCGATTTTGTAGCCTGCCACCTTACTGAATTTGTTTATTACTTCTAGTAGTTTTTTAAGTGGAATCTTTAGGATTTTCCATGTGTAGTTTCAGATCATCTTTGAATAGAGGCAGTTTAACTTCTTCCTTACCAGTATTTCTTTTTCATGTCTGATTGCTGTGGCTAGGACTTCTAGTACTATGTTGAACAAAAGTGTTAAAAAGTGACATCCTTGCCTTGTTTCTGACCTTAGAGATCAGTTTTTCATCATTGAGGTTGGTGTTAGCTATGGATTTTTCATACATGGCACTTATTATGTTGAGATATGTTCCCTCTAACTCCATTTTGTTGACAGTTTTTATCACTAATCCCAGATTAGGAAGTCATATCAAATAATCTCAAGTGGAATGAATACATACACACACACACACACACACACACACACTCCATATCATAGTGAAGCTGAGTTGTACCAAAGACAGAAAGACCCTAAAAGAACATCCATAGAGAAAAGACAAATTGCGTATAAAATACCACAGACTTCCTGATAGTAAGGATGTAAACTTTTGAGCCATAGAAAAATATGCTCACTATATCAGGGAAAAAAATATATATACAACTCAGCAAATAAGAAATACATTTTGAGAGTAAAGGTTAAATAATGAAAAAGAGAAAAAGAAAAAACAGTTTACTACCAGCAGACCATTATGAAAGGAAATTCTAAGATATGCCTCTGACAATTGGAAAATAATCCTAAATAAGTATGAAATACAAGATAGAAAAGTGAGTAAAAATTAAAATAATGATATCAATACCTAATTTGTAGAGTTAAGAAGAGGGAGACTCAACTTTTAGACAAAACTAGTATAAAAGTTTTGAGATGTGATCAGACTTAGCGCATTCTAAGGCCATTTGTTATTCAGGAGGAAGATAAATATATTGCTATACTTCATATTTTATTAAGTAGGAAAGTTAAAAGCTATAAAACCATCAAAAAGGTAAAAATCAAGCAGATAACTACCAAAATAGTGAAGGTAAAATAATAGAACAAGAAGAGTAACCCAAAACATATCCAGAAAAATGATGGGAATGAATTAAAAACATCACAATATCCACATAAGAGTGAAAACATATGGTATCTGTCTTTCTTTGTATGACTTATTTCACTTAGCATAACACTCTCCAGTTCCATCCACATTGCTACAAAAGGCCATACCATGGAGGGAGGGGAAGGAAAAAAAAAAGTTAGAGAGGGAGAGAGCCAAAGCATAAGAGACTCTTAAAAACTGAGAACAAACTGAGGGTTGATGGGGGGTGGGAGGGAGAGGAGGGTAAGTGATGGGCATTGAGGAGGACACCTGTTGGGATGAGCACTGGGTGTTGTATGGAAACCAATTTGACAATAAATTTCATATTAAAAAATAATAATAATAAAAACATCATAATAGATATAAATTAAATATTCTCACCAATTAAATGGAAAAGATTGTCAGACTTTATTTAAAAATAAATATAGTGAAGCTGTTTTTAAAAGCTGCACCTATAACTTAAATTCACAGAAAAGAAAAAAAAAACAAACAAAGGATGGAAAGAGGTGTGTAAAGCTAATATTATCTCTTTACTCTTCCCCTGCTTCTGGCCAAAACAAAACAAAACAAAACAAAACAAAAAAACAAGAACTGATATGGTGGTAGTAATAGCAGAAATATGGGACTTTAAACTGAATATATTGCTAGAAATAAAGCCTGACTACATCCTAATAAAAGTTTCAATTTCCTAGGAGAATATGATAATTACAAATTTATATACATTAAATATCCTTCAAAACTTGACAGAATTACATGAAATAATTAATAAAGCTGCATCATAATGGAAAAAATTTAACACATTGTCAGTAAGTGATAGATCAAGGAAAAAAATTAGTGAAGTTACAAAAGATGCAAACAACATGATCTGATCATTTTAACAAGATTGCATTTTTATACCAATAAAATTAGTTAGAAAACGTTATTAATATGTATGGGAATTAATCCAACCAAAAGCGTGCAGCATCTATGCAGCAAACTTTTATTGAAAGACACTGAAAGAAGGTGTAAATCAATGTGATTGGATAGAAAAGAATCAATTTCACAAGCTGAGATTTTTATGAATTTGATTTGTAGATATAATTCAATTCCAACAAAGATTGATAAAATGAGTCCCAAATATATATGGAAAGAAGATAGGTGACAAATAGTCAAGACAGTTTGAAAGAAGAAAGAACAAGATGAAGGGCAGAATTTACAGTTTAAAAAAATGTTCTATTGTTAATTTTGGTGGTTGAGTTAAAACTGTTTTGTTTTTATCTTTTAACCCCCAAATTAGTTTATGTACATTTTATGTTCATGTGCTCTGTTACACATTAATTTTTTTAATTTATTTTTATTTTTTCAATATATGAAATTTATTGTCATATTGGTTTCCATACAACACCCAGTGCTCATCCCAAAAGGTGCCCTCCTCAATACCCATCACCCACCCTCCCCTCCCTCCCACCCCCCATCAACCCTCAGTGTGTTCTCAGTTTTTAAGAGTCTCTTATGGTTTGGCTCTCCCCCACTCTAACCTCTTTTTTTTTCCTTCCCCTCCTCCATGGGTTTCTGTTAAGTTTCTCAGGATCCACATAAGAGTGAAACGGGAACCCTCTTGCACTGTTGGTGGGAATGCAAATTGGTGCAGCCACTCTGGAAAACAGTGTGGAGGTTCCTCAAAAAATTAAAAATAGACCTACCCTATGACCCAGCAGTAGCACTGCTAGGAATTTACCCAAGAGATACAGGAGTGCTGATGCATAGGGGCACTTGTACCCCAATGTTTATAGCAGCACTCTCAACAATAGCCAAATTATGGAAAGAGCCTAAATGTCCATCAACTGATGAATGGATAAAGAAATTGTGGTTTATATACACACTGGAGTACTACGTGGCAATGAGAAAGAATGAAATATGGCCCTTTGTAGCAACGTGGATGGAACTGGAGAGTGTGATGCTAAGTGAAATAAGCCATACAGAGAAAGACAGATACCATATGGTTTCACATTAAGTTTTTTAACAGATACAGTATAAATCAGAGGCTTATGGCTTTGCAAGATGGACAACTAAAAACTAGGATATTTTACTGATATATAAATGGTAATCTTACTAATTGTTATTCACTTTTAAAAAATAAAATATATTTTAATATAAATGTAATGCTTGTATAATTTGGAAAACTTAGAAAGTACTCAAAATACACAGAAATGAATAAAATAAAAATCACCATGAGTTTTACTATCCAGTTTAAGTGCTGCGAATGTCTTCCTACTTATAGTTAATGCGTCCATCTGTTTGCGAATTTGTCTGTGAATTTTTATAGAATTACCATCCTATTATATATCCATTTGTGTTATGCTTTTAATTTACCATTACAAATTTATTATTTGATGTGTTAGCAATTTTTCATAACTATACCTTTTATTATGAAAAGTATAGTTGAAACTGATCTACTTGGTCAAACAATTCTTTGCAGCAATAGTAGTGTTTTAGAAATTCAAATTATGATTATATAGCCAAAAATATATATATAATGTGTACGGAGTATATATTTTCAATAATCTAAAAAAGGAGGGAGGAGGAAAACAGAGGAAATATCCATCTCATACACTGATGTCAGTCTGAATCACCAGTATTCTGAACCACAGCTGTTCATTCTTAAAATGAAGTCCAAAGGGTTTTCCTTCACAAAGCCTGTTCCCACTAGTTTGCATAATTGACACATTTATTTCAACAATTACCAAGAGAGAAGATACAAAATTGAACCCAGTAGTATGGCCAAACACTGTCTATACTGTCACTTCACTGTATCGCTAAAATCAAATTTACCTTCAAACCCAAGAAATATCTTGAGTGGTGTTTCAAGGGAGAAGAAGGAGATTTCCTAAAAGTTGAGAAATTCCTCCCTTGGCATCCATATGTTTTTACTCTGGCTGGTTGAGGAGAATTGCAGGCCTTGTGCTGATCTGCTCTCCAACAAGTGATTTTATAAACCCGGCAATGCTAGTAACACTTGAGACTTTTCTAAATGCTGTTTCAGTCTGTGGAATATATTCCTGTTGCTATCTAACAAGAGAGAATAGTAGGATGACATTTGCATTGCCATGGCAACTTACATCTCTAGATTGAGATGACATTTTTGCCTATTTAGTTCTACTTTTCATTTAGGGATAACATTTTTTTTCACTGCCTTTTAATTGAAAAAAAAAAAAACAAGTGGGTGTGCATACAAAGCAAGAAACACTGAAATTTACTTAACATCTGCTGTATGTCAGACACTGAATCGAATTGTTTATGTACACCATTGCATCCATCCTCTAAGAATTCTGGGAAGAAAGCCTCCATTTAAAGACTTAGAGAAATGTCAGTACCTTGCTTTGCTTAAGGTCAGAAGTTATAAAGCAGTAGCACCAGGGACTATCAGAGCTCAGTCCTCGAATTCCTGGGCCCATGCTGTCTTCACTACCCCAAACCCCTCCATGCTTTCTTCCTGGATGTCTCACTGTCCCCTATAACTGACAACCACCACCTTGTGAAATACCAGTAAGTACATTGCAATATACATTTTTTTTTAAAGCGTTGTGGTTCGTAGTGTTTAATTCTAAATTCCACATATAGAAAATTGCATCTAAATCAGGATTGACTGATTATGTTCTACTCTTCAGTTAAAATGGTTATTCAAATGTTTTAATTGCATTCCATGTGCATTAGAAGATGATACCAATTAAGTAGTTAGGATTAAGCTATACGTATGATGGGGATTTAGCTATGCACGATGAAAAAATTATATCTGTATTTTAGTATAATTTTACAGATATAGAATGTGAAATATGCGTTGCAAATATTAGATTATGATTTGTTGAACATAAGATATCTGTGTTGGACTATGTTGTGAATATGTTGATGAGAAGAGCAAAGTAACAAAAATGAGTTATATTTACAAGTCATTGAATTAAAATTAAGCTGACAATTCAATGCTTTGTAGAATCTTAATATTCTGTTTATTAAAAATTGGATATCATTTTCTATTCATTTCATTGTAGAACTTTGTTTTCTTCAGATAAAAGAATGTGAAGACTAATGCAAAGAGAAAATTCCTCCGTAATAGACTTTAGGAGATGTTTAAATAGTTTTGTGGAAATGATGTTGTTAATCTAAACGCATTGGTGGCAGATGCAGGAATGAAACCATGAACCTTCCGTTCATTGATCCTGTCTTTATGAAGCAGCAAGTGAAAGGAAGTATTTTGGTATCAAGGAAAAGGTGACATCATGGTACGACAGCATTTCTTTTTTCCCTCCAGCCAACAGAAAAAGTCTCAGAAACGGTTACTGTTTGGACAGTTGAGGGACGTGACCAGTGGAAAGCAGGAAAATATCCCCTCGAGTAATGTGGGCATAAAGGCACAGAGGAAGCCCTGGTGGCCTACTGGGCTCTGAAATCCAAGTGCACAGCAGAAGTGTGGGAGGGCAGGCACAGAGGAGTGCAGCACAGTGGGGTGAAACGTAATTGTGAGGACCCTGGAAGCCTGATTTGTTTGTAGACAGTCAGAAAGAAATCAGAGGAAAGAAACAAATAGATGTGAGGTTAAGTTGGAAAAATTACATTGGTTCCAAAGAGCCGGGGAGGGCTGCCTAGGTGAATAGATCTTCACAGTAATGAGGAGCGGAACTCTCTCCAGGAGCCAGTGTCTCAGCTCTCATTCTTCAGTCCCGTAATACCCACCCTTGTCAGTCAGAGGTGGTGTTTTGAACTGGTATGATGTCATATTTTAGCATAAAAACATTTTGATTGACAGATTATTCTGAAAAGTTCGTATGAATATGTATAATTTTCAGAGCACAAAAAACACTAAGATGTTATGAGTCTTATACATAATTACTTTTAAATGAAATTGTAGCACTCAAAATAATTTCAGTGTGATGTTCTTTTAGATTTCAATAATACCGTATGTGGGTTTGGTTTTTACATGGGACATATTATAATAGAAATCCATCTGCGATGGAATAAATGTAATAGTAGCATATAAAATGTGTAACAATGGCTATATATCTGCATGCTTGTCATGAGTCTCTAAATCAGAGTTAGTTCATTTTCAACTGGAAAAAGAAAACACATTCAAATATGCCTTAGTTCGAGTAGTGAGTAAATGTGCTCCTACCAAATTATTTTCTTTATTATGCCTTTGGAACTCTTAAGGTGCTGTGATTTTTACATTGTTAGTCAGAACTCGTTGGAATGGCCTCTCATGCTAAACCAAAAGCCAGTAAATGATTAATTTTCTCCCCCTTTTCAAAGATATATTAAGAGAAACTGACACCATGATAAGTATATTCATTGCAAGGAGATGTTAAGGAGAGACTCTTCCTGACATAAATACCGGCCTCTTGATCACATTCCTTGCATGCTAATAACCCCTTCAGCCAGGTCACTGCCCAGCAGCTGTAGAAATTGTTCCAACTCTCATGCCATGCTGAGAAGTTCCCACCACTCATTCTCATTCCACTGCTGCCTGAGAAGATTCTCCCCTACCACACAAACACACACACACACACACACACACACACACACACAGACCCTAGCACTTTTGACCTAGTTTGGGGTAATCTGTGCTTTTAGAGGATGAAAACTTTATGCTCACACCGCACTTGCAAGGTCCAGACTCTTCCTTTCTCTGCGCCCATTTTCTAAGAAGTCTTCTTTCAATCTGTTAGTTTCTAGATAAGCGGAGTCTGATTTTCCTCTGAAGGGCAGGTGGATTTTATTTCAGGTCTTTGTAGAGCTAAAGAGACATTATTAGCATGTAAGTGAAATTTGCATAGACAGATGAAATATTCTGCCTTCTGAGACCTTATGGAAATCCTCCCTATTAATAGCTACATTAAATGGACGACATGGATTTTTATCACTTCAGCATCTTTCTTCTGTCAAGTGGTTAGTTTCTGTCCATGTCACTAAGTAATTTTAGCAAGCCACTACCATCTGTCTTTTTAAGACTAAGGGCATTTGATTTCATGAATAACAATAATAAGGGCTCATCTAACCTTTTTGGAAAGATTAAAACCATAGGAAAATACAGCACTATTAAGCTGCATGCTTCTTTTTAAATACCCTTATTAAATATGGTGAGCAAGTAATTACTATACATTTACTTCTCATATTTTTTAATATCACCAGGGCCCATGAATGCCAAGACCACAAGAGGCTACTGTAATCTCAGTTTATGAGAGGCTGCAATGAGAAAGTCTCTGAATAGGTATACATTAAAGGTGAAATATACATTCTGTAAGCTGAATCTCCAGACTTTACCTAGTTCAGTCTTCACTTGTGTCGCATTCAAAGAATAACAACCAGAAGTAAAAATAATAAATTTTTATTTGACTATCTCAAGGCAGAGAGATGGAGATTTAATATAAAACTCTATCACCATTTCTCAAGATCTTCCTCTTCTCATTCCTCCTGATCTCAAATAGCCCAAAGCCGCTCCAAAGACTCTCTTCATAATTCATTTTTACTTCTGCGGCAAAATGATCTTCCACACTCAAGCCCTGTTGCATTTCCTACTCTTTCTGTCAGCCCCCACAACCCGTATCTTTTCTATTATCCTTATCAGGTAGATCAAATTAGCATCTCTGGCTCCTTTTTTTTTTTTTTTAAGTGTTTCTCTGGGATTTGCCCACTAATCAAAATTCTCAAAACAAATCAGGCCCAGGAACCGACTCAGAAAGCAAATATCTTTGCTCCTTTTAAATTGGAACAAAAGGAAAAATTATGAATACTCATGTGTTAAAGATTTTTACTCTGTTTTGTATCCATCAACACACATATGCCAAAATGCTTCTCAGAAGCCAGTATTATGTTTCTGTAGTTTTAGTACCAACTGGAAGAAAGACATTCTCACATGGTATTAATGAACTGTTTAAATTGACTAAGGTGTGGATTTAAGCTACAATTTTACCATGAATTAAACTTTTGCCTGAGCTAATGATAAGCCTTTAGAAACTAGGTTGGATTTGGGGTACCTGGATGGCTCGTGATTTCGGCTCAGATCATGATCTCACGGTTCGTGAGTTGGAGCTCTGCATCACGCTCTGTGCTGATGGTGCAGAAACTGCTTGGGAATTTCTCTCCCTCTCTGTCTCTGCCCATCCCCTGCAGATACTACATAGGATCTTTGTCATTATCTGAACTTTGAGGAGGGACCTTATATACATAAATGCTAGAAAATATGTCTATGATGTTTCTAACATGTGTGAAAAAATTGGTCTTTGCTTAGATATGCCCTAAAACAAATGAAATGGATATCTGAGACATTGAGTTATGTGTATGGCTCACTGGAAAAATAACTAATAATAACAGTATTAATAATTTACCAAATACTTAGTTTGTAGCAGTTTTGTGTTTTTGTTGTTGTTGCTTTTGTTTTGTTTTGTTTGTTTGCTTTTTTGTGGGGGGTTTAAATGCATTAAACCATTTTGTTCTCTGGGATTTACAGGGACAAAATAACTTTTCTATTTTCATACGGCTAGCAAAAGGCAAAGCGAGAACCCAAATCCTATGTATAATTCTTAGTTAACTTTCTTGTAAGTGAATGACTGCCCCTAGCAGCCATTCCTTGGTTACACCTATCAAGTGCTATAATGAGGTCAATAACATGAAAGGCAATCAATAAAATATTTGAAAAGATGAAAATTCATCTCACCCTAAATATTTATCATGTACATTATTTTTTAAATTTTTTGTAATATTTTATTTATTTTTGAGAGAGAGGGAGAAAGAGAGGCAGACTGCTAGTGGGGGAGGGGAGAGAGAGGGAGACACAGAATCCAAAACAGGCTCCGGGCTCAGAGCTGTCAGCACAGAGCCTGACACCGGGCTCAAACTCACAAACCATGAGATCATGACCAGAGCCAAAGTCAGATGTTTAACCGACCTAGCCACCCAGGAGTCCCTTTAGCACTTACATTCTTTTTTATGTGTGATTATTGTTACTGAATTGATGCTCTTGAAACTCTTCAATGTTATATTATTGCCAAATTTTATAGATAAGATTTTTACTGTTATACTTACATAATTAGTTACTGTATTAAATAAAGCAGATGTAGCATTGAACTTTATAAAACTCTTAAATTTTTACCTAATACATAACCTTTTAAAAACATTTTTCCTGGGGTGCCTGGGTGGCTCAGTTGGTTAGGTGACTGACTTCAGCTCAGGTCGTGATCTCACAGTTCGTGAGTTCGAGCCCTGCGTCAGGCTCTGTGCTGACAGCTCAGAGCCTGGAGCCTGCTTAAGATTCTGTGTCTCCCCCTTCCTCTACCCTTCCCCTGCTCACCCTCTGTGTCTGTCTCTCAGTAATAAATAAATGTTAAAAAAAATTAAAAGCATTTTTCCTTCAGGTTTTCCAATCAAGTTTCTACAAACCCATTATTCACAAATTTAAAAAGAGAGAGAGAGAAAGAGAGAGAAAGCTCAAGTACTATATTTTCCCCACATATTAAAACAATGAAAACTTTTCTCAATGGAACAATAAAAACTTTTCTCAAACTTTGTTTATGTGCATGTGTCAGAATCACTTGGCATACTTGTTAAAATGGCATTTTTATACCCCACCACATTTCTGCCAAATTTAGAAATACAAATATACAGATATAAGCAAGGAAGACCAAGAATCTGGATTTTGTCAAGTTCTGCAACCGATTCTGATATGCATGGAATTTGATAAGTGTTGCCTCAACTTTTTTCAATTTTTTTCAGTGTATAATTTTCTATTTTTCAGTATTTTACAGAAAGTGTTATAAGTCATTTTTAGTTCTATTGCACAGTATTTGCATGTTTAAAATATGAGGTACTGAGCAACAAAATAAAAAGTGAGTTTCCTATTAATCCCAAAGAATAAAGTAAATATCCATGAATCTATACTGATATTAATAAATGTTTGAATAAATAAATGGGAGAAGAGAGGCAAATTATTTTGAATAAAAATTCCAAATTAAAAAGGCAGAAGGAATGAGAGAACACCCAGTAATAATTGCTGCACACAAGATTCACTGATAAATATTAAAATTAGTGGGGACAACTTTAAGGAGGAACAGTATATTTGCATAACCTGGAAGTATCTCCCCCCAAAATATCTGTTAATCATGTGGTGATTCTAACATATTTTCATTCTTTTATTCTGCTTCCTGCAGGAGGTGAAGCATAATTCCCCACCTCTGAAGTGCAGGCTGGATTTAGGGAAAAATACTCTGTGCAGAAATCATACCAAATGATCAAGGTTCATTAATATCAGTAGTAACAAGTATTGATATGTACCTCCTGATGTGATGCAATGAGAAAGGTACTTCACCTCTGTAGTGTTCTTGCCCCAAGTATGTAATCTTTTAGTCTAATAAGAAAAGATAAGACAAACCCAAATTGATGGGTATTCTACAAAATATCTAGCTAGTACTTTTCCAGAGTATCAAGATCATAAAAACAAAGAAATACTGAGAAACTTTGATCCATCAGAGGAGACTCAGGGAAATGAGTGAGGGCAATAAGGTCTTCCTGGTCAGATTGTACCATTGTCAATTCATTTTCATAAGTAAACTTAGATAAAATGTTAACATTAGGTTGAGCTAAGTCTATTATCTCTGTTAACCCTCTTGTACTATCTTTATATCCTAAAAGTATTAAAGAAGCAAAAAGGTTTTGAATATATAATATTTGTTCTCCAGAATGTTATTGGCAGCACCCATGATTTTATGAATACTAAATGCTGAATACTCTTTATTTTATATATTTACTATAGTGTCTTGCTGCTGCAGATGTTTAAAAGGCAATTAACAATTTCCATTATTTTATTATTCAATAATTATGTGAAAAAATATGTATCTGTAACTGTATACATTATATAGAATCGTATATGTACACATACACAGAGTGGGAGAGGGAGAGAGAGAGAGAGAGAGAGAGAGAGGGAAAATTTCTACTCCATTGTTATAATTAGTTTGAAGGGTCGTTGTAGGAATAATTCTCAGTGTCTAAATCTTCAAATATATCCCAAATCTAATCTGAATTTTAGCATACTTAAGAAATGTAATTCCCATGAAAGATTTAGAAATAATGTAATTTGAGAAGTAGAGGAGTGCTAGAGTGAATGTGTGAATCTCCTACTGCTGCTGTAATAAGTGACCACAGCTGTAGTGGTCATTTATTATCTTAAATTTCTGGAAGTCAGGAATCTTAAAATCAAGGTGTCATCAAGACTGAATTCCTTGGAGATGTCCTAGAGGAACATCGTTTTTTTGTTTGTTTGTTTGTTTGTTTGTTGCCTTTTCCAGCTCACAAGGGTTACCTGCATCCCTTGGCTCCAGGCCCCTCCCTCCGTTTTCAAAGCCAGCAGCATAGCATTTTGCCAGTTAATCTCCATCCCTTTTCCTCTCCCTCTCCTTTTCCTTCTCTCTCTCTTTTTTACCTTGCTTCCAGGATCATTTCTCTTTCTCTGACTCTGTCCCTCCTTCCTTTCTCCTATAAGGACTCTTTTGATTATATCGGCCCACCAAGATTATCCAGAATAATCTCAGCACCACAGAACCCTTAATTTAATCACATGTACAAAATCCTTTGGCTTGTATGGTAACATATTTACAGATGCTGGGTATTTGGATGTGGACATCTTTGGGGGGGGGTGGCATTATTCTTTTGTCACGCTGACTTTGTTTTCTTTGACATTGATTAAATTGAGAGTAAACCTGTTACTTTTTAATTATTTGACTGTGGGAATATATTAGCTATTATTTGCCTTTATACAACCAAGTGTAAAAAATCAGAATCTTACTTTTACTCTTTATTTAACACCACTAACAAGGGAATATTATTCCTCCATGTATTCTCATGTTGTGTTTCATAAGTAAATTTTTTGAGAATGAAGAAAAAAAGCCAGTGTCTTCATTTTGTTTTGGTTGTGAGAATAATAGAAGCATAATTTTAGATCAATATTTGACAATACCTCTATTCGGAGAGGCACCTTAACTATGATTGAGGATCAAGGTGTGAAATACCGGCTCCTTTAGATAAAATGTCTGTGACACATTTTGAATCAGAACAAGCTAGAGAAATGGACAAGTAAATTGGGGACATCTGTATGAGAAACTGTGGGGAAATTGTCAGGTATAAATTCATATAGTTGGGGGAACTAATGCCATTTATGCCATTTTTTCTATATGATAATGAAGAACCAAAAGTTGGAACACTTAATTTGTAATCACGTTAAGTTCTGAAATCAGTGATTCTGATTCCTAGCAACACTAGACCTATCAACTCAGTGCAACTCAAATGTTAACTATTTTAGAGTGTCTTAGGACTGATTATTTCTCTAGGAATTCTCTTGTCACAATGTGGCTATGAACACATTTTTCCATTCTTCAGTCAGTATATTGGCTGGTACAAAAGGATGTTGATTGAGAGCAGGCAGTGTTTTACAAGAGTGAGGTTTGAGAGGCCTATAAGTCAGATAGAAATCTTTGCATGTGGGATTTGAATTTCTCAGTGAGTACTTGGGAGACTATGAATCACGAATATCTCAAGTGGAATATATCCTTGTGGGAATCATAGGTTTTCCAGGAAAGTTGCTGTTTGGGAAAGAAAGACCTAACTTGAAAATTAATCATGAGGAGAATATATCTATTAATTGCTTAGTACATTTTTATTTGCTATGCATATGCATCTATTTAATAATTACTGACCTCAGCAGTCCCTATGAATAGCAATGCCTCCTAGTTATTTTTCTGGAATGGAAGAGCCACATAGTAAGCAAATTATTGAAGACCATATGTCATGGCACAGTAGAAACTGAGCTTCCAGCTGAGTTTTCAGTATTTGACCTGGTAGAGGTATTCTGGTGTTCCGTGACAAATTTCTCCTGGAGCTCAAAAAAAAAGTTCAATGGACTCAGGATTCCTTGAAGCATAAAAATATTGGTCTGTCCATCAGATCATTTCTTCTAGCTTCTAAGAGTGTCAAACAGTACTCTAAATGAAAGAATTACAACAAGTGAAGGAATTTAGTCCTCTTATGGATATGGATTAGCTCATAGTATGATACCCAACAAAAGGAAATTTTTACTATGCCCTTTTGTCACTTTGGACAAAACATTTCAAGATATCTGAAATTTGGACCATAAATATTCATTTTACAAAAATGAAAAAAAAACATTAGTGAATATGAAATAGAATAGATATCCTCTTTACCAGCACAAGTAAGACCAGTCTTGGGTCATTGAAAAAGTTAGTTAAAAAACCAAAATTAAACAAATGCATGTTTATTTACTACCTTTTTAGATGACACATTTCTTTTAAATAGGGAACCACTAATTGGAGTTATTTGCCATCTTACATACACCACCTATGATTTGTAGTATGTAATTTTAGTTTATTTACATTGAATCAAGTGTTTAAAGACTTTGATTTACAGAAAAGCACCCTGAGATCCAAATTCTTTTAAATATTCACATTATTTATAACACTGTTTATATTTTGTTCATATGCACCTTATTCAACAGTATTTTTAAAGTATTGACTAACCTTTTTTATATAGTTCCAAAAATAGATAGTTTTCATGTAAGCAACTCTTTTTATAGTAATATTAAATCAGTTTGCAGAATATTTTATTAAGTGATGTGACTGATGCTATCTTACAAATAACTACCTTTCTGCAAAACCACTTTTCTTCTGTATATGCAAGGCTCTATTTTCAAATTTCCCTTCCAGTTAAAGATGATCATGTAAACAAGAATGTGAGAAAAAGAGCGTTAGTTACTTCCTCCTTTGGCCCATTAAACCTCCCAGGAAACTGGTTCTATGTCCTGTTTCACTTCTTGCAGACTTTACAACAATTACCAGAGCAATTTTCAAAGCCACATATTGAAAACAGAATATCTTCTCTCAGCCAAAGCATAAGATACTGTTAAAAACTGAGAACAAACTGAGGGTTGATGGGGGGTGGGAGGGAGGGGAGGGTGGGTGATGGGTATTGAGGAGGGCACCTTTTGGGATGAGCACTGGGCGTTGTATGGAAACCAATTTGACAATAAATTTCATATATTAAAAAAAATAAAAAAATAAAAAAATAAAATGAGGATAGCAATGCTTCCTATCTCAAAAAAAAAAAAAAAAAAAAAGAATATCTTCTCTCTTTGCCTGGGTCCCCAAAGACCTCATGGAGAAGTACATCCTCTCAATTGGGACTGTCCACCCTAGAGAATGAGAAACAAACTTCTGCCGGTTTGAACCATTTTATTTTCATCAATTATAACACAGAAATTAATGTCTTGAGTTGACATTACAATAACAAAAAAAGTTAAAATATATATCATTAAGATGGTGGTCATGCAGTAAGCTGCAACCAGCAAGCAGACACTGCAAACTGGAAAGCTATAAACAGTGCTGTACCAGGGCAAAATATTTGGTGGAACTAGACCTACGGTATCTAGAAGGACATAGCAAGTGCCAACCAAGCCCTTAGTTCTAGGAAAAATAGTTGGAAAGAGCTAGAATGGTAGTACATGTGGGCTGCTGCTCCATGCTGTAAACAAAATATTACAAGAAACAGACCAGCTTTGCCTAGTTTGCAGGCAAACAAAAAGATTAGAGAGAGTTCATAAATACAGAGCCAGGAAGTTTCAGAAAAACCAATAGCTCCTATACCTCAAATAAGTTGTTGTACAAGAATCTTTTAAATGCCCTCTTCACAATTTGATATTTTCCTACCATTTGCCTACAAGTAAGAGCTCCAACTTTTCAAAACGAAGAAAATAAAAATTTTAGAAGTCTACATTCCCCACCTCTTTTGCAGCTAAGGTGAAGACTGCTGATTCAGGGCCAGGGCCAGGACTTGAGTAAGGAAACCAAAGCCCCCAAGCTGCACAATTTAAGGACACACTCACTCTCAAGTGCTTTTCCTGCATAGGGATGACTCTGAGAGCGAGCACCCCCTTCATTTTTATACCCCAACTGCCTCCTGTCTCACCCTCATCCATCCTTGGTTCTATCCCTTATATGTATCCCCTGAGACATTGCTTCAGAAGTAGTGTGAGCTAACTAGGAGATATGGCTAGTGGAGGTGGGAGCAGAGGCAGTGTGTTTTCTGGATACAGCATTGGGACAGGTTTCTCATCACAGCCTAGGAAATATGATCTTAGTTCAGGCAAGTCTGCAGCTCACTTGTCCTACTAATTCTATGTTGTGGTTCTAGAAGCTGTCTTATAAACGTGGCCTAAAGCTATGGATCACATATAGCCCAAGGATTCTGTGACCTACATAGTATGTTATGTTAAATCCTTCCCTGCTTCAGCCAGATGGAATAGGTTCTGCTATCTAAAATTTAGAATTCTGATGATCAGAAATTTTGCTTTTTCCTACTTTTGTGATCTTCGAGGTTACTTTACTCTGAGCTTAGATTTTATTACCTGTGAAAGGGGTAATAATAATTTGTACATCATGGATGTAGGGGGGAAAATATATTTTTCCTCTACCATTTTAAGTTCTTTGCTAGGGCCCCATAACGAAAGAGAGATTAACCAGAGAAAAGCTTACTAATTTATTTAATACAAGTTTTACATGGCATGAGAGGAAATGCAGACTTGAAGAAGTGCTTAAACCTGCAAGAAGTGATGAAGAGTGGAAAGTTATTGGAAAATAACTTTTCCCATATGAAAACAAGAGTATGAGCTAAGTGTAGTATCTGTGGCAGTAAGGCCTATTTGTTCAGATTCTTGTAGGGGGTTTGGAGATAAGAATGTTGTTTTTTTATTTTTTCCAGGTATAAGGAGGGCACCTCTCACATGAGGGTTTTATAACCATCATGGAAAAGGGAGAAAGTCTTACTGCACATGCTGATTCTTAAATTCCTTCAGCTTAAAATATTTAATCTGTTGAAGTGTTATATTTGGGGGGAGCATGTCCTAAACTCCATCATAGGCTAATTTTGAAAATTAAACATTATCTATATAATAACACAGTGCAAGGCATCTATCAGATAATTAAGAGACTGTATTTTATTAACATTATTTATTGGTTAAGGAATTTAAGTCATCCGTACTTCTGATCTTTCTTTACCTCTAAATAGAAGTGGCCAATGTAACTTCCCTTGTTCTTTTTGTCCCTGGTTTTGCCTTATGCTATTATTTTAACAATCTGGGACTCTATTCTATTATTTTTATCCTCACCTACATTTTTTGTATTGCTACTGGGCACCTCCGTTCCAATGAGATTCAAATGCTGTATGTTCCTTGCAGGCCTATGGGAGACTGGAATCCTAAATCCTAGTCCTCATACTTCCTAGTCTTTCTCGCTGATGCCATTAAAAGCTTGCTGGTCTTCACAGCATGTCCTTGCATCCATACTCTCCATCCCTGTGAATATACACCTGCTTACCCATGACTGTTTGCAAGACCTTCCCAATACTGACTCTGTCTTAATCACCATTTGCTGCCTGTTGCTATATTGCTGGATATTGTCAACCTGCCTTAGCACTTTTTCCATTGCTTCCTGGTTGACATACCTTGAACACCTACCTCATCCCAGAGGGTTTATCATATCTTGGAATCAGAATGCTTGTGGATTTTTTCCTACCCAATATCTATCATTGTCAAGAATTGTCCTAATACCAAAACTATTCTTTTCTAATTCTAATTTAGAACAAAATGTTTTTTCCCGTTTAAACTGAGTGAAACATGATAGTTTTCTGCATGACACAATGGAAGAGCACTTTCCCTTAAAGTTTGAAAATACTTATTCTAGATATTTGAGTACATGTACCAAGAAACTATAGTGTGATATGACAGTCCTTATTGTATTTAATGGTTTAATCTTAAGGCGAACATCATGGAAGCAGCTCTGAGGAACAGTTGTATCAGATGTTAGTCTGAACGAAGCACTGACTTTATCCCATTTTACTTGTGTAAGAACTGAAGAAAACACTGGAATACAACAGACAGGTTTATTTTTTTAGATTAATGATAATATGAATACCTTGCCTTTGTAAAGTTCTCTGGCATGGGTTCAATAATAAGTAGCTATGATGACTCCAGATTTGGACTTATTTTGTCTTTGGCCCTATTATAGGACATGTTTTCTTTCTTTCTTTCTTTTTTTCTTATCTCTTCTTCTTTCCATTCTTTTTGTCCTTTACTCCTGCTGCAGAAAACACTGAATCTTTGCAAGACGACCTGTGATAATTCATTACACTCAACCCAATTCCTGCTCAGTATCTCCCTCCCTGACAGAGATCATTTGCCAACTTTGAATCCCACTTTTCATCTGAACATGTTGGTCATTCGTTTTGTTTTGTTTTTTTATCTCACCTCCCTCCCCATATTAGTTAGCACTTCTTTGGTTTGAACTGACAGAACTCTAAGTGACTCAAGATAAATCACACCAAAACCTCCCTCACCGACCCCCCACCCCCCCAAGTGGGTCTCACATACAGAAAAGTCCAAACCTATACCTGGCTCCCAGCCTGACGGAATCTAGGCCAAGACTTTTTTCCTCTTTCTTTAAATTAACCTTATGTCTTACACCAGTCAAAATTCATTTCCTACCAGCATGTGGATTCCAGTAGTAAGAGGATGTCTTCCCCTGGAGTCCGGCAGAAATTTATCAAGGAGGAGCTTGACTTATCCCACTTCGATCACATGCTATTTTCTCAAACAAGCACTGTGGCCAGGGAGGCATGAAGGGTAGTACTCTTACTGGCCAGGGCTGGATCCCATGGACACTGCTGTGGGAGTATGCAGAGACCCCTGCCAGAGTCACATTGAATGATTTCCTCAGAAGAAAGAAGGTAGGCTTAGAATTCAGAAACAATAGTCCACTCATTGACTGCCTAGTATCCATACCCACTTATTCAAACATGATATTCTTAAATGTCCCATTCACATAAACCAAGTATTCTTGTAAAATCAGAGCCATGATATGTCTCCCTTTCTAATGGAAATTCTTTTCTCCTACTGCCTTCACCTGTAAGTTCAGGAGTGCTAAATCATGAGCCTGTCTATATGAATAGCTCTAGACTGAGTGTCTCCTCATGAACAGAGAACCTATGTCTGATACTGAAAATATGGGTAATAAGACATCCAAAATATAGTGATGGAAGTTTTAAAAGGAATAACAAATTTTTAAATTCACTATAGAAAAAAAGAAGAGGGGAAAATGAAATCTAACATGTCCATTAGGCAGAGATAACAAGGATTCCTGTCCTGGCAAAGAGTAATTTCCTTGGTGAGTTAATTTGACAGCCTTTCCTATTGGACTCTAAAAATGTCTTTCTCATTTATTGTCATGACCACATTAGAGAAGTTTCCCCTTCTCGGGGCTGTGCATTTCACTTTCTAAAGATATGGGTTTGAATTCTGTGTGCTTGCCTTAAATTTTAAACAACTTAAGCTCCTTCTTTGCTAAGCTTTGGGCAAAAGTAATATCAGTAGGTTTGAGGCAAAACCAATATCCCTAAGACCATGCTTGCATAATGTAGATTTGATTACTATCCCGTTGAATGATAAAAATTGAAAATATTATTTTTGCCTAAGCTCACTGATATATTTTTTCTATAATAAATCACATCTTAGGAACAAAAGTAAATTCTGTAAAGCACCCTCTTTATTGTGTGAGAAAGATTATAGTCAAATTCCCAAATAAACTCTCAATGATTGGATCTCATTACAGAAAGAATTTTTCAGATAGTGAGGTGAGTGACTCTTAGTATGTGAATTATATTAAAGTCTGTTTGCCCAACACTTCTCAGGTACAAACAGCCTTCCACCCGGTCATATCCACATTCATCCTTTTATTCACTCAATTCGTGCCTCATTTTACAAAGGATTTGATATAGTTTATAGGAATGCATACATTATAACAAATATATAAATAACGAAGCCCAAGTAAGGAAAAAATATGTTTGAATAGAGGTTTAAGGACTGGAAAGAGGAAGGTTTCAGGGGAAGAAAAGAGTAAAAGAGATACGCTGTACCTCTCCATTTTAAAGCCAAATTGTCAGCATGTTGACAGATCAGAGCCCGGAGCCTGTTTCAGATTCTGTGTCTCCCTCTCTCTTTGCCCCACCCCTGCTCGCTTTCTGTCTAATCTCTCTCAATAATACATAAACGTTAAAAATTTTTAAAAATAAAGCCAAATTGTCTTTTTAAATTGTTTAAAGAGAAAATAAGGAACAATAATAACTACATCATATTGAAATTTAGAACAATCAACTTCATACCACAAACTCTGAGAAGTTGCTACCAGACACAGTAAAATTTGTACCAATCCAAACAACTTAAAATAACATATTATTAAGTAACTTTTACTGAATGCCTGCTAGTGCCTTGCAATGTGTTAAATACTTTACAGGCATTATTTCTTTCAGAGCTAATAACAATCCTGAGGTGGATATTGAGATTAATAATTAACCATACAGTATAATGATCAGTATCTGTTCTGATAGATTAGGCATACACTCATTGCTCCATTGCTATACTTTGCCACTTATTCTAAGTACGTTGTAATGTTTCTTTTATGATGAGAAATGAAATCTAAAAAAAAAAAAGTATAAATAATTCCCACAGGGAATTAATAGCAGCTTTAGAACTTTACCAACCCACTACCTCTGACCCCATAATCTGGCCATCTAACTTTTTCACTCTTCTGTTCACACCAGAAGTTTGTAGTTAGTTCTACTTCCAAAGAGTCATAATTCAGCGGAGGACAATCTTCAGTACCTTAATAGTATCTTTTTCTCTTGAGGCATCAGTACCAAAAACTTGATAGGTCATGGGAAAGGCAAGGACAAGACACTAAGTCACTGTTCAGCATCAAAAACTTTTTGAGTGCTTAATATATACTAATCCCAATTCTAGTTGCTTGAACAAAATTCATGCCTCACGTATCTTATATTTTAGCTATTTTCCTTTAACATCCCATCCTAAGAAGGCAAAAACAAACTTTGTAGAACACTCATACTGTATTCTTTATATATGAACAAAGATTATGGGCATGGGACAGATTCTCAAATAATCCCTCCAGGATTCAGACCCCATTATTAGGAGAAAGTTTTGGCTGTAGGTGCATTCTAGTACTTAAAATGTAGAGAAGTTTATTTGCAAAATGTTACTTAGAATCTAACAATGTGTCCCCTTATTGATGAATGAGAGTGAATGACTGCAGGCAAAAGGAATCAGGGAGGGAGAAGTCGAGGGATCTACTTGCATGCTGGAAGCTCCATAAAGTGACCTCTAATTTGACCTTTTCTCTGGTCTCACCTTTTACTATTCATAACAAAATGGGTGGTGGGGGGGAAGGTTGAGGTTGATTGGTGATGTAGGTAAACAGTTGTTTCACAGCACAGAGAAGGAAAGTAGCTTTCCAGTTCTTTTTATGAAGCCAACAAAACACTTCAGATGAATAATACCTTTGAAAGGATTATTGGTAAAATAGATCCAGTGTAGTTTAAATATTATGTAGTAAATGCTATAGTCTGTAACTTCTGCCTGGTTTGTAGCTTAATTGCACTAAATTTGTTTTAAAACACCATATTCCATTCTTATATTTACATGCTATTGAGAATGTTCCTACATTTATGTGCTTTGGTTTCAGATACTGAACTAACAGAATTAACAATGTTTCATTATATGAGGACTCAAGTCCCTGACATCAACCCCTTGAGAAGAAACTATGAGATTTTTAGCAGCCAGCTTTATAGTTGTCACTGAGCTACATTCTCGCAAAATGCCTATTGGCTGTTGATTTGATTGCCCTGTTTTACTTCTGGACAGTATTTAATTTTCAGCTTAATCTATAAGAAGTTATTAACACACTATATTGAGTTGCCAATCTGAGGTATTTGAAACTATTAGGAGTAGACTAATAAGCCACTGAAATACTCTCAGGAAATTAATAAACAGAATTTTGCATAGACAGCACTCCTCACTGCCAGATGTGACATGACACACAAAAAAAGAAAAACAAAAAGAGAAGAAAATAATCTCTAAGAGAAGAAAATAATCTCTCTTGGTTTCTTAGAAACACTTTAGGTTTAAAGAGAGAAGACGTATAGTTAAAGAACTCGATGATGAAGTCTGTATTTTATATATTCAAGACTTTAATTCTCAAAGTTGTACTCAAGAGTTAGTCCCGAGGTCTTGGGAGGTCAGTCCCCAGATCTTGTTGCCTGGGTCACAGACCGGAGGGGGCAGCTGGCAGGTAAAAGTGAATCTTCTGAATCAAAATTCATATCGCTTTCTTTGCTTTACTGGATACTTTTAAAATAAATGGTGTATGAGGACAAATAGTCCCCACACAGGGACAAAAGATTTGAGCAGACACTTCACCCAAGAAGATATGAAAATGGCAACTACGCAGATGAGGAGATACTTAGCATCATTATGCATTAGAGCAATACACATTAAAACCAAAATAGGCACCACTGCATACCCACTAGAATGGCTAACATTTAAAAGATAGAAAATGCCAAGTTAGACCGTGGAGCGACAGTTTGGTAGTTTCACAGGAAGTCAAAAATACATTTATCTTATAACCCAGCAACTCTAGTCTTAGATAGTTTCCCAAGTGAAATGGAAATGTGTGGCCAGTGGGGCACCTGGGTGGCACAGTTGGTTGGGCATCCAGCTTCAGCTCAGGTCATGATCTCACAGCTTGTGAGTTCGAGCCCCACGTCAGGCTCTGTGCTGACAGCTCAGAGCCTGGAGCCTGCTTCGGATTCTGTGTCTCCCTCTCTCTCTGCCCCTCCCCTGCTCACGATGTCTCTGCCTCTCTCAAAAATACATAAACATTAAAAGAAAATGTCTGGCCATAAAGCATGTATTGAAATGTTTGTAACAGCTTTATTTATAATACCCAAATTGTGGACCAACGAAAATGTTCATCACCTGGTAAACAGATAAGCAAATTATGGTATATCCATATTGTGGAATCCTGGTGAGCAGTAAAAAGATATGAACTGGTGGTGTATGCAGCAACACGGATGAGCCTCAGAAACCTACTAAGTGAAAGAAGGCAGACACACAAGAGCACACACTTTATGATTCCACTGATACTGTGTTCTCAAGAAGGCAAAACTTTGCTGATAGAAAGCAGCTCAGTGTTTGTCAGTGACTACTAAATTGGGTGGTAGGGGAATGACCACAAAGGAACAGTAGAAAATTTTTTGAGATGATGTAAATATTCTGAATTTTCATTTTGGTGGTCAGTTAGTTACCCAACTGTGTACACTTGTCAAAATTCACCAGATTGAACGTTGTAAATTGGTTAATTTTATTGTGTGTAAATTATGCCTCGATAAAAATGACAGAAAAACTACATAAAATATGGAGGAGGAAAACATTAAGTGAAAGTACGGTCACTTGCTTGGATAGGATTGCCTCTGGTACCCAATACCTTTATAGTCCTGAACATTTTTCAGAAAATGAAAATACGAACCTGCCAAATCAAACAAACAGATAATTTCCAAATTGAATTATGGTCTCTGCTGATTCCAAGCTCTTGGTTTTTCAGTATTTATCACTATGGCATTAAGAAAAAATTTTTTTAACAAATCAGGTAAATAACCCATGTTATTTTCCACAATGAATATTTAGTACATTACAATAGAAGTCCTAAACATAACCCAAAAGCCACAAGGGACTTTAAAATAATGTAATGCAGACATCTGAGGGAAAAATAGATATATATAACTTCATGCTATGTTTTTAATTTTATGGATTCATCTATTCATCGTAAAAAAAGAATGAGTGAAATGGTCTGTCAATATCAAAAGAAAATCTCTTTTTGTAGAGTTTATATTCTCGCTAAATTCCAACTGCAGAGCTCCCATTTGAAAGACCCATTCATCTTCAGGGAAGGCACAACCTTATCATCATGGAGATTAGCATACAACTTAGACATGATTCATTGACCAAAGCTTCTGAAAAGGCAGTGTCTTGACCCAGATGCACATAATCATAAAACGCTCTGACTTGAATCACATGGATTGAAAGTCTGTGTATTTTTTCTTTAAATATGAATTACAAACGATTTCCTTCGCCAAGGGGTTGAATTATCAAGCAAAAGAAGTGAGAGTAAAAGAGTTGGTAAAGAAAGCACAACAGCATGTATTTTGAGGGTAGAGAAATTGCCATGAGTTGTTCTACACTCTCAAAACTAGTTATTTTACCTACATGTTAATAGAAGATATGTGCTTTAAATTCAAATCTTTTTAAATATTCTAAATAAGATGACCAAGACCCCTCTACAGTGGTGATGATTTTAGCAAGATATCTCCATAACACTTCCATATATTATCTGGATTATATAATTTTAACTATTTTTACCAAAAAAATGAATATCTTCTGTATATAAAAGATGCATTAAATACTAGAGACATGGAAATATGTGAGAAACACAGCCTCCAATAGATGAATGGTCTGGTAAAGAAGAAATGAAAATAATCAAGTATTACAAAAAGCAAAGTGCATTAAATACTTGAATAAAAATAAAAACTAAACAGTATTGGAATATTTGAGCTTGTTTTTGGATGCACGTCTTAAGAATTTTCTTCTTTTACCATATGTTACATTGATAAATCCCAATTATCTAAATAATAACAAATATTGCATGAGAGAAGAAGAGAGAAAGAGAAAGGAGGGAATAGATTCTAGAAAGTGGCAGATCTGTATTTGAACACAAGACCTGAAACTTAGCGTAGCAACTTTGTGCAAGTTGTTTAATATTCTCTGAACCATAATTTCCTTATGCATGGAAGTTACATTAAGTGTATCATCTTATGGATGTTGGTAATAATTTAAAGACAATGTATAAAAGGTTTGAGGAAAAAAATATCTGACCTGTAGGATCTAAACAACCTGCTAGTTTCTTTTTTGTCCTCCTCTTCCCATGCCATTTCAAATCCATGGCCTGTCAGACTCTTCTTGCCAGAAATGTAGCCTAAAGCTGCACTCTTTGCAAAGAAATTGTTAGCAATGTTGCCAGGGCACTTTCTCACCTCTATTCCCACATATCACTGCATCTTCTACTTAGATAGATGCTGTTAGCATTTTGGGTCATGGGCAAACTCCTTTCCCCCTCTCTTCTTGGCCTTCTATCACACGCTGCTCTAAATGACCCCACATTTCTGGTCTCTTCCTTCTTCCCCTCTTTTCTTCTCTATTCAACTCAGAAAGATTTACTCACTATCTTCTCCTTCACTCTGCTTCTTCCACACCTGAGTGTTTTTCCTAATATCTGTCTTACTCTGGCCCTTATTATTATCTTACAATCAGGGAATCAAGCTGTTTTATCTGTCACTGAAAACTACCTCTGCTCTATAAAACCCTCCCCAAACTATGATCTGGCAAACCCCCCTTAAGTCTCCCTGAACTGAATTTGAGTCAGTCTAGATCCAGTCACATAATGCATGGTCTCCTTTGAGGTATAAAATGTTAATAATTCATATATTCATTCAACAATTTCGGAATGACCACTACATGACAGGCTCCATTCCAAGCATAAGGGACATTGCACTGAACAAAACCAAGTCCTGTTCTCAGACAGAGAGAAAAGAGAAATACAGTGAACAAACAAATAAGGAAATACTTAAGAAAGCACGATGAGGAAATAGAAGGCAAGGTGAGGGAAGAATGATTAAGGTCTGTTAAAGCTGACTCTGGAGTTAAAATATGAAACCAGTAAGGAAATAAGCCCTGCTGATATTTGTGGGAAGAGAATTTAGGAAGAGAGCTCAATACAAAACTGGAAAAACAGGATTTTCTTGAGAGTGGCTGGAATGGAGTGAGTCAGGGGAAAGTAAGTGGTAGAAATGTAGCAAGAGTTAGCTCAGGACCTCTTTTGTAGGAAAGAGTAAGGATGCTATTGAGAAAGAAATCCATTAGAGGCTTTTGAAACAGACTTTGGATACAAATTCCAAACCTTCTACTTGACTATGGTAAGGTAGTCCAACATTTTTGAGGCTCAGTTTCCTCCTCTAAAAAATGGGGGTGATAATAACTGTCTTTTTAAATTGAGAAAATTAAATGAGGACTTAACAGAATGCCTAACATATGGTGAACACTTTGTTGAAAGTACTCAACATTCTCACATTTACATTTGTCAATAATCAGCTTTATTTTTCTCCATAATAATGTTTTTCTTGGGATCACATCTAAACCGTGGAAACTCTGAGTGTGCCAAAAACATTCATTTCATTACACTTTAAATATGCAATCTTGAGCCAACTTAAGCAAAATCCAAAAAATATTTGGATTTAAGGCAAAGCAGCAAAATCAGGTATAAATCTAATCTCTTGCCAATAGTGACGTGACCTATTTTATAAGGCTTGAGAACCTCTATTTATGGCTTCATGTATTTTTTTTTATTGTAAATACAGTCATGAACATATCCTAAGAGAAACGGACATGTAGAATCTTTGGCATACTGTTCTGCATTGATTAACTTGCAAATGATAGTCTTTTCTGCAAGACATTATGTAAAATGTCTTAAAACCACTTTTAAGACTTATCGTCAAAGAGATTTGAACACAGGGGGAAAAGAAGATTGTTGTGTATGAAGTCATAAAAAGTTGCATTCTTTAAATCTACCTTTTTTTTTTATAACTCAAACACAGAATTGTTAAATTACATTAAAAGAATACATTTATGTAATGTAAATTATCTAACATCTTCTAAAACTATTCTGCAGTAAACAAAAGCAGAACATCAACCTAAACCCAAAGGGAAACAGCACACTATTAATGTAGAGTCCCTGACATTAAGGAGGGCGATGCGGGCAAGACATCAAGCTTTCCCTCTCACTTGGCTGTGAAGCCGCGCGTACCAGGGTGACAGGTGTGAAGGACAAAGAGCAACCTCCCAAGGCTGGTGAACCTGTGAAACTGATGACAGATGAGGTGTCACTCACTGATTTTGTCAGTCTCATACTTCACAATCTCTTACCGCTAATAAAGTGCAAAGGAAGATAAAATCATTTTCCCTCTCTTCTGTATTGTTTGAACATCATTAACATGAATCTCTCAAGAGAGCCTTCACTGGGAGCCAGGTAGCTGCAGAGTTTATGGTGTAGCCTCGCGGAACGTGATCAAGCTGTGTCAACCTGCGGCTTACACAAATATTAATTAATTATCGTTCCTTATTTGAAATCTTGAAATTCAGAGTGCCTGGGTGGCTCGGTCGGTTAAGCGACTGACTTGATTTCAGCTCAAGGTCATGATCTTATAGGTCGTGGATTCGAACCCCTGCATGGGACTCTGCACAGACAGCACAGAGCCTGCTTGGGATTTCTCTCTTCCTCTGCGCCTTCCTCGCTCAGGCACTCGTTCTCCCTCCCTCTCTCTCTCAAGAATAATAAATAAACGTTAAAAAAATGAAATCTTGAAATTCAATGTGTAAGTGATCCTCTGTACTTGGTGTTCATTTTACGGTAAAAAGAAAACAACAATAAATGGGCAAATTTCTCGTCCAGGCATTCGCCTGAGCTGGGCATAACCTGGTTCCCTTTTGGAGAAGACCCGTTTGGGGCAGTCCTCTCAAGCAGGGTTGCTCTTTCCTTGTCTCCCCGTTTACATCAGGAAACTTCCAGTTCCTGACTGCCCCACGCTTGTAGAGAGCACCTCTTCTCTTCCGAGGCTTTCCCCATCCCCTGCTGGACCCTGTGCACTGTCCAGCAACACTGCTCTCATTTCTTTCTCTTAAACTCCACCCCCCCCAACAATGCCTACAGCAGCTATGTTAAAATTGTTTCACTTGCCTTCAAGTTTTGAAACGGAAACTTTCCCATTCACTTTTAGCAAAGTAAACACCTACTTGACAAACAAAATTCAGATCTTCAGACATCCAGACAGCCAGATTTATATATTTCCCATCACACCTCCCTCCTTCCTTCCCTTTTCTGAAGCCACAGGATTGTCCTTCCTCTTGAGGCTCATCACTTCAGTGGCTCTGCATGGCAGACAGAATTCTAGGATGGCCTCCACTGATTCCCTGCCTGCTGCATAATCCCTGGGAATATAGATATATGAATTTCACTTGCACGATGAAGTTATTTTATGGGATAGTTGACTTTAGCCCAACCTAATCTCGTGAGCCCTTTAAAGCAAAGTCTTTAACTAGTTACAGAAGGGTCAAAGATGCAAAGCATGAGAAGGGTTCAGTGAACTCTTACTGACTTGAAGGTGGAGGGTGTCATGTGGCAAGGAATGTGAGTGGCATCTAGAAGCTGAGAATGGCCCCTGATGACAGCCTTCAAGGAAGAGGGACCTCAGTCCTAGAACCATGAGGAGCTGAACTCTGCCAACGAGAATGAGCCCGGGCTTCCAGGCAAGCCAGGCTGTTGCCTTGGTGTCAGCCATGTAATGTCCTGAGCAGCAAATCCAGTCGTTCCTAGAGGACTGAGATAATAATGGGGATTTTAAGTTACTAAACTTGTAGCAATTTGTTACACAGAAATAGAAAACTAATACACTCTAGATCGATTCTTACCTCTCCTATCGATCTTATCTCTCCTTAGGAATCTTTTTTCATTAGTAATTTCCAGTCTTCAGTCTTTCCTTGCTGTCCCATTTATACCGTCATCATTAGTGATGACATACTGAATATGTGATTGAATATTCTAGACTCTGTATTTAAATACTTTCAATTGACTACTCCATTTAAAGCTTCATAAAAGCCAGGGTTCTTACAAAAATACAGATTGTGGGTCTGGGCTGGGGCTTGAGAGTCTAACAAATCCCCAGTGATACCTCTGCTCCTGATCAAAAGCTATATTTATAAATATAATTCAAGAAAATCAACTAGAATTTGTAGTTGCATGACCAGCCCTAGTGAAATAGGCAATTCCTTTTAGGCACCAATTTTTATGAGTTAGGCAATGGTACTGACTTGACTTCGATTGAAGTGTCTGAGTACTTAGTTTGGTGTGTCTCAAAAGGTAACCTGAGGTGGGGTGGGCCATGTAACCTAAGGAGAATAACCTAGGGTTGATTCCTGAATTCTGTCTCTCCCCTTGAGGCCAAAACTGCTGGAAGCAGTGCCTAAAAATGTATTTTTAATAATAAGTTCCTCAGATGAATCTTAGGTTACTGAAAACCATGGTTTCTCGACCTCAGCTCTATTGACCTTTAGGACTAGGTTTTTGTTGTTGTTGTTGTTGTTGTTGTTGTTGTTGTTGTTGTTGTTTTGTGGGAGGGTGCACTGTGCATTGTAGAATGTTTAATAACATCCATGGTCTCTACTTACTAGATGCCAATAGCACTCCCTCCCCAGTTTTAACAAGAAAAAATGTCTTCAGATATTACCAAATACTCTCTGGACACCAAAAGTCTCCCTTGGTTGAGAACCTCTGCTCTAAAGTTCTAATTGAGTACTAATTGAGGATTTATCTAGGAAACAGACACCTGAAGTGCACAGATTAGTACAGGACTTTGTCACCTTTTTTCTATAAAAAAATAAAATAATGTATATCCATATAAATATGATAAGAAAGTGATAGCATAATTTAACTCGTTTAATTAAAAATATCTAGGTAAACGCTAATTGTTTTATTTCCAAGGGCAACTGTTTTTCAAATTTCACTTCGAATTCAATTTTAACTTCACAGTAATTTGCTCTTCAATCTGTGATCACCTGGTTAATGCCGATGCCTTTATAAAGCTGAGTAGTTTTTCTACTTTTCAAAAGACTAAAGCTGTCTGATGAAAGCTATTTTAAAAAAGATTTTAAAATTCTTTTTTCAGTATCAACATTTGTCATGAACAATGAAGTACTCTTTCTTTCCAACCTCTCTCCATTTTTTTTTCCCATCCAGTTTATTGGTTCTTTGCTTCTGGCAAATATCTCTGTTGAATAGTATGTTGCCCTTTTCTCTCCACAAATAAGACAGTAAATAACAGTCTGATTTTGAAACTTTGCCAGGGTCTGTGTAAATCCCCCTCACTATTATGTGAGTGTGTGTATGTATTTTCAGTGAGGGAAAATTTACTCTGACAACCGTGCTTCTACATTACATACCAATAATAATGTCTCCTTTTGAGTTTATATCATATGTTGAAGTTTATTCTTGAGACAGTCTTACGAATAAGCCAGAGTGTGTCTGTGTGTAACTTCTACTAGTCATTTTGCCATCCTTACCAAAAACAATCCTTTCTTTTCCATCTGAGAATTGTAAGCCCAGTTTTAAGTTAAAAATCATTTAAAGCATGATTTTAAACAATTTTTTTTAACGTTTATTTATTTTTGAGACAGAGAGAGACAGAGCATGAACGGGGGAGGGTCAGAGAGAGGGAGACACAGAATCCGAAACAGGCTCCAGGCTCTGAGCTGTCAGCACAGAGCCCGACGCGGGGCTCGAACTCACGGACCACGAGATCGTGACCTGAGCCGAAGTCAGCCGCTCAACCGACTGAGCCACCCGGGTGCCCCTAAAGCATGATTTCAAATATGTGCAAAGTGATTCCTTGGACACTCATCTCTAGTAGTTGCCAATTTAGTTTGTGTAGTATTTGCCACTTTAAGCCATTATGGTGCAGTTACTCATTTAAAAATCTGTGGTGCCTGGGTGGCTCTGTTGGTTGAGCGTCCAACTCTTGATTTAGGCTCAGGTCGATTCCAGGATCATGGGATCAAACCCCATGTCAGACTCCATGATAAGCATGAGGCCTGCTTAAGATTTCTCTCTCTCACTCTCTCTGCCCCTCTTCCCTCCTCATATGCTCTGTTTCTCTCTCTAAAATAAAGATAGTAATAATTAAAAACTTAAGTCTGTATTAGCTTCTGTGAATTTCTCAAATCCAGAGACCATTCTGGAAGAAATGATTTACTGAACAGTGATGTGGTAGTTTTGTTAAAGTTGGCCTGAGCACTGTTCATTCATTCTTCTGTCCATCATTTTACTTTTATTTGGGGAAACAATGTCACAGAGTGGTGTAAGAACATGGTCTTTAGAGCGAGACAGACATGGGTTTGACTCTAGCTATGTGGTGCCACTTTGACAAATAACTGAATTTCTCTAAATCTTAGTTTCCTCATTTGTAAAGGGGATGAACCAACTTCATAAATTACTCATGAAGATTAAATCCAATCAAATATGTGAAATGCTTTGCACAGGGATAAGCCCATGGAAAGCATTCAATTTATAGTATCTATTACATTATCACTTTACTTCTCCTTATCTATTGCCTGTCTGGCTTTTGTTTTCCTTGATATTAGGAGTAGACATATAAGCATGGCTAGCTCAGAAGTTTATTTGTTCATTCAAATTAATTCTTAAATATGTCTATTTAACATGTAAATTTATAAAGCTCTAAGTCACCTGCTAAAATATTTTTGTCTGCTTTTCTAAAAGCGCAATGGAAGAACTATGGCCTGTGCTAACTGAGGAGAAACAGGCCTCATTAGTACCTGGACTTATTCCCATGATATGCAATGTAAGATACATGTTTACACTAAATATTTTCAGCATTATTGTAGCCACCAAGACATCCAGACATTTAAGATATAATGACTTAATGTCAACTGAAGAACTAATCACTTAGAAAAAGAGAAAGCTTAGGAAATTTAATCCTATTTCTGTAGGCAGAATGCTTATCGACTTAAAAGTTTTTACTTTACTATGAACTTTGCTATATATCTGCCAGAACTCAAACCAAAGAAATGAGGCTTAATTTGATTTTGTAGAGAGATGAATTCTCAGAAACTCACTACAAAGTGCAAAAGGTTACAGTCAATAGAGTTCTAATAAATGTTGTATTGTGCATGACTCATTCAGCCTTTGAAATTTATTCAGGCTCTTGCAAAACATAATTACCAATGTATTTCCTAAGAAAAGGGGCAGAAATTGCTGAAGCATTGTGTTAATAAAATATTTCAAACTGCTTTTTCCTGACTTTTTGGATTTAGGGCAACTGAATTGCTGTTGGGCAGCATGTTTGTTTTGTTTTTTTCCCCTAAAGTTAGAGTAAAATTGCCCATGTTTCTAACTAATTTAAATTATAATTTGTTCATAACCTTGTAACAAAGCCAGTGCAAAGTACCTCTGTGAATAACTCAATGAAGGTGTGTTCATAGTATTGTTTTCAACAAGAGGGGAGATAAACACTTTATAATGACAATTCTGATTTTCTTTCTATTGCTGCTTTTTCTTTCAGCTTTATTGGGGTATAATTGACATATAAAATTGTAAGATATTTAAGGTGTAGTCATGGTGATTTGATATACATACATGTTGTGAAAGGATTCCCCCCATCTAGTTAATTAGCACATTTGTCACCTCACTTATTTATCGTGTGTGTGTGTGTGTGTGTGTGTGTGTGTGTGAGAGAGAGAGAGAGAGAGAGAGAGAGAGAGAGAGAAAGAAAGAAAGAAAAAGAAAGAAAGAGAAAGAAAGAAAGAAAGAAAGAAAAAGAGAAAGAAAGAAAGAAAGAAAGAAAGAAAGAAAGAAAGAACATTTAAATTCTACTCTCTTAGCAAATGTCAGTAATACAATATAGTATTGTCAACTGTGGTCACCATGTTTTACATTAGATTCTCAGATCTTTTACATTTTATGGCTTAAGTTTTGTGCCCCTTTACCAATCTGTCTGATTTTCTCTTCTGTCTGAGAATATGTGCAGTTGAAATGGTTTTAAGATGTTTTCTAACATCAACCAAATTAAATCTCATTCCATCTATTACCTGTAATTTCTTTTAAGGAATTCCTGTCTTATAATCTAGTGATGAGAGAAAATTAGAGAAGTCAGGGGCCTTCGCATCTCAGCAGCAAGGAACTTGTGTGAGCTTTGTCTTTTTTCTTAGGTGAAGAAAGGATTGAGCCTTCTGGAGATCAGTTCATGAAACTCAGATACATATATGGTGTTTATTGGTAATATTTGGACTATTTTAAAGAGAAAAAAGGAATCTGTGACTTTAAAATGATAAAAAATGATATTTAAAAAACAGTCTTGTTCTGTTTGGAAGAGAGGCAGGTTTGAGAGTTTACAGGTTTGTTGTGATTTAAGAGTCAGCAAAAATCTCCAACCGGGAAGATCTTAAATTGAAAGTAAAGGGTGTAAATTTTAAAAGTAGTGAAATTAAGAAAAAAAATGTAATCCTAAGCACTTCATGTCAGAATTATCAGAGATTGTACAAGCTCCTAGACTCTTTAGAAGATCTGGCAAGAAAATCAAATCTTAGAATTATATTTTTAATTTTTCCCCTTAAGTCTTTGAACAAATAGGATAGCTTATTTTAAGGGTTTTTTTTTTTTTTTGATAAATTTTTTGGGAGTTTCTTGTACAGAGAGCTCTGATCAAAATATTTAAACCACAGGAAAAAAATACCATTTCCTACTTAGTAAATGGGAATGAATAATGGCAAAGTACAGCCATGGTCATGGGTAGTAACATTTCTAAATGGCATAAAATTAAGTTATTTTAGTGCTTTTTTTTTTAAAGACCTCAAGGTACAGTAGTACAAAATGAAATAAAATAAATAGAAGTAAATTTTATAATGTCAATTTGAGGGACCAGGTAAATCATTCAGGTAAGCGTAGATCAGAGCATAAAGAACAGAAAAAAAGGCAAGCATAACATTTGGTGTCATTGTTGGGTCAAAAATGACAATTGTGGGGCTGAAAACAGTACAATGTGTACTCTCAATCGATAAATAGATACAATGAAATTTATCAGACTTTCACAGGTTATACAAAAAGAACTTTTCTTTTGTCCAGATTGCTTTTCCTACCCTAATGGGAATGAGTGGAATTTCTATGAAAGAAACTGTAGAATCAGGCAGATTTCCAACACTGACAAGCTGTTACACCCTTGGGCAAGATATTTAACTTTCCCACACCTCAGCCTCCCTATCTCAAAAAACACAACAACATGTATTTTGAAGATTCTCATGAAGATTAAATGAGATCATGAAAAAATGTGTGTCATAATGCCTGACATATAGGAATTATTATTTTTACCGCCAATATTAACAATATGCCTATTGACTGAAGTCATGTAATATTGCGAAACTCACTGGGGGCAAAAAACTTTTTTTTTTTTTACATATAAGTAAAAGTTGCAACAGTTTTACTGCAGATCCCCAAAAATAAAACTCTAATGTTTCATAAAATTATGGTTTGGAAACAGACTCTGTAATACCAAAGGATTTCTTTTTATTATCAAAAGATAAAAAATACACAAGCTCTGAAAAATGACACAAATGTTTAATTGCCTCTTTAACAAGATTCCTTTATATTATGCATGTCATTTGTGTCATGTTGTTTTTGTGTTTGACTGAAGGATTGTAATGCATTAACCTGTAAAGAAACAGTTTCCTCTCTTATCTGTGGGAGTGGCATTTTCATCTGTAGCCAGAGCAACAATGTTACGGGTTGTGTGCCAGTGGAACATGGTGGATAGCTACAAGGTGGAAATAAATTGACACGCCCTAACAAGACAGCTTTTTCAAGGATATATGATACGGGCACAGATGAACTGGTTCCTTCTGGGGTGTTGGCACACAGGGATGGAAGGAAGTCAGAAGTGACCCCAAAGTCTAGTTAATTTGAACTTGTCTCTTAGAATTAAGGTTAGTGATTAGAGGTCAAAAATGTGTGCTTGGAAATCAATACATTTATGGTTTATTTCTTCTTAGTCTCCTGAGGTCAAGAAAAGTGGTTTGGAAAATCCTTATTGTCTCATCTCTGCTAAGATGAGCCAAGCAAGAGATTTGGAGGCACTCTTTTTTTTCTTAGTCTTGTTTGAGTATGTTGTTGTTTGCTTGTCAAATTAGTTAACATACAATGTAGTCTTGGTTTCAGGAGTAGCGTCCCGTGATTCATCGCTTATATACAGCACCCAGTGCTCATCCCAACAAGTGTCCTCCTCAGTCTTCTTCTGACTGACTTATTTCACTTAGTATAATACCCCGAAGTTCCCTCCACGTTGTTGCAAATGGCAAGATTTCATCTCCTACACTCCTTCTCAGGTGGCTTTCTTGATGGAAAAATATTCATAGAGAGCCTGTTCTGACAGCTGTATGTTGGTAATGGACCAGTAAATAATGCCCAGCTGCTCAAAAGCACCGCAAAGTTGTACTCTGTAAGAACTGTTACCTCTTTTTCCCCTTTAACCACTGCTCACCTGGTGAGATTGAGTTTTTCAACTTCAGGCCCAAACCCTTCCCTCGGGTGTTCATTTTAAAATATGATGGCAACTCTATTGAACCTGTATTTAGATTGTATATTTGAATAAAAGTAATTCTTGAGAAGCCATAACCAGCCATTTTATAGTTTATTTTTAATATTATATGCTAAGTTCTCATACCATTGTAAGTATATAGGTAAGGTGTAAATATGGGAGAAGAAGAATTGAGACCGATAAGCATTCTCTTCTCTAACTTACATAAGCATTATAAGACTTCTGGATCTCTAATTTTCTCCAAGGTTACATTTGTTTTCTCTGGATAACACTTTCTCTATGCAATTTTTCCTTTAGTTTCTCCAAGTGAGAATAGAAATCTCAGGAGGAATGCTTAGATGATTTATAGGTGTCACCACACCTCTGGTATAAAAATATCGTCTTCTGTGATATACCATTTAGGAGTATTTTATTGTTTTATAACTTGTCAGGAAATTGCTGGAGTTTGACTCTTATTATGATTGCATACTCATGTGAGAACTCATTGATAATCATAAAAAGAAACTCACAACATAAATTAAGGAAAAAAGCAATCTTAAAACTGTCATTCAGAATTCTGAACACAGAGAGAAAAAAAAAAATCCTTTCCTGAAATACATTGCAGGCCTCTATTCTCCAGTGCCATTTGCTATTACCATTTTAATTCATTGTTTTGTTTTGTTTTGTTTTTTCTCACCTAGGACAGTGAAATAAAGCTTCAAGCATATAGTAAGCAATTATAATGAAAAGAAAAATCCATTTGGAGAGGTAGTGGCTGTCTTTAATGGTAGGTCTACTGGAAGTCCAAAGTTCTATTCTCAGCTCTGAAAGGGAATAGCTGTGCAACACTAAACAAAAGTTATCCCTGCAGACCTCAGTATCTCAGCTCCATCTCATGAAATAATAATACTTTCCTATTATTCACAAATTTTATAAGGATCAATGAGATGGTATGTAAAAATGAATGAAAACTGAATATTCCATATAAATATAAGGTAACTCTTCTAGCCCCCATTCTAAAAAGTAAATTAGACTTGAGGAAACTTTAGGTAACATAATAGAATAAATGAAATCATAATAAATAATATCATTCTTTAGTTTTAATTGCCCATCTCATTTTCTTCCAATATATCAGTTTAGAATTATGACTTCGAAGCTAGGGAAGATTCCATAAATGTTTCTTAAATTATTTCAAGATGCAGCCAGCTAGCCCCAAAATGTTGCTACTTTGACACCTTGAAAGTGTGAAAGCCATTGGTCCCATGTCTGAGACAGTGGTGTTTAATAGGTACTCACTGAAAAAAAAATTGCGTATATATTCATATATATACATTTATTATAAACTTTCCTGATATCTAGGATCTGTAGGATCTTGACTTATAGCATTTGCCAATTTATAAATAATAAAATATCCAATACTCTATTGTAAATTCCATATGGTCAATTGATTTTCACAGAATGCTTTACTTAATTTTTATAATATGTTGTAATGTGGCCAACATATGGCTACAATTGACAGATGAGAGTTGCTCTCACAAGACTTTTGGTTGATGTTTTTGTTTTATTTGACAGTAAAATGAGAGAAAAACATCAAAAATGTATGTTGGAATGTTACTTGTTCATCACTGATCAGTGACGAGCACTTTATTTGGTAAATTGGATAATAGTCTTCAAACATAAGAAGAATATCTCCTCAATTTTTTATGCTACTTATACAATAATGGCTATGGAAGAACATGAGTTTAAATTTAATCTCTGTTATTAACATTTTCTCTGTAATCTTAAATCTAATAGTCAATGGAAAAATAAAACTTGACTTGGAGCATTTGCCAATTTCAGTGATACACTCTCACCATGACTGATACCGAGCTACCAATATGATTCCATTAAATGCAGAATTGGGAAAAGATGAACAAGGGCACACCATTATATAGTATTTTCACCGTGCAGATAAAAGAGACATTAAATACCCTCAAGAACTTAGATAGTAGTACAATGTAGTAAAATAATTTAGAAGTACGTAAAACCGTGGATCACAAGTAACTTGTTCTGTGAATGTTTTGCAAGACGAACAAACATTTCTAATAAATTTGAACTTGATAAACAAGTGATGTCTTGCAGTATGAGTAGTACATAACGCTGAACATCACATGATCACAACTGAGCCAATGGTTCTTGAAATTCGCTTTGATATATGAGTGATTGGGATTACAAACGTGTTTCGGAAAGGAATTATGCTTGCAAACCAAGGTTTTACTGTAATGAGTTTGAGTGTTTATTGTTTTTGTTTTTAATATAACCTATTTAATTGTGGCTTTATAGAATTTAACTTTGCAGTAATGCCTGGGATTAGCAACTGGTCACAATATTAGTGAAGATTCAATGATTAGCTCCCATGAGCTCCAGTACAAGGGAGCTCCAGCATACTGTTGGTCCCACTGCAACAAAGTGGGAAATGGTTGAAACTAATAATACTTGCTCTATGTCTAATCCACCTCTAGTCCACCTCTATGTCTATTCACCATTAGAAATCACATAACCTTATAAGCCCTTTGGGTTTTCTACTGACACATTATATATGTCACTATAGATGTCACCAGGCTTTGACACTTTGACGTCACATAATATTCAGAAAAGGGTATTTCTCAGGAATTTCTCTAACATCAGTGGGTGAAGAATTTTCACTACAAGACATATTTTCTCAAATACTAAAAAGAGGGATGCGTGGGTGGCTCAGTTGGTTGAGCGACTGACTTCAGCTCAGGTCATGATCTCACAGTTTGTGAGCTCGAGCCCCACGTCGGGCTCTGTGCTGACAGCTCAGAGCCTGGAGCCTGCTTCAGATTCTGTGTCTCCCTCTCTCTCTGCCCCTTCCCCACTCATGCTCTATCTCTCTCTGTCTCAGAAATAAACATTTATAAAAAGAATATTAAACAGAAAAGTTACCTATGAAGTTCTATTATGTCCTGCTAAGGACACGTATGCCATTTCCCTCCAAAGAATTAGCAAGTATAGCAACCTTAGAGATTTTTCTTCTGTGCCAGATGACCTCAACTCTTAGCGCAATAAAATAAGCATTTCAGCCACTAAAAATATTCTAAGAGTTTCTGCATCTGCTTTCTATTCTTAACATATTCTTCCTCTTATATTATTCATCTTATTAAGTTGTGCTTCTATCTTCCAGCTACCAAAGCAGGAAGCCTAGATGTCATACTAGGTTCCTCTTTTTTCCTTCATTCTCACAACTCATAAACTGCCAAGAACGGGTGTTTCTTCTTCTTACACAGCATTGTATCTGAAATGCTGAAACAGTCCTGAGACCCAGGAAGTACCCAGTAACTGTCTTAATGAATGTGTGGCTCAGTGAGCTGACTCAGGCACAGCACACATACACGCAAACAAAAAGGAAATGAAATGGGTCCAGACCATGTGGTAGAGGAGTAAGACATATATTTTTTATCTTAATTGACTATCTAGGCATAGATTTGGTATGGTGTTTAATTCCTCATAAGAAATTTACAAAGGGAAATTTCATAAAAACTTGTGGCTATATCATCAGAAAACTTTTACAAATAGATCTTAATGTGTTGTTGTTGTTAATCTAAGTGACTTGCTTACTTCATACACATTAGAATAGAGTAAGTGATGCTTGGGACTAAATAATTCAGAGCCCGTATGACAGTATGGCTCATTAATTAAAAAGGAGAGCTCTCAGGGTCCTTAGTAGGAAAGACTTCCTTGCTATCTAATCATCCCCAAACAAGTTATGATGGTCAAATGCCATACAGAGTATACTGAAATAATCCTCTTATTTACTGATTTTTTTTTTAGCACATAGTAGAATGCTAAAGGGAAGTCAATCAGAAAACCTCTGACGCAGTGATTTTTAAACTTCTGTTGGTCATATTCTCTGGTGAGAATCTTATAAAGGCCTGGATTATTGTCTCCAGAGAAAAATGAGTATGTACATGTGACAAATCATTTCACATGGAATTTCAGGAATTTTTACAGTCTACGGATTGAAAATTAATGCTCTAAAGAAACTCAGTTTGGGCAAGCCTTAGCAAATATAATGAATTAACATTAAGTCAGGAGACGGTTAATTCATCCCTGGACAAAAAAAAAAAGAAAAAAGAAAAAAAGAATGCCCCAGCCTTGAAAATAAATAGGCTCCTGCTCAATTAACAAGAACAATATTGGAACAGGTAGGGAAGTAAGGACAGAGTACAGGTCATGAACTCATTTATGTCACCAGAGGATTTCTTAGGGCCTGCCTTGATTTCTGTCCTCAGACTTCATTAAGGGTAGAATGAACTGTAAAGATCTACAGTGCAGAGAAGAACTGCATTCTGACTGATTTAGAGTGAAATAGGAACCATAAAGTCTTCTCATCTAAGCTTTCTCTTTTACTACACGTATAAAAAAATAAATGTTAAAATTGTGCTCAGAATGCTATAAGCACATTTTATGATGCCAATGCCAAGAGTATGCCATTTGCATTTTGCTTCTGTGGTTTATGTTGTTCCCTGAACATTTCAATATAATTAGAGCCTTGTTATGTGCAATAGGAAGATACATGATTGCTTTGTAATGAAGAGGACTAGAATAAGCTTATCAAATGGCCACTTATGTTTTCATTATTGCCCTACTCTTATAATCATATTCATAATGAACATCAGGAAAGTGTATAGTAAGAAACTTAACTCCAAAACAGTCAATACGTAATGTCAAAGTAAGACGCATGATCACATATTAACCCTCTAGATAAAGTATATGTATAGAAGACTGTACCAAGATTTTATATATTCAGTAAATATGTATTAGAAACATTGTTTTAAATTTTTAGATTATTAAATACTATTTGGATACTTTAAAGTCATCATATATATTTACAGTAGTCAAGTGATAGTGAGAAGATACTATTATTTCTAAAAAAATTCTGGAATATAAAAATCATTCTTATATTTAGATTGAAATTATATTCTATTAGATTGAAATTTTATATGTATATATACAAGTAAATATTATATATATATATATATATATATATATATATAGTTTCAATTTTCTGTGCACCAAAGGAGATTTGAAGAATCAGGATAATTTTGAAGATAAAGTAATGCAATTTTGCCTTAAATATCCAATTAAGAAAATGTTTTTTTTTCTTTATACTTGATCCAAGTAATTGTTGAACTTCTCCTCTTGATTATATATAACACCTTCATAGTTACTGTTGCTAATTTCTTTAAATCATACTACAAGTGATACTTCATCAATTGTGGGAACAGAATTTTATGAAAATAGTTTCATAAAATGTCTGTGCACTTATTGTCTAGGCCAGACACATCCATATGAGATAAAATCATGAATAAGTGAAAATACCTGAATAATACAAAGTAAAAAAAAACCTTTTTGTGGAAGAATAAAACCAAGGGAAAGGAGCATTAAAAAAAAACCTGGAAGAATACAGATAATCACCTCAATTTTCTATTTTATTTAGCTATTTAAAAGTATTTCATTTCTATGAAAAGAGGTGTCTTAATTCCTATCCCATTACTTCGTTTTCCATTGTTGAAACAAAGCCAATTATTACTTGTCCTGAAAAGAGCAATGACCTCTGACAGTACATTAAGAAAGGAAAGTGAGAGATCTAAAGAAAGGATTATATCAATTAGCATTTTTTATCACAAAGAAAAAACATTTTGTAGTATTTTGGTACAAACACATTCAATACCCAAACAGTGTGGAGATGGGAAAAAGGAAGAGCAAGGTTATGTGTTGTTCTTGATGGTTCGAGAGTCACTAACTAGAGCTAAGTGTTTCATTAGATCATAAATGTTCCAAGGCTATGTGTGGTGGCTTTGTGACATGTCAGCTTGGCTGGGCTGAACAACATTTCCCAATATTCCTTTCATGTGCGTGACCAATTAAGATGGGCAGTGACGGAGACTGTGGAGCTCATGAAGGGCAGAGTGAGGCAGCAGCCGGTCCAGCATGTCATTCAGACATGCTGTCACTTGTCTGCTGGCTCTTCTCACTGGAGGGAGGCCACATCTGGACCTGCAATTTACGCTTCTTTCCCTGGATCCTCCTCAACTTCTGTCACTCCTAGGCTTGACGACAAAGGGCCTCAGCTTCCGCCGGACACTGATAACTTCAAGGTCAGAGGCACGTGAGTTCTAATCTGTTCTCATGGCTTCTAACTCATACTTGTGGCTTACAGCTTAGCTTTGTGGCCCCTATTTCACGTCTATCTTCCCTTCTGCACTTCCTGCGCAGTAGACTTTAAGCTCTAGTATCCGACACACAGACAGCAGAAACTGCTTACCCAGTTGTGTAATGTCAAATCTATGTAACAAACCCCTTCATGAACAACTGTCCATCTTACTGGTTCTACTTGTATGAATAAAATCTGACTGATAGACTAAATTCATCAGGATTAGAGTGTCGTATATTTTTCTACTTTTAAAAAATTAATGTCTCCTAAATGCAAATAATTTTACACTTGTGATTCTTTATGGTTATCTCATGGGGTGTATTTTTATTTGCAGAAATATCCACAGACACGTCGTTAGGCTGTTTCTTTGGAGTCTGGAATTTAGAGTTGGGTTAATAATTTTGAAGCTGCAATCTCAACAAGTAAAGTCTAACTTCCTACCTATTCAAGTTTAGCTGAAAGATATTTAACTGATGAAAAATAAATCACTTCCACTTTCTAAAGAAAAGTAAGATGGAAAGTAAATCTATAAGATGGAATATTAGTCAACCCACTGATAACAATTAGTCACTTAAAAGTTGGCTATGCCATAAAAATAAGACCCACAGCGAACTTCTGAGTTAATTTTTAAAAAGACTTCTGCTTTTCCATGCAAGGAAATGGAATTTTATATGTGCTCACTTCTACACTGTAATAATATGCAAAGGAAACAACCTATTAATGTAAGGTTTTTTCCTCCAGTTCTTCATCCCTTGGGAAAACCTGTGAGTAGAAACATTTGTCAGCTTGTCGGCACATGGGCAAACTGATAAACATCAGCCAAACCACAAAGGAAAAAATTTCCAGTTACTCTACAGGCAGGTAAAGACATCACTCTGTACTCAAGAATAAGGACGAGAATAAATTAGTTACAGTGTATGGAAGATAAAATAATGGCCTCCCAAAGATGTCCACATCTAATCCCCAAAACTTGAATGTTTTGTTACAATGGCAAGAGGCAATTAAAGGTACAGATGAAATTGAGGTTGCTAATCAGCTGATTTTAAGACAAAGAGATTATCATGTGTAATCTGGGTGGGTTCAGGGTAATCACAAAGGTCTTCTAATGGAAAGAGAGAAACAGAAGAGTCATAACCACAGATAGCATCATGAGAGAGACCTGATCATCCATTGTTGCCTTCGAAGAGGGAAAGGGACCACAGGTTCAAGGGATGTGGGCAGCCTCTACAAACTTGAATAGTCAAGGAAACATATTCTGTCCTAGAGCCTCTAGAAGGAACAGTCTTACTTATAGCTTGTTTTTAGCCAGTGAGACCCATTCTTGACATTCTGATTTCCACAACTGTAAGACAGTAAATTTGTGTTAAGACACCAAATTAGTGACAATTGTTTACAACAGCAATAAGAACCTATTACATGATATCAGAACAAAATAAGCAATTGAAGTCAGCAGCTTCAAGAGAATATTTGTACTCACATCAGCTTTCTCAACCCTACTAAAAGTGAAGGAAGATAACAGGAATAAATGTGCAGTTAAAACAAAAACACATAAAGGGAAATGTACCCACGTTGAGAAAAAACCCACATTTGTTTTCCCAGGTCTCTAACTTTTATCAACAACAACAACAAAAATTTTAAAGAAAAGAAAAAAAAAGATTTAAATTAACATGTGCAACACTAACTTACACCTCTGTAGCCCCCACTGCATTATATCTTTTGATTATGCAGAGTTCATTTCAGCTCATTGTAGATTAAATCGAATAGTGACATTCCCAACTGGACTACCAGATGGAATCACATTTTAATTAACTTTTCAACAAGCATACAGATGTGCTTCTTCTGATCATTATCAAGAAATCATTTGCTTTCAGCAAAATGAGAAGCCCTGGTGGCAGGTTGTAGCTTAGAATGATTGATCACATCGTGAGATCATTAACCTTAAAATGCCTTTAATCATTTATTGACCAAACGAAGAAAAATCTTATAAACCAGTATTGAGTATATCTAAGGAACATTATCATGTACCTTTTGGGAGATTAAATTAAAGGAAATATTTGCATAGTCGAATAATGATTTATGTATATATATGATATTATTAACTTCCAAAAGTCACATGTCTTCTGAAACTCGGCTTCCATACACTATTGAAAGTATCCACCATTGAAAAAAAAGAACTTAAACCTAGAGTTCTTTTTGTTATCATCACCATCAAATAATTACAAGTCATATTTGACTTGCTTTAAGAATAATAAATAAAATCCCTACCTTCTAAACATTTACACTTTGAAAAAGGTCATTGACATGAATAATTGGTCCTTAAGCATAAAAAAATTAAGTGAATAAAATGAAACATAAAAGATAATTTAAAATTATATGAAAAGAATAAAAAAGCTTACATTTATGCGACTTATTTGAATTGTTTACTTCAGTTTTCAAGCTATAACTAGTAAACTAGGACTCTAGCGTTTATAAACATTGGTAATAAGAAGTCTTTCCTAATAGTTGAAAGCCTTTTTTTCTCTTTATTCCAAAATTTGTAAGTGAAAGTCAATGTGTAAAATATAATTTCCATTGTTATCAGTTATTAAGTTACTATAATATGTCCAATATCAGAGAAAAAACAAGAGGCACCTGTGTTTAGAAAGTTTCAGGTTGTGAGAGAATAAAAGGCAAGCATTAGCAGGTCAGAACCAAGCTCAGATTATTTGCTGCATCTTTTAAGGTGTCAAGGTAGAAAGCATGCCATCATTCGTTCTGTCCTAACTCATAAAAGTCGTAGCATGTCTATTAACCAAGGTATAAACTGTTATCTGAGTGAGCTGAAATTACAACTTAGGCCTCTGTCCTTCAAGTGCAAAAAATTGTCTATTATAGGAAATTAGGATTCTTATTCCAGCTGTCTAGGTGACCACATAAGCTCCCTGGACCTCAGTTTATTCATCATAGAAATGATTCAATTCCAATTTTAATTAGTACTTAAACTCCTTTCTCAGTTAAAAATATCTTATATGGAAGCCCTGTACTTAAAGCAGATGATGGTGGAATGTCTTTAGTAAAACCTGAGCTGGAGTGGGGAGTGTGGAGACCAATTCGCATTGTCCCATTATACATGTGGCTCCCTAAGCTCCTCAGAGCCCAGACTGAAAACTGACACAGTCCCCCACCCCAGCCCAGTCCAACCTATCCTGTCTAACTGAAACTTTTTGACATTATTGAGACAGCAGCAATGACACCCCCAGCGAGGCCCCAGCCTGCTAGGCCTCCCCATCTCCCAGCCAGGTGGTTGGCCCAGGAAATCTGGCCCTGAAATTATTTGTTCTTGGATACAAATGATCTAGAGAGAGAAAACCAATGAGAAAAGAAAAGAAAATGGACTAGAAGAGAAAAAACCTATTGGATAAAAAAATGAACTAAACTCTGTTAGTCTTAATAATTTGTATTTGTAACTGAATGGAAAAATTAAGTCATGAACTATATATAAACAAATTTTCAGGTCAGGAGTGAGTGCTCTGAAATATCACTTTAACCTTTTTAATAGGCTGGACTCAAACCTCTTTGTGAGCATAGTGAGGCATGAGAATGTGTGTGTGTCCTTGATGTAATAACTACTCACTTATTTTGCCATGAGGCAGAATGGCCAGTTGAATCAAAGGTCATTTAGTCAAACAAACGTAAAACAGATTCTAAAAAAATTCATGATCATGTCAACTGAGCCCTTAATTCATTTAAAATACTTGTTTCTCAACCTATGAAGCAAAGTTGAACTCAGTTATGTTTCTGTGGTAGTACTGTTCTTCTCAAAGAACTTCCACTTTTTCCTTTTAATGTTTTGCTGTTTCTGAGCTTGATGAGAAACAAAATAGGATTTGCCTCCTTAGATAATACTTTCTTCAACATTTCCTAAGCTGGCATTCTTAGGATGCCAAAAGCGATATCATTATTATGGACTCAAAATAGGAATGGGCAGAGGATCCAAATGACAAGTTGGATTTAGCCCAGTCAACATTGGTAATGCTTACTGTGTCCACATCACTCTGCAGTTTATTCGGAAATTCTTTGGCAGTAACTATATACTAATACTATTTAATATATGTGTGAAGTCCCTGGTTCTACCCTCACTTCCTGATGCTTCAAGTCTCTTCACATGTAGGCCCAGGGTCTATTATGTAGGAGAGACACCAAGGAAATACCAGGACCTGGGAGAAGCATCTGTGGGAACTGAGGTTTGCACACCTGTGATCTCTCTAGTTCAGAAAGTATGTTGATAATAGTTTGCAAGTTCACCAGTTTATGCAATGACTTTTCTCCCAAGACTTAAATTTGCAAACGTTACTGATTTAACAAAGATTTAGATTGTAGGAAGAGTTGAGTTTATGGATAAAATAATACAGTAACAGTCAATTTCCATTTTCAGCATAAGTGTGATTCTTAAATCCATGTAAGGCTCCAACATAACAAAGACAGCCCATTTCCTCTCCATCTTCTGTAGCCACTATGGTCTGCAAGTCTCTGATGAAAGGAATTTAAAGACCAGTAGAAAACCATTCTCTTTGTTTTTCCCTTTCCGCATACTGGCTTTCTTTCATTTGAGCTATCTTTGCTAACTTTTTCTTCAGACATATTATAAAATACCAGGATCCTAAAGAAATTTGCTTTAACAATTAGAACATAAACAGTAAGTTTAAATTCAACACTTACATGTAAGCGTTTTATTCAGATTTCACTTTGTCATTCTCAGAAAAGTTGAAAGGTAGGCTCCAAACTATACTTTTTTCTTGTTCATTTTTTAAACTGACTTTTATGTTGTGTATGTCTACAAGTAGAAGTTATGTTGGTGTGGTAGAAAAAGCCCTGGAATAGCAATTAGACAATAGGGTTGAATTCTGGCTCTAGCTTTGCTGGTTCTATGACTTTAGACAAAACATTTTTCTGTTCTATGTCTCAACATTGAACCTTGCATATGGGTTATGGGGATGGTCTAAATATTAATTATATGTAAAAATGTTTGTGAGCTCAGTATTGCTGCATCCATTATGTAGTATTTAAGTTGATTTGAAAGAGTCACAAGTAGTCTTAAAGTGAAAAGCATTTGGATCACTTCAGCCATTGCTACATACATAAGCAAGATCAGAATACATAACAGAATAAAATTTCTCTTACTGCTCTTTGGAGGGGGTAAGATTGCCATCAATATATCTCTAGATAGTAGATAAGGCCTAGTAATTTGGATCAAGCTGTCAATGTGTCATTGCTAACACCCCTGGGAAGACAAAGTCTGTATGCACCTTTACACAGTTTTCTGTCTTCCAGGAAATTTCTCACTCAGCAACAACATTATTGAGCTTGCTCACTCAATCTAAATCCCCATCAGGGGGTTAGATTCTTTACTAGCTCCCTCATTATAATAGAAATATAGCATTGCTTCCTTACTTATTTGGGGGATTTTATTTTCCTTCTCAGATGCCCAATAGTCCAAGGTGCATGAATCAGCCAAACAAATTGTTTCACCTCCAGTCCTTTTCCTTCAAGAGGAAAATTGGATCTTTGCTCTGTGCTTCACTTTTTATTTCTTTCTACATGATCTGCCCAAAATGACAGTGTCAGACACAGCAAGACAGTTGTGCTCGCTGCTGGTGTTAAGTCTGAACATTAAACTGACAGAGAAAAACAAGGGCCCTACTATTGTCAGGGACTCGACATACAATGTCTGCTTAAACTGGTGTCTGCCAACCCTAACTTCTTAGGTAGGCTAATGCAGCAGACTTTACCTGCTGTTGGAAATCCAAGTCACATAGGACATTAATTAGCCCATGATGTAGCATATTTGAAAGGACAAAAACCTCACTAACTGTAACAGATGAGCTCCTGACGGTTCCTACTAGCCAGTAGAGAACAGCAATCTCAGTGTCACTTGCTGATCTGGAAGTTTGGTTATAAGTGTAAACCCAGGGTTTCTCAACAGCAATATTATTGACAACTTTCTGTTATGTTTTCTTTTAGTGATAGCCACAGATTTTACTCTTAGGTAAACTCCTATTTCACACTTGGTTTAGGTCATCTGAAAAGGGTTCCAGCCCTGGCTGTAGGAGTGGTGCCACAACATAGACATAACCAATTGAGAGGAGATCTTGTTGAGTATATAAAGATAAAGGAAAGATTTCTTTCCTATTGGACTTCAGCAAAGAAGAATGCAAGGCTGGATTTATCTAGGAATATTATAGCTACATGCAGTCTAAGAATGAAACCAGGCATGGAGGAGAACAGAACTCCACAAAAAGATGAGCTCAACAAAAAGATGTCTCCTGATGACAAGTTTGAACTTTGAGAGCAGTTCAACATCTCCACCTTCCAGTTATGGGTCAGTCAAGTCAGGTTGAGTTTTCTGTCCTTTGTAACCAAAAGAGTCTCAGTGGAAGCATCCAGTTACTTCTGATAGTCCTTGGAGTTGTCTCTTGTTTGCTTACACATAATCCTCTACTCTAGATCCCTTGTGTGATGTCTGATATTCTACTGCCATTGCTGTTAGTGTTGGCATTGACACAGTAACACAAATATCCATGCAAAGAGTAGTATTGCTAAATATTCTCAAATCAGCAAACATCGGCCATAACAACACTGCCTTGTCTAGCCGTGTCATAACCATAATGGAAGGAGGATAAACCCTCTCACTCATTCATTGTCTTTGTTACACTCTTGTCTTCTCAGTATGAAAACAGGGTTACTTCTGTATCCCAGAGACCCTAATGAAAGTGCTTTTACAGGTCCTGTCTGTAGGCGTCCCAGCCATGTGATGTAGACATGAGGGAGTAAGTCTCAGAGTTCAAAGGTTAGAAGCTATCAAGGCTTCCCCGTCCTCCATCCTCAGGTCTGATGAGGGTATTTGTAACAACACCTTCTCTTCTTCTGTAGCCAGTGACCTTTTGTGAAAATGGAACTGTGGTGATTAAAAGAAGGAAAAAAAATAACACTTAGCAGGCTCAATGAAAATGCATCTTTCTAAACATTAAATAACTAAAATGCTAAACTAAAAAAAATTTAAACATAGTATCCCTACATAGAATAGAAGAAATTTAGATTATTCTTTATATAGGAAGAAATTTGAGAGATCAGTCTAGGTCAAAGGAGTCATTCTATCTTATTTTGTTGTTTATTAAATCCGAAGATGCAAAAGAATCTTCATAATATATATAAGTGTGTGTGTGTGTGTGTGTGTGTGTGTGTGTGTTTACTTAAAGAATACATGGAAAGAAAATTATTAGGTGTTCTGTGAACACTCTCTACATTAATCCTATGTGTATCTTACGTTCTGTAAACATTGGATCCATATTTATGATTTGTCTTTTCTCTATTATATAATAATAATGCTTAAGACCAACATAGCATATATGATGCCCCCCAAAATATTTGAAATGAAGCAACTGAGGCCAAAGTTACATTAACTCTGTATATTGACTTGGGAAGTAAGATCCTTACATATTGGATATTTCAGTCATTAAGATTACATGTAATTCTCTACTCTTAATATTTTACTATCTTTCAATAAAATTTTATAATTTTCTCATAAAGCACTTGCTCGCCTGATGTGAAATCCATTCTTACATCCTGTAGTATAATTTTTTGGTAGTACATAAATTTGCATTTTATTATTGTATGTTGATCCAGAATTTTTTTCTAAAGCCTTATTAGTTATTCTAATAATTATTTGTAGATAATTTTGAATTTTTCTGTATAAAATTACATTCTCTAAAAAAAATGGTTGCTTAATTTTCATCCTCTTCTCTGTTCTGCCTTTTATTTCATTTGTCATGCCTTATTGCATTGAATAGACTCCAACAGTCTTAAACAGAAATGGTGGCAGCTGACACCCTTGTCTTGTTTTTAATCTGAAAACAGTGTTTTCAGTATTATACATTTAGTATAGCATAAATATGCTCTAGGTTTTTTGTGACTGTTTTTATATTAGAAGTTCCGTTGTATTCCAATTTTAAAAAGAACTTTTTATGCTGAATTGATGCTGAGGCCTATCAATGTTTTCTACATCTTTTAGGATAAATATATTACTTTTATTCTTAAATTTTTGTTCATGTGATGAAATATACAAATTTTCTTCTTAAATTTAATATACTCTAACATACCAGAGATAACTACAAATTTGTCATTTTTTTTGTATTGTTCCATATCGATGGATTTGGTTTTCTAGTATTTTGTTTAGAATTCTGCATCCTTGTTCATGAATTGGACTGTCTTTAACTTTTTTCTCTTATATATTCTAGTTTGTGTATCAAAATTATGCTAAATTCATAAAATGAAACTGAGTCATTCTTTGTTATTCTTTGGAGAAGTTTGTATGTGCTTAAAATTATTTGTTCTCTAAAAGTTTGGGAGAACTCAGTCGTGAAGCCATCTGGGTCTTGTGCTCTTTTTGTAAAATATTTTTTAACTATTGATTCAGTGCCTTAAATAGTTTAAGGTGCTTTAGCCTGGGATCCTTAGGAAGCAGAATAGTCTGAGACAATCCATTCTCAAGCAGCAGGAGTGAGGGGGGAAAAGGGAATGAAATAGAGAGGGAGGGAGAACCAGTATTTGGATGTAACATGGAGTTAGTCATTGTTAAGGGCACCACTTGACTGGTCTCAAAAAGCTTGACTGGTTTCACAGAACAGTCCCTGGGAAACTATATAACCACATTATATCATTAAATCAGTAAATTCAGAAGATACAGTTGACAGAATTTAACAACTATTCATGATAAAAAAATTTTAGCAAACTAGAAATAGACATTTCTCCCAATACTAAAGACTGCCTCCAATTACTTACAGCTAACATTATACATAATGGTGAAGGCAGAACTCCCTAAGATGTAGAAAAGTAAAGGATGAATGCCCTCATCACTTCTATTCACCATTTTACTGGAGGTGCTTGCCAGGACAAGAAGACAAGAAAAAGAAATATAAAAGTTATAAAAATCAGAAAGCAAGAAACAAAACTTATTTTGTTCGTAGATAACCTGATTGTTTGCATAGAAAATCCTAAGAAGTCCAGAAACAGAATATGGGAATGAGTAAGTACAGTTAGAAAAGTCAACATAAGATCAAATTTAAAAAAATTCTATTTACTCACAAAAATAATTTTAAAATAAAATTAAAAATCAATATTTATAATAACATAAAAAATATAAAGTACTCAGGAATAAATTCAACAAAATAATGCACAAGATCTGTAGACCTTAAACCATGAACCCCTATAGAGGAAAAAATATATTATTAAATCATTTTATCTTTAGAAATTCAGTTTGGTTCCTCTTGGAGTCTGATAGGTAATTTTTATTAGAATTGTCTTATTGATTCATATTGAATATTTTGAACATTTTGTTTGTCTCACACTTTCAGAATTTGAAGCCTTAGCATGTCAAATCCACCTGTCAGTTAATTTGCTGGCTCTCATATATGATACCTTGTTTTCTTGTGCATTTTGAGTTTTGACTGTGAGCTCATATATCTCGGAATGTTACCTATGGGAATTGTTTTGAGATCTAAAAGTAGGTCCCATCAGAGAAAATTTATATTTGCTTCTGCCAGTACCTCAGGGCACTACCAGCTTGAGATCACTTTAAAATAAATTCTCAGCTTGAGGTATTTTGGTCCAGGCATGTAATGTGAATTCAGGCTAGCTGTGGTTACAAATTCTCAGGGGAAAGTATTTTTCCTCTCTTCTAAGTGCTATGCTTCATGAAAGACAATTTTCTTTATATTCTCCTGAAAGGAGATGAAATTTTTCCATTTCCTCATGACACTGACAGTTTAATCCTTTAATGTTGCAGATTATATGAGTCTCTCCTATTAAACTGCATTATTGGCAGGCTGTGAACTTTGTTTCCTTTACTTAAGCAAGGTGTGATATGGGTGCCAGTTGCCTGAACCATGTTTCTGTGGAAGCAAAGCCTGGGTCAAAATATAAATATGAAACATTATCATAGAGAATTTTTTTAAAGAAAAACATAAGTAGAAGAAGTGGAGACAGTGAAAAAGGGAGAGCAGAAAGTGAGTGTGAGCAACAAGGATTCTCTTCATCGCTCACGGGAATACAAAATGGTACAGCCATTTTGGAAGACAGTTGGGCAGTATTTTACAAAATTAAACATATTTTATGGTACCATCCAACAATTTCACTCCTTGGTATTTACCCAAATGATCTGAAAACTTATGTCCACACAAAATCCCGAAGAAAGATGGTTATGGCAGCTTTATTCATAGTTGCCAAAATGTGAAAGCAACTAAAATGTCCTTCAGCAAGCAAATATATAAATAAACTGGCATGTTCAGACAATGGAATATTATTCAGTGCTACGAAGAAATAAGCTAACAAGCCATGAAAAGACATGGAGGAAACTTAAATGCATATTACCAAATGAAAGAAGCCAATCTGAAAAAGCTACATATTCTGTGATTCTGACTGTATGACATTCTGGGAAAGTCAAAGCTATGGACACGGTTAAAGGATCAGTGGTTGCCAGGGCTTAAGAGAGAGAGAGGGATGAATAGGCAAAGCACGGAGGAATTTTAGGGCAGTGAAAATATTCCGTAATGGTGGATACATGACACTGAAAATTCATTGAAAGCCATACAATGTGCAACACCAAGAGTGAACCCAAAGATAAACTATGGACTTTGAGTGATAATGATGCATCAGTGTAGGTTCATCGATGGCAGCAAATGTACCACTCTGGTGTGGGATGTTGATGGTAAAGGAGATGTGTTTGTGTGGAATCAAGGAGTATATGCGAAGTCTCTATACCTTCTGCTCAATTTTTCTGTGAACCTACAATTCCTCTAAAAAATAAAGTTTATTTACAGAAATTAGTAGATGTATTGCTCAATCTTCCCAGCTGCACAACAACTCAGCTTTCCTAAGATGAAAGGAAATTCCTGAACACCTTAGAGGAAAAGAGACAGTGCCATCCATGTAGGATGCTTGCTTGCTTGCTTTCACATTACTAGCTCCTAGGGGTTTTCTCATGATGTGTTGCTGGGAGGAGCAATTGGAGAACGTCAGTTTTGAGTATCTGAGTATCTGAGTAAAATAAATAAATAAATGTTAATCTGCTGTCCTGATTGAGCAGAAATGGGTTAGCAGATGAGAAGGGTCAGTAGCAACCTTTTGAAAAGCTGCAAATAAGAAAGTCAGCATGTCCACTTACCAGCTGACTGTGTTCATGGTGTTTGTCCTGGCATTATGGCCTCGTGCAGATATCTTACTTGTGATTTTTTTCATCTTTTTATTTTAGGAAAATGCACACAACATAAAATTTACCACCTTAACCATTTTAAATGTACAATTCAGTAGTATTAAGTTAGACCCATACGTTGTGCTACCATCACCACCATCCATCTCCAGAACATTTTTCATCCCGTAAAACTAAAACTTTGTTATACCCATTAAATAATAACATCCCATTCCTCAAGCCCCCAGCCCCTGAGAATTACCCTCTACTTTCTGTCTCTGTGATTTTTAATACTTCATGTGAGTGAATCACACAGCATTTGTCTTTTTGTGTCTGGCTTATTTAACTGATCGTAATGACCTTACAGTTCATCCATGTTGTAGCATAGGTCAGAATTTCCTTCCTTTTTAAGGCTGAATGGTACTCCATTGTGATACATACCATGTTTTACTTATCCATTCATCCATCAATGGATACTTGGATTGCTTTTACATTTTAGTTATTATGAATAATGCTGTTATGAACATGAGTATACAAATACATGGTCAAGACCCTGTCTTATATTATTTGGGGTATACACCCAAAAACCAAATTATCGGACCCTATAGTAATTCTGTTTTTAATTTTTAATACTGTTCTCCACAGAGGCTGTACCATTTTATATTCCCACCAATTATGCACAAGCATTCCTAATTCTCCATATCCTTGTTATTTTCTGGGGTTTTTGTTTTTTTGATAGTTAGCCATCGTGACTGGTGGCTATCTCATGGTTGAGTTGATATCTCATGGTAGTTTTGATTTTCATTTACCTAAAGGTTAGTCAAACATCCTTTCATATGCTTATTGGTTATGTGTATATCTTCTTTGGAGAAATGTTTATTCAAGTCCTTTGCTCATTTTTGAATCAGGTTTTTTGTTGTTCTTGAGTTGAGGACTTCTCTCTATATTCTGGATATTAAACCTTTATCAGATTTGTGATTTACAAATATTTTCCCTCATTCTGTGAGTTGCCTTTTTACTGTGTTGATACTGTCTTTGATACACAAAATTTTAAAACTGTCATCAAGGGGTGCCTGGGTGGTTCAGTAGGTTGACAGTCTGACTCTTGATTTCGGCTCGGGTCATGATCTCACGGTTTGTGAGCTTGAGCCCCTATGTCAGGCAGGTGCAAAGACTGCTTGAGATTCTCTTTCTGCCCCTCCCCTGCACTGTCTCTCTCTCTTAAAATAAATAAATAAATGTTAAAAAAAAATAAAATAAAATTGTCATCAAGTCTAACTTGTCTACTTTTTCTTTTGTTGCCAGTGTCTTTAGTGTCATACCCAAGAAATCATTGCTAAATCCAATGTTGTGAAGTTTTGCCCTATGTTTTCTTCTAAGAATTTTATAGTTTAAGCTCTTGTATATAAGTTTTTGATCTATTATGAGTTAACTTTTGTTTATGGTGTTAGGTAAGATTCAAACTTTATTATTTTGTATTGGATATCCAGCTATCCCAGCACCACTTGTTGAAACATGATAGTCTCCTTTCCCCATTGAATTGTATTGGCACACTTTGCAAAAGTCATTTGATGATATGTGCAAGGGTTTATTTCTGGACTGTCCGTTTTAGTCCATCACACTTTATGTCTGTCTTTTCACCAGTACCACATTATTTCAGTTGCCATAGCTTATAGCTTTGAAATGAAGTATGAATCCTCTAGCTTTGTTCATATTTTTCAAGGTTGTTTTAGCTATTCAGGGTGCCATAAGTTCCATATGAATTTCAGGATGAGATTTTTTTTATTTCTGCAAAAACAGCTTTGTGATTTTCATAGACATTGCATTCAATCTAAAGATCATGTTGTATTAACACCTTAAAAGTAAATATTAAGTTATTGACCTTTTAACATTCATGGACTCACAATCCATGGACATGGGATATGTTTCCATTTATTTATGTCTTTTTTAATTTCTTTCAGCAGGATTTCATGGTTTTCATTGTACAAGTATTTCACCTTTTTTGTTAAATTAATTATTTAAATATTTTATCCTTTTTGATGCTATCATAAATAAAATTTTGTTTTAAAAGCTTTCTTGGATTGTTCATGGCTAGTGTATAGAAATGTAACTGATTTTTGTGTGTTGACTTTTATCTTAATATTGTGCTGAATTATTAGTTCTAATAGTTTTTTGTAGAATTACATTTAACATCCCAAAGTTGTAACATAATAATTTGAATTTATACCAGCTTCACTTCAGTAACATACAAAAACTCTACTTCTTTACTTCTAGATCAATTCCTTACCCTTTCTGTTGTTGATGTCACAGTATTATATATTTATACATTGTGTGTCCAAAGACTTAAACTGATTGTTTTAAATTCACTTGTCTCTAAAATTATTTAGAAAACAAAATGTGGATTTATGAATCAAAGTTATAATAGTGCTAACTTTTAGACTAATAATTATTTAAACTTTTAAATCATCCAGAAAATAAATATTGGAGTTACAAACCACTGTTACAGTAATATTAGATTTTATATTTGCCCATGTATTTACATTTACCAAGATCTTTATTTTTCATATGGTTTCAGTTTGCTGTTTGGTATCCTTTTGTTTTGATCCACAGAACTCCCTTGAGCATTTCTTCCAAGGCAGGTCTAATGGTAATGAACAGCTTTTGTTTGTATGGTAATATCTTAATTTCTCCCTCACCTTTGAAGGACAGTTTTGTCAAATACAGAATTTTTGGTTGATAGTGTTTTTCTTTTTTATGCGTTGAATATATTGATCTACCACCTTCTGGACTCCAAAGTTTCTGATGAAAAGTCTGTTGATTTTATTGAGGATGTCTTGTATGTAATGAACCACTTCTCAAGATTCATTTTTGTTGTTGGCTTTCAAATATTTGATTATTAGGTGTTCAGTGTAGGTCTCTTTGAGCTCATCTTACTTACAGTTTGTTGAGGTTCTTAAATGTTTGTATTCCTCAGATTTAAGAAGTTCTCAGCCATTATTTCTTCATATATTCTCTCTCCCCACCTTAACCCTTCTGGGAATTTCATATGCTTATGTTGGTTCACTTGATGGGGCCCCATAGATGAAGGGTCTTTAGGGTCTATTCTCTTTTATCCAATATTTCTTTGTGGTCCTCAGACTTGATAATTTCCATGGTCCCAAATTCCAATTTGCTGATTTTTTCATCTGCCTGTTCAGCTTTGACTTTGAATCTCTCTGTTGAATTTTCCATCTCAGCTATTATTCTTTTCAGCTCCACAGTTTCTTTTTGGATTATTTTTAGGTATTCTCTTTACTGATATTTCCAGTTTGTTCATACATAATTTTCTTGACTTTATCCAGATCTTCCTTTAGTTTTTTGATCATCTTTACAAATGTTTTTTTTTTTTAAGTCTTTGTTTACTAGATTTGCCATCCAGTCTTTTTCAGGTACAGTTTCTGTTGATTTATTTTTTTCCCCTTTGAATATGCCACAATTTCTTGTTCATTGTATGCTTTGTGATATTTTGTTGAAAATTGGACTTTTTAATCTAATAAGATGGTGACTCTGAAAATCAGATTCTCCCTTTTCCCCACTGTTTCTTAGGATATTTTGTTTTTATTTTTTAATTATTGTTATATTAAACAAAATAGTAATACAATCTTCTATGCTGAATATCTGTCTGTGGTGTAAACTTTAAGTCTCCTCAGGTCATTTCTGATCCTGCATTTTTTCCTAGGCATATATATACAATACAATATATACATATATAATTTCTGAATATAGTCAGTTGCTTTTGAATGTCCTACTCTCTACTTTCCAGGTTCCAGAAGGGGAAAAGAGAGTAAAATAAATGAGGTAAAAGGAATTCTAGCCCTTTAAAACCCTTCAAGTCACTTCAGCTAGAGGGAGAAGTGCTTGTAACACTGGGGGAGGGGTGTGTATGCAACAAAAATGACCACCCACTTCTTTGTCTGTACATCCAAGGTGAAAAGCAACAATTTGCAATGAGTGCACAGATCCCCAGTATTTGGAAGACAGGATTCTTTTTGGTTACCCTGTCTCCTGAAAACTGCTCTGCAGAATACATGCACAGCTGACTGCCACATAGCTGGGCAGTGGGGGCTACCTAGCTGCTACTGCATTAAGAGCTAAAATTGACCAAAATTTAACACAGTTTACCATCCCCTGGAAATTGTTAGCCTTCAATAGACTCCAGAGTTCCAAAATAGTTATATCCGACAGATTCTGCCAGTGTAATTGTTGCCTAAGTGGGGAGATTCCTGATGGTTCCTAGTCTAACATGTGCCCAGAATCCCACTCCCCCTGTGTTTTGCATGTGTGAAGGAGCACATTACCCACTACATTACTATGTCCCTTGAAAAATAAGCCATGCAATACTCTTGGGAACTGAGTATTACAAATAATATCATTTCTGAGGTTCTAAGATTGCTATAATTTTTATAAATTGATAGTCAAATTTGGAACTGGATTTGTTTTTCTTTTTGCTCTGGTCACTTGGGAGCTCAGAGCCAAATTTTCTGCTGTATTTAGTGGGGAAAAGAGTACAGGAACTTAATATCTATTTTTCATAATTTATTATATTCTGATTGTCTCTAGTTTTGTTAGTCTATAAATATATTTTCTGCTTCAATTTTATTTTCAATTTTATTGTCTTTCATATATTTTTATAAGTTGTCATAATTCTTAGTGAAATGAGGCAGTATATAGACACATACATAAAAGGATAATTCCTACTTTAGAGCAAAAAAGTATAATGGACCAATTTATTGCTTGGCTTTTTTTCAGTTGTAATGTAAACCATGAACAATCAAGTGAGGAGATGTTCTGTAAATATTACTTCCTTATTTATCATGTATTATTCTAGGCACTTTTATATCTTACTCATTTGACCGTCACACATTTGCCAACAAATCAATTTTTTTTTCTATGTCATTCATGGGGTATATGAAGTTCTATTATAACTCTGCACCTGAAATATGAAAGGCATAACCCTGAACAGAATAAGATGTAGTGTATCTCCTATTGTTTTCTAGATAAAAAAGACTTTGGTATGATAATACAAAGAAGATGCTGTGAAGAGTTACCCAGTGAATCTTTGGCATCTTCTTGTCCTAACAACCACCACAACAAAAATGCACATAGTGATAAATCAATCAGTGCTCCCCAAGAATGAGTTCAGTGAAGTCACTTTGAAAACTGTTCCAACACTTCCTCATGAAATAGAAATTTATTTGAAAATAGAAGTCAGTTTCTAAATTTAAACTGATATATTATGGAGCAGTTCTACTTGACATACTTCTCACTAAAACTAAGATGATCTATTGCATAGATTCAACCAAAGCTGCATCTGTAGTCATCATGTGTTGTTACTCAACTGAGAGTCTAAGTTGTGATAAGAAATGTGTATTTCAGTACCAGCTTCTGGGTATTTACTTTGTATACTTTTTTACAGTCTAAGATTAAAGGTTTCAGCAAATTGTTTAGCATTACTCTATGAAAGATGGTGTGTCATCTTTTTATTGTTACTGTAATTGAATCTATTTAAACAGAGAAGCAAATTAAGTGCAATAATTTGTGTCCAGTTTCTTTATACACTAACTTTACCATAATAAGCCACTGTGATAAGAGCCTCCATGTTACATTTCGCTTGAACAACATCTTATTTGCCTGTCGCTGTTCATTTGGCTTAGCCTGAAAACACTCTTCAGATGCTTAGAAATTTTGTTCAGCATACCTCTTCTCATCTACTTATCTGTGGCCAGCATGTGAGAGCCAGGGGAACAAGTAAGAGCAGTGAGACAGTTCCAGTTACTTTGAAGGCACATCAGATAATTTTATAATCTTTGTTTTGAACCTCTACTGAATACATGGTATTAGGCGGCATTCCAGAGTTCATTTGTTATATGGCTTCCTTCCAGATTCAAGATTTTCCTCCACCTCTGTTCTCTTCTCCCACTAGTCCTTCTAGGATGAGAGTCAAAGATACTGTTTAAAGGGTATTGCATTTTTTTCCCACAATTAGGAGCAGATAAGCTCTACATAAACTGGTTTAAAACTACACTTAAAATAGCAAATAGGTAAATATAAGAAGATAATTATTTCCTATAGTATACCTTTCTTTGGGTTAAAGTACCAGAATAACTTTGATGTAATGTCTGCTTACATAATGTGTGTTTAACTGACTGGGTATGTGTGTGTCATGAGTGCAAATGATTTCATAAAAGAGAAAGAGCAACAGGACAAAACCAAATGAAAATGAAAACACTATTTATCACCCAAAGCACCATAGTCTTTACACTGAATCTTATCAAAGGAAGTACTACTAAAAATAGATGAACTAGAGATATGCAAATAAGACATTTTAAGTGCAGAAGAGATCTCACCTTTCTGATTTATCTTCCAGGAATAGCACATGCTGTTCCAAACAGGTCAGCTGGTTGATTCAGTCCCTCTGACTCTATACTAATAATCTAAACAGTGGTTCAAGTAATTATTTTCTTTCACTTCTTCATTGAAAACCTGTATGTAATTATGCACATGCACACAGAGATAATTTTATTTTTGGTTCCTATATTTACATTATCTCTTCTGAATACTGCTCCACAGCCCATGTCCTTCAGAAATTCCTTTTTACTTGAACTGAAACTATAGCCATGCTGGCTGGTTTATGATTGAAGAGGTCACTACGAGCAAACCATCATTTGGATATGATCTTTCAGTGGTTCCTCTGGTCCATTCTGAGTAGGATCAGGTCCTCATAACAAATATTAACATTGAAGAATTCCAAAAGTCTTCTCCCTTCAAGTATAAAATGTATTTGGGTGGCCACCATCCTGCATGTCTTGTAAATTGTAGTCTTGTGTTCCCACAACACACATGTGATCCTTTAATCCTCTTCTGTTAGTTCTCCTTTTCTTTTCCCTGCCTTTAATTGTTCTTCCCTGTCTAGACTTGTCAGAGGCACCCACAGGCATTAACATGTCATTTTGGACTAATGAGTCTGTTGATGGACAGATTAAGCATCCTTATTCCCTCACCTGGGCTTCATGATGACAGCGGTCATTGGCCAAGATGTGGTTTTAATCACTGCTTTTGGAAAATCATTTCTCTTTCTAAGTTAATCGCTCCCTGATTACCATAGAGAACAATCTTCTGACCTTGACTTTATTAGTCCTGAATTTTTACTAGCTGAGCTATCCAATCCAAACTATTCCCATCTGTTTCTCTCAGTACAGTGCAATTGCTCTCCTGGATAATGGAGTAAATGAGAATTTCTTATAACGGATCCCCATGGAGCTAATGCCTACATTAACAGTCCCAGAGATGTTACTGGAAATGTCAGTAGGGTAATGAATGAGGTAGTGGAGCATGGTGACTACAAAGACATTAGAGTGAAGATTACTTGCTGGCTCAAGATCAGACTGAAGTTCTCATCGGTCTGCTTCAACAAAAAGGAAGAAATGTGTCCTTCTCCTATTTTCACAAGGCAGAGGAAATACCAGGCTATCATATTAATTACTCAGAGCTCAGCAATAGGTACTATCAAGGAATAAAAGAAAAATATAACTTTAAACTGAAGATTATCTGTTTTTCCTAGAGCCCATTAGCCAAAAATGTTCCTGGAGATGAGGCCATCTCTTTGCATTGTTCCTAGCCTACTACCGTGTTTCAAAGTCAATTTCTGTCCCATTAATTAGAATCCTTTTTGACCCTGTTCTCTGTTCTCAGGATCCAAAGCTGAACTTTCTCCTTAACTCCAGCTGTGAAGAGAGTTCTTCCCAAACCCAGAATAATGCCCAGTCCTTCCTGCTCCAGCATAATGGAAGGAGTGGGTATCCATTTCCCTCAGAGGAAACCTCTACTCCCAGCCCAGACCTCATTCCTATATGTATGGAATGGTATGATTTTCTCTAAAGGTCAGAAAGACAGTCGTTAGAAAAAATAACACATGCCTTAAACTCTAAATTATTCAATCTAAAAAATTGAGACATTAGAGTACAGTAAGGATCTATATTTAGACTAAACATAATTTTAATCATTTAAAGACTAATTCTGAAGTACAGAATATTTTATTTACATTAATAAACAGAATAACAAAAACATGAAAGATATGAATTTCTTTTACTTCACAAATCCAGAGATAGTTCATTTACAATGAGTATATATTTTTCTTGTATTAACTTCATTTAAGAAGCTCATCGGGGCAACTGGATGGCTCAGTCCATTGAGCATCTAACTCTTGATTTCAGTTCAGGTCATGATCCAAGGGTCACAGGATTGAGCCCCACATCAGGCTCCACACTAAGTGTGGAGCCTGCTTAAGATTCTCTCTCTTTTTCCATCTGCCCCTCCCCTCTGCTCGTGCTCTCTCTCTCTCTCTCTGTCTCTCTCTAAAATAAAAATTAAATGAAAATTAAAAAATAAAAAGCTAATCAAGTTACACATTAAAATTCAGAAAATATTTTGATCCCTCGAATACCAATTTTCTAATTTCAATCATTTGAAGAATCTAATTCCAGCCATATGTAATAGAACCTATGATCAGCTTTAAAATAGCCTTTTGTCCCATCCATGTACTCTTTATCTAACCCAGTCCACAGGTGACTACTAACAAAATCATTTAGGAAATGTTTTAAAATGCAGATTTCTAGGTACCACCTTACATCCGTGGATTCAAAATCTTTAGCATTACAGTCCTGGGAATTTATATTTTTAATGAACATCTCCAGTTGATTCTAATTCTGAGTGAAGTTTAAAAATCACTTACAATACTTGCCTTCTTGCTACAGAGCAGATCAGGCTCTGATCAGCCACCTTGACCCCCCACAACTCTGTCAAGCATCTGCCACCTTAGATGCAACTGTTATGTAGAGGGGAGATTTCGGGGTTCTAGTAATCTAGTTACTAGTAATCTAGTGATCTACTAATCTAGTAACCTAGTGATGGACACTGCAATTTCAGTCCCTCCTCTTGTCCTCATTTACTGTAGAGATATCAGCAAATTACTTACCCTCCTTGACTTTAATGAAATCATTTTTAAAATAGAATTTTTTTGAGGATGGAATGGGATAATGTAAGTGAACTGTTTAGTAAATCGTATAAATCCCTACAAGTGGAAAGGCTTCTACTTAGCCCACAGATTCTCCTTTCTATAGCTCATTGATTTCCCTTCTTTTCTTATCCCCTCTGGAAGAAGAATAGTTTTCATGGAAGGCGGGGAACTGGTGCAGCTGAACTACAGCACTTGTTTTCTGTGTCTCAGCCCTTCCTATGTAATGTGACAGTTCCTAATCCTTCAGATGTAGAAAGTTAGTCCCTCTTAGGACTGGTTAATTGACTGTAACATTTGTTTGACTCACAGTGTTCCCTGCAAACCCAAGGAAGAGGAATGAGAAGAGAGAGAGTCCAGTTGCAGAGCCCGGCTCAGTTGGTAGTCTTGGTAGAGGATTATAAAGCACAAACGGTCTCCATGATTTTCAGTCATGCACTCTTCATAAAAGATTCATAAGCACATCCTTAGTGTGCCTATATTTTAAGAAATAATGCAAAAATGTTTACATGACTATATTAACTTATTATACAGATTATAAACATAAACAATAATAGAAACTTGAAAGGATGAAATGGAAAATAAGCAGGGATGCCTGGGTGGCTCAGTAAGTTGAGCATCTGACTCTCGATTTCAATTCAGGTCATGATCCCAGGGTCATGGGATTGAGCCCCACATCAGGCTTTGCATTGAGTGTGGAGCCTGCTTAAGATTCTCTCTCTCTCCCTCTACCCCTCACACCTGCTTGCCCTCTCTCTCTCTCAAATAATAAAAAAAAGGAAAAGAAGTGGAGTTATATAACATTATGAAGGTTCCACTGAATTGTACACTTAAAAATGGTGAGAATGATAGATTTAATGTTATATAAATTTTACCATAATAAAAAATTAAAAAAAAAAACATTTTTTTAAGTTTATTTTTATTTTGAGAGAGGTAGAGAGCAAGCAAGGGAGGGGCAGAGAAATAGGGAGACACAATCAGGAACAAGCTCCAGACTGTCAGCACAGAGCCTTATGCAGGCCTCAAACTCACAAACCGCGAGATCATGACCTGAGCCAAAATCAAGAGTTGGGCACTTAACTAACTGAGCCATCCAGGCACCCCCAAAAAATTTTAATATAAGTAGAAATAGTATCCTAACATATAAGCCTACAATGCCTGGTGTGCCCTGTGGTGCTTGGCTGGAGAGGTGAGGGAAACTTAAAGGTTGGGTGCACTTAACACTCTTCATCCACACTATTAAAGGCCAGCTTTCCTATGAGACATCTATCAGGAAACATCTACAATTTGGAGGGAAAGCAACACAAATTACCAGCTCTGAGATCTTGGGCAAATCACTTAAACACCCTTATGTTAGGTTTCCTAATTTTTTTAAAGAGAGGTGAAAAAAATTTTTTCATTTATTTATATCAAATATGCACTAGATTACATTAAACTTTTCATAATTCCCAGAATAGCTTCATAATATAGATTATCTTTCAGATTTTTTAATGAGAAAATAAAGATAAAAAATAGTAACTTATCTAAGAGCACTCTGTTAACAAGGGGCAGATTCAGGGTTTGGAACTGATGTATTTGCCTTCAGTGAAAATCCATCCTCATTCTGTCCCCTAGAGGTGACAGGAGGTATACCCACCTACAGGGGGTTTGTGAAGATTATAAACATGGTCAAGCTAAGGTAGTATGCAGTTACTAGCCAGAATAGACCTTTTCTTGGAAACTTTATCCTGGACAATTTCTTATAATATACTGCATACTAAGTAGGCAATTAATAAATGAGGAATTGGGTTTTCTTTAGGGAGCAAATTAAGGGCAATATTAAAGGCAAATTAACCTATCAGTCTCCCCTTTCCCTCTTTTTTTTATTCTCTACTCCCTCATGCACACACACAGACACACACACATCAGTAACAATCCTGAGCAATTAAGCCATGAAACCACAAGTAAAAGAATAATTGGGGTAGTAGAACAGTGCCAGAAATTTGACCTCCTCATTTTATATAGAAGGAAGCTGTAACTGAGTGATTTTGAATGACTTACCCAAGGTCATATAACTAGTATTGTAGAAGAACTGAGTTTAGAACCCAGTCTTCTGAGTCCCACACAGTGTGTTCTACATCATAGCCTCTGTAGTATAAAAAGTGGTAGATAAAAGAATAACATGGACAAGAAAGAAACAAAGGAGAAGATAGTTCAGAAAAGGACAGCCTTCAATCTAAAGGTTCCAAGAAGAAGATAGATGTCTATATTGACAAATGTTACTTATTAGAAATAGCAATAGCTTATTTTTACAGTCAGTGACAGGGAAATCTCTTTTTCTGTGATTGCCACTCTGTGTCCTCTGGTAGCTCTTGTGTGGCAAGATGCTTAACTCTTTGTGAGTTTGTGTGCTTCAGAATTTCTTCATTCCACTATTTACCTATTCAGCGAGGACAAGTGAATGCATTACATTAAGTGGAATTAATTATGGAATACAATTCTCTGTGAATCTCTTGCATTCCACATATCTTGCTGGCAGATTCACTGTACTCCATACCATCTTCCAAGAAGGTTATAAAATGGAGAGCTTTAGAAGAGAAAGGTAGTGTCTCCCTCTACAGCACAGGGCAGGCATGCTTACTGGACATTACAATTGATTTGCATTCCCTAAGTTCACGGTTTCTCTCCTGTGACACAGTCCACTGAGTATAGGTATGTCACCTGGCTCTGTCCCTATTTCCCAGTGTGAACTGGGCCGTAGAGAACCAGCACAGATGTTCATACTCTACTGCAGCTGCTACAAGTTATAAACAGTCCTTGTTTCTGATCCACAACTCCTATGTCTTCTGCCTGCATCAGTGAAACAGGACCTGTCCTGGGACCAAACCATATAATGGTGGATAATACATGTGCTGTGCACTAAGGGAGTTAGGTGAGAGCATAGTAAGTTGGTGAAAGCAGGCGGGGATGGACACAGGTAGTTTCTACAATGCCGTCTCTCTTGATCAAGGGCTACAATGGTTAAGTTCTCTTAGCTGGTGTGTAATGAACAACAAGTCTCTCATTTTAACTGATTGTGAATCAAGGTTAGTTCAATCATGCAGACTGCCTGTAATGATCAGTTAATTTACATAACGGTAAGTAAATGGCAAAACGTGATTGCAACCAAAACAAGAATCACAATTTATTGTCTTTTCCATCATTCAAGTATTGTGACTGACCTATGTGCAGAATGCATAATGAGAACAATAGGCTCTTTACCACAAGACAAGATTTTATGGAGTCCTAAAATAATGATTGTTGCCACATTTTAAAGAAAATGTACTTTAATCTTAACAGGAAAGTGTGAAGTGGAAATTATCTCTGAAAATTAGCACATAAAAGAAGTTTAAATGATTGTATATAACTCAAAACTTTTTCTAAGAGAAAATTATTTCCTCTTGAGAATTTATTCTCAGTGTCATGTTAGAAAATTTTCATGATTATCTCTTACACTGTTTCAGTTGTTAAATACTGAATGATGTTCTTTAAGGCTCTTAAAAGGAGGGGGGATTTATGAGTTCGTGAATTTTCAGTTTAGCATTTTTACTAAGCATGTGGTACATTTTAAAATTACTGTTCTATCACTCTTATCAGACATACAGTTTTACCATTCTGCCTGGTAGAAGTGTCAAGGGATGTCCTTTTCCTCATACTGAATTTTATTTATATAACATCAGCCTCCATAATTTGTGAATAATGATCTTGTCCAGTGAACTAGACTATGATGTCCTTGTATCTAGTAGTCCTCATATTAAGCAGACAGAGTCTAATTCAGTGGCAAGTCTACAAGAAATCTCGGTGATATATCACACGGAGTGAGTGGATGAAATCTATTTACCCTTCAGTCTATTGTTAAGGGTTTGAGGTAGTTGAGATATGAACAAATATTCTGCATGTAAACATTTTTAGAGGGATGAAAATCAAAATGCTATGAAATTCTATGTTGTAGAATACAGTATTGAGCATTCAATTTTTATAACAGACTAATATTTTCTGGCACAAAACATATCAAAAAAACGCTGAAAAGAATTCGAGAAAAAGAAACAAGTCTTCTGAAATTTCAACCACGAACTTAATTTTTTTTTTCCTTTTTCTCATCTACACTTCCATCAGAAGCAACTGACACTTCAGTTAGAAAGAGTTAGGAAGGAGGTAGAGGTTAGTTAATGGGCCTGAGAATTAGGAATATTTATGATGTTTGAAGTAATTTGTAATTTAGAATACACTTCAGGTTTTAAAATTTCATGAGTGCTTTTTTTTGCCATCCATCCAGCTGTGGTTTTTGTCTTGATGGCAGTGAAATATTTTTCTGAGGCTAAATACTGAACAAAGGAATGAATTCTGTTCTGCTTTGCATTTGTGAGAACTGCAGGTTGGGAGAGTGCTGATCACCTGGCATAAAGCACTCTTTAAAACACCATTTCCAGTAAGAAAAATAGCCCCTTATTAGGTACATAAAGACATTCGGGGCATGTTTTGGTATCTAACATGAATGTACCAGGTGGCTGATAATACATTACTTCTCAATTTGAAGCAGCTTTTGTTATATAAAAATGTAAACTCTCATGTGTCATATTACCTAAGAGGCAATAACAGATGATGGAAATATTCTTACAAAAATATGCAAAAGCTCTCTGATGCTAAATATATTTTGGGATCTGACCAAGGCACGAGTGAATCAGAACCGAGCTTTGTTCTGTCAAGTATTTTAAGTGGCCCTAAAGAAGGCTTTGGTTCTCTGATGGAACTTCTACCTGAGAAACCGAGAAAGACTCCTGTTTGTTTCAAGGGCCTGAAATCAGGTTAAAATATGTCTTTAGCCTTTTTCTGTTGAATTGACTAATTAAAGCCAATTTGAAAACAGATGCACATCTCCTTCAGCCTTTTCTGAAGCAACGCAAGTCAGAACTGAACCACTTTGTTAACACCACGTCTGTAGCCCAGACCACCTTGCCGAGTTCAGATAAGCCTGCAACCCTACCTGTGTCTTCTTCAACATATGCACATCCAGTCCACCAGGAAGCCTGAACTGCTTCCAGAGGCAATTGAAGAAAGCTGTGAGTGCTGGGAGGGGACTTGAAAGAATCTACACAGCCACAGGAGGCGTCTAGTTAAAGGACACTTAGACACCAGGACTCTACTTTTGGAACCTGATGAATAAATGAATGCTCCCTTGCACATCCCAGCTTCCTCTCCAGGAACACAAATGACTCTGCCTTTGTGCCTCAACTACAAGGATATGGTTCAAAGCAGTTTAGACATAGACCTAGACTCATTTCTCCACTTTCACATATATTAGATATTTTTAAAAATTTTTTAATTAAAAAAAATTTTTTTAGCGTTTATGCATTTTTGAGAGACAGAGAGAGATAGAGTATGACCAGGAGAGGGACAGAGAGAGAGGAGGAGACACAGAATCTGAAGCAGGCTCCAGGCTCCAAGCTGTCAACACAGAGCCCGACGTGAGGCTCGAACGCACAAACCGCAAGATCACAACCTGAACTGAAGTTGGATACTAACCAACTGAGCCACCCAGGTGCCCCTAGATATCTTTTTTATTAATATGTCATATGAAACTGAATGTGTTAGGGCCATCTTGAATTTATTAGGCCTTTCACTTTTGTGTGCTAAGAAAGAAAACTAAAAAAGAAAGTAGGGTTAAAAAGGTATGAACAAAGTAAATTGTATTTTGTTCAAGACTTGATTTGTAATGAGTAACAATTTCTTATTCATATGTGCACAAAAACTATTGGCTCTAATAGAATAAAATCATCCTCATTGAGTACTTCAGAATTTTGTTATTATATTTATTTGATGTGATGTAACTTAGTGTCATTGACTATTTTTTTCCGACTCTTAGCTTATTTAAAATATCCTGTGTTTGGGGCACCTGGGTAGCTCAATTGGTTGAGCATTAGACTCTTGATTTCAGCTCAGGTCATAATCTCACGGTTCTTGGGATCGAGCCCCACGTCAGGCTCTGCACTAACCACATGGAACCTGTTTGGAAATCTCTCTCTACTTGTCTCTCTGCCCCTCCCCTGCTTGTGCTCGCTCTCTCTCTCTCTCTCTCTCTCTCTCTCAAAATAAATAATAAACATTAAAAAACACCCCGTGTTTTTTACCCTATGTTCCTCAGGCGTCATAATACCCTATATATGTTAGGCATCTCTATTCATTTCAGCATGATCCCTTGCACTCTGGGGAAAGCTAGGTGGGGAGCAGTATCTACAATATTTTAATTGTGTATCCTAGCACATATACCACTGCAGCATATCAGAAGAATAAAAACTATGAGAGGAAAATTTTAAAGGAGAGACAAGGGCTATTCCAGTGCAATAGCATACAGAGAGCGTTTCACATTATATCATTACATCAGGGGGTCTTTATTGAGTGCATAGTATGTTAGACACTGTTTCAGGTAATGGAGTTGTAACACTGAACAAAACAGAAGGCTCTTCATTGTCATAGCTGTCACATCCTAATGGGGAAATTGGGCAATAAGTAAACAATTTAATATAATACCAGGTAGTTATAATCTGGAAGATAATGCCGGGAGATAAATGGGTTGGGGTAATGGCATCAAGAGTGAAACATGATGAATGTTGGGGGGGGGGGCTGATGAAAATAGTGTGGTCAGGGAAGCCTTCTCTGAGGAGGTTGCATTTGATCAGAGAATTTTAGAAAGTGGGGAAGCAAACTTTGTGAGTATCCATGTGAATAAGGCAGGTGTGTGCAGTTGAGGGGCTAGCAGTTGCTCCTGATGAGGAACACATTTGACATATTCAGGACCATTATGGAGACTAGATGAGCGTAACAATCAAAAGTATGACTATAAAAAGCAGACGGAACACTATCCGGGGGTCAGATTATGTAGAAACTTTTATCTGAGAGTATGAACTTTAAATTCTGTTCTGAAAATTCTGGGAAGGCAATAGAGAGCTTTGAGCAGAAGAGTGGTATGATCTGATTTAATATAATTTTACAAATGTATTGAGGTATAAGTGACATACTGTAAGTTGCAAATGTTTAAAGTATACAATTTGATAAATTGTGACTTCCATATAAGCATATTGAAACCATTACTACAATTAATATAGTGAACATAACCTTTTCCCCAAAGATTTGTTTGTACCCCTGTGTAATTCCTCAGACCTGCCCCTCCCCACCCCCTTCATGACCAGTCAACTACTGATCTGCTTTCTATCATTCTAGATTGGTTTGACTGCTCTAGATTTGGACATTTCATTCTAGAACTGGAATATTATAAAGTGTGTGTATTCTCTTGTGGCCCAGCTTCTTTACTCAGCTCGATTAGTTGAGGGATCATCCACATTGTTGTGTGCATCATTTCTACAGTGCTTTTCATTGCTGAGTAATATTCTATTACATAAAAATTCCACAGCTGTGGTTTATTCCTTTACCTGCTTATTTACTCACTTGTTAAAGGGCATTTAGTTGGTCTCCAGGGTGTTTTGCTATTAATAAGGCTTCTGTGGAAATTTATGTACAAGTGTTTATATGAACATATGCTTTAATTCCTCTTGGGTAAAATACCTAAGAGCAGAATGACTAAGACATATGTTGGGTGTACACAAATCTTTTAAGAAACTGCCACATTATTCTCCAAAGTAGTTATATCTTTATACATTCCCACCAACAGTGCATGAGGGCTCCCACTTCTCCATATCCTGTCAACATTTGTAATGGTCAGTTATTTTGTGTTTTGTTTTTAAATTTCAGCCACTCTAATTAGTAGGTAGTGGTATCTCACTGTGGTTTTAATTTTCACTTTCCTAATGATGAACTAACAATGTTGGACATTTTTTGTACGCTCTTTGTCATCTGTATGTCTTCTTTGGTGAAGTGTTCAAATCGTTGCACATTTTTTGAGTTGTTTGTTCTCTTATTATTGAGTACTGAAATAAGGACTTGCAGTGAGTAATACTCACAGTATTTTTATTGCTGAGTGGCCTGATTTACTTTTTCATGACTAATTCTAGTTGCAGTAAGAAGAATGGGTGGTATATATGGAGGGGTGTGCTGGGCCATAGCAAGATCTGCCTTATCCTTTTTTCTGAATGTAATTAAAATTCTGTTGTAAAATGTATTCATTTAATTCAATATCAAGGGCTCTATGAAAGATCAGGACAGTGGTATCTCCTTTACAATGCAGTTATTTAGAGCAGGCCCTAGACTGAGTTGCTCATATCCCTCACCATTCTAGGGATAACTTAGATTTAGACAAGTATATTTGAGTTGCCTATCATATACCTATATAGAGACACTAAGTAGGCAGCTGGAGATGACGAAAAGGAAGTCTGAAATTCAGAGAGATAGGACAAGGAGTTATGAATTCGGAAGCCTTCACCCTGTTGGTTATATTTAAACCCACAGAACTGGAAGATCTCATCCAATAAGTATAGATAGAGAAAATAAAAAAAATTAAGAGGTAATTCCTGGGACACCCCAACTTTTAGAGGTTTGAAAGAGAAGAATTCAGCAAAAAGACTTACAGTGGTTAATCGAGATGGGGGGGTAACATTCAGAGAGGGAGACACAATAAAAAAATATTCACTTTCATTGATTGTGCTACAAGAACTCATTTTTTTCATGTTTGTTTAGTTTTGAGAGACAGAGACAGAGTGTGAGCTGGGGAGGGGCAGAGAGAGAGGGAATCACAGAATCTGAAGCAGTTTCCAGGCTCTGAGCTGTCAACACAAAGCCCAATGTGGGGCTTGAACTCACAAACCATGAGATCATGACCTGAGCCAAAGTTGGCACTTAACCAGCCAAGCCACCCAGGCGCCCCATGCAAGAACTCATTGAACCACAGTTAGCAGGCACAGGTCCTACTCTTTGGATGTGGAAGAAAGAAAACAGAGTGGTTACAATACTATTTAAATTATTAAAAAGGCACACTTTCTAATGGCATATGTGACAAGGTTGGTTACTTGATGTTAATACTCAGCTTCCTTAGGCTGATGTGGGTGCAAATGCTTTATAACAATCAGTTTTCTTAATGCCTGTACCTGAAATGAGAACCAATATACTAATTTGGGGGGGGGGGGGATGTTACAAATGCTTATGAAATAACTTTATTAACATATATGGGTCCTGCTGTACAACTTTGTGTGAGTGAACATTCCAAATGAAGAGGAAGGTAATGACTATATTGGATTCCCCATGGCTCACCCAATGAAGGTTAATGTAAAGAGAAGTCATGTGCTGAGGTCCAAAAATAGAACTTTACTGTTGGAAAGTAGTAAGATGGTTATAACTAGTTGAAACATGGATATTATTTTTGGTACTCTATATTCTATTGAAGGTTACATGGCATACAGCCCTTCTTGTCTTTCAACTCTTATCATCATCTGCTACCCCTATGAAGTTCAGATTGATAACTCCACTGAGTACTTATTAAATATTCTTTAACATCAATAAGTTTTAATTATTTTTATGTCCTTTAAATTTGTATTTTATTCACTGCATTGTCAACAAGCAGCAAAGAGATATGGCTGGGTGTCACAAATGTTGTTAGTGTCAATGTATCTGCCGAGTGAATGAATAAATGAATGAAATAATGAATATTGAATAAATTCAGCTGAATAAGTGCTGGACTTATGGCAGAAACTGAGTTGCCAGAAGTTAACTAGGGCCCTGGGTGAATCACTTCACTTACTCATATCCATGTCATCTCTAAAAATAGAACTTTCAAAAGGCATCTCATAGATCTGGTGTTTAATAATCTTATTACTCATACTGATGTATTTCTCCATACAACATGACTTTTAAAATACTGACTTCATAAAATGTGTAGTTTTGTGCAATAAAGTAGTTATATCTTAAACATTAAAGACAAGTGATCATATTTCTCATCACTTTTTTAAGTTCACATTAAAAGACATATTGGACAAAGGGCTAGTATCCAAATCTATAAAGAACTCACAAAACTCCACACCCGAAAAACAAATAATCCAGTGAAGAAATGGGCAGAAAACATGAATAGACACTTCTCTAAAGAAGACATCCAGATGGCCAACAGGCACATGAAAAGATGCTCAACGTCGCTCCTCATCAGGGAAATACAAATCAAAACCACACTGAGATATCACCTCACACAGGTCAGAGTGGCTAAAATGAACAAATCAGGAGACTATAGATGCTGGCAAGGATGTGGAGAAATGGGAATCCTCTTGCACTGTTGGTGGGAATGCAAACTGGTGCAGCCACTCTGGAAAACAGTGTGGAGGTTCCTCAAAAAATTAAAAATAGATCTACCCTATGACCCAGCAGTAGCACTGCTAGAAATTGACCCAAGGGATACAGGAGTGCTGATGCATAGGGGCACTTTACCCCAATGTTTATAGCGGCACTTTCAACAATAGCCAAATTATGGAAAGAGCCTAAATGTCCATCAACTGATGAATGGATAAAGAAGTTTTGGGTTATATATACAATGGAATACTACTTGGCAATGAGAAAGAATGAAATATGGCCTTTTGTAGCAACATGGACGGAACTGGAGAGTGTTATGCTAAGTGAAATAAGTCATACAGAAAAAGACAGATACCGTATATTTTCACTCTTATGTGATCCTGAGAAACTTAACAGAAGACCATGGGGGAGGGGAAGGGGGAAAAAAAAGTTAGTGAGGGAGGGAGGCAAACCATAAGAGACTCTTAAAAGACTGAGAATAAGCTTAAGGTTGATAGGGGGTGGGAGGGAGGGGGGAGGGTGGGTGATGGGCATTGAGGAGGGCACCTGTGGGTATCAGCACTGGGCATCGTATGGAAACCAATTTGACAACAAATTTCATATTAAAAATTTTAAAAATTTAAAAAAGATCATTGGAAGCCATGAAAAAGTGATGTCACACTAAACATGATAGTTTAATAAAAATTAAAACAGGTATTAGCTGGATATAGGCTAAAATATGTACATAAAGTATCTCATTTAATTCTTATAGTAAAGGTACTTAATGATAAATATCATTATTACTTACATTTTACAGCTTCATAAATAGGCACAGAGAAGCTAAGTTTCCCAAAATTGCACAGCTAACCAATCAGTAAATGATAGAACTAGGACTCCAGTTTTGGGATTTTGGACTTGAGATTCTGTGTCCTTACACGTTGTTCTATATGCCTCATAATCACATACTGTGCAAACTTAAAGGATTTATTTGTAATTTTCTAAAGCACTCATTGAATGGAAAATGCATTATCAATTATCACTTAAATTTTCATTGTTTATGTTACCGTACTTTCTTTATGTTTTCTTTTTTTGTGCCATTGGGTTTTTATCACCCACTTTTTAATGCTTGAAATATAAACTTCTCCCTAAAACAAGTAACCACTAATTATAATGTTATGCCTCTTAGGATTTCCCCCAGAGGCATTATCAATTAACATGTCTTATTAACTTAAAACATTTATTTTTATGTAGCTATTAAACTTCTAAGAGAAGATCTGCTAATTTGACTATTTAAAATAACTACAGTTTGAACTTTCTAGATTTCTAATAGTTTCTAGACCTATGGTTGCTGCATGGCAACCAACTCAAACTTTAGCAGTTCTGGGCACTTTTTGGTTTTTAGGTGATGCTCTTTTGCACACAGATACACTCCAACCCTGCCAGCTGCCATAGATAATTTACCCACTGGTCGTCAAGGGACTGATCTTGGACATGGAGCTGACCTAGGACAAGCAAGCTAACACCACTGCAAAACAAATAGAATGGTTTATCCTTTGGACTTCTCATACAAAAGGAATATATTCATAATCCTTGAACATGACACATTCTAAATGTATGTTTATAAGTTAAGCTTCTGCTTGCCTGTATATAGAAATAATGGGTTTTTATGGTTTTATAGGTTGTCTGGTTTGAAGTTGACTTTAATTCTGTCTACTGTCTCAGAACAATCAATATTATCATCTAGATGGCTGTGAAATCACTCTTTCCTATTACTATAAAGGCAATTTGCAAGTTACTCTGTACAAATAAATTGTACACCTTATACTCTGAAATGCATTTTAAATTAGGAATAAAGCCAAATAATTATATCCATTTAATGCTTTTTGTTTGTTTTTACATAAACTGAATCACATCTACTAGATTTGATAAGGCCTCCTAGAACCTGGCACCAGGTAAAGTGCCATGATAAAATTTCAATTTTGTTCTTCTGTATAGATTTTAAGAAAACTAATTACATAAGCACATGAATCTTTCTGGTGATAAATAATAATTTACTAACACTGTTTTATTTTGAACCACCAATATTTTGACTATAGCCTCTTTTGTTCTTTATAAAATTTCTGTACTTTATAATTTTTATGCTTTTCAAAAATTTAAGAAACTAAATTGTTCCCTGGACTACCTTATAATACATGAAGATCTAGGAAGTGTTGATTTTTATTCACTCCACAGAGTGTGGCTGAAAATTCATTAATTGGTTTCAGTCTGCTTGTGGTCAAAGGTCTTAATGCTTTTTGAACTTCTGATATTGAAGTAGAGAATTTTCAGCAGATATGCCAGCCCTTATTTTATTATATTTTATCCCTAGAGATTATTTCTATTATGAGAAATTCACTGTCTTTAATAAGTAGTCATTAATTCATGTTCCTTGTGTGCACATATGCGCGTCTTGGGTCTCAGTGTTTTCCGCCAAGAATTAACGTTTAGCCCGTTCAGATTTTTGCATCTGGGTGGTTGAAATCATGTAAACACTTTATAAATCTGAAGCTTAAATATATAAAAGCTAATACCTTCTCTGGGGGAGAGTAAGCTAAAATAAATGCAGTATTAGCTTATAATACTAGAATTCCAGGTAGCACTTTCACAGGTATCAGGCCTCTATTCTTTCTATCTCTTTTTAAAATTTCAGCCCATTGTCTTACGTCAAGGGAGGGAAGAGTGGGTGGGTGATGGGCATTGAGGAGGGCACCTGTTGGGATGAGCACTGGATGTTGTATGGAAACCAATTTGACAACAAATTTCATATTTAAAAAAAGTATAATAGCTTCTGATTAATCCAGAACTGCAGCTAAACATTCATAAATAGCATTATCGTAGGGAGGAGTTGATAATATTATATATGGAATCCAAAATATACTCTGACCAAAATCAATCCAGTGTTGCTTTGTATTTATGACTTTATAACTTGACCCCATTTTAAGAACAGGTACAGATATTAATTTTTTCCATTATAAATGTGTAAAATAAAGGCATATTTTATTATTCATGAATGAAATATATAAATTGCCATCGTATACTTACTGCCCATTATTCTTGAGAACACCTATGCTAATATGCCTCTAAAACAAACAGAATTATTAATATTTCTCCTTAATTTATTAAACATCCGTACTGTTCCAGGTAGGAATTAGATTGGATTTAAAGAAAATAAAAATTTAACTGAAATATAGTCCCTTCCCTTGAAAAACACTTTATCAAGTAATGAGTGTAGAATAATATGTATATAAATTTACTCCCAGATCAATTTCATTAGTAATTGCTATTTATACACAATAAGTCTCCAGAATTTTTATGTGAAGGAAATTTGAAGACAGTAACATAGTTGGAATTGTGAGCTAGGGAAGTTTTATAAAAGCTGAGTTTGTATAGCAAGCAAATTTTTACTTACACTGTATGTTTGTTGAGGATGACTTCTATGTGTGTCATGGAGAATCATGGAGGTCATTAAAGTCCGATGGTTAAAACCTTTCATTTTCAAGCCACTTCTAGCCTTTATTGAAACATGTGCCAGAAATCCTCCTCAGTTTGGTACTTATAATATTTCTAATAATTAAAAACCCAGTGAAAGAATAACATGAGACACTGAGAAGTAAAGTGACTGATCCACAGTCACGTTATTAGTGAGTATGAACTGATCTAGAATTTGAACTAAGTATATCTGACTGCAAATTCATTCTTATGCTTATTTATTATTATTATTATTATTATTATACTTATTATATATTTACTATTTGATGTCTTTTTGGTAGTCAGAAATCATTTCTTCCCATCTCTTTATGATGTATGTATTTGCTTATAGTTGTCCTGTATAATATGCCAACTTGTTAAGACTTTTCTAGAAGTGACCAAGGCTCACTGAGGCTTAGTTTTAAGTGTTATGCAGATGAGAGTCAGAGTCAGACATCTTGTTCCACATTAGCCTTACCCTTTTGGACCAGTCAGGGTCTCACACCTCTACCAATATCCATAGGTGAGATTTGAAGGAGCAGTTTTAATTTTATGAAAGAATGCTTCGTAACACATTTCTGAAACTAATTTTGTGACATTTTCAAGAAATGGATTCAGAACTTCTATTTCTAATAGAGTACGCCTCTAAGCTAATGAAATATAGGCTGTATATGAATAAGATTTAAAGTTTATATAAAATGAAAGATTAACTGTGCTACCATTGTTCTGTGTAGCCCATTATGTTCCATGCTAAACAGTTTAGATCCCACTTTCTAGTGTGAGTCTCACAACCATCTCGAGAAGACTGTATTATTATCAACATTCTGCAAGTGCATCACTAGAAGTTACAAGTGGATAACTGTCTTGCCCAAGGTGTACCATAAGTGGTGTAGTTGGCATTTGAGCCCAGACACCCTAGAAGATGTATCATTTATTAGTTATAATACCATATTAAGTAATAACTCTCCAGGGCCATTCCTCATCATTTTATCCTGGATCCAACAGAGTGCATATGTGGAAAAATGGAATTTGATTTTACTATGGCCTTTTGTGAGCTCACCTGCTTTCCTGCCCTCGATTGTTTGTCTAGTAATTACCCTAATAATAATGGACAAGAATCCTGAATTTCTTGTCTAAAGCATGAGTTCAGGGTTGTTTTTTTTTAATTGTTTAAAAAAAAAAATAGGTTCAGGAAGGATTACCCTATAACAATGGAGAGAGGGAGAGAAAGATAAGGGAGAAAGGTTATGTTAGAGCTGTTGTAATGATTTAGAAACAATCCAGCAGTAATGTTTTTCATGCATGCATGGGATTTGCATTATGCTAAGATGGCGTGCAGGCTTTCTTCTTAAAAGAACTCCATGAGATGTTGCTGTAAAAATTTGTAACTTCAGGGGCGCCTGGGTGGCTCAGTCGGCTAAGCCTCAGACTTAGCTCAGGTCATGATCTCACAGCTCATGAGTTTGCGCTCTGCATCAGGCTCTCTGCTGACAGCTTGGAGCCTGGAGCCTGCTTTGGATTCTGTGTCTCCCTCTCTCTCTGCGCCTACCCTGCTTGCACTATGTGTGTGTGTCTCTCTCAAAAATAAATAAAGATTTAAAAAAATTCTTTTTAATTTGTAACTTCAGACTCCCTGCTGGGCCAATATTATGATATAACGAGAAACTGTCAAAAGTAGGCCATAAATAAATGACAGTGAGGGAAAGGTCTGAAACTTGGACAATATTCCCTTTCCTGGTATTGTGGGGGTCTTTTTTGTCTTCTTCTGTTTTTAATGTTGATTTATTTATTTTGATAGAGAGAGCACACATAAGCAGGGGAGGGGCAGAGAATGAAGAAGAGGGAGAGAATCCCAAGCAGGTTCCATGCTTAGCACAGAGCCCTACACGGGGCTCAGTCTCACAACGAGATGATCACCTGAGCCAAAATCAAGAGTCTGAGCCACCCTAGCTCCCTACCTGGTACGATGTTATGATCCATATCTAGCTCATTGTGCCTATTTATCCAACTAGGAAGCTCTCATATGTCTTCAGCTATTTTATAGAACCAGAATTTACATACCCAAAGATAAAATTTTATCACATTTCTTTATATATTACTGACAGAAGGAAGGAGGGAGAAAGAGTTGAATAATGGAGTGGGGACAAGAATAGACGTCTGGCACAAGAATGGGACAGGCTTGAAGTAGCACATCACATGTAAGTGAGGCCCTGCCATGGTGCAGAAGGAAGAATTACCAGCCTTTGCGTGGATCATAAACTTGTCGAAACATACATTTGCATAAACGTGTGTGTGTTTGTGTGTGTGCCGTGAAGGTTTTAGGATTTTTTAAAATTTGGTCAATTTTAATTCAAAATTTAGCAAAATACCTAAGCCTGAATTTCCCCTGACAGTGTCTTGAGAAATATATGGTCATTAAGGTGCTTTTAAAAGAATGGAAGATGAAAATGCTAATGAAAACAACCCACCATGCAGCACATTTTAAATGGCTGGTCTCTAATATGCGGACTGTCTTACAAATATGTCTCCAATTTTAAATTAAACCCATAGAAGGAAATAATATAACCCTAATACAAAAAGTGGTTTGAAAACTTGATAGATTTTCTAGGAGCTGCAGACTGGGGTAGATAAAATATGACCACCGTATCTCTAGAGCAAACTTGTAAGATCTTAATTTGATAAAAATTAAGCAAAAATTAGTAGTGATAATAACAATGATAAGGCTACACAAAGAATACTAAAGATAACCCATATCCATCAAGGTACAGAAAGAAACAGATGGCACTTCCAAATTCAATAATTTGCGAGGAATTGATAGTCTATTTGCAATGGGTGTGAGCAGAGTATATAGAAGATACAAGGGATAGCGTGGTACCCTGGCTAGAAACAACAGGAAGTATTACCACCCCACACGCTTGAAAAGGCAAGAAGAGGGAACATTTTTCAGAACCCAGAGACACAGCAGGTTTTGTAGAGAGGGCTACTTGACAACTGCTGAGACCTCCAATTAAGGGACAGAGCCAGCCTCTGGTGATGTCTCACAGAGGGGATAATTTACACTGTCTCATTATCCTCCACTCCTATAATTTCCAACCGGGGGTCCGCATTGGTGGAATAAAATTGGAAGTCGGTGAGCAAAGCGTCTGTAATGAGATCCATCCAGGTGTGCCTCCTGGGCACAGAGCTGTGAAGAGTGGGACATAGATCTCAAGTCACCTGCGAATAGTGGGACATAGATCTCAAGTGATCTATAGTACACCTGCGAATATAACATCTGGAACTCAAATGAATATATGAAGTCTTTATTACTTAAACTCTGAGATTCCAAGACAGAAAAAGGCCAAAAATTGGGGAAATGTTTAGCATTTATAAGAAAAGCAGTTGATTAACAAGGAGTGTGACTTTATATAATTTTTTGCAAAAAAAATATTAAAAGGAAACTGTGGATTTTTCTTTTGACAATATTAATAAAGATTATTGTGATAGAAAGTGTATGACGAAAAAAAATTTTATACATAGATCAATAAAAAATGCAAGAAGTTTTATAAATTATGTGTATATTCTTACAATACTAGAGGTACGGTGAGCTTCCTGTTTTTAATGTGAACATTGTCGTTATAGAACAGAATTGGGGAACAAATAAAACTGCTTATATTTCACTCTTATAGGGGTTCAACTGTTGTACACTAAACTGTTGTATGCTGACCTTACTCTATATACTGTAAAAACAAACAAACATAGCAGTAATCACCTTTTCAAACAAACTAGTGAACTAAAACCATCACCTTCTAAATTTTAGCGCCATTCGGTACCCCTTATTTTCTGTCTTTTCATAACTGTAAACATATCTAAATTAAACCCTCAGGTCCTTTTCTCTGGTGCTCTGGCAATTTGGCCAATGATCACTATACTATATTATTTTTCTTTCCATCCAAACAAGATCAGTTTGAAGTGTTTTCAGTACTGGGGTGTACAAACTTTAAAAAAATGTTTCCTGTTGTTCTCATGTTAGGAATTACAACTGCTGACTTGTTTAGAATGACAAGTCCTTCATCTGTAGAGTCTTTCTTTTAGAAGAGTATACCATTAAAAAGGTATTTTTGCATGAATTTTTTCGGGAGGGAAGGGAAATTTCCATCATGTGATTTTTATATTCTTTATTTCCTAGTGAATATAGTTGTTTGGCTGTCTGAATAGGTATGAGGGTTTTATTCATTATCATAATTAACAATATTAGCAAGTTTTTCAATTAAATTGGATATTTGGGAGTATGTTTGTTTTTTAAAAAAATTAAGAGTATTTTAAGTAAATTCTATGCAGTACAAAATTTAATAATAAATTTGACCACTTAAAAATATATGTCCTTTTCACTAATCTTCCTTTAGCTCTAGCAAATCCAAGCTTAATCCTAGGTCCTGCTTATACTTATATAGTGCCTTACACTATATTTGGAACATGCTTTTTCAAAGTGTATCATATTTGTTCCACAGCTATTTTAAGAAGGTAACCATATGTTCTTATGCCCACTTTGCAAATTCAGCAAGCCAAGGCCAGAGAAGGTAGATGATTTTCCTAAGGTCACATGGTTAGTAACGGAGCTCTAATCCAAATGTCACTGTTTTTTTTCTACCAATCCTACTTGACCCAGTAATTAATTTGATGCCTTTATGTTCCATTTACTGTACTGTCTTGGGGAATATAAACATAAAATGTTTCTTGCAGCTCTTTTACTCTCTCTCTCTCTCTCTCTCTCTCTCTCTCACACACACACACACACACACACACACACGCACACACACTTATCACTTTATGATATCTAATCTTTGATGAGTAAGACTAACTTTCTAACTTTCCCATTTTTGTTTCTTTAATTTTCTTAATTTGATATTTTTACAAAAATATTATGAAAAACAAGTAAAACTCTACCACCCAAAGATTTTTTTTTAAAGCTAGAATATCTCCATAAGCCTCTCTGCTCCCTGCAGTACTATCATGCTGTGGGACTGAGGGTAACCATTATGAGTAGATGGTGTGATAATAACCGATATTGGATGAGCATATTTTTGCTTAGTCAAAAATATATATGTAAATACATAAATATTCCTACAGGTTCTGTATACTTGATTTTAAAGAAATGAAAATGTCCTCTACATGTTATTGTTTAACTCTCTTTTTCACCTTAATAATATATTTTGGATATCATCACTTGCCAATAAAGATGTAACTTCACACTTGCATTATAATTTCTGTATGCACTTCACATCCATATATAATTTTATATAAACAGGCATACACCATGCTCTTTTTATTTTCAAGGACTCTTCTTCCCCCTTATCTCCTTTCTCCTCTTCCACTGGACTCTCCCTCTGCCCTCTCACTCTTGCCCCAAGAAACTCATGTTATCACACCCATGAGTATCCCTTCCATGACTTTTTCTATTTTTTTAATGTTTATTTATTTTTAGAGAGAGAGAGAGAGAGAGAGAGAGATCATGAGCCAGAGAGGGGCAGAGAGAGAGGGAGAGACAGAATCCCAAGCAGGTTCCATGCTGTCACTGCAGAGCCTGACATGGGACTCCATTGCAAGAACAGTGAAATCATGACCTGAGCCGAAATCAAGAGTCATACTTAACTGCCATGACTTTTGCTATGCTCATATAGTCATACACAAATACATGTCTACACATAAATATATGCACACATAGACACTTGTAGAAGTACTGTCTTTATATGTTTTCCAAATAATCATATTATACAACTTCTCTTTTTACTTTTTGGACTCAATCTTATCTTGTGGAAAATTCCTTTTGGACAAATGGCAAGGAGCTGATTCATTCTATTTCATAATGGCATAATATTCCAAAGCGTGGCTCTGCTATAACTTTATTTAATCATTTCTCTGTTGGTGAGCATTGTTTACTCCATTAGTCAGGAGCTAGTCAGGAGAGAGAAACCAGACTTCGGTTTTAATATAGAAAGCTTAATGTAAAGATTTATTGCCTAGTCTGGGTGAACAAAGGAAAGAAACTGGATTATTTATAGCTTGAAAAAGGGGCCCAATGGAATTGAAACTCGAACTTTTGAAGAAGGAGCCAGCGGGCTGGTGTTGGGATCTAAAGAGTGTGGCATCTGTTTCTGAGGCTGTTAGAAAAACTGCACACTGTCCTTGGCTACTGCTCCAGGAGGTGACCCCAGCTACCAGAGTAAAGAAGCATTTCTAGGATGATACTCACACAAGAAGTGGAGAAGAAGCCAATGGAAAGCAAACAGGACTGAGCAAATCCCGTTTTCCTTTTCCAGCCTTCCAAGTTCCCCTGTAGTGCCCCTCTTAGCAGAGTCAGAGGGAGTGGGGTGAGGAAACAGAAATGTGGTTTGCAGAGCCCCAGCTTCAGAGTAGAATTTAGGAGGGTGGGCTTAAAGCTTCGAGAACAAATAAACATTAAAAAAAGAAAAAAAAAGAGCACTGAACAGTGGGTCAAAGGACATCGGTTCTGGTCACAGCTCTTTCATTGACTGCCTCTATGACCTCGAGCAAGGCATACCACATCTCAGAGCCTCCAGTTCCACATTCCAGAAGTCTCTTGTGGAACACAGCTTGTCAATCAGGAAACAATGAAATTGGACTAAGTATTAATTGACATTAGAAAATTAGTTAATTTCATTTAAGAAATTAAAAAAAAATAAAGCTTCGAGAACATTAACTTAACAACTGGCACGTCTTTATTGCCAAGATGGGTTTTTGTTTTTTTTTTTTTTCAATTAAGAACAGAACTGTATTTAAGTGGCCTTATTCGCATATTCGTATGAACCAGTGCTTTTATTTCTCTGGGACAGATTCCCAGCAGTGAGATTACTGCATAAAGTGATATTTTTAATTTTAACAGATGTTGCCAGATGTTTTTGCAAATGATCCTGCAAAAATTCATACTTCTCCTAGCAATTTTTGAGAGTACTCTTTCTTATTCTCCCCACCAGCACTGGAAGCTATCACTCTATTCAATCTTTCTAACATGATGAGTGTAAAGCAATGCCTTGTTTTTACTCTAATTACCATTTTTCTGACAGCTTGTGATTTTAAGCATCTTATTATATGTTTATTAACAATCTGCAATCCTTTTTTTGTGAATTTCTATTCCTATGTTTCACTTAATTTTATTTTCTATTGGATTTCTTCTGTTGCCTTTTTCATGAATATACAAAAATCTCTCTGCATATTACAGAAATTGAACTTTATCAATCTTCTATTTTGTGCTTGTTTATAATGTTACTGTTTGTTTATTCACTCTAATTTTTGTGTTCTTTACAGACATAATATAATCAAATGTCACTTATAGCTTCTGGTTCTCGTATTAGTTATATATAGACCTCCCCCACCCCAAGATTGAATTTATAATTTAAGCTTATGTCAAATATTTTTTTTAATTTTTTATATTCAAGACTTTGTTCCACCTGGAATCTATGACTGTATATGCCATTTATTTTATTTTTTTTAAGTTTGCTCATTTTGAAAGAGAGAGAACGGGGGAGGGGTAGAGAGAGAGAAAATCCCAAGCAGGCTCCATACTGTCAGCATAGAGCTTGACACAGGGCTTGAGCTCACAAACTGATAGATCATGACCTGAGCCAAAGTCAAGAGTCAGACGCTTCACTGACTGAGCCACCCCAGGCACCTCTGTATATGCTATTCAGTATGGGTTTGATTTTTTTTTTTCCATGTAGATAGTCAGTTGTCCAGAAGCATTTATTATGACACTTTCCTTTCAATATTGATTTGAAATACCAAGTTTGTTATATGTGAGACTCTTTGATCTGCTTCTGGATTTTCTATTCTGGATTTCACTGGATTTCCTTTTGGTCAATTCTTATGCCAATGCTATATTGACTTAATCACAGTGGGTTAATATGGACAATGCCTAGCATTTGGAAACCTTTTTAAAATTAATTTCTTGGCTATTCTCCAGCATTTCTTTTTCTATATGTGTTCCTCAAGATAATTTTATCTATCTCCTTTCTGCTTCAGAAAGGAAGAAATAAACCCCATTAGAGATTAATTTGAACTACATTCTATTTATATCCCATTTTGTAGATGTATATTTTATGAAATTATCTTCCCATCAAAAAGTGGTGCTTTCATTTTTTCAGTTCATGATCTCCTCAGTAAGATTTTGTAATTTATATTTTAATAAGATTTTATAATTTATTTGTTAAATTTATTCTTAAGTATTTTATGGTTTTTGTTTTTATTATTACATTTCTGGGTATTTATTGCTGGAAGGGAAAAAGCTATTGATCTTGTAGTATTTCTATTAAGATAGACTAAACCATCACAAGAAATAAATCCAAAAAATGTGATGGCTCCAAAGAAATACAAGTTTATTTCTTTTTCATGAAAGTTTAGAGTGTATGTTCCAAACTGGCTGAGGGCTCTTCACCATGTGGTCATTCGAGGACTCAGGAGAATTCAGCTCTACTCTACTTAATATGTGGCTTCCTGGCTTGCTCTGATAGTCACCGTCTTAGCACCGAGCAATAGAAAAAGAAATTGTAGATTTATGGGACACGCAGGAAACTGACAATTGTGAGCTCTGTTCACATCTCACTGGAGGGAATTTAGTTATAGGCAACCTATAATTGAAAGAAATGCTAGGAGACACAGTGTGACTGGAAAGAAATATACCCAGTTGCCATTCTGTTTTTGCAGAAGAAAGGATGATGCATTTTAGGAAATGTAGTAGACTCTGCCATGGTATAATTATCCTATATCTAGCCATTATACTAAAGTCTCATTAATTCTCATAGTTTTCTTCTTTAACTAGGTACACTTGGAATTTCTATCATATCCATAAGAGATTGCTTTGTTTTGCTCCTTCCTTTCAATATTTTTCCCACCAAATATTTTATTTTATTGTTGTTACATGTGTTAGAAACTCTAAGATGAGTTGAATAGTAATAGCAAGAGCAAACATCCCTAACAGAATTTCATAGTTCTTGTATTTTATCATTTAGAATAATTTTTGGCATTGATTTTAAAATCTTGTCTTTATCACTTTAAAAGATTTCCTCCAATTCTTATTGTACTTAGCACTTACATGGTAGTAAGACTGCAGAGGTTTGTCAATTATCTTTTTGGCATATAAGATCATTATATTTGTCTCTTTCAATGTATTAATCTAATGAAATATTGACAGATTTCCTGAAAAAGAAATGTCTGGAATAAATCTTATTTATTCTATTCCTTATGCATTTTTGGATGCACTGCTGGTGTATCAAAGATGCATACTACGATTTAGATATATGCTAATATTTTTAAAGAAGTTTTGCATCTCACTCAGGTGAGTGCCATGCTACAGGTGGAGGCTTAAGGCAGATTTGAGTTTTAGAGAAATTATGGAATGTGACATTCTTTGTGTGCCAATATTTTGGACTAAAATTCAAAAGCATCACACACATTTAGATAAAAGAAGTTAGGAATGCCTGGGTGGCTCAGTTGGTAAGTAAATGACTCTTGATTTCAGCTCAGGTCATGATCTCTCACGGTTTGTGGGACTGAGCCCCACGTCGGGTTCTGCACTGACAGCACGGAGCCTGCTTGGGATTCTCTCTCTCTCCTCTCTCTCTGCCCCCTCCCCCACTCATGCTCTTCCTCTCTCTCAAAATAAATAAACTTTAATAAAATATAAAGAAGCTGGAGGAATTCCTATGAACACAGCACAAGAGATAGCAGAGTTTTGGAAGAAGAAGAATAAAAGGCAAATATACTAGTAGCAATGGGAAAGAAAGAATAACAAATAGAAATAAAACAAACCATATGCATTAGGGTCCTCCAGAAAAACCAAACCAATAGGAAATATAGGATATAGATAGATTAGATAGATACATAGATATGTCTATGTCTATATCTATATCTATATGTATATCTATCTACACACACACACACACACACACACACACACACACACACACAGAGGGAGAGAGAAAGCTATAGAGTGGGAGAGTAGGCTGGAGACTCAGGGGAGTGGTAGTTCTAGCCCAAAGGCAGTTCTGCTGGCAGAATTAGCAGAATTCATTCTTGTTCTGAAGAGGTCAGTTTTTGTTCTATTAAGGCATTCAACTGATTGGGTAAGATTTATCCACATTATACAGTGTAATCTGCTTTACTCAAAGTCCACTGATGTAAATGTTAATCTCATCCAAAAAAACACTTTCAAAGAAACATCCAGAAGAATGTTTGATTAAACATATCGGCACTATGGCCCAGCCAAGTTGACACATAAAATTAACCATTATATCCCCTGAATGCCAGGGCAATTTCCATTTATCTGTGTAAGAGACCTTCAGTTGTAAATACTTGAGAATCTACTTTAGAGATCACTTGCTATGTAAAACAGAAGAGAAGATGTTAGGTTATTGCAAATATTTTGAAGCAATAGATACATCTATACTTAAGGTTCTAATGCAAAAATGTAAAGGATGAAAAATGAAAAACTTTCAAATAGTGGAAAAATCTGAAAGCTGATTTTAAAAGGATGTATCATATAAAGAGCTTGTGTAAGTTATTCAATTTTTCCTAAAACTGAGAACAAGGGGCAAGAATGGAGTCAAGGGATCATAGACCAGCACAATAGAGGTATTTCTCTCCCACCTCACTCTTTTACCAAAAGCTAACTTGGCCCTCTCTTCTCCTTCTCAGCATCTAGAATCTAAGAGTCAGAGGAAATGAAACTAATTCATTGTACTTTACCAAGGCGGCCCCCCAACTGATATTTGACAAGGGCCTTAGAAATATTCTCTGTTGGGTATCATGAGCCAAAGTACCCTCAACTAAGTCCCCAACAAGTGCAGGTCTTGAAATATGCCAAAAATGTGACATATTAAAAAATATAGTGTGACCTTCACTGGCATTATCACACATCTTTGTTCTACTGAATGAGTATAGACTGAGCCAGTAAACTGGCTCTTATTGTGTGAAATACTCTAAGAAATATCTCCGTCAGATTTGTCTCCACATGGCTTCCTTGAACTGGCAAAAAGTTATAGCTTACATTATTGTTCTTCAGTTTTTCAATCCAGATTTCAGATTGCTCAATTAAGACTAAAGCATAGTTTCCTTTTCCTTCTGTATTTCTTTTTGGGTACTGTCTTAACACATTATGCAAGATTAATAACATGAATTTGGGAACTTTATGTATCTATCGTCAAGAATAATGTAAATAAAATTGAAATTACGTGTTCTTTAAAAATGAGGTACAACTGGGGCGCCTGAGTGGCTCAGTTGGTTAAGCATCCGATTTCGGCTCAGGTCATGATCTCACGGCTTGGGAGTTGGAGCCCCAAGCCGGGCTCTGTGCTGACAGCTCAGAGCCTGGAGCCTCTGCAGATTCTGTGTCTTTCTCTCTCTCTCTGCCCCTCCCCTGCTCACACTCTGTCTCTCTCTGTCTTTCAAAAATAAATAAACATTAAAAATTTTTTTAAAAAAAAATGAGGTACAACTTACTTGGAAATCATCATGCCCTTATTCTTTTTAGGGCATATAGACTTCTATTTACTTATCTAATTGCTTGTTAATTACTATATGTATTCAAGTAGACTTCTATTTACTTATCTAATCCCTTCTTTGTTAATTACCGTATCTATTTAAGTTTTTCCTCTTCTTAAATAAATTCTGACAACTTTTATTTTGCTAGAATATGGTTGATTTTTTTCTAGGTTTTCAGATTTGTTGCAATAACATTTCGTGTAGCTTTCTTTTACAATTTTTCTAATTTTTCTGTGTCTTTGGTCATTTATCCTTTCTTATCTTATCTATTCCTGCTTTCTCTTTCCCTTGATAAGCCTTACTAGAAATTCATCTATTTTGTAATTATTCTCAGGGACCTGCCTTAAGAAAATGTTTCTGTATTATTCTTACTTATATCTATTTAATGAGTTTTAGCTTTTATAATTGATTACTTTCATTTTTTCTATGTTCTTTTATTTTGTTTAATTACTGTTTTCTTTAATATGGAAAGCATTTACAGTTATAAATTTTATCTGGATATAGCTTTTGCTGTGTTCTCTATAAGTCTTAGCATATTATTTTCAAGAGTTTCTGGCTATAATTTTCCAAAGAATTTTATTTCATTGAACCAAGCATTATCTAAAAATGTGTTAATTAGTGGTGATTAAGATTTATTAGTCACATTTCAAGTTTTTATTTCTAATTTTATTGGTTCAATATCAAAAGAAGTGCCCTATAAATCTCTATTTGAAGTTTTTTTGTTAAGGTACTGTTTGAGGGTACATGAATTTTACATCTTTCATAGACATTAAAAAACAGTATTTTTCACTTAGTGGACATGAGATTTTTAAATATATTAATCAAGTTTTTATTGCATACAATTTCTCTGTGTTTTTTTTTTTTTTCATTTATAAACCGCATTGCTTTCAAAGACTTTTATTACAGGTTTTAATTACCTTAGTAAAAATAGTTCCATTTTTACTTAGAATTCTTCAGATGACCTTCAAATTTGCCTCATTTCTTTTTCTTCTTTGAAATATTCTTGATTTTTAGCCTGGACAGGGGTAGGGGGTGGAGGTGAGGGGGACCAAGGAAAAAACTAGAGAATAACATTGTATCAGTGAAATGTGTGGATCTTATTCTGGTTTCTTCACTCAGGCAGGAATTTTTTTATTTTGTTTTGTTTTTTTCCTTAAGTTCACATAAAACAACCTCCTTCAAGCTTCCTTACTGCCCTCTTCTGATCAATGGTACAATATATGGAATATCCATGTATAGATACATACATGTCCAGCCATATTGTATATTCTTTAACACAGAGTATTGCCTTTTGAAGGAACAATAACATTTCGTGTAGCTTTCTTTTACAATTTTTCTAATTTTTCTGTGTCTTTGGTCATTTATCCTTTCTTATCTATTCCTGCTTTCTCTTTCCCTTGATAAGCCTTACTAGAAATTCATCTATTTTGTAATTATTCTCAGGGACCTGCGAATTTTCCTCAGATTATAACATTAAAAATGTGTTAAAACAATTTAGTAATGATTTTCTCATTTGGTAATCATTTTTCCTTTGTGGTAATAAAAATCCAGCATGTTTAGTAAGATCAAATTTGAAAAACAATCATTATACTAATAATAATCACAGAACAAAACTAACAATGTCAGATATATTTATATCAAACAAAAACTTAGAAACTTCTTGTCAATATTAAAAAGCACTTCTGAAATTAGAAGTCAAACTCTATGCATACTGTGAATGGTCTGCTAAAACCAGTCTGCTAAGATAGCTACTCAACATTACTGATTGATGATCCCATACTTTTCTTGCAGACTTGTCTGAAGCTCTTGTTGGTTCCAACTTTTAGTCCCCTAAAAGGTCACTATAATTTGAGTTACCAGTAAGTTACATTAGAATCTAAGACAGCTTCTATTTAATGTAAGGTAAAGAATTTCAACTGATCATAATGAGGTATGACAACCGTATTTGACTAATCTATGAAGAAGAATTTGTCATTGCAATGGTAATGGGACAATCCACCCAATTAATTAGTAGCAAATGAAACAGATAGCTTTGGAAGTTTTCCAAGAGCAAAAGTGCTTCTGGTGCTTTGCTTCAAAAGCAGAGCAAACCCAACTTCCTTACTTGGGTAGAGAAAAATTTGATTTTTCATTCTTACATTTTGTATGCCAGAATCTAATCCACAATAGAGGCAAAATTGCAGGACAGAGAAACGAGGATGTTTGGGTTTAAATTATGAGTCTAGTAAACTGTAATGATCATCATGATTTTTGAGGGAGCTCTTTGGGTGTTTCCTCTACCTGTGAATAGTAATTGAAATAGTATAACCTTGCAAACTATAAAATGTTTTCATGTAGAGCTCATTTGCTTCTTCCAAAAATCCCCAGGGTATTATTATCTCCTCCATGTTATAGTGAAGACACAGGTTACAGTGAGGAAAGTTCTGGCTTGTCAAACTGTGATCTTGCCAGAACCAGTGCATTACCACAGGGCAAATTGCAAGTAGGGCTCTCCCTCTCCAAAGCTGCCAGCACAGCACTCGTGTATGCCCTCTGTCTCCTGTATTAACTGGAATGGACACAACAGGGAGCTTAGCTCTGGCAAAAAAATAAATAAATAAATAAATAAATAAATAACCTTTGCCTAAACTCCTTTATTTCTTGCAGTACCTAATCTTGTGTTAGGAGAAAATAGAACCAGTGGATCTCAAGTTAAAAGATCTCTTGATGTAAGACTGTTAAAAACTGAGAACAAACTGAGGGTTGATGGGGGGTGGGAGGGAGGGCAGGGTGGGTGATGGGTATTGAGGAGGGCACCTTTTGGGATGAGCACTGGGTGTTGTATGGAAACCAATTTGACAGTAAATTTCATATATTAAAAATAAAATAAAATAAAATAAAATAAAATAAAATAAAAAAAAGAAAAAAAAAGATCTCTTGATGTACTAAATAATCAAGAAGATGCTTCCTCCCTATTAGATTTGGGGATGCTGATGACAAGTATGGGAATTATCTGCTTATTATAACCTTATGCTGAACTCATTCACAACTGTGGAGGGAATCTGGCTCTCCTTGTTTTTATCTGAAAACACCACAAAGTCCTATTTGGTTTGCAAAATTAAGTTATCTGATGTCGTGTTAAATTTCTGTGGTACCTCTGGGCTCTTGTTGAAGCACCTTTCAGTCCTAGTTCCTTAATTATGTTTTCACATACCATGGAAATATGGAAAACATAACAAAACAACTACTACACAAAATTCTTCCCTGTCTATTATATTATGTGACTTATTTCCGTCTGTTCTATATAATAGTGTGTCAGAATCCTGCATTTCACTCAGAAGGGAAGATGGATTAGTTTTGTTTTCTGGTATCTAGAAGAGGAGTTGAGATGTCAGGAGAAAAGTACCTCTCTCCATCACCAGAGGAAGCTAATCAAGGAAAAATGTCTTCTGGCAGTACATACATTAATCTCCAGCTGGATCACGGGGCTGTTATGAGGTGTAACTAATCGTATCGTTGTGACTCATCTTGGTCTGTAATAACACGCTCCACAGTGACATCAGTGGTTGTATGAGATGGATGTTGCATGTAAAGGAAAAATACTATTCAGCTGGAATATGTGCAAGCCTGCACATGACACAGTGACAATTTGCAGTAAATGCATCTACTGTTTCTCCACAATAACATTTGCCTTATCCTGTCATCGCCGTGTTGCTGAAACTGTCTCTAGCAGTCATCATGAGGCAATTTCAGACCTGCAGGTTGTTAGAACATCTTAGTTCTCAAAAACAACCTCTGTCAAGACGCATTGTAGTTGTCTACACAGGTCCACTTTGGCACCAGGTCTAGATGCTCAGAAATTTCTTAAAAGAATATTAAGGTATTAATTCAGATCCTTCACAAACTCTTGGTTTCCAGAACAGCTTCTTCCAACATTTTCTCTACAGAAGGAAAGGTGTACTGTGATCTCTTGGTACATGTAAAATTCATAATACCCATGCATTGTGATTTGTCAGTCAATTATCCACTAGCCGATAATTGGCAGAGTAGAAAGAGCAACCAGACTGGACTGGACAGAAGGCCTCAGGCTGACTCCAGCTTGAGCATGAGCACTGCCATTGCTGGGAAAAGAATGCTTCTGGGTTTCAAAATAAGGCTCCACTTTCTAAGGTCTCTCTGTACCTTAAAATTGTACAGTTTTCTTAAAATATTCAAAAGCTTTTCTCATGCTTTTCTACTAAATTGGATATCCTTTAAGAGGCAAGAACTGAGGGTATAATTTTTTTAGTGTATTTTTAAGTTTCAGATTTTAAAATAATTTTTAAAGGTTTTTAACTTAATTAAGGGTTTTAAATTTAAAACTGTCTTCTAAATTTTTACACTTTATTGTTTTAACATTTATTTATTTTTGAGAGACAGAGAGAGACAGAGTGTGAGCCAGGGAGGAGCAGAGAGAGAGGGAGACACAGAATCCAAAGCAGGCTCCAGGCTTCCAGCTGTCAGCACAGAGCCCGACATGGGGCTCAAGCTCATGAACTGGGAGATCATGACCTAAGCTGAAGTCAGATGCTTATCCAACTGAGCCACCCAGGCCCCTCTAAATTTTTACATTTTAAAAGTGAAATAACAGAGGGCAATCTTGGTGGCTCAGTGGGTTAAGCATCTGACTTCAGCCCAGGTCATGATCCATGGTTCATGGGTTTAAGCCCCACATTGGGCTCTCTGCTGTCAGCACAGAGACTGCTTCAATCCTCTGTCCCCCACTCTCTAAGTCCTTCCCCAGCTTGCATGCACACTCTCTCTCCCAAAAATAAATAAACTTAAAAAAAATAGAACAAAAGTAAAATGACAGAAAAGATGAATAAAGATGTATTTTAAAATAACAGGAGTTAGATGTATGCACCATGTACCTGGTGTGCAATATTTACTGACATTAGAAACAGAATTTACTTAGAATGTCCTGGTAGCAAAAATGAAAGAGGAAATAATGGAATATATATCCATTTTCTAATTTATTTCAAAGGAACTGCATACATTTTTTCTGGAGAAATAAGCATTTCCTGGACATAAATACTCCTAGAATGTGATGCTAATTGAAACATTTTCACAAGGACACTGATCTGTACTAAAGAAATAAAATTTGGTAAGACAAAAACCATTGTGTGTAAGCAATTTGTATATTTATCAGTCAGAACAATATAGAGAACATTTAGACGTTGGTCTGTGCTGGGCTTTCTTTTTTCCACAGTAAAGCCTATTGCTAAATTCTTAATCAATGTCTGTAATTTTATTTTTCAGAATGACAAATCCCCAGGGCGATCTGCAAGTCGATCAAGTAATATTTCAAAAGTAAGTAAACCATATTTATTTGTTTGTTTATTGACTTTCATGTTTTATGAGTTTCAGTAAATATTTTATAATGTTTAACCTAGAATTGTTATCTGTGAGCAGTACACAAATATGACTTGTTAATGGTTTTGACTCTTTTAAGCTTTTGCTGTGATGAGGGGCACGATTGCATGATTTCACACAACAAACATTTTGTTTGTTTGTTTGTTCACACACACATTTAGTTTCATTTCAACAAAATGAGTTATTTTTCCTTTTCAGTACTATATGCAAAAGATAACTTGATACTTTTGGAGTGTCATAAAAAGTATTTTTTTCCTCTCATTTCAAGCATCACAGAGCTGTCACATACCCAACTTGAAATTGTATCAACATTCATGGTACAGTTTCCGTTAATTCAGTTTTTCTACAAGTTTAGGCTCATCTATACTGGTATTTAACCAGGACAGGTTTTAGAAATGACTTACTTTAAGGCATTAGTTTGGTCATATTTGTTTTATAGATTCAATGGATGAAAAAACAAAATACTCCCTAAACTGTCTTAATTCTAAGCAAAACACCAGAATGTCAAAAAAAAAAAAAATTATGGCACAGCAGAGATACTCTAGATTTTTATTTTGCCTAGAAAACAAAATTAAGGGCTATTCTCTAAAATGAGACACAATGCAATGTATAGACTCTGTGTTTGGAGGAGTGAGAAGTCATTTAGAGCCATTTATCAAATTGGAAAATTATGTCTTCCAAAAACGTAATTCAGACAAAGATAGATTTACCATGAATAGAGTTTGGTCTGCAGGGCCACTCACTTGCCGGCACCCTCTATGGCCCTGAACTTAATTTTGCATATGTAATTTTATATTCTTTTCCTTCAGAGGAGCCCCCCAAATAGTTGTCAACTATAGGCACTATAGAACATAGATCCACATCCACTTAAGGGAAGTGTTTTGTTTTCAGAAACAAAGAACTTTATTACTCATTGGAAAAATAGCAGTAGCCAAGTATCAGGACTTTCTTAAGCTGGTTTCCTGAGGCCAGTTCTTAGGAGACAATGCCGAGATGGTCTGGTGACACTTGCAAACACACTGCATTGGTTATAGGAATGCAACCCTACACTTAGGAAACTCTCATTTTTAATAGATAGTAAGTATGCCTGTCCATTGCTCTGTGAGACAAAATCTCTATGTTCCAATCTTAGCCATTATGCAAACATCCTTACAAAGATAGTCGAGCACTAAAGCTATGAATAATTCTGCTTACAAGACATGCAGAGATACAAGAGACCCATAAAAATTGTATCTCAATACATGGGACTGAACATTTATAATTACATCCAAATCTGGGGACCTTCATAGATTTTTGAGGGGCGATGTGGGATAGTACTAATTCTGGAGAAAGAGGATCAGAGTGTAAGTTGCTGTGCTGTCACTTCTTATGTGACCGTGAGACATTCACTTAACCTCCCTGAGATACAGCTGCCTCCTCAGTGACATGAAGGTGATAGTATCAGTCATTTGAAGGTTTCCTTAAGTAACTGTAAATTAAAAACATACCTTTCAAATGTCTTTCATCTTAGTCATATCATGAAGGGCCTCGCCTGCAACTGCAGAACATTGTCATCTTTATAAACTTGAATGTTCATGTTGACCTAGAAACTTGTAAACATACTGACAACTCCTTTATCACACCAGATATTGTTTCATGATCCAGGGGTACAATTATATTGCATTGCCAAGCTGCTGTTTGAGTTTGACATAATGCAGCTTATTTATAACTTTTAAACTTTTAACTTATTCTTTGAGAAATAAAAAAATCTGGAGTGTAGTTTCCCTTCTAGGAGTTCTTCCAGGCTCTGGTATAGATTAATTGCATCCCTATGTGGGAGACAATTAATGACAAAAATGCATAATATGCAGAGGGAAATGAAAAGCTCTCTTCTTAAATAGTCTAATTGTGCGATAGCAGAAATTCAACTATCAGACACCTGCAGAGATAAAAAGATTTCTGTGTGCATGTTTATTTTATTTAAGCCAAAATGACTTTCCTTTTATTCACATTCAGAATGACAGTCATAAATGCTAAATACATTGTTGAGTTCTCACTACTTTTTCATGAATTACTAAGTGATAAACTTTTCATTAGGACCATATAACTTACCAACTGTGAAGTGGCAAAATCTAGCAATATTTGAGTCCATTAACATTTTTAAATGTTTATTTATTTTATTTTTGAGAGAGAGAGAGAGAGAGAGCGAGCAGGGGAGGGTCAGAGAGAGCAAGACAGAGAATCCCAAGCAGGCTCCACACCTTCAGTGCAGAGCCCCATGTGGGGCTCGATCTCATGAACTGTAAGATCATGACCTGAGCAGAGATCAAGAGTTGAATGCTGAACCGACTGAGCCACCTGGGTACACCGAGTCCTTTCACTTTTAAAGTGGTGGGGAAAAAACATTAAAGCAGAACAAGGGTGCTTTTTCTCTCATTTTGTCAAAATTATTTTTATGTAGAAAAAACGACTATAAGTGTTTGAAGGGTGTGATTACAGACTAATTAAGAGCATGGATTCCAAAGAAACTGTTTAGGAGGGTTATTTAACTTTCTTAATAATTAACCTGTGAAAGGAGAATATATTATAGTATCTACCTCTTGGAGTAGTGCTTAGAACAGTGACTGGCACTATGGCAAGTATTAGCTATACTTATTATGGAACTCTTAATATTTATATCACAGTGAGAGCACAAATAAGTGCTTCATAAATCTTCTGGTAAGTAAGTGAATTTGGGACATAGGTTCTAATATATGCATTGTGTTCTGAGTGGAATAAGAATAAATAATAGGCTGGTAAAAATTAAGTCAGTCAGGTGCCTGGGTGGTTCAGTCCATTAAGCATCCAACTTCAGCTCGGGTCATGATCTCACAGTTAGTGAGTTCAAGCCCTACATCAGGCTCTGTGCTCACGGCTCAGAACCTGGAACCTTCTTTGGATTCTGTGTCTCCCTCTTTCTGCCTCTTCCCCGCTCACACTCTGTCTCTCTCTCAAAATAAACAGTAAAAAAAGTTACGATGTTATGATATAGGTAAATAATGATCTGACATAATTTTATTGAAAAAAATACTGCATATTTCTGTTTCCTAAAAAAAGTTACATATTTATACCTATATATGTGTATATTTAACAATAATAAATTATCTTATGTCAGTGGCAATATTACTCATAATGAGCATCTTTCTTAATTTTTATCAAGTTCGTGTCATCCCCAATCCTTTGATACAGGACAATTGCAGATACTACAGACGAGTCTATCCCCAGTGGGTTGGCAGGACTGTCCACCACACTACGGAGTCTGCTTTCCTGCCCATTTCTTACAATGCTTTACTGAACCAGCAGAACTTTCTAATCATCAATATTTGTGGAATGTCACCCATCAATAATCATATTCTGTACTGGAAATGAGGACTTCCATGTACTCAGTGAGCTTACAGTGAAGGAGTTGAGATCCCATATATATGTGAGATACACACATATATAAATTAATTAAGTAGAACTGAAACTCCCTGTGCAGAAAAGATAACAGAGCAGGCCTGAGACTCTTATCTCCAAAAGGCCTGTTGGTAAGGTTGGCCCTTGGCTGGCATCTGGGAACATGGATTTCAGGAATGGCTTACCACCCTAAATTATAAAAATAGTTCACAGTGCCTGAACTGTGAAAAAAAAAAAATATGGCTTATCCAAAATACTTGCCTTCCTTAGGAAGTCTGGAATTTGGGTACATGCTAGGCAATAGGTACCGATGTGACCAGCCCCCAGTGAAAACTTTGTGCACTGAGTTTCTAATGAATTCCCCTGGTAGATAGCTCTTCACATCTGTTGTCACAACTTATTGCTGTAGGATTTAATTGCAGCCTGTTTGACTCCACTGGGAATAAATTTGGAAGTTTGCTCCTGATTTCCTCTGAACTTTACCCTCTATGCCTTTTCCTTTTGGTGACTGTGCTTTGTATCCTTTCACTGTAATAAACATAGCCATGATTATGACCATAATTTAGTCCTGCGAGCTGCCTAGAAAATCACTGGAACTGGGTGTGGTCATGGGAACCCCTCCTGTGCTAGCCAAAAAATATAGACAGAAGGCTGTGGGAGTTGAGAGAATGATCACTTCCACGTGATGAGGACAGGATAGCATCAGAGCTGGTTTCTTGGAAGAGTGGTATACAAACAGGACCTCGAGGAATGGGTATGACTTGATCAACTACCAAGAAAGTAGGCTTAAACGGATATAAGTATGAGGCATGGAAGACAAAAAAAAATAAATTACAAGGAGAAAGATACATAAATGGTTTTAAGGACCTTTGAGATGGAACTCTGAATAATAGGATACGTTCTCTTTAGTCAGAACAGACAAGTGTCATCTATCTTGGAAACATAGGGATGGATTTAGAACCCATCAAGGTCCTTGAGACTTTTTTTCAGTAAATATGTCTGAAATTGAACATTATTATTTTTGCTGTTCAGGATTGTATAAACATGATCTCACAGTTGTGAATATGAAATATACAAGTGTGGGATAAATAACAAAAGTTGAATTGTTAATAAACATTAAAAATTTTCTCCTAGTTTTATCTCTGAATCTTTTTACCCCATATTATTTAATTGCAGTTATACTTTGAGTGTTATACTTTGAGTTTTCTGGCCATTCCACCTTTTAATTTTTTTCTTAGTTTATATTTCTAGTTTGTTTTAGGACATAGAAGACAGACCTGTGATTCTCTTTTTTTTTTTTTTCCTATTCTAATAGGATTTGTATGTGTTGAACAAGTTAAAATGGATGCAAAAGCTACAGAGAAGCTATATGGGTTTAAAACAATGTATGTGAGATTGTCAGAATATCTTCAGTGTGAACATAACAACATTTACTTATCCATTACTTGTTTTTGTTTGTTTTTTGAAAAGCTGCTCTTGATATTAATGCTGGTTGCTGCTTTTTAACCCACCTATGGCTCATAAATAGGTTCCTCAAGATGTAAAATTAGCCAAATTTGGCCTTTCTTTTATTTCTTCTAGGCTGAGAAATCATTATATTCAACTAGCAACAGCATATTATGTATTTCACAAGAAAAATATTTCAAAAGCAAACTGTCAAAAGGAAAGAAAGCCTGTACTTTCAATTCAAATCAACATCTCGAATTTTCTTTTAAGTGAAATACTTCAGGCCTTTTGGTCTATGTGGGAAGCAGCTCACAAAATGTAATCTACTTATGAAAAGAAACTCAAAAGCCACCATCTTAACAAAATATTTCGGTGTTTCCATTATTTCCTGTTATATCCCCTAGACTTCATTTACTTGACAAAGGTTCATCGAAATTGTTCTGTTGGTCTTTACCTAGAAATATCATGTGTAATGTTAAGGAAAGATGGTATATAGTGTTTAAAATAATATTTCTAAAGCTTTCTCTTCTCTTATTCACATACCTACTTTATTCTTCCATAAATGAAGATGCATGGTATAGTCAATACAATTTATTCAACAAACATTTTTTAAGGATATACTGTGCACAATACATTATAGAAGCGATAGCATTTTAAATAAATACTTTCTTTTGATCAAATACATACTTTGATTTTACTGTGTAAATCTTTAGCTCTCCATTTTTGCCAGATATGCCTTTAATATTATAACTTATTTTCCAACAAGGTCAAGGTGGAAGTGTTCCCTAAATGGAAAATGTATTGGGAATTCTTTCAGCTGAACCTGAGCCAAGCATTTGCATCTCTGAACAGGTGTTTAATGTTCTGACTTATTGAGAGATCCATCTTGGTTTGCTTGTACAGGGGACCTATAAATCATTCATAGCCTCAGACTACATACCTTTAGAGGGCAGGTTTGATAGGTAAAATGGGATGTATAATTAGGAAACAACTAGAAATGAGGTAGACTAATTTGAGAACTGTCATAGAGCCTGAGTCAGGGTCTGTTCTGAGACCAAAGCTGAGGAAATGAATGTAAATTTACTTAAATTGGTAAAGGTAGTAGTGAAAGAGTAAGAAAGCCTGAAACCTTATATTCTGAAGCTTTTTCTTTATATGCACTCACTCCTTAGGTGATCTCATCTAGCCTCATGACTATATACAGTATGCCAACAACTCTCAAATAGATATTTCTAGCCCAGATTTTTACCGTGAATTCCAGACTAAAATATCCTACTTACATTTTCTATACCAGTGTATAATAGTAATCTGTTTTAGGTCAGATTGCCCATAAATAGGTCATAAAATGAATTTTTTTTTGCAATTATTTACTATGGAGAAACCACAGAAGCTCAGGAGAAGCCATCAAAGGAGTGGGAGGAGCAGGACAGGGAAGAGGAGGAAGTCAAGAAAAGTTCCCCTGATCCTGCAAGGGGGATCTGCAGTATAAAAGGAACTGGAAGTTGTTCCCACTTGAAGCATGAAAACAGGGCTTTCATCCTCACCTACCAGCCATTCATGACCTCAAGGTCTCCCAGAGAGGGGAAAACTTCCAGGTACTTTGACTGTCTTTACATACAGGTAAAGCTGTCTAAGAAGCCAAGGGCAGTTCTTCAAAGGGAATCACAGTTACAGGATCTTGGGCACAAAATTGCCCAGAAGCTTAAGGATCCATGTACTGAAACAATGAAAGAGGCCAGACTGGATTTTGGTGGAACACTGGCAGCATCTGCTATGGCCCATCAGTTGAACCACTCAGATCCGTATGAACTCATTCTATCCTGTCATGGATACTAATAAAAGATGACCGGTCATAATTTCTGAGGAAAAAAAATAAAAGACATGGATTAGTAGAACAAACTCGTTCTATACAATTGCCAAAGCCATAAATGATTCATCATCATCTCCTACGACTCATTCTAAATATCCCTCATTCTGGATGATCAGTTCTGTTAGGCTAGATAGCTTACTGGTGAAGTGTCTCTGACCTCCAGTATTTATTACCATGCCCATAACAGGCTGTCTTTTCTGTAATCAACCGTTTGAAGTTAATCCTGGGCATGGTTAAACAAGCAAACAAACAAAATGCTGCAGTGGATCCCCCAAGTTTTAAAATATGTCGTGCTTCCTCATTATATAGCAGCAACCCTACCTCCTCATAATGGACAAATCCAATTTTTCAGTGAATTGTTGCTCTGCCTACCAGGCAATATAATTTGTGTTACCAAGTTCATGAGGGAGAGCTTCAGTCATGTGGTCAACTGATGTCCATGGTAAGACCTTTGGTCTTTCTAGAGCCAAGTGGCATGCCAGGAGCTGCTTTCTATGAAGAGAACTCCACTCCAATAGTATGGCCTTGATCTGGAATACTAGGGTTTTCACAGGATTTCTCCATTCAGAGCTTGACAGAGAATCTGCACTGCATTCTTATTTACCATGGTGCCTCTAATAGTATGGGATTTGCCACTTAGTACAACTCTGGCATGAAGGTTACTTATACTGAAGCCAAAACTACTGCAAAAACTTCTCTTATTCTTGACCCTACTCAAAACTGGTAGCCTTCTGAGTCATCTGACAAAGGATTTAAGCATTATTCCAAAGTGTGGTTCTTGCCACCTCTAAAACCCAGGATCCTATCAAGCACTCTGCGTCTTTCTTAACAGTGTGCTAAAATGCAAAATTTGTCCTTCACTCTGAAGGGACTGTGTTGACAAGCACAACACACCAGATCCCCCAAAATTTTCACTGATTAAGCCAGCTCCTGAATGTGGGATTTTTCTCCTGTGCTCTAGAACACACATAACCTAATGAGGCATTCAGATCACTGGCCTTTCCTGCTCCTTAGATCTGATTAACATGATATCATCATACAATAAATTAATCTCGTGTTTGACAGTTGTCAGTCAAGGTCACCTCCAATCTACATTGTGACAAATCCCTGAGGCAGGATCAGGAATGTGTACTGATGTCCATGCCAGGTGAATGCGAGCTGCCTTTGATCCAGCTTTGATTCATTTATGATGAATATTAAAGAGAACATGTCATTAGGACAATAGTTTCATAGTACATGCCCAGCCTTCATACCACATCGTGCCGATCCACTCTAATAATGATAGTGCATAAAGCACAGTAACTGCAATTATGGCCGCTGCCTGGCCGCTACATTTGCCATTGTCTACTGTTATTTGCCTGACCCACTGGGTTTCCATTTCAAGAACTAGCCTGAGAAATTAAATGGTGACATGATGGGAACAATCACCCTTCTATCCTTTCAGGTCTATTTTTCACACAACAGCCAAAATGATTCTTTTCAAATATAAATCAGATAGTGTCTTGCTCCTGTTTAAACCCTCTGATGGTTTCCTGTATCACTCAGAGTAAAACATAAATCCTTACATTGGCCAAGAAACCCTAATCTGGCCCTGCACTATCTCTCTAATTGTATTTCTTATCGGTCTCCCTCCTAGTCACTCAGCCCCAGACACACTGACCTCTTTGCTGTTCCTCAAACAAAAGCTTTTGCTGCAGAGCATTTGCCCTCCTTGCTCGTGCTATTCAGAATGCTCATTCCTTGGATATCTGCAAGATTGGCTTCCTTCATTTTTTTTAATTTCTACTCAGATACCATCTTATCAGTGAGCACCTATCTCCTTTCCTGCTGCATTTTTTTTTTTAATTTTATTTAAATCCAAGTTAGTTAGCATACAGTGTATTAAGGGTTTCAGGAGAAGAATTTAGTGATTCATCACTTACATATAAAACCCAGGGCTCATCCCAACAAGTGTCCTCCTTAACACCCATCATCCATTTAGCCCATCCCCCCACCCAACACCCCTCCAGCAACCTTCAGTTTGTTCTCTGTGTTTAAGAGTCTCTTATGGTTTGCCTCTGCCTATTTTTAAGGTTTTTATTGTGATCTGTAATTTTATATATTTTCTTATTTGTCTTATTTAAGCTCTAAGAGAACAAGAACTTTATTTCTTTGTTCAGTTTTGCTTCTTCAGCACCTAGTAAAAGTGACTGATAAATAGTATACATTCAGCATACATGTGTTGAATGAATGAATACAGCCTGTTTTGCTTTTTTAGCTTTAAAACATATTCTCTTAACTTGGAATGTGTGGATATATAGAACGGTGATCTTTGAACAAGGCCAGTACTTGAACTTGTTACCAGTACACATAAGATAGAACAGAATGTATAAGTGTTTGCAGTAGATACAATTGGTCCCACCCTAAAACTTAATACCACCCATCCTCTCTCAGCTTCTTTGAATGTTTTCAGATCATTCACCAGCCACCTCCCTCTTCATAGATTTTATTCTAAGTCAAGTGGTGACCTTTCACCCTGTATACATAACACATGAGCATTTTTTTTATTTTTTATTATGTTAATTTGAGAAAGAGAGGGCAGGGGGTGTGGCAGAGAGACAGAGAGAGAGAGAGAGAGAGAGAGAGAGAGAGAATCCCAAGAAGGCTCCGTGCTGGCAACGCAGAGCCTGACACGGGGCTCAAACTCACCAACAGTGAGATCATGACCTGAGCCAAAACCAAGAGCCACATGCTTAACCGACTGAGCCACCCAGGCACCCAAACATTTTTTAAAACCACACTTTAATACAGACCAAGGGGCATCTATTGCAGAAGAGGCACTTAATAACAAGGTAAAAAGGATGTCTTACCAAGTGGATTTCAGCCAGCCTGTGTCCTAAGCTCCCCCATTCCTGTGCCAGGGCCCATAAATGGAATAGTCATGTTGTCAGAGAAAGAGGCTATATTTGGACAACAATGCCATGATCTCTTTCTCACCAAGGGTGAATGATCACTCCACCACTGAATGAATGCTTAACCTGTCAGAAACAGAGACTGATGTTGAGCCCCCACCAGTTTAGTAGCATTTATCAAGAAGACCATCCAGCCACTTGATAGCAACTTGATTGCCTCAGGTACCTTCCATTTTGGGTTTGCCTCTCATATAAGGTTAGGACCAGGGTGAAGTAAGTGAAGCATTAGGCCCAGACACAAACTTTAAGGGGATACCAAGAAATCCAGTAAATTTTAATGCAATCAAGGTAAATTTTAATGCAATACTTTAAGAATCAAATGTCCTGCAAAAACTCCATGATAACTAAAATAACAAAATTTTAAATAAAAACAGGATCAGTGCTGTGTCAGGCTATATGCAGCCAGAAGCAAAGGAAAAAAATCTGTAATACTGATTTTTCATTTATTTACAGTTTTGATATTTGTTCATCGTGGGTTTTTTTGCATTAATTATGATTTTTAAAAAATATTGCTTTAAAAATTTTCTTCTAGTGGTTGCTGAATTTTTTCGTGCACTTTTATGTTATGTGCCCGCGGCAAGTGCCTCACTCCTCCACTCTCTTCCCAGCTCTGTGTCTATCTGAATTTAAATTAGTTGCAATTATATAAAATTTAAAAACAATTTATTCAGTTGCGCTGGCCACATTCAAGTGCTCAATAGTTCCATGTGATTAGTGCTTACCATATTGAACAACATTGATGCAGAATGTTTTCATCATCACAGAAAGTTCTATCAGACAGATGTTGTTGCTCTTGAAAATATGTTGAACTCCTCTGTGGAAAGAAATAAGTGAATGGTACCTAGATGTTTTCAAAACAACTAGAAAACTAATCCCAATCTGGAAAATATGTGATACTATTTAAATTGTCAATTTGCACGTTCTTAAATCCCAATGCCTGCCATTCCCCTTTGCTTGACTTAAGGAAATATTCACATAATAAGAACTATTGAAGATCAAGAACTATTGATCATGAATGAGCCCCGGGAATTAATGACACAGCAGTAATTGCTGTGATTGAGATACTGTAGTAATGTTGGAAGTTGTTTTTCCAGGCCAGATCATAAAACAAAAGTGGGCCAGTATTTGGTTCCCACAATAATCCAGAAAGGGAATGGATAACATGTGGTTTTGTGGTGCCAGGGGTGGGAATCATCTCTCCCCACTGATCATCTGTTATACAGAGCAGAAACAAAAAAGCAACCTTACAGTTGTACTTTCTTTTCCAATGGAAAATATCTATTTTAAATGAGGATGATTCCATTCAATTTAATTCTCATTTTTGCAGATACTCATATATTTCATTGTAATGAATCTCTGATGAAATAAAAGCATGTATTTAAGGTCTAAATAGCCATGAAATAATAGTTTTGTGGAATGTTGGGGGCTGGGGATAGAAGATGCTATAAGCAAGAAAAATGAATGCTATCTGCTGATACTCTAAACTATCATAACTTTCTCCCACTGAATTTCCTCAACTCAAAACTTAACACAAGAAAAATTGATCTGAGGCCAAATGGGTGTTTCTTTCCTTTGAGTATCTTTAATATCAACAAACCATACAAAGTGTTTTAAGTTTGTAGCGTCTAACGTGGTAGTGTGATGGTTGCACCCTTGAATTTTTCACCTATGATTTTATTTTAGGAAATAATTTTGCAGATTTCCCCTCTCCTAACAATAGCTGCATTTAGTTCCAGCAACTATAAAGACTGATCAGTGAAGGACTTGGACGTACTCTAGTTCAAATACTACAAGGAAATAAAAGAGTATTGTTTAAATCACTGAAAGCCAAAAAAGTCAGAGTTTTTGATCATCTTTAACCTATTTACACAAAAGACATGTCGATATATTTTCCACAGGATTACACCAGAGTCTCCTCTCACTGCTTCTCTCCTTTTCTGTTATTTTTTTATATTATTAGATATTAGTTGTCGTTTTAAAAATTTTTATGGCCTTGGTTCGTTTTCTCTTTTTTTCAGGTTATAATTAAATCCTGGGCGAGTGGGCAGCGGGTTGTTTATTTTTGGTTTTGTTTTTGTTTCTTGTGAGTTTCTTTGCTTCTCTCAGCTACATTTTATTTGGTTACTTACTATCATTTGTTTCCTTTCAGCGTCCTTCATCACCCCCTATTTTTGAGTTCTTTCCATGTATCCTACAGCCAGGAGAATGTTGGCAGCTGTGTTGTTAATGTAATTAATGCGCATAGTCAATTTGGATTGACTAGGCCAAATAAATCCACTTTGAGACTTAAACTACCCAATTTGGCTGCCTTTGTTGATCAGATTAACTGGGTAATTGTCAAATCTCTATCTCACTAATTACTGCAGAGATATATCATGTATTCCCTCATTTGATTCTCATATCATTGAAACTTACAATCAAAGCTTTATGAAGGAATAGTGACATATAAATAGCACCAACTGAAGATGAAATTCAGCAACCACTTGCATCATTTTCATCTCCTCTTTGTACTGAAGTGAGAAAACGCAAAAATTACTAGAATGTGTTTTTCTTGCTGCCTCCAAGGAAAAGATGAATGCTGGGAACTGTACATCCACTGGACCTAAAACCCACATACACTGTACTTCCCCTCACAACATACTGAAAATCTCAAACTTAGTAAATTTTTGTTTTTACCTTTAAAAATGAAAGTAGAACAATTAATTACTTTTTGGCTTGCGATAGGCTTTCGGTCAACCAGAAGGAAAGATTTTGCTGACCAAACTGCAATAAACTAGTATTTTATTTATTTAGTCAGCAAACTTATCTTTTGTACTTGTTCTGAGGTAAGTGAAAAGAACATAGCTTCTTACGTCTTGGAACATATGTTGCTCATGAGAGGCTGTCGGGTAACCCGATGATTACAGTTCCATATAAAGTGCTTTCTTGATTCCCCAACTTGGACATTTCTACTATTTCAAGATGACTTTGGTTAAAATAAGAAAAAAGAGAATACTAACATTAATATTAGTAATTACTATCAGATGTGCCTGCCCATCTAAAAAACCAGACAAAACATACACACACCAAGAAGCTAACAAATTAGCATGTCTCTAATCCATGTACTGCAGAATAAATTTTCCATTGTTTGGAAAGAGCTCTAATGGAAGGATTTAGTTTTGTGAAAACGTCTTTGTTCTGAGAATAGAACAAGATGGCTAAAATAGTGAAAATAGTAATTATTTAATGGTCCTGAAAATATTTCATTTGATGCAAAAAGAAAACCTTTCTCACGGGTTTTTTGCAGTGAACTTTAATGGCAGACTCATTTTGTACATGAGCATACACTATGTAAAAGAGCACTTTTCTTATGTCAGCTGGGCCATGGACTTGCTTTTTGTCCTAAGTGGACAAATAACAACAACAATAATAATAGTTCACATTGATTAAAAATCAATGTGTAAAGCACTGAGCTCAACATCTAATCCAAGAGATAAAGGGTTTTCAATGTAGGTATTTAGAAAATCAGGCCTTATGATAGGAATAGTTCAGTGAATATATATATTCAAGGTACTTGAAGGAGATATGAAGAAAAATATTAAATGTGGCCCATCCATCCATCTTTTCATGTGTTTTATCCACTATGTGTTCATTCACTCAGATATGAACCCAAATGAGGATATAGAACAACGTGCAATTTATATACAGGTCCTCCTGCTCAAATTATGAAGAAAAGCTTTGCTTACTGCTGAATACACAGTAAAATTATGTTTTTTATAAATTTTTTTAACGTTTATTTATATGAGAGAGAGAGAGGCACAGTGTGAGCAGGAGAGGGTCAGAGAGAAAGGGAGACACAGAATCCAAAGGAGGCTGCAGGCTCTGAGCTGTCAGCACAGAGCCCAACGCAGGGCTCAAACTCACAGACTGTGAGATCACGACCCGAGCCAAAGTCAGACGCTTAACCGACTGAGCCACCCAGGTGCCCCAGTAAAATTATGGGTTTTTTTAAATATTATATCTAAGGCAAAAAAAATTGTTTTATATTGAAAATTATTTTTATCAGTAAAATACAGAATTAGCCTTTCTTGAGGTGAAACTTTATTATGTCTTACTAATATAAATCAATATTAATGAGCACTTGCTATGTGTCATTTATTGAGCACCTACTATCTGTTAGGCATCTTAGCTGGTGCTGTACACATATTATCACTAACCCTCACAGGAAGCTTTTTAGATAGGTTTCCAGTTTAAAGATTAGAAAACTAAAATTAGGTAATTTACCCTCATTCACAAAACAAGTTAGTGGCAGCGCCTGGATTTTTAACCTAGGTGTTGTACTCAAAGAGTTATTTATCCACAGTCTAAGGTGCCAGACCACCCTCACAGGCCTCTCTGACCTGTCTTCAATGTGACACACACAGAGGTATGAATGGCCATCACGCATTATGTAGGACTCACACTATACAAGGAAAGGGAAGTGATTTCAAACTGATTGGATAATTAACATGTATAGTATTAAGAAAAGATTTGGGGTGACTTATTTTGATATACAGTAGGAAGCCATTTGGGTTTCTTAGGAAGAGGGATGGCATAATAAAAATGTCATTTAAAAAATGTATTGTAAACCTGTCACGTGGTACACTTAAAATATATGCATAATCTTACAAAAAAATGTATTGAACACAAATACTGAATGCTGGATGATGATATACATTCTGAACGAATTTAGGAATGAAGTGTACTTTTGTATGCAACTTACTTTGACATGAATTATAAAAATAAGATGGATTTGTGAATGGATAGAGGGATGGATGAGTAGATAAATATATGATAACATAAAATTAGCAAAATGTTAGAAATTTGCGTATTGGTATATTGGTGTTAGTGCATAATCCTTTAATCCTTTCAGCTTTTATGTATATTTGAAAATTTTCATCAGATGCTAGAAAAAATAGAAACATGGGTTATAGTATATTGGATGGAATGGAGGAGCAGAGAGCAATGCTCAGGGACATTACAGTAAACTGGATATGAGCTGAGTATCTGTGGAAGTTAGTGACAATGGGAAAGAAGCATTGATCATGATTAATATTTACATAAAGAAATGAGTTATGGTAAACAATTAGAAATAAGGGATGCAAAAAAAGAGAGATGAATCTTATTGAGAGATTCCAGCCTGGTGCAAAGAACAAATGAGGGTACTTTCATAATCTGGCATTAAGATCCTTGATGTGACAGGTGCCCAAATGCTGGCTTTTCTTCAAGGCACTTCTGTAGCAGGTTTTTTTGGAGACCTCACAAACTGGAATTCTCCTGACATTGGCAACATACTTTGTAACTGAGACCTCATGACCCTCTAAAGCTCATTTTACTTGCTACACTGATACATATCCCCTGCCACATGCTCTTCCTGCAATGTGACATTCATATTCTTCTAGCAAGAAGAAGGACCTATGTTCCCTCCTCTTGAAACTAGGTGGAATTTCATAATTTCTCCAACCAGTTAAACATACCAGAAGTGATACTGTGTGTCTTTTAAGACTATGTCATAAGACTCTGCTTAGTCATCGCTCTGTCATGACACACTCATTGAGAGCCCTGACATGATAATGTAAGATTGCTATTGGCTGTCCTAAATCCACCATGCTGGGAAGCTCACATAGAGAGTTCACACAGAAATAGAGATGCCCAAGGAGCCTCAGCTATTCCAGATCCCAGATGCTGGAGTCTTCCCATTACTGGTGGCAGACAAGTGAGTGAATGAGCCTCCCTGTGATTTCTGCCCCAAGCCTTTAAGCCTCCCCAGTTTTCATCAACTGAAGCCAAGAGTTGTTCTTGTTTAGCCCTGTCCAGATTGCACATGTGTGAGCAAAATAAATGTCATCATTTCAATATACAAAGTTTTGGGATAATTTGTTACTAAGCCATTATAAGTCATACACACAGACTTTTTCCATTAAGGTCACTTTGGCCTAGCTGGAAGACTGATTTCTTTTAAGACTACTTAAGGCCCAAAGGAAGCATGAACTCTTGCTCCTAAGCAGTGAAAATACATCTTATTCCAGTTAGTTTCCTCTCCCCACTCTGTACTAGTGCCCAGATTCAATTAGTCTCTTTAAATTTTTGTAGATGAGTCAGACTGTAATCTCCATAGCTTCCAAAATCTGACAATAAATATCAAACTAGGCCTACCACCAGTCCATATGTCACCTTTGTGCGAAGTAGAAAAAGGTACCCACAATATTATCTTTCCATCTATCACAAAATAATCATAATATATACTCACTTTATTGGATCAAAATATTTTACTGCCGCTTGATTGAAAATTATTTTACTATACTGAATGTCTGTAATGCGAATGACACCCCTAGAGGGCAGTGTAAAAATCTGCATATCACTGCACATACCAGTGTGAGAATTCTTCTCCACATCTTCCTAAATCTCCTTTTACTTGACTTGAGATGGATAGAAACATCCTTTCAATCACACTGAATAACACTTCTCTTCTATCAGTCTTTCCTTCTTCATATAGCCTAAAAGTGGTTAATGGCCTAGAAATGTCACAAAACTAGATTTCAAGAGCCATCTCTTTAAAATATGGGGATACTGTTATAGTAAAATAAGAAATTAAAAAAAAAACTGTACATTAACTATACAGGAATTAAAATTTTAAAATAAAATACAAATATAGGGATACTGTTTACATTTCTGACATGCAGTTCTGGGGTACCTGGGTGGCTCAGTCTGTTGAGCTTCTGACTTTGGCTCAGGTCATGATCTCACGGTTCGAGCCCCATGTTGGGGTCTGTGCTGACAGCTTGGAGCCTGGAGCCTGCTTCAAATTCTGTGTCTCCCTCTCACTCTGCCCCTCCCCACTCGCTCTCTCTCTCTCTCTCTCTCTCAAAAATAAATAAAAATTTTAAAAATTATTTAAAAATGCAGTTCAGAACTGCATAGTACTATTTAGCATAGCCCCAATAATATCTGGTTATTAGTCATCTATTCCACAGCATTGTTTATTATATATATATATATATATATATATATATATATGTATGTATATATATATATATATATATATATATATATACACACACACATACAAATACAATTAAACACATATATTGGTTGCAATAAGATGTACTTTCACTGGTAAGGATTATATATATATATATTGATTTTATGTGTGTACATATGTGTATATATATATATATATATATATATATATATGTATGTGTGTGTGTGAGAGAGAGAGAGAGAGAGAGAGAGAGAGACGGTACCAGGCACTAGGAAAGTAATAGTGGGTCATGAAATTTACAGTGTAATGAGTCATTCAGGCAATCATAAAATCATGCAAATACACAATGGTAACTTTGGTAGGTTTTATAAAGGAATTTTAAGTCACAGTGGAGTATCTTGGAGTATGGTCTGCATTAAGAATAGAGATTCGGGATTTATCCAAAAGAGATGATGTTTCTAAATGCAAGAAACCATATTCATGGGGAGTAAATGTATAAAAAAAAAGATCTGAAGTCTAAAGATAGAGTTGCAAGAAACACTCCTAGTTCTACAGAGGAAGGATGGCAGGGAGCCCTGGAAGAATGCAAGAAGTGGCAAAAGAGATAGGAGCAACCCTGAGTGTTGAGCCATGGAATACCAAAAAGGAGGATGTTCACAAAAAAGGTGGCATTCTAGAGAGCACAGTTCCTCAGAGAGTTTAGGGAGGGTTAATACTGAGGAAAGATTACTAAGTTTGACAAACATGCAAGCAGTCGTTATCTTCAACTGCAGGAAAAGGGTCCTGAGTTTTATGATAAAGACATGAGGAGGATATAATAGCTTCAGGGGAAGAGGAACTCCAGTTAGGATATGGATCCAACAAGGCTTTTTGGGTAGGTTAAGCCTGAGTTGAGTTTTTAAAGGTGAAGTAACAGAAGGAAGATAGGAACAGCTTGTGCAAAGCCATAGAGAAAGAAAAGAGCATGCAGGGCATGTTCTGGAACGGCTAGTAGTTTGGAGCAAACAGTTACATTCGAAGGTATGACAGAGACAGGACTAGTAAGATAAGTAAGATCATGTCAGATCCTTGGACTACCTTAAGAAATATAGAGCTTTACAATGAGGTTATGGGGAACAGTGAAGGATTTAAAACAGAAGACCATGGGAGAAGATCTGTAGAAGTAAGATTGATGAATTTAGTAAGACAAGACAAAAACAAGAGATCAGTTAAAAGGGAATCGCATTGACCCAAGTGAAACATGGGAGTTTAAGAAGTGGAGGTAAATCTGAGGTAGTTTTAAAAGGCCAAATACTTAAGGGGGCGCCTAGGTGGCTCAGTTGGCTAAGGGTCCAAGTTTGGCTCGGGTAGTGATCTTACAGTTTGTGGGTTGGAGCCCCACGTTGAGCTCTGTGCTGAGAGCTCAGAGCCTGGAGCCTGCTTCAGATTCTGTGTCTCCCTTTCTCTCTGCCCCTCCCTGGCTCATGCTCTGTCTCTCAAAAATGAATTAAGGTGAAAAACATTTTAAAGGCCAAATACGTAGGACTTGAGGACTCTGGAGTTTGAGGTCTAGATGAGGAAGAAGCCTAGAATGAGCCTAGGTTTTCATCTTTATTACCAGGATGATTGTGTGGGGCACATACTACAGTTTTCTGCTAAACAGGACACAGGAGCAGAAGGATATGGAACTGAGGTAGTCAGATTTCCTAAATGCCAGTAGGCTCTGGGTGAAGTGATTTGGCTGTAGGAAGAAAATAGACATAACAGTATATACACTCAGAATTTTTTTCTGGAAAATGATCAGGTTGGGGTATCTTTAGATCTGGGAATGTACTCCAAGAAAATCCAATGATCTTTTGAAACTCATGACACAAGTTGAAAAATACAGCACAGAAATTCTCATTTTGCATTCTCCCAAAGCAGTCTGGCAGGACGGAAGGAATTTCAACTCTCTTCTTTTTCCATTCATTTGAGTGTTTTGAGAACCAAACACTACACTTAATGATTTATAGCCACTGCTCACAACTCCACTGTACAACTTAATTCCCCTGCCCAGATCCCACACCGCAGTGGCATATGCTAATACCCAGTGTTGACATGACTCATTAGTCCATGTGATCGTTTTTGGAAAATCAGCACAGTTATAGAAATAAAATGTTCATTTTTTTAAAGCGGTATTTACTGCAGAGAGTGATTTTATCTAAAAGGAGCTGCTTTTACACTTAGGGAAAAAGTTAAAAGTCACTGTGGTTATCTTGCTGACTGAACAACCTGATAAATAAAACTGGTAATATGTGGATAAACAACAAGGCATGGACTTAAATTTTATGAAACTTCCATAATTCCAAGAATCCAGTACCATGAAAGAAAATGTAGAAAAATGTAAGGTATTCCTAAAAGCATACAGTAAGGCCCAAAGAGACACTGACAATAAAGAGAACAGTATTCAATGTATTGCTGTCAACTGGCTTCCACATAACTCACACAAACAGCTTATTTTCTGTGCAGGAAATGCTCCAGGATAGTGGAAAAGATATACTGAGTGTTTATTCTAAAATTACCCCGTGTGAGACTTAAGACATTTGTTTCCTTAAAGGAGTCTGCCTGACATTTGAACTTCCTTATAAAATTGCATTAAATATGTATCAGCTTGGAGGGCCTACCAAAATAGAATAATGCATTTTCAATTTAGTCTTGGTTACACTTGACCTGTTTTAAAGTGTTTCTTTAATGAAATGGAAGCTATACCAAAATTAATTCTATGCAAGTGGCAAAGCAGGTTCTGTGTTATTTAATCATAATGCATACCCTCCACTTTGCCTGAATGTAGAAACAATACAGAGATGGCGATTGCTTTAATCTGGCAGGCCTGATAACATTGTCATAATAATCAAAACGAAGTTCAAGTGGTTTTCTGACCTGAATGTAACACTCATGTTTTACTGTAAGAAATAAGGAAGGGCACAGAACCAAGAAATTCCACTGTGGCAGTTTTAGCTTGTAATCGTACTAATTCTGCATCAAGGGCAACTGAGCCAAGGATGAAGGGTTTGAAAACCCAATCTTCCTCATTACCATCGCCAATTTATCTGTTAAACAGTAGACACCATTTTAGGCACTTTTCACATGAATTAACTCATAAGTGAGTTCATCCTTATAACCAAGCCTGCCTGTTAAAAACTGCAATTTCTACAGATAAGACTGAAGCCAGAAGAGTTTGAAAGTCACACAACTGGCAAGTTGGAAATCTGGGATCCCAAAGGCCATGTTTTCTTGTCTCCATCATGCTTCCCTATTCAGTAACACATCAGCACACAATGTATGGCAGGCACTCTGCTGAAGGGCAGGAATATGCAGTGAATAAAAAGTCATAGTCCTGATAGGAGCTTTCACACTAAAGGGAGAGACCAGCAGTAGACAAGTAAAGAAGTAAACAAGATGGAATTATCAGATGGTAGTGCTTGCTGAAGAAATAGAGTTGGCATGGAGAATTAGAAGAGGGGGAATTTTGTCTGTTTTATTGTTTGTTTCCAATGTAACATGAATAGACAGGCCTTCCTGAGGAAGAGATAATGTAAGGAGAGACCTGAATGATACAAAGCCAGGAGACATAAGTGAAAGATTACTGTACTAGGGAACAGTAAACTCCAAAATCTGAGGCAAGAAGGAGCTTGGCATCTTCTAAGTAGTAGTAGAGGCTAGTTTTGCAAAAATGTATTATAGAAAAAAGAATGAACTAAGATGGGAGAAAATCATGAACCAAATCAGCCAAAGACTTGTAGAACTTTCTGGATTTTATTCTAAAAATAATGGGAAACTATAGAAAAATTATAGTAGGAAAAATACATAACCTAATTTACATCTTTAAAATACCATTCTAGATTCAGTATGAAGAATAGATCGCTTTTTTTGTCTACTTGATTGACTCTTCTGAGAGAAAGATGTAAAATATCAAATGACATTTAAAAAATTATTTATTTCATTTTAAATCCCCTATAGTTAACATACAGTATTATATTAGTTTCAGTTGTATAATAAAGTGATTCAACAATTCTGTACATTACATAATGCTCATCAACATAAATGTACTCTTTATCCCCCTCACGTATTTCACCCATCCCCCTCCCACCTCCCCTCTGGTAACCATCAGTTTATTCTCTATTGTTAAGAGTCGGTTTCTTGGTTTGCCTCTATCTCTCTTTTTTTCCCCTTTGCTCATTTTCTTTTTGTTTCTTAAATACCACATATGAATGAAACCATATGGTATTTGTCTTTCTCTGACTGACTTATTTCACTTAGCATAATACACTCTAGCTCCATCCATGCCATTGCAAATGGCAAGATTTCATTCTTTTTGATGCCTGAGTAAAATTATATATATATATATGTATGTGTGTGTATATATATATATATATGTATGTATATATACACATTTATATATACACATGTACATATACATATATACACACATGTATATATGTGTGTATATTACACAGGCATATATATGTATATATACACATGCATATATATGTATATACATGTGTATATGTGTGTGTGTGTGTGTGTATAGATAGATAGATAGATAGATACACTTCTTTATCCATTCTTCAGTCGATGGACATTTGGGCTGTTTCCGTATCTTGGCTATTGTAGATAATGCTGCTAGAAACATTAGAGTGTGTGTACCCCTTTGAATAAGTATTTTTGTATTCTTTGGATAAATACCTAGTAGTGCAACTGCCAGACCATAGGGTAGTTCTATTTTTAACCTTTGAGGAACCCTCCATACAGTTTTCCACAATGGCTGTACCAGTTTGTATTCCCACCAATAGTGCACTAGAGTTTTCTCCCATATCCTCACCAACACCTGTTGTTTCTTGTGTTGTTGATTTTAGACATTCTGACAGGTGTGTGATAATATCTCATTGTAATTTTGATTTGTGTTTCCCTGATGACAGTGATGTTGAACATCTTTTCATGTGTCTGTTGGCCATCTGTATGTCTTCTTCAGAGAAATGTCCGTTCATATCTTTTGCCTATTTATAATTGGACTATTTGTTTTTTAGGTGTTGAGTTGTATAAGTTCTTCATATATTTTGGATACTAGCTCTTTATGAGATATATCATTTGAAAATATCTTCTCCCATTCAGTATGTTGTCTTTTAGTTTGTTAGTTGTTTTCTTTACTATGCAGAAGCTTTTTATTTCGATGTAATCCCAGTATGTTTTTGCTTTTGTTTCCATTGCCTCAGGAGACTCATATCTAGAAAGTTGTTATTATTATAGCCAATGTCAGAGGAATTACTGCCTGTGCTCTCCTCTGGGATTTTTATCCCTTCAGGTCTCACATTTAAGTCGTTACTGCATTTTTAGTTCGTTTTGGGGGTATAGTGCAAGAAATGGTCCAGTTTCATTCTTTTGCATGTAGTTCTCCAATATTCCTGGTACCATTTACTGAAAAGACTTTTCTCTATTGTATATTCTTGCCTCCTTTGTGATAGATTAATTGACCATGTAATCATGGGTTTACTTCTGGGCTCTCTATTCTGTTCCATTGATCTATGTGTCTGTTTTTGTGACAGTACCATACTGTTTTATGACCACAGCTTTGTAGTATAATTTGAAATCTAGGATTTTGATACTTCCAGTTTTGTTTCTCTTTTTCAAGATTGCTTTGGTGATGTGGGATCCTTTGGAGTTCCATACAAATTTTATGATTTTTGTTCTATTTCTATGACAATTGCTGTTGGTATTTTGATAGGGATTGCATTAAATCTGTTGATGGGCTTGGGGGTATGGATATTTTAACAATGCTTGTTCTTCCAATCCATGAGCATGAAATATCTTTCCACCTCTTTAGGTTGTCTTTAATTTCTTTCATCAGTGTTTTATAGTTTTCAGAGTGCAGGTTTTTCACCTCCTTGGTTAAGTTTATTCCTAGGTCTTTTATTCCTTTTAGTGCAATTGTTAATGGGATTGTTTTCTTAATTTCTCTTTATGCTGTTTCATTATTAGTGTATAGAAATACAATAGGTTTCTATGTATTGATTTTGTATTCTGCAACCTTACTGAATTTATGAATTAATTTTATTAGTTTTTTGGTGGACTCTTTAAGGATTTCTATATATATTATCATGTCATCTGAAAATACTGGAAGTTTTACTTCTTCCTTACCATTTAGATGCTTTTTATTCCTTTTTATTTGTCTGATTGCTATGTCTATCAGTACTTACAGTACTTACATTAAGTACTATGTTGAACATTTTTCAATTCTTCGAAATTATTGTTCCGTTGTTTTGCATCACATGTTATACTATCAAAATGTTTGACAACCTGATTCTTGTTCCTACAAGGAGATTTACTGTTTCTGTCCGAACATTTCTGGAATACTTTCACAGCTTTGACTTTCACAAAAAATGTTAGGTAATGATTTTCCCTTCTCCCCCTTGATTAACACATTATAAATTCAGTCTTTTAGTTCTCAACTCTTTCTTCCATCTTTCTTTAATCTTGTGAAGTTTATCTTTAATATATTTTATGCAGATTTTTCTATATCTTTATTTTTTAGAGTTGTCTTCTAGAAAAGCTCTTCAATATTATCTTCCAAGTCACTAATTCATTTTTCAGCTATATACAGCTTGATATTTATCCCCTCTATAATGTTCTTTATTTCAACCATTGTATTTTAATATCTCATGTTTCCCATTTTATGACCTGTTTTTTTTTTCTTATTTCATATTGCTTATCTTACTTTTTCTCCTTAATCATAAGTATCATACTTGTTTTAAATTATGGTTCAAATTATTGTGCTTCATATTGTATATACTGTTCAACTTAAAACTTTCTTTATAATAGTTTCATTACCCAGGTGTCTAGTATTTGATTTGTGAGCTCTTGTTTCTCTGGAGATATTAGCTGCTCTGTCTGGTCAGGGACAAAGGGGAAGAGTTGAAAGCCGGGAATAGGGATGAGCTACAAGGGACAAAGAACCAAACACCCAAACTACTGTTGATAACCTGTATTTGCTGTCACTCTTCTGGATGAACTCATTGGTCAGGTTTTCACTTCAGCTTTTGAGATAAAATGTGATACATAAGGAGAATTCTTATTCTTAGTACAGACGGTCCCCAATTTAGGATGGTTTGACATGATTTTTCAACTCTACAATGGTGCAAAGCTGTGCACATTCAGTAGAAATCATACTTGAATTTGGATCTTTCCCCCGGCTAGCACTATGCAGTAAGATTCTCTCTCCTGATGCTGGGCGGTGACGGCTGCAGCTCCCAGTGAGTCCCATGATCACATGGGTGAACAACCAATACACTTACAACTATTCTGTACCTATACAACCATTCTATCTTCACTTCCAGTATACTATTCAATTAAAATTACTTGAGATATTCAACACTTGATTATCAAATAGGCTTTGTATTAGATGATTTTGCTCAGCTGTAGGCTGATGTGTGTTCTGAGCACATTTAAGGCAAACTAGGCTAAGCTATGATGTTCCCTAGGTTAGGTAGATTAAATGCATTTTAACCTACGATTATTTTCAATTTACAGTGGGTTTATGGTGATGTAATTCCCTTGTACATTGTGGAAGATCTGTAATCTAACTACCCTGGGGATTTAGAAAAGGAGAGACTGGAGAAGCTCTAATCTGTGAAGGCACTTGACCAGCTCCCCTTGTTTTTATCAACTCTTCAGCCCATAATTCCCATTTCCTTGTTTGTGTTTTACTCTGTTAAGTTTTTAGGACCCTGATTGTACCTTAAATCAATATTTTCTGGGTATTGACAATGAGTTGGATAATGAAAGGTGAAACAATGATTGTCTGAAGGCAATGAGGGGAGAGGTAAAAGAAAAATTTGAAAGATCCCCAAGGACTTGCCCTTACCAATATCCCACACTCACAGTTCAAAGCCTTGGGCAGCTTCCTAGGGGTAAATCAAGTCAGATTGTTATTTAGGTAACTCCTGTAATTCATGTTTTCTTCTCTCATCTTTGGGTTTTCCAAGTTTAATTTTGAAGAAGAGGCTACAAACCCATGTTAGCTTACTATAATGACAGGAATAGAAGTTTTGTTTTGGGTTTTTTCCTCACATTTCTTTGATATAGTCAATACTGCCATCATTCTCCAAATCCCATTAATGAATTATACTCATGACAGATTCCAAAAGTAATATATAACATATCAAATATAGAATATGGCAAACACTTAAAAAAAAAAACAACAAAATTGTGCCTTTTATATGTTGCTTATGGATTTCTTAGGAAATCATGGCTTTATTTCTTCTTCTTTTTTTTAAGATACTGCAATAGCTCACTTGTTTTTGCTACCTGCATTTCATGGAATAGCTTTTTTACAATTGATAAGAGAGCAAATCTTCTTTATTTTTTTAAAAGTTTTTATGTATTTATTTTGAGAGAGAAAGACAGAGCGAGCGGGGCAGAGGCAGGAGAGAGGGAGAGAGAGAATCCTATGCAGGCTCTGAGCTGTCAGCACAGAGCCTGATACAGGGCCCAAACCCACAAACTGTGAGATCTTAACCTGAGCCCAAATCAAGAGTCAGAGGCTTAACTGACTGAGCCACCCACATAGCCCAAGAGAGCAAATCTTACTTAATAGGATATTTTTATCCTGTTAAAATTTTGTTTAAATGTAGAAAACTAAGGAAATTCCTGTTTTTGTTATTGAACACTGACTAAACAAATAAGAAAAAGAACAATTAAAAGCCAAGTGTTAAGATGATTAAAAGGTTTGGAAATTCCAATGCTGAACATTAAAATAAAATACAACTGTCATAAAATCCTAGTCAGAATGTAAATTAATACAACATTTTTGGATTTAGTAATACACATTCAATTAGGCTTTTACTAAATGTTAAATAGGAAAGTATTGACCAAAAATCTTTAAGTGGACATGTGATTTAACAATAAAGTTATGTCTAGAAATGTATTCTAGGAAATAATGAAGGAACACACACACATTAGGTTAACCATCTAAAAGATGTTTATTTTAGCTTGATGTGTGTGGTAGGCTGAATAATGGCCCCCCAAAGATATCCATGTCCTAATCTCTGGAACCCGTAAACACACTGCCTTTCGTGGCAACGGATTTTGGAGATGTGGTTTAGTTAAGGATCTTGAGATGGGAAGATTATCCTGGATTATCTAGGTGGGTCACAAAGGCCTCTGTAAGAGAGAGAACAGAGAGTCAGTCAGCAAAAGGGCATGTAACAACAGAACCAGAAGTTGAAATGATGTACTTTGATGATGGAAGAAGGGGCATGAACCAAGAAATACAGGTGACCTCTAGAAGCTGGAAAAGACAAGGAAATGAATTCTGCCCTGGAGGTTTCAGGAGGCACAAAACCCTGCCAACATCTTGATTTAGACTCTGACCTCCAGAATTCATGTGGTTACTTTAAGCCACTAAGTTGGTAGTGATTTGTTAAAGCAGCCATTGGAAACTAATATAGTGTACAATAGTAAAAAGTTAAGGGACGCCTGGGTGGCTCAGTCGGTTGAGCTTCCAACTTCAGCTCAGGTCATGATCTCACGGTCTGTGAGTTCGAGCCCTGAGTTGGGCTCTGTGCTGACAGCTCAGAGCCTGGAGCCTAATTCAGATTATGTGTCTCCCTTTCTCTCTGACCCTCCCCCATTCATGCTCCCTGTCTCAAAAATAAATAAACATTAAAAAAAATTTTTTTTAAGTTAAAAACACATCAAGAAATATGTATTATACAGCCATTGAAATTATGTTATAGGCCAATATTTTATATGCTTAGGTTATTAAGTAAAAAGTGTCTTATAAACAACAATAAACAATTTTTAACAAGGAAATTACAAATAACAATAGCTTCAATTTTAAAGTGTGTGTGTGTATGTGTGTGTGTTTCAGGAAACTTTAAAGAGCTTTACACATTTTATCTCAATTACTGCTTTTGTGAAGTGGATATTATTATCCCCACTTTTACAGATGAGGCAATTAAGGCACTGAGAGGATAAAATACTCGTCCAAGATCATACAGTTAGTGACAGATCTGAAACTAGGATATGAGACCCCTGAACCTGCAGATAGTCCTCTCTGTATAAATAGCACTGGACAGTAAACAAAGCAAATGTATACAACCCTGGTGTTGCTATGTGGTGGAAAACAGGCAAGTTTTCTTTTGTTCTTTTCTTTATCTGAACAATAAACTTTAATTACTTTTGAAAAACAGAAAAAAAATAAGCTTTAAAAAGATAGGAAATAATAAATGTTTAAAAAACTATGTTGACGATCTTTAGAAAAATACTTCCTGTTCTCATTTTTATTTTTAGAAAAATTCACATCTTTCTTATTTCAAATTAAATTGCCACAAGGATATTATATAAATACGTAATTGTCTAAAGAATGAAATTATGTCATGACCTACTTGATTGTATACCATTCAAAGTTTTGCAAGCCTAACATGTGCATATTTAAGTACCAATGCATTTGCTTATAAATACCAATAAAGATACGTATGAGAAAATGTAACATTAGAAACTGAACTGAAAAATTAACCCCAGGGGGAAAATGGCATCTGGTTAGCCTCTAATGTGGCTTACCCAACACCACTTACAAGTGAAGTACAAAGACATACAAAAAAATACCAGAATGGAGTCATGAAAAAAAAAAAATGAAATTGGGAAAGACTTGCATTGTGTTTTTGCTGAAAGTAAGACAACTCTTAGACTCTGCCCCACTGGAGCCCTAGTTGAAAATATGAAATCTCTACTAAAGCAAATTCTTTGCAGCTATCTTTCTACCATGAGTCCTATGCTTTTTGAAGTAGCCGAAGTACTGATTCACACACCCTCAATCACTCTCAGCCTTTGTACATCTTGTTGGTAATTGTATTTCCCAAAAAACAGAAAGTGAGATTTACAGAGAAATAGCTATAGCCATAGGAAAAGATAAGACACAAGAATCTTTGTAACAATAGTGATTTTATTTTTCCATCTATGTCATCCATTTATAAGACTAGGTAGTAGGTCTAGGAGCATTCCCATATGCATTCCGCTGCTAGAACAGGAAACTGAGCAGAGAATTACATCCTCCATGAACTATCCAGTTAAATGGTAGGGGAAGGACTTAACCAGCCAACAAATGAACCAGAGGAGATTAAGTCAAAGATAATCTCATGGTCTTCCCATTGTCATGGCCTAGGTCTGCTTAGCTCTCCTCTTGTTCAAAGATTAATAAACAGAAATAAAAGTTATAATTCCCAGGTTCCACAGGACAACATAATGGAAGCACCTGAAGATTCAGAAAAAAAAGAAAACCCTTACAATGACTGACTACCAGAATGAGAACATTTATCTTTCCTGTTAACCATTGTCTCGCCAGCTCCTATAACATTTGTGTGACTGATACTGGGTATTCGATAAATGTTCACTGACTTAATAAATAATATTTTTAATAAATGTATTCTGCATCTTCAATGAGTAACAAGAAGTCTTTAAATCCATAAAGCATGATAGTAAAGCTATAGAGAAAATAAACTGAACCAAAAAAATGTAAGGGAAATGTACAAAGTAAGAAAATACAAGTGCAATTAAGAGAGTAATAGCTGATAGGTATAAATAATTTTCTCTTTGGTGTGTATCAAACACTTATTATCAGTCTATGACCTGTCTTTTAACATTTTTTAATGCACAGAAATACTAAATTTTACACAGTAAGATCTCTCTCTCTTTGTTCTTACTGGCTTCTAGTTTTTATGTCTGACTTAGAAAAGCCCTTATCATACTAAGATTATAATATTTTGCATTTCTTTTTATAATTTTTATGTAAATCTCTTTTATTCAACTGAAATTTATTATTATGCATAATAATAGATTTGTGTTTAATGAATGATATTTAAGGAAATATACTTTAAATCTCACAATAACAAGTTAATTTGGGTCATTACTGCCCCTAAAGACAATTAGAAAAGCTGAAAAATTATGAAAACTCTTCTCCTTGAAGACTTTGGAGAATTAATGCAACAAGGACAAAATAGCAAGCAAAGACCCACAGAAGATAAAAATCTCGAGAGAGAAGCTTGGCATTCGGGGCTCCTTTCCCCAAGAGGTATTTACGAACTTCTGAAGTGGCCAAGCAGCTGAGAATCTGAGAAGCCGAAGTAGAAGTCCAGAACTGGCACAGTCAGGGACCTGATAAATATCCCCTGATTTGGTGGTCCTTCAAGGCTAAACCCAAAGATTAAGTGTAAGCAGGAAGTAGATATGCCTCATAGCACCTGCTCATTTTAATGTCTGGAACAAAATTAATGAGATTCTGGATTACTAGTGATACTAGATGCTGCAATGAAAATTCTCACTTTGCCTCAAATTATTTCTAAGGACTGTAATGAATACAGTGTCTAATGAAAGATAACTAGAACATTTAATATGAGTACTGGAAGTACCAACCCTGGAAGACCTGAGTGTCTGAAGACCTGAGACGCTACCACTGAAAATTATTGCACTTAGCTGAACTAAGTGACTTAGCTGAACACTGAAGAAGGACTTCTCAAAAGCTTTACAAAAGCTGCTGCAATTCTCAGGACGTTCTCACAAGCTTCCACAAACTACCACAAGTCTGCAGAAGTGAAATGGGTGAATCTCAAGGGCTCATGAGAAAGCCACTGTAAATCTCATGTCTGCCCACACTTGAGCTGCAAAAGCCTCTAAAGAATAATGACTTCTTTTCCTCTTTTGCCTTCCAAACCACTTCCAAGAATCTCTCACCCAGAAATATTTGGGGAAGGAGATTTTGAGAACTGTGTCCTTTGACTAATTTTCTTGGTTTCTATAAGATATGTAGAAATGAATCTCTGTTTGTTTTTTGGGGTTTTTTTGTTTTTTGTTTTTTGTTTTTAGTTTTATTGAAGTAATCTCTATACCCAATGTAGGGCTCAAACTCATGACCCTGTGGTCAAGAGTCTCATGCCTCTATGAGTAAGCCAACCAGGCACGCAGAGAATCTTGAGCGAATTTCTTAAATTAACTCAGAAAGCAGAAGATTTTTAAACTATGGTACAGAAAGCACTAGCCATAAAAAAAAAAAAAAAAAAAGATTAATTGATTGGACTGCATTAAAGTGAAGAGATTCCACTCATCAAAAGTCATCAGTAGTGGAGTAAAAAGGCAAGCTACAGCATCTGAAAAGAGATTTTAAACATACATAGAGGACAAAGATTACATCCAGAATATGTATAAAAAACTATGATTCAGTAAGGGTGGGGTGGGGGAGGAGGGGATGGAGTCAACCTGGAAGCCCAATAGAAAAATGGCAATTAAAGTCATGTCGCATACAAGAATATCCAACTAGTTAATAAATGTATGAAAGATATTCAGGCTCCTGAGTAATCAGAGAAATGCAAATTTAAAGCATAATGAGATACTATTACACAGATATTAGAATGGCTACAATTTAAAAGACTGAAAATACTAAGTGTTGGAGAGGATGCGGAACAAAGGGAATGGGTGGGAAGGTTAATTGAAACAACCGCTTTGGGGATTATTGCCTAAAATCACAGATACTTATTCCCTATGATCCAGCACTTCTACTCATTTATACATTCAATATAAATGTGTGAATATTTGCATCAAGACCCATACAATAAACTTTATAGGACCTTTAATTTTAATAGTGCAAAAATTAAATGATCCAAATTTATATAAAAAATAGAATACATAAACTATGGCATGTTTATAAAATGGAATACCATGCAACAGCAAAAATGAATTACTTATACATGCAAAAATTTTAATTAATTTCAAATGTGTTGACAGAAACCGTCAGAAAATAATGCATAACTGTATGCTTCTGTTTGTATAAGCCTACTTTATTTTTTTTCAATATATGAAATTTATTGTCAAATTGGTTTCCATACAACACCCAGTGCTCATCCCAAAAGGTGCCCTCCTCAATACCCATCACCCACCCTCCCACCCCCCATCAACCCTCAGTTCTCAGTTTTTAAGAGTCTCTTATGCTTTGGCTCGCTTCCACTCTAACCTCTTTTTTTTTTTTCCTTCCCCTCCCCCATGGGTTTCTGTTAAGTTTCTCAGGATCCACATAAGAGTGAAACCATATGGTATCTGTCTTTCTCTGTATGGCTTATTTCACTTAGCATCACACTCTCCAGTTCCATCCACGTTGCTACAAAGGGCCATATTTCGTTCTTTCTCATTGCCATTAAGCCAACTTTAAACCTGCATCATACTTATCAGGACCACATATATAGATGCTGAAAATATTTTTAAAAAGACAGGAAGTGCCACAAAAAAAAGAATGATTCTCTTTGTGGGGAAAAGAGCGTAGGTGACCAAAAAGAGCCTGAAGGCTGCATCTAAAATAGGAGTAATGTTCTGTCTCTTGAACTGATGCATTTTGTGATAATTCGTGGAGTTTTCTAGTTAATTTTGTGAACTTTTCTGCATATTATACTACTAAGAGGAAGTCACCTACAGCGTTCTCACACTACCGTTTATAATTCATTCGGTGTACCATTGACTATAGGGAAATGATCTGAGAGAAGTAACATAAAGAAATCTTACTTCTGTTATATTTGGTTTTTCCTTTCAGAGATGTTACCCAAGCCATGCTTACTTACACTTCCAGCCACCCTATTTTGTGATTTAGCCTTCTCTAGTCCCCTGACTCGACCTTTGGCTGGCATGGTGTTTCAATGGTAACAAATATGTTCCTTTGTTTACATACATCCAATTCGACTTCCTTCCGTATGTATCTGGTGAGGTCTTGGCCTCCCAATGGACCAGCTCACTTGATATATGCTGTAACCTTTCTTTGTCCATCTACCTCCACCTCCTCGTCTTCCTTCTTAGAATTAGTCATTTGTCTGTGCTATTCTCTGTAATATACATGATCCCATTGATAATATTATCAAACAACATACACATTAATTGTTTGCATATCTACTTCACTTGTGAGATGATGGCCATTCCTGAGAGCTGGTACTTACTAAGTCTATTAGCAGCATTTAGCTCACTGCCTAATCTCTCACTGAGATTAGGGCTTCCACACTTCTGTTGATTGTAATTCACTAATTCATTGCCAAAGTTGTGAAATCTGTATCTGTTTGGAATATACCCAAAAGACTATCGTAAAGTTTCTTCAAAATATGATTGTGTAACCACACTGAGGGATATGACAATTTCATTATCAGTTGGTCATACATTTATGTCAAATAAATAGTTTAATCACTAAATTGCCACCAGTGTTTCTAACTAAAAATCTTCGACAGATTGTGCTAGGGATTGTGTATACATTCATTCTAACATAAACCTTTCCAAAATAGGCATTTAAAAAGGCCATAAAAAATGACTTCTCCATCAAACTTAAAAATTTTTATAATAATGGACATCATGCAGCTATATAATCATCTAAAATATCCTAAAACTAAGAGATATCCTCAGGAATTCTCTATTATTCTAGGGGCTCCTCACATAAATCCAATCTTCCTTGAAGATTAAGGAAGATAAGTGTGTATATTTTGATGTCAGTAAAAGATTTTATAACACAATCAGTAGAACACTATTTTCCCCATCTTCTAGTTTATGGAGCACTTTTGTTGTCGTTCAAGCGAGTACTCTCAAGAGGACAATCATGCATAGTTAATGACCGAAACATGTAATACTTTTCCCTTGCTGGTGAATCCTGTGATAACAGCCTGCAGCTTCTGACAAGTATGTGCGAGAAGTTGATGGTCATGTGACTGTACAGCACAGCTTCCATTTGCCCCTAGAGCTCAGGAACTTCCCTGTGTGCTTCGTCAGAACATCTGTAGGTATTCACACTGCTGGGTTGTTTTGTTTTGTTTTGTTTTGTTTTAAGTATTTTGCACCTAACCGACTACTGGCTTTTGAAAATACGATGTTGAACAATTTTTTTGTTGTTTATAAAACTTCTCCCATATTAATTTAATCACCAAATATTACTGTATCCATACCCAACAAGGCAGTGTCGGATATAAGGTGAAAGTGGTCCCTTTCTCTCAGGAAGCGTAGAGTCCTTGGAGTCTGGATACAACACAAAAATGACAAAAATACAGGGTTTTGTGGTTTTAGTGTCCTTGATGTTTAGTGATTTAAAAGTAGAATTCTCAACTGTTTTTAAATTATGTTTTAAAATGGGAACAAATAACGGTGGTCAGAAACAGGAAGTATAAAGCAGAACCTTGAAGTCTATGAAAACAAGCCAAAAATGAAAATTCTGAAAACTTTATCTTGTGACATGACATTCCTCATCTGATTCTACTGCTTCCTAAAAATACAAGTTGACAGTGAAGACCACCATAGGTACTCAATCCATGTATTGAGAATAAGGACAGCAGTCAGCTCAAGAGCAGACTATCACTTTTAATATGAGTGTTTTATATTTATGGAGATGCAAATGGTCGAAATATGAATGTGTACCAGTTTGGCAAATCCTGGTAATGAATTCAAAAAATAATCGCTCTTGCTGAAACATTTACACAGCACCAACACAAGTCGTGAGCCTCTTTTATTTGTGTGTGCGTGTGTGTTGCAACTTTTTAAAAAGAGGAAGAATTGGCTAGGAGCAATAAAATGAAAACCACTTGTTTTAATGCTCAAATATTTCTTCAAAATCACCTACAGGATGAAGTGCATGATACAGATAAAATATCATAAAGCCGTGTGTTATAATGGCCAAAGCTTTATCAATGAAAATGACACCACCAAATGATACGTTTATGGTTTATGAAAGACAGAGGGTTCAGATGGTCTGCTTCACCCCTATAGACTCTTGTTCTTTACTGCACAACTAGATAGATATATGCAGAAATACTAATGATTGTAGGGTCATTTATTGATATTTGTTCTCAGTATTTGGAATAATGATGTATATAAAGTGCTCAACAGTAAATTAAGTAAAATAATGCATTTTAACTTACTATGTGAGCTTTTAGTAAGCATGTTTGCATGCAGCATAAACATGAATGTTTGCCTTAGGGGCTGGGAGCGTTGCCCATGTCTAACCCATCGGGCATAGTACCCTCTTAGCATTCCTCAGAAACGCTCACTTCGCAGCACGTGGGTGGCTTAGTCAGTTAAGCATCTGACTCTTGATTCTGGCTCAGGAAATGATCTCGGGATTCGTGAGAGGTTCGTGAAATCGAGCCCTGTGTTGGGCTCTGGTGCTGACAGCCTGGAGCCTGCTTGGGATTCTCTCTCTCCCTCCCTCTTTGACCCTCCCCCACTTGTGCACAAACACTCTAAATAAATAAATAAATAAATAAATAAATTAAAGATTTTTTTAAAATGCTCACCACTGAGAGAATGTCTCAGTATGCCCAATGGAGTAGAAAAACTGATAACTTTAGTTATAAAAAAAGTAATTTAATAAGCTTTTAGAACAATTTATAATAAAATACTAAGTATCTTTGCAAGCTTACTCTGTAACAGATTTGTTCTGTTTCTGGCAGAGGGTAACACTAGTGAGAGTTTTCTTTCTAGTTAAGGTTGCAACATTCTTTTTCACTGAAGAAAGAAAATGTCACAACGGAGGGGAAAAGGATGGATAAAGGGAATGAATTCACACTTCACCTTAATAATCTTCAAGCCCCAAACTGGCTTATCTAACAGCGTTTTCTTTCAATGTTACATGCTCTCAAGCAGTAACTGCAAGGGAACACTGTGTATTTCTATCACACATAAAAATTGTTGTAATGAAAGTAAATTATGGTGTGAGTAGAAGGGCATCACTAGTTGTTTTTACTTCCTGAAAATGCACTTTGGAGAGGATTTCTTTGAGATAGAGAGGGGACAATTCCTTAAGTCACTCTGTCACATGAGCATCTGAACCTCTTCGGAAGAGGCTGAAGCTAACAGTTCTCACCCACCGTTCTATTTTTGGCAGCATTAGCATCTCTCTTCAATTATATCCTCGACAGAACCTTTTAAGCAATTTAAACACATTGTAATTTGTATCTGTGTAGTTGCTTTACTCTGTATTGCTAAATATTGTGACATCAAGGGTGACATGGGAATTTTCCTGTACAGTAAAACTTCCAGTAGAATCAAGTCTCTTTAATTCTGCGGAAGGTTGTTGGGATCAGGGCCAGAGCATCCTGTCTAGTAGCTAACAGGACAGATAACCAAAGATGCATTGTGACTTTCCTGGGCCTAAGGCACTTTTGCCTTGATAGGTCCCTTCCTGGAAAAAATAAAGTAAAATAAAATTATGTTTTATGACCATATTAGTATAAAGACAAGTGTAATCTAGTCTGGATTCATTATTATAAATTCATTTTTATGGTAGTATTTTTTTCTGATTCTAAAAGAAATTCGAGTCAAATATTTTCATGGGTCCTAAAAATATCGCAGGTCCTAGGACCTCTTCCTATAGTGTCTGCTGGATCAGTTGGCCCCTGCAGATAGAATATGTCTTTATTCCATCATGTTAGGAATTTCAAACCTGATTTTCAGGTACAAACCACCTCCATACAGAATTTGGTCTGTTTTGTAACTATTTCTGAGGGCTCCGGGGTTCTGTGGAGGTCCTGAACAGATAAGACGGCTGGTGAGAAAGCTTTCTCCCCTTCCTCAAAGAGAATAGTTTTACCTTAATCTGTTTGATAGTCAGGGGTCCTTTGTAATTAATTTTGGGAAAGGGGGCTTTACTGCCTTTTTAAAGACTTGGAAATCATTGATGCGGAATCTATGCATTAACAAATATAGGTCAATTACTATATTGCTAGATTATATTTTATTTATATTTATAAATAACTTATATTTATATTATACTATGTTGTATATATATTATACTAGACTATGTTTCAAAATAATCTCTCAATTAACTAGATCTTTTGTATATATCTTGAAATTTACTGAACAATGTGTGCTCAGTAAAATCTCCATACATGCTGTGAACATTAAATACAGGAAGCACGTGAATCTCTCACCAGGAAGACAAATAGAGATGGCATATAACACAAGTTCATTGCTCTAAACTCCTTATTTTTGGTTTATAAAACAAAACATTTTAGTCAGATTTGTGGAACATTGTAAGTGACTTTGAATTTCATTGTCTATGAAAAATAAGGTAGTGAGAATACTCTGTTGACTTATTTTTCAGTGTTCGATCCCCAGTTGAACAATGCAAATTCGTGTATCACGGCTGATTGCATCTGTCAGCTGTTTGGTGTTTTTGTCTTTTTTTTTTTTACTACCTTATTTTAGCAAGTACATGGAAGCCTTGACTTAGTTGTGTTGATGGCTAAAAGTTCTGAACAATCTAGTAGCAAGAGATTATTAAAGGAAATACAAGATGCAGAGTGGAAGATAGATTGCTAAATATGAAAGCTTAAGGATTTTTAGCTTTTAATTTTATGTACTTGATATTTATTTCTGCATATATGATAATAGATGTCAGCATGAGCCTGTGTTACATTGTGATTTATAATAAATATACATTTGGTCTTGAGCCCCAGTTCTGGCACACAGCTCCTAAAACACTTGAAGTGTCTTGATAAAGGTGTCTTGATTTTCATAACAAACCCCTTTCAACCACGTCTGAGTTTATGTTAATGAGATGACTCTTGGAACACCTAAGAATGGGGGCTGGTTGCCAGGTGAGCCGACCATGAATCATGAATAGAGGGTTAGAACTTTCAGTCCCACCCACTGATTACCACAGAGTGGAGAGTGTCCCCATAATCAGTGATGCCTATGTAATGAAGATTCCATAAAAACCCAAAAGGAGGGAAGGGGGTTCAGGGAGCTTCCACGTTAGTGAACCAGAAAGTTCCTATGTGCCACCGTGCGGGGTCCCTAGACTCCATGAGGACAGAAACTCCGTTGTTCAGGACCTCACCCCATGTATCTCTTCAACATGCTGTTTATTTCTATCTTTTGTAATAAATTGGAAATCTAGTGAGTAAGTGGGTTTTCTGAGTTGTATGAGCCACTGTAGCAAATTAACCAAACCCAAGGAGAGAGGCTGTGGGAACCTCTGATATGGATCCCATGGATCAGAAACACAGGTAACAACCAGGACTTGCAATTGGCCTCTGAAGCTGGGGCAGTCTTGCAGGACTGAACACTCGATCTGTGAAATCTGACACCATCTCCAGGTAGATGGTGTCAAAACTGAGTAGAATTATAAGATACCCAGCTGGTGTCAGAGAGTTGCTTCTTGGTGTGAGGGAAACCCCTTCACTCAACACACACACACCTATGCACACACTGGAATTGGGTCCAGAACCTTCAGCTTGTATATATTAGTGTATTTTAAAATCAGAAGGTTCTAGAAGTAGAAGAAATCTGGGGACACAGCATGCTGGAGAGAACACTAGAGTAGGAAAGAGGTGACCCTAGCTCTGCCACTTACTGCCAGCTTAGTCATTTAGCTTCACAAGCTTCCACTTCCTTGCCTGCAACATGCATTATTTTCAAAGTGAAAACAAGATGGTTAGAGACTAGTAATGTTGTAGATAAGATGATCTGAAGTCACTCCTAATATTAAAACTTAGAAATACTGGATTAAAATATAACACATATCCTGACCGATGCTTAGCTGTGTGAGCAAGCAGGGAAGAGAAATCTCCAGGAACCAGAAAGAAAGAATGAACCATAAACCAGAGAAACTAGCCTAAGAGTTGACAGTGTGGCAGCCTGGGGAGCTGGAAGGTGGTCAGTTGCGATCATGTGGTCAGTTTCAGGGCCCACTCAGAAACAGAAGACAAGGGATGTAGAGCTAAACACCTCCCACCCCCAACCTTAAAAAAAGAGAGAGAGAGAAAGAAAGAGAGGGAGAGAGAAGACCTTTAAAATGCTACTGTTTCAGTAAAAATATCTACTAGGGAAAAAAAAAGAATCCAACCACCCACATAGAGAGATAAAAAGGGAGACGTTTGTCCTTTTTTTAGCCTGAATGCCATGGGTACAAGAAAAAGTTTTTAAAAAAAATCCTCTGAAAAATTTAATCACAGATCTGTAATACACTCCTGTTAGGGGCTTTAATTTGTGTTATCCGCATGGTCTAGGATCCCACAAGTTAAGAAACACTTTGTTACGGGCCAGTGATGACTCCTAGCAAATAAACATAATCGCCTCTGAAGGAATATTCTCCCACTGATGGAGGAATCGATTTTTCACACACTACAGTCTGTGAAGGTGAGCTTCCAGTTCAAAATTTTAAAAGACACAAGGAAAAGTCTACTTGAGGAAGAGTAAAGCAGCACCAACATAAATAGCAGAATTAAATCACCAAGAACTTCAAATCTCTGAACATCAAATAGAGATTTTTTAAATAGTATGTTTAAAATGATTAAAGATATAAAAGAAGGATCCAAAGATAAGAAAATATCAGGACACCATGAAAAAATGTATTAGAAATGCAGGAATGAAGAATATAGTAAATGTATTTTTTAAAACTCAGTAAGCAGTTAAACAAAATATCAGACAGAGGTGAAGAGAGAATTGTCATTCTGGTTAAACCAGGAAAGCTGATTACATACATTTCACACATGTTCTCTTTTGAAATTTCACTAAAATTATAGTCAAAGATTTTTTTAAGTGTAAACACAAACAGACCAGAAAAAAAGTGTGGAGAAGAGACAAAAGTAACAAAATATGGAAAGGTGGAAAATTGAAGAGTAACTCAGCAGATACGAGAGTGATAGTATAACAGAAAGAGCTAAAACTAAGCTCGCTGCTAAGAAGCAAGAATAAAGCTGTTTCATGCTACAGAATTCCAGGAATCAGAGGCAACTGTACTCTGAAAATGGGGCTCAGTTTGGGCTGAATAAAAAGAAACTAGATTTGAAAGTACATGTAAGAGACAGAAAGTCCTGCAAATCCTTTCTGGGCCCCAAATTTCTGGATGACTGTCTTTTCCCAACCTTGGCAGATCACAAAGTGATTCACATGCATTCTGCATTTAGGAATATCAGGCTTAGCTAAGAATGGGTTTAGTGTTGTAAGAATGATTTCAGTGAAAGTCTGCATTATGAGTGATGACTCTTTTTTTCCAAACTTGGTCCCAATATGCTGGCATCAGCTATATGCTCCAAGGAAAGAGTTGGCAAGATTTATTTTTAACTGAGAGAGCAGACAAAATAGGTGAAGATACTAATTTGAGAAAATTTCCCCCCAAAACAGTCTAACCTAAGCACCCTAGTGGGAAGGTCATCTGTTCACTTGCCTGAAACATACACATAGAATTCCTAGTCAACGTTTTGGTGATTTATTCTTTTTAAAAAATTTTTAACGTTTATTTATTATTTTGAGAGAGAGAGAGACATAGTGCAAGCAAGGGAGGGGCAGTGAGAGAGGGAGACGCAGAAACCAAAGCACGTTCCAGGCTCTTTGCTGTCAGCACAGAGCATGACATGGGGCTTGAACACACAAACCATGAGATCATGACCTGAGCCAAAGTCAGATGCTCAACCAACTGAGCCACCCACCAATGGGGTGGCTGATTTATTCTTAAATATGGTAATTTATTGTTAAATATGAACCAATATCCAAATATCAAACAAAACAGAGACAATGAAAGAAGCAGAAGGATTTTATTTAAAAAAATACTCCATTGAGAGGCAAGATACTGTCTTTAAAACAAGACAAGTAACTAAAAAAAATGAGATTTTGTAAATAGAAAATAGAGGGTGGATATTACAAATATGAAAGAAAAGTAAAAAGCAATTTAGAAGTTTGGAAGAAAATGTTGAGGAAAATTTCCAGAAAGTATAACAAAATGACAAAGGAAATGGAAAAAATTAAAAAACATGAGAATTAATTCATGGGCTTCAATATCCAGATAATAAAAGAGTTCTAGTGTGAGAGTACAAAGAAAACAAGTGAATAGAAAATATCAAGGAAATAATTCAAGAAGATGTTCCCAAGCTGAAAGACACAGATTTCCAGACTGAGTGGGCCAACTGAATGCCCTGCAAATTGGATTTTAAAACCTTTAGACCACTGGAGACAAAGACATCTTACACAATCCAAAGAGGAAAAAAAATTATTTTGCTCAAAGAACCAAGAACCAGAATGGCCTCTAACCCCTCAGTTGTAACCCTGGGATCAAGGGTGGTGGAGGAGCAATTACTTGAAATTTTTGAAACAAAATATTTTAATCTAGAATTCTGTATTCAGTTAAGCAATGAATTCAATGACAAGGTAGGATAAAAATATTTTCCAAAATAAAAGTGTCAAAAATTCACAGCCCATTCTCTGGTACCTACTGAAATCTGTATTCTCTAGAAACAAAGAAATGCCACTAGAAAAAATGAAGATATTGGATCCAGGAAGAGGGCTTCCAAAATGGGAGAGACATGAGAGGAATCATGCATACTAGTAGCAAAAAGTTAGTGAAATACATCACTCAATATTTACATTGCCAAAATTATTATACAATTATATTAAGGGAAGAGGAGGGGCTATATGGGTGGAGGTAGGTTTTATAATCTCTGGTCTACTTCAAAAGGCAGAAACTTAACATCTCACACAAACTTCATCAGCCTCAAATTTTGTTTTTTCTCTTGCATTTTTCTACCCTGTTTTGTTTTGTTTTGTTTTGTTTTGTTTGACAGCACTTCTTATACCTAATAATTCCATTCCTTACCTTTCAACTCTTTCTTGAACTTATTCGCATCAGCGCTTTACCAAAGCTTTTCTGTTGTCAAGGGCACCAATGACTTCCATAGTGCCAAATAGTCAATTCTCAGTATTTATCTTATCAGACTTCTCAGGACATTTAGCACAGTGTTTCTCTCTATCCTTCTCAAAGTCTTTTTCTTTATCATTTGATTTACAAGGTCCCTTTTCCCCCACCCAAATGGTCACTTTATCTAAATCTCTTATCGTGGTTCCTCTTCATCTTTCTAAGCTCAAAGATCTGAGTGCTCCGGGGTTGTATCCTTACCTCTCATCTTGATATATCTCTCATCTCAGTGTATTTATTTGTAGAGAAAAGCAAACAGGAATTCATTGACATGTGTACCTCACATGTACATGGGAGATACTCAGGGAAAATGAGTAACTCAAGGCAATGTCTTAGAACTCCAGCTTAAATACCAATTTTAGCTAAAGACAAAAGAAAAAGCTGTGCAGAGGGCAGTTATAAGGCAGTTACCGGTAAAGCACAGTAAACAAGAATAAGATTTTTTTATGCAACAGAGAAAGACAGATACCATATGGTTTCACTCTTATGTGGATCCTGAGAAACTTAACAGAAACCCATGAGGGAGGGGAAGGAAAAAAAAAAAAAAAAAGAGGTTAGAGTGGGAGAAAGCCAAAGCATAAGAGACTGTTAAAAACTGAGAACAAATTGAGGGTTGATGGGGGGTGGGAGGGAGGGGAGGGTGGGTGATGGGTATTGAGGAGGGCACCTTTTGGGATGAGCACTGGGTGTTGTATGGAAACCAATTTGACAATAAATTTCACATATAAAAAAAAAAGAAGTTGGAAAATTCAAGAAATAAGCTATATTCAAGAAAAGGGATATATAAGGAAATATAGTATCCAAATTAAACAATTTTTGCAAAAAAAAAAAAAGATTTTTTTATGCAGATTTAAGTGAGTGACTTCTTCACTGATAAGTGTAGACAGTTGTCTCTGAGGACTAGCTTTTGTCCTACGTGGTAGGGAAGTGGAAGGGGGGAAGTAGAACACCTTTGTAAATCTCTGTCCTTTGTTGGGGAAAATGGGGATAAGAAGGTAAAGAGCTTTTCTTGTATCTACGTCTACTCAGTTGCCTTCAGCTCAAAATAATCTGTATACCAAAGTGGCATATTATGGGAAGGCATATTCTGCTACTTTTCATTTTCTACCTCTGAAACTTCCCCAAAAAGTTTCATAGTCCGGAAGCTATATATTGCTCTATATCTCACTGAACCAGTCCCTTAGTCCTGAGTAAACTGTCCTGTTAAACTGAGTCCTGTTCAGTTTAATAGTTGTGTCTCATTTCAGGAGATGGGGTTGAAGGCAGGCTTCTATCATAGACCTATATGGTGCTAGAAAGCAGGTATTTAATAAAAAGCATTTCTATGGAAACAAAAGAAAAACAGAAGTTAATCATTGGAACAGACTGTAAACCAGTTTCTGAGCCTGGAGGGCAGCCTGTCAAGATTTCTAGATGTTGGGCTTGAAGCACCTTTTGCAGTCTGAATGTCTCTGGTGGTGTCATTGAGTGTTACAGTGAACTCTCTGCTATATAGCAGTAGGCACAATGGTTGTCAGTATATGAGCTATTGTGGTGATTTCCCTAAAGCATATATCAAGTTGTCCAGCTTCAGCTTTCAGGACTTTTGGAAAAGCACAGTTTTTGTTTTTAGTGATCCCAAGTCAAAAAGTAGGGGGAAATTGGAAACATTAGTTTGGAGAATCATAGCCAGATACTGGAAGAGACTAGAAGAATTCAGGGTACAGTCCAGTTATAAGTCAATAACAAAACCTCAAAGACAATGCATAGAATTTGATATCCATAAGGGTGTACTATAAAGTCATTTATTCACCACAGATGGGCATGTCTCCTTCTAAGTCCCTGAGTGAGCAGGACCACTCCAGAATAATGGCTAAGAGGGGTTGGAGATGTGTTACAGGGCTATTTCAAGATCTGTAGCCATGCCTCCAAGGGACATGGAATGGCATGTCTCTTGGATGGTTCATGAGCAGGTGGGAATATTCCCTGCCTGTGGCTGAGAGAAAATGAATGCCAAATTACAGGGCCATTTCTAGATCTGCAGTAGGACCAAGGTTGGAGGGCTTGCCTCAAGGCATAAACAACTGTGTCTCCCAGCAGGTCCCTGGGCAGGCAGGACTACTCATAGGTCCAAGTTAAGAAGAGCTGGAGCCTGGCTGGAGCCACTTCAAGATCCATAGTCAGACAGAAGTTAGTGGGCCTACCTTTGGGCGCATTAATGGGCATGTCTTTCAGTAGGTCTTTGAGTGGACAGAAGTGTTCCCACCTAGAAAGTGAGGGTCTCAAGCTGGGTCATAGGTTCACTCAAGGGTCCACAGCCAGGACTGAGGCCAGAAGGTTTGTTACCAGGAACACAGGCAGATGTGACTCTTGCTGGGTCCTTTAGTGCTGGTGGCAGGACAAGGCCAAACGACTCTGTAGCTGAGTCTATAGGGAGCAGAGCTGTTTCCATGTCTGCAATTGGGTCATGATTAGCAAGCCTGCCACCTAGGCATCTCTCTCAAAATGTTCCTCCGCAGTCGGGTTCCACTAGGGTTTCATAATCTCTTATCTGGATCTGCAGCTCCCACAAAGGCACTTCTATCTATGGACGACTGCCAAATTATTGTTGCTGAGGGAGTATATGAGCAGGGGATTCCAAAACTTATAACTCTGATCTTCTATAATCAACTATTTACTCATCATCTTTACTTGGATAGCTAACAGGCATCTGAAGCTTAATATTCCCAAGACCAAATTTTAAAATACACTCTCGCATGTCTAAAGAAAACCCTGATATATCTCTCACAGTGCTTCTCATCTTCGAAAAACAAAACCAAAACCACAAAAGTCTACTCCATTCATTGAATCCTCAGGGCCAAAATCTTGATATCTACTTCTTTCCTTTTTCTCCTACCCAACAAGCTACACCATCATTCTCTACCTGTGGCTGAGAGGGAACCAATGGAGATCCAGAATTTGTTGTTAAATTATGGGAATAAGCTTCACCTTTAGCATATATCCTAAAGCCATCCTGTTTTTGCTTCCTCTATCACTACACCACCATCCTGGACATAGCTTCTATATCTCTTGCAACTGTGCAATAATCTCATAATTCGTCTCCTCACTTTCACTTCTACCTCCCTAAGCTACCCTCTCCACACAACACACAGTGTTCAGCTTTCAAATATAAATCATATTGTGTCACTCAAAACCTCCAGTGAGTTCCTGCCAGACTCAGGGAAAAAATCCATTGTTTTCACCGCAGCCTACAAGATACATTTGTAATCTGGTCCCTAGCTATTTCTCCCACCATTTTTTCAATCATTCTGCTTCTCTCTTGCTCTGATATAGTCATGTTGTCCTCTTGGCTGGTTGATGTTCATTTGTAACAGTGTTTGCTGTTCCCTGTGTCTAGACTGCTCTTCCGCATGTATCACCTACTCTCTTACTTCAGTTGCCTCTTCAGAGAGGCCTTTACAGACCACTCTATTTAATTGTAACCCCCTCACCAACAACTCTCCATCCCATTGGCATGATTATCTTACCTTAATAGTATTTATCCTTACCTGATGATCATTAATGCATTTTCTTGTTTCCATTATTTTAATGTTCTATCTCCAACCTCCCTTCTCCCCAAAATACATGAACTCCATAAGTGAAAGGACTTGGTTTTCCTGTTTTATCACTGATACCTAGAGCAATACCAGGAACATAATTGGGACTCAATAAATAGTTGTTTAGTGTTGGCTGAATTAACAAATTTGGACTTTAGATGAGCTACTGGTCTCCATTAAAAGATCAATATGAAAATACTATTTGGAAATATGTGTAAAAATGTGGAGTTACCTAGTTCTTTTCACTTAATTTGGGAGTAAAACATTTCTAGTCACTTTTGGGACATTTAGAATAAATAAAAGATATGTCGAATGATAAAGGCAAGGATATTGCCCTCATAGATGAAATTTATGATAAGTTCTGTAGCGACAATAAGCAAAATTATGTGCTCCAGAGTAGCTGGAGAAGGAAACTATTTTAGATACAGCAATTAAGGAGAGACTTGAGATGAAGCTGAGTAGTCAGTTCCACCAAAAGTTGGAAGAGAGACATCATAGTCAGAAGGAAGAGAAAATGCAAAGTCACTCTTCCAGAAAAAAAGAAGAAAACTGTGTTGAAGACACAGAAAGGAAGAGCATGTGGCTGGCACGTGGAGAATAACAGGAATGTTGTAGGAGACAATATCACAAAGATATATCTCATGTGGGACCTTCTTCAGCCATGGGAAAGAGTTTGAATATTATTCTAAATGCAATAGAAAGCCACATAGATGTCTTAATTAGGGGAGACAATGCCATTTTGGTATGCTAGGTACAATGTTAGGAGTAAGTACAGACTATTATGGGAGCAACTTGAGAGACATCTTTAAAAGCCCAGTGGAATCAGAGAAAGCTTCATAGGTATTAATCATAAGGTTACAAATAGTTCAGTAAAATGAAGCCTAACATGTAAGGGAGGGAGGGAAGAGCTTGTAAAGATAACCAGGGGCCAAATCATAAAGCCTCATTAGCTACCAACAAAAACCATGACTTTGTTTTCAGGAAAATGGGGTATCTTTGAAAGAAGATCCAATTAGGAGGCTGCTGATGTCATTTAATCAAGAATTAATGCCTTGAACTCATTTTTTTTAAGTGTGAATGGAGAAATATGACCAGATTAGAAACACTGAGGAGGAAAAAGGAGAACTCGATGATGGCTTGGAAGTGGATTGGAGGGTAGTATAAAGAGAAAGGAGCTAAAGATGAAACCTAGATTTTCTATTAAAGATGGTATGGCAGACCCCATCTACTCACCTCTGCTTTTTTTCACATTGCTGCTAAAATAAAGCTAAAGGAGTTTTTAGAAGTATAAAACTATTAAAATGGGAATAAATAATGCAGTAAAAAAAAAAACATGCTATTTGAAAAATTGATGGAGCTATGGGAATTGAAGAAGCAGAGTCAAGAAAGCAAACATCTAAGGTTTTAGTGGAAAAAACAATGAAGCCACTCCTTTCACAACAAGGAATTCCCAAAAGGTCAGCTGATAGCCTTTTGATAACTTGATAACTGAGGTGGGGATGAAGGTGGAGGTAAAAGTACTCGTACTGGTTAAAAGTCTGTTTTAGAAGCTGTGAAACCTTCAGATCATATTGTATTTGAATGTACTGAGAGAAAAATTCAACAAATGCGGAAAATTTCCTAATTACATTTCCTAATTACACATCCTCGCCAACAAAAATCCAAAAACATGGCAAGTAACTATGAGAAACCACTTGCAGCTGGTTTCATGTGGCACCCAAAACAGACCATTTGTTCATTTACCCATTTACTCAAGAACTACATACTGACACAATATAACATGATGACTAGATTATTGGTTCTGGAACTAGACTTCCTGGGTTCAAACCCCACTTCTTTTTTTTTTTTTTTTTACATTGATGTATTCTTTTTCCACATGCTCATTGTTTCTGTTTTTTTTAGTATGAAATTTATTGTCAAATTGGTTTCCATACAACACCCAGTGCTCATCCCAACAGGTGCCCCCCTCACCCACCCTCCCTTCCCTCCCACCCCCCATCAACCCTCAGTTTGTACTCAGTTTTTTAAGTCTCTTATGTTTTGGCTCCCCCCCAAACTTTTTTTTTCCTTCCCCTCCCCCATGGTCTTCTGTCAAGTTTCTCAGGATCCACATAAGAGTGAAAACATATGGTATCTGTCTTACTCTGTATGGCTTATTTCACTTAGCATAACACTCTCCAGTTCCATCCATGTTGCTACAAAAGGCCATATTTCATTCTTTCTCATTGCCACGTAGTATTCCATTGTGTATATAAACCACAATTTCTTTATCCATTCATCAGTTAATGGACATTTAGGCTTTTTCCACAATTTGGCTATTGTTGAGAGTGCTGCTATAAACATTGGGGTGCAAGTGCCCCTGTGCATCAGTACTCCTGTATCCCTTGGGTAAATTCCCAGCAGCGCTATTGCTGGGTCATAGGGTAGATCTATTTTTAATTTTTTGAGGAACCTCCACACTGTTTTCCCGAGCGGCTGCAGTTTGCATTCCCACCAACAGTGCAAGAGGGTTCCCGTTTCTCCACATCCTCTCCAGCATCTATAGTCTCCTGATTTGTTCATTTTGGCCACTCTGACTGGTGTGAGGTGGTATCTGAGTGTGGTTTTGATTTGTATTTCCCTGATGAGGAGCGACGTTGAGCATCTTTTCATGTGCCTGTTGGCCATCTGGATGTCTTCTTTAGAGAAGTGTCTATTCATGTTTTCTGCCCATTTCTTCACTGGATTATTTGTTTTTCAGGTCAAACCCCACTTCTGACACTTGTTACCTGTGTGACCTTAAAGAGGATGTGTCATTTCTTTTTGCTTCAGTTTCTCTTTTGTAAAATAGGACCATAGAAGTATTCATTTCATGTGGTTGATATAAAGTTCAAATTAATATTTTTAAACTCCTGGCATATGAGTACAGAATATGTATTTGCTGCTTCTTCTGTTACCACACACGTCCCACTGTTCCAGACTTTAGGATTATAAGCAAGGAAAAGACAAAAGACTGTCTCATGACATTTTAGGGTGGAAAGTAAGCAAGTCACCCCAAACTAATAAATGCACCAAGTAATTTCAAGGGAGTGGTGAATGCTGTGAAGAAAATGGATTATCCATAGAGGAATTATCTGTTTTCCAGATTAAATAAATGAGGAAGTAAATGAAAAGATTTTAATTGCATTGTATTGCTTCTCTGTGGAATGTAACTTCCATCATCATCTTTAAGAAAGAAGCGAGTGAATATAGTAGGTGTGCTAGATACTTTACACCTGATTTAATGTAAGCCTTATCACCACATACAATGCAAGCAGTGTTATCCCTATTTTACAGACAAAGAAACTAAGACTTGGTGAAATTCACTAACTTTCAGGGGGGTCAGGAGCCGTGGCATTAGTGAGTGGCAGAGCCGGGATTCAAATACAAGTCTGTCTGACTTCAAAGCCCATGCCACATAGTCTTATATTATCTGGATATTTTAATATTTTCCACTGCATAACTATGTATTTTTTCTAACATTAAACTTAGAAAATGGCTTTGTTTTCCCTTTTTTATATTTTATTAATTAACAGCTACTCTTAAAAACGTTTCAGTGCTTGGTTATGTTAATTGTCACAGAAATACCAGAACCGTTTTGTATTCCAACTTCATCCTTCTCAGTGACCTCAAAAAAATGATACCCAGCATTTTTATAAAACTCATATCCCATGACCTTTTATAATATCTTCTGTGCTTACTCATTCTTTTTCCTCTACATGCTAACTTTAATCCCTAATCCATCACTAATCAGGCCTTCCACCTAAAGATCTACCAAGGACTATTTATCTGTCTTCTTTTAGAAAGCCTCCTGGCTTGTTGAGTCCTTGCCCCAACCTCCTCATACAGGTGAATCGGTATGCATTATTTGTCTCTAATAATCAGTAAGTGGGTTGTACTTAATTTAGCTCCTTCTTCATTTTGCCTCTATCCTCATAGAGATATCCTCTGTTTTCTTGAGGTGGAACTGAGGATAGCCATTGAGCATTTGTATCAAGGACACAATGACAGAACCAGGTATAAACAAGAGAGACTCCAGGGTGTATCATGAGAGGACTTTCAGTTAGTCATTTTGAGGGAAAATGCTGGGATTTTTCTTTTGTTGTTATTTTATCATCATGCATTTTAAAACTGACATCAAGCCAAGAGGTGATGATTTACTTCTGAGACTCTTCTGTGGATGGACTCTGTACCCTCAGCTACTGAGGACCAACAAGGCTAAGCTTCAATGTTGCAGATGCTATTTATGTCCTAAAAAATCAATTTAAAATTTCACTAGATCAGTCTCTCTGAAAGATTTGGAAACAAAAAACATGGATTATCACCAATTATTTTCCCCAATATCTTTTCTTTTGTGCAATATGTCTTGATTTATAACTCTCTGCCTATAAATTTGTCTTCTATTGTAGAATTAGGTATTCCTGTGAGTTTAAAGGAAATGAAGCTTAGAGCAGTTAAATTCCAAAAATTCTCCAGGAAAATGTTCTTTCTGTATGATGTAAGTCAGTATGAGGGCTCTGGTAGCCTATTTCAGTGCAGAGAATCCATTCTTTTTAATGGAATATCCAATCTAATGGAGCATATTGTGCTCAAAGAAAAACTCATTCTCAGGAATGTGCTGAACCAGGTACATAATTTACCAGAAATGAAGTTAAGTTCAGCATATTCTAGAAAAATGAATCACATGAGGCTTGGATCTTGTGCTGTGCATTCAACTTAAATAGCACTGTTTGCCTTCTACAGCCATGATGATTTGAGAAAAACCAAAAATATAGTCACACTGGGAACATAGGCTACAGTGAACTCCCTGTGCTTTTACATGGTCTTGCCCGAAGATGGTATCTGTAACAGTACCTCAGAGCATAACAGGAAAGGACAGGGATAAGCTTCTTAAATTAGAATTGTGTTTGCATGTTTCCTTTTACTTTGTCCAGATATCTGAATTCCTTTATTCTTTTTTCTTGCCACATCCATTCTTCTTCGAGTTGTTATTTACTAATTGAGTTGCAGGGGGGGTTTTTGGTGCTTTTTTTGTATTTATTTATTTATTTATTTATTTATTTATTTATTTATGTTTTTTGGAGAGAGAGAGAAGGAGAGAGGTCGGTGCAACAGAGAAAGAGACCATGAGCATGTACATGTGCAAGCTGGAGAAGGGCAGAGGGAGAGACAGAGAGGATCCTAAGTAGGCTCCATGCTCGGCACGTGGACTCCATGCCTAACTCACAACCATGAGATCATGCATGACCAGAGCCAGAATCAAGAGTGGTATGCTTAACTGACTAAGCCACCCAGGCGCCCTATGTTCCTTCCTTCTCCATAAAAATTTTCAGCTCTTATTATTTTTTACTTTCTCGACAAGATTATATATTTTCTTTTCTTTCCAACTTTTTTTTTAGTACCCAGCATTGAAAGTGGCCAAAATTTGCCCATGAATGTTCACCGTTAATATGGAAAAGGTTCAGAAAACTTTTTCTGTAAACGACCAGATAGTAAATATTTTCAGCTTTTTGGGCCACACAATTTATCACAACTACTTAACTCTTACATTGTCATGTGAAAGCAGCCATAGACAATATGTGTATGAATGAACATGGCTTTATTTCAATAAAATGGTACTTACAAAAACAGGTAACAAGATGGATTTAGCTCATGGGCCATAGTTACATGACACCTACTATCGATGACAGGATGAGAAAATAAGTGAAATCTTCACAAATAACTAGGAAAAATGCAAAAATGCCTAACCTGCCTAATTTCATGCACCAAACTTCAAATGTTTGCAAATAGGAGATTTGCATTAAGACTGCTGACTCACCAAACTTCTTAATATAAATAAGCTGAACACAGTATTCCTAATTCTTGGGCAGCATTCTGCACATTACTTTCAGTATCTAGAGTTTCTGTCACTAATTGCTAACAATCAAACCTAATATCTAGAAACTAAAATTTATATCAAGGTAAATATTTACTTAGCCTCAATTTCCTGTGTTTTGACTCAGAAAAATAATTTTTCTCCAAACACAGTTTGGAAACGTTTTTACTACCTAAATGACAAAAGAAGGAAAGAAAGAAAAGAAAGAAAGAAAGAAAGAAAGAAAGAAAGAAAGAAAGAAAGAAAGAAAAGAAAGAAAGAAGAAAGATCCTAATTTCCTGTTAATAGAAAAATTTTATTAGATGATATTCTTTCTTATAGATCAAGACTTATCAAATAAGCTCTGGAATGTGCTTCAGTTTTTGTTGAGAACTTAAATTTGAAGGACAATTTTAGAAAAAAAATACTTAGAAAACATGGTCTGAATTAGCATATAGAAATACTGGCTTTGCCTAAATGTTATAAATTTTGTAATTAAAAACATTTTAAAAGGAACATGGGTAGTATAACTTATAACAGCACTATTGAATATATATTATAAGAAAAACACATTTTAATTTTGAGGTCATAGGAGAAACGCTGTGCAATAACATTGTCGTGGTTGCTCTTGCATTCTTCTCTTCCTTGGTACCATCTCCATCCCATCTTTATTTAAAAAATAGATGATTTTCTTCCATATGATTTCCCTCTAGGCATTTCTTTCTGTTATAACAAAACAGTAACAAAAAAATAAATGAAAAACCAAAAAAATAAAAACCAAAAGCACTGCTTACCCCTCTTACCCCCACTTCCAAGAGAAAGGAATGTCTAAAGAAATGTAAATCATTGAAATCATTGCTAATTATTCAGGACCAATATTAATTTATTAGTCTTAGTTCTCCAGAGAAACAGAACTGATAGAAAGAGATTTACTACGAGAAATTGGCTCAGGAGATTATAGAGGCTGAAAAATCCCACCATCTGCCACCTGCAAGCTAGAGACCCAGGAAAGCCAATGATATAATTCCATTCTGGGTTTCTGAGAACCAGGGGAGCTAATGGTGTAAAATCCAGTCTAAGAACAGGAAAACAACAATGCCCCAGGTCAAGCAGGCAGGAAGAAAGCAAAAACAGGCGAATTCCTTCTTCCTCCACTTTTTTGTTCTATTCAGGCCCTCAACAAATTGAATGATGTCCACCCACATTGAGGAAAGCAATCTGCTTTATTGATTTACATGCTAATCTCAAGGAATAGCCTAACAAATACACCCAGAAATAATGTTCAATCTGGGCACCCCTTCACCCAATCAAGGTAACACACCAAATAACCATCACAGCTAGGGAATTAACAAGAAGAGCAACTCTAGTAATTTTCCCCTTTCATTAACTATTTCAAAATCAGAATTTGGGTATCTTTTATTCATATAAATGCAGTTCTTCTTTCTTGTCCACTATACCCCCATTGTTAGCAAAAAATTATATTTTATAAAAACAAAATATAGGAATGTGGTATTTCAGTAAGTGCTTAGCCTACACGAAAGGGATTTTTTTCTTATTCTTAATCTACAGGATTGCCTAATAATGATATTAAAGAATTCAATTCATTGTTATCAAATAATACTTACTGTAGCACTCCATAGATAGAGGTATTTTAGGAGGATTATTTTGACAGGTCCACAGAACACATAATACACTAACTCTCCAAAATATGTTTAGCAAATCTGGAGTTCTAGAGGAGCAAACCAGAAGGGTATGTAGTATATCCAGCAAGCTTCCATTAAACACTTGCATCCATTTGTTCACATACATATGAAAAAATGTAATTGTAACACTAGCTACAGAAAGAACTCTACAAAGAGATCTAGCATACTTGTCTCCTTAGTCAAAAGATAAACATGCAACGAAGCCAAAAAAAATGCAAGGCAGTGATTTATAAATCCAGTGAGAATGGTTCATCCAGAACTGAAGTGACATTTAAGCAACCCATAGCAACTGTCCACTTTGGTGGGAAAATAAATCCAAGTGATCCAGTACACTATAGGAAATTTCAACACTGTTGACTATCGAAAGGCAAGAGATACTTCTTATAGTTAAATGCTAGGAAAAAAGAACTAACTTTTTATTGTGTTTTAAAAGGAACAAATTGAGTCATGTATTTTTCTTTTCCTGTAGGACAATGGAAACTTAAAGCCAAATCTCAAAATTACCATCCAGAGAAAGGCAAAAAGTTAGTGGAATCACTAATTCTGCCACATACTTATTTATGAGAAAATGTATACCTAAGCTCAGTTAAATTTGTTGAGTAACTGATCCAAATATAAAGTCAAGTTACTAACACTTTGTGATGATCTAGCAAATCAGGAATTCAACCAGGACAGTACAGCCAGTGGAAATGAGATAATGGGAAAAGGAGTGGAGGGTAGAAAGACTTCCATAAGAAAAGGAACACAGTGTCTCCATTAGTAGACCCAAGATATAAGTTTTATGTTGACTTTCAATTTGACAGCTTCTGAACAGTTGTACACAAGGCAGGTCAAGCCAAAGAAATCAGGAAAATTTGTATAATATTTAATTCCAACTTAGATAAACCAACTGTGTTCCTGGTCCTACTAGTCTCTAGCACCAGTCTGGAGAAGAAGAACCTAACAATAAGAAAAAAGAAGAAAATAAGTAGAAATCAAAGAGAGAGAGAGAGAGAGAGACTAGCATAGAAGTTTGCCTTTTGGAATTCTTTGGAGTTCCTAAATGTATCCATCTGATTTATGTTTCCCAACGAAGTTCCACTCCTCTTGTGGCCCAAGAAGAGAAAATTTGCTCCTGGTGTAGGGGAGATAAAATCTCTCCTCTAACCTCTTAGGGTTTCCAGCTGGGACTGACAGAAGACAGATTAACAAGAGAAAAAAGTATAAATTTTATTTATAAGATTTTACATGTACATGAGAGTCCTCACAGGAAAATGAAGACCCAAAGAAGTGTCTAGGCCTGAGTGCTTATGTACTGAGTTGAACAAAGTGTAGCAATTGTGGAAAAGCAAGTAAAATGCATGGGGAGACTAAAGGAAGTTAAGAATTATGTTAGCAAGGTCTATTTGTACAGATTTCTTTCAACCTCAACTCTTTGTTACTGGTAATAAGAATGTTTCTTTCTTTCTGGTATATGGAAGACATCTTTCATGTGGAAATTGCATCTCCTGCTTTTGGAAAGAAAAGGAGAGGACAGAGTGCCCTTCTTGGACCTGCTGTTTTTCAAATGCTTTCAGCTCAAGATAATCAATATGCCAAAGCAGCATATTTTGAGGTGGCATGTCCTTGACTCCTTCACTGACATAAATATTTGCCTTCCATTGAAGTAAACTTAGAGATATTTATTAACTTCTGTGGTAGCTCAGGAATTAATATCTTCCTTGCAGTTTTCTATTCCTGATGTAATATGTAATAACTACATATAATAAACCCTAGGTTTTCAGAAGGTATGCATCCCAAGACCTTTAGTCAACCCCAGATTTATGCATGTTACAGAGTTAATTTCCTTTTGGAGAAAAAAGCAAAAATAAACTATTTGGACTACATCAAAATAAAAAGCTTTTACACAGCAAAGGAAACTATCAACAAAACAAAAAGATAACCTACGGAATGGGAGAAGATATTTGAAAATGATAGATCGAATAACAGGCTAACATCCAAAATATATAAACAACATATACTACTCCACAACAAAAAGACAAACAATCCAATTAAAAAATGAGCAGAAGATCAGGGAAATGCAAATCAAAACTACAATGAGATATCACCTTACACCAGTTAGAATGGCTAAAATCAAAATGACAAGAAATAATAAATGTTGACAAGGATGTGGAAGAAAAGGAACTTTCATCAACTATTGGTGGAAATGTGAATTGGTACAGCCAGTGTGGAAACAAGTATGGAGGCTTCTCAAAAAAATAGAAGTAGAAATACCATATGGTCTAATAATTCTACTGCTAGGTATTTACCCAAAGAAAATACTAACTCAAAAAGGTATATGCACTCCTATGTTTATTGCACTATTATTTATAATAGCCAAGATATGGAAGCAACCAAAGTATCCATCAATAGATGAATGGATGAAGAAGATGTGGTACACACACACACACACACACACACACACACAGAAATATTACAGAAATATTACACAGCCATAGAAAAGGATGAAGTCATGCTATGTGAGAATTTAAGACAACATGGCTGGATCTAGAGGGTCCTGAGGGGGTATTATGCCAAGTGAAATAAGTCAGACTGAGAAAGACAAATACCATATAATTCCACATAAGTGGAATCTAAAAAATTAATTAACAAAACACACAATTGAGATCTATAAATACAGAGAACAAATTGATGGTTGCCAGACAGAAGGGGAGTGAGTGGGCAAAATGGGTAAAGGGGAGAGTAAGATACAGGCTTCCAGTTATAGAATGAATGATGAATAAGTCTCAGTAATGAAAGCCACAGCATAAGCAATACAGTCAATAATACAGTAATAGTGATGTATTGGAACAGATGGTCTACACTTGTAGTGAACATAGCATAATGTATATAAACTTCTCACATCACTAAGTTGTACACCTGAAACTAATGGTAACATTGTGTGTCAACTATACTCAAATTGTTTTTCTAATTTCCTTTAGGAACCTTTTATTCCCTGCAGACAGTCATCATTTTCTTAAAGTATTGTTAGTCATAATAACTAAATTACAGGAATTGTAGTAACTTAAGTTCTTTCCTTTCTTTTTCCAAACAGTGTTATTACTTGATTTCCCTACGCTGTCTCAATCAAAGTTAAACTATCATTTTATTCTTGAAAGGTGACAGTTTTGATGAAATAACAACTCATGTTAAGAAATATTCTTTAGCTTCTTACAGCAGACACTACAAAATTAACATAGGAATGCAAGAATGGGATATTATATAGGGAATGTAGGGAATGCAAGAATGACATGTTATAACATTAAACAAGTGTATTGTATTTGCCAGATGCTAAAAGTTATTTTAGGAACAACAGAGAGACTGCACTTACAGGTTAATATGATAATGAGATTTTGTGTTAAAACCATAAAGACACAAATTATAAATGAAGGAAGCTTAAAAACTGAGACTAATATTATAAAATCTTTTTTTACATTTTCTTGTCTTATTGCCCATTTGTACACCTTTGGCATTAGAAATAGAAAAGCAAACATTCTCTTTGATATAGATAATATGATTTTAATGAACAAAGGGTGGCCTTAACAATTAGCTCAATTATTAGATTATTAGTCTAAATATCTATAAATCAACTATTCTAAAATTAAATGTGCTTTTGCTTATGTGAAATGTCAATAATCATGTATAAAAATCCAGCTTAAACATTTAGTTAGGCATGCGTTTGCAAGCTGTTTAACTTGATGGGTATAATAGAAGGTGGCTGTTAAATATACTATAGGCAATTTGCTGAATTTTTTGTATAAACATGTTTGGACAAATTTTTAAAATTTTCCAGGCTAAAATTATCTACAGTCGTGGCCCATGATATTGAAATTTAATATCTTCACTATCCTTTTATCTATGCACTTAAGTGTGCCTCAAAAGTTTCTTCTGCTAGCTCTTGGCCCTGCCTATATGTTCATTTTTGAATAATTTCCTTGTGACTATTTTCCAGCTTTTTATTCAAGCACACATTTTGATAAGCTTCATAATATATTCAAGAAGATGCTTACATTTCACTGACCTCATCTGACTCCACACTGTAGCCACAGGAAATAGCTTCATGGAAGCGTAGGACTGGGAATATATAACTCTGAACTCATTTCACCTCTTAATCGACAACCCTGTTGAGAGACACAGTGTTAATAAAGTATTATCTGGTTTCTGGCTTTTCCTCCAGCTATTCTAATGTTGATTCCTGAATTAAGCTAGATAGCAAATCATACTTGAGATCCCCTATTTTACTCTTCTGTGGGCCGCTTTTCATGTACACAGACTAAGTAAGTCCAGCTCTTTTTGCTCCCAATTTAAGTACTGTGTCAACACAAAATGTTATGCAAAAGAAATGAAATCCCAACTCTGAAATCACTGGTGATCTCTTTCATAAATAAAGGTTTTCTTGCAGTGATGTATGGATAGGAGGCAGAAGTGGAAATGAAGTTGGAATCAGGGCAGAGAACACACAGTAAGAATTCCTAAAGATCCTTTCCTTACGTCCATCCCCTAAATGCTCACTCATTAAAACAGCTGTTCATGTTTATCTCATCCACAAAACTCTTAAGGCTGTTCTCAGCTCCTTATCCTTCTGCCATTACTCCATCTTCTTCATAGATCTTGTTTATTTCTTTTTCAAACTTTCCTTTGTAGAGAAATCTATCGCACCTCTCTTTCTCCCTTAAGTATCACTATCTATCAATCCAGATGGCATGATACAGATATGGCAGACAAGCAGTGAAGATTTGAAAAGGGAGGGGGTAGGGGAAGGAGCTAAGAATATTTCATAATGAACACAGCAACAGTTTCAAATACATGTTCATTATTATCTTCCGATGGCATAATGTCAAAGTAAAAATTTTTCTGTCACACTGAAGTTTACTTTGACATTATACCATTGGAAAATAATCATGGACATGTGTTTGAAACTCCTGACTGCATTCATTATAAAACTTGTTTTGAGCATAAATGTTCAACACTATTGCTCTTAAGTGACCACCCGGAGATGAAACTTCTTTTTGGTCTCAGCACCAGCAATTGTGCTTCTGATGATTCAGTTTGTTTTTCTTATGGAGAGTACAAATCATATGATTCTTTGTATCAAGGACTAAAATCTTTAGAACCATGTTGGTTTATTGTTATGGCCAGTGTACCAAAACGTATATATCTCATCTTACTTGATCTCATTTCTTTCTTAGCCCATTTTCTTCTTACATTTTTTAAAAAAATTTAATTGTGGTTAGAATACACATAACATAAAATGTGCTACCAACCAATTTTTAAGTGTATAAGTTCAGTAGCATAAAATATGTTCTCATCATTGTGCAATCTCCCGAACTCTTTTTATCTTACAGAACTGAAAATGTATACTTATTAAACAGCTCCCCATTGCTCCCCTGAAAACCACTTTCCTACTTTTTGTCTCTATGAATTTGACTACTTTAGGTATCTCAAATAAGTGGAAACAAACAGTATTTGTCTTTTTGTGACTGGCTTATTTCACTAACCTAATGTCCTTTGGGTTCATTCGTGTTGTATAATGTGTCAAAATTTCCTTCCTCTTTAAAGCTGAGGAATTATTCATGTATATACCACATTTTGTTTATCTATTCATCCATCAATGGGCATATGTGTTGTTACTACCACTTGCTTTTATGAATAATGATGCTATGAACATGGGTGTACAAATATATCTCTCAGACCCTGCTTTCAATTATTTTGTGGATGTACCTAGAAGTGGAATTGCTGGACCATATGATAATTCTGTATTTAACTTATTGAGGAACTCCCATACTATTTTCCATAGTGGCTGTACCATTTTACATTCTCACCACCAACAGTGCACAAGGGTTCTGATTATTCCACATCCTTGCAAACACTTGTTATTTTTATTTTTTGTATGGTAGTCAGCCTAATGGGTATGATTATCTTATTGTGGTTTTAAGTTACATTTCCCTAATGATTAGTGTTGTTAGCATCATATGCTGACAGTCATTTCAGGATCTTCTTTGGAGAAATTTCTGTTCAAATGTTTTCCCCATCAATTTCTGTTCAAATGTTTTGATTGGGTTGTTTGGGTTTTTTGTTTTCATGATGTTAAGTTGTAGAAGTTCTTTATATATTCTAGATATTAACCCCCTATGTGAAATATGATTTGCAAATATTGTGTCCTATTCTGTAGGTTGCCTGTTCACTCTGTTGATTGTATTCTTTGATGCCCAGAAATTTTAAATTTTGATGTAGTCCAATTTACCTATGTTTACTTTTATTGTTTGTGTTCTTCATATCATAGCCAAGAAATCATGACCAAAACCAATGTCATGAACCTTTCCCTCTGTTTCTTTTCCTAAGTTTCTCACATTTATTTTAACCATATTTGTCTTCTGTTATATGTATTTGTGTGATGTTTGCATTTATATATGTTGTATGAGTTAGCTTAAATTCATTCTTTTTTTAATTTTTTTTTTTAAATTTACATCCAAGTTAGTTAGCATATACTGCAACAATGATTTCAGGAGTAGATTCCTTAATGCCCTTACCCCTTTAACCCATCCCCCCTCCCACAACCCCTCCAGTAACCCTCTGGTTGTTCTCCATCTTTAAGTTGCAAATGGCAGGGGCGCCTGGGTGGCTCGGTCGGTTAAGCGTCCGACTTCAGCTCAGGTCATGATCTCACGGTCCGTGAGTTCGAGCCCTGCGTCGGGCTCTGTGCTGACCGCTCAGAGCCTGGAGCCTGTTTCGGATTCTGTGTCTCCCTCTCTCTCTGCCCCTCCCCTGTTCATGCTCTGTCTCTCTCTGTCTCAAAAATAAATAAACGTTAAAAAAAAAATTTTTTAAAAAAGTTGCAAATGGCAAGATTTCATTCTTTTTGATTGCCAAGTAATACTCCATTGTGTGTGTGTGTGTGTGTGTGTGTGTGTGTGTGTGTGTGTGTGTATACCACATCTTCTTTATCCATTCATCCATCAATGAACATTTGGGCTCTTTCCATACTTTGGCTATTGTTGATAGTGCTGCTATAAACATGGGGTTGCATGTGTCCCTCCGAAACAGCACACCTGTATTCCGTAGATAAATGCCTAGTAGTGCAATTGCTAGGTCATAGGGTAGTTCTATTTTTAGTTTTTTGAGGAGCCTCCATACCGTTTTCCAGAGTGGCTGCACCAGCTTGCATTCCCACCAACAATGCAAAAGAGATCCTCTTTCTCCACATCCTTGCCAACATCTGTTGTTGCCTGAGTTGTTAATGTTAGCCATTCTGACAGGTGTAAGGTGGTGTCTCATTGTGGTTTTGATTTGTATTTCCCTGATGATGAGTGATGTTGAGCATTTTTTCATGTGTCGATTGGCCATCTGGATGTCTTCTTTGGAGAAGTGTCTATTCATGTCTTTTGCCCATTTCTTCACTGGATTGTTTGTTTTTTGGGTGTTGAGTTTGATAAGTTATAGATTTTGGATACTAACCCTTTTCTGATATGTCATTTGCAAATACCTTCTTCTATTCTGCTGGTTGGCTTTTAGTTTTGCTGGTTGTTTCCTTCGCTGTGCAGAAGATTTTTATTTTGATGAAGTCCCAGTAGTTCATTTTTGTGCTTGTTTTCCTTGCCTCCAGAGACATGTTGAGTAAGAAGTTGCTGCGGCCAAGATCAAAGAGGTTTCTGCCCGCTTTCTCCTCGAGGACTTTGATGGCTTCCTGTCTTACATTTAGGTCTTTCATCCATTTTGAGTTTATTTTTATGTATGGTGTAAGAAAAGTGATCCAGGTTCATTCTTCTGCATGTTGCTGTCCAGTTTTCCCAGTACCGCTTGCAGAAGACACTGTCTTTATTCCATTGGATATTCTTTCCTGCCTTATCAAAGATCAGTTGGCCATACGTTTGTGGGTCCATTTCTGGGTTCTCTATTCTGTTCCATTGATCTGAGTGTCTGTTATTGTGCCAGTACCATACTGTCTTGATGATTACCGCTTTGTAGTATAGCTTGAAGTCTGGTATTGTGATGCCTCCTGCTTTGGTTTTCTTTTTCAAGATTGCTTTGGCTATTCGGGGTCTTTTCTGGTTCCATACAAATTGTAGGATTATTTGTTCTAGCTCTGTGAAGAATGTTGGTGTTATTTTGATAGGTATTGTATTGAATATGTAGATTGCTTTGGGTAGTTTTGACATTTTAAAAATATTTGTTCTTCTTATCCAGGAGCATGGAATCTTTTTCCATTTTTTTGTGTCTTCTCAATTTCTTTCATAAGCTTTCTATAGTACTTAGTGTATAGATTTTTCACCTCTCTGGTTAGACTTATTCCTAAGTATTTTATGGGTTTTGGTGCAATTGTAAATGTGATCAATTCCTTGATTTCTTTTTCTGCTGCTTCATTATGGATGTATAGGAATGCAACTGATTTCTGTGCATTGATTTTATATCCCGCCTCTTTGCTGAATTCATGGATCAGTTCTAGCAGTTTTTTGGTGGAATCTTTTGGGTTTTCCATATAGACTATCATGTCATCTGTGAAGAGTGAAAGTTTGTCCTCCTGCTGGCCAATTTGGATGCCTTTTATTTCTTTGTGTTGTCTGATTGCTGAGGCTAAGACTTCCAATACTATGTTGAATAACAGTGGCAAGAGTGTTCATCCCTGTCTTATTTCTGACATTTGGGGGAAAGCTCTGTTTTTCCCCATTGAGGATGATACTAGCGGTGGGTCTTTCATATGGTTTTTATGATCATGAGGTATGATCCTTCTATCCCTACTTTTTTGAGGGTTTTTATCAAGAAAGGATGCTGTATTTTATCAAATACTTTCTCTGCATCTATTGAGAGGATCATGTGGTTCTTGTCCTTTCTTTTATTGATGTGATGTATCACATTGATTGTTTTGCAGATATTGAACCAGCCCTGCATCCCAGGTATAAATCCCACTTGATTGTGGTGAATAATTTGCTTAATGTATTGTTGGATACAGTTGGCTACTATCTTGTTGAGGACTTTTGCATCCATGTTCGTTAGGGAAATTGGTCTATAGTTCTCGTTTTTAGAGGGGTCTTTGTCTGGTTTTGGAATCAAAGTAATGCTGGCTTCATAGAAAGAGTTTGGAAGTTTTCCTTCCATTTCTATTTTTTGGAACAGCTTCAAGAGAATAGGTGTTAACTCTTCCTTAAATGTTTGGTGGAATTCCCCTGGAAAGCCATCTGGCCCTGGACTCTTGTTTTTTGGCAGATTTTTGATGACTAATTTGATTTCCTTACTGGTTATGGGTGTGTTCAAATTTTCTATTTTTTCCTGTTTCAGTTTTGGTAGTGTATGTGTTTCTAGGAATTTGTCCTTTTCTTCCAGATTTCCCATTTTATTGGCATATAATTGCTCATAATATTCTCTTATTGTTTTTATTTCTGCTATGTTGGTTGTGATCTCTTCTGTTTCATTCTTGAGTTTATTTATTTGGGTCTTTTCCTTTTTCTTTTTGATTAAATTGGCTAGTGGCTTATCAATATTGTTAATTCTTTCAAAGAACCAGCTTCTGGTTTCATTGATCTGTTCTACTGTTTTTTGGTTTCAATAGCATTAATTTCTGCACTAATCTTTATTATTTCCTGTCTTCTGCTGGTTTTGGGTTTTCTTTGCTATTCTTTTTCCAGCTCTTTAAGGTATAGGGTTAGGTTGTATATCTGGGACTTTTCTTCCTTCTTTAGGAAGGCCTGGATTGCTATATACTTTCCTCTTACGACTGCCTTTGCTGCATCCCAGAGGTTTGGGCTATGATGTTATCATTTTCATTGGCTTCCATATACTTTTTAATTTCCTCTTTAACATCTTGGTTAGCCCATTCATTTTTTAAATAGGATGTTCTTTAGTCTCCAAGTATTTGTTGTGTTTCCAATTTTTTTTTCTTGTAGTTGAATTCGAGTTTCATAGCGTTGTGGTCTGAAAATATGCACGGTATGATCTCGATCTTTTTGTACTTGTTGAGGGCTGATTTGTGTCCCAGTATGTGATCTATACTGTAGAATGTTCCATGTGCACTGGAGAAGAATGTATATTCTGCTGCTTTAAGATGAAATGTTCTGAATATATCTGTTAAGTCCAACCGGTCCAGTGTGTAAGCCATTGTTTCTTTGTTGATGTTCTGTTTAGATGATAGCTTGAATTCATTCTTAAACAAGATCAGGAGATACACAGACAAGTTTTGGGTTTTTGTTTTGTTTTGTTTTGTTTTGTTTTTCTTTTTTGCTTTTTATCCAACACTTTTTGACACAATTTGTTAAACGCTCTCCAAACCAATAAGCACTGCTGCATATTTAAGTCCTGCAATTGATTTTACATTGTGTATTTGAATCTTTTTGAATCTTGAAGTATATCTATTTATTCTGTTTACTGTATGCCTAAAGTCCTTCATATCTCATAAGATCCAGTTTAGGACAATAAACAAAATACCAAAGTTAAAAAATTTAATTTTCTACCAAACTATGGAATCATGGCTAGAGTGTATAAAGTTTTCAAAATCATAGACACCCACGCTTCTCTCCACAACATATGGATATATGAATATAAGTATCGTTTTGCTTTTTTCCCCTTCCTTCTCTCTCTCTAACTCAAATAAACAGAACAATAGACTGCATCCTTTAAATCCTTCGGTTCACTGAGTTTTGACATAAAACTGCCAAAATACAGAACATTGCTGTCCACCTCCTGAAGATTCTTTAGACTCCTACGTAGTTCTTCCATTGATGCTCTCAGCAACCACCAATCTGCTTTATGTTACTATAGATTGTTTTGCAATTTATAAATGAGATTGTGCTATATGTAGTCTTGTACCTGGCTTCTTTCACTTAGCATAATTATTTTGAGATTCACTGATGTTGTTGCATATATTAGTAGTTTGTTCCTTTGTAATGCAGGGTAGTATTTATTCTAAGGCATGACTATACCACATTTTGTTTATCCATTCACCTGGTGATGAAGATTTGAACTGTTTACAGTTTGGGCCTATTGTTGATAAAACTACCATAAACATTTGTATGCAAGTCTAGGTGTGGTTGGACATATGATTTTATTTCTCTTGGGTAAATAACATAGAAGTCGAATGGTAGGCATATTTAACTTTATGTGAAACTGCCAATTGATTTTCCTTTTTACAGTTCCTCCAGGAATGTACAAAAGTTCCAGTGGTTTTGCATCTTTGCCAGCATTTAGTATTGTCAGTATTTTTAATTGTAACTATTCTAATGGGTGTATGGTAATATGTTATTGTGATTTCATTTACATTTCACTGATGATTAATGATTTGGATATCTTTTCAAATATATGTTTGAAATTAATATATTTTTAAGTGGCTGTCAAATTGTTAGCTTATTTTTATTGAGTGCTTATTATTGAGTTACAAACATTTAAGGATTCTTCATATATACAAATTTTTTAGCCAATAGGTACCTTGTATATTCTTTTGCTTTCTAAAAGCGAAAATTTTTAATTTATATAAAGTCTAATTTACCAACAGTTTACTATATGACTTATTATTATTTGATGTATTATATTCTCTGTACTTTTTGTCTCTCATCTAGAAAGTTTTGTCCTAGTTTGAGGTCTTAAAGGTCTTATTGTATTCTCATGGTTGTACAGTTTTAGCTTTCTGTTTTGAATGAAGCATTTTAAGTGATTTTTAATATGCTGTAGGGTAAGGATTGAGATTAATTTTTTTTTCCCTGTGGATATTCATTTGTTCCAGCACCATTTCTTTGAAAGATGTTCCTTTCCTCATTGAGTTACCTTGACACCATTGTCATAAATCAGTTGATCATTTTTGTGAATTTATTTCTGGACTCTCTATTCTGCCCCATTGATGAATTTTATGTATTTTATACTTTGGGTGCTATTGTAAATGGATTTTTTAAAGTTTATTTTTAAGTAGACTAATCTTCTGTAAGGACACTTGTCATCATCCTTATCTCCTAATCAGAACCTTCACTGATTCCATATCAAATAATGTAGAACACTACTCAACCTAACACTGAAGTCCTATCATTGTCTAAAATCTTCCTTTACAGATTTATCATTGGCATCCTGTGTTTCCAGTGAAGTTAAGTACTCACTGCTCCAAAAGTATACTCCACACTTGCATAAGAATATGATCAAGGATAGGGTGCAAGAATACAGTAGACATGAGGGTCGATAAGTAGTAAAGGACCCTGATATAGAAGTAAGACTCAGAGGGGCGCCTGGGTGGCTAAGTTGGTTAAGAGTCTGACTCTAGATTTCGGCTCAGGTCATGACCTCACATTTTGTGAGTTCGAGCCCTGCATCGGGCCTGCTTGGGATTCTCTCTCTCCCTCTCTCTCTGCTCTTTCCCAACTCGCACTCACTCGCTCTCTCTCTCAAAAATAAACTTAAAAAAACCATAAAGATAAAGAAGACAGACTCAGAGTGTAAGAAAATGCTGTGTGGTTTTGGAGGGTAAAATTAGAATTGGTGCTGGAAGCCACAGAGAAATTTGCTTCAATGTGATACTGCAATGATATAGCTAGATGATACGGTCAGAGAAGAAGGGATGTTCTCAGAAGACCATGAATTCTGTTACTGGCCACGCAGGGGTTGGATGATCACCTATTGAGAGTGTTATAAATGGTATAATAGTGTCAGGTGGGACTAGACCAAGACTCTTTATAAAATTCCCCTGGCCCTGAGATTCTGTAAATATATTCTCTATATTTATTACTTTATTTAATCGTTAAATATCATTTTCACAGCCAAAAAGAATCTTTCAGCTTCTGGCCCATTTCTGTTCCCCACATCCAGTTTAATATTTCATTTTATACTAAATTCTTCAACATGTTACTCATGAACTACTGCTGAAATTAGTGGAGGCTTTTAAATAAAAAATTGCAGCAGCATTTCCCATCTGAGGCTCCAGAATCATTCTTCATAAGGTATTATTAATGTATTACTAAATAAGAGAAGCCATTTGTAAATGATTATGCATGATTATTCTTTGTCACATCCATAAATTATATATTGGGTTCTCCTAGTGGAGTGGATCTAAACTGGTCAGGGCAGCGGGAGGCAACAGCTTTAGCATCTTTCAAAACAATAATTAATTTTCAAAATGCCAAGGCCAATTGGCAGTAGTTAACATTGCCCCCAGAGCATAATCATGGCCTAGATGCCATAGAGACAAGTTGTCTTGTGTTGCCTATAAATGGATTCTCAGGAAACCTAATTTGAAATTACTGCCTTTAATTATACTGCTGATATAAATAACTTTGATAAAATTAGTGCAGCTGGCCTCTTGTTTGTTTTTCCCACTTAAATGCACTGTACAATGTAATCATCTGAAATAAACATCCATTACAAAGAATGCTTCATTTCAAAGAACATATTATTCTGCTCATCCAGCCAATTGTTATTTTTTCCTCCCCAGCCACATTTCAATCTTGCACCTATTAAAGGGATGAACAAATTATCAAGCTCTCATAATGTACCAACTAGTGAATTAAAGCAATTCATTGCTGCTGAATAGGGCCATGCATTTAAAAGATTTTAATTCATTTTTATCCTCAATTACTATGTTTTCTTTTTAAACAGACCCTGCCAGCTTAAAACTTGTTGAAAGACATACTCTTCTCTACACAATATAGTTACGTTACTTCCTAAATAGCTACGCCTCTCTTTAAAAGAAAACAGAAGATACATCATTCATTTGATATGCTTTTTGACTTCAAAGTCCAAGGAAAGTGTCTCAAAAATTATATAAAACGTTGGCCTCAGTTCATTTATTTTGTTAGAGAGCAGAATTGCCTCTTTTACAGAGAAGAATGGAGCCCTTTCTCTTGGTTCACTGTGATATGATTGTCATCTCTATCTCTACTGCAATCAGGACAGGATTTACCAAGGTCAATTCAACTCGGTCCAACTATTACCAAACTCAGTTCAACCCAATTCAACTGTCGCCAAGCTCAATTCAACCCCACAACCTGTTATTAGCTACCTGCTATGTACAAGACACTATGAAGATTTCTAAAATGAGTAAGACGTGGCCTCTTTTCTCAATCTGGAAAAGAAGCAAAAAAGATTAACTGTGGAACATTGTGGCAGTTTGGAAATGGTTAGACAGGAACACAGATGATAAATGCTAGAGCAAGGGTGATACAGTAAGAGAAGTTAAATGGGCCTTGAAGTTCAAAGGAAAATGGCTGTGTGTAAAGCTGAGAAAATAAGATAGGCCTTAAGGAAAATTCCGCAGCTTTCTTTTGCTCTTTTCTCTGTGGAGAAGGGCATAGAAATAAAAGTATGAGACACATTTGGTAATATGATAAATTTTATGTAATTATACTGACAAACAAATAAGCTAGGTTTTGCTGGAACCTAGGAATTAAGAGGAGTGGTTGAGGTATATACCAGAAACGTTGACGGGAGTGAAAACACAAAGCCCCAAAATCCCAAACCAGTCTCTTTGTATTTACTAAGTAGTCAGGAACCATTGTAGCCTTTTGATAAGGCAAAGGAACTGACTGAAATTATACCTTCAGAAGATAGATATCAAAGCTCCGTAGATACACAGATCAAAATGTAGAAAAATGAGGGGCACCTGAGTCGCTCAGTCAACTCTTCATCTTGGCTTAGGTCATGATCTCATGGTTCATGGGTTCAAGCCCCACATCAAGCTCTGCACTGAGAGCCCAGAGCCTGCTTAAGATTCTCTATCTCCCTCTTTCTCTACCTCTTCCCCCCACCCTTGCACTCTATCTCTCTCAAAATAAATAAACATTTAAAAATGTAGAAAAATAAGAGGCAGTAAGAACCATGAGAAATTTTCCTCTCTCTAGATAATCACCTGCATGGTGTTGAGGAAAGGGTCAGGGCTGGAGTTTCATCTTCTTGCAGTGGGACTCAGATTGGGCACCAGACCTGCATGTAGGGGACTCAGGAGATGGGGAATACGTACAACTCCAGGAGCATGGGAGACAGTCCAGGCCAGCAGGTGCAATGGCAACAGCCAGCCAATTTTTCTGATGATAGAGCCCACCCTAAACCTCCAGTGTCTGAGTTTAAGTTCTCACTGAAGCAGGGCCTGGGTGAGACAAGAACTTGTACAGATTGCTGGTTTTGGAAGTGTTCTCTAGGCATCAGGAGTGAGGGAGAAGGAAACTAAGACAGATAAAAAGGAGAAGCCAATAGAAGGGTGGTAGTAGAGAGGTCACTGAGGTGACAACAGGGCTTAATTCTACCAGGTTCTCCTTATGACATGTAAAGAATGTCTCCAAGGATTAACCACCTGAAGAACAAGAGGCTGATGACTTATCCTCCAGCTTCTGCTCCTTTTGGCTGAGGGCTGCCTAGAGGTAACTTGCATCTCTGTACTTTGGGCTATACTTATACACAAGCCTTCATAAAATGCCCTTGCTTGCTATTTGGCCAAACTGAACCTGCCATTCTGTTTCATTGAAGCCTCCAAGGCAGTTAACAAAGCCAAGCAAGTTCATATCCTTTATAATTACCATTGGCCTTTACAATACGAATTCCAGAGATACTGCAGGCTTCCCCATCACCTGTACAACACAGCAACAGTGACGCTACAGCTCACAAGGCATTATCACCACCCCCACTTACTACCAGGAAAGAGTTCCTGTGATGTTTGACCATGAGTGACTCAGCTCCTAAACTCTATCTTGTGAGTCTGCTTTCTGGTACCATTTCTGCTACCAACTATCTCTCAGTTTGGGTTCCCTTCAAATCAATACTGGTGACTAGACTTTTGGTGCAGGTGGTGTACTTCAGAAGTGATCCCAGGAATCACAAATAAGGGTAAAAAAGTCAATTTAACAGTGAATTTTGAAGTCAGTTATGATTTTTTAAGGTTTTTTAAGGTTTTTTTTTAATTTATTTTGAGAGAGAGCGAGAGAGAATACAAGCAGGGGAGGGCCAGAGAGAGGAGAGAAAATCTCAAGCAAGCTCTGTGCTGACAGCAGAGCCTGATGTGGGACTCCAACTCACGAACCATGAGATAATGACCGGAGCTGAAGCCAAGAGTCAAATGTTTAACTAACTGAGCCACCCAGATGCCCTGAAGTCGGTTATGATTTTAATAGGACTCCTGAGATATATCCAAAGTGTCTCTCAGAACTTTCTACCTGAGGGACAGAATAGATCATTTATCCAGAAGCTTTTGACCCCCCCCCCTTTTTTTTAAGTTTGTCCCTAGAGGTATTATTTCCCTTGCATTCAGGCTTCTGTAGAGCCAAACGGGTTCTCATGGTTTTAGGAGTAGATTATAGAAACTCACTTGCACTCACTTGAGGGGACATTCTCACCATGAGGTCCATCGGCACTCACAAAGGAATTACTCACTAGGGCTGCAACTATCAGGAGTGGACTGAGGAGATGTGACATGGGGTGCCAAAGGCAGCTGTGTGAATCTGTTTCTTTATCTCTCATGATGCATAAATTTTACCAGGTAGCCTGGGTACCATGATGGGTCCTGAAGTACCCATGAAGCTGGTATTTCAAACCAAATCCCCTGCTATGCAATCCTTGTTGACAATCTCTGTTCCGTCTCTGTTTTCAGCTGTCTTTCCAATAGGACGTTAGGCTGGCATAGCTTGGCCTCTGCAGACCAGTGGGGCTCTGCTTGTTGGCCTTCCAAGGCCTTTCCAGGCAAGCTGGATTCTGCATCATTAGCTGCCGCTTCTCTTTTATACCTCTCAAAGAATCTAGTGTTGCTCTAAGCCTCACCCCTAATGGTGTGAATTGCCAAAGGTAGATTTGGCTTTCCTTTTTTGAAAGGATATTCACTTCCTCCCAAAAGTTGGTGTGCTGAAAGGAAAGTTTTAAGACAACTTATCATGCCACTTTTTTTCTTTTTGTCTAGCCTGCATCTTTCTTAATGCACCGTTTGTAATCCACAAGATTATATAGACTCAACTTCAAGATCACTTTCTTCTACATTTAGATTTTATAAATCAGCCAATGGTACAGATATTTGCTACATAGTGTCTTAGGGATCCCACATGGCCCCCAGGATGAAGTGTGGTATATTTTGCACAATATGGGGGTGGGGGTGGGGGGGAACGTGTGACTTTCTCAAAGTGAGCCTTCCCTTTATCTTCCTTCTGATTTCTCTTTACTGCTGGTATGGGAAATACCTGATTTTTTTTTTCAAAAAATGATCTGTCTCTACCAGTTCAAAATTTAATCACATCCAGTCTTTCAAGCTCTCATCCCATTACCCGTTCAATTTTCAGTGTATACTAGGGCAGGGACCTCTCTTTAAAGTTCTGTTCTGAGAGTTTTTACCAGACTTATTGCTAAGGCACCAAGATCTGGTGTCTGGCTCTTTGTTACAATCAAGCAGGCTGACCTTCCAACCCATTTGGATTTTCACTGTCATTGCCAGGCCTTTGTCTGATAGTCTTCTCTGTGGCCCTCTGTTACAAAGTCACATTGACTTTAACTCTCATGACCCTTGCTTACTTCTGCAGGCTAGCAATATCAGTTATCTTTCACACACTCGTGAAAGCACAAGATGACACCTGGATTTCCTCAGTCTACCCTAGTCTGGAGGAATGGGAAAGCTGGCACAGGTCCATCTGCCTCTGTCACTTTTACCCTACCACGCAGGCACTATATTAGGCACTTCCCTTACCCACTGAAAAGCTGATCTGAAAGACATTACAGTCTTTCCAGGGAAAGGAAGGACAAGCATCACACTCTTGGTTTTCCCACAAACAAATCCTGGTGAGTCTTGCATGTATCCTGTCCTGCCCCCACACCCTCTCCCCAAACCTTGTTCAACACAGGGTGGATAAATGGGGAGGGAGAACACTGGAATTGTGTAGATACCATGTTGAGTACATATAATTGAAGAATGAAAGTGAAATTCAAAGAGGCTAAATAAGCAAAGACTTCATCACTTGAATAGAGGAGGGAGGCACGCCTGGATGGCTTAATCAGTTGAGCGTCTGCCTTCGGCTTAGGTCATGATCTCATGGTTCCTGGGTTTGGTTTGGGTCCTGCATTGGGCCCTTGCTTACAGCTCAGAGCCTGGAGCCTGCTTCAGATTCTGTGTGTGTGTGTGTGTGTGTGTGTGTGTGTGTGTGTGTGTGTCTAACCCTCCTCTGCTCACGCTCTGTCTCTCTCTGTCTCAAAAATAAATAATAAACATTATTATTATTTTTTTAATATTAGAGGAGGGGCACCTGGGTGGCTCAGTCGGTTAAGCTTTCTGACTCTTGATTTCAGCTCAGGTCATCATCTCATGGTTCGTGTGTTTGAGCCCCACGTTGGGCTTTACGCTGATGCTGATAGCACAGAGCCTGCTTGGGATTCTCTCTCTCTGCCCCTCCCCCACTGTCTCTCAAAATAAATTAACTTTTAAACAAATAATTAATAGACAAATAAATATTAGGGGGAAAATACTATTACTGATTTCTATATTAATAGTTGTCATTTATGACATCATCACTAGAATGATGTATTTTTCCTTTTATTAAAATTAAAATTTTACATATTATAAAATATATAGCCTGAAAACTAAATGTGTCTCATAATCCTATCTCACAAAGATAATCACTGCTCATGGTTGGATGTGCACTTCTCCAAATGTGTCCTATTCATATGATAGCACATATCATGAAAGCATTGTTTACCCAAATGAGACCATACTACATACAGTTCTGAAGCTTGACTTCTTACTTAAAAAATATATCCTACACATATGTGTGTGTCACTTTGTGTGTCTGCATGGTATATCTCATTTCTTAATATGGCTTATGTATTTCTATGTTAATAACTAAACATTTGAATGATTGCCAATTTCTTGCTATTACAAACAGTGCTGTAATGAACATTCTTGTTACAATGAATATATCTTTGGGCAATTTTGCAGGTGTTTTAAAAAAACTGATTCCTGAGTAGATTTTCTGATGTGAACACCATAGATTTTTTTTTTTTATTATTTTAATGACGTTTACCAAATTGCCCTCCAAATAAGTTGTGCCCATTTACAATTACCTCAACAATATATGGCAATGCTTAGTTTCACCCACCTTGGCTACATTAGGTGTTATCAATCTTTTTTAAATGTGCTGATCTAGGGGCTCCTGGGTGGCTCAGTCGGTTGAGCATCCGACTTCAGCTCAGGTCACGATCTCGCGGTCCGTGAGTCCGAGCCCCCGCGTCAGGCTCTGGGCTGATGGCTCAGAGCCTGGAGCCTGCTTCCGATTCTGTGTCTCCCTCTCTCTCTGCCCCTCCTCCGTTCATGCTCTGTCTCTCTCTGTCTCAAAAATAAATAAATGTTAAAAATAAATAAATAAATGTGCTGATCTGGTAATTGAAAGTAAGTGCCATTGTTAACTGAATTTGCATATGTTTGCTTATTGAGATTGAGCATCTTTTTACATGTGGCCAAAAACCATGTGCAGTTCCTCCCTTGTGAACTACCTTTGTGCTTTATTCATTTTTTTCTAGGATCTACCAATTTTCCTTTTTTTTCCCCTTTAATTTGTAAAAAATCCACACGTACTAGAGAAATTAGCTGTTTGGCTATCATATGTGTTATGAAATATGGCATTATCATGGCTTTGAGTTTTGTCTGGGGTAATGTTGGTGTGTGAGTGTGTTTCTTTTTTTATAAATTAGGACTTTATCTTTTTAATTATCATGCTTACCTGAATCTTCCTATGTTAATTTTTATTTCATGTCATCCTAAGAAAGGGATTCCTTTCCACAATATTATAAACATACTCAGTTTTGTTTTCTTCTCATATTTTCAGTTTTATTTTTATTTTACATTTAAGTCTTTCATTAAGTCTTAAGTTTCCACCTAAACTTCAGTCTAAGCAATAAGGAAGGGATCCAGCCTTACATTTTTCCAGATGACTAGTCATTTCTCCTCATGCTATTTAATAACCTGGCCTTTTTCCACTAATTTGGAATGCAACTTTATTAAGTACTAAGGAATGGAAAGCTAAGAGATAAATAGATAGCTAGATAATAGTTTTACACACACATATTATCCTAATTCCTGAAGGTTCATACTATGTTTTGATATCTGGTAAAAGTACTCTAACCACTTATCCCACTTAACTTTACTAAAAAATTTTCATTAAACATTAAAGATGTTTCCCCATGTTACTTTTTTCAACTCATTTTTGAGACCATTTTAATCATATTTAAAAATAAACCGGGGCATGTGGGTGGCTCAGTCAGTTAAGTATCCAACTCTTGATTTCAGCTCAGGTCATGATATGTGAGATCAAGCCCTGAATCCAGCTCTGCACTGACAGCTCAGAGCCTGCTTGGGATTCTCTCTCTCTCTCTCTCTCTCTCTCTCTCTCCCTCCCCCTCCCCCACTCATGCTCTCTCTCCTCAAAATAAATAAATAAACATTAAAAAAAAACAACCAGTTGGGATTATATTGTTTAAACTATCACTTTTCTCACTCCCTGCTACATCCTGGATATATTGAATACTAAATATTTCCCCTGCTTATAATCACTCCTGAACTTTCCAATTTTCAGCTGCCAAAGTCTAGTGCCCAAATTTAATCATTTCCATTTGTTGCTGAATATCTGTCAGTGATACCATTCATTTGAGGATACAATCCAAGCATTTAAATGTGACATATAAGACCTCTGTCTATTCCTTTATCCTGATTTTGTATCACTTCTTATCTCACTCAGCACTCTCCCCGCCCTAGTCATTATAACACTTTGTTCACCTTCACGTTTTCTTGTTCAGATGTTCAAGTGTCCTAGAGGATACTTGCTTTAAATCTCTGCTCCACTCTACATCAAGTGTCCTTCCTTCATCAGAACTCCCGTTACTAGACTATCAAGATATACTAGACTATACTAAAATTGCCTGTTCATTTGAATCTCTTTTCCACTAAACAAGAAACCTCTTCAGGTTTCTATCTTTTCTTTATTCCAAGAACTCACTATAGTATGTATTACAATAGACCCTTACTAATTCATGTTTATAAACAAATAAACCTAAAGTAACACAAGCTGGGGTTAATTTTATATCAGTCAGTTGATCAAATAGATTCCACTGTCTTAGTTGGGTGCAGGTAGTTCTTCTAGAAAGTGATCCCGGGAGGCACTATAGAGTTTGGGAGAAGAAAGACAGAAAAAGTAGGAATGCCAGTAAAGGGGTGTGTGGATGAGTTAGGGTCAATGGGCCTTAATGCAGCTTGGGATCTTTTGAGAAACTGAAAGTCATTTTAGGACTGCCCTTTTGGGAGAATGGGAAATCTCTGACATTTATCCACTGACTTCAGTCCAAGAGATGTCCCCAGAGGTTTTAGCTTAGCCTAAACTTCCAGATTGTGCCTGTGTGCAGCCAAGAAAGTATACCTGGTACCAAAGACCCAGGGGATAGAACCCAACAGGCACAGGCACTCAAGTGGGAATCAGTCAGTGTACAGGTGAACTCAGAGGAAGGCCAAAGGGACAGAGTGGATGTTAACAGCATCAGCTACAGTAGCTGATACTACAGCATCTGCCCCAGCACCAAGCTGAACATGTATACACTAATATTGGATATGAGCTATTTGAAGATTCGTGATGGACAATAAGGATGATTTCTATTTCCTTTAAAATACATGAGAGTTATAGACATAAGTGCTATTTGATTCAGTGTTGTGGTGGACCAAAAACTGTCCAAAGGGAAGCTCCATGTTTTTTAATGTTCTGTGTTATTATTCATTGACAAATCATACTCTCATTGTAGAACATACATTTGCTCAGACATGTGAGATTATAAAATTTGTTTATTACATTTCAACATCTTTTCCATATGCAGATTTATAGAATCGGCTTCAACACATCATTAAGTAGCCTTGGATATCCATTATGATGCTCAACATATTTTAGTTCACTTTTATAATGTCATCAGTAATTTGAGGTTACTTTTGGGCTGCATTGCTTTTTTTTAAAGAGAATGAGTAGTGAACTTCACTTTTTTCAGTGACTGCTGTATGCAGAACCCCCTACTAATCTCAGTGGATGTATGTAGGATAAGTGGTGCACAACCTAACAAAACTTACTCTTTACAGCATAAAATACAGGAATGCTTATACTTTATGAAAATTGACTATGTGTCTATTCTGGTGATGCAGAAATGAAGTTAATCTGAATTAAAAATTGGAAATAAATGAGTTTTGATAGAAATCTTGAAGAACATAATCAAACGTGGACTGGTGTTCAAAAATGGCATTCACATATTTTAAAAATACATTGTTCATGGGTTTATAGGGGAGCCTCTGAAAATTATAAACCAGAAGCGTGCAGATGTTAATCCATCTGTGGGAGCGTGCTGAGAACACCATCCTTCCCTCTGGGCATCCTGTTTCTTCTACCTAGAATATTTTTTATATCTTCTTTAATAATTCCTGCTTGCCTTTAAGATTAGCTTAAGTCTCATCTCCTATTGTGTCTCCATAGTTTCCTATGACTACCATGACAAATTACCACAAACTTGTTGAATTAAAACAGCACGGCTCTATTGTCTTATGGTTTTGGAGGCCAGACGTCAAGTGTGGGTCTCACTGAGCTAAAACTGAGGTGTCAGTATGGCTGCATCTTCTGGAAGGTCTTGGGAAGAGCCCATTTTCTAGCCTTTTCCAGCTTCCAGAAGCCACTTACATCCTTGGTCAAGACCCCTCCCTCCATCTTCAAGGCCAAAAGTATAGCATCTTTCTTCCTCTCTGACCTCTGCTCCTATCCTTCCATCTTCTCTCTCTGACCCTACCTCTGTTGGCTCCCTCTCATAAGGATCCTCATGTTTACATTGGGCCCATCAAGATAATCCAGGATGATCTCCCCATATCACTACTCTTAGCTTAATCATATCTGCAAAATCCCTCTTGTCATGTAAGGAAACATAATCACAAATCCCAGGGATCGGGGTGTTGACATCTTGGGGCAAGTGAGGGGGCAGGGGGAGCATAAGGCAGTATTATTCAGCCTACTATGCCTCCTCTTGAAAGTTATTGAGTTCAATTTTTGAGTTTTAGAATTAGTTTATCTTTCTCTGGACCCACAACCATCTATCTCTAACATGGGAAATTTTAGAACTACTTTGAAATTTGGGGTTACTCTTTCCACCTTAACTGTTATTTCTTGATGTGAAAACTGTATTTCATCTGTGCAGTCATACTGATCTAAATTTGGACCTAGGCCTCCTCCCTTAGTTTCCTCCTGTGTGAAGGAGAAGTGTATTACAAGGTAGGTAAGAGAACAAATGTGAGAGCAAGATTCCTCATCCCAAACCTCTGTCCTAGCACCTAATTGTATGAAGCAGCACCAATTTTTCAGTTTTCTTATCTATAACATGGAAATGATTACAACATTTAACACATTCACTTCTTGTGAGCATTAATGAATGGACACATGAAAATTACTTAGAACAGTGATTGCTCTAAAAGTACTTAGAGCATAGTATTCACTCAAAACTGTTAGTTGTTATTATCTCCCACCTGTGAGATTATAATAAAGATTTAGGAGACAGTTGATAAAGCCACAGTACAATGCCTGGCACACAGCAAATTCTCAATAACTTCTACCTTTTGATTGATCATCATCATCTGTATTAAATACAAGTTAAAGAAGTCAAATTTAGTGAAGAAAATGCTGTGTTTCAAAGGTAAGAGTTTGGTGAAATGTGCTCAACTCTAGGCTAACAATCTGAATTTTTTCAGGCTCTATTATCCTCAGGTTCAATATGGTCACGAAAGGTCAATAATGGTGTGATGGATAGATTTTATTAGTTTCCATGATGAAATAATAATAGTAATAACTATCGGCTTTTAAATACTACAAACTGTTTTCAAATACATTATCTCCTAGGGACTTGATGTGACTTAATGTTTATTCCAGACAGTATCTAGCAGGCTAATGGCTATTTGATTATTTAGGCTTCCCAGATTGGTGTGATCTTTGTCACACAATAGCCTTCATGTCCTTTGTATTATGAAATTTTCAAGTGTTACCCATTGCTTCCAAGGCAAACTGAGCCATTCCATTCAAATGTTTACAGTAAATAGAACAGAAACTTGTGGAATCGTCTTCCTCTCTCATAAATGAAGCAACAGCAAAGTGGTACAGCATCTCAGCTGTTCCAAGTTCCTCAAATAAGTTTTACTTTTGCAAAACGAACTAACTTCCTATATGTTGTGAGCTGCGTTATGAGCAACATGACCGGCAGCAACGTTTGCTGTAATTTTTTAAATATGTGGAAAAAAAGCAAGATATCGACCATGTATTACCTTAACCAAGATGCCAAATTATCTAACTTGTTTCTCCAGGCAAGCAGTCCAACGACAGGGACAGCTCCCAGGAGCCAGTCAAGGTTGTCTGTCTGTCCATCCACTCAGGACATCTGCAGGTAAGTGCTCAGCAAATTATCCTATTTAAATATTTTTTAGACCAACGTTTTGTATTCCTCTCCTGTATTATGAGACTGTGTGGCTCTTGCTTCTGCCTTGCATTGTCCATGGACAATTTATACTGGTTTAATTATTCCCCCTTCATTGCATTTTCTTCATTTGAACTTTATTTCCCAACTTCTGGTCCATGCTATCATTTTCATCATTCTCTCTCTCTGTTTTCCCATGGCTTTCCTCTCCATTCCCATCTCCCATCCTTTGCCTGCTGCTTTGTCTAGATCTGCCATCTTGCATGACATGTCAGAAGATGCATTTGAGCAATGCACCCCTGTCATGGTGCTCAGCCCTGCTAGGAAGGAGTCTGGTAAGAAATCAGTAAAACAGAGGCCTAGGAGGAGGAGGAGGGCCTCCGAGAGATATGAGCATGCAGAAGAACAAATCAAAGGGAGAAGTGATTTTCACCTCCAGATCGCAAGCCCCAGATGGAGTGAGCTTTACACAGATTCTTCAGATTCCTCTTCCCCAGATGAGAGTCACTGGATTCAGGCAAAAAGAAGAGCCCAAGTTAAATTCCGACTGTCACGAAGAAGAAGGAGAAATAGTAGTAAACCATGTGGAAACTTGGATGGGTCTTCTGCTCCTAATGGAATGGATCTGATAGATTTGGAATCCAAAGGTAAAAAGCAACAAGAGCTGATTGAACATGAGAGTTGCTCTTTACATCTCTGCAGAGGAAAAGGCACAAGGTACCAAGAATGCAGCCTTTCCCTGCCAAGAGGATCCTTTGAGATTAAGAGATCCTCAAGGAAGCATGAGGAAAGCAAAGGCAGATACCACCACAGGGATCCGCAGCTGTTGCATAGTCTTGGGCAGTATGAAACCATCAAGAAAGGACTTTCAGAAGCAGATTCTAGCCCTGAAATATTGGCAGTTGCAGAAGGCAGCAAGTATGTGGATGCTGCTGGGTTCCAGGTGAATAACTCTGTGCAGAAGCCTCCTGCCACCTACCATGACGGGTCTGATAATTTAAAAATATGCAGGTCAGTCACTATAGAGAAAGGCTTGATGCCATCCACATGCGTTTCTTCCCGCTGTGTGTCAGGTGTGTGTTTGACACCTACCCTCAAAACATAACATTTATTTATACTGTTATCTGTCTGATTGGATGTAAGGTAAGAAAACAAGAAAAGGTGTGTGAGAGAAGAAGAATATGGAAGTATCTAGGGGTCTGAAAGCTGTTCTAGAATAGAATTAGATTTCCCCTTTACCTTTCCCTTAATTGGATAATGACTGATCCTGTTAAATGGATTGACAAACAGTTGGATCTGATACCCATTCTATTTAAGACAAGACGAGTGGAGTAAATATGAGTGAGAGAGTGTATGAAACCTTAGGTCCTTTAATGCAAATTTGGTGAACTGTTAGCATCCTGATGGAAAGATATTTAAGGCTTGGGTTTTTTAAGGTCAGATTTTTGTACCAAAAAAATCTCCTCTGCAGTTGGTGCTAATTTGTTCTCCAATTGTCTGACTCAGCAGGGTAATTCAAGACTGAAAGGACAGAGAAACAGGTCATGGACATATCAGTGGGGGTGCTGGAGCCTTCAGGGAAGGAGAACACATTAACTTTAGTGATAATCATGTACTAAAAGGTTTCAACATGTAGACATTTCATAGCTATGAGACTCTTTTCTCCCACTTTTCATTCATCCATATACATTTTCAGAATAACTTAATGTGAATAAGAATTATATGAATATCCATGCTGGTGTGCACAAATCAGATAATTTGAAACAAAACAGGTAGTTTTACATTTTCATGTTATACCCAGTCATTTAAATTGGTTAGATTCTGTTTGGGAGCATATGAAGTTTTTTTGGGTAATGCTTTGTTGTTTGGGCTTGTTTTATGAAAGTCAGAGTTGCTTTAGAAAACGCGCGCGTGTGTGTGTGTGTGTGTGTGTGTGTGTGTGTGTGTGTGTGATGTGAATCACATGACCCAGAAAATGCTGCCCATATCCATTCAAAACAAGACAAGGGGAATTAAGCTCTGGATGTAAATAATATTATAATAGTTTGTTTCTCTGAAAGTTTTATAAGATATTTATAAATTGTTTATTCGTAGATTCATTCAAGCATCTGTGATACATCAATTCTAGGCATTAAAAATATTACAGTACTTGTCCAGTCTCTGACATCTTAGAGCTTACAGTCTAATGGGAAACACAGGAACACAATAATTTCACAGTTGATATATAATTACAATTGTGATAAGGAATATGAAAGCACATAACAAGGAAGCTTTACCTATTCTGCAAGATGAGAGAACTCTCTTGAGGAGCTGATGAACTGACTGAGGCTCAAAGGATGACAGGAATGGATCAAGGAAAGAAACTGGGAAGATCTTCTGGGCAGAAGGTGGCACAATAAGAAGTCAGGAGGAGGGAAGGAGTTTCGCAATCCAGGGAACTGGAAGTGGGCTTCTGTGGCCAGGGTGTGGTGAGCAAGGGGGATGGGTGGTGCAGAGGAGGAAGGGGGAGGTGGAGAAGGCCTTGTCAAACATGCTCAGAGATTTAAAGGAAGTGGCACCATTTGATTTATATATTGATGTAAGTTTCTTATAATCCTTTGAATATGATTTAAGTGAGACTTTGCTAAAATGTTGGAGGATGGAATAAAACACTATTTCTAGTCTAAACTAAGAACTCCCCACTTACAACCATCTGTCGTCATTCCCCGAATCTACTTCCAACATAATTTAATGAAAGTCAGTTAAAGAAGCTAGTTGTAGGCTTAATGGTAATTGGAGAAAAAAGTAATGCTTGCAATTAAAGTCATAGTGGCTGGTTATCCTAACTTAAAAGCACTGCTCTGGAGGAACATTTTCAAAGACAGGATATTTAACTTAGACTTCTATTAATGAAAGTGAGATTGATGGGCCTATAGTTATTATTTCTTGCTGTGGGTTATCGTCAAAATATACCCACTAAGCCAATACTAGGGCTGCATATTATGCTAGATGCTGAGGGCAAAATGCAACAAAAGACTTGATTCTTTCCTCCAGTGGCCTGTTATCTAGTGGGAGAAATTGAACACATACGTGAAAAGATGCAAATTCAAGATAGTACAGGGTGAATTAAAAAAAAAAAGGAATACTGCAGAAATTTGAAGAAAGAAAAATTGCTGACAGCTGGAACAATCCGGAAAGCCCGTAAGAGGTGGGATTGGGACAAAGAAAGGTAGAATTAGATTGGCAGAGACGTATGGATAGGCATTCTGGGCACTCAGGGCAGGGGAAATACCATAAACCCAGACAGAGATGAGGGAATGACTGTGCACTGAAGAATTTTGTGTGAATTTATATGACTAGGTTGGAAAGTTTACATAGATAACAATTCAAACAAACAAACAAACAAACAAAAAGACTTGTAAAGGAAACATGTGTGTTTCCAAAGAGTTCAACTGTGTTCTACACATCTTTGTTCTCAAACTGCCTTGATGAGCCTTTTGGTACCAAAAAGGCTGCCTCAAAAGCTGAGAACAGATCAAGGAGATTGTGCTCCCTTTAGCCCATCTTCAGAGAAGCTTCATGATTATCTCTTGTGTGTAACGGGGTTCTACATAGTATCCCTTTAAGAAAAACAAATTTCACTGCAAAAAATAATGCAGAAGAGCCTTTGCTAAATAGCATAGGCCTGATGAAGAAAAACATATATACAGAGTAGTCCCACTGTCCCGGGCTGGTGGGGGTAGGTGTATTGGGAAAGGAACCTAGATTTAAGAGAACAAGTTGTAATAAGGTAGAAGTATCCAACTTTGGGGTAAGTAGGATTACGATAATAAAGAGTAATGAAAGGAAAGAACAGATGGTATACTGGCATTCCACTGGGTGAATGGGAACAATCTTGGTGCTTGGAATTGGTAACAGCATAAGATAAAGGAGTCAAGGAGGACTCCAAACCTTGGAACTTGGGAGACAGTAAACGCTGATGATATTGACAAAATCAGAAGAGGTCAGAGGCAAGCTGGTTTGGGAAAGACATGATGAGTTCAATTACAGGCAGGCTGTTTGTGGTTGCAATGACATTGCAGGGTCAGTTGTCCAGCAGATAATATGAGACATGTCAGCGAAAGGCAGGACAGCAATCACAGCTGGTTCTGTATAATTTTTCAAGCATTAGAGAACTATACACAGATCAACACTAAACAATTGCATACTTGCAACTGTCATTAACATGATGTGTTAGCACAGGGCAATAGCACAAAGATACTAAAAATGAAAATCTTCTCAAGGCCAGGGAGGACATATAGATTTGGGTATCATTCTCAGGCAGGTAACTCTGATGCCTGGGAAGTGAATGAAATCTCTAAATGAGCTCATACACAGGAAAAAGGCCTCCACATGGACACAGCCTGAGCACCAGAGTCCCCTGTGCAAGGAAGAGAAACAGCAATTGCCTGTGAACTTGCACTCTTGCTGCTTCAGACACGCATGGGCAGAACCAGCCTCAGCCACAACCACAAAGCAGAAGAAGCTCCTAAGCCCTTCCTCCTTTTCTGTTCCTGGCATTTGGTCCCCATATAGACACCCTACCCTCTTTCCCACTCTCATCAAAGCCTTATTCGGAGAAAGTTTCTCTATTAGCCAATTACAACTTACAGGAAATTTAAGTCATCATGCTAACCTACCCATAGCTGTGTAGTGGGAAAGGCTTTATCTTCTTCATACAAAAAAAAAAAAAAAAAGTTTTAAAACATGGATTAGATCATGTTAGCCCATACTTAAGGCTTTTCAATGGCCTCTTAATTGCCCTCAGAGGCAAGTTCAAAATCCTTAATATGATTTACAAGTCCCTGCATGATCTATCTATCAGATCTGCCTCTCCAGCTTTAACACCCATCATTAATGAAGACCTGTTCCTGCTAGTCTGTCTTCAGTTCCCTGAAAGTGCCCAGACCTGTCCCTTTCAGGGCCTAGAATGTCTTCACAGCACCCCCTCTGCCCTTCCCCAGATGAAATCTTACTCATTCCTTTTTAGTTGAAATGTAATTTCTTTAAGGACACCTTCATGATTATCTAAGCAACACTCAAGCCCCCTAGTCACTTCCATGGCATAATTTTTAATTGCTAACATGTAGGTATTTTTGTGATTGAATGTTTCAGATTTGTTCCAGTGTCCACAGTGCCTGGAACAGCGACTGGTAGATAGAATATATTCAGCATATAGTTTCTGAATGAATGGATTTAGAGAAAATGAATTTTTCTAAGGGAATTATTCTTACAGTGTGAAATCATAGCATTAGGTGGTAGTTTACCTCACCTGCTATGGAACCAACATACAAAGAATACTCGACACCAGCAGTGCTCAGACCTTAGTGGACATGAGCATAGGCCACAAGGCTTGTTGAAATACAGATTGTTGGACCCACTCCCAGGAGTTTCTGATTCTCTTCTCTGGGGTCAAGTCCATGAATTTGCATTTCTAAAATGTTCCAAAGCAATACGAATGTGGTGATCTAAGGGGCCACATTTTGAGAACCACTGTGCTATGCTATATTTCTCCTGGGCCTTAAGTGGGAAGAGAGAAATTGAAAGGATGAATTTGGGAAGTATAATTATAGTTTTCTATTGTATTCTATTGAGTGATGACACAAATCAAAAATAGATTACTTTCTTGTATTTTACACTGTCATACCAGTACGTGCTGGTCCTCTAAATCATACACTGACAAAATCCCAACTTTACCAGGAACTCAGATGTCATGGTTTGTCTACTGTGTCTCTTCAAACCCACTTCCTCTTGCAATTACCCCCAGTTCTATCAGTGCATTCACACATACCCTGAATTTCCAGTTTTTGACTATTTTTCTTCTGCTTTGGTTATATCCAGTCGCTAACCAAAACCCATCATTTGTTTCTCCCAAGATGGCTTTTGATCTGTGCCTTCTTTCTCAATAGTCCCACTTTGACTCGTCTCTACACTTCGTTCTTTCTCACATTCATTCTTTAGCCTATTACCTGCTTTTGTCAGGACCCTTCTGCCAGATTAAAATCAACTGAAACCAATTCAAATGAGCTTAAACAAAAACAAGAAGGGGATGTATTAGCCACAGACATAGGAAATCCAGATATACAGATGACTTCAGGGACTGCAGAGACTCAAACAGTATGGTTCTCTCTTCTCTGTGTGTTGTTTTCATTTTCTCCAACTGCAGGCAAGTATCCTGTAGATAGCAGAGGGAAGAAACAGTGTGGGTAGAGAGAGTTTTTGGCTTAAATCTTACCAGCCTCAACTTAACTGAAGAGAGACATGTTATCTTCAAGCAGTTACATGTGAAATCCCAGGGATGGAATACAATTAGCCTGCTCTAGGTCACATCCTTGGGCTAATCATAGTCACCAGGGGCTTTAGGCATTATGCTTGGACCGAGTCCTTGGGTGGGAAATTTGGATTTAAATCTGACTATTGGCAACCCCTCAAGACCCTTATGAATTGGAGAAAAGACATTTCAATAACAAAAAGAACAGCATCAGTACCAGAAAAAGTGAAAAGAGAATTATAAGCAGGAAAAAACAAAACAATAGCATTCAAATACCATCCAGTGAAGCTGTCCCCCTTCCCAGTGTCTTTCTCTTCCTTTCCAAATGCCCATATTTAGATGTATCAATATCCATCTCATTTTTATCGGCTCCATAAGGCTTTCCCAAACTATTCTGGTCAGCAGTGATCTTTTCTTTCTTTAAAGTCCCACAACCTTTTGTAGTCGGTAGTGCTTGTTTAGTATTCCCTTCTTTTCTTTTTTTTAAATGTTTATTTATTTATTTTGAGAGAGAGAGAGAGAGAGAGAGAGAGAGAGAGAGAATACACACATGAAGGGGGAGGGACAGAGAGAGAAGAGAGAATCCCAAGCAGGCTCTGTGCTGTCAGTGCAGAGTCCCACCCACATGGGGCTTGAACTCATGAACTCTGAGATCACAACCTGAGCTGAAAATGAGTCACAGGCTTAACCAACTGAGCCACCCAGATGCCCTAATATTCCTTTATTTTCTCGTGGTTCTCTTTTTCCTATATAATAAGCTCTTGAAGTATGAATTATGTCTTATATCTATTTTGTGCTGTCCACAGTACTCAGAATAATTCTGGCATTTAGCAATTGCTCAAACTGAATCCTCAGAATGGCTTCGAAATTAGTGAGTGCTAAAAGAGGAGACTCAAAAACCATGGGGAACAATGGGAATTGGGTGGTACAAGGTAAAAAAAAAAAAAAAGATATATTTAATTCCATCAATGGTTTATTTAAAAGAGGAAAAGCCCAAAAGTAAATAACTTTTTGTAATGTTTTAGTCTAGCATGGGTTAGATGATGAGATTGAGGGTATACTTTATATTGTTTTGCTATGGACTTCATTATTCATATTCTCATTTTTTTCTTTAAGAAAAAAAATTTTGAAGATTAATTTTAAGAGACAGAGCGAGTGGGGTAGGGGCAGACAGAAGGGAGGAGAGAGAATCCCAAGTAGGCCCCACACTGTCAGCATGGAGCCTGATGGGGGGCTTGAACTCATGAACCACAGATCATGACCTGAACCAAAACCAAGAGTCAGATGCTTAACCAACTGAGCCACCCAGGCACCCCATCTTTAAGAAAAATGTTTGAGGAAAATGAGAAAATTCTAAAAATAGTCTATTTTGACTTGTTTAATTCTTGCAATTTGCAGTAACTTTAAACGAGGTGAGGGAAAATGGAAAGAGAACATTTTTAAAACTCAGAATGTTCAAAAATAAAATAAAAAGTAAAACTCAGAATGTTCATAGAAGAAAACTACTTTCAGAGAGCAACACAGTCATGCTTTTTGACAAAGCACTAGCATTTATAAGATTGATTTAGATAATTTTTTAATAATAAGCCTGAGCTCCTAAGAGAAGTGTGCTTAAAATGGACCATTTTTATCCCTGCCATCATATCTGTGTATTCATTTATTCATTCATTCACACAGTAAACAACTATTTATTGGGAATTTACTCTGTATCCAGGCAACATTCTAGAAGCTGGAAATAGAGTGGAAAATATAGGAATGGTCCCATCCCCTAACAACTTACATTCCTGTTGGTAAAACAAATAATTGAACAAGCAAATGTGAAACAAAAAACAATCCATGAGTGAAGCTAAAGGAACACATTACATCCAATAGAAAAAAAGCAGGTTTCCCTGAGAAACTAATAATTAACAAGAAGTCCAAAGGAGAGTAGCCAAGCAAAGAGAATGGATAACCTGTTCTAAGAGAAGGATATTGTGTATGTGAGTGTCCAAAGATGAGTGAGGTAGGGCATAAAAGGATTTCAGTGTGACCTAGCAGCGAGGATGGGGAGGGGAATGGTAACCAACCATGGAGTTCTTAATCAACCACAGATAGGAGTTTGGACTGCGTTTTAATGACAGGGGTAAATTTCTGTAGGCTTTTAAGGAAGAGATGACACTGTCACTTTAGTGTTCTGGAAGACCACTCAAGCTGCTTTTGGAAAATAGACTGGAGAGGGTGAGGCTGAAGGGAAAGAAAACCAATTAGAAAGACAGAGCTGTGTCCCAAGGAAGAGTTGGTGGTGGCTGTGAGAATAAAAAGAAGTAGATGGATTTTTAAAATATTTTGAAAGTAAATCAAACAGAATCTGATGATAACTCACATTTATATCTGATCTCAAGTTTCTGATTTAGAACACTGGGTAGATTATAGCACCCTTTCCTATTGAGAGAACACGCTGCTTGAAAGTCAGATTTAAAAGAAGATGAGTTCAGTTTTATACATAATAGTTTGAGGCACAAGACAACTATCCAAAGAGAGATATCCAGGAAAGTTCAGAAGAGGCTTTGCAACTTTACATGAAGAGTAGGAAGTCTTGAGCATATAGGTAGTTATTGTCAAGATCTCCTACGGAAAATCTGTAAACTGAGGAGATGATGGCACGAAGAACCCTGGGGAATAGGAACACTTAATGGCCCTGAAAGAGGAAAAGAAGCCAACGGAGAGAAGGAAGAGAGTGACCAAAGAGGCAGATGAAAACCTAAGACTGTATAAAGGAAAGAGAGAATGTAATAAATAGGGAGAGAGGTGAATTCAGGGGCCTCTCTTTGTTTTCAATTTAGAGAATATTTGAGCTCAGAGAGGGGAAGAGAGAGAAGTTGACAATGAATAAAACTGATCAGACTGTTATTTTTTAAATCCCCACAGAGAAGATAGGAAAGGATGGGACCCAAAGCCCAAAATAAAAAGATTGCCATGGCAAGGAAAATAGGTATGATTTTCTTTGCAATAGAAGTAAAAGAGGAAATGACAGATACCAGAACAAATGTAGATCTACAGATTACAGAAGTTTCTTTTTGATGGCCTTGGAGAGCAAAGGGGTTGCTTGCAGGGCCATACATCAGTGAAATTTGAATTTCTGAGAACAACAAATAATTTCTCATTGGGATTCACATATACTAAAAAAATACTCTTTGGGGGCACCTGGGTGGCTCAATCAGTTGAGCTTCCGACTTCGGCTCAGGTCATGATCTCACAGTCTGTGAGTTCGAACCCCGCGTCGGGCTCTGTGCTGACACCTCAGAGCCTGGAGCCTGCTTCAGATTCTGTGTCTCCCTCTCTCTCTGACCTTCCCCCGTTCATGCTCTGTCTCTCTCTGTCTCAAAAATAAATAAACGTTAAAAAAATAATAATAAAAAAAATTAAACATTAAAAAAAGTACTCTTTGTTTCTCTGAAATTCCAATTTAACTGGGTGTCTCGTGTAATTTTGCTAAGTCTGGCAGTGCTAAGCATAGCAAGGTAGAAAAAGCATTGTTGGAAGCTCTGTTGAGGGACAAAACTATGTGTTTATATGGCCACAGATGGCAGGAAGTGTAACTTACCTCTGCAGTACATCATTAAATGCAGACACAATCAAAGAAGGCAGTTGAACTTGGACCTAAGCAGTGACATCATGAAACCTCTAGATTTCACATTTAGCACAGCTTTACATACGTATCCCCAAGTATCTCCAAATAAATTTGAAATTTAAAAACTGAGACAAATATGCTTTACAAACAAGATTTTTAAAATAACATTTTATTTTAGTAAAATAACATTTCAGTTAGTAGTTTTGCTTTCCATATTTATTTAGAGAGGAAAAAAAAACCCATACTCCTTTTTACCTTACCCTTTCAGGTAATTATTATAGCATTGGGAAAACTCATAGACTCACGGATCATCTAGGTCACTTTCCAGTCTGATCTTTGAAGACCCTTAGAACATCAGCACACATTACCATCTCTGTCTTCCTTGGACACAAGAAGGCTTCCTGGGGCAGCCTCTTTCCTTTTAGAATCTCTAACTGTGAAAACACTCTTTCTCATGTTTAATCAGCCTATATCCTTGTATTTTCTACCTGTTGGTCCTAGATTTATATTCTTTGTGTAATAGATATTTAAATTTTGTTTATGTATTGTGTTACTTCTTTCTGTTACTTTTTTTGTACCACAATGAGACTGGCATTCTATTGTCTAGTCCATTCCATGAGTAAAAGATGAACTGTTCAGAGTTTTCAATATTTAGGTAAGAGAGGTCTCCTAAGTGACTTAATGGCAACCATTTATATCCAAGGGGTAACAGACTCTTCAGAAAGTTCATAAATGTATTCTCTTCCTTAGGCTTTGCCTTGTTTTGCTGAGTCTTATAAGAATTAATAATAATCTTTCTTCTGTTCACTTTAATAACAACTTAATTGGTAGGAAGTACAGAAATGAACACCATCAGTAACCTGTCACAGGTGAATTATTGGAATTACTCAATATAGAGTCATAGGGTCTCACTTTCAACTCTTGCTTTCTCTCTACTGGGAGGGATAAAACTTGGAAAACATAAAATGGCTCTCTCTTTATATATCCGATGGAAAAAATGAGAAAAATGGATGTGTATTGCAAATGTATGCATTGCTAGTGTGATAGTGTTGTAGAACTAATTTCTTTTTTTGAAATGAATAATTATGCTTATTGTAGTCCTCAGCAAAACTTCAGACATAGACTATCTACTTTATTCTACAGATTTAAGGGTTCTCCAACAAATAAAATGTTAATTAGCACCACATTCTAATGTTATGAATGTATAGTGCAATTTCAGTCTTTCAGCATTTATCCAAGTAACTTATATCTTGAATGAACAAAAGCAATGAATTAAGACATTGATATTTATACATATATACACACACATGAAATTTGTGAGGAAAAAAACATGAAAGACTTACAGAAATGGCATTTTATATCTTTTTCAAAATACATCTTTCAGATACATACTTTGTTCTTAGCAAGATTTTGTGTTTTTTGGGTTTTTTTTCCCAATTGTTCTCATTTTGGGAGACAGTCTTTCCAGGAGTGGAATGACAGTGTCACCAATAATACTGATTGTCTTGATTGGTAGATTATCACAAGCCAAGTAGATTGATTAATATTCTTCTAATTTGGCTAAGTAAATCACTCTGACTTTGGGAAATAGCATGTATTCTGTAGGCCAATTATTTAACAAGCTATGATTTTAGAAAAGAAAAAAGAAAAAAATGGACATTTCTCTACCTATAAAACCAAAAGTAAATTTGAATATTAAACAGGAATTTTCCAACCTCAGAAAACTTCAGGCAAAAGTAGATAGAAGTATGGTGGTCCTTCAGACATAGAAGTCAATATTCACATATTATAAAGCTGTTTAAACTATACTACATTTGTCTTTTCTTTGTTAATTTCTAAGTTGGTTAAATACTCAATTATATCAAAGTACAAAATGCTAAATAAGAAAAAATATCAATTAGGTGGGGTTTTTTTGTTTTTGTTTTTTGTTTTTTGTTTTTTGGGTTTTTTTTTTTTTTTTTGAGACAGAGAGAGAAAACGTGAGCAGGGGAGGGGCAGAGAGAGAAAGAGAGAGAATCTTAAGCAGGCTCCAAGCCTGGTGCAGAGCTCAACACAGGGCTCCATCTCACGACTGTGAGAACATGACCTGAGCCAAATCAATAGATGCTTCACTGACTGAGCCAAACAGGTGCCCCTATCTACTTCCTAAATTAAGAACAATATGTGTTCAGGATTACAATTATTTTGAACTATGAGCTTTCTTTAATGGACTTATATTTGTTTGGCAAGGTGCAATTTCTTCCCTGCCGAAAGAAAGGAAAGAAAGAAAGAAAGAAAGAAAGAAAGAAAGAAAGAAAGAAAGAAGAAATAAAAGAGAGAAAAAAAGAAAAAGAGAGTGGGAGGGAGGGAGGGAGGAAGGAAGGAAGGAAGGAAGGAAGGAAGAAGGGAGGGAGAAAGGAAGGAAGAAATAAAAAGAAAAGAAAAAGGAAAAAAGCAGCACCTTCAGTCTTCTCTCACATATACAAATTCATTTTTAAACATATATTTGTGTGTATATATATATATATATACACACACATATATATGCAAACAGAAAATGAACAGTGTAATGAACACTGTATAAAAAAACTGATGAATACTGGGTACAGTGTTTGTTGCTACCACCTCATGACTTATATGTGAGAATTTATTTATAGCATGAACATTTCCTCCATTTCTAATTACCATGTTTATGTTTTCATCTTCCTTACAACCATTGCAGAGTCGTTACACATTCATTTCAAATCTTCTGCAACCATCCTCAGACATAGGCAAATTTAAACACCAGTGTCTAATTGGGTTCAGAAATTAAAATTCCCCTGGCACAGCCTGGGTGAGTTGTCTTTGGTTCATAGCACTCTGACAGCCATAAACTCAGCCTGATGGTCTCCTTGCCTCTTCTGTCAGATATAAGGAGGCCTCCAGGAGTCTGTTTGTTCCCATTCACTCACTTCCAGGTTTATGCAGAACTAAAGATGTCATAATACAGGAGCTGCTGTATTTCGAAAGCTTCCTGAAGGTGGATTTTACTTTAGACATTATACTGCAAACTTTCTTCTTTCCTTCATGGTTCTCTAACAAGTGATCATGAAGCCTCTCCATTTTCTGCCTAACTTGTACCACTTTGCTCTCATTTGGCCCCTCTGAGCCTCACCTTAATAAATTCTGATGTCTTTATTTTAAAAGTATTTTGATCTGAGCTAGCTCACAACTCTCACAGGGTGTAACCAAATTAAAATGTTTGCCACTGTATAAGACAGTATCAATGGAGAAAACAAAGGCAGAATATAGGAAGAAAAATAAATAACTAGAGTGAAATAGAAGTCACATACAATGTCAGAATGTTCCATGAATGAGAGGAGTCTTGGTTTGAAAGCCTCAAAATTATACCAGTTCAAGCTAGAAAGAATGAGAAAGATCATTTCATCCAGTAGTTCTCAATCTAGGGTAGGTGTTAGATTCACCTGGCAAGTTAAAAAAAAATGTTCCTGCCAGGACCCCATCCTGATCCCCCTGGAAGTGATGTCTCAACATGGGTACATTTTTAAAAGCAACTCAGATTACTTTAATGAAGCCAGGGCTGAGAATCACTGATTTTTTAAACCCAATATCAGGTGAACAAACTGATGCCCAGAAGATACATATATTGCAAGAACCATACTTTGGGCAGCAGGTTCACTTGGCAACACTTCTATAACCCAGAAACACTAAAAAGGAGCCTGGGGGTGAACAACTGGTACAGATTATTTCCCTTCAGCTCTTGAAACCATTTCGGATAGTGGTTCTTAAACTTGAGAAGTTTATTGGTGGAAATAGAAGATGCAGCTGCTTTTTACAATGTTCATCTTGGACCAGACCTCAAATTTCTCATCTAGTTGCAATTCACTTGCAAATGACACTGTAGAAAAAGCAAACAAACAACTAAATCCATGGCTCTCAAAATATAGTCCCTACACCACTAGCATCAGAATCACATGGGAACTTGTTAAAATGCAAATTATTGGCTCCCAACCCAGACCTACTGAATCAGAAACTCTGGGAGTAAGTCCCAGCTATCTAGTTTAACTGGACCTCTATGTGATTCTGATACACACAAATTTTGAGATCCACCAAAGTAGCAACTGCAGATGAGAAAACAAATTGTAATACAGGTGTTCATGCTGCGATGGGTAAATATAGGGAGTTTTGGAGTATAAGGAAACGGAGCCTGCTGCAAGTATGTACATGAGAGACAGGAAAACACAGGGTAAATAAAGGGCACAGATATATGTTTGTATTTGATTATTCTGTTTTTCCTTTTTTTCAAGGACATGATACATGTTTGTATTTGATTATTTTCTTTTTCCTTTTTTCAATGACTTGACATATGTGTGTAGATATATGTGTGTGTGTGTGTATGTATATATACATATATGTGTATGTATATACACATATATATACACACACATACACTCCAAAAGGATAAAATAGGAAATTGAGAAAATCAGGACACATGAAAATAAGGGTAGAATGATACTAAATCTACAAAAATGCATATATGGAGATATACTACAAACTTAAGTTTCATAGGCACAGTGGCCAAAGCAAAGAAACAGATTTCACGGAAAAGCACACCAAGTGTTCAGATGAAACACAGCTTTTGCTAGTAATGAAGAATGACTAAGCAAAATTTCTTTCATGAGTCCTTATAATGAGAACATTTCATATAGTGGATGGCATCCTCGGCTACCTGCATGTAATGAACATGTTCCACAGGGGTCCACTTTCTTTAACAATGAGGGTTGGTAGAGAACAGGGTTAAGGTCTTATCCTACTGCTAGAGAGCTATGTTAAGTGCTTAGAAGGATGGCTTCTCCAACTTCAAAACTCTAAGACACTCGGTATTTGTGGGAAAAGAAATGTCATAGAAGCAAATATCTGTATCCACTGGCATCCTGCACTTTTTTGTGATAAATAGCTCAAAATCAATTCTCTCTTATTTAACTGCTTAATTTCCCATGACATATAATGACTTGAACATTCTTGCAAGGATGATTTTTTAAATTATATCATGACTATTGACTTCATAAGAAATACAAAGATGTATCATAAAAGTCATGACTTACATATTTTTTATCATTTTGCATCATGTACTACATATAGTATGTCGTTAATGGGTAAGAGAAAAGTTCGGGGTAAAATTATGTGAAATTTGCTTAAGAACCTTAAGAAGAATAGAAAAAAAAAGTATATGCTTCTTCTTCCACATCACCTCCACCCACCTTCCCCTGAGCTAATGTGACCAAGTACAACCATAGGTTGATGCCACCTACCCAGTTAAAAGAGCATTTGTGCCAATTTCTCACCTGATCTCACAACCATATTCTTCAACATCCCTTGGGAGACATCTTGGCCTAAATTCCACTCTATGCAAAAATAAGGCTCACAAATGTGCATAAGTTTTGTAGCTTCTTCATGCCTTTGCCAGTGGTAAGTTTGCATGCAGATTAATTTTCAATATATTTATCATAATGATATGATGAGTCATGTGAATGGACTTTTTTGGCTCCATGTGCAATGATTTCATTCCCCTACCTTTTGTCAAATGCCATTAAGGGATCAAGTGCGGAAATCAACAAACTTTGTGATTCACTAATATAATGTGAATATTCATTATGATATGAATTATACATACTTATGTTTATAACATATATATGTAATAGATATATAATCTACAACAGGTAAAGCTGTTACAGTTACATTCAAGTAAAATGTTATTTTATGAATCCAACTAAAGATATTATCAGTTTGTATTCACGATGTACTTCTTTCAAGAATAGCCACATTAAGATGGTATTTGAAAATTAAAATAAATTTGAAAACAAAAAGCAGCTTTCATTACAATGACAGTGAAGATGTTTTTAAATATCAAGCCCAGGACTTTACCTTCTTTCTTGCTGTGTGCATCAAAAAAAAAAAAAAAAAAAAAAAAAAGATACAATCTCCATCAACATCAAGAAAGCAGAGGAATGTTACTAGTTTCTTATTATCTATCAGCTATACATCATCAAAAACTAAAATAAACTGGGAATTAGTCATGACAGTGATACACTCTTTTATTTATCTCGCATACTTCAGGTTTTACTTCTGTACTTCCTTGTTTGCACTTACGTTTTTCACTTTTGTAGTTTGTGCATGAAAAAAGTTCTCATCTATCTTTCATCAAACTCCTTGTTGAAGTTATACATTTCACTTTTTTTATATAGTTTTTGTCTTCAAATAAAGACAGCTGCTTCAGAGACCTTTAAAAAGGCAAAGAAAATAAGGAAACGATATACAAAATGATTGCATCTGGCGTACATAATTAATGAAATTCATTATGATTATATTGAGTATGGAGGAAAAATGATATCAATTTATCGGTTAGATTATGTCGTCGTGAAAAATGCTGTTGAAAAAGTTCAAAAGGTGATGAAATCACAGGAATACAAAATGAAATCACAGCCAGGCACCAAGAAAGACTCCATGGGCAGTGATGAGTATTGAGAACATAAGGGAAGGGAAACAAAACTAATATAAAAACAGGGAGGGGGACAAAACAGAAGAGACTCATAAATATGGAGAACAAATGGAGGCTTACTGGAGGGGTTGTGGGAGGGGGGATGGGCTAAAGGGGTAAGGGGCACTAAGGAATCTACTCCTGAAATCTTGTTGCACTATATGCTAATTTGGATGTAAATTTAAAAAAATAAAAAATAAAACAAGTTAAAAATAAAAAAAAAAGAGATGTCAAAAAAAAAAAAAGAAAGTTGAAACATATCCACAAGTCCAGGCAGGTAAAAATGCTGATGATGGAGCTTGAGAGACCCCTTTCAGCTAGCAAACAACAGGGTAAATTGGTTTTAGCTTCTAAGGAACTGAAGCAGAATTCTATACAGAAATGGAATGTTTGAGTACACATACTTTTGTAGATCATAGATGTATACCATAGCTGCATGAAGTATCAAGTTTTATATACTTAGAATTCAGATAATATAAGATATCTGTGGTATTGGTATATACGTGTGGAGCGTAGATGAGGGACAAAGTATTCTGAACACTTTCTGTCCTTCAAATCAATATATATATTGGGTATAAACTGGAGACTTTCACTGATAAGGCTAGCACCTGCAAGTTTGTATTTCTGTTAAAATATAAATGACAGTGGGTGGAAATCCTTTGGTTACTACATAACCAAAATGTTACAAGGGCTGCACCTAGAGAGGGACACACCAAGAAACAGACTCTTAACTAAAGTGGAACAAACTGACCGTTACCAGAGGAGAGGTGGGTGGGGAGATGGATGAAAGAGGTAAAGTGCATTAAAAGTACACTTATCATGATGAACACTGAGTGATGTATAGAATTGTTGAATCATTACATTGTACACCCAAAACTAATATAACACTGTATGTTTACTATACTGGAATTAAAATTAAAAATCTTAAAAAGTGAAAAAAAATTAAAATAATGAGTTTTTAAGCTTTTTATGAGGAAAAAGAGTGGCTGCTTCTGAAGCTGAGCAGGAAGGGAACAGTAGAGCAATCCACATTTACTGATAATAAGACAAAACACTTTTCCAAATTGTTCAAATATATATTCATGAATTTGTCAAAGTACTAGAGAATGAGAAAAAGAAAGTGAAGTAGAAGTGGAGAATTATTCTTAAGCCTTTATATTTTTTTGTTTATTTTAATATTTCTTTTACTGATTATCACAGTAGTTCCGGTTATTGTAAAGAAAATTAAAAACAGAGAAAACTATTTTGATTTACACTTAATTACCTGGTGGGTCACCTGGGTGGCTCAGTCGGTTGAATGGCTCTTGATTTTGACTCAGGTCATGATCTCACAGTTGGGATCGAGCCCCACATCAGGCCCTGCGCTGACAGTGTGGAGCCTGCTTGGGATCCTGTCTCTCTGCCTATCTCTCTCAGTCCCTCCCCCCCTTTCTCTCTCTCTCTCTCTCTCTCTCGCTCTCTCTCTCTCTCTCTCTCTCAAAATAAATAAACATTTGAAAGAAAAATAAACTTAATTACCTAGCTAGATAATCACTACTTAGATTTTAATATATTTAGATATACTAAGATTTGATATATTCCCTTCTAATCTTTTATGCACATAATTTTTAATAGGATTATGCTATGTTTTCAGTTATTTCTCCAAATGACAATGTATAATGTTCACACACATACCTTTAAAAGAAACTTATTTTGGTATAAGTGGAAGCTCTGTTCTGTAAAGATTATGAATAAATAAAATTTATATGATTTTATTTTTTTAAGGCATTTTCATTTGGATCCACAAAAGTGTGTTTTCCACCCCAGAGAAACAAATGGTTGGGACAATGAAATGTATGAGAATAATTCTGGATATACTACATACTAGGAAAATTGAATTAGAGGGAGTAAGGAACCACATTATTAATTAGATATTTGTCATTCTACTGCTAGTTGGAAAAACATATTTTAAATGTAATTACTGTATGAACTAATTATCTGTTATTCTGCTATTTGGCAAAAATATCTTTCAGATATGATTTTTCATTGAAATATCTCAAATCCAAGATAGTAGAATCTATGAGAAAGTGTGAAACTGCTTCCTTCTGTTTTTCAGAATGACTGTCCCATACAATGTAATGAAGTTAAAAATTAGCTCACAAACATGATGGTTTTTAAGTGGTACCTGTGGTGACAAATGCTCAGAGGCCCTGTAGATTAAGCATCTGTCCTGAGAAGCTTTCATTAAAACCCTAAAGTCAGTCTGTCCTTCACTCCCATTGTCCCACAGCCCACCCCACCTCCTTTACCCAGATTGGTACCTCCTTTACCAACTTGTACAGTATCTAGTGTTCTCTTTTCCATTCTCACAACTATTACTGTAGCTCTTCTTACTACTATTGATTTTGACTCTTATAATATTCCCTTCTTTTTCTTTCAGATCTCTGAGGTAACACAGATTAAGCTTCCTAATGATACTAGTTTCTTACTCAAAATTTTTAGTATGTTCCCACTCCTACTGAAGACACTTAAGCGTTTTGTGTGTGTGTGTGTGTGTGTGTGTGTGTGTGTGTGTGTGTGTGCAGGTGTTGGCAATGGATGAAGGAAATGTATTTGAGGCTCTCCATAATCTTATTTTATTTTTCAGCATGACATCCCACTACAGACTTATCCAACATTTCATGTTGCTGTCAAACTTGTCCACATTTTTTACCTGATTAGCGGGTCAATTCTACTTCAAAACATTCACTGAAAATATCTGCTATATACGGAGTATCCCACCAACTGCCATGTTTATCTGCCAAAATTCCACCCAAGCTCCAATTCCAGTTCATATACTATGTCTTCCATTGGACTTTGACCACTCTCCCCAACTCGCAATCTGTACATTGTCTTTCCCTCCTTTGCATACAACAGCACTTGAGATGGCACACAGCACATTGTAACTTGGATTCTAGCTAGTTGTGCCATTTCCCAGTGTATAAACTATCAAAGAATAAGGTCCTTGAAGGGCAAAGACTGAGACTTACTCTGTGTGTTTATCACAGTACCTTATATAACCTCACACATAGTGCATATACAACAAACTGTTGACCTAATGATTAATAAATGAAGGAATTAATGGATAACTGTGAATAAAGACTGATTCATTCATTGCATTCAAAGTAGCTGGACCTGCTATAAAACATCAGTATTTTGCCAAGACGCTTAGTTGCCTGTTTAGAAGACTTCATATGCAGAAGCATATTTCTAATTCATTCGATGCATTCTTGGTTATCTGTAAATAAATTACCTGCTCTGTAAATTATCCATGGCAACTTGAGACTTCCTTTGATGTAATGTTCTACCAGATAAGATTACTGAGTGGACAAAACAATGGAAGGAAGTTATGGTTGAGAATGAGGTTATGAGTATTCAGACACTTAGCAATCACAGAGAAAGTGCTATCACAAAATGAATTTGTTTGGGAGTGTTGTTTGTTTTTTTTTTTAAAAATCACTTTGAATTAAGAATCTCTGCCAGATGCAGAAAATAAAAAGACTAAAAAGTTATAATGATAATTTTTCTGGTAGTTCTGTTACTATGTATGTACAAAAGCCCTACTATGTATCTGAGCAAATGTTATTTCTTTGGTTACATCTACACAAAAGGCAAATAAGTATGTGTCCTTTTGTTTTTCCTGTCACATCAATGCATGCAGCTGATAAGTTTAAGAATATCTGCTTAGGAGTATCTCTAGTTTAATTTTATCAGTCTTACAAACAAACCCAAAAAAGATCTCAAAACTGACTTATAAAGTGAATGTTTGTGCCATGTGTGAGAATGTAGAGAAAATCAGTATATCAGTATGCTCATTCAACATTTATTACCTATTTACTCATCTGTATGTCACCAAAATTATAAGGTAGGATCTGAAAAGATGCATACTAGTGGGGAAAATCACCTCCTTTATCCAGGAGTAGATTGTACTCAGCTCAACAAGAGAGTAAGGATAGGGCAACAAAGTAATAGTTAACAGAGGAGGGATTATTCCAAAGGGTACTATCCATCCTCAGGTCTCTCCTGACTTGGAGGGTTTGGACAGTTTGAGTTGATCTTAAAACTACTGAGAAACTCTATTCTGTTGTTGGGTACACTTGGGACTCTTGGGACCATACATGCCTGTACATGGCAGAAAAATCTAGTGTGCTCCAAGAACCCATGCAAACTTCCCAGAAAGTCCTCAAAGAGGACCTAGCCCACGATGAGACTAAATCACTAGACTGTACATGATAGAGGAGTCCCTATGAGAATCCTTGAACCCAGTCAAGAGTTTAAACTCAGTATCAACAAGATCAAACCATCACCAGAGGTGATGACAGCTACAGGAAGAGCAATTCGAATAGAATCTTCCCAACCCATTGCAGCTCATACAACCAAAATACCTATAAATTCAAATAAGAACTGGCCTCCTGCTACAATTATTGGCACAGCAAGGTGATCATTATCTTCTCGCTGTTTTCCATCAGTGTGATCGATACCTGGTGAGAAGAAAATGTGGCTGATTAGTTGCAACTTTGTATCAGCTCTGGGATCAAGTTAGGAACCAGGGACATTGCTATGTCACTACTCAGACTACAGCTCTGCGGATGGTCTGAGGCTTTGAACAAGTCAGCGATGACAAATTAGGGCGTGAAATTAAACTCAGGAAGTCATGCTAAGTACCAAGTGTTTCTGAGTTGAAAATATCCCTTTCAGAAAACGAAACACTTGAAAAAAATCATTTTTGTGTGAAGAACTGTCACTTATCTGCAGATTGTCTAATAGATTCAGAATGACCAATCTTATGATTACAAAAATTGTATTAGCTCTCTGTAGAATATTTTTATTCTTCTGTCATAATTATATTTTTAATTCGAGTTTTCAAGATTTTTAAAAAAAAATTTTAATGTTTATTTATTTTTGAGAGAGACAGAACGTGAGCAGGGGAGGGGCAGAAAGAGAGGGAAACACAGAATCTGAAGCAGGCTTCAGGCTCTGAGCTGTCAGCACAGAGCCCTATGCAGGGCTCAAACCCATGAACGGTGAGATCATGACCTGAACCGAGGTCGGATGCTTAACCGACTGAACCACCCAGGCGCCCCAGAGTTATCAAGATTTTTTAATCTCAGGCTGAATGGTAACTTAAAATATTTCATCTCTGTAAAGAAAATGTTAGATATCTGATTTATAAGGTTTTTCTTAATTCTAAAAATGTATGCTGATTCCATATCAATAAGAGTTGGTGGAAACAGATGTTAGTAAGAATAATATTAAATAGTGCCCGTCTTCGCTGCTTATTAAGTAAGAGTTACTTCTCCTTTCTACTAAAGATCGGTTTGCTTGACTTCCTCTGATACTCAGATAGGATACAAAATTGGTTCACCTCAGTTTAGTTCCTCAAATGCAAATTAAAGAGTGCATGGTATATGTAAGGATAATACATTTCTCACTTTCATTATAAGTGATTTTCCCAAAACACAAACAAAACACTGGTAGTTGGTAACGAGTTCTGAGAATTGCTAAATCATCTCACTAAGCTATCTCTTTTGGTCTCTGCTCTATGCATGGGTTTTTTTGTTTGTTTGTTTTCTTTCATTTATTTGTTTTTTTTCTGCTCTGTACATGTTTAAATAATCGCTTAAAGTAGAGTGTTCCCAATCCATTTCTGGTCTAGTAATTAACCATTTTTACCCTGACTTTTTAACACTGCCTTCACTTAAATTACTCAGTATTATGCTATTCTTTCTGTACAAAGAAAATCCTACCCCCAAAAATGAATAAACAGGAATTTATGTAGCCCATAATATCAGAACTTGCATAGATGAGATAATTAACAAACACCAAGGATCATATCTGTGTAGTGTGGAATTTAAGGGCAATGAAACCCCAGGAAATGGAAGGAGCATTGTAGGGAAAGAAGATCTAGAGGCTGTTTCATTAAGGGTGTGAGTGTTAGAACAGCTGCAATTTAGATGAGGTATTATCAATAGAGGGAGGGTATCACAGGTATGAGATCATATTTGAGGATTTTTCCAGAGGCAGATATTCCCAGAATGCAATAACCATCTCAGTATTGATTGAAAAAATACTATTTAACCTTTATTTATCCCTGAATTTTATCCTTGTAAACAGTCCTATAAACTATGGACCCTGCTGTTTTCCTATTTTATGGATTAGGAACTTGAAAATATAAGAAATTAAGTAATATAACAGACATACAGAGGCAGAACCATGATTCTAACGCTGATTGTACTTTTAACAACTACACCAGAGTTTTCCAACATATTTTATATTTTGACACATGTAGAGCATGATAACACTTCTGAAGCAACAAGGGTTAAGGGAGAATACACTCAGTATCCTTTACCCAACCTCCAGGCTGATAGGAATCAAGATCTTGGCACAGTAGGAACTTATTTGTGGCAAAACCCACAGTTTATCAGCTGGTAAATTTGTACCATGCTACCATGCCTGTATATTGGGATTTAGTGGGAAATACAGAAGGATAGGTAAGATAAATATAAATTACAGAAGGTCATATAAAAAGCAGGTGAAGTAATTTGGATTTTATTTGATGATGGTAGAGTTCTTGAAGAGTGACAGTATTTAAAATCGGAATAACTATGTTTTGAGAATGGTTTGAAAAGAGCAAAGACTTAAAGACAGTTCATGTACCTGTTGACAATTCAAAACTACTAGGGAGATAGCAGTAAGGATGAAAAGAAAGAAGATATGGAAAACACTGAGGGAGAAAAATATTGGCAAGTTGATGACAATTTGAATATAGAGTCTAAAGTATATGGGAGGTTCCAAGATAAAGGCAAGCTGAGAGCAAGATACTTAAGGAATGGCATCTTTGGGAAGAAAAGCTAGTTTAAGACATGGTGAGATATAGGAAGCATCAAGTGTCTTATTGAGGATACCACATTAATGAAGTTAGAGAACTAGCTGAAGTTTCTGGCTATTGGAGAGGCAGAGATTGGATCTATATCCAATAGATGTTTTAAAACCACAAGTCTAGGAGTAATGCTAGAAGATGAAGTACAAAACTCCCAGGACAAACAAAGGAGAAATGCTAACCAAGGAGGGAGGGAGTGGAAATCAGTCTGTGGAAAAGAAAAAATAACATAATTGCAACATTAGAAAAGAAATATGAGTTCATGTTGTTTAATTGCCCTTGCATGAGCTCCTTTGACACAATGCCTGCCATATAAATACCCTGCTTATATTTGAGTATTTTCTTTTTTTTTCTTTTTATTTATTTTTAATTTTTTAATGTTTATTTATTTTTGAGAGAGAGAGAGAGAGCACGAGCAGGGGAAGCACAGAGAGAGAAGGAGGCACAGAATCTGAAGCAGGATCCAGGCTCTGATCTATGAGCACAGAGCCCAACATGGGGCTCGAACCTGCAAACCATGAGATCATGACCTGAGCCAAAGTCGGATGCTTAACTAACTGAGCCACCCAGGCGCCCCGAGTACTTTCTTTTTTTTAATGTTTTTAAATTTATTTTTGATAGAGAGTACGAGCAGGGGAGGGGCGGGGAGGGAGACAGGGAATCCCAAGCAGGCTCCACACCATCAGCACAGAGCCTGATCCAGGGCTGGAACCTACAAACCATGACATCATGACCTGAACTGAAAGCTGAAATCAAGACTCAAATGCTTAACCAACTGAGCCACCCAGGCACCCCTATATTTACATACTTTCAATGATGGGAAATTTGCATTCTCCTGGGAGGAGTTCATTATGTCTAAGCTCTAGGGTTGTGTGTGTGTGTGTGTGTGTGTGTGTGTGTATAGTTCATGGAAATTTGTTTCCTTTAACTTCTAATACACTCTTTTTTTATAATTTTTTATAGTTTATTTATTTATTTTGAGAGATAGAGCAGGGAATGGGCAAAGAGAGAATCTGAAGCAGACTCTGCACTGCCTGTGCAGAGCCCAACGTGGGGCTCGAACTCACAAACAATGAAATAATGACCTGAGCTGAAATCGAGAGTCGGACACTTACCTGACTGAGCCACTCAGGTGCCCCTGTTTCCTCTAACTTCTGTTCATTAGCTGCAGTTGTGGGACAAAATAAGACCAGCTGCCATTTCACAAAATATCTTTTCACATATCTACAGTTGTCAGGTAATTTCCCCTTCTTGCTTTTTTTCCTCCCTCCAAAATGTTAAATATGGGAATGAATAGTTCTCTGTATGTGTCCCAAAACTATCGCACTCATATTTAGCTTGTTTTTATAGTTGACATATAACTACATTAGTTTCAGGCGTAAACAATGATTTGGTATTTGTATATACTGTGAAATTATCACAGTAAGTCTAGCTGACATCTACACTCATACTTTAAAAGGTGCCCCTTCGACTTACAATTTTTTTAATGTTTATTTATTTTCAGAGAGAGAGAAAGAGAACACAAGCAAGAGGAGAGAGAGAATCCCAAGCAGATTCTGTGCCATTAGTGCAGAGCCTAACACAAGGCTCGATCTCCCAAACCATGATATCATGACCTGAGCCGAAATCAAGAGCAGGATGCTTAAAAGACTGAACCACCCAGATGCCCCTGACTACAATTTTGGCTTTGTGGAAAAGACTTAGCCATGAATTTAGATATATTGAATTCTAGATTATTTTCCTGTCATTTCTTACTGTGATATCTCACCTACAAAGTCATATCATGGTATCATCTCACCTATCATTTCTCACCTTCCTAGGCTCCAGAATCCTAACATCTTTGGTCTGTTCCTCATAAGAAATCACTATTTGATCTCTACGGTCATCTTATATGCCCTTCTAATTCCAATTTTCCCAAGTTTAAGGCTAGTAGCCGCAGAAGCCAAAAAGGGGAAAGTTACAAAAAGGAGAGGTTAGCCAACAACAACAAAAAGAAAACCAGGAAAAATAAATAATTAGAAAAGGTTTTCAGACCTGACTGTATGGAGGGTATTGGTAGCTTACCAGAAAACCAATCTCAGTAGTAAGATAGATCTCCCTTTCTTACACTACAGATCTTTGAGACAAAGAATGACAGAGTCCTACAAATTGAAATGCAGACATGAAAAATTGAGTTGCTTTTATAAAAACATGCAATCCATTGCATTTATTACCTAGGAGCAATTTTTGTTGATTTTACTGATCACATATATATTGGCAATAATATCTTACTTGGGGATGGTGTTTACGTTTTGTATCATATTCTCATATATCTTATTTGAGCCTTATAATAGCGATGTAGGATTTCAAAGATGAGAACACTAACTGTCTGAAAACTTGTCTGAGACCACCCAATATACAGATCTAAATACACTGCTTTGCCTACCTTTCCTTGAGACATGTCTGTGACTTGGCTGATGTAAGGATTCAAATGTGGCAGAAGCTAACTCACCTGTATGGAATCAGAATTCATGAACTTGGTCTTACAAGGATTGACTCTACCCAACTTACCGAACTAGCTGTCAAAAACACATAGCGCCATCAGGGCACCTGGGTGGCTCACCAAGAGCATCCAAGTCTTGGTTTTAGCTCAGGTCATGATCTCATAGTGGGATCGAGCCCCAAATCAGACTCTGTGCAGACAGTGCAGAGCCTGCTTGGGATTCTCTGTCTCCTTCTCTGCCCCTCCCCTGATTTGCAGTTCAGCTCTCGCTCTCTCTCTCTCTCTCTCTCTCTCTCTCTCACAAAGTAAATAAATACACTTAAAAACAACAATTAGTCCCGGTACAGTGAAAGCAATGATATAGGTAAACAAAATTAGTAGTAGTACCAGTAGGATCCGAATATCCCATGATAAAATTAACAAATACTTGGTTGCCTACAACATGCCAAGTACTGCGCCTTTTTATCTCCTTTAATCCTCAAGACACCTTAAGAGGTATTTTTTGCCTCATTTACACATGAGTAAACTATGTAAACTGAGAACCTCTCCAGTTTACTGGAGCAGAGAGCAAGCATGTGAATCAGGATTTGGTTTGCTTGTGAATCCCAAACACCAAATAACTTCTTTTTTTTTTAATTTTTCTGTGATGGTGGGAATAAAAAGCAGCACAAAAAGGTTATTAATTCATCCTTGAAGGATATGAATATGCTATATGTAGACAGTTTTTGTCCCATTTCCTCCCACTTTCAACATCAATTCTTCAGTATCATAACTTCCAGTCTCTCAAACCCATCCTTTCCCCATGATACATGAACCACGAGATGTCTTCACTCTCCTCCCAGCTCAGAGTCTAGACCTTATGACCAACTGTTTTCACACTGTGTTCCCTGATGCGTTAGAATCCTTCACTCCTTTGTCCTTCCCATTTCTGACTTCCTGATCTCAAGATCATGCGTTAGATTGTGCTACAGTTGCTCTCTGACTGCCGAATGCTGCTGCCTCCAGTCAGTGTTAAGGATGTCCACTGTAAATTTGTGCTGTCTAATCTTACCAGGGACCTCACGGCTGCTCCCCGGTTCTAATAGTCATGCTTGAACAATTTCCCATCACTTTCTCCAAGTGGCTTTTTCTAATTACTTACAGCCTCTCTAATACCTTAACCCCATGCCTTCCTGCCTTCTGTTGAACATACGCATTGTCTGCTATGTCAGGAAAGATAAGAAGACCCCTCCCCAGACCCAGCTACTGCAACCCCTCTGCCTCCACCATTTTCACTTAGCATTTTCCCTCTACCTCTTGCTCACAGGGAAAGCGTGTGTTTACCTCCTGTGTATTTTTTCCCCATACTTTGTTGACTTCTCAAGAAATCTTCATTTAACAATGAGGTGTTCCCTTGCCTATTTTTTTAAACTTTCACCTATCTATGGCACCTTCAGTTCTGCTTGTGAACAAGTCCAGGTTTTCCCTGTTAAAAATGAAATGAAATGAAAATTAAAAATTAAATTTTCTCTAGTCTGCTATTCTTTCACTGCTATGCTGTATTTCTCGAAAAGAGAGAGAAATTATATCTGTTCACTTGTTTACTTGAGCACTAACTTCTCATCCACTGCTTAATACATTTCAGTATGACTTCCACCTACATGTATTCTAATCATTTTTAGCTTAGTAGAGTGAATTCTAAGAATGAATGCCAAAGTCTGAAGCATGATAATTAGTTTTGAGTAAAGATTAACATCCAAATTAAGTAATTACAAACATAGCTGTACCTGTAATGACTGTGCTCAAAGATTATTTAGTTGGGGAGGGGTATGGCACGGTGGAGGAGGTGGGGGGCCTTCTGTGCCTGAAGGGATGGTTCCCAAGCTTTTATTTCCCATAAGATAAAAATGCATTGAAATTATGAATATTTTACAATGCAATTTTATTATTAAAATCATTTTCTCTGCACAATTATTCTGTTGGAAAAATCATGTCTATGTTTTATTACCATGCTTTCATTTATAATTTAGCAGTTGTGGTTAGTGTAAAATATGTCAGTTTAAGATTTAATTCTTTTCATAATGGCATAATATTATTTTTTATTTCTAGTAGATATTTGAAGTTGGTATTTAGTTCTTAAGTTCGTTTTCAACAATCTATCTCAACATGATTTGAAAAAGGGTCTTGGGGTTCAACTTGGGTTGGGATAATTTAGCAAAGGTGCAAAACGCTAAAATCATGTAAAAATAAGTCTCGTGAAATACTAATGAAAATGAAATAAGCTTTTGATTTTCCCTGTGAGAGATAACCTTAATCTTATGAAGAAATGAAATTACTGGTGATGCTTCAGGTAACAGTTTCTGCAAAAGATTTTAGAAAGGAATATGTAAGACATAGGAAGTTGAACTACAATCAGTGAACTGTTCAGGTCAGGTTGAACTGAGTAATCAACAAGGTCTTTGTTTAAATCTTCTTATGAATAAATTACTTTTTTCACATCAGTAAAAAAAAAAATCAGACCTCAGAATCATCCTGGCAGCTGTGCAGCAGTTGACGTGGTCTTTTTTTTTAGTAAAGAATTATCAGATGGCATTAATTGCAAATTTTTCTTTTTCAAATGAGAGATTTTGCCGCTCTCCCTGCAGACTGTTCATGGATCAGCAGGCTTCAATGCCAGGCCAGGAGAGACTTTTGTTTTTATTGTCTGCTTCTCTAACCTTTACTTCAACTTTTGTTACTTGCAGTTGTTGGCGTAATATATTTTGTAAACTTCGTTTTATTATTGTTGGTAATATTCAGGTATTGTCTTTAACTCAGAATCACCATATTTAAGGCAAGGGTAAGCAAATGTTTCCTGTAAAAAGGCAAGTAGTAAATATGTTAGTCTTTGTGGCCATATGGTCATTGCAGCAACTCCGAATTCTATAGTTATAGTACAAACACAGCTCTAAACAGTACATAAACAAATGTTTGTGGGTGTGTTTCAGTAAAACTTTATTTACAGAAACATGTGGCAGTAAGAATTGGGCCATAGTTTGCTGACCCCTAACCTAAAGGAGTATCTTTGTGTGGATGCAGAGAGATGAGAGGTTCAAGGACATAAGAAATATCAACCTCTCATGCTATATAATTCATTAGGTTTCAGTGGCTCCAAAAATAAATATTGCAAGCAAATGAAGTGCTATCGAAATCCAGATTTGCTTTCACTGTTTGCTCTTATAAGTTATAGTTTGTTAATGAAATAATCTTACTCAACAAACATCTACTGAGCACCTATCATGAGATTAATACTCTATTGACAAGTGTGATACAAAGTATACACTTTTATATTAAAGAATAGACTCTCAGTAATTTTTAATTTTTCCCCAGCACATCAGACTCTTATATATGCTGCTACTTCCAACACTACTACTTTCTATCTCAGTTCAGGAGAACAAGGACTCTGACTTTGAACTTCCCTAGGCTCTCATCTCATCACTCCCACCCTAAGGACTTCAGAAGTCAGTGTTCCTTTTTTATTATATTATTTTTACTTAAGAAAAAGAGATTCAAGGAGTTCCTGGATGGCTCAGTTGGTTAAGCACCCAACTCTTGATCTCAGCTCAGGTCTTGATCTCAGGGTTGTGAGTTCAAACTCCACACTGGGCATGAAGCCTACTTAAAAAAAGAAAAAAAAAGAAAAGAAGAGAAAAAGAGATTCAAAACTCTACTGTACTGTGTCATACTTCTTTATTTTGAGCTTAGGGAAGGGCTTGGTTTCAATTCCTGTATCTTACTGCAGTAACAATTAGAGCAACCATTTCATTTCCCCTGGGAGACAGCTGAGATTGATAAATACGTTTTAAAAATCCATTCTTTAAAACTTATGCTTCTGGAGAATAGGACATATAGATCTAAAAGGAAAGAGCAGAAATTCAAACATTCTTCAAGCCTGCCGCTGTGACTCAGCTCAAAAAAGTAACTCTACAGATTTTTTTTGGAAATGCTCCATTCATATTTTTAAAAGATTTCAAAAAATACTTCTAATCAAATTTATTAACAACTTCTAAATCACAAGCATTAGTGAAGTACTGAGATTTGAATTACAATCTTGAGGTATGAAAAGCTTATCCCATCTAATGTGGAAATAAACTTTTTTTAATTTGTAGATGAACATAATGAAGATTTCATAGACTGTGAGTCTATGACATTCAAGTTCATAAGAATTCAGTAAACCAGTTGAATTCTGAATTCCTTGGAAGATGTAGTAATTAACATTTTAAAGCAATAGAATTCACTGTTTTTGAACTTTATGCGACCAGCAATCTTTGTGACTGTTAAACAATGGTGATTATTGACAGTTTAGGTCATTAATTGGGACCAAATATATGTGCATCTTCCTGGGAAAATCTTTGTAATATTTCCAATCTGAACTTTCAATACTCACTTTATTCTTTGGTAACATGTTAAAATTTTTCAGAATTCTTCCACATAGATACTAAATTATATATCATGCTTCTATAAAGCTGTCACCAAAATAAAACAGCAAAATTATCAGGTTAAAACATTCCTTACAATGCTTGTATATATGAAATCAAGCTGATGCTCACAGACACTGACGTATTAAATAGATTAAGCTGAGGATATGCCTCAATAGTTGTGCCGTTAAAACTGGCATTAGTATCGGAATGATATGATAGTGCATTTTTGAGTTACTAGTATCTAATGCTTAACAATATGAGCATGAGTAGTAAGTGAAAGGAAATTAATATTGGGCATAGATTCCATTCTAGCATCAAGTTGGAGTCAAATGTCCATGCTTTCTAATTCTTAGGTTGCAGTTTCTAATACAGTCTCGTATGAGTGAGGGAAGTAATCCACTGGGGAGCAATGTCCTCTGGGAGAGCTCATCCTGACTGCCTTGTCCTTCCCCAGGATCTGTCACTGTGAAGGGGATGAAGAGAGCCCCCTCATCACACCCTGTCGTTGCACCGGCACCCTGCGCTTTGTCCACCAGTCCTGCCTCCACCAGTGGATCAAGAGCTCAGACACGCGCTGCTGTGAGCTCTGCAAGTATGATTTCATCATGGAGACTAAGCTCAAACCCCTCCGGAAGGTATGGTATTGGCAGGAGTTGGTTTGAAAGAGAGCACTTGCAAGCAGGCATGTTTTAAGAATCCATTTCTTTCCCCAATAGAATTTGGTAATATGCTAATAACCACGTAGATACATGTCTTGTGTTGGGCTCAGTATGTAAAACATCCAAGTGTTTGCAAATAATCCTTTATCTCCGTTTTATGTACTGGGCCTCTGATTTTATGTCAATTCCTCCAAATTAAAAAAAAAAAAGCATGTGTATGTGTGTACGATGTATGTGTTTGTGTGTGTATATACATATATACACACACATACACAACAAATATACTAGTAATTTGGAGAATTGAACGGATGGCAACTGTGAGTACATGGTACTTACTGAGGTCAATTCTCTGGAAGGTTAGGATAATAGCTTACATTAAATAATACGAACTTATCTAATTTCTTGATAATCAGGCATTAGGTAATAGAAGAGAATGTTTTCTTCCATAAGATGTGAACTCTTTCTTTGGCCTTTATTTGGGGATTTTATTTAGTTCATGTATAATTACAGTAGATAGAAAAAGTATTCTTTTCTATATTGTGCATCAAGCTGTAAGGGAGATGTAAGTATATTTTTATCTATAAAATGTAGATAATCTTAAATACAATCTATAAAATAGATAATCTATAAAATAGATAATCTATAAAATATAGATAATAACTTAATCTTCAAATTCCTCATTTACATTTCTCTAAAGAAGAAAGGTAAGAATACAAGTCAAATATAATTAGCATCTCATTCAAAGCTAGCAAAGGACAACTTGGGAAGGACACAAATGAAGACCATGAACTTTATGTAATTCATGCCTTATAGTTGTGGCCCTGGATTTTAGCATGTAACTTCTCTTTTTACCTAACTTCAGCCTTACATATATGGATGTCTCAATTTCCAAAGGAGATTCTAGAGCTGCAATTTAAATAATGAATGTGCCTAGAGCTGCTTTTTCATTTAAATTAAATGCAAAACAAAAGTGGATGAAAAGAACATTGCTTAGAAGTAAACATGAGGAGGGGCACCTGGATGGCTCAGTTGGTTGAGCCTCCGACTTCACTTCAGGTCATGATCTTACGGTTCATGAGTTCAATCCCCACGTTGGGCTCTGTGCTGACAGCTTAGAGCCTGGAGCCTGTTTCAGATTCTGTGTCTCCCTCTCTCTCTGCCTCGCCCCTGCTCATGTTCTGTCTCTCTGAAAAATAAACATTAAAAAAAAGAAAGAAAGAAACATGAGGAGGTCCAGGATGAGGAGGGATGTAAAGCAAAAAAAGAGTATTCCAATAGGAATCTGATTGGTTCCTGCCCATTGCAATTCTTCATTAATTCTGTAAATCCTGGAAAGGGAAAATAGCATTTCTTGCCTTTGCACAATTTTGATTTTTAAAGTCTCCAAATGGTTTATAGATGTCAAAACTGATGTTCAAAATGCCTTTGGGCTATGCAGTGTCTTTTTTTTAATGTATGGGGTAACTTGGGTGACAAAAGGTGGCACTCTGTTCCTCCAGGTCCCAGAGCAATCAATGCCAGAAATAGAAATAGACCCTTACTCTTTGTCCTTTGCCTCATCCATTGAACAGATGCTGTGTGATGTCTGGAGTAGCTAAATAACACATTGTGCTCTGTGATTCTGTAAATTTCTCTTCATACCCCTCAGGGAACTACAAATTGTTTCATAGCATCTGTAGATTTCTCCATGGGTTTCTTTTTTCAACTTGCATCCATATAAAATTTTCATTTCAACTTTGTCAAGTGTAATATTTCATTTCAAAAGCAACAATCTAGGATAAAAAAAAAATTCAGATTTTCCCTTCTCCATACTATCTATCCCTCCCCTATTTTTGTGTAATAAACATTACACGATGCTGTATGGAACTTGAAAAGTCTTCTGCCTTCAGATTTTGTGGAGTCATCCCTTATATACAACTTTGATCCTTTCTTAGTATACCATTCCCAATAATTTACAACCTTATCACGAAATCCCTTTCTTCTCAACTAAACTATTTATAAACCAGAGAATGGCAGTGAATACATCTGTCTTTTTTAATCTTCTTAATAATGAATATGTTGTAGCAACCTAGTGGGCACCTACTAGCTGTCAATTCATGAAATACCCTACTTTCTTTTTAAAAACATTTCCTTTGTCATAAATATTAATGAAGGACAGCATCTCAACATCCGCCAGTTTTAATAGCATGTGTATATGTATAGAGGATGTTAGAATCTAATCCAGAAGTTGCTTCCTGACAGCCCACAGTTGTGTTTTATTTGACCCACGGGCCTTAAAATTTGAATTAGTTATCAACATTTAGATGTGTGATTATTTCATGTAAAATTCCACGTATTTGTATTTGTTTGAAAACCTACAGTATCTAGCTTTACCGGAACCACATTTCCATAGGGCAACATCTAAGGGGTGGCTAAGTGGAGCTAAATGGTGTTTAGTGCCTTTAAAAGGCTATTTGCATTCAAGTTCTCTGCATTTCTCACTGTCCCTCCCTCTCTGCTCCTGACACCTTGTGCCATCCCCACTTATCTTTTTTTTTAATTTTTTTTTTTTTTTAAATTTTTTTTTCAACGTTTTTTATTTATTTTTGGGACAGAGAGAGACAGAGCATGAATGGGGGAGGGGCAGAGAGAGAGGGAGACACAGAATCGGAAACAGGCTCCAGGCTCCGAGCCATCAGCCCAGAGCCTGACGCGGGGCTCGAACTCACAGACCGCGAGATCGTGACCTGGCTGAAGTCGGACGCTTAACCGACTGCGCCACCCAGGCGCCCCTAATGTTTATTTATTTTTTGAAAGGGAGACAGAATGCAAGCAAGGGAAAGGCAGGGAGAGAGGGAGACACAGAATCTGAAGCAGGCTCCAGGCTCCAAGCTGTCAGCACAGAGCCTGATAAAGGGCTGGAACCCATGAACCATGAGATCCTGACCTGAGCCAAAGTCTGAAGTTTCACCGACTGAGCCGCCCAGGCCCCACCCTCATTCCCACTCATCTGAATGCCTCTGTGGCTCTAGTGTTAGGATCTGAATTTTCAACTCCTGATCTGACATGAGCCCTAGATATGAGAAACATACATTCTGTCCCTGTCTCTATGATTTATAGGTTTTAAAAACCTAGAAGTATTCCAAACTTTTACTTTCTTCTTTAAAAGTATGGGGCATTAGCATAATACTTAAATGACAGTATCCAAAACAACTTCAGATTCTGAAGTGATATGAACTATACAGATATAAGGCATGTGTAAACTGTTCTAGATGGCTTATTTTGATGGCACTAAGATTCATCAACAGTTTTATTTTGATAGTTTTTAATTGGTCATTACAAATGACAGGTATAGCATTTGGTTAGGATATATACGAAGTACATTCCATTAATTGCTCTCAACTCAGTAATTCCATTACAGTTTATAACGTTCTAAAGACCAGCCACATGAAACAATTAATTTAGCTAATTATTCTGAATTTCCACCATTAGCCAATACAGGCAGGAGATTCTATTTAAATAAAATGGCTTCTTAAAGTAGAAAGGTGCAAATCTTCATAGTCTGATGAACCTTGGGGCTTAATAGTCTCTTGAAAGAGATCAGTAAAACCTTACTTCATTAATTGCTACTATTGCTACACCAAAATCTTCAGTTAGTAAATTCATCAAGGTATCCTAATGTCTCCAGAAAAAAAAATCTTTGAAATCTAAATAAAGTCAAGGGCTTATGTGAGAAAAAGCAATTTTCATCATCTTTAAGTCAGTAGCTCACCTACTTTTATAACACTCAATAAAAGTCCCATTATTCTACTGGTTACCCGGGGTCAGCAGTAATTCTCAGAGCCCAGAAAAGTCAAAAGGATAAAAATATACAAAGCATTGCAATTTGGAAATGCATACCATATCAGTTAGGAAGCCTAAAATCTTCTCCTGTTCTGAAGCTGAAGAGTTGCATGAGGTTCAGATTTGAGTCTGAATTGGAAAGACCAGTTGCTGGATATGAAGCTAAGCTTATGAGGCCAGCAAATGCCACTGACAGCTTTATATTCTCCCCTGAATTATTTCTTTATATAGTTTTTCATATGCATGCTATTTGACAAATATCTAATATTTGAATATGTAATATTCAATTCTATGCATCCTTCTATTGCTTGTCTCATTTTTTCACTTAAATTAACCAGGGAATCAATTACCTTTGATTTAGCAATGATTAGATTGAACCATATGCACTTGTCATTTTTGTAGATCAAAAACAGTTGAATATTGGGAAGTTCATAAAATATAAGTTCTGTGTGAATTTATTACGCCAAATAAAAAGGAATGATCATTTTGGTATTTCTACATTTCCACCATAATGACTTCCAATGCTTTAGTTGAAATATCTACTTAAAAAAAAAAAAGAACTGTATTGGACAAATGCAAATGCTATGTTAATTCCTTCTCTTCCTTAATTTGATGTGACATCTGGCTTTCAGAAGAGCCAATGCAAGTTACCATAGCAGGCCAACTGCCCAAAGGTTATAATTCTTTACTAATCTCGAGGTCTCACAGTTCATAGTCTTAAAATTGGAAACAACAGAGAATGTGGTCATATGCCTAGCCAGGGTCTTCTAGTACCCTATTGAATAATATTGCCTAGTCATACATAAGAAAATTCAGAACACTTCATTTACTTACCATGATGGAGAATTTGCAATGTCATTAATACAACCGCCACATACTGAATTTCTACTGTGTACCAAATATTTAGAAGATACCAACTAACTTAATCTTCATTACAACTCTATTTCTGTAGGCACATGAAGCCTATTTTAGATAAGGAAAATGAGACACATCAGACACTTACATGCCAATCAAAAAGAATGAAATCTTGCCATTTGCAACTACATGGATGGAACTGAAGGGTATTATGCTAAGCGAAATTAGCCAGGCAGAGAAAGACAAATATCATATGACTTCACTCATATGAGGACTTGAAGACACAGAACAGATGAACACAAGGGAAGAGAAGCAAAAATAATATAAAAACAGAGAGGGGGACAAAACATAAGAGACTTAAATATGGAGAACAAACAGAGGGTTACTGGAGGGGGTGTGGGAGGGGGGATGGGCTAAATGGGTAAATCATCATTGCACTATATGCTAACTAATTTGGATGTAAATTAAAAAATATATATATTGTATATATACTATATATATTGTATATATACTATATATATATATAGTATATATACTAACTAATTTGGATGTAAATTAAAAAAATATATATATATTGTGATATATATATATATCTCACACATGCCAGAGCTCCGTGATTCTAGAGCTTTGTTCATTGTACTGTACCACACTCCCATAAGTGGCTGATAGACTCTCTCTTGAAGAATCAAAACTTCAGTTTTTACTTAGACCATCTTTAAGGGAAATCTTCCCAAATAAACCTTTCTAAAATAATTTTTTTTCTAAAATCTCTCTTCTTAAACATGGATGTTTTTACCCAAGGTATTTTCGTAATACTTAGTTACGTCATCACGTATACATCACTTATTTTACAGGTTGAAAATGATTAACTGGCTCACTAGATTGAAACACATAGAAAGCTGTTATCTTTGTTAATTTTAAAAATAACACTGTCAGTTATTTTACCGGCAAAAATGAGTTTATTCAGGAATAGCAGAGAATTACAGTTTAGGTCAAGCAAACTACAGCAAAACTATAGGCAAGTGCAGAGAACAAGGAGAGGAATGCTCTTTTATAGAACAACAAGGGAAGTTGTGAGGGGTTATAAAGAAAAGAGTCCATTGTAGTAAACTTGGAGTGCAAAGTATAACGGCTTTTCATTAGCTGATTTGTGGCTGTCTTTCATTGGCTGAGCTTGGGGGTGGGGGGAGCAGAGAAACACCTTTTTTCCTCCTGCGGAGGTAGCAAAGTGTAGCTTAAGTGGTATCACTTCCAAGGTTCCTTTCTTCCTGTTGATGACTGTAGTAGGGTGTGTAAACTACCCCCTTCTGGTCTTCTGACTTCATTTTATTTTCGTTTTAATTTTTTTTTAAGTTTTATTCATTTTTTTGAGAGAGAGAGAGAGTGTGTGTGAGTGCGGTAGGGGCAGAGAGAGAGGGAGACACAGATTCTGAAGCAGGCTCCAGGCTCTGAGCTGTCAGCACAGAGCCCGATGCGGGACTTGAACTCTGGAACTGGGAGATCCTACCTGACCTGAGCCAAAGTCAGAGGCTTAACTGACTGAGCCACCCAGGCACCCCTCCTGTCTTCATTTTAAACAAGATTTCTGTTATTAATTTTTACATCTTTATTCTGCACTTGCCAGCGTGCTGTGTTTTGAACGCCCTTTGTAGGGGAAGAAAAGTTTTCCCTTCTTCCTTTTTAGGTCCTTTGGCTGGTCTGATAATTAAATCAATATAAGACTGATTACCAGGGGCACCTGGGTGGCTCAGGCGGTTAAGCATCCCACTCTTAGTTTTGGCTCAGGTCTTGATCTCATGGGTTCAAGCCCCACATGGGGTTCTGCACTGATAGCGTGGAGCCTATTTGGATTCTCTATCTCTCTCTCTCTCTCTCTCTCCCCCTCTCTCCCTCTCTCCCTCTCTCCCTCTGCCCTCTCCTCCCGCTTGCACTCTCTCAAAAATAAACAAAAAATTAAAAAAAAAAGACTGATTAACGGTACAAAAACAAACAAAAGTTTAATAATATGTCTACATGGGAGAGACCCAGGAAAACCAAGTAACACTGAAATGACCAAAGCCATCACCTTAAATACCATCTTCAGCTAAAGACAGAAGAGATGTTTGGGATAAAGAGGACACCAGTTATGGGAGGTTACCAGGGAAAACATAGTAAACAAGGGTAAGGTTGTTAAGTAGCTTTAAGTTGTTGCCTTCTTCATTGGTAAGAGTTCTAGAAATTGGCTCTTCTAGTACAGTAAGAGATCTATCCTTACCAGTGGAGATTTTCCTTATAAATGTAAATGCTTCTTACAAAAGGGTAACTTCTGCTGGATTTTTAGAGCTTTTCTTTCTGCTGTGTTTTAAAAATAACCAGTTTAAAATAATCACTATGTCAAAGAAGCATATTTTAGGGTGGCAAAATCTGCTCCCCTTCACCTTTTATCTGTTTTGTTGTTTTCATTCTTCCTCCTCACAGAATCTGCTGTTATGTCTCCGTTCCTTCAGTAGCCCTTGTTCACAATTTTACATAGCTACTGCTCTTCTGCTTTAAACAACAACAGCAATAATCAAGAGTTATAAAATTAGGTCTATAAAAGGCCCGGTTCTAGATGAACTTCTGCAAGATTCTCTTTTGATCACTGGCAAGAGTTTTAGTGGGTATGAACATTTTGGCATCATTCCAGGATTCTTGGACCCCTCTTTGGCATCCTTCTTACTTCTCAGTTTTACTTGGAATTATATGATAAAAAAAAGCCCTCAGAAAATATATTTTTTAATGTTTATTTATATTTGAGAAAGAGAGAGACAGAGCATGAATGAGGGAGGGGCAGAGAGTCAGAGACAGAATCAGAAGCAGGCTCCAGGCTCTGAGCTGTCAGCACAGAGCCCGATATGGGACTTGAACCCATGAACTGTGAGATCATGACCTGAGCCGAAGTCGGATGCTTAACAGACTGAACCACTTGGGCGCCCCATCAAATGTTTTGATGTTTCCAGGAGGTTTCCTTATAATCAGAGCCCAGTTCTGGGGAGTAGGTTTGCTGTTTAATTTCTTCAGAAATGTATAAGCTTGGAGGCAATGAAAATCTCTGCCGTAGTATGAGGCTAGATGAAACTTTCTTTGTACTTGCAAAAATTATCCATACTCATCATCTGCAATGCATACTAGCCCTGTCATCTTGCTGTGTTTCAGTTCCATTATTATAGGAGCCCTAAGTGCAGTGATTTAGAACACTCAAAAAATTATTTTGTTTTCAACATAACACTTTCCAAATGAGCCACGTAAGCTCTTCACAGCAAATTTCTCTATCCAGTGGTGGTGTTGTCTGCCACCAACAGGTCCCCTTACTTCTCACGGCTTCTTTTGGTGAGAAGGAGGACCCCAACAGTCTCCTTAGCTGATAGCCCTGGGAAGGGAAAGGACAGGTAAACCACAAAATAACAAAAAGATCATTAAAAGAGAAGCATTTCAACTCAGTTGGAGCATTATCTTTTCTACTAAAATCGTTTCGTTTTGCTTTAGTTTTTTTATGTTTGTTTTATTGCCTTAACACGTTCATGTCTGTGGGGCATCCGGACTGAATGGGGACGGTGGCATGGTGGGGCGGGGGGAGGGGATTCACCTGAGGCAGAACAAGACATAGGAGTTTATTGAATCACTACGAAGGAGCAGTGGGCAGGACAGCAAAAGAGAGACTGTCTGCATTGAGGGAGTGAGGAGGAGCCACAGTTACAGGGCTGAGTAAGGGAGTATGGTGACACAGGGAATTCTCTCTTTTCTGGAAGTCTCAGGAACCATGCCTGGTTGTAACTGGTCAGTTAGAGTCTATGACGGTTTCAAGGTGGGTTGCTTAATGAGCCTGTTTGCGTCACCTCTGCGGTCACTGTGGGCCCTTTTCCCTTGCTTAAGTTTCTGTTGCTCAAGACTGTTGCCTAAAAGCAGCCTCTACAATGCCCTCAGAACTACAATTGATATATATATTTCTTAATTTTTTAATGTTTATTTTTGAGAGAGACAGAGACACAGTGTGAGCAAGGGAGGGGCAGAGAGAGAGGGAGACACAGAACCCAAAGCAGACTTCAGGCTCTGAGCTGTCAGCACAGAGCCCAACGGGGGGGGGGGGGGGGGGGTGCTCGAACTCACAAAACGCACCAAAGTCAGACGCTTAACTGAGCCACTCAGGCGCCCCTCAGAACTACAACTGACATTTTAATCAAAATAATATTAAATATGAGTAGATAGCAATGCCAACATGTCTTATGTCAAATAAGATGGAAAATATAAGTGTCTCATGCTTTTTTCTAATAGATACTTGGGATTTATTATAGGGCCTCATCCTTTTGTCTTTTGAGAGAATTCCGACAATTGAATTCGTCTTTAAAATTTCAAGAACAAGAAGACTAGGCAGCTGGGGTCAGCATCACAGAATAGTTTGTTCAAAATAGAAATATTCTTCTGTGGGCAGCAGAAGAACATATTCGTTTGTGAAGCTTCCATCCATAAACAGTCCTCCCTCTAGGCAGATGTGAACTCCAACCAGTATCAGACTGTGTTCTGAATGATTGCTCTGAGAAAGCTCCAGTCATGCCCAGTTCACTTATTCACTCAACTCACTGTAAAATCTACCACGGTAGTTGTGTTCAATAGCGAACCAAATAGAGAAAAAAAACTGCTGTCCAAGAGCATACAGCCCACTGCAGGAAGGATGGAAAAAGATGAATTACTTACAATATTTTGTAATAAATTTGAAAAGCATGGTAGTCAATGGGATGGTGGTGTGGGGGAATCAAGAACTTTCTGTAACTCCAGAGGGAATGGTGAAGGTAATTCAAAGAGAGCAAGCCATCATATGTTTGGTGTTTATTTGTGGGACTGTCCATATAAAAGGATTTCTTTTTTAACAGTAGTAACAGTAACTATAAATACATTAAAAAATGACTTTCCTCTTGTTGCCCAAACTTCACATAACATAGGCAAGTCAAGAAGATATTACTTAGCAATTGGATATCCAGGACACTGGGGAAAGAGAATTTGGATATAGAAACAGGATTTGACAAGAGGTTGTCACAAAGGAGACTTAAACAATTCTTGAATAATCATCGTTGGCTGGAACATTTCTCTTCCCTACTTCCTTATTTGTAGATACAATTATATATGACTTCAGTTCTGTTTCTTTCTTTGAAAATTATTGCTTGAAGAACATAACCTCACTTCCTTGCTAAGATGTCACCTTGTGTTACTATTCGAGATATGAAAAGAAATACTTAACCTGACTAGATTTGCTCTTGAAGTCTTTAACAGGATACAGTTCCATCTTTGTGAAAATACAGTTTTATTTTGACCAGGACAGAGGGCCCACAAAATAGAACTTCTTTTATCTACTTTGTTTTTTTGATATTTGAAACATAAACTATGTTTGAAATGAGGGAATCAATATTACAATGATCCATATGGAAAGCATAAAAGCATCAAATTAGAATGTGCAGGAGCATATGTACATCTATGTGCACACACACACACACACACATATACACACAGATTTACAAATAAAGATTTCCCCAAAGCATCATCTTATGATTGAGGTTTTTTTAATGAGAAAGAAGTTATATTTGTGTTTCATTTTCATTTTTCTTAAGATGCTATAACAACTGAGTTTCAAATTACTTTCATATTTAAATTTTCCTCCAGCTAAAGACTTTTCTCTCTCAGCTGGAATTATTTCTTAATTCATTTATCCAGTTTCTCAAATCTTGGCATAAAATCTAAGAAAAATTTCTTTGTAAATTTTTGAGTGAATTTTTAAAATTAAGGCCCGAGGAAATCAACATTTTTTTTTTCAAAAGCAAATATTGTAGACCAAATCAAATTGCTTTTCTATTGCATTGACAAGAGAGAAATGAGGAAGACTTTGACATCTCTCTGGAATGATAGTGTCTAGCCCTATTGTCTGTGCATCAACATGCTTGTATGCTATTATCAACTTTTTAATAATACAGATGTCTGAAAGATTTCACTCCAAAGAGACCTAATCTCTCACAAACCAGCTCCCATCCAATTTTCTATTTTTCTCTACCATCAAGTAGCTGCTCTCCTTTTGTTTCCCACAGAGACATACCACCCACTGCCTCACCATACCAGTGCTATTATCTTTCATATGAACGTTTTGCCCCAAATTAGGTGAATTTACCCACTCGGCCACAGGTGTAGCAGAACCTGCCCTTGTGAAATGTATAGCATGGAATGTTATAAAAGGTGGGGAAAGCAGAACAGGAGGCAGAAGTCCATACCCAGTTTTTGTCCCCCATTTCCTCTGGTAGAGAAGTGAGTGATGGACAGATAGAGACGAGCTATGTTATTCTAACAGAAGCCCTTCCACATGGAAACAGGATGGGAAGAAAAAGAGAGAGAGAACCCTAACACAGAGAATCCTAAACACCAAGAATGATAAATATTTTTAAATTCTCTTTTCACTGACATATAAGGAAAGTAGCTAAGTTAAAAAGAAGAAACAATTCAAACAGTAAAAAAAAAAAAAAAAAAACGAAACAAAACAAAACAAAAAAACACTGTGCTGGGTTAAGAGTCAGGATGTCAGATTTTAATTCTGGTTCGGAAGCTTAATCATGCTGAGCTGTGCCTCAGTTTCTCCATCTGTAAAACAAGGACTGAATGAGATGATCTTTTAATTTCCTTCCAACTTAAAATTCTGTGATTTCATAAAAAGAAAGTGAGGAATCCACTTATTTAAAAGGAAATAAAACAAAGAAATTTTATATTCAAGTGAATTTTAAATGTTCAGAAGGAAAGGAAAAACTGGTATAGAGAGAATTCTTCACATCCACAGTAGCTTAGGTTGTGTTCCTTGGTGGACCGGGGAGACTCTGGGCCCTGAGGCCTCCACCAGTCCATCCCATGATATCACCAGAGGCTCTTGGTCTCATCACCATAAAGAATCCAAGGAGAGATGAGAAACAACAGTTGAGTGGTGCAAGTAGGAAAGTTTATTAAAGGGAGAGTACACTCTTGAAATGTGAGAGTGGGCGAGCTCAAGGATAGCTGCTCTCGGGGTTAGGGTCTCTGTCTTTTAACAGATGTTAACTAGGGTGTGGAAAATATATTACTTGGGGAAGGGATATCTTGGGGGCAGGGTTTCGTGCCTTTTCTCCCTTACTTGGTACTTGGTTAGAGGGCCTTCTTTGTCTTGAGCCTGTCTGGCTTGATCTGGCTTCTTGAGGCTTTGTTTTTGGAATGCTGCCAGGGCAGATCTCTAACTTGCCCCATAGCTGGCCATGACTACCTGTTTGCCGGCCTCCAGTCCCTTTAAAGCCTAACAGTTGCAACTAACTGCCTACTCTTAACAGTTCCTTAGGACAGGGTGCTGAGTAACAAAGAAGTCCAAGGTCCAGGTCCTAAAAGAAGTAATATATGTGCTTTCTTAATCTTTCTTATTACCTTTGAAGCAAATCATGGTGAGAAAAATAAGATATACTGTATATTGAAGAAAAGACAACCATTATGGGGCACCTGGGTGGCTCAGTCGGTTGAGCGTCTGACTCCTGGTATCAGCTCAGGTCGTGAACTGCTTGTGGGATGGAGCTCCACATCGGCCTCTGTCCTGACAATGCGGAGCTTGCTTGGGATTTTCTCTCACCCTCTTTCTCAGCCCCTTCCCAACTCATGATCTCTGTCTCTCCCTCTCTTTCTCTCAAAATAAATAAACGTTAAAACAAACAAACAAACAAACAAAAGAAAACCATTAAAAACATGTCTACAGGAAGACAGGAGAGAAGAAAGGGAGAAGAGAAAAAGGAGGAAAGAAGCAAAGAGAGGAAAGGAGAGTTTGAGGCCAATTGAGGATGAGGAGGCATCCTGAGAGGTGAGTAGAAGCTAGCTAGATATAAGGGTCCAGGCCACATTTCATTTTTTCTCATGAGTTGTAAGCAGGTGTTTAAAGGCTAAAGTAAATTAAAGTAGTTCTGGACAGCAAGCTGTTCTGCAGCCCTGAGACATACATAGAAGATTTCTGACCCTAAGAAAAGAGGCAGGCTGGGCTGAAAGCCATTTTCTCCCTGGCACAGTAAAGAAAACCAGAGTAGATTGAAGGTCTAAGCAAATTAGTTTAGTGAGTCTATGAAAGATAATTATATTTTCTTGAAACTTAGAGTTTCTGTAAATACAGAGCTAGCTTAATATAAAAGTTGATATTTCAATGGAGTATTTTTGTCAATGAAGAAAACTAACAAATTTTTGAGCTGGATCTTTTTAGTATCTAGGAAATTACTTATATCTTAAGCACTGATAAACTCCCATTGGACTCCTCCTATATAAGACCACCCCCAGAGCCAACTGTATCTGAAGGACCACACTGAGAGCTTCCAGTAATGTCCATTATGATTCAGTACTCCCATTTCATTCACTCAGTCACCATGTATTTACTGAGTACCTACTATAAGATTACCAGTCATAAGATTATAGTGATGAACAGGAAAAATTTTCTGATCTTAGAGGACATACATTCTTGTTGGGTAGGAATGAAGGCAGGGAGTTTGAAAATGAGTTAGTTATAATATTTTGAAATAGACCTAAAAAGGGTTTGGGAAACAATTTTAGTAACTCTAGATAGGGTTAATATAATTCCAACTACTAAATTATAACTGAAAGAAAATTTATGGGGATTTCTAGGTGAAAAAATCCTTAATTTCACAACTGTCTCCCTGTCCATCAGGGAAACAATTTAATAAAGAAAATTAAGATGAAAAGATTGCCAAATGACTGTCAGGAACCAGAGCTAAGAAGATGCACAAAGACAATCCTGTCCACATTGACTGAGAAAACTTACCAACAATGTCTGTGGAATGCTGCTCAGTCCCACAGATAATTTACTTTATATCAGGAAACAGGTTATATAAATGAATGAAGCAGTCTGATTTTATGGTGATAAATGGAAAATAATGCAGTCCAGGGAATATGATAAGGAGAAGTGGTGACAGTGGCATTACGGAATAGATGTGCCTACTCTAAACAGAGTAGTAGCTACTCATCTCTAGTTGACTGTTGTCAAATCAACTACTTTGTCAGGAGAATCTTAAAATTCTAGATTTAACTTATCTCTTCCAATTTAAAAAAAAATAACCGTAACTAATTCAAACTTAAAAACTATTCAGGCAAAGCAAAACACATCTGAAGGCCAGAATCAGCCTGCAGACCAAGAGTTGATGATCTCTGCTGGACAGAAATGCCCATGTGTCTCTGCAAGTATTGCCCAGTGGGGTATAACATGGCACAGTGGAAAGAACCTAGATGGGGTGTACAGAACAGTTGGAGTCAAACCCTTAATGAAATTGCTTTGTGCCTTTAGTTGAGTCTCATGACCTGAAATGCATTGTGTCAGAAAAATGGAAGATGGAAGGACGGCAATAATATCTTATTTGCCAACTTTTCGGGATTATCCTGAGAAATAAAATGATGTAAGTAAAAGTACTTTGTAAACAGTAATTTCCTACTAAGTGATATCTTCCCCAGCTCTCCATTATCAACACTGTGACAAGTTCACTTTTCCAGTCTTACGAAATCAATATTTAGGATTGAATTCACTTTAAGGCCAAGAGAGTAGCATGCACGTTTTTAAAGAACTATTCATTGAACATTGGATTACTTTCAAGGTGCACACTTGATTAATTTGTATTCCAGCAGTTCTGAATATATAGTCATCCAAGAGTTGGATAGTTTAAGCTTGCAAATTCTAAAGGGAATTTGCTGAGCAAATTAATAAAGTAAGCAGAATTGAGACAGGAAAAATATCAACATACTAAAACCTTTTCAGGAGTTCATACAAAATGTTAAAACAATTATTCTCGCCTGGCATATTTGAACAAAATTTATTTTGTGTTTACCTTCTAAAGGGTTGTACTAAGTGTAACAAGAGTTATTTGTATATGAACACCTGATATGGTAATTAATCATTTTTATAGGTTCATTGAAATATTTCTCTTAAAGACTTCTTATATAAAGTAATCCATAATTCAGTTAGTTTTATTAACTCCATCTGACTAATGTGATGATCAAGAACTTGAGCCCTAGAGTCAGCCCGTCAGGATTTGGGTCCTTGATAGTGGTCATTGTAGCAAGTTACTTAATTTCTCCATGCCTGTATTTCTTCATGTGCTTAATGAAGATAATAGAAACATGTACCCCCTCATATGCCTCATATGGTTGGTAGGAGGTCTGAATGAGATAATACACATAAAGCACTTAGCAGTGTATCTGGAATATGATGAGAGTAAATGTTAACTATTAGTATATGTAAATTTTAAATGAATTTATTTTTTTTATTTTTTTATGTTTATTTATTTTTGAGAGAGAGACAGAGTGTGAGTGGGGGAGGGACAGAATCCGAAGCAGACTCCAGGCTCTGAGCACAAAGCCCTGTGCGGGGCTTGAACTCATGAACCACGAGATCATGACTTGAGCCGAGTCCGTTGCTTAACCAACTGAGCCACCCAGGTGCCCCTAAATGACTTTAATTTCAACTTTTGAGTATTTTTTGTGGTCCCAAAATTTCCACGTTAAAATTATTTTTTGCAATTACAACTGGTTTCTGAAGCTGTTTAAAGCAGTAGAACTCTCCTTTTTAAATGCAATTTTATTTAGAATTCATAACTTTAAATGTGGTCAGAGGAAACTGAGTAAACTGAGACACTGCAGTATGAGTCAGGAGTGACCCAGCTGATTGAACTATGGCATTCATAGGGATAGGACATAGGGATCTCATGTCAGCAAAGCCAAAGTTGCTTTTGGGGTCCACACAGCCTGCCCTGGAACAGTTTAGAATATTGGAAGATGTGTTCCAAAAGACCAAGTACACAGACTGGGTACATGACTTCAACCCTCAATCTTGATGAGCCAATGATAATGCTTTAGTTCAAGAATCATGATGTCAACTGGAAGAAACAGCAGTAAAAAACAGCAACTACTGTCACCAAGAGCACCAAACCGTGTCACTTCAGTGACAGAGGGAAAGGCCCCCTGACCCACAGCTGCTGTGGACACTTGTCCTGTGAGTCCTGGAGTTCCAGTGCCATGCACCTGATGCACCTAAGCCTTCTGGCCCTGAACCTTAAACTGCTCCCCCCAACATTTTCCTTAGACCACAATTCCCTGTGCAACTGGGTGCCTCACCTGGGGAAGATGATCCCACAGCCTAAATAAGTATCTCTTCCTTAAGGTGCCTCAACTAAGAGGGGCTGGCTGACATGATCCTCGGTCTTTCTATCTCAGCCACACAGCTCTTGAGGAAGGCCTGTGATCCAAGGCCTGATCATCACAAAGGTATTTCCTAACACCTTTAATGGGCTGATTCAAGTCAAAAGGCACCAAGCATAGGGATTATTCTGTAAGAAAAATAATCCCTTCACCTTTTCTCAGGGCCCGTATCTTCTGTCTTCCCATTGAGTATCTCTTCATCCAAATTTCTGAATCAGACAGTGATCGAGTCCCTTTGAGGAAGTAGCAGAAATTAAGCTCCAAGTTTACCCATTGAGTTTAGTTCAGAGACACCCCAACCAAAGTCATGACAAATTAAGAAGGCCTGCTCTTCATTGGTCAGCATTTACCTCCTTCATAAAGCATTTAGATTTTTGTGGAAATTGGAGGGTGTCAGGGCTTGAAACTTGTAACATACAACCCAAGTGATATTTAAACACTTCCACAGGGCACCTGGGTGGCTCAGTCAGTTAAGCAACTGACTTTGGCTCAGGTCATGATCTCACGGTCCGTGAGTTCGAGCCCCGCGTCGGACTCTGTGCTGACAGCTCAGAGCCTGGAGCCTGTTTCAGATTCTGTGTCTCCCTCTCTCTGACCCTCCCCTGTTCATGCTCTGTCTCTCCCTGTCTCAAAAATAAATAAAACGTTAAAAAATTTAAAAAAATAAATAAATAAACACTTCCAGTGGGGAGGGAAAGGATGAGTTTTTCAGTATTCTTCAGGAAGCTGCTCTAGCATTGGCATCAGAACTTGACAAAGAAATCTCAATTGGTTAAGTTGCATATTTATGTTTCAAGCTCCCATCAATTTAGAAAAAATGAAAGAGTAGATTTTTGGAAATCCCTTAGAAGTCAAGTAGCTAATAAAAAACATTCAGTGAAATGCTTGAAAAAGAAAGTTGAGCAAGTATTTCAGAAACTAAAATAAAAGGGCAAAAAAAGGAGTAAAACAGTTTTTATAAAGGCTTAATAAAAGAAGGCTAGAATTGGATTAAGAAAATTCCCTTATGCTTAAAATAAAGAAGAAGGCAGAGAAAATTATCAAAGAAATAATGCAAGGTTGCTTCTGCAACACGAAAAGTATGATTATCCAACACAAATGAACAAAGACTTAGCTAAAGGTATGCTACTGTAAAAAATCAGAATACAAAGTATAAATAAAAAATGGTAAATTCTGGAAGCCTCCAAGGAGCTTCTGGTGAATCCCATTGTAATCAGTATTATGGTGGTCTTCTCAACAACACATGCTTAAGAGACGATGCAGTAAGAATTTGAATATTCTAAAGAAATATTCATCCACAACTTTAGTAATCAGCAGGTACACCTATAAAACATAATAGAATAAAGATGTTCAGGCACTGCAAGGATTCTAAAACTTATATCCCATGCCCTCTTAGGGAACTTTTCAAGGAAATGCTAGAGCAAAATAAGGAACTGGATACAGGAAAAACCTTAGGATTGGAGAAGCACAGGAAGCAACAAAGCAGGGGAGCAAAGGAGCTTCCAGGACAGAGGTTGTGCACTAACCATTTCTATGCCATTTGAAAGCAATCACCGCAGGGAAGGATGCAGAAGAGGAGAGTAGAAGGGGAAAAAAGAAAAAAGAAAAAATAGAAAAAGAGACCATGACAGTGACCAGCTTAGAATGTAGAATAAAACAGAAGCCTCAAGGTTAGAGGTCCCTGGAAAAAAATCAGTTTGATAGGATATCTGATTTGCTTAAGAAATAAAATTAAAGGGCTTTGGATAGATGCAATGAAGGATATAAAAAATAAGGTAGGTACATCCTTAGCAAATAAAAAGGAATTATCTTTAAAAAGCAAAGAACTTTGTTGATAACGTGAATTATTTCTCTAGAGAAGCAATTCTCAGGCTTTCTGGCCTCAAGACTTCTTTTACACTCTTGCAGATTATTGAAGACAGCAAAGAGCTTTAGTTTATGAGGGTTGTATCTATCAATGTTTACCATATTAGAAACTGAAACTGAGAAATGGTCGCACATATACTTACTAAATCATTTTAAATTAACCGGAAACATTTACATGTTAAGTCTATTTCTGTGAAAAATTGTATTTTCCAAAACAAAAACTATTCAATGAGAAGAGTTCAGTTGGTTTTCATTTTGCAGATCTCTTTCATGTCTGGCCTAACAGAAAACAACTGACATCTCATCTGTGCTTCTGCGTTCAGTCTGTTGTGATACATCACGTACCTCCTGGAACATCTTACCATTCACAAATCTTTAAGAATTAGCAAATAGTTTTGACACCTGCTCCCTTAAAAGGGCCCCCAGATGACACTGAAAAAAAAACAGTCCTCTAGAGTAATACTTGACTTCTTAATGAATACTCTTTTATATAGTTATAATATAATTTCTTATACTGATTTAACCAAAATAACCATTCAGTTACCCTGGGAGTCTGGATGTGAGTGAGGAAGACTAGTTAGCATTAAATCATCAACAACAATAACAGATCAAGGGGCGCCTGGGTGGCTCAGTTAAGTATCTGACTTTGGCTCAGGTCATTATCTTGCAGTCCGTGAGTTTAAGCCCCGGGTCAGGCTCTGTGTTGACAGCTCATAGCCTGGAGCCTGCTACAGATTCTGTGTCTCCCTCTCTCTCTGCCCCTCCTCACTCACACTCTGTCTCTGTCTCTCAAAAATGAATAAATGTTAAAAAAACTTCTTTAAATAAAAAAAAAATAATGGATCAAAAGATGATGTGTAGTATCAGTGAGTTGTTAATAGCAGTAGAAGTAATTTATATTAAATGCTAGAGGTAAATATCAGAAGCATCACCTCCCATATTTTAAGTGATTGCTTCTAGATGATGGTAAAGAAGGGTGCAGAAGGGTAGAGCAGGAGACTGTTATAAAATGAAATTCTATGCAGCCTTTAAAATGAGCTTTTCCTATAAATTTATGGAAATAATTATCAAAATATGAATCAAGTTTTGATGATTCAGTGGACCTCAGGTGGAGCTTCAGATTTTGCATTCCTAACAAGCTCCCGGGTGATGCCAATGCAGAGCCATGCTTTCTGTAGCATCAACTTAAATAAGGAGAAAATAGTCCTAACTCAGAATTTTAAATCATTCTGATGGTATCAGAAAGAAAGCCTCAGGTACGAGATTGTGCTTTATATCTCTCCCATAGTTGCCGAACTCTGAAAGATGGCCTTGGAACTTTCATGAGGGAACAGTATCTAACAAAAATTTAAAAGGAAAAAGTGAGAAAATTGGTGAAATCCTAATAAAGTCTAGAGTTCAGTTAAAATTAATGAAGCTAATGTTGGTTTCTTTGACAAATGTTATCATGGTAATATAAGATGTGAACATTAGGGGAAACCATAAATTTCTAGTTATTCCAAAATTAAAAGTTTAGTTTAAAATGTTAAATAAAAGAGTAAATAGCAAAAGAGGTAAAAGCCAAAATACTCTGATTAGACCAGTGAGAAAAGTAAAAAGAGGGAGACCCAGAATCCTTCCTATTTTTCATTCCCCTTTGACCTCTGGTAGCTCCTGAAACTGAAAAACCTTTGGCCTCTACATAAGATTGGAAACCAGCAGACCTAACATTCTTTTTTATGTTTATTTATTTTTTTGAGAGAGAGTGTGAGTGGGAAGAGGGGCAGAGAGAGGGGGACAGAGGATCTGAAGCGGGCTCTGCGCTGACAGCAGTGAGCCTGATGTGGGGCTTGAACTCACAAACTGTGAGATCATGACCTGAGACGAAGTCAGACGCTCAACCAACTAAACAGTCCAGGTGCCCCTACCATTTTATTTTACAAGGAAAAAAAACACGAGACCCAAAGATTATTAACCGTCTTACTCAAAATTACACATTTGTGTAAAATAAGGACCAGAATGGAAGATTTCCTTCTGTGTCATCCTTGTTGCTTTTCAACAACTATGGGTTTTATTTAGATATATCTAGTTTTCTTCTCTAACACAGGGGGATTTTCTTCAATGTGACCACAAGATAGACTCACATATGTCACCCAAATAGCTCCCAGGTGAGACTGACTTATGTGTGGTCACAATAGGTAAACCAAAGATCAAATGGGTCACTTATCATGAGAACTGAAGTCACTGGAGAAAGATGAGTTCTGTCTTCTTGGATAAATTCCTGTTTTCCTGTGGTCCAATGAGTGTTTGCATGGAAAGTGTATGAATTAGCTTGTCAATTGATAAGGTTAAAGGACTTGGCTAAGAAGGCAAGTAATAGCTTGGTATTTGCTTGAATTCTTGATATTCTTATCTTTTTTAATGTTTATTTATTTTGAGAGAGTTTGTGAGTGGGAGAGGGGCAGAGGGTGAGAGAGAGGATCCCAAGCAGGCTCCGCGATGTCAGCACAGAGCCGGACTCAGGGCTCCATCTCACGACATGAGATTATGACCTGAGCCGAAATCAAGGGTCGGAGGTTTAACCAACTCAGCCACCCAGGTGCCCTGATATTCTTATCTTGATTGAGAAAGCCTGATGTTTAGGATTAAATCAGAAGCTGTCCATGACTACTTCTTTGGCACACTTCCCAAATAATGTGCCCATTTTTCTAGCTGGTATCTAGTCACTGAGCCATTGTTGATGCTATGCCTGTAGTGTTGTCACTTCTAAATATGCTCATAAAAAGCAAAGTGTCCATTCATCCTTTGCCATCCTTTTAATTATTCATAGGTTTGGAGTGTTGGGCTTTACCTCCAAGAGATATAGAGCCTCATGAGTAACACAGGCCTTTAATGCAGGTGATGGGTTTATCTATTAGGCTGCCTATTAGCCTGGAGAAAAAAATAAATGCAACTTGGAACAAAGCCTTTCTTTGTTCTTAGCCTTCATATTCAGTGATGTACTTCCCTAGGTTACCTTGGCCTTGCATTGTTTGGAGCTGTCTCTGTCTACCCATTTATACTATCCGAGCTTTCGTGGGTGCTTGGGCTAGTGCTTCTCAACTTTGTTATTACAGAGGCAGTTCCTCTGCTCCTAATATGTGTCTTTCAGGTCCCGCTTCCCTTCCATGATCTTTAAAGCTAGGCAGCACAAAAGGGAAGGTCAGCCCAGCCACACAGTATGTCTCTTTCACTCAGCCCATCTCTAGCACTATCACATGAATCACAGCATGAGACTGTGCTGAAAATGAAATCCTACTGCACGTTAAGCCAACGAAAAGCATAGTTCTGCTTACCTTAGAAAAAATCATTTATGAAAGGAAAATCCAAACTCCCCATTCAAAATTGCTTTATGGTGATTTTTTTTAGAAGCAGAGTATCGAAATTGTGTACTTAGAACAGTGCCACAAAGCGGTGCTTTCTGGGGGAAGGAAACAAGCTTGTTCAATAACGTAGGTTTTTGAAACAGGCTTTGTCTTGGAGGCTTGATGATTTACAGATAAATCTCTCCTCAGTCCTGCCAAGATAATTGGACTAAGGGCATACATGTTAACAGGTTTTGTTTTCTATTCAACTAATAAGTAGCTTTGTTGTTAATCCTTATTGTGTTCATTACTTAAGAACATGCAGTATGGCAGGTGATACTCCTCCTAGAGAGGCTTTGTGGGAGACTGCTAGGGAATCAGGGCAAGATACATTCCTCTTAGTAGAATGGACTTTCAGAGAATATGCAGGAATTCCTGGGCTCCTGTTACCATGCAGCGGGGTCTAGGAGGGAGGGGAGCAGACTCTTAAATAAAACCCTTGCATTTGCTGCTTTTTTGCCTGTTTTCCTGACTGTCTTGTCCACTTGGATGTTTCATCTGTTTCCTAACAAGGTTCATGATAAAAAGTGAGAACTAGTATTTCATAGGTCAGGTAACACTGCCTTACCGTGAGATTAGTTTTCTTTTAACATAATTTGGTAGATAGTTTGCAATCTTGAAATACCAGAAGGTCCTGCATTGCCATGGATTTCTTGATGCAACTAACCCATGTTGTCAAGGCAACCCACTTCATGTTTTCTCCCCTCTAGAAAACCATTTCCATGTTGCAAACCTTAAATCACAATCATCTCTTAGAATACACAGGGTCAAACATCCCCTGTATGCACAAAGCTATTACTTTTTTTTTATAAGATATCATGTAATTACAGTAGAATAATTTGACTTGAGGGATAATATGCGTATTAAAGCATTGAAGTTAAAATAATTCTGTAGCATTTATGTCCTATCTCCCCATTTCCAGGAGATATGAGGCTGTTTCCTACAAGCAGTTACATTTTTGAAGCTCTAGTAACAATGTTGACATATTTTGACTAATTTCTATGTAAATTGATTGCAATCAACAGCTTTTTCATGGTTTGTGAAATTAAATCACTTAAAAGACGAAGTACTTTCTGGAATTACTATCACCCACCTGTTGTATATTTTCTCCTTTTTTAAGAGACAAAGACCAGTTTTGAGAGTTCTTCCATGTTATTGATATGACTCCACTATTCTCTGAGAACCTGGGTTAGCATCATGCTTTAACTCAGAGACTGACATCAGGCGGAAAGTGTTCCCTCAGATATCTGGGCTGTTTGAGTGGTTGGTTTAAAAGAAAATCCCAATTGGGGCGCCTGGGTGGCTCATTTGGTTACGCATCCGACTTTGGCTCAGGTCAGAATCTCATGGTTTGTGAGTCACAGCCCTGCATCCAGCTCTGTGCTGACAGCTCGGAGCCTGGAACCTGCTTCAAATTCAGTGTCTCCCTCTCTCTCTGCCTGCTCCCCCCTACCTGCCCCCCACTCCCCGCTCGTTCTCGGTCTCTCAAAATGAATAAACATTTTTTAAAAATCCTAATGAAAGGATAGTAGGAATCATTTTACCCCTTTTCCTAGTTCACTATTAACAAAAAAATTGGGTTAGGTTAAGATTCTTTCTGAGGTTTGAAAATTTGAAGACTTTATTTTTAACCTACTCTTGGCAATACAACTCACAGGCTACATTTAACTTACGTAGTAATCAGAAGTAATTCTTAGTGACTCATCCAGTACTGTTGGTCTGGCTTTCTAGTTAGTCTTTCAAATATTTATAAGACTTCCTGCCCCTTACATTTTTGTTCAAAAGTTGATTGCATAAAAGGTAGCTATGTTTCATTTCATGATTCCCAAAGGTTTGAGAACAGAAGTATGTGGCTTTAAATGAAGTTTCTATGTGGGTCTTAATGGCTCAGAGCATTTTCACGTTGCACGTTTATTAGATAAAACCTACTTTGGCACCTTTCAGCTGCCATTCTTATTTCAACAAGCTAAAGAATTTTATCCATATAAAATAGTACAAATTATCATATCCACTATTGAGGAACTGGCATTATTTTCTTTCCATTATTGTGATTTGACAGGTCAGGCATTCAAACGTCAGTCAGTCTACAAAGCCTTTTAGGTTACTTAGCTCAGCCCTCTCCTGTTATATCCTTCAAAAATTATTAGCACTCCATCACAATGCACAAAGGATTTGAGCCTACTTACAGAAATACATGCCAAAAAGTGAAGCCAATTGTTAAGGAGGTTGTAGGAAAAAGAAGCCAGTGAAATAAAATCCTAAGACAAACATAAGGAAGATGCATACCACGGGTCCTGTGTGCTAGTTAGACAGGAAGAATAATTTGCTTCCAAATGGATTAGCATCCAAAACAAAGAAGGAAGTGTGGTAAATTAAATATTTTATACAAATATAAATATTTTATACAAATGTAAATATTTTAGCAAATACATAGATTATCAGATCACTGAGGTCCTAGGGAAATTTTCCTCTTGTGCTGCCATTAAGTAAATTTGGTAAAGGTGTATATCATTTACAGTAATTATACTCTAAGATGCATTGTGTTAATGACCATAATAATCAGCCAGCATTTCCTGGTTGCTTACTGGTGTTAGGCACTGTGCTGCATGCTTTGTTGTGTACCCAGCCTCATTTAACTCCCCCAAGAAACATGAAATAGGTATTCTTATCATAATGTCACAAGGGAAAAAACTCAGGCTTAGAGAAGTTAAATAAACTGTCTAAGGTGTCTGTTTTTACTCAGTGGAGCTGGGATTCAGTCTTAAATCAATGTTATGCCTAAGTCAGGTTTTAAGCACTATTCTACGCTGACTCTATAGGTCAAAGTAGGGAGTGATCGTATCTGCCTGCAAAGTTAGAAAATGCTTCCCAGGTAGAGAGGGAGTTGAAATTGGTTATGAGTGGTAACTAGATGTCTCCCAATGAGACGTAAACATTTGAAGACATTCTATGCGAGAAAACAGTGCATTTAAATTCACACAGGATGAGTAGTTCACAAATTGAAAATAGCTGGCTTTGCCAGAAAGAAGGATGACCATAGGCAAGTTTCTCAACCTCCCATCCTCATCTACAATGGAAGTAATAATAGGATGCCCATCATTGAGAGGTTTTGAAAATTAATAATGTAAGGCTATTAATATTATTGTTAAGACAGATAATAGATGAAGTTAAACAGAAGCAAGTACCAGATTATATCCAATGCTTCGCTAAAGAAGGACATGGGAAGGACAGTAAGGGTATTAAATAATGAATTGATATATTTGGACTTTTGAAAGATTGCTTTGCAGCAATGTGTGGAGAATGAATTGCCCATGTAGTTGAGCCAGGCACAACATGCAAGCTAGAAAACAATATGGACTTAATTAAAGCAGTAGCTGAGGGGACAGAGAGGAAGGAACTTAATAGGGTTTAGTTACTGAACGACTGCCAGAGCTGAAGATGAGAAATGAGGTATAGGAAATAACCCGTGATGGTTCTCAGCTTTCTGCCTCCACTGATTAGGTGAAGGTTTTAATCATTAACTAAGGAAGAATATACATGCAGATGAACAAATCTGGGGAAATAATATAAGAAGTACAGTCAGAACACATGAGTTTGAGATGCTTGTGAGCCGGCGAAGTAAAGGTGAGTCTGAGAGAGGTTGAATCTGGACTCGGAGGGAAATGTGGGTGGAAGTCATCAGGATATCTGTGGTCGTGGAAGCCCCAGACTCAGATGAATCAGTGAGGAGTGAGGTATGATGAGAATGTGGAGGAAGATGGAGCCCTGGGACCCAGATGTAGGGCCAAGTGGAAAAGAGAAACCAGCAGACATGCTCAACAGCACCAGCCAGAAAGGGGCAAGAGACCAGTGAAGAGTGACACTCTTGAAACCTAAGGCTTAAAAGAAATTGGAAGACTCAGCAGTGCAGTGTCGAGTGCTACAGACAAGACTTTGAGTAAACGTAAAATTAGGAGGTCCTCAGTAATTTTTAGCAGGAACCATTTCAGGGGGGCCACATTTGTGACAGCTGGATTTCAGAGGGTTGAAGAATCTACAGAAAGTAAGGGTTGACATTCAGAGAAAGGTAGAATATGCATTCTAAAATGTTGCCTGTGAAGCAGTAAGTAAATGGCTTTTGGTGGAGCAGAGAACCAGAGACTGTGTTGTTGTTGTTGTTGTTGTTGTTGTTTAACTGGAGATAGATGTATAAGGTTCTTAAATATTAAAAAAACAAAAATAAGCAACCAAGAGGAAAAAAATATGGGGAAAAGCAAATGGTCAGTACACACACACACACACACACACACACACACACACACAGCAATCTAAACTATTAACATTTCAACAACAATCTAGTATCAATTTTATCCTGTTAAATTGGCATTTCAAACATGCTCAGAGTGGAATAATTTTCCCAGAGAGCAAATTTGACACATACCAGAAGTCTTAAATATGTAATACGATGTCTCCATTAAGTTTTATTTCTAAAGATTTACATTAATGAAGTAATCATGGGTGTGCACAATATTTTGCTACATGAATTCTTGGCACAGTATTAGCTATAACAGTGAACAAACAAATGTAAAACCTAAAACAATAATACTTCCAGGAGAAAACATACGAGAAAATCTGTATGACTTTGGGATAGGCAAAAAATAACCAAAATAACCAAAATTTCTATTAGTGAGATGCTAATAGAGACTTCAGTTGCTATTTGATAGCATATATGCAGCCATTAAAGATGAAATACAGTGACATTCGTGATATATCGTTGCCTTTTAAAAACTGTTTTTACTGAAGTGTGTTAGCATAATGTCTCCCTTTTATTTAAAAATAGAACTCTTACTTAGCATTGTACTTAAGGTTCTAGCCCCTCCCTATAGGTGCAGATGTTCTGGAACACTGTAAAAGGGAGTGTCTGTACCTGCTATGCAGATAGGAGTAAAGTACTGTGGCCCAGAAAGTGGCACTCCTTTTTGGTAGCCAATGGGGGGATCAGTGCATGGAGACAAAATCCTGTCCTCCTGGGCTCCAGTGATGGAATGAATGATAGGCCAGAGCACAAGTGCAGACAGAGTCTTTTAAGTTCAGGATGGATGGTTTTTGTGAGGTGACTCAGACTCTGCAGTCTCTTGAACCATGTGTCCCGAAGTAGTCCTATGTTAGACCCATTCTCCAAGTTCTCCCCTGCTAGAGTGGCTTGTAGATGAGACCTATTGTCAAGGGTCATGGAAAGTGACTAATTTAGACTGCAGAGGGATGTTTTGTCCTCTTAGATAAGAGGAGAGGAAGTAGGAAGGGTGTGATGCAGTTATAAATGAGGATTTAGTCTAAAGACAGGAAGTTGAGAATTTATGCATGAGGGTATCAATGTTCTCCAAAGTAGAAGTTATATTTAATAAGACCCACTGTCAAGACATCACTTCTTTCCCTCTCCTGGAGGGAAAAACTAGTAGCAGAAACTACTAGTTAATCACTCTCTGTCTCCACTTTATCTTCCATACATTTATAAGAATGACCTTTTAAAAACCCTGGTATCCTTAAACTCTAAAAGCCTTTCTATCTTAGTCCTTGGAGATTGCTTAAACTTGGCCCACACCTCAAATCCATGGCCTGGGACCATCCACATCTTGTACCTGCTTTCTGGAAGTGCCTGCAGCCTACTTTCTGTTTCTACATACTCTGTCCATATAGACTGTCCCACTTCTGTTCATATAAATCTGATCTCCAAGATGAGTCACTTTGTGGATTTTGTCCCCAAATTCACTTACCTCACCATTTGGTGAGCTCAGTAGCAGGAGAGCAATCCCACCATGAAGCCCAGGGGTTCTGCCTTCTGTCAGCTACCCCACAACACTCTCAACCCCTCCACCTTCTCCTTTCCTCAGGATAGACAAACTTTCTCCATTGTCTCACTCAAAGAGATCAGTCCACATCCGTGTTCCTTGTGGTCTTGATTTTCACTCCAGCTAATCATACAGAAATTTATTTTGAACAAATTCTGAGAGGGAAATCTGGGAAGGACATCTGCTTTTCCCCACACATGAATGTCTGTCAATCTCAGGCCCCATTTTCCCTGCCTTTGGGTTGATACTCAAGGCTCTTCACCATCCGGTCCTGCCCACTCTTCCCACCTCACCTCTTGCCTTTTAACCTCTTGCTCACGCTCTGAGTCTTTGCAGTTTCCTCAAGCAAATCTGCATCCCGCAGAACTGTGTAAATTTTCACATAATTCACCTTATCCTCTTTCTCCTTCTTATCATGCTCAGCTCAAGCATTGAAAGCATTTTATGATCTTTAATAGAAAGGGGATGTTTAAATGGGAATATTAAACATTCCTACTCCATTTTCAATGTGGATAACTGAACTTCACCTCTTGGTTTTTAGAAGAACAAATTATTAGAGTAATATTAGATTGGCTTACCATTGGCTTACCATATTCCTGTCCCTTTGCAGGGATTCAGTAGCACTAGAGAAATGGACAACTGAATCTGCTGAAAAATGATGCTTATCAGAATTTTAATGACTGGGAATTAAGGACATGGAGAAGGAAGCAGGCCAACCCATTTTTATTAGATTTCCAAAGAGATGGGGCGGGGGGAGAGGAGATAAACTATTAAATAAGAACTTTTAAATAAGAATTCCTCTCATATTCACTTGTGAGTCTTAAAAGCTAGGAAGAAAAATGGAATCTATTCTAGAATGTGAACAAGTATCACTTGTGTCTCAACAAATTCCACACAAAGAGCAACCAGATATGAGGGATACATTGCTTGAAACAGACTTCTCAGCAAGGGCACCTGGAGGTCCAGAACAAGTTGTTTTCGGTGTCCTCTAAAAGGACATAAAATTTTTGGCCACCCAGAAACTTTCCTTGGTTCAAAGCAACTTCTTAAATGGAAGAACACAAGAGTTGAGTGTGGTAGGATGGGACACGGTTGCATTTCCTATACTGCAAAATGCAGGAATGCAGTTGAACATTCACCTGCAAACAAGAAGGAGCTACCAGTAGGCTGAGAATCGGCATTTGAGATTTGGAATTCATTCTGAGTACCGCAAATGAGGAAACTGGCCAGTTGTGGTTGTTTTCCAAGCATGTCACGTCCCCGAACCATAAGTTTCATTTCCAGCCTGTAGAGATTATATGTACCTCCCACCCTTCCCTGGTCCAGTGCTTCCTTATTTTGTAAGAAGCGGATATGTTACTATTAAATCAATTAAAGGGAAAGGCAGCTTAAAGCAAAGGCCCTCAATCTGCAAAGTGTCTCAGACCTCTCTGAGAATTCAGTGAAACGATATGGACCTCTCCCCAGAAAAAGTCAATGTAACGTTTTACATACAATTTACAAAATTAATATACCCCTAGAAATCCCAAGGAACTTGGCTCTTTAATGAAAAGGCTTCAGTTTTAGGACAACACTCTTAGCAAAGTCTCAGTCTCTAAAATGCAAAACAAGCTTAAAAGTAATATATTGAGTCAGCTAATTATGCTGGATGTCAAAACGCTGCTAAAACTGATTTTTATTTGGTTATCTTTGTGTTATTATATCTAAAATGTGAATCAATAGTTAGAGTAAAGGTCATTGGCTGCCATTTAAGCTGGAGTAGAAGAGATATTTATTTTTCAAATTTATTTCAAATTTTTATATGAGAGTAAAAACACCAGCTACAATGATAAAAACATTATATACAGTGTTCAGATGTGACACTACTATTAAAGCAGGCTAGAAATAGGATGAAGAAATTTTTTTTGACTCCTAAAAATAAGTATTGACAATGAGCTGTCAGTAGAATTGACACTTTGTACAATAGAGACGCCACAGAGAAAACTCGCTTTTTTCTTTGCTGCCACCCGAAGGAATATTTTGGAAAGATAACTATATACATTCACACATACGTACAACAAGACAGTTGAGAGAAAGAAGCATTTATGAAATCAAAGTCTGATAGGCAAATACAGTTCCCTGTTCTAATACACAAAGCCCCACAATTATGATGCTAATGTAAACTCTAAGAAAGCAGGAATTTAGGTTGTGTTCTCTTGCACCTAGAAAATATCTGACACATTGTGATGCTTCAGTAATTAGCTCCTGAATGAAAAAATCCACTACTCAATAGAGTTTTAAGAAATCTACATATAACCTACTGTATTGCTCTGGGCAAATCAGTTCAGTTCTCTGGACCTCCGTTTTTCCATGTAGAAAGGGAGGGGTTAAATTTGGGTCTTTTAAAATTGGGTCTTCTAATATTCCCAGTCTCTATGATTCTGCTTAGTACATAGGTACTTTCTTCTAAACCTAAATGATCATTTTAGGTACAAAGAACCAGCAAGCAATGGCCTATGAAGACCATTATGTACCTTAGTACATAGGTACTTTCTTCTAAAACCTAAAATGATCATTTTAGGTACAAAGAGCCAGCAAGCAATGGCCTATGAAGACCCACATGCACATGGACGAAAGGAGATACTTACAAATGAAATAAACATGAGGAATATATATTTCTGAGGCATGTTTATTTCTTCTGGGGAAGAACATCATAGAGGGCAGTGGCAATTCCAGGAGTCCTACGCAAGGTCTTAAATCTGTAGAGAAGAAGGAATATGCCATTTTTATGGAATGTGATCCAGTTATTCTCTCTGTTTTCTTTATGAAGTCACATCCCATAATGAAATATCCCCACGGACACAGCACCGTAGATTTTCTGACAGCTCAGCATGCCTGAAGTGGTAACACACTGATCTCTCTTCCAGAATGTATGATATGGTATTTTTCACCATGAACTCAAGAAAAGACAGACAACCAAGTATTGGTTGAATATTTTAAAATAAACTTTATTTAAGTGCATCTCTTAAGTCTCTAAGTAATTTGTGTTCTTACATGACAATACTAATCAGCCCAGATTAGGGTGAAATTTTTTTTGGCGGTGGGGGGGGGGGGGGGGTTGAGGGGGTTGGTAGGGAGGTAGAAATATTTTCACTCTTGTGGAAAAATATTAGAAATGACACTTTCTCCCTAAAATATTTCCCTAAATTTTTATTTCCTCAGAAAAGTAATCCTCAAATTTCAGCATACATAAAAATCAGTTGGGAATGTTTATTGAGAATGCAGATTTCTAGATCCTCATACAGATCTGGGACAGAGCCTCAGAATTTACCAATTTAACTATTACCATGTCAATTCTGATGCGGATCTGCCAGAGTACCTCTAGCACATCTCCCCTCTAGACAGACCTAGCTGTCCAGTTCTTTCTTTTTTTTTTTTTTTCCCCTCTCATCTTCATTTGTGACATCATTGCACCCTCTAGTGGATGATTGTACTCAGTAATTTTTTTTTTTTTTTCTTATACTTAAAAACACCTTGCTCAAATCTAAGGAAATCTCATTGCTTATGAATTTCTTGAATGGAAACAATGGGAGCTCGGGAGAGCGTTTATAAGAAAACATGTTTACTAAGCATCAAATTCATATTTATGTATATATATTTAGTATGTAATATACACACATTTTACAAAAAGAGAGAATTTTAATCCTGGTAAGTTTGACTGAATTTAAGATAGCTAATAGGCTTTTACAATTTTTTAAGTTCTTATTTATTTATTTTGAGAAAGAGAGAGAGAGAGTGAGTGGAGGAGGGGCATAGAGAGGGAGAGAGAGATTCCTAAGCAGGCTCCTGTGCTGTCAGTACAGAGCCCCATTCAGGGCTCAGTCCCAGAAACCGTGAGATAGAAACCAAGAGTCGGTCGGACTCTTAACCAGCTGAGCCACCCAGGTGCCCCCATATATTTTTGTCACTTTGTATCTACTGACGACAAATTTTTAGACTATTTATACCTGTATTGTTGATATTCTCACATAGCAGTTTCCATAAACGCCTTCCAGCGCATCAGTACAATAACTTGGGTCTTCGAGATCTCCTTCTGAGCATCTTTTAGTACCTAGTGGTCCTTGAGACCCCTTGAGTCACACCTAAGATCCACAGGTCTTTTCAGAAAGTATTATATGTTTTTTACCCCATGGCTTCTATCTCTGAAAAACCTTGTTTATTGAGGCTAAAACCTCAAGGATCACAAATTCTGTTGGACCAAGCAGGTAATATAAATGAGTAAAGTAAGCAGGGTGTAAACCAGAGAGTGGTGGGGACTAAGGAGAACTGAGTTTATTACATTTCAAGGAATTCAAAAATTAATATTTGTGAACCCACGATGGGCCTAAGAACTATATGGAACTTGGTTTTACAAACCAGTTAAGGACCCCTGGTTTACTTGAGGGTTAATTAAATGCTAACTATTATGGATGTTCCCATGTATAATTCTAACAAATACCCTATATAAGACATAGTAGATCATCCCAATTTTACCAGTGAGGTAACTGGAGCTTGAGGAGGTGGGTTACTTGCCCGACATCAGAGTCAACATCAGGGAGTTGAGACTTCCTGCCTGGGACTCTAGTCCAGGTTGGCCTGACCCCAGAGTCTGTGTTCTCATTCACTTCATTCCAAAGCATCTCTGAGCATGTGCCTTCTTGCCTGTTTGGCCTGACTGTCACTTTATGCTCCTCACCACCCGCCCCCCATGCGGCCCCTAATTCTCCCTGTTTCCCGCCCCGCCCCCGGCCTGGCTCTTTCCAACATCTTCTGTGTTCTCTTAGCCTCTGATTCTACTATTGTCTTTGCATTTCGACCATTTCTTATCAGGTAATTGACACCTTTCTCTGCATCAGCATGATTCTTAGTAACTTATTACTCACATCGTAAGCTAATGTGATAAGCATATTGATACAATTTTTTTCTTACTATTGCGTAAATAAGTGCACCTTTTCCTAGAGCTTTCAAATGGTATTTCAGTGATGCTTAGATTTTTGTTATAAGTTAGATTTGCCCTGATATAACATCTCTACGTTTCTACTCAACTGGGCTCTTTCTGAGCACTACTGTAAATACTGTAAAGTAATATGAACTCTTCTCTAAAGTACTATAGAGCAGTTGGCTCAAAAAATTTGTTTTTGAGGGGCGCCTGGGTGGCGCAGTCGGTTAAGCGTCCGACTTCAGCCAGGTCACGATCTCCCGGCCTGTGAGTTCGAGCCCCGCGTCAGGCTCTGGGCTGATGGCTCGGAGCCTGGAGCCTGTTTCCGATTCTGTGTCTCCCTCTCTCTCTGCCCCTCCCCCGTTCATGCTCTGTCTTTCTCTGTCCCAAAAATAAATAAAAAACGTTGAAAAAAAAATTAAAAAAAAAAAATTTGTTTTTGAAAAGTAAGTATTAAGAGTAATTGTGTATAAAATTCAAGTTAATTACTTTTGGAGGAGAATGAGCTTTTTCTTTCACTTATCCATTCTCAGGTAACTTCTTGGGTTGTGCAATCACTAAGAAAGAATGGCAGCCCTGGGGCGGGTTTCTGGATGTTTCCTATCAGGCTGGCTTTCATGTTCTCCATTCCTCAAGAAAGACATCATTATAATCCACACACCCACATTAATGCTTTTTTATTTGGGATGTTTGAGTCTCTTCAACCTTTTATAAAAACTGTCACCCAAAATAGTATTTCTTTGGGAAGTCTTAACATAACATTTTGAATTGAATTTCCAAACAAAAAAGAATGAAAACGTACGGGCGCATGTATTGCAACCTGTGATATATTTTTTCCAATCCTAACAGAAAAGAAGCTCTCATCGTGCAGCCTTTTATATGATTCTACCTAGTTTATGCAGAGTAAATTACCCACTTGCCCTTCTTTGTACAAATAGTTAACAAAAACAGACTGTATTTCCCTGCTATGAGACTCAGTATTCAGAAAAAAAATCTATTTGAAATTGGAAAATAGATGGAGATGGGTGGCTTTGGCTGCCTTAATTGTGTATGAACAAACCCCAGCTCATCCTTCCTTCATCCTTCAGTGATCAGCTATCAACAAGAAGCATCACTCTAGAAGATAAAGACAATTGAAGTTTAATTGGATACAGTGCTGCAAGTTCCAAGCTAGGGTAGCCACTAACTTTATTGAATTCTTCTTAAGTACATGGAACTGCTCTGCACTTATGTGCGTTAACTCACTTCAACTTGACCCTGTAAAGTAGGTACTATTCTTATCACGATTGATAGGTAAGGAAATGGAAAGACAGAAAATTGAAATAACTCACCCACGATCACACAGCATTTAGTGGTAGAGTCAGGATTTGAACCCAGAGCCCTCATTTTTAACAAGTACACCTTGAATCGAAGACACAGAGTACATTGTGAAATTGCACAGCTCATTCCTCAGTGTTGGATTCAGCCAGGCCTGGGTATGCATATTGGGAACTAGCTCCCCAGGAGATTCTGTTACACAGCCAAGTCTGAAAACTACTTCTAATTATAAAAGATTCCCAGAACTGAACAATTTTTATTCTTACTTCCCTCCATGTTCAGGTAGTGCCCATTAGCAACTCTAAATGCCGAAGGAGACCGACCAAGCAGTAGCAGGATGTAGCCGTTGATTCCAGGTTCCCAAGTGTTCCTCCTCTTTGTGGGAAAATGTATAAACCGTGTCTCAATAAGACTGGCCAATTACTTGCAGCATTATTTTTACGTAAGCTGGGTATCTATGACTGTTTTCCCCAACTTTAAATCACCACATGCTCAAATGACCCCCAGATGGTAGCTGTTCATGCTGTATATTTCGAGTGGAGATTTTGAAGGTTCATCTGGACACACACGGCCCATACCTCACTATTCGCGCTCACAATTTTTTTGGATATAGATCCTAACCCTTCTTGCAGTGCAAGACCATCTCCTTCTGTCCTGTTGTCAAGAGAAACAAAGGAGCTGCATTCAGTCAAAAGTATAGAATGCCCCTCACATTGGACCTTGCATGAAAGATGTTAAATAATTAGTATCAGTGGACCAAAAGTGGAAGAGAGAACTGGGCGACGAGTGGGGAGGCTGATTTCAGATTATAGTAGTCGCACAGAGAATCTCTGGATATAACATTTGAGATCTGGGCTCCCACTAAGAAAGCCAGGAGATCTATGTACACAGTTTGAATCATGTACCAGCTTGAATCATGTACACTTTCTGACTTGTGTCAGATAATAAGCACCTTAACTAATCAGTGAGCTTAACTACCCACCCTCCACATCTCAACCTGGCTTTCTTGTTTCCTACCTTTCATCAGGTTTGTGGTAAATATCACTAAAAGCCTGAAGAAGTGGTTCAGTCAGTTAAGAGTCTGACTCTTGATTTTGGCTCAGGTCATGATCTCATGGTTTGTGGGATTGAGCCCCATGTCGGGCTCTACAATGACAGTGTAGAGCCTGCTTGGGATTCTCTCTCCCTCTCCCTCTCTCTCTCTTTCTCTTTGACTCTTTCTCTCTCAAAAATAAATAAGTAAACATTTAAAAAATAAATAAATACAAGCCTGAAGAGGTCACAGTTTCCTCCAGGGTTCTCCAATCCATTTTTAAGAGAGAAATTATTTACCAAGGCATGTCTGTGAATTTGGGAATTAATTAAGTTCTCAAGAGTTAGGCCTTATAGATGTAAAGAGTCTTTTGTTTGGTTCTCTCCCACAGTATTTGAATTATAACTAATGAAATTAGTTTTACTATGTTTTCATTTTATTAGTTTTAATATGTTTTCGTGTACCTAAACACTAATTTGAAAATTAAAATAAAAAGCAAAATGGTTTGTTTAGTGATTAATGAGCTAATGACAAATGATTTTATTTTATTTCAAACAGATTCACTGATGTTGTGATTTTTTTCATTCAACCTGAAATACTTATATCACAGCCAAGTAACCAACCTGGTTTGTTGATTTTCCTTCCCTGAACTACTAATCAGTTTATGACAGGGAGTGACAAGTGCTACTTCTAGTATAGGCATCATTGAGGTCACCATACAACTCTGCCAAGTGTCATTAGACAGGTGGTGCTCAAAGTCTACCTTGCATCAGAATCACCTGAGAGCTAGTTAAAACATGGTTGTAGGGCCCCACCTCCAGAGCTTCTGATTCAGTAAGTCTGGTGTTAGGCACAAAATATTGCATTTCTAATGTTAAAACTCAATTCAGGCATATTAAAATTTGTAAGAGTTTATGTGAGCAAAACTCAGTTTGAATCCGGCAGCACAAAACCAGAAGTGTTAGGAGCTCTTTACCCACAGGATCCAGCGGAGAGACTATACAGAGAAAGGGTGGGAGGGAAGAACGGAAATAATTTGATTGGCTGTAGCTCAAAGCCTAGTTGACTGTGATTGGTTTATCCTTAGGTTTCCATTTCCGAACCTTCAGGCATTTATAGGCTTAGATTTTGGTTTGCTTAGGTAGGCTGTGTTGGCATTAAAGCCATCTCAGCCCCACGGCCTCCATGTTTAGTTGAACACTAAACAAGAACCAAGTTGATGCTGCTTCTGGGGAACACTCTTTAAGAACCACTGCCCCAGGGGCGCCTGCGTGGCTGGGTTGATTAAGCACGCCACTCTTGATTTAGGCTCAGGTCATGATCTCACGGTTGGGTTAGAGCCCTGCATCAGGCTCTGCTCTGAGTTGACAGTGAAGAGCTTGCTTGGGATTCTTTCCCTCTCTCTGCCTCTTCTCCACTTGCACTCTCTCTCTTCTCAAAATAAATAATAAACATTAAAAAAAAGAAAAGAAAAGAAAAGAACCACTGCCCCAGGAAACAGATTCATAAATACAGAGAAGAGGGAAAAGGGTCTCCAGGGAGAAGGTAGGGGATGGGCAAATAGGTGAAGGGGAGTGGAATATACAGGCTTTTAGTTATGGAATGACTAAGTCACAGGAATAAAAAGTACAGCATAGGGCATATAGTCAATGGCGTCATAATTGTGTCGTATGGTGACAGATGGTAGCTACACTTGTGGTGAGCGTAGGGTACCATATGGACTTGTTAATCACTACGTTGCACACTTGGAACTAACCTAACATTGTGGGTCAACTATTCTTCAATGTAAAAAAAAAAAAAAAAAGAAAAGAAAGAAGGAACCACAGCCCCATACCAGTGGACCCTCTAGAAACTTAACCAATATTATAAGCCTCAGAACGTTTACTTACTATCCTCTGGCACAATATATCTTACTAAAGCATATAGATAATGTAGTAAACTTTAGACGCCCCGGATATTATTTTTACTCACATGAAGTAAACTCTACTATGTAAGTCGGTTCGGAAAATTTTAAGTGCTCTGACAGGGAGTGACAGTTAAGTGTGGTTTTGCATTTATGCTGGGTTGTTGAAATATCCAGGAAGAGCTTGCTCAGCTGGCTGGCTGGGAGCTCCTGGAAGGCACTGTTCTCGGTACTAGTACAGTTTGGGCCTGGCGCCACCTGGTGGTAGTTATTTGCTCCATCATTCTGTAGCTTTGCTGATAATCCAGTTTCAATGGCTGTTAAGAAAATTAGAAAATGTAGTGGAAACTATGTCAAGGAAGAAAAAGAAATGGATTTAGTAAAGCATTCCTTAGCCCGTGTATTTTGATAGTGTGCAAATAAGCGTCCTCTATTCTTCTCTGATACAAAGATTTACAAAAGCATTCTTATTGGATGGTACTTTTTAATTTATATGTTAGGACAGAATAAGAATACAAGTGACTTAAACTAGAAAACCTTCACAGTTTGATTCAGCCAGCACAAATGGAACATTTCACAGAAACAATGTGAGTATAAATGCATCAATTTATACTCCAATTCAGAAGTCCTCAGAAAAAAATCTAGTTGTATGATTCGAAGTGAATAACAGAGTTCTGTTCAATTCTTTCCATTGTTGAGGGCTTTCCGTAAGGGACCAAAGGCCAAGAGCAATAAAGCAGGTACCAAAGACCTAGAGATCCAAAGACAGCAAGGTCCAAGACCACCCACGTAGGAGGTGCTAAGATTTTGCCACACTGGTTTTGCCAACATTAGCTAATCCCTCATTTTGGAAGTGTAAAAGAGGACTGAGCGACTGATGGGGGGTGGACAGGGGGATTGGCGGTGCAAAGAGTCATAGACAGCTGGACGGTGTGCTGTGGTGTATCACTGACCCTTGTCCCTCAAAGAAGGGAAAGGGAGCTGCTGACTTATTTCCACCAGCTTCCTTGAGTCTCCTTGGAGAGACATGTGTCATCTTAAAACTGAGGGATTTGTAGATGGATATGTGACTCAGGCCTGAATAATCTAGAGAGGAATGGCAGTGACCCTGCTGTCCCTGCTGGTAGTAAGACAAAGGTGAGGTTGTTCCCCTGGCAGAGAGCTGTGTGTCATCAATGACGGGCCAGACGTTACTATTTTCTGTGTGCCTTTGGGAAGGCCAATGCAGAGACGTCTCAGAAGTGGTGCATGAGAATTTGCATCCCAAACAAACACCCAGGTGATGCTGACACCACACTGCTGCTGAGCAGGGGCCACACTGACGGAGGGTGGGGGGCAGCTCTCCTGTCTGATATCCCCCTTCAGAGAGGTCCCAGTGGTAAACATCGGACTGGGGTCTGATGGGCATCAGCACACATTATTTTGTACAAGTGGATGGGGGGGGGGGTGGTGAAAATGCTGTGTGCATTCCTACAGATTATCGCTTTCCTGTAACAGAATATTTTGTGAACTGATATTCAATTTCAGCATCCCAAATATTAAGTTAGAGCCCTTTCATGATAGCTTTTGTTTTGTTTTTTTTTTTAATGTTTATTTTTGAGAGAGACAGATCATGTGCAGGGAGGGCGGGGGGTGGACAGAGGATCCGAAGGGGGCTCTGCACTGACAGCAGGGAGTCCCATGCGGAGTTTGAACTCACAAACTGTGAGATCATGACCTGGGCCAAAGTTGGCCCCTCAACCCACTGAGCCACCCAGGTGCCCCTCATGACAGCTTTGTTAAAAGATTTCTATCCTTGCCTTTCAATCCATTCCTCATTGTAAAGCCTTACAAAATGTATTCAAACTTTATATATAAACCTGAAAACACAAAAATACGGGTGAACATTTTACAAAATACACTGATTTCTGTTAATGCTCAGTGCTGAATATTGTGTGCAATAATGTAATTATTAGAAAGAGGGCACTGTGGTATTGCATTCACCAATTGCATTTACCAATTTACCACTGTGGTACTGCATTGTGATGTTTCATGAATTCCAGAATAGTCCCTGTAAGAATTTATAAAGGGAAGCAGGGAAGTTTGATGGTCCCTTTACACTTCACTTCTCCTTAAAATGCTACTGAGATTAGGAAGTGACAACTTCAGACCTTCTATTGTCTGGAACCAGAAGGAATCTTTACAAATGAGTTGGTCCATCCTTGTCAGCCCCACTCATATTTTTTTTTATTTGAGCCTCATTAAATTTGAAGAATGTGTTCTCAGCCACCTCATCAAAATGCTCCTTAGACTTAAGAAGACACAATTCTTAAGGTTCTTTTTTAAGCCAGTTTTACAAGTGACGGTTGATTTGGTAGGGATATTTTGTTACTGAACATGTTTTCATCCGCTTGGAACATTTAGGAAATGTGAACGTGTAAAGCTGCCTTTCTGCACCATCCGGCAGTTTTTATTTGGTCATACTGGATATAAAGATAATTCACAACGGTCCTTAAATCACGAAATGCTATTGCCAAATGATAATATTCTGTTTTACAATGAGACAGGTTATTCAGATTAACGCGACAATAAATCAATGACAAAACAGATTTTTAAACATCAGTCTTTCACAGAGATGGTATGAAGTTTAGATAAAAGCCAAGATACACATATGAAAACCTTCTCAGTTCAGTGTCGATTAATTACACGTAGAGCCTAGACTGAAGCATCTGGTTCTCCCATAGGCGCATTACCAAGATTTCTCCATTATTTGTTTGATATAATATATAAAATACAGTTTACTCAAAAAAGAAAGTACAAGATGAAGTGTGATTTTTTCATTGGTTCTAACAGACCCTTTATAAGGAAAACTGCGTGATGACTAGCCAGTAGGGGAGGAATGGATGGTGTTTGGAAATATAACATTTATTTCTCTAAAGTGTTTACAAAGCTTTCTGGCGCATCATGACCAGATGTTAAGTATTGTGCTTTCTTACAAATGAAATTATAGGATCTTAATCGTCAGAATGGAAGGCACGTTAGGAAGTATCAATTTAACTCTTCTATCAGGGGTTGCATTTGACAGCAAGTAGCAGAGTCCTGAGAAACAGTGGCTTAATTAGACAGAGCTTTATTTTCCCTGCATATAAAGTGGGCATCCAGAGAGAAGCTGTTGCTCATCAGGCTGAGTCTCTCCAATTCTCAAGACTTTCCCTGGGGCTTGCAAGAAGCTGTTGGGACTCCTACCATTAATTATGAATTCCAGGTAACAAAGAAGAAAAACTGAAGGAAAGGAAGAAGGGGAAGTTCCTGTGCCAGGAAGACAAGAACTCAATATCCCAGTAGATAGTCATCTCATGTCATTGATGGAAACCAGTCATTGTCCACCTCTGTCAGGGAAGGTTGGAAGGTAGCTTTTAGCTGGCCACAATGCCAACGCTCACAGAATTAGTCTGTTAATAAAGGAAGAAAAGAAGAAGGTTCCTCTCCCCATACCTCTCTGATACAGTCTCTGCCACAATCTATATCTTACAGAGATGAAGCGATTGGCTCAGAGAGGTTAAGCAACTTTACCTCTGTCTCAAAGCTGGTGGCAGAGTCAGGACTTACAGAACATGAACATATGCCCTCTTGTTTTCAACTGAGGACATGGGGATGGGTGGGAAAGGAATGGGGGTCTTCTGAAGTTCTAAAGAGTTTGCTTTAGCAAGAGCATAATAAGAATGGGGAAAAGAAATCACGGATTCTTCAAAGTTTGGCACATCGATGTGACAAAAATCACAGTGATTTGATTTCCCTTTAGAAATGGTGCAGTGAAAAATAAAGGCACAATTCCTAACAAAAATGAAGTCATACTGTAACCGTCAAGGCATTAAAATTTTGAGTCTGTTTCTCCGAAGTAAATAATGGACATGTTTCCTCATACAAACCTGAACTTACTACAGTAAAAATTGTGGTCCTCTTCCTCCCCCAAGAGGGATCAGCCCTCAGCTTCCTGAGGAGTGTGCCTAAGGGCCAGTGATTTTGACGGTAGTGGTAGCAGAAAATCAAGATTGTGCTTGAAGGGCCTTCCTCGGATTCTCTCCCATTGCCCAGATGATAAAATGTGTTCTCTCGGAAAAGGGCTGTGAACAGATGTTGGCTTTCACAGATACCATTCAGCCGTTCAAGTACCTGTTAATGTACATACGTTCAAGAATGCAACACTATATCCGGTTATGTGTTAATCCGAGAAGAGATTACTTATTACTACTTATAATCTAGTACCACAAAGGAGGGAGATATGCAGAAACCTGAAGGAAATCTTTTCCAAAAATTGTACAGCTGTAAAACTATCCCATCTGTGTTATAGACAAGAAAACTACAGGCCAGCAAAACAGAAATTACTTGATTTAATTTGTTTAGGAAAATATTTGTTTTCATTTTAATATATATTTAAGTTATATATAACTCCAGGGGTTATGATCTCGTATCTTTCCCAACACAAAGACTTATTTGAATGTTGTCGTGTCATCTGAAATTGCAGATATCTTACGTTTCTCCTCCATTCATGGTCAATGTCTGGCATATAAATGGGGGGCCAAGTTTCCTAGTCAGAAATTCAGTATTGTAAGTGATTCATTTACAATTGCAGTGGGAGAAACTACAGATGACCACCAGCGAAAGGAGGAAAATATTCTGCTCTGTCACATTCCACGTAATCGCGATCACCTGTGTGGTTTGGTCTTTGTATGTATTAATAGATCGGACAGCAGAAGAAATCAAGCAAGGCAATGATAATGGTAAGAGCATGTCTCTTTTCTTTTTTCCTCCTATTGGTTTCTCTGATGACATCAGAGGTGGGTAGGGAAGCTATTTCCCCTGTTAGGTCTTCATGTGTGATAAGCTAGCAAAAACCAGTACTGGCAATTAAGTCATCTCCAGTTATGTTATAAATACTCTGATTGAATGCCTAGGGTCCCACGCTGAGGTACGAAATTTATCAAGTCCATATAAACATTGGTAAAGAGAAATATATAGATGTCATACATCACTTCAGGCTTTTCAGGAACTGATTAAGAATCATGTTCTGCCTAGGGAGCCTGGGTGGCTCAGTTGGTTAAGTGTCTGACTTCAGCTCAGGTCATGAACTCATTCATGGCTTGTGAATTCAAGCCCCACATCAGACTCTGTGCTGACAGCTCAGATCCTGGAGCCTGCTTCAGATTCTGTGTCTCCCTCTCTCTCTGCCCCACTCCTGCTTGCACTCTCTCTCTCAAAAAATGAATAAACATTAAAAAAAAATTTTTTTTTAAATCATGTTCTGCCTGGTGTGAAAAAGCAAACAGTTGTGAAAGTGGAAGTTTTTTCATTTAGTTTAATTCACTATAGTCATTGCTTCTTTTAAAACATGAATAAGACGATACTCTACTAGAGAAATATGTTATACCTTATTAATTAGTACCATATAATTTGATAGGAGTAGATTAACACTATGGTTTGAAATTTTAGCCATACTGAGTTTAATTGTGAAGGATGGTGTCAAGCCTACAAAGAAAGCTGTTTCAAAAATCATTAAGGCAGATTCTAGGATCTGAAAAAGATAGGTCATTTAAAGCAGAATAAAAAATAGACTGTTTATTTTCACTTCTGAATGTACTCAGCTCCATTTCTCATCAGGCTCTACCAGCTTCCACATATGGCATAAATCATAGCTGGTAAAACAATGAGAAATATTCCCAGAAGCACCCCCACCATCAACCCTTGAAAAAAACAAACACACAATATTAAGCCACTGGTGAATTTAAAAAGAAATTGTTCAGATGATAACACTGTAAGTTTGTAGTATTCTCAAAAATGCCTATTGCTTCCCTCAAAGAAAGAAACTGAAAGAAATAAAAAGGTGACAGGAAGTTAGGGAGAGGAAGTGAGGGAAAGAAAGAAGAAGGAAAAGAATATTAAAAGGAAAAGTTCTGTTATTTCTGCCTTTCTTTGGGTTCGGAACAGCAGGAGCAATGTGCCATTCTCACGCTTGCCCGCTCGGTGGCAGCAGGGAGCACCAGCGCGAGCTCTGGGCGCTGGAGAAGCGGCTGGGGAGGAAGGGACTGTGAGGACCCGCCCGCTGCGCGGCGATGTGGTGGCTAGGAAAACGGGTCGGTGCAAGTTGTGTTTGTGTTTCAGTTCCATATGACAGTGATATTTACAGTGTGTACCAGACTAGACTGTTTACAACTACATTATGCATTAGTCCTGAGATACTGGATTTTTAAAACATGTCTGTTACATCCCTGGAATAAGTTTCCTGAGGATAGGACTTTTTTTTTTTTTTTTTTTTTTTTTTTAACCCACGCCCTCTATACTTACAGGGACGGGCCCAAGCTAAGTAACAGAAAGTGTGCCATACACAGCAGTCATGTACGGATAGAACAACAACGAGGCACCCCACCACCACCCTCACCTTCGCACACCCCGGTATAAGATCTTCAGACTCAAGTGTTTTCCTAGCGATCAAGGGCAGCCCTAACAGCCAGGGATAAGTAGTTGTAGATGTCTGATTTAGAGTTCAGTGTTTGAGAATCATAGATCCGCCCCAGTGTAGCCCTGCCTTCTCCCAGCGGTCGCCATGATACCAGCAGGGCCCCTCCTGTTCTCCTCTGGCCACATGAGAGGGAAGGAAGATTATGAGCACCTGTCCTGGACATAATGAGAAGAAGCAATCTTGTGTCACCCATATACAGACAGTCTAGAACCTCTCCCTTACATTCATTTACTCAATCCCACTTCTGAGACAAGTGAGTGAACAGTGATCATTTCTCCTACAATGAACAGGACTATCTCCACTTCAGCCAACCAAAGTCTCCAGAACCCAAGAAACCCTTGGCCCCAAGCTTCCTTCCATTTATCTCACTCTGCCTGCTCATTCTCCAGTGCTCCTGGATACCCTCATGCCTTCAGTTGTCATTTCTATGCTGAGAACCAAGCTCCAAATTTATCTCCAGCTCATACTGCACTCCAGATCAGGCATCGACCTCCTGAACGTCTTCATTTAAAGGTCTTCCAAGCACCCCAAACTCAATGTGTCCAAACTTTTAATCTACTACCGCTGTCCACCCTAACACCCGTGGGAAAGGCATTACTACAAACACCTGTTGCCAAATCCATTTGGACTGTCATTTCTCCTCTCCCTCTCCCCAACTTCTGCCTTCAATCACCAAATCCTATTATTCTGCCTCATTGGTCTCTGGAATCTGTCCCTGTCTCTCTTTCCTGACTGCCCTCATCCTTGTGCAAACTATCCTTTTACTTGAACACCTGCAACAGTATCTTTACTAGACCTTCTCCAGTTCTGCCCACCTTTAACCCATGCCCAATGAGGTATTCATTGCAAATTTACAAAACACACATCTGATCACATCCTATCCCTACTTAGCCATTACTCTTAAAATATATCCCAAACTCTTTAATGTGACTAAATTGCCCCCTTCCCTGCCCCCACCATGATCTGGTTGTAGCCAATTTTTCTGAACATTCGTTCAGCCCCACAAATGGGGCTCTAGACCTTTGCTCAGCTTTTCCCTCTACATGAAACCTTCCTCCAGCTTCTGTCCACCACACAAACACTGTTCTGTGTTCTCACACCGCTCAACTCCCACTCAGCCTTTGCAGGTTGCCTTAAATATCACTTCCTCTGGGACACCTGGTTCAGCAACCTGAGCTAGAACAATTATTACTACCGTAGTGGTTCTCAAAATGGTTCCTGGGACTGATAGCATTAACAGCACCTGGGCAGTTGTTAGAAATGCAAATTCTTGGCCTCTCTGCACCCCAGACCTATGGACCAGGAATTCTGAGGACAGAGCCCAGTAGGGCTGTGCTTAAGAAGCCAACGGGTGATTCTGATGCCAAGTATTGAGAAACGTGCTCACCTAGCATCCTGCACTTAACCCACTTCATTTTGATTGCATATTTGAATTACCTGTGGAGTTTCTATACCCTACAAAGCCTGAGTTTTATCCCCAGAGGTTTAGGTTTAATTATCCCCTATGTCATGGTATTTGCAGACATGATGAGAAGCTCTGCTGTACCAGGAAACTTACCACATACTATTGTAATTGCTCATTTAATTGTAAGTCTCCTGGCACCAATAGACTCTGAGCTCAGGGAAGGACAGATCGCTCTCCAGCATATATCCCTGGGGCTGAGCACTGTGTCAGGGACCTGGAAAGTTGCCCAGTCAACGTTGTAGAAGGAATGATGAAGTGTGAGTGCCTCATACCCCATGCTCACACTTTCCTATCTTTCATGTTTCTTGTAGAACTTTTCTTCAAAATGCCTACCCCCCACCTCAGTTCTGGGTGGATGCAGGATTTCAGGCCAGAGTCTCCCAAATGAATTATTACTCAGGTCCCTCAGATTTCCAAAAGAAAATACTGAATGATAATCAAAGGCTATATATATATATATATATATATATATATATATATATATATGGTCCAGGGTCAGGTCAGCTTTCTACTGTATACTTTTAAAAATTATTTTCAGTTTCTTAAGAGCAAGTGGAAATGAGATGAATTTTATCTTTGGTGTTCAGAGCTTCTGAATTAGGCAGCAAGATATTCATCAGGAAACCATATCCATGACTTCCTACAGACCCACTTGCCAGTGGGACAGTTCCTACCTAACTTGGATAATTTCAGATGGAAACTATAGTGACTTTTGCAAAGGGTACCATCTGTACTTATGTCCAGATTGTATTTAAAGCCTGACTTCCCAAAGTACACATTTGTAGGTAGTGTGGGCATCTGTATGAGTTGTTATTATTTTAATCTCCCTTTGGCATTGGGACTGTGAGTGCTGAGCCTGAATTTACTTTTAACGTCTGAAAAAACTGCAAAATTTAAAAGTCAAAATATTTTAAATCGATTTCAAAAACCTTCAAAAATATTGGAAGAGGAACAAATTGTCCTTCTTCAACCCGAACTGAGGTTGAATGTAAAACAGCAAAATTCTTTGAACTGTAATAACAATACTGAAAGGGAAAAAAAAAAATCCTTCATGTGTTTTTAATGGTTGTTCTTTTAGATTAAATAAGCCTGGTGCCCCAGATAGCTCTCTCTCTTCTCTCTCTGTTGCCTTTAATGACAAAAAAAAAAAAAAAAAAATCAAAGACTTGGTACTCGAAACTTTAACACACTCAATCACCCATTACTAACTCTAATTTGGGGGAACAACGTCTTCCTGCCTTATCTTTACATATTCTAGAAAAATGTTCCAGTATACTGTTTGTGTGTTGAAAACAAAACACAAAAATACAGACCAGGAAAACACAAGAATTTATACTATTCGAGAGACAGTAGGTGCAGAGTATTTTTTTTTAATGAAGTATATAGCTGATATACAATATTAGTTTCAGGTGTACGACATAGAGATTGGACAACTGTATACATTACAAAATGCTCACCGTAGTTGAGTGTGGTCACCATCTGTCACCACACTGAGCTGTTACAATCTGGTTGTGTTCCCTATGCTGTACTTTTCACCCCATGATTTACTTACAACTGGAGGTTTATACCTCCGTTCGCCTATTTCACCTTTCTCCCACCTCCTCCCCTCTGGCAACCACAGTTCTCTGTATCTATGAGTCTAGAGTCTATTTTCTGTTTTCAGTTTGTTTTGCTTGTTGTGTTTTAGATTCCACACAGAAGTGAAATCATATGGCAGGTGCAAATTTTAATCTCGCCCTAGAACTATGTAAATGTGTACACCACAAGGGGCTAGCATAACAAATCGAATTTTTTTTTTCATGCCTGCCCCACTTGTGAGCCTCTAAGCATCTCCAGGGCAGGGGCCATGCTTCATTATTCAGAGAGGATTTAATATGAGTAGAGGTTCAAAAAATGTTGCCAGCTGTGGCTGATCCCAGCAGACAGGCACGATGGCTGTGCCATACTCGTTAGCTGTTAACATCTGCTTCGAGTGGGTGTGAAAAATCACTTCCCAGCAATCCATATATTTTCCATTTGAGCACTGCTGTTTAAGCATTCCTTTTTAAAGTGAGTGTATGCACTGTTATTGTTAATAACCCAAAGATGATAAACACTGACTTGAGCTACGTGTCAGAAGCCCAGGCTTCTAGTTCTGCCCTTGGTCGCGGACTAGTTACGCTGAATAAAATAGTCACTCTGAAGCTCAGATTCCTCATCTGAAAAACGAAGTTGGACTGAATACCCCTCAAAGGTGCTTTCTGATACATTTTTCAAAGATACTATGAACTTGACCTTGCATCAGATAAATGGAAACATCGTGTTTATACAAATACCACACATATATATTTGTATAATTTATATATATTTATATATTCCTTTTTTTAATGTTTATTTATTTTGAGAAAGGAGAGAAGGTGAGCAGGGGAGGGGCAGAGAGAGAGAATCCCAAGCAGGCTCCATGCTGTCAGAGAAGAGCCAAGCCATGGGGCTCCAACTCACGGAACCGGGAGATCATGACCTGAGTGGAAATCAAGAGTTGAACGCTTAGACTGAGCCACCCAGGTGCCCCGATATTTGTATATTTCTTATATATACTCATACTTTTATATATTTTTGTATTTTTATCTTTACTCACAGTGAATACCACCATTAAAACAAGTTAAGGAAAATGTTACAAATGTGTGAGGTTTTTTTTTTTTTTTTTTTTTTTTTTTTTAATGATTTAAGCAACAGGAGAGAAATAACCAGGACAAAAGTAAAGGAGAAAACCATCTCCTTAGCCCCATCATTCACACACACCCTTACGCAAACACATTTCATAACTCTGCATAACCTAAGCACCCAGCCAAAAATATCCCAACTTACCAATGAGATGCTTTTTCTAAATATATATTGTCCCTGCAGCTGTTAAATGAGACAGGTTCTCTTCTGCTGTTTGGGGATTTTAAAAGCCTTTTTAGACACACTCCAGGTGTCTCCAGTTACATGATCTACACAAGATATGCAGAATACTTTGAGAATTCCAATTTAAAAGCAGGAAGAGATTTTAGGGATCACTGTTTTAAAGATGAGGAAGTAAGCAATTTGCCTCATCTTCAGCTTTATTATGAACACCCTCCCAGGAGCCTGTGGTTTACCCAATTTGAACAAGAAGCAAGATGTTACAGGTGACCCTGCATGTGTTTCTCCAGTGGAGAGAGCTGGGGACCCTGTTCTATTAAAAGAAACATATTTTCAGAGAAACAATATAGCTAGAAAATGAGTCTGGAAGAGTCTGAAAGTGGATACATCTCAGCTTACAAACCATTGTCATTGTGGTCTGAAAGTCTTGGCATAAATGTTTCCTAACAACACACAGTGAGATTTCTGAGCTTTTCTCCATGAAGGGAATTACCGATTGGGAAAGATGCCCAGAGGCCCAGAGTGAGGAGGTATAGTTCTAATTCCATTGGCCTGGCTGGCAGCTAACTGGACTTTCTCCTCGCCTAGTTGTGGAGGTTTTCATTGCCCTGGAGTCTGGAGTCCAGATGGGACATCTAAAGGTTGAAGCCCATTGAAGTTAGGTCTTAGTCATAGGCACCAGTGAAAGCTTTGCATTTAGTCTACAACTCTATCAGCGAAAGGTGTGTAGCATTTAAATCATCCAGATGGCAAAAATAACTTATATTTACATAGCACTTTCTATGTCAAGAACTACCCATTTAACCTACACTAGCAACCTTGTGAGGTAAATACTACCAATATCTGCATTTTTAACTGATATATCAGTTATCTTTTGCTACATAGCAGACTATCCCAAAACTTACTAACTTAAAACCACAAGCATTTATTTCACTCCCAATTCTGCAGATCGGTTGGGCATTCCTCCTGGCCAGGACCTGGCTGGCTGTTCTCTGCAGCATCCACGTATGTGTCTACAAACAGCTGGCACACTGGCTGTCTGCTGTATAATCAAGGCTGGCCTCCTCCAAATGCCTGGCAATGGGCATGCAATTGGTTGGATGACAGAAACAACTGAGCTGTGTTTTTCGTCACACAGGACCTGTTGGCCCTGTCTTCTTCCCATGGCAAGTGCAGTGTTTAAACAAGTAGCAAGAGGGTAAACCACACACACAATGGGAACACTTTTGAAGTTTCTGTTGTGCCCTATTTGCTATTGTCCTGTTGGCCCAAACCAGTCATGTGGCCACAGCCAGAGTCAATGAGGGAGGGGGTGGATACCCAAGGACACGGTGACAGGGAGGCGTGAGCCAAGTGGGAGTATTTTTGAACAAGCTACTAAAGATGAGGAAACTGAGACCAAAGAGAATACCAGGTAACAGGCTGTCAATACCTGAAGGAAATGAAATAGCACTCTGAATTAGGACAGATGAAGATATAAAGACTGGAGTGACTGATTCTTGGGAATAAAACCCATGATCCTTAAGAATGGGTGTGGACTTTACACAGGAAAACAGCCTTTGAGAAGCATAATAAGGAACATCCTATTGGGGTCTGGTCTGCAAAGAAATTGAATAAAAGTTTGAATCCTTTGGGATCAGGGTATTAGCCAGGAAGGAGGGCCTTCTGGGAGTGAAGATGTTATAAAGAAGGGAAGAGATGGTCAGTGGCAGTGGTCCTGTTGACCAATAAATTCTAGTCTCAGGTTCCTGAAGGGGAAATGCCCTTAAATAGTCCCAATCCATGTCTACTTACCCAGCCCCAATGGAGAATAGAGTGAGGAATATCTGGAAGACCTTTTTATGTGAGAAAATAATTTATAAATTTTATTCTTTCATTCATTTTTATTTTTATTCAAGTATTTATAGAACTTTACCTAGAGTCCCCAGTTTTCCTCTCTGGCTTGCTAGAAAAATCTTGCACAGATTCAGATTCCCAAGAGTCTATGATGAGCTGAAAGGCCCATTTGCTTTTCTTTGTCTAGAGTGCTTTTATTTGCTCTTTGAATATAAATTTCCCTACAGATTGTGGGCTGATTTCTGTGGCTCTGGTAGCACCACACATTCATCAAACTCTACTATGCAAAATCTTCAATACCATAACCCAGGACGAATCTACAGACCACCTTAAGCCTTTCACAGAAGACCTCCTAGCATGTTGGTTGTTTGGCTGGCCCTCCAGTACCGCATCATACACATGCCCTTACAGAAAGGAGGCCTGGACATTTACCCATGGGATACAGGTGTGCTGTTTCTTAGGGACACATGCACCCCCATGTTTATAGCAGCACTATCAACAATAGCCAAAGTATGGAAAGAGCCCAAATGTCCGTCGATGGATGAATGGATAAAGAAGAGGTGGTATATATATATGTATACACACACACACACACACACACACACACACAATGGAGTATTACTCGGCAATCAAAAAGCATGAAATCTTGCCATTTGCAACTACGTGGATGCAACTGGAGGGTATTACGCTAAGTGAAATTAGAGAAAGACAAAAATCATATGACTTCACTCATATGAGGACAAGAGACAAAACAGATGAACATAAGGGAAGGGAAACATAAATAATATAAAAACAGGAAGGGGGACAAAACAGAAGAGACTCATAAATATGGAGAACAAACAGGGTTGCTGGAGGGATTGTGGGAGGGGGGATGGGCTAAATGGGTAAGGGGCATTAAGGAATCTACTCCTGAAATCATTGTTTCACTATATGCTAACTAATTTGGATGTAAATTTTAAAAAATAAGAAAATTAAAAAAAAAAAAAGAGGAGGCCTGGAAGAATCTAATAATCATATGTTGAGATTGCTTGAGAATGTACTGGCCATTCGTGGAGGATTGGCATGACAATATGGACAGTGAATGAGTCAGGTTTACCTATTATAGGGGACAAGAGAAGACTTCCATTTCCTTAGAAAATGGTTGTGGACAGAACATCTGCTCTTCCAAGCTCCTCCAATTCTTACCCAAGAATTTCCAAGCAAGTTTCCTGTTAATGTTTAAAAGGTAGAGATACAGAGAGTTTATTCCTAAGCCTACAGAAATTTCTGAAGAAAGATCCCAAGCACAAAGGCAAAACTACAGATAGATCCTTGGGCTTCAGAGAAATGAACAGATGGTTGAATTGCCTCAAGTTGAATTTCAAATTCCTCTTCCAAACTGGCAGGTAGAAACAACTTTGAGCTCTTGGCATTTCCAAGTTCAGGTTCCAGCTTCAAATATATATTAGTGAGGACCAAGAATTACTTGTTTACACAAAGGATCCACAAGGAACAAGACTTTGTGCCTTCACTTTTCTACCACCCTTATTGTGTACATTCTTTCTTCTTTACAGAAGACACCATAGAACTGAGGAGTCCAACAAGGTTGAGCATGAAGACAAATTACTAAGTCTCGATAAAAGGAGGTAAATACATCTTGCCAATGGAAACATTCTTGGAAATTCACTTAGCCCCATGTTATTATCTCCTCTCACAATGTCCTTTAGGTGAATTTTCCAAGGTAAAATCTTATAACTGCTCAATAATATCTTTATAGAAAACAAAAATCGTGCCCACTTAGTCAAAACCAAAGAGAAAGATCAGGCTGTCTCTGAGAGAAGATGTCACGTGGACAGTGGGTTTGTACCCAAATGACTTCTGGATGTAGGGTAGGGGGATATTACACACTCTAAACTGTTGATGGATGTACTGGGAGCCCTGACTTCCCAAACCTACGAAGGAAATGACTGGAGGAGACAAAATCAATTCAGAGAACATTGTGAAAGAAAGTGGAGGAACCAGACTGTCTCCCAGAATTAGAGAAAATGGCCCAGATTCCCAAGTATATTATGGTTTCCAGCCATTATTTCAGGAAGGAGAGGTAGGACAAGAGTGGATTCTTCATATTATCCACCAATGAAAGCAGGGCTTCATGGACAAGTGAAGAAAGGCTGTCACCTCTGGTTATATTAAAAAGACTGAGGCAAAGCAATCCAAGTTGGAACTTCAAAAGCTTTCATTCATCCTTGAAATAGCTACTGAGCAAGGCACTGTGGAAAATTAAGACCAACCTGACATAAATTCTGTGCTTGTCAAGATTATGGTGTACCAAAGTAAAAATAACTTGTTAGAAAGTTAACACATGCCACAAGTGGAAGAAATAACATGAAACTGGAAGAATGCGGGTTTATTTCCAGCTGGAAATTACTTCTTAGTTGGCTTTTGTGGAACAGTAGACATGCAGAAGCACGGAAGGAAAACCGAGAGAAGAAATATCATGGACAAAGCCTCAGAAATCGAAAACCTCCAGACTCTTAGAACAGCTGGTAGTTTGATTTAGCAAACAGAGGGGAAAGTTAGATGTAACCCATGGGGACTTCTCCCCAAATGGGAGCTAAAGCACGTCTTTTCCAGCTTGTCTGTGGTTAAAACATTCCAAACACATAGAAACTACGGATCAATATAGTAGCCAAGAGCAAAAATCTTTCTAAATTTGGAGAACTTCAAGATGTCTGATCTGCGTACTGAATCTTCCCTGCAATTAAGAAGCTTAAATGATTATCTTCTACACGAATTCTCAACCTCAGCACTACTGACATTTTGGGCTAGATAATTCTTTGTTGGGGGGGGGGGGTGGTGCTATCCTACGCACTATAGGATGTTTATGCAGCATCTGTGGCCTCTATTTACTAAAAGTCAGTAGCACCCCACCCCAACACCAGGTGTAATAAACAGTATCTGCAGACATTCCCAATGTCCCCTGGGAAACAAAACTTGCCCTTGTTGAGAACCACTGGTCTACCCTCGGTCTGTGTGTCAGATTGTTCTCCTTGCATAGGTAGAACTAAGGTAAGAGCTGAACAAGCCCTTGTGTCTGTTTTCTTACAGAAGCATAAAGCATATGTCACTGTTACAAAATATAGGTAGGACTTCTTATAACTTTATCCATTGGTATAAGTAAATAACCCAAAATAGAATCAGAAACTCTCATAAACTAGGATTTCTAACCAACTCTTCCTGGCCCAACATACTAAAGCCTTTCACATGAACGTAGATGGCTATTATACCCTCCACACATACTGATGTTGGCAAGAGATGGACTCCTGACTGTCATGTATTTAACATTCATAATATTGTTGTAGCTCCAGAAACTCTTGTGAAATAGTTTTAAAAATTGTGAAAGACAGTTTGTAGTTATGATGGTGGAAATTAAGAGAAAATACTGATATGTAAGAAAGTGGTTCTCAGCGACAGAAAGACTTATGAAACAAAAATGACTAAAACACTAAATTTTATGCATGCCTATACTCAGGAATTGTTTCTGGTGAGATGTGACAGCTTCTTTCTTTCACATTTATTTAATTTTAAAGAGAATGAGGGTGGGGAGGGGGACCTGAATGTACAATCCTATAAAGGTACCTATTACTTTACCTTTAAAAGATTTTAAGGTGGACCTTTAAGGTTTTAGGTAAGGTAAAATCCTTTAAAAGAATTTTAAACTGACTCTTTCACTTAGTATGTTCACTATAAGGAATAAATGTCAAAGTAAGTATCTAAAGTCTAATGTCACATACTTGATGCTATAAGGAGAAATAAGACCATTATAGTGGTAGGTGAGCTCCTTCATGTAGACTTTCAACAGTACCTTTAAAAGAGTTGAAAGCAATTAAGCAATTCTGGTTAGAATTTTACTGCCTGTTAACAATATATTTCTTATCCACAAAATTTAGTAGGCAGGCATGGTCTTTTGAAGGAGTCATAGAAAAAAAAAATTACCAAGTCCATTGATAACAACTTGGTGATAACATTCTCTTTTTTATTTCAAAGGTGTTCTTGAATGGCCATTTTGGACAAAACTGGTTGTGGTGGCCATTGGCTTCACGGGAGGTCTTGTCTTCATGTACGTACAGTGTAAAGTCTACGTTCAGTTATGGCGCAGGCTGAAGGCCTACAACCGTGTGATCTTTGTGCAAAATTGCCCAGACACTGCCAAAAAGCAGGAGAAGAATTTCTCGTGTAACATAAACACGGACATCAAAGATGCTGTGGTGGTGCCTGTATCACAAACGGGTACAAATTCACTGCCATCTGCAGAGGGAGGCCCCCCTGAGGTCATCCCGGTGTGACACAAACAGTTGGGAGTTTCTTCACTGAAGGGTATCTTTCTAGCCCTTAGCCACTACAAATGACAGAAGTGATCCTGAATCATTCACTCCTTTATCTTCTCCTTTCTCCTACTGACTCATTCTTCCTTACTTTGCTCAAAAAAGGAAAGGACCAAAAGGCACCGATGACCAGGATCCCATGAAGCAGTCCAAAGTGTGATACAGAAATGTGAAAAATTGGCTAGAGGTGATTTCTAAGACAATTAAGAACCAATGGAGCGAGGGATGCTTTCAGGCAATGACGAAAGACTACATGGACACATGCATCTTCAGGATAGCAGGACAAAGTTTAAGAATACAGACTTGAATTGCAATGTGTATTTCTTCTAAGGCCTTGTAATGTTAACTCTCTCATCCAGAAATAAGAAACATACTTGGTTTTAAGCTTGAAATTGTCTACATTATCCTTACGTCATATCAGAAGCAAACTTGGGAGGATGCATATTTTGATATTTATACTTTGGACGGCTAACAGATTTTTATGGCTATAGTGGAGTCCAGTTGTTTTAACAGATGCATGTTTTTAAAATAGATGCAATACACATTTGAAGAGATCAATACTTAGAATTATGTTTAAGTCATGAGCAAAAGATTTTCAGAGGTTTTGGGGTGTAATTAGCACTGTTAAATACCTACAGAAGTTGAAATCAACTATCAGGCTCTATATTTTATCTCGTCCCTCTTAAAACAGTGTTGTCCAACAGATATATAACATGAGCCACAAACGCAGGACATATCATATGCATACATTTTAAACTTTCTAGCAGCCCCATTAGAAAAAGTAAAACTAAATGAAATGTTTATATTTTATTTAACACTATATATCATCATTTCAACATGTCATCAGTATTAAAATTGAGATATTTTACATCTTTTTCTTATGAACCAAGTCTTCAAAATCCAGTATGTATTTTGTCTTTACAACGTATCTTCATTTGAATTAACTGTACTGGATAGCACAGCCCTAAAATTAGAGGCAGGACCTCTGCTTCATCGAACAGTTGAATATTTAAAAACAACAGCTCAATTCATTCTTTTATTCAGAGTCTCTCAAATATTACAGTTTTATTAAGCACTTACATTCATCAAATTAAACAGCCTGAGTTAGGTGAACTTACCATTTCTCTAAAAGGTAAAAAAAAAAAAAAAAAAAAAAAAAAGTAGGGAAGGATGAAATGATCTGTGGCAAAGTTCTGAAATTAGCTTGTTTGCTACTATGAAGCACAGATGATAAGGAAACAGAAATTAAATATTTTTCTTAGGTCAAATGTGTAAGTTTTTTTTTTTTTTTTTAATCCACAAGTGGTATCAACTTGACAGAGGAGTAGTTATGACTAAGCATTTAGACTCTGTTTGAAAAAGCTGACAGCATTTCCCTGCTCAGCTGGGAAGTAAAGATACTGAATAGATTTTGTGATAAGTAATAAACTGAGTTGTTGAGGTTTGATATGCAGCTGATTATCGTGCTCCTTGCATATTCATGTAAAACTGAAGCGTGGATGATAGATTCTGCAGTGAGCTAGATTAATGATTATAGATGTAGTGACCTGTCAAAGAAAGAGGTTCTACATTTTAAAAGGTGATTTATTTTTGTTAGCTGTCATATTTATTATTGTGAAAAGGCAACTGTGATGGCCATAAGAACCAAAGCATGGGTATCGCATTGCACAAACCTGGGTATCACATCGATGCACTTTGTAATTATCAGTGTGCTTGTTCTTCACGGATTATCATATAAGAAAGGAAAAGGAAATAACCTTTTAATGAGGAGAAAGATATGAATATTAGTAGTGGCTGACACTTAGTCCAAATAGTCCCAATTCCTAGAAATAAAGAAAAGGTAAACAATGTCGTGTGTGTGTGTGTGTGTGTGGTGTGTGTGTGTGTGATTTCATGTATGTACATGAGAAAAGTGGTAAGGTTTTTGGTCAGTCAGGAAACAAAAGGTTTAAAACATCTTTCTTAAAACTTGTTATGGAGGGTATGGAATAAAGGCACAGGGAAGACCCAGTTGAAGTTAACGAAAGTGTACCAAAATTTCTGCACAAATAAGGGTAAAAGTGGTGTAATAAAAAATTAATGAACTTTAAACAGACTAAAATTTGTATTAACTTCCTCTTAAATTTCTATTTTAAAGTTTTAAGATAAATACTCATGAATAGAAGCTTTGGGTGATTTAACCATGGCATATCACCCAATAGATTAACCTTGATTCAATTTTTCTGTTAATTGCCCTAAGCTTTTTACTAATCCATTTCTCCAGGAGCTTAGCAATGGGAACAAGTTGTTTACATATATTCCCTGGGGGGGGGGGGGGGGCTGGGGGGGGTAGGAAGTGGGAGGGAATCTGTCACCAGCAAGCAATGAAATGTTATCTCTTTTGTCTGCTCTGGAAGGAAAATGATTACTTTAATTACCACCAAAAATACTATTTAAATTCTGTACAAATCTAAAGATTGGTAAATGCATAGCTCATTTCTCAATGGGAGAGGACTGGCTAATAGGCCTTGTTTATTAAGGGTCACACCTAACACTAAGAAAACATTTCTAGAATTAAAAGATCAGCATTACTGTCTTAACAAGAAAATATGACATAGTGTTTTAAGATCATACCTAAATTCTCAAAATTAACTTACAAAAGCCTTGACTTTCTTGTAATGAGAATATAATAATATATATAGCTCCCTAGAAGGTTAACAGCTTTTTATTCTGCTGTTATTCTTCTGAACTTCATATATAAACCCTGAACTCCCGAATTTAAATCTTTTACAAAGTTTTCCTATAATGGCTGTTTATAGTTCAAACAATCTGAAATAATTACATGCATTTAAAACCTAATGTTGATTTCCTTTCATATTCTGTGTGGCAACTGCCCTTTCAGTGAAAGGATTTGGCTTTGTGACAATACTGTTGTGGACTGGATATACCCTTCAAAAACTACTCTCCAGGCTGACAGTTTTTTTGAAGCATGTTTTCCTGCTCATGTAAAAAAACGGAATTGAAACAAAGGACTGAAATTGAAGAATGGCAACACAATTGTTAAAAATCTTGGCTTTTTATAATCATGCATTTGGTAGTATCAATACCATAAACTACAGACATTTACGTTGTTAATTTTTAAAAGAACTCTCACTTTCATTGTATCAAAGATTGAATTGTAAAGGAATGAAATTCCAGTTATTTTTTCAAAGAGTGAAGTCCAAAAGGCAATTAAGCTTGAGAACAAACACAAGTAAAACAAAAGTGAAAAAAAATCCAAACAAAAATGATCCCATCAACCTGGGATATAGCAGTGGACACATTGAAGATAGGTGTATATTGAAGAAGTGTTTTAAAATATCCCCGGCTTGAATCTCACTCTGAGCTGCTATTACATGTGATTATTGCCCCAGAGATAGCCTCGTTTATTTTGTTATGCAAAAGGTCCCTGGGTACCCCTAAAACATCTACTGTTTGGCTGGAAAATTAGCTCATTAGAGCAATGACATCATTAAGAGACGGTAATTGCCAAGGGGGTGTGGTGGGGAAGATTATTCCATTTGACTGACAGTTTACCTTTCCTTACCTTGCCAATGAATATTTCGGAACAAAGTAGAGCTCTTTAAACTTATTATTCATTATTGTAGTTGTTATATAATAATTGTGAAAGACTTACACTTTAATTAAGAAAGATAAAAACCTTTTTTTTCTTAAGTCAGCCCAAAGGTGCTATTTTACATATCAATACAGCTGAAAGGAAGTGCTGTTATTTTGGGCTGCAATGTTTCCTCCAAATCTGAAGCCCATTTTGAAATTGGATATCACATTTAAAACAAACGAGGAAAAATTATTTTAACTGTGTGCAATTTTTGAGATTGAGCATTTGTACTTTTTTGGTTTTATCTAATTCTCTTGCATTAACAACTTACTGTTTTGTGAATAATGTGTACTGAGATGAATTAAGGAAAAGAAAATAATTATCTGTGAAAGAAAGACTTTGTATATTAAACAAGTGACCTAAATTTTTGTTGTGGTTTCTGTACTCTTTGCCTAATTTACCAGGATTTCTGCAGGTTTGTATCTGCAACATTCAAAAAATCTTGAGTTGTTAAGATTTTATAACAGTCTGGATGTTTAAGCAGCTTCTGAACAGATTCATAGTTACTTTAAAGCCAGCACAGGCGGATTCACCCTGATATTACAGAAAGGAATAAAGAGGTGCATTAACAGGGGAAAACCAATAGAAATAATCTAAACAGATTTTCAAAACCTGTTAAAAACAAACAAACAAACAAACAAAAAAACAAAACAGCAAAACCTCTAGAAGAAAAATCATAATGTAAAGAAAGGACTGTCTCATAAATAAGGCTTGGATATACAAAAGAATTTAACAGTATTTGTCTACTCAGACATAATAAAATAGTAAATTTAGATAATTTCATACATACTATATAATAGGAGAAAGACTGTGGAATCAATTTCTAATCTATGATGTTTGCTGGTAAGAGAAGAAAATGTCTCTCTCCAAAGCCCCAACTTCTAAACCTGAATTCAGGGTAAACCCACTGCCTAGCCCAAGGCCACCTCCAGGTCATTCTGGTAGACTAATTGTGCTCATTCTGCCTCATTGGATATCCACTTATAGTCTCCTCGCACCTCCTGAATTACAGCAAATACTCCTGGATCACAAGTCATTGTCACTGTGTGTTCAGCTAATGGTCCTAAAACTGGGAGATGTGATAGAGATACCAAAGGAAGCAAGAGAATGGGAAGAAATACTTGGAACTCAGGGAAAGGGCAATGCAGGCAATGGGAACAATAACCAAAGTCCCAAGTGGTTGTCAAGCAAGATTCAGCTACCGTAGAAACAGCAAGCCCTTGTTAGGGTCACAAAGTTTCTTACTTACAGTGATAGCAGAAGAAAGACAAACCACCAGTAGCCCCATGAGTCCTGTCCCAAGAAAAGACTCAAAAAGAGGGGGCATGAGACATGAAAGAGGACACTATAATGCAACAGAAAGGGTGGGGCACCTTGTTGCTGAGATACTAATTCCATGTTGTAGCTAAGCAACTTTGTGGCCTGCAGCTCTGCCCTAAAGGGACTCAAAATGGAAAGTCTCATACTTCATCAAAATCTGGAGGCAAGGACAACTGTCTCACATCTTCTCTGGGAGACAGGGAGGCATACATGAAGTGGCCCATGATAGTTCCTCACATGCCCCAAATCCTTGTGTTCCAGGAAGATCATGGGCCATCATGGCTCAGGTTAGCCTGAACCTAGCCTGGCCTAAATGGATAAACACAAGGTCTTCAGGGTGCCAGCAGAGCTGTTCCACAATAGAAAACAGTTTGGCCATTCTAGGAATAGACAGAAGGTCTGTGTACCTGAAGTCCAATAAGCCAAGGGCGAGTGGAAACAAGTAAAGGTTGGAGAAGCAGTTAGGAATCAAATTATTTGTCATGTGAATTTCACCCCAAATATGATGGATGTCAATGTAGGTTCAGCAGTTGTAACAAATATAGCACTCTGGTAGGGGGTGTCGATAATGGGGGAAGGTGTGCATGTGTGGGGGCAGGGCGGATAATCTCTTTACCTTCCCCTCAACTTTGATGTAAACTTAAAACTGTTCTGAAAAAATAAGTGTTTAGAAACAAAATTATACCCATCAAATAAACATACCTAATTAAGAAATGACAGAATGATACTATAACAAGATGAACAAAGGAGTAGCATATTGTAGTGTACATTTTCAAAAATTCATCAGCAACTCCAGAGAATGGATTATGAAGAACAAGAATGGTGGCATGAAGGCCAGTGAGGAAGTGACAGGTAAGGGCAGAGTGGAGATGGCCTGACATGGACTGATTTGACTCTCTTTCTGAAAACAGAACTACAAATACCGACTAATTAAATTTAATTGGGAGGGTATGGAAGAGAGAAAGTGAAGAATCAAAGATGATTTACAAGCAGTTTTCAGAAATTAGGTGAAAAACTTGGGAAAGATTCAAGGTTCCTGATGAGAGAACAGGGATTGGGATCCAGGACACAAATAGGAGTATTTGCCATTGAAAGGAGAAAAGCTGCTACATCCATAAAATGGAAAGGGAAGGAAGGGGAGGGAGAGGGAAAGGGGAGGGCAGTTTCATTGTCTCAACGATGTATATAAAGTGAACAGTTGGTTGAGGAGGCAAATATTAAGTTAAGCTAGAACATGAAAAAGTAGTGAGGGACGCCTGGGTGGCTCAGTCGGCTAAGTGTCCGACTTCGGCTGGTTATGATCTCATGGTTCGTGGGTTTGGAGCCCTGTGTCAGGCTCTGTGCTGACAGCTCAGAGCCTGGAGCCTGCTTCGGATTCTGTGTCTCCCTCTCTCTATGCCTCTCTCCCGCTTGGGCTCTGTCTCTCTCTCTCTCTCAGAAATAAACAAACATCAAAAAAAATTTTTTTAAAGTAGTGAAAATTATCTAAAAGTTGGAAAAATGAACTTATTACAGGTACACAGTAAAACTGCTAAGCAGTATTGAGAATCCACTTGAGATGTACAAACATGAATGGAAAAACCTGATACTCTCCACAAATGCTGAGCTACTTGGGAACAACAGGTACAAAGGAAACAGATAACCTGGTGTGCTCCTCTGAGTTTTGAAAGACGAATACTATGCAGTCAGGGGCAGAGGGATGGAGAGCATGTGACAGGAGGCAACTCTAAAACCCGAATCTAAACAAAACTTAAAAGAATCTGAAAACAGGAGATAGGTGGTGCACAATGAAAGAATGAGGTCAAAGTACAGAACTTCAGCAGTGGAGGGGGATAGGAGATGGTGAATGGAGCACAGAATAGTCAAATTTTACGGGAGTTTCAGGAGCTGGTAAGTATCTGGGTGTGGCCACTGAGAAGTGTCTGAATGGAGTGGAGAAAAGGGTCACAATTTTAGATTTGTTATCCACAAGGTCCTGGATTCACTGAAATGATTAAAATAAGGGAGAAGAAAACGGAGCCAAGTAAAGTCTTCAATGAATGAGAAGGTTCTTCTGGGAGGTAAGATAATAAGGAAAGGGTGACAGTGATAGAACTTCAAAGAACAGAGAAGTGGCAGTGGCAATAGAGGAAAGAGGACACCTGTCTAATCTCCTGCTCCTGAAACACAGGGATAGAAGAATAGTAAAAGCTCCTATTTGAGGTGACAGAGTCCTAAGGAGACACCTATGTGGGTGAGGAAAAGAAGTGACTAGGATATCTGGAAAGAGACCACTGTCAGAGTTGACGGCTCTGAGCTTAGAGATGTACCATTAGCTCATATCCGTGAAGTTCCGCTTATTGTTGACAAACTATGGCAAGCAGGAAAAATCCAGCCTATTTTGTGTATGGCCACAACTAAGAATGAGCTTTACCTTTTTAAGGGTAGTAAAACACACACACACACACACACACACACACACACACACAGACATGCAAAAAGAAACTGCATTTGGGCTGCAACACCTAAAATATTTACTATCTGGGTCTTTACAAAAAAAAAAAAAAAAAAAAAAAAAAAAAAAAATTCACCACCCCTGGTTTACAAAGAACTGCCAGTGAGTTCTCTTCCAAGGCCATGGACTGCGGAAGCCATCTTGCAAAGACAATCTACTGACCGAAAGGAAGGAGCCTACATAAGGCAGCACAAGTTATCCCTGCAGGAAAAAAACATGTTCTATAGATAATGATTAAGGATATCACTTAAAAGCAATACTCTAACAACAAATTATCTCTTAGGCTACTTTGGTCCAGCCAGGAGTAACAGGATTACTGTCATGATATAATTATTTATAATGATATATAATAAAATTATGAATTATAATTATTATCCTAAATGATAAAGTAAATTCCTCCATTCAACAAATACCTACCTATTCTAGTTCCAACCAGGGTGCTTGTTCTATTTTTTGCTTTGATGGTATAGGGAAAACCAGGAACAAATGTTTAAGGGAGAGCACAATCTGCCATTTTCATAAGTTATTTATCTAACAGAATAGTAAGACTTTTTAAATATCAGACCAGATAAAACAGTTTCTCTTCTCTTGAAGATTCAGTTTTAGCAGCTCTTTCTGCCCACAGGTCCTGTCCCTGTGCTTTAATAAAATCACCTTTTTGCATCAAAAAATAATTTAAAAAAAGATTCACTACAAATCAAAACCACACTCAGATATCACCTCACGCCAGTCAGAGTGGCCAAAATGAAGAAATCAGGAGACTATAGATGCTGGAGAGGATGTGGAGAAACGGGAACCCTCTTGCACTGTTGGTGGGAATGCAAATTGGTGCAGCCACTCTGGAAAACAGTGTGGAGGTTCCCCCCAAAATTAAAAACAGACCTACCCTAGGACCCAGCAATAGCACTGCTAGGAATTGACCCAAGGGATACAGGAGTACTGATGCATAGGGGCACTTGTACCCCAATGTTTATAGCAGCACTCTCAACAATAGCCAAATTATGGAAAGAGCCTAAATGTCCATCAACTGACGAATGGATAAAGAAATTGTGGTTTATATACACAATGGAGTACTATGTGCAATGGAGTACTATGTGCCAATGAGAAAGAATGAAATATGGCCCTTTGTAGCAACATGGATGGAACTGGAGAGTGTGATGCTAAGTGAAATAAGCCATACAGAGAAAGACAGACACCATATGTTTTCACTCTTACGTGGATCCTGAGAAACTTAACAGAAACCCATGGGGGAGGGGAAGGAAAAAAAAAAGAGGTTAGAGTGGGAGAGAGCCAAAGCATAAGAGACTCTTAAAAACTGAGGATAAACTGAGGGTTGATGGGGGGTGGGAGGGAGGGGAGGGTGGGTGATGGGTATTGAGGAGGGCACCTTTTGGGATGAGCACTGGGTGTTGTATGGAAACCAATTTGACAATAAACTTCATATATTGAAAGAAAAAAAAAAGATTCAGTGTTTATAGCCATTTTGAAACAAAAATGAACCCCCCCCCCCAAAAAAAAGGACACTTTCCAGTGACTAAAGAGACAGGAACTTCTCTAACCATAAAACCATACTCTTACAAAGATTACTAAAGAAAGCAAATCAGCATCAGTTGAAACACTGAAATGAAACACTGAAAATGAAATAATTGGAACTTTAAGAAGTGAAATTATGGAAATAAATTTTATTTTTAATTGTCAATAGTAAAAAAAGCTGTAATATTTTAAATAAGTTGTTAACAAGACTTAGTTGATGTCTAGTAAACCTCTTATAGCATCCTTTTACATTTATATTCTTGAAAATACTCAAAGACACTTGCATTGTATCCCTTAGAAAACAGCCTAAAAGATAACTGCATTTAACAAGTCCTATAAAGAACAACATTCTAACATTCATGTTTTTCATATTTGAAATACTGAGTTATATTATATGTCATTTAGTGTATCACTTAGAAGAATAAATAACACAATCGCAATAACTGATGCTCTGATCTTTGTTTCCACAGATAAAACCTATCAGCCTTCATGAGAAAGCAGGAAATATACAAACAAAAAGAGTTAACCTGCAACCACTTATCTTATTTGTTAAAAGATAACAAATTACAGTGTGGGAGACTAACATTACGAAAATAGTCACCATTTTTTTCTTTACCATTAAACTCTGGCTCAAAGATAATAAAAATAATGTACAATCCATCAGTGTGTATTTATTCCATATCACATTTTCCCTATCTTACAAGGAAAGAAAACAGATTTAATTTAAGAGGAAGATTAGTGAAACACATTACTGAAAGACAATTTTGTTATCACCACTACTCAAGAAGTATGCACGGGACTCTTTCAGAAAACACATTGCTGTACATACCCCACAATCTGAGATTAGGTGATCCAAGGTGAACATGAAAAAAATTAAAACTTTTTTTTCCCTTATTCAGATCACTCCCTATGCCCAGGAAAATCAGGTTAAATGGATCTTAGAATACTTTTATTTCACTATATCTATTTTAGCAACTTAATGTAAATGGAAAGTAACACTTACTTTTAAGTGAAAATCATAACACTGTTTGAAACTGCAAATGGGAGTTTCATCATGAAAGATGATAAGCTACATGGCAAATTCTTGTATGTAGACAGTTATTTACCATAATCAGTTCAAATATAACTTTACGCTTTCCATTTATTTACTTTCAACTGAAATAAAGGACAGTTAGGCCACTGCAGTCATTTCCTCATCTGAGTCACTGGATTCATCTTTTAGTTCCAATTCCCCTAAATCTTTGTCTACGGTTATAATAGTTTTCTTCTTGCACTTCTTGGGAACTGCATCATTAGCACAAATTTTTCTCATTTTAATGGTTGGCAATTTCTTCAGATCCAAATCCCACTCCCTAAACAAAAGAGAGTACACACAGAGGGTTGCTGGGGTGTGAGGTGGGGAAACAGTCAATGTATTTAAAACTCTAAAAGCAGCAGAATAAAGCTTATGAATGTACAGTAGATTCAAATGCACTAGAAACAAACAACATAAATGCATTAGGAAAAAAAAGAGTCCCAAGAACTGAGGTCCAAAGCTTTGTCCATATTTCTTGCATCTTCTCATTAACCTATAATAGCTATAACTGCACACAGATTCCCACATATCCAAAACTTCCAAAAAGCAATTCAGGAAAACATTAGGCAGAAGTTAGAAGGAGGCTCTGTTCCATTCTTTTATTCTCCCTAACCTGAATCTTCAGTCTGGCCATATGGTTTCAAGAATCTAAAAAGTAGGAACTAAGACACCTGGGTGGCTCAGTCAGTTGAGTCTGACTTCAGTTCAAGTCATGATCTCACAGTTCAGGAGTTCCAACCCCACATGGGGCTCTGTGCTGACAGCTCAGAGCCTGGAGCTTGCTTTGGATTCTGTGTCTCCCTCTCACTCTCTGTCCCTCCCCTGCTCACATTTTGTTTCTCTTTCTCTCAAAAATAAATAAAAATGAAAAAACTTTTTAATAAATAAATAAAAAGTAGGACCTAGATCATATCTGGCAAATTTCCAAAATGCAGTCAGAAAAGATTCTTCTTTTCACACATGGTGGTAAATCACAGTAATTTTCAGAAACAAAAAACATGTTATTGTTACACTAGAAAACTCAATCTTTCAACTACCAGACTAACTAGTTCTTGATGACTTAACTTTTTCTCTGGGATCACTTCCCAATAACCATCCTTTCTGAAAGAACTCTGAGCCATCAAGCCTGTTGCTGTTAGGTTATCTTTTAAAAAGTATGAACTGGGGAAGAATAGTGAGAACAAGTTCTTTTAGGTATTATATTAAGGTATCTAAATTTTCTTTTAAAAATAAATAAAAGCACCATGTCACTATCATTTCAGTGTACATCAGGTGTTTCAAAGAAACACAAGTTAGGAAAAGCCTTACTTTGATAAAACAGAAAAAGTTAAAAGAAACCCTTGAGTTTTTTTTTTTTTTTTTTTTTTAGCTCATTAGAGCTAAGTTCAAAGTTCTAGGTTCATAAGGGAAGAAAGTTTATGTCTCATGTATTTTACATGCAGCTTCAAGGAGTAATAAAAAGAGACAGACTTACCTAAAAGTTTTCAGATTACCTGCATTTACAATGTCTGGAATCTCTAGGAAAGAAAATAATTTACATCCATTAAGCAATGTTCTTTAAATTACAACACTTTACAGTTTCCTTGTTTATTATCTCACATACAAAAGTGACAGCGAAAACATCCAAAGCAAAACAAAATTTCAAAGCACTGCTGTAATGCTATATGAAAAGTAAGTTTTGGAAGTATAAAGGGCTTAGTTTAAGAAGGTGACTTGTTTACCAGACGCACTCCCTGACACTGGAAGCAGCACTGTGGCATGCCTGAAACAACACCGGATCTGAGTTTTTGGGGTGACTCAATCACCAATACGTGTCTGACCTTGGCCTCGTCCTGTTAATTATTCTGCTGGCTACATGGTGAACAGACTTCAGAAGGAAAGAGCAGTAGCACAGAGACCAACTGGGAGGCCGTTAGAATGGTACAGTTGAAACAATGGTGGCTCAAACTAGGGAGGTGGTGACAGTAGCAGTAGAATTTATCAGACGCAAAATGTATTTTGCTGAGGATATGGACGGAGCATAAAAGTGACTATGCATGGGCTTCTAACCTGAACAACTGATGCCACTGCCAGAAATACAGATCATGTGGGAGAAGAAAGTTTTGGGAGAAGAGCTGGACTTTGCTTTGGGACAGGTCAGGTCTGAGATGCCTATAAGACATTCAAGTAGAGATTTTAAGAAACCCATCTTTGATAATGCAAATCTGGAGTTCTAGGGACAAGTTAGCACTGACAGACACAAATTTTGAAATTATGGGCATGTAGACAGTATTTCAAACCAAGACAGAATGAAATCCATTAGGAATTGGTATAGACAGATAAAAAGAAGAGGCCCCCAAAGTAGAGACCTTGGCCAAAATTTAGTTTGTGAAGAGGAGGAGTCAATTTAGGACACTAAAGTCTTGGCCAGTGACCTAGAAAGACAAGTAGGAAAGGGTCTTCTTTACCAAATGAAACGTGTGACAAGAAAATGAAATGATTGATCATCTGTATCAAATGATGCAGAAAAGTTGACTGAGAATCAATGCCCAGTATAGCAACTATTTGCCAGTACTGTTAGTTGAGTGGAAACGACAGCTAATTAAAGTGGGTTACAAAGAAAATGGAACATGAGGAAAAATGGAGACTACGAACATAAACAAATTTTACAGTCTGATGGTGACAACTCCATGAAAGGGAGTAGTTGAAGCTCTCCCTCAACTTCCTGTGTCAGGTACTTTGATAAATCAAACTTTATGTAACTTTTAAACAACCTGTGGAAGTAGGTATGCTATTTATTGCAATGTTTAAACTGAAGAAAACAAAGCCGCAGGAGGGGAGGATTTAAATAACTTGTCCTGTTTAATAGTAAGCTGTAAGGGTTTAAATCAGATCTATCTAGTTCTAAAACTATTTTCTGTTATTTTTTCAGTTAGGAACGCACTTCTTACAGATGATGAAGAGGAACTACCAACTACTTCAGGGTTTCTAGCATTATTGTAGTGTAGGTGCCTGACGTTAAGCTTTTGATTGTCTAGACATCCGTATCACAGACACCCTTCTCAAATAAAAGTCTTGCCAGCTGTATGACACAGCTACAGCAAAACAACTAGATGAGAAACCAGGCCGCCCCCATCCGTGAAAGTTCCCTTTCAGAAAGCCCTGGTAACCAAACACTCGAGTGACCCCACTTTTCCCTTCTCGCGCCCTAACTCCCACTGCTGTGTTTCTAATTTGGCAATAAAGAATGAACCTGTGAAACCCTTGGCACCTCACCTTGGATCCTAATAAAGGTAGAGCCCCAGGTCCACACTCCCTCTCTCTACCTTCGTCCTCCCTGTATGCCCTGGGTTGTGCTGTGGACCCTCCAGGACTTGTGAGTAATAAATCTTTTTTTCCCAAAGTCCCCTGATGGTTGTTACTGAGGTGTATCATGCAATCCTAGTAAGAACCACAAAACCTGGTCCTACCACAACACTGGCTCTGGTTGGGGAAATGCCCATGGGGGCTCACCACAAGTACCAGGCGCCCAGGTGGGTGCTTCAGGCATGTCTAGCAGACAGCACCACTATCAATAGGCTGGGATCAACACAACAGTTATCCACAAGATACTTCCTTTAGGGTCAGTGTTTCAGTGTTATTATTACCAAAATTTAAAAATTTAATTTGCTATTAAGTATTTCGTTCATACTGTGCTTTTTAAGTAAATCCATGTACCATAAATGCAATCATAACATGGACTAGGAATGGAATGTGAATGAAGGAATGTACAGGACCATGGCAAACTTAAGAATATATGATCGAATCTAAAAGGGACAGCTGTTACTCCACTATAGTGGATTATGCTGCCAGACCATTTGCATTTTTTAAAAAGAAGCCAGAAATCTACATTTTTCATGTGCAATCACCAGGTTTTTTCTACAATGGCAATTAATAAGTCAATCAAATGCCATCTGCAGGCCATGTTGCCTCTGTGTCATCACTGTTTGTGGGCCTTGCAAGCCTTAAGTACCCTCACTTAAGTGCTTTTCTTCTGAAAATGTTAGTAAACCAGCAACACAGAAATGCCACAATGAATGAATGAATGTTCGATTTTACAGTTTTTCAAGTATGACTACAACCCATAAAGGTTGGTCCTGTAAGAATGACAAAGACGGGGAGGGCACAGCACCCACTCTAAAGGAACACAGATGTAGTTGGAGACGGGCAATAACTCCACAATAAAGCAAATTAGGTATGTGCCAGAGGGAGAGGAAAGCTTTATTGTCACAGTAGAAAGATACGATGTCAATGTCACAAGTGACAGTTTTGAGAATGTAAGGAAAAAAATGAAGTAAAAAATTGTTTGATATACTCACAAAAGAAAGGAAATCAGAGGAAGAAATTCAAAACAAACTAAATAAACAGATTTTAAAAATTAAGCATTTGAAATGAATTATAAATCTGATATGGCTATGTATTTTAGAGAGTAAAAATAAAATCACAGAAAACACACCAAGACCATATCCTTCATACTGCTGCCGCTCACGCTCCATTGTCTGCTTGATGACTGTCTCCCGGGAACAGTGCCGCCTTCCCTGCCTGTCTTTGATGCTGTTATGTAATTCAATCTGCTCTAGTTCACTGCTGAATCGATTTAAATACCTGAGAAATGAGAAAGCAACCTGAATTACAAGTCTGTACATTTGGCTGACATTACTTCATTTAAAATATAAACCCCAGGGGCACCTGGGTGGCTTGGTCGGTTAAGCGTCCGACTTCGGCTCAGGTCATGATCTCACCGTCCGTGACTTCAAGCCCCACATCGGGCTCTGTGCTGACAGCTCAGAGCCTGTAGCCTGTTTCAGATTCTGTGTCTCCCTCTCTCTCTGCCCCTCCCCTGTTCATGCTCTGTCTCTGTCTCAAAAATAAAAATTAAAAAAAAATTTAAAAAAAAATAAATAAATAAAATATAAACCCCAGGCTTCACCCGTCCTTGAAATTTTTGTATTCTTCTGAGTTCCTCGAGTCCTCAGACTTCAGACCTTTCCTGGATAACCCCACCATTTCTGAAATTCCAGCAACCAAATCACTGCCTGCTATTCCAAGTATCTGCTAAACTCCAGATCCTCATATTCAACCACCCCCTGGACATCTCCATTTGGATGTCCCATGGAGGCTTAACACATCAAAAGTGAACTTATGTTCACCCCAGTCCCCCTCATCCCCCACCAAACCTGCTCCATCTCTGGCTCTCTACCTCAGGAAACAGTATAGCCATCCACCCAGTTGGCCAAGTGAACAATGTAGGTGTCCTCCTTGATGCTACTCTGTCCCTTTTATGCCACATCTAAGTTTTCACTAAAGAGCGAGACTTTCTACCTTCTTTAATATCTCCAGAGTCTTCATTTCTCTTCACCATACTGCTACTAATGATGCAGAGACCACCATCATCTCTTGCCTGGATTGCTTCATGAGCCTCTCAACAGTGTCCTGGCCAAAACCATGCCCCTTCAGGCTATCCATCCTCATTCTCACTACTGTGACATTTCTAAAGTTTAAATATGACCATCTCAGGTGCCTGCTGTAAAAAGCTTCCTGTGGCTCCCAATGTCCTTCGATAAAGTCCAAACTTACAATGATACTTGAGGTCCTTAATTAGCTGTACTTGTCACAATGCCCTCTTTGAACCTGTTAACAAATGTCTGGCAGATCACTACATATGTCGCTCTTATCTGTGATTCTCTCTGCCTAAAGGCTCTTCAGCTAACTTACCTCAACCTGCTAACTCTTACTCTTCAGGTGTCAGTTTAGACAATATTTCCATTAGGAAGCCTTTCCTGACCCCCAGGAACTAACTGGGTGGGTTAACTAACACACCCAGGCTCAGAAAGGTTACAAACCTACTAGAGTGGCTAAGCCAGGGTGTGAATCTTAAAGCCTTTCAGATAACAAAGTCCGTTTACTCCTCTATAAATCCAGAATAGAACTCTGTCTCTTGAAGAACCAGGTTGAACAAGTCCCTCTTTTCTGACCTTTTGCTCATAACATGCCCAGTGTTTACCTTTCAATTAATTCACAAGCATCTTTCTTTGAATATCCTGCTTTTTGGGGATCAAGATGACTTTGAAACCACTGGAGTTTTTCACCTGTAACAACAGGTACCAAGATCATTCAACACCGTAAGTTATCACTTATGCAATGAGTATTCATTATAATTTTCAACATCACTGTGTTTAAAATAGTATCAAAATTTATTTCAATGTTAAATACAAAGGCTTGTGTGGGCTCAAAGCTAATTAAACCAGTCTGTCAGAAATCAAATTGTCACATTTTAATTTGGGGAAGAGACAGGGGTGGAAGAGATGCTTTTCTGTGTATTTCTTGTCCAGTAAGAATGAAAAATTCTTTTTTTAAAAGCGTAACAGAACATGAAGTTCTAAGTATTTCAAAAGCAAAGGACAGAACTTTTCTAAAATAATGAAACAAACCTGATTAGATTAATGGTGAAGATGGTCGTTGCTGAACATTTAATAAGCATCAGGCTCTATGTCAAGAGCTTTACAATCCTATGAGGATCAGTACATTATTATCCCTACTCAGAGATGAGAATAAGTAACCTGTCCAGGGCCTCAAAGTCACTAAATACATTAACCATACAAGAGCTGCTAGACACTGTGCAAAGAGTGACCAACATTATCAACGAGCTAACACACCTCATCCTTATGAGTAAATCTGACGATCAGGGTCATATTCAGTTAGATTTCTCAAAATTACAGATCAAGAAATGACCCTACCCCAGATATGGATGACCTACTTAGAAATACTATTCTATTAACTGAGAAAGCATTGGAGAGGAGTGTTCAAATAAAGCCTAAGGGTCACTATTTTTAAGTCGGGCTAATAAGTAAAAATTTACTAACAATAAATATGACAAAAAAAAAAAGATTATGACACTGAGATACAGACTGAGGATGCACATATCCACATCATTAAATATAAGCTGCTGTTTCCAAAATACTTAGGCCATAATCCTTCCTAATTCTAATCATTAGGGAGTAGAATTAAACTTCAGAGATAGATAGATATAGGTAGGTAAACATAAACTAAATAGTTTCTGAAAAAACTGAGTAGACATTATTAACGCTTTCTAAGAGCTAATGATTGATTTTACTTTGTTGGGTTTTAATTAAATCTGGTAAAAAAAAATTCATTTAGATAAAAATAGTATTTGCCTAGAAGAATCAAAAAAATAGGCATATAGCAGAATTTCACTATCCTCTAGCCAGAGTGTCAAATAAGTAAATCTACTTACCAATAAGGTTGAGACGCAATGCCTTTTCATTCTTCAATCTTGGGGAAAAAAAGGTGCATAATGTGTTAGAAAATTTCCAAAGCAAGTTTTAAAAATCTGTCAAAAACAAACAAAAAACTGCCCACAGAACCTTAATTCAAGGATCATTCTTTTATACATATGAAATTAATTCTGATAGTGCGAAAACACTGAACATCATGCTTTTCTTTTAAATCGCTGGAACACAATGTTACTAGAAACTTTTCTTTAGCTCTTCAATGACTAACGACCAAAGGACACCTATAGAGCAAATCACCTTTGAAAACACACAAAAAAAAAGGCTTGATTGGATTACGAATGTTCAGGTGGATAATAGTTGTGCACAAAAGAGTAATAATGAATACCTTCTAGAAGATGGAATGCAGGCACCAAGGCTAAAATGCCTTACTGTCACCTTTTAAACTTCAACAAGAATAAAACAGAATGTTTACTTTTCATAATTTGCAAAGAACTATAACAAAGAACTCATCTATTCTCAGAAAACAGTATGGGTAATACGTAATCCCACGATTGTTGGTATTCTAAATACTAATTCATTCAGATGAGACCTTTGGATAGCTAGTTTTTGCCACATTTTGTGCTACCCACCAGAGATATAGCAATGAACAAAAAACTACTGTCCCTGCCCTAACAAAGCAGACCAGATTTCTCCTCCCACATTAAACAATGAGAAAATTGGAGAAATAAAATGAAGCCTTTTTTCAAAAAAAAAAAAAAAAAATTTAAGTACAAGGGCACCTGGGTGGCTCAGTAGGTTGAGCATCTAATTCTTGATTGCAGCTCAGGTCATGATCTCACAGTACCTGAGTTTGAATCCCCATGCCAGGCTCTGTGCTAACAGTGTGGAGCCTGCTTGGGATTCTCTCTCCCTCACTCGTGTGCATGCGCACACAGGCGCTCTCTCTCTCTCTCTCTCTCTCTCTCTGCCCCTTCCCAGCTCCAGCTCTCTCTCTAACCCTCCCCACTCACGTATTCTCTCTCTCTCTCAAAATAAATAAATAAACATTAAAAAAAACCTTAGGCACAGAACGGATTAAAATATACATAATACAAAATACTAACAAAGGACTTGTATTTAGAATATACAAACACTAATTACAAACACTAATAAGACAACCCAATACCAAAGAGGGCCAAAGATTTTAACAGATTTTTAATCAAATCAAAGACAAATGACCAATAATCACATAAAAAGATACTTAATATCATCTAGTCATCAATATGTACAAAATTAAATCATACTGGGATACTATTATACAACTACCAGAATGGTTAAAATATTTTTAAAAAACTGATAATACAACATGTGTAAGAGGATATGGAGAGAATGTAACTCTTACACACTGGTGGTGAAAATATAAAATACTATCACTTTGGAAAAAGCAATTTCGTACACACTTAAACGTGATACCTATAATATGACCAGCAGTTCTCATAACTTATTTCATATAAACTTAATTTCTTATATACTTTAACATACGTTCACCACATGACCCAGAAATTCCAGTTCTAGGAACTGAAAGAAAAATGAAAACAAATGCCCAAACAAACACTGTACATGAATGTTCATGGCAGCTTTATTTATAATATCAGAGGCTGGCAAATTTTTTCTTAAATGGCCATAGAATAACAGGTTAGGCTCTGTGGGCCATGTGGTCAGTCTCTGTCACAACTACTTATTTCTGCCATTTTAGCCTGAAAGCAGCCACAAATAATACAAAAGGAATGGGCACGGCTGTTTTCCAATAAAACTTTTTAATAAAAACAGATCGCTGGACCCGTACTTTGCAGAACCTGATAATAGCCCAGTAATGTAAATAATCCAAATGAACACCAAAAGGTGAATGAATAAACAAACTGCATTTCCAAACAATGGAATACTACTCAGTAATAAAAAAGAAAGACAATATATGAAATTACATGGGAAAATTTCATAAACATTACAAAGAAGCTGGCACAAAAAATTATAATCATTTCATTTATATGAAACAATAGGAAAGACAAATCTCACCCATCAAAATAAAGAGCAAATCAATGGTTCCCCGAGTCTAGGGTACAGGGTGAGGATGGGCTGAGCAATACACAAGGGAATCCTCTGGAAGAATGAAAATGCATATACACTAATCATGGTGATTACACCAATGTACTGTCAAAAACTCAAATCTGTACAATGAAGATATGGCTATTTTACTGAATGTGATTTATACTTCAAAGTTGATTTTAAAAAATAAAGAATACTTCAGGGGCACCTAGTTGACCAGTCAGTTAAGCATCCCAACTTTGGCTCGGGTCATGATCTTGCAGTTCATGAGTTCAAACCCCACATCGGGCTCTGTGCTGACAGCTTAGGGCCTGGAGCCTCCTGCTTCAGATTCTGTGTCTCCCTCTCTCTGCCCCTCCCCCACTCACACTCGATCTCTGTCTCTCTCTTTCTCTCAAAAATAAACATTAAAAAAATTGTAAATAAAAAAATAAAAATAATACTTCATAACAAGAAAGAGAAAAATTCATTCCTTTCAAATAAGCCTAGAGGAAAGAATCTAGTTAGAAGTCAGGTTGCTGAGCGCCTGGGTGGCTCAGTTGGTTGAGTGACCAACTTCGGCTCAGGTCATGATCTCAGGGTTTGGAAGTTTGAGCCCCGCATCAGGCTCTGTGCTGACAGCTGAGAGACTGAAGCCTGCTTCAGATTCTGTGTCTACCTCGCTCTCTGCCCCTTCGCCACTCATGTTCTGTCTCTCTCTCAGAAATAAATAAACATTAAAAAAATTTGTTTTAAAAAGAAGTCAGGTTGCAATAATTCTGAACGAACTAAATGGAAGCCTGAACTAGAGTGGTATCGGTTGGGATACAGAAAAGTGGAGAGATTTGAGATTAATTCTCAAAAGTAGTTGTTTCCTAGATTTTTACTTATTAGGCTTAGTTTCTCTGTTAATTTTCCATACTAAGTCATTTTGTTTTGGTATGTAGAGTTCTTTGCTGGTTACTCTGCAGGAAAAGACATGACAGTATACACCAACAAAATATCGCTAAGCTCAGAATCATAAAATAAAGCTAAAATCATGACACAGAATAGCCATTTGCTGTCCGTAATTGTTCATCATTTGCAATGTACTAGTCTAGTCTTCAAACCATACTAGTTTAATACGAACAGAAGCAATATTGCAAACAGTCTTAAATCAGAGCATTCAAATACTGAAGAACATGTTTGAGCTCTCAGCTGTTGCTATTCACTCCTATAGTATCTTTAAGTAATCAGAGTCTATCAATAAAAGTCAAGGTGATCAACTTGGTCTGGTTTTCTATCCTTCTACCACTAGTCAAAGGCAATGCAACATAATAGATATCCTCCCTGATCTTCCCCTCACTTGTCATTCTCTCTAAAAAGAAACCTTAGGAAGCAGTACAAAGAATCCTCAGTTCTGTATAAAAGTACAGAGACTGGAACTGTAGCTGCCTTTGTTCCTCAGAAAACCAAATATCTTAGTAGGCAGATAGTTAACAAAAGGTGATAGTATCTAAAATGGTCCCCACTGATTCTTGTGTCTTGATATTCACGTCCTTCAGTGTGGATGGCTAGACCCAGTGACTTCTAACAAATAAAATAGCACAATGGATGTCACTCTGACTGTCTTCCATCCTGGCCACCCTCTCTTGTTCTATCTCAGAGCCTTTTCTCTGTTGGAACCAAGCTACCATGCTGTGAGTAGCCCGTGGAGAGGCTCATGTGGCAAGGAACTGATGCTTCCGGCCAATAGGCAGCCATGCATGACTTGAGATCTGTCAACAGCCACGGGAGTAAGCTTGGAAGCAAAACGTCTCCCTATGAAGCTCTGGGATGAATGTAGCCCCAGTCAACATTTTGACTGTAGCCTTGTGAGAGACTGAGTCAGAAGCATTCAGTTAAGTGACACTGGAATTCTTGACCGAGAAACTGTTTTAAGCTGCTAAAATGGCATATAATTTCTCATGCAGCAATAGGTATTTAAAGCAGTATTTGATAACTGTTATTCATTAGTCAGAAGCCATGGGCACCTGCACTTCAAGTTAAGTCTTACTGGTACCTTTTCTATCATCTTGCATACAGTTTGTCCCAAGAGTCTGAGTATCTTTCACCAACCATCTCTCCAAAATATACAACTCAGCCTTTCTGTCTTGCTGGAAGTACTACTCTAGTGCAGGTAGATCAGCATTATTTTCGGATAATATTTGTGATCATGCCATTTAAATTAAATAGAACTCATGGTCAATGATGCTGCTACTCGAAAAAAAACGGACATCTATGACAGGAGTAAGCTTGTTTCATAAAATACATTAGACACTAATAAAACTGTACATTTGTTTGCTTCTGGAGCCATTAATGGTTACAATGGTGACTTCTTTAAAATAAATGAGAAAAACCTGTTTAGAACGCTGTCCAAGCAGAAAAAATTAAGTATTACCTTTCAACTCTGTGCTATAAAAACGGAGCTTTGGTCAATAATGGAACCTCCTTGGATAGAATAAGTTATATAGCAAGTAGCATGTTGTTCAGTTTTAGCCTTCTATAATTCTTTTATGTTGATTCTGTAAATCAATGCATAAAATCCTGAATACAACTGAAAACATACAAAGATTCTAGGCTCACTAAGCTCACTTCAGTGAACTGAAGAACTTAGCCAAATTCTAAAGCAGTATTTGCTAAAATATTGCATGTATACCATCGGTACTACATAAGCTAATTTTTAAGTTTCTTATGGACACAGAATTAAATCATCTTTAAGCAAGTTACTTTTTTTCCTCATTGTCTTTTGATCCTAATTACATTACAAAGAAAACTAAAAAAAAAAAAAAAAGAAAACTTAGTTCAATATTAGTTTATTTTACAAGTCTTACAACCTTTGCCAAATCTTTCCACCGAGGATAGAGCAAGCATGCCTCAGGCTCAGACCATACAGGGAAGGCAACAGTATCTACTTGGTTTTAATACAGATCAAATGTCTCCTTGAAGAAAAAAAAAAAGTAAGGAAAAAAGGTTCCAAAAGAATATTAAGTTAATAATACTATAGGTCAGTGGTTCTCAGTGTGGTCCTCAACCAGCAGCAATAGCATCAACATTACCTGGAAGCTTGTTAGAAATGTAAAATCCTGGCACTGCCCCAGACCTTCTGATGTAAAATTCCAGGGGTGGGAACAAACCATTTTAATATGCCCTACAGGGGTATCTCATGTTCACCTAAGTTTGTGAAATACTAGAAGATGGTAAAAGGACTGCAAAATCACAAAAGTGGTAATTATGTCAAAAGACATTGCAAAATTCATGAAAGTGACATATAAATACTTTAAGTTTGAAAAGTACTGTTTTAAAGCAATACTGCTATCATCATAATAACCTTTATGAAAAGAAAAAGAAAAATTTGATTATACTATCACAGCACTTGTCTATTCTCTTCCAGAAAACTTCTAGCCAAATCACTGTGGAAGAGTTAACCTTTACTAAATATGCCTTTAGGTCTTGGGTAAGGAATTGATACATAACAATGAACATGCTGGCTTCTATCAGCGAGTATGGAAATGTATCTACCATTTATTAAAATGGTAAGGCCATTTAAAAATAGCCAAAATGATGACTTTTGTGTTTGTAACTTCATTTTAAATTATTTATTTGTTTCTACAGCAGTTCCTGGGGACGCTTACAGGCCAAAGATGGAGGGTAGGGGCGAATTGGCAAATTATAAAATGTAGGCTGCTGACGAGAGAAGGGAGACTAAGGGAAAGGAAATGGAAAAGAAAGGGCATTACATATGCATTCTGTATTCCTAAGAAGAAAATTTTCCTATGAATTGTTCACATCAAGAATACAAACCAACTTCCAAAATGGCATACGGACCTATGAAAATCTACTTTTCCATAAAAGCAGAGAATACTAACAAAACTTGTTGAAATCAACTTTTTCGGAAGTATGAAAATTAAACAAAGGCTTGCAAGAATCCAAGGAGTATTCTCAAGAAAAATAAGCCCAGTCTCAGTAAGAAAAGAACAACAAATCTGTTTTTTCAGTGCATAGAACATACTTAACATTTATTAAAGAAAGAACAAGGGAATATTGATGAAAGATAAAAGTATAAATGAGCTTTACACCAATGCATAATATAAATGATAAAAAGATACTTACTTTTCCTTTTTTTCTTGTTTGTGGGCTTCTCTTGTAATTTGAGCTGCTTTTCTACTATATGGATGGATGACCTTTTTTTCCCGTCCTACAAGTTTTCCCTTTAGGGCTTTAGGCTACAATGTAGGAAAACATATTACATACATAGTCAGATATATAAGTGATTTCTGTCCAAAAAAAATTTTTTTGTAAGTAATATAACAGATGTATTGTAAGCCAGAAAGACTATAAAAAAAGGTGCTGAAAGTGTCAATAAACCCAGCTCCTCAACTGTTCCATCTTCAAAGTATGTAAGAAAATCCAGATAGTGAGGAGAAACAGTTAAACACGTGTGTTACAGTTAAGAAAATTAAGGAGGTAGAAGGAACATAAGATGTTCATGGGAGGCTGACTGTAGAAGTTGTTCATGGAACAAAGTGGGCACTGAATCGAGCAAAATCAAAGTTGGATTCATAGAAAAAGAAGAAGAGAGGAAATAATAGAAGCCATCTCAAAACCAGCGCATCAAAAAGAACAAATTACTTTCCCATTCAAACCTTATGCCAGTTTAACTAGGTCACAATTCATTCAGTCCACTGAACTAGACATGTCAGTAATTCTTTATTCCCACATAATTCTCCATCTTATCACACCTGTTACCATTTTGGAGTTGGCTTCCTATAACAACAGAAGCCCAAAATAATAATGGTGTACGTAACCCAACAAAGTTTGGTTCTCTCATGTAAAAAGTAGGAGGAACTGGAGACTCCACTCCACAAAGTCCTCAGAGATCCAGGCTCCTTCCATTTTGTTATCTACTATCCTTAGGCCCCTATATATCCACACAGTTCAAGATGACTTAATACCAAGTCTAAATTCCAGACAGTGAAAAGTAGAAAAGAAAATCAAAAGGCATATCCCTTTCCTTTAAGAGCAAGATCTCGGAAGCTGCAGCCTTCTGTTTATACCCCATTGACCAAAATTTAATTGGTGGGTTATATAAAGGTGAGTAGTAAATATAGTTGTTATTCTCAGGAAGGAAAAAATAAAAACAAAACAAACAAACAAACAAACAAAAACATGATTACAATAGAAAAAGAGCCTATTTGGGGACAGTTGACAGTCTCTAATATACCGAAGCCTGGAAAAGGTCAAGTGTTCCTAGAATCTTCTCTTCAGAACTATTGTCATTGCCTTAAATCAGCCTCGTGATCTTTCATGATTAGGGTGGCCTTCAGATTCTCACTGCTAGTTCTTTTTTCATGGAAGTCATACAGCTTATTTTTCTACAACATTAATCTAGTAAAGTCCCTCCCCCTGCTAACAAACTCACAGTTAGGTCCCAAGTCCTTAATGTGGAAAACAATCTACCCCCACCCTAATTCTCCAGCATTATTTCTCATTCTTCAAAACATCCTTCACCCCATTCTTACTGAACTTCTCCCCCATTCCCAGAATACACCTTGCTGTTTCCTAACTTTTGGAAGCTGCACTTGTTACCTCTGCCTGCAAAATCTTTTCCTCTCTGTTCTTTCATAAATTACAACTCAAAGTTTTCACTTGTAAAACTTTTTGCAGAATTAATTAAAATGACCACCAATTCCTCATTCACACATGTATTCTCTCCTTCAACAAATACTGAAATACAAAACAAATATTTACTGCTCACTTCTTGATAAACCTAAGTAGCGAAGACAGCTCCAACTGTGAAACCCAGAATGGCATGGGAAGGTTGTTACAGGTATAGGAGAATAAGGTGAAACCATCATAAAACAGTACAAACATGTTTCATTTTATTGTGCTTCACAGATATTGTGAGGGTTTTGATTTGTTTACAAACTGAAGGTTTGTGGCAAACTTGCATGAATTAAGCAAGTCTATTATTGACATTTTTCTATCAGCATTTGCTCACTTCATGTCTCTATGTCACAATTTCGGTAATTCTTGCAATATTTCAAACTTTAGCATCATATTTGTTATGGTGATCTGTGATCAGTAATCTTTAAAGTTACTCTTGTAATTGTTTTGGGGCACCATGAATATGCCTATATAAAACAGCAAACATGAATTGTGTGTGTTCTGACTGTTCTCACTCACCAACCATTCCCCTATCTTTCTCCTTCTCTTCAGGTCTATTTCCTGAGACACAACAATATAGAAATTAGGCCAATGACTAACCCCACAATGGCTGCTAAGTGTTCACGTGAAAGGAAAAGTCATACATCTCCCACTTTAAATCAAAAGCTAGAAACAATTAAGCTTGGTGGAGAAGGCGTGTCCAAAGCTGAGACAGGCCAAAAACCTAGGCCTCTTGTGCCAGTTAGCCAAGTTGTGAATGCAAAGGAAAAGTTTTTGAAGGAAGTTAAAAGTGCTACTCCAGTGAGCACACAAATGATAATAAAGCAAAACAGCCTTAATGCTGAGAAACAAAGTTTTCAGTGGTCTGGAGAGATCAAACCAGCCACATTTCCTTGAGCCAGAGCCAAAGCCAAATCCGGAGAAAGTCCCACCTCTCTTCAATTCTACGAAGGCCGAGAGAGGTGAGGAAGCTGGGGACGAAAAGTTTAAATTGGCAAAGGTTGGTTCATGAGGTTTAAGGAAAGAAGCTATCTCCATAACATTAAAGTGTGAAGTAAAGCAGCAAGTGATGTAGAACTTGCAGCAGTTATCCAGAAGATCTAGGTAAGATAATTAATGAAGGTGGCTACGCTAAACAAAATTTGTGTAGACTTTTAATGTACACAAAGCAGCCCTCTACTGGAAGATGCCATCTAGGACTTTCACAGCTAGAAAGAAGTCAATGCCTGGCCTCAAAGCTTCAAAAGACAGACTGCCTCTCTTGTTAGGAGTTAATGCAGCTGGTAACTTTAAAGCTGAAGTCAATGCTCAGTTACCATTTCCAAAATCCTAGGGCCCTTAAGAATCATGGGCCCTCTACTCTGCCTATGCTTTATAAATGGAACCATGAAGTTTGGTTGATAGCACGTCTGTTTATGACATGGTTTACTGAATATTTTAAGCCCAAGGTTGAGACCTATTCCTAAGAAAAAAAGATTAATTTAAAAATGGCTGCTCATTGACAACACACCTGGTTGCCCATGAGCTCTGATGGAGACAATGAGATTGTTGTTTTCATGCCTGCTAACACAGCATCCATTCTATGGCTCATGAATCATGGAGTGATTTTGACATTCAAGTCTAATTATTTAAGAAATACATTTTATAAGGCTATAACTGCCATAGTGATTCCTCTGATGAATCTGGGCAAAATACTGAAAGCCTTCAGAAAAGGATTCACCATTCTAGATACCATGAAGAACATTCATGATTCACGGGGAAGAGGTCAAAATATAACATGAATAGGAATTTGGAAGAAGTTGATTCCAACCCTCTTGAACGACTTCAAGGGGTTCAAGACTTCAGTGGAAGCAAGTGCAGATGTGGTGGAAACAGCAAGAGAACAGAATTAGAAGCGGAACCTCAAGATATGACTGAATTGCTGCAATCTCATAATAAAACTTGAACGGGTAAGGAGCTGCTCCTTACAGACGAACAAAGAGAGATGGAATCTACTTTTGGTAAAGAAACTGTGAAGACTGTTGATATGGCAGCAAAGGATTCAGAATATTACACCAACTTAGTTGATAAAGCAGTGGCAGGGTATGGGATGACTGACTACAATTCTGAAAAAGTTCTACTGCGGGTAAAACGCTATCAAACAGCACTGCACACTACAGAGAAAATGTTCATGAAAGGAAGAGTCAATTGATGTAGCAAACTTCATTATTGTCTTATGTTAAGAAATTGTCACAGCCACCCCAACCTTCAGCAAGTTCTAGCCTGTTAAGTCAGCAGCCTGATTGAGGCAAAAACCCCACTAGCAGAAAAAAAAAAAAAAAAAAAAAAAAAAAATTTGCTGAAAGGTCAGATGATGGTTAGCATTTTTTAGCAATAAAGTATTTTTGTAATTGAGGTATTTACACTTTCTCAGACGTATGCTACTACACACTTAATAGACAGTATAGTGTAAATATAACTTTTCTATGTACTGGCAAACCAAAAAAAATCATTTGACTCGCTTTATTGTTACATCCGTTTTACTCGGACAGTCTGGAACTGAACCTGCAGTATCTCTAAGGTATGCCTGCACGTGCATTCTTTTGTCTTACTCTCTGCATATATATGTGGGGTGGGGGTGGGAGTACAAAAAAGGTGTGGTAAGGATTTTTTGTACATGAGCTTTACACACACGAACCAATAAAAAACATGTCAGAACTCATGGTAGGTTGCCTCTGGGATGTCTCCCAATGAATTCCACCTCCTGATATCATGCCCAGGTGTAATCTCCACCCCCTAGAGTGTGGACCTCGTGACTCACTTAATGAATAACATTTGGCAAATGGATGATCTATCAATCGTGAGATTAGGTTTTGTAAGGACTCTGGCTTCCATCTGGCCTATTCTCTCTTTTGCTCTCTCACCAGGCTTGCTCTGATGGAAACCAACTGTCATGTCAAAGATTTGCTCTGAGGCTGCTAAAACTTAACTAAAGTTACAGAGCTGTGTGTTAACACTGTTTCAGCAATATGTCCAATTCTATAAAAAAACTTCCTTTAAAGATTTAATAAAAAACTTTCTTTAGAACAAGAAATGATTTGATATCCTTGGAGTATGAATATGTCCTCAGAGCTTTAGAAGTCCCAGTTAAAGAACCTCTAAGACTTAGTACAAAGAAGACACAAAAATTGAACTTATACTCTGATTCACCTGTAGTTTGCAATTCCTTCTATTATTCATGAAAAGGTTGCCTCAAGGCAGGATATGAATGTATAAGGCACAGAAATATGTACAATATAGCTTGTTCAATTTTAAAAGATTTTTGTATTTTTCAATATATTAGTATAAAAAAGAAATATTCAACAGGGAAAAACTGAAATAAAACCCTATCAACAAAATGTTAATCTATTAAACAGTCTATTCAAACTAAATATCCCTTAACTAAAAAGTAATTAATCTCTAACCTTTGGAGGTTCTCCAAATTTATTTGTAAAGCATCTGATGATTCATAGACTAGTACACAATGTAAACAAAAAAACAAATCTGGGGGTGGAGGAAAGAGTTTAAGGTGTATTTGCTACAGAAGATTAACAGTTATGTTTTAACTTTGAAAGATACAGCAAAATAGTATTTCTTTTCATAAGCATAACTAAGGCACTGTTTTGAATAACTATGCTTATTTTTTTGTGTGTGTTTGTTTTTTTGAGAGAGAGAAGCAGAGAGAAAGGGAGACAGAGGATCCAAAGCAGAATCTGTGCTGACAGCAGAGAGCCTGATGCCGGGCTCAATCCCACAAACCATGAGATCATGATCTGACTGAAGTCAGACATTTAACCAACTGAGCCACCCAGGAGCCTCTAACTATGCTTACTTTGAAGTTTCTGGCACCACAAAAATATGCCAGTCATAAAATTAGTTATCAAAAGTGTCTCCTTCCTACAATCTTTGGTGATTACTTAAGAAAATTCATTCTAAATTAATCTTTGGATTCATAATTGAGTAACAGAAGAAAACACATAGTTTATTCAAACACAGAAACAGAAAGAAGTATTTCAGGGGCAATAAGCTTCAAATATTCCTGTTAAAATCATAAATAACAAAAAGGACGGGGCACCTGGGTGGCTCAGTCGATTAAGCGTCTGACTCTTGATTTCAGCACAGGTCATGATCTCACAGTCATGAGACTGAGCCCTGTGTGGAGCCTACTTGAGATTCTCTCCCTCTCTCTTCCTCTGCCCCTAACCCGCTTGCGCAGGTGTGCACTCTCTCTTTCAAAAAATAAAGAAAAATATATAAAAAGGAACTTTTCCTAAAAGACCATCAAAGTCATCATAGAATTCAAGCTAACTAGAGGCAGAAAATGCCATTTAGATTACTCAGTGTAACTAGACACCTATATCAAAATAAATTATAGGATATGATATACTAAGTCCTTCGATACCAGTGACAAGATGAAAATGAGAAGACTTAACTAAGAAAAGCTGCTTTGTTGATTAGTAAATCTACCATGAAGAAATTCAGTGCACTTTCCTTGCTTTACAGATAAACATGACCCCAATGATGGACAACTGGTTATGGCTTCCAGTAGGAACTTAAGTGATTCTGCACATAATCCTTTCTAAACCCACCCAATTCCCAAGAACCATTTAGAATTCAAGTTTACTTCCTCCTTGAAACGACCCAAGAATAATCATTTGGACCTTAGAACGTTTCTCTTTTGGTAGCATTTGCCACATAGCAGCACCTAGTATCATACTGCACTTACCAGTCATTTAACATTTATAAAATCATTTATATTTGTGTTTTATCTTCTCAACAGTGGCTTCTTAAAGACTGTAAATGCGTCCTATCAGTTTGAAAATAATACTTTGAAAGTAAAAGAAAAAAAAGAAAAGTAGGATGTTGCCCCAAGTAAACATATGCTGAGCACCCAATGTACATTAAACTACTGTGAATTAAAAACATGAAAAATAGTCCTTAAAAGTGTGAATTATCTCATATAAAAATAATTTTTAATAGCCCCCAAACAATACTTTCCTTAACATTAAGAATATCTTAATAATTCTCTAACACAGACTTCAATTTCTTTCATGCAAAATTCTATCATCAAGCTCAACTTCTTTTATGTTATCATAGAATCCAAGCTCAACTAGAGACAGAAATGCCATTTAGACTGTTCAGTGTAACTAGAAACCTAGAAAAATGATCATTCCACCAAACACACTTAGGGTACATAAAGGCATACAAATACTTAAAACAAAAAGTATAAGACTAAAGCCATACCTACCACCACTCACAAACATCTAGTCAGAATTAACCTTTTCTCCCACATTCCCTGCTACTACTCTTTACACTTCTACCTTGTACTAGATTAATTTTTTAAAAAATCCCTGAGCATATATTACCATGTACTAGGATAGGAACTAAGGTTCCAGGATCAAAAACAGACACAACTTGTCCTCATGGAGCTTACTATCTAGCTATCTCATGAATAACTATATACTTCAGTTAAGTCCAAAAAATGGTCAGGAAGTAGGAGATCCTGAGTGAAACCATATAAAAAGTGGACCTAATTTCTGAACATCAGGAAAAGCCTCCCTGAAGAAGTAACTTGAGACCTTTTTTTTTTTTTTTTTTTTTTAAAGCTGACACAAATTGCTTGTATAAAGAATAGTTTGGAATGAGGTAAAGGAGTAAGACTACCACTGGTAGTGTTGTGGTCATTAAGAAGAGCTGACAGTCGAGTAGCCTAAGCATGGTGACAGTGAGGGTATGAAAAAAAAAACACAAGGTTTGAAGAAATGTATCTTGAGGCACAATGATACAGGACTCGAATATGGAGGGCGAGGGAAAAGGAAGAGTTAAGTATGCCTTCCCAGGTTTGCAACATAAGCAACAACATGGTCAGAATTACCATTTACCGTTAAGATAGGAATGGAACGTGGAGACAAGGGGCATCAAGAATTCACTGTTAATTAGTTCAAGAGGCCCAGGAGACAGCTGAGTACAGGAGAGATAAATACAAGTCTGGCACTTAGGAAAAAAAGATCTCGGCTAAAGATATAAATTTGGAATGACTTGGGGATATAGGTGGCACTTTAAGCCACTGGAGATAGTAAGATTCCCTCAGTAAAAGAGTAAGAGGAGAAAACAGCCTAGATCTAAGCTCAGATGAAATACATGTATTTGATGAGAACCTACAAGGTAATGGACATTTACAAAATCATTAAGAAAAAGATCAACAACACAAATAAAAACAGGAAAAAGAACACAAACAAGTCACAGAAAGATAAATACAAATGTTATTAAAGTTTTGAAAGGATATGTGGTCTACCTTAAAAGAAATGTAAATTAAAACTTTAATGAAATAGCATTTTTAACGTATAAGACTGGATGTTTTAAATTTCTTAGCACTGCATTAGTGAGGATGTGGGTGAGTTAGTGGTCTCATAAATAAGCAGTCTCATAAATAAGTAAGTATTCTCCCCCTGGAGTGCAACTTGATAGTTCTTATCATTATTAAAAATTGCACGTGTCTTTTGACCAAGACATTGTATTTCTATTAATTTAGTCTAGAGGTACATATCTACACATGTAGCAAAAACAAGAATAATCAATTCAGCAGTGTTTGTAGTAGGAAAAGAAAGAATGGAAACAGGTTAAGTGTCCATCAGAGACCTGGTTAAGAAAATTAGATAAAAGCAAACAATGGGTTATCAGCTATAAAAAGCAAGAGGGAGAACTATATGTACTTACACAGGTCTCCAAAAGTTGAGTAAGACAAAACAAGCAAGGGGTGTAAGACTGTGTCTAATATAGTATTCATATAAGAAGGAGGAGTAGAGACATATACATATGCTGGTGCATGTATATAAAATGTCTGAATGGGTATCTAAGAAAATGGTAACAGGCATTCCGCAAGTGAACTGAGGCATTAGATAACAGAGTTGCAAGAAGACTTACTTTTTGCAGGAGGAAGAATAATGATCTCCCTCCCAAAGATGTTAATGCCCTCATCCACAGACTTGCAAATAATTTACCATATATGACAAAAGGGACTTTGAAAATGTGATCAAAGATCTTGAGAGAGGGAATTTATCCCTGATTCCCTATAAACAAGGGCCCTTCTAGGAAGGAGGAAGAATCATTATCAAGAGAAGGGGTTGTGGCCTTTCTTGGAGAAGCAGGTTAAGTTGTGACACTGATGGCTTTGAAGATGAAGGAAGGAGCCAAGAACCAAGGAATGTAGGTGACCTCTAAAAACTGGAAAAAGCAAGGAAACAGATTCTTCACTACAGCCTCTTGAAGAAAGTCCTATCAACACCTTGATTTTAGCAGAAAAATAAGACTCACTTTTGGACTTCTGATTCCAGAAATTTAACAATAAATGAATCTGCATTGTTTTAAGCCATTAAATTTGTATTAATTTTTCACAGCAGTAATAAAAACTTAATACACTTTTCAAGGACAACAATTTTAAGTTTATTTACTTTGAGAGAAGGGGGGAGAGAGATTCCCAAGCAGGTTCCACACGTCAGCACAGAGCCTGACGTGGGGCTTGAACTCACAAACCGTTAGATCACGACCTGAGCAGAAATTAAGAGTCAGATGCTTAACTGACTCAGTCACCCTGGAGCCCCACTGCTGTCTGATTTTTTTAAACCATGCATATGTAATACTGTTCCAAAAAGAAACAGGTTCATTAACATTTTTTGTTACTTTTACTAATTTTCAGGAGCAAGTTTTCACTAGCAAGTAATCTCTTTAAGATTTAGGCATATAAACAGACACATACACCAATGGAACAGAACTGAGAGTACAGAAATATACTTATGCATATATGGCCAAGAGTACTCAAAGGCAAAAAGACAGTCTCCAACAAATGGTGTTGTGAAAACTGTATATTCACATGCAAAAGAAAGAAATGGAACCCCTACATTACACTACTCAAAAATATTAACTCAAAATAGATTACATTTTTTTAAATTTATTTTTTGGGAGAGTGCAAGTGGGGGATGGGCAAAGAGAGGGGGACAGAGGATCTGAAGCGGGCTCTTCACTGACAGGCTGACAGCAGCAAGCATGATGCGGGGCTCAAAAAACTCATGAAACAAGAGATCAAAGTCAGATGCTCAACTGACTGAGCCATCCAGGTGCCCCAAAATGGATTAAACATTTAAATGTAACGCCTGAAACCATGTAACTCCTACAAGGAAACACAGGGGGAAAGCTCCTTGACAGTGAACTTGGCAATATTTTTTGTGTCTGACATGAAAGCTCAATCAATAAAAGCAAAAATAAACAAAAGGGACTACATCAAACTAAAAGGCACAGAAACAGAAATGATCAACAAAATTAAAAGGAAACCTACAGTATGGGAGAAAATATTTGTAAACTGTATCTGATAAGAAGTTAATATCCAAAATATATATGAAACTCATACAGGGGCACCTGGGTGACTCAGTCCATTAAGGGCCCAACTCTTGATTTCGCCTCACGTCATGATCTCACAGTTCACAGGATCGAGCCCATCATCAGGCTCTGCACTGACAGCATGGAGCTTGCTTGGGATTCTCTCTCTCCCTCTCTCTCTCTCTGCCCCTTCCTGGTGCACACACACTCTCTCTCCGTCTCTCTCAAAATAAGTAAGTAAACTTTAAAAGAAAAAATAAGTAAATTCATATAATTCAGTAGGAAAAAGAAAACCCCACAATCAGATTTAAAAATGGGCAAAGGATGTTTTTCCAAAAATACACAAATGGCCAACAGGGACTTGAAAAGGTGCTCAACGTCACTAATCATCAGGGAAATGGACATCAAAACCCCAATAAAATATCATTCCACATGTGTTAGAATGGTTGTTATCAAAAAGACAAGAGATAATAAGTGGTGGAAAAGATGTGGAGAAAAGGGAAAACTTGCACACTGTTGGTAGGAATGAAAACGGATACAGCCACTATAGAAAATAGCAGAGAGGCTCCTCAAAAACTTAAAAATACAACTACCGTATGATCCAGCAATCCTACTTTTGGGTATATATCCAAGGAAATTAAATCACTATTTTGAAGAGGTATCTGCACCTCTATTGACTAAAGCCTTATTTATCATAGCCAAGCCACTGGAACAACCTAAGTCTGTCAGCAAATGAATGAATAAAATGTGATGTGTGTGTGTCTGTATGTATACGTATATGTACATACACATATATACACATATGTGTATGTATACATACATATGTATGTACATATGTATGTATATATACATATACATATACAATGGAATTATCAATCAGCCATAAAAAGGAAATCCTGCCATTTGTGACAATATCCTGCCATTTGTGAAACTTCATAGCACTATCCTGACAGCTAAGTCAGGGAGAAAAAGACAAATACTGTATGATCTTACATATATGTGGAATCCAAAAAAAACAAACCTCATAGAAACAGAAAGTACACTGGTGGTTGCCAGGGGCTGAGGTTGGGGGAAATGTATGAAGGTGGTCAATAGGTATAAACTTCCAGTTACAAGATGAGTAAGTTCTTGAGATCAAACACACAGCATGGTTACTATCGCTAACAATACTGTATTGCGCACTTGAAACTTGCTTAAAGAGTAAATCTTCAAAGTTGTAGCTATGTGATATGTTAACTAAATTTATTGTGGTAGTTATTTCACAATATATATCAAATCATAACACTGTACGTCTTAAACTTATACAATGTTATAAATCAATTATATCTCAATGCACCTGGAAAAAAAAAAGTTACCAAGATTTAGTAAGCTGATTTGTTGCTACAGCTTACATTTATAGGTGAGTCCAAAAGTACACAATTCGTGTCGTTAAGGAATATGTATGTAGTCACTAACAGTTAAGGCCCACATTTTTTTGCATCTACTCAATTTTTAGTAAAAACAACAGAACAGTTCGAGATTCCTGGTGGGACGGGGGAGGGGGTACGGGTGCAGGGGGGCACGGGGCGGGGGATGGAAACAGGATTTGCGGAGCAAGGACGTCACTCAAGGGCGCGAATGGACGCCAAGAAGAGAAGATTGAGCCTAACTAAATAGTCTAGACCAGCAAGAGGTGGCACAAGTGTGTGGAGGCAACACTTTCTCAAGTTTTGCTTACCTTCCCCCCCCCCATCCATGCTCCCGCCCCCCACATTTTGGCAAGAAAATGTGTAAACGTGAGTCTTTTCCCTTTCCTCGAGGGAGCAGGGCGCTCTATGAACACTTCGGAACCCAGAAGTTAAACTTTAAAGCCCAGACCCTGGGCCGGGCACCTGCCTCGGGGCTGCCCAGCCCAGCACCCCCTACCCGGGTGTACTGGGTAATAAAACCACTTAGCTACTTCCCCTCTCCCGGTTTTCCAAGACTGCCCCCTTCCCTCCCGCCTGCCTGACGGGAGTCTTCCAGAGAGCCAAGCGGGTTCAGGGGAGCGGGAGGGGGCCCACCATGGTGACGTCCTCACGGCCCCGGAGAACCTCCGCAGCCCAGACCCGGGAAACCTCACCAACAGTCGCAGCAGCTCAGAGAAAAACTCCAGCTTAAACACACGTGGTTGCCGGAGAAGACTGGGGCGGAACCGACCGGAAAGGGAGGGGTAAGTACGGTTCTCTAAAACTTCCCCGGGAACCAACACCAAGTCTTTTTATCCCGTGTTGGACTTCTCAGCCCTGGACCCGCCGACAGCCGGCCCGAGTGTTTGCGAGGAGCAGTGGGAGGGAGTTTGGGGCGGGCGGGGAAACCTGGTCCGGCGCCCAGTGTGAGGCCTGGCATTTGAGCTGGGCTCGCCAATGCTGGAAGCTGCTGGCTAGCGGCGTCCCAGGCCCTGGATCTCGGACATCATCTGCCCTGATGTACACCCCCACCCCCGCCACCACCTAAACAGCCCCGTCGAAAGAGTCTCTTCTCTTGGAGGTTCCTCACTGAGGAACTCAGCCACTGAGGTTGGCTGCCTCCCGATTAAACTGTTAGGAGATGGCACGCGTCCTAGTGTGGCAAAAGGCCCTCTGCCCACCTAAGTTACCTTGAGCAAGCCTTTTCCCCCACTGAGTCTTTGTTCACCCATTAAGGGACCTTTCCACATATCCAAGGCTCCTTCCAACCCAGTTTTTCTGTTTTCTTCTCACAATGTGTAAGGGTCTTTCTTTTACGTGTATTTTGTCAGGGCTCCACAGATTGTAGACATTCAACAAATACTTGTCTAGTGTGTGCCAGGCTTTAGGAATACTTCCCGTCAATATTCCTGCTCTCACTCAGCTCGTATTTCCGTGCAATGTGTTAGTAAATTAGCTATTCATTCATCAATATATACAATTATTATTATCTCAAATGGTATAATTACCCTGAAGAAAATGAAGATGGTGGGGTAGCAGGAGAGCTGTTTTACACGTGATGGTCTCTGAAATCCTCTTTTGAAAATGGGAGTTGAGCAGAGACTGATACTAAAGAAAAATAATTATTCAAGAGGCTTGGGGATACAGCTTGGTCAAATGGGAATTTATAGCCAAGGAGCAGGGTGAGAGGGTTAGTGGATGGAGAATTAGTAAGAGGAAACATCAGGGGTAAGGGAGCATTCTGGCTAAACCAACCTTCCAAGATTATTGTGTAGTGACTGCAGGGTGATCAGACATCACCTGGAAGATGGTGGAGGATCAGGAGCCTGATTAGATATAGATATCAAGGTTAATCAGATATGGAGGACTGGGGATTCTGGCTAGACTGACTTTCTTGCTAAAATTGGACAATGCAGAGAGCAGGAAATCTAAAATTCCAAGCCTAGATGAAAAAGAGTTTGAAGAGCCTGAGTAGACTTTGGTCAAGGAGAGAATCTTGTAACTTGAATGAAAAGAGAAGACTAAGCGTGGGAAGAAGCCACAGGCAAGGTGAAGTTGGGTGTGCCTAGATACATGTGTGTAGATGTATGTATTTGATCAACAAATATATCCATTTAAAAATATATAGATTAAATTATAAGCAAGAATTTGTAACCAGAGGATCTATGAATCTAGCGACAAGGCATTTTCATATGGCTCTTAAGTGCGTGAAAGTGCATTTTGTGTGAATCTACACCATGAAGGTCACCCTTGCAATATATGCTATGGAGACAGTAATCTATTGATGACTCCAGTTAATCCAAATCATTTATACTTTATTTCTGTGCACTAACCATTTCCTATGATACAACTTATACCCTCTCTACCCCATCCCCTGAGTCTAGCCCAGTGCCAGTCAGCTGAGATCTATGTTACTGCCAATCCAATAAGCATTCAGTTCTTACTCTGGCTCTTTCACCTGTTACTAATTGTTTATTGACCACATAATCTATACCTGCTCTTACCCCTTCACTAAATTTCAAATTGTCAACAACTCAACAAACCATATATCCTGAGATTTTTTTTTTCATTTTAATTTGGGTTTTGAAAATAAAAGACTTATTTTTTTCCGTATTCAGACTCAACCTCTAAATAATACTGATTATGGGCAAGACATCACATCCAAAATATTCTGTAGCAAATGCAAAAGTGAGCTATACAAAGGCTAAAAATAACAACAATAACTGGGGCACCTGGGTGACTCAGTTGGTTAAGCCTCCAACTTTTGATTTTCACTCAGGTCATGATGTCACAGTTCATGGGATCAAGTTTGCTGTCAGGCTCCACACTGACAGCCTGGACCCTGCTTGGAATTCTCTCTCCCTCTCTCTCTGCCCCTGCCCCACTCATGTGCTCTCTCTTCTTCTCTCTCTCAAATAGTACATAAACTTTATGAAAAAGAACAATGATGACTAACATTTGGTCATAATGTGTATATATACCACTGTGCTAAGCAGAATGAATCTCTCCATATCTTCCCTCCAATTCAATATTCCCACCACCCAATAACCACTGTAGATAGTTTAGAGGCATATTTAGGGAAAATTTCCTGTGCTTTAACAGATATACTGAGAGATGTGTGAGTGTGTGTGTGTGTGTGTGTGTGTGTGTGTGTAAGGGTTAAATAATTACTACTACTAGATAGTGATACAATAAGAACACATGTATAATTTCTACAGCAACCACTAAAATAATAGAAAAAGGCCACTAACACAATAGAATCAGGATATATAACTTTGAATAGGATACAAAAAAGTAGAGAAAATAAATGGAATGATTAAAAAATATTCAGACAATTCAAAGCAAGGAAAAAAGGGGAAAAAGAAACATTAAACCATAGGGAAAATAGAAACCAAAAATATGGTGGTCGATGTAAATCCATATAACAATAACTATGGACTAACTGCTCCCAATGAAAAAAATAAATATTTCATATTGGATTTAAAACATACGACCATGTCCTGTTTTTAAGAGATATATTTAAAATATCAGGAAACAGAACAATTAAAAATCAAAAATGGAAGGACATATGCTAATTAAATACTAAAAGAATGCTAGTATAGATATATTAATGTCATACAAAATAGAAAAAAACATTATTGTAGTTAGCGGTCACTTCTTAATGATAAAAAGTTTCCATTGTAAGTTTATATGTACTTGGTACTATAGCCCCAAGTATGTAATGGAAAAACTGATAAAATTTCAAGGAGTAGTAGAAAAATGAATTGCCTTATTGGGAAATTACCTTTTTCAAATATTAATTGAACAAGATGATAAAATATTAACAATGATTTGAAAAACTTGACCACAACACAATTTGAACTAATAGATCTGTTCAGAATACTGCTTCCAGTGCTTGTAAGAACACATATGTTTTCAAACAGATATTAAATAGTTATCAAAATGATCATATATTTGGCCAAAGACAAGTGTAAACAAATTTGAAAGGATTGAAGTCCTACAGAATGTGTTCTCTAACCACCATGCAATTAAACTAGAAATTAACAAGAAGATAGCAATTCCCATACATTCAGAAATTAAGATGTATACTTCCAAATAAATTATATGTTAAAGAAGAAATCATAATGGATATTAGAAAATATTTGGGGTATGGGACTCTTGGAAGGCTCAGTCGGTTAAGCATCCAACTCTTGGTATCAGTTTAGGTTGTCATCTCGTGGTCGTGAGATGGAGCCCAGCATCGGGCTATAAGCTGAGAGTAGAGCCTACTCGGGATTCTCTCAACCTGTCTCTCCAATCGTCCCCTGCTTGCTCTCTCTCTCTCTCTCTCTCTCTCAAAATAAATAAACTTAAAAAAAAAAGAAAAGAAAATGTTTTGGGCTGAACAATAACAAAAATACTATGTAACCAAATTTGTGAGATACATCTAAAGCAGTTATTAGCTCTTTTACTATAAGTAGTAGAGCCTCAGTAAGAATATTAGAGAAGAAAGGCTGAAAATTAACTAATCCATATCAAGAGGCCAGAAAAGAAACAACAAAAGAAAATCAAGTCAGAAGCTAAGATAGAATAATGAGCAGAAATTATTAATATATATATACATAGTTGAGATCAGAAAGATCAAAATTTGTTTCCTTTTAAAGAATAATAAAATTGAGGGTCACCTGGGTGGCTCAGTTGGCTAAGCGTCCGAATTTGGCTCGGGTCATGATCTCATGGTTCGTGGGTTCGAGCCCTGCATCGGGATTTGTGCTGACAGCTCAGAGCCTGAAGCCTGCTTTGGCATCTGTGTCTCCCTCCGTCTCTGTTCCTTGCCTGTTCATGCTCTGTATCTCTGTCTCTCTCAAAAATAAATAAAACATTTTTTAAAAGTTAAAAAAGAATAATAAATTTGATACATTCCTGCAGGATTACTCAAAAATAATTAGAAACGATATAATTAACCAATATCAGAATTAAAACAAGGTAACATTACTTCAGATCATGCGAGCATAAGAGGATATTATGACCAAAAATCTTAAATAAAATGGACATATTCTTAGAAAAAAGATATAACCTATCAAAATGGATGCAGAGGAATAAAAAACGTGAATAGTCCCATTATCATTTTTAAAAATGCTTACTCACATAACTTCCCACATTAAAACTAAAGGCTCAGATGTTTTAGATTTTATAACTGTATACAAATAGGGATAGAACAGCACTTCCTTAACCTGATAAAAATGTGGATTAGTACTAGCGATAGTGGGCATCATTGTCTTATTCCTGATCTCAAGAGAAAGCTTTGTTTAACCATTTTGGAAAACCCCTTTGGCAGTAGCTAAAAAGTTGAAATGTGTACCTCCTCTAATCCAGCATTGTCATTCCCAAATGCATGTACTAGGAACTCTGGCATACATATCTCAGGATATATATACAAACTTTTCATAGCAGTATTGCTCATAAAAGCCCAAACTGGAAAAAAAAAAAAAAAAAAACTTAATTGTTCATTAACAAAAGGACAGAAAAGTAGACAGTGGTAAATTCCATATAGCAAATGAAATGAACAAATTACAACTATGCTTAAACACAGATAAGTGTTTAATCATAGTGTAAAAAATAAAGATAAAATGATGCATACAGTAAAATTCCATTTATAAAATCAAAAAACAGACAAAATGAGCTACATTCCAGTTTTCATAGATACTCTCATAAGTGGCCAGTGATGTTTCGTACCCTCAGTGGTGGTTATCTTGATGTTTGCTTTATAATTTTTCTTTACGTGTCACATTTATGTTTTATCCACATGTATGTTTGTAAGCTATACTTCCACTGCAAGAGGTGTTAAAAGACATTTTAAGCATAAATATATTACTCCATCATCTCTTGAATCCATTATTACTGTTAAGAAGTCTCATGTTGGTCTAATTTTTGTTCCTTTGTGAGTGGCTCTCTTTTCTGTATGGGATCTTTTAATAATTTTTGTTGACTTTGCTCTGCAATTTCACTATAGTGTATCAAGGTATTGGTATTTCTTTGTATATCTTGGTACTCTATGGCCCTTTCAATTTCCTTTTGGGATGTGTTATCTGAATATTGATATTCTCCAGATCCTTTAGCCTTCTTTTATATCTTCTATTTCTTTATTAATTTCTGTTGCCCCTGGGTGAGTTCCTAAATTGGTCTTTCAGTTTACTATTTTGTTCTTTGCTATAATCATCCTGCTATTTAGTCCATCTACTGACCTCTTCATTTCAACTCTTATTTTTAAAATATATCATATATAATGTATCTAACGTGTGTGTGTGTGTGTGTGTGTATATATATATATATATATATACACATATACATATAATTTTTTTTTTATTTTTTAATATATGAAATTTAGGGTCAAATTGGTTTCCATACAACACCGAGTGCTCATCCCAAAAGGTGCCCTCCTCAATACCCATCACCCACCCTGCCCTCCCTCCCACCCTGCCCTCCCTCCCACCCCCCATCAACCCTCAGTTTGTTCTCAGTTTTTAACAGTCTCTAATGCTTTGGCTCTCTCCCACTCTAACCTCTTTTTTTTTTTTTTTTTCTTCCCCTCCCCCATGGGTTTCTGTTATGTTTCTCAGGATCCACATAAGAGTGAAACCATATGGTATCTGTCTTTCTCTGTATGGCTTATTTCACTTAGCATCACACTCTCCAGTTCCATCCATGTTGCTACAAAAGGCCATATTTCATTTTTTCTCATTGCCACGTAGTATTCCATTGTGTATATAAACCACAGTTTCTTTATCCATTCATCAGTTGATGGACATTTAGGCTCTTTCCATAATTTGGCTATTGTTGAGAGTGCCGCTATAAACATTGGGGTACAAGTGCCCCTATGCATCAGTACTCCTGTATCCCTTGGGTAAATTCCTAGCAGTGCTATTGCTGGGTCATAGGGTAGGTCTATTTTTAATTTTCTGAGGAACCTCCACACTGCTTTCCAGAGCGGCTGCACCAATTTGCATTCCCACCAACAGTGCAAGAGGGTTCCTGTTTCTCCACATCCTCTCCAGCATCTATAGTCTCCTGATTTCTTCATTTTGGCCACTCTGACTGGCGTGAGGTGGTATCTGAGTGTGGTTTTGATTTGTATTTCCCTGATAAGGAGCGACGTTGAACATCTTTTCATGTGCCTGTTGGCCATCCGGATGTCTTCTTTAGAGAAGTGTCTATTCATGTTTTCTGCCCATTTCTTCACTGGGTTATTTGTTTTTCGGGTGTGGAGTTTGATGAGCTCTTTATAGATTTTGGATACTAGCCCTTTGTCCGATGTGTCATTTGCAAATATCTTTTCCCATTCCGTTGGTTGCCTTTTAGTTTTGTTGGTTGTTTCCTTTGCTGTGCAGAAGCTTTTTATCTTCATAAGGTCCCAGTAATTCACTTTTGCTTTTAATTCCCTTGCCTTTGGGGATGTGCCGAGTAAGAGATTGCTACGGCTGAGGTCAGAGAGGTCTTTTCCTGCTTTCTCCTCTAAGGTTTTGATGGTTTCCTGTCTCACATTCAGGTCCTTTATCCATTTTGAGTTTATTTTTGTGGATGGTGTCAGAAAGTGGTCTAGTTTCAACCTTCTGCATGTTGCTGTCCAGTTCTCCCAGCACCATTTGTTAAAGAGACTGTCTTTTTTCCATTGGATGTTCTTTCCTGCTTTGTCAAAGATGAGTTGGCCATACGTTTGTGGGTCTAGTTCTGGGGTTTCTATTCTATTCCATTGGTCTATGTGTCTGTTTTTATGCCAATACCATGCTGTCTTGATGATGACAGCTTTGTAGTAGAGGCTAAAGTCTGGGATTGTGATGCCTCCTGCTTTGGTCTTCTTCTTCAAAATTACTTTGGCTATTCGGGGCCTTTTGTGGTTCCATATGAATTTTAGGATTGCTTGTTCTAGTTTCGAGAAGAATGCTGGTGCAATTTTGATTGGGATTGCATTGAATGTGTAGATAGCTTTGGGTAGTATTGACATTTTGACAACATTTATTCTTCCAATCCATGAGCAGGGAATGTCTTTCCATTTCTTTATATCTTCTTCAATTACCTGCATAAGCTTTCTATAGTTTTCAGCATACAGATCTTTTACATCTTTGGTTAGATTTATTCCTAGGTATTTTATGCTTCTTGGTGCAATTGTGAATGGGATCAGTTTCTTCATTTGTCTTTCTGTTGCTTCATTGTTAGTGTATAAGAATGCAACTGATTTCTGCACATTGATTTTGTATCCTGCAACTTTGCTGAATTCATGTATCAGTTCTAGCAGACTTTTGGTGGAGTCTGTCGGATTTTCCATGTATAATATCATGTCATCTGCAAAAAGCGAAAGCTTGACTTCATCTTTGCCAATTGTGATGCCTTTGATTTCCTTTTGTTGTCTGATTGCTGAGGCTAGAACTTCCAGCACTATGTTAAACAACAGCGGTGACAGTGGGCATCCCTGTCGTGTTCCTGATCTCAGGGAAAAAGCTCTCAGTTTTTCCCCGTTGAGGATGATGTTAGCTGTGGGCTTTTCATAAATGGCCTTTATGATCTTTAAGTATGTTCCTTCTATCCCGAATTTCTCAAGGGTTTTTATTAAGAAAGGGTGCTGGATTTTGTCAAAGGCCTTTTCTGCATCGATTGACAGGATCATATGGTTCTTCTCTTTTTTTTTGTTAATGTGATGTATCACGTTGATCGATTTGCGAATGTTGAACCAGCCCTGCATCCCAGGAATGAATCCCACTTGATCATGGTGAATAATTCTTTTTATATGCTGTTGAATTCGATTTGCTAGTATCTTATTAAGAATTTTTGCATCCATATTCATCAGGGATATTGGCCTGTAGTTCTCTTTTTTTACTGGGTCTCTGTCTGGTTTAGGAATCAAAGTAATACTGGCTTCATAGAATGAGTCTGGAAGTTTTCCTTCCCTTTCTATTTCTTGGAATAGCTTGAGAAGGATAGGTATTATCTCTGCTTTAAATGTCTGGTAGAACTCCCCTGGGAAGCCATCTGGTCCTGGACTCTTATTTGTTGGGAGATTTTTGATAACCGATTCAATTTCTTCGCTGGTTATGGGTCTGTTCAAGCTTTCTATTTCCTCCTGATTGAGTTTTGGAAGAGTGTGGGTGTTTAGGAATTTGTCCATTTCTTCCAGGTTGTCCAATTTGCTGGCATATAATTTTTCATAGTATTCCCTGATAATTGTTTGTATCTCTGAGGGATTGGTTGTAATCATTCCATTTTCATTCATGATTTTATCTATTTGGGTCATCTCCCTTTTCTTTTTGAGAAGCCTGGCTAGAGGTTTGTCAATTTTGTTTATGTTTTCAAAAAACCAACTCTTGGTTTCGTTGATCTGCTCTACAGTTTTTTTAGATTCTATATTGTTTATTTCTGCTCTGATCTTTATTATTTCTCTTCTTCTGCTGGGTTTAGGCTGCCTTTGCTGTTCTGCTTCTATTTCCTTTAGGTGTGCTGTTAGATTTTGTATTTGGGATTTTTCTTGTTTCTTGAGATAGGCCTGGATTGCAATGTATTTTCCTCTCAGGACTGCCTTCGCTGCATCCCAAAGCGTTTGGATTGTTGTATTTTCATTTTCGTTTGTTTCCATATATATTTTAATTTCTTCTCTAATTGCCTGGTTGACCCACTCATTCGTTAGTAGGGTGTTCTTTAACCTCCATGCTTTTGGAGGTTTTCCAGACTTTTTCCTGTGGTTGATTTCAAGCTTCATAGCATTGTGGTCTGAAAGTATGCATGGTATAATTTCAATTCTTGTAAACTTATGAAGGGCTGTTTTGTGACCCAGTATATGATCTATCTTGGAGAATGTTCCATGTGCACTCGAGAAGAAAGTATATTCTGTTGCTTTGGGATGCAGAGTTCTAAATATATCTGTCAAGTCCATCTGATCCAATGTATCATTCAGGGCCCTTGTTTCTTTATTGACTGTGTGTCTAGATGATCTATCCATTTCTGTAAGTGGGGTGTTAAAGTCCCCTGCAATGACCACATTCTTATCAATAAGGTTGCTTATGTTTATGAGTAATTGTTTTATATATTTGGGGGCTCGGGTATTTGGCGCATAGACATTTATAATAGTTAGCTCTTCCTGGTGGATAGACCCTGTGATTATTATATAATGCCCTTCTTCATCTCTTGTTACAGCCTTTAATTTAAAGTCTAGTTTGTCTGATATAAGTATGGCTACTCCAGCTTTCTTTTGGCTTCCAGGAGCATGATAAATAGTTCTCCATCCCCTCACTCTCAATCTAAAGGTGTCCTCAGATCTAAAATGAGTCTCTTGTAGACAGCAAATAGATGGGTCTTGTTTTTTTATCCATTCTGATACCCTATGTCTTTTAGTTGGCGCATTTAATCCATTTACATTCAGTGTTATTATAGAAAGATATGGGTTTAGAGTCATTGTGATGTCTGTATGTTTTATGCTTGTAGTGATGTCTCTGGTACTTTGTCTCACAGGATCCCCCTTAGGATCTCTTGTAGGGCTGGTTTCGTGGTGACAAATTCCTTCAGTTTTTGTTTGTTGGGAAGACCTTTATCTCTCCTTCTATTCTAAATGACAGACTTGCTGGATAAAGGATTCTCGGCTGCATATTTTTTCTGTTTAGCACACTGTAGATATCGTGCCAAGCCTTTCTGGCCTGCCAAGTTTCAAAGGAGAGATCAGTCACGAGTCTTATAGGTCTCCCTTTATATGTGAGGGCACGTTTATCCCTTGCTGCTTTCAGAATTTTCTCTTTATCCTTGTATTTTGCCAGTTTCACTATGATATGTCGTGCAGAAGATCGATTCAAGTTACGTCTGAAGGGAGTTCTCTGTGCCTCTTGGATTTCAATGCCTTTTTCCTTCCCCAGTTCAGGGAAGTTCTCAGCTATAATTTGTTCAAGTACCCCTTCAGCACCCTTCCCTCTCTCTTCCTCCTCTGGGATACCAATTATGCGTATATTATTTTTTTTTAGTGTATCACTTAGTTCTCTAATTTTCCCCTCATACTCCTGGATTTTTTTATCTCTCTTTCTTTCAGCTTCCTCTTTCTCCATAACTTTATCTTCTAGTTCACCTATTCTCTCCTCTGCCTCTTCAAGCCGAGCCATCGTGGATTCCATTTTGTTTTGCATTTCGTTTAAAGCGTTTTTCAGCTCCTCGTGACTGTTCCTTAGTCCCTCGATCTTTGTGGCAAGAGATTCTCTGCTGTCCTGTATACTGTTTTCAAGCCCAGCGATTAATTTTATGACTATTATTCTAAATTCACTTTCTGTTATATTATTTAAATCCTTTTTGATCAGTTCATTAGCTGTTGTTATTTCCTGGAGATTCTTCTGAGGGGAATTCTTCCGTTTGGTCATTTTGGAGAGTCCCTGGCGTGGTGAGGACCTGCAGGGCACTTCCCCTGTGCTGTGGTGTATAACTGGAGTTAGTGGGCGGGGCCGCAGTCCGACCCGATGTCTGCCCCCAGCCCACTGCTGGGGCCACAGTCAGACTGGTGTGTGCCTTCTCTTCCCCTCTCCTAGGGGCGGGATTCACTGTGGGGTGGCGTGGCCCATCTGGGCTACTTGCACACTGCCAGGCTTGTGGTGCTGGGGATCTGGCGTATTAGCTGGGGTGGGTAGGCAAGGTGCACGGGGGCAGGAGAGGCAGGCTTAGCTCGCTTCTCCTTAGGTGATCCACTTCAGGAGGGGCCCTGTGGCAGCGGGAGGGAGTCAGATCTGCTGCCAGAGGTTTGGCTCCGCAGGAGCACAGAGTTGGGTGTTTGCGTGGAGCCAGCAAGTTCCCTGGCAGGAACTGGTTCCCTTTGGGATTTTGGCTGGGGGATGGGCGGGGGAGATGGCGCTGGCGCCTTTGTTCCCCGCCAAGCTGAGCTCTGCCGTCTGGGGGCTCAGCAGCTCTCCCTCCCTTTGTCCTCCAGCCTTCCCGCTTTCCGAGCAGAGCTGTTCACTTATGACCTCCCAGACGCTAAGTCGCGCTTGCTGTCGGAACACTGTCTGTCCGGCCCCTCCGCTTTTGCCAGCCAGACTCGGGGGCTCTGCTTGGCCGGCGAGCCGCCCCTCCGCCCCGGCTCCCTCCCGCCAGTCCGTGGAGCGCGCACCGCCTCGCCGCCCTTCCTACCCTCTTCCGTGGGCCTCTAGTCTGCGCTTGACTCCGGAGACTCCCTTCTGCTAATCCTCTGGCAGTTTTCTGGGTTCTTTAGGCAGGTGTAGGTGGAATCTAAGTGATCGGCAGGACGCGCTGTGAGCCCCGCGTCCTCCTACGCCACCATCTTCCGGAACCCCCATATTGTGGTCATTTAAAAGTATTGGTTCATCCGATCCAATTACTGTGCTTAATGTGGCATGTGTTGTTCAATTTAATTTTTTTTAATTTTTTTGATGTTTATTTATTCTTTAGAGAGAGCGAGAACGAGTGGGTGAGGGGCAGAGAGAGAAGGAGACACAGAATCTGAAGCAGGCTCCAGGCTCTCAGCTGTCAGCACAGAGCCCGACACGCGGCTCGAACTCAGGAGCCGTGAGATCATGGCCTAAGCCAAAGTTGGACGCTTAACCTACTGAGCCACCCAAGCGCCCCAAATTTAATTATTTTTAAAATTCTTTTCTAGCACCTGTACTCCTCAGGTATGTCTTTTTGTTGAACCTGTGGCATCACCTTTCACTGATGGAATCAGCTCTCCTATCCTGTAATGTGTATTGGGGAAGTGCTGAAAGGCATATTCTTAAATGTGTCCTTCTTGGAAAATTTGAGAACAAGGACGGTCAAATCTCAGAAGAGAGAGTTCCAGGGACAGCAGAACCTTTGCTGACAGGAGCACCGGAGGTGTGAAGGTGCGAAGGCATTGGCGTTCCTGCACCCGCTTTCACCAGCTCCTTACATTAGCTGGGCTCTGTCTTCTCTGCCAGTGCCTCACACTGTCGGGAGGCCAGTGATGTTCCACATTAGAAGGTGAAGTCAGAGAGACAGGAGCTAAAATTACAAGCTCTCCAGATCCTCCCCCAGCTGCCACAGATGTCCTCTTCGCGGGCGACTGCTGTGTTCTCTGCCCGCCTCCCACCTCATCACTTGCTAGTTCCCATCCTCCGTGAGGGTTTTCACAGTTGTGATTTTACTTCCAACTGCCAATTCCTTCCTGTTTCTGCTGTTTTTCAGGGTTGATTTAGGAGTAGGCCTATGCTATTTTATGATTTAATCCTACTTATTTTTAGAAGTACTGATTATATTAGCAAAATTAGCCTTTTGTTACATATGATGTAATTTTTCTCTTGACCTGTTTGTGACAATGTTTGCTGGAGAGAAATTATAAAATGTCTTTCAAAAGGGAGTTAGTTGTTATGTAAATGGTTTAAAGATGGCCCCTGTATAAAGGGCCTTTTTGTTTTTACCTTACAGCAGGCTGGGACCTGGTAACTCAAAAGCCTGATGGTGCCAAACTCAAATTTTAATGCATCCAATTGTATGACACATGGTTCCCCAAAGAGAGATTTTTAGCCATTTAGAGCCTCCTTGCTTTGCATACCCAAGCATCACCCAACATCTGTTAGCCACAGGTAAGATAAATCCTGGAGCTGTAAAGACCCCAAGGTACCCTGTCCTTCAGAGTTCTTGAACTTAGAGTCTTCCCACATGCTGGTGATTGACACTAGACACTCCCAGACACTCCTTTTCCAAATCCTTCCTCTAAGCCTCCTGTCCCCACCTCTGGGTAGGAATCTTAAACTCCAAAGTCTTCTGGGGTCAGAGTGGTAATGTCGCTGTAATAGAGAGTGGTGCAGTCTGGGCTATAGTTATCTGGAGATTATCTGCCCCATACAAGGGGCATATAAAATACCGGCCAGAGGCTACGAACAGGTAAGTGGAGTGAGACTTACCCTCCAACCATAAACAACTAGCAAACTAGACAAACTAGACAAACTTGCGTAGACTGGAAAACAGACAGTCCAGAACTGTCATCCCTAAAGAAGAGAAACGAGTGAACCATATCATCTTCTTGAAGGCCCTTTCCAGACAGTGTTGCAGGGAAGGCTATCTTACACAGAGCAAGGCAATTTGTGGAGGTAAGGGAAGAGAGACTGGAGCTCCAGAGGGCTGAATTGGCTAGAATTTTGGAGGGAGTATGCTAACAAGAAGGGAAATGCCTGGAGAAAGACCTCCAGCCATCTTCAAAGGTATATCTTTGCATAAGGTAGATTTCCAAAATGCCAGGAAAGTGACAACTTGAGATCAATAAATCAAATAGTTCCCAGAGCTCACATAAGGCTGAGATACATCTGAGTCTTGACCAACTGAGGTGGGGAGTCCATGTTGGCACTCAGGGCATTCAGTGGAGAACCCCCAGAGAGGCTAGGCTTTTGTGGGAAATAAACTAACACCAGAGTGAAGCATATTCTGTATCGATCTGCCTTAACAAACTTAAAATTCTTAAGATTACCAGGCTTCCTGATAGAATAAACTCCAACACTCTTTGAAAGACGTTAACAAAGTAAAATCTAGCCCTGCAAAATAATGTCCACCATTTAAAAATAATGAATTGTTAGCTATTTCAAAAAGCAGAACAGAAAAAAAAAATCAGTCACAAAAAACAGATTAAAAAGACAGCGATAATAGACTTAGCAGAGAAACTCTTTATTTTTCCCCTTAACTTTACTGAGATATAATTGACAAAATTGTATAAGTTTAAGGTATACAATGTAATAATTTAATACGCGGTATATAATGTGAAATGATTACCACAGTAAGGTTAGGATTTACTTTCCTAACTATGTTATTGCCTGCTCCCTCCTCCCCCAAATAAGAACTCTATACACTATGGGAAAAGCATCATAGGCAAAAATACCACCAACCATTATTTTCAAAACAATAATTCAAGCATGGAGAGCACCAAGAATCTTATTGCCTTAACACAAGTAACTTTTCCTCACTTGCTCTGGTAGTCAGCCTCTAAACTAACCAGATTCAAACAATGGAAGAAAAAAGATGAAGTCAGCATGTGTGCCTTTCTTTTATATAATTCCATTTTGACAGAATTCAACAGTTCAGATATCAGTGAAACATCAATGTTTCTAACCTCTAAATAATAAATAACTCACTCTCAACGCAACAAGAATGTGTATTTTCACAAATCACTGTGGAGCTCCGAAGTAATCACTATATTTGTTTTATTTTCTCTACTGCAGTCTGGTAGAAATTCTACTTACCAGTTCCTGCTATTTTAACTTTCCCTCCATAGCTATTTGTATGAGTGATCCTCCTAGGCTTTCTCTTCATTTGAAGTGCACACTACAACAAATACTTTTCCATACCATGAGAAAAGAGTCATAGCAGAAAATTTAAACAAATTTAAAATGATACATTTTATTTACGTTTAACATACTTGGAATCAGGGGTCAAAACCTGCAGCCTGAAGATACATTTTTTTCGGTTTCCGTGTTTTTTTTGTCCAACAAAACGTTCACAATTTTTTTTTCAAATTTCAGTGCCTTCAGGTGGGCTTATATTCCCCAGTTTGTCATAAACCACTCCAATCTTCTTACTTTATATCCAACATTCATGTACTATTCACGGTACCTCCTGGCCCATGAGGCACTTGGGTTTGCCAAGCTCTACTTTGTGTGAATAAGCCAAAATTAATAAATAATTTCTTCCTATTTCAGAAGACTTTTGACTATCTTCCAAAATGACCTCTAAAATGAGTGATGGAATTTTTCCAAGACAACTGAATTTTTAACATGTTGGCTTAAAATTTTTTGGCAGAACTTTTGTCAGTAATAGCCGCTTCTAAATGGAGAAAAGAGAATGTGGTATCATTGCTTTGATTTATTTGACTAAATTGTGTTCACAGCCACATTGGGTGATTTTGCATAATCAAATTGTTCATACTTTCTACTTATATTGCTATTTTCAGTTGTATGTTTTAAAATATATTTTGAAAGATTATAATGCTTAAAGAAAATATTAATTTATATATAACTTTTCATACTTCCTTTTAAAAAATCTCACAATCCTTTAAAACATTTTACAGATAATTTATAAAGTATTATTTTCTATGTTGTATAAAAATCCACACAACCTCACTGAATAACAAGGGGAAATTCACCATCTACGGTATTAAATCTCCAAAACCACATTCTTTTCTTAACAAAACTGACCTATACTAATGTTAATAACTTTCTATTTAATACTTTGAGAAATAGTTGTGCAATATTGTTAAATGAATGGAAACATTGAGGAACTTGAAAAAAAAATGTTGAGTAGTTCCTAAATCTCTCATGTTTTCTTTGTGTGAGCGCTGCCTCATAGACCATTTTTATGCTATGTTGTTTACCAATTCTTTGGATTTATTAGAGCTCTCCTCAACCAAAATAATGGTGAGCTACTGTTGTTTGTATTAATTGCTTTCCTGTCTGACCTTAGCAGTGTGCTGTTATGATGCTGTGAAAACTTTTTGTCTCTAATTCCCATATTGCTCTCAGCCCTAATCAAAGCTGTTTTTATTTTCTCTTCCTTTATTTGTCTAAAAAAGATAAACAAACACTAATTTGCAAAGAGCATGGGGAGTGATGAATCCAAGATGACCTTAAGGACTTTTCCAACTCCAGCATTCCTTCAGCAGATCTTAAGATCTAGTTAATGTCATACTATATGGTTTACTCTAATATGTATCCTTAAAATTTTAAATGATAGAATTAGTTCAAATGGCAAATAATATTTAAAGTGTTTATCTGAGAAGGGCGCCTGGGTGGCTCAGTCTGTTAGCATCCGACTTCAATTCAGATGATGGTCTCACGGTTTGTGAGTTCAAGTCCCTTGTAGGGCACTGTGCTGACATCTCAGAGCCTGGAGGCTGCTTTGGAGTCTGTATCTCCCTCTCTCTGCCCCTCCCCTGCTCGTGCTCTCTGTCTCTCTCAAAATAAACATTTAAAAACAAAAATAAATAAATAAATAAATAAATAAATAAATAAATAAATAAAATGTTTAGCTGAGATATAATGTAAGAGATATATGAAGAGTAGCAAGACTGCCCTGAATTAGTTGTTTACAACCTAGTTGAGTATTGAAATGATCTGGGGAGCTTTTAAGATTACTGATATCTCTACCTATCACCCAGAAATTCTGACTTAATTTGTTTGAAATGCAGCCTGGACATGAGATTTTTAAAAAACTCTCCAGATGATTCTAAACTAAAACCAATATTAAGAACCACTAGTGTTAAAGTCTATTTGCAGTTTATCTGTTCTTAACTAAGACTAAACATTAGCATCAACAGGTGCATTTAAAAATATACAGCTTCCCAGACTCTATTCCCACACATTCAAATTACTCAATTTGGGATGGAACCAGGGCATTGTTTTGTTGTTGTTGTTCCCTATGTCATGATTTTGATATGGAGTCAATGCTAAATACTATTGCTCAAGAATCAAGATAGTTACCATGGCAGCATGAAAAGGGATATTATGTCGTATTTTTGTTTTTCTGATGACACACAATGACCCTCACCTGCTAGAAGAGCTCTGTGTCACAAATTTAGTTTTATAACCAATGTAAGTAAATTAGTTTTATATTAAAAATTACTCAAAGTGGGGCGCCTGGGTAGCTCAGTCAGTTAAGCCAGGGACTGACTTCCTCTCAGGTCGTGATTTCACCATGTGTGAGTTCAAGGACCCCATCGCGCTCCACGCTAACAGTGGGGAGGATTCTCTCTCTCCCTTTCTGTTCTTCCACTGTTTGTGCTATCTTTCAAAATAAATAAATAAACTTAAAAAACAATTACTCATGGTAACGGTTATAGCATTTTAGGGTATACTGGTAAAATCGCGGTACTAGATACTCTGCCACTGAGTGGTTTTAAATTTGTTCTTCCTGCCACTTTTGTCCAAATAAGTCATTGTACTTCTCTGAGTCAGAGACAGAATTTTCAGTTGTTCTGAGAAAGTCTTTGTTGGCATAGTGTTACCATATTGGCTATATTGAAAGCGACTTTGGGTCATTTCTATTAATACCCAGCTGTGAAGCAGTGGACAAATCTTGGATATACGCAGAATGCATTAAAAGAAAAGCACAGCCTCATAAATTTCTCCATATAACACATAGAAATGAGAATGATCCCTTTTGAATTTATAACAGGAGGAAAGGTATAAATAAATTTTATTATTTTTAATAATGTTGAACATTAAGTGACACAATTAATATAAAAATACATTCCATTGAGTGCAGAAGGACACGGCCGTGCGCGGAAGAAGAAAGGTGCACAGCGACCCTGAGTCTCGCGACAAAGCCTCTCCTCCCGCGGCTCTTACCGTTGGCGGAGCTCACTTCCTGGAATAGGCGGGGCCAGGGGCGGCGGTCACGTGACATAACGGTGAGGGGTGCGCAGGCAGCGTTTGCCCTGAGCCGACCGGTGAGCTTACCGTCATGGCCAACGACTGCAAGCCTGATGGGAACACCGTGCAGGTGCTGCGGGACGTGGCCAACCGCCTGCGAATCCATTCTATCAGGGCCACATGTGCCTCCGGCTCCGGCCACCCCACTTCATGTTGCAGTGCAGCCGAGATCATGTCCGTGCTCTTCTTCCACACCATGAGGTATAAACAGACAGACCCAGGACATCCCGACAACGACCGATTCATCCTCTCGAAGGGCCATGCTGCTCCAATCCTCTATGCCGCTTGGGCAGAGGTGGGCAACATCAGCGAATCTGACTTGCTGAGCTTGAGGAAAATTCACAGTGACTTGGAGGGACATCCCACCCCAAGAGTGCTGTTTGTTGATGTGGCAACAGGATCACTTGGGCAAGGATTAGGTGCCGCGTGTGGAATGGCTTATACTGGCAAGTACTTCGACAAGGCCAGCTACCGGGTGTTCTGCCTCATAGGGGATGGTGAATCCTCAGAAGGCTCTGTCTGGGAGGCTTTGGCCTTTGCTTGTCACTACAATTTAGACAATCTCGTGGCAGTCTTCGACGTGAACCGCTTAGGACAAAGTGGAGCCACACCTCTTGAGCACTGCACAGACATCTATCAGAATCGCTGTGAAGTCTTTGGGTGGAATACTTACCTAGTGGATGGCCATGATGTGGAGGCATTATGCCAAGCATTTTGGCAAGCGGCTCAAGTGAAGAACAAGCCCACTGCCATAGTTGCAAAGACCTTCAAGGGCCGGGGTATTCCAGATATTGAGGATGCAGAAAATTGGCATGGAAAGCCGATGCCAAAAGAAAGAGTAGATACAATCATCAAATTAATTGAGAGTCAGATACAGACCAACAGGAATCTCATACCAAAACCTCCCATTGAAGACTCACCTCAAATCAGCATCAGCAATATAAAAATGACCTGTCTGCCTGAATATATAGTTGGTGACACGATAGCTACTAGGAAAGCATGTGGTTTGGCTTTGGCAAAACTGGGCCATGCAAATGAAAGAGTTATTGTCCTGGATGGTGACACAAAAAACGCCACCTTTTCTGAGATATTCAATAAAGAGCACCCTGAGCATTTTATTGAGTGTTTTATTGCTGAGCAAAACATGGTGAGTGTGGCACTAGGCTGTGCCACACGTGGTCGAACCATTGCTTTTGTTAGTACTTTTGCTGCCTTTTTGGCCAGAGCATTGGATCAGATAAGGATGGGAGCCATATCTCAAACCAATATCAATCTTATTGGTTCCCACTGTGGGGTATCCATTGGTGACGATGGACCCTCCCAGGTGGCCCTGGAGGATCTAGCCATGTTCCGAAGTATTCCCAACTGTACCGTTTTCTATCCAAGTGATGCCGTCTCAACAGAGTATGCTGTTTATCTGGCTGCCAATACCAAAGGAATGTGCTTCATTCGGACCAGCCAACCAGAAACTGCAGTTATTTATACCCCACAAGAAAATTTTGAGATTGGGCAGGCCAAGGTCATCCGCCAGAGTGTCAATGACAAAGTCACAGTTATTGGAGCTGGAGTTACTCTGCATGAAGCCTTAGCAGCTGCTGACAGTCTTTCTCAACAAGGTATTTCTATCCGTGTCATTGACCCATTTACCATTAAACCCCTGGATGCTGCCAACATCATCTCCAATGCAAGAGCTACAGGTGGCCGGGTTATCACAGTGGAGGATCACTACCGGGAAGGTGGCATTGGAGAAGCTGTATGTGCAGCTGTCTCTAGAGAGCCTGACATCCTTGTTCATCAGCTGGCAGTGTCAGAAGTGCCTCAAAGTGGAAAACCTGGTGAATTGCTGGATAAGTTTGGTATCAGTGCCAGACACATCATAGCGGCTGTGAAAAATACTTTAATGAACTAAAATAGCTCATTTCTTAGAGTTAGTCTGTTGGCTGGCTTTGCTTTGATCTTAAAACACTGGCATCTTTATATTACATTCATGATTGTTGTTACTAAACCGTCATTTATATCGATGCCATTGTGGTTTTTTTAAGAGAGAGACATTAAACTGTCACTGTGTATACAGATGTCGCTCTCATTTTTTAATCATTAAAGTAGCTTATAACATTTTGGGTAACAGGAATAGCAAACAAAACAACCACCTCAAACAAAGTTTTCTGGAAGACTACAAATAACTGCACTGAGAATCAACATAGAGGTAACAGTTTCGCAAATTTATGTAATTTCCTTGTAAGTAAAAAAAAAAAAAAAAAAAAAAAGAATTTAATTGTACACTTCAATAGTCCAGGTTCTGAGGCAAGTTCCAGCTTTCATGGAATGCTATGGTACCTGCAGCTTCCTGGATAATGTTTGACTGCAATTGCCTTAAAATTTCCTCTGATGTCTGCCTCATCTCTCCTCTACCATTTAGAAGCTGTTGAGCAGCACTAAACGTGTATATGATGTACTGGATGGCATGTGGTGACTGTTCCATAAAGAGATTTTATTTCTTTATGTTCCATAAAGAAAACTAGTTTTCGTTTGTGTCCTACACTGTTCTGTGAGGTTTTAGAAATGTTTCCTTTTGTCAGTGACCAAACCAGATTGCTAACTTGATTATACTCATGTAAGGATACTGACATCAATGTAATAAAGCATTGAAAAACCATCAGCTTTATTTAGTTTGTGCCATGCATGTATGATTTGGCTTCTCCTTGATATTTTGTTTAAATCAGAAGCAGAAAGAGGCGTGTCCCCCCACGGAAATCCTGGAAAAAGGTCCAAGCTCTAGGTAAATCACTAGAGAATAATGTGTGGGCAGAAAAACATCTCTGAAGCAGGCTCCTTACTTTTAGCTCTGAAAACATAAATTATTTGGCTGGAATATAAGGAAAAAGTGCCAATCAGATAAACTGAAGGGAAACCTGAGGTCCAAAACTAAATGTAAAATTACTCTGGTATATCAGATTAATTCTGTATTTTTATTGCTTTCATTAAGTGCCCCTATTAAGTTTCTTGGAGGCATCACCAATTTGTGTCAGGAATTTTTCTAGAAGGTATGGTAGAGATAAAAAAAAATACTAACCTAGGAAGCAGAGAGATCTGGGGCTGCTCATTTTACTAGTGCCTTTTTTCTTGGATCGTGTTCTAGTTTCTTCTTTTGAAAATTGATCATGATAATTACTCTTTTATTTCATAAGATTTAAAAATTACTTTGTAAAAATAAAGAGTTGCTATAGGACCACTGTGGAAATTTAGAAACTACAAATAAGGAAAAAAAAAATTCCCTCACTTATCACCAAAACCCAAATCCATTTCATTGCGCTTCTCACCTGGGATCTATAACTGAATCTTCCATATAGTCATTCCCATATAGTAACATCAATCAAATATTACATATATCTATGAGTGGGGTACTGAATAATAGTCTCCATCCCTAATTTTTCCAAAGTTTAGGGATAACACTGATGCAGACACAGAACAAAATAAATTGCTAATGCAAAATTACTTGTTATAATTTGCACATACTGGGAAGGAGCTTCAGCTTTTAGGGCTTAAACATAACTGCGGGATGAAAAATGATCTGTTTCCAACCCTACATGCATAAACACACCTTTTAAAATGACAATAGATCAGGGGTTTTTGTGGGTTTTTGCTTTGTTTTGTTTTGTTTTGTTTTATAATGACTAATGGGATCTTTGAGACTACCAGAAATATTTTTTTATAGGAAGGGAGGGAAACCTTTATGAATCGTTCCTGCAAATGTTCTGTCCCACAAGGCATCAATTAGTGGCCATCAGCTCTAGAGAGAATATATAGGAGATGAAACTTCTTATTTCATGTCTACAATTTTTCAGGTAAAATGAAATCAAATCCAGTTTTGTTACCTTGAATGTGTTCCAGCCTTGAATCTGTCCCGAGATCTTCTTTTTCTTAAGATTTTATTTTTTAAGTAATCTCGATACCCAATGTGAGGCTTGAACTCACAACCCCAAGATCAAGTGTCACATGCTCTTCCAACTCAGCCAGCCAGGTGGCCCTATCCTGAGGTCTTTTAAGTCTCCATGGAAATCTTAGTAGAGAATAGTCCTAACTGATGCTAACCCTTGACGACTGCTAACGCTTGTGAAGATGCAGTTTTGATTTTGATCAACACCATGATCATTGGCTTACCTCTGGTCTGCTATTTGTTGATTCACTTAGAAAAAGGTCTTTTAGATTTTCAAGAGAGCCAACTGCCATTCCAGGGACAGCTAGGACTGCCAACAGCTGCCTTGCTTATGGTTGTACTAGAGAAGGCCTGCCGGCAGTCCTTCTTACAGATAGTAAAAGAAGAAATCAGAAGGTTAAATTTTTAAATACAGCAATGGCTCTTAAGCACCTAGGAGTTTGAGGGTTCCTTTTGGGGAAAGAATAGTTTTCTAAAGAAAAAGTAAAAGGATCGATGTTTCTGATTTTTAAGTCATAATAATATGGGGTACTGGCAGATATTTAGTTATCCATGTTTACTGAACTGTACAGGAATTACTACATTCTACAGGGTGCAATCAGAGAGGGTCTGGTTTTGGGGGGTTGAGAAGTATTGGTGGCTATTACTATTGTGATACATAAAGGAGGTCCTGAAATATTACTGTGATGGGGGAAGATGTTTAAATAAGTGAAAATGACTGAAAGTGTTATGAAATTAGTTAGAGACAGCATGAAAAGTGCTTACTTATAATGGAAAGAGACAAGGGGTGTTTCAAAAAATACAGATGAGAGGCACATGGGTGGCTCAGTCAGTGAAGCATCAGACTCTATTTCGACTCAGGTCGTGACCTCAAAATTGTGGGTTTGAGCCCCACGTCAGGGTCCACACTGACAGTGTGCAGCCTGCTTGGGATCCTCTCTCTCCCTCACTCTCTGCCCTTTCCATCTTCGGGCACACACCCACTCTCTCTCTCAAAATAAGTAAATAAATAAAAAGAATATAGACAACAGTTAATGAAAAAATAAAACCATTTTATGATTATATACACAAGAGTTGAGTCACCTTAATCAAACCAGTCATAAAAAGAAACATAATTCTTAATATTTTTATATAACATAAATTTAATATAATATTTAAATATGTTTATATCACGCACATTGAATGAAAAGGATTTATGATTAAATTCAAAAAAAATTTATTTTTCTTTCCCTCTGCCCCTTTTAAAAGTGTTCAGTGTGGGTAAATTCACTGTGACTCACTGAATGGAAAGTTGGACAGATCCCATGACATCCCTGTCCACATTTAGGTATCATCATTTTAAATCATAAAAATCCAATCAGGATTCAGTGATTAAAATATATCATATATATATATGTATGTGTGTGTGTGTGTGTGTGTGTGTGTGTGTGTGTGTGTGTGTGTATACTTATTAAGCAATGTTTCCATTTTCTTTTGCTTCATTTCACCCAAACAAAGGGCCATAGTTAGCAGCTGCTCACTCTCAGTGAAAGGCGGGTTATTGTCTTTGCTTGGTTTCCTTTCCCCTGTTCCTTCTCCCAGCCTCGTCAACTGCTAGCTAGAGTTTTAGGCCAGAAAAGAGGTAAGAGGAGAAGTGGCTCTTACTTGGCTGGAAGGTTGTGTTTGCAGAGTTTGGAAAGTGGTTAAGGCTGACGATGCAGCTTTGTACATGTACCTTTATTTCACGTGTGCAAGTATTCTGAAATTTAGACAACCTTATCTCTATGTCATAAGTTGGAATAAATGCAAGCCGTTAAACCAAAATCCAACAAATACACATTTATTTACAAGAAGTCAAAAAAAAAAAAAAAACCAGTCACACAGTGTGTTGTTGTAAGCCCTCTATTGTAAGGCAGTGTTACAAGCTCACTGGATAAATGTTTGCTCCAAGTTGGGCATGAGTAAGAGTGAAGTTCTAAATATTTAACAGCCAGCATAGTCTGGGCACCTACTGCTAAGAATGAATGTTGAACTAATCAGAAGATACCCTGCCAGAAGGACTATACTGTAAAGTGTACTGATGATCAGCTCTGGAACCAATTATATTCCAAAAGGAGAAATAGCAATCATTTAGTTGGATCAGGAGTACCCTGCAAAGTGAAAGACACAGAGCTCTAGATGTGGAGTGTTGTTCCTCCGAAAGATAGATGGCTGACTTTTCCAGATCCTTATATCTCATACCTTCAAAGGGAGAGCAATATGCATAAAATTTATGGTCAAGCCCATTATCTTAAATACAATGTATTTCACCAATGAAAAGTTATTTGAATAACCATATGTTATTAACAAATGGATTGTGGTATGGATTATGCATTAGCGTTCTTCAAAAGCAAACTAAGCATCCCATACATGTAGGTGAAAATAAGTGGACACACACACATATGGACATATACACTCACATGTGTGTGTACATCACACTATTTATACTAACGTGTTCAAAAGAAAATTACTCCATGAATGATAAATTCTACTATATTCTTATCTCACAGATGAGAAAGCTAAAGTGGAGAGAGCTTATGTGTGCATAACTTGCTCAACGTAACATAGCTAGTATGTCGTGGAGGATGATTTTATTTTTTTAAATTTTTTTTTGGTGTTTATTTATTTTTGAGAGAGAGAGAGAGAAAGAGCATGCGTGGGGGAGGGGCAGAGAGAGAGGGAGACAGAATCCGAAGCAGGCTCCAGGCTCTGACCTATCAGCACAGAGCCCGACTTGAGGCTTGAAATCACGAACCATGAGATCATGACCTGAGCTGAAGTCGGATGCTTAACCAACTGAGCCACCCAGGCGCCCCAAGCCTGATTTTAAAGTTATGTGTTTCATATGATTCTCGCAGTAATCTTGAAATATGTATTTTATTATTATCCCCATTTTCTCAGATGAGGAAACTTACTCTCCAGAAAGAGAATGTCACTTGTTTTGTTTCTAAAACTGGTTCCTAAGTTCCATTATACCTGTCTCATTTCTTTTTTATTTCCCCTCCTGAATTATGTTTCTGATTTAAATAGATTTTTTATTCAGTATAAACAGAGATTTTGTAAAAATAAAACACAACAAATAGCTATAGTGTGGTACCTGAGCTTTCTCGTCAGTTCAGGAGACAGGGTCATCTGTACATCGAAGAAACACTTATGGGAACCTCCCTCGGTACCCAGATGCTGCTAAGCTGATGTCTTGTCTTTTTGTCTCTTGGCCTTACAGATATCTGACTCTTTAGGACTGTATCTACTGCTCTATTCTTATGGTAGCATTGAAGTGTTAGGGCTCCATTTATATACAAAAGGTTTGACAGCAGAATAGAAAAGTTACCCTTGGCCCAAGTTAGTCATCCTCTGAAAACTACTGAGTATATAGTAATCTATTCCCAAAACCCTAAAAAGTATACTTTCATTTCAAATTTTCACCTGCACTAAATACCACTCCCTGAACTATTCTGATAGCATCTACTCTTTAGGTAAGAGATTGAGACCAAATAAATAATAGACATTAATTACATTAAGAGCCACCTAACTCAACCAGCTGTACAAGTCATTTGAAAATAGGGGCATTTGGTTAATTGGTAGTTTCACTCTCTCTAGACAATGCAAGGATGTTAGAACACTTTAGCTTCTGTTTACACCAACCCACTCACACATAAATGGTATTGTTTTCATATACAGTAAAACCTCGGATTAGGTGCATAATTCATTCCAGAAACATGCTTGTAATCCAAAGCACTTGTGTGTCAAAGTGAATTTCCCCATAAGAAATAATGGAAACTCAGATGATTCATTCCACAACCCAAAAAGATTCATATAAAAATGATTACAATACTGTAATTTAATACAAAATAATACAGAAAATATAAAATATAAAGAAAAATAAACAAATTAACCTGCACTTACCTTTGAAAACCTTTGTGGCTGGTGTGAGGCAGCCAAGAGGAGGAGGAGGGTTATTGTGTAGGAGGACTTTTGCTATCACTAATCACTGCTATCTACCAGCTCAGTGGAATCTTTGTCTTTTCATGGAACTCTAACAAGGAACCTTTCCAATGACACTTGCTTTTGCCTCCTTTTGAGAATTTCACGGAAATGTAGCATTGCATTGATGATCACCCACAATCCTGCAGGGTGAGAGGGAAAGAGAACAACCATTGGCTCAGTTGTAATCATGGGACGTTCAGCAACATGTACTACTTGTATTGCAAAACATTGCTCATTTATCAAATTCAAATTTATTAAAAATGTTTGCTCATCTTGAGGTATACTCATAGAACAAGTTATTTGCAACCCAAGGTTTTAAGGTACTTTAAATCCTTCCATGTACATTTTTATTTAAAAAATTAACAAACTGTTTTGATGTATAGTATCCAATCAAAAAAGTGCACAAATCATAGGTGCACAGTTCAGTGAATTTCCACAAAGTGGAAACATTCTTCTAGCTCACACTGAGTGAAGAATTTTAGCAGCATTACAGAAGCCACGTTCTTGCCCCCGCCCATGTGTTGTTTCTTCTTTCTCTTCAGAGGAACCACTATTTTAACTTCTAGCTCCACAGATTACTTTTACCTGTTTTTGAACTTTATGTAAATGTTATATTACAGTGTGTACTATTTTATATCTGGTTTCATTTCCTGAACATTGTGCTTATGGAATTTTCCATATTGTTAACTGTACTTGACATTCATTCAATTTCTCTGCTGGACAGTATTACAAATCATGGATATACCACAGGATATTTATATCTTTAAATTATTGACAAACATTGGGTTTGTTTTTAGTTCAAGGCTATAAAGTAGTGCTGCTATGAACATTATTATACAGTATTTTGGTAAACACATGAATGTATTTATTTATTTTAGTTTTTAACTTTTACCTTAGGACATTTATAAATTGCATGTTATAATGATACCTTATACTTAAAGAAATAAAAGTTAACCTGCCTTTAAGTCTAAACAATACACTACACTATTCTTTTAGGAGACAAAAGGGATCTCCCTCCTTATTAAATTCTTACTTTAGGACATATCAATTTGTACTCCTCACAAGAGGCATGACATTAAAAAAACAAAAAAAGATGATTTTTTTCCTCCTGCTTCCAAAATTCTTATCAGTCACCCCTAGATGATCACGAGTAAAGTTAAAGGTAAAAAATTAACATGCACAGAGGCACCTGAGTGGCTCAGTTAGTCAAGCGTCTGACTCTTGATTTTGGCTTAGATCATGATCCCAGGATTGTGGGATGGAGCCCCACATCGGGATCCATGCTGAGCGGGAAGCCTGCTTGAGATTCTCTCCACCCCCCTCCCTCCCCACTGCTTGTGCACACTCTCTCTAAAATTAAAAATTAAAACAATTAACATATATAATATATCATCACATCAATTCCCTGTTGAATTTTTTTTCCAAGTGACAGTTTTGTGAACTCAAATGACTGTCAGATGATGAGGAATTTAAATTTTAAAGCAACTATGTAATTAATCTGCAACTTAACTTTGTAACTAAAACCTAGTAAAACAATTTTGAGGTGAAACATTCTAATAATTTAAATTTATGATGTGAGAGTATATATAGTATGTAAGTATGCCCACATTATAAATTTGTGATTTCTTTCTTCCTTTCTTTTTTCTTTCTTTCTTTCTTTCTTTCTTTCTTTCTTTCTTTCTCTCCTCTTCCAAGATCAGTCAAAAGCAGTAATCCATTTAAAAATCAGGAAATGAGCAAACTTTTTAAAACATTTCAATGTTTTCTTTATACGGTATTAAAATAAATGCTCCATAAAACTGTTGCCTTCGGTAAGAATAAGGTCTGTTTTGAGGACAACATTTATCATTGCCCAAAATCGCTCAGAAGATGTAGATGATAAGATATTTTGCTTGGACTGTAGTAGATAACCTTGAAAACTGTTCCTCAAATTTATTTTTTTTTTAATTTAAAAACAAATTTTAAATGTTTTTATTTATTTTTGAGAGAAAGAGAGACAGAGTACTAGTGAGGGATGAGCAGAGAGAGAGGGAGACACAGAATCCGAAACAGGCTCCAGACTTCGAGCTGTGTACAGAGCCCGATGAGGGGCTCAAACTCACAAACTGTGAGATTGTGACCTGAGCCGAAGTCGGCCATTCAACCAACTGAGCCACCCAGGCACCACAAATGTTCCTCAAATTTTAAAAAGGCAAAGTAAAGGTTTCTCCACTTGCTAAATTATTGGACTTTTTTTTTTTTGCATAAGAATGTTATTCAAGTTTCCTAAAATGAGAACTTTGAGTTTACATTAAACATCTCTAAAGTGTGTACTTTTTTTTAGCAATACTGTCATGAGATGCATTTATGAAATTATCCAGGTTTAGATTAAATGAGAAACTTGAAAAGACCTTGAACATTATTAATCCTTTCCCACATGAAAAGTACAGATATTAGAATATTCACTAAGTAAAATGAAAATATTACCTGGTGTCTAAGGCACACCATTAATTATACCTTCTAAAGTGGGATTTATTTGATGAACTGCATCAAGCACTCAGAGAACATTTGCTACAACTCAGGGAGAAAGAAGCAAATATTCATATTATATGTTAGCCTATCGTCAAGAAAGATATTTCAACTAGAATATGTCAATCCTTAGAATTACTGATGTAGAGTTTCTGTATAGGGTTTTTTTTAGACATACAGCGCTTAATGCTTTAGAGGGTTAGGTAAACTCAGTTCTCTTTTGTTCAATAATGCCTCGTTTACACCACACAAAGCGTAATCTCCGTTTCCACTATGCAATGCCTGCCTTACATTAAGTCATACTTCGTTAGTACCACATAAAATAATTACATTATAAAAGGCCTCTAGATCACTAGTTTCAAAAATCATAGCCGGTATCATTAGCAAGCCAGTTTTCAGAGCAAGGGAACCTTCTCCAATAATTCTGAGGTTAATAAATTTAATTTTCTAAGTATTCTCCACAAAAGCACAGCAGATAAATCCAAAACTTCATTGAAAAATGCCCAAACATGTGTTCCCTCACTGGGCAATTTCATCAACTCTAACCATAATTGGACCATGGGGAGAAGAAGCACCCTGCAGTCCACAGAAGTCTAGATCAGGACTGAGAAAAAATATTCTTTCACTGGTGACAGCAGACAAAGGCTCACGATTTCTGCTCCATGGTGGTCTATCGCATTTTGTTCACATGCGCTGCAATAAAAACGTAAGTGTGACATCATACCAGAAGTGCCAAAGCTCCATTCATCTTGAGATGGCCCTAGAAAAGGATTCATGTGAAGTTATTTTTATTGGTTATATAAATCAGGGGTAATTCCTTTGTCATTTGGCTGTACACAGGTTCACCTTTAACATATACTGACAAATATTTTTCCATAAACAGTATTCTATCTTTTTATTTGCTACATCTTTCAACCCTCTCCATAGTAATTATACGAATTTAAACTCTCACATCAGAATATGAAAGTTCAAGTTGTGCACTGTTTTCATCAAGGTTTGGTTTTGTTCATATTTTTTATTTTAGTCTCATTGGAGTTTATTGTTTAAGTGGTATTGCATCCTGGTTTCAATTTGTACCTCCCGACTGACTAATGAGGTTGAGCATCTTCATATGTTTATTGGTCACCTGAAAGGGCTTGTTCACATTCTTTGCCTGTAGATTGTTTGCTTTTATATTGCTGACTTTTATGGGTACTTTAAATATTTTGTATACCACATTTATTGGGTAGATGTATTCAAATATCTTCTCTCATTCTTTGGACTGCAATATCACGCCATCAAGACTTTCTTTTGATGAACAGAATGTAGTCCTATTTATCATTGGTTTTCCCTCTCTAGTTAGTACATTTTGTGTTATGTTTAAAAAATCTTTGCCCTACCCAAGACTACTGAAGATATTCTCCATGTTTTCTTTTGCAGGCTTCATATTTTTATCTTTCACATACAGATCTATAATTCATCTTGAAATGATTATTGTATGTGGTGTGAAGGTGGGGGTCAAGATACAATTTTTGACACAGTCGCATAGCACCATGAAAAAAATTAAACCTCAAAACATCCTTCCCTCACTGCACTGGAGTGTTATCTTTTTCATATATCAGGTGACTATACATGCATGGGTTTGTTTCTGTCCCATTGGTCTATTTGTTTATCCTTATGCCCATGCTTTGTTGCCTTAATTATCATTGCTTTTTCATAAGTCCTAATATTTAGTAGTTTAAGTCCTCCCTTTCCTTCACTTTCTGTTTTCAATATTGCCTTGGCTATTCTTGGTCCTTTGGATTTCCATATAAATTTTAGAAATAGATGGTCAATTTCCACAAAAATCTAATTGTCTGTTGATACAATTACATCTGGATTATATTCTCTTTTAATATTTCATTTAAAAATATTACATTATTAAAGTCCTTTAGGAAGTTAAACTAAAGAGATCTCAGCATAATAATTTTAGCAAGTTATGTTCACAGTCTTCAAACTAAGGTAGATGGACTTCGCAGAGGGTGGGGCTTGAAGACTTTCCAAGTGGCATGTAAGCATAGAATATTTTAAGTGAACCTATTTCCAAATCCTTAAATCCATGTTTTTGTTCCTAACATTGATCTGCCTGAGGACACCCCTGTGATTTTTTCCCCCAATATCTTCTTTCATAATTCCCCCTGTTACCACTTTTCAAAGAAAGTCATACCTTTCATCTATCCTACTGTTATCATTCATCACCAGTTGTGAAATCTTCCAGAATATCAAACAAAGGAACATTTCAAAATATCGATTCTGGCAAAGCCTTCTTTAATGCAGTCACCATGAACCAGCAATAAATCATTACATCTTTCCTTGCCTTGCTGCTAATTTTGGTAAAGTTAAAGCCAATTAGAAAGTTACTTTAACCCATATGAGTATGTTCTGAATTCAAGATATATTGTGGTTTGGCGTGGTGGCAATGATGACATTTTGGTTTAACGAGGTCTTTCCTCCTATCTTTCAACTATTGTCAAAGCATTGTTGCTTAAAGTTTCGGGAGAGCAAAGCAAAGAACAATTGTAAGAAAAACTGAAGATGGCAGCATTTTATTTCATCCAGTTCACAAGCCCTGACATATCTTTCTGCCTTATTCAACTATGGATTTTGGAAATGGAATATTTAAGATTGATGAAAGGCATTTTCAGCCTCCTCATAAAAAAGAAAGTAAAGATTATCATTCATTTGTGTCTATTGTATGAAATTATACTTTGTATGATTTCAAGGTAGAGGAAGTTAAGTTCCATGTTTATTTCTGATAGACCAATAGATTGTTTAATTTTTTGTGCTATTCGCTTAGATGCATAAGAAACACGTTTTCCTTTACATGTGACCAGATTCCTGGATAATGCACAGCCATATGTATTATTTCATTGGTGTGAAACTCCTGCTTGTTGTCACTGATAAGCTGTTTCTCTTTTTTTATCTTTGATTGTCTTGACTATCGCTGACAGTATATACTGCTACCATGAACTTACTAGATTTAGAGGAACCTAATTTTAGTTTATTGTATAGAGTCTACTGTATAAATAGTGCATTTAAAAGACAATATAATAATTAATATACCTGTTGTAACTTCCATTTTACTTTTGGTCCAATACCTTGTTTTATTTTTGATGCCAATTTCCACAAATTAGATTTAAAAAAACTGCTCTCTTAATAGCAGAACTTATTGAATGCAGGTCCAAGGCAAAATATTCCCACTATTGCAATCTAGGACAATCTAGGGCATGGTGCCCTGAACTCTAGAGAACTCACTGCATGTAGTTAGAATTGATTTATCCCTTTCAGATTTGATATGTCATTCTAATTCCATCAGATATATTAAAAATGTGATATAACAATTTTAAAAGGCAATGTTAATAATATGACAGACATTACATCTTGAAATTAATAACAAAAAATTTTTGATGTCACCTTCAATTCTCTGGGAATAAGTAAAGAAAAAATTTCAAGACCCCTGGTCTTTAGTTAATGGTAGCCCATTTGTACTAGGTAGACATAATAAACTGTTTGTGTGAGGGATAAATTCAGCCCACAAAGGTCATCTTTTTCTAGCCCAAGGTTGGAATAAATGTTAAAATTTACTTTCTTACAAATACTAACTCAAAAATGTTTTAAGATTCCAGGCTTCTATAAGTAAGATAATTCTGTAGCCAACAGGACCAGTTTAATAATTTTAATTTAAAAAAAGGCTTGCATCTTCTGATTCATCAATGTTAAATGTAAAAAAATGTTCTATTTTGTTCTATTTGAGTTTGTTTTTTTCTAAACTTAAATAGGTTAACTGATCAAATAGGCTACCTTTACTCTTACATAATGTTTGCCATTATCAAAAACTAAATTTTATTATCTTAATTGAATCATGACTGTGGTAAGCCTTGTTTCAAGACTAATCATGTTTTGTGGTATGTCAGCTTGAAGATAATTTCCAAGATCTTTAGGAAACTTAAAAACTTGGACTAATACTAATATTGACATTTCAGAGAATAGGTTCTGAGGACAGGCTTCTGAACAGACATCATTTAGACAACTTTCAGACTGTATCAGTGGACTGCATCAGGATATCTGAGGAAACTCCTCAGTTTTAGTTGAGAAGTGGCCCAATGTGTCTACTAACCCAAGCTCCAGCAGGAAATGGTTGACAACTGAATGAACTGATGAAGGAGAATTTATTGTGGTTATCTGTTGGGAATATTTTTTATTTTGTTTTTACACTCTATTTTTCTGGATCTATAAGGAGGCTATTCCTTACACTATCTAAACAACGATTTTATATATCCCACTTTTGTAAATGAAAGTGAAACATTTAAAAATAATATCTGATTCCTGTGGCCCTTCCCCACACCCCCACCCCACCCCCAGAATTGAACAACTCTTACTAAATTTCTGTATTTTTCATGGCGAGGTTATCTTGTGGTGATTATCTCATAAGAAGCTGTCCACCTTCTTACCAAGTTATAATTGGTTACTTTATGCAACCAAAATTTTACCCTGGGGCTTCTTACTTGAGAATGGTAGTTATTAAATCAGTTGTGATAAACCATTTCAGGTAACAAATACTGATCCACCTGTGGGCCAATGCCTACAAAGTCCTCCCAGGAAAACTGGTCTGATATAGGTGGTAAGGAAGTTAAGGAAACTTAATAAGTCTTTGAGAGTCTTTGAGAAAGGAAGAAGTCATCCCAGTTTTTAGGTACATGGTGAAAGCTAGCAAAGAGTTTTCTGGTCTTGGATTCCTAGCCTCAGGATAACAAATATCAGAGGCTTCTTAAACACATGGAAACTTCAGACTATTATCTCTCTTCCAGGTTGCATGTCGCTCTTATCCTTCTCTCTCTTTTCTACTTTCATCTACGCTCACCACAACCAAAATATCTGAAATTATACAGTAAACACATGACCTATATGCAGACACTTTTAGTTATTGTGATAATGACTTCTCTTTGTAGTTCATGAAAGTAGTTCATGAATTCCCAGTCAAGACAGACTCTCCAGGTTTTCGTTTGCTGCGTCTCACAAAAGTCAGATCCTTCTACAGTACTGTTTCACATTATAGTGTCATTTTAGGCTGACTAGCAATACTCTTTCCTGGACATGGCTTTACCAAGCCTTTCTCCGCATTCTGCTCTCTAGGCATTTTCCCATTTTTGACATTGCTTCCCCTTTTCAAGACTTTCTTGTAACCTTGTTTCTGTGCTCACATAACTTCTCATGATGTCTGAGACCTTACCCCAATAACTATTCTTTCTTTTTTTCTGAAATCTTGAAGAGAACAGATGCACTGAATAATGAGAGGAAGGTGGAAGCCAATTACAGTAGGTAAGGATGGAGTTACTGGTGAGAAAATTAAGCCAGTGAGATAAGACAAGACTTCTGAGAATTTTTACCACTAATAGTACAGTGTTTAAAAAGATAACAATTTTATGAGTTTTTTTAAAAAATACATTTATTTATTTTTGAAAGAGAGAGAGAACATAAACAGGGGAGGGGCAGAGAGAGGGGGACACAGAATCCGAAGCAGGTTCCAGGCTCCAAGCTGTCAGCACAGAGCCCGACATGGGGCCCGAACTCACCAACGGCGAGATCATCACCTGAGCTAAACACCTTTAACTGACTGCGCCACCCAGGGCCCAGCAAGTTTTTAAGATTAGGGGAGACAGAGGTCATGGATCAGGCTTAGAAATCAATGGAGAAAGAGTGCTACGACTTTTTAAAGATGAAGGCAGAAATATAGTAAGTCCAGAGCACTGAAGGAAACAGTGGCTTTGAATTAAGAAGAAAGAAGGGGTGAACTTCATAGAAGCTTTGAGGTAGTAAAGAGAGAAGTGGTAATGATATTTGAATTTAAAGAAGAAAGCAGAAGATAGGAGGTAGTATTCATCTCAGGTATCTAAGAAGCCCCGTTATCCACTCAAAGGCTGTGACATACTGTATGGATTTGTTCACGAACTAGAGAAACTACAAATTTAGTTCTGAGAACTAAAATGTCACCTATGCCCATATCAGTCATCCTCATTCTAACCCTTCCCAGTTTTGCCCTTACTAGTGTGTCTTAAATATTCATTTCTTCCCTCATAAAAGAAATGGATTATAGATACTGGTGCTGGTTTACATTTACCTTTATCTTAAAAACTTCTATTTAGTTTAGCCACATTCAATATTTGTAAAGACTATTACTCTACCATCCATGTATTCAGTGGAAGAGAGAACACTGCATTGAGTACTGTCTTCATCCTGAAAATTTTCCACTGAAAGCTTTCCTTTCACTATTGTCTCTTTGATCTTAAGTGCACTTTCCAAGCATTCATAAGACTGATTCACGTCATTTCCCATTTTTAAAGAATTAACTCAATTAGATTTTATATTTCCCACTCATTTAGAATTTCTGCTTCTTTTGCCTTTGTGTCCTTCAACATTGAAACAGGAAATACATCAATTAATCAATAAACTTGAGAGTGTCTTTGACCCTAAAGGTACAATAGAAAGATATATTTTATGAACAATGTTGATGCCTCTTCTTAAGAATTTGGCCAAATGATGCACTGATTTCTGCACCCTCAATTCTCATGCCCTCAGAGTCTTTTGCTTTATCATCTCCTTTCTATTTCTGCATCTCCCTTTCTACTTCAGAATTTTTCTTTATCAGCATTTATGTCAATATTCTGTTTGCTGAATATAGACTATGGAGAAGATACTCTGATAGACTTTGGAGAAACAAATTTTTAAAAAGTGTTGGGACACCGAGGGAGTTTCCTCTTCACGGGGAAAGATATATCTATAACATTCACAAACACAGGCACATATTACATTGAAACATATGAGACTGCCACTTTTGTAGGTCCAAATTGTTCGAATATTGGCAGTTTCATGTCATTTAGTATCATAACATGTTCTTATAGCATTGCTGTAAGTATTATGAAAAATGGCAGCTGTTGGGTATTAGTCAGTGAAGAGACTGGGAAAGGAAATGCTAATATTGGATGAGCAGAAAAGAATATTACATACAAAGGGAAAACCTTTCAGACTTGAAGGTATCAAGTAATTTGACATATTCTAGGAAGTAGAATTTGTAGAGAGATCTTAAGTAGCTAGACTATCTATCTGGGTTCAAATTCCACTCTGCCACTTACTTGCTGTAAGACCATAGACTATTAACTTCTCTGTCTTTCAGCTACATTGCCGATAACAATAGGACCAACTTCCTCTGTTTGTTGGAGAATTAAATGAGTTAAATGGATAAGGCCCTCAGAATGGTGTCCAGCAAAACGGTGTCATCACCAGCTGTTCTTGGTGAAGGATAAAGATTGAAGAGTCCTAAACTTCTTGACTTGCATTCATGAATAAGTTCTGTCCCTCCCCTTTTTAGGCTTTCCTCTCAGGAAGGGTTTGATGGCATCATCTCCTGACTCACCTCTCCACAACTTTGCTCAATTTTCTCTTTCCAGTGCTTCAGTCCCCCTCTAAGCATATCAAAACTCTCTTCTTCAGGGAGGAGGCCTCTTACTGAATTCAGCTGGATGTGAGCTGATGCAGCATTTTCAACTCTGAACGCTTGCCAGTGGCCATCCACAGAGCAGAACTGCAAGGCCCCTGGAGCTATGTGTGTGACCCACTCCGTAGACACAAAATTTTACTCCCCACACTGGCTTCAGATCTTGTTGGGATTTCTTCAACATTGAAATTGGCCTTAGATCATCACTACAGCATCATTTTTTAAAAGTCTTTCTATTTTAGATTTTAAAATTACAATAGATAATGCAAACTTATTTTAATGAGAAAAATGATGCAGACTTTTATCAGTAAAAAAATGATCTCATACTTCTCAACCCATCTCTGATCTTATCCCCTATGTAAACCAAGTTTAACAGCCCCCATGTGTGTGTGTGTGTGTGTGTGTGTGTGTGTGTGTACACATATAATTCCATTTTGTTCAGCCCCTTGTTGCTCAAATGGGCTTTCCCAAGATTCTTTTATTTGGATATGTAACACATGTAAATTTTTAAATTTTGTTTTGTTTAAAATGGAACCATTTTTTACCTGCTACACTCAAACTTTGTTTTGTTTGTTTTTTTTTTAGTTATAGTACACTTTAATATCTATCTCCTCAGGTCAGTGGATATAGATACACTTTTTACAGCTTCAGGGCACGGGTATAACATAATTTATTCAGCATTCTCCAGCTGATAGACATTCTGGTGCTACCATGCTACAAAAAGCAGCTTATTTTTTATATGAAGGTATTCTTTTATTTATTTCTGGAGGTGAGATTAAAAAAATAATGGGACTTTTGAGTCAAAGGGTGTATGTCTTTTTATAGCAACAGTTATTGACGGATTTCTTTCCAAAACAATTTTAGTAAGTTGCCCTCTTGTTTTTCTGAAACACTGTCAGCAGGGAATGTTTTCACTCTTTTAAATTTTGCCAATCTGATGCGTTAAAAATAACATCTCAATTATGGTTTTATTTTGTGTTGTCCTTAATAGTAGAGACATCAAAGATCATTTTATATGCCTGTTGATGTTTGAATTTCCTCTTCTGTGAATTGTCTGTTTATATCTTTTGCTTCTCATTTCCTTCAATTATTTGTTTTACTGAGAATTCTTTGTATATTGGAAATATTAAACATTAAAATAATTTTTAAATTTTTTGGAGTCAAAAAATGTACAGTGAATACAACAGTAAAAACATCAGCAGCACTGGACACATAGGAAAAAAATAACTATTATTGAATATAATAATACAATAAAATGTGTCCATTTGTTTTTTAAAAAAATGATAATTAAAATTAAAAAATAAAATAAAATAAAAAAAGAAAATTCCCTTGCTTTCTATGATTTGAAATATTTTACAATGCCATGAATAACTATTTGTAAGTAATTGTGCCCCCCCAAATTCTATTCATATTCATATAATTTATATTTGGGAAAATTTCAACTACAGTAATAAGATTTTGTGGTCCAAATAAATAATGATGGATATTAAGATGAGTATTAAGGAAATGAATGGTTTTTCATGAGCAAATTAAACTCAGAACTTTGGTGTCTGGAGGAAAAGATTGGGAAGAAAGTCACATATTAATTACAGTGTGTGATGTCTGGAAAATGTGTCTTCTTTTCTGAAACATGCGCCAATGCAATATTCAAAGATGATGCTCTCCAACACGATGGCTCTGTTTACTGCTGTGCACTAGGCAGCACGCACATGTCTATGTTAGCACCTCGGAACTGAAGGCGCCATGAAGATGGATGAGGAAGAGAATCCAGGGGTGGAATATGAGTCGCACATGTGCTGGAAGCAAACATAATAGTCTAGGCTGCTGAAAGGAAATGAAGTAATTCATTTTTAAAATCCTCATTACATTAGTTTATCACATTCTTTGACTTTTTTTAAGCAGATGTGTAAAATGTGAATGTAAAATAGGAGAAAACAGAAATATACACGTTGAAAGCTTTGTTATAAACAGAAATGAATAAAAAAAGAAAAAGGTCTACCTTTCTCCACATCTATTGCCAAATCTATGGTTGTAGCTTTCTCCAAGATTATCTGTACTAATTTGATGGGGTTTTTTTTTTCCATATCAGACCATAATTTAGATTTTTAGAAATGTTCACAGAGGGAATTGAGCTTTGTTTCTTCCAACAGAATTAGAAAAATTATCGGCAGTTGAGTTTTTAAAGATTTTAGTATGGAGATTACACGCCTGAAGAGAGAGATCTGTTAAACCTGAGTTAAAGCCAGTAGCAGAAAGTTGAGAACTGAGTTGTCTTTAATTCAGTATATTTTTATTTCTGTAGTTCCTAAATTTGCAGATTTTTTAGTTCACTCATTGTGCCTGAATTTATGTCAAAGAAATTTTCTGTTATTTTGACTTATATTTGGAATCTGAAGTGAGACAAACCAAATCTACATATGTTGTATAGCTTATGACAGATATTTATTTGACTTAAGTAATTCTTAGTTTCCTCATTTTTGCAATGACCTTAATGATATCTATAACACAGGGTTATTGTGAGGATTAAATATGATAATGCATTTAAAGAAAATAACATAGTGCTTAATAATAATAAGCTTTTAACAAATGCCACTTGCTATTGAAATCTATTAAAAGATGTTTTTCTTGGGGTGCCTGTGTGGCTCAGAGGGTTATGTGTCGACTCTTGGTTTTGGCTCAGGTCATGATCTCACACTGCTGACAGTGCAGAGCCTGCTTGGAATTCTCCATCTCTCTCTCTCTCTCTGCCCCTCCTGCACTCTCTCTAGATCTCTCTCAAAGTAAATAAATATTTAAAATAAATAAATAAATAAAAGATGTTTTTCTTTTTAAATTTTTTTTTTTAACATTTATTTATTTTTGAGACAGGGAGAGACAGAGCATGAACAGGGGAGGGTCAGAGAGAGGGAGACACAGAATCTGAAACAGGCTCCAGGCTCTGAGCTGTCAGCACAGAGCCCGACGCGGGGCTCAAACTCACGGACCGCAAGATCATGACCTGAGCCGAAGTCGGCCGCTTAACCGACTGAGCCACCCAGGCGCCCCTAAAGATGTTTTTCTTAATAAGAAAAAAAAAAAAGAAGAAAGATGCTTTTCTTGTTATCTGAGCTAGATCTGTATGCTTAGAACCTAAACAAAAGAAATTATTAGAAGAATATTATATAATGAATGGAAAACTATTATTGTGCTTTAATATTAAAATGTCAGGCTAATTTGTTTTTTTGTCTTTGAAAATTTATTCCAAAAATAACACCATTGATTATATATATTCATTATATTCTAGTTCTGAAAGTTGTGGATTTTGTACTATAGTTGACTAATTTGATGTTGAACCTCATACATAATTCTCATTTTAGAAATGTCTTTGTGATACGGACGCCTGGGTGGCTCAGTAGGTTAGGCATCTGACTTCAGCTCAGGTCATGATCTCCGGGTAAGTGAGTTCGAGCCCTGCATCTTACTCTGTGCTGGCAGCTCAGAGCCTGGATCTTGCTTTGGATTCTGTGTCTCCCTCTCTCTCTGCTCCTCCCCTGCTTGCTCTCTGTCTCTCTCTGTCTCTCAAAAATGAATAAAAGTCAAAAAAATAGTTTTTTTTAATGTCTTTGTGATAGATGGTAGATACAATCATCACAGGCTTTTAAGAAATATTTCCTTGATGATCATTCCCTCTTAAATTTCTGAGTACTCTCTATCTCGGCCATCTGCAGGTATTCTCAGACTTTCATAGAATTAGATTTTTCTAAATCCAGCAGTTTCATTCGACCAGCAGCAAGAATAACTTGGTTATACTTTGATTTTTCTGCTTGAAAGTAATACACATCACTATATTCCTGTTTATTCTCTATCCCAACCACTTTAGATAATGGATTTTAATTTCTTGGGGCACTGCTGGTTTCTTTGTAGTTTAATCAAGTGGTCACATTCATTTTAACCACTGATTTTCTTCCCCACAAGTAAAGTGTCAGCTTAAAATAGGTATAGCACATTATAGTACCTCTTCTACATTTTTAGAAGAAACTTTTTGAAATATTTTACTTATAAAGCAGAAAAATATGTATACCCCCCAGGTTTTGCATAAAAAAGAATATAGCACACAGATGGATCCTAACATGTATTCTAGGTTAGTTTTGTTTACTGGAAAAGAAAAAAAATTGAATGTGGTTTATTTCAGTTCTAATCAAGACTTTTTTAGTTGCAAGTAAAAAAAAAAAAAAAAAAAAGGATTCAAACTGGCTTGATGTAAAGGGGAATATTATTGTTCTTCCTAACTGACAAATCCAGGGTTAGAGCAAGCTCATGTATTGCTGGATTCAGTGCCAAAATGATCTGTCTTTCTACCTCTTGGCTCTGGATAACTCTGCGGTAGCTTTCTTTTCATGAAGGTTCTGTTACGGTGATGATCACAGTGACCACCAAGTGTACCCTGTTTACAGTGTACCAGTTCAGGTGCCAATACAAAAGTCAGCATTGCTTTCTCAAGAATTAAAAGATCCAGTTCTGACTTTCCTAACTTTAGCTGGTCAGCTTGGATCAGGCTCAAATCTTCTGCCTACCTGTGAAGTCTACAGGTTGGCTCCACTCCCCCTGAAACACATGACCTGAGAGTGCAGGGGAAGAGCTCTCCAAGGAAGTCCAAGGGGCCGTTGCCATTTGCTCCATCTTTACCAATAGGCAGTGGGATTAGTTCTCTTCATTTTAGCCACTGTCCTGGGTGTGAAATGGTATCTCATTTATGGTTTTAGTTTGCGCTCCTTTGTGTGTTTGCTGAACATTAGTACATCTCTTGTGTTAAAGTGTCCAAATCTTTGGTTCACTTAAAAAGTTGCAATATTTGTCATTTTACTATTAATTTGTAGGCTTTTTTATGTATTATGGGTGCAAATCCTTTGTCACATGTGTTATAAATATTTTCCCCCAGTCTGTGGCTTATTTATCCATTTTATTAGTGGTGTTTTTTGAGAAGCATAAAGTTTAAATTTTTATGAAATTCACTTAATTAATTTTTAAGTTTTTGGTTAATGCTTAGGCACATGATCCATCAAAATTATTTTTGTGTTTGGTGTGAGATAGGAGACAACTTTTTTCTGCTTTGTTTTGTTTTCTCCATGTAGATTTTAGCTATAGTATAGAAACATCTTTTTAAAAGGCTTTCCTTGGGGGAGCCTGGATGGCTCAGTCATTCGAGCATCCAACTTTTGATTTTGGCTCTGGTCATGATCTTGCAGTTGTGGGATCAAGCCCCTCAACGGGCTCCTCACTGAGTGTGGAGCCTGCCTGGGATTCTCTATCTCCCTCTCTCTTTGCCCCTCCCTGACTTGTGCTCTCTTGCTCTCTCTCAAAATAAATAAATAAACAAACATCAAAAAATAAATAAATAAAAAGGTTTTCCTTTGTTCACTGAGTGAACTTGGCACCTTAACTGCAAATCAATTGATTGCATATGTGTGGGTTTATTTCTAGACTCCATTCTGTTCAAGTGTCTGTTTGTATGCCAGTGCTATACTAGAGTTTTTAAATCAGGTGGTGTAAGGACTGCTTTTTTTCTCTTTTTTTCAAGATTGTTTTAGCTATTTTAGATCCGGTAGGATTCTATAACATTTTAAAAATAAACTTGTCTCTTTCTTTACAAAATACTTGATGAAGTTTTAATGGGAATTATATTGAATCAAAAAATTAACCTAGAGAGGATACTCATCATAACAATCCATGAACTATTATAACTTTCAACTGATGTAGGTCTTTTTAAGTTTCTCTCAGTTGGGTCTCATAGCATTTTGGTGTAGAGATCTTTTATGCCAGATCAGGTTTCTCAACCTTGGCATTACTGATATTTTATACCAGAAAAATCTTTGTTGTGGGATGCTGTCTGTCACTGTAGAATGTTTAACAGCTTCCTGGCATTTGTCCATTAGATGCCGGAGTACTCTCAGTTGTGAAAAAAAAAAATGTTTGCAAATGTTTGCCAAATGTCCCTGCAGGGACAAGACCACCTCCAGTTGACAATTATATGCTAGATTTAGTCTTAGCCATTTAATTTTTTTTAAGTTTATTTATTTATTTTGCAAGAGAGAGAGAGGGCTGACGTGGGGCTTGAACTCACAAACTGTGAGATCATGACCTGAGTCGAAATCAAGAGTTGGCTGCCCAACCCACTAAGGCACCCAGGTGCCCCTATTGAGATATTTTTAATAACCTACCATGTGATCTAACCAGATGAATGCTGCATGTGTACTTGAGAAGAATATATTTCCTATCATTGTTGGGTGTAGCATTGTATAAATAACAGCTCAAATCTATTGATAGTGTTTTTCATATCTTCTATACCTTCACTATAAATGTAGTCCACTTCCAGTTAATGCCAGCATGTCATGCAAAATCATTTGTAAATCATACTCTAATTATTTCCTCTCCAATAAAAATTGGTCATAAAAATTTTTCGTGAAAGCTTAGATGTGGGTTGAGAAAAGAGCAGGACCAGAAGGAGTGTGAGCATCTTGTTTATGTAACTTCCTTTGGCTTTTAGGCGATATTCCCAAAATAAGTATATTCAAGTTGAATGCTACAATGTATAATCTACATTTTTAATTGATCTCATAAAACTCAGCTCATAATGAGTTTCTCAGTTCCTAATTTCTCCCAGTATCCAGTGATCAGATGTTCAAACCAAGAAATGCATCTCAAAGGAGAAAGGCTTTCCAAAAACTGGCTTGTATTTGCTCCAGAATTCTGAGGCTTTGCTGTAATTTTCCTACCAAAGCAGCCACAGTCTCCATAGATCATATGTATAGAACATTTAAGTATCACTGGGGTTGCTGGATCATAGAGGCAAAAATGGAAAAGCTACTTAAACTTCAGTCTCTATTTCCTGGAGAATCTCTTCTCTTCTTTCTAGGCTCCACCGCAAGCTGACAGATAAGCCTTTAGATCATTCAGAAATGTGATATACACGGCTTCCAAATACTAAGCATTGTGGTCTTTCAGGAAAGATTACCAGATGTAGAAACATGTACTTCATTAAGAAGGGAAATCATGACATGTTGAAGACCATTTTACCACCCTCTGCCCCAGATACTTGAATGAAGTGACAGACCCCTCCCTGTATTTTCCAGGGGTTTATGTTAATGTTCTGTATCTCACCAAAGCATCTGGAATATTTACATTTCCTCCTTTTCCAGTTCAATTAGCATGATGTCAGCATATAGTAAGACGTCTGTGGAATGATGAGATTATTCAAGTTCCTGTTTATTAAATGACAGCAATGAGTCACAGTTGGCATAGTTCTGGTGTAAAATGCTACAAGGTGCTGCCAGTCCTTCCAGGGAAGAGCACATTGCTTCTAGAGTTCTCTCTTAGTTGAAAGAAAAGTCATTTGTGATGATATACCCCAGTAAAGATAGCAGTGGCAATTGGAGTGTGGCTTTCTGATTGAACTGACTATAATCCATTGTCATTCTTCAATACTCATCAGTTTTTCACGTTGGCTTTAAAAAACTTTAAGGAAAGATATGATAGGAGTTGTTTTTCAGCCTCTCCTGCTCTGGGGTTGTGGAGTCTGTGAAGGCTTATAATTTTATTTTATTTATTTACTACTGTCTTCATAATATTTAGAACCCTGCTTGGCACTGATCAGTGACCATCAAATATTTGTTTAATTAATGAGTATTTTGGTATAAATAAATTGAAAGATGACTGAGAGAATTACAAGAAGTACAGTTAGAGATATAAAAAGGGGATCAATCATACCTTGAAGGCATTTTTATGCAGAGGATGTTAGAATTTATTATGTAAGTAATGGAGAGCTACTGAATAAGCTTTAAAGTAATGTTATGATTTATATTTTAGAAATACGATAAAAATGCCAAAGGAGGGGATACTTCAGAGGGCAAAGAGCCCAAAGATAGGGAGACCTAGGAAATCGGACAAATTAGAAATAGTCATCTAGGCCTTCATAATAGTCTCGCATCTCTATTCATCATTCAGTCATTGTCCCATAATGGGTTAGCTTAACACCCTTTTGTAATAAAAATTCTTAGTAAGAATAGAAATCAATTTTCTTAACTTTGTTAAAAGCATCTGTGAAAAATTAGAGCAAACATCATACTTAGTGGTAAAACATTGAAGTATTCCCATTAAGGGAGGAAAAAAAATTGATGAAGATGCCTACGGAGAAAGCAAAGAAACAATCCCGAGAGCTCTCAGCTGGTTGCTGCCCTGGCATTTACAGCAAGGCTATGCTGTTTCTTCCTCACTATAAATGATTTCATAGACCATCCACAACAGCCAAAGTCACTGTGGATGACTGGGATGGAGTGAGCAAAACCAAGGCTATTCCTTCGTCATTTCTGAGCACAGAAAAATAGGACACTGCGCAAATCACAAAAGCACACAAGCATCTATCTGTGCAGGCTACACGAGCCACTGCTATTTTTTTTTTTTTAATTACAATGTTAGTCCCACTTCATTCCACCTGCCTCCTACATAAAAGTTAAGATAATCATAGAATTGTTCTCGTTTTCTGACAACACCTAATCCAGAGCAAAATACACTTCCTTGCTGCCTTTCCCAAATCACATAACACAAGTCCAAATACTCTAACAATCCCCTCATAATATCCAGGCCAAGGGAGGGACAGCCTTCCCTAGAACACCTGTGTCTGCGACTCTGCCTCCTAACTCCAGAGCAGGAGGTACTTTGTGGCACACACTTAATTCTTGCCAACTGAGTCACAGAGGCCAGGGGAAAGGCACTTTTACTTGGCATACAAGAAGTTCATGGTTTCGCTCTGTGATTTCTACCTTTGGAAGTGTGCTGGCTAGGGAAGGTCACAGAAAACGATGTGCTCATTCTTGCCTTTACTTATGTTCTTTCTCTTTCTTTCTGATAGGTATAATATTCTCCCATTTGGTCTGACAAACAACTGACCTTCTTTTGAACTCAGTGAAGGAATTAACTCTTCAGTGAAGCTTTCGCTGACTCCTAAATTGAGCTTACTTCTTCCCTCTTTGGACCCCCACTGTTTTTATTAAGGCACTGATCAATCTCAAATGAATACATCTATTTATCTACATATTTCTTTCTCCGTAAAAGTGCATAATATCTCTTATTCTTCTGTCTCCATCACTCAGCAAAATACCTAACACATAATGGTGTTTGTACCAAGTCAAATATATTGGACTGAATTGATTTGAAGATAAACTGAGTGATCTAATGGAATGAACATGGGATCAGAAGGCAGAAAACCCAGATTTTTAGTTTCATCTATGCTAACTACAGTCATTTGTAGAGTCTCTTAATCTCTGTGCATTTTTGTTTCTTAATATGTAAAAATGAAGGTGTGGGTTCATACCGGTTCATTTTTAACATCACTTTCACAGTCAATACTCACTGATTCAGACTGATGTGCTTCATGCTTGACCTTTTTAGCAGAGTTTTGTACTTTGTATAAAGGGCAGTGATGCATTCCTAGACACAGAAGATCAAAGCGATAATTGACATTAAGGCTCTTATTCAAGCTCTAAGGGCTAACTAAGAAATCTGGCTATGAACACTAGAACATTCCCCAAGGCCATCAGATCTCTCACACTGACTTAAAAAAAAAAACAGAAGTATAATTTAACAAGCTTTAATCTAAATAGAATTCATACAATGAACTTGGGGTCTATTGCATTACCTCGAATACAAAAAGGTTTATAATACTAGGCCAACTTGAAGCCTGTGATTTATTGAAGTGATTTATTGAATTATATAACATATGGTTAACCTGTGTCATTAAAGGATAATTCTCTTTCCATATTTTATATAAAAAAAATCTTTAGTTGTCAGGAACCAGTTATCATCACAATGTGATTTCAAATGAATTAAATAGCAACAATAGCTTTAACATTATGAAGATGATGTTTATAAATGATTGAATTGCCTTTGAATGGCTTCAACAGAGAGCTATACGAGCTCATAAAACAAGGAGCTTCTCATTATCAAAATTATGCTGTTTTCTCAAGCTACTTTTATGAGATAAGTGATTTTTTAATACTGGCAGGTGGATAGAACAGTATATTTTATGAAAAATAATCTAAAAATACAAATAATATGCAATTTTATCAACCAATATGGATTTATAAAGTGTACATCGAGATGATGACAGCAAGGAATATGTCATTCCACGGTGGTTGTCTATAGGCTTATATTAATTATATAGCCTTATATGTATTGGTCAATGCACTCTGAAGAGTGACCAGGGTTTCAGGTCATGGACTTTGCCTTTGATAAGTTATTATTGCAATTCTGTGTGAGCACAAATAAGGCATCTATAAACATGGAATTTTCCCAGCTGAAAAAAATTGCTATAATTATATTCAAATGACTATCAAGGCCTTTAAAATTACTTTCTGTAAAAAAAATAAATTGACTTTGGGTAAAGAATGTCATTTGTGTAAATACAAGGTCTTAAATATATTCAGATTGAGATCTGAAGAGTGATTATTATTCCCCAAATAACAGAAAATATGTCTACTCTTTTGTTTTTGGTGTGGGGCCATGATAAATGTGCTAAAACCTTAAAGATGTGGCACTGAAATATTTCCAGGAAAACAAAGCACTTATTCTTAGTAATAGTCTGTCTAACCAAGCACATGTTCCTATATGAAAACATTGAAATCACCTCTAGGTCATAGGAAAATTGGTATTACTAGCGGAACAAGTGATCAACATCATCCTCAGGTGTTCTGCATTTTTTGATGCCATGGTGGATTGGCTTCCTACCGTTTCTGTAATGAATTACCACAAACATAGTGACTTAAAACAACACATTTATTGTATTACAGCTGTGGTCAGAAATCCAAAATGAGTCTCACTGAGCCAAAATCAAGGTGTCATAAGGCTGCACTCCTTCTTAAGCTCCAGAGGAGAATTGGTTTCCTTTGCCTGAAAAGCATCCCTTGGTTCATGATCCCTAGTCCCATTTGCCAAGTTCATCACTCCAACCTCTGCTGCCCTCACCACTTCTTTCATTGCCTTGCCTTGCCTTTATTAGGATCCTGTGATTACAGTGGGCTCACTTAGATAATTAATCCAGAATAATCTCCCCATCTCAATATCCCTAATTTAATCATATCTTCAAAGTCCCTTTTACCATGTGAGGTAACATATTCACAGGTTCTTGGGATTAAGGCATTGAGTGGCTATATTTTCTATCTTCTACGCATACACCCTCTTGCAGTCTGGTAAGGTACTTGGTTTCCTTCTTAAAATAATGTTTTAAAATGTATAACATAAAGTAGATAAGATTACAATGGGAAAAAATTATATTAAAATACAATAATCAAAAATTTAAAAATAACTGTGCTCTTTTTAAATTATTGCATTAAATAATAATTGCAATGGCTTATAATCACCATAATAATTTCAAAGTAGTGTAAAACTGTTGGGTGCAACAACTATTACTGTGTAATATAAAAATATCTATCTTTTCTGCTGTACTGCTAATAGTTTGCTGGGGTTTTTTGTTTGTTTGGTTGGATGGTTTGGTTTTGTTTCCTCTAATTAACAATTCAAAGAAATGTTAAACTTCAATTAGAAGTTGAGTCAAAATATATAATTTGTATTTCTACCCACAGTCTTGGACTACAAGTTAAGAACCCCTGCTGTACATACATAGCAAAAAAGATTTATAACTTGTCAGTGTATGTGTGTGTGTGTGTGTGTGTGTGTGTGTGTGAGAGAGAGAGAGAGAGAGAGAGAGAGAGAGAGAGGCAGAGAGAGAGACAGACAGAGAGACAGAGAGACAGAGATTTCCATTGACCAGTGTGAGCTGAAAAACTTGCTATTATTTTTTTACATATTTACAATTTTTCAGCTGTATTTTTTCTTCCTACCATTTGACTACTAACTGAAAAGTAAAATAAACTAGATTATAGACAGTCTTTATCAGAAATCTACATTATGAGATTCTCATTCCATTTAACATTAGACACTAAGATATTTATAGACACATGATGAATTCTTCTGTGTATTCACAGATCATCCCAAATCATTTTAATATTTAGTAAGCAATGGGCTTTCTTATAGCCCATTGATTTTTATAGGAGCTGACATTTGTACAGGAGCTTATGCTCAATTTAGCATAATAAGATGCATATATCCTAGAACGTGAAAACAAAATCATTCTAAATATGTTGTGGTTTAATCAGTTGTGGGTTTTATTAAATTGTTCTTTACATGTTCGCATAATAAGTAAGCTTATGTTTTCTGCAGTCCAAAACAAGAGTCTTATGCTATAAATGCTTAGGGGAGGATGAAAGTTTGCCTTCTAAAACATATTTTTTATCCCAAACGATTGACCCAATAAAGTAGAAGTCTTTCATTTTTTCCTTGACTTTATTCCATAATAGTCCATCTTCAATAAGCCCTACTAAGCAGGCACAATGTAATTAATTATACAGTTACACACATACACTATATATACACATCTAACAAATGAAACAGTGAAAACAATATTCATACTTCCAGTACCTGGACACTCAGTTATTTAGGACAAAATACTCTACTTTGATGCTGAAATTAGAGCTTAATATAGGGACTCTTGAGAATTGGATTTATAGATTTTTAAAAGTTTTTTTTATAGCTATACTATAAAAATAATCTGAGTCAATCTGTGTTCCACTTAGTCATGGGGCCTGCTTATATTTTGCTTATATTTATCCGTTCATATATTTACTTCCTTATATTTATACTTTCTAATCACTGATTCTGCTCCATTTTGATTATCTTTCTGGTTAATGGGATATGGTAGGCTAAGTGCAACTGTTCAACCAAGAAAGTAGATTCACAGACGTAAGGGTCACCTGGGTATGGATTTGCATGGCAAAGCCCTTAAGCACTATTACAGCTTTCCTGCATTTGTGGACATGGTGAGTACTTGCAAAAAAGAAATGTTCTGCAATAGTGATAGGAATACTGAGATGCAGCCCTGAAACATTTCGTATTAACTTGTCCTTACTGACATTGTCACCACCTCACTCCTCCAAGTTTTCCTGTATTAATCAAAGAATTAGCACTCTTCCATTTTTAGTACTTTCAAATTCCATAATTTTTTTGGGGGGGAGGGGAGGGTCCTATGTGTGTGTGTGTGCATGTGTGTGTATGCTTTTGCAATTTACATAAAACAGAAGGCTGCCATGAAGAACAAGTTTGAGAATATTTGAAAAATGCTAATAAGACCCGCTGTATGAATGTTCTATTTTTACTTAACTGAAGACATTTCCTATAAAGAAAGGAATCTACATGTTTATTTTTATCTCTTTATTTCTTGAGGAGACTCACAGCCTTAGTTAAATTATTTTCACAACACTGAGGAATTCAAGATCTCAACTATTGGAAAGATATGCTAATTGGACACTAGACACTATGTTTCTTTGATCAAGTAATGAGATAAAGCTGAGTTACTCTGAGAGTTGGGTAACATTTGCTAAGTGGAATGTTATGGTTAGATTAGAGAAAGTAAGTACAACTTGAAATATGTCTTTTCTACTTTACCACTGAATATCATTAAAAATTTTGGCAATGATTTGCCAACGATACGCTCAAGTGTAACTGCATGTGATAAAGCATAAAAATTGAGTAATATGATTTAAAGAGTTTGAAAATTACAAACCTGATAGTATATTTATCACTATTTGCTGCACTTAGTATTCATTTATCAAATATCTGTTAAAAACCACTGCTTAACATCCACTGCCCCCGGCACTGGTACCACAAAGATGATCATTCCACACTTCAGCTCTGAATTCATAGATTGCTCAGAAGTCTGCAAAAGAACCAAGCAAAACTAAAATACCCTCCATAAAGTGGCATGATAGATATGTGCAGAAAGTGCTCTGGGATCAGAGAGCAAGGCATAGTTTTCTTTTCTTTTCTTTTCTTTTTTCCTTTCTTTTCTTTTCGTGTTTATTTATTTTTGAGAGACAGAGACAGAGCACGAGGGGGAGAGGAGCAGAGACAGAGAGCTGAAGACAGAATCCAAGGCAGGATCCAGGTTCTGAGCTGTTGGCACAGAGCCTGAGGCAGGGCTTGAACTCATGAACTGCGAGATCATGACCTGAGCCGATGTTGGACACTTAACCAACTGAGCCACCCAGGCGCCACGAGGCATAGTTTTAATGTTAAAATATTTACAAAACTTTTCAAGACAGAATGTATTTTATTTAAGCATCACTTTTCACAAAAGCAAGATTGGAATTCTCTGTCACTGACTGAGTTTGTGCAAGATGTTTGTCTTTTTTTATTTTTAAATTTTTTTTAACACTTTAATTTTTTTCAAGAGAAAGAGAGAGAGCGTGAGCAGGGGAGGGGCAGAGAGAGAGGGAGACACAGAATCTGAAGCAGGCTTCAGGCTCCAAGCTGTCAGCACAGAGCCTGACGTGGGGCTCAAACTCATGAACCACTAGATCATGATCTGAGCTGAAGCTGGATGTTTAACCGACTGATCCACACAGGTGCCCCAATGTTTCTTTTTGAACCTCAGTTGTAACAGTGATAATAGGAATAGCTAATACCTATGGTGCACTTACTTCATATTACTTATTACTTATATATTAATGTTGTAATAATCATATAATATACATTATGATACTTATTACATATGACATTTTATTTAATCCTTCCAACAATGCTATGAACTAAGTACTATTAATGTTGTTTCCATTTTACACATAAGAAAAATTGTGAGAGAAGTTAAGTAGCCTGGCCAAGTTCCTAGCTAATACATAGCTATGATCAGATCTAGTGAGTTCTAGAGGCTAAGTTCATAGCTGTTACACTCTATAGTCTCTAGTGATTACGGTAATAATATATCTATCTTAACTCGATGTTTGGTCTGAATAAGCCAGGCACAAATAAATATTATTTCAGGTGTCTATGTAGTTCCTTTGAATCTTTTCTCATCTCTTTCTACCGCCTTTTTCTCTCTGAGAAACAACTAGAGGAACGCCCATTTGCAGATAATGTATCTTACAAAATTTCTACGTGACAATCATCATGAAAGAGCTGTTTAGGAATCAGTAAGTTTGTCCTGAGAGTTCTGAAGTGAGAAGGGGCTTGGGTGAAGACAGGCTTATGTCAATAAAGAGTGAGCTTTGGAACATTAAGTTGACTTCCCACATGCTTGCTTTCTGCATCAGACACATACTCTCTGACTCCTAATATATGAGTTTTCAAAATGAGCTATTGTGGGTTTACAACACACCATATATTTTTATATTCTAGTTTATGTGAAATTTTCCACAGAGACATGCTTACAATGCCATAGATTTGGGTTTTATTTTACTACACATTATACTTAACCATGCACATCCTGTTTAAAACATTCTATAGATATATATCTATTAGTCTACGCAGAGGTTCGGTTAACGCGTTGACAAGGAGATTACACTGGGTCATTCACCCTTTTACATTTCCCCAGAGGTGCTCCCAGTTAGGGGAGAAAAGGAAAGGATCACAGAATAGAGCCTTAACTTCTTCCACCTCATAACACATAGAAATCTTCCAGTGTTACTGTGAGGACTGAATGAGATAATGCATATAATGTATTGACACAATAATAATGCACTGTATTAGTCAGGGTTTTCCAGAAAAGAGAAGCAGAGACAGAGACAGAAAGAGATTATGAGGAATTAGCCACACAGTTATGAAGACAAGACATCCCACAATATGCTGTCTGTAAACGGGAGATCCAGGGAAGATGGTGGTGCAATTCAGAACAAGTCCAAAGGCCTGAGGACCAGGGGAACCGGTGGTGTATGTCTCAGTCTGAGGGCAGGAGAAAGGCAATGTCCCAGCTCAGAAGCCAGACAGAGGAAGTGAGTTCTCCTTTCCTCCATCTTTTGTTCGGTTAGGTTTTCCAATGGATTGGCTGATGCCCACCCACGTTAGAGAGGGCAGCCTGCTTTACTGGGTCCACTAATTCAAATACTAATGTCATCAGGAAACACCCTCACAGGCACACTCAGAAATAATGTTTAATCAAATATTTGGGCAGCCTGGGCACTCTGTGGTCCATTGAGGTTGACACATAAAATTAACCATTACATGTCCACCCCTTGTCACCTTGGCACCTGTATGAATCTTCTTGGTCCATGCACACACATTTTCTTTCTCTATCACTTTTAATGTATCTATCTTAGTGTAGAACTACTTAAGAAAAACATTTGCTCATATACTATAAAATTTAAAAGACAAAAAATGAGTATATAGGAACCATAAATTTCTCTCTTACCCCTTTCTACTCTGGCCAATTCCCTTCTCTAGAGGCAAACGTTATAACCAGTTTCATATTGTTTACACAGTTTTGGGGGACGATTTCAATTATTTAAAAATACTTGGCTTTTTAAAAGATTGGCATTTAGTCTTTTAGAGGGGATTTTCCAGAGAAGAGGAAGTTCAAATAATGGCTGTATTCCTTCACTGTCAGGAGTTGTGAATAGTGAAGCAAAAAGGAGCATAGTCAGGAAGCCTGAGTTCTAATCTTGTCTCTTTAATTTGGCTTTGGTCAACTTTGGCCAGGTTATTTAAGTTCTCTGATTTAAGGTATACAATAAAAAGTTTAACTAAATGATTAGCTGTACAGTGCTTCTCAAGTGTTCCATTTTATGATTCCTCATGTAACTCAACACATTTTAGTAACAGTGCCTAGGGGCTGCTCCAACAAGAAATTTAAGCAATTCAGATTAGTCATCACATTTTCTCTTTACACAGTTGCTGAGATTGCGACCAAGAGGTTTTCACCCTGAGGAAATCATGAAAACCTTGGAAAATGTGGCCAGGTCTAATGAAATAGCACTTCTTTTTCTTTAGAGGAAAGTGTTACTCTAAAGTGAGATATTCTGGTAAGACCAATACTTTTGACGGAAATTAGGGATATTCTAAATTGTGGTATTTGTAAGAACTGGATGACTTAAGGCTATTGGACTGGTCTTTGTAACTGTCGGAATAATTCATTCCTGGGCTAATTAGGAAATCTATTAAAAACCCTAACCGTATGCAAAAGGAGAAAGGAAAGTTTGATTTAATTTAATTTTGAAATGTTGGGAATGCTTCATTCCATTTCCAGTAGTACAGTGAGAGGGAAATTCTCTTTTGTGCTCCGGAGCTGATAAAATTAAATTCTAGCCACAAGCTTACCAAGAATGTTTCTCAACTCCCCATGGAGCTCAATCAAAGAAGAAGATATGTAACTTCCACGTAAGATAGCAAAGAAGTGTATGCTTGTTTAGCTCCCCTACCTGAACTTTAAGGAGAAGGAAAAAATGAACAAAACAAAACAACTGGAGAAGAAAACTTTCCGATACTGAAATTAGGGAACAACCACAATTTCATACAAATATCTTAAATAATGCCTGCCTTATACAAAACAATGAGGAACCAAATTGAAAAACAACTTTGAGATATACAAATCTGTAATTCTGAGTCCAGAGCAAAGTGCCAGGAGTGAGGAAATTCAGAAAGACCCTACCCAAGTCAGCTTTGAAGGTATTAGGATTATGGGTGGGACTTGGCCATGAGCAAGATAGAGGACCTCTACTGGAAATCTGTTTCTTCACTGCAGAGCAGGTGCCATTCAGGACGGACAGAAGGAGGGCACTTACCACTACACCTCTGAGGTGTTTGCCTATGCTGCTGAAGGATGTGCCCACCATGTTTGGGAAATGCCCCTCTCTCAGCCCACTCATGATGCTTGGCACAATCCACTCTAACTCCCCTTTCCAAGCTGGTCTCTGTGACGCCTGTGGCTCTCCTAAATCTCCAGTCAGCCTGGACAATTCATTATCAGTGTGAACAATGCGCGATCTGTGTAACTTCATCTTTCTCATGCTGCCCCTGCTGCCTGGTATGAATTTCTGCTAGTAATACGTAACTGTTGCAATCCTACCCAAACTTCACAGTCTACTCATAGGCAACGTCCTTTATAATCCTTTCTTGATCCACTGACGTTTTTTAAGACCCCCCCCCCAAACATTTTTTCCTCCTGAGTGCTTCACGCTTTATTCTTTTATGACATCTCATGTTCTCCCTCATAACACAGTTATTTCTGCTTATAAATTCCTTAAGGTGCAAATCATGCTGTTTTTGTATTGATTTATTTCCAATATCTCCAGGTACAGTTTTTTGCATAAAATAATCATTCTGTAATTACTGGTGAATTTATATTTTCATTTTTAAAATTTGAGAATCATATGAACAAAAAAAACCCTTTAATTTCTGAAAGATATTTTTCTCTGGGCAGTGCAAGTCTCAACATAGTAAAGCATATCTTTCAAGGTCCTGGAATTCATCATTGGGAAGCAAATGAGTCTTCTGTTCCCTTAGACTTTGCTTGACCTCTACCATGATAAAAACAACGCTTATCCTTGAAGATCTTATTATAGCTCAAATAGCTTGAAAAGTCTCTCTCAAATATTCAATTTATCTTACATAAATTGCCACACCTTTTCTAAGTAAATTGCTTATATATTATTGTATCATTTGAACAAACCTGCAAGCAAAATTATTTTGTAAATTTTCTTGTTCAAATTCATTTTTACAGTGTTATTTTTTCCTTTATTATCTTCTCTAATACACCACCTCACACACACAAGAGTGTCTACAACATATATATAGTTACAAAGCATGGTAATTAGAGGAATAGCCATGAACATGTCACTGAGAAGATTTAATACCTCACATCCATCTATTATTCTTATCTGATTCCTCGGCCTCTCTCACATTAGCTGGATCTTGTATTTATCATTTCCATGCTTCTTTCTCTTAAACATTTTATTTGGAAATAATTTCAAATCACATAAAAGTTTCAAGGATAGCACAGAGAACACCCATATACTTATATATTATACTTACACTTATGTACGTACTTACCACACCACATACATGGACAGAAGTCCCCCCTTCTCCACTGCATTGCTTTCTGAAGTTTCAGTTACCTGCGGTCAGTAGTGGCCCAGAGGCAGCTGATCTTGCCTTGAATGTATAGTCTGAAGGGCATAGTCATCTCTGGCTATGTCACAGTGCCTACGTCATTCACCTCACTTCATCTCATCACACAGCCATTTTGCCATCTCACATCATCACAAAAAGAAGGAAGAGTACAGTCCAATAAGATATTTTGAGAGAGAGAGAGCATATTCACAGAACTTTTATTGTAGTATATCGTTATAATTGATCTATTTTATTATTAGTTATTATTGTTAATCTCTTACTATGCTTAATTTGTAAGTTAAACTTTATTATAGGTATATATTATAGGAAAAAACATAGTATATATGGGCTTCAGTACTATCCATGGTTTCAGACATCCACTGGGGGTCTTGGAATGTATTACCCATGGATAAAAGAGGAATATATATATATAGTGAGAAAGAGAGAGAGAATTAATATATATTTATTTTTTCTCAGAATCTTTTGAGAGTAAGTTGTACATATCATTGTCTTCCTTTACCTTTAAATATTTTAGTATGGTTTCTTAAGATTAAGGATCTTTTATGTATTTATTTTTTTTACATAACCATGGGCCAATTTCCAACTTCAGTAAATTTAACACTGATTTAATACTATTATCTAATTTATTACCCATATGCTCAAATCTTTATTTTGGTTTGTGATTCTTTATATATGTTACTAGTAATATATAAAATACTATCTAATACAAACTTTTAAATATTTTTTTATTTTTTAAAATTTTATTTATTTTTGAGGGGGAGAGAGAGAGAGCGAGAGCATGCAAGCAGTGGAGGAGCAGAGAGAGAGAGAGAGAGAGAGAGAGGATCTGTAGTGGGCTCTGAGCTGACAGCAGAGAACCTGATACAGTGCTCCCACTCACAAACTGTGAGATCATGACCTGAGCCGAAGTCGGATGCTTAACAGACTGAGCCCCCAGGTGCCCAAACCTTTAACTATTTTTGTATAATTTACATAATCCTCCTAGTCCAGTGATTTCCATGTGTTTTTGCAATTTAGCATAATTAGCAAAATAAATGTAATTTAATGGAAGGACCCAGAGCTGAGAGTAAGGAGAGCTACTGACACTCAACTTTAAGAATTTCATCGAAGTCATTGGCTTTCTTGATTTTTCAAGTCTGCTTTGTGACATGAGGCATGCCTTTTAAACTTTTTTTGTTCTTGGCTCCCTTTTAAGAACTTTTTTGTGAACCATAATTGTCTGGGAACTATCGTGGCACTGTATGTATAACAATGCTCTGACTTAAGAATTCTTTTCCACAAATTACAGATGAAGGAACAGAATGTCAGAGAGGTCTGTCTGCATTCCAAAAGTCCCAGTCCAAGAGATGTCAAAGTAAGCATCTGAACTTAGATCTGATTGCAAGAACAAGTTGGTTTTAACTGCTTACTAGACCTAAATCAGGCATGTTATTTTAGTGCTGAAATGCTCCACCATCTTGTCCCACCATGACTGCTCCTCTGGCCCTGACTGTCTGCACTCTCCCTCTCCCTTCTGTCTTTAGTCTTCTTACCTCCGTTACACCTACAGGGCTCCTTCCTGTCACATGGTTTTCCTCCAGGCTTTCCTTTCTTCACTTTCTTTATCCATGTCCACATCGCCACAATCTCACTTCATGGTCCATCTCTTCCCACCTCTTTCTTTGTTTAGTGGTCTTTTGTTTTCTTGAATTCCTTGCACATCTACTACGTTTATCACCATTTTGCTTCTTTATTGTATTTTCTCCTTAAGAGTTTAAAAGGTTTCCATATTTTAAAAAAGTCTGAATTGTCTCCTAGTCTATCTGTATCTTAATGGTACGAATTATAAATATATGTCACTTTACCACACGTCATCATTGCTTTCAGCCTGGGCATAAAATAAAAGCCTAATTCCTACTGACTAAATTCCTTTTTAAAATTGATCTGCAAATTATTTGGTAAGTTAGAAACATGACACAAGCATATGTTAATATTATTTCCAAATTTTGTCTATATTTCTCTATATCCAATTTCTCTATATCCAATTTCTCAATCCAAATTTCTCTATATCCAATAAGAGTTTATGCAATGGTTCACCAGCTTTCAGTTATCTTACCAAAAGCATGGTCTTCACTGTTGACTGTAGACCAACAATAAGAGGCTACCTGTCTATAACCTTTCAGAGTAAGTGTCTCAGTAATGGTCAATACTGCCCATTAAGTACTCATTACATGTTAAACATTAGAATCTAATCTCATAAAACCCCAAAGAAATGGAAATTACTACATCATTTTATACACATCATCTACAATCCCCAAACAATTTATCAAGAGAGCCACTACCTATAGATACAGAAGCCAAATATCAAGGATATAAGACTTGTCCAAATCTATTCAATAAAGGCAGAAGCTATTATTGCAAGCCATTACAATCTGATTTCAAAATCTCTGATGCCACACTTCCTTCATCTGGTTATCATGTAATTTTAAAACTAGATTAGACAATGCAACACAGCCAATAGGTACCTTTTCCCTTACATATTATATGGGAAGTCAGTAGTTGAGCTTAAAGAATATGCTTCTTTTGCTTACTTTCTATAATATTTCTATTAAACTTTGGATGATGTTCTACATTAGGGGAAGTGACCTAGGTAGGAAAGAATTCAATACAGACATTTAAAAAAAAGTGTTCCCTCTTCATTCACATAATACTGGCATGCCAAAATTATTTTAGTCCTAAGTATAATTATTTCATCTAACACAATAGAGAAATCTGGGTCTTTTTCTTATATCAGATCCTAATGCCAAATTCTTAAAATATGGATAATAGAATGGTTATCTCATACCACACATTCATATTTGTGAATCTAGCCTATTTTGCACTTTGTAAGGTCCAAAGTATTGGTGCAACACACAGATGGAGGCTGAAGTAAATGGATAAAAGTCAGGAACATATGTTTTAATCTCAGTCAAAGGAACCTGAGGCAACAAAATACAGGCAGATTTAATTATTTTTAGAGAACTTCACAGAAATAACTCATCCCGGACAATGCTTATAAGATAGTTCACTGATTACATTAACAAGCCAGGAAGCCACAGATCCTGGAAAGTAAAGATAAATCATAATCTTGGAAACTCTAGCCTGTTCATGAGATAGTGTTGTAGTGACAGAAATGCTAATAACTGATAAAGAATATTAAAAAGGCAGTATGGGAGTGGAGACTGGTGTGTGACGAGGGAGAAGTGCTCTGATTCTAGACAGCTGGTCCAAGTTGTTCAGATAGAACTATCTCTAAAATTTAGAAAATCATTTTATGAGAGTGCTAAGCTTGGCATATGTGCCTTAGGAATATCTCACCTTGCAAGTTACAATAAGAAGCTCAATAAGCAACATTTTTCTATAAAATGTACTTCTCAGAATCATCAGGCAGGAATAACCTGTTAAAATAATTGGCTCTAATTATTAGGCCAGAATAATATTAGCATCCCCTCCATTCACAATAAATAAATTGAAATTCAGTTTATAACTCACAGTAGTGTGATTCAGGATCTTGAAGTGAGCACTTAAAATTTAGTTTTGGAAAATGGAAGCGTGGGGACCAGAGCCTGATCCATGCTCTGGATGGATAAGACCAGGTGATCTTACCTGAAGCAGTTTCTACTGTCCCCTTTAGGCCCAAGATAAAGAACTGAGCAAGAAAGGGTGGGGTTTCATTATGTTATCATGTTAGTATATCATGTCTGTGACCTGGAAAATGGTCTGTCTCTAAAGGGAAAAAAAAAAATCACAGGTATTGTTATATCTCTTTCCTTTATGAGGATAATGGAAACGAGAGTCCTGTAAGTGTGTACTTTTACGGCTGAAGGAAGAGAAGCAATGATTCTATGTTGATTTGGATTAATGTTGTCTAACAGCATTTGCTATAAGTGGTTTAAATCAGATTACACAGAGTGCGTATATACATAAAGTATTATTTTAATTTTGATTAATGGATACTAAAGCACAGATACTTTTCTTCAGAACCCCATATGACTCACTACTACAGAAAATTCTGAATTAAATGTCCCCTAAAAGAATCTTCACTGACAAATAAATATTTTAATGACGCGTATTCTTAATCTTCTTTGATGAATGTATTTCTTTTTTTTTAAACATTTCTCTCTCTCTCTCTCTTTTAAGTTTATTTATTTTGGGAAAGAGAGAGCACACTGGCAGGGCAGAGACAGAAGGGGAAAGGGAGAGAGAATCCCAAGCAGGTTCCACACCGTCAGCACAGAGCCTAATGTGGGACTCTAATTCACCATCTGTGAGATCATGACCTGAGCCAAAATCAAAAGTCAGATGCCCAACCAACTGAGCCCCTCAGGCGCCCCTGATGGATGTCTTTCTTCAGTTACTCACATATGTCATGTTTGTCCACACAGGTTTGTGGAAACCCAGCTACATGTATCCAACAGACTTTTGAGTTTCAATGGTCTTGAAGCATATTTGGCTTATAATATTGGGGCTAAGACCTGCTGGTTTCATAATGATGCTATTATATTTGGAGGTAAACTAGCATCACAGATAATGTTGATCTCAGTCAAAAATAGATGAAGATGTAGAACAATTTGCTTGCTAGCTGTAATAGTTACGAATATAGTCAAATTGCCTTTGCTCATCAAAAACAAAGCAAAGCAAAACAAAAGAAAACAAAGCATTTGATTAGGAGGTTTCCTCTTTAAGGGATTTTCTGGGAAGTTGCAAATGCCCTGGGCTTCCCTTTATTCATACTTAATAATATGCTGCCTCATAATGCTGCCTTAATAATTGCTGCCTCATTCTGTTCCTTGTTTTGCTCTGATAATTGACCTTATTGCCTAGTGAAATGAGCTATTCTGGCTTAATATCTATATCAACGAACCTTAGTTGAGAAACAGTCTAAAGTAGGAGAAATCCATACAGTGTAATTCAATTTCATCTGGTTCTTAATTTAGGAATTGCCAGAAATTCTGGTTTGCTCTAGAGCATGATGGATTCAAAACTTCTAAAATGGAATCTGGAATACAATTAACCTCAAGGAAAATACCAGAGTAGAGCTAGGTTTTACACTAAGTCAAATCCAGAACCAGATGTCTTGACTCTATTCAGAATGAATGGGATCCTCCTGATTTGTTTTTTAAAGTATGTGGATAGAAGACAAGACCACAATTCCAGCAGCTGTCAGAGCTCCTTATAACTGTGCCATTTGTGTTTGAAATCAGATGGGAATTGCTGTGTTATTAGAAGCAGTATCAGTCTAATCACCACAGGACAGATTAATATTTTGAATGAAAACTTAATTTGAAGAAATATGTTCCTGACTATAAACATCAACTTAAATGCATGTAAACAAGAGATAAATGGGATCAAATCTTTTAAGAACAAATTCCTCTTAAGAACTTTGTAGTTTTCTCTTGGAATGTCCTCATCACAATAAAGATGTGGTCTTCCAGAAAAGATCTTGACTGTAGGGGTAATAGACCTATTTAATAACACAGTCTTTTCTAATCACATTTTTTGTAAACAGATAAACAATATTAATCCCATTTTTTTTTTCAGTTTGTGGATGGGGAAATAAGAAACCAGAGGGATTAAGTGACTTTCCCAGGGTTACATAGTTTCTTGTGATAAAATCAGGATTTCACATAAATTCTGACTTTACATGTTGCAATAAGCTGCCGTTTTACATTATAATAAATTGATTATAATGGAAAATGATGACTGTAAGGCTTCCAGTGATCCTAATACTCAAATCCAATGGCTACAATGCCTCATTCTCAGCATTAATGTATCTGTTAACTGAATGAAAGACATGACAAGACTGAGCAAAAAGATATGAGTAATCTTACCTCCTGGACTCTGGAGACTGCTCTTGTTCCTCTGTAGACAATATTTTTCTAAAAATGACTTGAATACTCATTCATTCACATAAGTAAGAATGTCTGTCATCTGCATACTTCTGGATAAACACTGACAAATACTTATTCAATTGTTCTTAATTTCACTATTTCTTATTAATCTCTAAAAACCCCTGTCATTACAAAATATCAGGTTTGTAAAATGTTATAATTTCTAAGAGTGCAGCTTTTTATATTAGCTGTATTTTTGTTGGATGCTTATTCATCACCTTAATATTATAAGTTAAAATTTCTCCAAATCATAATCCAAGATGGATTTCACCTACTCCCTATCCACTGGGCATTGACTCATGTGCACTTCAGTTTCATATAATTGCCCTTTCTTGTTTTAGAACTTATCTGATCAATTAGTACTAAAGTTCTTTATTAATGTACTTAAGTGTGCTTTGTTGTTCAACAGATATTTGTATGATCCAGTTAAAATCAGGGCATTGCATCAGGTTGTATTAGAAGCCTAAAGATGAATATGAAGCTATGGTTCCTACCTAGTTCAGAAGACACCTTATTTTCAAATAAACTTGTGGTTAAATAAATAAATCACCGGATTTCGAGTTGTTAAAGTCAATTTTTTCTAAACAAAAGACACATGCATAAAACAGTGAGTATTACAAGCAATTAGGAGAGATAGATCGTGTATAAAAATAGTTAGAATCCATGAATTTGATAAGCGGTGCTCATACAGTATAAACCAAGTAACAAGAAGGCACAGAACAGTGACAAATTGATTTCTTCATTGGGGACATAAATAGAAATGTCAGGATGGGTAGCCAAGTTCTGAGGGAAACTGGGTGTTTTATTTAAAGAGCAATTGAGTTAAAGTTTTCAATATAAAGAGTAGCTGTAAGTGTCTTGTAAATATCTGGAATTATATTACGAAACCTAGTTTAGAAGTAGAGGTTAAAGATAAACATTCAGATTGTTGTACAAGCAAAAATGAAAGTGATGTTAGATGTAGCTTCCTTCGTAGATAATAAAGAACCAAAGGTGTTATTTTACAATTCTAACATTTTGAAAAATGTAATTATTTTAGGTTTGAAGACAATTTTCCCATCATTTTTAAATTGTTATTTTGACTTTGATTCAGAAGAGATGTTCTAGACAGCTAAAGGATTAACGGTCCAGTTTTGGCTTAGCAATACAGAGCTGTCTTAGTGTCTTGCTAGTACATGTAATTGTCTGTAAAACAGTAACATCCAAGGAAAATTGGTGAAGTGCTGGTGCTGAGTATTCTCCTCTCTGAGATGATAGAGTTGGGAACTCAAAACACAAACGTTGGAGGCAAAGCCAAGTCCAAATCCTGGTTTCAGCGACTTGTGTTTTTTAGAGACTTGGACAAGTTATTTAACCTTCTCTGAGTCTCAGCTTCTCATCTGTAATATATGGATAATATCAACCTCAAATTGGGTGTGAAGATTAAATTCATTTTATATTGTAGTAAGCAACCATTACTGTGACAGTTGCTCTTAGCATTATCATTATCACTATTAGTACACTAAATGCAAATTTGCTCATTTGGAATTGTTAGAATATCAAAATGGTATTGTTTGAGCCTTGTAAAGTGGTAAACAAATATTGGCTAATAACCACATTTTGATTGGTCCACATTATTAAGAAAATAGAGAACTCCAAATAATGACAAAACCCCCAAATTTCAGGAAAATATATGGATACAGTATAGAGAACTTATGTAAATCCCTAAAACTCTTAATTTAAGCATTTAAGTTAGTTTATACTAAGCAAAAAGTACAAGTATAAAACACACTTTTTGTTACTCCTAATTTTTATGTAAGGCCAAGTAATTTGTGAAGATGTATCATTTCCTTTCACAGTTTAGGTCCTAATAATTAGATCTCTTCTCAATGTATGATTATGACTGTATGAGACACACATACACACATATATTCCACATCAAGTCTGAGGTCAAAGATAGTTAGGATAGGCTAAGTTGCAACAACAAACAAACTCATTGGTTTAAAAAACAAGAAGATAATTTCTTTCTTCTATAACAGGACAAGGCAGGTATCAAATGTCAGCATAGTAGCTTTCCTTTATGCAATTATTCATTGACCAGGCTGATAACTTCTCTATCATCTTTGATATGTTGCATCCAAGGTCTTGATCATTACCACCCTAATCAGTCAGAAGGGGAAAGAAACATGGAGGAACACATTTAGGAGACTTTATGAATGGTCTCTGAATGTGGCACATTCAATTGAATGTGACCTTCAATTATATTCCTTTGGGTAGAACTCAACTCACATACCCAAATATGACTACAGCAAGGTGGAGTCTTGCTCTGTGCCAACAAAAAGGATGAATGATGGATTTTCATGAACCACTAGCAGCATTTGCCACATTTTTCAATGTCAAGACAAATACATTTAGTGGAATGGCATCTGTATTCATTAGTTACTTTTAGGGATTTGTCAGAGGCATACAATTTGTTCTGCTTCAGTTACCTGGACATGTCACCTCCTAGTTAAAAAAAAACAACAACAATGAGACACTATATCCATCTTAAAACTTGATATAAGACCATTGGTAAACAAAAGTAAGGACAAAAAGGGACACACACCTATTAGTTTGAAAATTGGCCCCTAAGTGAAACCATAAATCTGTGGCAATTTCATGTTCTCATAGATCACCATGGTAATAGAAATGAATCAGCTTTTCACGGGACAAAATATGTACTTCAAAAATGTGATTCATATTGAGAATAATTTTCTTTAGTTTTCATATTCATTTTTATAAAATGAATGCTTTCCTGATTTTAACCCCCATTCTGTAGTGTTGGTACTGTGTCTTTAGTAAATGGTGTTGCAATTACATACAATAGATAGTGGATCAGGTCATTCCACTGTTTTTACTTTTGTTTGCTGAAAATCCATACTAACGCTCCCCCTCCTTTTCAACCTGGATAAATTCAGATGTAGGAGAAAAATAAATTGGTACATAAAGGAAAAATCTGAATTTATTTAGACCGAAATTTTCTAGCTAATTCAGTGACCATGGGGTTTGGACCTTGAATATCACAGAAAAATAGCCCGATTTCTCTATTTTTAGATGAAGTTTGAGTTAAAAGCTCTGATAGTTTGTCAATTTGTTTTCTTGCTACTCTCTAAACTCTGTCTAGGACTATACTTTGTTGTAAATCAGTTTTGCATGGTTAGTATGCATTCACCTGATATTTATTGAGAAGCTACAATGTATGATATTCATTAAAACTAAATATTTTATGGGGCGCCTGGGTGGCTCAGTCGGTTGGGCGTCCAACTTCAGCTCAGGTCACGATCTCGCGGTCCGCGAGTTCGAGCCCCGCGTCGGGCTCTGGGCTGATGGCTCGGAGCCTGGAGCCTGTTTCGGATTCTGTGTCTCCCTCTCTCTCTGCCCCTCCCCCGTTCATGCTCTGTCTCTCTCTGTCTCAAAAATAAATAAACGTTAAAAAAAATTAAAAAAAAAACTAAATATTTTATGAATAAAAACAAATACAAGGTTTCTGTTGTGAAGAAACTTATAATCCATTGAGTTTAGACAACAAAAAGGTAATTAAAAATAAGTTACTAAGTAAACAGATAGAAATTGTTCATCAGATATTATTTTAAAAAGGGAAAGATCACTGAGATATGTGATAAAAGGGAAAGACATACTCTACGTTGTTGATGTCACCCTTGCCAGCAGCATGAGTAATGGCAGTTTCATTATGTATATCCTATTAATTTATTAAATCATTCAACTCTATCACTGCCATGTGTAGGTGTTTAGCTAAACACTATATAGCAAAGAACAGGACATAGTTCCTGACTCCAGGAAGCTTATAGTCTAGTAAGGAGACAAGCAGTAAATAAGCAATTACAATAAAGTGTGATAAGTGTTATCATTTGAACATTGCAGCATATGATATGGAGGAGGGTATCAAATTTGGGGAAATAAAGGAAAGCTTCATGGAGGAAATAAGTTTACTGTGATCTAAAATGTATTTATGTCCATTAATGCTGAAGTAGATCTAATTTGGATAAACTCCATTTTATGTTCTGTTTTATAAAAGGGTATCTGATTATGCCAAAACAACCTTTTTTTGGAGTATTTGTAATGGTTTGGGAAAGAGTTCCAAATGCATCAAATAGACCTCACAAGAATTCCTTCTAACCATGTGCAAAAAACTTGCCAGCAAGGAAATATGCTTCAGACTATAATAAATATAACAAAGTCAAAAACAATGCAAAATAATGACAATAACAACGACAACAGCAAAAACAGGTATATTTTCACCAGAAATCTTACATGAAGGACAGGTGCTAAGAAACTCTTTAGAACTTACCAATAAAATAATGTCGTACTTTATAAGACAAGATAAGGGACACAACCAAAATCATTAACATTTAGTGATAAAACGTCTACAGACCATAAAGGGAGGCATATACCAATAACTGGCCCAAGATAACTCTACAATGACATCACATTCTTTCTTCCTTTCAAGCAACAATATGAAAGCATATTTCCCATCCTTTATCAACACATTTCAGCTTAATGAATTAATTTCTTCTACATAAGCCTTTTCTCTGTGTTACAACTTCAGTGAAAGAAAAGATTCCAAGACCATAATACTACCTATTTTAGATATGCAATCAATTTAGTTAATTTTCTAATTTCTATACCTTGAGTTGTGGATAAAGAGCTGATTTTGAGAAATGTGTTTGTGTGTGTGTGTGTGTGTGTGTGTGTGTGTGTGCACGTGCACCCATGTATATTAAGTCTAGAGCTGGAAGAAGACTGGGCATGTTTTGTGCTTGAAATATGCTGGATTCTCTAGGCCAAAGTAAAAGTTTGAGTCATTGCAGCACTATTCACAATAGCCAACATGTGGAAGCCACCCTGAATGTCCATTGACAGATAATGGATAAAGGAAATGTGGTATATACACACAATGGAATATTCTTCAGTGTTTTAAAAAGGAGGAAATTTTTATGATATGCAAAACGTGTATAAACCTTGAGAACATTATGCTAAGCGAAAGAAACCAGGCACAGAAGGACAAATATTACATTATTCCAGTTGTATATGGTGTCAAACTCATAGAAGCAAAGAATAATATAGTGGTTGCCAAGGGCTAGGGAGAAGGAGAAATGGGGAATTTGTAATCAACACGTATTAAATTTCAGTTATGCAAAATAAGTAAGTTCTAGAGATCTGATGTGCAACACTGTACTTATAGCTAACAATACTGTATTGTACATTTAACAATCTGTCAAGGGTGCAGATTTCATATTAATCGCTCTTACTAAAATAAGAATTTAAATTTGAATCTGAGTATAATGGGACTGGAGGGCTTTAATCCAAAGTGTGACATGATCTGATTTAGATTTTTAGAAGGTCACTATGGCTGCTGTGTATAATATTCTTTAGAGGGCAACAGTGGGAGCAGGATGATCGGTTAGGATACACTCAACAAAATTCCAATAAGACCTGACAGAGATGCCAGGAACTTGGGTCTTATCAATGGAGACACTATGAAGCAGATGGATGCATGTCCTCAAAGATGACCAGAAATATTTAGGCAAATTGTAGTAAAGAAAAGCAGCATCTCTTTCTACCAGGAAGAGATTATTTAACTTTTTTTTGTACTTGAGGTATAATTGACATCTAACATTACATTAGTTTCAGGTGTACAACATAATGATTTGATATTTGTATATATTGTGAAATGATCACTGCAGTAAGTATAATTAACATCCATCACTATTCATGGTTACAGGCTTTTTTCTTCTGATGAGAACTTTTAAGATTTACTCTTTTAGCAATTTTCAAATATGAAATACGGTATTGTTAATTGTACTTGCCATGCTGTACATCATATCTCCTAGACTTATTTATTTTATAACTGAAAGTTTGTAGCTTTTGACTCCTTTCACCCATTTCACTCCCACCCTCCCACCCTGACTCTGGCAATTACCAATCTGTTCCCCATATCCATGAGGGTTTTTTTTTTATATTCCACATATAAGTGAGGTCATACAGTATTTGTCTTTCTCTGCCTGACTTACTGCACTTAGCATAATGTCCTCAAAACCCACCCATGTTGTTGTAAATGACAAGATTTCATTCTTTTTTATGACTGAATAATATTCCATTGTATCTATATACACCACATATTCTTAACCCATTCATCCATCTATAGACACTTAGATTGTTTCCATATCTTGGCTATTGTAAATAACGCTGCAATGACCATGGGAGTGCAGATATCTTTTTGAGTTTGTGTTTTTGTTTTATTCAAATAAATACCCAGAAATGGAACTGCTGGATCATATGGTAGTACTATTTTTAATTTTTTGAGGAATCTCCATACTGGTTTCCATTTGGTTGCACCAATTTACATTCCCACCAACAATGCACAAGGGGTCCCTTTCTCCACATCTTAACCAACCCTTGTTATTTTCATGTCTTTTTGATAATAGTCAAGGAATAGATTATTTTAAATTCATATTTAAGTAAATAAATAATTTTCTTCTTAAACATTCAGTGATTTCTCAAGTTCTAAGGATATCAGCATGTACATTTTGATTCATGACAAGAAACATGGTCCTAAGTAATCAAAATGGCATTCCAGGTATCTAAAAATAAAACCCAATGATATAATGTGACAGACGCTATTGTGTTCAGCTATATTGTGCTCAGTTCTCTGCTTGAGCACATGGGAGAAAACCACGTCCTAGTCACTTCAGTTACTCAGGTCATGTGATTGATTCTAGCCAATGAAATATGAAAAAAAACTAAAGTGAATTACTTTCAAGCTGAACATGCAAATGTAGTGTTCAACCTTTAATTTCTCTCTTTTTCTGATGGAGAGCCTTGGATGGCATGTATTAAGATATAAGAATTATCACAGCATGGAAGGATCTGGAACCCTCAAAGTCTTTGCATATGACTGAAAAATAAACAATATTGTTTTAAGCTACTGTGCCATAGCCAAGCGTTAATTGTCTTGACTAATACATATAGTCAGAAAAAAGTAAACATTAATTTTTGAGAGTAAAAAGGTGCACTAGAATCATTTCAACAATATTTGTTTTGTGCCTACTGTGAAATAGAACTTCCGTATACATAAAGACATGCTCACAACAAACCTTGAGTTGGGTGTTACTAACCTCATTTTTTTTTATAGATGGGAAAACTGTGATTTAGAGAAGTATCGACTGACTCATATTTATACAAGTGGCCAGAAACCAGCTTTCAAAGCTACATCCACTATCTTCACGTAATCCACTTAGCTTGTTGTGAGAAAGAAAAAAAATTAAAGATTCTATCTATCCTTTATTACTTTTAAGATTTTTCAGACAGGTAATTTGGTATCCAATTTCTTTCATATGAGAGACTCTGAATTACTATGTTGCTGGTTTTGATAATCCTTTATCTGAGAATTCAGATCACCTTTTGCAGGAGTATTTTCATTTAATAGCTTATTTTATCTGCCAATATTTTTCTAGGCTTAAGAATTTTCATCATTTTTCTTGCAGAAGTTATGAAGCCAGGCTTTTTTGCCTTACCACATCATGTTCATCTCGTGCTATTCCAATATTTTGTGACTCTATCTCCCCAAATTGCATCATTCAGCATCTTCCAGCATAACAGTACATAGCATAGAACTGCAGGATTTTTCCCTCTGATTTTTCAGCACTCTTTATACATCTCATGAAGCAGACAGTAGGGCTAAACACTGCCTTTAAAAGAAAACAAGCTTCAATGAGATAAAATTGACATACAACAAGATATACATTTAAGTGCACAATTTGGTAAATTTTGACATATGTATATACCCTTGAAACCATCATCATAATGAAAAAAAAAACATTTTATGGGGTAGGGGAGGAAACTGGGGAGATATTGGCTAAAGGTTCAAGGTTTCAGTTATGCAAGATGAGTAGTAAATTTTGGAGATCTAATATACAGCAATGTGACTGTAGTTAGCAATATATTTGAGATTTGCATACTTGAGATTTGCTAAGCAGGTACACCTTAAGTATTCTTAGCGCACACACACACACACACACACACAAACACACAAATGGAAAGAAATGGTAACTGTGTGAAATGATGGATATGCCAATCATCTTGATTGTGGTGATTATTTCATAATGTACATGTATATCAAAACACCAACTTGTGCACCTTAAATAAACAAATAAGCAGAAAGAACAAAGATCTCTGAAAAAATTCCTTGTGTCTCTTCATAATTTCTCTATCCCAGCTGCTTCCCAATAGTCAACCAAAACCACATCTGTTTTCTATCACTATAAATTCATTTTCATTTTCTAGAGTTTTCTATAAATGGAATCACACAGTATATATATATGTATATATATATATATATATATACATATATATATACTTTTTTCCTTCATTTAGCATAATTAATTTCATATTAATTCATGCTATTATCTATATCAATAACTAATTTCTTTTATTGCCAATTGGTATTCCATTTTATGGACATACCATAATTTGTTTAACCATTTATCTGTTCACTGATATTTGGGTTATTTCCAGCTTTTGGCTACTAGAAATAAAACTTGTATCAATACACATGTAAATATTTGTACAGACATAGCTTTTCTTTCTCTTAAGTAGATATATAGAATAAAATGGCTAGATTATATGGTAGGTATATGTTTAACTTTTTAAGAAGCTGCCAAACTGTTTTCCAAAGTGTTTGTATCATTTCACATTTGCAAAAGTAGTGTATGAGAGTTCCACTTCCTCCAAATTCTCACCAACACTTGGTGTGGTCTCTCATTCTAAGTTTAGCCATTTTAATAAATGTGCAGTGATATATCTCATGAGAGTTTTATTTCCCCAATGCTAATGATGTTTAACATTTTTATGTGCTTATTTGCCCTCTGTATATCTTTGGTGAAATGTCTGCTGAAATCTTCTGCCCATTTTTAATTGTGTCCTTTGTTTTATTATTATTGCATTTCAGAGTTTTTTTGTGTCATCTAGATACATATGTACTTTGCAAAAGATTATTTTCCAGTCTGGGTCTTGTTGTTTCATTTTCTACAGTATCTTTTGAAGAGAAGCTTTAAATTTGATGAAATTTAAATTTAAATTTAAATTTGATGAAACAAATTTAATTAATTTGTTTCTTTTATGGATTGTACTTTTTTGGTGTTGTATCTTAGAAATATTTACCTAACTCATGATCACAGAGATTTTCTTTGAAAAGTTTTAGAGCTTTAGATTTTAAATTTAGGTCTATGATCCTTTTTCAGTTATAAATATGACATTTTAATGTTTAAAATTATCAACCATTCGAAGGCACAATTTTTGAAAATTTCACAGATATTATGAGAGCTGTCTTAGATCAGATGTCCCAAAAAACAGATGATGATTTGTGTGTAGCAGGATTATTGGGAAGTACTCTCAGAAACAATACCTGTGTGTAAGTGAAAACAGAGGGTGTGGCCAAAAAAAAAAAGAAGAAATTAAACTGCAGCACAGTTCCCATAAAGGTTTTAACAAATCCCATAGAGAGTGATGGTCCTTTAGATTTGTCTCCAGTTGAGGAAAAGAGGTGGGGATTTTGCACACTACATTACTTGACATTGAAGGAGGGCTGTCCTTTGGAAAGGGTGTAAGCTTGGATAAGACAAGGATAATTTATGAGTAGGGACTCAGCTATGAGACCTCAACAGTCAATATCACCAGGGACTAGGGAATGACTCCTTGGACCTGAGGAGGGGATATCTGGGGAGAAAATGTATTACAAAGTCTAGTACAATGTCAAATTCTTTTGTCCTCAATATGAAAGTGAACAAAGTGAACCAAATAGCTTGAGTAGGTTGCCTAGAGTTACTCTTGCTTGTGATAGAGATGAGGGCAGAGCCCATTTTTGAAAAGTTTGCTAAGAGGAAATGTATTATATTGAGAGAGACTTTCACATTAGTATGATGAAAATCCATCAAGGTAAGTCTTAAAAATTACTCTTCACTCCTAAAACAGTGATTTATGCTTGACAGAAGAAATGTATTTAAATTTTGAAGTGAAAAACTGTGCTACTGAAAATTATTAGCCTGTGCATCTTAGTGGGAAAATATGCATTCGGAGTTTTTGAGAGAATCTTTATTCAGGCCAAATTGAGTGAGTTTGATGAAAGACTCTCAGGCTGACAATGACGGTTTCTAGCAGGAAGAAATCAGTGAGATAGAAAAATTTAAAGAATGGCTAACTTAGTCCAGTTAATTCAAGATTGGATGGGGAAACAAATCCTGTTAAATGCTGACGGTTGAACTTTACAGACCCAATAAGCTACCTTCTCAGAGTTGATTTCAAAACTGGAAATAATAATTGTGTGTTTATCTAAGCTGAACAAATGTTAGTGTTGAATTTACTGTTATTAATTTGGCTATAAGAAATGGTCCTTATTTTCTGGTTTTAAAAATGATTTAAAAGTTAAATTTCCCATATATAATTACTATTTGTGTTAAAACCTCAGAGACTCATTCTCAAAGCTTTAAGTAAGATTAACTTGTGGTACTTTAAAAAAAATAGGCATTTTTTTAGTTCTCCTCTATCCCCAGTCCCTCAGCTTGTGAAGTGGGACCCAGGAATATACATTTTAAAAATAATTGTTTCCTGAAATTTCTGAGGAAGGCAATTGTAAATGAAGAAATACTGTGAAAAAAATATTGTTCTCAGAATTTCAAGCTAATCATTAACTGCAAATAACCATCATCTGCTTAGAGCTGAAATTAATAAATCTTAGCACTTAGGTAAAACACTTAGCTTGAATCTTAAAAGTTTACTTTAGAATTACCTCAACTGTCAATCACAATAATCACCAAATTTAGTGTTTTGGTTGTGACAGCATAAAATTAACATTTTTTAAAAAAGAAGTTCTTTCCTTGAAAACATAATTCTCTCTCTGTGTGTGTATATATATATGTATATATAAATTACCGCCTCCTCCCAACTCAGGTATTTTATTCCTTCAGCTTCATTCCCAGACTGTGACTCAAGTTGGAGGAAATTTCACAGTAAGATCTCTATTTTCAGAGCATTAAAAGTGATCTTATTCTTCCCTCTTCAATGCTGATTCTTCAGCTCCCTGCTGATGGTAATATTGAGGTCCTCTAGACTCCAGGTTACTGGACTGATTAGTAAGAAGAAAACTGGAAAACTAAAAAGAAGGGTTTCTACCAACAGAATCAAATTTGAATGACTGAGAAAATGTGCTCTGATTCTATACAATTCTCCTCTGTTCCCAGCTAGGAGCATTACTACTCACTGTGTAAAGTTGAAAGCAGTCAAGTGTGTGACAAAATCCCACTCTTGAGCCCTAGCAAGGACTTTTTCATACTTAAATCAAAGTTGTTTTCATAATACTTCATCCCTCTTTTATGGAGGGGAGAGAGTGTTGAACAGCAAATGTAACATTTGATAAAACATATTAGCATTGTTTGAAGTTTATTTGTTAGAAGACAATGATGTATTCATATTTTAGTATTTAGCAAGTGCACAGAATGACCTGTCAGACTTGTTAATGAAAATAATGTAATGATGAAATTGATACAAGTGACCAGATACACAGAGAGAGCAAATAAAATTATGCAAATGTATTCCAATAAAAGGAAACATTAAAGAGCCTACTTGAGATGTGAACACTACTGAGCAGTATTTTTAACTGAAGTAGAATAATATCATATGACAGTGTCAAGTTAAAAATAAGTCATTCTCTCTCTATATATAACGTGATATGAAGGAGGGTTGCTTTCATCATATAGAATGGGAAATGGGATATTTCCTTCTAAAGGCTAAAACCCATAAAATTAGTTAACAAAGGGTTCAGCTGCATGTAAGAGAAATTGCCGCTGATGTTGGTTAAGTTTTTAAATGAGAGATATTGAATAATTAGTTCCTGTTTATTTAAAAATAAGAACATAACTATTTACCACTGATGTAATAAAAACATACTTGAATTTTTCTCAAGATATAAATGATGTTAAATAGCCTACCTTATTTAATTTGTTTCATGTACAGTTGGAGATAATCAGAGATGACCCATATATAACAGAAAAAGGAGTGCCTCAATCCAAGTTGCAAAAAAATGGTTTTAGAAAAGTCTGGTGTTGAGATAAGGACAAGTATTTATGTATATGTGTGTATATATATATATATATATATGTGTGTGTGTGTGTGTGTGTGTTTGTGTATATATATATATATATATATATATATACACATATATATATGTGTATATATACACACACATATATATATATACACACATATACATAGATACTTGTATCTATGTATATAGATTGTCCTATATACATAGATACTTGTATTTATATATATAAATACACACACACATATATACATATATATACATACATACATTGTGGCATTGCAGGAAATTGTCCACAATAACTCTGTTAAGATATAGTAAAGAAAAAAGATAGCAACCTATAAAAACTATGTTTGACAAAATAAAAGTAATATTAATTTGAGTTATAGGAGTGCCTTTCTACTTCAGGGTTATTACTGTACCACAGTAACATCATACATGTGTATGGGTGTGTGTGTGTGTGTGTGTGTGTGTGTGTGTAATATTAATTTTGTAAATTTTATGGATTTTTAAAATTAGAGTGCAAATGTTAAAGTATCCATCTATTTTCAATGTTCATATTTAACTCCTAATGGTTAACTACTCATGTAATGTCATTAGCTGCAATCAACTTGAAAATAGTGATTTTTGTGCTTCTTTTGTTTCTTGTCACCAGGTGAATAAGAAAGAGTGAAAAAATAAGGGAAAAAAGAGTTGGAAGTTAATGGGTAAGCAGGACAGGAAAAATAAAGAAAACACAAAGATGTTCTAGTTCCTCTGATAGAATGAGTAGGGCATAAAACACAGTAAGTCCCATTGTAACAATGGAAAACATCAGACAAGGGACAAAAATCATAGTTAAAAAAAACTATCATAGAATTTAGCTTCTGTAAATATGGAGTAGCAGCGACTGGATTTACCTTCCTATCTGAAATGAAAAAAAAATTATACAAATTATATGAAATGATGATATTCATGATAAAGGACATCGGTCAAAGGAGGATAGTGATGCAAATAAACAGAAACAAATGACGTGAATTCAATAATTGTGCCAACTTGCTGTCTTGAGAGAGTTTCTGCGTTGAGTCCCAGAGAAAGTGAAGTCAGGTGGAATATATAAGATTCTCTGAGTTGAGGAGAGTTGAGAATTCAGGGCTGCCTAGTTGGCTAGAGTTTGCAGGACAGAGTATGGAAGAGGAGAGAGCTGCACAGAGAGTGAAGTATAGCACTGTGCAGATTCACCACCCCTTGAATATTCAGCATAGTATCAATCAGTGCCTATTTATGAGGAAACCAGCCATGGTTGGGGAAAAGGGTGTCAGAGGATTGGAGGATGCTCAATGTTCAGCATTCACATAGAGCTGGAAATGATGTCACCAGTTTAGAAGCCTTTCAATTCATGGAGCACTGAGTAGATTATTCAGGAAGTTCTTGCCTCAGTAGTGGGCAAGATTAAAGTTCATTGGGACCCACTGTAAATTACTCAAACATAGAATAAAGAGAAAATCTTAAATGCAGTTAAAGAAAGACAACATGCTACATACAGAGAAACAAAGATAGGGAGGATAGCAGATTTCTCATCATAAATTATGCCATCAAGAAGACAATGGAACAACATTCTGAAGAATGAAAAGAAAAAAATCCTGTCAATTTAGAACACTACTCAAATCTTTCAAAAACGAAAGTGAAATTAAGATCTTTTCAGACATATAAAAATTAAAAGAATGAATCACCAACAGAATTTCATTATAAGAAATGTTAAGGAAAATCTTTTAGGAAGAAAGAAAATGACATTAGATGGAAATATGGATTTATTGAAATGAATAAAGAACATCAAAAATGGTAACTTATAGGCATTTATCCCAAGAAAACAATTAGAGATGTCAAAACAGATTGATATATAAGGAGCATCACCATAACATCATATTTTTTAAATTTTTTAAAAAAGGAAGACATGAATAAAATAACCTAAATTTCTAATAATAGATTAATTAAATAAATTAGGAAACAATCATACAAAAGCATGTGCATTTCCATTAAAGATTTTTGGGGAAGTATATTTAATATTACAAAAAAATGTTCAGATTTATAAATGAAAGAGTTTATGAATTCTATGGTATAATTCAAGTTCTTTTAAGTTACAAATGTAAATTTATTACAGTCAAAAAATTTCTAATTCATGATGTGTTTTATTGCATTTCAGTTATCTAAATCTATTTTTACAAAATATATTGGGATATATATTTATGATAATTAGAGAGACCTTCTATGCCCTGGAGCCCATAAAGTTATTCAAATTAATCAACCAACAAGGAGTCCAGGAAGCCTAGCTAATCCCGCTCCACATGTCATATATCAAGCGTCCCCCTGCTTCCCCTACAGCTGCAGTTTGCTGTTATTCTGTCCCTGAGCACAACCCCCTGTGTGCTCCTGCCTGGTAGCCTTCTCTCATTTTGAAATAGAGCAAAACATTCGGCCTTTTATCTATCCAAATGTCATTATGTCATGTCCCGCCATCAAAAGAAACTTTAAATATTATAAAGCAGACATATTACAATTACAGTAAATATTGTTCATGTCTTTCTAGATCTACTTTTTACCTTTGTTCACTTTGCTGAGTACCTAGGACACTGACTAATATGGACAACATCAAAGGAGTCTCTTGCTTTCTGGCTTCTAGTTGAAGTCAGCCAATGGCACACACTGCAAAAGACTAGGTTTGAAGTGATTGAAGCCTGGGTCCTTGTGGCCTTTTCCCTGCAGGGCTGTTGCAGGTTGGTAGTGTTCTTCCACCAAAGGGTCTTTTTGGGTAATTCTGTACACTACCATTTCCACTCCTTCTCCCATTTTTAAGCTATATGTGATAACAGCTCTTTGGTATTGTTAACTGTGGGATATGGTATTATCCCTAACTGATTCCTTTAAATCTTCCCCATTTCTTTGGAAAAACTCCAGTTATTAAAAAAAAATATCTTCATGTACTTTTTTTTAATCCACCATTTTTTTTCTTCTAAGAGTCTGACTGATACAATGATGTAGTTATATAATTTAAATGTGTATTAAAATGGTTGAATATTTTTGTAATACTTGGCAAATAGAATTCCAACTATTCTAAATTAAGTTTTCTTAAGCTGTTTTTCTTGTTATTCTAAGGTTTCCATTGTTAATTAGTGTTGTTTTTTAAATGGGGAATTTATTTTGGACATGTGTTGCAGACTTTGAGTCTGGAGTTCTCTCTTGTCCAGCAAGACATAAATATAAGAGAGGCTTTCATAAATATGAGAGAGGCTAATGTCTGGGAGGAGACAAGAGCCCTGAGTAAGACGTGCAGAAAGAGACAATGAAACAGCCTGGACGTGCAGAAAGAGACAATGAAACAGTCATCATTAACTTAAGAGTGTGAGAGAAAGGGGGTTTCGAAGATATGCAGGTTAGGGGTTTGGGTCAACGCAAAACAAAATCCTGACACCATGCAGATGGCTGTTTACAGGTGCCCTGTCTGGTTATCTTAAATTGCCTAGGGAATGAGACAGAGCATGCTACCTCAGGGTCAATAAGTCACCTTTCTTTTGCTAATTAGCCAGGCAATTTCACCCTACTGCGGTGGTCTTGTTTACCTGTTTACCGATTTACCTATTCTGGATGCTTTCAACCTGTTGAAGCAGCTCTATGCTTTGTTCTATGCAGGGGGTGCTTTTTCCCTGTTTACCTATTCTCACAAGCTTTCCACTCTTAGCCTTGTTAATCTATTGGTGCAAGCTCAGAGAATTCCTAAATTTATTCCCCACAGAGATATACCTATTAATATTTCATAAAAGGCTGTTACTTACCACACCTAACAAAGAATTTACACAAAAGGGCTCCAATTAATTTTCTGATGTCAGGTACACGTAATTCCTCCATCTTTGGCTTATTTTTGTAAGTTTGCTGGAGTATAGTTGTTTTAAAAGTACCTAAAGGGGCGCCTGGGTGGCTCAGTCGGTTAAGCGGCCGACTTCGGCTCAGGTCACGATCTCACAGTCGGTGAGTTCGAGCCCTGCGTCGGGCTCTGTGCTGACAGCTCAGAGCCTGGAGCCTGTTTCAGATTCTGTGTCTCCCTCTCTCTCTGCCCCTCCCCTGTTCATGCTCTGTCTCTCTCTGTCTCAAAAATAAATAAACGTTAAAAAAAAATTTTTAAAAAAAGTACCTAAAGTTTTCTCTCTATTAAAATACAGAAACATAATAGCTGCCACTTATGATAGGGTCTAAGTTTAGAATGATGATATTAAATACATTTTCTCTGCATAATCCACCCAACAACAAAATAAGGTAACAACATCTCATTTTACAAATAGGACTCTATTTAAAAATAGATAAAGGGTACAAATTCTCCAGTGATTAAGTAGTGGAAAATAGATCGAAATCTATTTCTGTTTTATTCTAAAGCCTATGCTATAGGTTTCAACTTTAAGAAAAATCCTTTGAATTTCCTTTCTGAATGTGAAATTAACTCTATTTCAAATATTCAAGTTCTTTGTAGATTTCTATCATTTCTAAGCCCATTCCTTTTTACCAATTTCTTTCTTTATTAAAAAGAAGAAAAAGAATACTGCACTTAATAGAAAAAATAAGCCACAAAACAATGGAATGTTTGGAACAACTGATGATTATTAATAAATTAGTTCCCCAAAACTTATCGCATAGCCTTCATTCTTTAGATAATTTAGTTCAAATGAAACTACCTATGATAAACAGCTGTTTTAGTTTGTGATACTCATTAATAGTTAACATTAGAAGCAGAAAAATTATGACAAGAAATATTTTAAAACACTAGTCTCAAACCAAATTTGTTAAAATTTATAATAGTAAATATATCAAAATCAGGAAATGCAAAATTTTTTGCAGGTTATTCTGTTGAGGCAGTTGCTAAGACTCTGAAGGAGTTAAATGTCAGACAAGAGTCTATCTAGTCATAGAGTATTTAAGGTCCATAAATATTTTGACTTACTTCCCTATCCTTTCGTCCTCTTGCAAGATCACGGATAACTTGCTATCGCCTGACTACTATGAATGGAAAAGAACCAATGATCAAATTCACAACTATAGTTCTTGCAGAAACCAGTTGTTGATCTATTTTGCTCCCGAAATGAAGTCCCAACTTAAGCTCCTCACCTACTACACCGGATATAACTACCTCAGAAAATGTATTTTTTCCCTCTTTCGTTAAAGTTTATATTTAATCAGTCTTAGCCTGACATGCTCTTACCTATTTATGTCTACTTTATGGATCCTTCTTTTCTACTACATTTTAAACAGAAGCCTACAATGTATCCCATTTCCAACACTCCTAATTAATTAACTTCCAGTTGACCTTCTCACTAGGCAGATAAATTCAGTCTCCTCAGTGACCTGAATAAAGCATGTAGTCATTCTAATTCAATATTTCCTGAATTAGGGTGCTTTTGTCTTCAATAAAATTTGATGTAAGAGCAGTTCATGTCTAGAAGTAGTGCTGTGGTCACCATACACATATTGTATAATATTTTTTTGGATTCAGTAACAAAGTTTAGTATTTTTACCAGCTTTATTGAACAGATGGAATAAGCTGTTTGAAAATTGGCTGTGGATTTTAATTTCTAGATTTCACCAAGTCCCATATTTCCAGTCAAGTTTTTAATAAGCTTAATTTGAAAATTGCCAAATCTGAAAAACCTCATTGTTGATCATGTGATGTCATAACTGCTAGATTTAGAAGAACAATCAAAGTTGGAACAATCTATGATTGATCATTTTATTAAATTGGAGTGTAGGTTCCATTAGAATTTTCCCAGATTGTATTCAGAGCTAGAAATATGCCAAGAAAGGGTAGAACTCATGCTTTCCACATGTTAGGAAAAACCTACATATACAGTGTTTTCTTTCATTTATTCATTCAAGATTCTATTATATGCCTGGCTTTTTCCCCCCAAAATATTTATTATATACCCAAACATTTAGGTGCATGAAGTGTATGTCATTTTTTTTTTCTTGCAGAGAATTCACTTGGAAATTTAGGTCCTGAAATATCAGAATGTGACCAAGATTTGATGGGTAAAGGTAATATCAATATTACCATGTTGGTACACTTTTCACCTTTCTAATTACATGGATCTAGAATACCCCATTCTCCTTACTCTATTCTTACCTTACTTAAAACAAGAAACAAACCCAAGGATTTGGGGAAAGATAATAAGGTAATATACTGAAGTCGCTTAAACTGGATCTCTTCACTTGGGCTTCTTCTAAAACCAGACTCACATCTACTGTAAGAGAGTTATGTTTCCATATCATGAGATAATCAGGGAATTTTATACCATCAGAAAATATTACTTAGTCACATTAAAAATTATCAGACATGTTTTTGAAATAATTTTGAAAGCTCCAGTGATATAAACCAAATAGTATTTCATTGTGCTGAAATACTGAGAAAAATGGAGGAACAAAAACTTATTATCTAAGGAAGTTATTTATTAAAATATACTACTTAACACTAACCGTGTATTGGCTCCAATTCCAGAAGAATTGGCCATAGAATATGAAAACATTTTTCTTAACCCTCCTGGAGTGGAGGCGAGACCTTCATCATGTTCCTTTAAAGCATGCCTGTGAAGATACTGTTTTACAGAATATTTTCTCATAATCATTTTTATTTGCATATAATTTTAGTTGTTTAAATGAAACCAGCAACTCTTTCATTTTAAAATGTACAACTCTGCAGCTCAAGCTGGAAAGAATCTCTAGTAGCCATCCTTGGTTCACTTATGAGAAGTTATATGTAGTAAAGATGATGCACTCCTAGTCATATACTCCTCAGTAAACCTCTTTGCAATTAAACTAAACTGAGTATTAAATGAATGATATTAGAGTCAGTCCATATTCTGGGACTGGGAAGACGCACTTCAGCAGTATCTTGCAAACTAACTTTATTGAGTATACATTCGTCACAGTTCAGGTGATATTACCTACTTATTTTTCTAACTTTGCCCCTTTTCAACAAGCCCACTTGCCTGGGCCCCCCTGTCCAAACCTTTGCCTGGGACCCTCCAAAGTCCTGAGTGGCATTTCTGTGCCAGGCCCACCCCTTGTGTTCTGCTTTGTGACTTGTGGCTTCAGTCGTAGTGGTTGGGACACTGTGCAAGGCCCAGGTGGGCTGGTTTTATTCCCACCTTTATTGAGGTATAATTAAGAAATAACATTGCATAAGTTTAAATGTACAATATGATAATCTGGTATACATAAATATTGAACATACATACAATATGTTTATTTCACAATATCACCAAATTAGGTAAATTAGCATATCTATCATCTTATATAGGTACCCTTTTGTATATGTAGCAGGAGGGGGCTGTCAAACTTGGGAGGGATGGTGGTCACATATGCTGCAGGAGCTAAGGGCAGAGGGTAGGGTTGGGTGCTGTGCACAAGGGGAAGATTGTGTCTTTCAGAAGCTTTCTGCCAAATGGGGCAGGAATAATCCTAAAGAGTGTGTGGGTAGAGTGGAGTGGAGAGGACTGCATAGACTCGAGTTCTGGGGCTGAGCATGGGCTGCAGGAAGACCAAGAATAAAGTGGAAGAAAGGCAATTACAATAATATAACTCATAACGTAGCATCTGAGTCTAAAGGTCTTCTTGTATTTGAGGAAGACAGTCTAAGAGAACTAGTAGTAGCAACGGTGACTGGCTATTATTGAACATTAGTGCCTCAAATATAACTAACGCAACCTGTTGATTAAGACTAAAATTTATTTCTTGCTGCTAGAAAGAACACCAGTTCTACCAAGCATTAGAAGTGTCTTGGAGTAAGGAAAGCATTATTAGTTTGCTAGGGTAACAAAGTACCACAAACTGGGAGGCTTAACCAACAGAAATGTATTGTCTCATAGTTCTGGAAGTCAGAAGTCCTACGTCAAGGTGTCTGCAGGGTTAGTTCCTTCTGAGGGGTATGGAGAAGAATCTGTTCCATTCCTCTCCGCTAGTTTCTGCTGGTTTTCTGGCAATCTTTGGAGTTCCTTGGGTGTAGACCTATCCCCCTGATCTCTGCTTTCATGTTCACATGGCATTCTCCTTGTGCATATCTGTTTCTAAATTTCCTCTTTAATAAGGTCACCCATCATCTTGGAGGAGAACCTACCCTAATGACCTTATTTTAACTTGGTTACCCTTTGCAAAGACACCATCTCCACATAGAGTTAAATTCTGAGCTACTAGGTTATTTATATGAATGAGTCATTTATATGACTTCAGCATAAATTTGGGTGGCAGGGGACACACATTTTAACCCGTATCAAAAAGCAATGCCAAAATTAATTTAGAATTTGGAGGTTTCACTTAAAGTGAGTATTTCAAAGCAGAGGACTAGATCAGAATTGGGTAGGGACATGATACATCAGTCCAGGATTGTAAGAAAAATCAAAACAAGGATATTGAGGTGTCACTGTTGATGCTCTCCATTGAAAAGTTGATGGGTCTTTCAGGAAGTTCCTGTAAAAACAATCAAACCCTTTGGTTGTGCAAGAGACTCCAGGAAAAATAACACAATACTAATGAAGACAGTGGAGTACCCAAGTCTTCTTATTGGAGGTACTTGTGGAACAATAGTTTCAGTCCTCAGGTTCAATACAGGAGTAGATTGTTTCACTTATTCTGAAGACTAAACTTTTAGGAAAACAACCACCTCAGCACAAAGGGATTTTTTTTTTACTACTTAGCTTGGGAAAATGCTTGCATAGCAGATCTGATTAAAAATAATTCATTTTTATTTTACAGAAAAGGATTAGGTCAATTTTACTCCTTAAGGATTAATACGAAATCCATTAGTGAAGACACAATCCAAAAATTCAAGAAAGGTGTTTTAATTCTACAGATTACTGTTTCTGAGTGATTAATCTGGGTTTCCAGCTGTGTTTGTTAATTCTCATTAGCCAAAATCTTTGAATTGCAGCTGTTGTCATATGCTAAACTCTGAAACAAACTACTTTATTGCATCACTTTCTGATTGATCAAATTTGTGTCTTTTTTTTTTTCTGCTCAAATAACCAAATGAGAATGGGAGATCTGAATGTCCAGTGCTGGCCTTAAAGCCACACTTCCCAAATTGTGTTCCATTGGTATAGTTAGCTTCAGTATTTAAAAAAACCCAAAAAACAAAACAAACAAAAACACATCCTCAGTGACTCTTCACAGTCTATAGCTTTATTCTGTGGAACACTAGCATCATTGGTGATATTAACATGTAGCTTATAAAATATATTGAAAGGTCGGGACACCTGGGTGGCTCAGTCAGTCGGTTAAGTGTCAGACTTCGGCTCAGGTCATGATTTCATCACTCCTGGGTTCGAGCCCCGCATGGGGCTCTGTGCTGGCCGCTTAGAGCCTGGAACCTGCTTCAGATTCTGTGCCTCTCTCTCTCTGCCCCTCCCCTGCTCATGCTCTATCTCTCTCTCAAAAATAAACATTAAAAAAATTTTAATAAAATATGCTGAAAGGTCAGGTAAATTTAGAGAAAATTAGATAAAAGAAAATGAGGCAAATTTCTTGACTGCAGGATATCTTAGACCTTTGAATACGTTAATGAGCTGCTGTGAACGTTTAAAGCAGAATATACAATGTCACCTCTTAAAACTTTCCCTCCCTCCTCTCCCTCCCTGTGTTTTTAATGGAACATCCTATGGGCTGGATTCAAGAGAATGAACATTGGTGAACACTTTCACTTTTCTATCCTGTTTTGCACTTAAATATGTAACTCCTCATATTCTCCTTCCCTTTAATGAAATTCACATCATTTGTAGAATGATTAGACTCACTAGTATTCTGAAAGGGCTCCAAGCACACCTCTTCAATACCAAAAATAAGAATCCAAGATTTCTGACCAGTCACATACATCCTTTCAAATGTCCACTGATATAATATTCATTGCTTATTGTCCTTGTATTTCTCATTTTCTGATTGCACTTGAGACTCAAATTTATAAGGACTTCTGATTCTCTGAAAGCCATGGTTTCTGTTGCTGGGAAATATAGATAAAATCAAAATCTACCCCCCCTCCAATTCAGGAAACCTCTCCATAAATGTAGAAGAGAAAGAAAGCAATTTTATTATTGAATAAACATTAACAAGAATGTGACACATATCACAATCAGCTAAGGGATTACAAAGATGGAAAGTAGTATAGCCAAGCAGATACCAGCCATTATATCCATGTCCTCAAAATAAACAATAAATATTCTTCAAGTGAGAGGACTTGATGACACCATTTGTCATACACAGTTCCTCCTAAATTCACTTGGTGATTGGGGTGACCATCTATGTTAGTTAGTTGGCTTTATCCAAAGAAAAATACTCCTATCTTTATGACAGGATGTAGTTTTGCAACTAAGAGCAAGGAGCCTAACTTCAGCAGCCTTGTCTCCCACGGGAAGGAGGACAGAGGGGCTTTCTCTTCCTTGACGATAATGTTTCAAGGAGATGTTCCCTAGTTCCTTAAGAAAGATATTTCTGGGTCATAAAGCTGACAAGAGGCTTATTTAGCTTTTAAAAGATTTACATCTTTTACAGAGAAATAACTCACAGTTCCAGGTTTTCTAAAGTAAATGCTTTAAAAGAGAGGGGAGGGCTCTTTCTTATTTTCAACTGGGATCATTAAGCCTCTTATTTCAATTTGTATTTACCCTTATATTCAACAGATGTCCTCCTGTTTCTTACCAGATAAATATGGTCTTTTTAATACTTTTTCTTGGTATTGAATAAAGGATATGGCTACACAATTTTCTGAAGTTTTTTTTAAGTTTGGGAAGCATATTTTCTGTTGTCCCATAAGTGAAACATAATCATGACCTCAGTTTGTCTATGACCTTTCAAATTTCAGAACACTTATGCTGACTGTTTTAAGTGACCTTCATAGGACTAGTCAGAGACAGCTATTGAGATACATCTTTTTACTGAGAGTAAAAAGAAAACTATAGAATACAATGGTTTGAATGTAACCAAGGTCATCAAATATTGATGGCAACATGATGCAGTAGAGAGAGCCCCACTGAGAACTGGGAGCAGCTTCAAGGCCCAAAGAGAAGCTCTTGGGTTATGTTTGAAACTAACATGACAGGAAAAAGGAATCTGTCATATTTTGATTATTTAAGAGGAAATGAGACTTAACCACTCAGAAGAATACACAGATTTTAGAATGCGATGAATCTGAGTTTTAATTTTGGGTTTGCCCCTTACCAGCTGCCTGCATGCTTTGGGAAGCCCTGGGTTTCTGCTTGATAGTTGGAATGTGGAGACAAAGATGCTGTCTCTCAGGACTATTGGAGAACTAAATGAAGGGCATATGAAAAAAGGTTCTGACTGCCTGTTACAGAGTAAGTCCTCAGTGAAGAACATTCCCTTATTTTTTCTTTTCTTTTCACAAATTCTTAGTGGCAAAGGCGGGACTAGACCTTGGATCTTCCCATCATTCTCTTGTTCCAAGGCACCTTCCTCTATATACTGCTGCTAATCAAGGGAGTTCCAAATTTTAATACATTTGACTAAACAAAGGCTTTTATTTATTTTAATTTAATTTTTATTTTTTAAAATTTATTTATTTATTTTGAGAGAGAAAGAGGGAGTGTGAGCAGGGGCAGGGGACTGAGAGGCATGGAGAGAGAGAATCCCAAGCAGGCTCTCTGCTGTCAGTGCAGAGCCCAATATAAGGCTCAAACTCACAAACTATGAGATCATGACCTGAGCTGAGACCAAGAGTCAGATGTTTTGAGTCACCTAGGTGCCCCTTAATTTTTATTTTTAAAATTTAGTACAGTATTCAATATACATATTGCCTCAACATTTTATTTTATTTTAATGCTTATTTATTTATTTTGAGAGAGAGAGAGAAAGAGAATGTGCACGAGTGGGGAGGGGCAAAGAGAGGATGAGAGGATCCCAAGCTCGCAGAGCCCAAATGGGGCCTTGAACACCATGAGATCATGACCTGAGCCAAAATCAACCGATGGAGCCACCCATGCACCCCTTCCCTACAAATTGTAGGCCTATTTTTGTCATTGTTGTTTAATGTATATGTTCTTCCATTGATAGTTAATAGTTTAATCCAAGATGCCCTTTACTTCTTTTCTGGAAAGGTATAAGCATTAAAAGTATTATCTACGTAGAGCTCACTTATTTGGATTCATATTTTATTACCTATGATGGCAGGGTAAGGGTATTTACTATAATAAAGGAACTTCCTCCATATTAAATGAGAGTGACCCTGAGGTCTTTGCTCTTTCCAGCTACTGCATAGTAACTGGATGGTTGAGGCTGTTTTTTATTAACCTCTCACTGGTGATTTGGTGCTTTGCTGAACTGATCCAGCCTTGTTTATCCATTTATGCAACCATCAACTGGTACAACTCATTTCCAGGCCTTTCAAACTATAGCACTGAGTCACAAAACTCATTAGGTGAAATATGTGACCTCCATCATCAAATCGCAATTGGAAATTGTTTTGTAGGTAATCTTTTCCAAGGCTGCACATCCAAAAACACATTCAAAATCAAGCAAATAGATGTAACTGTTTCAGTAAAACCGTGACTAGTGGTATATCTCTGGAAATGTCAGAAGTTGAATTATGTGAATATATTTTAGCTAGAGGAAAAAAACGCATTGTGTTTGCTCCATTTTATGAAAGGTAAACAAAAAAATTACGGTTTCTCCCTTTCTCTTTTTTTTTTGAGTTTATTTTAGTGCTTTGACATTGGAAATGAGAAATAAACTGCATTCAAGTGGTGACCATAAAGAGGAAAAATATTCAGAGTGTGATACAAATGTGTATTAGACTCATGAGAAAATATGAATAGACTACTCCTTTCTAAAAGACAATATTTTCTATTTAATTATACTACATTTAAAATCAAGATTTTTTTTTAGGTCCTAGAAATAAATGTATTTTTCTACTGTTCTCAAAATAAATATTTCTGGAACTCTTGTGCAGTGATAGCTGGAATTCTAACACATTTTTATGTTATTTGAATACTTTCTTCTTTTATATTATGTTTCTTATGGCGCAAGGATCTCCGCTGGGGCAGTGTCTACCACTGTGAATGTAGTCATGACTTGAAACATTTAGAGACCTGTGGAGATCAGCCTATCAGAATCAATTATATGCACACAGGCGCTGAATAATTGCCTGGAAAAATAATTTAAACAATATGTTCTTCCACATCTCAGGTACATTCCACTGTGCCAATCAAAATGGTGAAATTGCCCAAAGAAACTCTTTTTTGCAGAATGACTGAGAAGCATTTTTGGTGCTTAGTCACTAAAAAGGAATGTGAGTTCTGAGTTTGATGGCCAATATTTGAACCATTTCTGGACCAACACCCCATGTATTATGAGTCTTATGAAGAGAGTAGAATATAACACATACGGGAAGTCTCTGCTTTGCACGGTAGTGCAGGACCATAAAACAAATAAACACTTCAAGCTGAAACCATGAAAAGAATTCTTAAAAATTAACAGTAAAAAGTACAATCGTTCTGTGATCTTTAAAAATGTTGTTAAAACATTACAAGCATTTTTTCATCATTTGCCATAAACATGTTGGGAAATGAAAAATAGTAAAACTAATATTTATTTATTCAGTACACTGTAATGTAAAACATCAGAAACATTGAGAATTAACATATTTTATTTCTTTGGAAAAACTTATCAAGAGTTGTTTGCTAGAGGGGAGGTAGATGGAGCGATGAGTGAAACTGATAAAGGGGATTAAGAGGTACAAGCTTACAGTTATAACATCAATTAAGTCACAGATAGGAAAAGTACAGGATAGATAATATAGTCAATAATATTGTAATAACGTTGTATGGGAACAGATGGTAACTACACTTATCATATTGAACACTGAGTAATGTATAAAATTGTCAAGTCGGGGTGCCTGGGTGGCTCAGTCGGTTAAGCATCCGACTTTGGCTCAGGTCATGATCTCACCGTTCATGAGTTCAAGCCCGCATGGGCTCTGTGCTGACAGCTCAGAGCCTGGAACCTGCTTGGGATTCTGTGTCTCCCTCTCTCTCTCTCTGCCCCTCCCCTGCTCATGCTCTGTCTCTGTCTCTTAAAAATAAATAAACGTTTGAAAAATTAAAGTTGTCAAGTCAACACATTGTACACTCAAAGCTAATATAACATTGTATGCTGATTATACTTTAATAAGAATTTTTTTAATACATGAAAAAAAATCATAATAAAATAGTAGTTTGGAAAGTGTTTGCCATCTTCTTATCAGAAATCTAATTGTATAATGATACAAAGTGCACATCTTTTCTATGCCTTTGTAAATCTTCATACTTCTTTCCAAATTTGGATCAGCTCACACATTTTATCCTTAGTGCTTCCAATGTCATGAAGTATCTCTGAGAGTTTCTTTAATGTGAAGTTTATTTCTAGTGTCACTTCCTCTGGGAATACTCTTCACAACCACTTTTCTCATTTGTGTTGATAAATTCACCTTAATAAGTCCATCTGGCTACATATCTAGAGTCTCTCAAATAGCAAGAGGGTTAATATTCCCATAGTTAGCTATTTCTTTTATGACTCCATTTAGGGTCGATTTGAATTTCACTTCCAGCATTATCATTTTTCATTTCTTTGCTGTGCTTATATTTTTGTTGGCTGATTTCCCCTTTCAGTTGTCCATTTTTGTAAAATGTCAGATGGGTTTATCACCGGGAAACAGAGAGCCAAAGCAACTACATGCTTTGGCTTCTGGGCACAAAGGGAAAAATAGGTGTACAGTGACCAATCACCAACAGACTTTGAAAGATGGGATGTGGTCATTAATCATGATGCACCTACCTCTGTTCTTTACATAGTGATGTGTGGGTTGAAGAGCTAGCAGTGAGGTTTGTATTTTATACAATAACTCAAAGTTAATATACCACAGTAATTAAAATTTGAACTGTGCTATTGGGGAACTAGTATAATTTAACTAAACCACGGGAACTGCAAGAGAAGATTGCCTATACTGAAATATCTGCTTAACTTGTACAATCCTTTGGGGCTCAAGTAACACTACTTTGGGACATTTGTAGAAAAGACTAATGCAAAGAACAGAAAGGAGATTGTTCTTTACCCCTAATTGTTAAGATTTGGTATCTCAATAGCTCAGGCAATTTCTAGCAGAGAGAATCACTAAGGCTGACAAGGCAGAGTTGTTTCATGTCTATACCTCATTAGAAAAAAAAAAGCTCCAGGAAAGCAAGAATCAGGTCAGACTTATACTTTGTATCCCTAGTGCCTGGCACTGTGTTTTCCCTGTAATAGACATTAAATAAATGTTTGTTGATAGAAATGTTTGTGAATACATTCATTAGTAATGATCAACACGGTTAATTTTTTTTATAAAAAGCCTGAAGTATTACAAAATTTTGCATTGGGGCATCTGGGTGGCTCAGTAGGTTGAGCATCAGACTTCAGCTCAGATCATGATCTTGCACTTCATGGGCTAGAGCTCCCTATCCGGCTCTGTGTTGACAGCTCAGAGCCCAGAGCCTGCTTCAGATTCTGTGTCTCCTTCTCTCTCTGCCTTGCCCCTGCTCCTGCTCTGTCTCTCTCTGTCTCTCAAAAATAAATAAACGTTAAAAAAATTTAAGAATTTGCATTAATATGATGACATACCATAGATTAGAAACATTTTTAGAAAACTTTGAGACAAAGATATAAGGCTAAAATAAATGGTCAAGTAGCTTCAAAGCTTCCCTCTGATTTAAGAGAGGAACTGATATGCGTCTTTCAAGATCACATATTTAGAGTTTATTGCAAGATTTACTTCTCTCTCATTCTCATATTGAAGGAAGGAACTCTCATCCGACTTCGTGTGCTTAGACCACAGTAACATCTGCTCTCTCTTTAAATTGGGAGTTTTCCAATCCCTTTTCAGAACTGTCAAAAGAGTATACTCAGAAATTAGGAGGCAGGCAAAATTGAGGACAAACATAGAAAATGAAGCTAGGCCAGAATGGAAGCAGTTATATCTAAGAATTTTCACTGTCTTCCTAGTCATGAGAACTCTAAACCAATGTCAGCTCCACTTTCTATTGTTTGATATCTAATTGTTTTTGGTGAATTATATTATACATGGCATAAGATTCTCATTTCATAAGTACAGAGAGGGGGAGAAGTCCAAATGGCTATTGTAGTCAATACTGTATTGTTTCAGCTGGGCAGAACAAGAAAATATCACCCTTTGCAGATTGCTGCATTAATGAAATTTATTTCTACATGGAAAAATTAAATCTTACATTAGTAAAGATTGGTAATATTGAGAAAAATATTAAATTTCAAATCCTTTTGCTTAAAAACTTTCACATTTTAGTATTAATATATGAAAAATGGTATATATGGCTGTTTTTAAATGTTCTATTTTTTTGTTTAGCAGTACTGTTGAGTGGAAAGCATGTAAAATTTTTACAGGAAGTGCTGTCAGCCCATTGTAAGGCACAGCCTAAGTCCTCCTGGTGGTGGCACATTGTCATTACAGGCAAAGTTCTAAGGGCTGGTTTTTGCAAACCCTAATTCATAAAGTAAAATAAATATCATGGTAAAATCCCTGTCAATGAGCATAGTTTCATTATTTATTTTCTTTGGGAATTACACTGTACAAAGAGAAAAAGAAATACATTCTGTTAAGGACTCAAACTATCTTTTTCTTTTTTTAAGCTTGTTCATTTATTTTGAGAGAGAGACAGTGTGAGCGGGGAAGAGGCAAAAAGAGAGGGGGAGACAGAATCCCAAGCAGGCTCTCTACTTTCAGAACAGAGACGGACACTGGGCCTGAACTCCCAAAACCATGAGACCATGACCTGAGCCAAAACCGGGAATCCCGACGGAGCCACCCAGGGACCCCATGGACTCAAACAGTATCTTTAGGTAATATTTAGCTTTTGAATTCACATTTCTCAGATCTGTTACTATTTGATAACAACTTAAATGCTATTTCATTGCTTCTAAAATTCCCAGCTTTAAACGAAAACTTTTGGGGAAAAAATTCATGTCAATAGGGAAAAAACAACAAAGATATTCTTTGGTTGTGACAAACATTTTACATTTTCAAAAAGCATACTTTTCATATTTAAATTCTGTGGGAGAGTAATGAAACACACATTACCCTTGATTTTCCAAGTTTAAAAATAAGTATGTCTAGTCTTTTAGGTCATTTTTGTAAAATATCATGTTAACTTCTTAGTTTAGAAAAAAAGAATAATTTTAATATGTAAGGGTAAAGTGCTAAAATTATGTTTGTTCATATAAAAACGGTGATAAGAGAATACAAGTTGATGAATTGTGAGTTTCTAATAGCCTCAAATAAAACTGAAATCTTGTACTGTCGTATAATTTGTTATGTTGAACCAAAGTAATCAGAGGAAAACATGAGTACAATTGTCATATATGTGTGGCCTTCTGAGAAAGGACAGCCATTTTTAGCATACTAGAGAAGGAGCGGCAATCTGATTAGTTTATGTTTGAGAAAAGGAAGAAACAACTCTCTATCAGAATAAGCAAACATTGGTTTTGTGAATTATATTTTTGTCCCCAAATAGAAAAACGCTGTTGATTGTACCTTCTTCTTTTTACCTGTACACAACTGTTATTGCTTTAATTATTCTCAGTAGCATCATTTTATAATAAAATGGAAATGCTGAAGGTTTACAAAAATGACTTACATCTTCGTGATTTGCATTAAGCAAAACATGCCACTTGCTAAACAGCAACATTTATGCTCCTTCACACATCACCCACTTATCATTCAGGCAAAATATAATACATTGAACAACAGCAGGTCTCTATCGAAATGCCAGTTCTATCAATGCGGTTAAGCTATTATTCATGAACCTTTATATCATTCTTTTTTTCCCACCATTTCAATTTTTTTCTAGGCTAAGATGAGTACTAACAGATAGACATATGAAATTTGCCTCAAAGCTATTATCATTTCTAAGTGTAAGAAAGCACTATTATTCAATGATTCCTTATTATTTGGATCACAGCATATCCGGCAAAAGCTTGAATGAAAACCTCAGCTATATTTTTATTCTGTGGTTCTGTGTTCCATATATTTCTATGCCGAGGTGAATTGATGACTGCGTATCTTCAAAAGCATCAATACAAACCTACGGTCCACCTATTTCTTGTTCAAGCCTTCTTGTCCATCCCAGTGGCAGAGACAATCTGACTCACTAATGGTGAGAGAACCGCCCTTCTGCAGTGACTGGAAATAAACAGCTTCAATTTCATCTAATGTGTGGCAATTTCAAATAAATTATAAAAAGTAATACATACATATGGTTAATTAAAAAATATTTCAATAGCACAAGAGGATAAAAGATAAAGCAAATTTTTCATTCCTAAGGTTGTTCCGAGTCTTACCAACCAGTTGGGAGTCCTTTCAGAAACTAATCCAGGCACAAACAGAATTATCTCTGTATGTATGATAAGAGATTTCTTCCCATTGGTTCGAGTTTTGTAAAATCTGTACTGGTTTTCTATTGTTGTTGCAGCAAATTACCAAAGACATGGTGGATTAAAGAAATACAAATGTGTTATCCCATAGTTCTTGAGGTCAAAAGTCCAAAATGGATTGGCAAGGCTGTGTTCCTGCTGGAAGTTTAGAAGAGAAAACATTTCCTTGCCTTTTCCAGCTTCAAGAGGCTGCCTGCCTTCCTTGCTAAAGATCTCCGCTTCAGTCCACACATCTCCTTCTTTGCCTTTCACCCTTCTTCTTCTCTTTCCTAAGGAGCCTATGACCACATTGGGCCCACCTGGATAATCCAGGATAATCTCCCCATCTCAAGTTCCTTTAAGATAATCGTTTCTGCAAAGTCCCTCTTGCCATGTAAAATAATTTGTTCATAGGCTTCTGGAATAGATCAGAGACATCTTTGGAGGCATCTTATTGTCCTAATAGAATATCTCTTAGTAAAGTTTTTAAGTTGTTTCCATTCAGGTCCTATACTTTTCTTATTTTGTTTATTCTTAATTCTGATATCTTTTTTGTGGTTGTTGCAGGTTATTATTTATACTAAGATTTTCATTTAACATGGGTTTTTGGTAACTGGAAAAATATGACTTTAGTCAACAACAGGGCTCTTAAAGAGCCTCAATTAAATGCAAGAAGTGAATTGTCCACACTAAAAACTCCTCAAATCCAAAGACATTTTTCCTGGAAATGTCTGTCACTCCATCTTCATATTGCTCTATCAGCATTAATTGATCATTTCCTCCTGCTTGAAATTTTTTTTTCCTCTTGTGCTAAAAGTCTAGTTCTCTCTTGGCTTCCACACTTCATGAACTGCTTCTTCTCAGTCTCTTTAATTATTTTATCACATCCCTTCTACATGTGTATCCATGTTTCTTACACTGCTAATCTTCCTGAGATATATTTATTCCCTCTCTGGATAATCTTTATTCTCATGGCTGTGTAGCACCTATGAGCAGAAAAGTCTTAAACTTACATATCCAGCTTCAACTCCTCCCCTTCATTTCAGATTTGAAAATTCAGCTGCTTTTTTAACATCTCTTAATGAATAATTAATTGGCATTTCAACCTAAATGTCCAAATCAAAACTTCTGAATTTCTACATAACATCCCTACCAATCAACCATTCCCTTCCCCACTTCCCCAGCCTTTTCCATCTCAATAAATGACACTGTCTTTCCCTCAGCTGATTGTGGAAACACACACACCCCTTGGGGAAATATCTGACTCCTCTTCTCTTAAATCCTCATCCAATTCAACATTAATACTGACAGCTCTGCTTTTGAAAAATATTCAGTGTCTCACCACTTTTCATCACCTCTATCATTAATATTCTAGTGCAAGACACCATTGTCAATCAATTGCATCATTACAATTTATTCTTGTTCCCTTACAACATCCAGGATGGCCTTTCTCAAATGTTTCACAGATCATACCACTTCTCTGTCCAAAAACTTTGACTTCCAATCTTACTCAGACTAAAATTTCCCCATTCTTTGATATTTGGGTATATTTGGCATATTGACTCTAAAAGGATGAACATCCTCCACCTGAGATGGTTACAGGAAAGGTGGTGTTCTTAGAGAAGGAAAAGTTTGAGGCAGTAAAAAAAAGTATTCTGTATAGAGGTTTAGGATGTAAATGAATGATCTTTCAGGCAGAGTAGAAATGATAGGTGGGTCAGGGAAGATACTGGGACCTTGCACTTAGATTGTGACCAAGGATGTCAAGAATGTAAAATATGGCATGAGTATCTACTAGGAGATTCCATATTTAACTCGTGTGTTAGTTTGGACCAAACCCCACAGATTTAGATTCAGGCTGAAAGAATCAAGGCAAGGCTGTTTGCATGCCACAGGAAGGCCCTGGCAACCAGCATATTCATGGCAGTGGAATCACAGAGAACCCAAGAAAGAAGGCAAAAATCAAAGGGACAGAATTGGTGCCACTTGGTTCAACTACCATTTTCTATCTGCTGATTCCTCAGTCAATGCCAACTGTTGGAAGTTCTGGGTTTTACTTTATTTAAAGGGGTCAATTCACTTCTAAGATCAATTCTTTATTTATTTTCTTGAACTCATGTCATATCCATGACCCTTCTAAATTTCTTTCTTTATATCAATGTTTCATTGTAGTTTTTTTCATTTTAGAAGCAATTTTAGAAGTTAGAAGTTAAAGAAACCTCCAATAAGTGGGAAGAAAGACAATAGGACTTTCTTCCAGCTTGATGGTTTTTCAAGATCACTGTGGCCTCAGTAATTTACAAGGCTATAGTGTTCTTTCCCATGGGCAAGTGTGTATTTTGGTCAGCTCATACGTTTTTAAGCCATTAGTGATTTGGGCAGTTGAATTTCTTATAACTCACATTCACAGAAATATCAATTCCTGCAAATATCTTCAACGTTGTCTCCTAGACAAGAAGTTTTTCAGGGAAAAGTCTTTTTGTTAATATGTGACACTGTTATGTTTAAATATTCTGTTATACTATCTTCATGCAGAGATCTCATTTCACTTGTACCCTTTTCTGACCTATCTTAATTATAATCTTAAGTGTATTGTAAAATTCAACCAGTAAAACTTTCTGTACAATAACACCTTGGGTCTATGAAGTGTTTTTCTGATGTACAAATCAATAGTATTTTTTTTTAACATTTACTTATTTTTGAGAGAGAGAGAGACAGAGTATGATGGGGAAGGGGCAGAGATAGAGGGAGACAGAATCTGAAGCAGGCTCCAGGCTCTGAGATGTCAGCACAGAAACCAATGCAGGGCTCAAACCCACAAACTGTGAGATCATGACCTGAGCCAAAGCCGGGCACTCAACTGACTGAGCTACCCAGGCGCCCTTTATGTACAAATCATGTTTACACACATTCTCTCCTTGCTGTTTAGAAAAGCACTGTAAGTTACACCCAGATCACCACTGCCCTCTTACAAAGAAGAACTAAGGATCTACAGTGTTTAGTAGCTTGCTAATAAGTATCATCAACAGAACTGGTGCCCAGACCTTCTGATTCTTATTATTCTTTACACTCTTGATACAATGGCCATTAAATGGTTAGCCAGAAAAATCCACGAGAAGGTATAATTTAGGATATAAACTACATTACATTGCAACTATTATGGCATTCGTGTTTTTACCCAATGAGGATTCCTTTTCAATTCATACCCAACCAGAAAATTATCCTTTATGCCAAACGTTGACATAATGTGAGCGAGAAACAAATGACTTCTCATAGCAGAAACACAGAACAGAGAACACAGGGGCATCTGGCCAAGGAATGGAAAGCAGTCAGTAAGTAGAGAAAACCATAGAGTCATTAACAGCTTGCTGATAAAGAGCTCACATGCAAAACTGGCAACAGGTATTTCACAAAGCATAGTGAAGAAAATGAAAGTTTCAGAGACAATACAATAGGTAATGACTCTCTAAATGAACTTTCTGTAGTGGTCGAAGTGCAAACCAGTTATTTTCTACAGGGAATTACACCTGATTTCTCCACTGTTCTTTAGATCCATGATTCTCAAGAGAATAGTTTATACTGGCTGTCTCCAGTTCTCCCCTTAGTCTAGAACTGACAGGCACATGGGTTTATTTAGTTATTCTGCTGGCTTCTAAAGGCTTAGAAGCATCCTATAGCAACTCACTCCATCCAGGGCTGGTGATAATCTCTTTAACATCCTGCTGACTCTGCACATGCTATCCCAAGGCAGTCACAGGCAGCAAGTAAAAATAGAGGGCATACCATTATGCTGAATACTTCTACAAATACCAACTGTTTGGGGCGCACATTGACAGAGATGTAACAATTATAATCCCTAGCCACACTTGTAGCATACATTATCTACACATCTCATAATAGGATCTGGCGATTGTTCTGAAGTACTCTAGAATGCCAAATCTTTGTTTTCTTGATTTCCTGAGGCCAAGGAAAAATAAGTCCATTATTTCTATATCTGTAATGAATAGCAACCTATCAGAGTCTCTGTTCAGCTGGTTTTTCAATGCTTTCTAGAAAGAATAGTCAGTTAAATGAATTTGTCTTTCCACTGAGGCAAATCAGTGAGCAGTAACAAATATTCTTCTACCAGAAAAACTAATATTTACACTTTTGTCTCTAAAGATAATGTAGTTTCCCCCCTTTTTTTTTCCTCTGTGTGCTTGGTGACCTAAAGCTGGAATTGATTTTAGACTGATGATTTTTTAGTGAGTGTTTTACAATGAGGCATTTATTCTGGGGAGCCACAGGCCCCAAAGCTTCATGTCTCAGAGTTAGTATTTACCATTTCTTTTATACTGGAGAATAGAGACAGCAAAAGTACAAAGAAGTCAGACAAGTCAAGCTAAAAGCAAAATGAATACATGGAAAACTACAAGAGAACATGAAAGAAGATGAGGCAATGAGCAAGAAGTGATTCAGCAACATAAAATCCACTGAGGACAAATAAGCACATGACCTCACAGAGCAACTAAATATTTGATAACAATCAGTTATGAGAGCATCTGTCTTTTAGGGGAAAATTCCTACTCCTTTTTTTCTTCCCCGTCTCCCTGTATCTGAGGCCTTTCCCTCTTTCTGACTATGTTGCTGTTTTTTTTTTTAATTTGAGGACTTAATATTTTATTTTCAACATTCTATAACACTATATTGATATTTATATAATATACAAATAAATATAAATTCAATTTATAAATTTAAAATATAATTGATCTCATTAACATATTTTTACATGTTAAAGCATCCTTATATCCCAGGGATAAATCTCACATGGTCATGGTGTCCAATTCTTTTAATGTATTGTTAAATTCAATTTTCTAGTATTTTGTTGAGGACTTTTGCAAATATATGCATCAAGGATACTAACCTAGAGTTTTCTTTAATTGTAGCGCTCTTGTCTGGCTTTGGTACCAGAACAATAGTGACCTTGTAATATGAATTTGGAAGAAATTCTGAATTTTTTGAAGAGTTTAAGAAGGATTGGTGTTAATTATTTAAATGTTTGATAGAATTTACCAGTGAAGTCATCCAGTCTTGGGTTTTTCTTTGTTTTTGATTACTGATTCAATCTCCTTACTAGTTAACTCAAATTTTCTATTTCTGCGTGATTCAGTCTAGTTAGGCCATATGTTTTTAGGAATTTATCCATCATTTCTAAGGTTGTCTGTTTTGTTGATACATAACTATTTATAGTAGTCTCTTAAGGTCCTTTTTATATATGTGGCAGCAGTTATAATGTCTCTTCTTTAATTTTTTATTTTACTTATTCCACTCTCTTTTTTCTTAGCCTCGTTAAAGGTTTGTTAATTTTGTTAATATTTTCAAGAAACCAACTTAGTTTTTTTGATTTTTAAAACTGTTTTTCTATTGTCTATTTTTTCAGAATTTTGTCAATGCGTGTTCTGTATCTATTAAGACGATCATAAAATTTTTATTCTTCACTTTTTTAGTGTGCTTTATCACATCTATTGCTCTGCAAATGGTGAACCATTTTTGCAGGTGATAAATTCTACTTGATCATGGTGGATGATCTCTTTAATATGCTGTTGAATTCAGTTTGCTTGTGCTTTGTTGAGAATTTTTGCATCTATATTCATCAGGGATATAGGCCTGTAATTTTTTTTTTTTTTTCTGATAGTGTCCTTGTCTGGTTTTGCTATCAGAGTAAAGCTGATCTCATAAAATGAGTTTGAAAGTATTCCTTCCTCTTCAACTTTTGAACAGTTTGAGAGGGATTGGCATTTATTCTTCCTTGAATGTTTGGTAGAACATTTACCAGTGAAGCCATCTGGTCCTGGGTTTTTCTTCATTGGGATGTTTTTGATTACTGAATCAATGTTCAAACTTTTTTATTTCTTCATGTTTCAGACTTGGTTGGTTGTATATTTCTAGGAATCTCTCCCTTTCTTCTAAGTTAGTAGTTTTTATGATTTTTTTTACTATCTTTGTGTTATCATGTCATAATGTATCCTTTTTCATTTCTAATATTTATTTGAATCTCCTCTCTTTTTTTTCTTAATGAATTCTTCAATTCAGTCATTGTATTCTTCAGTTCCAATATTTCTATTTAATTCTATGTTTTCTATCTGTTTGCTCAAATTCTTACAGTGTTCACTTGTTTTTCTTCTGAATGTTGAGCATCCTTATAGTGGTTGTTTTGAATTTTCTGTCAGGCAATTCATATATCACCGTTTCATTGGGGTTAGTTACTGGAGTTTTATCTTGTTCCTTTGTTTGAGCCATGTTTCCCTGTTTCTTTATTTTCCTTGACTCTGTGTTGGTATCTATGCAGTGGGAAAAACAGACACCTCTTTTAGTCTTCACACACTGGCTCTATACAGGATAAGACCATCTCTGATCAGTCTGGCAAGAGTTTCAGTCTCTCAAATCTTTGTGTGTATGCCTTTTCTGGACCTGTGTGTATAAATTCCCAATTACAGGGGTTTGCTGATTCCTCCCCCCACCCCCTCAAGAGTTTCTAACCTTGCTTCCTCTTGTGTCTAATTGCCATACTATGGGTCTTCCAGGCCAGCAGGATTTTCTAGGTTCTTTTTTTGTTCTCAGTGGCCATCAGACATCTAGAGTATGCTGGGTCCTGTGCATACTTTGAGACAGGAAAGACTAAAGGTATTGACTTGGGTATTCACCTGAAAAGTCTGAACATTGAGTATATGCTTCAGTCTCCCCCTTTTCTTCCCTGGAGATAAGCCAGGGGCTTGGAGTCTTGCTGGGGAAAAGCCTCTTGTAGACGACTGTATGCTAGTCCACCCTGTCTTTGTTCTCAGTAGCCATCAGGCATCTAGAGTATGCTTTGTTCCATTAGTGTTCTGAGACAAGCAAAACAAAAGACAGTCCCTTGGGCAGCCCCTGGAAAAGATGGAATGTTGAACACATGACCCAACTCTCCTTTCTCAAGGAGAAGTAGGGATATAGGAGTTTTTTTGAAACTCGCTCTGTGCTGAACCAGGGAGAGGGACAATGGTGAATGCTTGTGTGCTGGTCCAAACTGTCATCTTTGTTTTCAGTGGCTCTGAGGCATCTAGAGTGTACTGGGTTCTGGCAATGATCTGAAACAGACAAAACAGAAGCCAGTCCCTTGGGCAGATCTTGGAAAAAGAAATTTTTGATGCATGGTCTCTTTCCCTCCCCAGGGTGAAGCCAGGGTTTAAAGTTTATCATCTGCTCATTCTACACTGAGCTGTGGGAGGGACCTTTGGTGAGTGCTTGCACCCTAGTCCAAATCACCCTCTCCTGAGTTCCTGAGACTTAGATTCGAGCAAGACAGAGATAAATTCCTTTGGAAGCCGGGGAGGGGGGTAATGCATGGGTGGTTCCGACCTTGGTTTTGGCTCAGGTTTGAGCCCTGAGTGGGCTTCATGCTGGCAGCACAGGGTCTGCTTGGGATTCTCTCTCTTCCCCTCCCTCTGCTCTCTCACTCTCTCTCTCTCTCTCAAAATAAATAAACATATAAACTTAAAAAAAAAAGAAGAAGAAATGAGCTCTTTGGGAAGCCCCCTGAAAACTCCAAATGTTGGATGTAATCTCCACTTCTATCCTTCTCTCCCCAGGGAGAAGCTGGGAGGTGCGGGTTTCTTCCCAATCATGTGACTCCGTGCCAAAGAGTGAAATTATGGTAAGAGGGTGTCTCAGGGTTTTTGTTTTGTGTTGTTTTGTTTTACCAGCTTTGATGTGGCTGGTTTCATACTGATCTGGGGTGCAGGAGCTTCTGAACTAGTTGGATTTCTCACTCACAAAGGGAAGTGGTATAAGTATTGTTGGATTGGTGTGTCTGTGGAAGGAAAAGAATGTCTAAGTCTTCCTATCCTGCCATCTTGCTGATGTCTTCTCCTCAAAGTTAATTTCAACAATACTTTCTTAATCTTGATTATTTATATATTCCTTTGTTATACACAACTTTTCAGGACTATTCTATAACTAATTTTATGTAAATTCCTGATTATTTTCTTACTAGAAAATTTCTTGGAATATAATTTCTGGGTAAAAAATAAGGTTTTTGAAATGTATTTGTAAATTATACTCCTGAAAGTCTGCACGGATTTTATAGACCCTTGAGAAGTAAGTGAGAATTAGCAGGCAATACTTAAATGATCACTATCTTTTAGGGATTAATAAGGTCAGACACAGAAAAAAACACTGACATATGGGAGGAAAAAAACTGAGTTGGTGGGGAGGTGGGAAGTGAGTACTAAGCCTTACGTTAATAAGGCATAAAATTGGTCTTCATCATAGAGAACAGAGACCATGCATACTTTTTATGAATTTGTTGTGCTCTTGAATTCCTGTGAAAATCTGTTTCTCTTAACATTCTTATCTTGTAACATCATAATAATCAAAATGTAATTATCCTGGAAGCAAGGACATGAGCACTCACTCTTAATTTTTACTCTTAATAAATCAAACTCAGAATCTCAGTCCACTTTTTCTAATCTATTCCATCAGTACTGAAGCTATTTAGATAAGATGATGGTTAAGAGTCCATCTAGTTTTTGGCCAAAAGTAATTTGCTGTTGGAATTTGGTGGAGATTTTGCGATAACATAATCCTTTCCTTAGTGTAGGGAAAATTGGACAATTATCACTTTGAGATGATTTATATGGACAGCTACCAGAGAGCTAGTGCCTGCTAGCTTTGCAATAATACAGCTGTCACAGGGCCCAAAATGTCTCTTTCATCTAGCTGGAATTTTCTTTGTTTGTTTATCTTTTTTTCTTTCTCTTGGACCAGACTGAAATCCTATGATAAAGAGAAAAAGAAAATACCAATAGGAATGATATACAATGTTGAGAAATGTTTCTGCCTTTTCATTAATAGCTCTTTTAAGTCTTTCTAATTTTTTGGTACATTGGTGCAGAAGCGTGTAAACATTTTTGGCTCCAATCTTAATCTGGAAATTGCAGAACATAAAATAAAGGAAAAAAAGTACTTAATCCATGATTGGAAACCGTTTGCTGATGGAAAAACTCATACATGTCTGGGGCACAGTACCACAGATGAAGCTTGGGAGAGAGAACACCATGTCATTGTGTTATTTGTGAGCATCCTGTGTGTAGCCACCTTATGTGAGCCCTTGCCTTCTTTCATAATAATGAACAAAAAGAGGCAATGTGTACCCTGAGACTGCAACGCCGTCATTTAATTTGTAACTTCTTATGGGGGAGCGTCTATAGTTTTATAAGTTCTTAGGCTATTCCTAATTACATTCAGTCTAAATATTTTGACAATTTTTTTTTACAGCAAGATAGCTCATGTTAACCTAGTAGTTTCTTGACAACCTACTCTTCCGAGAGTATTCAACTGATCTGTGTCAGGCTCTGTGCTGACAGCTCAGAGCCTGGAGCCTGCTTTGGATTCTGTGTCTCCCTCTCTCTCTGCCCCTCCCCCCACTCGTGCTCTGTCTTCCTCTGTCTCTCAAAATAAATAAAACATTTAAAAAATTAGGGAAAAATCTTTTAAAATAAAAAGAAGTGCACAGCAATAATAAATCCTCCAGATGTTGGCCTTGCTTTATTACATTTCAGGATACATCACTTCCCTCAAACCAGGTTGCTAGGGTGATATGTGACCTCTTTCTTTAAAAACTTCCTCTAAGCTGGAAAGCCAAAGAAGTGAACTAAAACCAGCAGGACTGTTTTTAGAAGAGTGAACACACAGAAACAATTTGAAATGGAAAGCGAAAGAAAAACAAGAAAACTCTAATAGAGTAATAGTTGATGCTCTTTTCCAAACAGACAAGACATCCACACTGAACAAGAGGCCTTGTGGCAAGCAAGGCCTGATTTATGTCCTGAACTTTTGAACCTAGATAGTTAATTTTCATCCATTATATAGTTAATTGAAATGTTAGATATATTAATCATTTGTGGGTATGCACATTCAAAACCCTATCAATTTCCTCAAAAGAAAAATACTGAAAATAATGTAATAAGAGTGATAAAATATTTATTTTATGAAACATTAAAATGAAGTTCATTTCTGGGAAAGTCACCTGATAACAATAGTAAAGGAACTAAGAAATTTATTTATTTTGTTATGAAAAGTGCATATTCTCCAAGTTTTTATAAAAGCAATAGAATCAATACATCTGTATCTTCTATGTTTCTTACAGAAAGACCCATCTATTAAAATGAATATATTGGGGCACCTGGGTGGCTCAGTCGGTTAAGCACCCAACTCTTGATGTCAGCTCAGGTCATGATGTCTCAGTTGTGAGATTGAGTCCAGCAGCACAGGGCTCCATGCTGATGTGGAGACTGTTTGGGATTCTCTCTGTCCCTCTCTTTCTGCCCCTCCCCAACTCGTACTCTGTCTCCAAAAAAAAAAAAGAAAGAAAGAAAAAGAAAAAAAAAAAAAGAATGTATTTATTCTATTAAACATAAACAAACAAACATGACACCATCCAAATGAACATGAAAGTTTGACTTTCAGTCAAAAGTTTCCACATGGCCATCTGTACTTTCATTTGGAAAGAAAAGTTCATGACTCTAAAGAACACAGCATTAAGAGAACTTCTTCTGAAAAGTCCAGTAAGTGAATAATTTATGTCTGTTTATTTATTTCAGTTTTCAATGAGCATTGGGAAGCCCTGTCCTGGTATCTCTGTACTCATGGGGGACTAGCTGACATGTTTCAACAATGATGTGCTTTCGGAGTCCTGATTGGTAATCGCCAACATTGCTAATCACCCCCAGGTTGTTGTCCTTCTATTCAAAGGTGAAGGGGCTTCTTGGTCTTGAATTGATCACTGCAGCAGCAAACTGTGAGCAACAATTAAAATTATGGAAGGGCAGCTGAGAAATACTCTCTACTGTGAGATGAACAGAGAAATTTCAGAGCTTCTGGAATTAGTCAAAAGTTCTAATAAAGGAAATGACCCTCTTGATGAAGAATTGTAGCAAAACAGGTGAATAAATAAGGAGATCCAAAGGAAACCAGAAGAGAGAGATTTTCTAGTTATACATTCCTAACCATGTCACTATTCCTCTTTTAAATAAGAGTTATTGCTGATACCAGAAAAGTATTTTTATTGTTATTAAACTTTTTTAAGTTTTTAAAATTAATTTATTTAAAAAAAAAAAAGATACAGAGAGCAAGCAGGGGAAGGGCAGAGAGAGAAGGAGACAGAATCCCAAGCAGGCTCCATGCTGTCAGTGCAGAGCCCTATGCGAGGCTCAAACTCAAGAACCCTGAGATCATGACCTGAGTCAAAATCAGGAGTTGGATGCTTAAACAACTGAACCACCCAGGCGCCCCTCTTGCTATTGAATTTCAAATTGAATAGGAGTTTGGAGTCCACATGACTCAGGTTTGGTACAAAGTGAGGTTCAAAGTGGAGCAGTCCAGAAATCCAAAAGTATTAAAAAGGAAATGTTAGCATATACTAATGTCCTTTAAAGAACACTAAAGGCAATTGTTTAATACCAACAATACCTTTCAAATTCTTTGCTTCTACTCTGTGTGTGTGTGTGTGTGTGTGTGTGTGCGCTACTTTGGAACTTCTCAGATGTTAAACCCTCTAAATGTTCCTCTAAACCCACCTGCATGGTTTTGCCTCTCACTCTCCCTCTTCCTCTTTGCTGTGTAGGTCAACTTAGCCTATTTGACTTGCTTCTTCACCATCTCTTAGCTCTATTTATTCTGTGCGTTCTGCGTCACACACAAAAACCAGATAAACACATAATATTAGTTGAGGTAAAGATTAGGACACACACAGAGTTAAAAAGATTCCCTCTTAGTGTGAGAAGAGTCTCTAAATTAAATTAACTTGCATCATATATACTCAGGCATCTGAAAATTATTGTTTTAGCATATGAGACACAACACAACACCTCTGGAGCACACTTGCAGTAATCCACGTTTGGGTATTGTGTGATTATGATTAGGCTCACATCGTTTACCCAGCAACCATGCTCAAACAGAGATAGGCTAATGTGTGGGGGTTATTTGGAAGTGACTACTCTGTGATCATTTGGGATGCAAGTTCCTCAGTTCAATGTAAGGTCATCTGTGTACACGATAGCCTTTACCACTTTTACTTTTGTACATTTATGATAATACAGTCTAAATGAAAAATAACATTTTTTACATCCCGTCTCAGTAACGTGGCATACATTTTAAGAAACTGAATTTTGTGGAACATTTTTATAACATTACGGTAGGAGTTATCTTTATATTGGTTATGTAAACAATACATGTTCCTTTTAAAGAATTCAAGGAGTACAGAGAGACAAAAGAAGAAAGTAAAAACTTCACCCCACATCTTATCATCTAGATGCAACTGGCATGAGCATTGAACACTGTTCCATACTTCTCTCTGTCCAGTACACATGGCTTTATGTTCCAAATAATAAAAAGATTTTTTTAAGGAACATCCTCATATATAAAAAAGAACTATCTGAAATAGTTATATCCTAGTGAGTCTTATCAAGCCCACAAAGTAATAAACTCCCATCACAGACCATCATCCTAAGAAGAGCCGATACTTCTGCATGAGCATCGTATAAAACCAGAGCAAAAAGATCTACATTCACAGACTGCTGCTCAGCTCCACAAATCTTTCATGTTGGTATGAAACTTCAAAATACGGAACCCATCTGGGTTTAATGCCTTCCTAGCAGTACTTCTTTTAAAAGTACTTAACCTTTTGGGGTGCCTGGGTGGTTCAGTCGGTTAAGCATCCAACTCTTGATTTGGGCTCAGGTCATGATCTCACAGTTTGTGGGACAGAGCCCTGCATGGGCTGACAGTGTGGCGCCTGTTTGGAAGTCTCTCTCACCCTCTCTCTCTCTGTCTCTCCCCAACTTGCCCATACATGCATGCTCTCTCTCTCAAAATAAATAAACATTTTTTTTAAATGTGCAACTCTATTAATCATCAGAGAAAGGCAAGTTAAAACCGCAAGATGATACCCCTAGATATCCTTAGGAATGGCTAAAATTTTTTAACAAAAACATAAAAATAAAAAACCTGACAATGACCAGTGCAGGAAAAGATCTGGAGCAAATAGAACTCTCCTATGCCGCTGGGTTGGTGGGAATGTACACTTGTGTAAACACTTTGTACTTAACCTTTTGGGGTGCCTGGGTGGCAGTCTCTCAAAATAAATAAATAAACTTTAAAAAATAAAAATAAAAGCACTTATACTTTTAACAGGCCTCAACTGATAATAGCAATCAAGATTCTCATGCCCAGGAATCAGTATATCAGGTAAACTGCAGCCCTTACAAATTAGAGCTTGAGTTGGGTGTGTTTGGCCTGGGCGGAAAACTCCCCCAATGTTCATCTAAACCCACCTATGTGGTTTTCTGTCCATTTGTTCCGGCATGTTCTCCCTGGAATGTGAAGTAGAGTTGAGTGGGATAGGGTTTATTCACGCTCTGCCTATAATCCTTACAGAATTTAATCATCCCTTGTAGATGCAGAGGTGGATAAAGTCACCTGTTTATTTAGACACAGAGATGCCAGGTTTAAAAAAAGAAAGACAATATAGGATTGAATCAAAAGGTAATGGTGACCGTGAACTCAGACAACTAATCTGAAATCCTGGTTCTGCTACTAGCGAACTATTGACAGGTGTAAATAATTTCATTTTAACTTCACTTTTCTCATCTCTGAAATAGAGATAACACCACATAAAGTTGTTGTAGTGATTAGAGCTACAAATGCTAACATTTTTATAAGTGTTAAACAGTGTTAGACATGTTTAACAGATGTTAAAATCTCTAGTTCATCTTCATCTGTTTCTTAATCTCTGTCCCTTTCTTCAGATTTCCAATTAATCCCATTCTACCAATAAGAAAATAATATTACATATCGCCAGTGACAGATTTAATCAGATTACTCAGATGATCAGGTAGGTTCCAGAAAGATAAAGTCTATCTCCCACGTCCCAGTCCATTTCTGTGCCCTTGGGGACACACTGTTTCCTGTAAGGGCCAGTGATTCTCCTTTAGTCACTCTTAAAAGTAAGCCCTCTTCTAATTTATTGTTAAAAAATAAAAGTACGCATTTAGTTTCACAGCATGAAAGATGAAGAAGTCTTTTGTGGTTCTCTCCAATACTGAACCTAGCTGTTTCTTAGGAAAATAATTCAATGTGTCCTAATGGGTACAATTCATTCATGTGTGTCTACTCCTGTTCAGGAAATGAAGGTCCTAGATCATTAAATAAGAGGCAGGGAAGCTTATTGGAGTCCAGACAATATGATTACCAGCAGGTTAAAGATGCTGAAAAGAAGAAAATGCAGGGGCTTTCAAATTTCCAACCAGTAACAGTCACAGTCTTGCTGTGTTTTGGTGAGTACACCTAGGTAGCCAGTTTTGAAGAGCTTTTTTGTAGAAAGCCCACTTCGTATTTCTGAGATGACAAACACATGAGACCTTGTTTCTGTATAGAGGCTTAAAAACAAAAACAAATGCGTTTTGAGAAGATAAGCATATCAGTGAAGAGTTAATCCCCATGCTACAGGTGAGTGTGCAGAGACTCTGGAAAATTTCGGGAATTCTTTATTCACATCCTCCACTCATTGTTCTCATTTGTTCAGTTCTGACCTTTAGAAGTTTGGAGTCGCAAAGTCGATCTTTAGCAGCGGTGGTAATTGCAGTAGAGAACGATTTTAACACTTCCTAGCTCGGGCACCCTGTTAAGGGCTTTCTGTACCCTGCCTTAATCTTCACAGTGTTTAACTGCACTGATAATTCTACAGTTAGCATTGATGGCAGTCTTCTCATGTATAGAATTCATGCTGTTTCTTACATATCCAATCTCCTTTAATTTTCAATTTTAAGTCTATGAGATTAGTATTATTTCCTACTTTATAAATATGCGACCTTATTTTCAGAGCTGTTAAGTCATTTCTCCAAGGTGTAGATATATACTGTGTATTTACACAGTTTGTCATTAGTGCACTTGGTTTTTATCATTATATTACATTGCATCAATTCAGACATATTTTATTATTGCCTTTGCCATTAATAATAGATCATTTTTATTTGGGACCTATTTATTATGTCAAGCATTATACTAGATATTTTATTGCTATCTTGATTAATATTCATGTTTCCCTATATACCATTGCTCTTATCCCTATTTAATAGATGAAGATACTGAGGTTCCGAGAAATGAGTCCCTCAGGCTAAGGCTACACATCAATTGAATAAGTCTAGTGAGATACTGATCCAGGCTTGTACTGGTTGAAAGTCTATAGTTGCCACACAACCTGACTGCTAAATCAACCCAGGGAAACCAACAAACTAAAATAAGAGTGACAGCATCATTTTTAGGTATACAGATATCTAGTACTATAGTTAAAACAAGTGTGAGATACATATCTAAGACTGACTGCAATCAGTAAGCTGTACTGACATACAAAGATAAAGAAAATACCAAAATGCTGGCACTAATGCTTTAATCAGGCCCTGTTTCATTGCCATTAGTCATTAAAACTCTTGTCTGAGTATGTTTGAAATACCTCTCAAGGTTCATGTTATAATTCAGGTGAGCTGAATAGAACCTAAATTGTGTTTTATCAGAAGGATACCTTGGACCCTAGGATGTAACAACAGGAGTAACGTGGCAAGCTTTCATTTATTCATCTAATTTTAGGTTTTGTATGTCTGGCATAGAGTTTGCTGTGTACATAGAAAATAAATATGAATTATTTTCCCCTGAGGTTAACAGCAAGGCAAGGGTGTTTAATCACTAAATCTATTAATATTATGCTGGAGGACTTAGCCAATGTAATAAGCCAAGGATAATAAACAAAATGTATGAAGATGAGAAAAAAAGAAATAAAACCATCAATATTTGCAGATCACGTGATGGTATTTGTAGAAAATTCAAAATAATTCACATATAAATCATTAGAATTTATATTCCAAATTAGTACATTTACTGGTAAGAAAGCCAATATAAAAATAATATTCTTATACACTAGCAATGAACACTTCAAAAATGAAATGTTTACAATTTTTAATATTTAAAATAATATTGAAAAACACCAAATGCTTAGAAATAAATCTAAAAGATATGCAAAACTGCTATTCTGAAGACTATAGTACATAGTTGAGAAAATTTAAAGACTATCAAATAAATATTTATGAATTTGAAAATGTAATACTGTTGTAATGTCAATTCTAACTTAACTGACTTGTAGATTGATTGCAAGCCTATTCATTATTCAAAAACAACATAATAAAGCTTGTTATTGTTGTATTCTAGTGTAGAAATTATAAAATTTATTTTATAAACACAAAGGGGAAATACTAATCAAGGAAGAAACAAATCTGAAGAACTTCAGAACAGCAACTCTTATCAGAGCTATGGGGAAAGCATACCTTGTGACCTTAATGAAAAATTTCTCAATCAGACCATAAAAAGCAACTTACCATAAAGGAGAAGATTAAATAATTCAAATTAAGTAAATTAAGAACCTCTAATAAGTAAAAGAGTGAAAAGACAAGCCGCAGTGAGAGAATAAAGAAAGTATATATTCATATAAGGAATATATGAAGAATATTCAATCAATAATAAATACAGGACATCCAACATAAAAATGGAAAACACTTGGATAAGCTTTTCACAAAGAAGAATATGCAAATAACTAATAAACATATTTAAAAATGTGCGAGTCGAGGCACCGGAGTGGCTCAGTTGGGTGAGTGTCTGACTCTTGATTTTGGCTCAAGTCATGATCTCACGGTTCATGGGATCCAGCCCTGCATCAAGTTCTGTGATAACTGTGCAGAACCTGTTTGGGATCCTCTCTCCTTCTCTGTCTACCCCTCTCCCTGCTTGCACACCCTCTCTCTCTCTCTCAAAATAAATAAATAAACATTTTTTTTTAAATGTGCAACTCTATTAATCATCAGAGAAAGGCAAATTAAAACCGCAAGATGATACCCCTAGATACCCTTAGGAATGGCTAAAATTTTTTAACAAAAACATAAAAATAAAAAACCTGACAATGACCAGTGCAGGAAAAGATCTGGAGCAAATAGAACTCTCCTATGCCGCTGGGCTGGTGGGAATGTACACTTGTGTAAACACTTTGGAAAACTCTTCAGCAATATCAGGTAAAGTTGATTGGGGGTACAGCCTATGATCCAGCAATTGTATTCTTAGGATATATGCCTTATTTAAATATATTTTTTAAAATAAGACATTTTAAAAAATATTTTTGGGACAAAATCTGAATAGTCTAAAACCAGAAAAAAATATGAAAGTTTGTAAAAAATCAACTCTTTCAAGGGGGTAAAAAATTAGTCCCTTTAAAGATGCTTGTTCTAAGGGATACAGGAGTGCTGATGCATAGGAGCACTTATACCCCAATGTTTATGGCAGCACTTTCAACAATAGCCAAATTATGGAAAGAGCCTAAATGTGCATCAACTTACGAATGGAAAAAGAAGTTGTGGTTTACATATACAATGGAATACTACTTGGCAATGAGAAAGAATGAAATATGGCCTTTTGTAGCAACATGGATGGAACTGGAGAGTGTTATGCTAAGTGAAATTAGTTAGGCAGAGAAAGACAGATACAACATGTTTTCACTCATATGTGGATCCTGAGAAACTCAAGAGAAGACCAGGGGGGAGGAGAAGGGGGGATAAAAAAGTTACAGAGAGGGAAGGAAGCAAACCGTAAGAGACTCTTAAATACTGAGAATAAACTGAGGGTTGAGGGGGGGCGGGAGGGAGGGGAAAGTGGGTGATGGGCATTGAGGAGGGCACCTGTTGGGATGAACACTGGGTGTTGTATGGAAACCAATTTGACAATAAATTTCATATTAAAAAAAATAATAAAATACAGCTCCCAAAGGAGCTGTATAGAAATTATTGAAAGTATTATAGAAATTATTCAATTTATAGAAAATTATTCAAAGTTTTACAACTAATTAATCAATAAATTAATAATATAGTTTATATTATTATAAAAATTTCGTTTTTATCTTTTAAATATGTTTTCACAGTTCTTTTGCCAAACATCACATTGATTGAAACAAAAATAAAATTAAAATGGAACTAACACGAGTGTGACAAGCCTAACGAAATGTTAGCAAATCACGTTTGGCAATATTAATATACCATGGTAATGCCGAGCTCGTCTTTTGATGAAATCAGGAAGTGGTCACAACTTAATTATACAGACTGTAAAGATTTGTTCCAAATAATGTAAAATTTGGATCCTGCCACTGGGACCTTCTCACTTGCCAACTTTTTCTTTCCTCATCTCTGGACTTACCAATTTGGACCTTGGGGCGAGATGCAACACAGACCATGTGGAGCCGAAATCCCTGCTTTTGAGGAAAACTTTCTCCTTTGACAGAGTATGGTTCAACAACTACTGTGACATCTGAACAATTAAATTAGTAAATTCTCCTCATTTGAGGGGGAATAGGGGTGAATGGGAAGGATCTGAGCTGTGGGGTGATAAAAAGCTTGGTGTGATAAAAAGCAAAAGCAAACCCTTACCCTCTTTATTTATTTTATATACCCTAAGAGCTCAGAAGGGAATTATTTTTTTAATTTTTTTTAATGTTTATTTATTTTTGAGAGAGAGAGAGAGACAGAGCATAAGCAGGGGAAGGTCAGAGAGAGAGGGAGACACAGAATCCGAAACAGGCTCCAAGCTCCAAGCTGTCAGCACAGAGCCTGCTATGGGGCTCGAACTCACGAACCGTGAGTCCTGAGATGAAGTCAGGACACTTAACTAGCCACCCAGGTGCCCCCAGAGGGAATTCTTATTTCCAGTATCATACAAGAATCTATACAAATAGGTTTTGGAGTCAGCCTGTACTGTCTCGTGAAAGCTCATTGTCAAATTCGCATGGGAACTTGCAAGTCAGTTGTTAAAAATAGCCATTTTAAAAAAATAATAAACTCATAATTAAGTAAATCATATTAAAGACAAAGGTGTAAGTATTCCAAATTCATCACTTTCTAACAATTTTACAATTTGTTCTTAAGGTTATTTATGTCTTTTGTATCTGTACGGTGAAAATACTATACAAGTGGTGTGCTATTGTACATTTCTCCCCAAGTCCACATTTAGTGAGGTCATGTTGGTAGCCTGAAACTGACCAAGTGGATGATCTTTATACTCCCTAAATCACTCCTTTCAGGAAGACAATTGTTAACTATTTACCAGCATATATTCTGAGAGACTCTGTCAATGACAAGTGTTCTGAGAATAATTCTCAACAGCCACATCATTGACAACTGTTTTGTAGACAAGGTGACTTTACATCAACATATACATGTATACTTTACATATGTGTGTGTGTGTGTAAATATATATATGTGTATGTATATATATATATATATATATACACACACACACACACATATATTTGCTATCCTAGACTTATTATTAATGATGCCATCTTTTCATTCTAAAAAACATTCCAGTTTAGAGGATAAATTATGTGGTTACTCTATAGAGCAGGCTTGCTCAACCTCAGCACTATTGATGTATTGGGCTGGATAATTATTTGTTGTGGGGGATTGTCCTTTGTTCTAAAGGATGTTTAGCAGCCTCCCTGGGCTCTAGAGGGTACCTCTCTACCCCAGTTATGACAACTAAAAATGTCTCCAGATATTTTTAAATAATCCAGGGTGGGGGCAAAATCACCCCTTCTGAGGATACTGTCATGCATTCTAAGGGTCAAAACAATTCCAAAAATAAAATAAAATAAAATAAAATAAAATAAAATAAAATAAAATAAAATAAAATAAAATTTTCTTTGATGCCCAAAGAGAAGGAGATCTCGTTCTATTTTCTTAGATTATTTCCTTTAAAAATGTCATTGTAGGGGGAACTGGGTGGCTCAGTCGGTTAAGCATCCAACTTCAGCTCAAATCATGATCTCATGGTTCGTGAGTTCAAGCCCAGCATTGGGCTCTGTGCTGACAGCTCAGAGCCTGGAGCTTGCTTCAGATTGTGTGTCTTCCTCTCTCTCTAACCCTCTTCTGTTCACGCTCTGTCTGTCTCTCTCTTTCTCAAAAATAAATAATAAACAACATTAAAAAATTTGAATGTCATAAGGCTTTTTAATGTGTAAGGCTTTTTAAAAACTGAAAACAAAAACAAAAACTCTTGCCAATTCTACAACCCAGGAAAGTTTTTCTTAAAGACCTTGGAGCCCGTTCTTTGAATTGAAACCATCAAGGAAGTTGGCACCCTATCAACAATCTCTGTGAGAGTTTACCCTAGGTGCCTGGCTCCAAGTAGTCACTACCTGCCTGTTGTAGAGATATATGGCATTTTATTTTCTCTTGGTTAAAAACAATTATCTAATACAGATGTCACGCCAATACCAAGTGAATTTAAGATGAACAATCTCACGGTCCGTGAGTTCGAGCCCCGCATCAGGCTCTGGGCTGATGGCTCAGAGCCTGGAGCCTGTTTCCGATTCTGTGTCTCCCTCTCTCTCTGTCCCTCCCCCGTTCATGCTCTGTCTCTCTCTGTCCCAAAAATAAATAAACGTTGAAAAAAAAAAATTTAATAAAAAAAAAAAAAAAAAGATGAACTACGTAGGGCAAATGGTTCTGTCAAGTCCTCTTACCCATGGGCAAATTATCATTTATCTTAAGGTCATGTAGGTAATGGATTGCATCTGTCTGACCATTTTTATAAAAGGGTGAGATTTCCTTCTGTCTTTGCAATCTTTTTAGCAAATTGCCTGTGAAGCTCATTAAGTCTAGTCTAATGCTTATTCAGTAATAAAACTGCGAAATTCTTTTCTGCCTCGTAGGAAGGATTCACTAACTTGACAGGACATTTTATTTTTGTTTTGCCCAATAAGAACAACGTCAGAAGTAAGGCAGAATGGAGAAAGCTGAAGCAAACTAGGACAAAGGAGTGACTAAAATTGTATCAGCCATCAGAGAGAAACACAAGAAGCATATGGTCTTAAGCATAACCTTTACAAGAGTCAATTTCATCTAATATTTTGGGGGGAAAGATTTGCTTTTTCCCACTCCTATCTGCTCCCAAGTTAATACATACAGAACATTGCTTCTCATTACTCTTTGTCTTCTAACCAATGTCCTTTGCTCCTGTAGCTTCTATTCTCTTTCTACGTCTGGGATCCCCCTGACAAGGAATATCATTCCACTTCATTTATCCCCTCTGTGAGCTCTTAAGCAAGACTAGTGTTCTGTAGATTTTTCTCAGGAAATGGGGAGGTGATAACAAGGAAGAAGGTAACATCACAGCACAGCAGAGCTGGCGATAGAAGACTGAGAATGATGATCATTAGCCTACAGTTTCCCAATACCTTTGCCAAAGAGACTTTCCTGCTGGCCAATTTTTTCTCTCCTCATCTTTGAACTTACCACTTTGGCCCTCTTATCTCTTATTTTTGTGTGTGTAGTTAAAGTCAGTCTCCACTGTGTCTAAAAATACTATGTAGCTAGACAGGTACTAAGCTCGATCCCAATTATGAAAGAAATGAAGCAATTAGCAACATAAGTAATGCTAAGAGAGTACAATTGAAAGATGCTAAATATTACATTTGGGATCCTCAGGTGAAATTGGGGCTGGGAAGAAGACAGTCATAGCCAGTTGAATTTGGAGGAAGCAGTAAGGGAATATACATGGAAACTGAATGCATACAGAGCTTATAAATACACAGAGAGAAGCAGACACGTGAGAAATAGTTGAATCATCTCAGTGGCAGAACCCTAGATTGAAGCTTCATATTGTCTTGTGAAGAGAATCCCCCCATCCCAACCTCACCCCAGTGCTTCATGGAAACTTTCAACTCTCAAAATATATTTAATTCTTTGTGAGAACTTGCAATATATCTGTTCATAGATTTGGTCTTTCAACACTTATTTATTTATCACCTGTTCTATGTCAGGCACTGTAACAGACTCTGGGGATATACTGACGAATAATTTATACTGATATAATTTAGAAAAATCTCTACCCTCATGGAGCTCATACTTTAAGGAATGTTCTCAAGAATCCCTAGGTCACTCTTGTCAGATAGATCTTTACATTCAACCCCATAGAGCTCAATATAACTTAGATTTTTTATAGCTAATAAACTTAATTAAAACACTAGACAAAGATAAAAATGTTGAAGAAACTAAATCTACTTCTTGGAGATTTGGTCTTAAACCTCTGTGCCTTGCTGATGTTGGACAGCTTCTGGATTTTTATTTATAGATTGAAGCTAAGGAATTCATTTTTTTTTTTTGTAGGTCAAAATGATTGCTGGCAATTTCATATGGTTAAAAAATATTTTTTCTTTATATCTGAAGATTACTGTATGAAAAAATTTCCTCCTTAAAATTTTGTGAACATTGGGGGCGCCTGGGTGGCTCAGTCAGTTAAGCGTCTGACTTCAGCTCAGGTCATGGCTTTATGGTTTGTGAGTTCAAGCCCTGGTTCAGGCTCTGTGCTGACAGCTCAGAGCCTGGAGCCTGCTTTGGATTCTGTGTCTCCCTCTCTCTCTGCCCCCTCCCCTCCTCATGCTCTCTCTCTCAAAATATGTTCTCAAAAATGTCTCTCAAAATATGTCTCTCAAAATATGTTCTCAAAAATGTTCAAATAACATTTTAAAATACAAACTTGATGTTAGTGGGGAAAGTTGGATGAAACAAATCACAAGGATCAGGAAAGTGAAAAGATAACCTACAAAATGAGAAAAATATTTGCAAATCCTATATTTTGTGAGGGACTTTTAACTGGAATATATAAAGAGATCTTACAAGTCAAAAAATTAGATGGGGCAACATAATAATCCAGTGGTTTCTATATAATAATGAAAACAAATATCCAGTTCTCTGCTTATATGGTTTTCTCACACTTATAAGAAAATCAGCTGACATTAGACATTCTACTGCTCTCTATATTTAATGGCATTGATTATAAGCTATGGATTTGTAAGTCCAAACTTGAGCACTGAAATAGGCAGCACTGTTAAAAGTAAACCCAAGTTGGGGGTGCCTGGTTGGCTCAGTCGGTTAAGCGTCTGACTTTGGCTCAGGTTGTGCTCTCATGGTTTGTGGGTTCGAGCCCCGCATCAGGCTCTGTGCTGACAGCTCAGAGTTCCCCCCTCTTTCTCTCAAGAATAAATAAACATTAAAAAATTAAAAAAAAAAAAGTAAATCCAAGCATGTGTTTCTAGGTCCTAGAGAATTCCTCCTTCTCTTAGGCTCTCTGGTTGGTTCAAGGCAGTTCTGTCAAATGCACATGTTCATGATGTAGTTGACACTGATATATGGAAAGAACTGTGGTATGGAAAAATACAGAAGCTTATTCTTGTGTTACACTAGCCAGAAATCTAGGGTTGGGAGTCTGTTATTTAGTTCGCTGTTCCTGACCTTGTCATCACATCAGAAAGGCAGGCTTACCCTGAGCAAGAAGTGATCGTGAAGATTATTTACTATAACCAGAAAAGAGAAAAATGATATGCTTATGCAACACCTAACTTATCTAAAGCATAAATCAAAGAAAAAAACAAAAATTTAAAAAGTAATAATTTTTAAAAGCATTCAGAATTTAGCAATAATATCGTTTCATAACAAAATGAAATAATAAAAATTGCCTGGGAAAAATTGCAAATGTATTAAAATATAGAGAATTTTCTAAAACAAATTTAATTTATCATGAGACCAAAATGGGCATAATTGGAGTTCCAGAAAGAGAAGAGAGAGCAAAATATTCATATGTAAATGCAAGGACCCAAAACAATCTTGAAAAAGTACTAAGTTGAACAACTCACTTTCTGATTTCAAAACTTACTACCAAGCTAGTAATCAAGATGGTGTGTTACTAAGTCTAGAATTACAAATCATTGGAACAGAATTCAGAGTCCAGAAATAAATACTTATATTAATGGTCAATGGATTTTAACAAGAGTACAGAAAGAATTCAATGGGGAGAAAACAGTCTTTTCAACAAATGTTGCTAGGACAACTGGATGTATGTATGCAAAATAATGAAGAAGGATCTCTGCCTCACAGCCATACACAATACAAACTCAAAATGGATCATAGAACAAAATGTAAGATCTAAACCCAACAAACTCTTAAAAGAAAATCTAGGAATAAATTTCCATAACTTTGGATTATGCAATGACACCAAAAGCACAAGTGAAAAGAAGAAGTAGATAAATTGTACTTCATCAAAATTAGAAAACTTTGTGCTTCAAAGAACACCATCAGGAAAGTGAAAAGATAACCTACAAAATGAGAAAAAATATTTGCAAATCCTATATTTTGCGAGGGACTTTTAACTGGAATATATAAAGAGATCTTACAAGTCAACCGAAAGACAAATAATGAATAGACATTATTCCTAAGACTGATTTCAAGTGAGCATATGAAAAGATGCTCACCACCATTAGTCATGAGGGAAATTCACATTAAAATCATAGGAGATACTACTTCATGCCAACAACCTAAATGTCCATCAAAAGATGAATTGATAAAGTGTGGTAGAGTAATTCAGAAGAATATTAATTGGCAATAGAAGTGAATGAAATACCAACACATGCTACCACATAGACAGATGAGCCTTGAAAACATATACTAATGAATGAAGCCAATCATTAAAGACTACATTTATGATTCCATTTATATGAAATGTCCAGAAAAGACAAATAAACAAAAACAGAAAGTAGATTAGTGGTTACCAGAGGAAGGGAGGAGGAGGAAATGCGGAGTGACCCCTAATAGGTACAGGGATGTTTAGGATAATGAAAATGTTCGACAATTAGATAGTGGTCATGGTTGCACAATTCTGTGAATGTAAGAAAACTCACTGGCTTGTACACTTTATTTATTTATTTATTTGAAATCTAATTTTATTTCATTAAAAAAATTTTCTTTTAATTTTAAGTAGGCTCCACACCCAATGTGGGGCTACAACTGGTGACCCTGTGATCAAGAGTCACATGCTCTACCGACTGAGCCAGCCTGGGCACCAGATTGTACCCTTTAAAAGGATGGATTTTACAGCATGTTAATTACATCTCAAAAATGTTGTCATTAAAAAACATATCTCAATTTGGTTTTTAGGATAGGAGTAAAATGAGTATACTCCTGGTGAGTTGACTTTTTTCTATCAGGTAGTTATAGCTTTCTGTAGCTACCTGAAAATAACATAGTGGAAATATCAGTGTCTGGTATTAACCACCACAAACCCTTCATCATCCACATAAGCAGTAGAAGGACTTCTCTTTACTACTCCTTACTGCAACCTGGCAGAACTTATTCAAGTTAATAAACATACCTATTTTATCAAGAGTCTAAGTGAACACATTTAAAAAAAAATAATTTTTCCAAAGTGAAAAAGTCTTAGCAAAGTCAAATGGACATGATCTTTGGATTATCTGTGTCTCTATGTCATCCTTCCCCCATCTCTATTACTTCTGATTACATATCAAATTGCTATAGCTTTTAAAATATTTGCAAATCGGATGAGAAAATTCTAGCTATTTATGCATGTCTGAAATGATCTGTCTTGTTGAAAGACAGGAAGCAAAGACACTTTGGTTTTGGTTAAAGTGTAGCTACAAAGAGTAGACATATACTCCTTTAAGCAGGGAGAATCTAAATTCAAATGTCTGCTGTCTAAACTCTGAGATCATCAGTATGGTTATTTCAAAAGAGTTACTGTTTCTGACCAAAATCTCCTATGAAAACAGAGCTAGATTCAACTCAAATCAAATCCTTCCATTATAACGTTCTAATAAGTCGAAGAAGGAAACTCTTTCTGGTAAGAATCCTATTCTTTAAGGAAAGTCATCAAAATCAGGGCAGGGAGCAGCCTGTCACAGCTTTAGTCAGGGTGCACAATAGAATAAGAGAAAAAGATGTAGGAAGAGTAACAGGAAACGAGACAAAAGATGGGTAACTCTAGGAGAAAAGAGAGGTGAGACAGATTAATTGGGGAAGAGGACTTCAGATCAGTTATTATTGAGTGTGGGAAGCCTGAGTCAGTGGGCTTGAATGGAGAAAAAAAGCAAATAATCAAAAAGCACAAAATTATAGTGAGCCACGTTGCCCCTTTCCTTCCCATCTCCTGAATTGCCACCAAAACTCTTAACTCAGCACTATGAACATGTACACAACAAAAATATTTATAGATACTGCCAAAGCTACTGCTCAAGGTAAACTTTTATTATTTTATTTTATTTTATTTTATTTTATTTTATTTTATGGGAAAGGCGAGTATTGTTTTTGATGGGCTTTAACAATACCCACTATATCTCTAGAGAGATTTAGATTTTTTTATATTTAACACATATTTTAACTTACTTTAAGTCAGAATAGCTTCACAAATTCACAAATGAAAATTATACTTTAAAAAAAAATTTTATAGTGCTTGTTTATTTTTGAGACAGAGAGAGACAGAGCATGAACAGGAGAGGGGCACAGAGAGACACACACACACACACAGAATCCTAAGTAGGCTCCAGGCTCTGAGCTGTCAACAGAAAGCCTGACACGGGGCTCGAACTAATGAACCACAAGATCATGACCTGAACCAAGGTTGGACACTTAACCAACTGAGCCACCCAGGTGTCCCCAAAATTTTACTTTTAATGGTACATGAATATTAACCTATAGATTTAGATACAACAAAATGTTTGTGAAGTCAATCATATACAAAAAAAAAATCCCTGCTTTTGTAATCTGATGTTTCAAATTGTCTCAATTTGCACTTAATAAATTCAACATTTTAATAAGAATATTTTAGCAATCTGATTCTAGGTAATTCTATTTAGATCACTTCACTCCAACACTTTATCATGGATTTGGATAATCATTATCCCCCAATAAATCAAACACCAAATAGACCCGGTTATTTTCTATTTTAACAATGTTTTTATTAGTTATAGAGACATCTTAATTTGCTACATAAAATTTTTAACTAGATAATGCAACTTCTAAAACTGTTGAAGAGCATCTTGAGACAAATTTGCAAAATTTCATGTTCATCCCTCTCATTAACTTGTAGTTTAACACCAGTGTTCCTTATGCTTCCTATGAAATAATAGTCCATATGAAACAACTTGAGTCTAAGACTAAAGAGTTACAAACTTTTTAATGGTGAAAAGTACCACTGTGGTTTACAGTGTTCCGCTGAGTATTTTATCAACAGACTTAATTGTGTTACCAGCATGCTCCTCTGGCTTACACTGCCTAACATGAACTTTGGCTCAGTATGCATTCGGGATCTCTAAAAGCTGTCTGTTAAAAGAAAGTGGACAGTGTAATAAATATTATCTTAATAGACACTTAAACAGCACTTATTTGTATCTTCAGTGATTTCAATGGCCTGAAACCCTTCCATGAGTTCCATGAAGGTCTACAGACCACAGTAAGGATACACCGGGTCAAAGGAATACCAGATAGCACTGTCCTCGAAGGCAACGTTGCACATGAGAACATTCATGTAAAGTGCCTCCAGTGTGTCTGGCAAATAATAAGCATCTATTGTTGATGATGATTAAGATGATATACACGACCAGTCAGTTTTTTAATCTTGCTATTTACTAGCACAGTGCTACAGCAGTGTTGTTTCAATTCAGTATTTTTTAAGACATACTAGAGATCGTGCCTGGATTAGAGAATCAACTGGAGATGGTCAAAAATAACACTGCTCTGTGTTCTGGCTTCTCTTCCTCTGGGGATGACAGTGATCACCAGTGATTGTACCCCTCCCTCCAGAGACCAGAGGAGACTTTACAACCCTTACTACATGGTGTCCAAGCACCCAAGACTAATTTTTGCTATGCCTGATAAAAGCTATTGCTACCCTAGAGGTCTTATCTCAAGGACTAGGGAATTTAAATGGCAGTAGATTACCTGAGCTAGAAAGGATGTGAAGCTTAGAACTTGAGAGAACTAGGACATTTAGAATTGTGTGACAAACCCACGGTGAATCCTTTTAAATACATACATATATACACAAGGGATAAAGAGATTATTCAAAGAAGTTATTTACTAAAATGTGGTTGATGGGGAATTAATAAGTAGTACATATATAGATTATATAACCACAAGCATTTATCCAAAACTCTGAAGTCAAGTGTATTTAGAAAAATATTTAGTATTAGGATATCATACCACCTATTATCTACTACCTTCAGTATGGTCTGGGGTTGCATTCTACAATCAAAAATATGAATATTTCTGGAGCAAAATGCATGAATATATCTACTAAGTGGTATAAATAAAGCCTATACATAGCTTTATGTAAGTTTAGATCATATCAGGTCAGTAATTGTAGATAAGAATTTGTCGACATGTTATTTAGAATGGAGTACTAGGAATAAGATTTTAATGTATGATGCATAAGAGTAAAGTCATAATATCTTGGCATTCTTTTTTTTTTTAATTTTTTAAATGTTCTTATTTATTTTTGGGAGAGATGGAGTGCGCATGGGGGAGGGGCAGAGAGAGAGGGAGACACAGAATCTGAAGCAGGCTCCAGGCTCTGAGCTGCCAGCACAGAGCCTGACACAAGGGGCTCAAACTCATGAACTGCGAGATGGTGACCTGAGCCGAAGTTGGAGGCTTCACTGACTGAGCCACCCAGGCACCCCTTGGCATTCTTTTATCACTGTAAAGTAATATTAATATAATATGAAATATATATTTGGTCTCTGCCCCCTGTTCCTGACACAAAGCTACTAAAACCCCTGTAGTTTCCTGAGGAGGGATTGTGGGAACCCGAGATTTATAGTCAATTATTTGACAACCTGAGATTTCTGACTAGTGTCTGAAGTAGGAGCAGTTTTTTGGGACTGAGACCTTGCCTGTGAGATCTGTGCTAACTCCAGGTAGTTAGTGTCAGAATTGAATTAAGTTATTGAACACTCAACGATTATCCCAAGAGTTGGAGAATTGGTGGTTGGTGTGGGGGAAAACCCCACACATTTGGTGTCAAAATATTCTTTGGGTAGAGAGACAGTTTTCCTTAAATCACTATCCTCAAAAATACTTCTGTGGTAAATTTGAGAGTGGTGCAGGACCCTGGCCACCACAGTATGTGAAAAAGTTACTTCCTAAATTATCTAAGTTCTACATTATACTGCCTAGCTCTTGAAATCCAATGCCTTAGTACACCTTCTGAGAGAAAGAAAGAGAGATTTGAAATCCCATGGTTGAGAAATTATCATTTTTTCAGATTTCCTCTTCGTCACCTATGACTTAGAATGTGCATAATGAAGTTCCACATCAGATGTGGATGACTGACTAGCTATTGGACCTGATCTTCCCACAGATAACAATTACAAATACTAGATCAAAAAAAAAAAAATGACCCAGAGCCGATTTGTGGAGACTTCCATCAGCCAAAGATGAAACTATTTGAGCTTCTTATTAATAATAACAATAAAGGCAATGTATCCAAACCTATCAAATGTGTTTACATGAATATGTTTCATTTAAATAAAATATCATTTATTTTCTGATATCCAGAAAATAAAGAGGTAGTAGTAAGTATTCATCTTGTCTTTCCTGAAAGAACTATACCACTGGGTAGCCAAATGATGGATACAGGAAAGTATCTTTCCATTAATGCATTTAATGTAAAAAGTGTAAAAGAAATTATGGAATTAAAGCACACACATACGTATATATATGATTTTAGGAAAAAAGGAATGCTTAATGTCTCTTTCTTTACACATACATAAATATGCTTAGTGCCTATGTATGTACATATACACACATACTTCTACTTAATGCCTTAATGTGTATATCTATAGATAGATAGATATTAAGCATTCATGTTTGCTGACATCATAAAAGAAGACAGAGGAACATAGTTTCTTCTCATAGCTAGCGTGATCTTTTCAAAATGTAAGTCATATTGTATCCTAAGTCTGGTCAAAATTCACAATAGCTCTCAATTTTCTGAAGAGTAGAAATCAACGTCCTTCCAAATGCCTGTAAGAACCTATAAGAGCCGTCCTTGAATTAGCTCCTTATCTAATTTCTCTCTCTTGACTATACTCCTGGTATAGTGCTTTCCTTCCTGTTCTTTAACACTTGAAATGTGCTCCAACTTCAAGGCCTTTGCATTGGCCATATTTTCTGCCTGGAGTGCTCTTTTTCCTTACTGCCACACAGCTTCTTGCCTTTTTCAAATCTTTGCACAAAAGTTATCTTCCCAATAAGGATGATGGAGGCATCCCATTAGAAATTACATCCAACTCTCTTGCTTCTCCTGACAAATGCACACCCCTTCTGACTCTGCTCTTTATTGTTCTAAGGCTCTTATCATTACTAATATCCACTACCATTTTGTTAGGAGTTAACTGCACTCCCTCTACACACATACCCCACCAAAGAAATGCTGAAACCCTAACCCCAGGATCTCAGAATGTGACCTTATTTGGAAATAGGATCCTTAACAGATGTAATTAGTTAAATTAGGAGGAGGTCTTACTGGAATAGGGGCATGGGTGTGGGCTACTCCAACATGACTGATGTCCTTACAGAGAAGAGAGAAACTTGAACACAGACATAGGAAGAACATCACGTGATGACGAAGACAGAGACCATTTATGCACCTGCAAAACCCACCAAAGACCACTGGCTAACCCTGAAGCTAAGAAGAGGCAAAGAAGGATTCCTTTGTAAGTTTTCATTGGAGTGTTACCCTGTGGACACATTGATTTCAGATTTTTAGCCTTCAGAACTGTCAGACAATAATTTTCTGTTGTTTTAAGTCACCCAGCTTGTGGCATTCTGTTAAGGAAGCCTTAGGAAATGAATGCGTCTATCTATATACTGTATCGTTACTACCTAATTCACTTTGTATTGTCTTATTGTTTATTGTTTGTCCACCTCCTGCCACTGACCCCTTTCTCCCAGAAGGCAAACAAAGAACAGCTCGGATCTTTTTCATTGTTATATCCCAAAGCACCTACAAGAGTTCCTGGTACACAGTACGTACTCAATACTATCTGAATGAAGTAATCCTCATATACATTGCTTCGTCATTTAATTATTTTAGTTGTTCTTTGTGACTTCTCAGTTTTTGTTTTGTTTTAGTGTTTTATTACCCACAGTAATGGACAACATAGCTAGCAGGAAGAATTTAAATAACAACTAAAACTCAATTTAACATCTCTTTTTGAAATAAATATTTAAGAATAATTGTTAAAAGTAATGAGGTTGACTGTTTATAATTTCATCTCTTTATTTCCCCTAGCCATGCTTTGTGAAGATGCTGTGGAATAAGTGATCAAGTCAGACACCAGAAAAGAATAGGAGAGTTAAGATAATCAGCTCCAGAGCAATAGAGAGTTGATTGAACATAAATTGTTTAACTCTCTAACCAAGACTCCATGGGAGAAATTATTATTCATAATAAACTTCCCAAACCATTATGGTGTCTATCCACCAATACCGTCAAACTTCTCAACTTACAATTATTAAGAACATTCAGGGAAGCATGGGTGATTCAGTCAGTTGAGCAACCAACTTCAGCTCGGGTCATGATATCACAGTTTGTGGGATCAAGCCCTGTGTCAGGCTCTGCACTGACAGCATGGAGCCTGCTCAGGATTCTCTCTCTCTCTGTCTTTGTCCCTCCCTCGATCTCTCTCTCTCAAAATAAATAATCTTTAAAATAAATACTCCAAATTAGTTTATGCAGTTTAACTAAACTCATCTCTCAGCAACCATAAAATCTGTGAAGTTTGACAGGTATTGTACATTTACTAATATAATTCATTCTAACATGATAAAATACCTCCCTATACGTTTATATTTGCACTTATCAGTGAGTTCCCCCTCACCCCCATCCCGCTCTAGCCACTAAAATTATGCCTTGAAATTGACTGCCCTAGTGAAAGTGAAAATACCTATTGCTTTTATCTATCTATCTATCTATCTATCTATCTATCTATGTATCCTGTTGCTTTTAGAAATAAGAAGTCATTCTTCAGCCTAGACTTTTTGGTTTTGGTCTAGGTTTATTGCTTAATACACTTGAATCTAAGCACTGATGAGGAGAAACAGGTTTTAAATCACAAAAGCTTCCTTTTCCAAAAGCCAACCTTGATGTTCTGAACATAATTTTACTGTAAGGCATAGTGAAGAGAAAAACGAAGATATTATAAGTAGGGAACAACCTTTGTAGGTAGAAAGAAATAGAGGCTTTTAGAATAAAAAAAAAAAGGAGAGAAAAAGAAAAGCAAAAGTGAACCAAAGTTCTTTCATTTTTTCTATCTGTGGCCATATAAAAATTTGGGGAGGACATTAATATAGCATCAGATAGATCAGAGAGAAGCTAAAAGTAGAGGGGAGTGTACACAGTTTCATATTTGAAAATCTCGAAAAAGACTGAAAAGCAGAGTGCTTTTGTGGCAACATAGGGTGAGCACAGCAATGTAGATATGGCAGCTCATAGTGTGTGGGCAGAGAACTCAGTACATCCATGCTGCCTGCTTCAGTTCTCAGTGATCTACGTGAGGAACAGAATTTCATAAGCTCCTGCAGCGTTCTTGGTCACGAATTTAAAGTTTCCCAGCAGTCGCCATACTAGGCAGGTACAAGACCCGATAGAGCAGGAGAGCCCGGGCTCAGAACACAATGGAGGGCATGGTGGAGTGTCTATGCAACCGCACAGTCGATGCAGTGTCAGCAGGGGTGGAGGATAGTGGGGTTGGACTCTCAGCTCCTGACCTTGCCTAGGACGGACCATACAATTACACAGGCGTACATAACATGGAGACCGGGCAAAACAATTACTCCTCAGCTGGAGTTCAGTAGGAGTGAGCTTGGGATACCACGTGGACTAGCACCATTTTCAGCTTCCCCCATGTGCAGACAACATGTAGCAAAGGAGGCGGAGGGTGTGTGAAAGAAAGCCGCCATAGAGGTTTTGGATTTTCAATAGATTAAAAAACTACCCGAATTACCTACTTGCAAACCTAAAATGTTTCCTGTCTTGTTGTTTTCCTTTGTGAACAGAAATCACTACAAGGGACGTTAAATCAGTTGTACGAAATGAAGACAGCAATGTCATTTTGCACATATGAGCCATATGTGAAAATATTCAATTTTCAGGGGCTCAGTTTTTTAAAAAAACCGGATGAAATAAACAAAAAGTCTCAATTGTAAAGTTTAGTAAGATAGCATATGAGATCTCACTACTGAAATAGCACAAAGTAATATGAATCATTCTGTATCTTGGCCAAAAAAATTAACCTTTTTTTCTTGTGGACACTAAGTATTTTTAAAAAGTTATTTAATATTTGGAAATACATATACCATTTACACTTCACATTTTAGATTATAAAAGATGTACATGAAAACAATCTTTCTTCGATAGTGTCAATGTGGTAGAAGACTAGAAAAGATTTAAAATCCACTTTTATTTGGTAAATTAATTGTGTATTACTAGGATAGTGGGAGTAAATGAACAATCTGACCAATTATCAATAACAGGAAATAAGTGTTTTCTTGCCAAAAGTGTACCCAGTGCTTACAATTTTGATCATGACTTGGGCATACATGTGTCATTTGTTATGATTTGCTGAGCATCCTAAATGTTTTTGGTATTTTCACAACCTAAATATTAAGAAGCCTGTGAAGTGGAATTGAAGATAAATAGATAATATATATTCCTCACATTTGAAATTAAATGATCCTTAGGAAAAATATTTTTGCTTATTATAATTTTCAACCAAAAATACTGAGTTGGTTCGATATAACTTTTATTTAAATAAAAATTACAATTTATTCGTTTACAAGACAAGATTAAATGAAACTTAATATAACTACTATTTAATTTTTTTAAATGTTTATTTAGTTTTTGAGAGACAGAGCACAAGTGACAGAGGGGCAGGGAGAGAGGGAGACACAGAATCTGAAGCAGACTCCAGCTGAGCTGTCAGCACAGAGCCCGACGCAGGGCTCAAACTCACGGACCGCGAGATCATGACCTGAGCCAAAGTCGGACGCTCAACCGACTGAGCCACCCAGGTGCCCCATATTTAAAATGAAATTACAGAGTGTACTGACATTGACTTTATGTAACTAAATGAACTCATCATATTATATATAACACATGAAAATTATCTTCCATATATTATGAATTGACATTCAAATCCAGAACTCTTATACATAAATTGAATTTCATGTTACTAAAACGTGTTTACTATACATAAATAGTTATTGTGAATGTGTTTTAGACCATCCCAACATTTGTTCTTTCCTTGATAAACATTTGGGATTATGACATATGAAGACACTGTATAAGGGAAATTAAATCAGCTTTGATCCCATTATTAAGAAATCCATACAGAATAGGATTCAGACAACAAGACATCATGCCTAACAAATGACAGATGCAATACACCAACTTGAAATGCCTATTTGAAATAAGGTTATCATTAAAATCAGTTACCACATGGAAAAGGTGTAGTGGCATCCAGCTAACAGCAAACACCAATATCAATATGGTTAGTCTATAAAAAACACTTCGAGATCTCTTTTTTATCCTCATGATCGAACGGTTTACTCTCATTTCATGAACGTCTGAGTTTTCTTCAGGTTTCATCTCAAAGCAGGTGGGGACTCCTGGTATGAACTTACTGGATGACGAGAGCTGACTTTTTACAGACCCAAAGTTTTCTGGAAGCATTCTTGAATGGTTCTCTTGAGAAGGTCTTGCTGGAGCAGGTAACACGCACGCTGTCTTCTTGCTGTATCTTCTTCTGTGTTTTCTGATGAATGAATAGCTCCATTTCTGGCTGCTGGAAAGTTTCCCCTGAGGCCCACTCTTTTTGAATGGATGAAGAGTTAAGTTGATCATCTCATTTTCTTCTAGTTTGCTTTCTTGGTTGGACAACCCACAGCTTATACTCCTGCAGACACTGGTATGACTTATGGTTAGACACACCAAGGGCAGAATATACTGAACTAGCAATAAAGAGATGGTAAAAGCAATTCTGTATGAATCGGATGGCCACGACTCAACGCATAAATATCTGCTGCTCAGCAGTGTTGAGCCAAATGTTTCCTGAAGTTCCACCAGACTGTGAAACACTGGAAGGGGAGAACAAATTGCAAAACCTAGCGTCCAGACAGTAGCTATCAAGAAGTAGCCATGGTTTGCCGTTAAATTATTAGATATAGGATGTTTTATCATATGATACCTGACAATGGCAATTGATATTAAAATTAAAGTTGAGACCAGAACTGAAACACACTGAAGAAAAGGCATAATATGACACATGACTTTGCCAAACATCCACTGATCCAGCAAGACGGAGGTCAGTGTGAAAGGTGAGCAAAACAACACAACCAAGATATCAGAGAAGGCCAAATTTCCTATGAGGAAGTTTACTGTAGTCTTCTGGTTACGCTTTCTCATGAGTGCCATTAAAATAAGGAGATTCCCCATGAAACCAAGAAGACTTACAAATGTATAAAGTCCAATCAGAAAATACTGCAGGTCATCTACACTGCTTTTATAGTCATCCCACACTGGGAAATCAGAGCTCCGAGGGGCCCCAGTACTGTTCTCAGTGGCAAGTGTCTTGTTATAAAAGTCCTGGAGCTCTAAATCCATATCACAGTCCTGCTTGGAATAAAAAGACATTAGTTACCAACTTAAAAAAAAAAAGTTACGTGACCACTATAAATTAATACACTGAGAGGGAAACTAAATTTTACAATTTGCTCCTGTTACCTTACTAATCTCCCAAAAAAGTTTTGGGAGGTCTTGAACTGGTTCTAAGAGCACAGCAAATATCAGCCAATAACAATTACAGTAAATCTAAGCCTACCATCACTTCTGTGGTGTGTTAATGTGTTGTAAAATAGCAAACCTTGTTTTTTAAATTTATGTAGATATGACGAAAGGGAAGGAAAAGGCAAATATATGTAAGAACTTCAAGATACCTAATTTACAACAGCTCATTGCTATCATTTATCCTGTCACGGTGCCTACTCATGGGGTAGTCACATAATCTTACCTTAAACATTCCTTCATTTCCAACTTCAATCAAGGTCAAACTTAAAAGTCACCTATGCTAAAGTATTCCTTAGTCTACTCAACTGGATGTGATCTCCTCTTTGGAACCCCCATACTGCTCTGTTTATAGCTGTCTGATGCGAATGTCACAATTTGCTTTGCTATGCAATTAAAATGCATAGCAGCCTCCCTTATTTATTTATAAGCAATGGAAAAGCAGAAAATTGTCCTTTATTCACTGTGGCATCTACCACAATCCATGGCCCAATAACTTCACCATCGTGGGTGCTAAATAAATATTTATGGAAAAATGAAAAATTCAAACAAGTGTCTAGTATCTTAAATATTATCTTGTTCAAATTTAAGCTTCTCAAGTGTAGAAAGATCACCCCAGGACTTAGGTGTATACAGTGGGCACTTAATAAGTGTTTATCAAGCTGTACTGTTGACTCCGTGTGCACAATACTGGATGGCAGTCATTCCATGATCAATTCTTAGTCCTTTAAGAGGTGCCAGATTATCATGAATTAGGATAGCCACTGGCCAGCAGTCTGCTAGTGTTTAAAAAAAAATTACCTGTTTACTTTTTAAGTTAAAAAGTGAAAATAATTTTCAGCTTTAAAAAGATTGAATACATTCATACGGCCGAATGAAAATTTATATCTTAAAGTTAAATGTATAAGTAATACCAATATCATACCCCATAATAAGTTTTTTCATTTCAAACAAAATTAATAATGTAATATTATTAATAGCACAATGGTATTTCTTATTTATTGCTACATACTGGAGATTTGACAGTATTGCCTGATGAAACACAAACTGTCTATAATATATCAGTAAGAGGCAAAAGGGACCTCTTGTCCTCTTTTTTAATTTTTTTAATTTTTTTTATTTTTTAAGGTTATTCATTTTTCAGAGACATAGAGAGACAGGCCCAGGTCATGATCTCACAATTTGTGAGTTCAAGCCCCGCGTCGGGCTCTGTGCTGACAGCTTGGAGCCTGGAGCCTGCTTAGGATTCTGTGTCTCCTCCCTCTCTCCCCCTGTCCCTCCCCAGCTCATGCTCGCACTCTGTCTCTGTCAAAAATAAATTAACTTAAAAAAAAAATGTAAACAAAAAAAGTTACTCACGTGGCCTACTGAATCATTTTATTCATCATATTATCAGATAATTGCCTCCCAGTAACTACTCTGAATGGATTAGTGAGCTTCTAATCAAAGTAGCCTTGACTGGCCTTTTTGCCTAATTTCCTGGGTTCTGATAACCCCTGGTTTCATCTACCTTGTTTATAATCCTATTTGTACTTATAACGTGTACAGGTTGTTCCTCTGTATCCTGCTTATTCATTCTTCTTTTGACTCGCTTTCTTGAAACAATCCTTTTTTGTTGTAGATCTGTGGTTACTGATTGCTTTTTCTACTACCAAGGTAAGGACAAAAGAGAAGTTGCATAGATGATTCTACAATGGCTTTGTGTTTTCTTGGGGCATGTAACTGGAGGATGATGCTCCTTTAAAGTAAAATATTACTCTCCACAATTTTTTGAAGGAAGAGGAAATGCAACATAATTTGAGGTAATAGAAACAATGGGGTTTTGAGGCTTAACTTCAGATTGTCTCCAATGCAGTGGTCAGTCTTCTCCATTGGACTGTAATGGAGATAAAGGAAACATCTTAATTCTTTTTATGATAGTAATGGTGCTTAAGAGAATTATGTTGTACATAGAGGATACTAAGTAAACACTTGCTATTTATCACTTAAGAAAATAGTTTAATTTTCCCAACCTTGAAATAATAGAAATGAATCATTTGGGGAATATAGGAAAATTCAGGATAGAGTGTGACTATAGGTCTATATATATGTGTGTGTGTGTGTGTGTGTGTGTGTGTGTATCTTTTTACATAGACATATATATAGGAACCACTGAAATTAGACAGGTTTTCAAATGGCCCTAAAATGAAATGAGGAGATACATCCATAGACAATGGTGATAGTTTAGCACTTTAAAATTTTAAATGAGGCATCTTCAGTCATAAAGGCTATCACATAAGCAACATAAAACTAAAATAGCAAAAAATATTTATAACATGTTTTTATTTAAATGTAAAAGAAATACATCAGATTGCATCCTGTCACTAAAATTTTTCTCTAACAATACATGTCCATAAAATCCTCAGTTCATTACATTATAAAAACCACTGCCTTATCAGTAAGCAAATGAAGGAAATGTCGTCCTAAGTATTCACTGGACACGGGAAACACTGAGGGCAACACTTCTTGCCCTCCTTAAAAAACTCTACTTTAAATACAATTTTAAAGGGGAGGCTCCTTTTACTAATGAAGAGCTAAGATTAGTTGTTCCTTCCCTTATTCATTCAACTAGCATTTACTGAACAGCTGACGTGCTAGGTGCTCTGCTAGGCTCTGGCATAAAGGTAACAAATACAAGGTACTATGTGGTAATATTTCCAGGGGTTAATTCAAGGCTACACAACAAGTAATTAATTATAGACTGCAAGTGCCTGAGATATAAAAGGCCCTAAATGGATTATGAATGAATGAATGACATTCTCCTGATTGCTAGTGATATACTTTTTTACTATGGCACAAACACACTGTTGCTGAAAATCATGGATGCTTACTTGTACCTATTGACAGATTGATAAATTATCATTTTTTCTTATGTTTTTTCCCTCTCCTAACATTCATTCATTTAACATTCATTTTATTTTAGTGTGACTGTGCTGCTGTTCCTCTAACACAAACCGATCCATCCCATCTAAACATAAAAATACACATGACACCTAACATGATGCTCTGCACTAAATGAGCATTTTGTGAATCTTTGCTCCAATGACTTCTCACGAGAGATATTGCAAATAGGGGGAGAAGAAAGGGGATGCAGAGCTATTTCTTTAAAAGTGCCCTCTTATAGGGCTCCCCCCACCCAGGGCAGGCTATCCAAAATGGACCACACATTGGCATGCAGATTATTTTGAGCTGAAAATAATCAAGACCCAAAAGACTCAGGAAGAAACTTTGACCTCCCCACCAACTGCCTAAAAAATTTTAGATAGGGGACCTGTACCCACAAAAGAGCTATTTATAGAGATTCCTTTTTACCTAAGAAACTTAACTGTATAACAGGGCAACCTTTGTTTTCCAAACATCTCCTACCTTCCTGCTAGTAGCTTTCCTCCCTTACCCCTCTCCTTAGCCTAGGATGACACATATGCCTCATTTTGCCTGTCTTTGGAATTTCCATGTCTGTGTAGATTCCCCATAGGTAGGAAACTAAATTTGATTTTCTCCTGTTAATCTGTCTCAGGGAAATTTAATTCTTAGTCCAACTAGAAGAACTTTGGACAAAGAAAAATTTCTTCCTCCCTGACAATAGCCAGGGGAGGTTTTAAACAGTAGGAAATAGTTGTCCAATAAGATTTGTCTTTTTTTTTTTCTTTAATTGAAAAATCAAAGGTAGAGGAACTACTTTAAAATGAAAAAAAAAAAAAAAAAAAACCCAAAACCACAAAGGATTTCTTTTCTTAAACTTACCCCTTCACTTCCCTGAAAAGCACAATAAGCAAACATATAATGGAAATGTAAATCTGTTTAATAATGATCTGCTTTTCAACAAGTGTTATAATGAACACTGTACAATCTTATGCAACATACTTTACACATAATAAAAGTAATGCAGTATGTGTACTTTCCTTCATCTCAGAGTGCTAAGCAAATTATGAGATGTAACCAGAAAGAATGTTTGAAAAGTGAAATATTATTTTAGAGGAAGCTTGATGCTGACTGTGTGAAACCTTTGTTGTGCTTACTTATGAGCTTTTCTTCTTTCGTACCCAGTTTTCTCTCTCGCCATCAGTTTCCACAGGGCTGTACATCCAACTTCAACCCTCACAGTAAAAAGTGGAAAAATATAAGTTCTTCCTCAAAGTGTGGTGACTGTGAAAAAGTCTTTGTAGACTTAGTGTAATTTTCTGATATTGTAATTTTCTTATAAAAATCGATCTATATCTGACACCGAGACAAATGAAATCTTCCCAATAGACTTTAAGTATGTGAGGTAGATAGCTCTTAAAAAGAATAATAGGGGGGAAACTCAGAGGATTCTAAAAGACAGCTTATATATTTAAATAAGGTTCCTTTGTTAAGATAATTCCCTGTCTTATGAAAATGCACATCTTTGCACAGAGGATGCCAATCACACACAAAAGAATAAAATACATGAATTTTTTTTTTCCTCTAGCAATGATAGAATATCAACTATCGCCGATTTTGCTATCATCCTGGAACAATGGCGAGATTCCATGTTCTCCAATATTCCCATGATTTATTTTTAAAGCTAGAGTCTGGCAAAATTTGAGTTGGAAAGATAAATACAGCTCTGCTCAGCTGACAAACACGCAGGCACGCGCCACCCTCCCTTCTCAAGTCTAACAGCAGAGTTTCTCTTCCCTTGAGAAATCTGAAATTTTAAATTGCATTCGGACTCAAAATTCTGTTGAAAGCCTCAGGCTATTCCATGATCTGTGGCCAAGTCTTTCGACTTTGATCCAACACAATGGTTCAGTTTCTTTAAAAGATAAACTAAAGGTCTGTGAACTTGGGGATAAAAATTCCCTGTTGGTGGAATTCGAGGTGTATGGATGTCTGGTATTGCTCGCATTTGTCATTTGAGGCCACCTTGCAAACAGGAGCGCAAATCCAGGCGCGCGGCTGCCTCCGGGTCTGCGGCCAGCTGCGGGACCGCGCGGCAGGTGGAACTGCCCGTGTGGAGCCCGGTGGACTGCGCCCCGGGACCTCGCCAGAGCCCGGCTAGGGCTGTGCACTAGCCGAGCACCCCGCGGGCTGCCGTTCCCTTGCCTCGGAAGCCAGCCGGGCTGCACCCGGGGCTCGCACCCAGGGGGAGCGCTAGGTCCCCGCGCACCCCCCTCCCGCCTCCTCCTGACCAAGCTCCAGCTCGGATTCCGGACACTCCTCCTGGGTTCGGCCAGCGCCAGTTCCACCCCGGGTGAGTACTTGCCCCGCACTAAAGAATTCCGCTTGGTCCCTTCCCTGCTCTCCCTTCAAGCCTAACAGTTGACTGTTCGGCCACCCCCAAATCCCCACTTTTTCACCGCGCTGCCTTGGGCTTCCCCACCCTCCATCTCGGGAGATCCCAATACACCCGGGGACCGGGGACCGGGGACAGGGGTGCGGCTCCCGGGCCCGGAGCGGACTAGCCGCGCGAGCCAGAAACGGCCTCGGCCCCTCCCTGCAGGCCCACCCCCGCGTGGAAGGGAGCGGCGGGGAGAGGCTGAACCCCATACCTCGGGGCTCCCGGGCCGGTGCTGGTGCCTCGGTTCCCGGGAACGCGGTCGCTCCTGCGCCCGAGCGAGCGGCGGCTGCAGGGGGAGGACCTGAAGGTGGCGGTGGGAAAGTGGTGGGGGTAGGGAGGAAGGAGCGGGGAGCAGCGGGGGTTTTAGAGGCGCCTCGGGAACACGTGACTGCTCCCGGGACCCCAGAGACCCTGCTCCAGGGCGCCTGCTCCGCGCCAGCTTCTCCCCAAGCCCGGGGTCGGGGCATCCCAGCTCCTACCTTGCTGTTTGGGGCCCCAGGAGGAAGCTGCAGGCCCCCGGCAGGGTACCCCGTCACACTGGCCTCTGGTTGCCGGCCGAGGCCAAGTTAACTTGACGAGCTGGGAGATTTTTGCCGGTTGTGTCCCCAGCCTGGTGAAGTGAACTCGGAGGCTTGAGCTGATGTGGGAGTGCAGGGGTACCTCTCAGAGCTTAGGCTCCCTGAGAAAAAGCTTCAAGGCCCAGGTTTTCCCTTTGTTCGGAAAAAATGAAAACCAAAACCAAAACAGAATGCTGCTCTTTCTCCCACCCTCTTGGAGTGAGCAAGGGAGAAGTCTAGGTGGAGAGGCTGATCTGGAGGGGCAGGGGACACAAAGGGGTCAGCAATTTGATCCATCGCGGAGAACAGGAAAAAGGATTTATTCCCACTTCTAAGGAGAAGTAGTTGTGGGAGTGGGCAATCGGCGTGGAGCGGAGAAGTGAGGGTGAAATGGGATCCACGTTTCCCAGGGCTTTTCAGTAACATAAAGAAGACTCGGGAATAAAGAATTGTGATAGGTTTTTTTCTTAAAAAACAAAACAAAACAAAAAACCCAACTCATTAACCAAAAAACACCACAAAACTTAGCCCTCTGTTTCTCCTCAATGTGATTCCCATCCTCAGTGTTTCCCAATCTGTGGTGCAGGTTGGCCTTATTTTTGTCAGTCATTAGTTGGCAGGTATTTTAGGCTTCTCTGCCCCGTGTGCGTGTACGTGTGTGTGTGTGTGTGTGTGTGTGCGCGCGCGTGTGCGTGTAAGAGGCAGGGAGTGGCGAGAGAGAGGGATGGAGAGACACACTGGAGAAAGAGATTGGAGGTAGAGATCCCTATGTTTTTGACCATGGCCTTGCAGGAGGAAGATTGTATTTGTTGTATATTTCAAAACTGAAAATGATTATGTGACAATCATAGCATCGAGTGCTTGGTGTTTGGAGCAATCCAATGGGGCAGGCATTCTGTAAACTGGAGAGGACCATGTCTCTTGGGAGCAAGGCGATTTGTAAATGTAATTTCTGGGGGCAGCAAACCCTAGTGGTTTCCCTAGAAGTCGACCAAAATTCTTGTGCCTCTTCTCTGCTGAATTTTAACATATGACACCCAAGGGATCTATACATTGTCATTGTGTCAGCTAGAAAGGCATCCAAGAGCTTTTAAATACCTCAGGCAAATCCAGTTCCTATTCCATTCTTTTCTGTTTTATTTCTAGAATTCTAGTACATTCTCCCCAAATGCTTGACAGAATAGTCAGTCTGAGCAGGCCCATTGGATCCTGCAGTCGGTGAGCTGAGGGATGGTAATGTCAACACGGGGGGACTGGTGAGAAAACAAAGTTTGGTTCTTAGACTTTCTTAACTCCAACATCTGCATGGTTACTGCACTACACATTGCCACATAAATGTCTATGCTTCCATCCGTTGCACGGTTATAATACATACCTTCTTCAAATATGCATTGTCTTTAAAACAACTTCTAAATGAACCCCATTGTGACTGTCTTCTAAAATATTAGCTATGGTGCAAGCTTTTGTATGTTAAAAATACAAGATGGATTTTATTGTTTTCTTTTCCACTAATTTGTTTTTTTTTTATAATATCAACCCTTAGGTTGAAGTAACTGTTATTATTAGAGTATTAAAAATAAAAGGCCAACATGTGATTGAGATGGAGATTTTGATTAACCCACCATTCCTTTCCCACTGCATACACAAACATGCAAGCCTCAAAAAGGGAGTCAGAATCTCTTCTTTAAATACACATTCAACATACATGGAATAAACAAATTATTAAGAATCTTTTTTTTTCTAAGATACTGTCAACTTGAAATTTCAACAGTATGCTACATAAAGAGGAAGATATGAAGATCAGTGTGCTTTTATCTTCAAAGTTCCCAGGAGGGATTCAAAACTAATCATCATCACTCTTTGTAGACCATAATAAGTAATTTTGTTCCTATTTTATGGAGTCAATTGAAGCAGGTAAAGTACTACCTCTGGGAACACAGATAGTAATGTCCACTTCTGCTCTATATATTTTTGCTACTCACTATTTATAAAATACTCATTTGGGAAATTAAGTTGGATTTTATGCATGCTACGAAATTAAACTGGGTGTTTTCCAGTTCTCATGGTTCTTCATCAGTTATGAAAGAAAGCATATCTCTAAAGGTGAAAGTTAAAATCACTCGGACTCCTAAGACAAATTATTGAATAATAAAACACTCTCCAAACAATGCTTGGAGTGACGTTTCTCTGAGGAACATGTCTGTTGTTTTTGTCAAAGTTATTGCTGTATTTTAATAACAGGGACCATTTGTGAAGGATGAATACTAAAGTGCTTTAACATAATCTCAAATGATATGTAATGTTGATATATAGGAATATATAGGAATAGTGGTGACAAATAAAGTAGAAAAATAGTGTTACTTTATGTGATGCATTTTATTTCTGTGAAGATTTTTGTTACATTCATGAAGAATGTTACATTCATGAAGAATGTTACATTCATAAAGAACATTTCTTTTGCCACTGTTTCTATCATGGTAAATTTAAATCCTTAATTCTTAAAAGATGTGGGAAGGGCCATTTCTGGGTATTACCAAAAATGTTTTTGTGATGCTGATTGATGCATTGATTTCTTTGGAATTGTTATAGTTTGTCATATAATCAATATTTAGGACTTAAAACAAGAAACTAACATAATTGTGAAATACAGGCAATTGTTTTAAGGAACGAAAACAAAAAAAATATTAATCCAAAATGTCGAGTGCATAGAGCCATTTTCCCAGATAATTCGATGATAATTTTGAGGTCCTAAGGGGGCACTATAAACACATAATTGCCTTCTTCTGACAAGCACTGTGCTACTTAAGCAACACTTTATCTTTCCTTTTGATTTTCTAACGATTAAATCATTAAGCATAAAATAGTGACTGATTTCCAAACAAGATGTATGGTTCTTTTTTTAAAATAAATTTGCCATGTTAAAAATACATAAACACATATATGTGATACACATATATATATAGTTATACAATCACAAATCACAAATGTATTTGTATAATGGACACAACCAGAACACCTGGATTTCATCCAGGTTTTATTCCAAATTACTGGCCGGGCTTTAGACGAAACACTTGACCTTTTTAGTCTTCACTTTCTTTGTAAAATGAAATGCTTTGACTAGTAGATATGGAATCCCCTTTGAGCTCTGACTACCTATGACTTTATGCCTTTAAGAAGTATGCATTATAGACATATGTGTAGAAAAAGACACTTTTTGGATCTTCAGAAAAATGTTATGGTCATAGAAATTGTTTCTCTCCTCTCCATATTAGAAAAAAAGAAGAAGAAAATACTGTTGATAGTTTTCCATTATACTGGCACGTTCTCTTCCCTGCAGCTATAATAACTATATAATGATACTTGATACATTCTTATTAAAAAATGTGGATGTCTTACATATGAACAAATGATTCTTTTTTTTTTTTTTCTTGGAGAGAGAGAGAGAGACAGAGTGTGAATGGGGGAGGAGCAGAGAGAGAGAGAGGGAGACAGAATCGGAAGCAGGCTCCAGCCTCTGAGCTGTCAGCACAGAGCCCGACGCAGGGTTCGAACCCATGAACTGTGAGATCATGACCTGAGCGGAAGTCAGGCACTTAGCCAACTGAGCCACCTAGGTGCCCCAACAAATGATTCTTTATCTAATTATATCATTTTAAAAATTTCAGCACAAGATACAGAAAAGAAGAAGAAGACATAATATTTCTATCATGTAAATCCATATATAGGCCATATATTCTTCCCTTCTGTAAATCAAAACAAGAAGTGGTGGTGTTGATAAGCTCCCCCCAATATTGCTTTTTAATATAAATTTCCATTTCTTAGCTAAATTTTCATGGTTAGTATTTTAAATCATACTTACAAGTTTAAATATAGCTTTACTATATTTAAATGGAAATGAAAGAGAAATGGTTTGTTTGTTTTTGATGGTTTGTTTTGAATAGTCTTTAAAAAGAATGTTTAAAGAGGTGCTCAAAGCAAAAGCCCAGAATCAAAAGTTGATTAAATGGCGGTTAAATGATATGCTCTTCAAAAATGTATCTGTTGCCGTATTCTTATTCTTATCACGCTCACAGGTACTTCAGCTTTTAAAAGTATATTATTCAGCAAGTAGAAAAAGTTATGAGACATTTTCATTACACATTATATGCATTTTTAAAGGCAGTAGGATTCATTTTTCAAGCTTACACTTAATGGGGAAAGCAGAATCAATACATAAAAAAATAAAGAATATGAGAAGAATCAAGACAAGTATACAGTAAGATATATATGTATAAAATATATATTTACAGATATGTAAAGTATATGTATACATGTAATATGTGTATGTATAAAAATAGCAATAATCCACCATAACTAAAATTCCCAAGACATTTTTAAATGAGATGAACAAATGGGTTTGGTTTGTGATGTTCATAGTTTGCGTTATCCTACTTTATTCCTTGTTCTTCAGCCCTTCAGGAGAACTTTTGTCAGTATCTTATGATACACCAGATAGAATTCTGGGCTGTGCGTTTAAGGAGATGAAAAGAGTAGCCACTACCTTCCAGAAATGTGTGCAAATAAATAATTAATTACATATAGCGTACTAAATTCTGTGTTAGAAATAAACTTAGAGTCCTGCCGGAATATAAATAAGACACATTCAGCGTATGGGGGCATTTGGGGAGATTGAGAGATATAAAAGAGGGCTTCATAGTAGACAAGATCCTTGAACTGAAGCTTGAGGAGGAATTGATGAAAGTTAAAGCTCCAAATGGCAGGGATGGGCAAGTACGAAGTGGGGAAATAGCGTCAAGGCGAGAGAGGGTGTTCCAGTTGGAGAAATACAAATAGTTCAGTATGCCTGAGTATGTGGGAAGTGGTAGAGGATGATACTGAAAATATTGGTTAAAAGGACATGGCACTTGAAGGGTTCAGAGAGCAACTCGACTATTTAAGCTGGGGAGGGATATTACTGGAGGGCTGTGAAAGCCACTGAGGCAGAGAGACCATTTTGCAGACAAAGAAGTACAGCTTGATGGATATGAAAGAACACATCTGAGACATGTTTAGGGGGTAAAATCAATGGGAATGTGTGAGCAACTGAATTTGAGGGTGTGAGAGAGAAACACGGGACAATTCTTAGATTCTGGTTTGAGGGATAGAGATGATGACAATGACTGAGATCCCATCTACTGACTGAGAAGAGAATTTGCCAATGAAGCCTGAGAGAGATCTGTCCTCTAGAGAGAGATTTAGGGTTATGAGTATACAAGCATGTAATTGATGGCAAAGAATATGATTATGCATTAAGGGTTTAAAAAAAGGAGAAGATTAAGAATGAGATGATAAATTTGGGGCTGTCTGGTCAATCAAGGAAGAGACAAGACCACAAAAGGCAGTAACACACAAGCCTTTTTGGGTGGTGGTCTTGGACAGAGTTGCATGATGGGAAGTCTCTCCCAGCAACAGTGCCTCCAGAGATAACAGCTCATCCAGGGGTGCTACATCCAGAAGAGAGATAGGACAGGGGACTCTTGGGGAGAATGGGAAAATAGAGAGTGGGCTTATTTATCTAGGTGACATCCCTCAGTGGCCAAGTGGGGAGACTTGGTTCAGAAAGCTCCAAAGGGCAGCAACAATTTGGTATCTGTCATGGCGATAGGATTTGTTTCATCTCTGGTTTACACATGATGGGTTCAGCTTCTCAGAGTATGAAAAGTAGATGGATTCTAACTGGTTAAAAATATACATATTAAAATTAATTTAAAGCAATTAGATGTGTGAGAATTTGAGTTTGGTGCTGTCTGGCTTTGGGCTAATCGTCGTAGCCTGCTGTGAAGAAGAAAACAATATGGGGGCCACTTTAAGCTAATACACATGTGCCATCTTGGGCCGATTTATATAGTAGGGTCCTGGGAAGGAAAACAGCTAAAGAAGTAGAGAGAGACAGCAGATCCTGGGAGAGGAGACTGAGGAGCATCCAGGAGGGGATGAGTAAAGCCTGCAGTGTGGAGTTCATGAAGTCAAAGGAAAAGAAGATTCCAAGAGCATAGGATGGTGTAAAGAGTCAAATGCAACATAAAGAATAAATATAATAAAGTCTGAATTGTGTCCACGGGCTTTGGTCATTGGTGTTATGGGCAGAGGTGGGTAGGTGGGCCATATTTGAGGAGCAAATGAGAGGACAGTAAATGTTTTTTTTATTTTGGGAGAAGTTACCAGAAAGAGAAGCAACTACAAAAGCAATGACATGGGTGAGGGAGTTACAATGAAAGAGTGAGCAATTTTATTTTTGTTTTCGTTTTAGTATTGAGCCAAGAAAACGGAGTTGTTGAATAAACAGGTGTTATACTTATATTATTGTGTAACAAACCTCCCAAATTTAGTGGAATAAGACAACAACTCACTCATGGAATTTATTCTCATGGATTGAGTGGGAGAGCACAATGGTGGTGGCTTGTCGCTGTCACTTGGTGTTTCGGGTGTCAGCTGGGAAAACTCAGTGGGCTAGGCTGACTCAAAGCCTGGGGGCTGAAACAGCTGGGAGAGAGGATTCACTGCTGAAATGAGGGATATGGAATTTAGGGAGTAAATACGCTATCATTTTTACTTAATTCAGAAGGAAGGGGGAGTCCATTGAAAATGGGATATGAGGTAGGAGACTAGGGGAGAAATGTGACAATTTGAAATATCTTCTAAAAGGAGAGACATTGGAAGTCACTCAAGCCCAAGAATTTTGGGGTGATATTTAAGGTTCAACGAAAGTTTTGAGTGTGTAGTTTCAATAATCTATGCAGTTGCATTATTTTCACCTATGTGCTATGCTAGTAGAGAGTGGTAGCCAAGCAATTTCCTGGGTTCAGAAGAGTCCGATTATACCCCAGCCCATCTTTAGATATTTTTCCTCTTTGTAGATTTATATGTATCTGGAGAAAGAAAAGCAACAGCTAGACTTTAAACAAAGGAATGAAGAAGGGATACTTACCTAAGCAAAGTGTTGTGAAAAGGTCTAATGTTAAGCCTGAGATTTGGGGAGTGGGGCAAGATGAACTGTCAGACATACTTGTCATAGACGATACAAGTTTCAGAGGTGGTGTTCACACTTGTCCTTCTCACCAGCTATTCCTACTCCATGTCTTTGAGAGGAGATATGAAGTGAATAGTGACAAAAATCAAAACAAATAATAGTAACAATGGCAAGCTCTGTTCATTATACCATGCAATAAATACATAATGTGACACTTTTGTAAAATAACATTATACTTTTGTTGAATGTCTGAAGGGTGTCTGACGAGGTGAGATCTACAGTAAAATGTTTGGATATTTACTAAATAATTTTAAGAGTCTAGTCCTCTATAGTCTTATTCTGACAGATTTAAAAAAGATACTCTCAGTCTGTGGGCTATGTGACTGAATGAGAACTTTCTTGAAGTGCATTCCCGTTTCTAATCAAGAACAAATCCATAAATATTACTTAGTTCCTCTACACAAGGAATATATTGAATTGTTTGCCTACATACTTGTATAGTAACATTTTAAAGAAAATTTGCACTCCTTTCTGCTAGTTAAGTCCCAAAAACAATTAATAATTCTTAATTAGTTAGTCCAATGAATCCAATTGAATTAAGTGATTGTATTGACTATTTGATTGTACTAACCAATTTAGTCAAAACTCTTTACCCCCTATATTTCATTGGTTTTAAGATGAGGACTTTATTAAAAAAATATTTTAGTACTCTCACTTTGAGATTCTTTTATAATCGATTGTGTGTCATTGCTTTACTGGAAGCATTTTCTCTCTTTCTCAGTGGTCCATAAAATAATGTTGCAATCTATATTCTGTGACATCATCGATTCAAATAAATGCAATAGGTAAGTTACAGAAAGAAGGAAAAACTGACACCTAATTAATGCATAGACTATGAACTGATTCACCAGCATGGTTCATATTAAGTTTTACCCCAGTGGAATTTTCTCCTTACAATATCATCTACGTTCTAGTTTACCTATGTAGTGTTAATGCCTATCAAGATTTAGCTGAGCGATAATTTATGACAATTTTCCTGTATCAAGGCCTAATAGCATTTTAGAAACTTTAATTAACTCTTGGAGCAGAAATTCATCAAGAGACCAATAAAGTAGTTACAATGGATAAATTCCAGCAGCAGGTAGAGTGATACACTTTTATCTAGGCAGTCATTGAATCATGCAATTTAAAGGGCCAGACCATTTTCTGGATGATAAAACTAAGGTCTACAGAGATTTAATGAGGAAAGCCTATTCTTCTGTTTAAATGACAGAACAAAAGACTTGCCCAAGAGAACATGAGAACAGGTCATTAATTTAATTCTCCTAGTCATGGTTTATAGGTCAGAATGCTATGAAATTTCAGAAGGCAATACACAAAATGGAAAACTCTCTCCCTAGCGAAGAGGTTTTATCTAGTTTGAATTCCAAATAAGAAAGTATAAAACTGGCTGTTCATTTAAGAGTAGAAAAAGAATTTCTTTATTTCACACATATCTTCTCTTTAATACATCTTTTGAGGAATTCACATTACTCTTTAACACATGTCTTCTGAGGAACTCAGATTATGTTATTTGAAACCTTCCATAAGATTACATTATATAAGAGGATCTTCTGTTGCATTAGGTTATTATACTATCCTGAATTTTTTGATTTTACACTTTTTAAAATTTAATTTTATTTTACATTTTACACTTTGAAAAAGTACTTAGTAAATGATACTCCTGGAGAATTATACAATTTGCTGCTGTTGGTGAGCATTTCAAAACTTATTTTTGCATTACAGAATTTGACATAGAAAAGTCTTTGAGACCAATGAACTGTCAAAGAACGGTATTTAATATTAATATTTCAAGAATGCAGCTTTATGAATTTGCCTTATGGGGGACACTTTATGGCAATTCAGTTAGAAAGGTAAAATACAATGTCCATGTTTATTTGGGGCATTCTTGCAGACATGACTTTCTTAGCATTGTTGGGAAATACAGAAAGGAAAGTGTCTAATGAGTCCAGATTGTATTTTCAGCTCCAAAATATTTGCTGACATGGCACAAATGTTTACATGAAAATGTATTCTTCATGGAGAATTAAATTATTACATTTGTAATGCTTGGAGCAGAATAAAAATAGCCAGTTTGATGATCAAAACCTTGGGGCAAACTTGCTTCTCAGAATGTGACTTGAGGGAATGGAGTAGACAGGTGATTAGAAACCTAGAGTTATGGCTCTTTAAAAGAATTTAAATTCCTAAATTATGCCTTATATTTTCATCCTTAGTTGAAACAAAAAAAAGAATAAAAGAAAATATACTTGCCATTTTACCCTGTTTAACCAGTAGTAGGATTTTGTAAAATGTATGTTCCCATCTACTATTGTAGTTTATTTATTACATGACCACGATATTTTAAATCTTGATCATAATCCCTTTTCAACTATATAAAAATGTCTAAATACAAATATTTTAGAAAGATTTCCTGGAAAAAAAACCAGATGTTTACCACACTATACAAATAAATGAGCTATGACTTATACTGAACTTTAAATACTGTTTATTTTGCCAGAGAAAGAAAACATATTTTAACAGTGTAAAGTTTAGGTCATTCCCTTTGTCTTGGAATTTTTTTTTTTTTTTTTGGTTTGAAGACAGAATGCAATCATAGTTGTTATGTAACAAAACTTTTATGCATATCCTAGGCAGTATCTTGTATCTTTATTAGGAGCGCTTTTTATTTTTTTTGGCAGCTTGATTTGGAAGAAGTTTTATTCATCCTCACCAGTAAATAATGTGTGTGTGTGTGTGTGTGTGTGAGTGTGAGTGAAATACACAACTTTGGTTTTTCAGAGTGGAATACAACTATGTACAACATCTGAGATCAGTGTTATCAGTAGTGATCCTGAATCACCCGGCACCATGATGGCTTTGCTACCGTCAATGTACTCTGTGTACATTCCATTCTTTTCTTCTTAACGTTCAGTACAAGGGTAGATTAAGCACCGAGGAAGTGGCATTGACTTTTTGACCACCAGGGAAATGTTCCGTTCAGCGTGCTCCCCTAAAAAAAGCAGCTAGGCACTGGGAACAAACCTAACTGCATTTTCTCAGTGGAAAGAAAGAAGGACAAAGGCCAGGCTAGCTCATCCGAGATTTGCTACTTTTGCTTTTTAAGGTCTTCTCTTTGTTCGCTTTTAAAATGGGGGCAAAAGAAACCAAAAAACAAAAAACTTTTCGGTACTGGTGTGAGAAATATACAAAGGTCACCAAAAAAAGCAAGGAACATATTAGTAACATTGTTGCGGTGAATTTCACATTTCCTTTTCTCCTAAATAACACCCCCTTTCAGTCTTGACTTGGGCTGACGCTCCAGCTTTTCAGCCGGGTAGAAGTTCGGCCACAAGATGGCACTGACCTGCAAACAAAGGAAAACAGTGGCTCTGACTTTCTAAAGCCCTGTGACATTGTCTTGCTTTCCTGGGAGTCCAGGACTGTGGGGATGAGTGCTTACTTTCCTTTGCACCGTGCGTCTGTGTTTAACAACGTGTGGATATGTTTAATTTCTCTTCCTTCCAGAATTCCTAGGCAACGCACCCCCGAAGTGTATACCCAAGCTGAGGTGTTTGTGGGGGGAGCAGCAGGCGCTACTCGCGGGGCGCCGTCACGTGATCCGGGGATAAGGTGGAGTTCGGCTTTAAGGGGGCGTCTCTTCCTATCTTCATCAATCTTTAGGATTTGAGCAGGAGAAATACCAGCGGATCTTTTCTCCCGGCTCTATCCCTGCCATTACCATTCTTCCCGCTTTAATAAACGGGCGAAAACGACGAATCCAACAGAGGGTAAGTTTCAAGTTTACACCTTGTTAAGGACTTTTGAGGGGGTGGAGGATGAAAGACGAAGGAAAAAAAACCTGCCGAGTGCCCGGAATTGACTCTGGGAAACTGAGGTGGGGCATGGAGTCAGCTTTTCAGTTGGGCTCCCGGTGCAGGTAGGTCGCAAGGTGCTGCAGATGATCGGACAACTCCAAGAGCCCTGCCCATGGGTGGGGGCCGACGTTCGTAACCGGGAGTTGGCTGCATCCGTGCACCCTGCTCCGCGAGGATTTCCGGACGGGGATCTGAGTTCTTGCCTCTTCGGGTTCTCGTAAGGCTGTCTTCCCTTGACCTCGCGCATCTTCCACGGTTTTTTGGAGCTGGCTGCGCTAGAGGCTGCGCTGGAGTTTGAGCGGAGGGAACCGGTGGCTGGGATTGTCTGAGGAAGGGTGGGTTTGGCGAGTGACCACTCGCCGCTTTGGTCCCCGTCCCACCGCACGTGTCCCGCGGGGGGCCCGCGGACCCCAGCTCAGGCGCGGCGCCCCCGGACACTTGTGGGTTCCCTGCGTCTGGGCTGGAATGGAGCCCCGCTCCGTCGGTGCTGGGCCCTTCCAGTCTGTCGCTGCGCCCCGGTAGACACTCTGAGCTCTAGCCTTTTATTTCTGAGTTTCAGTCATCCAACTCTTTAGCTCCTTTTGGAACAGCGATGATGGAACCCGGCAGGGTTAGGAGATTGGGCATGGACTGGAGGTAGATAGAGGTGGCTTAAGAGTGTTCAGTTGGTCTCTCCAGGTAGACAGGCGAATGCCTTAAGAACTGAAGTTGGTCCAGAGAGAACTGGCTGTGCTTCTTTTATTTTTGGTTGGTTTGGATGCTTTGTTTGCCAGTCTCATCACGGGTGGAGAGACCTTGATAGATGGCTGGCAAATGGAAGAGGGGGCCAGAAGTGTAAGAATGAGGAAAATCGGGAGCAGTTCACCTAACTACACTGTATGAAAAAAGGTGGGCACGTAAACGTGGCAGCAGGAATTTTGATTTAACCAGCCCATTTCATTCTTTGGTAACTGCTGGAGCACAGGAAAAAGTTAGGGGAGGGCAAAGAGGGAGTGTGTTTTGACATCTCTTTTCTTTCTTCTTTCTCTTTTTTTCTTTCTTTTTTTTTTTTTTTTCCAGATCGTTCAGATTTGCCATGCTTACCTGGGTCCTACGAAAAAAGCATATCTCACTAGGTGGCCCCCAGGCAGGGGGAAATGGAAAGCCTGCTTGTCACTACCTGGACAGAGAAACAGTATCTGTCAGTCCCAAGACTCTAGAATGCTTTCCTGGTAAAGAGAGCAGAAAGCTGTCCAGCCCAGTACCCCACCTATGACTAAAGACTAAGTGCTTTTCGGTGGGTGACTACTGCATTATTAGTCTCTTTCCTTATGGTTTTAAGGCAGCTGTCTGTTGAACCAGCCCTCCTGGGAGAGGAAGGAACAGAGAATTATATAACTCATGTAGATAAACTAGCAGTAACTTTGGGAGGCTCTATGTAATAAGGCTGACATTTCTTTTCCAAACACATAAGGTGAACAGCCAGTTGTGAGTATACAAAAAAATTTATCTGCTGCAGGTTATGACCAGAAACCCTGTATTTTCAGGTAGTAACAGCACTAAGAACAGCAAGCAGTGAAAGACCAGCATTCCAATTGGAAAGGATAAGGAAATTTCCCTTTGGAAGGGGGCCAATTTTCCATCTGATGATGTATGTAGTATTTCTATTTTGTCTCTAATTGCTCATGACAGCTATATTGAGATTTAACAACTTTTAATTTTTGCAGTGTCTTTAGTTGCATATCTTATTTTAAATATCAGAATAGTGAATGTCATTATTTTTCTTTTGCAAAGATTATGTGAATGCTTTCTCTCTGAGTATTATTTGCTGACAACCGTTCTTTCTTGAAATTATACTAAGGTAGGTCGAAAATACACATTTTATCCAGTGCAGAAGGGTTTTACCAAACTGGAATGACTACCCAACATGCACTTAGAAAAGGAGGCTTTGCAAACACTTAAAAAATAGTTTGCATTTTCTGTATAGTTAAATTAGCATCTACTTAATAGAAAGACTGCTATTCCTCACAGAGCATGTCCATCAAATATAATTCCAGAGGGTTCAGAGTTGAATTTCAGTATATTCACTTAAAACCATCTGCAGGAAGTGGCCTCTGTAGCCTGTAGTTGTAATAATTTGAAAACTTTTACATTAATTCCAGTATGTATGGAATTTTGTCAAAATAAGTCAATGGATTTAAATTTTCAATTTTTCTTCCTTTGCACTGTAAACGCCTCAGTCTGGGCCTCCACTAGCTCTAATCTGGATTATTGTATTAGCCTCTTAATGAATCTCCCTACTTCTCTTTCCTGTCTTAAATCTGTTGAAAGCAGCAGCTACAGTAATAATGTAAAACAAATCCTGTGACTTTACACCTTTGCCAAAGACTCCACTGGTTCCTCATTTTTCTCAGAGAAGAAGTCAGACTGTCCCATGGAATAAGGCCTTACATAATCTGTTCCTCTTCTGCTTACCCTTCCTAATTATTTTCCTACTAGTCTCTCTCTTACTTATCCTACTTATCATTGGTGTTTAATACACCAGGTAAACTCTGGCCTCAAGGATTTTGCCTTTGTTCTTTCCACATGGGATACAGTCGCTGACATATCAACATGGCCTCCCCACTCACCACTTTCAGGTCTTAGCTCATATGCCACCTTTTGAGGCAAACCGAGGCCTTCCCTACCACCCAGTAATAAAGTACAGGTCCCGACAACCCCAGAACCCCTTCCTTGCTTTATTTTTCTGCGTGAATACTTATCATCTGGCATACTATCCCTTTTACCAGTTTATTTTTTCTTGGCTTTCTTTGCCCACAAGACTGGAAACTCACTCCGTGAGGTCACTGTTGTCTCCACTAAAACAATGCCTGATACAAAATAAGTATTCAAGAGGTGTCTGTGTGGCTCAGTTGATTAAGCATCCCACTTCGGCTCAGGTAATGATCTCACCGTTGGTGAGTTTGAGCCCTTTGTGGGTCTCTGTGCTGAGGTGAGGGCTCAGAGTCTGGAGCCTGCTTCAGATGCTGTGTCTCCCTCTTTCGCTGCCCCTCCCCCACTCATGCCCTCGCTCTCTCAAAACTAAATAAACATTAAAAACAAAAACAAAATGTGTTCAATAAACATTTATTGGATTAATGAATTTTTTCAGAAACAATTCCTTTTTTAACACACAGTGGAACATTTTCCCCTATATACCTGACCTAATAAAATGATTATTATAATTAGCATCCATCTTGCTTGTTAAAAGGACTATGACAGAATTGAGTTATTGATGTTAGGATTAATTCACCCAAGAACCTGCTATTTCAGCCACGCACCTACTAGGTCAGTCAACACGGTTTTTTATTCTAAATCTAACATTTGCAAAGTCCTACAAGGTATACACACTGCCTATCTAAAAGAGGTTATGTCATAATTGGGAGGAGCCAGTTAAGGATTCAAGGGCACTTTCAGAGTGCTTTCAGAGATGAGTAGAGTTTGGATTGGTGGTGAGAAAGAACAGCCGGAAAGAGCAATGGCAGAGACGAAGATGAATGTGGAGGCTGAAACAGGCTGGGGGGCACCTGGTGGGCTGTGAGGACCTGGAAAAGAGCACTCACAATGGGGCTGTTGGAACAAGGAGGGAGGCAAAATGTAGAGGTCGTCAAGTGTCAGGCTGAGGGATGTACTCACATGTGTCTTAGTCCAGGATTCTGGTGGTGTTTAGTGACAGGGAACCAAGAGAAGTCATAGGATAAAGAGGATACACTTTTCTATCATGCGAGTTTCACTTTAAATAATGAAGAGAAACTCACAGTTCACTAAGTCATGTTGACTATCACGATAGCAAACTGAATATGAAGTACGCAAAATTTTCTTGCATTCTTCAGTGAGGAATTTTCAAAGAAATGTTAGATTATTGGGGCGCCTGGGTGGCTCAGTCGGTGAAGCGTCCAACTTCAGCTCAGGTCATGATCTCACAGTTCCTAGGTTTGAGCGCCGTGTTGGGCTGTGTGCTGACAGCTCAGAGCCTGGAGCCTGCTTCAGATTCTGTGTCCCCCCTCTCTCTCTGCCCTTCACCTGCTAGTGATCTGTCTCTCTATCAAAAATAAATAATGAATATTAAAAAAATGATAAATTATCCAAAATAAAAAAAGAAATTATTTTAGATTAGATATTTAGATAATTATTTTAGATTAGATATTTAGATTTAGATATTTTAGATAATTATTTAGATTAGATTATTCTCCAATGTTTGTTCTCAGACACTAAGAGACAGAGGTTATCTCTCTGCCTTTGGTATTCTTGAGAGAAAAATGGTAATTACTGCATTAAGTTTGTTTATTTTTTATTTACTTATTTTTAATTTTTTTGATGTTTTTTTTAATTTTGGGGGGGGGGGGTGGGAGGGGCAGAGAGAGAGAGGGAGACACACAGAACCTGAAGCAGGCTCCAGGCTCTGAGCTGTTAGCACAGACCCCTATGCAGGGCTTGAATCCACAAATTGCAAAATCATGGCCTGAGCCAAAGTCAGACACTTAACCAGCTGAGCCACCCAGGCACCGAATTTACTGCATTAAGTTTAAGAGTCATTATTTACTGGTTGTTGCACAGAGGAGGGGAGAGCCATGTTTCTAAAAACATTTACACTTGAAATCATTCCTCGTCTTAATAGTTTCATTCTCTCTAAATGTTGGAAATCTTTATTTTTATTCAGTTTTATAAAGCCAAATTGTGGTTTTATAATAAAAAACACCTCATGTTCTAGAAAGCAGAAACACTCAAAAAAAGGTTCATTAGAGGTGTCACTTAAAAGGCAAATGTTTCATTAAATTCTTACCTCCTTGAAATGGAAGTAAATCTGCATGCTTTTCTTTATTCTCACATAAAAAAGAAACAAATGCAATTTCCTTCTTAACACAAGCACAATGGCCTGTTAATTAACATAGGAAATCCCTAATCTCCTATATGTATTTAACAATCTAGAGGAAATCAGATTTTTTTTTTTTAAAGGAGCTTTTAACTTTAAAAAACCACCATTGTTTGTAATTTGTCCTGTTGGTGAGAAAAGAATCTTTGCATCACAAAATGCCGTGAAAGATCAAAATTACCACTAAAATGTAGACCCCTGCATTGTGTGGGTATACAGTCTAGCGGGGAGGGAGGATATTTACATGTATAAAACCTTAGAAATCCTTTGAAAGCTTCTGACATTAATAAAATCATAGAATCTTAAAAGTTAGAAGGAACTTCAGCGTTATCCAGTTGAATCTCCTTCCTACACAATGCAAGAGCTCCCCAGAAGTCTTTTGTGTAGTAGCTACAGACTCTTGTGTATGGAGCGCTCCATAGTTCTGCAGGCAGTTGATTTCATTTGATTAAACTTCTGTTCACATCATAGTGATGTGAAATTGGTTTTGTTTTTAATACCCACTAATATACTTCCCTTGGTCCTGTTTCTAGCTTATGTAGTCAGACATAATATTCTAAGCCCAGTTTGCTAACGTGCATGCTACCCATTCAGATATGAGAAGACGTCTATACCATGCCTATTCTTTTCTGGATTAGACATCTCCCTTCCACAGTCCTTCATAGGACAAAGTTCTCATGTTGCACTGTATTGGTCATCTCCTTTGGAATATACTTGTGCCAAATAATGTCTGCCTTCAAGAGCAGTTCAGTGTATTGCGGAGCTATTAGTACAACTTAGTGAATTATCTCATTTCTCTAATATAAGAGGAAGAATTAGGGAAATGTGGTTTTTTTTGCTGTTTTTCTTTGTTTCGTATCTTATGTTTTAACCCATACATTAAATTTTTTGTTACATGCTCATTTTTTACAATATTTAGGAATCTGTTGACAGTGGTTTATATAAGACTTTGGGCATGAGATTTACACACACCTTACTGATTTACAGACTACTGTATTTTGCTGAGTCAAAATGTAGTAATGTAGTCAATTGCTAGTTGCTAGCCCAATTAAAAATATTAGAAGAGGTTTTCCTCAAAATGTTGGCAGTGTTTCTGCTATTTTTTAAAAAAAAGGTGTTTATAGAGATTACATTTTGTTTCTTTATTTCAGTGTTTTCACTTAAAACAGCACTGTGAGTCAGAAGTCATTTTGACTGCCTTCGGTGAAATTAGTAATGCCATTGGTCATTTTCTCTTTACAGATTGTTCAGTTCAAGGGAATGAAGAATTCAGAATAATTTTCATAAATGGATTGTAATATGAAGAATAAGAATAAGCTGAATATTTGATCTGCTTTGAAGAAACATATTTTCCATTTGTCTAGAATAATCTATAACAACCAAACCAATCAAAATGAATTCAACATTAATGTCCCAGGTTGAAAATCATTCAATCCTATGTAATTTTTCAGAGAATTCCCAGTTTTTGGCTTTTGAAAGTGATGATTGCCATCTGCCCTTGGCCATGATATTTACATTAGCTCTTGCTTATGGAGCTGTAATAATTCTTGGAGTCTCTGGAAACCTGGCGTTGATCATAATCATCTTGAAACAAAAGGAGATGAGAAATGTTACCAATATCCTGATAGTGAACCTTTCCTTCTCAGACTTGCTTGTTGCCATCATGTGTCTCCCCTTCACATTTGTCTACACATTAATGGACCACTGGGTTTTTGGTGAGGCAATGTGCAAATTGAATCCTTTTGTGCAATGTGTTTCGATCACTGTGTCCATTTTCTCTCTGGTTCTCATCGCCGTGGAGCGACATCAGCTGATAATCAACCCACGAGGGTGGAGACCAAATAACAGACATGCTTACGTAGGTATTGCCGTCATTTGGGTCCTTGCTGTGGTTTCTTCTCTACCTTTTCTCATCTATCAAGTACTGACCGATGAACCGTTCCAGAACGTGACACTTGACGCGTTCAAGGACAAGTACGTGTGCTTTGATAAATTTCCATCGGACTCTCATAGGTTGTCTTACACAACTCTCCTCTTGATGCTGCAGTATTTTGGCCCACTCTGTTTTATATTTATTTGCTACTTCAAGGTAAGAAAACTTCCCCCTGCCATTTCCATTTTAACCTTCTTTCCACAGAATTCCACATTAACTTGGTGGTTCTATTTGAACTTTTTTTCTCTCTCTCTCTGTAGATATATATACGCTTAAAAAGGAGAAACAATATGATGGACAAGATGAGAGACAATAAGTACAGGTCCAGTGAAACCAAAAGAATCAACATCATGCTGTTGTCCATTGTGGTAGCATTTGCGGTCTGCTGGCTGCCTCTTACCATCTTTAACACTGTGTTTGATTGGAATCATCAGATCATTGCTACGTGCAACCATAATCTACTATTCTTGCTCTGCCATCTTACAGCAATGATATCCACTTGTGTCAACCCCATATTTTATGGATTTCTGAACAAAAATTTCCAGAGAGACTTACAGTTCTTCTTTAACTTTTGTGATTTCCGGTCTCGGGATGATGACTATGAGACAATAGCTATGTCTACCATGCACACAGATGTTTCTAAGACTTCTTTGAAACAAGCAAGCCCAGTCGCATTTAAGAAAATCAACAATGATGATGATGAAAAAATCTGAAACTGCTCTAGCATATGGCCCCAGATGACACCTGTCTAAAACCAAGCACAACCCACAACAATGCTTTTATTCCCCCAAGGAGTGAGGTTGTAATCATTTAAGAAAGACCAAGATTTGTTTGTCTTGCTTTTTACCGCTTTAATTGTAACTGTCATAATTAAATTCGGACAAAATGTATGGACTTTGGAATTTTCTGACATTAGTTTGACCAGACATCCTTGAAGTGCTTTTTGTAAACGTATGCATATAATACAAAGACTTTTATACTTGACTTGTTGGAATAAAATTGCTTTAAAGGACTACTACTGACTGACTTTAGAAGCACGGTATCTGATACGCATTAGATTGGGCTATCCCTATTTCATTAGGTTACACGGTCAATAGATTGGGCAATCCTGATGTAATGATAGACATTTCAGTCTGTTACAGAGGTGACAGCAAAAGCAGCATTCGAGATGTGGAGCTGAGTCTCTGTCTTACATACCTACAGTCTGAAGTCATTGAAGAGTGATTTGCATTTTTTTTTAAATTTAAGACAGGATTTAATTTGCTCCTGATTTATCACTTAAGATAAAAATGCATAAAAATACTTCTCAGCTGTGAATATCATGGGGAATTGGGCCACCCACAAGAATTAAGTGGGAAAGCAGTTCTCTAACTTCAAAACTATTTTGGTACCTGACAACCAAAGGGTTTCAGAGCAATTAATTAAACAAGCAAACTAGTAGTGCAGCAAATAGTTGAATTATATTCATCTGAATTGTTGGTCAAGAGGCTTTCCATTCTTCACAAACTGTTCAGTGTTTGTCCAGTTTTCTAGCCTAAATATATATGTGGCTTAAAGGTATTTCCAGCTTTCGATATGTAAAAACACAGAGTGTATTTTCCATACATCAGTGCCTATATAGTAACTCATTTTTAACTTTTTCAATGTCCGTTTTTAAAAGGAGGACACCAAAGTATAATGTTAAAAGAATGTTCACCCTGGCTGGCAGGGATAAATACCTGAAAACTGAGAACACTTCATATAGCCCATTTTAACTTGTATGAACTGTGTGCCTTGTGTAGTCTTGTAAATAATGTACTGTATAAAGTACTAAGTGGTTGTGTTATATTAATATACTTAATTTCATGCATCCTGTATTCATGATTGAGGCTCAGAGTCATTTGGAGAGAAGATATTTTAAAGAACAAGATACAACTTCAGTGTATTATAAACGTATTAAATGTGTTTGATTTTAGAAGGCACACATTGTCTTTATTAAAATTGTTTTTGCTTTTTTTGAGTAGTCTCTTTTGTGTCTCTCTTCAAGCTTAAATTTTTTTTTTTGACTCATGGTTTCCCTCTCATGATGTTCCCACAACATCCTATTTCTGCTTACTAATGAAACATTTCTACCCTGTGGTATAACTACTGATGTCCCAGTCTCCTTCCTCTGCTTCGTGAAGCTTCTTGGAGGCAGGAGCTATTTTACATGACTGCCCCCAGTGCATTTAACACAGTGCCAGGTACTTAGAAGTTTTTCAAAAAATTTTTCTTAAACAAATGAATGTATAATGACTAAATTGTGTTCCTTCTCATTTATGACTACATGGACTTTACATCTTGACATTTTTGTCCTCCTCCTAAACTCATATTTATTGAAGATATATTTTCTCTTTTATTATGTTATTTCCCTTCTAAACTAAGCAAAAATGACATTTTAGATTCTAGGAACTTGCATGTTTCGTCCTGTAAGTCAAACACATGTCAAACTTTTTACATTGAACGTACACATGAATTCAAATTCTAGCCTAGGGAAGACTTTTAGTTAACAGAGAAATTCTAAAACCAACTTTTAATGTTTTGATAATGTAATGATACTGGAAAATATCATCTTTCCTTACCAAAACCTGGGATCTTTAACGTTTTTCTGCCTTGGGGGACTAATGGGAAATTTTGTCTTTCTCCACTTAGGTGCTATGGAAACAAATTGCTACCTGAGAACAGTCTTAATATGTAGGTGCATCTTTGTTGAAATGGCCATTTCTAAGATTCTCATTCAGCTGTGTAGGCTGCTGATTCCTTATCTTTACATAAATAATGAAGTGAATATAAAATTCTTCTCTTGTATGCATAGATGTCAGTGACTTAATGGTAAAGTCTAGGGTCAACAACAGATCCAGAGTGATTCAGGAAGAATAAAGAGTATGCCTTCTAAACACATATTATGGAACCACTGGGTTTTCTTAAGCCCAAGAACAAAAATCAACTGTTTTAGTACAAGAGCATATTTATAATGTAGCTTGTATAAATTTGGAGTAAAATGATAATAGCTAGAATTTTTAAGCACGCAGCGTGTTCCAAGTACTATGTCAAGTATTTACCTGTGAGGATGCATGGCCAATATGATCACATAAGAGGAAACAAGCTCAGGTTGTAAAATTTGAGCCCCATGCTGAGTGACAGGTGGAGTCAGAATCAAACCAACGTCTGTCTAAACTAAGCGTTACTACGCTAAGGAATGAACTGAGCCTATGGCAGAGTTTTAGAAAATAATTTGTTTTGTTCTCATTACAAGTTAAATTGTTAGGGCCTAACATTACCACTCACCTTTCTGACTTCAGCTGCAGAAAAGAATGAGGTGAAGACAAGTTGAGAAAAAATGGCCATTAGGATCATATGTAGTCATAATTCCCTTCTGAATTAGAGAATTATACTTAAAAATGCAATTTGATTTTTCATATTAGTTTTATTTCTTTATAGTTAGCTGGGTATTCTCAACCCTTTTCTATTCCACAAATTTCCAAGGAAATATAAATCCATGTTCTATTATAATTTCAAAACTTGACAGCCAAATAAGTATGTATTTTGACAATGAAACTACTTCTCCACACACAGTAAAAGTAGCAGAAAGAAGCAAATTTAAGCTGGAGTTCTGGGGCTAACTGGCCTTGTTCCCTTATTGCAAAAAATGTGAGTTTATGGGCACTGGTAGATCTTTCCTTACAGCCAGGATTGCTTTTTCTCAGCAATCAATTGTTCTATAGTTTCTTGGTGAGATGTGATCTCTTTCACAATCTCATTTTCTTCATTTACTCATCCCCATGGCCCAGCAAACAGCATGTTGAACTTAAGAGTCTGAGCCCATGAGAATAAGAGCCTTGCTTCCTAGGGAAAATTGATAATTTTCACAAATTAATTTAATGATTCCTTTAATATATCGTGTGTAAGTATGTGTGCACATGCAACACATCGTATGAGAATGAAAATATATTCTACAATACATTTATTTTCATTGCTATTCATTTCTTGATTTCTTCTAAAACTCACCTATATAGCACTTTCACAAACTACAAAGTAGTACTATGGCTTTCCTCATTTCACAGACAAGGAAACTGAGGCATAAAGAGGTTATATAACTTAACCAGTATCACTCAACTAGTATTGGTTTTTTCTGTTGACAATTTTTCTTCAGCTTCTTCACCTCTCCCAGCCTTCATAGAACTGAAGAGTTAGGGCCTTGCTCTGGATGAGGCTTCGGCTTAAGGCAATGTGGCTGGTTTAATCTTCTATCCAACCCACTTGAATTTTATATCAGCAATAAAGCTATTTCTTATTCATGTTTTTGCTGGAGTAGTACTTTTAATTTCTTTCAAGAACCTTTCCTGTGCATTCACAACTTGGCCAACTGGTACAAGAGGCCTAGCTTTTGGCCTATCTTGGCTTTTGACATGCCTTCTCATTAAGCTTAATCATTTGTAGCTTTTGATTTAAAGTGAAAGACATACGACTCTTCCACTTGTACACTTAGAAGCCATTGTAGGGTTATTAACTGTCTTAGTTTCAATATTGTTGTGTTTCAGAGAATAGGGAGTTTAGAGGAGAAAAAGAGAGACAGGAACAGCTAGTCAGTGAAGCAGAATACACACAACATGTGTTGATTAAGTTCTCCATCTCCTATGGGCACAGTTTCCTGGTGCCCCCAAAGAATGACAATAGTAACATCAAAGTTTACAGATCACAAATCATCACAACAGATGTAATAATTACAGGGACATCTGGGTGGCTCAGTCAGTGGAGCCTCCAGCTCTTGATTTTGGCTCGGGTCATGATCCCACGGTTGTGCAATTGAGCCCTGTGTTGGGCTGCACACTGAGCATGGACCCTCTCTCTCTCTCTCTCTCCCCCTTCTGCCCCTCTACTCATGCTCTCTCTCTCTCTCTCCTCTCTCTCTCTCTCTCTCTCTCTCTCAAATAAAAGAAATAATATAAAATAAAAACTTTAAAAAAAAAGGACAAAGTTTGAGATATTGTGAGACTTGGCAAAATGCAACATAGGGACATGAAGTGAGCAAATGCTATTGGAAAAATGGCACCAAGACTTGCTCAACACAGGGTTGCCACAAAACTGCAATTTGTAAAAAAAACAATGTCTCTGAAGCACAGTAAATAAAGTGCAATAAAACTAGGTATGCCTCTATATGACATTCTGGAAAAGGCAAAACTTTGGAGACAGTAAAAAGATCAGTGGTTGCCAGGGTTTAGGGTGGAGAGGGATGAAGAGGCAGAGCACAGTGAATTGTTCGAGCAGTGAAACTACTCTGTATAATTCTATATTGATGGATACGTGTCGTTATGTATTTGTCCAAACCCATAAAATGTACAATACTGAAAGTGAGCCCTCATGTAAATTATGGACTTTGGATGATGATATTGTGTTAATGTAGACCCTTTGTAAGAAATATACTGCTTTTTTTCTGGGATTTTGATAGTGAGAGGAGATTGTGAGTATGTAGGTCAAGGAGTATACGGGTAATTTCTATACCTTTCACTAAATCACTTAATTTAGACACTGGTCTAAAAATTAAAGTCTTTTTAAAAAAAGTAAGAAGAAAAAAAACTTCATACTTTTTAGCAGTCACTTCTCATTCCTTTATCATTCCTCCCCCTGGCAACTACAAGTCCAATTTCTGTCTCTATGAATTTGACAATTCTAGGCATTTTATTAGGTGGAATTTTCCAATATGTGGACTTTTGTTATTTGATTCTTTCACTTAGCATGATGTTCTCAAAGTTCATCCATAATGTAATATGTATCAATACTTCATTTCTATCCAACAATTGCACTATTAGGTATTTACCCAAAGAATACAAAATTACATATTCAAAGGGATACATGCACCTCAATGTTTATAGGCACATTATCAACAATAGCCAAACTATGGAGAGATCCCAAATATCCATCAACTGATGAATGGATAAAGAAGATGTGGTGTGTGTGTGTACACACACACATATATAATGGAATATTACTCAACCACCAGAAAGAATGAAATCTTGCCATTTGCAACAATGTGGATGGAGCTAAAATATACTATGCTAAGAGAAATAAGCCAATCAGAGAAAGACAAATACCATATGATTTCACTCATATGTGAGATTTAAGAAACAAAACAGATGAACATATAGGATGGGACAGGGGAAGAGAGGGAAACAAACTACAAGAGACTCTTAACTATAGAGAACAAAATGAGAGTTGATGGAGGGAGGTAGATGAGAAATGGACTAGATGGGTGACAATCATTAATGAAGGCACTTGTGATGAGCACTAGGTGTTGAATGTAAGTGATGAATCACTGAATTCTACTCCTAAAACCAATGTTGCACTGTAGCTTAACTAACTAAAATTTAAATTAAAAACAAAGCAAAACAAAACAAAACAAAAAACATTGAAAAAAAAATATCCACTGACTTAAATATTTTTTAAAAACTTCACTTCTTTTTTATTGCAAATAATATTCCAATATATAGATACACCATATTTTGTTGGTCTCCTCATATGTTGGTGGACATTTGGGCTGCCTTCACTTTTTTGGTTATTATGAATACTGCTGCTATGAACATTAATGTATAAGTTTTTATGTGAACATACATTTCCATTTCTCTTGTATATACACCTGACAGTGGGTCATCTCTTAATTCTGTGTATAGCTTTTTGAAGAACTGCCAAACTATTTTCCAAAGCAGTTGCATATTTTACATTCCTACCATAAGGTATGAGGTTTCCAGTTTTTCCACTCTTGCCTGTCAGTTTGATCATGCTCATCCTAAAGCTTGTAAAGTGGTATTTTATTGTGATTTTGAGTTGCATCCCCTTAATATCTAATGTTGTGGAGCATTGTTTCATGTGTTTAATGGGCGTTTATGTAACTACTTCGTAGAAGTGACTATTCAGGTCCTTTGCATATTTTTAAATTGGGTTATTTCTCTTTTTATTTTTGAGTTGTAACAGTTCTTTATATATTATGGATACTAGTCCCTTATGAGGTATATGCTTTGCAAATATTTTCTGTTTCTTCATTTAATTTTAAAATGTAAGTTCCTAAGAGGAAAACTAACAAAAGAGGTATTTGAATTATTATCAAAATCTAGTTTCATTTTCACAATGATTCCTAAAGGGGAGGAAAGACCCAGAAGGCTAGAAAGGAGACAATGGCTATATATTTACTGTGTGCCAGAAATTTGATATCTATCGTCTCGTTTGATCTTCACAAAATATCTGCAAGTGGCTTCTTGCATCCTCATTTCATAAGTAAGGAAACAGGCTCAAACAGATTAAAAAGCATTCCAAACTCACTAGAGTCCATAAAGGGCAAAGTAAGGATTTAATTGTATGTTTGACTCTAAGGCTTATGTCAGTTCCAGTCTATCTGATTACCTCCCTCATTTTTTTCTAGAAAAAGTTAATCAAATGATTACTGTTTGCCATTAATGAGAAAATTCTGTGCAGTCCTCCAACTTCTTCCAGTGAAAGCTGCTGTATAAATGTTCATATGGATTCACTGGATGTGTACAAAATATCCACCAGAGACAAAGTCACTGATCTACAGACTTGTATTGATGTCAGGCTTTGCATTTACATCTTATACTCCTAAGGGAGACAGAAGAGAAACATTTGTTGATTAAAATTGCCTCTTGGGAATGTTGCATTCAAATATGTATCTGACTCAAGATATTTTACCAGATGCTTTTATTTCTACATCAACTCATGATAATGATTAAACTGATGCCCATAAGAGGTGATAGGAATCAAACCTAGATTTATGTGATTGCAAATCACATAACAATCCATGGATTGTTCTTTCATACCTCTACACCAGCAAATATTGGAATGAAATTGTACAGTTTACTTATTTTGTTTATTTTTTATGCAATCCATATTACTGGTTGAAAAGTGAGGAAATGCAATCAAGCAAAATATTGTGCTTTTTCCAACTGACTAAAAAAAAAGTGTGCTTGTTTTTCTTTTTTTTTAATTAAGTTTTGCTAGTTGTTCTGTTTCTTACGTTTTTGCTTTCTCTTTTATCTTGAGCCTTAGTATTTTATGGCTTTTAAAAAAATTAATGAAATGAGTAAGCACCCATATAAAACATTTTCTCTCATTCCGTCAGTTTTGTTTTATTGTTTATTTCATTTTGAAAGACTACTTTGAGGACTGTTGTGTCTATCCTACACATGCAATCTTTCTAGGTAATAATAATAGACTTAAGGGCAGGGCACCTGGGTGGCTCAATCACTTAAGCATCTGACTTCGGCTTAGGTCATGATCTGGTAGTTCGTGAGTTCAAGCCCCACATCAGTCTGTCTTGATGTCAGCACAGAGCCTGCTTTGGATCCTCTCTCTGTCGCTGCCTCTCCTCTGCTTGCTATCTCTTTCTCTCAAAAATAAATAAATATTAATGAACAATGCCTGTAACGCACCAATCTCTCTGGGCCTCAGCACTCTCATTTATAAAATGAAGAAATTAGACTAAATAATACCTATCTAATATGTATATATATATATATGTATATACACATATATATATATACATATATATATATACATATAGATAGATCTTTTATCTACATCTTATATATGATATATCTATGTCTAGACTAATTCTATCTGATATCTAAGATAGATATAAGCTCCAAAATTATGTGATTCCATTTAAGTAAATCTAGGAATGAGTTAATAGAAAGGAGATACCTGGTTAGGGACTGTTTACAGGTAAAATGTTCTATCTGTAACCAATCTTGTCAGTGGAGGTATCCTGAAAAATAAGGAAAGACTTTATAGCAAAGTAAGAGAGAAGCCTGTGCCATAAATAAGGACAGACTGGAAAGATGGAGAAGCTAAAATATATGACCAAAGGGAAAGAAGTTTGGCTGGAACAGAATGTAAGATTGAGGTAGACTGGGGAGGTCGGGTGCATGGAGGAGCCAACTAAGGGAACGCACCTGATTTTCCAAATGGACAATATTTTTTTAAATCTATTTTTTACTTTTTAAATTTTTTAATAATTTAATTTAATGTAATTTAAAAAATTAAAAAAATTTTAAAAATTTAAAAAATTTTTAAAATATTTTTAAATAATTTTTTAATGTTTATTTATTTTTGACACAGAGAGACAGACTGTGAGTGGGGGAGGGGCAGAGAGAGAGGGAGACCCAGAATCCAAAGCAGGCTCTTGGTTCTGAGCTGTCAGCACAGAGCCCAACACGGTGCTTGAACTCACGAACCGTGAGATCATGACCTGCGTCGAAGTCAGATGCTTCACCGACTGAGTCATGCAGGTGCCCCAAATGGACACTATTTTTAAAGGTCATATAAAAGACATTTTGAAACTGGGAACAGAGCAAGATATTTAGAAATATATTTAGGTATGAATGAAAGGGGGGAGAGGAAAGCAAATTGGCCCAACTAACAGATGGTGCGCAAGGTGGAATTCAGATGCAACGTGGACCTTAATGAGCATAGGATCACAGAGGCCAGAGATTGTGCTGTGGTTCAAGGAAATAGTGACATTCAGCAATTAGTAAGTGTTACAAGGAAGACAAGTGATCTATCTTTCCAATAAAATGTTTTAAATTGGAAAACATTCAGTTAGAAAGGACTAATGCAGGAGTGCCTGGGTGGTTTAGTTGGTTGAGCATCTGGCTCTTGATCCCACGGTTGTGAGATGGAGCCCGTCATCCACGCTCCACGCTCCACGCTCAGCGCGGAGCCTGCTGAAGATTCTCTCTCTCTCTCTCTCTCTCTCTCTCTCTGCCTCTCCTCTGCTCTCTCTCTCTCTCAAAAAAGAAAAAAAAAGTACTAGTGCAAAATGACAACAAACAATAACAAATGCAATAAAACAACCTCATTCTGAAGAAGGAAAGGGGCTTAAGGAGAAAGAAATCCTTTGCCATCAAGTGACTAGTGCTCCAAATTATTTCACAGAGGCTTTACCAATAGTTACCTAAGCATTTAGAACCCCACAACAGCCATAAAGCCATAAGTTAGATAGTGTTGTCATTTTAGATAAGGAAGCTGCAGGTCACCAAGATTACATAGCATCCGCCAAATCACAGTCATTTGCAAAGGCTGAATTTAATCCCACATCTGAGTTATTCCAGAAAGTGTCTACTTAAACACTGGATTATTATACTTCCCACTAGCAGCCAAATGGAAGTTTTAAAAATTGTAAACATACCCTTCAGCTTGAGCACATCCATACAACTAGTCTTTTTTTTCTCAAGGACATATTGTTTTCCCATTTAAGTACTTTTTTAAGGGAAAGATTGCACCTGAGTATAAATAAATAATGTATTAACAATTTTAAATCATATCTTGAATGAAATTATAATTTATAATTAAATAGCCATGATAATACTCTAAATGCCTTATCATTACTAGAGTGTCTTCAAAGAAGTCACCCAAATAAGAAAAACAGGATGAACATAAAGTAAGCTCATATACTAGAAACTGTGGCTCTCAGTAAAGGGTAGAATCAGTTCAATTCCTTTCAACTAACATTTAATGAGTAACCAAGATAGTGCCAAGTTCTGTGGAAGACTCTGGCAATGAAAGAAGACTGCCTTTGCTCTTGACAGACATTCAATTCATGGAAGACATGTACAGAAATGTAAAATTCCAACACATAGCAGGTGGTGAATGTAACCCTAACTGTATATTTACAATTTTATGAGAGGCACTTAACTCAGTCAGACTGAAGGGAGCTTCTTGAAGACATCTAAACCAAGCCTGGAAAGTGAGTAAGAGCATTAGCTGTGTTAAGGCCTGCTATCACATGACAGGAAGAATCACACAGAATCTTAATCTATCCAGGTCATACAGCCTACAATACAACTATTAGAATTTTTTGCTTTTGTTTCCCTTTGTCCATGTTATACATAATTTATGCATTCAAGAAAAAAGTTATTTTTAAACATTTAGTAAGAACAAATATTTTAGCTGAGAAAGGAGCTAACATTAATCAAAGATAAGTGTTAATAAAATCTCAGCTAATGTTCATAGTGTTGGAATAGTAATTAACATATTCAAGAATTATTCTTTTTCACTTGTTGGTTCCAAGTCCAATTGTTTAGAGGATGTTTCGTCCTTGAATACAGCTGTTGGCACATGAGGAGTACCTAGGATAGTGCTGGAGACTCAGAGTTTGTTAAATATATATAGGTTGCTTGAAGAAGATGTGGTTTTACTGTGGATATCTATGGTGCAAGTTAGAAATCTGAGAGCGATAGGTACATGCGACACCCATGTGCACTTACATTTGCCTTAAGCAGAAATTTGTTTTTATCCAAACAATCAGCTTTGGGAACCAAAACCATTAGGATGAAGAGGCTGTCTTGGGGAACCCTGTGGGTATGCAGCTAGTTATTATTTCTAACTATATTGACTTTCTCCCAACTTTTGTCTGACAAAAGTTTCAAGTCACTTTAGCTTCCAAATAATAACCAAGTAAACTAAGTGGAGTTCAAGTGGGTGTAACTTACAAGCGAGCTGCACTAAGGAGACCCAGTAGTATGGTTGACTTGATATTAAGGCTAAAGAACTACCATTGGCTACTCGTCCCATAGCTATTTATATTACCTGACAAATGACCACACACACACAAGAAGATGGTGTCCCAGAAAAAGCCCAAAGGCAATTTTCAGTGTCTTTATGAGCCTGACTTCAGTGGCTTTATGAGCCTGACACTAAATCTCTTAAAGTTTTCATTCATATCTTGTTTTAAGTAAATTCACTACCTCTTGTTGCGTAGCCCTTCCTTGATCTGATAGCTTTTTAGCTGAAAATACTTCATATTTAAATAATGTTTTGCAGTTCATAAACCAGTTCGATATAATTTGCTTCTTTTAGATGTTTTCAACAACTTTTTGTACTAAACAATTATTAGCTCCACTTTGCATATTAGGAAGCCAAGATTAAAAGAGAAAGAGAGATAGAATTTACTGATGCCTACAGGTCTTTTAAAAACCCTCTCATGTAGGTGTCCTCATTTTACAGTTGAGGAAACTGAAAGTTTAGGTAACATAAAATGAGGTCATAAAGCTAGTAAGTGGTGGAACTGTGACTTGAAATCAACTTTTGACTCTTTGGAGTAATAATCAACACGAATGATGATTGGAATCGCATTTTTCAATCAAAATATACCTGCCTTGCCTGTATGTCAGACTTCCTGGGGACTAAGCAACCATATGTAAATTTTGAAGCCTTCCATAACTTATTCTGATGTGCACCCCTGGTTAAGATCCACTGTTTCCCCATTTGATTTTTTATTATAAATTACCTTAAACTAGACTCAGATCATCAAGAATCATTCTTCATACTTTTAAAATGACTTCTTGACTTAACTACATTTAAACATCTGACATGGATTCTGACCATGCAGGCCATTAATAACTGACCATTAATAATTATGAAACTTGACTAAGAGATACCTAGTTTTTACTATCTTGTACTACCCTCAATATGTGTTTATAGTATAATTACTTAAAACATTTTAAGCACATACAAAGTTACAATAATAACGATAATACTGGTACAGAAATAGGTAAAGATATAAACAATGGAACAAAAGAGTCTAGGAACAGAGATCCACATTTTTATTAAATGAGTATATATCATATTCTTTATCATTATTGTAGTAATTGTTGTTGTTGACAAAAGTTATTCTAAAGAGCAGTGAGGTAACTCTCAATATAGTTACCTCTAAGAAATATGGCACCCTCCCCCCTCCAAAATAAATTGTACCCCTACTTCAGACTATACAAAGAACAACAGCTCCAGGTAGATTATAGACTTCTATGTAAAAGACAAATTTTTTCTTCTAAAGCTTTTAAGAGACTGTGTAAGTGACTATCTTCATAACCTTAGGGTTAAGGTAAGATTTCCTTCTTAAATGACACACAAAAAAGCATATTCGAGAAACAAATTAGTAAATTTTACTACATTAAAATGAGAACTCCTGTTTATTAAAAGACAACTTATAATAGAGTGAAAATACAAGTTACAGAATGGAAAAAAATATTTGTAAGCTTATACCAGAGTATTGGTATCCAATTGGGAACACTGGACAGCTACATGCAAAAGAATGAAATTGATCATTTTTCCGAAGAAGACATTCAGATGGCCAACAGGGACATGAAAAGGTGCTCAATGTCACTAATCATCAGGGAAATTCAAGTCAAAACCCCAATGAGATATCACCTCACGTCTGTTGGAATGGCTATTATCAAAAAGACTAGAGATAAGAAGTGTTGGTGAAGATGTGGAGAAAAGAGAACCCTTGTTGGTGGGAATGTAAAGTGGTGCAGCCACCATGGAAAGTAGTATGGAGGTTCCTCAAAAAATTAAAAATAGAAGTACCATCTTGTCCAGCAATCCCACTTCTGGTGTACATCCAAAGGAAATGAAATCAGTATCTTGAAGAGATAGCTGCACTTCCACATTCATTGCAGCATTATTCATAATAACCAGAGTATGGACACAACCTAAGTATTGAATGCTTAAAATGTGGTACACACACACACACACACACACACACACACACGGGAATATTATTCATCCCTGAAAAAGAAAAAAATCCTGTCATTTGCAACTACACAGATAAACCTAGAGGGCATTATATGCCAAGTGAAATAAGCCAGAGAAAGACAAATTCTTCATGGTATTACTTACATGTGAAATCTAAAAAAGAAAGTAGAAGGTATAAAAACAGAGAGTAGAAAAGTGACTGCCAAGAGCTGGGGGATGAGGGAAATTCAGGAAGAGGTTAGTAAAAGGGTACGTGCTTTCAGTTATAGGGTGAATTAAGTCTGAAAATCTAATGCATAACATGGTGGCTATAATTGATAATACTGTATTATATAATTAAAATTTGTGAAGAAAGTATAACTTAAATGTTTTGACCCCCCCCAAAAGAGGTAAATATGTGAGGTGATGGATGTGTTCATTAATTCAAAGGGGGAAGCTTTTCACAATGTTTACATGTATCAAATCATCATATTGTACACTTTAAATATCTTATAATTTTATTTCTCAATTTTTCCTCAATAAAATTGGGGAAATGACCTTCAAAGTACTGGTATCCAGACTTTCTTTAAAAATACTATTAAGAAAAAGGAAAAAAAACCTCAGTAAAAAAATGGGCAAAATATTTGAATGTCACAAAAAATGAAATTCAAATTGGTGCTAAATATAAAAGGTGTTGAATATTACCAGTAATTAAGAAAAGGTGGATTAAAACCACAATAAAATACCATTACACACCCATAAAATTAGCCAGAATGGGAATAGTGTGAATTGCACACATTGCTGGTAGGGTGTAAGTGGGTACAACCACTTTCCAAAACAATTTGGAATTATCTGGTAAAGTTGAAGAAATGTATACCCTATCATCCTACAATTTCAACCCTAGAATAGAACTCATAAAATTTCTTGCCCATGTGGATTGAATACTATACATGTAAAAGAATGTCTATAGCATCATTGCCCTTAGTTATCCAGAAGTAGAAAGAAGTCAAGTGTCCAAAGATAGTAGAATGGATAAATCATGTATCCGTGATTTACATACTGGAATATTTTATAGCCAAAAAGATTTGGCTCTATTCCAAATCTTCCACAGACAACATTAAATAAATGAAACTAGACAAAAATAATACATTTTGTATGATTCCTCCCATATGTAGCTCCCCCAACCCCCAACTACATTTTTAGGGAGGCACACGTGTTCGGGGAAACCATAGAGAATGTGTTACTGTAAAATCAGGGCAATGGTCACCTCATGTGGGACAGAAAAGGAATGGCATCTGGAAGAGACACATGAGGCAGAGAACCCAGAGGGCTGCAGGTTTCATTTATCATTCTGGGTGTTCTCCTTCTAATTATCCATTATGCTCTCCAATTAAACTTTATGCAATTTTCTGTATGTGTGTTATATCTCACAATTTTGAAAAAGCTTTAAAAAGCCTGCTTAAGCAGAAAACCTGACATAAATACCATCAAATTTGAATGCAATGAGAATATGAGGTTAGGAATTGAAAAGAGTAAATCATATAAGTTTGGTTTACTGCTGAAATGGTATACATATGTATGACTGCTAGAATCCACCAGAAGTGTTATTTTTTTTATTTCATGTGGTAGGGAGTGGCTGGAGATTCTGGAGCTGCTTTTTCCAGTTATAATAAAACATTTCAGACAATAATCTCTAGAAATCAGAGAATGACAATACAGCTTTGCTGCTGGTGAAGCTAACAATGAAGTGCCTACAAGCCAGGCATGGTGAAGGAAATTTTAATTAATCAGCATGTTTATTTTAGTAAAAATGACACTCCCACCACTTCCTGTGTCCAGAGTCTATTATTCATATTTCTATGGGTGACATATCTTCCTGCCAAGGCCTTGCTCCTTTCTTTCTTTATTGTCTTGGATATTGAGCAAAGAGTTGCTATTTAGCCCTGACTGATTCTCGTAAGAATCTGATAAAAAAGATAAACCAAAGGATTCTTATTAAAATATAAAAAATAAAACCCTGGGCAGCATAGCAACAGATTTGGTCATAAAAGCAGGAGCACACTGTGTGAAACCTAAAACATATTTACACATTAAATGAGAACATTATGAACAAGCACAGAGAAAACAGAGCTATCACAACAATGTAAATGGAAACCAGCCCTTATCTAATTTGACACTCACAGAATCCTTCACCCTTCACTATCCAGGGAAATACAATTAAATTACAAATAGAGGTGTTCCACTTATCATTTAACATCTGTCAAGTGCCTTACATATATTATCTTCTTTAATTCTCACAAAATTTCAAAAAATTAACATTATTATGCTCCTTATTATATAGGGTGGAAACCTGAGGCTTAGGGAAATGGAGCATTTTGCACACAGCAAACCAGGGCTCATGAAAGAGTCAGAAGTCTATCCCAGGAGCCTGATTCCAGAAGCCACACTTAAACCATTATGTAATATAAGATTATATATTCCCTCCCATCTGTGAAGGATCCCAAGAGACCCCATAGAACTTCCTGGCACTTCTGGAAACACCTTGAGTGCTCTTGTTTAATGATAATCACTAGAATAATGCCTGGACAGCATTCTTAAACCTAAACAAATTATGGCAGATTTTAGAAGCACATGATTTGCTCCTAGAAAACTTACCCATGGAGAGTCTGGTATAACTGATAAAGGATCAAGAAACATTTCTAGAAGTCTGCATCGATTCAAGGCTTGCATTTATAAAAGCTGTCTAAGAATGTAATGTTGTCTTATCTGTGATGTCTGCCTTGACTCTTCTGGACTGTGTTTCCACATCTTTGCGTCACTGCACTTTCCACATTATACTGTTGTTTGTTTTTATTTCTCTCTCTCTTTCTCTATTACTGTACTAGATTTTGAAAGCCAGTGAAGGAAAGAGGTTTGAATTCTTTTTTTTTTTAATTAAAAAAATTTTTTTAATGTTTATTCTTGAGAGAGAGAGAGCATGAGCAGGGAAGGGGCAGAGTGAGAGAGGGACACAGAATCCGAAGCAGGCTCCAGGCTCCAATCCGTCAGCCCAAAGCCCTACATGGGGCTTGAACCCACAAGCTGTGAGATCATGACCTGAGCAGAAGTCAGATGCTCAACTGACTGAGCCACCCAGGTGCCCCTTTTTAAAAATGTTTTTAAATTTTTTTTTTTTCAACGTTTTTTTATTTATTTTTGGGACAGAGAGAGACAGAGCATGAACGGGGGAGGGGCAGAGAGAGAGGGAGACACAGAATCGGAAACAGGCTCCAGGCTCCGAGCCGTCAGCACAGAGCCTGACGCGGGGCTCGAACTCACGGACCGCGAGATCGTGACCTGGCTGAAGTCGGACGCTTAACCGACTGCGCCACCCAGGCGCCCCTAAAAATGTTTTTAAACGTTTGTTTTTGAGACAGAGAGAGAGAGAGAGAGAGAGAGACAGAGACCGAGAGAGACAGAGCATAAGTCGGGCAGGGGCAGAAAGAGGGAGACACAGAATCCAAAGCAGGCCCCAGGCTCTGAGCTATCAGCACAGAGCCCGACTTGGGGCATGAACACATGAACCGTGAGATCATGACCTGAGCAGAAGTCCCACGCTCCACCAGCTTAGTCACCCAGGTGCCCCAGGAGCTTCAAATTCTTATATCCTCAGTACCTCACACAGAATCTGGAATATAGCAAATACAATAAATATTTCTACAATCCAGGGTTAAGCAATAATTAATAGTTCTTATATCTACTAAGCACTGCTATGAGTTAGGTTCTATAGGAGGTAATTTTTGTGTGTTATCTCATTTGCTCATCACAAGAATTTAATGAGGTGAAATATTTGTGTTAGCCTTATCTTTAAGCATGTAATTATAGGTTTACGTTTAACTACGAATAACTTGCTCAGAATCATATTGGCAGTAATGACAAAGCCAGAATTCAAATACATGACTGTCTGATTCTGGAGCCTTCCCTCTCAACACTGCTCTGTTCTCTTGCCTCAAAATTAGTAACTTTTATTAGAAAAGGTTCATCATATTTAACAAGTGGAATCTCTTTTTTATTACCTTGTGATAATCTTCACTGTTTAGTATGTATAAATATTCCTCTTCAATTATCTTTATTTCTGAGATGGATGATTCCTTAAGAGTTAGACTATTTCAACTTCTTTGTTACCTTCTCCAATACCTGCATATGTGGAGAAATTAATAGTGTTTGGTTTTTTTTCTGGACTGCAAAGTCTGAAGAGCTGAGTAGTAAAAGCAAATTTCTGCTGTGTATTAGATATTAAACTATAATGGCAGTGGTGTTACAGAAGGATAGAAAAGAACACTGCAGTTTGAGGAAAGAAGAAAATGACTCCTATTAACCATTTGGGAGGTTACAAATATGATACAGCGATTGTAGGTCTGGTTTCATCTAAGATTGGCCATTTTCATTAAAATTAGTTTTTTCTATAGAGTATCCTTTTGTATTTTGTTTTTAATGAGAAATTTAAGGAGATTTACCGGAGCTCTGGGAACGATTTAGCACTTCAAGCAAGAGCTTGGGGAAAACATCAAACCATGTAGTTGAAATAGATACAAAAAAGAAACCATTCTGGAATTTTCCCAAAACCTGGTCACAATAATGTGAAATTCTGAGAAATGTAAACTAGTTCTCTCTTAAGTGATAAAATTCAAAATAAGCCCAAAGGCAATGCTCACCAAAAATTGCTTATCCATAGCAATTCATGGATTCTGCGGTTAAATTATTCCTGTGAATAAAACCAGTGAAATTGGGATACTGTTGAACTATTAACCCAAGGTTCAGCAAGAGCTGCTGTTTTCTTCCATATTCCCTTTTACTACCTGTTCAAAACATTGCATAAGAAAAATATAAGAAAATTAAGGACATTTCTTAATTAGGAAGGGGTGAATTAGGAAGGCAGAAAATTAAACTGCTTACTCTGGGAGATGGTGAATCACCCACAATTGGGGATTTTGAAGCAGAGAGTCAACAACCCCCGGTCAGAGTATAGCAGGATATTGAGGGCTAGGTCATTATTACTCTTTTTTTCCCCCCAAATCTGAAGAAGGGGGTATTCTAGTCTTCATTTATGCTCATGGTTTGTACTTACCTGTTATGAGGTCATCCTACCCTCTCTTAACTTCACTTTTTAAGGGAAGGATTTACTCTCAGTCTTTTGACTTCTGCTTGGCTGGAGATCACACCTCTGAGTCCAGGAGCATCTCTGCCAGAAGACAGTCTGAAATGAGGTAGAGGATAAACTATCTCTGTGCTTGTTCTTAGAATTCTATCCAGATTTCACCCACCCTGGTCCCTTTCAGTCCTGATCCACCTATATAGCTATAAACACAGCTAGCAAGAAGTGGGTTGGGATTCAAACCAAGGACTGGCTCCAAATCTCCTGTTCCTCTTGCACCATACATCATCCATTATCCTAGATTTTTGGCAACCGAGCAGCAGAATTTCAATTTGTTCCTGCGCATGTCCTGGCACAGCTCACAACCTGGCAAAGGCTTCCTAGTCTGGAGTGTGCAATGAATGGTCAAGACTGTGGCCAAGCCAGACTGTCATGGCCTAAAAGATTTGTTGGCCCATAATCCAAGCTATCATTGATGCCTCAAGCATATCAACTATATCCTTTCAAAGAAATAATACCATGCTCCTGCTGATAACATTCTATACTAGGGACTTCTGGCTGCAAAATTGAATTTGCATGACCTAGCTGAATTGGAGAAATCACAGAATTATTGAATTAAACATAGAAAGTATCTCAGAAGTCCTTGAATTTATAACTTACATTGTAGAGATGGAGAAATGGAAGTTCAGCAATGCCTAAATAAGCACAATCTAGCTGATTCTATTGTTGGGTTTAGAGCTCTAGTCTGCCCTTCTTGCAATTTAGTCTTTCCACATCACACAGTGGAGGGAGTGAGGGTCAGTAAACCTCTCTATGTGTTGGAGGGAACTCAGGGACTGCCTTTTCCACCAGACTCAAAGACCAACAATAATGATAAATTGAACTTATAATACTTGTCACAAGATTAGGGTGTACAGAGAAAACTACTGCAAACAATCCTAAAGCAGATAAGAATACAGAACAGCTGGAGGAAATGAAAATTGTAAATTTAAAGTATATAGAATTTGAAATACCTGTTCTGACTTCAGACAAAAACATTCTCAAGAACTAATTCCACCATTAAATAATGGGTTTTAACAGACTTTTCAAATACTTCTTTTTGCAGCAACATTACCTGTAAAGATAGGATAAAATCTGGCTTTTGGAAAAATGAGGATATAATTTAGCTAATTCTGAAAATGTCTTAAGCAGTGCTAAACATGGCAACAAGAGCATGGAGTAAACCCACTATTCAAGAACAGGCTTTATGCTGTTAAAATTTCATCCCCAAATAAAAATTTCAGCCACAAGTATAGGTGGAAAGGCATCTTAAGTATGAAGAAATGAAGAATTTTTTTCCTCAAGGTTTAAAGCAAACTCATGACATGTAACTACATACACAGATTGTACCAATGTCAGATTTCTAATTTTGATATAGCATAATAATGGTACAAGATGTAACCATTGGAGAAAAGTTGGCGAAAGGCAGCTTCCAATGAATCTATAATTATTCCCAAATAAGAAATTTTTCAAAAGCACTAACTCTTGAGGAAGTTAACTAATACAAAAAATGCATACTCATTGCTCATTTCACGGCCTATTGATATCACCATCCATCGTTATTATGTTAGCATGCAGTTGGTCTTTGCTTCTGCTCTTATAAGTGTAATTGCTTATTTAGCCTGTTAAGCACTCAAAAATTCAAGGTATTTCCAGTATCAGCATTACAAGCAATTTGATAAACACCAAATATTTATACATTTATATATTTTTCCATTAATTCAGGCGATTTTTTTGTACATTTAGCTACCTAAACCTTCACATCGGTTCATCTTTTACTTTGCCTGATATTAATTTTAAAAACTATATTAATCTCAAATTACAGATGTCTCTGTATGGGTTCATTTAAAGAATTGGTTCATTAATCTCAAATTACAATGTCTCTGTATTGGTTCATTTAAAGATTGTCAGTACTGATAGAAAACTTTTCGATGTCATATATATATGTGTATATATATGTATACACACACACACACACACATATATATATATATATAATTTTGTTTCCATTGAGAAGACAAAAAACCTGATTTAAGACATTTTTAATTTTATAAAAGTGGACATTTTTAATTTTATAAAATCTAGTGCAAGTGGATCATGTTCATTTATTCAAGGACATTGGTATGTGCTTCATATGGAATGTTAGAGTTAGAAAAGACCATAAGAGTAATCGAACCCATACACCACACTTTATAGATAATGAACCATAGGCTCAATAAAATAAAATGATTTGCTTTCTATGGCCACCAGTTATTACCGCAAAACCTGGAGCATCTTTATCACCATAAACCACTTGTAGACAGATTTTGGTTGCCTGAATTTAAAAATCACCTCCACCGCTTTGTACCTATGTGACATTGGTCAAGTGATTTACTCTCTGTGTGCCTAGTTTCTGTATCTGTAACATGAGGATACTAACAGTGCAATTGTTGAAGTCTTTCCGAAGTGGCTTAATACTTTTAATTCTAGATATATTAGGTCTTCACTGAGGTGACTTTGTACTTGTAATTCTAGATATTCTTTTCTATTTAAAAGTCATTATTTAGCATATGACACATTATTAATTCAAAATGGAATATATGGGTTGCACGATTCATTATTATAGCAGACACTGCTGTTTCTGTTTCTAACATCCACTCCTCTCCACCCAGCCTGGAAGGTAAGGAGGACACTGGCCAACACTGATTCTCTCTGTTGAGGTCAGGTAGACCCACAGGTCTTCTCAGAAACAATCTTCCCCTTGTTTTGGAGACCATTTATAAATTTTCTTCAGCATTTTGGTCTTTTTCAAGAACTTCCATGTTCAAGGTTCTTGCTCAGCCTAGAAGGGATGGGCTCTACGAGTAGGACCTACGATGTCCTGGATTTGGCTCTCACTTTCTGACCTGTAGTTAGGCCCCCGCTGCTTCTTTTTGGGTTTTATGTTAGTATTTAGACCAGAGTTAGGAGGAGGTCAACAGGGTCATCTTCAAGCCATCATCTTCCTAGAACCTTCTAGTGATTATTGATGAAGTCAAAAACTAAATTATTAATTGTTCAAATCCATTTCTACTCCAAAAGACTAGAATTAATTGTTAATCATCCAATTGCTTAGAAATAATCCTTTGTTCTCTTTCTCTCATCTCCATTTCAGATCCATTGCTAAGGTCTATTAATTTTACCTTCATAACTCTTCTCTCCCTTGCTTCCATCATCTCTCTCTACTACTTCATTACAGAGTTAGCTTTCTAACTAGTTTTCCAGATTCTTTGCTGTTCCTGTACCTTCAGCTCATTCTCCACACAAGAGCCTACAAGGAATTTTACACACAAAATGACTTATGCCTCCCCTCTGTTCCCTACATGTAGCATAAAATTTAAGATTCTTATCATGAACTATAAAGCCATAAATAATCTGGTCCCTGCTTTTCTCTACAACCACATCTGATGCAATTCCTCCTCTCACTCACTGTGCTTCAGTCACATCAACCTTCATTCAATTTCTGGAACATTCTAAAGGTTTTTGTTGTTGTTGTTGTTGTTGTTGTTATCTTAAGGCTTTTGCTCCTGCTTTTCCTTTGATCTGGAATGTTCTTCCCTAGGCTGTTCTTACAGCAGCTTTCTGCAGTTCTCAGTTCAATGTCTCCTACTTGGGGATGCCTTTCCCAATCATTGTAAGTAGGTTTCCTTTCTGTTACTTTTTGACTAAACTATTTATTTCATAGAATTTTACATTTTATGATTATTTATTTCTTTGCCAGTTTATTGTTAGTGTTTTTCTGCCAATCTGTATGTTCCATAATAGCAAGAAGCATGTATGCTTTACTAATGATTGTACACTGCGTAACAAGCACATGATTAGTATCAATAAAAATTTATTAAATACATAAATGTGGGTTAAAAAAAAGCATATAAGACATATCCTAAACCCAAAGCATTAACTGTCTTAAAAGGAGATAAATCATGTCTGCAAATGATTATAGTATAAATAAATATATACCAAATACCATATAAAAGACAAACTAAATTTTGTGGGGACATATAGAGTATGGAAAGACATAAGAGCCACATTAAAGAGCATTTGATGCTTGAGTTGAACCTTCAACTTGATAGCAGAGACAAGAAGGAAGGCATTAAAAGGAAAAACAACTTGGAAGGGGATAGAAAACTTCTATTAGGTATATCTAAGAAATAAAGCAGGAAGGACAGTAGAATTTATAGGGAGAAAAGATAAACTGTGATTGAATCATTGAGAGATTTGAATAGTGGGTTGAGGGATTTGTACTTCATTCAGTAGTAGAGGGAAGACTATTTAAAATTTTAAACTTGATAGTGACATTAAACAGGAAGTGTTAACTCAATAGTAGAGATTGGGAGAGAAAAACATAGAGCAATAAGGTTATTAAATTGCCTGGATTAGGATGGTGATACTGGAAATGGAAAATAATAGAAGACCAGAGGTTCCAATCTGGCCTTTTCGAAATGGTAGAGTCCATGGAAGTATCTCCAGGGATGTAGACGCTCCCAGCACATTATATGAAAATATTTTAGTGTTAGAGAGAGAGACCTTAAATTTTATCAGAAATCTCATGCAGTCTCTATTCTCAAAATTTTGGAGAGACTGGCTTACTTGACCCTTGTATTCTTTTCAGGGGCTACTCGGAAATGCTTATCCATGGCTTTAGTCTTTCCTGCTTTGTCTGAATTATTTAATAGAGTAAGACACTCAACTAAAATTTGTTAGAGTTGAAAAAAACTCAATGAACACACTTCTAGTGTACCTCAATTATATTAATTATTTTCCATTCAGAAGAGAGTATTTCTCTCCTCTCACTGATCTTAGTTTTTTAATCTAAGGGTAAGCATTCACATTCAGTGGATTAAATATATACACTCACCCTTTAGCCTCCATCTAACCTTATTGAAATTTGTAAATTTGTTCCATACCTCTAACACAAATCACCTCCCATAGGGTATATCCAAATACTCCAGCCATATACCAAGGTTATTTTTCTAATACCTAGATCAATGGATCCAAATAGATTTACAAAGAAGTGAAATGCTTTGAGTTTCTATTCTGAAACTCTTAACTCTTAGAGATTGTCTAAGATAAACAATTGTTTATTTTCCACTAAGGGGATTGAATTAGTAATGGTATCCTGCCATGGTTTTCCTAGGTGTGGATATTAGCCATGAAATATGTTTTCTCAATGACTGAAGACATATTTTAGAAATGTTGATATTGACCTGATCTTGAATGCCAGTCAGATGATCTATCCTGCAGGATTTAAGCACTCATTCCCTTTAGCTGCTAGGAGCTGACTGTTGACAGATTTTGCTCCCACTAAAGAGAATTCTTTCAGCCATGCCCTACCCATAATGCAAGGAGTCCACAGGCCAAAGAACATGCCCATGTGGAGTCCATGCCCTTCTTTCTGTATGACTCTCTGTGTACTCAGGACCTTGGAATCCCTGCCCAGATTTAAGTTTGCTTCCTTAGTAGAAAGTAATATAATTACATAACTATTCCATAAGTTTCTGTACTTCTGATAGAAGTGGAATGAAAGTCTCTATTAGTAAAAATAGTTGGATTGTGATTAAGTGTCCATAAAATAAAAGCAATCAGTTTTTAGGAGAACCTCATTTATTATACAGAGACCAGTGGGAAATTTCCTTTAAAGTGCTCTTTAAAAGGCCATTGCATTTTAGACGAGATTGGGCACATTCAGGATAGTATGGCTGTAGACAGGACATTGCATATCATAAGAAACAACAATTGCAACAGCATCCTTACAATAAGTTTAACAATGAGCTTCATAAGATTGTTTCCCACAGTGTTTCTCATTGGCATAATGCAAAAGCACACACAAACAAGGGCAGTTCCACAAATGCTTTTAATCTTGTGGTTCAGGCATGTCTCTTTGTTAGTCTGTGCAAGAATTAAGATTATCTAGAGTAATAAATAAAATCACATGCTTTGGGGCACCTGGGTGGCTCAGTTGGTTGAGTGTCCAACTCTTGATTTTGGCTCAGGTCATGATCTCACAGTCCTGAGATCAAGTCCTGAGTCAGTTTTGCATTGAGTGTGGAGCCTGCTTGGGATTTTCTTTCTCCCTCTCTCTCTGCCCTTCCCCTGTGTGCACACATGCATTGTCTCTCAAAATAAATAAATAAACTTTTAAAAAATGCACTTGCTTCAAGAATATTTGATAAATACTACTTTTAGGAATGATCTTCTAAAGGACTATTTTAAACGTCCTTAAAATTAAGCCAAATGTACCATGTAAGTACAATTTTATAAAAAGCAGGAGTAAATGTAAGTCTGCAAAAATCTTGAAAGAAGCAAAATTAAGGATTTGTTTCTATTTGAGTCTTAGCCACAAAGAGTTGGATTTGCAAATAGAGTTGTTAAGTTTTATTATCTCCAAATTCTTAAAAACTTAAAAACAGAAGCCCAGCTCATTTTATTTCTGTCTCTTCATTTCTCTCCTAGACTCCTGCAAAAGCCTCCACATCTACTCTTGGATTTCTTTCATTCATTATCTAAGCTTCAGGCAGAGTGAGCTCTTCAAAACCAGTATCTAAAAGTGTCAAAGGTCCCACCAAAGACTTCCAGTAAAATCTCCCCTGTTCTAGTGTAAATTCATGCTCTATGTAAACTTGCTACCTCACTCCTGTGACTAGACATCTGTGCCCATTTCTCAGACACAATACGTTGGGTGCTCTTTCGCAGTTCCCTCAGTTTCTAATGCAGAATAATGAAATGGATGAATCTCTACTTTGAAACTTGAAATTTCTATTTCTTTTTCTTGATTCACTTTTGAACCAAGATATTAGAGATTTTGTTTTGAGAGAAAGAGAGAACTCTCAGGCACCTATGCCCATACACACCCACACATGAGTAGAGGAGAGGCAGATGGAGAGGGAGAGAGAGAATCTTAAGCAGGCTCCATGCCCATCTTCAGCCTGATGTAGAGCTTGATCTTACTACTGTGAGATCATGTCCTCAGGCAAAATCAAGACTTGGACGCTCAACCAACTCAGCCACCCAGGTGCCCCAAGAGATTGAAGATTTGAAGACAAGATCCCAAATCCCCCCCAATCTAGAATAGAATAATTTTCTAATAATTAACAAGAAGTTTTGAGAGCTTCACCAATTTAGGAGATTTTTAGTGAAATACTTCAGGACTTAAAAGAACAAACAAAAAAATCACAAACCACCTGGTCTATACCCAGTTCGCACCCAGGCATGTAAAGAAGCAGACCCATTCATGAACAAACAATTCTATTGCCAACTCTCCTATCCTGTGTGAGGTTCTGAAACTGCAAATGAGGACTAGTATCCAAAATTCTTGTCCCTTTACTGTGGAAAGAACAAGTGATAATGAGTGGTAGAAATAGATAGAATTCAGTGTTTGGTCAGGAAGATTACTGAATTAAAATAAAATGTAAGTGTCTCTAAAGTTACAATTATCTTTTATTTTAGGTATGAGACCCAGTTCATAAATTTATAACTGAGTTTCATGTAAATGTGCCTTAAGTCACATATCTGCAAATTAAGCATTTCTGTGTTCTTCTGCTAGAACATTGCTATAGATATCCCCTCTGAGGAAATAGGTTTTATCTTCTTTTTTTTTACACTTTTTGAAATAACTGAGATTCACATGCAGCTATAAACAATAATACAGAGATGCCCCCCATAACCTTCACTCAATATCTCCCCTATGGTAACATCTGTCATAATTATCGTTCAGTAGCATAATCAAGTAATTGGCTTTGAAAGAACCCATCAACCTTATTTAGAGTTCACAAGTTTTACATGCATTCATTTGTGTGTGTGCGTGTTTAGCTCTATATATCATTTTATCACGTGTGTAGATTCGTGTGACCACCACCACAGTCAAGACACAGAATTGTTCCATCACACAATACCTTGTGTGGCTCTTGAATAACCTCACCGACTTGCTCCCACTCTTCCTTATCCCACCCCTACCCCCTGGCAGCCACAATCTGTTCTCCATTTCTATACTTTTTTTTTTCATTTCAAGAATATTGCATAAAAGGAAGCACACAGTATGTAACCACTTGGGAATGGGTTTTTTCACTCAGCATAATTTCCTGGAGATCCGTCAATAGTTCATTCCTTTTTAATATAGAGTGGTGTTTTCTAGCGCAACGTATCACAGGTTGTTTAACCATTCACCTATTTTAGAATGAGTTGTCTCCTTTTTTTTTGGTTATTACAAATAAAGTTGCTGTAAGCATTCATGTATAGGTTTTCTGTGCAAACAGAAATTTCTATTTCTTTGGAGTAAATGCCCAAGAGTGAGATTGGTAGGTTGCATGATAATTACATGTTTAGTTTTAGGAGACACTGCCAACTATTTTGCAGATTGCCTGTACCGTGTTACATCCACACCAGCGTTGTATGAATGATCTAGTGTCTCTGCATCCTTGCCTGCATTTGGTGTTGTCACTATTTTTTATTTTAGCCATCCTGGTACTCGGGTAGTAATTAGCATTTCCCTAATAGCTCCAGAACTTGAACGTCTTTTCATATGCTTATTTGTCACTTGTATATCCTTAACTGGGAGATGTCTTGTCATGTCTTTGCCTGTTTTGTAATTAAATCATTTGGTTTTTTATTATTCATTTTTCAGAGTTCTTTATGCATTTTGGATATTAGTCCTTTTTCAGGTATGCGGTCCACGAATATTTTTTCCTAGTCTGTAGCTTGTCTTTTCATCCTTTTAAAAAGGTCTTTTGCAGAGTAACAGGTATCAATTTTGATAAGGCCCAATCTTTCCTTTTATGGATTGTGCTTTTGATGTCAAGTCTAAGATTTTTTTTCCTAGCATTTGAAGATTTTCTCCTATTACTAGATAAAAAATTTGTAGTTTTATGTTTTAAATTTATGTCTGTGGTCTATTTTTTTTTAATTTTTTTAACATTTATTTATTTTTGAGAGAGACAGAGTGTGAGTGGCAGAAAGAGAGACACAGAATCCAGAGCAGGTTCCAGGCTCTGAGCTGTCAGCACAGAGCCCGATGCGTGGCTCGAACTCATAAACTGTGAGATCATGACCTGAGCCAAAGTCGATTAAGCTTAACTGTCTGAGCCACCCAGGCGCCCCATGTCTGTGGTCTATTTTGAATTAGCCATTGTATAAAGTATGAGGTTTCAGTCAATATCTTTTTTTTTTTTTTTTACTTGCTGAGCATGTTTATTTAAAAGTAATTGTTAAGCAAAAAATATTCCCTTTCTTCTTTCTTATAGTTTATATTATCTAATAGAAGATTATTGAAACTAAATATAGTAATTACCTTTATTAAAAACAAAACTTGTGCGATTATTACTACAGCTCTGCTATTGAAAATAAAACATTCAGGGCTATGTAAAATTTTGGTAACATCATATGTATACAGTGCCACTTGTCCGAGAAAAATTGGAAACGGAAAAGACTAACCATGGAAACTTGCTTTGGCCACATGTGCCATACATGGTTATCCGCAACTGTCCTTTTCTGTTTCAGTGGCCTTGGGAGGGGAATTGTGTCATCTGAAGTATCCTGCTTTTCTTTGACCTTGGATAAAAAACAAGCTCTCCAGCCTGTAGCTGAGACAAGATACCACTGGGCTTCCTGCTTTGTCCCTGCCACAGTGCTAGAGACACTGCTGTGTCCTCCACCCTGGAGAACAATTTGACAATTCTTTTCCTTTTTTTTAAAAGTCACATCCAAAGTCTAGCTCTTCCAACCCATTTCTTTCCCTGATTGCTTTTAATCCTGTTGGTGAATAAACCCTAGACAGAGCCTATAGTAGATAATTTTGGTGGTTTCCTCTCAGCCCATTGCCACGCTTCCTTGATACCTGCCATGTTTTTATATGACCCTATTCTTTCCAAGCCTGACCATAGATAGATGGACCAGAGATGGACGCGTGACCTTAGCTCTTCCTAATCTGTTTTCTTTCCCAAGTATTTGGAATCTGAATCAGAGCATGTTAGTCCCCCAGAGGGCACAGCAACCTGGCAGCCAGGGATAGTCACTGCGTGGAAGTCATCTTTAGCCAACACTCCTGGAATCCATTTAGACCAATTTTCTGTGAGGCCAAAGATAATGAATACTAAGTTTGTATTTTACTGATGGAAAAATGCATTAGAACACAGGCTAAGCCAGGGGTATGTCTCGTAGTACAAATTTTCCTCTAAAGTAGAGGGGAAAAAATAAAAAGATATCTGAACATGTGAACATGGAGAAGAAAAAAATTATTTCTGGCAAAGATACCTTAAGGATATAGATTTCCATACCGATAGTGTAGGCGGTTTCCTGGAAGCAAAATGTACTACATGGTAGGTTTTTCCTTTGTTTTTGTGCTGGTTTCTCCAAAAGATGTGTCTAATTGTTGTGCGTTGTATAGGAAGCTATGTTAGATAGACTGACATATGCTTTAGCGTCCTCATGTTCTTACCCTTCCGTATCCTCCACATTGTATTTTTTCATTTTTACCTTTCATATTTTTTAGTACAACTTCAACCAGGAATGTTTCTATCAAATGCATACTACATATGTATGCAGAAAAGAAAATGGTGTGAGGCTGCTTTGTTGCATTTTAATATACATAATTTTCAACACAATGCTTATTTTGAGAAAACTGTAAGACAGAAACAAAGCTTTAAAAAAAGAACCATTGACTATTCAGAGGAAAGCATATAAGTATCTAGAAAGTTAAAAGAAAGAATTAGGTCATTTTTATAGCCCAGAAGGTGAATGGAGCATCATGAAGCAGGGTGATTCTGCTCCTAAATTATCTCCTCACGGCTCTTCTTTCCTTGAACACAAGATACACACAGAGAGGTTCTTGTTCAGGGAAGGGGTCAGGGTTCTCTTGTTTTTGATTTGAAACTTTTCATGTGGCATCCTTTATTTTTTAAACCTCTCTTTCCCTGCAATTTCCTTTCCCTCTTTGATGCTGCAGGATTCTGCCCACATCTTCTTGTCTACATGGGCAATGCACTCTCCAAGCTAATTTGCTGTGCTTCAGAATGCATCACAGCAAAGCCCAAGAACAAATATTGCCCTCAGTTTTTTTTTTTTTTGCAATTAAGGCTTATTAATTGCGTTTCCATTTCCAGTTTTTATAAGCTCTCCCTTTTGTCCTTCACACAGTTGGTTTACTAAGACTTGGATTGCATTTTTATTATGAGGAAAAACTGAAACTATTAGCTGGTTGATTACTGGAAACAATACCAAACAGCTAAATTTCTCCCAAACTAAATATATTTTTTAAATATTGAAAAAAAATATTGAATGTGCTTTTATTTTCCTTAGTGCTAGAAAACATCTCCACTTCTCTATAATTAAATGTACATATTCACCTTGTATTGAAATCCTTTTGAAGTGAGCACAATTTCTACATATGTCATGTAGCAGTATTGGGTTCACTTGATATAAATATAAACGGAAATTTGATACCAGTCTTCCCCATTCTGAGTAAACTTATGTCAGAAGAATAACAAAAACTAGTTCATTTAAGAAAATAATAGATACTGTGTGTGGAACACTTTATGTATGCCAGGCTTTCTTGTAAATGCTTAACCTGTAACATCTCATTTAATTCTTATAAGAATCCTGTGCAATATGTTATCCCCAAGCTATCCTCATTTCACATGAGATCGCTGAATCACAGAGAACTTAAGTCGAGTTGTTCAAGACCACACAGCTCAGGGGAGGCAGGGCTGGGAACAAAGCCTGCAGTCTATCCAGAAAATACGCCCTTAAACTTTATCCCACGCTGCCTTTCAGCAACATAAGAAATGTATACAATAATTGAAAGTGTCTTTTTTAATGAAGTATTATGCTTAAATATGGCTGGCAGAGGATTCATTCTCAGTAACTGCCTTTGCATTTTTTATTTCTAAAATGACTCTTATTGCGATCTCACTCATATTATAAAATGATCCCACTTATTAAACTATAAAATGATGATAAGGTGTTTTCTATTCAATAGAACAAGGAGAAGGGAGATGTTACATTTTGATAACAGATGATTAAATATAGTATAGGAGATGATCTATGTGAGATGCAACAATATCAATTAAATTACAGTTGACCCTTGAACAACACAGGTTCATTTATAATTGGATTTTTTACGGTACGGTAGTGAATATGTATTTTCTCTTCTTTATGATTTTCTTAATTTTTTTCTAGTTTACTTTATTGTAAGAATACAGCATATAATAATGCAACATACACAACGTGTTAATCTACTGTTTTTGTTATCAGTAAGGTTTCCCATAGTAGGCTATTAATAGTTAAGTTTTGGAGAGTCAAATGTCACACACAGATTTTCAACTTCATGGGAGGTCAGCACTCCTAACCCCTGCATTGCTCAAGTTTCAACTGTCTAGTCTCTCTCTCTCCATCCTAGACTTCTTCTCTCTAAATCCTCATTTCCAAATGCCTCTTTGCTATCTCCGCATGGATCTCTCACAAGTTTTGCAAATCTATCTTCTGTGACTGCTGCCACCAGCCTCCACCTTGCATACAAACCCAAATCTGCTTTTTCTTTTCATTTTCCTTGTCTGAGTTCATGAAACATCAGTTCTCTAAACATCTATGGCAGTCCTCATTGCTGCTAATGTCCTCTGCTGGCCAGCGGCAACTGCAGACGCCCGATGTGAAGGTGCTTACATCTGTACTGCCAGCCCCATCTCATATTTGAAGCTCAAACATGTACTTGACATTTCCCAGACAGTTTTTTTCCTTTTTGGCCTATTTTTATTGCAAATCCCTTGCTCTGGGACTTGGTTGAGTTCATGGAGACTGAACTTAAGGACACTCTCAGAACTATATTCAGAAACACTTTTCTTTTTAGACTTTGGCCTTGGCTCTAAATGGTCTTTTCCTCTTGGGATACGTTGCTTATGGTGAGGAATGTTGATACTTTCTGTAAGTAGACTCTGGATAGAACCCTGCCCCCTGCCCACTACCAACACTCCAGGTAGGTTTAAAACAAGGGCCATTAGAACTAGGTTCTGTACAGGAACCCTGATTCACTAATAACTTGTTAATAATTTTTCAGTCATAATTTTTGAAATGAAAATAATGTTTATTTCCCTTAAACTCTAGTTGACAGGACTTTACCTTACCCTAGCCATTTGATTAATTGAGGTGTTACTGTATCATTTTGATCTTAGAATTATAAAATAGACATTTGAGGACTTTGAAAAGAATCAAGGCACACAGACACTTCCAAAAAATAAATGTAACTTGTGTTTAAAATGATTAAAGAAGACAATTTGGGTGATACAAACAAACCTTATTGAACACTCCATGAAGCAGGCAGCCTCTATTCCCAAGGGTTTAGAGAACCCCAAAATGGAGCTGAAAGCATGGAACTTTTATAGGATGAAGAGAAAGGAGGGGTGACTGGAAGGCTCAGTCAGCTGAGCATCTGACACTTGGTTCGGCTCAGGTCATGATCCTAGGGTCATGAGATGAAGCCACGCATCTGGCTCTGCACTGAGGTGGAGACTGCTTAAGATTCTGTCTCTTCCTCTGCCTCTCTCCCCCATTCATGTTCTCTCTCTCTCTCTCTCTCTCTCTCTCTCTAAAATAAAGAGAGAGAGAGAGAGAGAGAGAGAGATAAAGGAACAGGGAAGAGAAAAGTAGGAAATGAATAAGCAACAAGGAAATAAGTATAGAGCCCACAGTTGGCTTGGTGTTTGGGGATTGGCTGACTGGACACACTGCATTTCTGGCTGAGTCCACTCATTTACAGGGGAGTGAAAAGTTATCTAAGCCGCAATTTGCTCATGCGACCCCCCAGGGCAGGAGTGGCTCTGTCTTTGGCCTAGAAATTTATTTCAACACCTACTACATTTTGCCACTGTCTGAATCATGCCCAAATAGTTAAGGGTTAAGTGGGAGCTCACAAGTCAATTGGTGAATACAAAGTCCTCAACTAATCGTTCCACAAGCAATATTCAGGTCGCCTCATCAGTTGTCTGGACAAGGAGTGGGTAAGAAGGAGAGGATTTCCTTCTAATCCTACCACAGAACATCCCAGCGTTTCACTGAGTCTGTAGGAAAATTTCCCCAAATGAACCATAATGATTTTTCTCATTTGAAAGCAAAAGAAGTGGCAATGACAGTAACAATGAGTGCCAAATTTGCTTTGATTCTTTTTCCAGACCATCTGCTCTTCTCTTTGTGCTCCATATTGTACGTTGTTGAGAGCATTGAGCAAGATGACTGGAAATAAGCAAAATAGACTCTACTTCATTGAATCCTAAATTGCTAAAATGCATAGTTTTGTTGTTTAAGAAGTTATCTTTAAATATAAAACTGAAATAAGTATAGGAAATTCAAGTGATTTTGTGATATATGCTGCATTCATTTGACAGAAACAAACAAAACGTACAGTGGATTTAAAAAAAGGATAGTTTATTTCTCTATCCTGTAATAACCACAGGTTATTTGTCCAGAGACAGCTGGAAAGTTGTGCATTGACACATTTTGTTTGGTTCTTATTTGATGTCTGCCAGACCAGGAGAAGCCACAGCCAGATCTGATGGAGAAGACAGAATATCACCCGGAAATCCTAACTTTCTGCTGCATGGAAAAAACAGAAGAAATTTTGAGTTGTCTTTTTTGCGGAGGAGGAAGAGTTGTATTAATAGAAAGAAGAGGGTGGGGGGGGGGTGGAATTTGGAGGAGGAGGGAATAAAGAGGGGCAGGCTGAGGTCCTCTGAATCCCAGTATCCCTTCTCTCCTTCTTACACTAGCGATAGATTCCCCAGCCTTCACCTGGGCACATGCATCCCTTCACATCTGCAAGCTACACACTATTCTCCCAGGCTCTCTTGCCAATGTAAGGCAATTTGACTAAGTTCAGGCCAATGAGGTATGAAAGATTCTGAGGTGTATCATTTCCAGCTTATCTCTTTTTGGATGCTTACTTTGCACTCTTCCCTTTCTGTTGCCTAGAAAATCATGACACTTGGAGAAATCTTGGAAATGTAGGTGAAGACAAGAGCCATCACCAGCCCTGGAATGCTCACCTTTGGAGTGTTCATTTATTTAATCAACTTGTGATAGTTTTTAAAACCTGACATAAAGGGGTGGAGTCTATGTCTCCTCCCTTTGAAAGACTTGTGACTTCTGCAACCAATGAATTATGGCAAAAGTGATACTATGTGACTTCCAAGGCTTGGCCAGAAGAGGCCATGTGACTTCCACTGGCTCTTTCTCAGACTCTCAGTCTCAGGATGCCTATTGGAACCCAGCTGCCTTGCTGTGTTAGGCCCGAGTCCCATGTATAGGGTCATAGCCCCAGCTAAGTTCAGCCTTCAAGTCCTCCCAGCCAAGGTACAAACACATCAGTAAAGAAGCCTCCAGTCATTTGGATGACCCTCAGACCTTCACATCTTCCTGTCTGGGGTCCCAGACATCTTAGAACAAAGCAAACCATCTCGGCTCTGTCCTCTCCCAATTCCAAACTCAGAGTATCTGTGAGTGTAATCAAGTGCTCTAAGTATTTTGTGGTGTCCCTATTAAAGTCACTTAGCCTACACTCTAAGTAATACAAATGTCAGATCAAAGATTATTTAAATAAGTTTAAATAACTTTAAAAAATATTTAAATAGTGTGTTAAACAAAAACAAGACCACTTTAAGTACCCAACAAAATCTTAAATGTTAATTAGCTATGTCAGATAGAACTATTTACCTATAATCTATAAGCAACCACCAGACTGGGGCAATTCTGTCAAAGCTGTTCAGATCTCTGGAGGAAAATGGGGGCTGGTCTGAAATTTGGGCTTCTCATGTTATATCCTGGGCATTTGTCTGATTTTCTGCACTGATGTCATTCATATCCATATCTTCTTTCCTTTTCCCTATAACTTGCTGCTCAATGGTCTGAGGATATATTAGGTTTGAGTTAAGTCTAGTTTATGATGTATTCCTACCTAATAAACTTCCAATTGAAAATTTTCCTGTTAACCTTTATATCTGGGCTGGTCCATATTTCTACAGTCATTAAATAATTAACCACTTGCCTCTGAATTTGCCTTTGAGTCTGAGGGTATACACACACAGACACACACACACACACAGACACAGATGCAGACACACACACAGATATACACACTGATAGCCCTTGTTGTGACAAAGTCCACAACAGCTATGTGTTCCAATTGCACAACTTCAAAAGTCTGTGTTTCGAGGGAGTGACTCTCATCTCTTATTATTTTTCCACCTCTATCATTAGTGGGATGAAAACATACATTAAAAAGTGATATACAGAGATAGATATAGACATAAATTACAATACTTTCCTGGGCCACATGCCACCAAACTTGGAATAAGAAAAAGAGATTGTGGTCAATGAAACTATTCCCCCAAGAGACCATGAGCATGAAAAGGTCAAGGCAGGGACCTGGTATGTATATCACTTACCCTTTCTGAGTCACACTTTCTTCTTTGACAACAGGAAACAACTGAGTCTCCACTGCATCTCTCCCAGGATGGTTGTGAGGAAGAAATTACACAATGTGAATGGTACTGAGCTGCTCTAGTATGAGACCCTAGTGGTGTCACCACACATCCAGTAGGAGACCAGTGATAACTAAGGGAAAGTGAACACCCATCCCCCAAACTGCACATAGTCAAAAAGGTTTAAAAATTTAAAGGTTTCTATAGCCTCTCTTTTTTTGTCTTATGTAGATAAAATCCTAGTAAGCGAATGGATCAAGCATGAGAAATCCAATGCAATACCACCTCATATTTGGATATACAGCAACTAATCAAAACCAGATTTGGGGCCCCTGGGTGGCTCAGTCGACTGAGTGGCTGACTTCAGCTCAGGTCATGATCTTGTGACCATGGGCTCGAGCCCCATGTTGGGTTCTGCTGACAGCTCGGAGTCTGGAGCCTGCTTCGGATTCTGTGTCTCCCTCTCTCTCTGCCCCTGCCCCACTCATACTCTGTCTCTCTGTCTCTCTCAAAAATAAGTAAACATTAAAAATTTTGTAAATAAAAAAAAGCTTTAATTTCTGTTCATTTCTGCTTTTCCCTATTTCCTTCTGCTCTATCAACTCTTTTTTTCTGATGCTGCATATGAAATGAAATCCCTGCAGGACAGGTTGAATTTATTTTATTAATTTATATAAATTATCTAAACCACATAAAAAACTTTTCTCAAAATAAATATTCCTGTGTTTCCTTTCTTGAAAATGTTCAGCTAGCCCAGTGCAGAGCGAGGTTTGAGGTGCAGATGCAAAACCAGGAGACTGGCTCCCCCACCTGAATCTGTCAGTTGCTGACCCTGGCCAAATCTGATTAGGAAGACCAGGTTCCTCAGATGTAAACAATGGGTTGTATTAAACTCTTTCTAAAGTGTCTTCCATTTCTAAGATTTTGCAAACATGTTGATTTGAAGGATAGTAGTTGAGAGTGCGGGTTCTCAAGCCCTTAGCCTGGGCTTGAATCCCAATTCTCCCACTTACCATCTGTGTAACCTTGAGCAGATGACTTAACTTTCATGTATCTCAGTTATGTCATCTAAAACATGTGCAAATGGTGGTCCCCACCTCATAAGGTTATGAGCGCATTAAATGTGACAATATGCATGTAGTGAGAAGATGGTGCCTGGCACATGTAGGGCTCAGTGAGCATTTAATTCTATGCACATTTTAAAAATCACCTAATATTTCATGTTCATTAGATGCTAGAGAGCTCAGAAACCTCAGGTGACAAGACTAGTAAGTTGTGGAGCAACATCACAACCATGGCTGTGTTTGACTGCAAATACCCAGAAAGTGTGGCTTATTGCAAATTCTAGGAAATGGCTATATATAACATCTCCAAATCTTTAGAATCGTAGAATGACTTGAAGACAGTACATTTGAACTCCTGAGTTTGTTATTATTATGGTTGCCTACTTGTTTGGTGTCCCTTTTTGGCAAGCTTTGCATTCCTCATTTTTCTTTGGCACTGAAAGCCACTTGTTTTGTTTTTAGTTCCATTCCTGTGAAACAGTCTGAATTGCCTAGTCCAACACTTTCTTCCAGGATTTTCCCAGGGGCACATCCAGGAGAAATATATGATTTGGGACTTTATGTTAGCCAACCAATCAGACATTAGAGATTTCCAAGTTAACCTTTTATTTACTATGAGGCTAGTAATTTCTTTACACTTCTATTCATTTATTTTTACAACCTGGACAAGGGAGATACACAGAAAGAAAGTGATCCTGAGTCAGATGAAAAAGAAAGAAGAAAAAGCACAGACCAGGGTAGCAAAGGTCAGTAAAACCCTATGAATTCGAATAATACTCATCACCTACCATTTTGGAGCCCCAATTCCTGTGAGCAGGATCTATGCTCCTCACTGTTCAGAGCAGCACATACAAAAACAACCAAATCAGGTTGAAATTTTCAGCCCTATTTTACCCTCCAAGAAACTGAGAGAAATACTAAGAATGTCCATTGCCTTCAGATATTATTTCAAAATAAATGGGGAAATGATCTCCTGCTCTTATCATTTTCATTTACTTAAGAAATAGTGACTAAAAGCTAAGCCTGTGCTAAGTGCTGAGCCTGACGCTGCTGCTGGGGGTTGTGGGAGGGCTAAGACGTATAATATCCAGGTTTGTGAGGACCGACTGACTCCTGGTCTGGTGAAGAGTCTGGTGAAGATGCTGGGCACGTAATAATGATAATAGTAATAACGCTAATGGCGATAGAAGGACTGGAAGAAAAGAACTGTTGGTGCTGACCTGCTTATAAAACAGTTCCTGATTGGTCTGCTGGCTCTGGGTGACTGACACCCTGTGAGTGGGTGAGAGAGCACTTTCTCAGTGTGGCCCTTCTGAATCAGTCAATGTTACAAAGAACTAACAAGGCTTCCTAGCAGGGGTGATGCTTTAAGTCTATTCTCAGAAGCTTATCAAATTGCGAAAGGACTTTTGATTCATAAACATAAATCAAGTTACACTTCTTGAATACACACAGGCTGAGAGACAGGACAAGTCTGCTGAGACGAGGAATGAAGGAAGGAGGCATATTAAGCAAAGCCTGATAATTTGAATGTGGCTAATAAGAATTTTGTTGAGAATCATAAAAGTAAATGAAATGGGCTAATGGGACAAGTGTCATTTACAAAGCCAAATATAAGTTAGAGGAGCTCGGCTGGCCCTGGGTGAAATGGTTGAAGAAAGCAAAATCTGACTTTGAAACCCTATAGTATTGCCACGTAGTACTCCATTGTGTATATAAACCACAATTTCTTTATCCATTCATCAGTTGATGGACATTTAGGCTCTTTCCATAATTTGGCTATTGTTGAGAGTGCTGCTATAAACATTGGGGTACAAGTGCCCCTATGCATCAGTACTCCTGTATCCCTTGGGTCAATTCCTAGCAGTGCTATTGCTGGGTCATAGGCTAGGTCTATTTTTAATTTTTTGAGGAACCTCCACACTGTTTTCCAGAGTGGCTGCACCAATTTGCATTCCCACCAACAGTGCAAGAGGGTTCCCGTTTCACTCTTATGTGGATCCTGAGAAACTGAACAGAAACCCATGGGGGAGGGGAAGGAAAAAAGGAAAAAGAGGTTAGAGTGGAAGAGAGCCAAAGCATAAGAGACTCTTAAAAACTGAGAACTGAGGGTTGATGGGGGGTGGGAGGGTGGGGAGGGTGGGTGATGGGTATTGAGGAGGGCACCTTTTGGGATGAGCACTGGGTGTTGTATGGAAACCAATTTGACAATAAATTTCATATATTGAAAAAAATAAAAAATAAAAAATAAAAAAAGAAACTCTATAGTATGCTTCCTGCTCCTTTTCTTCCTTGCCTGGCAAACAAGGTGCCTTCTAGACCCCTTGTCTCTCACCATCCTTTTACCCTGTTGACAGCTAGTTGCACAGAAATCCCCCCTAAAGCATGAACCAAAAAGTGATTATGCCTCACTCCTTCACATTTCCAAGGGGCTCCTGAAGAGTGGAAGTCCCTGGGGCTTTAAGACATGGATCTCTAATGGTGAGGTTTCAGTTTGTGGTGGAGGCATTGTCTGGAGGCCACAGGATTTTCCACCTGTTAATGCCCAGCATGTAAGGGATGCCTTGCTCTGTCATCTCTATCAGGTAGCCCGAGTGCAAGCTGCTTTTGGGGACAGGGCTGTCCAGTTGGAATCTTTTCAGCCTTCAGCAGCGATTCCTAAGATACGGCCTTTTTTTTTTTTAATCTTTTTGATAAATGATAATAATCAAATTCTCTCCTTTTTTTTTTGGATGAAAACTCAGAAAGTAAATATCAAGAACAAAATATCCTCACAGAGCCACATAGCAACAATATCAGTGTCTTTTCAAACTGGCCAAATCACTGAGCTGCAAAATAACTCATCATTGCTATTGACCTCAAACTTGCTCGCTCTCCCCGTGGGTCCTCACGCTCTCTTCACTCCGTTTCATTGGAAAGCAAAAATAATTTTAAGGTGCACTTAAAAGATTTTTATTTAAGGCTTTTAAATATTTATTGAAAACATTGTCTTGGTCCTCTCAAAAGACAGTTTAAATTTTTAGCCAACCACTTTCAATGTTTTTTCCTTCCCTGAACCAGGATGTAGATGTATATTTAAAATAACTTTTATTTACAAAACCGTATCTTAGCAACAGTGGCACAGCACAAGAGTGTGTTATCTAAAGCAAACCAATTCTGGCCATAAACTATATAAGCGAAGCAGCTAAATGTGATTGGTATAGCTCTTCCGAGATACCATGAGCTTGAGGTGTTACATGAGATTAAAGGCATATTTTTCAGAGACCTGGGATGATCTATTATTCATGTTTAACTCAAGGGATGAGCAACACTTTCTATTCCTAATTATAGAATCATAAAATTTTAGAGCTCAAAATATTGGAGGCTTCCTAGTCCAGTCCTGTCATATTATACAAAGGCAGGGGAAGGAAAGCAAGGGAAAAGAAAAGATAATTGTTTTTGCTTTTTAATTCTTCTGATTACAATAGGTGTATTTTCAAGATGGCTAACAAGTTATAATCTGTGGTCTTGAAACAAAGAGGAAAAAAAAGACAAAAATACCTTTCATAGGAAGTAAGAAACTGTGACTTCAATCCAATTAATGTGGTGTTCAAATAACTAAGTAAGCAGTTTACAAAAAAAAATTCTGGAAGTTTACTTAATTGAAAATAAGTGAAAAAAAGAAACTGAGGTCCTGAGAGGTTAAATCACTTATTCTAAGTTAAATAAATAAATAAATAACCCATTCATTAATTTTGCTACATCAGTGTATTAAGAGGAATGCTAAATTAAAAGTCTGTATTTTTAGCTTTTTATTCAGACATGAAAGAGCAGTCTCTTCAGATTTTCATAGGTATTCACAAGGCTGGAAATCAAACTTTGTTCTACAAACTACTAGGCAATCTATAAGATGAATCTAAGGTTCAGAAAGAGTAGGCAATATTGATAATGGCGTGAAGACATTCTTAGTATGCCAGTGCATTATTGATAAATCATTAAGAGCTGTTGCACTGAAACTATTGGAACATTTAAAAAGATCATAAATAATTAAAATAAATATCTTTTATAAATAAACACAGATAATGAGATTAATGAGGAGAAAAGCTTACCTAGATTTTTAACTAGAACAAGCAATTATGCATTCCTTTTCTCAAAGTCTATATTGATATTTAAGAGTAAAAGGAAAGACATAATGTTTTCAAAAACATAAACTTGAGTGTTAGCTGGTATCCATTAATACTGCTAATTTGAGTCATATCCTTGATATCATTGGTCTGTAACATTTGCATAGTTTATAACCATAAAACTTCGATCAGAGTTACATAAAACATAAACATTTAAAAAAAATTTTTTTAACGTTTATTTATTTTTGAGACAGAGAGAGACAGAGCATGAACGGGGGAGGGGCAGAGAGAGAGGGAGACACAGAATCTGAAACAGGCTCCAGGCTCTGAGCTGTCAGCACAGAGCCTGATGCGGGGCTCGGACTCACGGACCGTGAGATCATGACCTGAGCCGAAGTCGGAGGCTTAACCGACGAGCCACCCAGGCGACCCAAAACATAAACATTTTAAAAGCATTTTTAGCTTTATTTTGTATTTACTTGGAAGATTCACCATATTACCCTTTATCAAAAGATGCAAATGAGAATCAGATAAATTAGATTAACTACTCGGAGAAAACACAGTAAGGGAGCTGAACTAGGGTTCTAGGTCTCCTAATCCCAGACCAAGAGTTTTACCAAAAAAAAATGTGCTGTCAGATCAAATCAAGGGCATCCAATTTCCTTCTTTTTCTCATCCCAAGCTATCCTGAGGAAAGTTGTGCTCCTTGTTAGAATGCCCGAACATCTTTCAATTACTATAGCTGTTTTCTAAAGGTATGAACAAAAACTACCTTCAAAAATGTCACTGAGGATTTTTGCTAAAAACCTTTTTTCTGGATCTCACCTTGACTCCCTGAATCAGGGGTGGGATGGTTTAACAAACTCCCCAGGTGATTCTTATACACACTAAAGAGAGCCACTAGCCAGCAGGATAAAGTCCAATTTCTTGGCTTCCAAACAAGAAATGTTTGACTCCTGCCTACATCTTCAAAGTTCTCCTAAATGAAATTCTCTCCTGTGAACTTTGTGCGTCAGCAAAATCTCTCTACTTAGATCTCTCTGACCATACCTATCTGTTCACACCTCGGGGCCTTCGTACTCATTCCCTCTGTCTGGAAAACCTCTCTTTCCCCACCCATCCCCACCTATTTAGCAAACTAATCATTCCTAAAACTAGGTCTGGCTGCTCCTTTTCTAAGCCTTTCCTTTATTCCTAGAAGCACAATCACTTCTATTACTCCTTCTAGGAGCATGTGTATTTATCGGTTTGTTTGCATCTTGTGCAACTGGCACACTTATAAATGTAAAGGAAACGGAACTGTTCAGAAAAAGTCTCTCCAAAGTGCTATTTTGGCATATGGACTACTTTGAGCTGGAGGCAGTTGAGACTCTGTAGGCTCAAGAGAAACTTTTGTTCCTCCCTTAACTACCTAGAAGAATCTAAACTGGGTGTCTTTCCCAGAACAAGAGCTATTATCAGAGATAAATTTTATCTGAGTGCCCCACCTGCATGGCAGGGCAAACATCTAATTACCAAACATCAGATCTTTTTCTTATTGCCTGTGGATTGCCCTCCCCCTCCCCTCGTTGAAGCCCCAGGCTCCTATCCCAGTGCTTACCTCAGGATGGCACACATACCTCACTTTACCTCTCTGTCTTTGAACGTCTCATATAGGTGGGGTTCTGAAAGGTACAAAATTAAATTTGATTTTCTCCTGTCAATCTGTTTTATGTTAATTGAATTATTAGACCAGCCCAAAGAAACTCAGAAGGACAGAGGAAAATTTCCCCTCGAACAGAAACCATAAAGGTTTGATGAAAGAATAGCAAAGCGCATAGTGTTGTGTTAGCTGTCACCATACTACGTCTGCAAACTGAGACGCAATCACATACAGACGATTCAGCCATGGAGCACCAACATTTCCAGATGATACCATTGGTGTCAAAATATAAACCACCACCTATGATATTCATAGTGATAGAATAAGAACATATTTCAAGATTCCCTTTAGTCAAAATCTATGCCAATTGGAATAATGTTCTAGGTCTTCTTTCTTTTTTTCATCTTTTTGGGTCAATGTGCCTCTCAGGGTTAGAGACTGTTGCTTACAATATGAAAAAGCAGCTTCTATCGTTTCACTAACATTACACACAGATGAGAAGTATTTACAAGTGCTGACTTCCTTCAAAGCCTTTGTTTTTCTTCTTTTGCTCTTACAGATCAGATAACTGTTTGCTGACCAGTATTATTTGTTTACAATTCAGTGCCTATAGAATCTGATGTTGACTTTATGGTTGCTACACTTTTAGGAGACTATGAAATTCTAGTAGGCATTCAGTGCTTTATTTTATATATTCCTCTTTTAGCGAGGGGCAATTTTACACCTCAAGACTCCTAACTTTGAATTTTGAATTCTATGCATATCTATATATGCATAGATAATGGTGCCCAGAACCATTTATAACAAATACTCATTTGTGGGATACTATAATCAGGTAAATTAGGCAGAGAGCAAAGAAAACCACAATAAAAAATATAGAGCAAAGTGATAAATAGGATCAAGTCCTGAAAAAATTTATCCTTGAGTTAAATACGCTTGAAGATGGCCTTGGGTATTGTCATAAACAAGTCATCTGTTACTTTTATAAGAGTGTATTTTTTATAATATGGTAGAGTTAGGACAGAATTAAATAAATATAACAGAAATGTAAGCTGAGTGTCATAGGAACACTGACAAGAGAGGGAAAATGCTGACTTGGGCAATTAAGGAAGATTACAAGGAGTAAGAACCATTTCAGTTCGTTATTTAAAAAAAAATTTTTTAATGTTTATTTATTTTTGAGAGGGGGGGGGTAGCAGAGAGAGAGGGAGACACAGAATCCAAAGCAGCCTCCTGGCTCTGAGCTGTTTGCCCAGAGCCCGACGCAGGGCTTAAACTCACAAATTCTGAAATCATGACCTGAGCCAAAGTCAGACGCCCAACCGACTGAGCCACCCAAGCACCTGTCAGTTCATTATTTAAATAGGAATATAAAAATATGGAAGAACAGAGAAGAGAAGGAGTGAAGTTTAGAAATTTTATTTGGGGGGCCATGTTTTGCCAATATTATTCTATTTTGTTAAATCCTAACTTTTAGTTTGTAGAACAAATTGCCTTAGAGTGACCTGCAATATTTTTAAAGCCAATTGTCAGGTCTGTTTGTAACTTTACAGAGAGTAGCAGAGGTTATAATGAGGTTAAGTTGATAAAGATCATAAAGTGTGAGTCTACAAGTGATGAGGGTAGAAGATCATGGTTCTACTCAGCAGTCCACCTAATCAAACATTGCTCACTTTCCCCACTTTCTTTAAAAACAAATAAACAAAACCCTCAACTTTCATTGTCTCAAGAAAAAACTTTTTATCATTAACTAGGCAGCAAATAAAAATAAATGTGTATGCAATTTATGCCTTTCAGGCTTTTTTTCTTTTTTTTTTTTTTTAAATCTAAAAATAACCCTGCTACTTGAAATTTCTGCCATGTGGGAACAAGGGCCTCTTGGATGCCCAGCAACTTTTCATCCTTACAGCACAGACTCTGACGCCATCTTTCCAGAGTGTTTTTGCTCTTTGGAGCGGTGCCTATCTCCCCGCATATAGTGTGCCTGCTGGTTTCTACCCTGTTAAATCAGCATGTCCCAGACCGCTGCATGCGCTGACTAGCTGTTGCCTACCAGCCATCAGCTACTATTGCTTCAAGTTGTCTTTTTGCTCTAATGGTGTAATTAAACCCCATCAATCATCCAAGTATTTTCAGTGTTTGTGAATCAGCTCTATTGGTTTTAGAACTGAGAACCTAGAGCAGTTCTTTGTAAGCATATAAGAATTGTAGGAGAGGAAAATTTTTTCCTTCTTTATAGGTTTTTTGGCTGGTCTAATAATTAAATTGACATAAAATAGATTAACAAGAGAAAAAAATTAATTTGTATGTACAGGAACTCGAAACACATGAGGCTTCCCACCAGGCAACTGAGGTTTATATGCCCTCTGAGCTAAGAACAAAGGGGTAAGACATCTCTCTTCCTATTTTATAAGGTCTCCAATCCTATTAGATTAGGACCCTACCCTTATGAACCTCATTTAGCCTTAATTATATCCTAAAAATCCTATTTCCAAATACAGTGATACTGGGAATTAGGGCTTCAACATATGAGTTTTGTGGGAAACCTATTCAGTCCATAGCAAGAAGAAAGCAATTTTTTAACATATTACTTTTGGAAAGAATACATACAAAAATTTACCCAACCAATATTTATTGAGCATCTCTTTTAGTTTGTTTTATGTTTATTTATTTTGAGAGAGAGAGAGAGAGCAGGGGAGGGGCAGAGAGAGAGGGAAACACAGAATGTGAAGCAGGCTACAATCTCTGAGCTGTCAGCACAGAGCCCTATGCGGGCTCAAACTCACAAACCACTAGATCATGACCTGAGCCAAAGTCGTACACTTAACCAACTGAGCCACCCAGGCAGCCCATTATTGAGCATCTTTTATGTGCTAAACACTCTTTTAAGTATTTGAGTTACATAGGTGAACAAAGTAAAGATCCCTGCCCTCACGGAATGTACATTTTGGCAAGCAACGTATTTTTTCTTTTTTTAAAATGAAGTATAATTAACATACAATGTGATATTAGTTTCAGATATACAGTATAGTGATTCAACAATTCTATTTATTACTCGGTGCTCATCAAGGTAAGCGCGCTCTTAATTCCTTTTATCTATTTCACCCCTCTGTTCCCCTTGGCAGGTAATATTTTTAAATGGATTTTAGTAAACTGAACTCTTTAATGCCAGGTGATATTTTTATATCTCTTACTAAAGACTTGTTTTATAATATGTAATTTTTAAAATATCAACAAAATGAAAAAATTAGTCTGCAAAAAGCCAGGTATTACAAAAGTGTCTTACAAGATTTGACAACAAGGTATAAAGAAAATCTGTTAAATACCAAAACTCCTATCATAGGACTTCATCAAAATAAATTGGGCTTATGGAGCCATTAGTTAAGAAAATAAAAAATTTTCCCTAGTGTAGAACTGAACAGTATTTTAGAGTTTTTATTTTAGAGGAGGCACAAATAGTATTAGAAAGTCTCAGAAGGAATGAAAAATGAATAATAATGATATGTTACATTTGCAAATCAGTGGATCAGCCCAAGAATAACAGTGAAATAGCAAGGGACCTCTAAAGTATTACTTATTAGGGATTTAAAACATTCAAAATGCTCATTTTATTATGTCATAAATACTCTAAAAGGCATTTAATCTGAGGGAAGTAAAATCAGAAAGAATAATTTTTTTTCCTTAGAAATAATGAATTTATAAGAGATTTTCTTTAAAATCAAAGTACATCACTAATAATTACATAGCACTTAACAAACAATAATTGACAACATACATTTAAATGTCATAACATTGTACCAAATCCATTTCTAGACCCATTGGTTAAACAAGAGGAAAATGAACTGTCAAATGTGTTCTTAGGTAAGTAACGTCATTGAAATCCGGAGAGTTGAACTGACAGCCTGTCATATCTTTTTACTGGAAGAGCTCCTTCTTAGGCACAAGATCTGTCCCTGAGGGTCTGGAGACTTAACTTTTCTCCTTGGTAAAACCCACTGGGAAAGCAAGAGGAAGGAAGGAAGGAAGGAAGGAAGGAAGGAAGGAAGGAAGGAAGGAAAGGGAATCTTGTTTATCTGTTTGGGACTGTGAGCTTCAAAAGCTTGAATCTGAACACCATCCCAATATCAGGAATCCATCTAATGTGTACCGGGTGTGCCCTACAAAACCTTCACCATTATTAGGGGGCAGCATTTAAAATTAAAGTTCTTAAGGGTGGCTGGGTGGCTCAGTGGGTTGAGCGTCTAACTCTTGATTTCAGCTCAGGTTATGACCCCAGGGTCGTAGGATTGAGCCCTTTGGCCCCATGCTGAGCATTAAGATTCTCTCCCTCCCTCTGCCCATGTCTTCCACTTGCACACACACTCTCTCTCTCAAATAATAATAATAAAAAAAAAAAAACTATTAAAGTTCTTAGATGGCAAATTCTACAGCATTTATACATGTACTCAGTATCTAGTAAAAAACAACACTTGATTATAAGCCTGCATAATAAAAAAGAATATTAAATTCAAGATCCCAGTTTAGTGGCTGAAAACATGAAATGGAGATAACAATAGTTTCATCAATTAAAGTGGTTCTTGGTTACTTTGCCCATAATATGTAAACCAATCCAATACTCCCTATCTCCAGCTTTTGACTTATTTTTTCCTTGGCTCTTATCACCATCTTCCATTTTAACTTTTTGTCTTGTTTATTTCTGCCTCTTGCCACTAGAATATGAATTCAATGAATTTTTTCCCTTATGTGTCTGCAGCACCTAAAACAGTCTGGCATGTTAAAAGTACTCAATACCTTTTGACTGACTGAATAGATAATGCAGAACTGGAAGTTAAAGGGCATGTAGTCATGTCGGAGGCTGGCTGAGAATGATTAAAGCCATTTATTCATTTGTTCAACAAATATTTACTAAGTACATATTATGTCCCAGACAGACACTGCACTCAGTTGGGTATGCAGTATTGAGTATGGCCCCTGCCCTCAATAGACAGGTTTTCAAATGACTCTGAATATAAGGATGACTTCAGTCCTGCATAATCACTATGTTACCCTCAGGACTGTGGGCTGCAAGTGACAGGTCTGTAACCTGCCTACACCTGAGGCATAGGTGTTTCAACTCATGTAGTTAGTAAAGCAATTTTTCCTACCATGAACTGTATGACAGGCTAAATGTATCCACATACAGTGTAAGTTCCTTTCTCTGGAAGATGAATTAAAATGTAAATAAAACCTTTGCTACTGTGAAAACAAAGATTATCAGAAAATAGAATGAAGACGTGGACTTGAACTGGCCCTGGACCTCTACGTTTAGTTCTGAGATACTTCTAAAAATATAAGAACAGCTGTTGTTGGTGATCTCATCAGGTCCTTGGGCTTCTTTTAGATGACTCAAGTTTCTGGAATCAAATGAAGAAAACCTACATAATGGAAATCACAGTAGAATGAAATAAATAACTCTGGTCTTGGAGTCAGAAGACCTAAGTTCAGATGTATGTTACACCTAGTATTCACTATGTGGCCTTCACATCTATTTCTTGGTTACCATATCAGTAAAATAGCCATTATGCCTTATTATATAATGCATTGTTGGGTTCTTCTGAGGATCAAGTAAGATAATACTTATAAAAACACTTGTTAAACTTCAAAATACATGCAAACTATAAGGATATAAGTAAGTGGACTGTGTAATTATGATCTACTTTATGCTTAAAGGAATCTAGAAAGGAAATATTTTTTCCCCTTACCTTGCATAAATTCACAAAATTCTAGAATTAGACTCTTTATACAAGTAAAACAATTCCTCTTTTCCTCTAAGCAATTAACACGTCAAATTGACCACTGGGCTTTCTTTTTATTTCTATTTTAAGGTTGTGGTACATAAAACAAACTCCCCAAGCCCTCAATTAATTTATTTTTTAAAAAATTCATGTTAATAGTTCACGCAACTAACCAAATTAGTTTGTAGAAGTAGAGAAATAGAAATGTTGCCAGACAAAATACTCTTGCAAATCTTTCTACTTGCTTTGAAACACTGTGCTCTAAAAAAACAATTGGAAAAAACAAAGATTCCCAACATTTTCGTGCAAAGAAATTTCAGGCTGATTTATAATAGTCCTTTCCCGCCTAAAGACTCCCCTTCTGAGTTCTTCTTCCTACCCTGCTTTCTCTGTGTGCCAAATCACTACTAATGTGTAATGCAGAAGTAACAGACCATAAATTATCCTCCATGCTTGCGCTCAGGACTCAGACCTCTGGAGAGTGATCTCCTCTGAGCCCGGCTGTGTGAAATAAACCTTCTGCCTTCCATGATCTCCAAGTGCCGCTTGGTTCTTCCACCAGGTGATCCAGACCAGGATCACTGTTTGGTAACAGTTATACATCTGAAGGAAAGGGAAAACAATTGTTTTTTGTTTTGTTTTGTTTTAATTTTTTTAGCATTTATTTATTTTTGAGACAGAGAGAGACAGAGCATGAACGGGGGAGGGTCAGAGAGAGAGGGAGACACAGAATCCGAAACAGGCTCCAGGCTCCGAGCTGTCAGCACAGAGCCCGACGCGGGGCTCGAACTCACGGACCGCGAGATCATGACCTGAGCAGAAGTCGGCCGCTTAACCGACTGAGCCACCCAGGCGCCCCAAAACAATTGTTTTTTAATGAGAATAAGATAATTATTAACTTGGAGACTTAAAACTATCTTTAGAGTTCATGGAATTCTTGATATGTTATTGGTAGAATTTCTTTACTTTGCTTGATAACTTAAGCTAGTAGTTGTTAATTTCACAAAGCAGTAAAAGATAATTGAACCAATATTGGTTCACTGTTTAATTGTTTCTTGGGAAGAAGGAGAATCAAGCCTTGAATATCTTATTTGCTGCAATGCAAGGTTGGGGGGACAATATTTACTTGATATTCCTGATTTACAGCAAAGTGATTTGTTTAGTGTGGACTTTATTTATTATTATTATTATTATTATTGTTATTATTTAGAATATATGCAGGATGTACTTTTTAAAATAGTCCTCTATTTCTCCTTAGAAATGGAGTTTTGATTTCTCAGCAGTTTTGATCAATTTTCTGTCTGTGTCCCTGCCCACCCCTCAATCCTCAAGAAAAAAAACAAAACCAAACGACTCTCATCTCAATTCTTCAGTTCAGAGAATGGCATAATCGTCCACCAGCTACACAAATCACAAAAGCCAGAACCCTTGGAGACTCCATGTATCTTTGTATTTATTTTATTTATTTAAGATTTATATAGCATTTATCATGTGTCAGGCACTCCTATGCACTGTACAAAAATTAACTCATTTCAGAAGCATAACATCAGGTTAACCAAAAACCAAAGGATAAAGACATTAAATATAAACTGTTCAAGATTGCCAAACTAGTAAATGGCAAGGTTGGAATTTGAACCCATGTCCTCTGGCTCCAGAGTCTATGTATGTAAATATGACATCATGTTTCCTCTCTAACTGTGATTAAGTTTCGTTACTTCCTCCTCATAGATACTTCCCAAGTACTTTCTCTTTCTCCCTGCATCATGATAATCGAAGCCACTGTTGGGGAGGAAGAATTTCCCTCTGTCTTTCAAGGTCTTTCTAGCTAGACTAAGAATCAAATTGACATGAGACAGATTAACAAGAGAAAATCAAATTTAATAGCATATATACGATGAATCCACAGAGACATGGAAATGAAGCTTGCAAGAGATAAGGAGAGGGGTAGGTGTCTGAGAATACAGAAGGGAGAAAGACCATTAGCACCAAGGTGAAAGCAGATATTTAGAAAACAAAGGTTGCCTTCTTATGGAGATAAGTTTCTTAGGTAAAGAGGAATCTCTGTTAATAGTTCTCTTCTTGGTAAAGCATGCAACTGAGATAGAGGTACTGAGATTTTTCTGAATCTTCTGGGTGTGGATTGCTTTGAGCTCAAAATGATGTTCATGCCAAGATGGCCCATCTTGGGATGGCCTTCCTTTGGCCCCTACACCACTTTCATACTTCACATGATCTTCAAACAACTTCCTTTTCCCCCAGTTCGTCACCTATGACCATATTGCATGATTCCTTAAGAACATAAATCTGATCATTTTAGTCCTTAGCATAGAAACTTTCAATGCATTTGCACTAATATAAAAAAACAAAAAATCTACGTTCTTTTCATTGTCTACTTTGCAGCTTCCCTCCTCTTTTCTCCGGGTCACTGTGTTCCAGATACAGAGTCCCATGCTCCCTCCTTCTTCAGAGCCTCTCCGTTTATCACTCCCCTAGGCCGAGGTGTCTCAACCACAACACTATGGACATTTTGGACTGGATAGTTCTTTGTTGTGGAGGGCTTTTCTGTGTAACGTAAGATGTGCACCAGTGTTCCTGGCCTCTACTCAATAGATGCCAGTGGCATCTATTTTTTAACAACCATTGCCAAATGCCCCGTGGGGACAAGGGGTGATGTGAAAATCACTCCTTAGACTTAAATGCTCTGGGCCCTCTTTTGGTTTATTCTCATTTACTCTGCAAAATTTAAGGTTGCTTCCTCAGAAAAGACTTCTCTGTTTTCGGGCCAGATGTTGCAGGCTGGGCTCCCTGGGAAGCAGACCCTAGGACTGCAATTAGTGTGAAAGTAGTTTATTATAAAGCACTCTTGGGATAAACATTTACAGAAAGAAATGGGATTGGGCAAAAGGAAACATTGGGCTGCAATGTTATTTCAGGAAAGGTCCCACTTGACCCTTTTTACCTCCAAAATGGCTAGTCCTGGCCTGCAGGCTGTGCTGGGAAGGGGCATGACCTTGGGTTTGGCAACTGTCGTTAGTGGAGTCAATTTGCTGAGAAGGCCGAGAGCTGGGGGCTGTGTCTCAGCATCTATTGAAACAACCCAGGGAAATGAGCCTTTAAGATCTGAAGAGGGATTTGGGCAGCACACCAAAGTACCCACTGCAGTCCACCCTTGCACCAATCATGTCCACTTATTAATGGAAATTCTAGTGCCTTTTTTCCTGAAGTAAATTCATAAAAGGAAAGTCAATGAACAAGCCTCAGTCCCTGCTGTTCTAGGACAACATTTCTTGTCTCCCTTCTGACCAAGTTATTCAAGATTCCCTTACCCAAAGCTCTCACCTCTGCTCATCTCAGTAGCAAGCCACCTGTTGTGACACAGATTCTCATCCCTGAGGGGTCTTTACCCCTCCTAGGCAGTGACTCCTGCTGTATCCACCACAACTGAACAAAGGATTAATAAGAGAGACTTAAATGAATGACCTCAGTGCTAACCATATTCCTCCCTGCCTATGGGCAATTCAGAGGAGGCAATAATCCCAGCACTGGGTGGAATCTTTGTAGACTTGCTATCAACAGGTGTTTTCATATTCAGTGAATGTAAATTCAGTGAATGCTAGTGAGATTAAGATCCTTTCAGCTGCAACTAACAGAACACTTAATTAAAAGAGGCTAAAGCAATGAATATATGCATTATCCTATTAAAAAAGGAGTGTGGGGGTGAGATAACCACCAAGTTGGTTAATTGAGTCGCTGCATGACATCATGAAGAACTGAGGCTTTCCCTATTTCCCTTGGTTTTCATCCTTAGATTTGAACCTTCACGGTTGCAAGATGGCTGCCAAAACATGAGGCATGATCTCCCCACACAATCACAACTAAGCAGGAAGTTTGGGTTCTCCTCATAGACCCCTTTATGTCTTAACCCTCTAGCTGAGATTGCACCACATATCCATGTCACAGCTCTCAGGGCCCTTGGAAATGTTAGTAACTGGAGATTTTAGTCACTATCATAGGGGGTGAGCCGTAACAGCAGGGAAAGTGCGGGCTAGCTGAGTGGGAAACCAATAGATGCTGTCACCATACACAATGCATTGATACATGGTAGGAGTTTAATAAATTTTAGTTTCCCAATTTCCCCTTAAGTCTGTTTTCTTCTCTTTCAGTTGGTTTTCTAATTGTTTTTCTTTTTTCACTTCTCTCATTCTTCCACATTTTATTCCTGTTTATTTGTCTGCCCACAAAACATATTATTAATCTTTTTAACATAATGAAAGTTTTATGTCATTTATACTTAAAAAAACAAACTGAATGTTATGTATTTCTCCATAAGGAAAAGAATACAAAATAAGTTTTATTAAGTGACACTGGTGATTTTCCCTTTCATGTCTTTCATATGCATAAAGTTCCTATCTCTTGGGATAAGCATAAATATAGTGGCTACCAGGAGAAAACGAAACAACAGAGGCACGTATGGGAAGGGGAACTTGGTGTTTAACAGCATGGGTTCCAAGGATCAGAGTGAATGAGCCACAATCCCAGCTATTCCAGTCACAGACTGTGTGATTTTAGGCAAGCTCCTCAAGCTGCCTATCTCTCAATTTCTCATCTATAAAATGAGAAAAATAAAAGTGCCTCCTCATAGAATCTTTGTGAGAATTCAATGAGAAAATGCATGTACCGTAATGTTCTTCGAAAAACTCTCAATAAGGAGTCGTTTGCCTCTAAGATCCCAGGTAGCAAACTACAGGAAGAATGAAGCATCTGGGTTCAAATTCAGATTCTCCAAATCTAACCTCAGGGCTTCTGTGCCAAAGTTGTTTTCAATTGACTAAAATCATGCCTTCTTACTTACCTTGTGTGGCTACATTTCATTGAAGAATTTATCTTTTTATCCTCAACCCTTATTCTTGTTTATCTTTCCCTCCCCCACCCCATGAGTGTTCTTTTAAATTCTATGAGAAAGAGTTCCAAATCTGTAAGTTTAATTCTCAACTCTAGTATGATGTCTGTATTCACATTGCCAGCCTCCTGCTAGAAGTCTCTACTGGAATATCCCATCAGTATCTCAAAACACTACTGATTCATTGTGTGGATTTGGGCATACAAATGGCAAGTAAATAGGTTTTCTCTGGGGTTCTCAGTATCTGCAGTTAAGAAAACAAAAATAGAAAACTGGGTAGGGGAGGTAGGGGTTGGGGTGAAGGAAATCACTTCTAAGACTGCATACTAACCGTTTTTTATCCTATGTCCAAAACAAAAATTGCCATCTTCTTCTACAAACTGCTTCTATTCCTTTCTTATTTCAGATTTAAAACATTGGTTTTGTAAGGACAGATTCAAAAATCAAACATAATATTGTCACTGTCATGTTCAAAGTGCTTTGGTTATTTCTTCTTACCTGATGAAAACAATCCCAATTTAATCTGACCTTGACCTGAAGAAAATTCTGCCTTAGTCTCACATCATCACCTGGAGAAAACAATCCTGCCTTAGTCTGACCTTGACCTACCTTTTCAGATTAACCCCTACTATTCTACTTATTACACTTCACATTCTGGCAGTTCATTAACATTGTTTTATTACCCCAGAAACTTACTTCCTCCCAATATAGACTTGGGAAATCCTACACAGGCTTCAAAATCTGGTTTAATTGACCTTCCCAGTGCCAATCGCAGGTAATTATGTCTTTTTTTTTTTTTTAACGTTTATTTTACTTTTGAGACAGAGACAGAGCATGAACGGGGGAGGGTCAGAGAGAGGGAGACACGGAATCGGAAGCAGGCTCCAGGCTCTGAGCCATCAGCCCAGAGTCCGACGCGGGGCTCGAACTCACGCACCGTGAGATCGTGACCTGGGCTGAAGTCGGACGCTTAACCGACTGAGCCACCCAGGCACCCCAGGTAATTATGTCTTATTCTGTTTCCTCAAAGTGTCTCCTCTAGAGCGTTTTACTATGTAATATCTGGTTAATCTTAGAGCCATTCACTAGTTTTATTTTCCCCATTAGTTTGTAAACTTCTTAAGGCAGCAGCCCTATTTTGTTAACATAACCTAGAATTCACACTGTTTAAAATTGTTTTACTGTTAGCTTATACAGTAAAAATGTAAATGCTGTAGAATAGAATAATTAAAAAAATGCTTGTAATGTTCAAATTTTAACCATGCATTGAATGCATTTGGGTCAGTGAGATGTTTTAAATCACATAGTTTATTTAAGGTGTTTTCTGGTGTTTTCCCTTTCAACGATCTCATTTTTATGTGTATATTTTTCATTCAATTCAAATTTCACTTTTGAAATTTACAACAGGAAAATACTATTGCCTGCTTTCACTTAGCAGATAATAAATTTGTAAGACATTTTGAGTTCTTTGAATTAAAATCTGTAGAAATGCTAAATATTGTTATCTCATATCATTAGCATTTTGGCTGGAAACCTCTCCCTCTAGGCACATATGGGATTCTTATTTTTATGCATAAATTTGCATAACTGTACTATCTTTCACAGACTATAGTCTTTAGACATTAATTCGACAAATATCATGATCAAATCATCAGTTTCAGTCTAGTTCAGTGAATTTAAAACTTCTTAATGGAGATATTTCCATATCTGCTCAGTCTTCAATAGTCTCTCTCTCTTTCTTCTCCCAAAATGGAACCTGCTCAGTAGTGAGTATAGATTGACATAACAAACACATTCATTTGCAAAATTAATTTACATGGTTTTATTCAGTATTTTCAGACAACTCCATGGCAGCATAAAATATTCAGGAACAAGTTTCTTCAGAAAGTGATCACCAGTTGTACACAGGAGAGATTGGGACAGACAAGTGAGTTAGTGTGCTGTGGCATTTCATAGCTTATTTATTTTCTTTCATCTTTGTATAATCTAAATGTCCCAGCTTTATCAGCCTACATAGAAAATGTCCTTACACCTACATTAACACTCCAATCCCTAAACTCTGTTAAATAACAAAAATTCAGCTGAACAAATTTTGAAGATTTAATTGGTTTTTTAAACGAGTCATGAATCAGGCAGCATCTCAGCAGATAGAGGGCTATTAGAAATGGAAAGGTTTTGGGGCACCTGGGTGGCTCAGTTGGCTCAGTTGGTTATGACTTTGGCTCAGGTCATAATCTCATGGTTTGTGAGTTCCAGCCCTGCATCGAGCCCCGCATGGAGCCCTGTGTGGGTCTCTGTGTTGTCAGCAAAGAGCCAAGCTTCAGATCCTGGGTCTCTCTGACCCTCCCCTGCTTGCTCTCTCTCTCTCTCTTTTTCCAAAAATAAATAAACTTAAATAAAAGAAAAAGGAAAGGAAAAAGTTTTCAAAGGCAGGACAAGGAAGTCATAAACAGAAAAAAGGATTATTTTGGGTGAGGTCACCTTCTTTTGGGGACAAAAGGGTCTTATTAGATGGAGTTCTTCTTCTTCCTTTAGGGGATGGAAAGGGCCATCAGATTACCTTATTGGTGCTGACCAGGAAATTCCTGATGGATTGGATAAGACTGCACTTCTGGGGGGGTTGAAAAGGCAATTCGGTTAGCTATTAAGCCCCAGTTTGGTGTTTTCACCCAACATAAGTGACTCCATTTAGTGCCTGTAGTTTTTTGTTTTTTGTTTTTGTTTGTTTTCGTTTTTATTTTTAACAACTGTCATCTGCTTGACCACAAAGGCTCACATCTTCACCCCAACTCAAGTATTAATGGGTACCGCTTTCTGGTTCTTTCCACAACTTACTAGATGGGGCTTCCCCGCCTCAAGCACAGACAGATCTACAGACACTCCACCTGGAGCAGGATTTCTGGTTCTGATGGCCAGTGAGGATTGCACTGAGGGCAGAATTATCTGAGCTCTGGCTCCGATGAGCTGGAACTCTTGCCATACTTGCCAAGGGAGAAAAATCCTCGTACATTTAGTTTGGTCCCACAGCATGTCTGCATAAATGCCAGGGTCTTGCCATCAAGAGAAACAGCTCTTTCAAGCCCCACACAGTGCTCTTTTCACACAGCACACGGATGCCATTAGAACTGGTACCTGACTGAACTGTGCTCTGAACTATCCTTTACTTCAACTCTGGAGCCATGTTTAAAGTATGGATGATTGTGCTAGATAATATTCTCTCATAGCAAATCAACATTGGAAACTCCATAATCTCTCATTCACAATGACTATTGCAAGGGCCTCTGTTATACTTGTGTTTGTGTAAATACCAGTAACAGGTAAAGTCCAAGTCTTGTCCCTATGCAGGACAATCTTAAAAATATCTACTTATTTACAGATGCAAATAGATATCCAATAACTCCATTAGATAGAAGCATTTGACTTTCAGATCTAACCCGTTAATTTTGGCTTTTATGATGAGAAATTTATAATTTTAACTCATATTAGAGGAGTGACCGCTGATGTGAAAAAGAAAAATATTCTTATGTGAAATGCTTCTAAAATCATACCTGTCAGCATAAACTTCCCACATCAGAGCCAGACTGCCCTGTTTCCTATCCTTACTCATCAGCTCATGACTTGTATGGCCTTGGGCAAGTGTGTTAGTTATCTATTGCTGTGTAACAAATAACCATAAATAATCTCATAATTTCTATGGGTAAGAAATCTGGGCATGATTTAACTGGGTTCTCTGCTTCAGGGTGAAACTCAAGGTGTCAGCCAGGACTGGAAACCCATGTGACACTAGACTGGGAAAGGATGCACTTCAAAGCTCACTTTGCTATTAGCAGTATTCTGTTCCTTATAGGTTGATGATGACTGAGGACATCAACTTCTTGCTAGCTGTTAGCTGGAAGCCAACCTCAGTGCCTTGCCACATGGTCTTCTCTTATGGCAGCTTACTTCATCAAGGCCAGTGCAAGAATCAATAGAGTCTGATAGCAAGATAATCATTTGTACATGATGTATATATGATATGTTATAATCATATGTAACCTAATCACAGAGGTTATATCTCAACACTTTTTCCATACTCTATTGGTAAGAAACAAGTCACAGTTCCAACCACTCTTATAACAGGAGGTGGGGGCAACAGGAAGCCATCTAAGAGTCTGTCTACCAAAATAAGTCACTTAACTTAATTGTGTATCTTTTTTCCCCAGTACATAAAATGGAGAGATTAATGAAGATAATAATAGTACCACATAGATTTGTGAAGATTAAATCAGCTAGTCATCTAATATGTTTAAATAATGTAACTGTGTCTGATAAATAACATATCATCAATAAAATTAATTATTTGTATTCTTACTCATGTGTCATAAATTTAAACCAACCCAAATTTTGGCCATACTCACAACCTCCTTCTCTGATCATGCAGTTACCTTCATCATGTTTGCCTCTTTCTGAAAATCTAATTTAAAAACATCTCATTATCCATCAAGGTCTGCTCAAATAGTACCTTTTCCAAGATTTATTTTTGAGTACCCAAAGCTGTAAATTTGTTTCTTTTCCACTATACATCCATACTTCATTTACAGAAGTAGTAATTTTCTGTCTAATGTTATATTTATAATCAGGCATGTCTCTACCTAAAAGATAACAAATTATTTAATGTTAGGGATTCTGTTGCTGCTGATCGTGTATCTGCAATAGCTAGAAATTCCTTAAAGATTCATTGTATTGAACCAAAAATTAGACTTTGGTCTATAATTTTGTTATTGATCAGATCAATCCAAGAAAGTGTTAGAAAAAATCATGGAGGGGCGCCTGGGTGGCTCAGTCGGTTAAGTGTCCGACTTCGGCTCAGGTCATGATCTCACGGTCCGTGAGTTCAGGCCCCGCATCGGGCTCAGTGCTGACAGCTCAGAGCCTGGAGCCTGCTTCAGATTCTGTGTCTCCCTCTCTCTCTGACCCTCCCCCGTTCATGCTCTATCTCTCTCTGTCTCAAAAATAAATAAACATTAAAAAAAAAAATTAAAAAAAAAAAAGAAAAAATCATGGAAACAGTGTAAGTTGATTAAGATATAAGGAATTAGCCTGATAATTTGGGGAAAGATACTAAAACTAGCCTATTTGTGATTGGCACTGTATTCCAAATCCCTTCTATTTGTTCTTGCAAAGTTCTTATGGGATATTGATTAACTCAAACTCCTTTACAAACTGGAAGACTTGAACTCTTATTTCTCTCATGAAAGAAAATGTGTTTCATGAAAATCTTATAAAGCTTATAACAGGGATAATTTGGACCAAGCTCCAAAGCTGTGACACACACAAAAGTTAGTGCTTCCCTATCACACTTTGTACTTACCCAACTTTTCCCAGTACCCCAAGTGTCTAGAAGCAACATGTAACCTCTTTCACCACTTCTTCCATATCTAACCAGTCCGAAGGTAGTCACCTGTTAGCTTTCATGCCTTTGCCTTTGCCTTAAACCTCCAGATTCAGAGCCCCAGGCAGAAACATTCAATCGACAAAGCTCAGGTCTGTGGTCTCCTTACACTTCAGTATTGGAATTAAGATTGTGACTCCCATCTATAGGATTTCTCTTAAATAGGAAAGAGGTTGGATGCCAGGTAGATAAAATGACCAAATTTTACATTTTAACTTTTTACATTTTGAATATATTATTTCTCTACATGGTCACATATTCTTCATCTCCATTGTCATATTGCCCTGGATATTTAAAGATTAAAATTTTAATCTGGTCCTTTAAGTAACTTATAATAAAAGAATATATTAGCAGTAAAATTTTTTTCTTCAGAGAAAAGCCCAGGACCAGATGACTTCACAGGTGAATTCTACTAAACATTTAAAGAATAATTAACACCAACCCTTTCCTAAATTAAAAAGAAGAAAAAAAGGAGGGATCACTTCAAATTCTTTTTTAACATTTATTCATTTTTGAGAGACAGAGACAGAGTATGAATTGGGGAGGGGCAGAGACAGAGGGAGACACAGAATCTGAAGCGGGGTTCAAACCCACGAATCATGAGATCATGACCTGAGCAGAAGTCAGATCCTTAACTGACTGAGCCACCCAGGCACTCTGAGGAGGGATCACTTAAAATCTCATTCTTTGAAGCCAATTGTATCCTGATATCAAAGCTAGAAAAAGACATCGTAAGAAAAGAAACCTATATACCAATACCCCTTATGAACATAGATGTAAGCGCACTTAACAAATATGAGTAAACCAAGTCAGCAACATATAAAAATAATTAATACATGATTAAGTGGGATTTACCTCAGGAGTGCAAGTTTTGTTAATATACAAAAATCAGTCAATGTAATACACCAAGTAATAGAATAAAGGACAAACACCTCATGATTACTTCAAGACATGCAGAAAAAAAGCACTTGACAAAATCCAACAATCTTTCATAATAAACTAGGAGTAGAAAGGAATGCCCCCAACCTTATAAAAGGCATCTATGAGAAACTCACAGCTAACATCATACTCTATAGTGAGAAACTGAATCCATTCACCCTAAGTTTGAGAACAAGACAAGGATGTCTACTCTCACTTCTTCTAATTCAACATTGCATTGGAGGTCAGTTAGGGAAGAAAATGCAGTAAAAACAGCTGATTAGAAAGGAAAAAGTAAAACTCTGTCTATTTGCAGATGACATTACCTTTACATAGAAAATACTAGGGTATCCACTAAAAAAGTATTAGAGCTAAAAAATGGTTCAGCAAGTTCAGATAAGGAATTAATGTAGAAAAATAAGTTGGGGCACACTAGCAAGGGGCAATCCAAAACTGAAATTAAGTAAATAATTCCATTAACAATAGCAACAAAGAATAAAGTACTTAGGAAAAAATAAACAAAAGAAGTACAAACTAAGTGCAAACACTGAAATCTATAAAACATTGTTGAAATAAATTAAAAGAAGGCCTACACAAAAGGAAAGATATCCCATGGTCATGGAACAGAAGACTTAATATTGTTAAGATGGCAATATTTCTGAAACTGATATACAGATTAAAAAAAATTTTTTTAACCCATATTTATTTTTGAGAGAGAGAGAATGTGAGCAGGAGAGGGGCAGAGAGTGAGGGAGACACAGAATCTGAAGCCGGCTCCAGGCTCTGAGCTGATAGCACAAACCCGGACGCAGGGCTCAAACTCACAGATTGTGAGATCATGACCTGAGTGGAAGTCAGAGGCTTAACCAACTGAGCCACCCAGGTGCCCCTAAACTGATACACAAATTTAACACAATCTCTATCAAATCCTGATGCACTTTTGCAGGATTGAAAAACTGATCCTAAAATACATATGGAAACCAGTCAAGGGACCCAGAATAACCAAAAAATTTTTTGAAAAGGAAATAAAAATGAGGACTCACGGTTCCAGATTTCAAGTTTAATTCAAAGCAACAGTAAACATGGCAGTGTGGTATTGGCATATGTCCAGACCTAGATCAATGGAATAGAAATGAACATCTTGAAATAAACCCTTATTGTCAATTAATTTTTTACAAAGCTGTCGAGATAATTCAATAGAGAAAGAGTCTCTGCAATAAATTATGCTGGGATAGGTCTGGGATAGATAGATCTGAATATAAGAGCTGAAGCAATGAAACTCCTGGAAGAAAACATAGAAGCAAATTTTTGTGAACTTGGATTAGACAATGCTTCTTAGATACAACAACAAAATCACAAACAACAAAACAAAACATGGGCAAATTGGACTTCATCAAGTTCTAAAGCTTTTAAAGGATAACGATAAGAAAGTGAAAAGACACCTGCGGAATTAGAGAAAAAATATTTACTAATCATGTATTGGATAAGGAACTCATGTCTGAAATATATAAAGTACACTTACAACTCAAAAACAAAAAGACAAATAATTGAAAATTTATTTCTAAACAAAATATAAATTTTTTTGGTGGTGGTGTTCATTCTATGAGTTTGGATAAGTGTGATGGATAAGAGTTTGGATAAGTGGATAAGTGTGCACACAGATGTTTATAGAAGCTTTTTTCATAATTGCCAAAACTTGGAAACAACTGAGATATCCTTCAGTAGGTGAATGGATAAACAAACTGTGGTACATCCAGACAATGGAATATAACTCAGTGCTGAAAAGAAATAAACAATCAAGCCTTAAAAAAAATCATGGGAGAATCTTAAATGTGTATTACTAAGTGAAAGAAGCCAGTATGAAAGGCTATATACTTTATGATTCCAACTTTGACATTCTGGAAAAGGCAAAACCACGGAGACAGGGAAAAAGATAAGTGGTTGCCAGTGGTTGTGGGGGAGGACAGCTGAATAGGTGGAGCATAGAGGATTTTTATGGTTGTGAAAATACTCTGTATGTTACCATAATAATGGACACATGTTATCACATACTTATCCAAACTCATAGAATGAACACCACCAAGAGTGAACCCTATTATGAACTATAGGCTTTGGATGATTATGATGTGTCAATGTAGATTCATCAATTTTTTTTTTTAATTTTTTTTTAACATTTATTTATTTTTGAGACAGAGAGAGACAGAGCATGAACAGGGGAGGGGCAGAGAGAGAGGGAGACACAGAATCTGAAACAGGCTTCAGGCTCTGAGCTGTCAGCACAGAGCCCGACGCGGGGCTCGAACTCACGGACTGTGAGATCATGACCTGAGCCGAAGTCAGACGCTTAACCGACCAAGCCACCCAGGCGCCCCGATTCATCAATTTTGACTAACGTACCACCCTGCTGGGAGATGTTGACAATGTGGGAAGCAATGCATGTGTAGGGGGCAGGGGATATGTGGAAGATCTCCGTACATTCTCCTCAATTTTGCTGTGAATCTAAAACTGTCCTTTTTAAAGAAGTCAATTAATAATAATAATAAAAAAAGACAAATCAACTAAATATTGGCAAAGGAACCAAACAGGAATTTTTACAAAAACAAGATGTACAAATGTTCCATAAGCACATAAGAAATACACTCACCATTAATCATTAGGGAAATGCAAATCAAAACCACAGTGAGACACCATTCCACATTCTTAGGATGGCTAAAATAAAAAAGATAAACAATAACAAGTGTTGGCAAGGATGTGGAAAAATGAAACTCTCATATATTGCTGGTCGAAATACGAAGAGTGTGGCCACTTTGAAAAATAAAGGTTCCTCAAAATGTTAAACATAGTTACCATAAGATCCAGCAAGATCCACTTCTACGTATATGCCAAAAGAATGGAAACATATAGCCACACAAACCAATGTTCATGGTAGCATTATTCATAATGACCAAATGGTGGAAACAATCTCAATGTCCATCAGCTGAAGAATGATAAACAAAGTTTCCATGTATGGAATATTATTTGTCAATAAAGGAATCATTTGGCGATAAAAAAAGATACAATACCTGCTACAATAAAGTTGTTATTTAAAAAACAATTCAACTGTAGAATGTAGAATAGACCCAAAGAGAAAGAACTTTTATATCTATATTAAAAATAAAATTTCTTGAGGCTCCTGGGTGGCTCAGTCAGCTAAGTGTCCAACTCTTGGCTTCAGCTCAGGTCATGATCTCACAGTTTCATGAGTTTGAGCCCCACGTCTGATTCTGCTGGTAGCACGGAGCCTGCTTGGGATGCTTTCTCTCTCCCTCTCTCATTGCCCCTCCCCTGCTTACACTGTCTCTGTCTGTCTCAAAATAAATAAACTTAATTTTTTTTCTTTTTTTGTAAGCTGCCATATGTTTATCCACTGAAGATTATTCCAACCCCTGTTTGTCTAAGTAATTTTAAAATAAGTAATTTAATCCACTCTTTAATTCTGTTGTTTCAAAACTAGTCGTGCCTGTCAAACTTGTCAAACCATCACCAAAATACATGTGTAAGCAGACTGAAATACGTTGACTTCACCAAAAAGTACTGGAACCACAATCCTGTTAAATTTAGAAGTATACTAACCAAATTACTTAATGCATGTAAAGTGGAATACCATCATTCTAAATTTCAACATAAACCTTTTGCTTTGCCAAGAGTAAGAGAAAAACAACAGCAACAACAAAAAACAATAGAAATTGTTTTACCCGCAGCTCAAGTTCAGTTGCTTTCTTCCTTTGAAAATAACGAAAGTCTCTTTTTTTTTTTTTTTTTTTTTTTTAATGTCAAAGAATGAGCTCCTAGATGTTTCTAAACTTGAAAAATAGTCATGGACAGTTTGTTTCAAATATCATGAAACTCTGCTAGCCTATCCGGTAATGATCCATTTATTTGTAAGCCACCTGGGAACTGTGGGTGGTGTGGGTTGTCCAACTATCTTTTGATTATGTCCTTGGAAAGGAGTAGCAGGTGCCATGCCAATGTTCCTTTGGTATTCTCTTAGTGCCAAATAGATCGTGTTTTGAAGCCCTGTCAGTCTCATCCCTCAATATGGATGAATTCAACTCATAGTCATTAAATAATACTGTGACATATAAGAGTAGAGTTACTGCAGTGTTCGGGAAACCATGGCCAGAACAGGAAAACTGTGTAGCAGATGGCAGCAAGCCCTAGTTTTCCTTGTTCTGTTCTCAATTGAGCATCATATCGATATAATTGAGCCACAAGCAGCAAAGTAGTTGTATCCTCCTCCTCTCCCAGGGTTCCATTAAGAATTCCCCAAATGAATCAGATTGATGAAATATTTCAGCTGTAAAATAACAATGTAGGACTCACAATATAGTCTCATTTATTTTTTAAAGAAACGTGTTGGGGTAATCACGAGTCTACATTTCTCACATTGGTTAATTTAATTAGCTACTTTTAAAATGTCATATATCGGCGCCTGGGTGACTCAGTTGTTTAAGCATCTGACTTTGGCTCAGGTCATGATCTCACAGTTCATGAGTTCAAGTCCTCCATCGAGTGAGCTCAAGCCACACATCTGGTGAGCTCAAGTCCTGCTCTGGGTGAGTTCAAGCCCCACTTCGGGTAAAAAACGTGAGCCCCTCTTCAGATGAGCCCCGTGTCTCTCTCTCTCTTTCTCTCTCTCTCTCTCTCTCTCTCTCTCTCCCTCCCTCCATCCCTCTCTCTTCCTCTGCCCCTCCTGGGAACCTCTCTCTCCCTCTGCCCCTTGCTTACTTGTGCCCTTTCTTTCAAAACAAATAAAATTTAAAAAGAAAAATGTCATATATCTACCCAGAGATATTTGAATTGAGTTTAGACTTAAAAAGCTAAACTAAATGGAATAATAAAGTTAACTACCCTATCAGAATTTTTAAAAACTCTTTTAAGTTTTATTTATGCAATCATAGAATAAAATTGATCAGATTTATATTGAAATATATAAGTAATTTAATTCTGAGTAAGAATAAAGCAGACGAATAAGGGAAAAGATCTTATTTTTCTTCCTATTCCAGGTATATTAAAAAATTAAATGTAAATTTATTTGCAAATTCTGTAGTAGACTAACTTCTAGGGCAAAGCTTAGGAGAGCTTGATACTTCAAAAAGAATAGTTCAGTCTCTCACTAATTAAGTCAATAATCATTTCTCAAATGCCTGTATGTCAGATACTATTTGTAGAAAACTTTGAATATTAACTGTATGGCCCATCTAATAACACTGATAAAATGAATATTAAAGTGTTCCTTTGTGGCAGGCACTGTCTACCACTATTCTTATTTTACAGATAATGAAACTGAAGCACGAAGAGGCAAGTCACTTGCCCAAGGCCACACGGCTAGAAATGCAAAGCTGTGATTCTCATGGAGGCAGCCTGGCTCTGAGACCACGCCACTCCACAAGGCTATTCTAGCCATTCTGTCTTTCAACCAAACCTGCCGCTGCGTTTTCCTCTTCCCTCTGTCTCTTCAGTTTCAGCAATATACAGCAATTGAGCTTTCCAATTTTGTTTCATTTCTTTATAGCTTTGGACTTTTCCTTTCTATTTTTCTTCTCAACCCTTTTGTAGGCTGAAGCACCCCTATTTCCACGTCATATTGATATCGGATACATCACAGAAACCTAATCCTGGATGATGTCTTCATTATCTGTTCTTGTTTTTTCCATTTTTCATGAGACTCTTGAGGCTCCAAAATGGTAATAAGCTTATGCATTTGGCAGATGTGTCTGAGTCATCAGTGATTTTGACTGGTTTGAGCAACTAGCTAAAGATACTCATCTTGGTATTGGTTCATTCTGACAGTTTGTAGCCTTGGTGTATAGAGCAACTCATACATCAGACAGGAATAGTTTCAGTCAGTATTCTTTAGTGGTATCTCCAGAAAACCATCTAATTTCCCAAGGGTTGTGATCATATTAGTCACACATGTCAGACCAAGTCATGCTTCTTTTCTGAAGTAAAAAGCAAGAGATACTGTAATCCCCAAGGCATACATCCTTCAACAACAACAAAAAAGATTTTCAGAGACTTGGAAACTCAATTGTATAAAAAAGCAGGCAATGTTTTATACTGTGAAACTTGTTCATCTTAATCAGTGGAAGTAAATGTGCTTTTCATTTAAATGTGAAAAACAATTAGTACCTATTAAATTAAGAATCATTATAATTTAAAAATTACTTAAAAATGATAACGATTATAAAAATAATACTGCCATAAATTTACAAATCTCTAATACATTTTGTTTTCTTCCTTGGGTTTTAGCCTTTTCTTTTTTTGGAAATAAAAATGTATGTATTTTAAAATATATTATTCTTTAACCTATCCTGAGACTATAGGAATAATATTATTAATACCATGCCTTTTTATGGCAGGAGATCAAGAGCCTGCACATGTTTGTTATCTTATCCCACAATAACTCAGAGGAGCAGGAGGACCTAGGTTCATAGATGTTCAAGTGATCCATGCAAGGTCAGTGAGCTAGGAAGCAGCAGAGCCACATAGAGAGCACACTTCCCTAGTCTCTTAAATTGGTGCAATTTCTATTCATTGGTTTGTTTCTAAATGCACGAGGGAAGAGAAAGTCATAGGTATTCCCTATAATTCCTTTGCTGTCAGTGCAGCAGTTCAAGGACTTGAGTGTATGAAAATTACCAACATGCAGACTCCTGAATGTTTTGTTTTAAAAAGTCAGGATTGGGGGGCTCTTGGTGGGCTCAGTTGGTTGAGGGTCCCACTCTTCATTTTGACTCAGGTCATGGTCCCAGGGTTGGGGGATCAAGCCCCATGATGGGCTCCACGCTGAGCATGAAGCCTGCTTAAGATTCTCTCTCCCCCTCTTCTCTGTCCCTCCCCAGCTCACTCTCTTTCTTTTTTCTCTAAAAACAAACAAACAAATAAAATATATATATATAAAGTGAGGATTGGGACCAAAGAATATGCATTTTTATAGTCCTATCTCTTGATTCAGTTGCCAGTTCAAAGGCCAAAAATTAAAAATTTGACTGTGTTCTATCGTAATTTTTTATATTCATTAGGCGAATTATAGGAGTCACTAGATAAGGAATATGATGGGCAAACCTTGGAGTTTGAGCGGTACATTCAAAGGTGGCTGCAGAACTGGAGTGAGAAGAGTCATTTAATTGGCAAGACTACATTTCAGATGTAAGTATTTCTCTACAAACAATGTTTTCTTTTCTTACTACAACCGTTTTTTCTTTTTCTTTTTTTAACATTCCAAACTGGTCTGGAAATTTGAAAGACAGTTTCTTCATAACATTTTCCATTCCTACATAAACCTCAACATTTGGAAGAAATGTCTGTTAATGTGTCATTTTTGACACTTCTAATCTTTGTCCCTGAGGGAAATTGGCAATGAAAAGAATAAAACAGAAAGTTCCAAAATCCAATAATTGAATTAAGTTTAAACTCTGTCCTAGAAACAGGCAAGCCATTTTCAGAATTCTTTTCAAGCCATTCATTTTCTTAGTATTTGCTTCAAATTCTCCTCTGTTGGAAAATTTTTTTCTAGTTCTATGATTAATGATTTAGAGATGTTTTCTGGTTGGCTTCTAAAGATTGGTCATCTTTGAAATGTAGGTATTAAGCTTATACACTATTGTAATTCCATCAGAAGCAGATTTGTAATTTTATTGAATGTTGTAATTACTTCCCTTTAGGTTTGGTACTCTTTAGTTAAATTATAAAACTTGAAATTGCGAGTGTGATTTTTAACTATAATTTCTGTGTACACAAAAGCTTTTTGTTACTGATCTGTCACTTGACTGAAATCTACTAGAATTAATTGATTTACTATTGCTCAGAAAAGATCAAGCTGTTTTTAACACTTATAGACAATAAGCTCCTCAAGTTAACAATCTGTGTCTGATTCATCTGTGTGAACTCCCTCCTCAGCGGAGAGTGTTAGTAAATATCTACGTCATTGTTTTCTGTTATAAGAGTTGAAGACACACAGCAGCAATCAGATTCTGAATCTTCCACTTACTCATTTGTCACTTTAGGCAAAATTAGTCAACTTCTCATTTTCTTCATCTGTGAAGTAGGAATAAAAAAAGTACTGCCCACATACAGTTATCTTGAAAATCAAATGTGGGGCGCCTGGGTGGCTTAGTCGGTTGAGCGTCCAACTTCAGCTCAGGTCATGATCTCGCAGTTTGTGGGTTTGAGCCCCACGTTGGGCTCTGTGCTGACAGCTCAGAGACTGGAGCCTGTTTCGTATTCTGTGTCTCCATCTCTCTCTGCCCCTGCCCCATTTGTGCTCTCTCTCTCTGTCTCTCTCAAAAGTGAATAAACATTAAAAAAACTTTTGAAATAAATAGATAAAAACAAAGTTGAATGTAAAGCATTTTGCATGGTGCCCAAACCATACTAAGTGCTCACTTGAAGTTAGCTCTTTTTTAAGACTGTATGAACACTGTAATAGCAAGTTGTTGGGAAAAACCTAAATATGCATATAGAGGCTATTGGGTGAAAAAAAATTATATATACGTGGAATATTACATAATGGAACATTATACTATCATGAAAAGGGATACGAAGGTACTTTAGGTACTGATATGGAATTCACTACAAGAAATGCTCTTCCACTATGGAAAACAGTATGGAGGATGCTGAAAAAATTAAAAATGGAACTACCTATGATCCAGCAATTCCACTTCTGGTAATATATCGAAAAATAACAAAAATACTAACTCGAAAAGATAACTGCATCTCCAAGTTCATAGCAGCATTATTTCCAATAGCTGAGACTCAGAAGCAACATAAATGTCCACTGATGGATGAATGGATAAAGAAGGTGTGATATATATATATATATATATATATATATATATATATATATGTAGTCATAAAAAATGAGACAATGCTACCGTTTGCAACAATGTGGGTAGAACTTGAAGACATTATATAAGTAACACAAATCAGGCAGTAAGAGTCAAATACTGTGTGATTTTATTTATATGTGGAATCTAAAATACCAAACCCAAAAATCTAAAGTCATAGAAAAAGGGGTTCAACTTATGGTTATCAGAGGTGGGAGAGGGAGGGGGAATTAGAGGAAAGTGGTCAGAAAATACAAACTTTCAGTTATAAGATAGATACTAGGAATGCAATGTACAACATGAAGGATATAGCTAACTGTATATATATGTATGTATATAGCTAACTGTGAGTGCTGTATGATATATAATTGTTAAGACAGTAAATCCTAAGAGTTCTCATCACAAAGAGAAAATTTGTTTCCTTTCTTCTTTTCTTCTTATTGTGTCTATATGAGACAATGGATGTTAGCTGAAGTTATTGTGGTAATCATTTCACAGTACATATAAATCAAACCATCAAGCTATAAAGCTCCTTAAACTTATGCTGTGGCATCTGTCAATGATTTCTCAATAAAACTGGAAAAACATATTGTTATCTCAAAAAAACAAAATAAAACATGGTGCAGAATGGAAAGGGGGGGGGAATATATACATCTCAATATGCTAGAGAGATCACACAGATGAATCAGACACAGACTCTCATCTTAAGGAGTTTATCATCTGTAAGTGTTAAAAACAGCTTGATCGTTTCTGAGTAACAGGAAATATATATGTGTGTATATATATGTATGTATATATATATATATGTATGTGTATATATATATGTGTATATATGTATATAATTTGTTCATGTTTGTTTTGTACATGCATAAAATATTTCTGCAAAGATACACAAGAAAATGATACCATATATTGCTTCAGGGGAGAAGAATTGGGGTCTTGGAATCAAAAGCAGGAGAGTGATTTTTCTATGTATTCACTTCTGTATTTTTTGAATTTTGAATCAGAATATATTATTTATTCAAAATATTAATAAATATAAACTATTTAGAAACTATTGAGAAAATTTATACTAAGACTGTAATGAAAAAATGATAAGAAAATGATCACTAAGAAAAATTATTTTATCATTCATGCAAAAAAAAAAAAACTTTCAGTGACTACAGACAATGGTCTTAGGGAAAAATAAAAACTTACCATATTTCTGTGAAAAATGTAATAAACAAAACAAAAATGTCTTCCTTTTATGTTTCTAGGTTTTATATTTTTCCTATTTGTCTCACAGCAGGGATAGTCTGCATATTTTCATGTAATAAACATCTTTGGAAATGTCATATATCTCTATTTACTATGTTTAAATAATTTATTATTATATTTAAGTGAACATCATATTTAACCAGTAAAAGTTGACAAAGTCTGTCCATGTATAAGAATTTTTTCCTGAAGCATCTACATTCTTTCTGCACCATATGATTATAAATGACATAATTTTTAAGGTATCTATGAATAAGGAATAAGTTATTGTAGAGTCCAGTGTCAGAGTCCAAAATCACTACTTTGGGGTACCTGGGTGGCTCAGTCAGTTACTCGGCTCAGGTCATGATATGGTTTGTGGGTTCGAGCCCCACATCAGGCTCTAATGCTGACAGCTCAGGGTCTAGAGCCTGCTTTGGATTCTGTGTCTCCCTCTCTCTGCCTCTCCCCCTGTTGTTCTCTGTCTCTCTTTCTCTCAAAAATAAATAAACATAATTTTTTTTTAAAAAATTAAAAAAATAAAAGAAAAAGAAACCACCATTTTATGTTCTCTCTGGTATCAACTGTGCACCCAAAAGTGGCTGTTTAAAGATAATTTCAGGATGCTATTACTTAATGATTTGTTTTAATTTTTTTTAATGTTTATTTTTGGAGAGACAGAGAGACAGAGTGCAAGTGGGGGAGGGGCAGAAAGAGGGAGACACAGAATCCCAAGCAGGCTCCAGGCTCTGAGCTGTCAGCACAGAGCCCAACTCGGGGCTCTGACTCATAAACTGTGAGACCATGACCTGAGCTGAAGCTGGATGCTTAACTGACTGAGCCACCCAGGTGCCCCTACTTAATGATTTTTGAAGGATGAGTCAGTTTTTGTTTTTATTTAAGAACGGTAAAAACTGTAAGCCACACAACAAGAGTGATTAGCTTAAGCAACCATGACTTTATACTTAAGGCTTGCTAGAAAACTACAAATGACATCTTTCTGTCTGATCTATAGAAGAAACATTCCAATAAAAAAATGTTGCATCTTTTTTGTGACCAAGATTAGTCTTATAATAGAATCCTTCCATGTTAGGACTGAGAAGTGATGTTGCTTATCAAAAATGAATGGAAAAAATAGGTTCAATATAATTAATAAAATGTTCTTTAATTACAGGTGCCTATGTGGGGGAAGAAACTGCCTTTCATACACACTATAGACTTAATACTTGTCTTTTAAAAAAATAAAATATGTTAAATTAATTATATGTAGGAAACACTTTAATTGTTCCTAAAAGCAGTTTAATCAGTTCTGTTTTGATTTAAGTCCAAAAGCATTACAGGGTAGGGAAAGATGTTAAACAAGATTCAAGTATATTCCAAAGAACAAGTACTTTTACTTTTGACTATACCAAATTAACAAATTTCTGTATTAAAGAGAATTCCAAAACCAAAATTGAGATATAAAAACATGTGATTTCATTTAAAGCTCTTAGAATTATGTGTATCACATTGAAGGGCTCAATGTATGCTAACATTATCAGGATTTTTTTCAGTGGAATCAGAACTATAAACTCCAAAGAAGGCAAAATCATATTTTTCTTTAATAATGTTTAACCGAACTATACATACAGAAAAGTATACAAATCCCAAGTATACAGTTTAAGGAATTTCCACAAAATGAGTACATGTGCCCAGATCAAGAAATAGATCACTGTCAGATTCCAGAAGCCTCTCATCCTCCCACTCAATTATTACCTCATCCTCACTTCCTAGAGGTAGCTCCTATCTTAACATGTTTTGTCTAGTTTTGAACTCTATATAAATTGAATCATAAAGTATATATTTACATTAGTTTTGTATTCTGTGTAAAAATTTAACACAAACTTAGTGACTTCAAATAACACAAATTTATTATCTCGCAGTTTCCATGGGTTAAGAGTCCTGTGTCATGTGGCTGGATTCTCTCTTCAGGGTTTCATATGACTGAAATCTGTCTGGATTAATAGGTTGTGAAGTGACCTACATTGAGAATAAAGAAGTGCTCTGGGAGCCGCGGAGCTTTGCCAGCAATAACGGCATTGATTTTAGGTCAAATCTATTATATGCTACAGCAGTATTTTTTAGACCAATATTAGAGCAGCCTTTTTATAGGCTATATAATTTATATTTATATGTGTGTAGGAAAAATTCTGAAAGGCTTTGAAATTGATCAAAAATGTGCTCTGGGGCACCTGGGTGGCTCAGTTGGGTGAGTGTCCCCCTCTTCATTTTGGCTCACGTGATGGTTCCAGAGTCGTGGGATCAAGCCCCACATCAGGCTCTGTGCTGAGCATGGAGCCTGCTTAAGATTCTCTCCCTCTGCCCCTTCCCCCCACTGGTGCTCTCTCACTCTCTAAAATTAAAAAAAAAAAAAAAAAAAAAAGTGTTATACCCTTCCAGATTTTCTCACTCTTTCATTGACTTTGCACTATTTTATAACCCTACAAGTTTTAACTGAACAGTGCAAAGATTCTCTCACATAGAAGTACAAATTCATCATGTTAGGTATGAAATTGATTACTACTCGTGGATAGACCTATTGTACATGTATTTGTAAACTTGTTTCATCATTCCTTAATTGCCTATGTATGTATGGTTCTTTTTTTTTTAAGTTTTTATTCAAATTCCAGTTAGTTAACATTCTGTGTAATATTAGTTTCAGGTGTACAATATAGTGATTCAACACCTCCATGCAACACCCAGTGCTCATCCTAAGTGCCCTTCTCAATCTTCGTCACCTGTCTAACCTATCCCCCCACCCACTTCCCCTCCGGTAGCCATCAGTTTGTTCTCTATAGCTCAGAGTCTGTTTCTTGGTTTGCCTCTCTCTCTTTTTATTCCACTTTGCTCTTTTGTTTCTTAAATTACACATGCATGTAAGGTTCTTTAAGTTTTGTTTTGAAACTGGTTGTAACATCTTATTGATTTCATCATCAGTTGAGTTAAATAACATCTTCCACATGTGTTCATTTTATATTCATATGAGTCATAATTTTACCTTTAAAATGTATTCTTAAACATAACTTAATAATACTTTGGTTATTGTGCATAATATATATGCCTACATATAGAAGCTAGAACAATTTACTCTAAGTGGATACAAAGATTTGTAAGTATTCCAACTTCAAGATTCATTTTTTTAATTTGAGTTCTTCATCAGGAATGAAATGGAACTTTATGTTACTATTCCAATAGATTGCAGAGTGTGTTTTATAGGATCCACCGATAATTTCATAACAACACACATTTAATCCTATTACTAAATCATTTTAGTAATTTCTCATAACTTTTCTGGTAAAACCCCACATCCCTAACCGGACTCATGCTTCCTCTTCTGGAAGTTTCCCACACTCCAGAAATACTGGTTTTTCTTCAATTTCTCAAACACTACATGTATATTCCTGAACTTCAAATCTTTGCTCCTGTGTTAGGTTTACCCAGAAAGCCTTTCTCCACCACCTTCAATGCTCCCTTTTATTTTTTATCTTCCTTTCACTTTCCATCCTTTTCTTTCTTTTCTTCCCATTCTTCTCCATCCCCAACCCTGAAAGCTTTATTCATTCCTATTCAACCTTTAGATTTCAATTTATCTCCCTAAGGCAAGTTTTCCTAATTCCACCCCCAGAATAAATCAAGTCCCTTTGTTGCACATTCTCAGAACAAGATTTTCTTCCTTTTTATCACTTAACCCATTTTGTAATTATGTATTCAGCTTTTTGGATAATTTAACTTTTAAATTAAGATCCAGGTCTGTCTGGCTCACCTTTGTATCTGCAATTTCCAGTAAGAAACCCGACATGTTATGTGTACTCGATAAATACTCAACTACATTGGCATCTCACTACTTTTCTTTGTCACAAAGTCAAACATGTGGAATTGTCACTCTTCAACTATTTTTACATATTAATAATGATAATTTCTAAGGTTTCAACCAAATAACAAGATTTGTCTGGACTTAGTTATTTTGGATGGGGTGCAAATGGATTTTGGAAGTGTTATCTTCATGTGAGCATTGTTCAGCATTGATTAAAAATTATCTGGATCCTGGATCCAAATTGTGTCCCTTACTGGAGTGTGGCATGATTTAAGAAAAAGTTCAAAAATCTCTCTGTGCCTTATCTTTGTCACTTATAAATGGGAAATATATAAGTGCTTTCTTATAAGGTAGTTGTGAGGATTAAATAAGTTAATATATTGAAGGTAGTGAATATATTTAAACTGTGATTAGTCCAGAGTAATGTTAGCTATTTTTTAAAGATATTTTTGTGATTTGATTTCATAAGAAATTTATATTTAAAAAAAAGAGAAAAATCCCTATCATCTAACAGCTAGTGAAATTCAGAACATTAGGGCTGTCAGTGACAGCCTTAAGTGGCTAATGCAGATCCTTTCTTTTGGAGGAAACAAACATGACCGTACTGCAATGAACAATGATAACATTATTTCAGTGGCAACCTTTTTTTTTCCCACATGACAGGAGGAGAAGGGAAATAACATTCTGTTGTAATTTATATAATCTGATTAGTAAAGCATAAACACAGGACCCCTCCTGCAGCCATACTATCTGGAATCTGGATGGTTTTGGATTCATTTCTAAACACATTTGAATGGTGGTCATGATGCACCCAGGAATAAGCCAACCAAACAGAAAGTATTTCCCTAAAATGTTCTCCAGATCACTAATGATGCTGGTTGAGCCATGACAAACAAAAGATCTACCATTAAATAAGTTTGGAGAACACCATATATCCTCTTGATGTTTCCCAATAGATGTTTATATATTAAACCTCTAAGAAGTTTTTTGTTTGTTTGTTTGTTTGTTTGTTTATTTTGAGAGAGAGAGAGAGAGAGAGAGAGAGGAGGGGAGGGACAGAAAGAGAGGGAGAGAGAGAATCCCAAGCAGACTCCACACTGTCAGCGTGGAGCCTGATGTGGATCTTGAACTCATGAACCATGAGATCATGACCTGAGCCAAAATCAAGAGTCAGAGGCTCAACTGACTGAGCTACCCAGGTACCCCAAAGCTCTAAGAAGTTTTTAGCAAAGAAACATACTTGACTGTAAGCCTCTGATGTCCAAATTTACTGCAAAAACTTTTTTTAAAAAACACTGTACCTATGAACACTTTGAAAAACTAATGTCCATTGAATATACTTGGGAAGTCCTGATTTTAGGTAGTCTCAAATTATACATGTTAGAAAACAAAATTCAACTGAGTAAATTTGAAGATGACTCAAGTAGCAGCCCATTTTAGCAGATAGAAATGAGCTGTGAGGAACTATATGAAATGGAAGGGTTTTATAGGCAGAAGGGGGCAGATAAAGGAAGGTTCTAAAAATGAGTGGATTGTTTCAGGCAAAGTCACTTTCCTTTGGGGAAAGGATGGGTCTAGCTAGCTGATTACCTCACTAGGGCTGAGGTAATTCTAGCTTCAGTGGTTAAAGGTTACATTCCTGGGAAAGGCTGAAATTGTAATTAGGTTAGGCATTAAGTCTTGGTTTGCTGATACGGGGCTTAGCACAAATGATTCTGTTTGGGGCCCATTGTTTCTTTTTTAGCATACATAGTTAGAAAGAAAAATTCATAACATAGTCAATTAAAGAGAATTTATGGAAAAGATTATAAACTATGATATTTTTTGTTATCTACACAGACACACAAATGTACTTCTTTATATTACAATTTATGGTAAATAACCTCCAAAGTAAAATTCCAAGCTTCAAGTTAGAAAAAATAGCCACAATTACATACAATTTTATTTAAACTCAATATTCTGGGTTAGGGCTAGCATTTAGAGCAACTTTAAACTAGTGAAAATAGTATATTCCATGACAAGCATATGCAAATAGGAAAACAGAGCTACTTACTATATTAAAAAAATAGGGATAGGAAAACTTTCCTTACATGATTCTCAGTTATGGTTCTGAATAAGGATATGCAACTTGCCTTCACCCACTCTCATAGTTTGGAAGACTTATCTAAAAATAAAGCTTCAAAGATTATGTATATTTCACAGTTGGCTATGTTATCATAAGTTACTTTATAATTAAAGCCAGCACTTACAAATTTATTAAAAATTTGACATACCTTTCCCTCTCTAATCTCTTTAAATTTAAAAGTAATAGAAAGTTCTTTACACTTCAGTAGTGATTAAAGCTGGACAAAGTTACTTTTCAAAAAAAGGTAAAAAATGAGAAGACCCTTTATGAGAAAAATACTTGCTAACCTTGAAGCAACATTTGTTTTACTGAATGTAGATATCATGAATTCTCATGTGGAATATTTAAGTGTGAGGGGTCTACTAATGACATGTGGCAAAACCCACTATTATCTACTATATATTTCTGTTCAAGACATTAATTGTCCATAAAGTACTCTTGCTCTCATTCTATAATGTGAGTTCTTTTTAGTAAACAGCTATCCAGTCAGGATTTATTTCTTAGCTCCTCTTCATCTAGATGAGGCCATGTCATTAGTTCTGACCAATAGAATATGAGATATGATGCTATGTGTCACTTTTAGGCCAAGAAGACAGGGTCTTTCTTTCTATGCACCACCACGTGGCCATCAGGCAACTCTTTATCTTAAATTGTGTGTAATTATTTGTGATACAGACATTCATGTTGCTTTCTAGGGCTTCCTTTCTAAAATTATTTGTCGATCATTATGTATATTAAAAGATAATTTCCAAAAAAAAGTAAAATTATGACTTATACAGATATAAAAATGAGACCTTGTTAAAGACTTTATTCTACTCAGGGGCGCCTGGGTGGCTCAGGTAGTTGACCATCCAACTCATGATTTTGGCTCATGTCATAATCCCAGGGTCACAGGATTGAGCCCCGGTCACACTGTGCTGAGTGTGGAGCCTGTTTGAGATTCTTTGTCTCTCTCTCTCTCTCTCTCCTCTCTCTCTCTCTCTGTCTGCCCCTCCCCTGCTTGTCCTAAATAAATAAATAAATAAATAAATAAATAAATAAAATGTAAAAGAAAAAGATTTTACGCTACTCATTGAATGAGAGAACCATTCTCTCAGATGTTGTAACCAGCTCAAAAGAAACATTTTTAAAAAGTACAAATGTATATGAAGTAAAAGAAATGCTGAAGTACATTGTAAATAGAAGCAGAACTGTTTGCTTAGGGAGAGGAGAGATGCTGGAATAGCCAGTTAAATCTTCACCAGAGAAGACAGAATGTTCATGCTTATCATTTACTACAACTTAAGAATTATCAAATAACTCAAAGACAGTGAAAAGCCAGAAGCAGATAACCTGGAACATCATTTTATATATATGCAGTGTGTAGTCTCCAGTGACCCATTAATTGTTTCCTAAATGGAGAAGGAGATTAATCAGAAGCCAGCCTGCTGTGTAATGCTTTTATGTAAGCCTTAAACAACTTACACTGATACTTTAAAAAAAATTTTTAAGTTTATTTATTTATTTTGAGAGAGAGAGAAAGAGAGGCATGGTGAGGGAGAGAGAGAGAGAGAGAGAGAGAGAGAGAGAGAGATTGGATCCCAAGCAGGTTCCGCACTGTCAGCACAGAGCCCAATGGACTCATGAACCATGAGACCATGACCTGACCTGAAATCGAGAGTCAGACATTTAACTGACTGAGCCACCCAGGGGTCCCTAACACTGGTATGTCTTTTAAAATGAACTTTTATTTTTATTTTAAATGTATTGTCTTATTAGATGTGTTATTAAAGTGACATATAGTACCATAACTTTTTTCAGTATTTTAGTAACTGTATTTCTATATTGTTTATTTTCTTCTTTTGATCTTCATTATTTTCATTTATATATTTAAAAACATCATTCTGAGAAGAAGTCAATAGGATTCCATAGATTTCCGAAGAGATCCATGGCAAAAAAAAGATTAAGAATCTCTGCTTTAGTAGAAAATAATTAGGAAGGTATGTTAGTAATGTCGGTTACTTGTAATTGTTGTGTTTGGCATGGTATTAAAAGAAAGGTATTAGCTCAGATGAGAATGGTCCAATTTGCAAGCAAAACTGAAAGTGAATATTCTTGAAATTTAGAACCTTTCAGGATTGGGAAAAAATTACTGTGACACTAGTCTTATGACTGAAAAAGCTTGAGCAATTGAGGTCCATTAAAAATATGAATTTGCCATACAAGAATATTCAGATTGCTTCAACATAGTCACTCTCAAGTTAAAAGAGAATCACTGGGGAGAAAAAAAAATAAAGCAGGCCTAAGAACTAATGTGTAAGAAAGAAAATTTTATATTGTTATGGCACATGAAACTGGAGACAAAATAGATCAGAAGCTTACAAAATTTTGAAAATGTATTGCTAAAGAAACCAGCAGCCTACCTTTGACTCACTGAACCTTCAAACAACCACTGGGTTCCCAAATTTACAATGATATGAAGACAGTTGTAAACAAAACAAAACAAAACAAAACACAACCAAGAAAGGAACATACACCAAAATTCACTGCAGATGAGGCCATCCAGATAATGGACAAAATAGAACATCTCAGATGATAATTCTGGGACATGGTTACAGGGACCATGAAGAGCAATGAACAAATGAGTTCCTTCCAGAAAGTGGAAATTGGGTGTAATTAAACTTCTCTTACCTGGGTAAAGGAACTCATGGTGCCTACCTATAGGTTTTCATTAGTTCTAAGAACCAGTAACTGTTATGTCTGCAATACTTACTGTGATGTTGTGATATAATAAGAAATTTATATTTTGGTCTTCATCTCTGAGACCTGGCCAGAGCTCCTAAAACACTTGTAATTTCCTGAGTGATGGGGGATGACAAGAACATCTTACACTGCACTCCTAAGTCTTTTGAAATTTCATGGGTGATTGAATTGTCTTTTGTTCTAATGAGATGACTCTTGATGGGCTTCTGGATGGGGAGCTGATCACCACAAAGATCAAGCTTGATTAGAATCTTCTAGCTTTCAGCCCCATCTCCTATCTTCCAGGGAGGGTGGAGGAGCTAGAGATTAAGTTAATAATTGATCATGCCTCTTTGGTAAAGTCCCCATAAAAATCTCTAAAGTACAGGGTTTAGAGAGATTCTGGGTTGATGAACACATCCATGGGCAAGGAGATGGGTGTACTCCCAACTCCAAGGGGTATAAGATGCTTAACTTCTGGACCTTACCTTATGTATCTCTTCATTTGGCTATTCATCTGTATCATCTACCATATCCTTTATTATATAATAAACTGGTGAATATAAGTATTTGCCTGAACTCTGTAATCCATCCTAACAAATTATTGAACCAGAGGAAGTGGTCATGGGAATCCTCATTTATTGTTGGTCAGAAACACAGGTAGCAACCTAGAACTTGCAACTGGCATCTAAAGTGGGGGCAGTCTTGTGGGACTGGGTCCTTAATCTGTGTGATCTAACACTAGCTGCAGATAGATAGTGAACTGAATTGAATTGTAGAACCCCCAGCTGGTGTCAGAGAATTGGTCAGTATGGGAAAAAATACCCACACATTTGGTGGTCAGAAGTGAAGTCATGTACATAATAAAGGGAAACACATTTTTGCTTTAGCTGGTGTAGAGAAGTTTTCCCAGACACTTCTGTTTTCAGAATATGAGGTTTTATTGTTTTTTTTTTTTTTTTTTTTTGGTCCCTGCTCTACCACTGGGTATTGGATGTTGTCAGTCTGGAAGACTGAATAGACAAGAGAGTTCACATGGTGCAAGTAACCATGTCTACCCCTGCTGGAGAGAATTTTGAACTCTTAGCTGGATGTGGTAGCTGGTTGAAACTTTTGGTTTCATCCTTCAAAGAGGAGATGTTTATACAGTTGACCCTTGGGCAACACGGGTTAGGGGCACTGATTCCCTGAAGTTGAAAATGCACATATAACTTTTAGTTCACCAAAAAACTGAACTAGTAAGAGCCTGCTATCAACTGAAAGCCTGACCGATAACATTAATGGTCGATTAACACATACTTTGTATGTGATATGTATTGTATATTCATTCTTATAATAAAGTAAGCTGGAGAAAAGAGAATATTAAGAAAATCATTATGAAGGAAAAATACATTTACAGTGCCGTCCTGTATTGATTGAAAAAAATCCACATATAAATTGACCTATGCAGTTCAAACCCCTGTTGTTCAAGGGTCAATTGTATTTTTTGTAGGAAAAAAAGGGTTCGGATATTAATATAGTGTCAGGAAAGGCAAAGTGTGGAGGAGATAGCTAACTGTATATTGAAGATTCATACTCCTCTTAGCACAATGCTATCATTGCCTGTGAGCAGTATTTCAGCTGCAGATATTTGCTAGCTCATAACTGCATCCATGAGAGGATGGTTTGTGTGTCAGTCTGGGCAGATAATATTTGGGTCGATTTGCATATGCTTTCAACTGCATGTGGAATATCACCAAACCTTAGATGAGGGGAAAAACATAAGAAGGAAGCAGTCTGGCACCTACCTCATTACCAGAAGGAAGGATGCTTTTGGAATCCTCCAAACTTCACTGTTTATGTGAATGAGAAATAATTTTGTGTTAGTGTATTAAGCCACAAAAATATGAAAGGTTCATAAGTTAAAGCAGCTAGTGTTATAACAACTAATACATTACATAGGTGGAGATTCCAAGTAGGCAGTTAGAAATGAGTCTAGAGTTCAGAGGAGAGGTTCAAAGAACAGATATAAGCAGATATAAATGTAGAGGTTACTATTGTATGTTAATATGTTTTTAAAGATATGCAGGCTAGATATCACTTAAGGAGAGGGTATTTAGAGATGAGAACTAGGATCAAGGTCCAGCTTTGAATATTCCAATAGAAGAAGTTAGTTAGAGAAGTTGAAATCTGCATAGGATCTTGAGACTGTCTGTAAAGTAGAAAACAAAAAATAGTTTTATCCTAGAAGCAGGGAATAAATTATTTCAAGGAGCAAACAGTTGTCAATGATTTCCAATACTGCTGAGAGCAGTCAAGATAAGACTAATGAATAGTCTATTGAATTTAGTCACTTGAAAACTGAGACCTTTGCAAAAACATATCAGTAAATTTGATGGGAACAGAAGCTTGATTTGAGTAAGCTTGTGAATAAATGGGAAGGAAGGAAATAAAAATACAAAATTAAGGGGGAAAAGAGACAGGATGGAAGGCAACAAAAGGATGGGGAGTCAGGGAAAGTAAACCTGAGGCAGCATAAATGTGCTGGAGAGAATACAAAGGATCTAATATGTAGGAAGAAATTGCTTTAATAGAAAAAGGGGAAGGAAGAGGAGAAAGGACACAACATTACGGTAGGGCTGACCATACCATAATGACTTTTTTGGGGGAAAAGAAAGACTTCTTTTTTTGTGACAAGAAGGAAGATACAGACAGTATCAATATGGATGGATGTGGTTTTATTGATGTATTGATTATGTTTCATTTTGATTATTTTAACAATAAGTAAAACATGGGAGCATCACTAAAGGGAGTGAAGAAAGAGGTATAAGAAATTTGAAGAGAAAAAGCATAAGGTAGTCATTGCAGAAAAGTTGAAAGTGAACTTTTCTAGCCAAACATAATAGGATATCTGGGCACTTTTGAATGCCAGTTTGAGGGCTTCATTCTTTATTTTTGGAGCATATTCAATCACAAGGTACGCGAGTAAATATTTTTTTCTTCTGTAATGAGTGAAGGTAGATAGCTGGATTCAACAAAGGATTTTTTCCCCTAGTGTACATAACAGAGGGAATACAAATGATTTGGGGTGTTTGCATGAAAGTGGCATGATGACCTTTGACAATAAGTAAAGAAGAAATTTTTGAAGAAAGGAGGGGGTAGTGATATTGAAAAGGTACATTGGCCAAGAGCAAAGAATTGGGGCAGATTAGATTTTTGAAGTAATTGAACTAGTAAAAGCTACCGGAACTAGGGCAACTGGTCAGAGCGCGGCATACTTGAAATAGAAATTTCTGTGATGGTGCAGCTAGCCACTTGTCAAGATAGGCACAGGGTGGGGTGGAATGATGGGATGACTGGCAAAGATCAGGGTGTAGGAAGAAAATCAAGGATGAGAGCAAAGAACTGAGAGGCCAATCCATTTACCCTGAGAATGTTCGATATGAAAGATGAAGATTTCAATTCCTTGTAATTGGAGAATGACCCAGAAAAATGGCGCATGACAGAAATGAAGAAAGTTGGCAGGTGATATATCAACATGGATAAGCTTCAAAGAAGTATGGTTTTTGAAAAAGGATGGTAGGAGGGAGAAGAAAGCTCACTGACCCTGATGGTAAGGTGCCAGTGAGAATGATCTACGCTTTGTACTTTTAGTGTTTGTCCTTCATAAATTTGGGATTCAAAAGTAAACAGGAGGGATAAAATTTGGATCATAAGGAAAGAACTTTCTTCCTCAAATCTGTTGTATTTTTCCCCCTGTAGATCATCCATCCCCATGGTCCAGGCTGCTTGTGGATTGCATCTTACACATTCAAAAAATGGATGCTGCTATAGAAGCAGAGAACAGAAAAGCAATTTCTGGAATGTTTTGTGATACATTATATTTTACAAATTTATGTATGTAAATTATCTTGAAAGACAAGACTTTGATTTACAGACACTGAGCAACTCAGAACAGCAATAACAGAAAGATTTGGGAAACTGTATGGTAATGTAAGAGCCTCATTTCTACCTAAGACTTGGTGAAGATTTTCCTAAGGAGAGACTCTTATTTTGGGCAATAAAGAGTTTAAGTGTTCAGAGAAATCTTCCCAGTACAGCACATACAAGTTTTAGATATATATTTTAGGGCATTTTTTTAAAGCAGAAAAGAAAAATTCCTTTAGAATAAAAACAATAGCAAAGCATAGGAGCACTTGAGAGTTAAAGCTGCCAATTTCCCTAGGGTACCTGGGTGGCTCAGTCAGTTAAGTGTCCAACTCTTGTTTTTTGGCTCAGGTCATGAGTTCAAGCCCTCCATTAGGCTCTGTGCCAACAGTGCAGAACCTGCTTGGGATTCTCTCTCTCTGTCCCTTATGCACACTCTCTCTCTTAAAATAAATAAGTAAAAGCTTAAAAAAACAAAAAATAAATAAATAAAACTGGCAATTGCCCTTAATGATTTTCTCTCTCTTCTTTCGTTTCCTTTCCTTTCCTTTCCTTCCCTTCCCTTCCCTTCCCTTTTCCTTCCTTCCTTCTTCCTTCCTTCCTTATTCCCATCCCTTCTTTTTTCGTTCTTTCCTTCTTTATTTTTCCCAGGCTCCCAGTTTCTTTTTTACTGTATCTTCCAGGTGGTTCAATTGTGCTCTGTCTTTTCTGCTTACGACTTTTCAACACCAATGTTGCTTTGCCATTCTGTGCCAACCAAACCCATTAAAACTCTCATTGAGACTGTTTTGTCTTTTCACAACTTCTAAATGCCATTTTAAGTATTGTCATTAATCCCTTTTGGCAGTTCTTTTATTTCTTTTGAAGTGCCTACTAAGAATTCCCTTTATCCAAATAACTTCAGAATATCTGAATATTAAGTAATGATGGAACTTCCACCACCAATAATAGCTGCTCCATATTCTGCCATCTTAACCTATACTTTTGGTTTTTCCACATGTATTCAATAGATTAGAGGTATTTGTCTCATTTATGCTTTTTTGGATATGCATCTTGCTGTTATTAACTTTTAACTTAGGTATTTCTTGTAGGTGAAGAATTTATATTTGTGAGATTTATACTTGGCATCATATTTATGTGAGTGCAATCTTGGAAGTGCCTTCATCTTATTCTCCATATAATATTTCTAGGACATTGGGAATTTGTTATTTTTATCTAATATTAAAAATAATAAAAGGATTAAAGCATTATTCTTACATCTGTTCTGTATTTCCACTATGCTAGTGACTAAGATATGAACCAATTTCAAAATAGTATAATTTCAGACTGTAATTGCAAATATGCTAACGCCCAAGAACAGATTACTATATTTGATGGAACCAACTGAAGCTGCCTACTGAAATAGATGTTTATTGCTTCTGAAGAGCACTACAGAAGTCCCTGTTGTGGGAGGAGGAGAGAAGTTAAATATCTTATATGAATGTTTTTCAAGTTCTAAAATATATGGTAGGCTACTGCAAACTGATTTTATTTTAAAAAGGGCCTCATTGCTTTCCAGATATCATTTAAAAATTCATGAAGACCAAAATAAGAAACCCAAGGATGACATTCTTTTTAATATTTACTTTTAGGGGGAGAGCACAAGCTGGGGAGGGATAGAGAGAGAGGGACAGAGGATCTGAAGTGGGCTCTGTGCTAACAGGCTGACAGCAACAAGCCCGATGTGGGCCTTGAACTAATGAACCAGGAGATCATGACCTGAGTCAAAGTCAGATGCTCAATCAACTCAGCTACCCAGGCACCCCAAGGATGACATTTTTTGCTACGTGAGCAGAAAGTACAGAAAAGAATGATGGGTGTTTAAAAGCATTTTCTAGCTAGGCACTGAGATCAACTAAACTTTGGTTCAGCAAATATTTATTCCTTAACCTCATTCCTCCTTCCTCCTTAGAAGGATACTCCCCTGTACTTTTGATATTGGCCTTCTTCATGTGACTTGTTTTGGTCAATGGAATTGGGTGGAAGTGAGAATGTACAAGTTCATAGTTGGATCTTAAATGGCATTGTCTATTTACACATATTCAGTGAGTAATTCTGACCTCTCCAAAGTAGCCACTACTCCTACTTCCTGGGCCCCAGAAAGAACTTCCACTGAATGACTCTGAAACAGAGTCATAGAAGCTGATCCATATGGTCTCATATGTGAGAATAAATACTTATTGGTATATGATATAGCAACAGTGAGATTGTTTTATGTGTGAAGAGTGACTAATACAGGCACCTGATGACTATAGGAATTAATCAGAAATAACTCACCACACCCTTAATCCTTAGACACTTTTCTATATAACTTAGGCCCCTCCAATACTGGGATTCAATAGACTTACTATGTCTCTATAAAAGTTGCCCACCCATTGTTTGTCCAATTCTGAACTCCTCAGACTCCTGACTGTTCATTTTATATCCTGCCTCATTCAGGGTATGACTTTATATTTGTTAAAAACTCTCTATTTCTGAGGATATTTGTATCTTACTGAAGGGATCTCACTGAGATAACTTAAGTCATATATATTTTGAGCAACTGAGTAATCTAAATGAGACCAAAGAGAATGCAAAGTAAACAAGATAAAGTCTTAACAAATAGCAAAGTGATAGACTTATATCCAAACTTACCAATTATTAATGTAAATAAAAATGAACTAATTTCTCCAATTAAAAGACACAGATTATTATATTGGACAATAACAAAACTAATTATATGTTACCTAAAAGATATTTACATAAAATATATGGATACTGAAAAATCAAGGAAAAGGGGATTAAAAAATGTACCTTGTAAAAATTAACTAAATGAAATATTTTGTAGCTATAGTAAAATCAAACTCGTGGACTTTCCAGCAAAAAAAAATTAGCACAAATGAAGAATAATATAATAAATAAATATATATATATACATATACATGTATATATGTATATTCTTATAAAGCTAGCTTATAAAGCTAGAATAATTAACACAAGTTGTATTGCTATACAATACACATATAGACAATGGAACAGAATAGAGATCCATACCACATAAGAATACTGATTTATAAGAGTGCCTGGATGGCTCAGTCGGTTACCCATTTGACATTGGCTCTAGTCATGATCTTGCAGTTCGTGAGTTTGAGCCCCTCTGTGCTATCAGCACAGAGCCTGCGTCAGATCCTCTGTCCCCCTCTCTCTCTCTGCCCCTCCCTCACTAACTCTATGTCTCTTAAAAATAAATAAACCTTAAAAAAATACTCATTTATAATATAGACAGCAGTCTTGAGAAATAAGATATAATAGTAGACATTCAGTCTGATCATAGATAAGAAAATTAACTATATGATAAAAACAAATATTAATTTTTGAATAACATGAGTGAATAATTTACAAAAGAAATTATCTTTTTTACAAAAGAAAGATGGTAATTTGAACTCTTAATATATACTTTCTAAGCCTTGAAAAAAACTAAAAATATTCGTCCAAAATGAAACCTGAATTAAAACCATTTTGTACCCCTCAGATCCTAAATTGTCTTAGCAGACAGAAGTTACTTATCTGGGTTTTAGGGAGAAGATGATAGGTAATAATCCAGGCAAGTGGTCAATATAGTATTAGAGGCTTGGTAGCAAGATGCAGGTCATGAGACTGAGGTTCAGCGATAAAACACAAGATTTAGGCAGGACCAGCATGTATAGTTGTGCAATTTGTGAACAGCACAAAGGTGTCCTACAAGGGGATCAATAAGACTAGCTTCCCATCCTGTAAGTCTTAAGCTCTAGCTATTTTGTCCCAGAGAAGATGTCTTTTTCTAATTCATACAGAAACATTACACAGACTGGTGGGAGCTCTGCAATCAAGGCAGTTAGTAACAAGACATGGTCCCAGTCCTGGTGGACATATGGGAGATCTTTGATCTTGATTTTAAAACAATGCAATAGCCAGATTACTAAACTTAAGGCTTGAAATCAGAATGAGGGGAACAGCAGGGTTGACCTGAATTTTAGGCCCTGGAGCTCTCGGATCTCCCTTCTTAATTACCTCTGACTGTAGACAGATTTAGTCTCCAGTCCCAGGGCAAGGGCGAGACTGCAGGTAGGAGTCAAATGGCTCCAATACAAGTATACAAGGAAAAGGAGGAGCAGGCAATAAGAGAGGTCACTATGTCAGCTTTCTAGTTTGCCTCCACTCCAAAACTCCATATTAATAGACAACAGAACATTTTACCACTTCTCTGTCAAAGCAAACAATGACTGATTTCCTTAGAACTGGTGCGATCTACATCAAATCCTTCCTCCAAATCAGTGTCATACCATATCAGCCTAAGCATACCACTCTTTTTCTGAAAACAGTCTCCTCATTGTCTATAGAATAAATCTTAAGGTGGCTCACAAAAGCATCCTTGATGTGACAAATGCCTATTTCTTAAACCCTATTCATTTAGGTCTCCATATCTCAAGTTCTCAGAATTTGCTAAGCAGCCCTATTTTCCTGGAATGCCAAATCTACTTCCTACTCGCTCAGCACCATCTCTAGTAAATCCTACCTGACATCCCTTCCCCTTGGGTTCTCATATACTCATACATAACGTCATCATTGCTTTTATATTTATTCCTCCATTTATAAATTTTTTTAACGTTTATTATTTTTGAGAGAGAGAGAGAGAAAGACAGAGAGCAAGCAGGGGAGGGGCAGAGAGAGAGAGGGAAACACAGAACGGAAGCAGGCTCCAGGCTCTGAGCTGCCAGCACAGAGCCTGATGTGGGGCTTGAACCCACAGACTGGGAGATCATGACCTAAGCCAAAGTCAGTCGCTTAACCAACTGAGCCACCCAGGTGCCCCTATTCATTCATTTATAAAGTACTTATATAGTGTCTATTATGTCATAGTCATTGTACTCAGGGATGGAGATAACAAGAAAGAAAGACAAGAAAGAAAGATGAAGTAAGCAAGGTCCTTCACCTAGGGCTCCTCTGGGTCCAGTGGGAAAAATAGCCAAAGAAATTACAATCATGTGTGATGACTATTACAAGACCGCAAGGTCTTATGATTATTTAATTTTTGTTCTTCTTCCATTGGATGTGCATTCTCTGATTGTGTTTTATTATCTTTTATATCTCTAATGCCCAGCCTACTGTAAGTAAATGCCCTGTAATTGATAAATGCTTGTTGAATGATTTTTTTGCCCAACCATTCCTAAACTGAACTGCTTTGCCTACATTTAGTGCTTCCATTATATCCTCCCTAAAAAGTCCTCTTACTTCTAGATGGGCCCATCTTCTCGTTGCCTTCTCTCTCACTTTTCGTTGATCATGTTACCTTTTGCTCAGAGCCCTCCAATGACTTATAATCACTTTATTTTTTTTAATGTTTATTTTTTTTAATGTTTGTTTATTTATTTATTGTGAAAGAGTGAGAAAGAGAGTGAACAGGGGAGGGGCAGAGAGAGAGGGAGAGAGAGAATCCCAAGCAGGTTCTACAATGTCAACACAGAGCCCATCATGGGGCTTGATCCCACAAACCGAGAGATCATGACCTGAGCCAAAATCCAGAGTCAGATGCTTAACCAACTGAACCACCCAGGCACCCTCAATCACTTTAAAATATAAATTTCTTAGACTGGCTTTAAAAGCTCTTTATTTTCTGGATCATGATGATCTCACAACCTCATTCCCTTCCACTGTCCCCCATTTCTCTAATCAGAGACACCTTCACCTATTACTCAAAAACCTCAAGAACATTCCCATTCAGGGTCTTCACAGTTTTACTCCCTCTGCCTGGAATGCTCTTCCCCCAACATCTTTAGGTCTCTGCTTCTTTTCACTCAGCCTTCTCCTCAAAAGTCATATCATCAGAGAGAACTTTCCTGACCACCCTATATAAAGTAACCCTGTATCCCAATTTTTCTCTATGCCCTTACTCCTTCTTATTCTCTTCCTGACAGGTATCACTACCTGCTATTATTGTATATGTACCATGCATGCTCCAGGCATGACTGGGATACAAGGATGAACAAACAAACAAACAAGTAAAATGACTACTTTCTTGGAGCTCACATGTTAGAAGGGGTAAACGGACATTAAGCTTTTTCAAAAAAGATGAATATCTTGTGTATCAAATGGTTTTAAGTGCTATGTAGAAAAATAAAGCCAGACAAAGAAGAAGGACTAAGACTAGAGAGAGAAATTCTAAATAAGGAATGTTAGGAATGGTGTTTTGATTATCAATATTGCATTTAGATAGTGACAAGCAGAGCTCCTGCCTGGAGTGCCTGGAGATTCTCACACTTTGAATCTCCTTGAGGGGCACCTGGGTGGCTTAATCGGTTAAGGGTCCAACTTTGGCTCAGGTCATGATCTCATGGTTGGTGAGTTTGAGCCCTCCATTAGGGGCTATGCTATCAGCGAATAGGCCACTTCGGATCCTCTTGTCCTTTTCTCTCTCATTCCCTCCCCTGCTCTCTGGCTCTCTCTCTCTCTCTCTCTCTCTAAAAAAAAAAAAAAAAAAAAAAAAAAAAAAAAAAAATTTGTATAGGGCATGACAGGAATAGCTTGCCTCTGTCTGAGGCTTAGTTGGAAGACTTGAAGGCTGAGGGCTAGAATCATCTAAAGACTTGTTCATTCAAATATCTGGCAGTTGATGCTGAAACTCTTACACATAATAAGGCCTCTCCTCATGGCTTGAGCTGCCTCATAAAATAGTAGCTGGGTTCCAAGGACTTGAATCCCAAAAGAGAGAGAGAGAGAGCCAAGCAGAAACCCTTTGTAGCCCAGTCTCAGAGTCACACAGTGCCAATTTTGATTCTTTCTATTTATTGAGATAGTTACAAAGGCATGCCCAGTTTCAAGGCGGCGGGAAATAGATTCCGCCTCTTCGCTGGAAAGTGACAAAGTTCTGGAAAAGCATGTGGGACTGGAAATATTGCTGTGTCATTTTGGAAAAAAATACGATCTGCCACAAAAAGTTGCACTGAAAACATTGCATTTGAACAAAAATTGACACGACATTTGAAAAACCAAGGGAAGCACTTTCCAGACAGAGTGAGGGCACAGCCCTTTAGACTGGAGCACGGCTGACACATTCGAGAAAGACAGAGGGCACTGATGTGATAGAGCACCAGACAGCTATTTCCTCACAAGGCCCCATAACCTCCCTGTTTGAGTTATTCACAAAACACACATTCCTTTGTCCTGTCTCCAGTCTTAGGAAAAGGTTTTCCAGGACCAGCAACTTCTATCTTCTGGCAACTTTGAGCAATTTACATCTTGGAATAGGGGGTGGGAGGAATGCCTCTGAAAGGTAATATTCTTCCTGCCACACAAATACATGCCTCTATTTAGTTTTAAATTTTATTTTCAATGTTTATTTATTTTTGAGGTGGGGGTGGTGGACGGGGGTAAGAGAGGATCTGAAGCAGGCTCCCGTGCGGTCAGCCCAGAGCTCAGTGAGGGGCTCGAACTCCCAAACCTTGAGACCATGACCTGAGCTGAAGTCAGAAGCTTAACTGACTGAGCCACCCAAGAGCCCCTGTTGTTTTTTTTAAATGGCAACCATCATAGTGAGTGTTGTATCACCTTTCAACATGCTATAAGTTATAGGATAAATTTATATTATTTATTATTTTTCCTTTACCTTAAGAAGTTAAGCTTCATGGATGCAGACTTGCTTTTTTTCTTAGTTTTTTACAGTGGTGTATCTAGTGCCTACAGCAGGGCCTGGCACATGGTGGGTGTGAAGGAAATAACTGTTGAATAAATGAATGAGTGAGTGAATTAGGTTAGATTTTATTTTCTTATAGGTATGCATATGTTAACCATAGGAATCTGATGCATTCAGAATTTAAAGATTTGGGAGAAGTAGAGTGCTGTAACTAATATTTTTTATGTTTGGAAGGAAAGTAAACATTAAAGCCTTATATATTAGTAATTTTAATAAGAATTTGGGTTATTAGAATGAAAGTCTTATTACTTCAATTGATTATGTGAAATTTGATCACTTATTTAGAAGGATAATTTTTAAGTTGAAATATTACTACTTGTATGGATAATGTTAGGACATCTGACAGAACATTAGGTTTATCTTATTTAGCTATGTAATTTATTACACTTATAAGAGTTATTGAAATAATCAGACAGGATCTATTTGAAGACAATTAAAGTTCTTGAGAAGAAAATAAAGGACATTAAACTTTTAAAGTTATAAATGCAACTTGAAACATTGAAGGTGTTTGACTATTTAAGCAGTTCTAAATATTATTCCAAGATCTCTTAAAAGTGGTTATTAAAATTGACTAGTCTTACAAGTGAATAGTAACATTATGAGGCAAACTTAAATGCTTAAGAAAGTAACAAGGTTTTTAAATTGTAAATGTATTAGACTGATTTCACACAAGTTTCTTTTCTACATATAAAATGGCTGGAAAGGACACCAAAAGAACTCACATCAACAATGCCAAATATAGTGCTTTTAATGATACTTTTCAAGCAAAACTGTAACTGTTTACATTAAGTGCTGTATGTTCAGGGAATATCTAATTAGATGATTTCTTTTCTGGGGATAGAACCATCATCTGTTGTAATAAAAAGAAAACTATTTATAATACTTTCCATTTTTCTAGGCTAGTTCAACAGTTCATTGCTACTGAATATAATAAAGTAAGAAAAACTGCTTTAAAATAAACTCAACAGAGTTTAAATAAACAGAAACCATCAGCTACTCTAAATATCATTTATCAAAGATGCACATTATCAATTATCCATTATTATTTTCATTACTTTTAAGAAAGCTTTGAAGAGCATAAAGGATGCAATAAATAAAAAGAAAACATACTGGTATAGAAATAATACCAAGCTAATTAAAGAATATCTTTACCATGTTGAAGAAAAATGGTTAGAAGTCATTAAATAATTCCCAAATTTTAATTTTTCCCATTGTAGGCATATTTAGTGCATCATTGCGTTTTCCCATATACTCAGTATATGAAGGTAATAACAGCAATAACTTGTCATTATTTCAGAGAAAGAATAAATTATTATGAAAATATTATATACTTAATTTGGAAGCCATTTTAAATCTTAAAAGCAAATAATTACCTGAACCTCAGCCAATCTAGTTGTTTTTCAACCTGTTACTATATTACTTGTATTCTTAATATTATTTTTAATGTTTCCTTCCAATTAAACTTTCCCAGAATTTCAGAGGTAATTCCTTTGCCCCACTTGATGTTGGGGAGAAGAATACAGATAGAATATTGTGCTCAGTTTGAGGTTTCTCATTTTTAGGAGAACATGGAAAAATCTACAGGATTCCCTCTGTTTTCATTCATTCATTCATTCATTCACTCGTACATGTAGCAAATAATTATTGGGCATTTACATGGTCCAGGAAGTATGAAAGGAACTAGCTATGGTGGGGGAGACATCCTTTTTAGGAGTTTAAAAATCTATGTAAGGCAACTTTGGAAAGCTTGATTTTTTTCCCTTTTGGATGACTGCTAACATATGTCAAATCATTAAGGCTATTATTAAAGTCTGTGTAATCATCAAATGGAACAAACTAGCTACAGAGTTTTTAAGAGAAAATCATCACCTACAAAGCTTGCTTAACCACAGAATTCCCAGAAAGCTGTATTTAACTCCACAGGCTAGTTTGCAGTTGGTATGTGCCATAAAATTTTGTTGCCTTAACCAGAACTGGTGTTACAAGGAAAAACTACAAAAAGAAGCTTTGTGCATACTACATTGACTAGGTATTTCTGGTGAAACTTTAAAGAATATATTATAAAAGATAGCTGTTTTGTATCTGAGTATTCTGCCAAAGAAATAAGCACATTTACCATTTCTGGACCAGACCTTTTTAAAACTTTGTTATGGAACTGAAATTTCAGATTACCAAGATACAGAGACAAAATAAATGTTTTTATTCTCTATGGTCCTATTGAGAAAAAAAAATATTTTCTGTTTTTCTCATCCTAACTAAGAACTAGAAGTTCTGGACAAAAATAAAATAAAACAAAATAAAATCTATTTGAAGGCATAGGAAAGCTGCCAAAATAGCAAAGATTTGTGAGAGCACAAGATCCCAGAGAGAATGGAAGTTCAGAGAAGTGAGTCCAAGATCCGTCAATTCCAGAGTAACTGCTGAGGCTGCAAAACCAAGCAAAGGGTTTGACAGACTCATGAAGTTCCAGTGAGAAAAAACAAAAAAACCCCTAAAAACCTGGGCTTTAGGGACTAGGAGGAAAGAGAAAGCCTTGTAAATGTTACAGGTTTTATGCAGGACCCTGGAGGCCTCCATCCTAGGAATCAAGGGTAAACCAGAAATAAGGCTCAAATTAGAATCATTTCAATTTCTGACTATATGAAGGTGACCTGAAATTTCTGGCACCTTAGTAAAAGAAGAGTAAATTTTCTCTGTCAGAAAGTATCATCTAAAGATCCAAGTTACCTATAATTTTTCACAAATAATGTCTGACATTAAAAGAAAAATCTCTAGACATAACAGAATGAAAAGAGGATAAATAAATCAAAAATATAAGTAAGGAAAACAATGTCCAAACTGAGTATGACAGACAAAAACATAGAAAATACATTAAAAAGTGCAAAAAACGTGTGACATAGTAAAATGGTCTATCATGTGTAAAGTTGGAGACAGAGAGGAGACAGACAACAGGACAACAGCAATATTTGAGGAAATAATGTCTAAGATTTTTTTTCAAAACAGTTCTCATGATGAAGAGCTGAGGAAAATCTCCTGGCTCTGAAAGGGGAAGGAAAGACTATTCGTTGTGAAAAACACTGAGAGCATTCTACGTAACAAGAGCTATTCTTTAAGGGAAAATATTTAGCAGAGCCTTACCCCATGTGGGGAAGAACATTTCATGTCAGTCCACTCTAGTCTTTCTGTCTCACATAAAAGGGGAAACACAGGAAAGGTAGTAGTCCAAGAACTTAGATCCAGTAAGACTGAGAGTTCATCATAAGATTATAGAATGCTTCTCCTTCCCCACACCTTACCAAATGCCAACAGTGCTCCAGTATAATAACAGTGGGTTATTGCTGGAAGGGGTGCAAGATACAGACTCTTTCTAAGGAGAAGTACTTAGGGAAGTCAAAAGTCAACAGGGGAGAAACAAAAGAGGACACTCAAGGGATTGGAAGTCTCAGGTACTTACAGCTACAGAGACATTAAACACAACTGAATTCCTTTTTGGCTTTTGCCAAATGCATTACAAAATGAAAAGAATGTCAGTCCAGTTAAATATTGTGAAGATGGGCAAAAATGTTCTAAATTATCAAGGAAATATGCTTTGAAATATGCTTTCACATCTGCTATTATTCATTCATAACTTAATTCACTCTAAATGTATAACGTATATTGTTTATCTTATGGTTTTGCGATGACTCTTTTTCAGCTATTACAGTAATTAAAATCAAATACCAATATAATTGTAAAAGGCTGTTAAAAACATAATGAAAAATGTGGAAGGTGACTGGATATTTGACATCATTAAGGAATTTTTGTTAGTTTTTCTTTGTTAATGTGATTTATTTTTAAAATGCATATCTTCAAGGAATACATATTCAAATATTTACAGATGAATTTTATGATATCTGGAATTTGTTTCAAAATATTCTAAGTTAGCGGTTGGGGAATTAATACATAAACCAAGACTTCTATGAACTGATAATGATTGAAATGGATGAAGAATACAAAGGGGTTCATTTTAGTATTCACATTATTTTTCTATTAAAAATTTCCTTATTTAAAAGGTAAAAAAAACCCTTAATTTAGAACCTCAGCTTTTCTTTTGAGAGAGAGAGAGAATTCACTAGCATGAGCAGGGGAGGGGCATAGTGAGAGGGAAAGAGGATCCCAGGCAGGGATTATTATTTTCAAATAATAAAGCTTATTCAATAGCATTATGCTAAGTTATTACTAAAACTGATATTTGACAAAAGTAAAACTTTTTGTGCCATTAATTTAAAAGTTTGTATTGCTTTTAAATTTGAATTATTTAACAGTATGCTTTATTTTATCTAAAGTTTTATTTAAAATTCTTCATTTTCTAATTTCTATTTTAATGCACTTAATATTAATATGGTGTATGCATATAGTTTATAAGTAACTAAATATGCATTTTTTGGGCACACATATTCCCAAATCATTTTCTGATGATGTACTGTAGTGTTTCATTTTATTTTGCTTTTTAAAGTCTATTTATTTATTTTGAGAGAGAGAAAGAGAGAGAGCATGAGCTGGGGAGGGCTAGGGAGAAGGAGAGACAGAATCCTGAGTAGGCCCCCCACCAACTTTCAGGGCAGAGCCCGACATGGGGCTCAATTCACCACCATGAGATCATGACCTGAGCCCAGATCAAGAGTTGGACACTTAACCAACCGAGCCACCCAGCCTCCCCTTTGCTGTATTGTAAATATTTGTGATTTTCTGTATATTATGATGTTTTAATATCTTAAAAACAGAACAAAAAAACTTGTGGGGACAGACTGCCCTTTAGGGAGCTAGCCAATTCTTGGAGATAGCAAAGGGCCCAGCCAGAAGCATGTCTTTGTTATGCAAACTAAGCTATCCAAAATCAAATCTCTATCTGGCACATTATACCCTGGAGGCAATATTTTTCTACCTTAATCATCCCATGGTCAAGTGCAAGGCAACTAGGGACTACCACCGCTGGCCCAAACCTGCCAAAATTATTCCAATCAACCAATCCTAAACTGTGCAAACTGTCCTCCTTGACTCCCCAGGGAAACCCCAATAAAGACTGTGGCCTACACCTTCCCATCCTTCCCATCACTCCTGCTTCTGCCTCCTGACCATCCTGGTGGCTTTCCCACATGGTCTTTGTGGCATGCTATGCCTCCTGTCTGCAGAAACTGTGAATATAATAAACGTTGCTATTTCCTCAGCCAGTCTTCTGTGTCTTCTTGTAGTACATCTGTCTGACCATCTCTTAAAAAAGTAGAAAACTGGTGCACCTACAGAAAAAAAGTTTGGAGATCTCTACCCTACAAGTTGTCTAGTTCACGTTCAAGCACAATATAAGACTTTCTTTGAAATATTCCAATATGGTTTTAAATTCACCCCCCTCCCCCGCCCCCTGCCGCAAAGAAGCTGACTACATTGTTGATTTATGCTGTTTGCAACAAACAATCTTTAAATTGGCAATTCACAGGCCAGAGAAGAATAGACAGAGGTAGTAGGGTCACTGCTTTTACCTTTAGGTATGACACAAAAGTGTTAAAAAGTGAGTTAATCATTTCCTGAGAAATACTGAAATGTTTCTGCCTACCACCATCAGTGCACCACAGTGTCTTTGACAAAAGGACCTCAGGACCTTTCAGGCAAAAGCATCTTTTCTTCACTCCATCATTCAAATTTACTTTCCTCATGATATACGCAGTAAATAATCCAGCGATTGCCATCGTCATTTAATTCAAAGAACTGAGCAAGAATGACTCTGACATACTTTAATTTGGAATCTAGAGGAAAATAACGTATTTCCTATAAGAACTTCTTGTCGATCATTAGTAAATCTCAACAAGGCAGTGTGAAAACAATTTTCTCTGATTTCACAGACAAACCACCAAACATCTGTTTTTACTGCTTCTTTCCCAAATTGGAAATAATGGCAGCTGCAGCATTCTAACTGGCTGGCTTGTGAAATCGTTCAACTATTGACTGACCTCTGTTTAACTTTCATGTCGCTTTATTAAAAAGGAAATTTTTTTTGGAAGAGTACAATCAATTTTAGTAACTTCAAGATTGAATTATAGATAACAAATTGAAATATTCAACGTTAGCCTGTGAACTGAAATTTAGAAAAAGAGGAATGCAAACCCTGGCTCAGACAGAACTGAAAATAAACAAAAATGAAATGTAAGAAATTTGTCGAGCGTATTACCTTTACACCCTGCCTGGGTATAGCAGTTCCAAAAATAGTCACAGTTTCTCTTTTCTTATTTCCTAAAATTTCAGCTTTATTTAGGGACAACTAGCATATAAAATTAACTCAAGACTTATGGATGCTGTCTTCTTCTCTTATACTCCTGTGTCTGTATTCCTGCTAACTTGATTCAGATCCTGCTCTTTGTCAAACAGCAAAAATTCAACTGAGTAAATTTGAAGATCTCACTGGCTTTGTTCAGTGACTCAAGAATTAAGCAGCATCCCATCTAACAAGTGGAAGGGAGCTCCTGAGAAGCTGTACAAATAGAAGACTATTACACGTAGAAGAGGGAAGACCAGATTGTTTCATCTTCCTTTTGAGGATGGGAAGAGTCTGTGCGACAGATGACCTTATTAGTGCTGGTCAGGATGTTCCAGACTGACCAGTTAAGACTACATTCCTGGAGAGAAAGTGGAAATTGCAATTAATTTAGATATTAAGTCTTGATTTGGTGACATGGGCTTAGCACAAGTGACTCTATTTTGGGAAACTATTTTCTTTTTAACAGTTTCCCCCTTTTGATCGGATTCTCATCTTAACTGAGGGATGTGATACAAATATGAAGCATTAGCAGCACCTCAGCTACTGCTTGAAATTTTCGTTTGTTCTTTGTGTGCTACCTATAGGTCATGATGTTTTTGCTTAATGCCTGTAATGCTCATAGGTCACAGAGGTTCACAATCTTTAAGTCGGTCATTCTCTTTGTTCCTTTTATGATGTTCCAATCTTAAGGAGATCATTTGACTGCTGGTTAGTGGCTGAAAACGTGCATTAAAAGCTTCTGAGAGGATACAACACACCAGGGACATTATTATGATTATTACAAGCAGAATAATTCCCAATGTTTGAAGCACACTTCAGAGCCATGGTCCCCCAGACCCAAACTAATCAAAATCAAATAAGTCAAAGACAGACCTGCTAAAGGAATTATCCTTGTAAGCCAAATGGCTTGCTCTGTGATTGTATGTAACTGAGTTTTGACTTCCTCAGAAGTGTTAATCCAGATATAACAGGTAGTATTAGCCACAACACAGAGACCTCTTTACTCAGCTAAAAGATAATTGAACAACTTGGAACAGAACAACATGGAGGCAGAATAAGACCTATAAATACAGAGAACAAACGGATAATTGCCAGAGTGAGTAAGGTAATGAGCAAAATGGGTGAAGGGGAGTGGGAGGTGCAGGCTTCCAATTTTGGAATGAAGAGTCATGGGAATAAAAGGTACAGCACAGGGAACATATTTACTGATATTGTAATTGTGTTAAATGGCGATGGATGGTAGCTACACTTGTGTGAGCATAACATATAGAACTGCTGAATCACTACGTTGTACACTTGAAACTAATGTAACATTGTGTGTCAACTATATTCAGATAAAAATAAGATAAATGTTAACATTTGCTTTCAACAAAAACAACAACAGCAACAACAACCGCAACAACACTTTGGCCAGAGAGTCTAAGGATCTTTGCAGAGCAGCAATCACCTTAACAGTAGATTCTGCAATATTTACAAGATTTAAGGAGGTGTTTCTAATCATAAGGTCATTTACATTTATTCCTAACCAGGGAAATAGAACCCTGCCAAAGAAAGTGAATCCTGAATCATGAATGCCTTCTGGTAATTATTTGAGATCATGTGAACGTGAAAAATAGTTGGGTTAATTTTTATAAAGTTTTTGAAGATTTTTATGAATGCTTAATTTATTTTTATTTTTATTTTTTTCAGCATTATATGATTGCTTTCAGACCTTTATTTATTTGTTTATTTTTTAATATATGAAATTTCCTGTCAAATTGGTTTCCATACAACACCCAGTGCTCATCCCAAAAGGTGCCCTCCTCAATACCCATCACCCACCCTGCCCTCCCTCCCACCCCCCATCAACCCTCAGTTTGTTCTCAGTTTTTAACAGTCTCTTATGCTTTGGCTCTCTCCCACTCTAACCTCTTTTTTTTTTTTTTTTTTTTTTTTTTCCTTCCCCTCCCCCATGGGTTTCTGTTATGTTTCTCAGGATCCACATAAGAGTGAAACCATATGGTATCTGTCTTTCTCTGTATGGCTTATTTCACTTAGCATCACACTCTCCAGTTCCATCCATGTTGCTACAAAAGGCCATATTTCATTTTTTCTCATTGCCATGTAGTATTCCATTGTGTATATAAACCACAATTTCTTTATCCATTCATCAGTTGATGGACATTTAGGCTCTTTCCATAATTTGGCTATTGTTGAGAGTGCCGCTATAAACATTGGGGTACAGGTGCCCCTATGCATCAGTACTCCTGTATCCCTTGGGTAAATTCCTAGCAGTGCTATTGCTGGGTCATAGGGTAGGTCTATTTTTAATTTTCTGAGGAACCTCCACACTGCTTTCCAGAGCGGCTGCACCAATTTGCATTCCCACCAACAGTGCAAGAGGGTTCCCGTTTCTCCACATCCTCTCCAGCATCTATAGTCTCCTGATTTCTTCATTTTGGCCACTCTGACTGGCGTGAGGTGATATCTGAGTGTGGTTTTGATTTGTATTTCCCTGATAATGAATGCTTAATTTATATAAGGGTTTGATTTTCTTAAAACTAACTAAAAAGAGTTCTTTTCCAAATTAATTTTGGCAATACCATTCAGAAGTAGAAAATATCACACATCTACAATCTACAACACACACACATATACTATACATATATATGTATATATGTATATGTATATATGTATATGTACATATGTGTATATATGTATTCGTACATACGTATATATATGTATGTATATTAAACTGAGAGACAGACAAGAGAACTTACAGCTTCCATACACACATTTCCCATTAGCCCAAATTCCAAATTACTTTTTTTTCTTTTTTTGATAAGAATTACATCCATGCAGTTTGTATTTTAATATTTATATCTCAAAGTCTCAAGACTTTTAAGAGAAATAGAAGAAGTTTGGGGATTGGTAAGAAAGAATAGGTACATTTTGAACTTCCTCTAGAGTCGCATTTCTAGTTTTTGTAAAGATTTGTAAGATAACGACAGTTGCTCTCAATTCCTCAGGAAATGGGCTTGCAACTTAAATGGCCTGATAGGTTGATCCACCCGTAAATCTTTTCACAGGGGCTTTAGAAAGTTTTTCTTTTCCTCTGAGTATATCGTTTTATTTTAACTTGGGGAGAAGGCCTAACAAAAAATTTTTTTTCTATCAGACTCTATAATTTGACCAATTTTTTGACCACAGAGCTACTTTGTAGTTTTTAGCTGGAACAAACAATAAATATTTCTGGCAGTATTGAACAACCTCTTGCACTGAGGAGGCGTTCTCAAAGATGGTGCAAAAGATATTTTATTTTCCTCTTTCTGCTAGGTACTACAGCAGAGATCCAGGAGAGCTGACTCTGATAAGGATTCTTAGTCTTAACTGGCTTCTGCCAGTTTTCCTAGGATCTCATCTGTAGCTCCAGTATATTTACCAGAATTTGGCAAGGTTTTTCATTATTTTTAGTTTTAGTTTTCCCTTGGCTATTTGAGAGAATAACAGCAATTTATCAGAAAATTCCTCCAAGTCAGGTAAACTTCGGGAGGGACCCATTTAGGGTCCCAGCTTTAAGGGTAGATTTGAAGGCATAAATTGTTGAAAATTTTGCAGAGGCCTTTTGAGCACAATCTTTTTTCCGGAGTCCTCACTGATAACAACTGAGACATTAATCCCTGGGCCAGTATTTTAACAATGGACCCCAGGAGATTGTGATATGGAGGTGGAAGGAAAAGTGTTATTTTATTTTAGGTGTCTGGTCTTGGAGCTGTCATAGCTGTAAAGCTAATGGTTTGGTAAACTTTTGTTTATGCTCTTGTGTCTTTAAATTTTCATTAGTCTTGGGGCGCCTGGGTGGCTCAGTCGGTTAAGCATCCGACTTCGGCTCAGGTCACGATTTTGCGGTCCGTGAGTTCGAGCCCCGCGTCGGGCTCTGGGCTGATGGCTCGGAGCCTGCTTCCGATTCTGTGTCTCCCTCTCTCTCTGCCCCTCCCCCGTTCATGCTCTGTCTCTCTCTGTCTCAAAAATAAATAAACGTTAAAAAAAAAAAATTAAAAAAAATAAATTTTCATTAGTCCTTTACAACTAATTTTTTAATTAAGCTATTTTGGAATCTTGAAGCCTTTGGAAGCTTCCATATACCAATTAAAATAGGTATCCCAGGCGCATCTCGGTGGCTTAGTAGTGAGGGCCAACTCTTGATTTTGGTTCAGGTCACAGTCTCTCATTTCGTGGGTCTGAGCCCTGCATCAGTCTCGGTGCTGGCAGCACAGAACCTGCTTGAGAGTCTCTCTCTCCCCCTCTCTCTGCTTCTCCCCTGCTTGCTCTCTACTTCTCTTTCAAAATAAATAACAACTAAACATTTAAAAAAGTAAGTATCCCATTCTGTTTGTTTGATATGGGGACCCTTACTTTTAAGTATACTTAAGTAAACAATCTTGTCTAATAGGAATATTCCGCATAATGAACATTATAATTCTAGGTTGTCTTTAGTAAAATTTTGTCATTTTGGTGGCTATTTAAAGCTTCCAGGAACACAGTTCTCAGACCTAAAATGAACAGATATGCTAAGAAGATGGTGTGCTTGTTGAACTTTGAGATTACTATATAATTACTGTTATTGTTATTATTTTAGCTAAGCCTTTGGGTCACTCAAGCCAAACTAATACTTACGAGGGATGTGCCATAGGGTTGGGGTTGTGTGGTGTTTCACAGTGCACCTAATTCCACACAAATTATCTTGAGGTTGGTGGGCGACCTAGGGTCAATCTAATCCATTGTGTGACCAACTAATCCTCACATAAGAGTCTTTGAAATAGGTGGCAAGTGCTCTAAAACAGCCTTTAAGTTCTCAACTTGTGCCTGCCATTTTTCGTGGCCTTTTTCCTCTCAAGATTCCCATCAGCAATTAGCCTCTATCTACACAAACCCAGGCAAACAGACACATAAGCCTTAATAGATTAGCAATAACCAAGAGAATGTTACTGCTTCCTGGCCAAGAGAACAGCTTGTGTATACCACCAGCAAATCCCAGCATGGATTAAGCCAGCAGAGTTCAGTAAACGGGGATTGTGCACTAAAACTGGGGAAAGAGATTCCAAACAACTGGGGAGTTTTGGACTGAACCAAGGGCTAGGGACTCAGGTTCCAGTGGAACCATTTGACAAAGCTGATCTGCTAAGCCCTGAAAAGCCAATTAGATCAGGATCTCAATGTAAAGACAGTGGAGCTCAGAACCAATTGGACTTACCCATGGCTCTCATAAAGAGCAAGAAAGACGGTGAATTCAAAGAGGTTCACAGAGCACCATGCCTATGTTTTTCATTGTCCCTGAATGCCATCAGAAGTTTGCTTCAGATCCAGCTGCCACCACCAAATCCATTAAACAATAAAAATTCAATGCAGTAAATTTGAAGGTCTAAACAGCTTTATTCAATGATTCATGAATCATGTAATGTCCCATCTAGCAAGCAGAAAACAGCTCTGAAGACCCGTACGAGATGGAAAGCTGTTATACACAGAAGGGGAAGGGATTAATTCATCTTCCTTTGGGGAATGAAAAAGGGTTTATGTGGCAGATTACCTCATTAGTGCTGACCAGAAAATTCTGGACTGACTGCTTAAGACTACATTCCTGGAGAAGGTTGAAAGTAGAATCAGTTTAGGTATTAAGCCTTGGTTTGATGACATGGGCTGAGCAAAAGTGACTCCATTTTGAGCCTATTATTTATTTTTACACCTTGACGCATAGATAAACTGAATTGCAGGCAGCACTGCTCACAGCAATGTGTCCTTGGGCAAGAGGTTATTTGAGGTTAAGTAGAGGTTCTGAAGCAATATTAGTCCAGGTTGTTTTGAGCTATGTTGGTGGGATAAAGGGACAACATTTAAAAGTGTCAAAAGTGCAATATTAATGAATGCTAAGTCTGATGAGATGGGACTACAAGAAAATTACATAGAATTTACCAGAAGAGTAAAGAGTTAAAGATAGATTTACAGTATGGTTTGTGTTAAGCAGTTCAATGTGTTACAGACACCACCCCTTTTTTTGAAAACTTCTTTAAGGCTTTATTTCTTATTTCTATTTTTAATTGTACGGATATATATTTGGATTTTTAATTTTCTTGGAATAATTTCAAAATCATAGAATAGTTATAAGAATAGTACAAAGAGAGGTGTCTGGATGGTTCAGTCGGTTGAGCACCCAACTCTTGATTTCAGCTCAGGTCATGATCTCATGGTCATGGGATCAAGCCCTACACAGGGCTCTGTGTTGAGCATGGAGCCTTCTTGAGACTCTCTCCCTCTGCCTCTCTCCTCTGCCCCTCTCTCCTGCTCATGCTTGCTCTCTATCTCTCTCTAAAATTAAATAAAGAAATAAATAAAGAAGAATAAAAAAAAATAGTATTAAGAACTCCCACTGACTCATTACCCAGCTTACCTAAAATTAACATTACTGTAATGGCACAATATTCTGATGTAATTTGCTGCCAGAAACACAGCATTGTTTTTGTGATATCCTTGCAAAATAAATATATCATATGAATCAAATAATGAGAAAACATCAGATGAACCCTAGTTAAGAAACATTCTTCAAAATAATTGCCTTGTTCTCCAAAGAAACAATTGATTGTTACGTACAATTGATAATTTTATTGTGTTTATACGTGAAATGTCCTTTTTATAAGAAACACGCACTGAAATATTTGAGGGTAGAGGCATCATTTCTGTCACTGACTTCCAAGTGGGGCATAATGTTGTACACACATGCACAAACAGATGCAGACGTATGTATACACACACATGGGGTGACAATGAGAATATGTACTAAAATGTTAACATTCTGAGACCCTTTTTCACCTAAAGCCCTAAGCTTGCTGTGGAAGCTGCTTTGCCAGGAAAGGCACAATCACTCACTCCTGCACCATAACCACAGGAGTGCAGGGTTTGGAGTGTGCTTGAGGAAGCCTAAGGCCGTAGCTATGCCCCCTCTTGCCCATAATCTAGCCAGTGACTGAAGCTGAGTGTCAGGACAGAGAAGCAAGGCGATATGGAAAAGTAAGGCATAATAAAGAATGAAGAAAAACGAGATTAAGAAAGTGCAAGAGCAAGAAAGTGATGAGAACAAGGACACTAGTTCTCTGGTATGGGTCAGGAACTCAGTCTTTCACTTTGCAGCAATTTGCATCTTTCTTTGCATTACCTTCAGCTCTCAGCAAAGCACGCTTTTCTGGGGGATTTTGAGGGGTGTTTGGCTTTGGTCATAAAGGAGTACAATGTAGTGGGGAATTCTTCTAGGTTTGGAAGGGCAGATGGCTGGGAAAGTCTGGGGGCTAGGACTAGGTAACTGGTATTTTGAACACAATGGACTCGAGCAGTGTAATCCAAAAAATGAACTTTATTTCTTCCACTGTCCCATTAAATCTGCCCAGGGGGGACAATCCTTCTATTTGTGTGAAAACTCAGTCTCTCTGACTTTTCTGGTCACTCTGCAAAAAGAGAAAGTCCTATGATCTTTTAACATGGCAAACATAAAAATAACAATGTGTCTCACATAATAATCAAAATTCTAAATTTTATGTCAACATAAAATCTTCACACTTCTCTCCAACTGAAGACTTCTTTGAGCTGGTTGCTGACTGTAGGAAGCAGGACATGGTTTTCCTTTTGTCTTTTATCCTGTCCTAATATTTCTCCTCCTTTCCAAGGTTGTTATCATGCTAGATTTTTTTGGTCCTTCCTGTGTTGATGAGAAATGGCAGAGAGAAAAGAGGGAAGGTGGATTGAGAGAGGGGGTGAGAATCACAATAATCCATCAACTTTATCCTTCAACAGTTTCTTTTTAATGTTTATTTACATTTGAGAGAGAGAGAGAGAGAGAGAGAGAGCGCGCTTGAGTGAGGAGAGGGGGAGAGAGATGGAGACAGAATCTGAAGCAGGCTCCAGGCTCTGAACTGTCAGCACAGAGCCCGAAGTGGGGTTCAAACCCACGAGCTGCAAGATCATGACCTGAGCTGAAGTAGGATGCTTAACCGAATAAGCCACCCAGGCACACCTCAACTTCTCTTTCAAAACCTCTTCATAAAATCCTGTGTCCGTCCTACTTTTTTATATCTTCATTGTGAATAAGGGAAATTTAAGGTTTTCATGAATGAGCATTGGCTGTTTCCTTTGAAATTCTGCCTTCAAGGAAGTCTAGCACTTTCTCAAAGGTAGCACCACTTGTATTCTGGTGCTTTGTTCAAAAGTTCCAATTTAATATCCTGTTAGAACCATATCATGGAATATTGGTGTCTTAGTCAATTTAGGCTGCTAAAATGAAGTATTGTGGACTTGTTAGCAACAGAAACTTATTTCTCACAGTTCTGGAGGCTTGAAGTATGAGATCAAGGTGCCAGTTTGCTTGGGTTCTGATGATAGTTCCCTTCCTGATTGCAGAATGCTGACTGCTTGTTTTAATCTCACATTGCTAGAAGAGCAAGGAAGTTCTCTCAGGTCTTTAATCCCACTCATGAAGGCAGAGCCCTCATGACCTAATCATCTCCAAAGGCTTCACATCCTAATACCATCACATTGGGGATTAAGTTTCAACATATGAATTCTGGGGGCATACAAACAATTAGTCTATAGCAGCAGGTATATATGAATTCTATCTTCAGGGAAAGAGGTAATCCTATAATCATGCTTAAAAAATTTGTTTCCCTGGAGACATTCTTCAAGGACCTAATTTATATGGTCCATCTGGTTGTTCTCATAGCAAAGGGCAATGGGAATGCATACTTGTCTTGAGAGAGCTTTCAACCCTGAAAGCCTGACATCAACTGGCATTCTGAGTGAGATGCATTAGGGTTTGGAGGACTTTAACAGCCATAAAAACAGGGTCAGAAGATGATCTAATGCAATCAACAGATGATCATTTTTAAGGGTCAACAATAATGTATGTGGAGTCCTCAGGGCAGTCTAAGATAAAGTCTATAGTTCCAGCTCTCAAGACCACTCAAGTATCAGAAGATCACATCCAGTATATTTTGACATATTTGAGAACAGTATGTTGAATGTAGAAATAAAAAACAATGTCTAGCCCAAGAGAAGGAAAACCAGCCCAACTTTCCCTGTCTCCTTGCTTTGCTTAAAATAGTCTCTGACAACACTGTCTTCATTCCCATCACCTATTGGGTGGTTGCTTTGCAATTTTGTTTTCATGTCATATTTAGAAGTTTTCTTTTATCTTAAGGAAATGGTGAATTACGGAAAGATTTTAAGTCAGAAAAATTATATGATCATATTTACATTTCAGACATCTCATTCTGGCAAGAGTGTAGAGCATGGGTTAGAGACAGGTGAGACTAACTACTACATCAACAGTTAAGAGAGAATGGAGGAAAAGCCAAAAGTAAAACCAAGAAAATGAAAATAAAGCAGAAAGGGGGAAAATAGAAGAATGGTACCATAGATGCCACAGGTAGGTGGAGGGAGTGATAAACAGCTTATAATCGTTATGTGACAAATGTTACAAAATCTTATTTCCATTTAACATGCTCCTAACCATACATGTGTCTATTCATGTCTTTTTTTTTAATCTAAATTTTTTAAAATATTTTTTTTCAGAGAGAGAGAGAGAGAGAGAGAGAGAGAGAGAGAGAGAGAATGGGGGAGGGGCAGAGAGAGAGACCAAGATAAAGAATCTGAAGCAGACTCCAGGCCCTGAGCTGTCAGCACAGAACCTGACATGGGGCTCGAATTCATGAGTTGTGAGATCATGAAGTGAGCTGAAGTTGGACGCTTAACCAACTGAGCCACCCAGGCACCCCTATTTACATCTTTTTAAACATTGAAATAAACAGATCAATCACTGTTATATTCTATAAAAATTCCTGAATTCAAAAAATCTGAGAACTAAAAGCAGACTATATGAAATCACAATTCTATAAAAGGTCTTAAATTTCAAGTTGTTCTTTTTTTTTTTCTTTTCTAAATCTTTTCTTCAAATGAAATCTTACTTGAAACCCAACACTTGTAATCCATCTGGAATGCCAATCTCCACATTACTGGCTCCTGATGCACTCTGAGGTCTATCAAGGTCTGTTCTTGTGACCATTCATCATTTAAAACTGAAATTTATATTGTGAGTTCCATGAGCTCTAGGGCCATTTCTGTTGTATTTACCACTTCATTCCCAATACCTAGCACAGCATGTGACACAAAGTGGTGTCTGATGAATATTTATTGAATGAATGAGTGACGAAAGATCAGACAGAGAAAATGACATGACTTGAATTAAGTCACACAGCAAATTGATGAGGCTCAGACTTAGTATATAGCGACTGGGTAGGTACCGGTGGCATTACCAGAATAGGAAATAAAGGAGGAGAAATAGAGTGAAAATGGATGCTGAGGTCAGTTTTGGATATTAGAGTTTGAAGTGCTTTGGGGGCATCCAGGTAGAGGCATCAACAGACAACAAACTGTTAAGTCTATTTAGTTTAGACTCAGTGGTCTAGCTCTTCAACTCCTCTTGCAAACGGCTTTCATTTGTTTCACTTTTAAGCACTGTGTTTGTCCAGGCATGTTTCCCACCATCACATAGCCACCAGAGCAGAGTTGCCTCAACTTTATTGTACATGCAAATCAACGTGAGGAATCTTCTTAAAAAACAGATTCTGACTCAGAAGGTAGAGAGCCTGAGCTTTGGCAGTCTTAACAGGCAGTCTTAGTAAGTTTCCGTGTGATGCCGAGGCTGCTCATCTACATTTTGAGAAGCAAGACCCTGCAAATCAGTGAAAAATGGCACGAAGAGTTGGTTGGCAGTTTGTTTTTTTCGTTCTGTAAAATCTCACAATCTTTATAATAAATAGAGATGGGGAACTTGCAAAGTTTTATTTGCTTTTCAAATGAATTTCTTCTCATAACCTTTTCTTTTGCACTTCAAACAATATGTTTAGGTGTTTTACATGTTTGCTTTATAATATAATGTGACTGTTAATTCATAAATTAATTCAAAACAAATTTTCTTAATTTAGTTTTATTTTTTTGTTATTTTATGTACGTATGTATGTATTTACTTATTTATATTTTATTCTTAGGAGAGAGTATGAGCAGGGAAGGGGCAGAGAGAGAGAGAGAGAGAGAGAGAGAGAGAATCTCAAGCAGGCTCCACACTACCAGCTCAGAGCCCAACGCGGGGCTCGATCCCACCAACTGTGAGATCATGACCTGAGCTGAAATCAAGAGTCCAATGCCCAACCAACTGAGCCACCCAGATGCCCCAATTTTTATTTATTTTGAGAGAAAGATAGAGAGCAAGGGGGGGGGGGGAGGGCAGAGAGAGAGGAAGACAGAATCCCAGGCAGGCTCTGCACCATCAGCCCAGAGTCCGATGCAGGGCTTGAACATACCAAAGCGAGATCGTGACCTGAAGTCAAGAGTGAGAGGCTTAACTGACTGAGCCACCCAGGCGCCCCAGAATTTTCTTAATTTTAATAGTGATCCCATAAACTGCTTATTCTTTCTAGGAGTTTTTTTTAGCTGTTAGCCTCAGGCTAAGATTTCAGGCTAAGTTTAGCAGCTGTTGGAAGTAAAGCTGTTAGAGAGGCAGGCTCTGGAAGTAGGTAAATTCAAGACATTTTGAAACATTCAAGTACTTATAAAAAGTACCAATTGCAAAATAGTAACATAGTTTAAATCTATGCAGAGGTCTAGTTATTCTTATCCTGAAACATGGAGACCATCCCAACTGGAAAACAAAAAGATTTTTATGAGAAACCAGTAGCCTTTCTTAGATATCGTTACATTCATCTAAATTGAATGAATGACTTAGGCATCATCTGTACTTTTATCTGTAAGTCATTTTTCTTTTAACGTGATTGCTATACAAAACTTCATTGTTTTCTTTTTCATTCTTCCATTCAAAAAATCTTTTTATGATTCGTTATGCTTCTGGGCACTGAGAGACAGCTGTTGAGTCAGATAAAGATCTTGAGTTCACAGAATTAGTTTTGTAGGAAAAGAGACAATAAGTAAATAAATGTGATCGTTTCATGTGAAAATATGTACTACTAGAAAAATAAAAAAAAGAACAACCAACTAGAGTGGTTCAAGGGTGGTATTCTTAGATTGGGTGGTCTGGAAAGCCTTATCTAGGGTGTAATATATAAGTAGAGAAATGAGTAAAATGAAGACATGAACCATATTTTTTTTATTTTTTTAACTTTTTTTTTTTGACGTTTATTTATTTTTGAGACAGAGAGAGACAGAGCATATGAACAGGGGAGGGTCAGAGAAAGAGGGAGACACAGAATCAGAAGCAGGCTCCAGGCTCTACGCTGTCAGCACAGAGCCCAATGGCAGGGCTCGAACCCACAAACTGTGAGATCGTGACCTGAGCCGAAGTCGGACGCTCAACTGACTGGGCCACCCAGGCGCCCCAAGACATGAGCCATATTAATAAGAAAAGATAAGAGCAGAGTGGAACTGCCATATACCAAGAGTAAGCTTGGTGTGTGGAAGGGAGATTAAGACCAGTGAGATGACGGGCACAAGGGAGGAAAAAGCAAAAGAAGAATGGAAATGAGAGAGATAAGCAGCAGCCAGATCAAGCAGAGCAGGGAGTATGGATTTTATTCTAAGAGTGACTGCAAATATTTAGAGTTTTTAACAGAAAATTACATGTAATTTCTCTCTTCAGCATTTCCATCTGTACATTCCACTACTATAGTACATGCTTCTATAATACATTTCTTCACTAACATTATTTATCACTTATTTCCAACATGTCTTTTCTACTAAACTGTTAGTTCCTTAAGAGCAGGGACTGTAATGATTTATCCACCTTCTTGTATGCCCAGTTCATAGTGCAGTGCATAATATATGGAAGGGCTAAGTAAATGATTACTGAATGAACAAATGGGTATTTTATTTGTTCATAAATCTCTACTCCTGGTTGTAATCTTTCTATTGAATTCTGGTCTCATACTTGCAAATGCTACTGGCATTTTCAATTAACTGTCCAATTTTTTTTTTTCTCAAGTTCAACTACAAACTCATTATTTCATTCCAACTTCTCCATATTTATTGGTTTATATCAACTTCTTTCTAGTTTCCTCAGTTAGAAATGTTAGAGTACTGGGGCACCTGGGTGGCTCAGTCTGTTTAGGGTCCAACTTCAGCTCAGGTCATGATCTCTCAGCTCGTGGGTTCGACCTTGTTTTGGGCTCTGTGCTGACAGCTCAGAGCCTGGAGTCTGCTTCAGATTCTGTGTCTCTGTCTCTCTCTGCCCCTCCCCTGCTCATGCTCTGTCTCCCTCTCTCTCTGAAAAACAAATAAACACTGAAAAAAATTAGAAATTTTAGAATACTTTGATTCTTCTGATATTGGGAATTTTCTTTACTTCATTGACTCTAGCACTGGTTCAGACTTTCATTATTTAACCTGGAACCATCCAACAGACTTTTATCTGGCTAGGACATTCTGACTTAAATTTCTTCTCTTTTCACATTGACACCACATATCTCTGCAAGATCATTGTCGCTGAAGTGTCATTTTACTCCTAAGTTTGTTCATTGTTCTATTTATCAACCATTTTTCACACTAATGTGTGTTTGATATGTGGCATTTTCTTGTATAAATCCTTAATTAGTGCTCACATGAACTATATGAGATAGTATTTTTATCTCCATTTTATAGGTAAGGAAAATGAGATTTTGATAAGTCAGGCTACCTGCTTAAGGTTACCTTTTTTTTTTTTTAAGTTTATTTATTTATTTTGAATGAGAGAGGAGAGAGCACAAGTGTTAAGGGGCAGAAAGAGAGCAAGAGAGAGAGAGAATCCCAAGCAGGCCCATGCTGACAGTGATGTGGAGCTCAAACTCACAAACTGTGAGATCATAACCTGAGCCAAAATCAACTGAGCCATCCAGGAGCCTCCAGGTTACTATTACACCAATAAGGAAATGGTAGGGCTGAGATTTGAACACAGGTCTATTTAGCTGGGAGAACTAAACTTTAGTTATTGCATTCATGAGTGGTATCTCAAGCTTAAATTCCTGCTTGTCTTTGGAGGTTATCCATGATACAGCCTACCAGTCTTACTGAACTTCTTATGACTGCTGAATTTGCATCCTGTATTTCACATCTCAAATGTTTTTCTAGTTATCTTCTGGGCATTGACCTTTTTACTTCAATTACATTGTAAGCTCCTTAAGATCAGATACGATGTATTACTCTTACGTTTCTGTGAAGGTCTGCTAATGTGGCGTGCACAGGGTATATTCTCAGTAAAAAACTGACAAATCTTTAGCACAGTCCTTGGCACATATGCATGCTTACTAAATGGTAACAATGATTATTATTTATTATTCCTGAAGAGCTGATACATTAAACTGAAGTTCTAAAAAGATAACTATAGAGAAGCCTGGGTGGCTCAGTGTTAAGTGTGCGACTCTTGATTTTGGCTCAGGTCATGATCTCACTGTTTGTGGCTTGGAGCCCCATATCGGGCTCTGAGCAGAGCCTGCTAGAGATTCTCTCTGCCCCTCCCCCACTCACACTCTCAAATAAACATTAAAATTTTTTTTTGAAAAAAGATACCATCGAATTCCGATCTCTGCCTCAATCCTAAGAAATTTTTGCTTACCTTCCTTATGATCTAAACAGTTTTCCATGCTAAGTTTGTTCATTTTAGTCCCATCCTACCCTTTCTATTAAGTGGCATCAACTACAATATAGATCTCACCATAACATCAACAAGCAGCAACATTCCGTCAACTATTACTGCTCTTTTTGAGAGTGCTTTGAAGAAAAACAAGGAATAGTTGGAGTAATTTTTTTCAGATGATTGTTAACGCGCTTGCTATCTATCTATCGATTTAACTTTAATGAAGTTTACTAGAAGTGTCTGTTCCAGACTTCTGGCTCAAGTTTCTTACTTACAGTGACTCGTGCAATCAGGTAACTCCCTTGCCCTACAAGCCCTCCTTCGCATCTCAGCTTGAAGTTGAATTGTCCCAGATGCAATAATTGGAACGTCCAGCCCCCTAACCCCACGGTGCCCGGGGACGCAATGAAACGGAGGGTTTAGGGCCCCGCGGGTCCGCCCCGCCCCCGGTGAGCGCAATCGCGTCCGGTCACGTCGTACGCTCCCCCGGAAGTGCCGCTGAGTAAACGGCGGGGGCGTGTCTCCAGGCAGCTAGGCGTGCAGTTAGCCAGAAACGCGGGAAGTCGGGCCTGGCGCGGTTACAGACGGGAACCCTGTTGTTCTGTCCTTTTTCCGAGGGACCCGCGAGCCTCTCTGAGGGCCCTGAAGGTGAATCCGACTGGGTCTCCGGCGCGACGCCATGGAAGTGGTGGAGGCCGCTGCCGCTCAGTTGGAAACTCTGAAATTTAATGGCACCAGTTTGGGAGATAGCCAGGGTCAGGCGGTGCTGTCTCCGAGCTGTGTACCTGTCCCAGACCCTCGGCCGCCACCACAGTCGAATGAGCGGTCCCCGGACACCGGCCAGGCCGCGGAGGCTCAGCCTGCAGAGGAACAGCCGCCAGAACTCGCGCCGCAATCAAGGCCAGAACCTCCACAGGGAGGGAACTGCGTCACCGGCTCAGGCTCCGCAGAGCAGGCGCGGACCCCAGACTCTCTAGAGACCTCGGACTCGGATTCAGACTCGGACAGGTCCGGTGCCTAGGGGTCCCGGATCTCCGGAGGGTGGGGGGAGGCGCGAGGCCAGGGACTGAGAGGGTTCTCGCGTGGGCCCGGGAGGGAGGGAGGAGCGGTAGCTAAGCTTACTGAGCACGTGTTGACAAGTAGCTCGGACCGCCCATTCCTCTCTCCTGCAAATCGCGTGGTGAATCCGAGATTAATAATCAGATCCCTCTTTCTTAAATGTGGTAGTCTGAAGGGTCCTATGTATAGATCGTAAAAAAAAAACCTGAGGATGATGGATTCGATAACCAGTTTGGCGTGTGTCCCTTTACGTTTATGATTTTGAGTTTTGTCGGATCTTCAAACAAACAAACAGGTTTAGAGTGTGTTTTTTTGAGCCAGATGAGTTAAGGAAGGACCAGTTACAGGATTTCAGACATTTCCCGTTTGGCTCCTGACAATTTTGTTAATTCGTAGAATTCTTGCAGGGAGCACGTGTTCGTGAAATTAGGGAAACGTTGTTATTTAGCATTATTATATGATCTGGATAGATTTTATAAACAGGTTTTTTTTTTTTTTTTATAAATATGACACATGTGGTGAGAGAGGACTTAAGGTTGTAGGATGTTACTAGACCACACTGAACGTTATCTACACGTATTTGAGTGTCATGTGGGATACTGAATAGGTGAATAAAATAGAGAGAGGGACCAAAACTAAAACTAAACACATCAATACATAAATTAGAGGTGGTGAGAATTACAGTGAAGGGACAAGTGAGACATTGAGAAAGTAATAGGAGAGGCCAACCCTGTAGGACCCTGTAGCCATGTTAAAGTTTTCATTCAAAGTGTTAGAGAAGCTTTTGAATTTTAAGCAGAGAAATGGCATTCTCAGGTGTATATTCTAATAAGTTTTGCTCTGTAGAGAAGGAATTGAACTGGATTCAAGAGTGAAAGAAGAGGGGTGCCTGGGTGGCTCAATCAGTTAAGTCTCCCACTCTTGGTTTCAGTTCAGGTCATCATCTCAGGGTTTGTGGGTTTAAGCCCCACATCGGGTTATGTGCTGATAGTTTTGAGCCTGCTTGGGATTCTCTCTCTCTGCCCTTCCTGCACTCGCTCTCTCGCTTTCTCTCTCTCAAATAAAGAGAGCAGAGAAGCAAGAGTGGAACAGTGGTTGGTGTGGAAGTAGTTGGAAAGATGTTGCACGAGTCCATGATGTGACCATTGTTGTCTGGGTTAAATATTTTGAAGTTGCCCTAATAGATGGGGCAGTGAGCTAGACAAAGAGACATTGGTGGTGCTGTTTAGTGAAGTGGGGAGTAACCTATCTGGGATGGGGGCTGGAGACAAATAAGAGTGTTTAATTTGAACAGTTAATTTGAGATTTCTTTGACAGCTAATTGTAGATGTCAGGGAAGCATGGGATAATAAGTTTAGAGTTTGGGGGACAATTCTTGACTGGAGATGTAAAGTTGAACATCAGATTACAAATAGGATTTAGTTTAACTTTTTATTACAGACATTTCAAATTTGTTGAAAGTAGAGAGTAATGTAATGAATGCCCATGTACTCGACACCACACTTAAACAGTTTCCATTATTTCGCTAATCTTGTTTTATCTTTTTTTTTAACCTGAGAGTTTTAAAGGAAATCTAAAATAGCATGTCACCTTACCTATATGTTCTTTACATTTCTGACTGATAAAGTACTTGTTAAGCAACCACCATGTCATTATCAGATGTAGTAAAATTAACCCTAATTCCTTAATATCACCTAATAGCCAGTCTATATTCATATTTTGCTAGTTGTCTTTTAATAGTTGGTTTGTTTGAATTAGAATTCAAACAAGATTCTCAAACAATGCATTTGGATGTTATGTCTGTTTAGTCTCTTTTAAGTGAACGACATTTTTTATTTAATGTTTATTTTTGAGAGAGAGAGAGAGAGAGAGAGAGAGAGAACAAGTGGGGGAGGGGCAGAGAGAGACGGAGACACAGAATCTGAAGCAGGCTGCAGGCTCTGAGTTTTAGCACAGAGCCCAACACGGGGCTTGAACTCACTGGGATCATGACCTGAGCTGAAGTTGGACGCTTTACTGACTGAGCCACCCAGGTGCCCCAAGTGAAGGTCATATGTAAAGCCGTGAAGACAGAAGAAGCCACATGAGGGTGGAATACCCCCTTAACATAGTGGATGCCAAAATATGGAAGTTTTTTGAGGAAGCCAGTGGGAACCATGTCAGATGTTGCTGAGAAGTTAATTAAGATGACAGAAACACGTCCATTGGACTTGACAACATGGGGAATGTTGGTGATCTTGTCAAGGAGTGGTGGTGATGGAAGCCATTTTGGGGTAAAGACTGAATGGGAAGTAAAGGAGCAGAGACAGCATGCGGTAACAACAACCGTGTCAAGAAACTTTAAGGGGAGAAATGAGGCCATAGCTGGAGGAATTCAACAGAGGTAGTGTAGAGTTTTGATATGCTGATGGGAATGATCAGGGATAGAGGGGAAGATTCCTGATAATAGTAATAGTGGGAAGGAGTTCACTGGTAACAGAAGGAAAGACCATACTTGCCAGGACTAATGTCTTAATTTCAAGCACTTAGTAGTCCATTGTTTTTCAATGAATTATGGAATAGTATGGACTGGCTGTACTAGGCAGTTTGAAAAGAAAACGCTGTGCTAGACAAAGAAAGAAATAAGTGTACCTTTGGTGGGTAGGGGGTGGCTTCAGAGGAGGTAATATTTGAGTTGAGCCTATAAAGAAGAATGGAATTTTTCTTCCCTGGGGCATTCCAGTCAAATAGCACAAATAATGGCATGAGGTGTGAAAATAAGGGAATTTGGGAAGTTTTATATGCTTCTGGGCTAGAGAAGTGGCAGGAGATGGGCTTGTAAAGGTTATCAGGAACCTGATTGCAGAGGGCTCTGAAATACACTAGGAGCATGGCCTGTGTCTTGTACCCAGCATAGATTTATGGAGAAAGTTTTAAAGCTTTTCTCTGTTTAGTGTTTTCTTAATAAAGAAATGGAAAGAATGGTACAAACACACAGCTGTCATCTTGATTTAATACTTATTAACATTTCAGAAGTTAGTTTCAGAGCCATTTTATTTTTTTAAATCTTTATTTATTTTGAGAGAGAGAGGAGGAGAGCATCCCGAGCAGGCTCTGCACTGTCAGGGCAGAGCCTAACACAGGGCTCCATTTCACCAACCATGAGATCACGACCTGAGCTGAAATCAAGAGATGCTTAACTGAGTCACCCAAGTGCCCCATTAATGAGCCATTTAAAAGTCATTTATAGGTATTATGACACTTTCTCCCTGAATGTTTCAGCATGCATTCTCTAAGGGGACATTTTCTTACATAATCACAATTACCACACATAACAAAATTAATAATTCCCCAAGATCTAATGTCCAATCATGGATGGTTTTTTTCTTTTTTATTTTAAGCAAGTGTGAACTGATTAGGAGGGAAGGTCATGAAAGCGTGAGGGTTAACAGCAGTAGAAGGAAGGGTTGACTGTAGTGGAAAGAGACTACTAGTGTTAACGCCAGTTATACAGTTATTACAGAAAGATAGGTGAGAAATGAGGACCTCCCCCAAATATGGTCATAGTGACAGTGGAAATGGGAGTGAGAAGTGGAGTAGGAGTGAAGTTTGCCATCTGAAGATAGTATTTTATCACTGTGAGATTGCATTAGCTCAAAATGATTCCAACTTTTCTACCTATGGTGACTGGATTGAAGACTAAGCAATGAAATAAAATAGTAGCTCAAGGAGAGAAGCAGGTTTAATAGGGAGAATTTTTTTTTTTTTAACTTGTTGGTAGTATGAGGTGAGTGTAGGTTATTCATACAGAGTGGCCAGTGTACAGCCAGAGATAAGGGGTGGAGCCTAGAATTTTCAGTATCAAAGCTGATGATTTAGGAGTTATCTATACAGGAGTGATGATTGAAATCATTGGAATGGATGAGGTTATCCATGGGAAGAGGACAAAGAAGAAGAAATGAGGATGGACTTTTAAAAACATAAAATGTGCTGAGGGACATAATCAGCAATTTAAGAAGAGGGTTACTGGTCGCTGTGGAAATCAAGGGCTAAGGGAGTTTTTAGAGAGTAGAGTGGTCAGCATGATTGGTAATTTTCAGGAGTTTCCCAAGTTGCATGAAACTGTGAACATTTTATTGGCAATTAAGTGATCTTCTGGTCATTGAGTAGTAAGAAAGGTCTCTTGTTCAGAGATTTCTTTTGTGAGTGATTTGTCACATGCATAATTACATTAAGACAAATGTGTGATGTATGAGACTATTTTAATAAAAAGGTTTTGGGTTATAGCAGAGGTTTTGCAAATGTTACCAATGGATTAAAGTCTACTTTCCAAAAATCATAGTCAATTTCGAGATGCTAGCTTTTGAATTATATCAGCAACAGTAAATACATAGTAAAGTAGATATTTCCTAGTTGAACACTTGTAATTTAGTACTGTTTTACTACTGCTTTACTAAGTTTTCAACTTTTTCTCCCTACAGTGACACAGATTCAGATAGTTCAAGCTCCTCCTCGTCCTCATCATCTTCCTCATCATCGTCCTCTCGTCTGTCACTTCCTCCACTGCTGTCAGATGGAGAAGATGATTTACAAGTTGAGAAGGAAAATAAGAATTTCCCTCTTAAAACAAAAGATGAATTACTCCTTAACGTAAGTACTTCTGTTTGTTCTTAAACTTAATTTGCATGTTATAAAAGATGTTACGGTACTAATTCTGGTCTCATTTGGCCTGTATCTGCCTCCATAAATTTGAAGACTTCTCAGCCTGTTATTGGGCAGACTTTTGCTATGCCTTGTTTTTTGTTTTGTTTTTGTTTTTTTTTTTAACATAAAAGCAAGGATTGATCTGGTTGCTAAGGTTTCTAAGGTTGCTTCTAACTCTAAAGTTTGAAAATTGTTCATGCTGGGCATTAACTTTAGTTTGCTACTTTTTTAAAATTTTCTTAGAAAAGATTTCATATGTGGATTTACAACCTTGGTGATGTGTGTGTGTGTGTGTGTGTTTGTCCACACGTCAGAAAATTTTGTCCAATAGTAATTGAAATCTTTTTTTTTTTTTTTTTTTAATTTATTTATTTATTCCGAGAGAGAGAGTGAGGGGAGAGGCAGAGAGAGGGAGACGGAAAATCCCAGGCAAGCTCTGCAATGTCAACTTTAAGCTAGCCGGATGTGGGCTCAAACTCCTGAACCATGCGATCATGACCTGATCTTCAGTCTGAGCTGAAGTCAGGCATTTAACCAACTGAGCCACCCAGGTGCCCCATAATTGAAATCTTTTTATTAATTTATTTATTTTTAAATGTTTATTTACTTTTGAGAGAGCAAGAGTGTGCATGCCCAAGTGAGCAAACACAGGTGGGGGGAGGGGCAGAGAGAGCAGGAGAGAGAATCCCAGACAGGCTCCACACTCAGTGCAGAGCCCAATGTGGGGCTCATTCTCACAAACCATGAGATCATAACCTGAGTTGAAATCAAGAGTTGGACACTTAACTGACTGAGCCACCAAGGTACCCTTGAAATCTTTTTAATTGATTGCATTTAGAGGAGTAGAAAGTGCAATTAGATGGGTAGAGTTTCTTAGGACCCCTATTTACTTGAGGTTTGGGAACATTTTATTGTTGCAGATGGAGAAAACTTGTTCATTACAGGATGGTATTTATTGGCACCTGATAGGTTTGGTTTGTAAAGTAGTCTCGTGTGGTTATTTCCTCTTAAACTGTAAACCGTTCCTAGAAGGATGGTGATAGTTTGGTTGAAACCTCATGATCCAATAGAAATATCTCCTCAGAATTTCAGAATATAGGCTATATTGCCCCATGTTTATTCTCTCTATACCCTTATGTACTTTACTTATTGTTAATGTTTTTTAAAAATTTAATGATCACTAATTACAGTTATTATGTAATAACTTAATGAAACATTTTAGTGCAAGGTTTGAAAGCATTTAATTTTTTAATTTTTAATTTTGAAAACATTTTAAAAGCCTGGAGGTAATTGGGCACCTTTTTATGACCTACCAATATTATTTCTTTTTCTCTACTTGTAGTGAGAAATATCCTATTTTATGCTTTATGTATTGAAAACCGCTTGGATTTTTATGCAGCTTCATCAAACTACAGACATTGATATCCCTTCCTGGCCTTTTTATGCACAGGCTCTCCCAACTTATGACTATTTATTTTCTGAAAATATTAGGAGACTTCTTTGGCCTTTCTCTTGTATTTTGGTCACCTTTCTAAGTTTTCTCAGATCAACAAATAAAGGACTGCAGTACTCCTGTATATATATCATTAAAAAAATTTTTTTTTAATTTACTCATTTTTGAGAGACAGACAGAACATGAGTCGGGCAGAGGCAGGCTCACCCTGAAGCAGGCTCCAGGCTCTGAGCTGTCAGCACAGAGCCCAATGTGGGACTCAAACTCGCAGACTGCAAGATCATGACCTGAGCTGAAGTTGGACACTTGACCAACTGAGCCACCCAGGTGCCCCTGTATATCATTTTCTAAATTTATCTTACTAGACCTGGAATTTTACCTTGTGAATCTCTTGAAATTTAATGCAAAATTTTAGTCTATATGTTTAAGTATTTTTCTTGGTATATTGTGCTCATATTTTCATCAGAAAACCAAAAGGGTCCATGTTTACACAGAGGCCAGGAACTACCTTCTGGAAGGCTGAGTTCATATCTCATCTTTGTAGCTTCCATAGTATCAGGTAGGGTGCTTAATAGATAATGAGTTGTCAGTCAAGAGTAATATATGATTGAGAATAAGAATGAGTAAGGGAACTGGCATTTTACATTCATTCATTCTTAAACTATTCTAGCACACCTGTCATATACTAAGTGCTATAAACAAAACCCTCCAGTTTCTGCTTTCATAGTGCTTGGTGGAGAGAGACAGAGAGTAAATAAATCAGAGACAAATATAATTTTGGAAGTGCTATTGAATTGTGAAAGTATGTTTGGTTAGTATCAGAAAATTACATGTTTGCTGGCAAGGTATGTTAGCTTTTGAAACTTGAACAGTGGGCCAGTCTGTTCCCTTTTGTGCCAGTTCTGAGGGATCTTTGGGAAGGATGGAAGAAGCAATTATAGTCTTTACTTTTCAACTTCGGATTCTTGAGTAGCTTTTCACTTTATTTTATATTTACATGATTAGGAAGTCAATTTATTGGAAATTCCTAGTCCTTTAGACTACTGCTACTAGAGTTGAGTGGAGGAATGAGTTCCTTGGTCTGCCATAAATCTTTGACTTAGGGCTGTGAAAGTATATATTAGGACTCCTTCAGGACTTCAGCTCTCAAGTTCAAGGGAGAAGAATGACTTGGCCCTGATGAGCAAGGATGGTATGGTTACACATACTGCGTGTCTTTAGGACTCTGCCTTTTTCTCTGTTGATCAGTAGGTTTTTCTCCATAGACCTGGCAGTTTGGCCATTGATATTCCTATATGCGAGTCTTGTGAAGGGCTTAATACTGGTTTACCTGGGGCCTGGTACACAGCCCTGAACACATCATTGAGGCTAATGGAATGTGTCTTCAGATTGCTTGAGCATTAGTCACAGTCACTCCTGTTTATGTGGGAAAGTATGTAGGAGAGTAAGTGCTTTAGAGAAAGTACATGGGCATGTGTGAAGGTGGGAACATGTACGAGCCAGTTTACAGAAAGGGAGTGTGAATGTGTGTGTATTTTGAGGAGGGTGAGGGTTGTGTGGTTAACACCAAGCCATGCAAACCACAAGGAATGGGTTCTCTGTCATAGGAAAGGGAGGCTTTTATCCATTTCGGAAAAGGATGCTATTTAGTCAGTAATAACAGTTATCGTATTAGAGAATAAAAGGGAAATACTTGGAAGAGGTTATCACACGTGACTTATGTTGGACTCTTGTGGTTGTGAGTAGCAGAGGCTCTCCAATTACCTCGAGAAGGGAGATGTATTGTAAACTTACTTGGCGAGGAAAGCCATTGGGAACTAGGCAGCTATTGAGGATGGCCGTGCTGTTTCTTTTATAGGCCTCTTGGATATTCTCCTAGTTCTCTGAGTGTCATTTTATTCTTTCTTTACTTACTGACTTCTTCTGTTTACCTGTAGATTCATCTTTTTAATTCTAGCTCCCACATAGATTGTGACCCTGGCTCTCTATCTAGTATCTTCTGTCATCTTCCCCTTGACAAACCAGACAGTTAGTGCTATATTTCTTTGCTGACTTTGGGACAGTCCTATTATTTAGCTTATTAGATTTGTTTTTGTGTGTGTGTGATTTTGTTTAAGTAAAAACAAAATAAGTAAAAATAAATAAGTTTATTTATTTATTTTTTTGAAAATGACAGTCTACTTTTCTGGGAACTATCCCCTCTTGACAACTAGCTCTAGCCAGTATCAAATGTACCATCTTTTTCAGATCATACTGATATATCCTTTTAGCAGGGATTGTGCATAGAACTGTTTCATCTATGTAGTCTATTTAATTTAATTTCATAATGAAATGCTGAAGAAAATTAATGAGACCTATTATTCATGTTGTCTTTGCTAAAAGGTACACATAAGTTAAAATCGACCAAGCAGTTCTATCCATTAGAGAGTTTCTGCTGGATGTTAGAGATCTCTAGAACATAGACATGCCCAATTTATCCCAGTTTTCCCTGTCTTACCTCTTTATAACATGTCTCATATTCTAGGCTGTCTCTACTGCCATTGAGGCATGCTGAACATCATTTTTACCTTCAGTTAGTCTGTCAAGCAGGAATGTTGCCTCCCTGGATCTAGCTTTTTAAATCTTTTCTATTGTTGAAAAGTTAGGTCCTGGTGATCTAACTACTAACTATTGCAGGTCTTTAATTGTAAGTATATGGGAGATAGTGAAGCAACCTCAAGATTGTTCTTTTAGAATTAACCTTAGAGTGTTGCAGTAATCCCTTTGGATGACAAGATATGGTTATAACTTGATTTAAAAAAAGGAGGGGTGAAGAGAAGAGGAAAAAAAGAGGGAATGGTTAGCCATACCATAGAGGCATTGAAAAGGAGGGTAATCTTAGATGGCTCTATTTATAATGTCACAATTATGTAATATATGCTGTTAAATTTAGCCAAGTGGACTTATTCTTTTATCATATACTCCTCTTTAATGCTGAGAAGGTGTATATTTAACCTCCACAGTAAATGTAAAGCAGCATAGATATTACAGCTTTGAAACTACATTAGACCACATTGAGTTTATTCAGTGTTTCAGTGAATTGGAAAATTAGGTCCTTTTTGAAAAACTTTGTCAGCAGTTTATGCCCTGAACTGTTTATTCAAATAAATCAGATGTAATTAAAAATTTAGAGTCGTAAAAACGTTTAAGGGATTGTGACATTTCAAAATCTTAATCAGAAATTAATTTTATACATTAATGCCTATTATTTTCTCTTCTGAAAACCTGAAGGGTTTTACTTAACATTCAAAAGTTATGGTTACAGTGCTTATGGGGATAAAAAATAGATAATGCTGTAGTAGGCATAATAGTATGTATTTATACACATAATATAATATGACCAAGAAAAAACTTTAATGCTTTAGGCAATTCTTGGTACCTTCATAATTTAGAGACTGCCTATGTTATATTGTAAAACAAATGCATTTTGTGGTTAGGTTGAGTACACTATATTTTCTTTCTGATTTTGGCAGTGCAGATGCATATCCTAAAACATCCTAACATAAGGGTATGGAAACTATCTGGACCGCCTCAAGTGGTCAGAAGTTACTTACAGCCGATTATTTCATGCCTGTTGATCTCACACCATCTATGAAACTGTATTGCACCTTGGTCTTCACTTAAAAATCATAGACAGAATATGTTGTTTTCGAGGCCTACCTTGCTTTATAAGTTTTGCCTTAAATGAAGGCTTCTTTCAACTTTAGCTTTTTATGACTCTAGGTACATTTGAAATTACTGCATTGTATCATAGAATACTGATGACACTTCTAACATTCTTTTTGGAATGTTTGATATTTAAGAAATGGCTTATGTACTTAAAAGGAGCTATTTTTAAATTAATATGTGGTACTCTTTAAAAATAGTGCTCAGATTTTTTAAAAAAATTAAAATTTCATGCTTCGTTATACAAAATTATTTTAGTAAAGCTTATAGCAAGTAGAAATGATCCCTTAAACTTCAAATAAATAGTGTTTTATCTATTAGAATAACCATATATGTTCTGTGAATATACCATGTGGTTATTATTACACAGAAACATTCCATTTGTTACATTCTCCAATTCCTCAGTAGATTTTAATAAGTAAGTTCTGATTGCTTTAGAGGATAAAGACAAATGTCTGTTAAAGGGGAATCTAGTTAGAGAGTGACACCAGAAAGTTAATGATTGGATGCCTGATGAATGCTACTAGCCTTAAAAAGCTGTGAGATTTTGTGTAAGAGCAGATAACTTGCACTGCAGGGGTCAAGGAAGTCATCCTGACTTGATCTTAAATTACAAGGTAAGATAGGTATGGAAAGGTGACAGGTGAAGAGAATATGAACTTTCCCACTGAATAGATCCAGGGTGTTGCTTGGCAGTTGTATTCCCAGTGTTGGTTACTAGTAGGGGCTCAGAGAGTGTTTCTTCATTCATTCATTCATTCATTCATTCATTCATTCATTCATCATCCACACAGCTAATGTCGTCAGTTCTAAAATGGGCACTTTTTTCATTTGTTAACATTTTAAAATTTGGGACTAATAATTGATGACATTTAAAAATTTTTTGGACAGTGCTTTATCTTTGTGATATATAAAGTCAGTGTCTTATTTGATGAAATACGGACTCAGTTAACAAAAGAATGCTTAGAGTTATATTTATTGCTAAAGATTTTTTCGTATCGAGATCTTACTTTAATGTTTATGTGAGTGAACTTTTGGATTTATTAGGAACTTTGTTTCTGACAGTAATTTTAGAGAAAAACAGGATAAGAACATTGTATTTATTTAAAAAGAAAAATATAAAGACACTGCAAAGAAGTGTTGACTCATTTTTTAGGTGAAAATATTTAATGGGCTAGTCTCAATCTTAAATTTAGTGTCATATACAATAGAGTAATTCATGATGGCAATTAATGTGTACTGGTGAGAGATAGCTAAAGAAAAAGCTGAGTCCCATGGAACATTGTAAAAGTACTTTTTGTAAAGTTGATGAATTAGACTACTACTAAATGTTATATGTGGTCATAGTTACCACACAGTGTACAGACCTAATCCATTCTTTTTTCCAATATGTTTTACCAGCTATAGGGAAAAAAAAATTCCATTCATGGCTCTCAGTACTCCAGGGATTGGATCCTACTTTCCAACCATATCTGAAAAGTGAAGGCTCACCTAATAGCATCAGGTAATTGGCTGCCACATGCATGTCCTGTATTCTTGAGTAATCTGAGGAAAGTGGCCAGATAATTTTATTCCACTTTCCTCACTTTTAAAAATTCTCCCCAGTCTGCACCAGAAAGGATTAGTTGCCATTTGGAATGTTTGATTCCTTTTCTATTGCCCTCCACTGCCCTTTTTGTAGATTCGTGAATGAAAATCCAAATCAGGGTTCTTTAGATAATTTTGCCTCAGAAAATCATAAATTACTGATCTCTCTCTCTTTTTTTTCTTTTACTGATTTTTTTTTCTTGCCCCATAAGTCTTAAAGAAATAGAGAATTCAAGATCATTGTAATGCACAAATGTCATCTTCTCAGAGGCCATATTTGACCCATTAGCTCCTTCCAATTTTGCGATGGAAGTCTTTGACACCCATTTTTTGACTAGTGTATCTACAGTTTAATAGGATGGATTTTTAATGTTCTATGGTACTCATTTGAATATTGTGCTTAATTGAACAACCTTGTAGGCCATACAGATGTTCAAGAATCAGAATATAATAAGCTTGTAACACGAACAATAATTGTTCTTTCACGGATATTTCAGAAGTGTAGTTAGGGCCATGCATTTCTTTAATGCCATGGTTATGGGTATCTATTATCCAGAATTACAGTAATTGTGTTTGAGGCTGGTATATAATTTCTATCTTACTGTGCTGTCTTTTTGATTACATGCAGTTAAACATTTTTTAAATTGCATTATTAGCCATTTACGTGAAATATTCAGAACTTTTGCTCACTTTTCTCACTATTTAGAGTAAGAAAACCAGGACGCCTGGGTGGCTCAGTTGGTTAAGAGTTTGACTCTTGATTTTGGCTCAGGTCATGATCTCGCAGTTCATGAATTTGAGCCACCATGTCAAGCTCCATACTGACAGCGTGGAGCCTGCCTTAGGGTTCTCTCTTCCTCTCAGCCCCTCTCTGTCTCTCTCTCTCTTTCTCTCTCTCTCTTTCTCTCTCTCTATCTCTCAAATAAATAAATACAATAAATAAAACTTAAAAAAAAAATCTTTAGAATAGGAAAACTGGTTCCCAGAAAGTGATTTGCCTGAGGGTAGTATTTAAGTAGGGGGAAGCAGATTCAGAACTAGTAACAGATGTGATTCCAGTCTGCTGTATTTTTAGTGTTTGTGTAGAAATGCATATGTAGCAATATTAGAATTTGATCATTTGAACTTTGGTTATTTGGTTTCTGAATAATGTAGCATATTTTGTCTTGGTGATAGATGATTGTATCGTAATGTAATAAGCTTTCTTAAATTGTATTTGCTTGGACCATCATATTGTCTTTTAATAAAGACTTTGACTTGGAACTGTAGATTGTGTAGGAAATAAGTGATTGAATTTCTTAGTATGTTGAATTCCCGTCGTTCATTTGCCAAATGCTGGTATGTGACTAGGGATTTTTATTTCCATGTGGCCTTTTCTTCTGCTGATGATGTGAATGAAGTACTTTTCTTCCTTTTCTTGCCTATTCTTTGTTATTACAAATACAGGTTTTGAATAAGTATGTCCAGAACTATTTTTACTCTTCTTTGATTTTGAGTCAGTAAACCTAACACTCACTGTATTTAAACAGTAGGATAGATATTTATCTCTGGTTGCAGATACTGTACATCCAAGACAGGTTTTAGTTTCTTTTTAATTTTGGGAAGTAAAAGTCATAAAAATAGAGATTGATCACAAATCTTCATTTCCCAGGTAGAGTATTCAGATTATCATTAAGGCTTAATAGTAATATGGTGTATGCTGTTGTAATGTGGCCTTAAAATTATATCTGTATTGATGGCCGAAAACAGATGGGTACTATTATTACCTGGGTGTATGTTTTGTAGTGGAGGGCTTTTTGGATGTCTGAGAACATAAAGCAGTGCTGTTCAGTAGACCTGTCTGCAATGGTAGAAATGTTCTATATCTGTGCTGTGTTAATACTGTAGCTGTTGAGCATTTGAAATGTGGCTAGTCCAACTAAAGACTGCATTTTAAATTTTATTCAGTTTTAGTTAAATTTAAATAGCCAAATGTAGTTAGTGTCTGGTGTTCTATAAGCAGAATAAAAGAAGCCTTTTTACCTACTTATCCATCTTTCCATGAGGGTTGTAGGTTAATCCAGGCTCATACTTTAATCTTCCTTACCTGCAGTATATAGCCTTTTTGTCTTTTATTTTCAGTACACTTGATTTTTGCTTATGTGATGGAGAAGGTCTTTCTATCTCAGATTTCCCTCATCACCTCTGCCCTCAGCTTTTTAGTTTATCAGTATGACTTTTACTTTTAATTCTTTATATCCTATGTGTACTGTCAAGAGCAGTAGTGTCCTTCAGTATGTGTTCTGGCTATTTTTTCCCCCTTATTGGAGTGTGTCTGTGTTTTTCCTCTTTTTTTGTGACAAGTGTATCCTTTCCCCACTCATGGAAAACAAAATTATTGATTTTTATTTCTTTAAAGGAGATTATGTGACTGAGCAGATTTATTCGTTACCTTACCAGGAACAGCTGTTGAACAGCAACTGTGTTATCGGGCAGCCAGGTGTTAATCTAATAATTGTAATGATGTTTGCTGCTGCAAACCTGAGGTATCTATGCATCAGTCCTGGGCAACGAAGCTCCCTTAGAAGCCTGTGTTTCTTACTTTCATTCCTTGAGGATTCTCTTTTGATTCCTGGGAATTACATTTTCATTATTTGATTTTGCCGATTGAAAAAGACTGTGACCTCTTCTGAGAGTTTTGTTTAACTTAGACTGATGAGGTAAGTCATTTCATTTAAGAAATATGTAGTAAGCACCTACTATGTGCTAGCCACTGTTCGGGGTGCCACAGCAATCAGCAAGGCTGACCAAGTCCTGCTTGTTGTTGTATTTATTGTCTAGTTAAGGGAGTGGACTTCAAGCAAGTAATAAACACATGGGATGTTAGACAGTAAAGTGTTTTACAAAAAAGAAAATTAGCAGGGTGATTTAATAAAGAGTAACTAGGCTTGGTGTGGTGGTACTTCAGATTTCATAGTTAGGGAAGAGAAAGTAAATTTGACATCCAAACATCAAGACAAGATCTCCTACTGCCCAGTCTGACATAGCAATCCAAGGAACTTTCCTCTTGAAACTTCTGAAGTTCTGTCTTTTTGAACCTGACAAAAATCTTTATGGAAAGCATATGTGTTTAAAAAGGACAAATATAATATCTCTTCTTCTCTGATCCAGTCCCCAAGATGTTGTCATTTTCAAAGCTTTACTTCACTGGACTTTCAAAGGTAAACGCCAAAACACATAAAGCTTTTAACCTGGAATTGTACTAGGCTGATTTCACTTATTTCTTATAAATTTTATGCACAATATTTAGTTTGTTATATACTTCTTGTGTTCTGCAGAGTATTTGTGAGAGAGATTTCATATATCACTTAAATAGGTCTTTTACTATTAAAAGGCAATTTAATGCCTTCATTGACCTTTTTTAGGAATGCTTAGAAAACATTCCTATGTTACAAGATACTGGGATAACTGAACTAGAACTAGAGGAATGGTGGTGATCGTAGATAACAGTATTTCTGGGGTTTTTTTCCCTGAGTTTGGTTCTGTATGGGACTAGAGATCCTCCTCATTTGTAGGCAGTTTTGTCCTGTTAATACATAGCTCGGAAACAGGATAACAGGAATTAAGGAAGCCTCTCAGACTCTGCTTTTGACCACAGTTGTGAGTTCCTGCCCCACTACAAATATTCTGGCTTTGTATATCTTCCCCTGTCATCCTCATTGCTAGATGTGTCTCATAAACATCCTTAGAGAACATCAGGATTTCATCAGATGTTGAAGCTGACCTGCTGAACTTATAGTAAATTATGTTATAATGATCTCAAATGATGATGAAAAGGCATTAGATAAAGTTCAACAGTCTGATCTAAAAAAAAAAAAATCCACACACAAATAGAAACACAAATAGGAATAGATGGTCACTTTCTTAACCTTTTTAAAAAGAAATTTCAGTCAAGACACATCATTATGCTTAACATTAAAACATTCCTAATAAAAACTCATTCATCATGCCCTCTATCATTACAGTTGCTTGACACTTGATATTCTGGAAATAGCAACCAATATTATTTGAAAAGTTAAAAACATGATGTAATGATGTTGAAAAGGAGAGGGATTTAATATGGTAATATAGTGAATACACAAGAAAGTAATTGGACATAAATTTCAGCATGATGCTTTTTTGTGTTCAAATAATACCCTATAAAGATACATTTATAATAGCAAAGATACTAAATAACTAGGAATTTATAATATCAAATAAGGTAGAAGATGGCTTTAAATAAACCTAAGGACTATTTATGACTTATAAAAAGACAACTCTAAACGTGATTTTAATCACTACTAACAAGACGCATATATGACAAAATGGTTTTAAAGTTTGTGTAGTGAAATAAACCTGAGAATAGTTAGGAAAATTTCCAAGGGGAAAAATATGGATGAAGTGAATAGAAGAACTTGCCTTATTCCCAAATATTAAAACATGTAATGAAAGGCACAGTTGTTAAAATAGTTTAGGACTGACACTGAAATAAATCAGTGGAACTGAGTGGAGATTTCAGTAAAAAACCCAAATATATAAGTACATTTAGTACATGTTAAAATTTATTCTTCAAATCAGTAGAGGAAAGGATGGATTGTTCTATAACACATGGGAATAATTGGCCAGTAATATGGATAAAGATAAAGCCAATCTTTGCTTTGCTTTTATACAAAAGTAAAATTATAAATGGACCAAATTGAAATATTAAAAATGAGATTAGAAGCAATGAAAATATCAGTGAATTTAAAAAGCGATTTTGGTATAGGGAAGGTCTTTCTTTTTAGTGACACAAGTGTCAAAAGCCAAAGAAAGAAAAGCTTGATATATTTACATAAAAATTAAAATGCTGAAGTTCGTTAAGCAACTTAAATGCATTCTGGGAGGTAAGCAAGTGGATATTTTCTTCATATTTGATAAAGGGCAAATGTTCTTTAATACATAGTTCTTATAAATTTATAAAAAGATAAATTTTAAAGAAAAATGTATAAGATACACAATTCGTAAACAGTCAGAGAGCCAGGAAACACGTAAAGATGCACAGTCTTCCTGATTAATGAAGAAATTCAAATTAAAGCAAGATGTATTTTATATTGTAGACCTCTCAGACTGGCCAAGGTTTCAGGGTTGCTTCTCAGTGATTACAAGAATCTGGGAAAAATCTCATCATTTGTGGAATTGTTAATTGATGAACCTTTTTGACTTTTTTTTCCCCAAGAGACAGAAACGTAGTGCAAATGGGGGGAGGGGCAGAGAGACAGGGAGACACAGAATCTGAAGCAGGCTCCAGGCTCTGAGCTCTCAGCCCAGAGCTGGAGCCCATTGCAGGGCTCGAACCCGCGAACTGTGAGATCGTGACTTGAGCCAAAGTTGGACGCTTAACTGACTGAGCCACCCAGCTGCCTCTGACAAAACCTTTTTGGAAAGAAATTTAACAGTATCAGTAAAAAATGAAAAGTGTTTATACCTTTGGATCTAGCAGTTCTACTTACAGGAGTTTATAACAGGAGTTATGCAAAGATATATGTGAAAGTTCATTGTATCATAGGTATGATAAAAATTAAAAAGTGGCAAATATATCAGGTGACTGTGTTAAATTATAGTCCATCTATACAGTGATATACTGTAAGAATGTTTAAAAAATTAGGTGTTTGTTTTGTTGTAGAAAGATGTACAAAATGATAGGTAAAAAGGATAGCTTGCATAATTGGATATTTTAAGTAAAATATTTAAAAGTTAGAAATGTAGAGTTTATATCTGCATAGTAAGTGTATTTAAAAGACTATTTACAGCCATCTTTGGAGAGGAATTGGGAGGTTGAAGGTAATAAGATTGGGGAATTTTTGGTTTTTGCTTTGAATCCTTCTGTACTGTTTTTTTCCTTTTTTTAAAAAAGGGAACATATATTTTAAAGTTAAAGGAAATCAAAACAGTATCAGAATATAGATCGATACCAAAATATAATGACTGTATATTGCATAGATTTTTATTTCTCTTCATAGAAAATGAAAAACAAGGAGCTTTTCATTTTGTGGCCAAATAGCATTTATTTATTTGAGAGTAACATTGATTTTTGTGTCCTAAGTGTTAATGGCATGTGGTCTACCTCAGTTCAGAAGTTTTCCCAAAAGCTCTAACAGCGCTTTCTCTTTTGGAGTCTTCTTATTCTTTGTTCTGCCTCCATGATCCTGAGTTTATTTAAGCAGTGGGCTTTATCACAATCCAAAAGTGATGAAAATTTTTGTATTAGATTTAACTATAATTTGGTTAGTCAGTGGGGCAGATTTCAGATTTCATCACTATACTTCTGTATTAGTGTGGTGCCTGGGTGACCTAGTCAGTTAAGTGTCTGACTCTTGATTTTGGCTCAGGTCATGATCTCACGGTTTGTGAGTTCGAGCCCTGTGTTGGGCTCTGCGCTGACAACGTGGAGCCTGCTTGGGATTCTCTCTCCTTCTTTCTGCCCCCCCCCCCCCCCAAAATAAGTAAGTAAACTTAAAAAAAATAAATTTACACTTTTGCATTAGAAAATGCCATTTGCTATTTTTAAGAGGTGCCACTCCTAGAAGCAGAAATCAGTGTGATTTGTCCTCTTAAATATCAGTAAAGCCTTCCTGTCTGCAGTCTCCCAGTGTTATAATTCTCCATTCTTGTATTTAACTGGTTGTGGGATTTCTTTACCTAAGAACTTCTTAAACAGGTCTGTTCCTTGTCACGTGTTCTGTATCATTTCTACCAACTGTACTCCCTTCTCTATTCTAATGTACACATGGACCACTTTCAAACCATGGTCTTGACAAGAAAAGACTTTCCATGTTTAATATGCAAAAATGAACAGTGGCTGTCCTCTCCCTAAAAGAACTCAGAAAAATTCTAACATAAGACAGTCATTTCCTCTACCACCATCTAGACTAACCTTGCAGAGATTAAGTCTTAAGCATTGAGTTGGTTGAGACTTTTAGTGTGATTTTTCGTAAGTAATTCTTGATCAGAAAATAAAAGCAAGTTATACACTTCAACTCTGGTTATATGATTTGTTAAAAACCTTGTTTGATCCCTGAAGAGGAAAATGATTACCCAAGATACATCCATCTGCAGTATATTGTATTGTTTAGGTTTTCCCATCTTTTCCGACATTTCTTCAGAAGTTATCTTTTTCCTCCCATACTAACTCCTGATATGCCATCCATAGGATCTTTACACTTTCAAGCCTTCTTAAGGAAAAAACTTCCTTGTAAAAGTTAATTATGATCTTTTGGAAAAGGTCAAAAATAGAAAGCTCTGTTTACTTTAAAACCTAAGGTCAGTTTTACTCTTAAATTTCTCTTCAACTTCATCTCTACTTCAACGTCTAGTTTCTATAGCAACTGAGATAGGGTCAAAAAAGAGGAATTGTAAAGAAATTTAGTTTTTAACATAGAGAAAGAAGATTCCAGGAACACAGTCACCGCTTTTGCAGGTTGGAGCCTACATTCTGTATCCTAGAAATTCTGTATTTTTTCCTGAAGAGGCCAGACATTTACTCTCTTTCACAAAGCCCCAGAAAAGATTGCTGCTTGTCTTCAACTGCTTAGTCCCAATCAAATTGATTAACCAAATTAAGACGGCTGAGAGAACACTTCTGTTGGAGAAGTCGTAGTGACCAATAGAATGATTTTTCTGGGACTCACTGTGTGAATTGTCTATTTTTTAAATCATGCATTCCTTAACAGTGATAGCTTTTTTTTTTTTTCTTTTCTTTGTCTCATTCAAGTGTGATTGGTGGGCAAATCTAGGTACTTTTGTCTGTGTTCTTTGTTTAGCTGGATTAAGCTATAGATGTTATTGTATTACTCATGTGGGGAGATATTGGAGGTGGGAGAAATACTGCCAGACACTAACAAGGATAACATCAAAGTGATGTTTTGAGTGCCTAACGTTACATCGTCAGACATGTTTATAAAACTTTAAATAGAAATGATGTCCCATTTTTTTTTTTAAGTTGGTGAAGCTGGAGGAAGATCAGTGCTTTTTTATATTATAGGAACTACCTTCTGTTGAAGAACTCACTATTATCCTGCCTGAAGATATTGAATTAAAGCCTCTTGGGATGGTTTCAAGTATTATTGAGCAATTAGGTATGTAAATGATTTTATTAATCAAATTTTTTGTATCCAGGTATGTATTCATCAAAGAATTTATGACTAGTGAATTTTCTGTGAAATATGTAATAATACTTCATTTTATAGTCACTAAGTTTGAATAGATAAATTCAGTTTTTACTTGTATAGGTTACTAATAAATACATTGTCTTTTTAAAAATTTAAAGTCTACTTTTACTGACATTTCTCCAGAATTTGATTTGGTATCTTCGTTTTTTACTACTATTAAATTACTACAAATTTAATAACTTTACACAACACAAATTTATTATTCTACAGTTCTCTAGGCCAGAAGTTTGATATGTGTCTCACTATGCTAAAATTAAAGGATTCGTCAAGGCTGAGTTTCTGTCAGGGCTCTAGGGAGGATCCATTTTCTTGTCTTTTTTAGCTTCTAGAGGCTGCCTGCATTCTTTGGCCCATGGCACCCTTCATCTTCAAAGGCAATAATATGCCTTATCTGTGACCCTTCTCCCTTCATCATATCTCTCCCTGACTACAGCCTTAGAAGATTATCTGCTTTTAGGGACTCCTTAGGTTGGGCCTACACGTATAATCCAGGATAATCTCCCCATCTCAAGGCTCTTAACCTTAATCACATCTGCGATTTTTTTTTTTTTTTTAATGTAAACATATTTACAGGTTCAGGGATTAGGATGTGGGTATCTTTTGGGTGGGGAGTGAACATTTTTCTGCCTACTGCCTTTGATTTTTATTTTAGAAACATGTAAATTAGCTCTGTGATTTAATGGCATGAAATTTAAAGCTGTTGGTTAAGAGAACTATATATTACAGATTTCTTTTAGCCCTAGGATGTGAGGTAGGAACATGAAAGGCCTTGAAGTTAATGTAGCTACCATTAAGTCTTATAGTGAGATACACCTGAAAATAGAACTCAGAGTTGACAAAGTCAAAGATACTTAAAATGGGTGGTAGACCTAGATTGTCCACCAGCCTCCTTAGTTTACAGGACTTAAGGGATACAGGAAAACCCAATTTACTTGCCCTTATGATCAGTTGTATAATGAGTCAGTGATAGAAATTGGACTTTTGACCTTTTCCTAACAGTGTCCACACCAATATTTTTAAAACTTCATACATTTATAATTTTGTACTTTTACAATTTATTAATCAAAATTTTGATTAAAGTGAAACATCCTTTTTATAAAAATCATGATTATTAAAACTCTTTATTTACCTGATTCTAAAATCCTTACATTTACTGGTTTTTGAGTTACTTTTGGCATTTAAGAATGTACATAAATAAGTCAAATAAATAATTATTTGCTTACATGGTATGAGTTGAGCATCTATTAGGCTTGATGTTTATAGAAAAAATTTAGGTCATAATGTTTATCAAGAAAAAATGTGAACTATTTGATAAGCACAGAATAATGCTCTTTAAAGATACTGTTTTGACTAGCACGCCCTAATAGACTAACAGAATTCTCAAGCTGCTGGGGAAAAAAGATTGTGTCAAAATTATCACATACTCCTCTCTTTTGAGAGCCTAAAATATCTAACATTATTTGGACCAGATTATAAAAGAGAAAATGAAGTATTAGTACATTAAGCAAAAAATAACATGAGTTCAAATGAGAACCCAAAGAGAAAAAGAGAGGATTTGGCTTTGTACTCTGCAGTTCTTCTACAAGTTCTGCTGGTTTGTTCCTCTCTCTCTCTCTGTTTTAATTTGGAAAATACAGGAGGCTAATTAGATATTATTCACCTTGGTAGAAGTAGAGAGATGTCATAAAATTAAGGATCTTGTGCTAGTACCTATTTGACTGTTGAAAGCCTTTGAAAATCTTTATCAGTGTATGGTATAAACTTTAAGTTGATCTGTACCCAACTACCTGCAACTGCCACCTAGAATCATAATAAAAAAAGAATAGTTCTGTAGGCTGTGGAAACAGGGTCAGTAGTTGTGATGTTGCAGGAAGATTTTAGGTTCTGGTGATAACTTGGTCTGGAATTAGCCAGATTATGATTATAAGATATTAACATTATGATAATGTTAATCTCTTGAGTCCTGTTTCTCATCCTTTTATGAAATGAAGGTATTAGATTAGGTGATCTTTTATTTTCATGTAATTTGATTCTTGGGAAGGGGATTAGGGAAGAGAGATGATTGAAAATGAATTCTCTTAGTGCTCACTATCATTATCAATCCTTACTCATCATCTTTATTCCAGAAACAGATCTAACTCAAAAAATGTTGATCTATATATAATCTGTGACTTATACGTATGTTCAGAACTTAGAAGCAGTAACTGATGGGGACGCCTGGGTAGCTCAGTTGGTTAGGTGTCCCTAACTACTGCTCAGCTCATGATCTCATAGTCCGTGGGTTCAGGCCCTGCATGGGGCTCTGTCCTGACAGCTCAGAGCCTAGAGCCTGCTTCGGATACTGTGTCTCCCCCACTCTCTCTGCCCCTCCCCCGCTCATGCTCACTCACTCTCTCTCTCTCTCTCTCTCTCAAAATAATAAACATTAAAAAATATTTTTAAAAGAGGTAGTAACTGATACAATTGAAGTTTTTGAAGTGAATTTTAATAATCTGAATTACTATATTTCGTTTCTCAAGTAGACGTGACATCTGTAATGTGGCAAAGTATTCTTGCTTGTTACTCTAATTTTCTAAGAGCCTACTGCTTGTTTTTTCTCTTTGCTATGTATGGTAGACTGGTTGTTTAACATTTGTGTCATATACAGGAATTGATTATGATAGACTAGTGGGATAATGCTATTGCTTTTTTGAGAAAGAGAGTGATAAAAATTGCTGTTGAGTCCTATCATTCTTCATCTGTTCTGAGGAAGATGCTTTTATGAAGTCTTTAGCGTTTTCATAAAACAGTAAGTATTCAGTTCTTTGTAGAAAAGAATTTCTACAATGAGAAAGAAGACTGATTTTTCCTAAAATAAGAGTTTTGTGAGTAAATGCGATTATACTTTTTTGGATAAAAGTTGCTTGAGAAAATGTACATGACTTAAATTTATTGACTTTTTAATGGGCGATACAACTTTTCTGTGAGATTTTATACTTTAGTTTTTTTTTTTTCTTAGAATTGTAGCTTTTTGGGTTTGTTTTTTTTTTTGGTGTGTGTTTGTTTTAAGTTTATTTATTTTGAGAGAGAGAGAGAGAGAGAGCATGCACGTGTGTGAGTGGAAGAGGGGCAGAGAGAGAGAGATGGGTAGAGAGAATCTCAAGCAGGTTCCATGCTGACTCAGGGCTTAATCTCATGACCACGATGTTACAACCTGAGCCGATAGATAGCAAGAGTTGAATGCTTAATGGACTGAGCCACCCAGGTGCCCCACACAGGTGCCCTAGAACTGTAGCTTTCTGTAATAAATAAAAATATGTAGACTCTATTTCCCTGTATCACTTGATAATAAATAGCTTGTTGATTTAAGAGAAATAGTTACCAGATACATTATCTCATCTTAAATTTCATTTTAAATTATGTTGGAATTAAAGGCTAAATAAAATTATTACTTAAATTTTACATTATTGTCTAATTAAATCTTGAAATATCTGCTCTGTTTCATTTTTCAGTAATAATTGAATCCATGACTAACCTACCTCCGGTTAATGAAGAGACTGTAATTTTTAAAAGTGATCGACAGGCAGCAGGAAAGGTTTGTTAAAAAAAAAAAAAAAAAAATCAGATCTTAAAAATTATGCTGTTTCTTTGTTGATTGTTTTTTCTGACTTTCCCTATCTGTCCTAAAAAGAAAGAATTTATTAATTTTAGTAGGTGAGCAATCTAGAGCTCTGAAGTTTTAGTTTTTTCTTGATTTTCGTCAGTGCTTCTTATCTGTTGATATATTGGTTTAATACTGCTTATCACTCTTTGCTGCTTGCATCATTAAATATAAAATACATTTTTTTCCGTTTGTCAGGTACTTTGTGAGGCAGTGGTTCTACATATTGAATATCTCCAAGTACTCAAAGTTGAGTGCAGGGAACTTTCTACAGTGTAGTAGTTAACCTTTTTTTGGTTTGTGAGTCCCTTCGAGTGGTGGCTCTCAAAACTTTAGACTTTGGTTTCCTCTGGTAGAATCTGAGGATGGAAAAAAGAAAAAGTAGAAAAAGATTTCAGCAATAGCTGTAAAGTGTCATTGTAAGCACATTCTGGGAAATTATGAGTATGTGTACTTTAGTACTTAACATAAAGTTGAGTCCCTTCTAACATCCTTCGAATGGAACAACTCTGCATGTCCATCTTTAATATGGAAGACTTCACATTTTACCAAATCTGTGCAATTTTGAGCAGTCAGCAAAGGATGTAAAGTCAAGAATATAAATACCAACCAAGTGTTCCTTTTTTGGCTGTAGGGGTAGCTTTATTCACCTCAGCATTTCTGCACCATACAGAGTACAGTTCTTTGTGTATTGTGTTGAAGACAGATAAGAAGTAGCTTTTTGGGGTTTAGTTTTTCCCAGGTAACCAACAGTTGGCTTCTTTTTTTGTTCTAGGACAATTAATTTATATCTAATCAGAAAAAAAGCATATCTTTTTAATTATATTATTGGATCATTCATGTAATTTTCCCTTTTTTCTGCCACTTCCCTACTATCCCATTCTAACACAAGTTGGAAAGAGCTCAGGTTTTTATCAGGATCCTACCACCTTATACTACCTACTTATATTTATATTTAATGCAAGTATATTTAAGTTTATAATATATAAAATCATATATATATATATATATATATTAGGTTGACAGGCTAATTTACCAAAGAGAAATGAGTGACTTAGGATTGCAAAGCAATCAGTGGTAGAATTAATTGGAGTCTAGAGCTAATCTATTTTGGCAATGCTGGAGAAAGTCAGTGAGGGGAAGAAAGATGATTTAATGCTTAAAGGATGGTGCTGTACTTTTTTGTCTTTCAAATACGTAAGCTCAGTCCTTTTCTTTCAAGTATGGGTTCTGCTGGTGCCTTTGTGAGGTGTTAGAGATATGCTAGGGGGCTGTACTGCAGAGAAGGTTGAGAGAGAAAAGGGATGGGAAATGAGTAGATGACTGTGTCATGAGCCGCTCTCCGTGCCCTTGGGCGTATATACTTCTTTAGGAGAAACGAGTATTCTGCCCCAGTGCAAAAGCAAAGCATTTCTCGCTGTCCTCAAGAAAGATGTAGAAGAAGGGAGAGGAGAAGAGGGAACAGAAACATATTTCTTCATTTTCTGCCTAGGAGTTGAAAATGATCATTTCCATGATTCCTTTTATTTATGATTTTTGTGACAGTTACCTTTTTCTCTAAATAGCTAGCTTAGACAATTTTAATTTCACAATACCCAACACTAAGCCAGTTAAAAGCCTCTAAATTCACATTTCTTAATATCTCTCATTACATTTGAATTTTTAATTCTATAATCATGACTAATGTTAATATTCAGCTCTTTTGTCATTTGAATTTGAAAGGTATCAGATAAAAATGTAACATTTACGCCTCTAACTTTAGTTATGTGACATAAGTCTAGAGGGAAAAATTAAATCTATTTCTAAATTTTACATAGAGAGCTTTGTAAATTCAAGAAGTGACAAGCCTTTAAAAAATATTTGATCATAAATGGAAGCACTTTGAAATGATTCCCCAATATAATGGCAGGGGAGAGGAGAGTTGGGAATATCAAACCATTGATCAGAAAATGAAATTGAATCTGTTTTAGATCTTATTTGGACACTAAATTAGTTTTACCTTCAATGTCAAACCTTTGTATATCTTTTCTTTTTCCTCTGCCCTTCAACAATAATGAGCCACAGTGATATTTTGTATATTTTTTAATTTTTATTTTTATTTCTTTTAAGTTTATTTATTTTGAGAGAGAGAAAGCATGAGTAGGGGAGGGACAGAGAGAGAGAGGAGAGACAAAGAATCCCAAGCAGGCTCCACACGGTCAGTGCAGAGCCTGGCGCAGAGCTCAAACTCACGAACTGTGAGATAATGACCTGAGTCAGAGTCGGTTGTTCAGCCCACTGAGCCACCCCAGCACCCCTGTATATCTTTTAAAATTCATTGAAATTCTGTAAGCAAGTGAAATTATCCCCACTTATTTAAAGATCACAAAGTTAAAAAGGAATAAAATTGAGTTTCCAACCCATTTGGTCTGTCTGATGCATTTCCCTTAAACCTCCTCCCCCTTCCCTACTGATGTAAGGAAGGTGACCTTGGATTTGTGTTTCTACCTTTTGCCCTTTAATCCTGATGATGAATAGTTCCTTTTGATAAATGAATAAAATTTTATTTTTAATGTTTAGCTCTTTAATATCAGGGGATTTAAAAATTGACCAACCTATGCAATATATTATCCCTATATAACATGAATTACTTGTTTGTTTTGCATTTAGTCTTCAGTATTTGTTAGAACAGGTTTTGTTTTTTAATTATTATGTACTTTACTTTCTAATGAAACAATGAAATGTTTTCCCTGTCAAATATTGAGCAGAAATTTTTACTGATCTTTTTTTTTTTAAAAGATCTTTTTAAAGATTCTTTATTTAAAGAATACTTTGTTACAGTCTGGTTGGTAGTATGTGTTGATTTTCTGGAAGTATAGTTTGATACAGTGTTTTTTTTTTTCCTCCCCCAGCAACTTGTGAAGTAATAATACACAGGGTGATTGAAATAATCATTTATTCTAACCAGTGAACTAGAATACTCTTATTTTCTTCATTTTTATTAATAGGAAGTCAAAATAGTAATTGATAGGAGAATTCTTTATGGCTGTGGAGTGTTCTCGATGCATCTTTAGCCAGCTGTCTCATGCTGGCCCCCAGCCACTAGAACTTTTGCCAGGCTGCATGTAGAACATCTAAGCATGGACTGTGCTGTAGAATGAGAATTTGGGGGAATGAATGTACTTCTCTTCTTGTCAGTTGTTTTCCTAACAGACCCTATGCTAGATCTGTGTAATGTGGTGTAGTGGTGTGTGTTTGTGACCTCTGTGTGTGACAGGAATCCTTTGAGGTCTTTTAGCAGAAAGATACTGCTTTTAAGTAAGAGATGGTAAGTATGTTCTAGAGCCAAGTGGAAGGACACTGAAGACTACCTCTCAAATGACAGGGCAAGTATAAAACATTAGTTGGATTAGATTTTTGTGAGTATTTCTATGGAATATGTACTATTTAGAGTATAAAGAAAGCTTTTTGCCTTCCTTAAAGTAAATATCTTAGACATCATTATCCTAAGTTTTGTTTCTCACACTGTTGTCTCAGCCATTCTTTCCTTGCATCTGTAGTCAGGATTTCTTGCAGAATCCTCAAGGGCAGGTCTGAAGACTGAGTAGGGGTAAAACTGTGAGGTGAAGTGGGGCTGGCCTGAGCCCTACTTTGTCTGAAGTCGTTCTTCACAGTTTAGCTTTCAAGTATTAGCCAGTCTAAAATCTATACTTTGAAGCTGATAATAGTTTAAAATATTGTCAAATCCCCCCCCTTTTTTTTTTTTCTATAACTCTGGGTTAGCTAAATTGCTTATGTGAACTCAGTTAAGTGTTCCTGTGGCTATTCAAGTTAGTAGCATAAATACTTCTCAGTTTTGGTGTAAGCCATATATGGATTCACTAATGGAGCTTCCTGTCACCTGTTGTATGTATGTGGTGTTATTTTACTTAAAACTTTATAGTGATTTTCTCATAGATACAGCTGATCAACACTTAAGATCTTAACAATAGTGAACTAAGCATGCTTTGATTTTTATCCAAGAATTTTGAATGTTAGTTCAAACTAGTCTGTATATAAACCTGAGGCTATTAAGGCATTGCTCTAGTGAAATCATTTCTCAGGATATGGAATTATTTATCCAGGGAACCATTCCTTGGGAAACAGTTTTATGTACCAGGTTGCAAACAATGATTATTATACTTTTATAGGAAATTTTTCAAAAACTTATTTTATCCCTGTCCAAACTTTGAAGAATGAGATTTGTCTATATTTATCAAAGTTAAAAAAGAATTAAGACTTAAATTTTTTTTTTTTTAAATATTTACTTATTTTGGGGAGAGCACAAACGGGAGAGGGGCAGAGAGAGGGGAACAGAGGATCTGAAGCAGGCTCTGCAGGCTGACAGCAGAGACCCCGATGTGGGGCTTGGACTCACGAACCGTGAGATCAAGACCTGAGCTGAAGTCAGATGCTCGACTGACTGAGCCACCCAGCTGCCCCAATAATTGTTAAGGCTTTTAAAAAAGTGACAAGACAATCTGTTACTTTATGTAATGTAAACCAATAAGAGTCATGCTCTAGGATATCCCTTCTGTCCTTTGTGGTTCTGGTTGGAAGAGGTCTGCTCTTTGTATCTAGATCCTTTCAAAGCAAATTTGCTATTTTCTTTTAAAATTAAAAAAAGATAAATTTTTTATGCTATTAGTGTTATTTCAGAATATGTTGCCACTTGTATTGAATACTACTAGTTGTTTTTAGGGTAATCACGTCTTCAGAATATTGGTACCCTGCCTGTTTTATGCCTAACTGAAAATTTAATAAAACCTTGAATGGTATACTGAAGAGAATAAAATGAGAATATTTACTATCAAAAATCAAGAACTGAGAAGGTACTAAAACATACTTTCAGTGCAGTTGGTTTAAAATGATCAAAGCTATTTGGAAAGTTATTTGGTAATTTTTTTTAAGTTTATTTATTTATTTTGAGAGAGTGCAAGAGCACGGTGGGGAAGGGGTAGAGAGAGAGAGGAGAAAGAGAATCCCACGCAGGCTCTGCACGGTTAGCGCTGATTCGGAGCTTGATCTCAAGGTTCCTGAGATCATGACTCAAAATCTAGAGTCAGACGCTTAACTGACTCAGCCACCCAGGGGTGCCCCAAAAGTTGTAATTTACATCCAGAGTTTTAACAGTAATCATACTCTTGGCTCCAATAATTCTGCCCCTTACCAATGAATTTTCAGGAAACCTGAACTATGTAAATTTACATAAAAAGATACTCATCATGGCATTATTCATCATATTGAGCAAATTGAAAGCTTCCTAAATGTCCTGGGAGACAAGTTAAATATATTGTGCCAGATCTATAAAGGAGTGTGGAGTGTGCTATAGCTACCAAGATATACTTACGAAGAACATGGAAAAACTTAATGCAGGGGTGCCTGGGTGGCTCAGTCGGTTAAGCGTCTGACTTCAGGACAGGTCGTGATCTCCCGGTCCGTGAGTTCAAGCCCCACGTCGGGCTCTGTGCTGACAGCTCGGAGCCTGGAACCTGCTTCTGATTCTGTGTCTCCCTCTCTCTCTGACCCTCCCCCCATTCATGCTCTGTTTCTCTCTGTCTCAAAAATAAATAAACGTTAAAAAAAAATTAAAAAAAAAAAAAAAAAGAAAAACTTAATGCAACCTTTGGTTTTAAAAGGGAGTAGTATACAAAACTACAGTGTGGTCTCAAAAGGAAAAATTTATTAATAGAAAAAAAGACTATAGAAGTCTACACTGATACTGGTCATGTCCAGTTTCTATAACATACATACATTTATTACCAGAAACATTATTTTTAAAAATTTAGGTATTTCTTTTGAGAAGAGCTTGAAAACAAGAGGCTTTGTTTTATCATTCTTAAAACATTTTCGGAAATACAGTATGTCTGTACTGAAAGTCCTTGCTTCACATAAAAGTTAAAGGCTGTATAGCTTCTTTGGTTTTTGAAAAATAAGCAACTTCAAGTTCAAATCTACTTTTCTAAGTTTTAAATTAGAAACAGTTGTGGTTTAATTTTATGAAAATGTTAACTACCATATGGGAACAGCAGAAATGATTGAATACCCATTAAAGCAGAAGCTAGCTTTTAAGTTTTGTGTTATAAGAGTCCAAGTGACACAGCATTTTATTTCTCAGAAGTTATCCATTGTAATTCTTTTCTTCATACTTTACAACTTAAATGAGGAATAATAAAAAAATGATAATTTATATCTAATTGGTATACCACCAAAATGATTTGAATTTAATAAGGTACAAACTTGTTACACTTGTTTTAAATTCATAAAAAGGAAATCTGGATTGAATTGATGCATTTATAATCAAAATATGAAGACTGATTATGCAAAAATGACTTAAATAGAAATACAGTTTTATTGTTCTGACATGAGAGAATTACCTTATTATAACAATTACCAGTTTTTAAAAAATATTACTGTTTGAATTACTTTTTTACATATTAAAGGAGGTATTTATGTTTTTTCTATTTTATAGATATTTGAGATATTTGGACCTGTTGCACATCCATTTTATGTGTTACGTTTTAATTCTTCAGAGCACATTGAGAGTAAAGATATTAAAATAAAGGATACTATGTATTTTGCTCCATCAATGAAAGACTTCACCCAATACATATTCACAGAAAAACTTAAACAGTAAGTATGTTATTGACATGTTAGTTGTCTGCCTATCTGGTGTTTATATTTTAGGAATAATTTTCAGTGAAGGTCATTCATTATTGTTAAATATCTGTCTTCCAAACAGTTCATTTATTTTCCTAATAACATCTTTGAAAGGTACAATTTGTTATCAGACTTTGCAGGTAGAGATGATTTATATCTTTAACCGAAAAAGACATAGTCAGCTAGTAGGAATACATTTGGACCGTATAAAGTTTCTGAATTCTAATTCATATTTTTTCCATTATATACTTTTCTAACATACATGCTATTTCAGTATTAGTATTACCACCCAAAAAGAATTCTTTTCCATTTTAAATAAAATTATTTAGTTTGGATTACATTATAGGCTTAACTAATAAAACTTTGTAATTCTCAAGAAAAAAAACAAAATGAGTACATTTCAAGTTGCTTATAAATTGTGTCTAGAAGAGACAACTAAAATATGTCCCTGAAAAGTTATGTATCAAGTTGATAAACGGTTGATTTAACCAACAAACTACTGCTCTCCCTTTTATAAGATGCTAAATGATGCCTATGGCATATGGAAGTAATATTTCTGCATGTTTATGGTACTCATTAATTTTGCATTTCCATGTGTTAATTGTGTTGCCAGGTGTTAGCTGTAGAGCTGTTTTTAGTTGACCTTGTTATTATAATTATATAATTTAATTTTTATATTAAATCAGTGGCATATAGTTCAAGTAGAATAGCTTTTTTGGGGAAAAAAAAGTTGAATGCTTTGGAACAATGAAATGAATATAAACCATTTAAAAATATTATAAAATCAGGAGTGGAAGAAACACTTCAAAAGATTGGGGGAGGAGAGGGGATCCTAAATCCAAAAATACTTTGCATTCAGTTTGACACACAAGTCCCTTTTAGGTCTAGCTCTCTTTTGATGGGAAACTTGAAGTATAGTTGAAGCATTAGGAGTGCGGTTTTTGCAGAACATACAGGAACTTTAGTCAGTGAGTAGCCCTGGAGCTACAGCAAAAGTACTAGCTAGTCCTGATGGCATGGCGAAAAATCTCTTAAGTATTTACATAGTAAATGAAGTCTCTGAATTCATTTATCATTTTAGAGATGAAAATTTTGTTCCTGATAATTCATTAAGCTCGTGTTTAGGAATCTACACAATTATCTGAGGGAAACATTTTGCCTAAGTTGGTGAGGTTGATTTTTCTAAATAACTGCTAAAAAGAAAGGTGAATTAAATAGACAGTAAAGTCATGTTTTAAAATCATTCCTTAAGGGGCGCTTGGGTGGCTCAATAGGTTGAGCATTCTGACTCTTGGATTTTGGGATCTTGGGTTGTGATCCCAAAGTGGTGTGATCCAGCCTCCTGTGTCACTTTGCGAGCTGAGTGTGGAGTCTGCTTGAGATTCTGTCTCCCTCACTTCCTCTGTCTCCCCCACTCATGCTCTCTCTCTAAAGTAAAATAAAAAATTAAAACATTAAAAATAAAATCATGTCTTAAAATAGTATTTCATTCTGCTTTAAATATTAGGATGTTGCTGTAGTTATGGCATCATTTTAACTTTAAAAAATTTCTTTTAATGCTTTTTTTTTAAAATTTATTTTTGAGAGAAAGACAGCATGAGCGGCGGGAGGAGCAGAGAGACACACACACACACAGAATCCGAAGCAGGCTCTAGGCTTCAGACTGTCAGCACAGAACCTGACACAGGGCTCCAACCTGTGAGCTGTGAGATCATGACCTGAGCCAAAGTCGGACGCTTGACCGACTGAGCCACCCAGGTGCTTCAGCCATAATTTTAACTTTTAACAAATAAAATATTTTAGCTTAAAACAGATACACTTAAAAAGATTTCCTGAAGACATTTACTGAGTAGATTTTAAATAGTAGAAGAAGTTTTTGTTCTTGATTTGCAAGAATAAGAATTTTGTCCTGGAAAGAAAAAATAAACTAAAGAATTGGGAAATTAGGCCCACCCTGCAGAAGCCCCACCTGACAAAGATTATTCTGTTTTAGACTGTATTTTGATGTCTGCATGGGAACTCTGTTGAGTACTTGCCTTTGAGGTAGAGAAGTTCAGCTCCTCTCTAGTTTATCTACCTCTAGTAAGGCTATTTTAATTTTGGCTTCCCATGAGCTTACTTTCTTGTTAAAAGTGCTTTTTGAAATGTTGCTTGATCTCTTCTTCAGTAGATTTTGATTTTCTGTGGTAAATATACTAATGGGGAACTTTCTCCGTTTATGTCTTTAAGCTTCTTGCTAAGGGCACCCCAGGCCATGAGATGGCATATATGTTACAAGGGGACTGGAGCTGTGTTAACTGCATAGGTGTAAGCTAATAATTATTGAGTAATAGCTTTTTTGTAAATACAAAAATCATTGATAGTGCCCTCATATACAGGGTCAAAGTTTTGAACCAAAAGAGCAGACTTCATGATTTTCATATTCTGCTAGCCCGTTGACATCTGTACATTTATTTTTATGGATTGTAGATTAATATATTAATGATTTTAATGAATTAATAACTGAGAACCTCATTTATTTCTGAGATTTAATTTAAAGCAGTGAGGACATCTCCTAAAGTTTTGTAATACTTTAATGTAATTGAGTAACAAGATATTGTCAAACTTAAGAAATCAAAAAGATTAAAAAGATAAAGATGAGCTTTCAGAAATCCTAGTCCTACTTAATAATATATGTACTTCTGTTGGTTGTAGAGTATAAAACTGTCCACTAAAAATAGTTCATGCTTGTGATTATACTGTCCTTCAGACTCTTCAAAATTCTCCTTACCAAATGAGAGCTTGTTTTTGCCTTCTCTTTTGAGAAACACTGTTGGAGTAAGGTTTGGTTACTCATGAAGTATTATTGATAGCCCTCAGGTAAATACAGGAAGATATCATGTTGTTATCTCTACCATTATACCTGTAAAATCTTAAATAAGAGAATGCCTCCTGGTCATTTTTGTATCCTTGACACTGGAACTGTGTCTGACCTATAGTTGGTGTAGAATAAGCATTTGTTGAAGTGAACTTTATGAACTGAGCTCAGGTATCATCAAAGTCATTGCCTCTGGAGATGCTTATGAACTGCAAAACCACTTTCCTCTGCACACCACGCACAGCCTTGGCTTCTTATTCTGGTTCCCTGGTTCTAATATTTATGTGTGTCCAGTTCTTGTGTTTTCCTTATTAGCTTTCCGCATCTTCTGAAACAAGGGAAGAATATACACTTGGTCCTTTTATTTTTTGCTCTTATTTTCACATATATTGCAGAATTAAGGTTTGAGCTCATGTCTTCTACTTCATTATTTTCTATACTATTAACTAATAAACACTTAGCAGAATCTTAAGTACTTCTTGTTTTCTTTTGACTTTTTATTTTCTCTTTCTAGGGATAGGGGATCAGATGCGTCATGGAAGAATGATCAGGAACCACCACCAGAAGTAACTATAAGTCTCTTTACACAATATTTTAGGGATTATATAGGACTTGATTTTATAAAGTGTAATACCTGACCTTAACGAGGTCCTTTAATGCTGCTTGGCAGTCACACTGCCGTCCTTGGGCCTACCTATGTAATGTTTCCATCTCCCAGGTGACTGTTTTATACCCCTCAATGAGAGTTTTTGATCGATCATTTTAGGAAAAAAAATATTAAAAAACAATTGGGGGGAAAATATTTTTTTAAAAAATTTCTGGGAAAAAAATATTTTCAGCCATATTTTAATATTTATCAGTTTATCAGTTTCCTCCTAATTTACTATGTTTTTAATCAGTTTTGTGGAGAGCTGGTAAAGGAAGAATTGTCATCATTGAAAACAATTTTATTCTTTAATTTAGTAAATTAACCATGGGGGCATGAAGACATTTATTAATGGTGCATTTTAATAAGCTGCCTTACTTTTGGAGGTACAAAATGATTAGAATCAGGGCACCTGGGTGGCTCAGTCGGTTAAGCATCCGACTCTTGGTTTTGGCTCAGGTCATGATCTCACGGTTCATGGGTTTGAACCCTGTCCAGTGAGGAGCCTGCTTGGGATTCTTTCCCCCTCTCTGTCCCTCCCCTACTCATGGTCAGTCTCTCTCTCTCCATCTCTCTCTCAAAATAAATAAATAAACTTAAAAAAAATTGCTTAGAATCTGCCTCCCTCTTCATTTTTTTAGAATTACCTCCCTAAAAAAGAGAACTCTTGTTCTTTCTTGAATTCATGTCAGCCAAATTAGTTTTATGTCTCAAAGTAGCTTGACAGTTTTTCTAGAGATGTGGAATAGTCAGGAGTAATGATTATTTAACTTTCCATGGAGATCGTTAGGCAAATTTTCTTTTTTTTAAGTTATTAAAATACAAAAATTGCAGCAATGAGTATATATCTTCTTGAAAATAGCATGAATTTATACAAAGTAAAGAAAGAATATTATAAATGAGAATTTTTAAATGTACTAATTCTGATGAAGTTTCTCAGTATTATAAATTCTTGGTATTTGTAGATTTAACTTTGTTCATTTTAGATGTTTTTAAGCAGTGGTGAAGAATCATGCTAGTTTCTAATTTTGCTGAGGCATGAATCAGGTAATACTGCCTTAGAGAGTCATTTAACCAGTGAGTGATCCTAATTTAATTCCACATTACCATGGGATTATGTTTTCTAATTTATGTTAGGTATACATGTGATTTCTGTTAAGGCTCTGAGGTTCACTTAGTGTTCTTAGTTATTTTTAGGGTATCTTCATACTGAAATTGTATGTTTTTAAAGTATTTAAGGGGTGCCTGGGTGGCTCAGTTGGTTAAGCGTCCGACTTCAACTCAGGTCACGATCTCGCAGTCCGTGAGTTTGAGCCCCGTGTCGGGCTCTGGACTGATAGCTCAGAGCCTGGAGCCTGCTTCAGATTCTGTGTCTCCCTCTCTCTCTGCCCCTCCCCCGTTCATGCTCTGTCTCTCTCTGTGTCAAAAATAAATAAACGTTAAAAAAAAAAAAGTATTAGAAAATTCACAAAGGTCTTAAACATATTTCTTGTGAAATGCAAATATTCTAATACATCCCTGTTGTTTTAGACCTAAGCTTTGAACTTACTAATTATGGTAATGTTAACTGTTTATAAAATTGGCATGATCAGGTTAATTTTAAAATGAAAACCCAGCGTACTTCATGGGATTTTTTGGGGTTTTTTTGTGTTGTTGTTGTTTGAAGTAGTTGACCGTCCCTTATTTCTGTAATAAGAGAAAACTTCTTGAGATTTAAAGTTTATTATGATGAAATTTTGTAGTATAGAATTATTGCCTGACATTAATCATAGATTATGTATAAGGAATGTACTTCATTTCCATATTCATTTCTGATACGTGAATATGTAGTTTGTAGTTGAAGTAAGGTATATGAGTATAAATTTCAATTAATGTGTATACAAGAAACAGTGAATTTTTTTCTGACCTTAGGAGATGATAGCAAAATTATTACCTAAAGCACTCTCTAAAATAAACCAATGCCAATTAACATCCTTTAATACCGGCCTCCTGCTCTTAGGACATGCCCAATGACTGGCTCATAAGGTTCTTTATTCTCCAGTTTCATCATCTGATTTCTCTATATAAGCAGCTTTCACTTTGCCTTACAGAACCAATTTCATGTCTCAAATATACCATGCCTTTGCACATATTCTCACATATTCTCCTTGAAATTTCTCTTTCCTTTATTTTCACTGCTAATTCATTAGAGATTTATCTTGAGTTTCATAACAAACATCTCCCTTGCCCTTTTTTTTTTCCTTTCTTCAGTCCTATACTCCCATAGCACTGAGTCATAGCACTTGTTCATTGGCTTTTTAATCTCATTTGAACAGCTTCAGGGAAAACAGTGTTTTCCATCTGATCTCAATAGTTTCCTAGCGTTTGGCAGATAGCAGATTTAACAGGAGCTTAAAAATCTTAGCACTTTGAGATCAGCAATAAAATGTCATGTATTTGAAGGTACTAACGTTGATATTTTCGAATTTGATTATAGATTCTGAGGTAGATGGACTCTTGGTTCTTGGAAAATTTGATCTAGAATATATTTCAGCAAGGCTATACTGAAAGTCTCATAAAAAACTTTCATATACATTTTATTTCTCTTAATGTATATACATGCATACACAGTGAACCTGTGTAAGTAAAACATATCTGTTTTTTGATATTCATAGAATAATAAAATTATTCTAAGAAGTCATAATATATATAGCTTTTAAGCTTTGGTATTTGGGCTAGAACAGTGAATCTCAATTCTTACTTACTTTTGTAAGTAAGACTGACTCTTCCCATTTGTAATTTAAAATGATTTCCTCTTGGAAGTCGGATCATCATGTATCTGCTTATCTAATAAGCCTTTCCCTGCAGTCCAATCTAAATAGCATCCGCAGTGATTTTTCTGCCCATATTGTGCCTTATTATTTATTTACAACCCTTAATATACCTGACATTATATTATTAAAAGATAATTATTAACTAAGATTATTGATACCTGTAAAGTGTTTAGAACAGTACCTGGCATATAATGGGTATATATAAGTTTTTGAATATTTTTTATATTAGATCTGATAATTTATGTAATTTGCTTATTCCTAACTATTCCTTCCCTTTAGCATTGTTTGGTACCTGGCATTATGATGAATATTGACTCTTAAACTTGAGGTCAGTCTTCTAGCTAAGGAATATCTGTATCTGAAAGTTGTTAAATATTGGCATTTTAAAGTTACCAATCTGGGAGAAAAGAAGTTACCTATCTGAAACTTTCTAGAAATTAAAAGATAAAAAGCCTTGAGTACTCTGGCCTGTGTTAATTAAGAGTTAATTCAGATATTGCTAGAAAATATTATCAAAAAGAGTAACATTCTTTTATTATTTGGGGTCAGTGTTAAATAATAGGCTTTTTCTCACTTCCAAGTATGTACCAATGAATTGGTAAATCCATGTGACATAATCTATATATTTTCCTCTGCAAGGCCTTAGATTTCAGTGATGATGAAAAGGAAAAAGAAGCCAAACAGAGGAAAAAATCTCAGATTCAAGGCCGGAAAAAATTCAAGTCTGAGTCTAATGAATCAAGTGAGTAAATGCAATATACAGTGATTTTTTAATCTTCATTTACGTTTATGTTAAGTTCATTACTAATAAAACTGAAAGAAACCTCTGAATTCTCTTTTTACCTCCTGGCATCCATCTAACATTGGAGGCATTACATGGCGTGAAATGTGATGGAAGAGAGCCATGAGGAGTATTCAACCTTAGTTTTTTAAGCGTAAGGACGTAAAAATGGCTTCTAGGGATAGATAAAAGCTTGTGAGTCAGTTGTGCGTATAGGCATTTTTTTCTTAAGTAACCTCTGCTTTCATGTTTAGAATTAAATGATATAGTACTTAATATCTAAATCAAGGTATTTTATTTTTTAACATGCATTTCCTTTCATTATACCTTTCCTGTTTCCTTTTCCCTTTTTTAAAACTAAACTTTTTATAGGTTTACATGCAGTGGGAAGAAATAATAGAGATTTCTGGCATGCCTGTTACCCAGTTTCCTGACATGGTAACATCTTGTAAAACTATACAGTACAATATCACAACCTCCAGGATATTGACATTGGTACAATCAAGATTCAGAATATTTCCACCACCCCTCATGTTGCCTTTTTTATAGTCACTCCCACTTCCCTCCCTCCCACCTTCTTAACTCTTGGCAATCACTTATCTTTTCTGCATTTCTGTAATATATTTTGTCATGTCAAGAATGGTTATATAAACGGAGCCATACAATATGTTACCTTTAGGGATTGGTTTTTGTCACTTAGCTTTCCCAGAGATTCATCCAGATTGTTTTATTTGTCAAATTTGTTTCTTTTCATTTCAAAGTAGTATTCCATGGTATGAATATACTACAGGTTGTTTAACAGTCATGCAAGGCATCTGGGTTGTTAATAATTTTGGGTTATAGGAATAAAGTTGTTTTATATATTTGTGTACAGGTATTTGTGTGAACACAACTTTTCATTTCTCTGGGATAAATGTCTAGGAGTACAATTGCTGGATTATATGATAGTTGGATTCCCATCACCAGTGTATGAGTGACTCAGTTTGTCTGCATTCTCACCAGCATTTAGTTTTGCCACCATTTTTTATTTTAGCCATTCTCATAAGTGTGTAGTGATAATCTAATTGTGTTTTTAACTTGCATTTTCCTAATGGGGAAGTATTTTGAACATCTTTCCATGTCCTTATTTGCTATCTGTAAATCTTCTTCAGTGATGTATTTGTTCATGTCTTTTGCCCATTTTGTAACTGTAGTTCTGCTTTTTTTACTCTTGAGTTATGGGAGCTTGTACATAATTTGTTCCAGCCTGTAGCTTGTATTTTTATCCTCTCAAGAGAGCCATTTGCAGAACAAAAATTTTTAATTTCGATGAATCCCTAATATATAATTGATTTTCTTTTGTGGAGTCTGAGGATTTCTTGTCCAGACATATATTCCAAAAGATTTTTCTCTATTTTTTTCTTCTAACAGTTTTCCAAGTTATTTTAGCTATTCTAGTTGCTTTGCTTTTCCATATGCGTTTTTAATAATCTCTATATTGACAAAAAGTCTTGCTGGGATTTTGATGGGAATTGTTTTAAACCTGTTTATTGGTTTGGAGATAATTAATATGTTAACTGTATGTATTGAGTCATCCATTGCACAAACATGTATATATCTTTATTAATTTAGATCTTCTTTGTTTTTTTCTAGCAGAATTTTGTGGTGTTTAGAATATAAATCCTGTACTTTTTTTTGTTAGTATACACTTAAGTATTTCATTTTCAATTCATTGTAAATGGTTTTGCATCATTAATGCCAGTGTCTATGTGTTTGTTGCTAGAATGTAGAAATAAAATTAACATTTGTATGTTTAGCTTCTGTCTTGTGACCTTGCAAAACTCAGTAGTTCTAGGAGTTTTTTGTTTGAGATTTTCTACTTAGCCAATTACATCAGTTGCAAATAGGGACAGTATTCCTTTTTTGTTTTTCAAACTGTTTTTGTTTTTGTTTTTTGGTCTCCCTTAGTAGCTCTCTGGCACTGTTGAATAAATGTGGCTTGTTCTTGATCATAAGAGAAAACACTGTCTTTCATCATTAAGTATAATGTTAGGTATAGGGTTTTCGAGAACAACATCTGTTTTTATCAAGTTAAGGAGAAGTTTCCATTTGTTCCTATTTTTTGTAGCTTTAAAAAAATTATGACTGAAGAGTATTAAATTTTGACAGTACTTTTTCTGCATTGATAACATGATACAATTTTTTATCATTAGTCTGTTAATGAGGTAGATTACACTGGTTTTAGAATATTGAACCAGCCTTTGCATCCCTGGAGTAAACCAGACGTGGTCGTGGTGTATAATTCTTTACATATGTTGTTGAATTCAGTTGTCTCCCTCTTTCTCTGGTGATTTTCTTTATTCTGAAACCTACTTTTTCTGATATTAGTGTAGTTACTCCTTTCTTTCGATGTATCTTTATCCTTTTACTTTCAACCTAACTATATCCTTTGAAGTGAGTTTCTTATAGACTTGTGTTCATGTTCTTTAATCCACTCTAACAAGCATTTCCGTCTGTTTTAATTGATGTATGTAGTCCATTCGTGTTTAATGTAATTTTTGATATGTTGGGGCTCAAGTCTGCCCTTTCCTATTTATTCTCTCTGGATTTCATTTCTCTGTTTTATTTTTTCTGCCTGCCCTTGAGTACTGTAACTTTTTTTTTTTAATTCCATTTTGATTTGTCTGTAGTGTTTTTGAATGTGTCTCTTTGTATAACTTTTTCAGTGGTTGCTGTAGGTATTAAATTGTACATACATTACTTATCACAACCTACTGATGTCATTGTTTTACCAGTTTGTGTGCAGTTTAGAAACCCTACCTCTTTATGTCCCTTTATTATTCTCTAGTTTATAATATAATTTGCATTAAATACTTCATATATATACAATTAGAATCACAAAAACTCATAATATTTGCTTCAACCTCAAACATAATTTAGAAAACTCAGAGAAGGACACTTTATTGTATTTACTCATATTTTTGTTGTGTTCTTTCCTCCTTTCTCATGTTTCAAGTTTTTTATTGTTTCTGTTTACAAAACTTGCTTTAGTCATTCTGTCAGGCAGGGTAGGTCTGCTGGAGAGAAGTTAGTTTTTCTTTATTGTAGAATGTCTTTGGTTTCCGTTTTCCTCAGGATATTTTCATTTAGTATAGAATCCTACATTGAGTTTTCTTTCAGGCTTGGAAGTGTGCCACTTCCATGTGTCCTCCGTGGTTTCTTATGAAACATCTATTGCCCTTCCTCATCCTCTGGCCTTGTGGATTCATTTAAAGTTTATAACCTTAAGCCTTATGCTTTTTTAGCTACCATAAGATATCCTGGAAGTTAAAGAAAAGGCATTACTGAAATTTTATACTGTGTTTTTTGATGTATTAAAATTCATTTTAATTTTGTTTTTAATGTGTTCTTCCTCACTCATAGGTGAAAACTTTTCAGAAGTACATCAGAATTGGAATGCTCACAGCTCTGCTTCAGAGCACTCAAAAGGATATCGCAACAGAGAATTCACACGAGGATTTTCCCGGGGTAGATATCCTCGACCTTGCCATGGCAGGCCTCCATCGCCACAGTTTTATAACTCAGAACAGATGGTGTTTCAGGAGACTTCAGGATTTCCACCTCAGAGACCAGATAATACTATCATGCCACAGTATCCTTTTCCTCCGCCGGTGTTTGACATGCATAATTTTTCACTCCCTCCTCCTCTGCCACCACTCCCACCACCTCCACCGCCTGCATCTGTAAACCTGGGTTGGGCCACACCAAACATGGCACCTCATCCATTAATTCCCTTACCATACTCCATCCCCCCACCCCCTCCCCCGCTGCCTCCACCTCCTTCTTCTGGAGATAGTAATTCTTCTCACTTTGGATCCTACTACTAGGGGAATGTATACATTTCTGGAGAAATGTAGACTTTTTATATGGGAAGGATTTTTTTTTTTTTTTAAAGAAAGCAATTATGGAGCTAGATTTTTAACACTGTAAAATACTAAATGATTCCTTCAGTCGTGACTTGATATATATTTGTAACCTTTGTGAAATTGTATCATTATGAAAATTTCACCTTTGTGGAGGGGGATATCCAATTATGTAATATTTAATTAAAACTTTGAATCCATGCTTTCCCTATTTCTGCTCAATTAAATAAGTGTATATAGGTCTAATAGATCTGGAGCAACTTTCATCATGGGTTAAAGTATATTGAACACATTGTCTTCTTGATATATCTGAAAATAAGATGCTGAAATCCTATTGAGAGTCTTTAAAATAAACTATTTTTACAAATGTATGCTTTGCAAATTGATTTTGATTGTAAATGCAATTTACCAGTAATTTTTAATGTTCTCTAATTTTTTTTTTTCAAGTAAGTGAAGGTACAGAGAAATAAAGCCTTCAATATTGGTAGAAGTTCTGACTATAATTAAAGTTAACATTCATTAATTATGCATAGGCAAACTTTTCATTATCTATGCAGATTTCCATTACTGAGGCATTATGTAGTAGATTTTACTATTTAATTAAAGGAACAGAAGGACTATTCATGATAAAGTATGTTACTTATTCACAATAAAATATATGTAACCCCATATTAGGACACTATGTCTTCTGTATCTGTTTCTCAGATTCTCACATGCCTGCTGCAGATTAGTGCTTCATAAGTATTTATGGAATGACTGACTGAATTTAGAGCTTTTAATTAAATTACTCCTGAGTATTCTTTTACATGATGAAATGTAAATGCAAGGAAAATTACAGAATTTTAGAAATAGAAGAGGCCTTAGAAGTAGTTTAAACTAGTCCTTATTTAACAAACAATGAGGAACCTAAGGATTCCAAGTTTTAATTAAGATTACCCAGCGGGGCCTAGTTTTACTGATTCTCACATCAGCAGTTTCTACTAAATTGTTGTTTCCCGACCTTTTATTTCTTGAAACCCTTAGAAAATAGTATTTGTATGCACATTGGGGTAATTTGGAGACCATTCATCACAACCCCATGGACTGTGGTTGCACCCAGGCCCCTCTTCACATCCCTGAAGGCTGAGGAGACTCTTTGCAGAGTTCCGGGGGCCCAACTGAGAAGCCCTGGCTTTGGCGTACATTGACTTTATCATGTGTTGTACTTCATTTTTCTTTCTTGAAATGTGTTTGTAGCTTGTCTTTAGGAGTTAACTGTCATAGATTAGTTCATAGGACATTGTTAGAATTAATTGAGATTATATCTGGAAGCACTGAAAAAAAAATTTCTCTAAGAACGGAAAGAGTAAGATGTTACCATTCATTACAGTAAATCAACAAGTCGTTAGAATCACCAAGGCATAAAAAGCATTCTTTGAACCTCTGTACCTAAAGTACTAATATCTGACTTTAGGTATTTATTTTCTGAAGAAACATAGAACTGAATGATACCATTTGGTATCTGCCTTCGATTAAGTTGCTAACTGAAATACTTAACATCCAACTTGCTTCTTCATACATGAGGGATTTTGAAACTTCAGGGTGTCTAGAAATCACATGTAATAATCACCTAAGGTTGGGATAGCTTATTAAAAGTGTACATTCTTGGATTTTATCCCCAGATTCCAATTCAATAGATCTAAGATGAGACCTAGGAAATCATGTGTGTGTGTGTGTCTTCTGCTTTCCCAATGTTCTATTTATTGCTTTAATATTTTATTAAGTTTTTAATTTTAATTCCAAGATAGTTAACAGTACGGTGTTTGATTAGTTTCAGGTGTGCAATAGAGTGATTCAGCAATTCTGTACATTACTCAGTGCTCATAGTTAAGTGTACTCTTTAATCCCCATCCCCTATTTCCCCCATACTCCCACCCACCTTCCCTCTGGCAACCCATCAGTTTATTCTCTGTATTTGAGTCCGTTTCTTGGTTTGTCTTTCCTTCCCCCCACTTTGTTTTCTTAAATTCCACATATGAGTGAATCATATGGTGTTTGTCTTTATCTGAATTATTTCACTTAGCATTATACTCTCTATAACTCCACGTTTTGGCAAATGACAAGATTTCATTCTTTTTTGTGGCTGATTAATAGTCCATTGTGTATATGTGAAATATGTATATCACATCTTTATCCATTCATCTATGTATGGACACTTAGGCTGCTTCCATAATTTGGCTATTGTAAGTAATACTGCTGTAGATGTGGGGGTGCGGGTGTCCTTTCAAATTCATGTTTTTGTATTCTTTGAACAAATACCCAATAGTGCAATTACTGGATTATAGGGTAGTTCTATTTTTAATTTTTTGAGGAACCTCCATACTGTTTCCTACAGTGACTGCACCAGTTTGCGTTCCTACCTGCAATTGTTTTGTTGCCTTGTGTGATCTATTCTGGAGAATTTTCCATGTGTATTTGAAAAGAATGTGTATTAAGGATGGAATGTTCTGAATATATCTGTTAAGTCCATCTGGCCCAATGTGTCATTCAGAGTCACATTGATTTTCTGTTTGGATGCTCTATCCATTGATGTAAGTGAGGTGTTAAAGTCCCCTACTATTATTTTATTACTACCAATTACTTTATTACTAATTGCTTTAAGTATTTGGGTGCATAAATATTTACAATTGATACCTCTTTTGGATGTTACCCTGGCTTGCTTTTTTACTTCTATTTGCACGATTAATGCTGCTCCATCCCTTCATTCTCAGTTTACGTGTGTCTTTACATGTGAAATGCGGCTCTTTTAGGCAGGGTATGTATGGGTCTTGTTTTTTTTTAACGATTCCATCAATCTGTGTCTTTTGATTGGTGTGTGTAGTCCATTTACAATCAAAGTAATTATTGATAGGTATGTTTTGATTGCCATTTGTTACTTGTTTTATGGTTATTTTTGTAGTTTTTTTCGGTTCTTTTCTTGCTCTCTTCTTTCAAGATTAGTTGGCTTTCTTTAATGATACACTTGCATTCCTTTGTCTTTATATTATGTATATTTTCCTGTTTTTTGATTTTTGGTTACCGTTTGGTTTGTATATAACATCTTCTGTATATAGCAGTCTATATTAAATTGATGATCACTTAAGTTTGAACCCATATTTTACTTCTCTTCTCCCCATATTTTAGGTATACGGACTGTACATCCTTTTATTTGTGAGTCCCTTGACTGATTTTTACAGATTTACCTATTTTTACTGCCTTTGTGCTTCCTATTTTACTTATCCTTGCTTATGGTCTTTCCTTTCCACTCAGAGAGTTCGCTTTAACGTTTCTTGTAGGGCTGGTTTACTGGTCATGAATTCCTTGAACTTTTGTTTGGGAAGCTCTCTTTCTTTTTTTTTAAAAAAAATGTTTAATATTTATTTTTGAGAGAGAGAGCTCGAACAGGGGACAGGCACAGAGAGAGAGAGCGGAGACACAGAATCTGAAGCAGGCTCTGGGCTCTGAGTTGTCAGCACAAGAGCCTGACATGAGGCTGTAACTCGTGAATTGGGAGATGGTGACTTGAGCCGAAGTTGGACAGATGCTCAACTGACTGAGCTACCCGGTGCATCTCTATCTTTCCTTCTATTCTGATTGATAGCCTTGCTGAGTAGAATATTCTTAGCTGCAGATTTTTCCCTTTCAGCACTTTGCATGTATTATGCCACTCCTTTGCTGCCTGCAAAGTTTCTGCTGAAAATCAGCGTAAAGCCTTATCAGGTTTCCCTTGTATGTAACTGCTTTCTTTTCTTTTGCTATATTTGTTTGTTTCTTTGTTTGTTTAAAAATAGGCTCCAGGGGTTCGTGGGTGGCTCAGTCTGTTATGAGTCTGACTCTTGGTTTCAGCTTGGGTCATGAGCTCATGGTTTCATGGGTTTGAGCTCCACTGTCTCCCTCCTTGCCCCTCCTGCACTTACACTGTCTCTGTCTCTCTCAAAAATAACATAAATTTCATAAAAAAACAAAGGCTCTGTGCCAAGTGTGGAACCCAACACGGCGCTTAAACTCCTCAACAGCCTTGAGATCAAGACCTGAACTGAGATCAACAGTCGGACACTTAACTGACTGAGCCACCTAGGTGCCCCATCTATTGCTGCTTTTAAAATTCCCTGTCTCTACTTTTGCCATGTGTCTTGGAATAGACCTCTTTGGTTGTTTATTTTGGGGGGGCCCTCTGTCCCTCTTGGATCTGGATTTCTGTTTCCATCCCCAGATTTGGGAAGTTTCCAGTTATTATGTCTTCAAATAATATTATGTCTTCAAATTTCTCTTCTTTTGGAATTCCTATAATGTGGATATTATTAAAATTTGATGGTGTCATTGAGTTCCCTAAGTCTGTTCTCATTTTGAATATATTTTTTTCCTCTCATCTACTCAACTTGATTTCTTTACATTACCATGTGCTTCAGGCCACTAATTTGTTCTTCTGCTTCATCTCCTCTACCATATATTAATTTCTAGTGTGTTTTTAATTTCATTTATTGTGTTCACTCTGTTTCTTTTTTGTCTCATTTTTAAGGGTCTCACTGATATCCTCCAAAGTTCAGTCAGTATCTTTATGGTCATCATTTTGAATTGTCTATACCTCTGTTTTGCTTAGGTCTCTTGCTCTGATTTTGTCCTGTTCTTTCATTTGGGGCATATTCTTCTGTCTCCTTATTTATCCTACTCACTGTGTCTGTTTCTGTGTGTCAGGAAAGACAGCTGTATCTCCACTTAAAAGTATGAAGTTAGGAAAGTATGAAGTATGAAAGTATGAAGTATGAAGAAAAGTATGAAGTTAGGAAAGACAGCTGTATCTCCTGCACTTATGAAGAAGAGGTCTTGCAGTGCCCTGCCGTACAGTGTTTCTTGTTCACCAGAACCTGGTGCTTCAAGGGGTGTCTTCTATATCTGATGTGTGTGCCTTGCTGTTGTGGCTGAGCTGCTCCTTCCTTCAGTCCAATTGTCTGAAATGGGTTTCTTTGCTGTTGTGGGTCGGGTTAGGTCCCTGTGGTGTTAGTGGGCCAGTCTGGGGCTGTCTTGGCTTGAATTGAGTCAGACCAGGTGTTTTCCAGAATGCAGTAACACCAAATTACAGGGGGCTTTTCCCTTTGTTTTCCTTTGAGAAGCTTTTGCTGGTGGGTGGGGCCTGCAGTCAGATGAGTTGTCTGCCTCCAGCCCTCTGTGGGGCCTCCTGACTGGTATGTGTGGTTATCTCCCCCTCTGCCTTCAGGGTTCCGCTCCTGCCCCCCCCCCCCCCCGCAAAGTGGTGCTGACCAGTGTAGGGGCTGCTTGCATACTATCAGGCCTGTGGCACCACCATGGGCTCTGGCCAAGAGCGCATTGGAGTTGGCAGTTCCGTCAAAGCACAGCATGTGGGGTGAGGGCAGCAGGGCAGTAGTCTTAGTAATCTTGGTCCACCCCTAGTCCTTTGCAGGAGGGGCCCTGCAGCACCCTTACTCAGGTGGGCTGTCTGGAGGGGTGGATTGGCAGAAGCACAGTGTAAGGGGGCAGGGCAGCTGTGCTAGAAAACTTAGGCAGCGAGTCCCTTAGATGGCAGGTGGTTAATGCTAGAGGACATGCTGGGGTAGGGATTGGGACAGGGAAGGAGGGGCAGGGAATGGCACCTGCCAGTTCCCTTGCTCCTGGAAGAGTTGCCCAGCAATTACTGCCCCTCTGAGGCGTGTTCTGAGATTAGTAAGTAACTTTCCTTCCCTTGTACCCCAGGTGCCTTTGAAACTGCTTCCGTGCTGTATCTCTACGAGCTGCTTGCTGTGCTGTGTCTTTAAGGCAGGGGACTCAGTTTCCTCTCATCCACCAGTTCTGCAGCTGAACCCATTGATTTTTTAAAAACTCCCAAGTTTAAGTTCCACTAGTGGTAAGCACTCATGAAATTCAGCCCCTCTGGTTTTGGAAACCAAATTTTACAGGAATTTGGCTTCTCACAGGGGGCTCCCCTGTGTGGGAGTCTGTCCCCTCTCCATGCTCACTGCATCCCTCATTCCTGCAGACACTCCTGTGAGTCCATTTAGTTCTCCCAACAGCATCTCTACCCTTCCTACCCTCCTCCACATTTAGTTGTGGAGTTTGTTCTGCCAGTTTTTGGGTCATTTTCTGGTTTATTTACACCGATGTGAGTGTTAATCTAGTTGCGTATGTGGGTTGAGGCAATACCACGACTCTGCCATCTTCCCCAGAATTCCCCCAGGAAACTAATTTTAACAGCTACTACTGGGTGATTAATTTCAGAGTTTATTCTTAGTATTTATAGATTTCTGAATAAATATATAAAGTCCCAACTCCTTGACCATTTGGAACTTCAAGGAGCACTTTTGGGAGGAGAGGTGAAGATGTGAGGGTTGATAGGGAAGAAGAGAGAAATAAAGTCAATTAAGTTCTATAAAATCATATAACAAGTTATATTTGTAGCATTTCACTCAGTTCTGAGTTTTTGTTTGTTTTTGTTTTTGTTTTTTTTTAGTTTTTATTTTATTTTGAGAGAGAATCCCAAGCAGGGATTAGCACTGTTAGCTCAGAGCCAGACATGAGGCTCACACTCATGGACCATTAATTCATGACCTCAGCCGAAATCAAGAATCGGATACTTAGCCAACTAAGCCGCCCAGGTACCACCTCAGAGCTGTTATTTTTGCCAATTACATCTGTCTTTGGAATTTAAGAGCAGAAACCCATCATCATGTCTTTTTTAATTTTTTTTTTAATTTTCCTTTTTTAATGTTTATGTACTCTTGAAGGAGAGAGAGAGAACGTGAGTGGGGAAGGGGCAGAGAGAGAGAGGGAGACACAGAATCTGAACAGGCTCCAAGCTCTGAGCTGTCAGCACAGAGCCTGATGTGGGGCTCGAACTCACGATCTTCGAGATCATGACCTGAGGAGTGAAGTTGGTTGCCCAACTGACTGAACCACCCAGGCGCCCCCCACCCATCGTGTCTTTTATGTAGAAGAAAAATACTAGCATTTTCATCATCTCCACCTTGATCTTACAGTGCTTTTAAAATTCTGTAGTCCAGGGGCGCCTGGGTGGCGCAGTCGGTTAAGCGTCCGACTTCAGCCAGGTAACGATCTCGCAGTCTGTGAGTTTGAGCCCCGCGTCAGGCTCTGGGCTGATGGCTCGGAGCCTGGAGCCTGTTTCCGATTCTGTGTCTCCCTCTCTCTCTGCCCCTCCCCCGTTCATGCTCTGTCTCTCTCTGTCCCAAAAATAAAATAAAAAACGTTGAAAAAAAGAATTTAAAATTCTGTAGTCCACACTTTAAACTACTAGCTGGTATAAAGGTGAATACATAAAGAGCTATACTCACAGTTTCTCACCTCAATAGAGAATTCTTTATATTAGCCTTTTCCTATAAGAGGTGGGCATTCACATGATTGAATGTGTATAATGCCTTTGCATGTCTGCAGTTATAAATACAGTAAAATTAAAATGATTGCCTAAGCTAATCTATTTGTTTTACTAAGATGAATAACTGTCTCTTCTCTTTTTTTTTTTTTTTTTTTTTTTTGTCACAGAAAAGATAGTGAAGTTCACGGTGGTAACTGGATGACCTGTCTATGTGATAGAAATAGGTGTTGAAAGAACTGGGTTGAGTCTGTCTGTCTAATGAAGACCTGGAATAAAACGTGTAGTTTTAGGACCTACCAAAAAACATTCTTAAAAGCCATGTAGTTAAGTTGTAATGTTAAATACCAAAATGTAGCCATCTCTTTTGTGTAGCTAAATGACTAGTAGATTTAATTATCAATACCAGTTGGTTGTAGGGGAGATGAAAGGAATAAGCAATGGCAGGGGGCCTGTGTGCCCAGCTCTCCTTGTTTTGGGGTAATGAATATAGAAGGCTTTCTCTTCTTTTTCCCTCTTCCCACTCACATTCTGATTTATTCTTCACTGCCTTCCACCCCCACTACTTTTTGTGCTACATTTTCTTTTACTTGCTTAGAGTTGGTAAACAGTAAGTACATTAAAAAATCTAGAACATTTGATGAATAAGAAATGAGTAGAATCTGAGTTCTAGTCTACTGTAATTTTAAACTAATAAATAGAAGTGGCATTTTAAGTGCTAAAAATCTTAGTGTGTCCTTTTTAAGGACAGTGTTTCTTAAGATAACAATCATAATTTGGGAAGAGACAGTCACACATAATACATCATTTTTATATGTTCTATTTGAACAATAATGTTAGTGTTTGCATTCAGTTTTATAAAAATTACATCAAAAATTATAAGTGCTTTAAATGCTTTCTACTAGTTCTTTTATACAGTGTCTTTTCATTAAAATATTTTTGTTGCAGAAAAAGATGATCCTCTCTCCCTTCTGCATGACACAAGTCAGGACATTCAGTCAGGGGAAGAGCAATAATTACTTACGTGTCTACTCACCCATTCCCAGTCTGTTTGGCTAGGGTACTTGAGGTAGGCTTGAGAAAATTTTTCACTTAGGGTACTGTCTTCCTATGTTCAGGGTATTTAGAATTTTTGAAAATAAATAGTCATGTACCTACAATTAAGTACTAGGGAAAATAAATTAGTATATTATTAAATACTAGCTCCTTTTTAAAAAAGAAAATTTACAAATTTAAACTAGATTATTTTTGTAAGATCAATTAATTTGCGTGTTCACGTTGTAGTACATTCACAAGACCTTTGTTTTGACATTGCATATTTGATACCAATGACAATAAGCTCCCAGGTATCGCTATAAAAAGAAGATATTTTTAATAGAATGCAAACCAGATAAAAATAGAATTATTTATGAGAACTCATTGTCAGGTAATGTTGCAGCCACACTATGATTTAATACATTCTACACTATTTATGATTTAACGCATTTAGGTTTAACACACACACACACACACACACACACACACACACACACACACACACGTATCTCTTACTGCAGATAAATTGCCAGAATTCCAAAAGCTTTTTTTCTGCTTCTCACTCTGAGGCTTCATCTGATCCTAAATTTATGTAGCAATTATGTTCTGGAAAACCAAGGAAACAATTACTATAGTGTACCTGAAATTAAAGTTGAGAAATATCTTCTTCATATCTTCTATCAGACATAAGTACTTGTTTTGAGCTACTTGCAACAATGAAACTGCATCTCATTTTTGACTCTGTGTGCATTCTTTACCTAAATTGTTATCATTGATGGATTAGACATGTACATTCACTTAGTGTCCTGGAAACAAGGGACAAATTTGTGTATCAAATGGTAAAATACTGAAAATAGCCAATGAAGAAAAATATAAAAAATTCTTATGCACATTATATATATATGTATATATACATATATATATACACTTTTTAATATATACTTCTGTGTGTATATATACATATATTTGAAGGCTAGTACATAAAAGCCTGATCATTATGCATATTTTAGTTTAGTTCCTTTTGTTTCTACTTACAGGTTCGCTAAAATGGGAGTAAATAGTCCATTAGTTTATTTTGTAGTTAGTTGCATTACACCATCCCTCAAACAGAACACACTGACCTTGGGGTGCTTGGGTGGCTCACTTTGGCTCAGGTCATGATCTTGTAGTTCATGAGTTTGAGCCCCACATTGGGCTCTCTGCTGTCAGCACAGAGCCTTCTTCAGATCCTCTGTCCCCGTCTCTCTTGCCCTCCCCTGCTTGTGCGTGCGCATGGTCTCTTTCTCTCTCAAAAATAAACATTAAAAAAAGAAGAAGAAACTGACCTTATGTGGTAAAAGCTTTTTATGTATATTGAGGATATATGGTCTATAAACATTGTTTCTAATGAGAGATATGACCCAAATAGTAACAAAATGTAACAAATACAAAAGAATAGAATCTATTAGCATATAATCCCTACTATAAGGTGATAAACAGATGATGGTGGTCTGTGATGTTTAGATGATAGGGATGAACTTCTCAAATGTTCTCAGTATCAATAGTCACTATACTGCAGAACCTGTTATTGCAGCTTTTTAAACGGTTGATCGTGTGCTTCCATGACATACAGGAGTGCTGGAAAGCATTTGCTCTTTCCTGCATCTCACTGCTCTTGCAAATGTCTGTCTGACTAGGCGTCATGCAGTGTTTCATCTTAAATAGGATTTGGGACTGTCAAGCTGGGTTATGCAAGCTGTGGGAGTAGCTGGTTCATTGAAAGCAAGTAATTAATTTTCTTTAGTGTCGGTTTGGTTTTTGACCAAGTGTAATTGGTAGTATATTTATTGGCAACAACATGAGCTCGAAAGAATTCTGTTTAGCAAGATTATGAACAGACAAATATTTAAGGACAGAAGGGAGTACTAGGCATTAACTTTATTAACACATTCAAATACCGTTAGTTAGAACCATATGAAATTCCCTACACAAGAGAAATTTCAAATGGTTCAATGTAATATGTGGACTATAAGGTGTATTATTTCTCATATTTATTTTTCTTCGTAGAACATCTCTCTGTACCATTACTTTCCAGAACACATTTTTGGAAATACTGTCATAAATGACAGCTGGCAGAAATTCATGGTAGTGCACATTTCTCAGAGATATTTCTAGTCTTGCTAAGAAGACTATCAGAAGATCATGGGGCACAAAAGAACTATTAAAATATTGTATATTAGGTTAGGAAAAAACTGTTCTTTAGTGTAGACTTTGTGGTTCTTGACTTGAGATTTGTTCCCCAGTGTTCTAGGATCCACTAAAAACCTGTGAGATGGACATTTTTCTCGGAGAGAAAGTCCTTGCCTTTCATCTTGTTTTTTAAAGTAATATCTGAAGAAAGAAGGGATGGAGAGAATCTTTCAAAGGTTTTCTCCTTTTGTAGCAGGTACAATAATTTAAGTGTTTCTCACATTTGATAATGCACAAATCCTTTAATAAAAAAAAATATGGGGGCGCCTAGGTGACTCAGCAGTTAAGCATCTGACTCTTGATTTTGGCTCAGGTCATGATCTCAACAGTTTGTGAGTTCGAGCCCCATGTCAGGCTCTGTGCTATGTCAACATGGAGCCTGCTTGGAATTCTCTCTCCCTCTCTGCCCCTACCCCACTCATTCATTCTCTCTCTCTCTCTCTCTCTCTCTCTCTCTCTCTCTCCCTCTCTCAAAATAAAGAAATAAACTTAAAAATTAAAAAAAAAAAGTGTTATGTACCCTGAGAACACATTCATGGATCACAGTTTTGGAAACTGAGTTACTAAATTTCATTCTATGAAAATCTCTTTTCAGATTCTTATAGAATCTTTATACCTGCAAGAATATATCTGTGGACTTCAACTTAGACAATTGTCTTAAACAATATTGGGTTTCAAATGGCTGTACAGGAAAAACTTCCAAATGATTACAGCCAGGAGTAGAGGAAATATTTAATGGTCTTAGACATCTAGAAAATGTCTAGCATGTATGTTTCTGCCCCATGGGGAATTTCTTTATAATTTCAACTATAGATAGGAAATCACTCATACACTAATAGAAAGGGGCACTATATTCTGTTTAACAAATTTAGTTGTCCATCTCCATTTACAGAGCTCAGGCATATTGTGACAAAGGGTGAACTTTGACCAAATTAACGAAGTCTAAGAGCATTCTATAAATACTGGAAATGCCCAAACACAAGAACAACAGGAAAGGGAAGGACCTGGATGGAACACAAAATAATCCAGAAAAAATCCTGCAATGAGATACGGTGACTAGGCCAGGATGAGGCCCTTCTTTCAGGCACAAACAGCTAAGGCATCTCTCCATCTCCTAAGGACAGCAGATGTGGAAGATTGTATATAATTATCTATTATAACTGTATAATTTATTTTTGTTACAGAAATGGAAAATATAGATTGCTCACGACAATGAATTCAGTCATGCTGGTTGATACACTTTTTTAGTTTGCATAAATTTTTAGTCATAATATATCCAGATACTTTTACATATAGTTCTCTGCCCACTCGGTGGGCACTTAAAGGCTGTTCCCAGTGTGGTCAAGAAGCATTATCCCTTTCAAAATGCTCATTTAGAAAGTTTCCTTTTTGTGACTGCAATGTGAAATGTAAGAGTAGACTCAGTTTTCACAGTGTATGCTACTTACAATCTCATAACATCAGGACATTTTATTGTGACTAATTGTATCAATCTCCCTGATTGGAGTATAATTCCTCGAGGACCAGCACTATTTGATCACGTCTGTACTCTTAGCACACAAAAGGTATTCAAGAGATGCTAATTGCAACATTGACAAATGCTTCCTGCAGTTTCATAACCTGTAGGACTCTCCTTTGTGTTTCTAGAATACAGTGGTTTATATGTGTTGATTACAGATGAACGCTACAAGCATTAGTGATAATTCCTTTTATTTAATAACTTGAAAATATTTCTCAGGATATCAAAAATCTATTTTGGCAAAGATTTTTAGGACAGATGAGACTCAAAAATGGCTCAGAGAGGGGGCGCCTGCACGACTCAGTAGGTTAAGCATCTGACTTCAGCTCAGGTCATGATCTCACAGCTCGTGGGTTTGAGCCCCGTGTCGTGCTCTGTGCTGACAGCTCAGGGCCTGGAGCCTGCTTCAGATTCTGTGTCTCCCTGTCTCTCTGCCCCTCCCCTGTTCATGGTCTGTCTCTCAGTCTCTCTCTCTCTCTCTCTCAAAAAAAAAAAAAAAAAAAAATTTAGCTCAGAGTGATTAGTAGAAAATGAATTCACTTGTTTTTGGAGCTGGTTTTGATAATACCCTATCAATACAAATACGGAAATTACAGCATTTTGACAGCAAAATTAATGATCCTTTTTCTCAGGATAATAAAATACACTTAAAATTCAGACTTTAGATGATACTGAAATATGACTCTTAAATTCTTTATTAAGAAAGATAAGTGTTCAGGGCTCCCAGGTAGCTCGGTCTGTCAAGCGTCCAACTCTTGATTTCAGCTCAGGTCATGATCTCACGGTTCATGAGATCAAGCCCCACTGTCAGCACAGAGTCTGCTTGGGACTCTCTCTGTCTCTCTCTGTCCTCCCTTCCCCCCACTCACGAGCTCTCTCTCTCTCAAAATAAATAAATAAATAATCATTTAAAAAAACAGAATGATAAATTTACTGTAGGGTTTTTTAGGTTGATTTCTATATTGATCATCCAATATAATTGTATATATGCTGCTGTATCCATAAAGACACCTTTCAGAGAGCTAACCTCATAGATAGTGAAGAATAATGAATGATATACATATACATAATAAGGTTTCCAGAGAATTTAAAACTAAAGATTAAGAAGAAAAGGCTTAGTATTCTAGGAGATATCTGCTTTCCTCTCCAAGTTCTCTCTACTTTGTAAAATGGCTTCAGGAGGAGAAAGCCACTTGAGATCATGTACTAGATTTATTTGAAAATATGAAAAAAAAAAGAAAAACCAGAAGCACAAATCCATAAATCTCTTGTAACAACTGATAGGGAAGTACATATAATTTGCGGTTAATGGTTTTTTGGGTTAATCACCCTAGTAAAATTGGAGTTACAAACCACTGAACGTTCATCTACTTATTTATTTAATAAACATTTCTTGGGGCGCCTGGGTGGCTCAGTCGGTTGAGTGACTGACTTGGGCTCAGGTCATGATCTCGCAGTCTGTGAGTTTGAGCCCTGCGTCGGGCTCTGTGCTGACAGCTCAGAGCCTGGAGCCTGCTTGGCATTCTGCGTCTCCCTCTGTCTCTGCCCCTCTCCTGCTCATGCTCGCTCTCTCTCTCTCTCTCTCTCTCTCTCTCTCAAGAATAAACAACAACAACAAAAATTTAAAAAATAAACATTTCTTTTGTGCTTGTTATTAGTCATCCATTTGATTCTGGGGATACAATCCCTAGAGTGCAACTGTAGGAAACACACAAACAAGGGTACTAAGTGATATCATACAAGTATATGTTTGTACAGAATATGGTGGGAACATAGAGGTGAGAGAGGTCAATTCTACCTTAGGTAGGGATGTGGAAAGGAAAAATAAAGGATAGCTTGAGAAAAGCTATGGAACTGTAAAACAGCTCAACTAGAATCTACCAGGCAGATGGGTGTGATGGATGTAGAAGGAATAGCTGAAATGGAGGAAACCAATTGCAGAAACTGGAAAAGCCAGAGAACTTTGGGGGCTTCAATAGACAGCCCTCACCCCATGGTTTCACCCAAGTTAGTGACATTTTTTCTTTCATATCTTGGAAATATCTGGGAGAACAAGTTACAGGGACAAAATGGAAGGAGGCAGATGAGGAAATTATTGATGAAAGCAGTGTGGGAGAGTGATGATGAAGACTTATTACTGGTTGAAATGGGGATTTGATTTTGGATGATAGAAATGTCAGGAATGTGAATTGAGAGAACTTGCAATGTTAGGAAGTGGGCTTGAGAAGGGCATCTGTGATAACTCAGGTTATAATTTGAGTGACTAAGGTGTTAGTCTCTGAGAAAAAGGATACTATTTTGCATGGTTTATACACTTTAATCTTCACAATTTTGTGAGATAAGAAATACTATTATAATTTTGTGAAGAAGGAAAAAGAGGTAGAGATTAAAGACTTAATCCAGTTTCTTATAGGTAGAAATGAAATCATATTGGACACAAGTGTCTGATTCTAGGATCTGAGCTTATAATCACCATTCTAGGCTACCTCACAAGGCAATGATAAACCACAAGATTTTTGAAAGTTAAAATTAGAGGAACAGAAAAAGAAAGGTTACAACAAAATGAAGAAAATAAAACTACTAAATTTATATTTAAAAAGACCTTAGTGCTGAGAAATTCTGCTAGAAATTTATCAGCATATATTTAATACCCATATATGCCCTTGATATAAGGTAAGACAGACAGGGTGCCTAGGTGGCTCAGTTGGGTAAGCCTTCGACTCTTGATTTTGGCTCAGGTCATGATCTCAAGGTTCCTGGGATCCAGGATCCCTGTCGGACTCCATGCTGACATTGTGGAGCCTGCTTGGAATTCTCTCTCTCCCTCTCTCTCTGCCCTTCCCCCACTTGTGCTCTCTCTGTCTCTCAAAATAAATGAACATTAAAAAAAAAAAAAAGGTCAGACACACACACACACAAACACAGACTTGAAACAAAAATAATTCAAGGTTAGTTCAATGATATAGTTATCTGTTCATCACTTATAATTTTACTTATTTCTCTCAAGTTTCCATAACAATATTATAGCAGTTACATAATTAAGCTACAATATTTCCAGGAATCTCATTCATGTACAACTTGTAGGTTAATACTTCATAACATTCGTTTATTAAAGTAATTAGTTGGAAATGTGGCTTGCTTTTTAAATTAGTTGTAAATCAGTTGTGCTAAAAATTGATGTAATCAGTAAGAAATTATAGATTGTTTTTAAAATTTGTGTACACTTTTCAGGTTATTAACATCTGACTATTAATATCAACTAAAAACTGATGATATCTATTGCTGTATTGTGTCAATTTTAGGAATTTATTTTGAATATTTCTAGCACCAGCTTAGAAACAAAAACAAAAACAACTCCCTCCATCAAACTATCTTCTGTAGCTGCAGGCTTACAATTTCTAAAAACCAAACCCAAGTCTGATCCTGTGATTGGCTGAACTTTCAAATGAAACAACATGAATGAATCTCAGAAACATAATGTAGAGCAAAAATGCCAGGCACAAAAAGCATATATTATATGATTACGTTTAAGAAAAGACGAAAAAAGTAAAAACTAGCTAACCTAATCTTTAGTTTTTAGAGCTATAAGGTTTAATAGCACAACTATTTTTTAAAAAAGCAAGAAGGTAATTACCATAAATATTAAGAGAGTAAATACTACTAACAGTGAAGAAAGGAATAATCATTGGGAGAGGGCGGAATGGGCCTTTGACACTGCTGACCGTGCTCAGTTTCCTGACCTGGATAGGGTTATATGGGTGATCACCTTGTGGTAATTTCATGGGCTGTCCGTTTACATTCTATACAATTTCCTACATGTATTATTTTTCAAAATGAAAAGGATTAAAATAACCCTGAAATGGCTTTTCCTCTTACTCAGAGTAAGACAAGGTCCTGAAATTACCGGCAAGTCCCTCAATGATCTGGCCCCCTATTAACTGTTTGATTTCTCAATTTTTTCCTCTCTCGCCTCCCTCACTCTTCTACATTCACAGTTGAATGCAATTAGAGAAAACTAAACCGCCAGGATGTCTGGTATCACTTGAAATTCGTAACACCTAAGCCTAAAATAGACTCTGAAAGCTGCCTGGAAATGCACTCTATTTCCCTAGTCCATTCATTGGTCACTCACCTGGGTGACTGTGTCGCACCTCTGCTCTATCTTCAAGCCCTCCATGGCCCTCACCCCTAATTTCACCGTCCTGCCTCACTCCCAAGTATTGGTTTCCTTTCCTCTTTGTTCTGAGAAAGGATTCTGTGCAACGGACATAGAGATGTATTTCCCACAACCCCCTTCAAGGGGAGAGCCGTCAGCCCAGCTGCTGGGAGAGCTGTCAGCAGCTATCCTTCAAACAGCAAGCAGCTACTTCAGGGGCCACTTCACCTAGCAGGGGCCCAAGAGGGCACGCTTCCAGAGAATGTGTGCGCACTTCCTATGTCTGCTCAGGGGCAAGTGAATGGGGGTGGCATGAAGGCACCGAGGGACAAACTCAGAGCTCTCTCTGGGGTTGGTTAAAGCCTTATTTGGCACGCATTGCACTTTGAAATTTTCTTCCACCCAATCCTGTTTCCTCCCTCTCATTTCCGTCACTCTTGATCCCTAACACATATTCACTATTCCAAACTTCACCTCAGTTTTGCCAACCAGAGGACCCGATCTGTGACACCTCACAAAGTATTCAGACTCCCATTACCATGTTCATCTAACAACCTGCATCTGTTCCAGTACTCTATTACTGTCTTCTTGAGCTGGTGCTTGTTTTGAATGCTACCACGTCATTTGTGCACTGTATTTTTTTTTTTAAGTTTATTTATTTTGAGAGAGAGAAAACATGAGTCAGGGAGGGGCAGAGAGAGAGAGGGAGAGAGAGAATCCTAAGCAGGCTCTGCACTGTCAATGCAGAGCCCGATGCAGGGCTCCAACTCACGAACAGCGAGATCATGACCTGAGCAGAAGTGGGAGGCTTAACCGACTGAGCCACCCAGGGGCCCCGTGTGCTGTATTTTCTTACTAAAGACATCACTGTAGCAATTCACCCTCCCACCTCTAATGTCACCAATCTTTCCTCACTGGAAGTAATATCACAATAATATTACACATAATATATAAGAAAATAAAATAATGATAATATCTCCTGCTGGAATAACAATAGATTATTTCTGTTATTTCTTCCATCCTATAATTGAAAAGAAATCATTCTTTTTTGGCCCAATTCACCAGCTACTGCCCTATTTCTCTGTTCTCTTTTGCAAAAAAAAAAAAAAAAAAATCTACTTTAAAAATGATCTATAATTCCCATCTCCAATTACTCTCCTTTTGGTTTCTCTTTACTATATTCTAACCAGGCTTTTGCCCCCCTGCCCCCAACTGATCAATGGAAACTGCTCCTATCAAAGGCATCAATGCCCTCTACAAAGCAAACTTCGATGGTCTAATCTCTGCCTTCATGATACTTCTTTACATGCTTGATAATTTTCTACTTTTTGAAGCTTCTTCCAGTTGGCTTCTGGAATATCATACTCTCTTGTTTATTCTACCTCACTGGTCATGCTTTCTCAGATGGGCCACCAATTGCACAATTCCAAGATGTGCAGTTTAATTAGACAAACATACAAATGGTCTTCCCTGGGGTTATGCTGTGAGGCAGCTCTTTCTCAGCCTCTTTTTCGGGTTTGTTTTACGGCTCTGACTCAATGTAGGAGTGCCACAGGACTCTGTGCTGAGTGCATTTCTGTCCTGTAAGTACAAACATCTCTTTTCTAGACTTTGCTCAGACTCCGAAATCCACAGACTACCTGAAATCTTTACTTAAATGACTAATGAACATCTTAACGTGCCCAAAACTGAGTTCTAAACTTTCACTCCAGCTTGCTCCACTGGAAATTTCTACTCTTTCAGTTGATGATAACTCCTTCCTTTCAGTTCCTCAAGCCTCAGACACCTCATTCAAAACAAAACAAAATAGAAAAACAGTAAGGATCACATTATTACTTTTTGCTTCTGCTCAGAGATGAGGAGGGAATAGTGATGGTTAAATAGTGATGGTTAAAGTAGAGAATTAATCAACTTTTAATATGCTAGAGGTAATTCTCTGAATTTACATATTTTAAATGGGTTGATAATGACCAAAGAAATTTACCCTCTACTTCCTCCTTTTCTGCTGGTCCTCATTCCTTCCTCCCTTGATTCTCATATGCATTAATTTGTTTAATATCAAATCAGTCTTTCAGCTTTATATCTAGAGGAATATATTCAACATTTGTCATTCTGAGAAAACAACAGTAAATGGATTCACGTACGGTTATTGCATATATAAGGATATATATATCCAGTTAGGCAAGGAATTTCCTAAGGAGCCTTTGAAAAGTAATTTCTGGGGTTTAACTTACAACATGTGAAAATAAGCACAATTTCTAGTTATTATAGAAAGGAAAAACAAACTCAGCTCTGTAGCTCTTTTGGGTAGAAAAAAACCCAAAAGCAAAACGAAAGGTCACATTAAAATCTGTCGAAATGCACTGAAATACATATGCTTCACTTTTGCTTGACCTTAGATTTCCAGAATATTGAGAGGACAGACAAAGTCCATTCACCATGAAAATTACTTGTAAAGTCAAGATGGTGGGATTTGCAAACGTTGTCATGGCTGGTGATGGTAACAACAAATCTTCCAACCTGGTCAGGCATGCTTTCATATAGAATAGTTTCCATGGAAACCCTGCCTGCAACCCACAGATTTCATGTACTGTATGTTCTGGCTAAATAAATAATGAAAAGCTGTCCTCTTTCTTATTTAATGATCTCCAGATCTGCATACTCAATAGGCAGGATGCCACCTCACATATCTTTTGCAGTGAAAAAAGACAAAATGAGGACATGAGAAAGTCAAGATTCCATCTCAGCATTTTAAAAGCACAGTCTGTGTTAAGAAATTGTATTTTCACTTCACCTCAGGTCAGAAGACCAGACTTGTATCACTGGCCATTCCTACCTCATCTGATCATGTTTATAGTCCACTCTCACATCCTCATGGAGGATGGCAATGACCTGACAACATGCAGGAGTGTGAGGTGTCCTGAGAAACATCTTTGACACAGATTGATGTAGGTTTTTAGTTTCCCATGGAAGGACTCTCTCCTTCACAATGGCAGGTGTCACAGAGCAAGTTGTGACATGCTTTTTTGTCTCTGTGAGGTCGGGTTATATCGTCATCATATCCTGTTGCCATCTGTGTTCTTTCTATATGTCCCCAAATGTTACTTTCTTTAGTCACTGATTCATAAAAAAATACTTGAAACAGATAATAGCCTCATAATGAGGATTTTTTTTCTTCCTAGACAAATTGAAACGTTTTAGACACTAGAAAATAAAGGAGTTTTACTGAATTCAGAGCAAATGCTTAAGAGTTTTTTTCCTCTTTTTCCAAAATGAATAAATAACAATTGTAGGCCAATGTTTCTGTATAGTCTAACCAGGTAGTATTAGCTTTTCAGCCATGAAATGACTTTAAGCACTTCATTTTGAGGTAACTTATGGTATAAATTATGAATGTTATATTGTGATAGGAAATATAAAGCTAAGAGGTAATGGAGGGAGAAGAAGTAGTCTTAAATTGTATATGAAAAGAGTAATTTCTCTAGTTATATTCTCTCAGCCCTTGAAAGATTAACTTTCCACTTGGCTAAAAAGAAGGTTGAAAAGGAAGCATTAGAACCTTGTATTACTGGACTTGTTTTGTTGAAAAGCTTGCTTCTTCCCCCCAAACAGAAATGTCCTGGAATGTGATAGGTACAGATGGAGAATTCTAAATAATTTATTGTCAACTTATGGCAAAGATTTGGGGAGAGAAAAGAAGTAACTGTGTCTTCCTGAGCCTAATTTTGTTAAGGAAATATAACCAAAGGGAAAGACATTAAGCCCTTTTCTAGTGAGGATCTAACCTGAAAAGGGAGGAGTACTCCACAGATAGGCAAGAATGATCACCCAGCACCAGTTTTCCTCTGGCACGTGGCACCAGGCTTATGGGGCCCATAGTGAATATTTCTTGAATGAACGAGTGAGTGAATGAATAAATAAATAAAACAAAGAGTACATTTTGCCAGTTACTTTAATTGAATACATATTAAGAACAATATTTCATTACACTTTAAAAATGCCCCTATTTCTTCTTTTTATTACTGTGTGAAGCATAATGAAGGAAACTATCAATGGAAACTCCATTTATTGTCTTAATGGTGAGATTTGTCAATTTCTGTCAGAAAATTGTTGATTTATCAAATAATACAGGAGGAAAGTTTTCACTAAATGAAATATAGGTGAGTGTAAATCTTTAGCAATGATTAAAGTCGGACAGACTTCCCTCATATTGAACTCAGTGCATAACATTTGACTATTATTTTCTTTTTTAGGAAGTGATTTTAATAATTGAGGATGGGGAATAAGAGGTGCTTTCCAAGTGCTAACCTCTCATGTTTGGAAGTTTCAAGAGACATGGGAAAGCTATTGGCTAATGGGTTTGAATGAATGGCTACCAGAAAATAAAAAGGAAATGCTCTATGCTATTATCTAGGTATCCTCCTCTCCTCCTCACCTCCTTCCATGTCTTTTTTCTGATCCTTTCACATTCCCCTCCCCACCCCACAAACAGCCTCCCCACTGCCACCTGTAAGCAGTGACATTGAAAATGCTGGAGTAGAATGGCAGAAGATCTCAAAGGTCAAGATCTAGTGACTTCAGACACTGCGACTTCTCAGAAAGTCCAAAGAGGTTATTTCCTTGCTAAACTACGAATGTATGCAAATTATGATGTACACAGGCAGAAAAAATGTTTTCCTAATCTCCATATTCAGGCAAACTACAAGCTTTGAAATATTCATGATGGCACACTGCAACATAAGTAAAGGATCTTGAAAATAGTATCTATTTCTGACATTTAAATTCCTGTTTATCAGACATTATCAAAGGGGGCAATATTGTTTCTAAGGAGATAAAACTTGATTCTTGGAAAACAAAATATTCTTACTCTTTTTATGTACAGAGCACAGGTATACAGACAGTAATTAGATATATGGTATATCTGAGGTGTTAAAATTTCATGATGGGTGATTAGGAAAAACTGCCTAGAAAGGCTTTTTAGGGTGACAATAATGAGGGGAAAAAGGTTAAGAAACACCATGGTATATTGTGTTTTAGTTTTCTAAAGATTTTTATCCAATGGAATAAATGGTAAAGAACTAACAGCCCTGTGAGAACCAATGTTTTAAATAGTGGAACCAATGCAGGACTTCCAGGTAAAAGCTTGTTTGTAGAATGTTCCTAGGTCTGGGACTGAAGTGAGGTCATTCTTATCTGAATGGAAGTCAACATATTCTTGCAAGATGGTCTAAACGTGAAAGAGAAAGAAAGAAAAACAAAGCCATGTCCTGAAGAGAAAATGACACAGGGAGAGCACAGTGAACCTGAGCTGACAGTGCAAAAGCAGGCAAGGAAGCCTCCTGTACCTGAGCACTTAGCCATTAGCAGGTGGAAGCGGAAGGTTCTCCTCTGGGGATCCAGTGGTCCCTGCCACTAATGAATGGCCCAAAAAGTATAAGATTAGCCACTTTTCCTAATAAAGGTAGGTCTGGAGAAATAATTTTGAAATGTACCTTTTTGAAAATATGAGAAAAGGATGGAGAATTCTCTCTAACATGTAATACTAAAAATCAAAATGAATTTTGTCTAGTAATCTTGCCTAATTTACTATTGATGAAAAGATCTTCATTTTGGAATTACATTTGCATTACATAAATATTTATGCAGAGTGTTTGAAATATTCTTTTCTAGATATATGTGCTCCTATATTCTTTGATGTATTAAGTGTGGTAACCAGGATATGGAAACAATCTAAGTGTCTATTGATGGATGAATACACATAAAGATGTGGTACACACACACACACACACACACACACACACACTGAAATACTACTCAGCCATAAAAATAAAATAAAACCTTGACATTGTGACAACATGGATATGTCTAGAGGCTATTACCCTAAGTAAAATAAGTCAGACAGAGAAAAACAAATACCACAGGATTTTACTTACATGCAGGATCTAAAAAACAAATAGGGATACCTGGGTGGCTCAGTTGATTAGGCATTTGACTCTTGGTTTCAGCTCAGGTCATGATCTTGTAGTTTCTTGAGTTCTAGCCCTGTTTTGGGCTATGCACTGACAGCATGGAGCCTGCTTGGGATTCTGTCTCTCTCTCTCTCTGCCCCTCCCCCATTCACTCTGTCTCTGTCACTCTCAAAATAAATAAATAAACTTAAAAAATAAAATAGAACAAGCAAAATAGAACTCAGACTCATAGAAACAGAGAACAGATTGGTGGTTGCCAGAAGGTAGGGGAGTTGCAGGGTGAGTGAAATGAGTGAAGATTAAAAAGTAATCTTAATCTTGCTTGTGCACCTACATGGCTCAGTAGGTTAAGCGAACAACTTTGGCTCAGGTCATGATCTCACAGTTTGTGGGTTCCAGCCCCACATCAGGCTCTGCTGACAGCTCAGAGCCTGGAGTCTGCTTTGATCGTGTGTCTCCTTCTCTCTCTGCCCTCCCCCACCTGCACTCTGTCTCTCTGTCTCTCTCTCAAAAATAAATAAACATTAAAAATAATTTAAAGGGGCACCTAGGTGGCTCCATCGGTTAAGCGTCCGACTTCGGCTCAGGTCATGATCTCACAGTTCGTGAGTTCGAGCCCCGCGTCGGGCTCTGTGCTGACAGCTCAGAGCCTGGAGCCTGCTTCACATTCTGTGTCTCCCTCTCTCTCTGCCCCTTCCCTGCTCATGCTGTGTCTCTCTCTGTCTCAAAAATAAATAAACATTAAAAAAAAAATTAAAAAAAAAATTTAAAAATCAAACTTCAAGCTGTATTACAAAGCTACAATCATCAATACAGTATGGTACTGCCACAAGGACAGACACGCAGATCAGTGGAACAGAATAGAGAACCCAAAAATGGACCCACAAACGTATGGCCAACTAATCTTTGACAAAACAGGAAAGAATATCCAGGGGAATAAAGGCAGTCCCTTCAGCAAGTGGTGCTGGGAAAACTGGACAGAGACATGCAAAAGAATGAACCTAGACCACACCATACACAAAAATAAACTCAAAATGGATGAAAGACCTAAATGTAAGACAGGAAGCCATCAAAATCCTTGAGGAGAAAGCAGGCAAAAACCTCTTTGACTTTCGCTACAGCAACTTTTTACTCAACATATTTCCAGAGGCAAGGGAAACAAAAGCAAAAATGAACTATTGGGACCTCATCAAAATAAAAACCTTCTGCACAGCAAAGGAAACAATCAGCAAAACTAAAAGGCAACCAGTGGAATGGGAGAAGACATTTGCAAACGACATATCAGATAAAGGGTTAGTATCCAAAATCTATAAAGAACCTATCAAATTCAATACCCAAAAAACAACTAATCCAGTGAAGAAATGGGCAAAAGACATGAATAGACACTTCTCCAAAGAAGACATCCAGATGGCCAACTGACACATGAAAAAATGCTCCACGTCACTCATCATCAGGGAAATACAAATCAAAACCACAATGAGATACCACCTTACACCTGTCAGAATGGCTCACATTAACAACTCAGGCAACAACAGATGTTGGCGAGGACGCGGAGAAAGAGGCTCTGTTTTGCACTGTTGGTGGGAATGCAAGCTGGTGCAGCCACTCTGGAAAACAGCATGAAGGTTCCTCAAAACATTAAAAATAGAATTACCCTACAACCCAGCAATTGCACTACTCTGCATTTATCCAAGGGATACAGGTGTGCTGTTTCAAAGAGGCACATGCACCCCAATGTTTATAGCAGCACTATTGACAATAGCCAAAGTATGGTAAGAGCCCAAATGTCCACTGATGGATGAATGGGTAAAGAAGATGTGATATATATATATATATATATATATATATATATATATATATACCACACACACACAATGGAGTATTACTCAGCAATCAAAAGGAATCAAATCTGGCCATTTGCAACTACGTGGATAGAACTAGAGGGTATTATGCTAAAGGAAATTAGTCAGAGGAAGACAAAAATCATATGACTTCACTCATATGAGGACTTTAAGATACAAAACAGATGAACATAAGGGAGGGGAAACAAAAATAATATAAAAACAGGGAGGGGGACAAAACATAAGAGACTCATAAATATGGAGAACAAACAGGGTTACTGGAGGGGTTGTGGGAGGGGGGATGGGCTAAATGGGTCAGAGGCATTAAGGAATCTACTCCTGAAATCATTGTTGCACTATATGATAACTAATTTGGATGTAAATTAAAAAAATAAATTAAAAAAAGTACAAACTTTCAGTTATAAAAGAAATAAGTCATGAGGATGTAATGTATAGCATGGGGAATATAGTCAATAATTTGTGTCAACCTTGTAAAGTGGCAGATGGTATCTAGAATTATTGTGGCAACCATCTTGTATACTAATTGTCAAATCACTGTTTTACACCTGAAACTAATATGTCAATTAAACCTCAATAAAAATAATTTTAAAATGAAATATATCATTTTCTGTATTGTTCTATACATTTCTCAAGAAACATAAAATTTACTTTAAGTTGTTTTTCTCCAATAATTTTAATTAAAATAAACTGTTTTATTTCATTTTGAAACTAAAATCATGTTGGTTGATACTATATTGAGATGAGGAATGACTAGGCAGAAAAAAGAAAAGGAAAAAATTAAACAAAGGAATGAAAATGAGAAAAAAATAGTTTTCATTACTATAGAAGATGGAAATTTTAGACTAGTGCTGCCCAATGGAAGTTTCTACTGTGGTGGAAATGGTTTATACTAGCATTTTCTAATATGGTAGCCACTAACTACCTGGGGATATTGAGCACTTGAATGCCTAGTGGGACTGAGAAAATGCATTTAAATTGTATTTAATTTCCATTAATTTAAATTTATATAACTGCTTGGGGCTAGTGCCTAGCATATTGATCCATGCAAACCCTAGAGTATGAAGATGTTTTTATATTTAACTTTAATTTACACAAAGTACTTAGTTTAAAATACTATAAGAACACTGACAAATCATTGTGAATTTTCCTCATTACATGGATTTAGGCTTTCAGGCTAATACCATGTGTTCTGCTAAGATAACTGTCAATAGCAGTGTCCTGGTTCACAGTCCAAATAGACAGGCTTCCCACAGATGGAGTTAATGACAATGCATTGACTGCACATTTTTTATTTAAAAAAAATTTTTTTTTAACATTTATTTATTTTTGAGACAGAGAGAGACAGAGCATGAACGGGGGAGGGTCAGAGAGAGAGGGAGACACAAAATCTGAAACAGGCTCCAGGCTCTGAGCTGTCAGCACAGAGCCCGACGCGGGGCTCGAACTCACATACCACGAGATCGTGACCTGAGCGGAAGTCGGACGCTTAACCGACTGAGCCACCCAGGCGCCCCAATTGCACATTTTTTAAATAAAAAAATTGTCATCCTATAAATGGTTAAAGTTATATTAAAGAATATTAGTATTGACATTATATTTAAATAAAACATGCAATTTAGAACAAAATGTTAACAAACATTTCAAGGTATCATTTGGAAACTTATTCATTATAATTTTACTTATTTTCAATTATTACTGAACCTAAACATAATTCTCAACAGGAACTGAATCAAAGCTTGCATTCAGTGAAAAAAACCTAGCAGCCACTTATTGAACACTGAAAAATATGCAAGTTTTCCACATCTACTAAAATATTTAAGATAAATACAAATCAGACATGTACTCCAAAATGTACACATATTTTATTTATAAAATAAAACATACTTGCTTGGTCAAAGGCAAAGTGCATATATATATATATATATATATATATATACATACACACACACATATACATATATATATACACACGCACACATATATGTATATGTATGCATATATATGTATATATATAGATACACACATGCATATATGTGTGTATATAATAAATATACACACATACTTTTTTTTGAGAGAGAAAAGTGCACAAGTAGGGGAGAGGGGCAGAGGGAGAAGGAGAATCTTAAGCAGGTTCCACACTTGGCGTGGAGCCAGATGTGGGGCTTGATCCCACAATCATGGGCCCACAACCTGAGCCAAAATCAAGAGTCAGTGGTCAACCGACTGAGCCACGTAGGCAACCCAGGCAAATATATTTTTAGTTTTTATTTTTCTTCCAATTTTATTGAGATAAAATTGACATATAACATTGTATAAGGTTAAGGTGTACAACATGTTCATCTGAGACATTTTTATATTACAAAATGATTTCTACCATATCATCAGCTAATACCTCCGTCCTGTCATATAATTAGTATTTTGTTTTCTGTGAGAACAATTAAGGTCTACTGTTAGCAACATTCAAATACATAATACAATATTATTAGATATAATCACTGTGCTATATACTAGATGCCCAGGTATTGTTAATCCTATAACTGGAAGTGTGTACCCTAGATCAATATCTCCCCATTTCCTTCACCTTTCAGCCCTTGGTAACCACTACTCAACTGTCTGTTTCTATGAGTTTGTTTTGTTTTGTTTTGTTGTAGATTTCACAAATCTAAATATGATGCAAGTGGTATCATATAGTACTTGTCTGCCTTTGTCTGATTGATTTCACTTAGCATGATGCCCTCAAGATTTATCCAAATTATCTCAAATGGCAGGATTTCATCTTTCTCATGGCTGAATAATACTCCATTGTAAATATACCATGTCTTCTTTATCTACTCATCCATCGACAGATACTGAAGTTGTTTTCATATCATGGCTATTGTGAATAATGCTGCAATGAACATGAGAGTACAGGTAACGCCACTGGATCCTGACTTCAATTCCTTTGAATATATATCCAAAAGGGAGATTTCTAGATTATACAGTAGGTCTATTTTTAATTTTTTGAGACTTCCATAATGTTTTTCATAGTGGATGCACCAATTTATATTCCCACCAACAGTGAACAAATGTTCCCTATTCTCCACACCCTCGCTAACACTTGTTATCTCTAAAAGCAAGTATATTCTCCACACCCTCGCTAACACTTGTTATCTCTGAAAGCAAGTATATTTTTAGGTATTTTATTTCATAGGGATGAAATTTTGCTTACAATAAGATGAAAATGCCCTCCAGCATGTTTATTGTCTTAAGAGGTTATCATTTCCGATAGAATTTTACAGCAATTATAAAAGAATATCTTCTAGTCTAGGTCTAGTATGGGAGAGAATATTTACATTAATTGGTCAAATATTGAATAGTTAACATATTTTTTAAGAATCATAGATAACAGATTCAAAAGTATAAGTTTCAGCTTGTGATTATTCCCCTTGTTTTCCCCCAATTTTTACTTTGTGATCTAATTATAGGTAACATTTATTAAACATCTAAAATTATATGCGAGTCACTATGTTAAGTCCTAATTTTATAGATGTTATCTCACTTAATGCTTCTCACAGTGCTGTTGTAGAACTATTATTATCTGAATTGCACCCTGGAGTCAACCGCTCCTCACAGCGGTTAGCTTACCAAGCCTCATACAGACAGCAGTTCCAGAGCCAAGATAATGCATCAGGCCCCCAGGGCCCAGGGCTTACATCTTCACCTCTGCACCAACAGCCTCTTAAGAATTTCCAATATATAATAGCATGTTCTGGGAGCAATAATAGGAACTCCACAAAGTAACAATTATAAAGGAGGACCTGCTAATGTCTTGGCTTAACACAGTGAGGGTACAACTTTTGATAATATCATGGATGAAGAAAGATTTATATTGAGCCCAATAATTAAAATGTAAAATTCTGGTTATCTTTTCCTTTTCTTTTGTCTTCTTTTCCTTCCTTCCTTCCTTCCTTCTTTCTTTCCTTCTTTGTTTCTTTCTTAGACTTAAATGTCATAATACATAAAAATGTGCTGAACAAATTATTGAGTTGGCTTAATAATTGGCTCAAATTGTGGCTATTAAGTTGGGTTTATCTTATGTGTAAGTGATCACTCCAAAGGTTGGGAAGACCACTCTACCAGTACTCTCATGAAACCATCTGTTCGGATATTATTCAGAAAGTGACGCTTATCAATTCCATTGCATTATAAATTGTTTCCTAGTGATCATACATTTTGACTCCAGTGAATAGATTAATGAGCTTAGAGACTGGGGTGGGCATATCTCCTTAAGTATAAATATCCGTTCTTGCCACTTCAATACAAATAAGTAGTTTCAGAAATAGAAATAGCAACATCTTGGGGTGCCTGGCTGGCTCAGTTGGTAGAGCCTGCACCTTTGATTTCAGGGTTGTGAGTTGAAGCCCCATGATGAACATAGAGATTACTTACAAAAAAAACAAAAACAAAATTAACATCTTTGTGTGTCTATATTTTCTTATAGTCTGTAAAACTTGGAACAAAAAGAAATCTTATCTATGAAATATAACAGAAAACAGTGCAATATTAACTGTTTAATGGACATTTCTACAATAATATCTCTTTTTTTGCACTAAGTAGACACATTTAATTTATTTAAAGCCCCATTTTTATGAAATGCTAAGTGCACCAAATATGGCATTAATAGAAACTATGGCCTTTACCACATGTTTATTTACACACGTCTAAGCTATTGAAAACACCCAGTGTATACCCTGTACTGTTGTATGCATGGTAGTTTGACCAAGCAAGTAGAGAATATATTCCTTACCTGCAACAAGCTTACAATCTAATTATAAACAAAAATCTAAGAAACCATCAAAGAAAAATTCTAAGTCAAGGCATTAATAACTCAAACTTTCATGGTCATAATTTGTGCAGCTCCATCAAAATCAAGCAGTGCTGCTGCTATTGTTTTAAAAATAGAATACTCAGCAAAGACTCAAGTGCACTGACATATTGAATAAAAGGAAAAGAAGTAAACTCCCTGGGAGCCTGTGAGTCATTTTATCTATGTATGTATGTATGTATGCATGTGTAATTGAAATGCTGTGAGTCAATTTCCCAATTGTGGGAAATTAGGTTTTAGAGGCTTTGACCTTTCTGTGTTGAAATACAGCCATGGAGCTTCTTTTTTTTCTTTCCCTTTCCCTTTCTTTCTGCCTCATCTATGGAAGGTAAAACCATAGAACCAATCAGAAAGAAGAGGGGCCATTTTTTTTCTCCTTTTATAGTTTATCCTCTGAGAGATGAAAGAGGAAAAAACGGAGTTTGAAGTCATAGCCTGCAGCAGGAAATAAAACTTTGAGGAGTTTCCTCTGAAAGAAATCTCAAAGATCAGTACTGGTAAAGTTTTGCTATCTCAGAACTAAAGCGAAGAAGTGATGAATCACAAGAACACAAACAAAAGTATAATGACAACGGCAACAGTTTTTATTTAGGTTTTTAGTTAATTTAAAGGCTGTTTCTAGAGGATGATACCCTTGACTGTTGAATAGGTAAGCTGATTTGATTTAGTGAAGGTTTGCTTTTGAAAAATGGAAAATGCCTGCTTCTCTTGCACTGAGACCAAGCATTACAGTAACATAGACTTTGCCCTTCTCCGAGGGCTGGGACCAATGTACTTTTGGCAGCTGATGGATAGCGAGCCTTATTGTACCGAAAGTTCCCCAAGTTATAATTTCTTCCGAAACAAAATGTCTTGAAACTTAGCACTGAATGACTCAAGAAAGCTAAACTTCAGGCTCCTGTGTTAGTTTGTGCAGGCTGCCATAACCAAATACTGGACTGAGCAGCTAAAACAAAAACATTTGTTTTCTCATGGTTCTAGAGGCTGGAAGTCCAAGATCAGGGTGCTAGTGAATTTGGTTTCTGGTGCAACCTCTCTTTCTGGCTTGCAGACAGTTGCCTCCTTGCTGTGTCCTCACACAGCTGTTTTCTCTTAGGCCTGCATTGAATGTCTCTCCCTCTTCTTAAAAGGACACTTATTTTATTGGATTAAGTCCCCACCCTTAAGACCTCTTTTAACCTTATCTCCTTAAGATCTTATTTCCAAATACTGTCATCTTGGGGTTTAGGGCTTTACCATATAAATTTTGGGGGAACAAAGTTCAGTCCATAACATCCTTCATCTACCTGATGATGCTGTACTGCCAAGTCTATTCTGATGGGGCTGCATCCAAGTTTGTCTGGGCAGCTTGTGAAGTCACCTTCTCCCAGAGCTCTCTCTCTTGGTCTTATCTGATGAACATATCTCCCTCCTCCCTCTTTCAGTCTAGAGAACCTAAAATTTGACACACGTAAGAGCACCACTTGCCAAGCTCCAGCCCCAGCAGGTCCAGGGGTTCTCGAAGGATGAATGGCGTCGGCGAAAATAACAAATGGACACAGACAACAGCAGCGTGTTAGACTGGCCGCTTTATTGTGGCAAACGCGGCATTGTATTTGTTAGCAATTTCCTTGTAGCGTGTGTCATCTATGTTTCTCAGCATTACCTAATTCTAAAAACGTTCCTTTGTGCAATCACCCATTAAGGAACATCATGGTTATTTTCTTGTAACGTTCCCTCCTACCCTTTGCTTATTGATTAATTTCTTCATACTACTTTCACTATGTATCTACGCTTATTTACAGTCTATAAAGCATTTGCTTTGCTGTTTTCATGAAAGGTAATCTATCTCTCAATACCTCAAGTGTAACGTTTACAGGGATATGTCTTCTTAATTGTTCCTTTGAACCATTGGCAGTACAAGGAGCAAAGGTATTCGCTTTGGTCTGGGGTGCCGGGAGGGAGCCAAGAGGGCCCTGGGAACCCACGCCTTATGCATTCCCAGAGAGACAATGTATACCTAGGAACTAATGACCATTCTGTACCTTAACCCACCAGGTCCAATCATCATCTGGAATGCCTCCTGGGGGCCAAGTGGGCCTAGGGTTGGAGTAACTTGTATCCATAGATACATTCCCTTGTTGCCGGAGTGGGGGTTTCGAACCCATTTGTCCCCCTCCTTGGCTGGGAAGTATATGGGGCTATCCTTCCTGTAGGTGGAGGAGTCTTTATAGGGGGTGACAAGGGCTGGATGTAGGACCACATAATTTCCCTGCGGACTCTTACTTCTTTTCCCAATGGTTCTTTTCCCAGGGGGCCTGTTGTGGGCAATTCCCCAACCGACAAATCCCCAGGTACTTTCATTGGTAGGGGGGCTGCCCTGACCAACGCTAAAGCCATTACAGAAAACCAGGAGTACGAGAAGCTTCACTGTTGGAGGGCCGCCCTGCGGTCCCGATCCGTCCACCACCCGGGCCCTGCCATCAGGCTGGTTGGATAGCTCGGCTTCCAGCATTTCCCTTCGCTCTCTCTCTCTCTCTCCTCTTCACAATCCCCAGGAAAAGGCTTTTCTCTACATCATTTCTTCTAACTTTCTGTCCTCCTCCTCTTTCTGACTCTAGCTAAAATTTAATGATAGATAGCAGTTCTTTCTGTACACTATAAACATGTCTATAAACTGAGTTCTTGAAAACTGGTGTTGATATGCTAGTAAAAAGAACCACTATTTTTTTACATGTGTTTATTTATTTTGAGAGAGAGAGAGAGAAAACATGCACATGCATGTGCCTGAGTGGGGGAGGGGTCGAGAGTGAGGGAGAGAGAGAATCCCAAGCAGGCTCTGCACTGTTAGTGCAGAGCCAGACGTGGGGTTCAATCTCACAAACCATGAGATCATGACCTGAGCCGAAATCTGGAGTCAGATGCTGAACCGAATGAGACACCAGGCACACCAAAAACAAAATTAATTTTTAAAATTTTCTCTCAGGTCTGTCAGTGTGTTTATTATCTTGCTGTATAATCCTATTTTTGAATAATAAATTTATTTTTATTATTTTTATTTTATTATTTTATTATTATTTATTACCTGAGATAATTTTCTCAGGTAATATATGCTGTGTTTGTTTGATTCATTTTATATGTGTGACTAAAAAAAGAAAAAGAGAAACAGGGCTCCTGGGTGGCTCAGTCGGTTTAGCCTCTGACTCGTGATTTGGGCTCAGGTCATGATCTCATGTTTCGTGAGATCCACCCTTGTCATGGGCTCCTTGCTGACAGTGCAGAGCCTGCTTGGGATTCTCTCTCTCGTCTCTCTGTCTCTCTGCCCCTCCCCTGCTCATGTTCACTCTCTCTTTCTCTCAAAATAAATAAACTTAAAAATAAAGTTTAAAAAAAAGAGAAACAATTAAAAGAAGAAATAAAACATTTTATATGTGCACAAGGTAACGCAGGATTTAGAATTCAAATCATTCTATTTTATGGAACAAGAAATATTTTTCATTTAGGTTCTTGACCTCCCTATTACTAGCTAAGTGCGGGTACTTATCAGCATGCAGGGAGGAGTTAAACCAAAAAAGAGTATGTTGAATGAGCTACAGGAATGCTCTTATGCAGAAGTGCTGATTTTCTTCTTATATAATCATCTTTGATTGCTAGTAAGGCTTGGAGATGATTAAAAGGAAAGACGAAAGTGTTGTTAGTACACTTACGTACCTTGTTAGCAAATTGTTGAAACTCATTAAAAGGCACTGGAACTGGTTCTCAGATGAATCCGGAAGATAAAATTATTCCTGTCCTCCTAAGTCCTTACTAGGTGTCCAGAAGCCACTAATATTTCTGAAATTTTTATTTAGGCATCAATTTTTACATTTTTTGAGCTCTCTGTGCTTATGAGACTTCCTAGTTATTGGAATTCCTCCCCCAGGTGACCCTTTATGGGAGGAGAGATTCCTTAAGATAAGTTTCCTTATCATTTCTGGTTTTCATTAATGAACAAGAAGCATAAGCAGAAGATTTACATTTTCATGTGTTTATTCCAGAAGTATTTATTGAGTACCCATGTTCCAGGCATTGCTTTACGTTCTGGAAACACACAATGACAAAACACAAACTATAAGGAGCTCACTATCTAATGGGGATGGTGGAGAAAAGAAAAAACGATTTCCATTCAGTGAGATGGGTGTCTTAGAAATAACTAGGGGACACAGTGAGATAATAAAGGAGAGAGTAGGGAGAAGGCGCCACAGAGCAGATGCACTGTGTTTTGTCTTGAAGGATGAGTAGGGGCTTTCCAGGCTGGCAAAGAGAGGGAAGAGCACACAGAACATGTGTTAAGACAGAGAGCAGTGAAAAGCTTGACTATGAAATCACATCTTTATTTTAGTTATATTTGGCTTGACTCTAGGCAAAATCAAAGTATTTATATCTTTATATCTTTAAATTTTTTTTTAATGTTTATTTATTTTGGAGAGAGAGAGAGAGACACACAGCATGAGCAGGGAAGGGGCAGAGAGACAGGGAGACACAGAATCTGAAGCAGGTTCCAGGCTCTGAGCTGTCAGCACAGAGCCTGACGCAGGGCTCGAACTCATGAACCATGAGATCATGACCTGAGCTGAAGTCAAAGTCACACGCTTAACCGACTAAGCCACCCAGGCAACCCCTATCTTTATATCTTTGATAAATCTTTGCCTTTTAATCTTTTAAAAATTGGAACCAGTGGAATATTTATGTTTTCATACAATGAATGGTCTTATTCTTATTCTTTAAATTCAGAAGTTCATCCAAATATTTTACAATATATTTTCCTTCTGCTTCTGTAAAAAGAACGACAAACTGCAGTTAAGTGGCAATAACGCCTTAGGACGCTGAAGCTCACGTAGGTACGCATTTATTATGGCATGCACTTTAATCTGCCCAGGAAGAGACAGTTTGCAGGAAATGTATTCTAGTCTGATGTAGTGTGGCTGTTCTTTTAGGTCACAGTGTGGGTTCTTCTCTGTTCTCCTCACTTGCCTTCTATGCTCATCCAAGGCAGAGGCGCTGCTGCTTGGATTTGTAAATCCCAGACATGTCACTTCTTTTTTTTTAATTTTTAAATTTAAAAATGTTTTATTTTATTTAAATCCAAGTTAGTTAAAGTATAGTATAGTAATGATTTCAGGAATAGAATTTAGTGATTCATCACTTACATATAACACCCAGTGCTCATCCCAAAAGTGTCCTCCTTAATGTCCATCGCTCATATAGCCCATCCCCCCACTCAACACCCACCTGCAATCCTCAGTTTGTTCTCTGTATTTAAGAGTCTCTTATGGTTTGTTTCCCTCTCTGTTTTTATCTTACTTTTGCTTCTCTTCCCCAATGTTCATCTGTTTTGTTTCTTAAATTCCACATACGGGTGAAGTCATATGATATTTGTCTTTCTCTGACTTATTTCACTTAGCATAATACACTCTAGTTCCTTTCATGTTGCTGCAAATGGCAAGATTTCATTCTTTTTGATCACTGATTAATATTCCATTGTATATGTATATACCACATCTTCTTTATGCATTTATCTGTCAATGGACATTTGGGCTCTTTCCATACTTTGGCTATTGTTGATAGTGCTGCTATAAACATGGGGGTGCATGTGCCCCTTCAAAAAAGCACACCTGTATCCCTTGGATAAATACCTAGGAGTGTAATCGCAGGGTCATAGGGTAGTTCTATTTTTAACTTTTTGAGGAACCTCCATACTGTTTTCCAGAGTGGCTGTACCAGCTTGCATTCCCACCTGCAGTGCAGACACGCCATTTCTTTCACCAGAGGTGAGATGGCTTGAAGTTAAAAATACATGGTAGTCCAGCAATATTCACCTCTCTCTTTTCTAAATTTTATGTGACTGGGTTAGAGAATTCACTGACAATTTCAGCTGCTCCCTTCCCAGGTTTTTTTCTGTTTCTTTTTCTTTTTTTATGTTTTTGTTTCTCTTTTCACTTAATAGCTTGTGTGATAGCGGGGTCCTCCTAAGATACTGGGGCAGTGTGGGAAAAGGTCATGCTTGGCCAAAGACACAAAACCTCTGCCAGAAACCTGACTTTGTGGTCCTTGGTCAGTGACTCCATGGTTACTAAAGTGGTTCTTTATTTTCCATTGAGCTACATTTCCCTTTATAGAGCAACTTGGGAAAAGAAGGGAGGGGGAGGAATGATTGACAGGTTTGGGGCATTTTTCTATTTTGGGATATAATACCACCAAATACTAACAGAAATATGCTCTTGATTCCTAATTTTTGGGCACAGTCTCAGCAGGCTGGAAGGCCAACGAAAGTACCGAGCATTTGGGAACCAAAATTGCATACAGAGGTCAGAGCGATGCTGTGTCCACACATACTGGGTCATGCTCATTGAGGTGAGCAAAACAAGAAATTCATCTGGAGGCGAAGAAAAATATATCTGGTATTTGCTGAGGTTTGGGGAAATAAGAACTCACATACTGTTGTGAGTATGTTACTTCATATAATTCTTTAAGTGAATAATTAACTATTAAAAATTGGATACCAAACCCATCATCCCAGAAGTTCTAGTCTGAAATGTAGCCTTCAAATGTACTTGCACAAGCAGTTAGATAGGTATGAGAGTCTTCCTTGCAGTCTTGTTTCTAAAACTGGAAACAACCTAGATGTCCATAATAACCAAAGAACTGGTTTAAAAGGGCACAATAATTTATGGTACATTGTACAATAGGACATCAAACATACACTGAAAAGAATGATATTTATGTGGTCGTATTTATGATGCAGATTTAATTTTTAAAGAAAACAAGGTACAAAACACTATTTATAATATAATCCTATTTGTGCAAAAACCAAAGTATATGAATGCTTGCCTATTCACAAAAGACCTTTCCCAAACACACATACTGCTAAGAGTAGTTATACTTGAGGAATGGATAAAGTGCATTTGTGTGTACTTTTTTAGAAACTATGTGCATGCATCACTTTTATGATAAAATTATTTTAAGAGGTAAGCAAGGTCTGATGCAAATAATAATAAAAGCATAAGATATAACATTGTACAGATTTGGTTAACTACTTTCTCTTGCAGGGGTTTCTTTACTTGTCTTCAGTGGCATCACTTCTACAAGATGTATTTTTCTCCTTAGTCTCTGGTCATTCTTGATTCTTCTCTGATATTGCCTTCTCTTCCACCCTCTCCTAAAGATTTGTACTGGACCTATTCTCTCGCTGTGCAGATTCTCTCCAGATGAACTTATCTGCCCCACTCCCTCTGGTTTCCCGTACTGTCTCTATGCTGATGACTCTCAAATCTATTTCTCAGCACGAACTCCTTTTCTGAGTCCCAGATCAATAAATCTAATTACCTCCCCAAATCTGTAGCTCACATTCAACATGCATGAAACAAGACTATCCTCTTACCTTCAAACAGTCCTATCCTACTTCAATATTTCTCTTCTCAGTAAATGTCACCAGTCAAAAGCCACCAGGACACAGTGTAGTCAAACAAAGTTGTGCTTATTTACCACAGCGAGGAAGATTGCTCATTCAGGGAATGTGGGGCATCTCAGGAAGAGAGTGTTTGAAGGGGATTGATATAGAAGATGGGTTTGTGTTAATAAGTGATTTTGGAGAAGGTTTCTGGGAGACAGGACTGGCTATGGATTGGGTGTACCTATTAGGGGCAATTCTGTAATTGGATACCTTAACTCTTTTTATCTATCAAGTGGGAGGAATGGATGAATGAAGCAGAGGAGTGGGGTAAATTCTGTGGTAGAGAAGCAGTTGCTCACGTTTGCTGAAAGAGAGTAATGTTTGGTCATTTTTGTGGTTTGCATTGTCAAGTGACAAAAGTAAAACAATTTAGTACTGAGTTCAATATCCTTTATTCACAGGAAAATAATCCATGGATGGGGAGAGTACAGCACCTCACAAGCAAGGGAGCATATTTCCTGATGGATTTTGTGCAAGAATGAGTTTTATAGAGCATTAGAAGAGGCAACACAGACACAGGGTGTAATTGGCTAGGTCACAGATTTCCCCATAAGGCTAGCCAGCTCTATTTTATTTTTAATTTTTCTTAACATTTATTTATTTTTGAGACAGAGACTGAGCATGAATGGGGGAGGGTCAGAGAGAAGGAGACACAGAATCCGAACAGGCTCCAGTCTCCAAGCTGTTAGCACAGAGCCCGATGCGTGGCTTGAACTCATGGACTATGAGATCATGACCTGAGCCGAAGTCGGCCGCTTAACCGACTGAGCCACCCAGGCGCCCCATGCCAGCTCAATTTTCTAGGGTAAGGTAGGCTAGCGAAAGCTGAGTTGGGGGATATGATTGGTTATGTCAGCATTCTTTACCGGGTGTTTTTCATAAGTGCAGGCTGACTTCGCTTTACATTTGTGACATGGACTGGGCCACTGGGATGGCTCTATTTCGTGGGTCCTGATATATGAATTAACTTTATCAGCATGCTGTTCTTATTTTATTTGTGCTCAGTCATGATTACAGAGGGTCTTCTTTTTGTCTTGCACCATCATGATCACAGAATGAACTTGTCTGATGTTGTGCAATCCTTTTTGTTCAATAGAACACCATGGCCTGCTACTCGGCAATAGTTCTGATGCAAAATGAACAAACCTTTTAAAAGAATGTCAAAGAGGGGGCGCCTGGGTCGCTTAGTCAGGTAACCTTCTGACTTTGGCTCAGGTCATGATCTCAGAGTTTGTGAGTTCAAGCCCCGCATTGGGCTCTGTGTTGATAACTCAGAGCCTGGAGCTTGTTCAGATTCTGTATCTCCTCTCTCTTCCTCTCCCCTCCTCATGCTCTGTCTCTCCCTCTCTCAAAAATAAGTAAACATTTTAAAAAATTATAAAAGAATGTTAAAGAGAAAGGAAGAGAGTTTTATTTCAACCCAAGTTAGGACATCGGCCCGCGAAACACAATCTTCATAAGGAAGATACTACTTCAGGGAAGGAACATTTTGTGCAGGGTTATATATGATTTTTTACACAAAGAGTTGTAAATCATCATGAAGAAGGACATTCCACAAAGTTACAGACTTTATCTTATGTTTTTAGAATGTGCGAGGCTGTATGACTTTAATCTTATTGGAACCAGGGAGGGTTTGTTTGTTTGTTTTGTTTTGTTTTTTTGTTTTTTGCTTTATGTTTGGAATGCTCTGTTTTGGTTACTTATTTATTTATTTGTAACAAAGCAGACATACAATATGTGCTCAGGGAAGAAATAGAGCCCATGTTTTTAGGTTTTGTGGAGTCATTGTGACCCTGGTAAATGCTAAAGTATAGCTTCCCTGGGAGCCCATGAGCAGGGACCATAAACATTAAATGTTGAAAATCTCCTTTAAAGGGGACCCTGGGTGGCTCAGTTGGTTTAGCCTCTGGCTCTTGATTTCAGCTCAGGTCATGATCGCGTAGTCATGAGATGGAGTCCTACCACATGCTCCTCGCTGGGCATGAAGCCTGCTTGAGATTCTCTCTCTCCTTATCTCTCTGTGCCTCCCCTATTCTTGCACCACACAAGCTCTCTCTCTCTTAAGATGAATGAATGAATGAATGAACGATTGATTGAATGAAAATCTCCTTTATCAACAGTAACTGGGATACTAATTTTTTTCCTCACAACCATAGATCTAGTTGCCTAAGCCAGAAAAGTTGGCATCATCCCTGCATACTTTATCTTTATGCAGCACATTCCACTGTTACAGCACATACTCCTCACCCAGGAAGAGACAAGCCACAGGCACTTGGGGAATCAGAAAACACTGTTTATTGCGCACCGGTGCCAGCCCAGCAGAGTCACCTCCAAAGGCTGAGCCTCAAACTTTGGCATCGGCCTCCTTTTATGGCTGGGATGGTAGGGGGTTGAGAGACAAGAAAAAGGGGAGGGGGAACTTATCATTGGTGCTATCTTGGCAGTTGGTGAACACAGGAGGCAAACAAAATTACAGAAGTCAAAAGTATGCAAGGGGAGTATTCAGCCTCAGGCATCTGGCTGGCCCCTTTTATCTTGTTTTTACTAGCTCTTCTCATCACCAATTAGCAAACTCTCCTGAGTGTCTTAAATAACTCTTGGGGCTCCTGGGTGGCCCAATAGGTTGAGTGTTAGACTCTTAATTTCAACTTAGGTAATGATCCCAGGGTCATGGGATCAAGCCCTGCATCATTCTCTCTCTCTCTCTCTCTCCCTCTCTTTCTGCCCCTCTCTCCCACTCTGTCTTTCTCTCTTTCTAAAAAAATGTGTATATACATATATATATATATATATATATATATATATGTATATGTATATGTATGTATATGTATGTATATATATATATATATATATATATATATATATATATGTATGTGTGTGTGTATACACAAATAACTCTAAAATCCATCAGCATTCCCTTTTCTCACTTCCACCACAACCATCTCTCACATTTTCTTCTGTGTTAGAATTCTAGCTGGACTCATGCCTCCATTTTGCTTCTTCCTTGCTGATTTTGTTGATTTCTTTCAGAATGTCCTTCCTTTTTAAACATATTATTCCTTTAAAACAGTACATCTCAATCATGGCTGCCAATAGATCGCTTCCAGAGGCTTTAAGTTAATATCGACACCATTCCCTTTCCTAAAAGGAAAGAATTGAACTAATGTTTAGCCACATGCATTTTAGGTAGCCATATCTGCTAAGTAAGCAGAAGTCTTATTACTTAACTAAATTTTGCAGGGAATGGTGAAGAGCTGGAAGGGGGCAAGTGGAATAGCAGAGAAAGAGAGGTCTAGGAGGAAAAGAAAGACGAGAAGCAGAGGAAGAGTGGGAAATCCTGTAAGCAGCTTATGGGGAATGTGATATCATGATTTATAATAAGAAATAAATATTTGGTCTTCAACCCCAGGCGCAGAGCTCCTGAACCCTTGGAATTTCCTGGGTGATAAGAGCAATGGGAGCATCTTTTGTCATAATATTTGGTCTCTTGTCCTCAGTTCCTGAAATCACTTCAGAGCCATAAAGGTGAGATGGATATCTTGTTTTTCATAACAAGCCCCTTTCTGCCCAAATTGGGTTTGTGTTAATGAGGTGACTTATGGAAATTCCTTAAGGATGTTGCTGGTTAGCAGGGAAGCAACTATGAATAAAGGGTTGGAATTGTCAGTCCCAAGCCTTGGGCTGGATTTGTCCCATAGCAATCTGCTGACCCTCGCCCTCCACCTTTCCTCATGTCCATCATTCCCTTTTCTCCCTTGTAACTATTTTCTTTTTCCTCAACTCACCTATTCTCCATTTCAACCCTAGTCCTATTGATCTCATATACTGAAATATCTCCCTTGTGTACTTCTTCTGGTCAATTCCCACTACCACCATTTTCATAAACCTTGTCTGGAATAGCTTCTTTGACCTCATATCCAGTGAATCCTGAGTCATTCTTCAAGACTCCCTCACATGGCCACCTTCTCCAGGAAGCCTTTCTTTCCTTTGCTAGTCTTGACCTCTCTTTCTTCTGTGCTCAGGACCACTGTACCTCACTTGCATTCCTGTCATTATTGAACGTATTGGGCCCTACATATTTTCTGGTTTTTGAGCCTTGTTTTATTCATTTTTGTATCTTCCATGCAGTGTCCTGATGTGGAAATGTTGGGGTTTGGAGCCAATGGTCAATAAAAAATTTGTGAGATGTCTTAGGGGCAAAAACGTGGTTTTATTAAAGTGGGGACAGGACCTAGGGGCACAAAGAGCTGCCTCAGGATTGTGAAGAATGACTGATTATATACTTGGGAGTTGGGGGAGGTAAAGTCAAGAGGAAGTTTCCAATGGGATTTTCATATGCTAAAGAAGACACAGGATTCTGGAGGCTTAGCAATTGTCAAGCTAAGGTTGTTTTTCCCTCTAGCAAAGCATCAGCATTAAGACAGTAGGGAGTTCCTGGAGGAATGGCCTCCTCTGCTTGTCTCAAGTATTTATCAATGGGTTGCAGGTTATAAGGAAATTTAATTTTATCTACATTTTTTCTGCCTTTGTTCCCCACATCAGGTCTGACTCACAATAGAAGTATGTGAATTTTTTTTTTAACAATGGAAGAATATAAGGGCATTTTCCATCTCTTCATCTGTGTTACCATTTCTATTATGATGAAAGAATAGAGGGTGAGAGAATTGTGACAGAAACTAGTGCCAAATAAATTCATTGTCTCAAGAAACTGTTTAAAATTTCATTTGGAGGATGGCAGCCATGGTCTCTCATTCTCGGTTTTTCGCTTCTAACGGGAAGGGCAGAAAGTGTGGTTTGCAAATGGAATATGGCGTTATCACCTATTTGCAATCGTGCTGAAAGTGAGGAGAAAAATAAGGTGGAAAATAATCTTGATTTTGTTAAAAATGGGGAAAATACACTCTAAATGGTGATACAAATGCTCAGTCATTAGGTTGCTTACTTAACAAGTACTATTAAACCCTTATGTGCTCCAAAACTGCCTTGAGAGTTTAACACAAATGAGAATTGGGCAAAATTCTTTCTTTTTGTAATATACCTGCAACTCAGAATTCAAAATATCAGTCTATTTTCTTGCCTTATAATTTGTGGGAGCCATCAAAGACAAATGAATATATTTAAAGAATGCTTGAATGATCAAAAAGCTTCCTCAATGGATCCTATTAACTCTCCAGCTGGCAATGTCTTTTTTGTGGCATAAAGGGTTTAAAAAACAGAACAAAGTTTTATTAAGATGTCTTGATGGACAGGAATGGACAGTGAAAAAAGATTTCAGGTACAAATTCTACTTAGAGGCTTGTGCTTCTCTTATTGGGAAATTAGCTACATAGAAGTACTCCTTTCTCCCCCTTCTCCCAGATTATTCAAAAGGATAGTAAAAATAACCCATAATTTGTCTTTTTTGGAACAACAACTGTGGAGTATAGAAATGTCTTTGAACTGATTAGGATAAAAACAAAATGCATTTCTATGTAATGTTTTGGCTATTTGCCATAATAAACTCATTAATTTCCTTCTCTCTCACCTTTTGGATGGGTTTATAAAACCAGGGAGCCCAAGATAAGCAGGTTTTAGGATTCTATACCATCTCCCTACTGTTATGCCCAGAATTCGTGATCCCCAAAGACCACTAGGGAGCCGAGTCCGATGCAAAAGCAAAGAGCCTTTATTCGAGCTAGCTCGAGCTCAATCCCCTACCTGCACCGACGCAGGGGTGAGATACCAGGGAGAGAGAGCGAGTTTCAAAAGGACAAAGGTTTTATTGGGGCCTAGGGGCAGTTGGTGAGGTAATGGCTATGGCCTCAGCTGATTGGCTGGGGAAGGGTCCTGGGGAAGGGTCCGAGTCCTGTTAGGCAGGTGAGGGGGGGGTTACTCAAGGGGAGGAGGTGTGGTCAAGGTGAAGGACACAGAACAAGATGGAGTCGGCCAGAGTAGGCCCGCCCTTTCAATAGAAGTTCAGATTTGGGCTTTTAAATTCAGAGTCCTTCAGCATAAAGTGGAAAGCTGATTTCTGAGAATTAGTGAAAAAAAGTAAGAGGAAATTTTGTCCTCTGAACATAAAAGTGCTCTGCTTCTTTTTCCCTTTTCATTCTTCTGGAAGAAAGGGAGATTGGAGCCTTTGTGGAATCTTTCAGCTGTGAACTGTGAACTTGGGCATCAGAATACCAACCCCCACCCACCACACCCTTGGGTAAGAACTGACAAAGGCAAAATCACGATCTTAACCTTGGAGTTTCCTGATGTGGAGGAAGTGCACACACACACACACACACACACACACACACACACACACGCATCCAGGCATGCACATACACTCACATATTCACTTACTCATGCATGCACCAGGCTTTTGAGTTGCAAATTAACAACAATGAAATCCATGAAGATTAGGGCTGGGTTGAGTGGATATCTGTTAACAAGTAATGAGAGCAGCAATTTTACCTGAGTGCTTTTCTTGGTGTATTTTTCAAGAATGAGCTGCTTTATTATGTAACTGGTCACCTAATCATAGGACTGATATCTCACTTATTCATAGATTCCACCTACACATAAAAGGGAGGGGACCACACAAGGGAAAAGGTCACTGGAGGTCATCTTAAAATTCTGCCTATTACAATGAATAAAATTTCTAGTGTCAATTACTGATAGTTCCTCAAGTTCTTGTTTTTAAATTCCATTTCTTTTAATTCCATTTTTTCTTCAAGTGAATATTCGTAAGTGAATATTTACTTTATCTTTGAATTTTCTCCAGTGTTGTGAAAACAATACAGACTTAGAAGGAAAACCTGAAAAAAAAATTTTTTTTTTTTAAGTTCCAGAAATGTAACTAGTAGGAGGGCTGGGGTGATATAACGCTACTCTTACACCAAGGGTCTGGATTTTTCCATTGCTTCTTCTTCTTGTGTATGTGGTAAGAGAGTGGTCCAATTTCTTCCTCTCTTTTTCTTTCATGCGATAACTGGATGGCTCCACAATACTTACCTAATGGTCGACTTTTTCCTCTCTGGCCTACAATCTTGCTCTGTCATTGACTGAATTTCCACAAATGCAAGGGTGTGTCTGTTGGCTCTGTGTTCTCTCTCCCCAGTACCACACTTTCTTAATTACATTGGTTTTATAAGAAATACTGATTTCTGGAAAGGTAGCCACCTCCTACTCTACTTGTCTTTCTTCTTCTTGGGTGTTTTAGCTATATTTGGCCATTTGTACTTTCATGTAAGTTTTACAATCAGTTTGTGAAGTTCCACAGAAAACTTTCTCAATTGCATTGGTTTTCTGTGTTAATCTGGGAGAATCAAAACATGATAATATTAAATCTTCCTAGCTCTGGACACAATATATTTTTTTGCATTTGATTTTCTTTCATGTTATTTAATTTTTTTAAAAAATTATATTCTCTATAATGGTCTTACATATCATTTTAAAAAATTTGTTCTGAGTGTCTTATTTATTTTTTATTATATAAATGTTATACTTATTAAAAGTATTTTTTCTAATTACTTGTGGTTTGGGTAAAAAAGATCAACTTTTTAAAACAATGTTTATTTATTTATTTATTTATTTATTTTGAGAGAGAGAGAGAGAAAGTGCACTAGTGGGGGAGGGCAGAGAGGAGAGAGAGAGAGAGAGAGAGAGAGAGAGAGAGAGAGAATCCTAAGCAGGCTCCATGCTGTTAGCACAGAGCCTAACATGAAGCTCGATCTTACAAACCACAAGATCATGACCTGAGTTGAAATGTAGAGGTGGACAGTTAACTGACTGAGCCACCTAGGTGCCCCAACACCAAATTTTATATATTGACTTTGTATTCAGCAAATTTTCTAATTCTTACTAATTTGTATAATTTAGTGGTGGATTCCTTTGGATTTTTGTGTATACAATAATAAAATTTTCTTTTTTCTTTTTTTTTTTTTTAATAATAAAATTTTCAAATAGTGACAATTTTATTTTTTATTCTCTTATCCTTATATTCTATCTATCTATCTGTCATCTACCAATCATCATTGTCCTGTTTAGTATCTTCAATGCCACATAGAATAGATGTGGTGATAATAGGTAATTAGTTTGCTAGAGCTACCATAACAAAATACCACAGACTAGGTGGCTTAAACAGTAGAAATTTATTTTCTCTCAATTCTGGAGGCTAGAAGTCTGAGAAAAAGGTGTTGGGTGTGTTGGCTTCTCTTCTTGGCTTATAGATGTCCATCTTTCTAGTATGTCCACATGGTTTCCCCTCTGTCTATGTCTGTGTTCTACTCTCCTCTCTTTATAAGGACACTAGTCATAGTAGTGAGTATGTGAGAAATCAGAAACTAATTGAAGAGTTTCTGCCCTCTGGGAGAACGTGCTTTCCAAACTGGTGGGGAGATTTCAGACATCCTCTTACCAGAGACCTTGCAACCAACTTAGTGCCATGTGATCAGGAAGAGACCACCTAGCTCCCAGCCTCACCCAGGGGAGAGATGGAGTTGATTTGCATGCCCAGTACCCCAATTTTTCAGAGGACTGGCTTATGTCTTGCCAAACGTGGAGCTCTGATGGGTCTGGCATAGTCTAGCTGCCTCGGCAAGAGCGGAGGTGGTAACTTGGGCTGGTAGGTGCCATTGATCCTCCCCCAGCTCAATACAGAGTGAGTGGGTGAAGTATCTCCAAGACTCGCTTCCCTCTGGGGAGAGAAAATGTTGATCTGTGCATGTAGTATCTTAACTTCTCCAAGGCTGCCCAAAGAACTAGCATCTGTCTTGCCAGTTTTGAAATTCTGATGAATCCAGCACAATATAGCTGCCAAAGAGGAGAATGGAAGCAACATCTTGGGTTGGTAGATGCCACAGCTTCCACTCTCTCTCAACCATGTGATCAGACAAAACACAGCTGAGTGCTTCTCCCTGGAGAGGGAAAGGGTTGATAGAAGCTCCAGAATCTCTGGCTGGGATGATTGAGGAGGGTCTTCTATACAGAGCTAGTTCATGAAGACTGAAATAGGTGCCTTCTTTGTCTAAGGCACAGACACCAACACAGACAACAAAGGAAAATGAAGAATCTAGCAAAGATATTTCAAACAAAGGAACAAGATAAATCTCTAGAAATCAAATCCAATGAAATAAAATTATATGATTTATCAATAGACAATTAAAAACAACTCTTATCAAGATGCTCATCATGATAAACAGAACAATGCATAAACAAAATGAGAATTTCAACAAAGAGATAGATATTACTAAAAATGTACAAACCAGAAACCATGGAACTTAAGAACGCAATAACAGAACTGAAAAATTTACTAAAGAATACAATAAACTGCTACTATAGTTAGGGTCATTGCCATGATTCATGGTAAGATGTAAACACTTCTACTTAGTTTTTTTTTACACCATCAGTGTAAATGTCAAGACAGTGAAAAAAGTAAATAATACATTAGATAATGAAGCCTCATATAAGGTTTATCTGAAATAGGCATCTGTGAATTACACTTTGAAAACTATTGCTGTACAGTAAACTAAGAAAGCTCTAGCATTTTAACTTCATTTAGTGCGGCCACCATTAGGTTCAGGTTTCTGCCAATCAATCTAGTAAAATGTTAGAGCCACTTCACTGACACATTCAATCTGGAATCTCTCCTTTGTGAGCCCACATTGATAATCTGAACTTGGACCAACATTACATTTATTTCCCAGTGGCAGTTTTTTTAGGATCCATTCTCTTATACACTCCTCAGATTTCTGTTGACATAAAATGGCAAAATCCTATAATTCCTGATACCTTTTGTAGCTCTTCAGTGGCCACACTTTTACTTTACCTTCTGGTGCCTTCCAAGACTTGTCTGGTTGTAAAATGAAAGATGGTGAGGATAGGTCAAGGTGTAGTAAGTAATTCTTTGTAAGGTAGCTGCCTCAGGGGAGGCTGCAAAAGTCTTCAAGCAACAGAAAACTAATCTTCCAGATAAGAATGGGAATTTCTTCTACCGGCAAAGGAGGAAGCAGAATTTAGGGTTTCAAGGGTTCCAGCTTCATAATCTTCCAAGAACCTGCCCTGATATTTGGGGTCCAGGTCCTTCCTAATCAGTGACCTAACTTAAGCATTAGCCACCTTGTGTGCTTGGGAATTCAATTTACACTGTAATTTGATCAGTGGCAGGTTTAGTTTTTAGGACTTGTTTTCCGAAATGTCAGCCCTTCAGCAACAGAAAATAAGAGGGGATTGCTTGTATGTATGTTTGTTTGTTTGAGGAAAATCATAGAAACAATCTGGCCACTTAGACCTTCAGCTTGGAATTTAAAGGCTCAAGTTTTAAGATCCATGATGCATCCCCCTTCCTATTCCAGTGTCCTTTAAAGCAACCAACCAACCAACCAACTTCACTGAACTCTTTATTCTTTCTAAAATGCTCAATCATAGCAAATATTCATCACCCTAAGCCCTGGCATCTATGGATACTAATAATAGAGGTTTCTGAAGGTGCTAATTTAAGTAACTGTTTTCACTGCATGTCATGGTCTGGTTTTAATTCCTTTTTCCCTGGCAAAAGGAACATTAAGGCCTTTAATGACCTGTTATGAGAACAGAGAACCAGTTCTAGAAACCCCAGGACCACTTCAGAGAACCCATCTTTAAGTCTCTGGTTCCCTGAAACCTCTTATGTTACCATTTTTTTTTTTTTTCATATCTGTTAAGATTCATTCAGAGAAGCAGAACCACTGAGTGATAGGGAAAAAAGGATTTGTTGTAGGCATTAGATGTTATGTAGCTGTGAGTTCCAATGAGGAAGTCTATGGAAGGTCATTGCCTCTGAGTCTGTTTTGGCGGTGGGGGGTAGGGGGCGCTGCGGAAGTTACGGTGAATTGGCAGGGCCATCAATCAGGAAGACAACCTAGATATGAAGAGGGAGAAAGCAAAGACACACTGGAATTCATGAGGACAAGCTGGAAACCACATCTGGCTTTCACCTCTTCCAATCTCAAAGTAAAAGCAGAAGGAGCTGCAGGAGGACCTGGTAGTTTTTGACACTAAGATCCACAGTCACCTGGCCCAGGACTTGGAGAAGCTGAAAGAGAAACTCCGGAGGGGGCTGCAAGAGCTACAGGCTTGGCAGCAACCCTCTATCATCAAAGGAAAACCAGAAGAGCAGTGACAACATGTGCCCTGCAGCCATGCTGGAAGCCCCATGCGAAGCTACTAAGTATAATGGCTACTGCTTCACTTCTGCCTTAACAACTGCATGAAAACTGTTCCTTGGGCTAGGGTGCCTGTGTGGCTCTGTGAGTTAAGCAGCTGACTCTTGATTTCAGTGTAGGTCGTGATCTCATAGTTCTTGGTTCAAGCCCTGCATCCAGCTCTAGAGCCCACTTTGGATTCTTGCTCTCTGGCTTTCTCTGCCCTGCACCCCTGCTCAAAATTAAAAAAAAGTAAACATTTATTTAAAAATTTTTTTAACATTTATTTATTTTTGAGAGACAGAAAGAGTGTGACTGGGGGAGGGTCAGAGGGAATCCGAAGCAGGCTCCAGGCTCTGAGCTGTCAGGACAGAGCCTGACGCAGGGCAGGGTTCGAACCCATGAACTCTGAGATCATGACCTGAGCCAAAGTCAGACGCTAAACTGACTGAGCCACCCAAGTGCCCTTTAAATAAACATTTAGAAACATTTGTTCTTTGGGCCAATCTTTGCCTAGAACTGTACAGGGAAGGGAACCTGGCTCCAGATAGCTAAATGACACTGTAAACAGCTGCTAGAGACGTTCTCTATTCCTTCAGAATTTTAAATTTTATCATCAAAATTTTTTTTATGTCTATATTTGGCACAATTTTTTATTACATTATGTTTATAGGCCAATGTCTAATCTTGTCAACATTTCCTATTTCCCATTCCCCTGATCTTATTACCGATTTCCTGTTTATCATTCCACAATTAGAATATATGTGCCTTCATAACGTTTATTCTTTTGATACTATGCATTTTTTTGCAATTTGGTTTTAGTTTCTCGAGTAGTTACCTTTATTACTATTATTTCATATGATTTTAGTTCTTATTTCATCAGCAATGACTTACTGACTACTATGAATGATGATAAAATTAACATAATTTGATATCTTCATACCTCTGTTGCCTCCACTGTCTGATTTTTGTTTTTATGTTACTTGATTTTATCTTATTATTTCTTTTGTATTTAATCTTCATACCTGTGAGTATATCTCTATTTACTTGATTTAACAGCTATATATTTTGGTCTAAGTTGCAAAAAAGATAAAGCTAGCAGCCTACTTAGGCTTCTTTATGTGCTCTCTGTACTTTGCCATGCCAAATTTTATCAGCTACATTACTATTTCTATTATGCCGCAGTTTACAACATTAAAATTCTCCTCTATAACTGTAGCTTCTCTAAAGGTTTTAACCTATGTCTCTTATTTAAGTGGATTCAATGCTCAGTGTCAGCAATTTTTAAAAATTTTTAGAAAATGTTTATTTATTTTAGAGAGACAGTGAGCATGAGCAGGGGTGGGGGGCAGAGAGAGAGAGAGAGAGAGAGAGAGACAGAATCCGAAGCAGGCTCCAGGCTCTGAGCTGTCAGCACAGAGCCTGATGCGGGGCTCCAACCCATGAACTGTGAGATCATGACCTGAGCCAAAGTTGGACGCTTAACTGCCTGAGCCACCCAGGCACCCCAAGAATTTTTTTTTTACCATAGAGCCTCCATTCATTTCTTTTTTCATTGTAGTTCATTTTCCAATACATTTTAAAATTTTAAAATTTTATTTATTTATTTTTATTTTAGTGAGAAAAAGTGAGCAAGGCAGAGGGGCAGAGGGAGAGAGAAAATCCCAAGCAGTCTCCGTGCCCAGTAAGTGGAGCCTGATGCAGAGCTGGATATCACGACTATGAGATTATGACCTGAGCCAAAATAAAAAAGTCAGACGCTTAACTGAAAGAGCCACTCAGGCACCCCTCCAATATATTTTCAAAAAGAGATCGTGTGAATCACATTTTTTGAGTTCTATATATTAAAAATATTTTGCTGTGGTATTTAAACTTATGAGAAAGGTTGGCCACGTAAATTTTTCTCATGCAATGATTTTTCTTGCAAAGATGTTGTATGCATTGTTCTACTCTTTCCCAGAAATAACTACTACTGTAAGAAAAGAGAGGGTGCTCTGACTTTTGGAAGGGAAATGGTGCCTTTTTTTTTTTTCTCAATTTTCAAAAGTTCTTTCTTTTCTTGGAAAGCCAATAACTTTTCTAGGACATGTCTTACAGCTGAAAATTCTGTATCAATATTTTCCGGCCCAATTCTGACCCTGAGGGGTCCGTGCGCCACATAGGGAGAAGTGGTTCCCTTGTTTGGAGTGCATTTGGTAGAGGCCATGTGGCCTCCCCACAGGCAAAGGTCCCAGCGGACCCCGAAGAGCAGCCATGTTTGTTGGTCTTAGGACAAAGGTGCCAGAGTGCCACAAAACCTGGCACTGTCTATGTGTTGTGGTTTGCCCTATTCTCTGAACTTCTGCCACTATGTGATTGCACGAACACTTTCTGGGGCAAGCTGGCACCTGGCTATTTTTTATTATCTATTATTTTTTATAATCTGTAATTCTAAGTGCATTTTTATTTCAAGAAAGTGTTTTTGAATTTAAATTCTGTGGATTTCATTTATGTCATGGTATACTTTATTTTCTCTTCTACATTTTTTAAATTTTATTTTTCATGTTTTTAAATTTACACACAAATTAGTTAGCATATGGTGCAACAGTGATTTCAAGAGTAGATTCCTTAGTGCCCCTTACCCATGTAGCCCATCCCCCCTCCCACAACCCCTCCAGTAACCCTCAGTTTGTTCTCCATACTTATGAGTCTCTTCTGTTTTGTCCTCCTCCCTGTTTTTGTATTATTTTTGTCTCCCTTACCTTATTTTCATCTGTTTTGTGTGTTAAAGTCCTCATATGAATGAAGTCATATGATTTTTTTCTTTCTCTGACTAACTTCACTGAGCATAATACCCTCCAGTTCCATCTACATAGTTGCAAATGGCAAGATTTCATTCTTTTTGATTGCCAAGTAATACTCCAATATATATATATATATATATATATATATATGTGTGTGTGTGTATATATATATATATACACACACACACATATATATATATATATATATATATATATATATATATATATATACCACATTTTCTTTATCCATTCATCCATTGATGGACATTTGGGCTCTTTCCATACTTTGGCTATTGTTGATAGTGCTGCTATACACATGGGGGTGCATGTGTCCCTTTGAAACAGCACACCTGTATCCCATGGATAAATGCCTAGTAATGCAATTTCTGGGTTGTAGGGTAGTTCTATTTTAATTTTTTTGAGGAACCTCTATATTGTTTTCCAGAGTGTCTGCACCAGCTTGCATTCCCACCAACAATGCAAAAGAGATCCTCTTTCTTCGCATCCTTGCCAACATCTGTTGTTGCCTGAGTTGTTAATGTGAGCCATTCTGACAGGTGTAAGGTGGTATCTCATGGTGGTTTTGATTTGTATTTCCCTGATGACGAGTGATGTGGAGCATTTTTTCATGTGTCGGTTGGCCATCTGGATGTCTTCTTTGGAGAAGTGTCTATTCATGTCTTTTGCCCATTTCTTCACTGGATTATTTGTTTTCTTGGATGTTGAGTTTGATAAGTTCTTTATAGATGTTGGATACTAACCCTTTATTTGACATGTCATTTGCAAATATCTTCTCCCATTCCATCGGTTGCCTTTTAGTTTTGCTGATTGTTTCCTTTGCTATGCGGAAGCTTTTTATTTTGATGAGATCCCAGTAGTTCATTTTTGCTTTTGTTCCCCTTGCCTCTGGAGACGTGTTGAGTAAGAAGATGCTGTGGCCAAGATGAAAGAGGTTTTTGCCTGCTTTCTCCTTGAGGATTTTGATGGCTTCCTGTCTTACATTGAGACCTTTCATCCATTTTGAGTTTATTTCTGTGTCTGGTGTAAGAAAGTGGTTAAGGTTCATTCTTTTGCATGTCTCTGTCCAGTTTTCCCAGCACCACTTGCTGAAGAGACTGTCTTTATTCCACTGGATATTCTTTCCGGCTTTGTCAAAGATTAGTTGGACATATGTTTGTGGGTCCATTTCTGGGTTCTCTATTCTGTTCCATTGATATGAGTGTCTGTTCTTGTGCCAGTACCATACTGTCTTGATGATTACAGCTCTGTAGTACAGTTTGAAGTCTGGGATTGTGATGACTCCTGCTTTGGTTTTCTTTTTCAAGATTGCTTTGGCTATTCGGGGTCTTTTCTGGTTCCATACAAAGTGTAGGATTGTTTGTTCTAGCTCTGTGAAGAATGCTGGTGTTATTTTGATACGGATTGCATTGAATATGTAGATTTCTTTGAGTAGTATTGACATTTTAACAATATTGGTTCTTCCAATCCAGGGGCATGGAATATTTTTCCATTTTTTTGTGTCCTCTTCAATTTCTTTCATAAGCTTTCTATAGTTTTGAGTGCATAGATTTTTCACCTCTTTGGTTATATTTATTCCTAGGTATTTTATGGTTTTTGGTGCAACTGTAAATGGGATCTATTCCTTGATTTCCCTTTCTGTCACTTCATTGTTGGTGTATAGGAATGTAACCAATTTCTTTGCATTGATTTTATATCCTGCAACTTTATTGAATTCATGAATCAGTTCTAGAAGTTTTTTGGTGGAATCATTTGGGTTTTCCATATAGAGTACCATGTCATCTGTGAAGAGTGAAAGTTTGACCTCCTCCTGGCCTATTTGGATGCCTTTTATTTCTTTGTGTTGTCTGATTGTAGAGGTTAAGACTTCCAATACTATGTTGAATAACAGTGGTGAGAGTGGACAAACCTGTCTTGTTCCTGACCTTATGGGGAAAGCTCTCAGTTTTTCCCCATTGAGGATAATATAGCACTGGGTCGTTCATACATGGATTTTATGATCTCGAGGTATGCTCCTTCTATCCCGACTTTCTTGAGAGTTTTTATCAAGAAAGGATGCTGTATTTTGTCCAAGCTTTCTCTGCATCTATTGAGAGGATCATATGGTTCTTGTCCTTTCTTTTATTGATGTGGTAAATCACGTTAATTGTTTTGCAGATATTGAACCAGCCCTGCATCCCAGGTATAAATCCTACTTGGTCATGGTGAATAATTTTTTTAATGTATTGTTGGAGCTGGTTGGCTAATATCCTGTTGAGGATTTTTGCATCCATGTTCATCAGGGAAATCAGTCAAAACTCCCCTCCTTTTTAGTGGGGTCTCTGTCTGGTTTTGGAATCAAGGTAATTCTGGCTTCATAGAAAGAATTTGGAAGTTTTCTTTCCATTTCTATTTTTTTGGAACAGCTTCAAGAGAATAGATGTTAACTCTTCCTTAAATCTATGGTAGAATTCCCCTGGAAAGCCATCTGGCCCTGGATTCTTGTTTTTGGCAGATTTTTGATTCCTAATTCGGTTTCCTTACTGGTTATGGGTCTGTTCAAATTTCTATTTCTTCCTGTTTCAGTTTTGGTAGTGCATATGTTTCTAGAAGTTTGTCCATTTCTTCCAGATTGCCCAGTTTATTGGCATATATTGCTCATAATATTCTCTTATTATTGTTTTTATTTCTGCTGTGTTGGTTGTGATCTCTCCTCTTTTATTCTTGATTTTATTTATTTGGGTCCTTTCCTTTTTCTTTTTGATCAAACTGGCTACGGGTTTATCAATTTTGTTAATTCGTTCAAAGAACCAGCTTCTGGTTTCATTAACCTGTTCTGTGTATTTGGTTTCGATAGCATGAATTTCTGCTCTAATCTTTGTTATTTCCTGTCTTATGCTTGTTTGGGGTTTTATTTGCTGTTCTTTTTCCAGCTCCTTAAGGCATAAGGTTAGGTTGTGTATCTGAGATCTTTTTTCCTTCTTTAGGAAGGCCTGGATTGGTATATACTTTCCTTATGACCACCTTTGCTGCATCCCAGAGGTTTTGGGTTGTGGTGTTATCATTTTCATTGACTTCCATATACTTTTTAATTTCCTCTTTAACTGCTTGGTTAGCCCACTCATTCTTTAGTAGGATGTTCTTCAGTCTCTGAGTATTTGTTACCTTTCCAAATTTTTTCTTGTAGTTGATTTCGAGTTGCATAGCATTGTGGTCTGAAAATATGCACGGTATGATCTTGATCTTTTCGTACTTACTTAGGGCTGATTTGTGTCCCAGTATATGGTCTATTCTGGAGAACGGTCCATGTATACTGGAGAAGAATGTATATTCTGCTGCTTTAGGATGAAATGTTCTGAATATATCTGTGAAGTCCATCTGGTCCAGTGTGTCATTCAAAGCCATTGTTTCCTTGTTGATTTTGTGATTAGATGATCTGTCCATTGCTGTGAGTGGGGTGTTGAAGTCTCCTACTCTTATGGTATTACTATTGATGAGTTTCTTTATGTTTGTGATTAAATGATTTATAAATTGGGGGCTGACACATTTGGTGCATGAATGTTTACAATTGTTAGGTCTCCTTGGTGGATAGACCCTTGATTATGATATAAAGCCCTTCTGCATCTGTTGATACAGTCTTTATTTTAAAGTCTAGATTGTCTGATATAAGGATGGCTACTCTGGCTTTCTTCTGTCGACCATTAGCATGATAGATGGTTCTCCATCCCCTTATTTTCAATCTGAAGATACCTTTAGGTCTCAAGTGGGTCTCTTGTAAACAGCATTTAGATGGATCTTGTTTTTTTATCCATTCTGTTCCCCTATGTCTTTGATTGGAGCATTGAGTCCAATGAAGTTTAGAGTGAGCACTGAAAGATATGAATTTATTGCCATTATGATGCCTGTAGAGTTGGAGTTTCTTGGTGTTCTCTGGTCCTTTCTAATCTTTGTTGCTTTTGATATATATACATATATAGATATATGTATATATATAAATATATGGTAGAAATATATATATACACATATATATAAATATATATATATACATATACATATACATATATACATATATATATGTATATATGTATATGTATATATATATATATTTTTTTTCTCCCCTCACAGAGTCCCCCTTAAAATTTCTTGCAGGGCTGGTTTAGTAGTCACAAACTCCTTTAATTTTGTTTGGCTGGGAAACTTTTTATCTCTCCTACTATTCTGAATGACAGCCTTGCTGGATAAAGAATTCTTGGCTGCATATTTTTCTGATTCAGCACATTGAATATATCCTGCCACTGCTTTCTGTCCTGCCAAGTTTCTGTGGATAGGTCTGCTGCAAACCTGATCTGTCTTCCCTTGTAGGTTAGGGACTTTTTTTCCCTTGCTGCTTTCATGATTCTCTCCTTGCCTGAGTATTTTGTGAATTTGACTACGATATGCCTTGTTGATGGTCAGTTTTTATTGAATCTAATGGGGGTCCTCTGTGCTTCCTGGATTTTGATGTCTGTGTCATTCCACAGGTTAGGAAAGTTTTCTGCTATGATTGGCTCACATAACCCTTCTACCCCTATTTCTCTCTCTTCCTCTTCTGGGACCCCTGCGATTCTGATGTCGTTCCTTTTTAATGAGTCACTGATTTCTCTAATTCTTAAATCGTGCTCTTTTGCCTTCATTTCCCTCTTTTTTTCTGCTTTATTATTCTCTATAATAAAGGTTGTTCTCTATATTGCTGATTTTCTGTTCTGCCTCATCCATCCTTGCCGCTGTGGCATCCATCTGTGATTGCAGGTCAGTTACAGCATTCTGACTAGATTTACTTCTTTTATCTCTGCAGAAAGGGATTCCAATCTATTTTCAATTCCAGCTAGTATTCTTATTATCATGATTCCATATTCTGGTTGAGACATCTTGGTTGTATGTGTGTTGGTTAAATCCTTGGCTGTTGTTTCTTTGTGCTATTTGTTTTGGGGTGAATTCCTTCGTTTTAACATTTTGAAGGGAGAAAAGGAATTAATGAGTTAGTAAAATTAAAGTTAAAAAAGTTAAAATTAACAAATTATTAAAATTAAAAAATTAAAAACACACACAAACAAATCGAATAAATGATGCTAGATCGTAGGTGTGTTTTGGTCTGGGTGTTGAAAGTGGTTTGACAGATTAGAGAAAAAAAGAGGGGGGAAGGAAATCATTTGAGAATTTGAAAAAATGAATACACTGAAGTAGACTAAAATGAGATGATGGGAGTAAAATAGAATTTGAAAAAATTTACACAAAAGTAAAGAATATAGTAGAAAAAATTAAAGAAAAATATTTTTAATAAAAATTAAAATGAAAATTAATTTTTCTCTTTCTGTATTCAAGAAAAAGAAAAGAAACGAAAAAGAGGAAAAAGAGAAAAAAAAGATATCATTTGAAAATTTGAAAAAGTGAATACACTGTAGTAGACTAAAATAAAATGATGGAAGTAAAATAGAATTTGAAAAAATTTACATAAAAGCAAACAATATAGTAAAGAAATTAAAGAAAAATATTTTTAATAGAAATTGAAAGTAAAAATGACGTTTTTCTCTTTCTGCATTCAAGAAAAAAAAAGAAACGAAAAAGAGAAAGAGGAAAAAGAAAAAGGAAATTGTTCGGAAATTTGAAAAAGTGAATACACTGAAGTAGACTAAAATAAAATGATGGAAGTAAAATATAATTTCAAAAAATTTACACTAAAGTAAAAAATATAGTAAGAAAAATGAAAGAAAAATATTTTTGATAAAAATTGAAAATAAAAATAAATTTTTTTCTCTTTCTGTATTCAAGAAAAAGAAAAGAAGTGAAAAAGAAAAGAAAAAAAATTGAATGGATGGACCTGCTCACAGATTGAAATATGTCTGAAATTACTTCATTTTCCTGTAGAAGTCAGGCTATGAAGCGCTTTATAGTCCATAAACTAAGTGGGCGGTGAGACTTGTGTTCTTGAAGAGCAAGGTTAGCCCAGTTGGGCGGGGTTCAGTGTAATGGCTCTGCTGTCCACTAGATGGCGCTGCTAGCCTACTGGGGTGAGGTGTTGTGGGGCTCGCAGGTGCGTATGCGCATGCACGGAGTGGTGAAAATGGCCCCTCCCAGCTATCTAGTCTGTCCTCCCTGACCAGATCAGCAATCAGGCACCTGTCCTCTGTCTTCAGCTTTCCTCCCCTCCCTGCTTTCTCACTGTCAGTTACCATGCCCCAGGCAGTACCTCTCTCCTGAGTTTTGTCTCAGATGCGGCTGTTTTCCCGGGCCCTTTACTTCTGAAGGACTGCGGCTTTGAACCATTCCGCCCCTCTGCGGGAGGGTCTCACCGAGCAATGGCCGAATGAGCAATGGCCGAATGTCGGCTGCACCCAGGAACACTTGCTGGACCCTGCTGCTGCTGGTGCCTTGAGACTGCGGCCAGGTGCCAGCCCACCCCAGAAAAAGTTCGCGAGATAGTATAGCGGCAGCTTTTCAGGGATTACGGAAAATCACAACACACATCTAACACCAGGCTTCACCCTTAACGACCTTGTTCCAGCACCAGCAAATGTGGCCGCCCTCTGGGGTCTGCTGGGACCAGGTGGCTTCAACAGTCTCTACCAAATGTCCTTCCAGCAGTGGAACCGCTTTTCCCCGTGTGACCCGAGATCTTCCTGGACCCCACTCTATTCCTGGGGATTTGCCCTTCCCACCAGAGCACCACCAGGTATGGAGCTGTGGAGTTGCAGCCTTTGTGCTCCCCTTGTTTACAGTCTTAGTGGAATGTAAACCCTCTCCTTTCTCCTTTCTCCTTTGTTCCTTTTTAGTTTAGTCCCTGTGGCTGTTTCCAATTTTCCATTTTCTCTCCAGCTGTTTTTGGGGAGGGGTGCTTTTCCAGTATTTTCCCCTCCCCCACACCCCCCTCTGTCTCTGTCCTCTCTCCGCCCACAAAAGCACCTCCTTTCCCGTGGCTTTTTGCTCCCCAAGTTCACCTTTCTGCTCCGCGTACCTGCTGAATTGTGTGGTTCAGGTTGTGCATATTGTTATGTTAATCCTCCAATCAGTTTTCTAGGTGGGCAGGATGGTTTAGTGTTGGTCTGGCTGTATTTCATGGACGCGAGACACACAAAAAGCTTCCATGCTGTTCCTTTGTCTTCTACTTTTTTTAAATATTTATTTTTGAGAGAGAGAACATGAGAGGGGGAAGTTCAGAGAGAGAGGGGCACAGAGGATCTGAAGTGGGCTCGTCACTCCCAGCAGAGAGCCTGATGCAGTGCGCAAACTCATGAACCATGAGATCATGACCTGAGCTGAAGTTGGATGCTCAAATGACTGAGCCACCCAGGCACCCTTCTCTTCTACTTCTTTCATAAACTCCATGTGTCATTTTTCATTTTCTTTTGTTGCCTTCTCAAGTCTTAATCAAATTTTGTATCTTTCTTGATCTCTTGCTTTTTAGGTACGATAGTTTTGTTATGGTTTTTGAGTTATTAGAAATGTTTTTGTTCAATATTTTCATTTTTTAAGGACATCATTTTCCTGTGTATTTTTCACCCCTCATTTTTTCCTTTTTTAAATATGTATTTTATAAATCTTATGCAATTACAAAGATCACATTCAAACAGGTGATTCTTCCCAGACCAGGAATTTATTAAAGGATCGTTGGTGGAGAGCCAGGGCTGTTGTCTGGGCTCATGGAAACCTTTCCTGGCTCACTGTGAAGTCTTCCATCTGCCTAGCAGAGGAAAATTAGAAGCTTCAGAGTTTCATTCACACAGCTCTGCGTCACAGCACATTTGCAGAAATGATGTTTTCTGTACATTTCTAAATTTAGCTGTTGCTTCCACCACATCATGATGTCAGAGGAATATAAGAAGGCATCTAGAATGGCATCTGTAGGGAGTCCACGTATCCCATTCTTGTAGTTCCAGGTAAGGGGTCACTGACTGTGTCCCTTAGGGTGTGCCTCAACTTTGGAGAATCCTGTGCCCTGTCTGACATTTTAGCTGCTGGAATCCTCTCCATGTGTTCTCTCAGTGTCAACTTTTCCACGCCCCCAGTAACCCAACTGGTATGGATTTTGGCTATGAGTGTATCCTCATTCCATCAAAGATGGTGTTTCTATTTCATGTTCTCCCTATTGTCTTAAGATGTAATTTCAAAAAAGAAGGAGGAGGCATCTTTCATACTTCACTATCTTCTGGCTTAACTTTCTCTAAAAAAAAAAAAATCTATAGAAAGTTTCAATCCTTCCTGAGACATTTTTACAGTACCAAAAAAAAAAAAAGTTCTATAGAAAATATAGGAAAAGGCAGCTTTATACAGAGCTGGCTCATCCACTTTGTGAGTTCAATAGAAAGAAAATTTTTATTTTTCCTTATATGTTTTGTGAATACCAGGTGAAGTGGGAAAAAGCAATACAAAGATTTCCATCAGGAGAGCAGGCAAATGGCACCAGTTCAGGATTCCCCTAGACGCCACTCTGACTCTCTTTGTTGAAGTTCTATATTATTCATTGTGATTTCTTTGTCTGAATAAGGTTTTGTGAAAAGAGAATATATCTAAGGTTTCTGGGACTCTTGTCCCTTATTGGGCTCTCAGTGTGTGAGAAAGATACACAGAATACCGAAAGCAACCTGGGAACAAGAATGACTCTTTTCCTTATTGTTTCCATTTGAAAATGCTGTGCTGAGGACGATGGATAGATATCAGAGGGCCCTAGCATTCTTGGAGCTGCAAGATGCTTGGGAGTTTTAGAGAATTTGCAAAGGGGATTGAGCTGTGGTCAGAATCTCAGGGGTGCAGCAGGGCACTAGAGAGGCAGTTGCCTGTGTGTGTGTGTGTGTGTGTGTGTGTGTGTGTGTGTGTGTGGTGGGGGGGTGTTAGATCACCCTGTATACTTTCTCTTGCACTAGAATGGCACTGAAGCAGAATTTCATTCTAAGGACTTTAGTAAGGCAGAAGTAATGTAGAAATCCTCTGACTTAAGGGGCCTTGTGGATCAGACATGAAGATGAAGGTCTTGGCAAATGGCTACTTACACAGAGGACATTGAAATCTGAATGTCTACATTCTGATTCCCTGGCATTTTGTAAGCCTCCTCAGAAGTTAGATAAAATCCTGAAGGAAAACTGCACATGGAAAGAAATTGTCTCCAATCATTCTAGTAGAATGGGGTATTAAAAGGAAGAAATTTGAATAATACAATAAGATGAATAATGCTGCATTTCTAGCATGCCTGGGTTTGTGGAGAGACAACCATTTTTTGCTCCAGATATAGCCAGATACTTTGGCTGGGCAATTACTTGTAGATAGAACTGTCAGTGGGTGGCATTGTCATCCTTTAATTGATATCTCCATCTTCATTTAAGACCTTGTTGTGCCTGAAAGTAATATTTTGGATCTTCCCCCACATGTATTAATTTGAATATGCAATTTTTACATAAGAGTAAAAAAAGAGTTTGGACCCTAAATTCTTTTTGCCATAAAATTAAAAGACTTAACGACATATCTTGTAAGCTGAAATAGTCCCAATCAATGGTATGCTGTAGGAAAGGTGTTATAGGAGGGACACATATGTCTTGTGTGATCTTATTCTGAAGTTGCTACATACTTTCATGGTATTCACCCCAATGCTGAGGTTCACATTCAGGAAAATGCCTGTGGTTATGGTACAAAAATTAAATCTTTCTTCTGCAGCCACCAAAGAGAATCTGAAAGTTGCCATTGATAGTCACCTCTCTTTCCTCTTTTTTTTTTTTGTTTAAAAACTGTTTATTATATATTTTTTTGAGAGAGAGTATGCATGAGAGAGAATAAGTGGGGGAGGGGCAGAGACAGAGGGAGACACAGAATCAGAAGCAGGCTTCAGGCTCTGAGCTGTCAACATAGAGTCAGATGAGGGGCTCGAACTCATGAACTGTGAGATCATGACCTGAGCTGGAGTCAGATGCTTAACTGAGCCACCTAGGTGACCCAGTCTTTCTTCTTTTTATAGAGAAATGAGTCCTTCTTGGTGGGAAAGAGACTGAATCAATCTCCATAAGAAAACACAGAGAGGCAAATTTAGTGAAGAGAAAGAAAACAAACTGCATAATTTTCTGGTTGAGTAAAGAATTTTAAAAGAAAGTTTGAAGAAGGACATTTTGGAATAGCTGTAGAGAATAAGGGACATACGTAGGAGTAAAAAGGGTATTTTTGTAAATGATAACAGGAAGGCTTTATTTGCATGCTCTTAATATTCTTTGATTTCAACTACATTCTAGTATCCATCTGAGTTTATTAAATGTAGCGCAACCCTAAGACAAAGATGTGTGAATCTAAGATATAGGACGACTAGAGTAGCATGTGCATGAATTCAAAGAGCAATGGCATTTTAGTCCAGGGAATTTGGCTGTAAGATCCGCTCCCCCCCGCCCCCCAATTGAGTATTACATGAAATTGCCTTTCCATCTTCCCCAGTAGGGGAAGGCACCAGCAGCAGTGACAGTGGTGCCTCACTATCAAACACAGGGTGATTGTGGTAAAAGCAATCAAGCCCAGCAAGGAGGCTATACGTTGTGGGATCTGGAAATAGAGGTGAGAGAACATTTGTTCCTCCATTACCTTGGTAGGTGTTATCAACTGATTCATGTGTGTGAGCCCTTTGGGGAATCCTTCTAAGTATTTGGAAGGAAACCTGGAACATTTATAATTGAATTATGCCAGTAACTTGAGAAGAAGAACATTTAAAGTTATTGTAAACTAAGTACAGATATAAATGGGAAGTAACCTGTAGAAAAAAGCTGGTGCCACGAACTATTAGGGATATCTTGTATGAGCCAAAATTTTTTCAGGTATATTTCACTGTGGAAAGAAATGTAGGGTGATATTTATGACTTTGAATCATGAGGAAGATTATTTAGGGACAAATTGTGCTTAGAATATAATATCCCTCTTCTAAATCTAGGACTTCCAAGTAAAGCAGTGAGTGAGTGGTTCTCATTGCTTTTAAAAGATTACAGACTTTTAAAGGAAGATAATAAAAGCACTTGATCTGTTCCCAATCCAGGCCAGAATAAAATACTTTTTTTTTTTTTTGCATTAAATATTGGGGAGTTCATGGATTCACTGAAATGCAGTTAAATATCCCAGGTTAATAAGAATCTGAGGTTTAGGGCTTGGGGAGAGAAGATTAGTCCATGAGGATCACAGAAAATAGAGAAAAAGCTTCTAAATGACCTTTCTTACATCAATACTTATTGTGTACATATATTGAGAGTATATGCTATTTTAACTCATAAGCTGAACTCTTTTTAAATAAAAATGTTTATTTGTTTATTTTTGAGAGAGAAAGCATGTGAGCAGGAGAGAGGCAGAGAGAGACAGAGAATCCCAAGCAGGCTCCAATGCTATCAGTTCAGAGCACCATATGGAGCTGGAACTCCCAAACTGTGACATCATGACCTGTAGGATGCTTAACCAACTGAACCACCTAGGCATCCCATAAATTGAACTCTTATAGAGAGTGAAGAGAAAATAATTTAATGTTTCCTTCCTGATGATTTGCCTAGATTAACTTACAGAATCTGGAAGAATGTATAATTGAGAGGCTGCTTAGGTTTTCTCTCTGTTATTAGATGTCCCAAGCCAACCTTTGACAAGTGTTAGATGGCAATCAATCATACACTTGCAATGATCAAGGATTGATTCATAAACCTTGGATAAAGGAGCAGTGCATCGATGTGAGGGAGAGAAGCCAGAAATTGCTTGTTCCCTCTTTCTCTACCCCTTGCCTTTTTTTGTCCTTGATCCTTTTTAGTCATGAAGATTAATTCATATTAGGCAGAGAATTAATATTCACTCCATTTTCATTTCCTTGTTGCTCTATTATATGCTGAATGAGGCATACACTGAGGGTGGTATCTTAGGGAATTTATGGTGGTATACTTCAAACCTGGTCAATGAATGATAAGCCAACAGGAATGTCTATGTTTGATTTAATAGTTAATTACATAAATGGATCCCACTCTGATATCAGAGCACTCCTGTCTTTGTTTCAACTCTTGTCTTTTCCCTTTGACACTTCTAGGATGATTTTCTAATCAACTACCCCATCTTGCAATATTCAAAAAATAAATAGATTTTCTCATAATTTGAGAGCAGAAAGACATGATATTTCTTTTCTCTTGTGTTGCTAATGTGTGCTACTTAGGAACTCCATAAATATTTGTTATATACTGTGGAATTTTACATAGGGAGAAATTGGAACCAGAGAAATCATGTGAGTTCTTCAAAGTAATTTATCTAGTTTGTAATGGATTAAGGATTACAAATTTGTCTATTAAGTTAACAGTAATTCTTTTCCATTGGAAGTGACATTCTAAGGTAGTTTACATGATCACCTGAAACCTGCAGTATAATTAGGATCCTTGGAAGCCTTTCCAATAGGGAAATTCAAGGTCTCTGATTTTGCTGAAGTTCTTTTAGCAATTTGAACCATTATAAATGAAGCAAGCACAAAAAAAAAAAAAAATCTTGCTAATATTCATGGGTACACCTGTGTCCAAGTTCAGATGCTGGCCTACTAAAATATCTCATTATCCATTTTAGTTATCATCAACATCCAGGAATTCATCAAACCGTATGACCAGAAGCTGATATTATATTGATTTGGGTGAAAATTAGCTCTTTCTCCTTTGTTATAGGTATATGTAAATAAAATGACTTCTTAGTTTCTTCATAGTCACATTTTGCTTATCAGTTTCAAGCAATATACATTCCAAGCACAGATTCTTAATTAATAAATCCAATACATTATACCATGTCACCTTATTTGGCATGAAATAAGAGTGCATGAAGAATTTGTGTACAAATTAACATGTTATTAGTTTGACTATAACTTTTTTATTGTTTGCACCAGAGGAAAAAATGCAAGAACGCATTTATTTTTCTATTCCCTAAAACTTTCTTATAATATAAAAAAGTATTATGAAACATATTATGAAATAGTTTATTACCTACTGTCATTAATTCATTAATTATTATTAGTAATACTGAGCATTGTATGTATGGTGAGTCACATCATACAATTCTTTTGTTGGTTTTCATTTTTTGTTTTCCTCTTTAGAAATCTTACGACTATAAATATTGAGGAAATTTGCTAGCAATGAAATGTATAATGGAAACAGATGACTCCACTTATCTTTTCCGTTCAGCTATTGGAAGAAATATCACTTCTTATTGTGAGAACAATATGTAGCTCTGTTTATTGAAGGGACCCTAGTGAATGGCTGTTAGGAAGCTAAGTAATGCCAGTCATCCTCTGAGCTGTCACTTCATCAGAGAATACTTTGTTCATGGAATGGAGCAGATGTTCAGCCTACATTCGTGTACTTGAGACACACTGAAAGCACAAAGCCAAGCTAAGAGCACTTGTGGTGAATGGAAGATGCAAGTTAAGATGAAAAGGAAGAATTACAGTGCAGCAGGTTGTAGAGACCATTTGTCTAGAATACATTTGAAGGACCCTGATGGTAATGGTAACAATGTCTTGCATAATATCCAGTCTTGGAAAGTGATGGACTTCGAAATATGCTATGGAGTTTCAACCATGATAACAAAAAGTCATTATGGAACTACTGAAGTCCCTAGAATAAAAGAAACGAAAGCAAAATTCACTGTGGTTTTGATTCCACGTTGCTTTGTGGCATGATTTCCCATGCTTACAGTAAAAGATTTTTAGACAAAATTTTAGGTGAAACTTTGTTATCATTACCTCATAAATCTATTTTTGCCTTCATGGATATATGATAAGCTGGTTTTAAACTGAAGCTACAGTATAATCTCTTACTCAGAAGAAGAAGCACTTCCTTTTGTTTGGTTTATGGCTAAAGTAACCTAAAAAAAAAAAAGCACTTTCATCTAGATCGGGATTTCTCTGTCTCAGCCCTGTGATATTAGACTGAGTATTTTTTTGCTGTGGGGGCTGTCCTGTTTAAGGTATTTAGCAACGTCTTAATTTCTACTCAGTAGATACCCGTAGCATCTCCCCAACCCAGCTATGAAAACCAAAATGTTGTTAGACATTGCCAAATGTCTGCTGGGGGCAAAATTGCCCCCAGTTGAGAATCCCTTCTCTGGATTCTGGTCCTTTGCTACTCTTCTTTAGGATGATGTGATCTGAGATCATAGCAGCACTAAGAGAATGCTATTGAATGGTGAAATATGGATTTTAATCAACCTAATTGCTCCAATTCCTAGAAAATTTAGAGATGAAAGTTTAAAAAAGACATTAAAATCCACAACTTTATTGGTAATCAAGAAAGGAGAAAATTCTTCAGTGTGAATTACTTGATCCTGAGGCACTATGGTACTCAACATGAATAATTGCTATAATCACAAAATCCATTAGCATGCTGCCTTAAGTGCTTGGTGTTCGTCTTTTATTCATTGGATAATTACTTACTGCTTGGTGTGTTTTACCTGGTGCCTCTAACTGGGAACGTGCTACAAAAGGCTTTCATAGCTATTATACGTGTGCTATGTTAGGTTTTACTTTATTTTGCACACAAAGAAGGACCTGCATGAATTCCACGATGTAAGAATGATTATCCTTTTCACATAGTAAATGCACCAACACCCCCCCCTGTTGGTACAAATAGGCCTAGTGGTTACGAAATATAATTTGGCATCACGTTAAGCCTATAGTTTCTAGGACAAAACAAATCCTAAATTTAAGAAACGCTAAATTTGGGAAGACTTCTTTCTTCATGAGAAAGTGGCACAGATGTTTCCCTTGTGGCAGGTGCTTTTCCACATTCATTCATTAAAGGTTTATTGATACTAGGCATACAGCATCAAAGCACTACTTGCCCTAAAATTATTTACACTGTAGACAAGGAGAAAAGAGTTAATTTTGTGAAAAGGTAAATTACAAAGCAGAACAATAATATGAAAGCTGATGAGAGGTTATAGGTAAAGGATTTCTAATAGGGTGTTCTATGTAGCAAGTGATAAAATCCAAAAGAGAGTTCACTGCATGCCCTTAAATTGCCATATGAATTTTTGGTCTAGATCACCTTGAAGGATGAATAAGAGAAAGAAGGACTTTTCAAAAGGGTAGAATGGTATGAGCAAAACATGAAAGAGGCAGTTCAAATTGGGTTTTTAGGAGTGTGGGAGGAAGGTATATAGACCATTCCAGTTTGAGTGGATGTTTTGTGTATGGAGTAGAGTGTTTAGGTGGATTTCAGTTAGAGCAGGTTCAAAGATTGAGTTTTATTTATTTAGGAGAAAGGGAGACCCTCTTGATGGAGGAGGATAACTTAAATATAACAGTGTTTGAGTGACATGAATCCAGTAGTAATGCTTAGTAAGGAAAATAAGATGATGAAGCCATGGCAAAAATGGCAGAAGAGGAAAGCAATGGAAAATATAAGAGAAATATGTAGGCATTAAATTTCATTATTTAGTGTTTTACCCCAAATCATCTTAAGTGAGAAGTAGAAGCAGCAGGACTGGGTCCTGTGATTACTTTTCCTCCAGTCTATACTTTGGTGTCAGCTGAAGCAGATACTGTGATGTACAGCCTAGATTCCCCTTCCAGGCTGAAAAACTTCCCCCAGCTCCAGAGCATACTGCCAAATGCCAGGCACCTTCAGCTGCCAATTTTCTCTGGGAATTATCCTCTGTTGAGGAAAACTGCCATGGATAAGTTCCCAAAACTTCCAGAAGAGGGGCACCTGGGTGGCTCAGTCAGTTGAGCATCTGACTCTTGATTTGGCTCAGAACATGGCCTCACAGTGTGTGGGATTGATCCCTGTATGGGGTTCTGCACTGACAGTGTGGAGCCTGCTTGGGATTCTTGCTCTCCCTCTCTCTTTCTGCCCCTCCCCCACTGGCTCTTGAGCATGCTCTGTCTCTCTCAAAATAAATAAACATTAAAAAAAAAACCTTCCAGAAGAAAGTTGGTGTGGGGTATAAATACCCTGCCCACCCACCACAGTGGGCACTTTCCTGAGAAGCCTTCTCAGCTCCAGCACTTCCTCCAAAGGTGGCTGAGGCCTAGTTGTGAGTATGCTGGGTCCCCACTCCTGCTGCTGCCAAGTCCCACTTCCTCTCCCTTCACTGAAGCTGTTAGTCCCAAGAGTACTCCCTCGTAAACTTTCTGCCCACAAATCCCTACGACAGAGTCTCCTTGCTGGGGAACCCAAGCTGTGACAGTTGATGCTAGGAGGAGTCTGAAAAAGCAAACTCTGTGATGAGATTGGGAAGCTGGAATGCTCCTTGTCTCACTGTCAGTGAGGACCTATCTCATCAGTAGGTGTGGGATTTGTGGACTCTATGAGGCTCTTGGCACAAGGTGGTGGTGGAATTGTTAAAACTTTCACTGGTAGCAAGTTGGGATGATATGTCAGTGGAAGGAAATGAGTTAGTGGGAGCGATGTACCAGACACATTAGAAATATGGAAGAAAGAGCAATTATAAGGAAAATGAAATTGGATGGTATTTGCTAGGGACGGTTGATGCTCTGGAAAGAGACAATGAAATACTGAGGACAGTTAACTGTCAATTAAGCATTGACTATGGAACTCCAAAGGCCTCCCTGGCAGCATAGAATGAGGAGCCAGAGGACAAAGAAAACTGGAGACTAGGCACAGGACTTAATACAAATGTATCATAAGGTTAAATTCCCAAATTAGGCAGGCTTTTGGTTCAGACAGAATGGGATTCTGGGACATGGGATGGGGATATCTGAGTGATGAACGTGAAAATCTTCAATCCTTGTTGCTTCTGAAACTTTGAGCTGAAGACATGGCCCACTCCTCTGCTAAGGGCCATTGCTTCCCTCACCTTCCCCAAAGATGAGACATATGGCAGTGCCCCAAAGGTATTTTGTGCCATTCTCCAGATCTTCCCTGTCTCCTCTCCTGGTCACTGTGCCAATAACTATGGTTGAGTCACAGTGTCATCTGACTGTCAAAATGCTGAGTTTGGTTAGAGAGGAAAAGGACTATACTCCAGAGGAGATGAAGGACTTATAATCATCTATTAGAAGGAACTGGGAGAGGACATTTGAACTGGACTTGAGTCTTGGATCAAGGTTGATAGAATACAAAGATATAAAAGGAGAAATTTATTAATATAAGAACATTTTTTGGGAATATAGGACTTAAAAAGCTGTGTAAGAGATGATGCTAACATGCTTCTACAATGCATCTTAGAAGCTTAAAGAAAGTGTTTGTCAGCAGCTCTTTCTGTCTATAAGTCCTTTCCCCATGCTTTAATAAAATCACCTTTTTGCATCAAAAAAAAGTGTTTATGTTAAATACAGTAAAAATGTGACACTGGCCATGGAAGACAATAGAAAGAAATGTCAAAAAGTGTAGGTAAATGCACATGCCAAAATGGGTATATTATACAAGAGGTTTCTCGGGAAGGCCCAGAGGACATTCTGCTTACCATATCAAAAGGAATGGGATGATGAGAAGGCATTGTTATCACTGAGAAATTCAGTAGTAGCCATCATCCGTAAGTCAGGGCTGAAGGTAAGAGATGTTGTCACTGAAGCAGGTTCTCTGATAGCAAAGGCAATGATAGGATTCTGAAAAAATAGAGGCATATAGAAGCCAGGCAGATATAATTATAATGAGTGGTGAGGTGGTCTCAGTGATAGCCAGGGAGGCCTGCCCCACAGAGAGTCCTGAAGGTAAGTAATAGTACATGGTATCTCTGGGGACTACATAGATTGTCTTTAACCAGCAAGGGTATTTCTTAATCTATTTAACCAGAAAAGGTCAATAATAGGTGATTATGAGGTTGAGTGTAAACATCTCAGTTAAGGAATCATAATTCACTGCTTAATTTTTATACCCAAGTCAGTTTTCATACCAGATACTTACTAAGTCCTGGAAAGGAAGGACCCACAATACCACAGCAAATATTCAAAGTAATAATTCTTCTCATCTTTCCCAAAGGGATGATATCTATTTCCTCTTAAAGCTTTAGACTGGAGAAAAGAGAATGCCTTAACATTTTTACTATTATTGGTCGAAGGGTCTAAATTGCCACTGATACCAAGACACCTGAATCATTTTAAGCTCTCTCTTATAGTGAAGTCATTTGAGGGCCAGTTCACAGTGGGTCTACTGTCATTGGATCGATGGATCCATCCACTGGTCATTTCATCAGTCTCAAAATGTATAATTGGAATGGATACTTTTTGTAGTTGGCATAATATTCCTACCATTGATTCCTGGGTTGGTAGTATAATAGCTTTTGTGTTAAAATATTACACTGAAATTTTTAAAATTGCTACCTCCTTCCCTCCCTCACACACATAGCCAAATTAGTATATCAAGAACAATCATGCATGTAGTGGGCAATGGCAGAGATAAGTGCCTTAAAGACCCAAAAGATGGTAGTGGTCCCATCGTATCTTCAATTAATTCACCTTTCTGGACTTGAAAAAAAACAGTTGTATCCTGGAGGATGACACTAAACTATTGCAAACAAGTGGTAGCCCCAATTTCAGCTGCTCTGTGTGGGTATGGTGGAAGGGTAAACAGTACTGGGATGCTGTGGTGCCCCATCTGATTCCCATTTCAGAACCAAAGAGCTTATTCTCCAAGATGCTAGGAATGACACCTATCAACATTCTCAATTCTCAGCCCTCTCCTGCCAGCTTGCCACAATAACACCCCCTTTTTGGGGTAAGAAGAATCCAACCTGTGGTTGATATGGAGGTGGGGGATGGGGAGTGGGTTATAAAAACTCCATGTCTTTTTTTCAATTGAGGAAATCAATTTCTGAAGGGCTATCCCAGCTTCCAACTTTAGGAAGTTATGACTGTACCACAGCAGAACTTCTCCCTCTGCAAATACTACTTTCTTCCCATACCAAGAGTTCATCCTGAGATTACATCGTATATGGTAATATACTTCTTGAACACCACTCTACATCTAAGTTTGCTTCTTGGAAACCCATCTCTGACAATTGTATATTATTTGTCTACCAATCTGTTTGCCTTTATGTGTTGTAATTGGCATAAAATTTCACAACATCTCTTTTGATTCCCTCCCCCATCCCCATTCAGGTTTTAAAATAGACCAAATATCAAATAAAGTCATGCGGCTATCAAGTGACATTCCTCCAAAGATAGCTTTAGCACAGTCTCCTAGAAAACTGGTAAAGTTCACTTTTACACATTAAACTGTGAAATCAGGTGATGATTTACATCTTCCACTTTTAGAAGCTTGGAAATTGCTTAGTTTTCATTCAAGTTTTATAACAAGTTATTAGTGACCAATGAAATGGAAATGTAGACCACTTCCTCACAGTTTTCTTTCTTTTATAATATTTGTCATGTGATGGATGAATCACTTGATGTTGATCCAGCATCATACTCTGCCACCAAATAAATCTATCCCCCCCCAAACTGATAGACTTAAATATATGTTTCCACTATTTTTTATATATTTCTTCTACTGAGTTCCAGAGTAGCTATCTTTGAAAAAAGGCAAGATAATAAAAAGTATTATATTTAGTATGCATTATGTGTGAACTCACTGCCATTGATAGAATATTCAAAGAGAAAAGCGAAGAAATAGTTTCTTTCCACTAAAGTAATGATGAGTTCTTTTACTGTTTTTATCTCAGGCTTTCACAGCTATAAAAATTACATTTTTCATGGATGTTAGCATAGTAAGTAAACAAACATATTTCCTTTATTGCAAATGTTCAAACCCCATTTTCTTGAAATCATAAAAAAATACAATTTCTTGAAATCAGAATAAAAAGCATACAATTATGAAAGAGCGTTAAGACATCTTCAACTTAATTTTCTATTCTCCATTCACCTTGAAGCATCTTTCCACATGTCCGTTTGAATTTCTTATGTTAAGCACACTTAGAAACAAGCTGAAACCAGTAGGTTTCACAAAGTAGGGAGTCAGGACAAAAATGTGTATGGCCAATAGAACAAGAAATATAAAATTGAACATATTTTAAAATTTTTAGGTACTAATCAATTAAGACTGAGTATTATTCTCACATTTGGAGAAGGGGTATAGAAGTGGAATATCCTTACTAGTGGCAAAAACTCATTTATTATATTAGGATACTAATATAGAAAGTTGAAAGTTTATGAATCAAGAAACAGAAAAAAAAGGAAAGGGAGGGTGCCTGGGTGGCTCAGTTGGTTAAGTGATGGGCTCTTGATTTCAGCTCATGTCACCATCTCATGTTGGAGAGATGGAGCCCCACCTCAGGGTTGCACTGGGCGTGGAGCCTGTTTAAGATTCTCTCCCTCTCCCGATGTTTCTCCCTCTGCTTGCACGTACACACACACACACACACACTCTCTCTCTCTCTCTCAAAAAAAAAAAAAACAAACCCCAAAAAACCGAAACAGAAACTGAAAACAAAGAAACAGGAGAAGTGTAGAATGTTGGAGATGATCGCTAGAAAAATCAAAACAGAAATGGATAAGTGATTGCACATGGGTGCAGAAAGGGAGGGGAGAGTGGGAAAAGGTGGGAAAGGTGACTCTTCCTTTGCCCTGTTTAGTGTTTTATAATATTTGATTACATTGCTTTTATTTTATTTTATTTTATTTTATTTTTTTATTTTATTTTATTTTATTTTATTTTTATTTATTTTTTAAATTTGCATCCAAGTTAGTTAGCATATAGTACAATAATGATTTCAGGAGTAGATTCTAGTGATTCATCCCCTATGTGTAGCACTCAGTGCTCATCCCAACAAGTGTCTTTCTTAATGTCCCTTACCCATTTAGCCCATCTGCCCCAACCCACAACCCCTGCAGAAACCCTCAGTTTGTTCTCTGTATTTAAGAGTCTTTTGTGTTTTGTCCCCCTCCTTGTTTTTATATAGTTTTTGCTTTCCTTCCCTTATGTTCATCTGTTTTGTATCTTAAATTCCTCATATGAGTGAAGTCATATGATATTTGCCTTTCTCTGACTAATTTTGCTTAGCATAATGCCCTCTAGTTCCATCCATGTAGTTGTAAATGGTAACATTTCATTCTTTTTGATTGCTGAGTAATACTCCATTGTATGTATATACCACATCTTCTTTATGCATTCATCCATTGATCGATATTTGGGCTCTTTCCATACTTTGATTATTGTTGATAGTGTTTCTATAAACATTGGGGTGCATGAGCCCCTTTGAAACAGCATGCCTATATCCCTTGGATAAATAGCTAGTAGTGCAATTGCTGGGTTGTAGGGTAGTTCTATTTTTCATTTTTTGAGAAACCTCCATACTGTTTTCCAGAGCGGCTGCACCAGCTTGCATTCCCACATAAATTGCTTTGATTTTAAAAACTGAATTAACGTTCATATGCAAAACTTTAAAAATCATTTGATATCTGTAGATCAGAAGGCAGTTTAGCTACTTCTCCTGTGAAGAACAATTTGTAAAAATCTGAAAAAGCTTAACGGTGGTCTGTATGTTTGTGTATTCTTACCTTGTTTCTTGTGCAAATAATCTCCATTGAGTCATATTACCCGTCTTCTTTAGATTTGATTTAAGACCCAGAAGATATTTTTCTCCAACATCTTAGTTTTAGATTTAGATACAGTTTAGATCTCTTGTCCTTGGCTTATTCAGTGTTTTAGTGCCTATGTTACAGTCCCCATACGAAGAGATGAGAATTTAAAATTTACAAATCAGGATAAATGCTGGGCTTCAATTGTGAAATTGACAACTGAAAAGATTATTTCTCTGGTCACCTGAAGATATGTTCCTTTTGAAAACATATTATTTATGTATTCACTATTTATTGAATGACTATTATATTCACAGTGCTACACAAGGCATCCTTTGAGACTGAGTAAAAACAGTTCTTGTCCCAAAACAGGTGTGACACCCACCAGGATAGCTATGTATGATGACTAAAGTAACATTATTGTTGATAACATCACTAAAGCAAGTCAATAATATGGTCAGGAGGGGCTTCCAGGAAGCTGAACGTTCACAGAGAGACATGATGTGGAAGTGACCAAAGAGGATGAGGACGATCCTGATGAGGTAGGTGAGTGACATAACCATAGAAAAGGCATGGAGACATGCATTCCCACAAGACCAACATGTTGGAGTAGATTGGGTGGGAAGGAGAAATATCACTGAAACATTGGAAGGTGCTGGTTGTAGAGGTTAAGATTATGTAGGATTGCTTTGTGGGAAATAGGGAATCAACAAATGTTTTTCAGAAGAGGAATTACATATTAAAATGAAAGGTTTTAGAAACCTGGAAGTAGTATACAAATGGATGAATTGGAACTCATAGGTGAGGAGAAGGTGAGATAATTTACTTATTTTTCATGTTCCGTAGGTAGTTATTTTGATGTTATGGATCTCCAAATATTTTATTTTATTTTATTTTATTTTATTTTATTTTATTTTATTTTATTTTATTTTATTTCTTTTATATACAATAATCCTATATTGCTATGCTTAAAAACAACTATCTGTATTTCTGGACACTCTTTCTTGCCTATACAACATTTAAATAAATACGTGGGTCCGCATCTTCTACAGTTTAAATTTTAATAACTTTTACAATATAGGTAGCAAATATCTTGCTATAATATAAATAACATCTTGTTAGCAGTGGCATATTTAAAAATATTCTTATTTTATATCTTATATTTTAAAAATATTCTTATTTATGGACATTTAATTATTTGCATTGTGAAGTATTTCAAAATTTTTAAATTAATATTTTTAGAATTTTCTAATGTTTTGAGAGAATGTAACTAACCAACATTTGGCAGCAGAATTTGTGGGAAATACTTATTATTATAATACTTTTTCATTACATTACACAACTAATACTTATTTTTGGATAAGTGTTAAGCTAAATAAAGCCATACTTTAATGATTTTAGTTTATATCATAATTACTAGCTAAAGAAGATACCTTAAGTATATGGCTAATATATATTATTTAGTCTATAACCTGTCAGTTTACCCCAGTGTGGAACATGTGAAAAAATCACTGAAGGGAAAGAATAGAAAGCTGACATCTGGTTCTAAGGTTTATATTATGTAGTTTTTAGGTGTATAATTCAAGACATTAGCTTCTGAGCTTTCCTTGATTTTTTTTTCCCCCTACAAAATGAGATGGTTGGTCTAAATGGTTTGTAATGTCTGATTTGATTTAAAAAGAGTTTCCAGTGGTATATTACAATTCTGTGCAATCAAAGATCCACATTTGGAATACTATTATTGTGCCTTGGTATCACATTTCTGTAGATTTTTCACTAAGTTCTTTATTGACATAACAATCTGGACATGAATAGGAGTGAGTTTAGGAATGGGGATAGTTACATCAACCTTGCTCAGCATAATACAATACTCAGCTCCTGTACCAAAGTCAATTTTATTCTTTCTCCCTATGGTCACATGTTCCCCACTAACATTTAAGAGAAAGTGTTTGTTTCTATGATCTACTTTACACCGAAAAAAGGATTCCTGTTAGTGGGTTTGCTCTTTCTATTCCTTTTAGACAACAGTGAAATCCAGTGATTGATTTTCAGAAATAATGCAAGCTACTTATCTCTCTTTCCTGGTTCATTTGTTCCTTTTCTTTTTAAGTTTGAAGAAAAAATGCAAAATATCTGTGCTGTCTCTCAGCTTGGGAGTCCCCAGTATGCTACTATTCATGGCTAAAAAGGCCAAGTAAGTAGATATGGGACTTCATTCCAAACAACATGTCTTTTCTTAGCAAAATAAATGACTCTTTGCTGTATGACAAAAGAAATACATTGATCATTATGTCTATCAGTTAGTGCTAAGAGCAAAACCAAAGAGAGGAATCATACAGTGAATGATAGGGAATCTAAAAAGTCCCCCCAAACAGCTCTTAAGGTAAAAACTGAGGAGCTGTGTCTTGCTCTGGATCAAGTACACAAGAGCAAGTGTTAATTTTCCATTAGGCATATGAATGTAGTTTGAAAGAATGGAATAGAAAGAAAGTTGGTGAATAGTAAATGATGATTTTGTAATCACAAAATCCTTCAGAAACAGAGGTATATAACATGACTAATTACCACTGCCTGTTCTCCATCTTCACCTAATGATATCTCAGAGACACAGGAGCAATGAGGAAAAGAACACTTCATATCACTTTTCCTATTTCTCTAATTCAGTTCTTGGCATGCTGCATAGTTATTATCTGCCTTTCTTCCTCTGCTTCATGTTTATTCTTTATGCTTTAGCATAAAGAAATATTTATGAATGAATAACTTAATAAGTGACTGATTAAGAAAAATAGATATGCCACACTGTTAGCAAAATTTTATTTTTCTCAATTTTCTATGTGCTCCAAAGAAGACCTGAATATCTTGCCCACTAAATGATGTGAGAAATTAAGAGACTGAGTGTGAGGAGACTAGTTTATTGCTGACGGACATTTAATCACTGAAGGATTTATTCAGAAGGTCTAAGGCATAAATCAGTAAAAACCAACCAAACAAACAAACAAACAAAAACTCTCCCCATGTGTCTATATTATTTTCAGATGGCTTAGAGAGAAGTATCTTGTCTGATCTCCCTGGAATGGAGAATGAGGGAGTGAAGTCAGCATTTGGGGACTTTGTACTATGTGGAGCTTGGGGCAATTATATATATAGCATCATATGGATTGCTAGGTCAGAATCAAGACCAACATTCCAAAAAATATTCATGACCTAAGTGAGGCAATATTTTAAAAAGGAGCCAAATGTAAGGCCATAGAGATTGGGAACTAAAGACAAGAGTGCTTGTAAAGACATAGAAGGAAGGCAAATCTAGAGAAATTCCCAAAAAAGATCCCAGAAGAGGTTTTTCATGTGCTGCCTTTGGCATCTGGAATTATCCTGGATGCAGATAAAGGTCATTGCTGAGTTGGGCGCTCCTGAGCTTGGCATCATTTTTAAAAATTTCACATGTGTGTTTATTGTAATGTATTTATAAGATTAAGAATGTATATTCTGGAGTTAGATATTGCTGATGGTTGCACAGTCATATGAATATCTCAAAGCATTCAATTATACTTTTTTTTGGGCTCAGTTGGCCTTTTTGTGTGGGGATAAGTTAAGTTGGCCTTTTGTTCTCCCAGTTTTATTGAGATGTAATTGAGAAATAAAAATTATGTGTGTGTGTGTGTGTGTGTGTCTGTGTGTGTGTGCATGTGTATGTATATATTTAAGGTATACAACATCATGTTTTCATATATGTATACATTGTGAAACAATTACTACAATTAAGCTAACATATCCATCACCTTACATAGTTATCTTTTCCATGTGTATGAGAACAAATAAGATTTACCCTCAGCAAATTTCAAGTATACAAGACAGTATTATTAACTATAGTCACCATGCTGGATGTGAGATCTCTAGAATGTATTCAACCTGCATAACTGAAACTTTGTACCCTCTAACCATATCTCTCCATTTCTCCCACTTCCCAGCCCCAGGTAACAACCATTTTACTTTCTGCTTCTATGAGATCATACAATATTTATCTTTTTTGTGTCTGTCTTATATCACCTAATAAAATGTCTTCCAGCTTTATCCATGTTGTCTCAAATGACAAGATTTTCTTCTTTTTAAAGGCTGAGTAATATTCCATTGAATATATATATATATATACCACATTTTCTTTACCCATCCATCAATGGAAGCTATTTCCATATCCTGGTTATTGTGAATAATTCTGCAATAAATGTGGGGGCACAGATATTTCTTTGAGATTGTGGTTTCATTTTCTTCATATGTGGGATTGCTGGATCATATGGTAGTTCCATTTTTCATTTTGAGTAACCTCCATACTGTTTTCTATGATGGCTGCCCCAATTTATATTTCTACCCACAGTGTACAAGGGTTCCTTCCCCTTTCTCCACATCCTTTCCAATACTTGTTCTCTTGGACTGAAATATTAAAGTAGTAAAAATGCAGATTGCCATGCTCCACTCCAGAGCCACTAAATCAAAGTCTCCTGGGAGTGGGGCTCAGGTATGTGAGCTTCCCCCCCCACCCCCACATGTTCTGCATGTGACACTTATTTGCCCTAAAGTTATAGAATGAATAACTGAAATTATTTATTTTATCATTATACTCTTAGGATTATCCTCTTAATTTAAGCCTTCAAAGTTAAACATGACACATAAATCAGCAGTTTTCAGAGTTGAACAGATAATCAAAAAATTGTCTCAGAAGACTCACAGCTTTGAATTTTAATGTTGTGAATAAACAGATCAGTGAGTTTGACCTATATAGGCCATAAACTGAGGTACATGAAGAATATAATATTCTTTATTTTTCTACACTTAATTTAACTTTACTTTTGAGTTTCCATTCTATCTGAAGGCAGCTTCCAGGAAAACAGTAACATTTCAAGTTTGAGAAACAATGAAATCCTGCCATTTGCAACAACGTGGATGGAACTGGAAGGTATTACGCTAAGTGAAATAAGTCAGTCAGAGAAAGACAGATATCATATGTTTTCACTCATATGTGGAATTTGAGAAACTTAGCAGAAGACCATGGGAGAAGAGAGAGGGAAAAAATAGTTTCAAACAGAGAGGGAGGCAAACTAAGAGACTCTTAAATACAGAGAACAAACTGAGGGCTTAAGGAGGGGAGATGGGGGGGAGGGGAAAATAGGTGAAGGGCATTCAGAAAGGCACTTGTTGGGATGAGCGCTGGGTGTTGTATGTAAGCCATGAATCATGGAAATCTACTTCCCAAACCACATTGTATACACTGTATGTTAGCTAACGACAATAAATTATGTTTAGAAGATAAAAAAACATATCTAATTCAAGGTGCGTCCTTCAGGCTTTCCTTTGGAAGACCACCTGAATTCTGGTCACAGGGGGCTTAAATGGTATGCTAGCATTGGGTGAAGTGATTGGTCTTTGATGAGTAACTTTCCACTCTGAAATAGACAATACCCTCTGTCTCAGACAAAATTACTCTCTGTACTGTCAATTTCTAAAGCATTCTCATTTGCAGCTATATCTGACTGTGTGATCCATGCCAATTTCCACTTCGAAGTCCCTCATTGTGGAGACACACTATTAGGCTTGTATTTAACTTCTCACTAAATTCTGGACACTCCAGGAACACGGGAAGATTTACCTGTTTTTCCACTAGGCTATGCTATGGTGGAGAGCTCCTGTGGGGCTTCTCATTACCAGTGTTTCAGACAGAAAATTTTATATAGATCTCCTCCACTTTGGGAAATCCAAGAATCAAATAAAACCTTCATTATCTCTCCTCTCTTGGAGCTTAAGCCTCTAAGGTGGGGAGGCAGGGCATAGAGCATTTCTTAGAGTTCTTTTCTAGTGTGTAGAATTTTCTTTAACTTTCTCTTCTTTTTTCCCTAAGCCATGGGATTTTTATGCTTTTTGAGCATCCTGAAAAAATTAATTTGTTTTTCTCTTATACCTATTGATTAAGAAAGGATCTTAGCTCTTGTCATTCATGACACATTGGCTCCTATATAAACGCACATAAATATTGTGTATTTTAACCAATTTTTACTTTCTGGGTTTTTAAATTAAGTGTTATTCTCCAAAAATTCTATTTTCTTTTTATTTTTTATTACTATGGCTATGTTCTTTTCATGAAAAGATATATCCACAATGAAATAAAAAAACATTTTATGAGACAATATATATAAAATAAATAATAAAAATAATAAATCTATAATTTTAAATAATATCCCCAGTTGAGGCGTTAGACATATGAGAAAGGCTATCTTGGACTTTCCAACTCCAGTGTAGCAACAGCCATAAGCAGCAGAAAATCCCTTCAGATGGGTTCAGACAACCTAAACAATGATGAAGAATAATAAATTGCTCTTGTTCTATGTGACTTGTTACATAACAGTAGATAACTGACAAAGTAGTGAAGGCATTTATAATTTTTTATATGATTTGAGCTCTTAGTAGAATCACATTGGATTAATTAATAATCTTGCAAGCTAAAGACGCGTATAGGGAAGAATGAAGAGGTTGTTTAAGTCACCGAAGAATGTTAAAACCAATGAACTTAAATATTTAGCAACTTAAAAATCTATTAAAATATGGAAAGAAAAGTTAATTGAATTATTCAGTATGATTTTCTCAAGTACTTTTAATAGGCATATCCATATCGTCTCATATTGGTCTAAACTACTGATCTCCAAACCTTCAAAAATTTTTTTCTTAAACAACACAACTGCGAGGGACAAAGTCTAAGGTGTCACAAAGATTCCAGCCTCTGGTGTTTGCACCTTTATATAATACACGCTCCCTGAGTGCGGGTGGCATGTGTGACTTGCTTCTAACCAGTAAGATATGACAAAAGTGATGGCACAGCGCATCTATCATTGTATCAGATTGTAGCACCCTTCTTGTTAGAGACTTTTTCTCTCTAGCTGACTTCGAAGAAGTTTGTGTCCCCATTGGGTGGCCCATGTGGCAAGAAGATGAAGGTGGTATTTAGGGCAGCCTCCAGTCAATAGCCAACAAAAAACTGGGGCCTCATTCATCTATGGTTTTTATTTTTTATTGCTATGGCTATATCCTTATTCTCAAGAAAGCAAATTCTGCCAGCAACCTGGGTGAACTTGGAAGTACATTCTTTTCCAGTCAAGCCTCAGATAAGAACAGAGCTTGACTGACATCTTGACTGCAGCCTTATGGGATCCTGAGCAGAGGACCCCAGATAAGCCGTGTCCAAAACCCTAACCCTCAGAAACTGCGGGATGTGTAACAAGTGAGAATTGTGTGTTATATTAAGTCATTGAGTTTTTGTAATTTGTTATACAGTAATAGATAACTAACACACCAAACATTAAACTTTTTCAAAATGAGTTCTAAATATTTATGGATTGATTACAATTTATAAACTATGTATGCTTTTATTAATAAACTATATATAAAAACACAAATTAAAATTATGAGAGAGAAAAATAATTTTAAAATGTTTTTGTTTTCATAAACAGAAAACACTTTGTTCATAATTAAATCCTTATGAATAATAGTTTTTAGTGAAAACTTGTAATTAAATGTTTTTTTTTTTTAAATTATGATGTAGAAAAATACAGCCAGTGATGCTTCTCTTCCATTTGTGAATTGGTGAATCTTTTTGAGATACGCATACATTTTTAGCTATGAGAGCTATTAAAACCCAGTATCTAAGTAAACTATACTTAGAAACTGACTTGCATATCCAAAATCACAAATTAGCAAACCAATATTAAAAAAATAAGGAAATATAGTTATCCACATTGCTATCATTGAGCATATAAATACCATAATGAATTTCAGAGAAAGTAAATGCTTTACACAATTAATAATTAAAATTAAAAAGCATAATCACTTTAAAATATACATTTAATATAAGATTTATAATGTGTATACTATTGTCGATAATATATAGTATATGCCATTTACCCATAAGTAAATATCGGAATTACATTCTGTAATTTTTCTTAAACTCATAAAGTACATATTATACCTCACAATCTAGAAAAGGATGTTTTCTTTAGCTTTTTACACATATAAGCACAATCTTTTGGGACCCTCATCTTCCTTCAGTTTTAAGGATATGAATATGGGGCATTCTTTTTATTTTAATGTTTTTATTTATTTTTGAGAGAGAGAGAGAGAGAGAGAGACAGAGTGTGAGTAGGGGAGGGGCAAAGAGAGAGGGAGACACAGAATCTGAAGCAGGCTCCAGGCTCTGAGCTGTCAGCACAGAGACCGACATGAGGCTCCAACTTGTGAACCATGAGATTGTGACATGGGCTGACGTCGGACACTCAACTGGCTGAGCCACCCAGGCACCCCAAGGGGCATCGTTCATTTAACCCAAGCTTTTCTGTTGAGCTGCACTCATTGGCACATCAGGATCCTGGCAGGTTAAATTCTGTGGTTACTTCAGAGATGGGTATGATGAAGTTATTCTTGAATCTTGACATTGCCTAGCACTGCCAACTACTAGTGACAGCACGGCAACAGAATTGCCCTCAGAACTGAATTCTAACATTTATTTGGAAAGTGCTGCTAATGCACCGAATGCCACCCATATAACTGCACGACACTGCTTACAAAGTCAGGTTTTTTGCTTATATAGCTTTATGGGAAGAAAAAAGCTGGCAAAGAGATCTATGTCTATCTAAATAACCTAACATATTATTCAGTGCATTTGTGTTATGGAGGATGGATGCAAATTCTAAAATTTCTTGTCCACTTGGAGTGTCTACTTATAAGGTCTGAGTCAGTTATTCATGATAGCTCAGCAAAATGCAGATGCCTTTAAAAGAACATATTTTAGATTAAGCAACAACTACATTTTAAAAAATGAAGAAATGGTATGAAAACTCATACACTAAGATTTTTAGATGTAAAAGCAGCATTATCCCCCATGTTCCATTTCCAATGACTTTTTTCCATTTGGTTCACAATGCTTTTTAGTTTCTCCAAGATTTCCTTGGGGCTGTTGACAACCCTCAAGGATAAGCTCCATAATCGATTGGTGAGTTGCATACTTTACTTCAGGCTCCTAGTGTCTGAGAGCTCCTTTCTACAATTCTAGTTTTGCTTTCATTGATTTCCCTTGATTTCTTTCTCACTGATGGTTCAGTAAAGCAACACTGATTTCCATTCTTAATTATATGATCGAGTACAGTGAATGCTATATGAGATATTCTGAATTCCAGTTCATTCCAATTTGTAGAGAAGGCAACAAATTGATATCAAAGTATAGCTGTAGGTATAACATTAACATTTCTGATTTTATAAGAAAACAGCATTGGTATAACCAATTTTCAGTCTCTATTGTTTGGTCTCTCAAAATATATTTATCATCTTAGTTAAAAACGATTGCATGTTATCATGTCCACTCTATCTTATTCATTCCAAGAATGATAAAAGGCTATCTTTTCTTCATTTTTACTATCATAAGTCATATCTTTTTTTATGTGAACAGTCATACCAAACCAAGAAAAAAAGTTAAATACAGTACAAAGTAAACATTGTCACAGAACAAATGCCTTTAAATCATTTGCTTTTTAAGTGAAAAGCACTATATCTTTTGCTCATGGCAGGTATGGAGAAATGATTTATTAATAACAGAGCTTTGGGGTACCTGGGTGGCTCAGTCGTTTAAGCGTTTGACTTCTGCTCAGGTCACGATCTCCCGGTTCGTGGATTCCATCCCCACATCTGGCTCTGTGCTGACAGCTCAGAGCCTGGAGCCTGCTTTGGATTCTGTGTATCTCTCTCTCTCTGCCCCTCCCCTGCTCACATTCTGTCTCTCTTTGAAAAATAAATAAACATTAAAAAATTAAAAAAAATAAGAGAGCTTCATAAAACATCTGAGTCCATTGTTGACTATATCTAATTATTTCAGGTACTGATAGTATGACATGGTTACTAAAACTGTGGTTCCAGGATCAGACTATGTAAGTGTGGGTTTCAGATATAATGTGAGGCAATTTATTTAACTTCCTTGTGCCAGTTTCCTTTCCTCTCCAATGGTTCACAAAGGGCTGTTTTGAAGATTTAGTGAGATAATCCACAGAATGTAACTGGCATATAGAACCATACAGTAAATGATAGGTCTTAGTATTTTTGAAGTTGGTGTTATTAGAAAGCTCTTTCTTATAGCAAGTTGAAAACCATCCACCTGTGTTTTCCCAACTTTGTTCCTTCTTCAGCCTTCTGTAAGAACATATGTAATGGGATTTCAAGGACATTCCAAAGAATGATATCTCCCCTCCTCTTGAATTCAAATCTATTTCCCTTTTGGTCCTGCAGTAGTATCTTTAATTTAACAATTGGAGCTGATTTTCTAGGATATGGTATTGTCTTATGTTAAAGGTATATTCACCTCTGAGAACATAACACAATAAGTGATCATAAATCCTTAATATCCCAATGTTACTTCATCTGATGACTCTCTACGAACAATAGGCCCCATGACAAGTTTGAGGCTTTAGTTCTAAAGAGCTGCCCTTCATTCAACTAAATGGAGTTCACCAGTGTTTAGTGTTCAGTCCGACCCACAGATTTCTGACCTACTGAACTTCTGATCTTGGCAGGATTCAAGATGGCAGAGCTGCACTGTCAGTATTATGTTCTTAATTCTTTTTTTCCTCCAACAGGGCTCTCAAATCCAGTCATTATAAGAGTACACATGACTCACTGCTAGACCTTCCTCCACTGTCATTTTCAGAACAAAACTGGGGGTTAGAGTTTACAATTGTTAGGCCAAACAATTTGGTTTTGTACTTGGGGATCTTTGAGATTTTAGTCTGCTTCTCCAAACTGCTCTATCATCTTTTTTGTTCCTTAAAGTCTCCACCAATGGCTGCCCTGTTTATCTGTACTCCAGCGGTCCCAACATACAGATGTGCTGCGATTCTCTGCTCATCTTTGAAAAGCATCATTCTTTCTAGAATTCCATTCTGTAAGTGTTTCCTGTGTCCACTGATTTTCACTAGATGCAGAAAGAAGTTTGAGTTTTTAAAATTTTGTCCAGATTCTTCTTGTCCTTGTCTTTTTTCATCTTAACTGGAAGCAGAAGTGGTTTTCTAACTTTTAGTCTATTTCATGTTGATGAGAAAGAAATTGTAAATCAAAATTGAAACCTCATGAAAGGACTATTGAGGCTCATTCATATCCGTCCTTAAACCAAGTTGCAAAAATGACTTGCAAACTCATTGCTATTTTCCTAAACATGAGAGAATCATTAGGAACTGAAAATAGTCTAAAAAATGGTCCCATGTTTTCTGATACAGGCATGTGAATCTTCATCGATGCTTTTAATAAGGTGGCAGTTTGGTGAATGTTTCACATTGTGAATTAGCATAGCAAAATCTATGACTCCTTTTTGAATCTTTATAGTAACCCTCATCACCACTCGGTTATTTAGCAGTACAAATTTTACTGAGACAGTTTCTTGTAACTAAAATTTTAGTTCACATTCTGGGAGAAAACTCCTGTGATCCTGACTTAAAAAAATTTTTTTTTGAGTTTATTTATTTTGAGAGAGAGAGAGAGAGATCGAGCAGGAGAGGGGCAGAGACAGAGGGACAAGAGCCCTCTGCCTATCAGTGCAGAGCCTGATGCAGAGCTTGAACTCAACAAACCATGAGATAATGACCTGAGCTGAAAGTAAGAGTCAGACACTTAATGGACTCAGCCACCCAGATGCCCCTGTGATCCTGACTTTTGAGGAAGTTAATTAATAGTTGAATTATCTAAAATCCTCTGAGTACTGGTATTGACAGAAGTGTTTAACCACTACATTTTACACTTGAAATTAATACTATACACTGCATGTTAACTAACTGGAATTTAAATAAAACTTAAAAATAAATTCTAGCAGAAACAATCTACAGGTGGTTTGATAACCTTTGAAACACTGTAATCAGAAGCCGTCCTTCCTATTCTTTAACTCTACTTATCTGTAATTGGCACAGTAAATGTTTATGATTATTTTCACTGATGAAATGAAAAGTGCTCAGTATATGTGGAAATGCCTAGAATTATGGTACAGCCACTCTCATCCTTTCATGAGCAGGAAATAAGAATCTAGGGAGTCAAGTAGCTTAGACCTGATTGAATAGGTCTGTAAAATCATGGAGTACATGTGGTTGTCTGGAGGTTCCGGTCACTTGGTTCCATCAAGAAAGTTAGCTGGAGTTTGTCACTGTCACTAGAATATTATTGCATCTGCCTAGTTTTGTTCATTTTTGACGGATTCATAAATAAAAATCTTTATACCAAGGAGTATTTTGCACCTTGTCTTTTTCCCTAGTGATAAGGAAGTGGCAGGGAAGGAGAGGCAGAATGTATATAAAGTGCTATAGTTAACATGGCAAAAGAATGTGTGGGATAAATGAAATAAAAGGAAGAGTGGTCATTTCTAAATGACAGCTAAAGCAGTCATGAAGGACTTTATAGAGAAGCTGCTGCTTGAATTAAGCTTTAAATACGATTAAGCATTCATTGCGTGGCCCACAGGGAAGGAGCTGACTATGGCAACAGCACTGCGGAGTAAGGGTTCAGCATGTTATTTTCACTGAACTGGAAGTAACGTGATGTGACTGAAGAGTAGATTGTCTTCACATGAAACACCTTGAATATCTCACTAACAAGTTTGGCCTTTATTTTCAATCACTGCAGAGTGATGAAGAGATTTTAAGCAGCAGAATAACCTGATCACACTTATGCTTCAGGAAGATTATTCTGACAATGGCGGCCATTCCTGTTGGCAAAGACATCCACTAGAAGATTGTAGCAGAGACTCGTTGGTTAGTTGTTCACAAGGTCCATTTTCTTTTCCTCCTGAGCACACAACCAGATTGAATGAATATTCCAGGCTCTCTTAAAAGTGGGTAGAGCCATATGGTAGCTTCTGGCTAAAGGAAAGTGGATAACAGAAGTGATGTGTGGCACTTTGAGGCCTGGCACCCAAGACCCATCAACACTAGTCCTGCATATTCTTTACCTGTAGGAAGTGATATATGAAAATGCTGGTGACACTAAGTAGAAGTTGTCTGGGTGTCTAGGTCACTATTTGAAGAAGGGCTACCCAATGAAACTAAAATGGCTCTTTTGGGTATTTTTTGAGTAAAAAAAAATTTGTGTTAAGCTACCGAGGTTTTGAGGTGAATCTGTTGCAGCAGTTTCTTTCAAATAACACAGAGATTATCAGATTATTACCAAACCACAGAGAGTTTGGTAAGGGATGACAAGATCCTGAAATAGTGAAGTGGACTTTTACTATAGAGGTTTAGACAGATAGAAGTAGCATTGGATATGATTGATTTACTGCAAAGTAAATGGAGAAATAGAGAATTTCAGCTTCTCAGCTTGGACAATTGGAAGACGGTAAGAGTAAAAATGGTAATGGTTATCAAGGATTCATAGGATAAGATATTTTGATAAGATAATTAGTATCAATTTGAACCTATTACTTTCAGATATAACTGTCTGAAAAATTTGTTTATAATTTTCTTTTTTAAAGATTTTATTTTTAAGTAATCTCTGCACACAACATGGGGCTTGAATTTACAACCCCAAGACCAAGAGTTACATGCTCTATCAATTGAGCCAGCCAGGCATTCCTGTTTACAATTTTTTATTCTTTTCTATCCTTTGTCATGCCTTAATGGGGATACAGTATACTTCTCTACCCCCATTAATTTGGGGCTCAGCCATGTGATTTTCTTGGACCAATGAAATGGGAGTAGGAGCTTCAGTTTGCCAGTTCCAAGCAGAAGCCTTAAGAAACATTTCATATTTTCACTCTCCATGGCTGTTTCTTCTTTCCTGCTCTCTACCATGAGGACACCATAACCTAGGATGTTTTTCTTCAGCCATCCTTTAATGGTTCAAGCCTCAACACAATCTGGAGCAGAGCCACCAGAGCTGACTCACAGATCCCCCAAACAAAAAGTAAATGTTTGTGCTTATTAAGCCACATGAATTATGCAGTATTTATCACAGAAAAAAAATGGAGCAATTTGGATGAGATACTTGAAGTATGTAATAGGAAGCTGGGAATAATATCTGGAGAAGAATAAACCGAACATATAGATTTTGGATTTGCAGTGATTGACGTCATTAAGATCCATTAGGTCATCCAGTAAGCCATAGAAGAGAAGAAGTCTGAAGATGGAAGGGAACCCTAAGAATAGCGGCAATAAAGGTGTGGGAACAGAATATACAGTAGAAAATGATAATGAACAGTCAGAAGTCTAAGAAAAGAACCAAGAAAAAGTAATGTAATAAAAATGAAGGGATGGCAGTACTTTAAAGAGGGTGTTAATGAGCAATATCAAACATCACAAAATGTGCAGGTTAAAGAATGTTGAAAATAATTCTTTGAATACAGCAATTAGAACACATTGCTAAGAGTCATCCTTTTTTTATAAGATTTCTAATGGACTTAATGCAATCTGTATCCTAAATTAATGTTTATTCTGTTAATGTTTGTTGAGTGAATTCCTTTGTTCTACTGCACTTAAACACATGTTAAAAAATATATCGGGCATCTGGGTGGCTCAGTTGGGTAAGTGACTCTTGATTTTGACTCAGGTCATGATCTCACAGTTTGTGAGTTCAAGCCTCACATCAGACTCTGTGCTGGCAGTGTGGATCTTGCTTGGGATTCTCTCTCTCCACCAACCCCCCCCCCCCAACTCTGCCCCTTATACATGCTCTCTCTCTCTCTCTCTCTTTCTCTCAAAATAAATAAATAAATAAGCATTAAAAACTTAAAAAAAAAGAGGTATCAAACAAAAGCAATACTGGCATTTATTCAGCATTTTATACAGTTAAGCTTCTATATTATGTGAATCCAGAATACAATTATTGCCTTAAAAATTACTGTTTTACTTTTAATAGTATAAAATGATTTATTAAATGACATGATAGATATTGAACTCAATTTTTTTAAGGAAAATTTAATGCTTAAAGGAGAAAATACATCTTTTTTTTCTCTTGCTTCAATTCAAAAGTGGCTCTAAATTGGTAGATTTCACCCACCTAGACAAATATTTAAGAAGACATTTAAAAATACCAACAAGTCTGATTAACAAAGTTAAGATGGTATATGTAATCTTTTTAATTTATTGATTTTAGAATCAATGAAACATAAGGTCATTCAGAGCGCTAAGGAAGAAGTGGGATATTGTATGTGCAATGTACTTGATTGATTGTCTTTTCAGAAATAGAGTTTAATGAGCTTTTATGAACCATACTATAGATGAAACATATTTTCATTAAAAAACTTTCAGAATGACTGCTAGCTGCCTTAGGGAATTTCCTGGATAATAAAATACTAAACATGTTGTCTAACAATTTGCTACCTAAAACCTTCTGCAACGTGGAAGTTTTGCCATGTAGAAATGGATGCATAGTGGATGCATAGTGGAAAACACTGTTGGTGTTTAATTTACTGAGCTAGAGAACACGAGAATAACTTTTATGTTCCAGAAGGATTTTGTGAACAATATCTCTACAAATATTTAAAATTATATTGCTATTCTGGTATTCCAAAATCCACTAAACATCTTAAATACAGGCACAACAGTGTTATCTTTTATGGACTCAGTAATATAATAATTATGAAAAGAACATTTCTTTGGAAAACATAAGGGATAGCTGTGAAAGTTCCCCAAGCACATTCCTGAGGCAGCTAGGAGATTATTTGGGTAGACTGAAGGTTTCAACCTAACTCATGAGAACCATTTCCCTTTGAAGGATATCAAAGCTAATTTAGCTGACTCTAATCCATTCAACTCAGGAAAGATGAAATAGTTCTGAATTGACCTGGAGAGAAGACTGTCGAGTACTAAGTTTCCCTATTGAAATCATTGCTTTGTGTATATTTTTTTCATTCGACATTGTAAGTTGAATCCTTCATTTGAACTAATGTCTTTTTTTGTCTTTGTACATACTGACCGATCCCCATGCATATTGACTGTCAATAGGATGCAACTTCTAAGCATACCTGTGCATTTCTCCTACCAGCCTTACCATGAATCAATTGTGTTCACAATTAGACGGGCTTATGCCAGTGAAATTGCTATTGTAATGATATAATTTAGATATTACACAATATAGTAAAATATGAATTGGAAAAAGTTGTGGTATTCATTAAGTTTAATACCTTGGAAAACTTAATAAATGCATTCAACTTAGGTATATGCCAGACAACTCTAAAGTAATAAAAGGAAGATCATGAAAAATACAAAATCCAGAGGGATTCTGTACTTCGCCTGTAAAGGTCTTAGTGTTCTTTATGGTTTAGGAACCACAAACTAAAAATCTTTGATAATGCATTATAATTACGGTTTATGCAAGAAAGACAACTTGAAAGTCTGATCACAGATGTTTACTGCCAAAAAAGTGGCCTGACAATCTAAAGATTATTGCTAAAGGTAAATACATAGATGTTAAGTAAAAAAAAAAAAAAATGGATATGTATATCTTTCTTTTGAGAATACCTGTTTTAAGTAACTTTCTATTAACTAGTCCACTTCATGTTTCTATCTCATTTTGAAGAAGGCTTTTGATGTTGCCCAAATCCACTGAAGCCTTGCCAGCCTGACAAAGCTCTTACCTTAAGATTTTCGACTTAGTAATCATTTGTCCCTTTGCTACTTGATGCTTCATTTGCACCAATTTCCCTAGTGATAATTTGTGCTAACATTACCATGCACAGGTGTACGCTCACATTAGGGCAGCTAAAACAGACCTAAGCCCTGATAAGGGTTGTGTCTCTGAAGATAAAACAGGGATGGAGGAAGATGAGAAGCTATGACTTGGCATACAACAGTGCTTAATAAATATTGGTTGAGATAAATGTCTTTAAATGTCCCAGTGGGTAGTGATTCCACTCATAATTTATTTTCCTTTGGACATACGATTGTTTCTATAACTTTTTTTTTCTACATCTTACATTGTTGTATGAAGTTTTTCATTTTTCCCCTCCTGTTAGAAATTAAACAAACATTGGAAAATTTTAAGCGTTATATCTACATATAAATTGCCATAATGACTTATAGATCATTTATAAGTAAGTCTTATAGTGATCTTATGATCTGAATCATAAAGCCAGGAAATGGGTATTCTACCTAAGAAGAGCCCTAGACAAAACTGAAAAAATAGGTTCAAGTCACCAATATATCATTCTCCAACAGCCTGGCTTTAGGGAATTCATTTAATTCATCTCATGTAATGCATTTTGTAAGTTTTAACAAGCTAGAATGGCATAACATTATTGCAGATATTACATAGTTAGTTGCTTTGGCTAGGATAACTGTTTTGGTTTTTTTAAAAAAAACTTTATTGGATCCTCTTGAACCTAATGTTTAAATAACTTCATAATACCCTTATATAGAAGAAATACTTATATTTATTTTTTAATTACAGTTTACCTTGGACGAGAATGGAGTTCTTGTTCAGTTGTAGATTAGCACAGTGGCAATTGTTCTTTTTCAACTAGATAAGCCCAAATAAGAGTGCTTCTTACCCAGAACTATTTTTAATAATTCAGAATTTCGTTATGAACTAGAACACTGGAGAGAGTCATGAGACTTGGTTTCTATTTCTGACACTATAACTAATCTGGTATTCTTTTGGGACAAGGCGTGTAGCTTCTGCTTTAGTTTTACCAGCTGTAAATTGATATAAAAATGGCTTCTAGGATAGAATATCTGCAAAGTTACTTTTATTAAGGAAAATATGATTTTAAAAAATATTACGAATAAGGAAAAGAAGGTACCCTCTATTTTAGGTAAATGGCTAGATGCATGAACCTGATGTATTATAATTATATGCAAAAATATCTGTCAGTTATATATATGATCTACATTAATTATTAATTTCCATTTTCTTTCAAAGAAAATCCATGGAATAAACATTTTAATTCCTTTTAAAGATATTTTAAAACAACAGAATGCAAAAAGACATTATTATTATTATTTTTTAATAGAACATTTGCAAAGACCAAACTCCTTGAGGGACAGTGTAAGAATCACATGCTTGACCACATACTGTTTTCAGCAAAGCTTGGCTGATGGTTGTCTATGTCAGTTTCCAGCCTGAGGTTTCCTCAAAATTTAACATGCCTTCACTATTCTCGCTTCTGATGTCTTTTTCCTTGCTTATTTCTAGCATTAAAGTTACCATAAGGATGAGACTCTCCTGTGGAATGAAAACAGAATGAAACCAAGATTTAGTAAATCAGATGTGCTGGTACTTTCCCTCAGTATTATTCACATTTAGACTCTTGCAATTGCTAATTCACTTTTTATTTTATTTTATTGATTTATTTTTTAAATGTTTATTTATTTTTGAGAGAGAGATAGAGCACAAGTGGGGGAGGGACAGAGAGAGAGGGAGACACAGAATCTGAAGCAGGCTCCAGGCTCTGAACTGTCACCACACAGCCTGACGCGGGGCCGAACCCATGAACTGTGAGATCATGACCCGAGCCAAGTCAGATGCTTATGCCACCCAGGCACCCCACTAATTTACTTTTAAAAGGAGACTGCATTCATAGTCCCCACAACTAAAGTGGCTAACATAAGCCTAAATAATTCCTGTAACATGTCTGTCATTTCCTATTTCTAACTTCTCAGAAAATACTACACTGTCAAACAGTCTGTTGGAAGTAACCCCGTGAGAGTTTCAGAAGTGTCTTTGCAGAGAAGAGTTGAGGCAGAGTGCTTTCTTTCTTTCCCCAGCCATTGTTAGTTATCAAACTCTGGGAAACTGAATTAGCCAAGGTTTACGTCAGAGATGAAAAGATTCTCAAATTAGCTCTGGGTCTCCAGAGGGCACCTAAAAGACTTAATGTGGTTAGTATATGTTTATTATTAGGTAGTCATCTCAAGTTTAGTACTGTATATTTTAAAAACCAGTTAGAAGGAATTATTTTTTTTCTGAGAAGTTGAAATGGCGATGGGAATGAGGAAAAAAGATTACTAGGAGAGAGGAATGGAGGACAAAGAGTTTGTTGATGAAAATGAAATACACATTAAGAGTTCTGAAGAAATAGAGTTTATTCTTCTTCAGCTTTCCTCAGACTACATTGCCTACTCTAAATGCCCATCCTTGTACAGCTTAAAAGTATTGACAATTCTTTTTTTTTTTTTTTTTTTTTTTTAATTTTTTTTTCAATGTTTTTTATTTATTTTTGGGACAGAGGGAGACAGAGCATGAACGGGGGAGGGGCAGAGAGAGAGGGAGACACAGGATCGGAAACAGGCTCCAGGCTCCGAGCCATCAGCCCAGAGCCTGACGCGGGGCTCGAACTCACGGACCGCGAGATCGTGACCTGGCTGAAGTCGGACGCTTAACCGACTGCGCCACCCAGGCGTCCCAGTATTGACAATTCTTTACTCTGATGGAATCTCTAATGTTTGCATTCAATAGGTATCAAAATCCACAAGGATCACCTCTCTATCAATAGCAGAATTGTGCTCTATGGAGTTTCTAATGAACCCAGAAAAGATATCAGGAACATTTTTTTTCCAAGTCGGTAAAAAAGAATCTTAAGAGTGAACTACAAGTATTTTGATTCAAATGTCAGCCACATGGACTTTCAATTACAGGTATATGTTCCCCTGCAAGTAGATTAGAATGGGCCAATAGAAGTCATGCTATTTACCTAGTTATTTAAATTGAGATAAACAATGGTAATGGACTATTTCAGGAAAGCTTATCTATAATACTGCAGTTTTTAAAAGTTTGTTTGTTTCTTTAGAGCACAAGTGGGGAAGGGGCAGAGAGAAAGAGGGAGAGAGAGAGAATCTCAAGCAGACTCTACACCACCAGTGCAGAGCCTGATGTGAGGCTAGAAACCATGAACCAGGAAATCATGACCTGAGCTGAAGTCCAATGCTTAACTAACTGAGCCACACAGGTGTCCCATTTTTTAAAAATCATTCTTTTTTTTAAGTTTGTTTGTTTGTTTATTTACTTTGAGAGAGTGAGAAAGAGAGTGATGGGAGGGGCAGAGAGAGAGGGAGAGAGAGAATCCCAAGCAGACTCCACACTGTTAACACAGAGCCTGATGTGGGGCTGGAACTCACAAACAGCTAGGTCATGACCTGAGCCAAAACCAAAAGTGGGATGTTTAATTGACTGAGCCACCCAGGCACCCCTGTTAATCAGTTGTATATTGATTTTTTTGTCAGGTTAATTCCCAGGCACTCAGGTACTGAAATATGAAGAAACAGGAAAAGTTGCTTTCCTCTCCTACACTTCAAAGCATGACTATGATTTTATGCTACTCTCTTAAAAGTTCCTGTGCTTTTAAAAACTGAGTTACCTATCACAAGATATTTATTGGATTTCTGATACTTTAATGAAATAAGATCATGCATTTAAATTAGTTTGTCTTTCTGAAATATTATAATTGTAACTTGTAATAAATTCATGATTTTGAAGACCACCCCAGAAAATTGAAGTCCATTATGACAACAGGGATGAATTTGGAAGGCATTATGCTAAATTAAATAAGCCAGTTAAAGAAAAAGAAATACTGTGTGGTATCACTTACATGTGGAATCAAAAATGAAGTGAATTTTAAAAGTCAAACTCAGAGGAAGAGAGTAGAAAAGTGGTTGCCAAGAGAAATGGGATAGGGGAAATGGAAAGATGTTGGTCAAAGGGTACCAACTTTCAGCTGTAAGATGAATAAGGTCTGAGAATCTAAGGTAAAACACGGTTACTATAGTTGATACCATGGTAGGATATAGAATGAGATTTGCTAAGAGAGTAGAACTAAAATGTTCTCACCAAAAAACCAAACCAAACAAAAACTATAAATATGTGAAGTAATGGATGTGTTAATTAACCCAATGGGAGGTATCTTCTCACAGTGTATACATATATCAAGTTATCATGTTGCACAGTTTAAATATCTTATAATTTTATTCATCAGTTATAAACTCACTAAAACTGAAAAAAGAAAAAAACAGTATTAAAGATACGTATTTTGTTCTAGAGTTGCTACTTATGTCATCTATTTAAAAAAAGAGCCATTTGTCCGTAAAATGATTGTGTTTGTTAGACAGTTATCTTCTATATTCTTTTGATAAAAGCACAAGACCTTGGATTTTTGTCTAAAAATAAAATTAAAACATCAAACAATTGCCTTTATTTACATGAGATCTCATATTTTTCTTTTTGGCTGCAAATATTTAATTTTTTGTTAGGCTCTAACAGACAGATGGGCAAATGAAAAGATACTTCCAGTTCTGCTTAAGAGACCCTGCACCAATTTTCTTTTTCACAGAGATGGAGCCATAGTTCCTATCTCGTTTAAATCAGATTTCATATAGAAAGCCCTCCAAAATGGAAGAGCTCCAGGTAAGAAGTCGATGTCACAGGGAGCACTTATTTATCACAGTGGCACTTAACAATCTCATAACTGCTGTCAAAGTCAATGAAAATACTTTATTTCTGTATTTCCTTCCTTCTTTCCTGCTCCCCACAATTCCCTTTAAGTTCTCCCTTATTTTAATTCTTTCTTTCTTTTTAAAATCTTTCTTTCTTCCCTTTCTACCCTTCTTCAGATAATGGCTTTTATGGCTCAAAGACTGACATACCACTTTACATCACCTATATGTTTTGGAACTGGAATTCGGGAATACAATTTATTTCCTTATACAGAAATCTGGGGAAAAATTAAACATGTCCTGGTGTCTCATGAAGAGGTGGTTTTTCAAAAAAGCCTGGCCATGGAATGATTTGATTTTTTGTCGACATTTGTATTTTATTTGGGACTGCTGCAATTATTAGCATGGTTCAGATGTGTACCACCCATTCACACTGAGTTTACTTTCAAGCTTAATTCAAGAACTCTGGAGTAGATTCACAGAAGATTTTGAAAAAATACCTAGTTTTGCTCTTTGGGACTGTGAGTACCATGTTAGACCCACCTCTGTTGGTGGGGAAGTACTCAACAATTCTAATACTGGTTTGAGGTTTTACTATTTTCTTATATACCAGAGATATTGATTACTGAAATAAATTATACAACTCAGAATGATTATGTAGAGACTGAATTAAAACTTATATGGCCATAGCTATAATCCTTGGAACCAAAGGGTGAGATGAATTGAGAGCTATTTCAGGTTGCATGGCAGTTTCTTATATATCAGATGGAATAATCTTTCCTGGTGTGAAAATCTAGTAAATTTTTACTAGATTTTGAGGCAGTATATTTGCAAATTAAGTGGATTCTGACCACAGGGTAACCATATACATTGACCAAACTACTAACAAATTGTACTAACAGTGTTTAGTTAGTCCAAGAGCAACCATTCAAGGTATTTTAAATGGAAAGGAATTTAATATAAGGAATTGGATAGCTACAGAATCTTTAGAAAGAAAGGGGGAGTGGAAATCAGAGAAAGCTACCACCATTACTCAAGAGTTGAAGAAACTGCATAATTCACAGGAAACCACTGCCTATGACCTCACCTGCCTGAAGTTCTGAAGGGAGGTTAATGCTTTCATATTATGTGTAGTTTTCTGAACTTGAAGGCTAGAAAAAGGAATCACAGGAAAATTGAGATAAGTTGTTTCCACATTTATTCCCTTGAGTTCAAGTTATAGCTGAACATCACAGAAAAGACTAAATTCAATCTTACTTTATCTACTCAAATGATGTATTCATTAATTAAAGAGATTGAGCTTAAGTGCCATCAATATAAACATGACAGCTATAAAATGCCCAACTTTACGATATATCTAATGGCAGTTCCTAGGGCCAATTTAGAAAATCAGCCTTCATCAGGGGACTACAAGAAGATTGTGCTTGAGGCTATAGTAGCCAAGACAGACAGCAGTACCTTCAAGCTGGAAGCAAAGCAGTCTCTAGAATGGGGCTAAATCTTTGGAGTTGGGGTGGTTTGAATGGATGTCCCCACTTAGCCTGCTGCAAGATGCAGACAAACTATGCTAGCAGAAACAGAGGAAAGTTAAAACCTCCAAATGGTACTAAACAATTAGGAACTCATATGTCCATAACTCTCCTCAATCCCTTTAAGTCATTAATTAGTTTACTTCTTTAACAAATATTTACGGTGTCTACTATTTGCCAGCATGTGGTAGGTCATGGAGAGAACAGTGAGGAAGATGGAATAAAATCTTCTTGGTTGAGCTTATATTCTAGAAAGTCATTAGAAAAATTAGTTTGACATCTGCCTCTTCTCTTGTCTCTCTGATCTGCCCACATCTAGGTGAAGTTAGGAAAGCTTGAAGAAAACTGTGGCCATAGGTTGAAAGGACATGACATGCTCTCATTCTTAGGGACACAAAGCATCACATCGAGGAAATTAGGAGTCACAGTTATAAACAGGGAATTCTGCCCAATAGAACAGACATTTCTAAATATTGTTCCCATCTCTCTCTCTCTTTTTTTTTTTTTTTCATTTTTACAGCATTAACTTCATTTTATGGCATTTCATGACTTTTTTATGGCACTAAAGCTACAGAAGCTTTTTCAGCACATTAAAAGACTCAAAAACTGCCCTCATAGACTATTGAATTTTTGGAGTTGGTTGTAACTTAGAATGCGTTCAGTTTAACCCTCAAATCATCTCTTTTCAGTAGAAATAAAAGCTATGACTACTGTAAGTCATTTTGTACCTGATGTCTTAATGCTGGAAAAATCGATAGTCATTAAAAGAGTGTCTGCTTCTACATGTCTGCTTTAAAAATTTTTTTTAATATTTATTTTTGAGAAAGAGAGACATAGCATGAGCGGGGGAGGGGCAGAATGAGAGGAAGACACAGAATCTGAAGCAGGCTGCAGACTCTGAGCTGTCAGCACAGAGCTGGACACTGGGCTCAAACTCAGGAACTGCAAGTTCATGACCTGAGCTGAAAAGTCCGACGCTTGACTGAGCCACCCAGGCGCCGCCTACACGTCTGCTTTATACATGGATGCTACAGTCACATTGCTTGAGAAGTCGTTTTTCTCAGACACTATTTCTCTTTTTTTTTTCTTCTATTTTTTTAGCTTAGCTTTATAAGTGGTCAGGAAGCTGTAATATTTTGAATCATTCAAACAGTATTAATGGGACACTTCATGTTTGGAAGGGGAAGCAGCACCAGGGAGACTGGAATGTTCTTCCCAGGAGATAAAGTCACATTATTTGGTAGAGTAGGTATGGTGAGTGAGTCAGACATTAGAGAACCAGACATTAGACCAGCCCAAGGGACTTGAATCTTTGCGGCTGTAATACCCTGTTGCCCTCCTTTTAAATTCAGCTGCTTGTTGATTTTCGGTGCTTAGAACAAAGTGAAAATTTGGACATGGAAAATTTGGCATTTTACAAAGAGTTCCGATATTATTTAAACTGACTTGTATATGAAAGTGAATTGGTTCATTTATGAGCCAGGTAGCAGGATGGGACCTGTGGTAGTACAAGTGTCAGGGTCCAGAGTCTGCACACACAGTGTGCAGAGGCACAAAGAAAAGACTGCTTCCCAGGTGTCAGCATTCATAGTCTCAACACACACGTGCACACACACACACACACACACACACACACACACACAGCCTTTTCTGCCCAAGGGTGGTAGTGAAGCATGAGAGTTCTCTACTCTTCAGCACCATGGAGTTTGCCCAATATAGACTGATGAATTGCAACTTTGTAGATATCAAAAAAAAGCTTATCTCAATAAAGACTGAACACAAATTTTTTACCAGTTTAGTAGGAAAGGGGATCCGAACTCACTAAAATTGATATAGAAAAAAAATTTTAAATGTGAGGTGTCCTATTTCTGAGCATGGTGGTAATTATCAATTCACAGCTAATATGTATTAATTATAATAAAATTGTAGAATTGATGACAGAAATATCTAGATAGGCAGGATTAAAGAAAACTTTTCCTGTTATTTTACATGACAAGACAGGATTAGACAGATTACTTATATATTTCCTTCAAATTTAATCTTGAAATCACAATTACAGAAATAAAGATTTATTTAAAAATAGTGAGGGGTTCCTGGGTGGCTCAGTTGGTTAAACTTCTGACTCTTGATTTCTGCTCACATCATGATCTCATCCTCGTGAGACCGAGCTCTGTGGTGGGCTCTGGACTGGGCGTGGAGGCTGCTTAGGATTCTCTCTCTCTCTCTCTCTCTCTCTGCCCATCTCCTGCTCACTCTCTCTCTCAAAAAAAATTAGTCAAAATGACCAATCTTATTCTATTATTCATATCCAGATGCTGACATTTCACTTAAAAATAGACTTTTATAAAATAACTAATAAATGCATTAAGTAGAATTTTTGGTTTCCATATTCTATTTTTTTTGAGAGAGATAGCTTGTGCGCTTGTGCAGCTGGAGGGGCAGAGAAAAAGATGAAATCTTAAGCAGGCTTCATGCTCAGTGCAGAGTCTGACACTGGGCTTGATCCCATGACCCTGAGATCATGATCCGAACTGAAGTCACGAGTCTGATGCTCAACTGACTGAGCCACCCAGGCACCCCTCCATATTCTTTTAAAATACTAATGATGATGTTCACTCTTAAATAACTGAATGCCATGTGATTTTTACAAAGGGAAGAGTTTCAAAACTGAAAAAGTAAGAATAAGAGTGAAGGGAAATAAGACATAATAAAAATAAAAAAGAACAAGATGGAAAGACAGAAATATAATTATATTATGATAAATTTAGGCAATTTTTAAAAAGCAATTGCTTTCAGTTTCTCAAGTCACAGTTTAGAACTTTATTCCTAAATTTACCCAAATGAAATTAAATAGGAAATCTTTAGTGACTTTTAGCACTTAGTATATATTTGGTGTTCTCAACCCATCTTCTTTGCCTCTCCTCTCTAGCATGTGTATGTGTGTATACACATACATGTGTGTATACACATGTGGGCATACATAGGTGTGTACCTGTGTGTTTGTGTGTCTATTGGCAGAGAATGCTTCAATATCAATATGTATTTTTAAGCCTGTGTTAAGATCTTCCCATTCCCCAGGTTGTCTATCCTTCGTGCCCATCACCACTAATAAAGACAACTGACTATCAGTTATTGGCTTAGCTGTCTCTCAATATCTAAGATCAATTCTGAATTCAGACAAGAGAAAAATCTCTTGTTCAACCTTCTGAGACTCGCAGTAAAATTACTCTGGTTCCTGGTTATATGGTGATTGTCAGATAATTATAATACTGAATTTTCTTTTCTGCATCTTGGCCCAACTCTGGCTTTCTCCCCTAAGTGCCTGTTGCTTGGTCTTCGTTTAGTAGCCTGCCAAGTACATTTGGAGATAGCCTTCTGAGCACAGTTCACACATCCATGAAGCCAGCCCAGGCGGCATTCTTGATTTATGCCACCTCCATCTGCCTCTCTCCCAGTCCTCCACTTCTCAAAATGGCAACCTTACCCATCCAGTGGTTTAAACTAAAAACTTTTGTGTCATTCTTGAAATCTTTCATTTACTCATACTTAGGAGGCCTATAAATCTAGGGACAATCCCAGTTTACATTTGTGTCCCCAGCATAAATTTTAAGAGTCTTCATTCATTTTCAAGGTATTCTGACTTGGATAAAAAATTATATGTTCACCCAATCCAATTCCAGGGAATATTCTATACAGCACATCAAAAGTCCTATTGGCACTACCTTCAAAATGTATCCAATACTCATTCATTTCTTCCCTTTTCCAACATACCATTATAGTCCATGTATTATTCTTTCTTACTTGGATCATGGAAACAGCCTTCAGTCAGCTCTTCCTGCTCTTATAATTGCTTCATTAGAGTCTGTCCTCCACCCAGAAGCAAGCTTATATTAATCCCTTGCTACAACATTCCAGTAGCTTCTTATCTGAGAATAAATCTTACCATCTTGCTATGCCTTAAAAGAAAAGGCCAGAAGTGATCTTGCCTCTGTTTATCTTTCCATATTATGTGCTAGCCCTCTTCCTATCCAATTTTTCCCCTGGCTGTAGTAGACATCTTGCTGTCTTTTGAACACATTGAACTCAACTCCCATCTTTGCAGTTTTTATCCTCTCTTCCTAGAGCTCTCTTCCCCTGGTCTTTGCAGGAGTACATCCCTGCCTTCATTCTGGTTATTTCTCCACTCAAAGGTCAATTCATCTGAGAGACTTTCTTGGCCACTAGTTTTTAAGCAGCTGCCCTGATTCAGTTCAGGAAACAGAAATCACTATAGGTATTTCAGGCAGAAAGTACTTTACTCTGAAAAATTAGGAGCTTACAAAATTATTGAAAGGAAAGAAAATCAGGGATTATCTCTGGACCCCTGGCTTTGGGTCATGCCACTATAGGGTTCAGGAAATGTCTGATGCCACTACTACTTCCATGGCTGCTGCCACGGCCCCCTCACATCCAAGCAGATATTAAGTAGTGGACTCTGCTGCCCAGCAGTGCCCATGTTCACATCTACTGAAGTCTGCCATCAGCTGCCATGAGTGTAGGAAAATGGCCTCTACCTCCCTGAATCTTCCACATCTTATGCAAAGGCATCCCTCTGGTAGAACCTAAACCGCACTTAGTGAGCTAGCTGAAGGGGAATGTGGGAAATGCATTCTTTATTCTTCAAACCCAGTATAACTAGAGGACATAGAAGAGACGGGACTGGAGGCAGAGAGCCAAGAGACTCTATTTAGCACATGCTCCCCTGGGCCCTGTCACACTCTCCTCTTACCTCTGCTTTATTTCTCTCCAAAGCACTTATCAGTACATAAAATATTTATTTGTTTGCATGTTATTTTCTGTCTTTTCTAATAGAATCTAAAGTCCAAGACAGGGACTATAAAGATGGCTGTTGGCTCAGAGGATAGTGTTTGAGAAATATGTGCCAAATGTATAAATGAATAAAGAGATCAATCAGTATATATCTGCTTTAGATAGATAGTCATGCTCAAAATGGTATGAAAACAAATACTGTGTTACATGTTGTATAGGAACTATTATCAGAAGATAATTCCATTGGATGGGAAAAGGGGAAGCCATTAAAAGTTAAGTTAGTGGGGAACTTGGGTGGCTCAGTCAGTTAAGCGTCCAACTCTTGATTTTGGCTCAGGTCATGATCTCCGGGTTCCTGAGATTGAGCCCTGAGTCGGGCTCTGTGCTGACAGTGCAGAGCCTGCTTGGGATTCTCCCTCTCTCTGCTCCTCCCTCACTCATGCGTGTGCACGCTGTCTCTCTCAAAATAAATAAACATTTTTAAAAAAAGGTAAATTAGTAAACTGAGGACAAATTCAATTTTTAGTAGGCAAGATTTTGTGGGGAATAAAAACAATCAATTAATCATACCTATGTAATTATAATTGGAAATTATGTTTACCTCTCTAAAAGAAGAGAAATGAATGGCTGACCCTTGGAAGTATTAGTAACTTTCCATTACTTTTTCCAACTCTCACTGCTCTCTAGGGGAGTTTGATCTGGTGGGTGGGACTGGGAAAACTCTGCATATGCCTGGCCTAGCCTTTCTTCTCTCACTCCCGGGACCTGACCATTGTCAGGCCGAATGGTAGAAGCCAGCTGAGCCAAGCTCTACCTCTGCAGGGAGGAGCGTACAATTGTCTAAATGTTATGACTTTGCGTGAGCAGTTAAGTTCAATTCATGTGCAAGGAATTGAAAATTATTTTGACTTAACTATGTTCAATAACAAAGCCTGGTTTTTTGAATACTTAGTTGTCTTCTGTGTGTCTATTGCAGCAGTTCCAAACTTATGTACACATTGGGCTCACCCAAGAGCTTTTAAATATACTGCAGCTTGGGTCAGCTCCAGAGATGCTGATTTAATTGTTTCATGGTGTAGGCTTGGAATTGGGATGTTTTTAAAGCTCCCAGGTGGTTCTAATAATTCACCAAGGTTGCCTTGCTTTATGGAAAGGAGTGTTAATTAGTATTTTCAAAACCCGAAAGAACAGATTGAAATTAGTATGTTTATTGCCTATCTTATATTATGTCCTGAAAAAATTATGTTGAAGTCCTAACTCCTGGTACCTATGAAGATGACCTTGTTTGGAACTAGAGTCTTTGCAGATGTAACTAAGGATGAGACCATTAGAGTGGGTAATCCAACATGACCTGTGTCTATAAAAGAAGAGGCACAGAGAGAGGATTGCCACGTGAAGACAGAAACAGATACTGGAGTTATACTGTCACAAGCCAAGGAATGCCTGGGGCTGCCGGAAGCTGAAAGAGGCAAAGAAGGACCTCCCCTAGTGCCTTTGCAGGATAATTTCTGGGTGGACTTGTAGCTTTCAGAACTGTGAGAAAATAGATTTCTGTTGTTTTAAACTACCCAGTTTACAGTACTTTGCTATAGCAGGAGGCCCTAAGAAACTAATACAAATTATTTGAAATGTGTTTTTTCAAAACGCATTTCAAAGACTGGCACGAATTTAGAGATCTCATAATTCTAAGTACAGTCTTAAAGCAGGTTGTTGGATGTTGCTAAGCTCTTCATTAACCAAAAGGCTTTTGTCATCTAGAGTTGACTATAGTTATTCCTCTGAGACTGCACTTGGAGAATCCCCTGGGCTCTTACTTAAAGATGTTATCATACAGTATCCCTTGCAAGAAAACTGGATACTTAAAAAAGGAGTCAATTAAAAATCCATACTCACATATATACAAATTGCCTTTTCCCAAGTCTACAAAACTATTAGATTCCTAATAACAGTGACCCCTATAAATCTCAGTCATTATTTTGTATTGACATATATACTCAGATGTCACTTCTAGAAAAACCAAATCTGCCTATCCTAGAATTTATGTCTATCCAGGCACATGTTATATGTGTGCCCTCTTCCTACATGCTAGATGACTGGACCAAAGGATCCATATGATCTAATGATATCTTCCTTAGATTAGCCTATGAAATATGTTGTAAGAGAAGTAGATAATCTGAATGTACCAAATTACCTCTTGAGATAATTTGAACTAAAGAAGCAGGGACAGAAGAGAGAGAAAAAGACCATAAAAAAGGCTCCATTTCTGAAGCTAGCTTCCATGATTCTAGTTATAGCTTGTATGTAACTTTTGATAGACTCTTTTAAGATAGTGTAAGCCTCTATTTGAAACCAAAGATCCAAATTAGAATACTGCATGTATGGCAAGTCATTTACTTAAATATTCAAGTTTATATATATGTAATCAGTGCACTTGAGGATTTCAGAAATGTGATTAATTAGCTATGGTAAACCTTGGAGAATTTCTAAAGTCTGTTGCAATAGTCTCATGCCTAAATCAAAAGTGGAAATGTGGGCTATGGATACAATTCAGCCCACAGTGATAAGTGATTGGTTTATTTTATATTTTAAATTGTACATTTATACATAAATCTGGATTTCTGCCTTCTCTTAAAAAAGTAGGTCTCGGACTTCAAGTTGTGTTATAAAGCTGTAATCGCCAAGACAGTATGGTACTGGCACAAAAACACTCAGATCAATGGAACAGAATAGAGAACCCAGAAATGAACCTACAAACATATGGCTAACTAATCTTTGACAAAGTGGGAAAGAATATCCAATGGAATAAAGACAGTCTCTTCAGCAAGTGGTGCTGGGAAAACTGGACAGCGACATGCAGAAAAGTGAACATGGACCACTTTCTTACACCAGACACAAAAATAAACTCAAAATGGATGAACGACCTAAATGTAAGACAGGAAGCCATCAAAATCCTTGAGGAGAAAGCAGGCAAAAACCTCTTTGACCTTGGCCACGGCAACTTCTTATTCAACATATCTCCGGAGGCAAAGGAAGCTAAAGTAAAAATGAACTATTGGGACCTCATCAAAATAAAAACCTTCTGCACAGCGAAGGAAACAATCAGCAAAACTGAAAGGCAACTAATGGAATGGGAGGAGATATTAGCAAATGACATATCAGATAAAGGGTTTGTATCCAAAATCTATGAAGAACTTATTAAACTCAACACCCAAAAAAACAACTAATACAGTGAAGAAATGGGCAAAAAACATGAAAAGATACTTCTCCAAAGAAGACATCCAGGTGGCCAACCGACACATGAAAAAATGCTCCACATCACTCATCATCAGGGAAATACAAATCAAAACCACAATGAGATACCACCTGTCAGAATGGCTAAAATGAACAACTCAGACAATAACAGATGTTGGTGAGGATGCAGAGAAAGAAGATCTCTTTTAAACTGCTGGTGGGAATGCAAACTATTGCAGCCACTCTGGAAAACAATGTGGAGGTTCCTCAAAAAAACTAAAAATAGAACTATCCTATGACCCAGCAAGTGCACTACTAGGCATTTATCCATGAGATAGAGGTGTGCTGTTTCGAAGGGGCACATGCATCCCCATGTTTATAGCAGCACTATCAACAATAGCCAAAGTATGGAAAGAGCCAAAATGTCCATCGATGGATGAATGGATAAAGAAGATGTGGTATATATATATACACAATGGAGTATTACTTGGCAATCAAAAAGAATGAAATCTTGCCATTTGCAACTATGTGAATGGAACTAGAGGGTATTATGCTAAGTGAAATTAGTCAGAAAAAGAGAAATATCATATGACTTCACTCATATGAGGACTTTGACACAGAACAAATGAACACAAGGGAAGGGAAGCAAAAATAATATAAAAACAGGGAGGGGGACAAAACAGAAGAGACTCTTAAATATGGAGAACAATACTACTTGTATTTCAATTTGCTATAGTGTGTCTGAGTATCAGTTTCCCCTTACAATTGGTTTTTTAACTATTTGTCTTATAATACTGAGGCTTGTGTTTGTGTGTATGTTAGGGGTGTGGATACAAATGTTCCCCCCCCCCCCAAAAAAGAAGACAGATATTTTTTTTGTTGTTGGAGTTAAAAATATTTTTATATACTCAATATAATGACAGAGTATGTGTTATTTTCGCTTTACCCTTACTTTTCAATTACATTAAGATGTAATTTACAAAAGAATTAAGACAGTTTGAGAAGGATTCGTGTTAATACTTCTTTAAACGCCTGGTAGAATTCACCAGTGAAACTATCTGGCCATGGACTTTTATTCTTTGGGAGATTTTTGTTTACTGATTCAATCTCCTTATTTGTTTCTGGTCTGTTTTGATTTTCTATTTTTTCATGGTTCAGTTTTGGTAGGTTGTACATTTCTAGAAATTCATCTCTTGTCTGAGGCAGTTGTCTAAAACAGTGTTTTCCAGGAGCTGGAGGACCCCAGCTGAGGGGCTGGAGCCAGTTCACAAGTTACTGCAGGGTCCATAACTGGGACTGAGGTCTATCTGCCTATCACCCTATGCATGAGTGGGTGAGGCCCCTCCTGGGCCCCTTAATGCATGTTACTGCATCCCAGATAGTGCCATATAGTTCCATATAGGCATTTTTGTCCATGGATGGATGCCAAATATTTGTTATTGAGGGGAAACAAAAACAAGGGACATCTCATACTGCCATGATGCTGAAATCACCTCCTGGACCTTTATTGAAATAATCCATCCTTTAAAGATTAGATAAAGCTTGACTGTTAACTTACCTGGTCCTTGTGACTTTCAATAGATACTCTATGATACTAGATGAATTCTAATTTCCTAATTATTTATTGTATTCATTTTTAGCATTATCATTTATTAGGAAATAGACCATTTCCTCTAGATTTAAACATTTTTTGGCATAGAGTGACATTCCTGAACTTGTATAATTTTATTCTCTTTCAACTTTTTTGGTAATAAGCTTATTATATTAATGAAATTTTACTACTTTATTATCTATTTATTTTCTTATTTATTAAATTTAGCTTGATAGCCATTCATAATTATTTACCTCTTTGGTCTGAGTTGATCTCATTATCAAAGACATCAAAGGTACCCATTTTTACTGGTATAGATTGTTCTGTCTCTCAATAGTTGTGTCTCCTTTTCATTCCTCTTTATATAGTTTGTGAACTATCTTTTGACTTCTTTCCTGGTCTAAGGGTTATCTTTTTTTTTTAATTTATATATTAAAAAATTATTTAAATCCAAGTTAGTTAACATATACTGTAATAATGATTTCAGGAGTAGAATTTCATGATTCATCACTTCTCTAAGGATTATCTTAGAAGCATATTTTTTTTTTTTTTTTTTATTTTTGGGACAGAGAGAGACAGAGCGTGAACGGGGGAGGGACAGAGAGAGAGGGAGACACAGAATCGGAAACAGGCTCCAGGCTCCGAGCCATCAGCCCAGAGCCCGACGCGGGGCTCGAACTCACGGACCGCGAGATCGTGACCTGGCTGAAGTCGGACGCCCAACCGACTGCGCCACCCAGGCGCCCCTAGAAGCATATTTTTAAAGTTCCTAGTAGTTAAAATAGTAATTTTAAAATTATTTATTTCTAATCTATCAAGATCCTGAGATAAGAATATGTCGTATCTCTCTATCAATCTATCAATCACTCTCTCTCTCTCTCTCTATCCATCCATCCATCCATCCATCCACCCATCCAACCGTCCATCCATACATCCATTTTTAGTTAAGGATTCTTTGTTTTCAGGTACCTAATAAAATTGTGTACATATTGAATAAACTTATTTGTATGTCCATTCAATCAAGTCACTTAATGGGATTATTCTATTTGCTTTTGTCTACCTTTAGTTTTTTTTATATTAAGTCTAAACAAGTCTCCTCATGTTTCATCAGTCTCTCTTTGTATTTGTAATCATTTTGCACTATGTATTTAGCAGACAAGTTTTAGTGTGTGTAGTTTTATGACTACTGTAGTTTCATACATTGTGTTTTTTGTGGCTGGTTCTCCTGTTTTGTTTTTTCTTTCAGTATTATTTTTTATAGTTTAAATTGTATTCAATCTCATATCGACAACTCCTAGTTCCTTTTTGTGTGTGTTCATTTGCCTGATTCTTTTGGCCCATCAGTTTATTTTCAACCTCTCTCTAACACTTTGTCTTTAGAGTTTCTTGAAAACAGCATGTTGCTGGGATTTATTTTTAGTTGTCCCTTTAAGCAGCATATTTTTGTTCAGTCTCATTTGTTTACCATGATGGTTGATACTCTTGTTTTTCTTCCAACTTACTTGTGCTTAGTTTTAATTTAAAATTTTGTTTTTCTATTTCCCTTTTCTTTTTTTTTCAAATGTGACCAAGTTTCTATTTATTTCATTTTATTTCCTTGTTAATTTGGAAACCTAATTGTGTGGTTCAATTCTATAAATGCTTATAATTCCTTTTCCTTTCATCATAATCAAAATTATATTTTAATACTGTTATTTGGCAACAAGATAATGTGATTTTCATCCATGAAAATGCACCACTAATCCCTTACTTATCCTCCCTTTTGGTTTTAGATAATTAGAAATCCATTTAGAGAATCCCTCTCCTGTTTTGGAAGGACCTATTTGCTCTTATTTTAACATTTCTCAAATACCTTTAACCACTTATACTTTATTTCATAAATATTACCACCTGAAATATTGTTTGCCATGAATATATTTTTTTTGGTCTAATGAGTAAATGTATCTCAGGTGGATACATATCTCTCAATCCTAATCTTTCAGAAATTGGTAGATGTGGGATGCCTTGTTGACTCAGTCTTGACCTTAGGGGCATGAATTTGAGCCCCAGGTTGCATGTGGAGCCTACTTAAAAAAAAAAAGAAATTGGTAGATACCATTTTACTATGTTCTAGTGTCCAGTGTTAGAGATGAGCAAGTAAGAATATTTTTATTTATAAGTAATTTTTTTTGGCCTGGAGCTTTACAGTTCTTTCTAAATTTTAGTGTTCAAGCATTTAACCATCCATGCAGAAGTCATCTTTTCCTAGCAGTTCAGACTAGAATTGGGTTAGAAGTGCAATCTGTTTTCTTTCCTCATTTCAAAAAAAAATTATTTAATTATTTTTTCTTCCTACATCTATTCCTTTTTATTTTCCTGGAAATTTTATTAATCACATGTTATGCTTCCTGGATCTTACATCCTAATCATTTACCTTTTCCTTCATGATTTCTATCTCTTTATATTTTTGCACAATGCTTTGAAGGAAGATTTGAATTTAATGTTCTGAATTACTTATTCAGATCTCAAGAGTGACCACAATCTTCAAATTGTCTACTAAATTGTTTGGTTGGAAAATTGTGCTTTATTCTGAATTTCCAAACTACCTCTTTTATGCTGAATCTCCATAAGTGTTCTTACTATTTTCATTCAAATTATTATCTGTCTTTCCAACAGCTTCAGTTTCCTGGGCATCTATTCTGTTTCTTTTGTTTGATAATGTCCTCTGTGACTTCTGGGCCTCTTTACATAGGCTATTATATTTTTCTGTTGGCTTGTTGGGGTCAAATCTGGCTGATGGAGGACCCTAAGAGACAGCAGTTACACATAATGACATAGTGTCTTTCCCTTGGCTTGACAATGTAGAAGGTTTGCATCTGGAAGAAGTCTGCTTCCATCCTTGTCTCCCACACTCAAGAGTAGGGAGAACTCAGGTTTATTTGTCTCCTTTTTTGTTTTTAGCCTTAAAAATATCAGACATATAGATACTCCAAGAAATCCATTGGATTTCTATATGCAAAACTTTTCTTAGGATCCATTGCTTCCTGCTTTCTATTTCTTATCCAGGAGCTTCTGGTCCTGGTCTGAGAATGTAGCCTTTGCCAGGGGTGAAAGAGTTCTAACCATTTGTCTCTGTCACCCTTCCTACAAAATCCAACTTGCACTCACACCCAGCTTCCCATAGTCACTAGAACCTAGCCCAGAAGAAGCAAGCAGGTTGGAGCCAAAACTAAGAGAAAGGAGACCTAAGCACATGTCACTATGCTCAGAAGTCTCCTCCCTACACTCAGCCGTATCTGAAGCAATGTAGTGAGCATGTGTCAACAGCTAACTATACTAAATATGTATGTAGTATATATTTATATTTGAAACATAGGAATAGGTAGAGTGAAAAACATTCTTCTTTCTTGGCTCAGAAGGAATAAAAACAATACCTAATCCTCATATAGCAATTAATATATTTCAGACAGTATTCTAAGAGCTTTACCCATTTTTGCTGTGTCCTTAATAAAAACCCTATGAAGCAGACTCCATCACCATCTCCAGATTACAGATGAGGAAATAAAGGTTAAGTTTCAAGCCCAAGATCACACATGTGAGGGGGACATGGCAGGATTCAAATGCTGGAAATCTGACTTTGGAAACCACACTCTTAGCCACTACTCTACACTGCTGCCAAAGAGTGTGTCCTGGCAAGAGGAAAGGGAACAATTGATTGTAGTCATCTTTTGTAAAGTGATAGGTCTTCTTTGCTAAGCTTAATTGTGATTGAAAGAAAAATAAGAATCAAGTAAGATTTAATATTCCATGTAATATGATGGCAGAAACAGACCTTGGCAACATTGGAAATGTTAGGAATTATTTATATTCAGTATTTTCCCAATTTCCTGAGATCCCACTTCATCATTCTGGGACATAGATGACAGGAATCTACACATTTTGGACCTCTAGGCTAGCAGTTGGTAAATTATGGTCTACTGGCCGATTTGGTCCACTGACTATTTTTGTAAATGAAGTTTTATCAGAATACAGCCACACTCATTCACTTATTTGTGCGTGGCTGCTTTTGTACTCCAATGTCAGAGTTGAGTAGTTGCAATAGAAAACAAATGGCCTGCAACGCCTAAAATATTTATTGTCTGATCATTTACAGAACAAGTTTGCTGAAACTAGCTTTAGGTTAATGTATTCTTAAAAATTATTCTGTGAATTTCATCTTCCTAGCGTTACAACTCACTTATATGAGTCTTATTTCACAGAACTTTTATTCCGATGACAGAGCTAGCTACCTAAAACTGAATATATGTAAAGATATGATTATTGGTGTGGGGTTTTTTTTTGGTTCCTTTTGAGATTCTTTTATAGATTCAGTTTTGGATGATTGTATATTTCTAGAAATGTATCCATTTCTTCTACACTGTCCAGTTTCTTGGTATCTAATTATTTATAGTAGTATCTTATGATCCTTTGTATTTTTGTGGTGTTAGTTGTAACTTCTCTTTCATTTCTAGTTTTACTTATTTGAGCCTTCTCTCTCTTTTTCTTGGTGAGTCTTTAGGTTTGTCAATTTTGTTTATCCTTTCAAAGAGCCAGCTTTTAGCTTCATTAATCTTTTCTGTTGCTTTTAGTCTGTTATTTATTTCCACTATGATTTTAATTATTTCCTTCCTTCTATTAACTTTGGGAGTCATTTGTTGTTTTTTTCTAGATTCTTTTGGTATAAAGTTCGATTATTTATTTGAGATTTTTCTTGTTTCTTGAAGTAGGCCTAGATGAGTATGGCCCTCCTTCTTAGAACTACTTTTGTATCTCTTTTTAGAACTACTTTTGTATCTTTTGTTGTATCTCAAAGATTTTGGTTTATGTATTTCCATTTGTCTCAAGGTATTTTTTAAATTTCCTCTTGGATTTCTTTGTTGGTCCAACGGTTTTTCAGTCTCATGTTGTTTAATCTCCACATATTTGTGTTTTTTTTTTCAGTTTTCTTTCTTTTTTTCAGATTTCTAGTTTCATACCATTGTGATAAGAAAAGATGCCTGGTATGATTTCAGTGTTTCTAAATTTATTATCTTGTTTTGAGGCTTAACGTGATTTATATTGGAGAATATTCTATGTACGTATGAGAAAATGTGTATCTTGCTGCTTTTGGATAGAATAGTCTGTACATATCTATTAACTTCATTTGGTCTAATGTGGCATTTAAGGCTGATGTTTTCTTATTGATTTTCTGTCTGGATGATCGATCTGTTGATGTAATTGGGGGTATTAAAGTTCCGTGCTATTGTATTGCTGTCAATTTCTCCTTTTAGATCTGAAAATAGATGCTTTATGTATTTAAGAGCGTCTATCTTTTTGGGTGCATAAAAGTTTACAAATGTTATATTATCTCATTAGACTGACCCCTTTTTCATTATGTAATGCCCTTCTTTGTCTTTTACTATAGTCTTTGTTTTAAAATACTATTTAATCTGATGTAATATAGCTACATGAGCTTTCTTTTTGTTTCCGTTGCATAGAGTATCTTTCTATCCCTTCACTTTCACTCTGTTCATGTACTTTGACCTGAAATGAATCTCTTGTAGGCAACATATAGATGAATCTTGTGTTTTTATCTATTCAGACACTCTATGTTTTTAGATTGGAGAATTTACTTCATTTACATTTAAAGTAATTATTGATAGGTATGTACTTATTGCCATTTTGTTCATTGTCTTCTGCTGTTTTTGCAATTCCTTTCTCTCCCTTTCCTCTTCTCTGCTCCCTTGCCTTGCGATTTGATGACTTTCTTTAGTATTATGTTTATAATCCATTCTCATTATCTTTTGTGTACCTACTATAGGTTTTTGCTTTGTGGTTGCCTTGAGGTTCACATATAACAGCCTATATATATATATATATATATATATATATATATATATATACACACACACAATCTATTACAATCTATTTTAGGTTGATAGCAACTTAAATTGAATGCATTCTAAAACTTTTTTTTTTTTAGTATTTATTTTATTTTTGAGAGTGAGAGACAGAGCATGAGTGGGGGAGGGGCAGAGAGAGAGGGAGACACAGAATCCAAAGCAGGATGCAGAATCCAGGCTCTAAGCTGTCAGCACAGAGCCTGATGCAGAGCTTGAACTCACAAACTGTGAGATCATGACCTCAGCAGAAGTTGGACGTTTAACTGACTGAGCCACCCAGGGGCCCCAAATTTGAATACATTCTAAAACCTCCAAATTTTTACTATTTCTCCACCACATTTGTGTTTCTGATGTTGTATTTTATTAATTAATTAATTATTTTAGAGAGAACGTGCATGTGAGTGGAGGAGAGGGATAGAGGGAGATAGAGAAAGAAACTTAAGCAGGCTCCATGCTTGAGCATGGAGAATCTTAAGCAGGCTCTGAAGCCTGATGTGGGGATTGATCCCACAACCCTGGGATCATGACCTGATCCAAAATCAAGAGCCAGACACTCAACTGACTGAGCCACCCAGGCACCCCTATGTTGTATTTTAAATCTTTTTATTTTGCATATCCCTTAACAAATTATTGTAGTTATAATTAACTTACTACTTTTGTCTTTTAACCTTCGTACTAGATTTATAAGTAATTAATTCACTATCTTTACTATATATTTGCCTTTGTCAGTGAGATTTTTACTTTTGTATGTTTTATTGTTACTAATTCCCTTTTCTTTTCTGCTTAAAGAAGTTCCTTTAACATTTCTTGTAATGTTGACTTAGTGGTGATGAACTCCTTTAGTTTTTGCTTGTCTGTAAACTTTAACTTTCCTTCCATTCCTAATGATAACCTTGCTGGGTAGAGTATTAAAAGATTTTCCTTCCAGCAATTTGAGTAATCATGACATTACTTTCTGGTCTCTGAAGTTTTTACTGAAAGATCAGTTGATAGTCTTATGGGGGTTCCCTTATGGGGATATGTAACAAGTTGTTCTTCTATTTCTGCTTTTAAAATTCTCTTTTTCTTTAACTTTTGACATTTTAATTATAATGTGTCTCGATTTGGATTTCTTTGAGTTCATCTTATTTGGAACTCTATGGGCTTCCTGGACCTGGATGTCTGTTTCTTTCTCCAGGTAAGGGAAGTTTTCAGCCATTATTTCTTCAAATACATTTTCTCCCTCTTTCTCTCTCTCTTCTCCTTCTGGTACTCCTATAATGTGAATATTATTTCTCCTGATAATTGTCCTATAGGTCTCTTATGCTTTCTTCACTTAAACTTTTTTTTTCCTTTTGCTCCTCTGTTTGGATGAGTTTCACTGCCCTGTCTTCCAGGTCACTGATCCTTTCTTCTGCTACATCTAATCTGTTGTTGAACCCCTTTAGTATATTTTTCAGTTCAGTTATTGTATTCTTCAGCTTTTTGGTTGTTTTTTTTGTGTGTTTTTTTATATTCTCTTTGTGTGTGTTGAAGTTCTCAGTATGTTTATTCATCCTTCTCCCAAGTTTGGTGGGGATTTTTATAACCATTATTTTGAAGTCTTTAGCTGATAGATATTTATCCCCTTTTCATTAAGGTCTTTTTCTGAGGTTTTTTTTTTTTTTTTTGTTCTTTCTTTTGGAACATATTCTATTTCCTCATTTTGCTTGACTCTTTATGTTTATTTCTGAGTATTATGTGAAACAGCTACCTCTACCAGTCTTGAAGGAGTAGACTTGTGTAGATGATTAAATGTATTATTTAACCTTGCCCTAGCTCTCAGTTGCCTTTGTGATTGTCTAAGCAGACTGATTTACTCTTGACAATTCTCAATTGTTTAGGGAGTATCAAGACCTTTCATTATTTCTAAGGAGTGATCTTAGTACCCAGTTTCAGGAAGCCAGATTCTCAAGCAGCAGTTTTTACCTACATAAACATGTACAGTGCTGTGGGACTACAGTTGTAGAGCCTATTCACCTCCAAACCAAGGGTATCTGTTCCCTGGCAACATTTGTAAGATTTAGAGCCTCAGATAAGTGTATAAGCTCCTGAGATGTATCGAGCTGTGTTGAAGCCAAAGGAGGGTGCAAAGACAATGTCTCCTTTCCTATGTTCCCTGAGAGCATCTCTGTGGCCTCTAGATGTATGGCACTTGAATTCTGTCTCTCAGCTCGAAGTTCTAGAACATGGAAATGGGCCTTTTTCACAGGCAGACTGAGTGTGAGTTTCAGTCTTCTGTCTGTGCAGTAATTTGCGTGTGATAACTTGCCCTAAACTGTCTTTCTATTGTTGTAGTCGCATGGGGCCAGGACTCCTAGCCTCCCTGGCCACCTGAGCCAGGGAATCAAAAGGCATCTTCTGTGTGGACTGCACTCATGTGCCAGCTTTAACAAGGCTGTGGAGAGTGTTGAAGGTGGGTCATGTCCACAGCTCTAGAAGCAGGGGAAGAACACTGGGGGCAGGGCATGCCAGTGGCCTTAGCAAGACAGGGAAAGATTGCTGGGTGCAGGCATGCTTGTGGCTTTACTGATGTATAAATGCGCTGGAAAGTGAGCATGTCTGTGGCTTTAACAATGCTGGGGAAAGAATGCTGGGAATGGGGCATGCCAAAGACTCTAGCAATGTAGGAGAAGAGCAGTGAGTGTGGGGCACATCCAAAGCATTAGCAAGGCTGTGTCCACACATATTAATCTGTGCTAGCAAGGTAGACACAGTACAAAAATTGCACTCATCAGTGCCGGTGTCTCCAAAGAAAGTCCCAACTGGTCCTTGCCTCTCTGGCAGAAGCTTTAAAATTAGAAAATGTATATTCTTCACATATAATTCAGTCACCAGGGGTGGGGTTTTTGGTGAGACCAGGTCTCTGCCTCTTCTATCCATCTTGATGTAGTCCTTTTATCCCTTGTTGTGGAGGGAGCTGATCAACTAGTTTTCTGTTCTTTTTCAGTGGGAATTATCCCATATGTAGCTGTAGATGTATTATGTGTAAGAGATGGTGAGTTTAGTATCTTCCTATGCTGCTATCTTGGATTAGCCCCTCACTTTATAATTTCAGAGTCTGCAGCAAATTAGAAAAGATCTTTCTAGTACTCTTCTAATTACATTACCTATTCCACTTCTGGTCTTATTTATTATGCACATACTTTGTTTGCCTGTCTGATATTTCGCTCTCTGGCTGCTGGACCCTCAATTTCTACTAGATCATTGAAGTAAGTCTGGTTGTTGGAGGACTCTTGGCGGCAAAAGTCACACAAGTGATGGAAAATGGCATGGCTTTTGCCTCTATGACCAGCAGTATAGAAGCCACTGGACTGCTGCTCTTTTGGTTCCAGAAGAAAGAGTTCATGGAATAGTTTTATTTATAATAAAAAAAATATGTGGGACTGGAGGATAAATATTGCCTGGTAGAAAGGAGAAGAAAAAGCTCTTGTAGTAGTGACAGCTGGTCTATAACTATAAATATTTATATAAATTTTTGTGGTTTGCAAAGCACTTTCCAATGCTCATTTAATCTTTTCTACATCTTTGCTAATGTATTTGTATTTGTATTCCCACTTCACAAGCGAGATAACAGGCTCAGATTAAACAGCTCACAAGTGACAGAGGTAGGACAAATCTGTTTTTAGGTACTAAATATCATGCCCTACCAGTGTTTGTATTGTTTTTATTGGAAAAGGAGTAGAGAAGCACTGATGAAGGGGAGTAAAGGGACTCTTCAGGGTCAGGGCCAGGTAAGGGAAAAACAATTTTATTCCTTGCAAAAAAGGTAATTTCCTTCACTGTAAGGAAAAGAAAATTAAAAGAATTTTCAGAAGTTTGTCCTTCATGTATCTGTTTATTCATTTAACAAATACTTATTGAGAACCTATTATATGTGAGACGTTGGAACTGAAGACACAGCACTGAACAAAAGATCTCTGTCCTCATGAAGTGTGTATTTGGGGGAGATGGGCAAAAAAGAAAAACAAAATGTGTAGTACATCAATCAGCAATAAGAACTGAGGAGAAAAAAGCAGAGAAAGGAGATATAAAGTGTCAGTGTATTCATTTACAACTTTAGAAAGAGCAGTTAGGAAAGGGCTCACTGAGACAGCTGAGAACTTATCTAATATACTAGTAATATTATTTTGATTAACTTATCTAACATTATAGTTCATTTTTTCCATTTTTTGTGGGGAGGTATCTATTACCCATTCTATTATTACTGAAAGTAAACCAACTAATTCATTATTGAGTGTTTCTGACTAATTATTTCTACTAGTTAATCAATTCATGACTTTCTAATAGATTATTTTAGCAAGTGACAAACTTGGTAAAGCTTGACATACTGTATCAGATTAATTCAGCAATGTCCCAGGTAGACGAAATATTTTTTTATGATTTTCTGTATAAGGAGCTGGAATGTGAACAACTATAGCTTCCAGTGGTGTTAGAATATTATCTTGGATAAAATGAATTACTATATTGTTTTGTTTTGTACAATGGTCGTTGTAATGCCAGAAATACAGAAATAATAGAAATACAAAAGTTAAGTTTATTGCCTTCTGCTATACTAGAAAACAGTTAACACCCCATTTCTCTTCGTATAAGCAGTGAACACCCATATTTACCTTTTGGGGCATTCAGACAGTTTATAGCTAAAATATATCTTTTGTCCTCTTATGGGACTTTTGAAGCAACTTACAAAAAGAGGTAGATGTTCTTGATATTTGAAGGGGCTCACTAAATAGATAACAGGCCCTTTTTTCCTAGCATCTGAATTTGGAACCAAATGACGTAGGGGTCAAAAATACCAGCTTCATTACTGATAACCTGTGTGGAGAATATAGCAGGCAAGTGGTTTTGTTATTTTTGCTCCAAACCATTAAATGTATCCCCTCAAACAATAGGACTCTTTGCCCTGCTGAGCTTACCACATGGCTGACAGCAAATAAAAAACTAACCTCTCTGAAGACAAGTAGGCCTCTTAGAGAAGGGCCAGATTCAAGGCCACCAAATAGAATACAGTATAGATGGTATTTCCATGGAGTTGTGAAAATAGAAATCCTGTCCTTAGTCAAACATTCTCCTGTCTTCCTTTGGGAAAGTGTGAGATTTCAGTCAAAGAGTGAATACCAGAACAAAGAGGCTGGTGTGTTACTGTAGTTCCTTCTATGTGGAAACATCAGTACAGGGAGGATTAGAATTCCTCCCTAAAAGTTTCATTTGATCTAGCAACATTTCCTCACATTACCATTAGTGGGGAGATACAAAAAGACTTATCATTTACTTCTGAAATTAATTTGATCTTAGTTTTACTGCCATTCACTCAATTCACGAAGATGTGCAAAGACGCTTGTAAAAAGAATATATTCATATTACCCAGCAAATGTTGAGTGCCCAAATGTGCCCAGTGCTGTAGGGTACTAGCTTCCAATGATACTACAGAATCAGAAAGAACCTTTATTTTCAAGAGAGTTATAATTCAGCAGTTTAGACAATAATAATAAACATAAAACAATAGTAAGTCACACACCCAAAATATTAGCTATTATTGAGTGTAACAAGTTAAATGCACTATAGGAATCAAGGGCAGCATGGCATATTGTAGAAAGCCCTGACCTGAGAAGCAAGAGACCAGGATTCCTGTTTTAATAAAATTGAGAAATTCTCAGCAGGTCTTACTTAATCTCTTTAGGTTCTAGCTTCCTATTTTATAAAATGAAGGGTTTGACTAGAACATCATCTAAATTAAAAATTCATTTTTTAAAATATAACAGTACCAAAATAATTTTGAAGTTCTAAAGTTACAATGAATTAAGTTTCACATCTTTTATTTTCCATATCAGCTACTGCAGGAGAAAAGTGAAAAGAAAATGCAAATTGGTAGAAATGTAATAAAGAAATACACTAATAAATAAGACTAATCAAAGAAACTAAGGAGGAAATCCAATCATAAATATTCCAATGGTCCAAATAGCATTTGTTAACAAAATGGTAAATAGAAGTTGTGTTTTTGGTGTCTCTGCACTTCAACTTAGGAAGGGAAATGCATCAATCACTCTGCAGAAGGGTGTACAAGACCCTCTCCTAGAGTATAACTTCATACAAACTAGGCTGGGAAGTGGAATCTGACACACAGATTTTTTTTGGTTCGAGCCTGGAATGCTAATGCTTCAACAGATTGAAGTGTTGTCCTTACTGTGTGCACTGCAATGAGAAACAATAGCGGGTCTTGGGTGGCTCAGTTGGTTAAGCCTCCAACTCTTGGTTTCGGCTTAGGTCATGATCTCACTGTCTCTCACTGTGAGGTTGAGCCCCATGTCTAGCTCTGCACTGAGCTTGGAGCTTGCTTAAGATTCTCTCTCCTTCTCTCTTTGCCCCTCCCACACTCATGCTCGCTCTCTCTCTCTCTCTCTCTCTCTCAAAAAAAAAACAAAGAAGTGATAGAAAAGACAGACTCTTTGTTCTGATTTCCTACATTTTCTCTAGCACTGCTTTATATTTTATGGAATGAAGAAATAAAATTTGTTTTTTTTCTACTGCTGAAGAAAAATAAGGCAGTTTCTTGAAACAATTTGTAAAAAGGCTACATTTAGGTGATCTTGAGACTCACTGAGAAAGGGCTGCTATACCTGAACTTGCTATTACAGGCTAGAGGGGCCCTACAATACTCTCACTGATTTGGGGAGAAATGAATCCTTTATGGTTTTGCATACCACCTTGCCAACATCTCTGAAACGAGCCTCAAATGGAGAATGTTGTATATGAGATGTATTTGAGGGAACCAAGGGGAGAAGCAGGCAGAAGTCCTCTCTAAACAAACTCAATGCCTTTTGTGTGTTTTTGTTGTAAATGTACTTGAAAATATTTTGCTATATTTTTGCAATAATTTTACAATATTTTGGACTTCTCATGGAGGTCCTGTTTGGAGTCAAGAGGGCTAATGTTTCTGATTTAATTTTCTGTAAAATAGTAAGAAATAACCAATCAACCAAGCAACCAACCATGATTCAGACTTCCTCAGCACTTGAGGAGGGTCAATTTCTCAAGATTACTTTGTGCTTTCAGAGACCATCGGTGAGACAGTTTTCTCTCAACAGATTTCATCTTCTATGGAAGAAAAACTTTACTTTTAATTTTCTGTTGCCATATATGTCTTAAGATGATATTTTGTTTAGGGAAACATTTTAATAATCCTTTTGGTATTAAAGACAAGGAAGTCAGGAAAACTAATTTCCTCTGCTTAATTGCTTAATAAGATAACAGAAATTTTGGGTTTTGAGTTTCTAGCTATTGCTGGACAATATGAAGAAGATGTGATGGGGTGAAAGTTGTGGGAGATAAGAACACAAAAGTTAAAAAATAAGCAAACATATAGGCTTAGAATAAGGGCAGCTGGTGGGAAGTTCTCTATGGTGACGATAGTCAAATGCCATTAAGGCACCGATATCTAGTGATACATTAAAAATTGTTTTCTTTGGGGCACCTGCCTGGCTTGGTTGGTTAAACATCCTTGGGCTCAGGTCATGATCTCAGGGTTCATGAGTTCAAGTCTTATGCTGGGCTTTGGGCAGACAGCTCTGAGCCTACTTCCAATTCTCTGTCTTGGTCTCTCTCTGCCCCTCCCCTGTTCACTCTCTCTCAAAAATAATCATTAAAAAAGACTATAGATTCTTATTAAAAAGTTGTTTTCTTTTATGCACGCTGCTAGTGTTCCCCCATTCTGCCAAGGCGTTGAGTAGAAGTTGGTTGCACCAAAAAGAATTCCAATGGAGGTTTGAAAGAAGGAACAAGGGATGAGATACACTTACAGAACGATGAAACAGGAAGAAAAGAAAGAAGCTGTAAGGGTTGGGATGGCAGGCAGGGATCAAAACATTCAGTAATAGCTGGAATTTAAATCTGGACAGAAAGATGATGAAAAGAACTATAGCACCTGCTTCCAAGAACTTCAGAAATAATTGGGACAGTGATAAACTGCCCAGAGTACTTGGGATGAAGGAGAATTAAATTATTCTAAAAAGAAAAGGACTCAGGAAGTTGGAGGGCTTGGGGTCACTTGGGTAACACTTATCCTTTAGTGCCTATGGTGTACAGAATCTCTCAGGCTCTGGTGCCCAGTTCTCACTTTTGATATAGAGTCATTTGTTAAGCATAGATAAGCGAACACAATACAAATTATTGTCTGGAGGATATACTTAAATAGATGCAATATATTCAAAATGACAACTTTGAGTAATGATTTTGCTCTTCTCGGACTTACATAAATCTTATCTTACACCCTTTGAGTCACCAAACACTATTTCTAATAGCTCACAAATCGGGATTTGAATTTTATAGTTGAAATAATTGTGTTTGTTGTTCCTGTGTGTGTGTGCAGGTGGGTGTACATGCATATATACCCAGTGTGGGTGCATGCACTTTAGCAAAGAAGAAGTTAAATTTGCCCACTGAACTAGAAAACGGAAGTTCTTCTCTCCCCCGCCTAATGGATGGAATGTCAACCTGAAGCCAGGGATTGTTAATATGGCTAGATGAAACCGTGTGTTGCTTTTGCATTATTCATGATAAATTCTGGGATTTCAGTGTTTGGCACTGCTGTCAGAAGAAAATGAAATACATAGATCAAAATGGGCATTAACTTTTTTTTTTTTGCATTGATATAGTTGATCCTTTTTCAATTTTTAAAAATCCTATTACTGAGCTATGTCTCTAACATGAGACTTCCTCAGAAATAATATTCTTTGGGGACACTATTCCCTTTATGGACATATTTGATACTGGCTATTCCCAGAATGTGGTTTATGCTTCCTACTGCTGAGCCATCTCAAATGGCTTTGTTTTCAGAAATGCCATGTAAATGAGGTATATAAACAATACCCAATCTATCAGGTTGGGTATATTTTAATGTATTCTTGCCTAATACATTTAAACTGTATCACTATTGTAATTAGTTACAATAGTGGCTTTAGTTTTAACTTACCTTTAAAAAATTTATTATGTATCTTTCAATTTCTTATTGTTTTCAGACCTAAATATGTTAAGCTTCTCTTAAGCAACACTGATTACTTCAGTATTAATATAATCATATGTATTATATGTTATATCTACATACAATCTCTCTCTATATATTATATGTAATATATCTATATATATTCTTTCCATGCTAATGGATTAATTACATAAGTGTAGGATGTATTCAAAGTTATGAAGTCAATTGTGCAAAGCAATAATTCTTAGCAGAAAAGTAGAGGTCATAGAATCACTTGGTCACTGACATGAATGAAAGAGAAAGTTGTCATATATTTTATACTTTTTAAGAAAATTGGACATGGGGCACCAGTGTGGCTTAGTCAGTTGAGCATCAGATTCTTGAGTTAGGCTCAGGTCATGATCCCAGGGTTGTGGGATTGAGCCCCGTGTCAGGCTTTGCACTGAGCATGAAGCCTGCTTAAGATTCTCTCTCTCTCTCTCTCTCTCTCTCTCTCTCTCTGTCTCTCTTTCTCCTCCTCCTCCTCCTCTTCCTCGCCTGCTCTCAGGTGTGTGCTCTCTTTCTCAAATAAAAAAAAAGTTTAAAAAAACTGGACATAAATGTCATTTTCTCATTGTCTTGGATTTTAGGATGGAAGTAAAATGATTCAGTGAAAAGAGCATGAATGTTGAAGTTCTGACTTCTGGGTCCAAATATTAGCTCTCTATTTTACTACCTAAATTACTTTACACAATTTGTTAATCTTTTTGAGCTTTAATTTCCTCTCTGCAATATGGAACAAATAATATTCAAATTATACACTTGTGAGAATTATGAATAGAAATCTAAGATTATGAATAGAAAAGGATCTAGTACAATAAAGGCCTTCAGTACTTGTCATTCTTGGAGTGATTTCTTGTCTCAGTGGTTTCTAAGGCTCAGCTCCATCCTTTCCTTGGCTCCAACTTGGCTACTCAACAGTTCCTCCTGGTGCATATCTTACCCAATATCTGCATACCCCACTAGGTTCTTACCTTGGAGTGCAGAGATTAGGGCTTTATTGTTTACCTCTGGATATCTGGCCTTTAGCATAGTATCTGATATGTTATATAATTAATAAAAAACAATAAACATTTGTTTATTGAATGAATATACTCAGTGAATTTTCTATTTTTTGCCTAAGCTGGTTGAGATTTTCTATATTTTTCAAATGAAGGAGTTTTGGAAAATGTAGATATTAAATACTTAGAAGTGTGATATTTAAATGCTAAATCATAGCATGCAGAATTGACTGAGCTAAGGGAAGCAGGGAGATAGGGAGTTTCATCATGCCAGTCAGCTAAACTGGCAATCCTTGATATTTTATAGTGAAGCCGCTGTTTACACTATTTGGAGTTTCAGGAGACATTCTAGGAAAATGTTAGGATATTAGAATATGTTGGTTACTCTTGCCCCCTGAAGTGCTTTGAGAAAGACAAACTGTATTCCAAATTTAAATACCTATCTTAAAGTAGATTGGGGAACACAACGCATGTATAGAAGTTTAATTAAGGGAATCTTATTTTAGCCTACACCTAAGAAATCTGAGGCAACACGCTTCAGATGATCATTTGTCTCTCTTCATTTTATACTCTCTTAGTAGGCAATTTTATCCATATGTTTGGTGTCACTTAAAAGCTATATGCAAATAAATTCATGTTTTTAGCACTGATTTGCTCTCTGAGCTCCAGATCCATATGAGTAATAGAGTATTAACATTTTTTACTTGAACTTTCAGTGGTACTGAAAGCTGAACATGCCTCAAACTGAATTCCTGATTCATGCTTCTCACTTGGCTTTCACTTTCTCGTTCCATAACCTGTTCCTATTTCAGAAAATTAGGCCAATTTCCCTTCACTTTTATGCCACACATGATTGCAACCTTGCTTTCTCTCTCTCCTTCACTCTGTGTATTAATTTTCCTATTGCTAACATAACACATTACCAAATATTATTTAATTACTTCAGAGTTTTGTAGGAAAGAAGTTTGCAACAGTGTAGCTGGATTCTCTCCTCAGAGTCTCACTGAGCTAAAAGCAAGGTATCAGCCAGTTCTTTGGTCTTCGTCTGGTTCTCAGGGTCCCTTTGTAGGGTTACATACCTTCTGTATGGTTCTTCCCATCTTTAAGCCAGCGACGACACCCAGCAAGCCTTTCGTATGCATTGAATCTCTCTGACTTCTTCTGCCACACTTTCCTTTTTGTCTTGTTCTACTTTTAAGAGCCCATGTGATTACACTGGGTAGCCCTGGATAATCTTGGATATTCTCTCTGTTTTAAGGTCAGCTGATTAAAAATCTTAAGTACACCTGTAAAATTCTTTTTGCCATGCAAAGTAACATAACCACTGGAGTAGCACCAAGGGGTGGAGATCATGGGGACCATAATTTTGCCTACCACACTCTAACTTTCAACATGAGACCTGATAAGTTTTTATTCTAAATATCTTTTAAATTTGTTTGCTTTGGTCGGGTTCTACTAACAATACCCTATTTCAAGTTGCTGTCATTTCTCACATGGACAAGGCAATTAATTACCTGCTAAATTGTCTTTTCTATGTGACCTTTGCCCCATTACATGTTTCTACTCTCATTTTTTATTTTTTAAAATTTTAAATGTTTATTTATTTATTTATTTTAAAATAATGTTTGTTTATTTATTTTAATGTTTATTTATTTTTATAAACATTATTTAATGTTAATTTATTTTAATGTTAATTTATTTTTAATGTTTATTTATTTATTTATTTTTATAATGTTTGTTTATTTTATTTTTAATGTTTATTTATTTTAATGTTTATTTATTTATTATTTATTTCTGTGCTGAGCTGTCAGCACAGAGCCTGACGTGGGGCTCACAGACTGCGAGATCATGACCTGAGCTGAAGTCTGTTGCTCAACCCGACTGAGCCACCCAGGTGCCCCTCTACTCTCATTTTTATGTAAATGGATTCTTTGGTAAATTAATGGCCTTTACAATACACACAACATCTTTTTAAATAATTTATCCCAAGTGCAGTCTTTTTTAAATGCTTATTTATTTATTTTGAGAGAGAGTATGCACAAGCACCAGGGGAGGAGCAGAGAAAGGAGAGAGAGAATCTGAAGCAGGCTCCATGCTCAGTATGGAGTCTATGATGCAGTAGATCCCGTGAACGGTGAGATCATGACCTGAGCCTAAATCATGTCAGATGCTCAACCGACCGAGCCACTCAGGCACCCCTAAAACTAGTCTTTTAGTATTTATATTGGCATATCAGTGAAAATGGCAGAGAAGAACACCTGAAAATTTCCTCTTCCATTAAAGCAATGAGAAAACCGGTCAAAATGGTTAGAATCAACATTCTCAGAATTCTGGAAATTAACCAAAAGCTTGCAGCAATCAAGGAGTGTTTATTCAATAAAAATGGCTGAATCTCAGTAAGAACAGTGAGATTTGTGGTGTCTTAACTTGCCACATCTCCACCCTCTTCTCCCAAGTTCTGTGATAGCTTTGAAAACCAACAGCCCACAATCACATTGAAAACCAGAAACCTGGCATCAACCTGAAGAGGCAGAACAGATTTGGAGCTCCTTCAAAATTTTATTCTCAGAGAATTGTCATTATTTGATCTGTCAGATAGTTCTATGGAAAACCCTTCTTTCAGAACAGTTTTTATTTCATCTTACAGTGTGAAAAGCCTCTTCCATGGGGACATTTGTTAAATTGTTAGAGACAAATTGTTTAATTTAATAGCCAGCTGAGGAGATAGATAACAGTTAGGGCAAACAATAGGCTCACCAAGAGCTTAAGAGGAAAAGTTGGGGAAGGAGATGTCCATTGCAAAGGAAAGTCTTTGACATACATCTGGGGATCTGAAGGCCTGGGGATCTACACTTGCATGTGTATAGCTGGTTGCATGTCCAGGGCTCTGCACATGCTCAGGAAAGACCTGAGAAGGCCCCAGGAACCCAATGTTTTTTGCCCCTGAGGCTCTGTGCAAGCAGAAAGTAAAGGCTAAGATAGTACTGTCAGGTGCTTGGCTTAATATTTAAGGTGTGTCCCAACACAGATGATCCCCGCCCTCCCTTCCCCCCCCCACCACCCCATCAGCAGAGCTTCGGAAACATACTGGCCTCAGTAATTTCAAGAAATCTCTATCCAATCATTAGGTGACTACTAACCAGTGGCCAGTGGGCACACACTAAAAAGCACATAAACTTTGTAAAATTAGCTCATGAAAGTCACTAAGCAAGTAACAGCAACAATACAAATGGGTGGGGTGGGGGATAGACTCTGACTTCCATAGTTTATGTTATGTTATCTAAGATTCCAGTTTTCAACAAAAATGAAAAGAGGTGCAAAGAAACAAGAAAGTATAGCCTATATACACAAAGAATGCAATCCATAGAATCCGTAGAAATCAACCTTTGTCCCTAAGGAAGCTGAGACATTGGACTTACAGAAAAATTTATTTAGATCAGCTATTTTAAATATATTTAAAGAACTAATCTTTGTATAATTCTTTATTCATTCAATTTACATCCACTCATTTAATTAAATGTTTTCTTTCTTTTTATGTCCCTATACCCTGAATCAGATTCTCTGTGTCCTTGAGGCAAGGTCATTTGTGCTCCTTCTCATTTTTTTCAACCCACTCTGCCTGCCATTCTTCTGGGCTCGTCCCAGATACAATGCTGGATATCTTAGATACTCTTGGTGCTCTTATAGTGCCACTTGACTCTCTCCTTACCATATGCAACATATCCTTTAACAATATTTTTGCACTTTTCACAGTGCCTACAAGAGTGTGTCCCATAGTTACTGTACAACAAATGCTTTCAAACTCAAGTAAGATGTGGGCTATTTACTTTCTTCAAATTTTTGCCTTTCTGTTTTTATCACAATTTCAAAGTAGAAGCACAGGTAGGTGGGAAGTTAAGAGGAGATATTATTCATAGGGAAAAATTTTCTTCTCTCTCTCTGTGTCTCTGATGGTCCCCCAGTTGTTATTCTCATTCTCTTACGAATACTGAAAAGTGAACTCCTGCTTTTATTTATTCCTTATATTCTCTTCTTATCTGGTGGAACAGTTGCATGCATGGCCCAGACTCATTGCTTCCACTTAGGACCTGCCAGCCTGCAATCACATTTGCTCTTCACTATTACTGCTTCTGCAATGTGCTAACTCTATTGGAGCAAGTGTTCTTCTACTAGAGATTTCCAGTTGTCCAGCTGTGCCATCTATGAATTCTTGGACAAGACCAACATGGGGAAGAGTTAGTAAGTGGACTTTGGCCTTGTCTCTCCAATCCAGCTTCTTTGATACCAAACGCATGTTTTTTTCTTTTTTCTTTTTCTTGTTTTAAAATTTACATCCAAGTTAGTTAGCATATAGTGCAACAGTGATTTCAGGAGTAGATTCCTTAATGCCCCTTACCCATTTAGCCCATTGCCCTTCAACTACCTCTCCAGTAACCCTCTGTTTGTTCTCCATGTTAAAGTCTCTTATGTTTTGTCCCCCTCTCTGCTTTTATATTATTTTCAGTTCCCTTCCCTTGTGTTCATTTGTTCTGCATCTTAAAGTCCTCGTATGAGTGAAGTCATATGATATTTGTCTTTCTCTGACTAATTTTGCTTAGCATAATACACTCTAGTTCCATCCACACAGTTGCAAATGGCAAGATTTCATTCTTTTTGATTGCCGAGTAATACTCTAGTGTGTGTGTGTGTGTGTGTGTGTGTGTGTGTGTGTATACCACCTCTTCTTTATCCATCCATCCATCAATGGACATTTGGGCTCTTTCCATACTTTGGCTGTTGTTGATAGTGCTGCTATAAACATGGGGGTGCATGTGCCCCTTCGAAACAGCACACCTGTATCCCATGGATAAATGCCTAGTAGTGCAATTGCTGGGTCGTAGGGTAGTTCTGTTTTTAATTTTTTGAGGAAACTCTACATTGTTTTCCAGAGTGGCTGTACCAGCTTGCATTCCCACCAACAATGCAAGAGAGATCCTCTTTCTCCGCATCCTCGCCAACATCTGTTGTTGCCTGAGTTGTTAATGTTAGCCATTCTGACAGGTGTGAGGTGGTCTCTCATTGTGGCTTTGATTTGTATTTTCCTGATGATGAGTGATGTGGAGCATTTTTTCATGTGTTGGTTGGCCATCTGGATGTCTTCTTTGGAGAAGTGTCTATTCATGTCTTTTGCCCATTTCTTCACTGTATTAGTTGTTTTTTTGGGTGTTGCGTTTAATAAGTTCTTTATAGATTTTGGATACTAACCCTTTATCTGATATGCCATTTGCAAGTATCTTCTCCTATTCTGTTGGTTGCCTTTTAGTTTTGCTGATTGTTTCCTTCACTGTACAGAAGATTTTTATTTTGATGAGGTCCCAATAGTTCATTTTTACTTTTGTTTTCCTTGTCTCCAGAGACGTGTTGAGTAAGAAGTTGCTGTGGCCAAGATCAAAGAGGTTTTTGCCTGCTTTCTCCTCGAGGATTTTGATGGGTTCCTGTTTTACATTCAGGTCTTTCACCCATTTTGAGTTTATTTTTGTGTCTGGTGTATGAAAGTGGTCCAGGTTCATTTTTCTGCATGTCGCTGTCCAGTTTTCCCAGCACCACCTGCTGAAGAGACTGTCTTTATTCCATTGGATATTCTTTCCTGCTTTGTCAAAGATTAGTTGGCCATACGTTTGTGGGTTCATTTCTGGGTTCACTATTCTGTTCATTGATCTATGTGTCCTTGTGCCAGTACCATACTGTCTTGATGATTACAACTTTGTAATTTTTCATCTTTTCTCCCTCAGAGAGTCTCGCTTAAAATTTCTTGCAGTGCTGGTTTAGTGGTCACAAACTCCTTTAATTTTTGTTTGTTGGGGAAACTTTTTATCTCTTCTTCTATTTTGAATGACAGCCTTGCTGGATAAAGAATTCTTGGATGCATATTTTTCTGATTCAGTACATTGAATATATCCTGCCACTCCTTCTGACTGCCAAGTTTCTGTGGATAGGTCTGCTGCAAACCTGATCTGTCTTCCCTTGTAGGTTAAGGACTTTTTTCCCTTGCTGCTTTCATGATTTGTTCCTCGCCTGAGTATTTTGTGCATTTGACTATTATAAGCCTTGTTAGTGGTTGGTTTTTGTTGAATCTAATGGGAGTCCTCTGTGCTTCCTGGATTTTGATGTCTGTGTCTTTCCCAAGGTTAGGAAAGTTTTTCACTATGATTTGCTCACATAACCCTTCTACCCCTTTTTCTCTCTATCTTCTGGGACCCCTATGATTCTGATGTTGTTCCTTTTTAATGAGTCCCTGATTTCTCTAATTCTTAAATTATCCTCTGTTGCCTTAGTCTGCCTCTTCTTTTCTGCTTCATTATTCTCCATACATTTGTCCTCTATATCGCTGATTTTCAGCTCTGCCTCATCCATCCTTGCTGCTGTGGCATTCATCTGTGATTGCAGCTCAGTTATAGCATTTTTTATTTCATCCTGACTATTTTTTTCTTCTTTTATCTCTGCAGAAAGGGATTCTAATCTATTTTCGACTCCAGCTAGTATTCTTATTATTGTGATTCTAAATTCTGGTTCAGAAATTTTGCTTGTATCTGTGTTGGTTAAGTCCCTGTCTGTCGTTTCCTCCTGCTCTTTCTTGGGGGAATTCCTTTGTTTTGTCATTTTGAAGGGAGAAAAGGAATTAATGAGGTAAAAAATTTAAAAAATTTAAATAAAAAAATAAAATTAAAAAAATTAAAAATAACACATTCACACACACACATATCAAATAATTGATGCTAGATCCTAGGTGTGTTTGGGTCTGGGTGTTAAAAGGGCTTGATAGATTAGAGAAAAAAATGGGAAAGAAAAAAATGGAAATCGTTTGAAAATTTGAAAAAATGAATATACTGAAATAGAATAAAATGAAATTATGGAAGTAAAACAGAATTTGAAAAAAATTACATAAAAGTAAAGAATATAGTAGCAAAAAAACTAAAGAAATCTATTTTTAATAAAAATTGAAAATAAAAATAAATTTTTTCTCTTTCTGTATTCAAGAAAAAGAAATTAAAAAGAGAAAAAAAAGAAAAGTGAATAGATGGACCAGGGAACAGACTGAAATATGATTGAAATTACTTCATTTTCCCCCTGGAAGTCAAACTATGAAGTGCTTTATAATCCGTAAACTAAGCAGGCAGAGATATATGTGGTCCTGAAGAGCGAGGTTGGCCTAGTTGCTCGGGTCTTAGTGTAACGGCTGTGTTCTCCATTAGATGGCGTTGCATAGCTTATTGGGGTGGATTGTGGCTCTTGTTGTGGCATTCATAGGTGTATTATGTGCATATGTGGGAGCTGTGTATCTTGTGCATCTGACCCTTTGGCCATAGTTATTTTGGGTATGGACACTTGGCCTAAGGGGGCAAATCACTTTCTATATTTGCAAATAAGGATTGCAAAAAGGATTTGGAGATATTGGATCCTGTGACATTGATGGCATAAGCAACAGAAGCTGGAATAGAAGGAGAGAGAGAGAGACAGAAGAAGAAGAGACAGAGAGAGGATTGGGAGCAAAGAAAAATGAAGCATATTGGGAGAAAGAGGTTGAAATTCAGTATAATGAAGACTTCCTGAGTAGTCCCAGTTCCATTTCTATGCCAAAGCCTTGTTTCAGCTCTTTCCTCAGACGTAAAATACTTGGAATCCTTCCAGTAAATCCTAGTTTTCCCATTAGTTACTTGCAACAATGAATACCAAATTTCACCGTTTCACTCATTTGTTTCACAAACATTTATGAAGCTCTCATGTATGTTAAGTATTTTGCTCTTGCTTGGGACACAGATACTTGCCTTCATAGGCACGAGCAGTATGAAAAGAAAATAATGGTCTCTTTGGGAATGATGTGTGGGAGACATTAGTTCATAGAATTCAGAAAGCATGGTCTATATTTGTGGTTAATCAGAAATTGAAGAAGAAGCAATACTCCTGTTTTCTTAGGTATTATCCAATTAGTGGATGATTATTCTGATGTTGCGGTTTGGCATATAAGGGAAAAGGGCATGTCTAATTTGTATTCCAGAGGCAACAATGAAGAGGATGACTTGGAGCAATCAATCACTAGCAACATGCTCCACTTTTCAAGAGATATTGAACAACACCAAACAGCAGGTGCTAATTAAAAAAGAGAAAAGGAGGGAGGGTTCCAACAGCCTATAGGAGTAAAGGCTCATGTAAGAAAATCGTGCAGGACAAGACTAGGAAATAGAAAACTTTCTGTACTAGGTTTTAAGGGGCATGAATTTTATTCTTTAAGCCGTGCAAAACTGTATAAATAACTATAGAGTAAAAATGCCTAAGGCCAGTTAGGTCAGGATTTCTTATGCAATTCAAGCTTTAGCTTTTTGCTTAGAATTTTCACATTTTTCTGTTGGTCCCAGTAATGAGACCAATAACTTGTACTTACTATTCTGTGTTTTCCAGTCATATTCCCTAGGGACCAATTTCAAAAAAGGAAGGAGAGCAGATAATGACAGGATCCAGCTGCTTAATCAATAGAGTGGTGGCCTTCAAGGCATTGTCTTTGTCAACCTTAAGGAAGCTAATACACAGTCTCTGAAATAGTTCTAATTAGATTCTAGACTTCAAAGTGCACTGTGTTATTTATCAATTCTCAGCAGTCATTCCTTACTTTTTAAAATGGCAGAAAAGTTATAAGTTCTTTAAAGTAAAACCTAGAAGGGGAGGAATTTACACAAGATTAAGGAGGAGTGGGAGGGCTAGACCAACTTACATTTGTAAACTAAAAGAAAAATGAAAGAACAGCAGGAATGAATCAATAACCAGAAATAGGTCAAGTGATGTAAATCTCAACAACACTGAAGAATAGAAAAACCCTGGATGATTCTCCAAATGTGTGAATTCTTGGTTTGGATCAACTCAAACTTCTAAACTACAAATATGAATTGGTCATTTTCTGTCTTAGAAAGATCATGTTGACTTATTCAACACTTTCAGAAAAAGTTAAAATGCTAGTTTTACACTTTGGACATTTTTTTAAGTTTATTTATTTATTTTGAGAGAGAGAGAGAGAGAGAAAGCATGTGCACACATGTATGTGTGTGTGAGCAGGGAAGGGGCAGAGAGAGAGGAAGAGAGAGAATCCCAAGCATTCTCTGTGCTGTCAGCATGGAATCCTATGTGGGGCTTAATCTCACGAACCATGATTTCAAGACCTGAGCCAAAATCAAGAGTCATATGCTTAATCTGACTGAGCCATCCAGGCACCTTTACCATGGGCATTTTTGTTATTGTGTAGTCACTTTTTTTGAAATTTTGCTGATAACTCCATGCACACTTTGTCAGCTAAATACATACACACCTCCTCTTACTTTCAACAAGTTGGCCATATTTTCTGAGGAAAAACATTTTTATACATTTGAAAATTGAGTCACAGAATTCATTTTGACCAAGCGCATGAAGGTAGGAGCTCAGTCAATTCAATCAGGCATCATCAAGGAGAATGTGTAACATGGTGCTCTCCAGTGGGAGTTAAGAGAGAACAAGTGACCCCATTTAGTGTCATCTGTAATACTTCTATAAGTTGAAGTTGAGAATCTTTTTGAAAACCATCTCTTAGTCTTAGTCTTAGTCTATTATGGGCCACCTTGGTTGTCAGGGCATCTGAAAGCTCTTAGCAACAATGACAACATCTGTGGCAATAGCAGCAACCTGAGTCACATAGTTTAGGAATTTCTCTTAACATCTGATATCCAAATAGAGGTGTCAACTTGGAAATTATGTTTGAGTCTAGAGCTTTCAGATAACATATTAACTTAAAATACAAATTTTGAAATCAGGAGGATATAGATAGCATCTAAAACCTTGGGAATTGATACAGTTACTGAGGGAGCAATTAGACTAAGAGCAGAAGAGGTACGTGACCAATTTCTGAACATTCTAATATTTGGAAATTGTGTAGGAGAAGAGTCAATAATTAAGAATTTTTAAAACGCTTTAAGTGAGGTTGAATAAATCATATAAAAATGTGCTGTGTTGGAAGATGGGATAGAATTAAGGAATAGTCACCTATGTCTAGTGCTGCAGAGGTACAAAAGGTTGAGAAAATAAAACATCTACTGAAAATGGTAAACGGAGGTCATTATTGATTTCAAGATAAGGAAAGGGATAAGCTCCGGATTGTAGTCTGTTGGAAAAATGAGTGTGAGGTGAAAGAACTTAGCCTTTATGGTCAAGGGAGAGGATAAATATGGATGTAGAAAAAGAGATGAGGTATTTATTTGCTTGTTTGTCTTGATTTGTTTTCAGATTGGGTAAGCATGATTGAATTTATGGAAATAACTTAGTAGAAAGGGAGAGAGTTATGAAGGTGAGGAAAGGTAAAGAAATGTTTAGTAAACATAAAGAGGATAAAGATAAGAGCATCAGCTGATGAATTTTAGATACTTCTATTTTAAAGATACAAATCATATTGACAATGTTAGACTTCTTATGAGTGCTGTGCTCTTGAAAAACAATGATCAGGTTAAAAACTCCCCCATTCTTTTGTGCTTCAAAGACGGCTTACTTCAAGAAACCACCCTTCCACATATGATTTAATTACTAATGATGTCCCTCTTGTTTATAATAAAGCCGAAGACACTTCAAATTCCCATTTTTTGCCACACAAAAGATTTGCTAAATTGTTTGTCCCCTTTGATCAATTGAAATAAATTTCTTATTAATTGACATGACATCTCTGACCTTTGACTTATCCTCAACCTGATCTAGCATACAGTTTCTCCTTAGTGGCCCCTCCTGAGGATCAGCTGACCATAAGGGAAGACATTTTCTGATCAAGTGTCCCATTACAATTATGCCACCCCTTCGCTCACACTCAATTTTTTCTCACCTTGTCTCTTGCCTTTATAAAAGAAAATTCCTTTCTGTCTTACCTCTAAGACTCTTGCAGGTCTCATGGTTTGAGTGTTCTTTCTATTACTAGAAGACCACCCTTCATTTATTTCAATAATCCTTTTGAATAAAGTCTCTCCTTATCTAAGTCAGATTAGGTTTTTATTTGACAGTGCAAGAGATGAATAGGGATACAGAAGAATTATAGATTATTGTATGGACATAATTATATTCCTGTCTGACAATTTTTATTTTCTTAAGGAGGTAAAGATCAATTAAGCTTCAGAAGGCATGAGTAGATGTTGGTAGTATGAGAAGAGAGGATACCACGTGAAATTACACATTTTTGAGAATGAAAACTGAGTTCACTAAGGAAAAATGTAGTAGGATTACGGAGTAAATATGAGTTGCCTACTTGTAATTTGTGATTATAGATTTACTTAAGTCAACCAGCCAGTTGGCATAATTTTCCCTATTCATGTTTAGCTTCTTGGGTGCCGTTAGGAACACAGATAATATTAGGGTTCAAAATTGAAAAAAAAAGCATATTAGGATGGTATTCACATTAATGAGTTTACAGGAATACTCTCATGAAGATAAGATATTCTCTCCACTGGTCTCTGTTCAGGCTGTTTTATATAAATAGGTATAGATATAACTTTATAAATATTTGTCTCCAAATAGGTTTTATCTTATCTAATGATGATAAATAGATGAACAATACTCATATAAGCTGCATATTTTTTTTTACTCTGTTTACAAGAAACTTCATTAATAAAATGTTTCAAAAACCTTCCTGATCCCAAAGTTTATGATTTGTCTTTTGTTTCTTTGGCAATTACCAGATAATAGCTTTATTTTGCTTCAAACCTTAGTTTAATGAAAGAGTACTTTATTTTGGCTTCCTTTTAAAGTAAATCTTTCTTTTACATTCTGCTAGTCCTTTAATAATAAATGGCAATAATTTAAAACAAAAAATTCAGACTAATCTCTTGGAATCCTTTTTGCTTTTGAAAAGAACTGGAAGTCTCATTAGCATGGTTATATCAAGAGTCACAATTATAGATGACTGTTGGAATCTTACTCATTTAACAGTAATTGTATTTTAAGTATAATGGCTTCCAGACAAATCTTTAGGAGGAGATAAAAACTCAGTTTAAGATAAAACTAGTCAGCTTTCATTTAGATTTGGATTAAAGGGTAAAGAGGCCAAAAGGAATAGGTTGTTACCAACCTAAACAAATAGCCAAATCAAACTGGTATAAGATCAAGAAAAAATACTGGAGTGCCTGAGTAGCTCAGTTGGTTAAGCGTCTCTGACTTTTGGTTTCTGCTCAGGTCATTATCTCATGGCTCATGAGTTTGAGCCCTGCATTGGGCTCCACAACTGGCAGCGCAGAACCTGTTTGGGATACGCCACCCCCCCCTTCTTGCCCTTCCCCCACTCAAGCTGTCTCTGTCTCTCTCAAAATAAATAAATAAAAACTAAATAAAAAGAAAGAATAAAAATACAAACTTAACAATGAAAATGAAAATGTATTTTAGACTTCTCTATTATTTTTAAATTAAGTATAATTAATATAATTGTAAGAATCTAAAGAAATCCATGGATGATAGCTCAGTAAGAAATAAAACAACTAATCTTATTTGATGTTCACAAATAAGCCCCAGATAGGATGTAATTTATACTACTTTTAACTGTTTTTTGTTGACAAAAATAAGTAAGGAGGGAAAAGGAACACTTTTTGGGGGTTAAATTTTGATTAGTTCTCAATTACAACCAGAATAACCTCAATAAGTTAGAAATAAAATCTTTCATATAAATTTTAAGGCATTGTAAAGTATTGATATAATTTAAAATTGTTTCATAGTAAAACCAGTATTTTCAAAGTCAACTAAAATATAGATGAAACCTGTAAATAACTATTCCAACATGAATTAAATATCTTTAAAATATCAGATATTGAAAAACTTAGACTCAAAATGAAAAGAGCAAAAGTGTAAACACAACTAAAAAAAAGAAAAAAGAAAACAATTTTGGAAGTGAATACCAAAATACAAGGTGACAAAAATAAAATTAATTGACTTAAGTACAGTAAGGGTCATTGAAGACAGAATTAAGGTAGCCAAGAACCAAAACAAAATAAAGGAAAAGATAAAACCACTAGTGATAAAGCAATATATGTAGAAGATTTTCAAAGAAATTAAAACATCTACAATTTGAGTCCCTCAGGAAGCAAAAAAACCCCTGATATTGTAAGCTATAATTCAAGAACAGTTTCTAGAAATAAAATAAGATGTAAATCTACATATTATAAAGACCTATCATGTACCTGCAAAAGTTGACCTTGAAGGTCAAGTTTGAGATGTAGACCAGTGAACTTTTTGGACTTCAAGTATACATATATATATGTGTGTATAAATAAATAAATAAATAAAAAATAAATATATATATTATTTATATATAATAATATAATATAATTATAATATAATATATATTATATATAAATACATAATATATTATTATATAATAACATATAATTTATTATTTATTTATGTATGTATTTATGTATTTATGTATTTATTTATTTATATAAAAGGTTCTCCAAGCATCTAAGAAAAGATTTCTTCCAGAGGAAAGGAAGAAAGGTGATTTGGCTCAGACTTCCCATTAGCATACAAAGCAAGACAACAGTAAAGCAACACTTCCTAGAAATCCAAAAATAGTGTGAGATTTTAAATCTTGTCAAGATCTCTTTGATGTTTCTAGACTATAGAAAAAAACTATGGTAACTTGTGAACATGTAAACAAAATTTAAGGATTATATTTATAAGCCCATTCTGAGAAATCTGTTAAAGCACAAACTTCATCAACCCGAAAAAGGATGGAGAAAATTGGCTATGGAGAACTGAATATATTTAATAATTGATCTAAGACTAATGCAGAGGTTGGGATACAGGTGGAAAAATAGTATATAAATGTTACAAACTATGACAAAGTGGAAATTAAACCACTAAAACATTAGAAGATGAAACAAGAAAGAAATGTGAGAGTAGAATACACCCTTAATTGGTGTACAGATAATAGTTGGCAGTAAAAGGATAGAAGTCTAAGCAAGGAAAAAAGAAGTCTATGAATACTATACAAAGTAATTTGGATAAATGATACCCCTAGAGTAAAGCTATGAACTTTCATAGGATTGGCTAGGCTGAACTACATTTACCAGTTATTCAATAAAACACTAATTTTGGTGTTACTGTGAAGGGAATTTGCATATGTGATTTAAATTGACTTTAAGGGGGGGCGCCTGGGTGGCTCAGTCGGTAGAGTGTCTGACTTCAGCTCAGGTCATGATCTCACAGTTCATGGGTTTGAGCTCTGCATTGGGTTTTGTGCTGACAGCTCGGAGCCTGGAGCCTGCTTCGGATTCTGTGTCCCCCTCTCTCTCTGCTCCTGCCCCTACTTGTGCTTTCTCTCTCTGTCTCTCAAAAATGAATAAGCATTAAAACAAATAAAAAAAATAAATTGACTTTAAGGTAATAGAAAGGGAGATTCTGCTGGATGGACCTGGTCAATCAGACGAGTGCTTTAAAAACCAAATTAGGTCTTCCCTGAGCTCAAGAGACTTCACACAGCTCATGCCCTAGAAATTCCTGCGTGCCAGCCTAATTATGATTCTTCTGACTGTTTGCCCTATACACTTTGGACTTGCTTACCCAAACCTCATAAGTACATAGTCAATGCCTTGTAATACATCTATCTAACTATCTATCTATCTATCTATTGATCTATCACGTATCATCTATCTTTCCACCTATCTATCCATTTCTAGCTATGTGTATTTATACAAGTACGCAAGGATATATACACACATATATCCTTCTCTGGTTGAATCCTGACAAATACAATTACAAATCCAATGGCATATTTTTTTAAAACGATACATCACAATTAACTAGTTTATTCCAGGAATATAAGAAAGATTCAATATTAATTACACTATTACAATATTAATCACTGTGTTAAGAGGCCCGAGGAGAAAAATCATATGATGATCTCCATAGATGCTGAAAAACAAAATTCATTCCCTATTCCTGACAGTAACACTGAATATATAAGAAGTGATGGACAACTCCTTTGTATAACATGCCTCAATCTCAATGTTAATCCAATGAGAAAAAAACTAAAGACACATCTAAAGTCAAGAACAAGAAAGGAATGTCTACTTTCTCCATTACTCTTTGCCATTATATTGGAGGTATTGGTCAATGCAAAATGATAAGAGACAACACTTAATGTGTTTGGTAATTGGAACAGAAGAGGCAAAAGTACATACATTTGTACATAACATCATACTATAACTGAAAACTCAGTGGGATCAATGTTAAAGCTTATACAAACAATAAACTAATGCAGAAAGGGTGCAAGATATGAAATTAATATACAAAATTTAATAGTCTTCATATGTGTTAATAATAGCCAGTTAAAATATATAATGGAAGAGCAGGTTGCATTTACAATAACAACAAAAGGATAAACTACTTAGGAATAAATTTAGCAGTGGCAAAATATGCCCAAGGAATAATTTAAAACACACATGAGAGACATAAAAATATATTTGAAAAGTGGAAAGACAATCATATATAAATATATGTGTGTGTGTACAGATAGACACACACATATATATTCATATATAGATATATATGGACACATATATTGCCAACAAGTTATTTTTTTTTCCTGGATTTAGGAAAGTTTATTCTAAAGTCCATATGGAAAGAAGACAACCAGATGGCCAACAGACACATGAAATGATGCTCAACGTTGCTCCTCATCAGGGAAATACAAATTAAAGCCACACTGAGATACCACCTCACACTGGTCAGAGTGGCTAAAATGAACAAATCAGGAAACTACAGATGCTGATGAGGATGTGGAGCAACAGGAACCCTCTTGCACTGTTGATGGGGATCTAAACTGGTGCAGCCTCTCTGGAGAACAGTGTGGAAGTTCCTCAAAAAATTAAAAATAGAACTACTCTATGACCCAGCAATAGCACTGCTAGGACTTGACCCAAGGGATACAGGAGTGCTGATGCACAGGGGCACTTGTACCCCAATGTTTATAGCAACACTCTCAACAATAGGCAAATTATGGAAAGAGCCTAAATGTCCATCAACTGATGAATGGATAAAGAAGATGTGGTTTATATATACAATGGAATACTACTTGGCAATGAGAAAGAATGAAATCCTGCCGTTTGCAGCAGTGTGGATGGAACTGGAGGATATTGTGCTAAGTGAAATAAGCCAGTCAGAGAAAGACAGATACCATATGTTTTCACTCATATGTGGATCTTGAGAAACTTAACAGAAGACCATGGGGGAAGGGAAGGGTGAAAAAAAAAATAGTTACAAACAGAGAGGAAGGGAGGCAAATCATGAGAAGACTCTTAAAAACAGAACAACCTGAGAGTTGATGGGGGATGGGGGAAGGGGAAAGTGGGATATGGACATTGAGGAGGGCACTTGTTGGGATGAGCACTGGGGTGTTGTATGTAAGCCAATTTGACAATAAACTATATCAAAAAATAAATAAAACAAAGTCCATATGGAAAATCAAACATGAAAGAATAGGTAAAAGGCAGTTATTAAAACACAATAAAAACTTATATTATTAAAATAGTGTTAAATGGACACAGACAGGCAGATTAACAGAACAGAATAGAAAAACAGAAAACTATCCAAGTGCTCATGGAAATTTAGTTTATATGATTATGCAAGTACTTCAAATCCCTCAGGAACATAGACTTTTAAATAGATGGTATTAATACAACTATTAGCCTTTGGAGAAAAAGTGAAAATTGGATCTATAACTCACAGTATATACCAAAATAAACTAACAACATAAATATGAGGAGTGCCTTTCAAACTATGACTCAAAATATAAAGGTAATAAAGGAAAGAGTTGATAAATTCAGATATATAAAGAAAAGCACTCATTGATGACAACAATAACAAAGCAAAACAAAACCATAGGCAAAATAAAAAGCAAATCACAAAATGGGAAAAGTATTTGCAATTTACACCTTATATACATATAGAGGGCTAATCTCTTTAATATATTAAAACTCAAGAAAAGACTATAAACCCAATTAACAAATGGACAAAAACCATAAACAAAACAGAGCATGGAAAAGATACACATGCATCCCATAAATATACAACAGGGACCTCAGCTTCAGTCAGAAAAAATATACAAATTAAAACTACACAGATATATTGTTTTTATATATAATATTGGCAAACAAAAATGGCTTGTCTACCTACTTTGAGGACAAGTTGTGGACAAACAGGCTCTCTCATGTTTTACTGGTGCTAATGCAAAGCGAGTAACCAACAACACCACACACACATTTTTTACTCTTTTTTTTTGTAGTTTCAAGTTTTTATTTAAATTCCAGTTAGCTAACAGATTGTGTAATATGAGTTTGAGGAGTAGAATTTAGTGATTCATCACCTACATACAACACCTGGTGCTACTCATAAGTGGCCTCCTTAATCCTTGTCACTCATTTAGCCAATCCCCCCACCCATCTCCCTCCATTAACCCTGTTTGTTTTCTATAGAGTCTGTTTTATGGTTTGTCTCTCTTCTTTCCCCCTTACTTCATTTTTTTCATTTCTTAAATTCCTCATATGAGTGAAATCATATGGTATTTGTCTTTTTCTGACTGACTTATTTCACTTAGCATGGTATACTCTAGCTACATTCATGTTGTTACAAATGGCAAGATTTCATTGTCTTTTTTATGGCTGAGTAATATTCCATTGTATATACATATACCACATCTTCTTTATCCATTCTTCAGCCGACAGACATTTGGGCTCTTTCCATAATTGGACTATTGTTGATAATGCTGCTATAAATATTAGGGTGCATCTATCCCTTAAAATCAGTATTTTTGTCCTTTGGGTAAACACCTAGTAGTGCAAGTGATGGGTCATAGGTTGGTTCTTTTTTTAATTTTTTGAGGAACTTCATTCTGTTTTCCAGAGTAGTTTCACCAATTTGCATTCCCACCAACAGTGTAAGAGAGTTCCCCTTTCTCAATATACCCAGCAATGTCTGTTGTTTCCCAAGTTGTTAATTTTAGCCATTCTGACATGTGTGAGGTGATAGCTCATTATAGTTTTCATTTGTATTTCCCTGATGATGAGTGATGTTGAGCATCTTTTCATGTGTCTGTTAGCCATCTTCATGTAATCTTTGGTAAAATGTCTATTCATGTCCTCTGCCTACTTCTTCACTGGGTTATTTGTTTTTTTGGGTGTTGAGTTTGATAAGTTCTTTATAGATTTTGGATACTAACCCTTTTTCAGATATGTCACTTGCAAATATCTTCTCTCATTCTGCAGCTTGCCTTTTAGTTTTGTTGATTGTTTCCTTTGCTGTTCAGAAGCTTTTATATCTTTTTTAAAAATTTTTTTTTTAACATTTATTTATTTTTGAGACAGAGAGAGACAGAGCATGAATGGGGGAGGAGCAGAGAGAGAGGGAGACACAGAATTGGAAGCAGGCTCCAGGCTCTGAGCCATCAGCCCAGAGCCTGACGCGGGGCTCGAACTCACGGACCGTGAGATCGTGACCTAAGCTGAAGTCGGACGCTCAACCGACTGAGCCACCCAGGCACCCCCAGAAGCTTTTATATCTTGATGATGTCCCAAAAGTTCATTTTTTCTTTTGTTTCCCTTGCCTCCAGAGATGATTGTAGTAGGAAATTGCTACCGTGAGTTTCAGAGAAGTTGCTGCCTATTTCTTGTCTAGGATTTTCATGGTTTCAAGTCCTGATATTTAGGTCTTCCATCCATTTTGAATTTATTTTTGTGTATGGTATAAGAAATGTTCCAGTTTCATTCTTTTGCATGTCGCTTTCCAGTTTTCCCAATACCATTTATTGAAGAGACTGTCTTTTCTCCATTGGATGTTCTTTTCTGCTCTGTCAAAGTTTAGTTGAACCATATAGTTGTGGGTCCATTTCTGGGTTTTTATTCTGTTCCTTTGATCTATGTGTCTGTTTTTGTGCCAGTACCATAATATCTTGATCACTACAGCTTTGGTAACATTACTTGAGGTCTGGAATTGGGATGCCTCCAGCTTTGCTTTTCTTTTTCAAGATTTCTTTGGCTATTTGGGATCTTTTGTGTTTCCCTACAAACTTTAGGATTGTTTATTCTTGCCCTGGGAAAAATGCTGGTGGTATTTTGATAGGGATTGAATTAAATGTGTGGGTTGCTTTGGGTAGTATGGACATTTTAACAATATTTGTTCTTTCAGTCCATTAACATGGAATGTTTTTCCATTTCCTTGTGTCATCTTTAATTTCATTCACCAGTGTTCTATACTTTACAGAATATAGATCTTTTACCTCTTTGGTTAGGCTTCTTCCTAGGTTTTTGGTACAATTTTTAATGGGATCAATTCCTTGATTTCTCCTTCTACTGCTTCATACTGGTGTATAGAAATGCAACAGATTTCTGTATGTTCATTTTGTATCCTACAACTTTACTGGCTTCGTGTATCAGTTCTAGCAATTTTTGGGGGGGGGGTCTTTAGAGTTTACTACATAGAGTATCACATCATCTGCAAATAGGAAAGTTTGCCTTCTTTCTTACCAATTTGGATGCCTTTTATTTCTTTTTTTTTTGTCTGATTACTGACGCTAGAACTTCTAGTACTATGTTAAATAACAGTGGTGAGAGTGGACACCCCTGTCTTGTTTGTGATGGTAGAGGAAAAGCTTTCAGTTTTTCCCCATTGAGGATCATATTAGCTACTGGTCTTTTGTATATGGCATTTATTATGTTAAGGTGTGTTCCCTCTATCCCTGCTTTGTTGAGGGTTTTTATCAAGAACAGATGCTGTACTTTGTCACATAATGTATCTGCATCTATTGCGAAGATTATATGGTTCTTATCCTTTCTTTTTAAGATTTTTAATTTTTGTTTGAGAGAGAGAGAGAGAGAGAGAGAGAGAGAGAGATTGAGAGCATGTGAGGGAGGGTGGAAGGGTAGAGGGAGAGAGACAGAGAATCTTAAGCAGCTCCAAAGAGGGGCTTGATCTTACAAGCCTGAGATCATGACCTGAACTGAAATCAAGAGTTGGACACTTAGCCAACTGAGCCACCTTGGCTCCCTGGTTCTTGTCTCTTTTATTAATGTGGTATATCATGTTAATTGATGAGATTATTGAACTACCCTTAAAACCCAGGAATAAATCCCACTTGATTGTGGCAAATGTTTCTTTTACTGTACTTTTGGATTCCATTTGCTAGAATCTTGTTGAGAATTTTTGTATCCATGTTCATCAGGGATATTGGCCTGTACTTCTCTGTTTTAGTGGGGTCTTTGTCTGTTTTGGAATCAAAGTAATGCTGGCCTCATAGGATGAGTTGAAAACTTTACCTTTCATTTCTACTTTTTGGAACAGTTTGAGAAGAATAGGTACTAATTCTTTAAATTTTGGGTGGAATTCCCTTGGGAAGTCATCTGGCACTGGACTTTTGTTTCTTGGAACATTTTTGGTTACTGATTCAATTTCTTTGCTGGTTATGAGTCTGTTCCACTTTTCTGTTTATTCTTGTTTCAGTTTTGGTAGTTTATATATTTCTAGGAATTTGTCCAGTTCTTCCAGATTGCCCAATTTGTTGACATGTAATTTTTCATAATATTCTCTTATAACTGTTTGTATTTCTCTGGTGTTGGTTGTGATCTCTCTTCTCTCATTTGTGATTTAATTTGTTTGGGTCCTTTCCTTTTTCTTTTTCATAAGTCTGGTTAGGGGTTTATCAGTTTTATTATTTTTTTCAAAGAACCAGCTCCTGGTTTCATTAATTTTTTCTACTGTTTTTGTTTGTTTGTTTCTATATCATTGGTTTCTGCTCTAATCTTTATTATTTCCTTTCTTCTGCTGGCTTTGTCTTCATTTGTCGTTCTTTTTCTAGTTCCTTTAGGTTCAGGGTTAAGTTGCATATTTGAAAAATCTCTTGCTTCTTGAGGAAGACCTGAATTGCTATATACTTCCCTCTTATGACCGCTTTTGCTGCATCCCAAAGGTTTTGAACTGTTACGTTTTCATTTTCGTTTTCATATTTTTTTTACTTCTTTAATTTTCTGGTTGCTCTATTCATTCTTTAGTAGGATATTGTTTAACTTCCCTGTATTTATGGTCTTTCCAATTTTTTTTTTGTGGTTGACTTCAAGTTTTATAGGACTGTGGTTGGAAAATATTCATGGTATGATCGCAATGTTCTTGTACTTGTTGAGGTCCGATTTGTGACCTACTATGTGATCTATTCTGGAAAATGTCTCATGTGCACTCAAAAAGATTGTGTATTCTGCTGCTTAGCATGAAATGTTCTGAATATACCTGATAAGTCCATCTGCTCTAGTGTGTCATTCAAAGCTATTGTTTCCTTGTTGATTTTCTGCTCAGATGTTGTGTCCATTGATGTAAGTGGAGTGTTAATGTCTTCTACTATTATTGTATTATTATCAATGAGTTCATTTATATTTATTATTGTTTTATATATTTGGGTGCTCCCAAATGGTCATAAATATTTACAACTGTTAGATTTTCTTTTTGGATAGACCCCTTTGTTATGATATAGTGTCCTTCTTTATCTCTTGTTATGGTCTTTGGTTTAAAAATCTAGTTTGATGGAAGTATGGCTACTCCAACTTTCTTTTGATGTCCATTGGCATGAAAAATATTTTACCATCCCCTCACTTTCAATCTGTGTTTTTAAGTCTAAATTGAGTCTCTTGTAGACAGCATATAGATGGATCTGGTTTCTTTATTCATTCTGATACCCTATGTCTTTTGATTGGAGCTACATTCAGAGTGATTATTGATAGATATGAATTTAGTGTCATTCTATTACCTAAAGTCAGTGTTTCTAGAGATTTTCTCTGTTTCTTTCTAGTCTTTGTCATGTTTGGTCTTTCTTTCCCACTCAGTGAGTTCCCTTTAATATTTCTTGCAGGGCTCACTTGGTGGTCAGGATCTCTTTTAGTTTTTTGTTTTCCTGGGAAACTCTTTATCTCTTTCTATTCTGAATGATAGCCTTCCTGGATAGAGTTCATGGTTGCATATTTTCCCATTGAGCACATTGAATATATCATGCCACTCCCTTCTGGCCTGCCAAATTTCTGTGGAGAGATCTGCTGCTAACCTTATTTGTCTTCTCTTGGAAATTAGTGACTTCTTTTATCTTGCTGCTTTTAGGATTTTTTCTTTATCTATATTTTCCAAATGTAAGTATAATATGTCTTGATGTTGGCTTGCTTTTGTTGATTTTGATGGGAGTTCTCTGTGCCTCTGGAGTTGTATGATTGTTTCTTTTCCAAGATTAGGGAAGTTTTCAGCTATAATTTCCTCAAATAAACTTCCTTCTCCCTTTTCTCTCTCTTCTTCTTCTGGGACTCCTATGGTATGGATATTATTATGCTTTATGGAGTAACCGAATTCCTTAAGTCTACATTAATGATCTCTTATTTTTCTTTCCCTCTTCTTTTCAGGTTCATTATTTTCCATAATTTTATCTTCAGTAGTACTTATTCATTCCTCTGCTTCTTCCATCTATATGGTCATTATATCCAATCAGTTTCAAATCTCAGTTAGTGAATTTTTCATTTTGGCCCAAGTAGTTTGTAGGTGTTTTAATTTTCTGTGGTAAAGAACTTCTTGATGTCTTCTATGCTTTTCTGAGACCCAACTGGTATCATTATGATCATTGCTTTTCTGAATCAGGCATTATACTTATATATGTTTTGATTAGATACCTGGCCACGACCTTTTCTTCTTATTTTGGGATTAATTCCTTCATCTTGTCATTTTGTCTAGGTTGCTGTCTTCTGTGTGTTAGGAAAGCCTGTTATGTTTCCTTTTCCTGAGACTAATGGCTTTAGGAAGAAGAGGTTATATAATGTCCTGGGCCTGGTGCTTCAGGAAGTGAATCTCTATCTAATAGAGGTTAGTCCTCTGCAGTGTTTCTCCTCACCTGCAGTGGGGAGCGTTTGGACCTTGGCCAGAATGTGGTGAGTTTCAACTAGGTGTTCTCTGGTTTGCTTGTTAAAAAAGACCTGATGTTACTTCTGCTGGAACTGAAACTGCAGAATTCTATGGTCAGTAGACATGGTGCATGCAGGGGTTTGTGCTGCTCTTCTGGGAAAGGAGTACACTGTGCTGGTTCAGGCACACTTGCCTGAGAAATGTAGCACCAGCAAAGCAGAGGGAGATGGGGCTTGGTGTAAGTGGTTTAGGCATCACTGTTGTTTTTGTGCTGTTCACTAAAATTAGTTTAGATTGAGAGGCAAGGGAGGGAAATGGCGCCCCCCCACTTCCAAGAGAGGGGAGTTTGTTCTTGTTGCTCTCAGGGAACCCCTCTAAGAGCAGCAAATAATTTCCCATGTGCCATAGGTACTTTTCAGATCACTGTTTATACACTGCCTGTGTCTGAGTTTCTTGCTTGCCTGGACCAGCATAGTGTACTTTGGGCTCTATCTTAGCAAAGATGGCTGAGTTTTAAAACTCTCAACTTTAGGGACCTAAAGACCCTAAAAGACCTACACTGGTCTTCTTGAGGGAGGTCTCATCATGCTGGGATTGATGCAGGTTTGACACAAAAGGACAGTTGCACTAGAGTGCAGGAGCTTGGGTTTCGGAGCAAACCACACTAAACAGCCAGTGTCCAGGTTAGCCACCCTCAACAAGTATCTCTGTTCTGTGCTGAGGGGCAAGGGAGGGAAATGATACCTCCTGGCTCCTTTGTTCCTAGAGAGGCAATGCCACCTCTCTCAGATGCACTCTAAGAAAGAGGAAACATCTCTCTCATTGCATCTCTAGTGATCCACAGATTGTGCTGTCTTCCCCCAGGTTACCTGCTTGTCTTCTAAACAGAAGCACTGCAGTGTCCTCAGGGCTTTATACCAGGCATGCCAGGGACCTCTAAACCTCCAGATTCTGAGCTTTTACTGGTTGCAAATACAAAAATCAGTCCCTCTTGTTTTCCCTGTTACTGGCTTTGGGGAAGTATATTCTGCGTGTGATCCCTGTATGCTCCACTCTCTCTCATCTCTTTCATGACCAAGGCTTCCTCCCCTCTATAGCACCTGTGATCTGTTTCTCACCAAAGCATATCTCAGAACCCCCTATGTTCCATGATGTGGGCCTCTTCTTTTCCTCTAGTTGTACAGTTTGTTCTGTCAATCCTCAGATCACTTTCTTGTGTATTCAACATGATTTGATGTGGGGCGCCTGGATGGCTCAGTTGGTTAAGCATCTGACTTTGACTCAGGTCATGATCTTGTGGTTCTTGTGTTTGAGCCCTGTATTGGGCTCTGTAGTGATAGCTGGGAGACTGGAGGCTGCTTCGGATTCTGTGTCTCCCTTTCTCTCTGACCCACCCCTGCTCATGCTCTCCCTCTCTCTCAAAACTAAATAAACATTAAAAAAAAATTAAATTATCAAAATGATTTGATGTTTATCTAGCTGTGTTCAAAGGACAAGGCAAGCCAGTGGTCTTCCTACTACTCTGCCATTTTAACTCCTTTCTTTATTTAGTTTTTGACCACAAAAATCACACTTCTCTTGCATCTAATGTGAAGATATGCTTTCACAAATACAAAGTAACATATGAACAAAGCTATTTATTGCAGCATTATTGTAATAATAAATTATTAATGTCACAAATAACCATCAATAGGAGATTGGTTCAATGGACTATGGTACAATGTGACAATGGCATTCTGTGCAGCTGTGAAAAAAGGGAAAAAAAAAACCTATGATCTGATATGTAGTGATTTTTATGTCATATTGTCAAGTGAAAAGAATGCAAGGAGCAGAATGTATAATGTATGCAACTGACTTTGGTAATAAAGAAAGGAAAATAAGAATACCTATCTATCTATCTACCTATCTACTTATCATCTATCTAATTTAAAATGGCTCATTTCTCAAAATGAAACACAGGAAGGATAAACCAGAATCTAAACCAGGACCTACAATGAAAAATGTTACCTACAAGAGGTTTATAGGAAGGAGTGGAGGGGATAAACCTGAATTCTCTTTAGTTCTGCTCTAATAAGATATATGCATTCTAAAATCCCACTGTATTATACAAAACTGCATAATAAAATCCACAGGGCTTGTGAGAAATATGGGGTTAGAGGCACAACACTCAAAAACTTCATCAATGACATATTTTTTACAAAAGGTAGGAACCCAGTTAAGATGTCAGCACAGTTATACATGTGCTAGATGTTTAAGAAATACATAAATATAATAAACATAGAATTCTACATGAAACAGAACTAAAGTTTTCTTGTGGAATTGAGCATCACAAAGCTTGCAGCTTGTGTATTATTGTGAAGTGGAAGAAAGAGTTTTCAAGGAAAGTTGTAACACCAGATGTGGATGTGTGTGGCTCATAACATGCTGTGACCTAAGGTAGCTGGTGGATGTTTCAGGTTTGCATATGCTTTTGCTCATTGTTATTCAACCTGTTTCAACTGAAGATGATGCTCTGCATGAGCAAAGACCAAATTTGCATTATCCTCAAATATGTAAATAGTACTGGAATAAATTAGTATTTTCTAAAACAAGCATAAGCAATTTTCACTCTTGAATATTACATATTAAAATATAAGATCATATTAAAAAGGATGAAAGGCACTTCTAAAATATAATACAAAGCAACAAATGCATATGTGTATCACATTGATAGCATAACCATGTGGAGAAAAGCGTAATATCAGGCAACATTTGGAAGAAACTGCTCTGATTGCACATTATTCTATAAAAAATATCTTAAACATTACTTATGAGATACTTATGGATTAATTGTTAGTATAAATGCTGGTAATACAATTTGAGACTGTTTTGTGTGTATTATAGAATACAGAAGATCAATTGATATATTGATATTATTAGGAACTAGAATTTTACACTGTAGGGAAAGGAACATATGAATTTAAAGGAATGTAAGAGAGAAAACCCTTTCTGATTTTGATTTTGCATTGGAAATAGTAATGAAACCTCATGTTTGCTAAACCATATATTTCATAATTATAATTATTATTCTTTTCACAAAAAGGGCCTAAAAGAATACCTTAGTGGCATTTAGCACACCAGTTGCCTAGATTTTGGTTTCTAAAGTAAAATTCCTCATGAAAAAAGGAAGAGGGCTTCTTAGAGAAATGGCTGAATCCTGGCCTGAGACAGGAAATTACACGGTGAGACTGAGTTATCATGTACCAGAAAAAAGTTGGTATAAAGAATGACACAAGACCCATCTGGAAGGGGCCCCCTCTTGCCAAATTTGATCATTTGAGCACCAGAAAAGAATAATGAGGTAACTGTCATGCACTGAACCACAAAGAAAAATTCTTTCTTAACACACAATAAATCATAAAGGCTAATATTCATAAGTGAGCTTATTAAACCTAAGGGTTTGTGTATATCAGGAGACACCATAATGGAGTGAAACAACAAGCCTTAAAGTGGATGCTATTTGTTTTATGTACAACTGACAAATATATATATTAATGGGATAAAGAAAACAACCCAACAGTAAACTTAGTAAGAGTTATGCATAAGTAGTTCAGAGATGAGGAAACACAAATGGCCCATAAATGTATGAGAAGACTTAATATCATTACTAGATATTGAAGTGAAAATTAAAGCCTTATGGACTTGCTGTCTTCTATTGACCTATTTACTGGCAAAATGGGAGTCTGACAGTAGAAAGTGTTTTTGAGGATATGGAGCAATGTTTACCTGCAGCTCATGGGAGTTCAAATGTATGCAGTTCCTTTGGAAAACCTACATTGCCTATGAAGTTGATGACACATTCCCTTGACTCAACAAGATTCCTGATGCACAAGATTGCTCATGGCAACATTGTTCATTGAAACAAAAAATGGAAAAGGCCAATAGTCTATCCATACTAGAATATATCAGTATTTTTTTGTGTTCATACAATGGAGTATAGAGTACAGTAAAATGAAATAACTAGATCTATAGGATCATCATATTAGAATTCTGGTAAGGGACTAGTGAGTGGAAGAAGCAAGAAAAATACATAAAATTGAATCTACTTAAATAAAGCTTACATACAGTACATGATTTTGAGGTTGCATATATAGGTAGTAAAAGATGATAGAACTATATTGAAAAACCAAGAAAATTGTAAACACAAAGTCAAGGTAGTTATTTCTGGAGAGACACAGGGAAATTGAACTGGGCAGGGGCTGACAGGAGACTTCAGAGGTCATGGTGTTTTATATATACATATATTACATACATGTGTATGTAAATATATATATAATATATATAAATTTATTTTTCCTATCATGATTTCCATCATTTTATAATTTTTGTATGTTAAATTCCCATTATTCTGTGCTAGGCTGTGTATATATATATATATATATATATATATATACACATATCATATATATGATATATATTAATATAATATATAATATATATTAATTATATACAATTAATATATATATTAATATATATTATATATTAATATATATATATATTTCCTAGGCTGGATAGTGAATATATATCTGCTTCTTGTAGACCAAGTTGAAAGTATGAATTTTAATTTTTATTTTACTGGAGGAAAAACCATTGTAATGATTTGCAGTTAAGATAATAGAACAGCAAACAAAAAGTTGTGGTTGATCTGGATTGACTGTCTGTACTGGTCACTTTACTTTCCATTTTCAATATGTTTTACTGTTTGTAATTTAAAAAGAAATAAGCACCAGAAACAATTATTTATTAATTTCTTGACCTTGATACTGTTTTTTAAAAAAAAGCCCCAAAGTGGGGCTTGAATTTATAACTCTTAGATCAAGAGTAGTACCCTCAACCAACTGAGCCAGCCAGGTACCCTGAATTTGATACTTTTTGATACAGAAATACCATATCAATTTTCCTAAATATTGATATTATTTCTAGTTATAATCAGAAATACTGACAACTAAGATGGGGAGCCAGTTCTAGAACTTAGAAAATCTTCTAAATACTTAAAGAAAAATGTGGTAGTTTTATTACTTAAAAGTAAATTACTTAAAAAAGATTTGAACACAATGTGTTGCCATTTACTTGTCAGGAGATAAAACTTGTCATACATGTATCTTTTTTAATTTTTTAAGTTTAATTAAAGTATAATTTAATTAAAGTATAATTGATACACAAAAAATTGCACACACTTAATGTGTGGTGGGTTTGGACATACGCATACACTCATGATACCGTCATCACAATCAAGGCACTAAATATGTCTACCACTTCCAAAAATTTCCTTGTGTTCGTGTGTGTGTGTGTGTGTGTGTGTGTGTGTGTGTGTGTGTGTGTGTTTAGATTCCTTGTCACCATGGTTTGTAGTCCTAATGGATATACCCACCACTTTTTGTTGAGTATCCCCATTGTTGGTATTCTACTAGCTGGTTTGTTTCCTGGTAATGCAAAATGTATGTCTGCTTGAACTGCCATCCATTATACCTGATCAACTCATTCCCCAGGTATCTGTACCATGCCAGTGGGTATAACTACATATTAAATTTTACTAAATGATTCTTTGGATAATTTATCTATTATTAAATTCACTGTTAATTTTTAGTCACATATGAACTAAATAACTTAATTCTTTCAAGGAACTGGGCAATGGATATTTTCTTTCAGAAACAAGACTTAACACTCTTTTCTTTCCTTCTTGTCTCAGCCTTGCCTTTCTTTCTCACTGTTTGGGAACCTAAATCTACTAGGATGCCAGAACCTCCTTGGAATCCTCTATAAGCCAAGCACATAGGTTTCAAGTAAATTCCTTTATTATTCTTTGATTCCCCAAAGAATGTTTCCATCTCTATGAACAGTGCATCACCAAACATCTCCAGTCTTACCTTCACATCTACATTTCAGCCACACAGCTGCTGTTGGTTTCCCAGTATGCCCAGCTCTCCATTAGCTCTGGGTCTTTCACATACATCCAGCCTCTTCTTTTCCTAGGACATTCTTCCCATTATTTTTCATCTGGTTAACTTCCACTCATTCCCATGTCTCAAATTTAAACTTCTCTTCTAACTAGACAATTTCCCTGACACCCCACCCTCACCTGGGATACATATCCTTCTTATGTACTCTCATATTACACTGAAATTTTCCTTTCCATCATTTTATAATTTTTGCATGTTAAATTCCCTTTATTCTGTGCTAGGCTGTACATTTTGCACTAGAAATAAGTATGTCTATATTAATCTGCATCAAATGCCTAATACAAAGCATAGTACACAGTGCAATAAATTTCACTGAAAAGAGAGAGAATAAGAGGGACAGGTGGATAAAAGAATAGATGGATGAGTGATCTGAACATACCTCAGTTACTCATCATACACATAAAGTAATACTAGAGAAATTGACCCTGCTCCCAATGGCTGGCCTGCTTTTCTTCTTAAATTCCAAACCTTTTCGTTCATGTGGATGATTGTTTTCTTCCTCTTTTTATAAGACTGGTTCATTCTTTTACTTCAAGACTTAGTTAAATAGGGTCTCCACACAAAGTATTTTTTATGACCACCTATTTAATGCGATCCCCCTTTCATCACACATTTTAACTTTTTTCATAGCATTTATTACAATTCATAATAAGCTTCCTTGTTCATTATGTGTGTATAGGTTATCCACTCTCTTGGCACATGAGCTACATGAAAGATAGGACTTTGACTATCTTATTTAGTACTAAATTATTATCCCTAGAAGCGTGTCTGGAACATAATCTCTCTCTCTCTCTCTCTCTCTCAATGAATGAATACCTAAAATATTTTTATATTTTTAACATATGAATTTTTTCTTTATGTTTATACAGTAGTTATAAACCAAATATTATAATCCATTAAGTTGCATTTCTTAGTAACAAGGAATAAATATATACATATATATTTAAAAATATGTTTATACTAAAATTTAAAATGTATTCTTTTAAAAATATGTCAATAATGTTAATGTGTTGTCAAATATACTCTTACATTGGTGTCCAATTCAACTATATATCTAAGGCTTTTAATGGTTCAACCTAGTAACATCTTGCAACACTTCCAATTCTGAAATTCTGTAATAGAATAGTATTTAGAAATATTTAGAAGAAGACAGTGGAATTAAAACAATAGCACAGTTTCGAAGGGGCACATGCACCCCAATGTTTATAGCAGCACTATCAACAATAGCTAAAGTATGGAAAGAGCCCAAATGCCCATCGACTGATAAATGGATAAAGAAGATGTATATATATACAATGGGATATTACTCGGCTATCAAAAAGAATGTGGATTTGCAGCAATGTGGATGGAACTAGAGCATATTATGCTAAGCAAAATAAATTAGAGAAAGACAAGTATCACATGACCTCACTCATATGTGGAATTTAAGATAAAAACAGATGAACATAAGGGAAGGGAAGGAAAAATAATATAAAGACAGACAGGGAGACAAACCATAAGAGACTCTTAAATACAGAGAACAAACTGAGGGTTGCTGGAGGGGTGTTGGGTGGGGGGATGGGCTAAATGGACAAGGTGCATTAAGGAGGGCACTTGTTGGGTTGAGCACTGGGTGTTATAGGTAAGTGATGAAGCATTAAATTCTATTCCTGAAATCATTACTATACTATATGTTAACTAACTTGGATTTACACTAAATAAATAGTACAATAAAAAAATTATAACTATGTGCAGTGATATATGTTACCCAAACTTATGGTGGCAATCATTTCTCTCTCTCTCTCTCTCCATATTTATAGATCTATTTATCTATCTATCTATATATATAATATTGAAAAAATATATCTCAGTATATGTATCAAATTATGTCACACACCTAAAGCACTACTTTATATGTCAATTATATTTCAATTAAAATAATATAATAAAGCAATAGTAACCAAAAGGGGATTAAAAGTCTTGTAGATTGAAATTTAGATAGGAAACTGCCAAAAAATGTGAAGAAAATGTTTGCTTACTATGCTGAAAGGAATTATTTTTGTAAGCTTTAGTTAATCTTGAATAAAAATAATCAGATATTTTCCATAGTATTATAAAAAATAAAAGACTGAATTCCCTTTGATGACCTTGACCTCTATGGGATAAAAAAGAAAATTAAATTCTATTCAGTACTCATTTAGTACTTTGTAAACCATTTGTGGTTTGCTTTATGCTATGAGTTACAGAAAGCTCTCCTGTAAACTTTTAAAATAAGGAAGTTTATTAGCTCATACAGCAAGAATAAGAGATAAGCATTCTCAGAGTATTTAGTATAGGAGCTCAGTTTCTTTACAGCTTTTTATTGGTCACCTTCCTGGCATTGGTTTGTTTTGGGAGTTGGCCCTTATATTTCCAAGATAGTTGCCACCAATTTAGATGTCATGCACATATGACACACTTCAGGGCAAAAAAGGATAGTATTCCCTACCAGGCAGCACTAGTTAGCATCAAGAACAGCTGTTGGTAGAAACCTTCAAATGTATTTCCCAGTTTACTTAGTTGGTCAGAATTGTATCACATGGAATTATTAGGTTGTTTTGACCTATGATTATCTATTGGAACATAATTAAACCTGTTCTATTGCTTTATCCAACAAATATTTTTCCTTTCTGATTTCTAGTTTTTGCTTATTTGGGATATTTTGATTACTATACCTCACATCTGAGACATACATATTTATAATTTCATTCTTAACCAAACATATGCTTTTTGGAGTTGTCTTTCCCTCCCATCTTCTTTTAAATGCATGGTGGCCATCTCAAGACCGCATGATTCTACCCTATTTGGCACAGATGATTAAACCAAGTGTAGACATACAAAACAATGGAAATCTGTGCATGTTATTTTTTTAGCCAACCAATTTGTTTCTATTTCAAAAATGTGAGCTATGAGACACAAAACTTGAATGAGTCTGGTGATTTGGAGCATAAGTTTGTTTGGAGCTGGGTCCAATACTGACACAGAGGCAAGCCACAGCCACATGACAGTCAAATTTATAGGAAATCAGAAAGGAGCCCTTTAAAAAAATGCTAGCCTATAAATTTTAAAATAGAACAGATGGACAGAAAAAAGTACATATGACTAAGTGAGAAAAAGAGAGAAATTTGTACACTGACTTTTGCAATTTCAGTGGCACACTTAGTTGCATTTCTTATGGTAGATTCCATGAAATGCCCCTGTATCCTGATAACTAGCACCCTTTCCTCAGAACCTCTTTCAATTTTCTGCTCATTGAAACCAAATAATCTCTGACCTTGAAATTGGTCTCCCTGTCTTTCTCCTTCAAATCCTTCAGTAACCAGTACCAAGCTAAGGTTCTCTATGTGTGAATTCAGCATTTCCTATGTACATTATACGGTTTCCTTCATCCTCAGAGATTAGAGCCAGACAATGGTAGCAATGGACAGGACTTTCCTTTCACTTACTTTACTCCTCTTGTTTTGCAAAAAAGGAAAGAGACCCATAGGACTGAAGTGATACAATGTCAGTGAAAGATGACAATGACATAGGTAGAACATTTAAATCTATATTCCCAGCCGAGAGTTGTTTACTCTACCAACCATATGATTATCTCATGTATATTGGATTTTTTTCTGAAAAGCTAGTGTGTAGTACAGTCCCTTTGTTACAGTCCTTTGGCCATCAGCAGCAGCCATTGAGCATGTGGATCACATATCCACTGTTTGTGATGCTGTGCCTTTGTCCAAGTTAGCTCAGTGAGTTGGAATCTCCCTGAGAACTGCCATCCTATTTGTGATGCTGCTAGTCACTTCCAAGCTGACGCTTTGCTATAGATTGTGCTTCTCTTAAAACATTCCCTTTGTTGTTCTATTCTGTTAGCTTCACGTGTGGCTGATTGCTTTACTTCAGCACACTGCACGGCTTCTGTTTGGTATGTGCTGCTATCATTTCTGTCTCTCACATGACCAGACTAGAAAAAAATGAAGCATCTCAGTTGAGCTGATCTTATTTTTTATTTCCTACATGATCAGTTAGCAGTGTTAAACTTTGTCACTTAAGATCTTTTATTGAGATTTAAATTTAGCAAATAGTGAGCAAAATGTCTAAGTAGCTTTACTGTAACGTCATCTATATTTGAAAAGAAATATAGCACCAGTTGGAAATAGGTTCTGAGTTGTAATGAACATCCAGAGACCAGAGCATCCTGCCATCAATGCCCCATCCCATCTCACTCTCCGATGGAATGGGGCCATGTTGGGTCAGATAAAGTTGGATTCTGAGCCAAGGTTTGGCTTACAATGGGTCTGTATGTTCTGTATATTCACTTGATGGTCGTTTCTAATGTCCCTGAATGTATAATTATGCCGCCTCCACATTGAGCATTTGACCCATATAGTAAAGGGACATTTTAGGAGAAAGGTTGAGCACAAACCACTGAAACAGCCTTGCACGTTGTGCCCCTGAGAAATGTGTACCGACCCTAAATACTAAGGAGCTAAAGGATGTAGTAGTGGTGCTCCCCATCATGTCTTCAGTTAAGTCACCAAACTGGCCCTTAAAATAACCCCAGATGAATCCTGAAGATGACTTCCGACTACCACAGGCTCAACTGAATAGCAGCCTGATTGCAGCTGCTATCTCAGACGTGGTGCTGTTCTGGAGTAGATTAATCTGGCTTCCACTACTGCTACGCTGATTTGGCAAATACGTTATTTTGTTCTCAGATCAGATAAAACAGATCAGAAACAATTTGCATTCACATGAAATGTACAAAATTAGGCATTTACAGTTTTCCTTCAGGGTACTGTTCACTTACTTTCTCTCTGTCAGAACATAGTTTTAAGATATCTGGATCACCTGAACATCCCACAGGACATCACATTGATTTTCTACATTGATAATTTTGTGATAATTAAGCTGATGAGCAAGAAGTGGCTAGCAAATTAGGGGCCTTGGTAAGACACGCACATTCCAGAGAATGAGAGATAAGCCAACCCCACAAAGATTTGGGGGAGTAGCCCAACACATCAGTAGAATCATTAGCAGTCCAGTGCTCAGAGACTGCAAGGACATTCTCTCTAAATTAAAGGACAAATTATTGCATTTTGTATCTCCTACCACAAAGAAAGAAGCACAATGCCTGGTAGAACTCTTTGGGTTTAAGAGATAGCATGTTCCATTCCTGGGTGACATGGAAAGCTACCACTTTTGAGTCGGTCCCAGGAAAGGAAAGAGCTCTGCAGCAGATCCAAGATTCATTTGGGTAATCCTTCCACTTGAGCCATATGGACCTTGTGATATCAGGAGTATCAGTTGTGATAAAATATGCCATATAGCACTCTCCAGTGGGAGAATTGCAACACAGACATATGGGTTTCTGGAGCAAGACTTGCCAAGATGCAGTGGAGAATTATACAACTTTGAGAAATAATTCCTGGCATGATAATGGACCTCGATAGAAGTAAAGTGTCTGGCAAAGGGTATCATGCATCTGAAACTTTCTGTCTAGTTTTGTCAAACCCTCTAAGTCATAAAGACAGATGAATCCATCAGCAATTTATTGTAAGGTAGAAGTGGTATATCCAAAAACGAGCATGAGCCAGACAAGAGAGCACAAGCAAGCTATATCAGAAAGTGAACTAGACCCACATGTTATCTACCCCTGTTGTATCAGTGCCCTCCACTCAGCTCACACCTATTGTCACATGAGCTTGCAGAAGATAAAAGCTCACACTTGGTTTACAAATGAATCTAATTAATATGCTCATGAAAGCTGAAAATGGTTGCCTTACTCAGGAAAAGCCTCGAAAAACAGTGGGAAGTGAAAAACAAAATCCTCAGAATGGGCAGAGCTTCAGTGATAGACCTGGTCATCCACATCGTGTACACAGAGTTTGGGATGTACAGAGCTCTAAACAGTGCTAAATGTTTTGTTTATACAGGGGCTCCAAAGGAGAAAGATTGGAAAATTTTGGATAAGAAGGTTTGATGTACAGGCATAGGGATGGAGATATGGGGGTAAAGGTAAAAAAGTGTGAATGACTTAGCATCACATAGTAGTACTCACAGGAAAGTATTAAGTAGTAAGATTTGGCCAGGCAGTTTTAGCCAGTCTGTGCCATTGGTCACATCAGCACTGGTATGATGGGCACATGAATTTAATTAATTCAGTGGTCACAGTGGAAGTGATGAAGGCTAAACCTAGGTCCAACAGCATAAGATTCCACTTACCAAGGCTCACTTAGCTGCTGCTGCAACTAACTGTCCAAATAGACAGTAAGAGAGATCAATGCTTGCACCCTAAGTAGAACTATTTATCAAGGAGACCAACCGCCATCTGTTGGTGAGTTGAATAACTCAGGTTCCTTTCAACCTGGAAAGAACAAAGACTTGCTTTAATAAAAATAAATACATATCATGGGGGAGATTTTACATTCTTATTCTTATTCATGACCTCATCAGTACAACTATCCAAGAGTGGATGTAGTGTTTAGTTCCCCGGTATGGGATCCCACATAGTACTGGTCAGATACAGAAGACCTTCTGTATAGCAAAGGAAGTGTAGGTGTAGGTCCATGACTATGTGACCCAATGGTTATATGCAGAAGCTGAAGCTGTTGGCTTGAAAGAGCATTAGAAAGTACAACCAATCAGGCTATAAGCAGTAATTCTATGTCGAGCAGGCTTCAGCCTCCAAGATGCAGTATACACATTGCATCAACAACTTTATACAGTATCGTGTAGGAAGAGTACTTGCATCTGAGAACCGAGGAGTAGAGACAGGAGAATCTCCACTAATTATCATTCTTCGTGACCCTCTGGGGGTTTTATGTCTCCCATTCCTGCAACTTTAGCCTCTTCATGGCTGGAAATCCTAATCCCCAAAGGGTGCAAAGTCTTGCTCAGGGAAAACAATGAGAATCCTATTAAGCTACAAGCTATGGTTGACACTTGGGCACTCAGGCTCTTTGTGCCCAGAGACCAGCAGAAAAGGAGTTATAATCTTGACAGGAATAATTGACAGCAATCACCAAGAGGTGGTAGGGTTTCTGTCACACAGTGGGAGCAGGGAAGAATGTGTGTGACACCTGGTGATCCACTTGGGTGTCTACTGCTACTCACTTGTACAACAGTACTGATAAATTAAAAAGGCCAGCAACCACAACATGAAAAATTTATGGTAACCAAGGGTTCATGGTCTTCAGGGATGGTCCAGATTATCATACCACCAAACAAGGCAACAAGACCAGCAGTGGTGGTCTGAGGATGAGGGGAATCCATAATGGATAGCTGAGGAAGAAGATGATGAGTATCAGATGGGGTCCCAAGACCAACTACAATAGTAGGGACTGTAGTTTATACTACTAACCTTCTTCTGTGCTTCCCTTAAAAAAAGAGGCTCTCTGGAATCCTGGGCTAACTTCTGCCTCAAATGTCTTTGAGGAAGCCAATACAATCAGTTCAAGAGATGGACTATTGTGAAGACGTATATGTACCACTTCTGAGAGCCCACTTAAAAGAAAGATTTTTTTTCCCCAACACATAAGGTGTGTTAGTCCTTCCAAGTTTGCCTCAGAGAGCTGTGATAATCCAAGAAAGAGCATAATCTTCTTGGGGTGGCCCACCCCCCAGTGACAGATCATGAAAGTGTTATAAAGGCCTGGCCATTTCCCTTACTGTAAGATATCAGCTCATTATAAGTGACACATACTTCAGAATCCCCTTTGGGGTTAGCTGGGGCTTTGTTTCACCAGCACCTGTTTGACTTCTCTCTCTCCCCCGTGTTATTTCCTCCATAACCACCAGGACCATGGAGGCCTTTATAATAGGGTTTCCATTCCCAATGTCTATTTTTCACATTTCTAGTGATATTCCAGTAGAACTTCCTTTTTATAATAGTCATTTCATATGCAAAAGCCTCAAATTGCCACTTAGTGAAAGCCAACGCTCAGAATTTGAGTCCTTCTTTCTTAGGACAAAATTTAAGATACAATCTGTGGCTTTCTACTTAATAGAAAACAAAAATAATAAAATAACACCTTCTTTGGAAAAAAATTGACCATTCCAAATGATGGAAAATTCCATTATTTTTCCTCTTGAACTCAAGTTATTATTTTTAAAATCAATCAATCAATAAATACAGCTTACATCTGGTAAGGAATTTGATTCCCCAGGGAAATATATTTCACTTGTAGTAAATTCAAAAAATTATACAAAGGTAACTAGGGTGTAATTACTGTCCTGGGAAATTATAATTCCTAGTTACTTACAATCTCTTTATTATATTTCTGTGTGGCAATGTTGAATGTGCTACTCTTGCATACCTCCTAGAGTTTTTATGAGAGACAATTTTAAGGTAAGTAGATTGCCATTTCAAGTTAGCTTTTGGTTCTGTTTTTTTTAAACTGGTCTTGTAATGACAATAGCATTTCTCAAATGGCTGCAGTTAAGTCTTTACATTTGTTGTTTTTCTTTTCCCTGCAATCATGATAAAGCATCAATATATTTTATATATAAATTAAGTAGTTTCCATAGAATTCTAAATTGATTGATGATTCATTTATTCTTTTTCAACACAATTTACTAGATTCCCACTGGTTGTCAGACCCTTGGCCAAATGTTAGGGATACAGTTGAACAAGATATGGTAATTCCCTTAAGGAAATTATTGCCTAAGAAAACATAGTGTGAATGGTTTCTTAAATGGGCTTTCTTCTTTTGCTAACTAAAATCGTTTTGAATTCAGTTTGTCAGGGTTATGGGCTGAATTGTGCCTCCCCAAAATGCATATGTTGACGCTTTAATTCCTAATGTGACTGTGTTTGGACATAGAGCATTTAAAGAGGCAATCAAAGTTAAGCAAGCTCATAAGGCTGGGGCCCTAATCCAGTGGTACTGGTGTTCTTAAGAGAGGAAGAAACACCAGTAACACATGCACACAGAGAAAAGGCTATGTGAGGACACGGAGAGAAGGTAGCCATCCATAAGCTAAGGAAAGAGGCCTCAGGAGAAACCAAACTTGCCATGCCTTGAACTTGGTCTTCCAGCCTCCAGAACTGTGAGAAAAATTAATTTATGCTTAAGTGACCCAGTCTGTGGGTTTTGTTAGGAAAACCCTAGTCAACTAATACAGTCAGATATTCCTTCTTGGCAAATTGACTGGGAATTTGCTCTGGTAAAGTGGGATGATATGTGAACACTCTACCGCTAAGAACATTTTACAGCATTGAAATTTTACAGCATCCTCATTTTACAGCATTGAAACTAAAATCCCAGTCCCCCCCAAATATTTTACTGAAATATTCCTTTTCTCCATCACTTTCTTCTCCAGGGCAGGTCACAGAGCAGCAGCTGGGAGGGAAACAGGGATGATCTTTCTTCTATTCCTCCTCTACTTGAGCTCATGCCCTTCTTCTTCCTCTTGCTCTGATTCTTCTTTTTTCAAAAAATTATTTTAATGTTTATTTATTTTTGAGAGAGAGACAGAGCAGAGGGGCAGAGAGAAGGGGAGACAAAGAATCTGAAGCAGGCTCCAGGCTCTGAGCTCTCAGCACCAAGACCACCACGGGGCTCAAAGTTACGAACAGTGAGATCATGACCTGAGCCGAAGTCAAATGCTTAACTGACTGAGCTACGCAGGCACCCCTGTTATGATTCTTCTGACTCACTCATCCTGGGTTGGGGCCAGACAAGGGGAGGTGTATGAAGGACAAGTGTTGCGTGTCCCTTTCTATGACACCCCACAGTTGAGGCCCTCTTTTCTTGTGCTATAGACAGGAGCACTGCTGGGCTCTTCAGAGAAACTGAGAAACTGCCATGGGAAACTTTCCATCTCCCTTGTCACGGACATTGATTGTGTGCTTTCAGTCTTACCTCTGTTAAATTCTCTCATTCCTCTCCAAGCAGGCATGCCTCTTGGACAGGGTTCTTTCAAGAGGACCTGGTCCTTGAGATTCTGTGTAGTATCACTTGACGCAGGCAAACACATATATACTAGACCCTTCCATCTGTGAATACATGGGCCCCTCTGCTCCCTCTGCCATCATCCCTCCTCTCCCTCGTGGGCAACCCCAGCTGGCAACTACTCTCGGAACTTACCAGGTCAGGTGCAACCATTGCGCTTTCTCCTCAGATCTGCCTCCAATCGCTTGGAAAATATTCCAGGTTCTTTCTGCCAAGAACCCTCATGCAGGACCAATAGCAGCACTGAACAGGCCTCCTTGTCTCTGCTGCTCATCAAGCTTCACCTGAAGACTGAGATGTTGGCCAGCTCCTCAGTACACAGAACAACTATCTCTACAAGTGATTCTCTTGCTATTTCCCATACCTTATATGATTTGAAGCAGTAAAGGTGAAGCACTTTCCTCTTCTCCATAAGAAAAGGAAGGAATCAACACCACAGTGTTTCTACTCACATGAATTTCTTTCGAAGAGTCTCTGGAATGAACCTGTAACCTTCTCTGATATAAGCTGGAGATTTCAGGTGGGGACCATTAGTGTAGGAACCATTTTGGCTGTCTCTTGGGAAGACCTGCATGGATACATCCAGCATCTTGTGTCAGAATGTGAATGTCCTTAGCCCCTTCCACCACGTTGTCTTCAACTTGTATCTCTAAGCTAAAATGACACAATGAAAAGTCCCATCTCATATCCCGCTACAATACAATTCAAAAAACCATCATATATTATTCTAACATAAAATATAGTTATTGTTCCTTTATAAGTATAATAATTGAACTTTGTAGACAACTTGGAAAAAAGAAATGATGAAGGGAAGTAAAACATATACTGGATTTATGATTATTTCTATGAACCAAACCTTTATTTAGAAAAATCAGTGGTTAGAAGTTATCAGGGAAATTTTATACACTTTTCCTTCATGATATAGAACTGTAAATACTTTTAAAGTAGGTGTCTCTTAAACTTTGTATTATTATTTTCTTTGCCTCACATCTCAAGAGGTCTCTTATCCTTCTTAGGACAATTGCTTTCCTCTCTTTTCCCTCAGTTCATTTTTAATATGGAACTCAGTATCCCCAAAGCCCTCCTTGTTCCTTCAGGAGGCAGGCACACTTTCATTTGTGTCTTAAAAGTACCATGTAATCACTATAAACCAAATGGTCAAATTATGTTGTGGACAGACTCTCACATTTTTTTTTTTCTGACGGCAAAGGCCTCTATTGTATAGACCCTGAGTCTCATTCTGGTAACCTAACTGAACCATTTCTTTGACTTCTGACTTCTGCCTTTATCCTGAAAATGATCCTCATGCAAAAAACGACAAAAAGCAAAACAAACAACAGAAAACTCCTTAAAAAAATCCTACATTTTCTTAAGGAGAGGGCATAGTCCCTGTGCAGATATATTCTCATGAATTTGGCAGAATATAGAGGAGAGAGGCAAGCTATAGAGGCAAACTCTGTTAATTCCTAGTTATAGAAACTTTGGCAAATATCCTAACCGTCAGAGCCCCCTCACTTCTTTGACGTGAAAATGGGGGAAGGTAATGTCTACCTCTCTGGTATTGTGAGAATTAAATCAGAAAATAAATAAAGATCCTAGATCATAGTATGTAATTCATAAACATCTGGTAATTTACTAAAACCCCCAATAAAAATTGGGCTGTTCCTCACCTTATAAGCAGATACAAAGAAGGTGTAACAGATGTGTCTACTTCCTAGTGTCCATTTCTGATTTCTTCTTCCAGACTAGCCATTCCCTAGTTTCCTGTGCTTTGGCCCAGTCCAGGAAGGAAATTTCTTGGCATTTCAGCAACCCAGCTGGGAACTTCAGATCTGCTCCTGAGGCAGTAGGGGTAGATTTGTAAAAGTAGTAAGTATGGAGCCAGAAGCCTTGGAGAAGGAAGTGATTTCTATGAGCCTCCTATATTTCACCTGTGAGTACAACATAGAGGGTACATGAGCATTCAACAATTACATATGTACAATGTATGATTAGTATTAGACACTAGCTTTGTAGTCTCAGTAAATAAATTGACCTCTCTGGGTCTGTCTCTGCACCTATTAAAAAAGGATAGTGAACTTGATGATCTTAAAATTATTTTCTACTATAATATTTTATCATTACCGTAAAGGCTACTTCAAGAATACCTATTTTGATTTATAACTATAAGCAAGTGAATGTAATTAGTGGTTTATTCAGATTATACAGGATTGCCTAGGTATTTTCTATTTTAAAAGATACAAGTGGGGATGTACAGTTTAAATTTTTCACTCATTTGATAGTAGTTATTACTATTGAATTTTTTATGCCTTAGTATAGAGTATATAAGTAAAAAGCTTCAAATACATGTGTCCACAATAATTCAGTAATTAAAATTCAGTAAACACTTCTCTTGAATCTTTATATCTTATCATCCTTAAAAAAAGTCTAAAATACAACAGAATATTAGGCAGAAATTATTTCTAGTTTATCATTTTAGAAATGTGTTTATGATTTACTAGTTTATACGGGGAAAATTTTGCCAAAAAAAATAAGAATGCAAGGATGGCAGTGTGGGTATCTCTTCGAGATTCATATTTCAATTCTTTTGGATAAAGACCCAGAAATGGGATTGCTCGATCCTATGGTAGGCCTGCTTTCAATTTCTTGAGGAACTTCCATATTATTTTTCACAGTAGTTACACCATTCTATATTCCCACCAGCAGTGTGTAAGGATTCCTTTTGCTCCACATCCTTGCTAACATTTATCTTTTTCCCCTCCCAGTTTTATTGGGAAATAATTGACCTACATCATGTTTAAGTTTAAGGCACATAGTATGATGGTTTGACTTATATATATTGTGAAATGATTATCACAATATGTTCGGCTAACATCCATCTTCTCATACAGATACAATAAATAATAAAGAAAAAGGAAAACATTTTCCCCTTGTGATGAGAACCTTAGGATTTACTTTTTTAACAACTTTCCTATACATCAACAGCAGTGTTAGCTGTAGTCATCATATTGGACATTACATCCCATTATATCCCTAGTACTTATTTCTCTTATAACTGGAGGTTTGTACTTTTGACCCTTCAATCCCCTGTTCCCCACTCTCCACTTTGTTGTACCTTGCGCTAATCTCCAGCAAGGGCTTCATCTCCTATTTTGTTTCTTTACCTTCATCTGTATATACCCTTTCCACATTCATCACTTTCATGGTGATACTGTTGGCCTTTTGCCCAGTTTTCAAAATCTCTGGTAATGTTTTGAACGTTTTATTCTTCTTCGTATCTCAAGAAAGCTAGATCTCATAGGTTTTCAATTAATACTTGATGAAATGAGTAGGAATCAATTAATCATAAATCAGGGCGTTTAGTGTTTGTAGCTCAATATTCTCCTTCTGTTTGCATAGTCACCAGCAACTAACTGATGGACTAGCTATGAAATGCATCTGTGTAAACCAGGCCTGAGAAGCAAGTACTTTGCTTGTTCACTTTTTTATATATCGTTATAAATTGGGCATAAAGAAAGGAGATTCCTTAAATCTTTTGCATTTCAGTATAGTCTTGCTCTACTCAGTAACACAACAAAAGTTAAACATAGTTATAATATTCCATTCGAAGAGGAGTTAAGTATTCAGATTTGAAATATGACATAATACAGTAGGGGTGAGATGAGGTGACCAATAAAATGTGTTATTAATAATAAAACTCCCCAAATAATCTAGAACATAGAGATTTATTTGTTTAGTCTCCAAAGACTATTGAAATGAAGAGCATTGAAAAATTTACTTCACTAATTCCACTTCCTTAAACTAAATTTTGACATAGCAAAGGGATCTATTTCTTCTTGATATTTAGGTCATGAAATAACTATGAAGCCAGATAGTATGTTGGTTTTGTTAAGACAGATGGCAGAAGAGGAGGTTATCTGAGCAGACTTTTCATAAAGAAATTAAAATTTAATTCTCTGCTGGGGGATTATTACTGTATGGTGGAAAAGTATTTTTTTTTTCCTATTTATTCTTGGGTTTTTGTTCATATACAGATCCAGAAGTATGAACAAACACAGCTGTTCACCACATTAACCAGAGACCTATTAGAGTAAGGAACCATTTTCATGCCAAATGTTATATTAGCAGAATGAGAAGTGGTGTGATTAATTGAGTTCCTTGAGCTGGATTAGAGATCGTTTGGATTGTGTGACAAGTTCTACTGGCAACACAGTTTTCATGGAATGCTGTGAGAAATTAATTCCAACAGATACAGTGAGTTAAGGTCTAACAAAATTATTTCAAAGACAAACAATTTTTTGATCAACAGAACCAGATGATGGAGGCAGAGCAGAAAAACTTTTTAAATCAGGAGAAAATAAGAAAGCTTAATTGGGTTAAAAATTACTTCCTTAAGGTCTTTTTTCCTTGTCTTTTATTTTTTCTTACAGCTACCCATCAGTATAGCTTTATTTTTAGTTTTTAGTTACTAGAAAATTTTAAATATTATTAGTGATTTGGGTGTAAGATGTACTTGGTTACAATTATAGGGATGTACTGTTTTTGAAATACTAGCAATTTAGGCTGTGGGGCAATAACATATCACTATGAACTACAGTATCCTGAGAAATTTCAGGAAGACATGAAAGGGAAATTTTTAATTTTCTTATCAACTGAAACACAAAATTAAACACACTCTATTCCATTTCTAATGGACTATTTTAGAGCACTTTCTTCTTGAGGATTTAAAACTCTCATTTCTGTATCTGGCCATGAAGCTATTCCTTCTGTCCTCAAAATATGGGAGAAAGTAGTATTAAGAATGCTCCTGGGGCACCTGGCTGGCTCAGTTGGAAGAACACAAAACTCTTGATCTCTAGGTTGTGACTTTGAGACTCACACCGGGTGTGGAGATTACTTAAATAAGTAAATAACTTTTAAAAATATTAAAAAAATTGAAAAAGGAGAATGTTCCTCATATGACCATTTTTTCACTTGGATAGGTTTTCAAATTTTAATATGTCACTGCAATGTAATTATTTGAAGCATAATAGCTGGTATAAAGGAGGTAATTTGCATCTATTATTTATATCTATCACTTTATATATTATACAATATATACTTACACAATAATCTATAAAGAGGGTATTTTTAATGTATATATTTTTTGAATATATACTGTTAATATATATATTGTTTCAAATATATATTTTTAATATATACTTATACAAACAATAAAGAAAGCATCTTTTTTTTTAAATTTTAAAATTTTTAAATGTTTTTTAGGGAGGGAGAGAGAGAGTGTGAGTGGAGGAGAGGGGCGGAGGGAGAGAAAGAGAGAATACCAAGCAGGTTCCACGCTCTGTGTGGAGCCAGATGCAGGGTTTGATACCACGGCCTTGGGATCCTGACCTGAGCTAAAATCAATTAGATGCTCAACCAAGTGAGCCACCCAGGCACCCCAAGAGAGCATCCTTGTGAGAATGCATTGAAGTTGGGCAGTTATTTCAATGTCCTTTCTCTTTTTTTTTTATCACTGTGGAATTTTCAAAATAAGTGAATCTCATAGTAAAGATAAATTGTGTCAGTTTGCTAAGCATATGTATTTCTAAGGACATGTGGATTTAAAGGTTTTTTTTTTAATCTTAAATTCTCTCAATCTTTTGATCATTCTGAATCATCACTCAGATATTAATTTATAACCCTTTAACTTAAAAACAAATTAAGGAAGACCAAAATTCATGTTACCTTGCAGCTGTTTTCAAGGAAAACTTTCAGGGAAACACTTGTACTCAAATACAAAAAGCAATAAAAATGATCAACATGATGTAGTGTTTAGTATGGATGAGGAAGTATGACCCACGAAAATGATCTTACATACTCTTCATAACTCTTTGAGGTAGGCACTTCTTATTCTACATTGAGGAAATTGAATCTTAGGGACTCAAAATAGCCAGTCATTCACTGAAGATTTAAACCTAGGTTTGTTCAGCTCCATGGATTGTGCTCAATCACTCAGATACGACCTCAGAAATGAAAGGTGCAGTCCTTTAAAGGAAATCCTTTAAGGAAAATCCTTAAGATTTTTCATCTGCCACAGCCAAAATTAATTTTTTCAATTCACAGCTTTCGAAGTTACAATTCTTTAACTTTTTACCTTCCTTATTTGGTTCAGGATGTGATTTCAAACTTATTTGTTGCATATTTTAAAATAAGAGTATGTGGGGCGCCTGGGTGGCGCAGTCGGTTAAGCGTCCGACTTCAGCCAGGTCACGATCTCGCGGTCCGTGAGTTCGAGCCCCGCGTCAGGCTCTGTGCTGACAGCTCGGAGCCTGGAGCCTGTTTCCGATTCTGTGTCTCCCTCTCTCTCTGCCCCTCCCCCGTTCATGCTCTGTCTCTCTCTGTCCCAAAAATAAAATAAAAAAACGTTGAAAAAAAAAAATAAAATAAGAGTATGTAACATACTGAAAGGAGAAAAGAAAAATGTATTTATTTTAATTTATCCATGAATTTTTCCTCTTTCCTCTGGTTCTATTTCCATCTCTGTCATGGGAAAATGATTCAGCCTCTCTTGGCCTTGGTGTTGACAGTCACAATGTGGAATCCTGGGAAATAAATATCTATATTTCTCTCTAACTCTACAATGTTTTTTGTAGCAGTGTACTATTGTTATTGAAAAATTGAACAGGAGATTAATATGTAAACAGTATATTTAGGTTGATATAACTATATTTGTGTATATATTATATATATACATATATATTATGTAATATATATATATTATATATATATAGTTTCTTGACTGTGGGGAATCATATGGCTGAGATTTGTAAAAACATGTTATTTGCAGTTTTCCTCTTAGAGCCAAAGATAATTCTTGGGTGCACTGAAGGCTGTATAAGAATTTCCAGGCCTTGAGGGGCGCCTGGGTGGCTCAGTCGGTTAAGCGTCCGACTTCGGCTCAGGTCACGATCTTGTGGTCCGTGAGTTCGAGCCCCGCGTCGGGCTCTGGGCTGATGGCTCAGAGCCTGGAGCCTGCTTCCGATTCTGTGTCTCCCTCTCTCTCTGACCCTCTCCCGTTCATGCTCTGTCTCTCTCTGTCTCAAAAATAAATAAACTTAAAAAAAAAAAATTGAAAAAAAAAAAAAGAATTTCAAGGCCTTGAGTTCAGATAAAATTAATGGCTGTACTTTAGTACCTGGCAAAGTTTATTACCAATAGCTAATGTTTAGGTCAAACTCATGGAATTTGAAAGTTTTAGGTTTAAACTCTTGGTTCTGCCTCTTACTAGCTGTGTGACTTTCCATAAGTTATCAAACTTCTCTAATCCATTACTCATCTGTAAAACTGTATAACAATATTTGCTGTGGGAGTGTGTTTTTTTTTTTAATATAAATGTTTATTTATTTGTTTTGAGAGAGAAAGAGAGCATGAGTGGGGTAGGAGAATAGAGAGGGGGAGAGAGAGAATCCCAAACAGGCTCTGAGCTCAGCAAGGAGCCTAACACAGGGCTTGATCTCACCACCTTGAGATCATGACCTGGAGATCATGACCTGAGCTGAAATCAGCAGCCTGAGGCTCAACCTACTGTGCCACCCAGGTACCCTGATGTAGTGTGTTTTAATCATTAAATGAGATAATACAAGAAAATCACTTGACACTGTCCCTAAAATATTGTGAGCGCTCACTGCAAAATTTCTCCTGCAGTTACACACATTAACTCCTTTATCTTTTGTCTGTCTCTCCTTACTCTTATTATTCATACACCCTGTAAACCTTCCTGCCTTTAAAAATAAGCTCCCTCTATGGACACCTGGATGGCTCAGTTGGTTAAGTGTCAGACTTCAGCTCAGGTCATGATTTCACGGCTCGTGGGTTTGAGCCCCATGTTGGGCTCTGTGCTGACAGCTCAGAGACTGGAACCTGCTTCCCATTCTATGTATACCTCTCTCTCTGCCCTTCTTCCATTTGTGCTCTCTCTGTCTCAAAAAAAGCAAACATTAAAAAAATTTAAAAATAAGCTCCCTCTGGCCCCTACCTTTACCTCTGATGCTGGCAGGCTGGGTCCCAGGACCCAGAGGAGTCCCCACAGGACCAGCCAAGAGGTCCCTGGCTGCATGCATGATAGAAATCAAATACAAACTAGCAGGAAGTGAAAACGGACTCTACTGCAGGCATATGGAGAGTGCAGGTACAGGAAGAGTGTCTGGGAGACTTGGAAAGGAAAGGAGGGGCTCTCATCTTTGCTTGGGGTCTAAGGTTTTTCTCATTTTTCTCGAGGACTGTGGTCTGGTGCATGTGTTCTTTCAGGCATCTAGGAACCGGTTAGAACAAAGATGAGGGCCCAGGTGTTACTCCTTTGAGCTATGGGGTCTTGGCATCGAGATGTCTATCACTGGTGGTCTGGAATATGCATATCACCTTAGATGTTATCTAAGATGTTATCTTAGATGTTATCACATATCCTTCCTTAGATGTTATCTATTCTAAAGAAATCATGAACTCCCTGTCCTGTACAAGGAGCACATACACTATCTGCATTCTGACGCATCTGTAAAGTGAGGGACGCAGGTCCTAGCAAGAATAGAAGCAGGAAAAGGAGCAAAAGGCAGGTTTTTATGGAGTCCTTCAACTTTCCTCTCACATCTTACACCCCTTTCCATCCCTTATTCTGCAGTCTCTTACAGTAACGCTCATCATCAGTGTTGCTTAAAACACTCTTTCCTCTTTTTTTTTTTTTTTTAATTCTCTTTAACAGACGTTTTGATCAGGATTTCACCCTCATTTCTCTTCTGAAACAGTCATGCTAAGGTTACTAATGACTTATTTGACGAAAACAATGACCAATTTTGAGTCTTCGTTTTGCTTGGCTTACAAGCCATAATTAACAAAATGTATTATTTTCTTCTATGAAAATTCCTTAAAAAAAAAAAAAAAGAAAATTCTTTTTTACTTGGTTTTTCTCCTACCTCACCAGCAGGTCCTTTCAGTCACCTTTCTGAATGTTGTATTTGGTCCTCTATCTACCTTGTGGTCTTGTGACTTCAGGAGAATTAATATGCTGACTTCTTCCATATTATCATCTCATTTCCTGACCTTTCTCTCTGTCTCTGTTTTCTGTCATCCCTTTTTCTATTCCTGTGTGTGTGTGTATTTCTCTGTTTTCTCTCACATCACATGTCTAGCTTTTTAGCATATCTTGTTGTTTGTACTTCAAATGTATTTTCAGAACTTGCCCACTTCTCACCACTTCAGATGCTACCAAGACATTGTCTCTTACGGGACTCCTGAAATAGCTCTCTGCTTGTTTTCTCTGTTAATGGTCAAGGCAATGAAAGAATGAATAATAAGTAGCCTCTATCATTGCTATGCTTTTATATAATAACATCTAATCCTAAAGATGGGTACAGTTGCTACTATATTGTGAAAACCCATCCTCTGCACTTCTTGTGCAGTTCTTCCTAGTTGGAAATTACACTGATTTATTCATTGAATCAACAAATCCTTATCGAGTGCTTACTATTATTCAGTAGTATCTCTACTAGGGAATGAAAAGCTGAATAATTCACATTCACTCTTCTCTGGGAGATTGTCCACTAGTAGACGGTATGGGGATGGTTTGAGTACTCACAAAACATGAGACGAGTGCTTCTGATTTTTTTTTTTTTTTGAGTGTCAATGAATGTGACTAAGACCAAAAGCTGCTGTGTAAGAAATACTGCACCTTGGATTATACATTATAACCTTTCGACACTGGTAATTCCACTTCAAGTCTTCAACAACATGTGAGGAATACGGAAACAGTACGAACATTGTCAGCTTAGATACGAGAGCGCAATGTTGGATAGGATATTTGTTCATTTTGTATTGGGTCATCTCCTGCAAGCAGAACACAGTCCCTAGGCTATGGAACAAAGCCTCGATCCAAAATCAGACCATTTGCACAGAGAGTTGGTCATCAGCAGACAATGTTGGCAGCCAGTCAGGGACGGACTGCTAGTTCAATATCTTGCCCCTGAGGCAAATTGATATTAACAGGAAGTAATACTTTTGGAGGCAGCAATTTCAAGCTCTGCAGGCAATGCCATGTTTCTTTTTAAGTGTTATTTATGTTCTGGAATGTAATTCAGAGGAAATTATTGTGCCATTTTAGATGCCACAACTTTGGTTTTCTTCATTTATAAGCACTTCACTTTTTATTGTATGAGGACTTCTCATTTTGTTAGTCTGTTCTTCGAGGTGTTCTGATGTGATATTTGGTGGTGGTGGTTTCTACTGCTGTGCACTCATAATTAGGATCATAAACAGCAGGTGAAGTAGAGCTTTGTGAACTGTCAGATTGGGTATCTTAAGAAAGTGGCAATTATTTCATTGAACACAAGCAATTGGTCTCTGTACCCTAGACATGACTCACTTTATTCCCATTCCTGAGATGTTACATTGTTAAGTGTGTTCAAAACAAATTTTTATTGGAAAACTGATTGACAGTTTAAGATATGTAATCTATTAAAACATTTTTTTACTGTTTATTTTATTTTATTTTATTTTATTTTATTTTATTTTATTTTATTTTTATTTTTGAGACAGAGACAGAGCATGAATAGGGGAGGGGCAGAGAGAGAAAAGGAGACACAGAATCTGAAACAGACTCCAGGCTCTGAGCTGTCAGCACAGAGCCAGACGCGGGGCCTGAACCCATGAACTGTGAGATCATGACCTGAGCCGAAGTCAGACGCTTAACCAACTGAGCCACCCAGGCGCTCCTTAAGATATATAATCCAAAAGTTAATAGTATATTTAGTCACATGTCAACTCAATTATTTTAACTTCTGAGGATAGTGTAGTGGACACCTAATGGTTTTCTGCTCATTCTCCATTCCCTTAGTTCATAAATTTATTGCCATTGTCGTTTCAATCATATGATTCTATGTATCTGTGCATACAGTGATTAGTTCTAGAAGGCAGACCTGACCTAGGTTGACTCCATTATGATATTCTACTCCATGACTACTATTATTTGCCCAAAGATGGGCAATTTATCCAATTTAACACTTCCTGTGGATTTTTAGAATTAACACTAGACAACAAGCATATCAGTTCTTTTTCAGAAGTGAAGATTAGAAATATTAATAAGATCTTTGGTATTCTTGCTTTTAAGTCAGTAGAAGAAACAAGATTGATTGAATGAAGTGGATGCATGCAGAGAATCAAGGGCAAGAAGTGGAGGGTGTGGATCTTGGCAATTTTCAAGTCTTTGATCCCATTATCCCATTTACCACTGCCCTTGACAAAAGTTGGTTATATGAGCCAGTAAATCCTTTGTATGAAACTGAATTAGTTCAGGTGGATTTCTGTCATTGTTATTAAACTATGTCTGATAAGTATGGCAAAGATAATTCTTTCTTATATTTGCATTCTTTCTCTACAAGCAGAGTGACATAATCCTGTGCTCCTCAGTGTTGACCCCAAATACCTTTTATTCATTTTTTTGAAAACTTGTCACATGATTTTCCTATTTTAAATAGATCAAATAATAACCTCTTCATCTAGCCTGAATTGTGCCAAATTAATCATACTCTAAACGTGTGGGTAAATAAAATCAGACACTTTAGATGTCAGGCACATTTTCATTGGTGAATTTAAGAAAATAACTTCAAGTAAAGGTGGAAACGTGATCTATCTAAATGCTCAATGTTCTACAGAAGTTATTAATTAGACTGAAACCATTTATAAATGAAGTGATTGTTAACAACAAAAAAAGAAGGCTACCATAAAGCAATTTTTTAGGTAGTACATCTGTGCCATGCTGTCGTTAGTACTAGATATCTGATATCATTTGTTTTGCTAATATGCACATAGAACTAAAGAGAGGTGCTTTTCTAAATCTGAACTTTGTTAAATACTATTGAAATATTAATCTCCATCAAAGATAAATATAGCCAGGGTTCCTCAGAGAAACAGAACCTATATATGTAGAGGGAGCCCTTGTCAACCTGTCACCCATATGCATCGTCTTAAACCATACTTAATCTCCAAATAAAGATAATAACAAGGCCATAATTTCACCTAACATGATACAATTATCACATGTACAACTGAAAATGCACTAATCCTCCCCAGAAGAGGAGGTCAAGTCCTTGAATCATATTTGCTCTTCCTTTTTTTGAAAAGAAAATTTTTAAAAATTTTTAATGTTTATTTATTTTTGAGAGAGAGAGAGAGAGACAGAGCATGAGCAGGGAAGGGGCAGAGAGAGAGGGAGACTTAAAATTTGAAGCAGGTTCCAGTCTCTAAGCTGTCAGCACAGAGACTAATGGGAGCTTGAACTCATGGACCGGGAGATCTGAGACAAAGTCAGATGCTTAACCATCTGAGCAACCCAGGTGCCCCTATTTACTCTTTTTCTTAATAGCCTGAAACTTAAGTGCTATGATGCAGATTGACAAAACTTATACACTATAATATAAAGTCAGTACATCTGATGTTACATGATAATGAATAAGAAAGGAAATAAAACATAATTTATGCATACACACAAATATCTTCATAACAAAATAAGGAGGAAAAGCTCATAAAAATTACAGTGCTCGTTTTTGTAAATGGTCATGTGGTCATAGTTGGTATTTATAACTGCCTTCTACTACCCATTTTGTATTCCCTTTACCTTCAGCAACTTATTAATGGTTGTGATTCTTTACCTGGTGGCACGACCATGCCTTCATTCCTGAAGGGTCTGAGCCATTAATAGTCAGGCTTGGATTGAGTTGTAGTTTTCCATTGACCTCAATCACAGGGCATGATAATACTAGGAGACATTCTAAGGAATCATCTCTATTCCAGACATACTCTTCCTTATATCCATTGTAGAGATGTACTCCAACTTCCCCTTGATAGTCATAATCAGTTACCCCAGCCAGCACAGCAAATCAGTTCTTTGTCTGGTAATTCAGAGGTATGAGGAATCAAAAGTGGCCAGATGGCAGTTTTAATTTCCAGTCCAATGGAATCAGTATTGTCTCTCCTGGAGAAGAACTTCTCTCTATGGAACTAAGACCTCTAGATCAGGAGGGTTGTGAGAACAGGAAGCAAAAACTTTGCTGTGGATCACTAGGAGTGATAGTGAATTGTGTCACTCCCATTTTCACCCCTTGATTTCTGGACCCATGAATCCTGACTATGGGGAAAAAATATCACTATACACTGTATGTTAATTCAGAACTTATACAACCTTCAAGATAACCTATGCCCAGCTCTACAAGGTATCACCACCTAGCTGGCACTGTAAATGAGTCTTCAAAAGGCTATTCCACTATTTTATCAAGTTGGCTGTTTCAGAATGGTGGGGAACCTAGTAAGACAAATGAACTCCATGAGTATTGGCACACGTTGCTACACTTCTTTTGCTGTGAAGCAATGTTGTGTAGAATACCATGACAATGAATAAGGCATTGTGAAAGTCCATGGATGGCAGTTTTTCCCCAGCTATATTGAGGTATAATTGACATATAACATTGTGTAAGTTTAAGATGTACATGTGATAATTTGGTATATGCATTATTGCAAAATGATTACCATAGTAAGATTAGTTAACACACCCATCACCTCACATAGTTACTTCATGTATGTATGTATGTATGTATGTATGTATGTATTTTTGTGGTGACAACTTTTAAGATTTATTCTCTTAGCAATTTTCGAGTACACAATACAGTATTGTTAACTATAGTCACCGCGATGTACATTAGATCCCTGAAACTTATTCATCTTACAGAGGTTTTTCCTCCACTATCCAAAAGTAGAATGTTCCTTTTGTAAGCCAAAATGGGATGAAGTGAAGAAGCAATTATCATTAATTTATATGGAAAAAGTTTTGAGCATTTTGAGAACTTCCCCAAATAATCTCTCTTGGAGTTTCCTGACACCTTAGGATGGAATCCATATCTTGCTAGCGGATGAACAAAATAAATAGAGATAAAGCACAGATGTTTACATATATGTTTTAAAACTACGGTAGCTTGATGCTGAGATGCTAAGTGTAGTTCCCAGGAAAGAAGCTTGTGGTCCCACTCTCACTGCTCACGGTGCACAGTGCCTCTGTATCAGCTTGCTGCAAAAGAAACACTGAACACTATTTTCACTTTTTACCTTTTTTCTTTTTTTGTAAAACCAAAATTTTAAGATTTCTTTCAGTCAGTGAAAATGGGTGTTAACGTAGGTCTTTTGTAAAAGCAAAGTGGTATAATGTGAACTTTTGAAAAGGAGGGATACCTGTACCCGGAAGTTTTTACCCTTTGACCACCTTCACCCATTCTCCTCTCCACTGCACACCTAGCGACCACCAATATACTCATTGTTTCTGTAAATTCTTTTCTTTTAAGATTCCACGTGTAAATGAGATAATACGATATTCATCTTTGTCTGTCTGACTTATTTCACTTAGCATAATGCCTTCAGCATCCATTCATACTGTCACAAATGGTAGGGTTTTCTTCTTTTATGATTGAATAAAAGAATACATATATATACATTGTGTACATTGTAATATATATACATTGTGTGTATACATATCTCACATTTTCTTTATTCATACATAGATGGGCATTTAGGTTGTTTCCATGTATAGTTATTATAAATAATGCTAGGTGTATAGATATCTCTTAAAGATAGTGATTTAATTACCTTCAGATATATACCCAGGAGTGTGATTGCTGGATCATATGGTAGTTTTATTTTTAAGTTTTGAGGAATCTCTATACTGTTTTCCACAGTGGTTGCACAAACTTACATTCCCATCAATAGTGCATGAGAGTTCCCCTTTCCTCTACCTCTCACCAGCATTTGTCATATCTTGTCTTTTTGATACTAGTCATTCTGACAGTTGTGAGGTGATATCTCATTATGTGTGATTTGCATTTTCCTGATGATTAATGATATTGAGCACCTTTTCATGTATCTGTTGGCCATATGTATGTCTTGGGAAAAATATCTTTTCAGATCTTCTAAAAATTATTATTACTATTGTTTTTTGCTATTAAATTGTATAAATTTTTTATATATTTTGGATATTAATTCCTTATCAGAAATATGATTTGCAAATATTTTCTCCCATTTGGTAGCTTACATTTTCATTCTGCTTATGGTTTTCTTTGCTGTGCAGAAACAGGGCAGCTTTTTGGGTCACTCAGTAAATGGGCCAGAGTAATGCACCCAAATGAAGAATGTATTACCTCCAAAATCCAAAGTGGTCCAGTAGGCATTGTGCCTCCTTTTTGGTTGTAGGAGGATCCAGATGCAAAAACTTATATTTTACCCTACAACAGATATATTTTGACATGCACTACACCGCTGGACCCCTAGCAATTTCTCTAAGGTAGTAGTAACAGGAATGTTTGTTGGACATATTTTCTATCTTCTGATGTTAGTATATATTACCAATAAGATTAAAGTAGTTGCTACTTTTTGCTCACTGCGTCCAGTCAACATAATGTCATCAATGTAATGGACCAGTGAGACATCTTGTGGAAAGGGAAAACCATCAAGATCCCTACAAAGTAAATTTTGACATATGGCTAGAGAGTAGACATATTCTTAACATAGGACAGTGAAGGTGTATTACTGGCCTTGCTAGCTGAAATCAAACTGCTTCTTATGGTCTTTATTGACATATGGAGGAAAAAGCATTTGCCAGATCTATAGCTACTTGCCAGGTACCAGGAGACGTGTTAATTTGCTCAAGAAATGAAACCACATCTGCTATTGAAGTCAACACCTGGTTAAGTTTGTGACAGTCTATTGTCATTCTCCAAGATCCATCTGCCTTCTGCAGAGGCCAAATTGGTGAGCTGAATGGGGATGTGATAGGATTCTCTACCCCTGTGTCCTTCAAGCCCATGATGGTAGCGATAATCTTTGTGATCCCTTCAGGAATGTGGTATTGCATTTAGTTTACTATTTTATTAAGTAGAGGCAGTTCTAATGGCTTTCACTTGGCCTTTGGCACCAAATAGTTCTCATTACGCAGTTTAGGGAGTGAAAGTGTAGAGTCTATCTATTCCAAATTATGCATTCCAGAAATAGGGAAATAACCACAGATGTGTTCAGGAACTTACTGGGCCCACTGTTAAGATGGACCAGAGTTAAAATCCCATTGATTACCTGGCCTCCATAAGCCCCTATTATGATTATTGGGTCTCAGTGACATTTGGGGTCTCTTGTAATTATTGTCATTCAGAACCAGTGTTCAGTAGTTCTCTAAGTATCTGATTATTTTCTTTTCTCCAGTGCACAATTACCCTTCTAAAAACATTGTAGGTTCCTCTGGAGAAGGCTCGGCTAAAAATTAACAGTATAAATTCAGTAGTGTACTGGGGTCCTTCTTCAAGGGGAATAGCCTTCCTTCATTCAAGGGATTCTGGGTCTGTAAACTTGCTTAAGTCTGGGAATTTATTGAAGGGTCATGACTAACTGTATTTATGATTCAGGTTATACTTGTTCACTTGACCTAGAACCTTTCTGTTTACACGGTTCAAATAAGACTTTTGTATTCTTTTTATTTCATTTCCAGAATCACCATGATCAATTAGCCAATGCTGTAAGTCTGTTCAAATCAGACTACTCTGATTGCTGCTTTGATTCTCCTGTCCAGTTGAGTAACCATGCCTACCTTACCTTTGGTAGTTGAGTATCACCACTTGGCCCCTGTCACCCTGGGAGTCAATTACTCCCGCTACATTTAAGTGTCCCAAATCAGCGACTGTAGTTCCCACTATAAGATCTGTCCTACAGAGAAACCAAGCAGGGAGCTCTGTGAGGATGGCAGGGCTCCTCTCACAAATTAATGTCTCACAGTGAAAGGTATGTGTTCTGGACCCTCCCACTGTGGGTGAATAGGTCTTCAATGACAAATCCACTCTAACATGTCAATCTCTCTAAACCTTTCAATATCTTCCTCTACATTAAACAGAGGCAGGCCACCATTTCCAGTTCACCTTTTGGTTCATGGTTTAGATGGCTTAGCCAACTAACCAAACAAACTGTTAGACACCCCCTCTCTTTTTTACTGTATAAGTTGTAACATTAAATGCAGAATCTCTGTTTTGTGAGCCCATATCAATAAATTTGGCCTAATCCAACTTTATGTTCTTTTCACTATTATCCTACATTCTTAGTATCCATTCCCACACATATTTCCCAGATTTCTGTCCCTATAAATTAAAAAATTCAAGTAGTTTCCCTTGGAGGGTAGCATATCTAATCAAGGATCACACTTTGTACCTTACCTTTAGGGGCCTGCTGAGACTTGAGTCTAATCACATGTATGGAAGCAAAGAGAGGCAGTGGGCATGGGTCCTGAGGAGAATCATTGTCTTCTCTGGCAAATGGCTTAGGGGAGTTCTTTACCATTTCCTTAGGCAATACAGAATTAATCTCCTCAGAAGGAGATGGAGAGGCTACGACAGGGTGTGGAAAGGCCTCTTCCACTGACAAAGAAGATTCATCAGAATTTAGGTGCTCAAAGGCTCAAGCTTCATTAGGATCTTCCCACAATTCCCATCCCAATTTATAGAATCTCATTTTTTCCCTAGTCGATGCCTTTCCTTTAACAGTAGACATCTTGTTAACTTGGGAGTTTATCCTGCTTTGTTATTCAGCCAGTCACAAGATGAGACTTGGTGTTTGATTTTCAGCAATGTCAGACCAGCAGCTCTGCGTCTCCTTTGAGGTACACATAGAAGCTTCTATGTCATTTATGTAGCACTTGGGCTAATAATTCAAATTTCTGAGCTCATCCTTTTCTTTCACCAATTTGTCCAGTGATGTCAACCTCATTGTATTTGTTAGTTTTCCAAAATTGTTTGGCAGTATCATATGCATATTCCCCCAGTGCTCTCTTTGCTATTAGGAATATAATCAATATCATCTTCAAATATAATCAGATTAGAAGACAAATTCCAGAAACCTCAGAACTAATGCAGAAAACTCATCTGTCAAATTCTGTTACTCTACAATCACTTTCAGTACCAAAATCTGTGTCAGGGTACTCTATAGAGAGGACAAAACTATATAATATGTATATTATAGGCTTGTGATTATGGAGACTGAGAGACCTTTAATCTACTCTCTACAGATTGGAGACCCAGGAAAACCAGTGGTGTAGTTCTAATCCAAGTTCACTAGGCTGGTAACTAGGAGAACTGATGATGTAAGTTTCAGTGCAAGTCCAAAGGCTAGGGATGCTGATGGTATAATTCTCAGTCCAAGAGCAGGAGAATACTGATGTCTAAGCTCATGCTGTCAGATGAAAAAAGAATTCTCCCTTTCTCCTCTTTTTCATTCTGTTCAGACTCTAAACAGATTGGATGATAGCCATTCACACTGGGGTGGATAATGTGTTTTGCTCAGTCTACCAATTCAAATGCTAATCTCTTCTGGAAACACCTGCACAGATGCAAACAGAATGTTTAACCAGCTATCTGTGTCTTCCATGATGCAGTCAAGTTGATGCATAAAATTAACCATCACAGTAAATGTCAATGAACTCTTCTAAAAAGATGTTTTAATTGCTTCTATATCACTATAGGGTGATGATCCCATCTGAAATAATAATTTTTTTTAACGTTTATTCATTTTTGAGAGACAGAACAGAACGTGAGCTAGGGAGGGGCAGAAGGAGAGGGAGACAGAATCCAAAGCAGGCTCCAGTCTCTGAGCTGTCAGCACAGAGCCCAATGCAGGGCTCGGACTCACTGACCACCAGATCATAACCTGAGCCAAAGTTGGATGCCCAACCAAATGAGCCACACAGGCGCCCCCTCCCCCCATCTGAAATAATAAAGTAATTTTAACCCCCTCTCTTTTTTGGAGCTTTCCTGGAGTAGCTATAGTTTTATACTTTGTATCATAGAAACTTTGGGACACAATTTATTTGTTCTTACTTGACCATAGATTCTTTAGGGCAGAATCCATGTTAGTATTTCTACATGTTAGGAAATAAGTTCTGGTGTATAATAGATGTTCAGTAAATGAAGAAATCTTGTTATATTTATACAATAGATTTGGCAACTGAAAGCCTATTCTGATTTAATCAGATGGTTCAGATGGGAAATAAGATCATTTTAGAATTGTGTCTACCACAGAGTAGGACTATGTGTGTGTGTATGTGTGTGTGCTGGAGAGAAGAGCAGATATTGGGTTATGTCAACACAAAACTGTAACAGGAACAAAATAACAATAACAATGAAATGAATTAATTTTTTTCTATTCTTTATTTAGTTCTCTCTTCAGTGTGGCTTAGTAATCAAGTACACTGGGATTAATGGTTCTATGTGAGTTCGCCCTTTTACAGTAATCACTTAGGGAAACAGTTAATAAACAAAATATTTTGGAACTGTTTTTGGAATTAATACCTTCCAAATTTGTACCATTATTTAAAAAGACTTAATTCATAATTTTTTTAGAAGAGAACTGATTTTAGGAAAAATGTAAAAAGTAGGTATTATTATTTATGTTTTCAAAAAAAAAGGTTAGTATTAGCCAAAGGCTGATAAAACTCTCAAGCTAGACAATACCATTTGGGGTAAAAAAAAAAGTAAGGTATGGCTAAACACAACTTAGATTTCTTTATATGGCTTGCAAAATGTTTGAAAGAAATGAAAATGAGATTTCAAACGTGTTGTGGTTAAGGGAAGTCACTGGAATATGTGCTTTCAATTTGTATATTTTAAACATTTATTGGAAATTTTCATTTTGAATTATTTATTTAGCTTTGTACCTCACCTACTTTCAAGTAGGATTTGAAACACTGAATTTATGTATACTTATTTTTAATATTTAAATATATCAGAGCAAAATATTTATGTTCTACTGACTTTTACTTTAATATTCTTCTCTTGTGTTGTAACAAAAAGATTTCCTTTCATAAAAATATATTCTACAATTAGTAGACTTAGAATTAGCCTTCTAAAATCTCTCCTCTGATGACAATTTTTTCCCCTCATTGAGATAGTCCCAGATTGCTTATTTAGTCAACTCAAAATTGTTTTGCTTTTTAATATCATGCAAGTACCCTCTCAGAAATATTTTCAGAACTGCGTGAGGGAGGCCCACAATTTCCTAGGGCAATTTATGATATAAAGGGACATGAAAGCGGCAAGCTCTCCACATCAAGGAGTTGTTGCTTGTTTTCTCAGGGAATGATAAGATTAATGGTATTTCCTGATTTTATTCTAAAAGTCAAAAATACTGCTGCTGTGTCTGGAAAGTATCTGCTTTTCAAGAAAATTTTACTGCTTTGTTTTTTGCTCAAATAATGAGCTAAACTATTTGAAGGAGAATGGTACATACAGAAAATAGAAGGACTTTACATTTCTTTAGAAAACCACATAGAAAATTTTGAACTAAATTTATGTTGGAAATAAAGGGTTATAGATAATATTTGTAATTTAAGTTCACTTAATTAAACACATAGGTGTAGTTATCATCCTGTATCATTCCATCAGTTGTGACCAGAAGAGTAGTGTGTCCCCTCATCCTGTGGTATGCCTCTAGAATAGGATTTGGCTACATTTCAGTTCCCAGAAATGGATAATTGGAAGAGATTTGTAGAAAGCTTTAGGTATACTATTTTGATTATGAAAAATAGTGCAGTTTACAAGCATACCTCATTTTACTGTGCTTCACTTTATTGGATTTATAGTGTGCTTTTTGCCAATAGAAAGTTTAAGACTTCTGTGGAGGAAGTAACTGCAGATGTGGTGGGAATAGCAAGAGAACTAGAATTAGAAGTGGAGCCTGAAGATGAGACTGGATTGCTGGAGTCTTGTGATCAAACTTGAACAGATGAGGAATTGCTTCTTATGGATGAACAAAGAAAATGGTCTCCTGAGATGGAATCTACTCCAAGTGAAGATGCTGCGAAAATTGTTGAGATTTAGGGTTCTAGAGGACTGAGAGTATTTCGAATATTTGGATTTAGAGTATTCCATAAACTTAGTTGATAAAGCAATAGCAGATTTGAGAAGATTGACTCCAATTTTGAAAGACGTTCTCTGTGCATAAGATGCTATTAAACAGCATGACATGCTGCAGAGGAATTGTTCAAGAAAGGAACATTTTTTTTTCATTAGCTTTCCATTTTCCAGATATATTCAATGCTTAATTTCTTGTGTATTCATAAAGCAATTATTAGTGCATGGGAGTGCCCATACATATACATACATATCCCCTCTTTCTCTTTTTTCTACTAATCTATACCTTTACTTACTCTCCAATTAAATCTCTTTCTTTGAGAACTTTCTACGTGAAAAGACTGCTATTTGCTGATGATATAGTTGTAAGCAAAAAAAGATTTAACTTTTATCCTTATAATACTGAATTTTGCAGGCAAGTAGAGGTGAGATGGATGCATAAGAAAGAGAAGACTTCTAAAATGGTATGTAAGGACCTTGGTGGACTTGGTCCCCATGGAAACAATGAAAAAAAAAAAAAAGAAAAATGGCAAAACAACTAAAATTAACTATTTCATAACTCTGAAAGTTATCCTAACCGTGGAACAAACTAAAAATCATTTATCCATGAGAAACTTCTGAACCTTTGTAAGATAGCAGGGCCTATAGTGTTTTGACTTTGAGTTATTCCCATCATCCCTCCATCTGTAGTTCAGTGGCATGGAAGCTTAGGAAAAGCCAGCCGTCTTCCATTCGAAGGTAGTACACTGATCTCATTTAGTATTCTGTTAAAAACACTATCCCCAGGGCATAGTCAATATTTTGTCTGTACCCGCAGCTTCTTGGAAAATATCCATTCCTGAGGTGTTGTGGCTATTTTATTTGACTCAGAGCTCAGAATAGTGCAAAAAATTCTATCCCCAGGGCATTGCAGTCTGAAACTAATAGCAGTCTATTGCTAACATCAAAGCCTAGGCTGTTATCTTAGTTGGGAAAAGAAGAGCTTGGTTAAAACTTTAAGGTCCGGTCCTAGAGAACTAAATGACCATAGGGAACTTTGAAAAGCTTCAACATATTCCTGGGATCAAGAAAGTTGTACTCATACAGGACTTTGTTTTTGCCCAGGAAAGACCTGGAAAAGGAAAAGGTCCCAGTCATTCACCTCTGTCTGAATTTAAGGCCCCATGTAAGCAGGAAGTGAAATTGTAAGCTGCTTAAAATTTGAAGGCATGCCTTTTCGCACAAATTCCCTTGGCAAAGAGTAGTAGACATACAGGCAAGCATTTAAGGAATTCTGACTTATCATTGCTTGACTACTAAATTATATTGATCTTGGGCTGAACCCTAGGATGCAGGCTTAAACCTAAAAATAAGAACTTAAAAAATGATAGCTGGGAACTCAGTGGCAACATACAGCAGGGAAAAGAGAATCTACAGAATTAGTCAAGAAAAGTCCTTAAAAGATTAGAAACAACAAGAAAAACAATAGCAACAGTAACAGCAGCACCAACAAACCTTGGAGGGTAAGGAAGGAATCTGATAACAGAGTTGTTACAATATAATATCTACAATGACCAGTTTTCAACCAAAAATTTCAACCAAAGAAAAACTGTGTTACATATATAGGAAAAAAAGTAGAGTCATTGACAGAAAATGTCATTGATGAGGCCCCAGGTGTTATATTAATAGGCTTAAATGTAGCTGTTTTAAGTATGTTCAAGGGACTAAAGGACACCAGGATTAAAGAATTGAAGAAAATGATAACAATTATGTCTCACCAAATATACAATATCAACAAAGAGATAAAAATAATAAAAAAGGAATCAAATGTAAACTCTGAAGCTGACAGTACCATAATTAAAATAAAAGGTTCACTAGAGGGGTGCCTGGGTGGCTCAGTCGGTTAAGCATCCGACTTCAGCTCAGGTCATGATCTCGTGGTTCACGAGTTCGAGCCCCGCGTGGGGCTCTGGGCTGATGGCTCAGAGCCTGGAGCCTGCTTCCGATTCTGTGTCTCCCTCTCTGACCCTCCCCCCATTCATGCTCAGTCTCTCTCTGTCTCAAAAATAAATAAACGTTAAAAAAATTTTTTTTAAATGTTCACTAGAGAACATTAACAGAAGACTTAATCTCATGGAAAAGAATTATTGAACTTTAAGATATGTCCATAAAGATTTTCCAGTCTGAGGAACAGGAAAAAATTGAAGAAAAATGAAGAGAACGTTAGAGTTTATGGAATACCAGCAACTATACCAACGTACACGTAATGGGAGTTCCGGAAGAAGAGGAGAGAAAGAAAGAGACATAAAAATTATTCAAAGAAATAACGGTTCCAAATGCCCGAAGGTGATGAAAAACATTAACCTACATATTAAAGAAGTTCAATGAACTTCAAGTAAACTCAGAGAGATCCACACCTATCCATGTCATTGTTCAATTGGCAAAAATCAAAGAAAAGAAAATCTTAAAAGCTTCAAAAGAAAAATGACATATCACATGCAAAGAATCCTCAGTGAGATCAACAGGTGGCTTTTCATGGATGCCTTAAGGCAGAGGGATGGAAACTTTAAAGTAGTGAAAGGAAAAACCTACTAACCAAGAATTCTGTATTCAGCAAAACTCTCCTTCAAAATGAAGGAGAAATTAAGACATTGCCAGATAAACAAAAACTGAGAGAATGCATTGCTAGAAGACCTGCCCTGTAAGAAATATCAAAGGCAGCCCTTCAGGCTAAAATAAAGGGGCACTACACGATAACTTGAATCCACATGAAGAAAGGAAGGACAGTGGTCAAGATAGCTACACAGATAAATACAAATGACAGTAAAAATGTATTCTTGTTTGTTACTCTTCTCTATGATTTAAAAGACAATTCATAAAGCAATAATTATCAAACTATGTTAGTGGCTTATAATGTATGAAGATATAATCGCATGAAGTCTGAAGGTGGGAGCAGAGGTATATTGGAAAAAAGTTTTTGTATAATATTGGAATTAAGTTAGTATCAACCTGAAATACATGATTTTTATATTGAGATGTTAATTGCAATCCCCAGGTAACCACTAAGAAAATAAGATAGGGAGCTGCGTATTTGATGTCAGCCATTTTTCAAAAGTCATCCATCATGTGAAGGAGAGACCACACTCTAGATCACAGAAAAAGGACTAGATGTTTGAAGTTACAAGAAAGCAGTTTAACTCCATTACAAAAAAAGAAAAAGAAAAAGAATTTTAATTATTAGAATTGTTTGTCAATGAAATGGGATGGCTAAGAAAAAAAAATGAGATTGATATCAGCATAAATTTAATTTTAAGAGAGGCTGAATGATTTAGTATGTTAAAAAGAAAAACACAAGCCCAAAAGGGAGTCACTTATGCTAGGCCTTGCCACCAAACTGGGGCTTAATGCCTAAGCTAATTATACTTTCAACTTCCTCCAGAAATGTAGTCTTCACCCATCTGTCAGGAATTTTCTAGGGGCGCCTGGGTGGCTCAGTCAGTAAGCATCTGACTTTGGCTCAAGGTCATGATCTTGTGGTTTGTGAGTTCGAGCCCCACATTGGGCTCTATCCTGACAGCTTGGAGCCTGGAGGCTGTGTCTCCCTCTCTCTCTGCCTTTCCCCTCCTCATACTCTGTCTTTCTCTGTCTCTCAAAAATAAATAAATGTTAAAAAAAAAATTTAAAAAGAAACAAAAACAAAATAATTTTCTGGTCAGCACCAGGGAGGTAATCTGTCACATAGGCCTCTCTGTCCCCTAAATGAAGATGAAATGAACCACCTAATAAGACCTTTTGTCCCCAGTGAAAGGTAATCTCACCAAAAATGATCCTTTTTCTCTGTTAATGTCTTTGTTGACCTGCTTTAAAAACCTTTCCCTTTCTGGGGCTCCCAGGTGGCTCAGTTGGTTAAACTTCCGACTTCAGCTCAGGTCATGATCTCACGGTTCATGAGTTCGAGCCCTTTGTCTGGTTCTGTGCTGACAGCTCAGAGCCTGGAGATTCTCTGTCTCCCTCTCTCTCTCTGCCCCTCCTCTGCTCTCTCTCTCTCTCCCTTTCTCTCTCAAAAATAAACATTAAAAACAAACACTCAAACAAAAAAACTCTTTCCCTCTCTGTAGTCTTTTGGGACTGCCCTCCACTTGCTAGATGGAATGCTGTTTGGATTTATAAATTGATTAATAAAGCCAATTTGACCCTTAAAATTCACTTGTTCGAATTTTTATTATTTAACAAGTATTATGTAGATGTGGAAATGAGACTTCTAATGACAATTTTTTTATTCTTATGATTTAATGAAGATCAAAGAGAATGTTTGTCGGTAGAACCTCTTTAAGACAGTTTTGACATTCAAAATAAAATAGAAAGAAACCCCACAAATATTAAATCCATTTTTACTTAGACACTTTTCTAAAGAAGACATTCAGATGGCCAACAGACACATGAAAAGATGCTCAACGTCACTCCTCATCAGGGAAATACAAATGAAAACCACACTGAGATACCACCTCAGACAGGTCAGAGTGGCTAAAATGAACAAATAAGGAGACTATAGATGCTGGCGAGGATGTGGAGAAACAGGAACCCTCTTGTATTGTTGGCGGGAATGCAAACTACCACTCTGGAGAACAGTGTGGAAGTTCCTCAAAATTAAAAATAGAACTACTCTATGACCCAGCAATAGCACTACTAGGAATTGACCCAAGGGATACAGGAGTGCTAATGCATAGGGGCACATGTACCCCAATGTTTATAGCAGCACTCTCAACAATAGCCAAATTATGGAAAGAGCCTGTTTATCAACTCATGAATGGATAAGGAAGATGTGACTTATGTATACAATAGAATACTACTTGGCAACGAGAAAAAATGAAATCTGGCCATTTGCAGCAACATGGATGGAACTGGAGGGTATTATGTTAAGTGAAATAAGTCAGGCAGAGAAAGACAGATACCATATGTTTACACTCATATGTGGATCCTAAGAAACTTAACAGAAGACCAAGGGGGAAGAGAAGGGGAAAAAAAAAGTTACAGACAGAGAGAGAGGCAAACGGTAAGAGACTCTTAAACACTGAGAACAAACTGGGGGTTGATGGGGGGTGGGGGGGAGAGGGAAAAGTGAGTGATGGGCATGAGGAGGGCACCTGTTGGGATGATCACTGGTTGTTGTATGGAAACCAATTTGACAATAAATTATATTTAATAAAAAAATTAAAAAAAGGAAAAAGAAATTTAAAAAAATCCATTTTTACTTACCTTTCTTCAATATTTTGAATATAAATTTATTCTAGCCTTCTTATCCTTTACACAGGATTTAAGTTAATTTAATTGTTTTATCACCTCTGATCATGTTAATCTGCAATAGTTCATATAAGACAACCACACAGATATCGTTTTAGGCTTCTGTTCAGCACAATGTTGGGGAATTTCTGGGGCTTTACCTCATCTTGGTTCCTTTGTTTTCTGGATTGTAGGCATTCTTATTTCTTATTTTATTCCCTATTTCCATTTTATTTTATTTTATTTTATTTTATTTTATTTTATTTTACTTTATTTTATTCTCTATTTCCTATTTATTCCCACATTTCCTTTTGAGCTTCCTGAGAAAGGTTGAACGATAAGTGTTTTTGTTGTTGCTGAGACTTTTCATGTCTGAAAATGTCGTTGTTCTAATATTACTTTAAATTAATAATTTGCCTTAGTATAGAGTCCTAATTTGGAAATAATCTTTCCTTCGATTTTGAAGAAACCTTTCCATGGTCTCCCAGCTTTTGTTGCTGTTCTTAACAAATCTAATGCTACTATTAATTTTACGTTTGTTCTAAAAACCTAAATTTTCCTTTTTGAAGATAGTCAAGATCTCTTTGCCCTAGTGTTCTTGAAAGTCACAATGATGTTTATTGGTTGGGTTCTATTTTCATCCATTTGCAGAACCATTAGTGGACCCTTCCTATCTAGACATTGAAGTAGTACTGAAAATGTTTCTTGCATTATTTCATTGTTGATTTCTCCATTTTTGCTGTCATCTTATTTTGAAATGAATATGATGCATTTTTGGCACTGCCTTCTATTTTTTAAAAACTTTCTTTTATAATTTTCTTGTCTTTGTCTTTTTAATACATTTCTGAGAGATTTCCTCAACTTTATTTTCTAAGGATTTTGTTGAATGTTTATTTTTTTTTTCTTTTTGGTTATCAAATTTCTGAGAGCTAGCACTATTTTCTTATTCTCTAAATGCTTATTCTTTTGTTTCAAGTCACATCTTTTTCTTGTTTAGTGATTAAAATAACTTCTCATTTCCTTAAAGATAATACATTTTCATGTATGTATTTGAAATTTTTATCTTCCTTTTTAGTTTCTTCTTTTCCAATTACTTATTTTCATTTTGTTCCTTATATTTTATGTGATAGGTTTTCTTCAAATATCTGTCAATATTTAATTTTTTGCTTATATTTAAGAATGAGACAGTTAAATGCTGATTGGAAGTCCTGTGTGTACAATGAGTCTTTATCAAAAGGTAATCAGGTTGGATAATTCATTGACTGTCCTTGAATTTAATTATCTTTAGATGCTGCTATCAAGGCCTGGTCAGATTCTTATCTCTGATTTTCTGTGGGAGCTGGTACAACCCTGGTGGCCAAAGCTCTGTGTATCTAGTGTGATAATAAGCATGAAGCTCATTGTGTTCCCTTGGCAACCTTTCTGTATTTTTATATTCAACTATGGCTGAAAGTTTATAGTATTGGTATCCTCTGTTTTAATCTTGCTAGAAGATGACTCTTCAGACTACTGCCTCAGTATGGGGTGGAAGAATTTATTAGACATACAGAGTAGGAAAAATATTTAAGAATTAAAATGTTTCTCAAGTCTTTACTCGGTTCTTGTGTTCTTAGTTGTCTCATTCCAGTGGTATCTAGTGCTAAGTCCCTTGAGAGTTCCATGGTACCATAGGTTAATCTCAGTTTTTCCACACTACTGGCTTACAAGATAGTTACCACCAAAATTGTACTTTGTTTTCCTGCCATTAAAAATGTTATTGATGTTGTCTCATTTTGTATTCAATTTGTGTATTTGTGGGTTTATGATTTCTTTTAAAAATCCATTTTTAATAATTTTGTGGATGGTGGGAAGGAGTAAAAGCTACGATGGGCATTCAATCCATCAGTTTTTAATCAAAAGCCAAGGGATTGTTTTGTTTTTCTTTAGAATTGTAACTAATGTGGATAAGCTAAAGCTTATAATAATTGGATTAGAGAAGGAGATTATGAAATGAATAAATTGCTTGTTTCAACTGAGGTTTTTAAAAAACTTATCATTATAAATAATCTTATAATCAAGTAGAATGTAACTAACACTTTATTTTTTGCTTACTATATGGCAGGCACCATTCAAGAAACTTATAACATTAACTTAATTTTCACCAAAGTTTTTTCAAGGTATATGCTACTGTAATCTTTCTCTCTTTTTTCAAATGAAGACATTTAATTCCTTGTTCTTTTTTTTTTTTTTTAATTTTTTTTTTTTAAATTTTTTTTTTTCAACGTTTTTTATTTATTTTTGGGACAGAGAGAGACAGAGCATGAACGGGGGAGGGGCGGAGAGAGAGGGAGACACAGAATCGGAAACAGGCTCCAGGCTCCGAGCCATCAGCCCAGAGCCTGACGCGGGGCTCGAACTCACGGACCGCGAGATCGTGACCTGGCTGAAGTCGGACGCTTAACCGACTGCGCCACCCAGGCGCCCCTAATTCCTTGTTCTTTATGACTGTTTCTTATTGTTTATGTTTAATAGGTCTATAATAAAGAATCTTGTAAATGAAGTATTGTAACTAAGGTAATGTTAACAACAAACAGACAAAATATATACAATGGCTTCAACACAATAAATGTTTATTTCTTGCTCATATAAAAGTCTATGACAAAGACTGCTGAATCTCAAGTAGCTCTCTTCCCAGTAGTAATTCATGGCTCAGGCTCCTTTCGTTTTATGCCTTGCTGTGTTCAAACTGTACTTTCAAGGTTCCTATGCTTACTACATCAAGTTGGAGGAATGGGTTAAAGACAGTGGAGAAGGTGCAGCTCCTCCTTAAGTATCTTAGTCACTGATATGACACACTCTTCATCTGCTCCTATTCTATTGTTGAGACATTTTGACATGGCCAGACCTAATTTTGAGGAATGTTGAAAAATGTAGCCTTGCTCTGTGCCAGAAAGAAGATATATGTGTGTTGAACTGCTCACCAGATTTACCCTCCAGTGTCCATACATCTCTTCTTCTACATAGAACTAGGAAATGGCAGCACCAGTTTTAATCCATGTCTGTGGATCCAATGTCCATGCCAATCCATTGGTAACACCAAGCTACATTCTCTGGTATGGAAAAATCACACTGGCTTTTACTGTCAGACTCTTGGTTTCAGCTCAGGTCATGATCTCTCAGTTTCTGAGATCTAGGCCTGCTTGGGATTGTCTCTTTCCCTCTCTTTCTGATCCCCAACACCCCACTCATGTGCTCACTAACGCTCTCTCTTTCAAAATATAAAACTTAAAAAAAATGGTTCTGTCTTTGAAAGGTTTTCACCAGGTAGTATAGCAACTGTCCACTTTTGTTGGCATTTCCCTTAATCCCTCCTCTCACCATTTATAGGTGTTTTCTGGATATTCCCCTTAGAAATGTTTTGCTTATACTTACCCTCTTTTTCATTCTGATTGTCACTACTTCTGATAGTATGATGTATATTTAAGAAACTGAACTTTGGGTTAGAGATGAATTCAAATCTTGGCTCAGCCAAATATCAACAGTGTGTCCCTAGGAAATGATCTGGCATTTCTGAACTTTAGTTCTCTCTTCTGTAAAATGGGGATAATATTAAACTTGTATGGTTGCTGAGACCAAATAGAATTATATGTGCAAAATAATTATGCCCTGTTTGTAAATCATTGTTATGTTAGCCTTCAAAAACTGCCTTCTGATCAAAGCACTCTCCTGAATGGGAACTCCATTGTCTATGGAATAAAGTCAAAATGTATTTGCCCAAAATTAAAATAAATGTCTTCTTTGGATAGAAATTACATTTCATCCTTCTTTATTTCCAAATATTACCTTATGCTTCGTAAAATCAAATGTTATTCTCCTGTCTTTCCTTTACTATTCTCTCCTAAATGCTTCACTCCTGACCTCACTTGAAGGTATACAAAAATCTTCAAGACCCAACTTCGATTCTATCTTCCCCAACACTACATTTTTGGCCAGCTCAGTGTGCACTCTCCTTTGCATCTTGTAAAATTCACATGTTGCTTATTTATGTGTCTTCTTTTTACTATAAAATTAATTTTAGTCTTTCAATGCCTGGCATTATATACTTCATATAGTAAATATAATTTAATATTTTTTATTTTCCTAGATAATTTAACTTTATGATTTGTTAGATAAATAAATACATTTACAAAACAAATATACCATGATAAATGTCTTTATTGGCCTATGTTTGCTTCATAAGCTTAATTACTCAAGGAAAATAAAACCTTAATTCATCTAAAATATATGCAGTCTTGAAGCTCTTGATTTAACCCCAGAATATCTAGAATCAGTTTTCTATTACATGGATCGCCAGAATCACAGAGTCTCAGAGCCAGACACATGATTCCCTTTGGGAGAATCAATCACCAAGAAGTTACTCAGCTTCTACTTGATCATTTTTATTTTGGAGGAAATCCTAAGGGAAAGCAGGCTATTCAACTTATAAGTCAATACAATTATCAGAGAATTTGACTTTTTTTACTAAAATATTTTTTATTACTTTCCCTCACTGATCTTCCTTTATTTAATATCTGTCTTATGTGAGGTATTACAATACTGCTCCATATAAAATATTCTGTTTAGAGGGACGCCTGGGTGGCTCAGTCAGTTAAGTACCTGACTCTTGAGTTAGGCTCAGGTCATGATCTCGTAGTTTGTCGGGCTCTGTACTAATGGTATGAAGATTGCTTGAGATTCTCTCCCTTTCTCTCTGCCCCTCTACTTTCTCTCTCTTCTCTCTCTCTCTCTCTCTCTCTCTCTCTCTCAAAATAAGTAAATAAACTTAAAAAAAAATATCCTGTGCAGTCAGGTGATCACATCAACGTATGTGAAACTTCACTTTCCTATCTGCACTGTTGGTGTGCCATTTGTAAGCCTGTCAGGATTTTACTGACAAAGAAGAGTGGTAGCAAGCATAATGAAATTTGAGTAATTGTGCTTTGGGTTAAGTCCTCATAACATGGGTGAAATAGAATTGTCTTATCCCTTGATGATTGTTGTTCTTAGTTTGAATATAAATAAAAATTATTTCCAATGCTTTCTTTCCACACCATATTTCATTCTCAGCTATGCTTTTTTATGTCCTCATCTTTGTTTCTGTTCCCTTCTTTCCATCTGCTTCTTATGACCCTTTCTTTCTGAATTCTTCCTGATAAGAGCATATTATTTCCATATTTTTCTTCTTCATCTGAGTCATTTGCTAGTCTTGGCAGATTTTTGCTTGGAAGTTTTTTAAAATTATCTGCCTGCATTATGAGTTTTGTCTGTGGAATCTTATTGAACTTTGCTATAAACTTCTTTTTGGCATAAAATGCTAAATACTTTATTTACATTATCAATTATTTTATTAAAAGGGATAAATGTAAAATTAAAGTATACAAGAATATATGAAGTAAAATATCAGTCTCTCTCCCATCCTGGTCTCTCAGTTTCCCTACTTAGAGGCAAACATGTTTCCTGCATATCCTTCTAGAGTTTTTAAATTCATGAACCATCATACATAGGTATGTCCTTCAAATAAGAACAAAGGTTGCATTTCACACATTTTCTACTACTCCTTGCTTTTATTTATTTTCTTAATATTTTTTAGTGTTTATTTATTTTGAGGGGGGAGAGAGAAGATGGAGAGAGAAAGAATCCTAAGCAGTCTCTGCACTGGCAGCTCAGAGCCCAATGTGGGGCTCAAACCCACACTCCATGAGGTCATGACCTGAGCTGAAATCAATAGTTGGATGCTCAACCAACTAAGCCACCCAGGCACCCCACTTTGCTTTTACTTTTACTTTTTTTTGAAATGGGTTTTTTGAGGTAAAATTGATATATAACATTATATGAGTTTCATGTGTGCAACATTATAACATATCTGTATGCATTACAGAGTGACCACCAACAAAAGTATAGATATCTTCCATCACCATACAATTGACCCCCCTTAACTTATTTTGCCCACTCCCCAACCTCCTGCTCCTTGAGTAACATCAGTCTGTTCTCTGTATGTGTAAGTTTGTTTTTATTTTGTATTATTTGTTCATTTGTTTGGTGTTTTTAGATTCCACATATAAGTGAAATCATACAATATTTGTCTTTCTCTGTCTGACTTATTTTACTCAGCATAATTTCTTCAGGATCCATTCATGCTTTCTTCAGCAATGGTAAGATTTCATTCTTCTTTATGGCTGAGTAGGATCCCATTGTACATATATATACCACATCCTCTCTATCCATTCTTCTATTGATGGACACTTAGGTTTTTTCCATATCTTGGCTATTGTAAATAATGCTGTAATAAACATAGGAGTGCATACATATATTTTCAAATTAGTGTTTTTGGATTATTTGGATAAATACCCAAAAGTGGAATAGTTGGATCATGTGGTAGATCTATTCTTAACTTTTTGAGGAATCTCCATAGAGATTTCTGTAGTGGCTGCACCAGTTTGCATTCCCACCAACAATGTATGGAGGTTCCTTTTTCTTTACATCCTCTTCAACACTTGTTATTTCTTGTCTTTTTGAAAATAGCCATTTTAAAAGGTGTAAAGTGATATCTCAGTGTGTTTTTTTTAACTATTCATTTTTTTAATGTTTATTTATTTTGAGAGAGAGACAGGCAGACAGACAGACACAGAGTGAGCGGGGCAGGAGAAGAGAGAAAGGCAGACACAGAATCTGAAGCAGGTTCCAAGCTCTGAGCTGTCAGCACAGAGCCCCCACGCAGGGCTCCAAATCACAGACTGAGATCATGACCTTAGCTGAAGTTGGACCCTTAACCGACTGAGCCACCCAGGTGCTTCTCATTGTGGTTTTGATATGCATTTTCCCAGTAACTAGTGGGATTGAGCATCTTTTCATGTGTGTGCTGGCCATCTGTGTGTCTTTGGAAAAATGTTTATTCAGATCCTCCACCCATTTTTTTAGTCAAGTTGTTTGCTTTTTATTGTTGTGTGAGCTCTATATATTTCGGATATTAGCCCCTTATCATGTACAGTTTTTGCAAATATCTTCTCCCATTCGCTAGGTTGCCTTGTTCTGATTATCATTTCCTGTTCCTTCAGTTTTCAGGTCTTTTCAGTGTAAATTTGTTATGTCTGAGCAGTTGAGTTCAGGGTTTTCTTGCGCCACCATATTGAACCCCTCTCTGCTATAATTTTTTAGAACCTATCTTTATAAAAGTTTTAAACACATGTTATTATTAAGACCGTGTGTTATATATAATACAGGTTGCAAAAAATAGACCAATCTTGACTCGGAAAATTTTTCCTATTTGTTACTTTATTATGTATAAGAGCCCACTGGCTGAAGGAGCAATGTGCACCTCTCATGGTAATTCTGTGTGTTAGTGTTGTTTTTAGACCACGTACAACAGGCACGGTTCTTTTTTTATGTACCTATGCACGTAAGCCAGTTTGAACTTTTCATTTACATAATTAACCTTTACTATTGGTTAGGCACAGAAACATTTGTTGTTTCTAAAGAGTCCTTGCCTGAACTGCCTATTTGAGAAAAAGAGCAAATCCATTTTCGTGTACGCGGACTCGTAAGAATCATACCGCTATTGCTCCTTGAGAATTTAATTCCCTTCATATGGAAGATGTAGCAAATGTAAATGATTCCATCATTCTGCACTGAGGGGAATGCAAGATCACAAAAGGCAATATGTGAGACATAAAAAAATCACCTATGTAATGAGTTGTCATATTATTGCACCAAAAAATAAAGTTAAAGGTGTTCATGTGTTTTCCAAATAATGAAAACGAAGTATACTGTGTTCATATGTAAGTTGTATATCTCAAGTGTTTGGGTAATAACCAGCAGAAACTTCAAAAAAAAAGATAGTTTTAGGACAAATTTCCCATATATGTGTATATGTATGTTATATATGTATATATATATATATATATATGTATATATGTATATATATGTATACATACATATGTACACATACATATGTATGTATACATACATATGTACACATACATATGTGTGTATACATACATATGTACACATACATATATATATATACACACACACATATATATCTACCTGTTTTTAAAGTTTATTTATTTATTTTGCGAGAGGGAGAGAGGTAGGAGGGACAGAGAGAGAGGGAGAGAGAGACAATCCAAATGGGCTCTATACTGTCAATGCAGAGCCTGAGGCAGGCCTCAAACTCATGAACCATGAGGTAATGACCTGAGTCAAAATCCAGAGTCAGACACTTAACTGACTGAGCCACCCAGGCTCCCCTATCATATCTGTCTTATTAACTACATTATTTAGGTTTTCTATATAATTGCATACATTTTGTTCATTTCACACTTCAAGGACTGAGAAATCTGAACTAATTCTCTTGTCTAGAGTATCTCTTCTTAGTATTCATCACAGTTTCATGAACTGCAGCCATTACATTCTCATCAGAAACTGTTTCTGTCAGTATTGTTAGCTGACCTTCTGGTTTGTATAACATTTTGAAACAAATACACATGATCTAATGTTATAATTATGACTTCAGTTTTCTTTTCACTGCTAAGTACCTACGTTATGGTTGCTTATCATTTAAAAAACTGCTTATGGATATCTTTGCCACAGGTGTATCTCACAGCACTATGTGGGCTTTTGTGTGATTTGATAATAGTATTTTTAGTAGATGAATTATGTTCATTTACATTTATAGTAATGGCAGGAATTTTGGTCTTAGTTCTGAAATATTATTTTGTTATGTTATCTATGATTATAGTCCTTTATTTATCTCTTGATATTACAGGTTCTTCTCCAGGTACTTCTTAGTACAGTTTAAACATGTATCTTTCTCCCTCCATGTTCAGGTTCCATTTCACTGCTCATTTGCTTGCTCTGCTTTCTCTTGATTGCAGTGACACCTAATGTCAGAATCAGAGAGTATCTTTAGCTCAAACCCTCCCATGCTTCTCAACTGACTGGGATCTTCAGGTTATAACCTCACTTTCTCAGAAGACAGAATTCTTTAGAATAACTTGTTGGGCCATGAAAAACATGACCTAAATGGAGTTAAATTCGTTTAAAATAAAAATGGAATTAGAACTTGAAGCTATCTGAATCGTACATTTTCAAAACTGTTTCTTGAGAGATGTCTCCCATTTACAAAATTGTATATTTTTGAAAATATCTGATACATTACATCAGTGTATCCTATTGTTAAAGAATTTTCTTACTCAGTTTCCGAGTTAGTTGGCTCATTTGAATAATAGTTATAGTAATAAGGGAACATATTTTTTTGGGAATTCATCAAACATCTTTTTTTTAAATATTCATTTATTTATGTCTTCCAGAAAAGAGGGCAACTTGACATTGTACTTGCTATCTTATCTCCAGTAACTGGGAGAGAACCTGGTGCAGAGCTGGACCCAGATGTGTAGGAAGGTACTCTTTACTTTCTGTCACTTTTCATGTTCTCTCTCATTTAATCTGCACAAGAACTCTATAAGATGAACATGATCATTTGTTCTATTTACATTAGTAACTAACTAGTCTGTTATAGCTTTTTTTTTAAAAGTCTTACTATTGGATCTCCCTTTGTGTTTTTGTTTGTTTTGAGTATGTGGATCTAAGATTTAGAACTGGATTCTAAATTGCACATTTTCCTAGTGTTTCTATTTATTCTTTTATTTCAATAGTCTATCTTTGGATTGTTATCTGTTGTCTTTAGATAACACTTCTTTTTTTTTTAAATTTTTTTTCAACGTTTTTTATTTATTTTTGGGACAGAGAGAGACAGAGCATGAACGGGGGAGGGTCAGAGAGAGAGGGAGACACAGAATCGGAAACAGGCTCCAGGCTCTGAGCCATCAGCCCAGAGCCTGACGCGGGGCTCGAACTCACGGACAGCGAGATCCTGACCTGGCTGAAGTCGGACGCTTAACCGACTGCGCCACCCAGGCGCCCCTAGATAACACTTACTTCTAATAAGAACAGTGATTAAAGTTAGCATTTATCACCCACCTTTCTGTTAATTCAGAAATTAATTCTGAATTTATAGTTCTGTTAATTCAGTTAATTTTCTGATTTTAGACAACAAATACAGTAGTCCCCACTTATCTGTGGTTTCCCTTTCCATGGTGGCAGTTAACTCGGGATCAACTGCATTCAGGAAGCAGAAGATCCTCCTCCTGATCTGTGGTCAGAAGGTCAATAGTAGTCTCGGGCTATATCACATTGCCTATGTCATTCACCTCACTTCATATCACAAGTAGAATGGTGGGTACAGTATAATAAGATATTTTGCGAGAGACCAGATTCACTTAACTTTTATTACAGTATATTATTTTAATTGTTCTTATTATTAGTTATTATTGTTAATGTCTTATTGAGCCTAATTTACAAATTGAACTTTATCTTAGGTATGTATGTGTGTATAAGAAGAAACAGTATGTGTAAGAGTGTGTACTACCTCTGGCTTCGGGCATCCATTGAAGGTCTTGGAACACAGCTCTCACAGATATGTGGGGATTACCATAATATTTCCTTTTGTTCTTTTTATCTTTTTGTAATTATGTTTACACTCGTAATGCCTTATTTAACATTTTAAATCATATCCATTAAATTCCAAATACTACAAACAAGACAACTGATTTCCTCTACCTATCAATTTTAGTTAAATGTACACTTCCTATACATTAAAGCAACGTAATATTTATATTCTCTTTTGTCACTCTAATCCTCCCATTTAAAAAATTCCTAATTTGACAATAAATACATTAAAAATTGATTACTATTTTTTTCCCCTTAAATTTCCTCTTTTATCTGTTGGCTGTTCACAACTCTTTCTTTAAGAGTTTTCCCCAGAGGGGTTCATGGGAATAATAACTGGGTTTTTGGCCATATATAAGAACTGGTCTCTTTATTCATACACTTTGTTCATATGTTGTTGGAAAATCTCTCAGTTGTTGCATCACTGCAATATTTGTGTTGAATATTGCTGAGAGGTAGCTGAAACCAGTGAAGACTGTTCTTGAATGCCAACATGCTTCTTTATTTTTAAGATATAACTTTGTAGAATAAATCTGTCTTTACTTTTCTAGATCATTTTTCTTTGGGATAATAACTACAGAAGCAAAAGAAACCAAAAGAGACCAGTTGATTCAGTTTTGTACAAATACATTTGAAAACCTAGATGACATTGATATAAGCCAGATAGTTTACCCAAATTGACTTCCACAGAGAAGGAAAACTTCTAGATTCATTTTTATGTATTTAGACTCAGGTCATCTTTTTATGTATTTAGACTCAAGTCATCTTTTTTTTTAAACGTTTTATTTATTTTTGAGACAGAGAGAGACAGAACATGAGCAGGGGAGGGGCAGAGAGAGAGGGAGACACAGAATCCGTAGCAGGTCCAGGCTCTGAGCTGTCAGCACAGAGGCTGATGCAGTGCTTGAACCCACAAACGATGAGATTATGACCTGAGTCGGATGCTTAACCAACTGAGCCACCCAGGAACCCCTAGATTCAGGTCATCTTGAAGAAGACCTTGCCCTGTGGATTCACATGACAGGTGTGTGGCACAGATAAGTGGGGATTGATTCAAGCCATTGACTTGAGAAAAATGCAAGTGAACAGGCAGCCGGGAGGGTATGGTTCAACAGAGAAAGCCTCCATGAAAGGACCCCTGAGAATGGAAGCAGAGTCCATATTTGAATATAAGACATGCTCATGGCCTCAGTGCCAGGCTTCAACAGTCAAGGGAGAACTTTGCTCTCCTCTATTGTCTCCACGTTCCTTCCTTTCCATCTTCTCCCCCAACTTCAGCCCAAGATAAGCCAACAGAAACATGAATGTGGGAATGGAGTAGGCCAGTAAGATGGGAAATTATTAAAGAATCCAACCAATCTAAGAGTCTTTACCTCTTGGCAAATTTCAGAGCCACAATAAGGTTAGAACTAGGGAGGGGAGAAAGCTTCAAATTGAATTAGAAATTGAAGAGTTGACATTAGCTCGATGGAACTTTTTAATATGTGATACTGAGCTCAGTTTTTAATACCATAAATTTCCTGGAAAGATTATGGAATCTGTCAAGATTTCCCTTAGAGCTAGGAACAATGATCGTTTTTTGTTTTTGTTTATTTAATGAATGCAAACTAAAGCTTTGTATAAAACATGTTATCTTTCTCAGGTGTGTCTATGAAAGGAAAGGCTGAGCTTTACTTTATCTATGTAATTAAGCTCCATATCACAAAGCCAAATGCTGTAGATCTGAGGGGGAAATAAATTGCCTATAACCAGAAGGTAGTAGTTCTTTAGCAGCAGTACTAAAAATCAGCAAAATCAATCTTATTAGGACATGTGATATCTCCATAATAGCTCCAAGCAAGAATTATGATCTAATTAGAGATTTTCTTATAAATGTTTTAATAAATAAATGTCAATTTTTGGATTCATGTTTGTGCTGGGCAGTGTGAGGGTGCAGCAAAACATATTTAAATGTTCTGGGTCCTGCTCTTACACCCCAGGGTTCATTTCCAGGATCCAAATATCTGAATGATGGTGTTTCTTCAGCTTGGGATAGTTTAGGGAACTTCTGGCATGATTCTGCACACCTTAGGTGCCAAGCATGAGTACATTTTCTATAACAGACTTGCACATCTTTTGAATAACAAGGCCAGCTGATTAAATTAGGCAGAGACAAGGATAAAGTTCTAGAGGGTGATATTCCCTCTTCCCTGGTGATAAGGTGTAGGAAAAAGAGAAGACCTGAAGCTCTTTTGTTTATAAATAACAATCAACCTTATTTAAAAAAAAAAAAAAAAAAGGTGGGACTGACCCCTCCCCTTAGGGCAGTTACCCTATTGCAAATTTACTTTCCCTTCTAGGCTGACTTTGTCTTTATCTGATTTCACATGTGTGGACATTTTATGAAAAACAAAACAAAAACCAATATAACTTATAATAGTGCTGCAGCAGCTCCTGAACAGACCAGAATCTCGCTGATGCATCAGAAGCAGTTTTGGTGAGAGACTAGGGCTTCCCTTGTATGGACATCTAAGAACTTAAGAACACTTGATTTATTGACGTGAGATCTCACAAATGTCACCTCAAATCAAAGGACTTACTGGCAGAGGTGTACCATTGTGTGCATGCCCACAGGATCCAAAGATTCCAGCATATCCCACATCATTTAGAAGCAGCTGACCTGAAGAATTGTAGGAGGTGATTTACACATGAAAGATAGCTATGAAAGCAGGGTGATAACACTGATAGATATTGTTTGTTTTGGAAACCAATGTCTTCTAGAATTTTACTTTCCTGTTTCCTTTGTTCTGCAATTGTATTTAATGTCATTTAAAATTTCTAATCTCAGAAATTCTCTGAGATTTTATTCTCTCTACTGGCAGTTTTTCTTACCATGTATTGTTCCCCCCCTAATATAACCTCTGAGATTAGTTCAGCCTTTTCTTTCTTAAATGTTTGTCTTCTGGCCAGCTGTTAGGAATAAATTAGAATGCAGTCTGTTAGCGTGGCAAGAATAGAAAAGGTCTGAGGCATTTTGAAGAATAAATAGTAGGTCTTAAACTGTTGAGATATGGAGAACTAAAGTGTATAAATTAAGGATGAGTTTTAGTTTGCAACCTATAAAATCAAAATGACCAGAAACCAAAAAGATTAAAAGTACATATAGATTTTAGAAACCAAAAGAATATGCCTTGAGTTTTTTTACAGCAACTTTGGAATTTTCATTTTGGAATATTCCTCTATCTGAAGAATTATTATGAAAGCTAAATTCTTGATAAAAAAAACAATTTGTTTTCATTCATCTTCAAAGTCACATTATTCAATAATGCCATAGAAACTAATTAATTTATATACAGACACTCCAGGCAAATAAGATTGGCAGTCTCTGAACTCTTTTCCCATCCTCCTAGGCAAGGGGGTGGGGGTTCTCTGTAACTGCTATGCCAATTATAATTCAATTGTCCTGTCTTGCCAAACATTGAGTGCTGATAACCCTGCTCCAGGTAGGGGTGCTATTACTAAAGATTTCATCATGAAAGTGAAATGTATCAGGAAAAAGAGAAGGGACAGAAGTCATCTGTGAGGACCTGCAGGCAATGCTAATTGCAAAGCATACTAATGTATGCAAACTTCATTACAGATACTCCAGGCATCTGTTGTACTTCCAGGATAGCCTAGAAACTCTCTAATAAACAAAGCTCTTGGAGAGAGTATAGACTTCTGATTATTCTAAAAGGCTGCATTTAACCATCAACAAAGATGACAGCCTTTTTCACAAAATTAAACGGGTTTCTCTCTCATGCTCTTCCTGCATCAGGAGGAAGGTGTCTGATGAATTAATTTTTCTTGCCATGGTTTCTTGGAGGAAGTGAGCACCATGGCATCGGATGACACTGGTTGAACACTCATCTGTTTCTTCTGTGGAAGGAGTGTTTGACTGGGAAGTCAAGATGAGTTCATATCCTGGCTTCAATATTTACCAGCCTGATGATTGTGGCCACATGCAGTTCTGTTCTCTGAATTTCAATGTCTTCATTTGTGAAATAGAGACTTTTATTGTCTGTACCATCTCTCTTATGGTTATAATGTGGGGAGAATCAAATAAAATTACATATGCAAGAGAGTTTTGCAAGTCACAATTGCTACATATGTATTAGATATTTCATTTTTGCTTGATAAACTTTCCAGTCCTCAGGTTTTAAATAGTAGATATGACTTGGGGTTAGAGGATGCAGGGGGTCAGATATTCAATTAAATGCAGTTATATTAACCATATTTTTATGTGAATAAAGGAGGAAAAAAATAGAATAATTCAATCTTGTTGCTATCCTTTTGAACAAAAGTGGGTTGTGGTTTGCTTCTAGCATGGGATATAATTTGGGAGCCGAACAGCCTAGTAAGTATGGTGCAGTTTGAGTCTGAAGCGGGGGCAGAACATTGTTCTTGGGTGGTGTGTGGGAAGCTAGTTGGGTCATTTGGGTGGTTCATCCACCTGATTAGATGCAGACTTGATATTAGGAAAGAGAGCCATGGTCTTTATTGGGAAATCTTAAATGGAAGAGAAAAGGACTGAGTTGTTTTTTAAAAATTTTTTTTATGTTTATTTATTATTGAGAGACAGAGAGAGACAGAGCTTGGGCATGGGAGGGGCAGAGAGAGGGGGAGACACAATCTGAAGGAGGCTCTAGGCTCCGAGCTGTCAGCACAGAGCCTGACGCGGGGCTTGAACTCACAAACCGTGAGATCATGACCTGAGCCGAAGTTGGTCGCTTAACCAACTGAGCCACCCAGGTGCCCTAAGACTGAGTTTTTTTAGAAAAAAATGGGACCAAGGTAAAGAATACAGTAAACAAATGTAAGCAAAAATATTGATGGAGCTGTAAACCAAGCATGAAATTTGGAGAAACTTGAGAACATTTAGTAAAGTGATTCAAGGAACTGGTAAAGTAAGTTTGATCAGACAACCTCAAGATGTCATAGAAGAGGACCACCTAAAGTGAGCTGTTCTGTTCTACTGGGTATTGGTATGTCTGAGTTTCTCAAAAACGGAGTCTGAATCAAAAGCTGTGTTCCAGTAGTTTATTTAGGAATGTGCTCCCAGACTGTAGTTTCGAGGAATAGGGAAGTAAACAGAGAGAGAAAAAAAATCATATAAAAATGTACAATTAAGTTGTTTATCCTAAAAGATGATTAGTGTTTGATTCAGTATGATCCTCCTTCTAAGAAGACTTGTGAAATGTATGTGTGGACTGTCCTCCTGTAGGAAAAAAAGAAGACACTTTTATCCATTATCTCCTGTCTTTCATCAGTCAAGGGTCACCAAGGACTGCAACTCCCTCATACATCAAAGCAGAGAAGGTGCCCACATTGTTTGAGAAATCCTGAGGGCAGGAAGCAGCAACTACTGAAACAGACCCCAGTCTGGATATATCAAGTTGAATTTGTCTGAAGTAAATGGAAGCTTGTGTGGACTGGTCACCACAGGTATGGGACTGAGATGAGACAAAGTGACATTTCATGGTACAGAAGGGAAACTATCAGAATAAAGACACAACAATTAAAAAAATACATTAAAAATTTTATTTTAAGCATAAGCCAAGATGGAGCTATTACCACAAATTCTAATTAAAATGTAAATGTCACATATACACTCTTGCATTTTTATTAGATGAGTAGAGTTGTTATTTTCTGATTTTATGAAGAGTACAGAAATCACAAGGAGTGATAAGTCAGTTGAATGGATAAAAGATTCAAATCTAAACTAGTGGGAATTGAATCTTCTTCGATTTAATTTGAATGTGTATTTTGGGAGAAGAGAAGGAAAGCTCTCTTTCCGAAATATCAAATTAATAATTTCACATAGTGTGTTGTATTTTTTCCACCTGTTGGAGTATATATGCAGTTTTCTAAAAATAGAACTTTTTTACTTTCTTTGGGCAATGTTCCTTATTTTGCATATCTTGAAGTCAGAATGGTAGGGATGAATTAACTCATGTGAATAAAATGATGATTAAACAATTATGAGGTTTAAATCACTTAGGAAAAACCATAAGATTCTAACATGACGCTGAATGCTTCATTTAGCAATCAAGATGAATACATTAGCGTTTTCTAAATTTTGCGTACTGCATATACACTCACTCGTATTAAAGGCTTCAAGGATCTTATCATTAAACTCCTCTTCTGTGAAATTGCTACTTCTGCTACTTGCCTTTCATATGTCACTATCAACCAATTTTCCTTCTTTTACTAAAGCTCAGCTTGTATTTCTCATCATAAAGGTGCCACGTGGTAATGATGTCTCCCTGTTGATTTCTTTGTTTGCACCATTTATTCTGCTCTCCTTTTCCAAAAATGTGTGTGTGTGTGTGTGTGTGCACAAATTTACTTATCTGTGTTCTAAACTCTAACTTCCTAAACCCACAAATACTATATTCTTACTGCATAGGCTTCTTCCAGTTCTTCTCTTATTGATTCCTTATCATTCACCAAGACATTTCTATTTTAAATAGGTTATGACATTTTTAGAAATTATAAGATTATTTAATGTGAAAATGTTTATTATTAGAAATTCCACAGTTTTTGTTCAGGTTGTACCTTCCTCCATAAATTACTCTTTTAAGAGAGTAAAATGGTAATCTGTTTTCATGAAAGTGTTGGTTTACCTTATCCACAGGGGAGGTGAAAAGAAGTAAATAAAGCAGAGTATCAAGCTGTATTATTGTTACTAAAAATATGTAATTCCAACATTGAAAATATTAAGTAATGACACTGTGACCTCAGAAAGAATTATTTTCCTTCTAAATGAAGATGATATCCACTACTTGCCTTCTGTGCCTAACACAGAGGACGTTAATAATATTTATCATTTAGTAGGTGCTGTGATCATTGCATACATCATCTAACCCAACACAGCCCTGTAAGTAAGTACCTTAATGGTACAAATGAGAAAACTCAAGAGATTATTGGATTTATTCAGGGTTATGCCATTTAATTCTATCCCATTTAGAATGAAATCAAACTCCTTATGTGTCCTGATTGATTTTACCCTTACATATTTAACAAATGTGCTCTTTTTTGTCTACATGTGTCATATATTAGGAAAAAATATTGCAGAAATTATTATATAAATTTAACCCATAAATAAAAATCTAGCCATGAAGAAAGTTCCAGAGCCAGACGGCTTCATCCATAAATTCTATAAAACATTTAGAGAGAGGTAATATCAATTTTACCCAAGCACTTTCAGACATTAGATTAGTGAGGAAAAACTTGGAAATCCAGTGATTTCACTCCTAGTTACCTATTCCATGGTAATGTATTCATATAAACACCAAAAAGCATAAAAAGAACATTCCCAAGAGCCTAAAACTGAAAGGAAAATTCAAGATCTCATTAAAAATAGAATAGATAATAGAATAATGGAATAGATAAATTATAGTACATTCTTATGGTAAAATACAGTAATGAGAATAAAACAAACTGCAACTACATGCATTACCATCTACTAACGAGACAAAAATAATGTTGAGTGGTAAATGCCAGCCAAACATCGTTTGACTCCATATATGCAAAGTTCAAAAACAGGCAAAAATGATACACACACACACACACACACACACACACACACACACACACACACATCCATTTTTAAAAAACCTTGTATTGGGGCGCCTGGGTGGCTCAGTTGGTTGAGCGTCTGACTTCAGCTCAGGTCATGATCTCGTGGTCGGTGAGTTCGAGCCCCGCATCGGGCTCTGTGCTGACAGCTCAGAGCCTGGAGCCTGTCTCAGATTCTGTGTCTCCCTCTCTATCTGACCTTCCCCCATTCATGCTCTGTCTCTCTCTGTCTCAAAAATGAATGAACATTTAAAAAAATAGAAAAAAACCCTTGTATTAAAAGCATACACCATTCCAAGATTGAATAGCTAAACATTTTCCAAAACTGATAAAAACAAAATCAAGCTACATATTCGAGTGGTGCTATGAACCCGTATAGGATCAATAAAATATATTTTCTATATCCTGCCACAAAGCTTCTAAAACCCTTGTAATATTCTAAGTGATAAGAGCCCTAAGAGTATCTTGTTCTAATATTTGGGCTTTGACCCTGGTTCCTGACACAGAGCTCCTAAATCCCTTGAAATTTCCTGGGTGACAGGAATGTATTTTGTTTTCATGAGGCAACTCTTGATCCCAGAAGGCTCCAGGATGCCTTCTGCATAGGGGCTGGTCACCAGAAACACCAAGCTATGAATAGAAGCTTGGAAGTTTCAGCCCCACCCCCATTCTCCAAGAAGAATAAAAGGCTAGAAATGGAGTTAATGATTTACCATGCCGATGTGATGAAGCCTCCATAAAAATCCCAATAGTATGGGGATTTAGAAATCTTCCAGGTCAGTGAACATATTCCCGTAGTGGGAGGGTGGCACACCCTAATTCCATGGGGACAAAACCTCCTGAATTCAAGTTCTTTCCAGACCTTGCCCTATGTATCTCTTTATCTGACTAGTCATCTGTATCCTTTATCATATCCTTTATTACACAATAAACTGGTAAATATAAGTGTTCCACTGAGTTCTATGAGCTATTCTAGCAAATAAATCCAAGAGGAGGGGCATGGGAACCAAAGTTAGATAGAAGTTGTGGACAACCTAGGGACCTGCTACCTGCAGTTGGCAACTGCAGCGGGAGGCAGTTACAGGCAGACTGAACCTCTAACCTGTCATGTCTGTACAAAATCCAGTTAGTGTGAGAATTGAATTGAGTTGTAGGACACCCAGCAAGTGTCACAGAGATTTGCTTCGTGTGGGAAAAAGCTCCACATGTCTGGTGTCAGAGTGTTGTGAGTGTAGTAGTGTGAGGGTGAAGGAGAAACAGGAAGAATGTGTCTTTCCTACTCATCATAATAAAAATTAAAGCTATTTTCTTATTACATTAGAGTTGATGAAGATTTCTTGAAATGTTTACATTCTTCACTACTTTGAAATTATGGGATGTCTTTAATGTAGTATCAAGAAGCTCATATAAACATTAAAACTATAAACTATGGTTTCACTATAAACATTAAAAATATTTTACATTTTTGTATTTAATATATTTTTTATACTCTATGTACTTTATTTAATACATTTTAAAATATTACTATGAAATGAGTTCTGTAGACTTCACCGGGCATTCACAGGGTATATCACTTAAAGGTCAGTCAGGGTAAAAACCACCCAATGATTTGAACAGTGAAAGTTTAATGTAGATAAATAATTATGAACACTAATTAAAAGATTAGAGCAGTGAAGGATTGGCTAGTAGGGAGTAAATAAAATTCTAAACAAAAATAGTAATCATCAACTACTAATTCTAGGGCTGAGAAAGTGTCCCAAAGAAGTAAATCTCGGCAACCCTCCTGCCCTTCATCCCCAGCCCAGTGTTGATATTATTGGAAAGTACATAGTTGATGCTCACAGGAAGATGAAATTCTCAGAAACTACAAAGTTATACAAGGGCACTCTGGGGGAGGCTGTCTATTGGAAGATGATGTGTAGGCTACTGACATTCCACTGTGAAGTCACTGGAGGGGTACTAGGTGGAGCCATTCATGAGCAATATCAAGCCAGTAGTACTCTGCCCAAAATTGTCCAAGGGGGTGATGGGAAAGTGTTCACGGGAAGTGCTGAGCCAGTGATACTCAGGTGAGTGCCAAGGAATACATTCATGAAGGGTGATGGTCACTGGGCATGCAGGTGCTGGCCACTACAGAAGCTGCGTATGCTACAGGATCTAGAAAAGCTGCATGTACTCCTGCAGGAAACTGACTAGAGGAGCCCCCAGTCCAGGACAAGAAACCTCTTGCTTCTGTGTTTTCTCCAGTAGTCTCTACTGACAAATCTTAATATTTTGCCACCTAGTAAAAGAGAAATATTTACAGTGTGTAGCTCTATTATTACAGAGCATGAATTGAAGATTGGATTTGAAGCTGAGAGGCGGTAACTGTTAACTGGCCCAAAGGGACTTATGAACCCCCAAAGGTTAAATATCCTAATACAGGCATGGAAATAGGTTTATTATTTTTCCTGATTATTTGAAAATCTTTGTTAAATTCAGGTCAGGAATGTTTTTTCCTTTGTATCTTTGTTTATTGTTTCTGCTTAATTATCACTTGTCTTTTTCACCACAAAATATACACTGGTTAAAAATTATTCTGATTCCTCACCATTTTTGATCAGATGTATTAGGGTATAGGGGCACCTGGGTGGCTCAGTTAGTTAAGCGTCCACCTCTTGGTTTAGGCTCAGGTCACAATCTCATGGTTCCATGAGTCCGAGCCCTACATTGGGCTCCACACTGATGGTACAGAGCCTGCTTGGAATTCTCTCTCCTTTCTCTCTGCACCTCACCCCCCTCTCAAAACAAATAAACTTTAAAAAAAGATAGATTAGAGTATAATTTACATACAATAAAAATAATAGCCAAATTTAAGTGTATAGTTTGATAGTTTTTGCTTTTTAATTGACTTTAATCATTTACACACATATAATTCACCAATTACAAGTATATGATTTAATGATTTTGTTGAATGGGTGAAGTTGGGTAGCTAATAGCACAATCAAGGTGCAGAATATTTTTATCCACCAAAAAATGAGCTCATTTGTAGTCATTTCTTTGCCTCTACCTCCAACTATCAGTGACCTGTATTTTGCCACCATAGTTTTGCCTTTTCTAGAATTTTAAATAAATACAATCATAGAGTATGTACTTTTTAATATTCACTAACTTTCATTTAACATAATGCACTGAGATTTATTTATGTTGTTGTGTGTATCAGGAGTGTGTCCTTTTAAAATTTTGAATAGTATTCCACTGTGTGGATATAACACATCTTGTTTTTCTATTCATTTGTTAACTGACTTTTGGGTTGTTTCTAATTTGGGGTTGTTATGAACAAAGTTGCTGAAAATCTGACTGAAGCTTTATATTTCATTGCAGTCAGATAAATACCTAGGAATGGGTTTGCACGATCATATAGTAAGTATATATTTCACATTATTAACAAATGTAAAAAAAGGCTCTGCCATTTTACATTCTCACATCAATGTATGTGAGTTTCAGTTGCTCTACACATAGTATTTCAAGTCATTTTAATTTTACCTACCTTAATAGGTATGTAGTGATACCTCACTAGATTTCAGTTTGCCTTCATCTGATGTCTAATGATATTTAGTATCTTTTCATAGTGTGTATTTGCCATTCTTTGGCAAAATGACTATTTAAATATTTTGCTCATTTTGTTATGGGTTATTTGTCTCACTGAGTTGTTAAACTTAAGTGTACATTCTGAGTAACAATCTTGTCTTATCATATATCTCTTACATAAATATTTTGCCTCTATATGTATATTGCCTTCTAATTCTCTTTTTAAAATTTTTTAAAAAATGTTTGTTTATTTACTTTTGAGAGAAAGAGAGAGAGAGAGAGAGAGAGAGAGAGAGAGAGAGAGAGAGAATCCAAACAGTCTCTAGGCTCCGACGTGTCAGCACAGAGCCTGATGGGGGCTTGAACTCAGGAACTGTGAGATCATGACCTGAGCTAAAGTTGGACGCTTAACCGAATCACCCAGGTGCCCTGCCTTCTAATTTTCTTAACTGTGTCTTTTGAAGAGTATATATTTAAAAATTTAGTTGTTTCCAATTTAACAATTTTCTATGTGCTTTTTTGTATCCTAAGAAATATTTGCCTAAACCAAGATCTCAAAATTTTCTTCTATTAACTTTCTTCTAGAAACAAAAAAATTTTTTTTAGCTCTTTCATTTAGCTATTCTTTACAAGTTGTGATATAATCATTTTCATTGTCAGGAAGTTCAAATTATTTTCTAATTTCCATTGTGATTTATCACTTGTGGATTACTTTAAAGTATTTTCATTAATTTCCAAATATTATATAATTTATTTATTTACTTATTAAATGAAAATTATGCATTTTAATGTCATTTTCTTTTTTCTTTATTTTTTATTATTTTATATTTTTTAAAATTTACATCCAAATTAGTTAGCATATAGTGCAACAATGATTTCAAGAGTAGATTCCTTAGTGCCCCTTATCCATTTAGCCCATCCCCCCTCCCACAACCCTTCCAGTAACCCTCTGCTTGTTCTCCATATTTATGAGTCTCTTCAGTTTTGTCCCCCTCCCTGTTTTTACATTATTTGTGTTTCCCTTCCCTTATGTTCATCTGTTTTGTCTCTTAAAGTCCTCGTATGAGTGAAGTCATATGATATTTGTCCTTCTCTGACTAATTTGACTTAGCACAATACCCTCCAGTTCCATCCATGTAGTTGCAAATGGCAAGATTTCATTCTTTTTGAATGCTGAGTAATACTCCGTTGTGTGTGTGTGTGTGTGTGTGTGTGTGTGTGTGTGTATAATTTCTTCTTTATCCATTCATACATTGATGGACATTTGGGCTCTTTCCATACTTTGGCTATTGTTGATAGTGCTGCTATAAACATGGGGGTGCATATGTCCCTTTGAAACAGCACACCTGTATCCCGTGGATAAATGCCTAGTAGTGCAGTTGCTGGGTTGTAAGGTAGTCTATTTTTAGTTTTGTGAGGAACCTCCATACTGTTTTCCAGAGTGGCTGCACCAGCTTGCATTGCCACCGACAATGCAAAAGAGATCCTCTTTCTCCGCATCCTCGCCAACATCTGTTGTTGCCTGAGTTGTTAATGTTAGCCATTCTGATAGGTGTAAGGTGGTATCTCATGTGGTTTTGATTTTGTATTTGTATTTGATTTTGTATTTTGATTTGTATTTGATTCATGTGTTGGTGGGCCATCTGGATGTCTTCTTTGGAGAAATGTCTATTCATATCTTATGCCCATTTCTTCACTGGATTAGTTGTTTTTTGGGTGTTGAGTTTGATCAGTTCTTTATACGTTTTGGATACTAACCCTTTATCTGATATGTCGTTTGCAAATATCTTCTGCCATTTGTCGGTTGCCTTTTAGTTTTGCTGATTGTTTCCTTCGCTGTGCAGAAGCTTTTTATTTTGAAGAAGTCCCAGTAGTTCATTTTTGCTTTTGTTTCCCTTGCCTCCAGAGACGTGTTGAGTATGAAGTTGCTGTGGCCAAGATCAAAGAGGTTTTTGCCTGCTTTCTCCTCGAGGATTTTGATGGTTTCCTGTTTTATATTGAGGTCTTTCATGCATTTTGAGGTTTTTTTGTGTATGGTGTATGAAAGTGGTCCAGGTTCATACTTCTGCATGTCACTGTCCAGATTTCCCAGCACCACTTGCTGAAGAGACTGTCTTTATTCCACTGGATATTCTCTCCTGCTTTGTCAAAGATTAGTTGGACATATGTTTGTGGGTCCATTTCTGGGTTCTCTATTCTGTTCCATTGATATGAGTGTCTGTTCTTGTGCCAGTACCATACTGTCTTGATGATTACAGCTCTGTAGTACAGCTTGAAGTCTGGGATTGTGATGCCTCCTGCTTTGGTTTTCTTTTTCAAGATTGCTTTGGCTATTCGGGGTCTTTTCTGGTTCCATACAAATTGTAGGATTGTTTGTTCTAGCTCTGTGAAGAATTCTGGTGTTATTCTGATACAGATTTCATTGAATATATAGATTTTTTGGGTAGTATTGACATTTTAACAATATTTGTTCTTCCTATCCAGGAGCATGGAATCTTTTTCCATTCTTTTGTGTCTTCTTCAATTTCTTTCAGAAGCTGGCTATAGTTTTTAGTGTATATATTTTTCACCTCTTTGGTTAGATTTATACCTAGGTACTTTATGGTTTATGGTGAAATTGTAAATGGGATTGGTTTCTTGATTTCTCTTTCTGTTACTTCATTGTTGGTGCATAGGAATGCAACTGATTTCTGTGCATTGATTTTATATCCTGCAACTTTGTTGAATTCATGAATCAGTTCTAGCAGTTTTTTGGTGGAATCTTTTGGGTTTTCCATATACAGTATCTTGTCATCTGCAAAGAGTGAAAGTTTGACCTCCTCCTGGCCTATTTGGATGCCTTTTATTTCTTTGTGTTGTCTGATTGCAGAAGCTAAGACTTCCAATATTATGTTGAAGAACAGTGGTGAGAGTGGACATCCCTGTCTTGTTCCTGACCTTAGGGGGAAAGCTCTCAGTTTTTCCCCACTGAGGATGATATTAGCGTTTTATGATGATTTTAGGATGGTTAGCTTTTATGATCTCGAGATATGCTCCTTCTATCCCTACTTTCTTGAGGGTTTTTATCAAGAAAGGATGCTGTATTTTGTCAAATGCTTTCTCTACACCTATTGAGAGGATCATATGGTTCTTGTCCTTTTTTTTATTGATGTGATGAATCACATTAATTGTTTTGTGGATATTGAACCAGCCCTGCATCCCAGGTATAAATCCCACTTGGTCGTGGTGAATAATTTTTCTAAGGTATTGTTGGAGCTGGTTGGTTAATATCTTGTTGAGGATTTTTGCATCCATGTTCATCACGGAAATCGGTCAAAATTCCCCTCCTTTTTAGTGGGGTCTCTGCCTGGTTTGGAATCAAGGTAATGCTGGCTTCATAGAAAGAGTTTGGAAGTTTTCCTTCCATTTCTATTTTTTGGAACAGCTTCAAGAAATTAGGTGTTCTCTCTTCCTTAAATGTTTGGTAGAATTCCCCTGGAAAGCCATCTAGCCCTGGACTCTTTTTTTTTGGCAGATTTTTGATTACTAATTTGATTTCCTTACTGGTTATGGGTCTGTTCAAATTTTCTATTTCTTCCTGTTTCAGTTTTGGTAGTGTATATGTTTCTAGGAGTTTGTCCATTTCTTCCAGATTTCCCAGTTTATTGGCATAGAATTGCTCATACTATTCACTTATTATTGTTTTTATTTCTGCTGTTTTGGTTGTGATCTCTCCTCTTTCATTCTGGATTTTATTTGTTTGGGTCCTTTCCTTTTTCTTTTTGACCAAACTGGCTAGTGGTTTATCAATTTTGTTATTTCTTTCAAAGAACCAATTTCTGGTTTCATTGATCTGTTCTACTGTTTTTTTTGGTTTCGATAGCATTAATTTCTGCTCTAATCTTTGTTTTTTCCTGTCTTCTACTGGTTTTGGGTTTTATTTGCTGTTCTTTTTCCAGTTCCTTAAGGCATAAGGTTAGGTTGTGTATCTGAGATCTGTCTTCCTTCTTTAGGAAGGCCTGGATTGTTATATACTTTCCTCTTATGACTGCCTTTGCTGAGTCCCAGAGGTTTTGGATTGTGGTGTTATCATTTTAAGTGACTCCCATATACTTTTTAATTTCCTCTTTAACTGCTTGGTTAGCCCATTCACTCTTTAGTAGGATGTTCTTCAGTCTCCAAGTATTTGTTACCTTTCCAAATTTTTTTCTTGTGGTTGATTTCGAGTTTCATAGTGTTGTGGTCTGAAAATATGCATGGTATGATCTCAGTCTTTTTGTACTTGCTTAGCGCTGATTTGTGTCCCAGTATATGGTCTATTCTGGAGAACGTTCCATGTGCACTGGAGAAGAATGTATATTCTGCTGCTTTAGGATGAAATGTTCTGATTGTATCTGTGAAGTCCATCTGGTCCAGTGTGTCATTCAAAGCCATTGTTTCCTTGTTGATTTTGTGATTAGATGATCTGTCCATTGTTGTGAGTGGGGTGTTGAAGTATCCTACTATTATGGTATTACTATTGATGAGTTTCTTTATGTTTGTGATTAATTATTTTGTATATTTGGGTGCTCTCACATTTGGCACTTAAATCTTTACAATTGTTAGGTCTTCTTGGTGGATCGAGCCCTTGATTATGTTATAATGCCCTTCTGCATCTCTTGATACAGTCTTTATTTTCAAGTCTAGATTGTGTGATATAAGGATGGCTACTCTGGCTTTCTTTTGTTGACCATTAGTATGATAGATGGTTCTCCACCCCCTTATTTTCAATCTGAAGGTGTCTTTAGGTCTAAAGTGTGTCTCTTGTAAACAGCATATAGATGGATCTTGTTTTCTTATCCATTCTGTTACCCTATGTCTTTTGATTGGAGCATTGAATTCAGAAGATATGAATTTATTGCCATTATGTTGCTTGTAGTGTTGGAGTTTCTGGTGGTGTTCTCTGGTGCTTTGTAATCTTTGCTGCTTTTGGTATATATTTGTTTGTTTGTTTGTTTATTTATTTATTTATTTATTTATTTATTTATTTATTTATTTATAGTTTCATCTTTTCTCCCTTCAGAGAGTCCCCCTTTTGTCCTTTCTAATCTTTGTTGCTCTTGGTATTTATTTATTTATGTATTTATGTATTTATGTGGTTTTTTTTCCATCTTTTCTCCCCTGAGAGAGTCACCCTTAAAATTTCTTGCAGGGCTGGTTTAGTGGTCACAAACTCCTTTCATTTTTGTTTGTCCGGGAAAGTTTTGATCTCTCCTTCTATTTTGAATGACAGCCTTGCTGGATAAAGTATTCTTGGCTGCATATTTTTCTGATTCAGCACACTGAGTATATCCTGCCACTACTTTCTGGCTTGCCACGTTTTTGTGGATAGGTGTGCTGCAAACCTGATCTGTCTTCCCTTGTAGGTTAGGGACATTTTTTTTCCCTTGCTGCTTTAATGATTCTCTCCTTGCCTGAGTATTTTGTGAATTTGATTATGATATGCCTTGTTGGTGGTCAGTTGATGGTCAGCACAGGGGGGTCCTCTGTTCTTCCTGGATTTTGATGTCTGTGTCTTTCCCCAGGTTAAGGAAAGTTTTCTGCTATGATTTGGTCACATAACCCTTCTACCCCTATTTCTCTCTCTTCCTCTTCTCGGAACCCTGTGATTCTGATGTCGTTCCTTTTTAATGAGTCACTGATTTCTCTAATTCTTAAATCGTGCTCTTTTGCCTTCATCTCCCTCTTTTTTTCTGCTTTTTATTCTCTATGTTTGTCCTCTGTATTGCTGATTCTCTGTTCTGCCTCATCCATCCTTCCCGCTGCTGCATCCATCCATTTGCATCTCAGTTATGGCATTTTAAATTCCATTCTGGCTATTTTTTACTACATTTATCTCTGCACAAAGGGATTCTAACCTATTTTCAACTCCAGCTAGTATTCTTATTATCGTGATTCTAAATTCTGGTTCAGACATTTTGCTTGTATCTGTGTTGGTTAAATCCCTGACTGCCATTTTTGTGCTCTTTCTTTGGGGTGAATTCCTTCTTTTTGTCATTTTGAAGGGAGAAGAGGAATTAATGAGGTAGAAATTAAAATTAAAAAAATATTAAGATTAAAAAATATTAAAATTAGAAAATTAAAAACACACACACACAAATCAAAAAAATGATGCTATATCCTAGGTATGATTTTGTCTGGGTGTTGAAATTGTTTTGACAGATTAGAGAAAGAGAAGGAGGGCGTAAGAAAAAAAAAATAAATCATTTGAGAAGTTGAAAAAATGAATACACTGAAGTAGACTAAAATGAGATGATGAAAGTAGAATATAATTTGAAAAAATGCACAGAAATGTAAATAATATATTTGAAAAAATGAAAGAAAAATATTTTTAATAAAGATTAAAAATAAAAATGAATTTTTTTTGTTTTCTAGAAATATTCAAGAAAAAGAAAAGAAATGAAAAATTAAAAGAGAAAAAAGAGAAAAGAAAAAAAAGGAAGTCATTTGAAAATTTGAAAAAGGGAATACACTGTAGTAGACTAAAATCAAATGATAGAAGTAAAATATAATTTGAAAAAATTTACATAAAAGCAAAAATATAGTAAAAAAATTAAAGAAAAATATTTTTAATAGAAATTGAAAGTAAAAATGAAGTTTTCCTCTTTCTGCATTCAAGAAAAAGAAAGGAAACAAAAAAGAGAAAAAAGAAAAAGAAAAAAACAAGGAGATTTTTTTGAAAATTGGAAAAGGTGAATACACTGTAAGTAGACTAAAATAAAATGATTGAAGTAAATAGAATTTGAAAAAATTTACACAAAGTAAAAAATATAGTAATAAAAACTAAAGAAAAATATTTTTATTAAAAATTGAAAATAAAAATGAAGTTTTTCTCTTTCTGTTTGATAAAAAGTGTAAAAGAGAAAAAATAAAGAAAATTGAATAGGTGGACCTGCTAACAGATTGAAGTAGGACTGAAATTACTTAGTTTTCTCCTAGAAGTCAGTCTGTGTAGTGCTCTATAGACCATAAATTAAGCTGGCTGTGAGACTTGTGTTCTTCAAGAGTGAACGTGGCCCAGTTGGACGGGGCTCAGTGTAACAGCTATGCTTTCCACTAGATGGCACTGCTAGCCTACTGAGGTGGAGTGTTGTGGCGTTCATAAGTGTGTATGCGCATGCGTGGGAGCGGTGAAAATGTCGCCACCCAGCTACCGAATCTGTTCTCCTGGATCAGCAATTGCGCACCTGTCCTCTGTCTTCAACTTTCATCCACTCCCCGCTTTTTCACTCTCTGTGGCCAGGCCCCAGGTAGTACCTCTCTCCAGAGTTTTGTTTCAGATGCGGCTGTTTTCCCAGCCCCTTATTTCTGAAGGATTGTGGCTTTGACCAGTTCCGTCCCTCTGCGGGAGGGTCTCACCAAGCAATGGCCGAATGAGCAATGGCCAAATGTCGGCCGCACCCAGGAACGTTTGCTGGACCCTGCTGCTGCCGGTGCCCTGAGACTGCGGCCAGGTGTGAGCCCACCCCAGAAAAATTTCTCACAATAGTGTAGCAGCATCATTTCAGGGATTATGAAAAATCATAACACATATCTGGCACTAGGCTTTAGCCTTAACGACCTTGTTCCAGCACCAGCGAATGTGGCTGTTTTCTGGGGTCTGCTGGGACCAGGTGGCTTCAACATTCTCTACCAAATGTCCTTCCAGCAGTGGAACCGTTTTTCCCCGTGTGGCCCAAGATCTTCCCGGACCCTACTCTGTTCCTGGGGATTCACCCTTCCCACCAGAGCACCGCCAGTTATTGAGCAGTGGAGTTGCAGCCTTTGCGCTCCCCATGTTTATAGTCTTAATGGAATTTAAACCCTCTCCTTTCTCTTTTCTCCCTTTTTAGTTTAGTCCCTGTGGCTGTTTCCAATTTTCTACTTTGTCTCCAGCTGCTTTGGGGGAGGGTTGCTTTTCCCATGTTCTTCTCCCCCTTCTCCCAGTCTCTGTCCTCTCTCCACCTGCAAAAGTGGCTCCTTGCCCACCACTGGCTTTTCTCTCCCCAATTTCCCTTCTCCATGCCACGTACCTGCTGAATTCTGTGGTTCAGGTTGTGCAGATTGTTGTGTTAATCCTCCAGTCAGTTTTCTAGGTGTGTAGGATGGTTTAGTGTTGGTCTGGCTGTATTTCATGGACGCAAGACACACAAAAAACTTCCATGCTATTCCACCATCTTGGCTCCTCCTGGAATTTATTTTTGTATTATGCATTTTGGTTTAATATCCTGTGGTTAGCAAACATATCTTGTATTATTTTTAAGCCTCTTAAATTGCTTGAGTTTTATTTTATTGTTGGAATATAGTATAACTCAGTGACTGCTATATGTGCATTTAGAAATAATGTGTTGTGTGGTTTTTTTTAACATGTAAATTAGGTCAAAGTGGTTGATAGTGTTGTTCAGATATTCTATATCCTTACTGATTTTTTGACATTGGGCTGTTTCCCCCTGTCTGTGCAGTGGCCTGGAAACTGTCCCCTGACAGCAAATTGGGGGCAATTGTAGATCTCAATTGCTTTCTTCTCCTTTTCTTAGAAGAAACAGTCTTATGCAGCCTAGTTGCAAATGTCTGAAAACATGTTTTGATATATTTGTCCATTTCACATTATTTAACCTGAGCTTGTGAATCTAACCATTGTTACTCCATTATGGCTCAAATTTGAAGAAACTCTATCTTATCTCTATTTTTAATTTTTCTTGTGAAATTTTCTCATATATTATTGATGTTTCACCAAGTCAGCTTTTTCATTTGCATCACTGCATTTTAATTTTTCCTTTATTGACCTTTTCATATAATCTTTTCATGTAATCCTTATGTCCCTATAAGATTTTCTGATCTCCTTCCTTGGACTTTATACTTTGTCCTTATTTTTCAAAAGGGTCCTTTGTCTCTTCTATTAAACCCTTTCCAGGACTATGCTTTTTCTTCTGAATCTTCAGGATAATTTACCCCATCTTTTTTTCTTCATAATATTTTTAATTTAAAAAATTAGATTTATTTTTTAAGGAAATTTTAGGTTTACAGAAAAATTGAGTAGCAAATACAGAGTTCACATGTACCTCTCAAACCTCCAGTTTTTCCTTTTATTAACATTTTGTATTCATATGCTATGTTACCATTGATAATATTGATTCAATATGGCTAACCAAAATACAGAATTTACATCAGCGCTTGCTGTGTGAATGAGGCAGAAACATATGGAACCTATGTAAAAAGATGAATCTATAAGACAGATAAATTACACCTTTTCTGAGAAGAAAAAATGTGATAATGATGAATTGTTTGTTTGTTAAATGATGCAAGGGAGGGAGTGAAATGATTGAGCCTAACAACTGCAATTTCACTGGGAAGTGATAGATAAGGTACTCTGGTGGGAAACACATCAAGTAGGGGAAGCATATTTTGAAGTAAAAGTATACATAAAATAAATAATAAATCTCTTTTCATTTCTAAATACTTTGTGAATAATTTTTTTTTTCTCTCATTGCTCACTTAAGTAAAATTGCATTTACAAAAACTCTACGGACACACACAACTGAGGCAGAAAATTGAAACAGTGCATCATTGAGAACTACTAGTGTCTTAACCCTCTGGGGGTGGTTCTAACTGTGAGTAATCCTGGATCTAATTCTCAGGTGCCTAGGGGAGTCTTCAAAGGTTAGGTGAGTGCCGAATTTCATTCACAGTAAGAAGGAGGAATTTTGAAAAATGGTTTGACTCTTTGGAGGTCTCTGCAGGGTTCAATTTTCTTCGTTTGCTCTACAACAAATGGAAAAAATAGTTTATGACATATTCAGTCTGAGATTCTAGGGAAGACATTATCATTCTACATTTCATTTTTCTCAAAAATATGTGACAGTCAACCTGTGAATTCTACACTTGATGAAAATATGCATGTATACATTTTTATAATATTTTACAATTCACTTATAATACTACTCATAGTCAGTATAAGTCTTTTTTAAAACAAATGCTAGGGGCGCCTGGGTGGTTCAGTTGGTTAAGCGTCCGACTTCAGCTCAGGTCACGATCTCGCGGTCCGTGAGTTCGAGCCCCGCGTCGGGCTCTGGGCTGATGGCTCAGAGCCTGGAGCCTGCTTCCGATTCTGTGTCTCCCTCTCTCTCTGCCCCTCCCCCATTCATGCTCTGTCTCTCTCTGTCTCAAAAAGAAATAAAATGTTAAAAAAATTAAAAAAAAAAATAAAACAAATGCTAAATTAATCATGAGTTGCATGTCAGATATTCTAAACTGGCATTCTTCATTTTATCACAAATGAGAATTTTATAAATTATTCCTTCAGTATAACTTTATTGACTTAGAAAGTAGTCAAACTACTGAGGGAAAAAAACTGAGTCAAACACTGAGGGAAAAAAAATCTACCTAATTAAATGCTCAGAAATTTTTATTTCTTTCATGTTATATTGATTAAACATATAAAATCATATCTTTTCAAAGGGCCATATTTCATTCTTTCTCATTGCCATGTAGTATTCCATTGTGTATATAAACCATAATTTCTTTATCGATTCATCAGTTGATGGACATTTAGGCTCTTTCCATAATATGGCTGTTGTTGAGAGTGCTGCTGTAAACATTGGGGTACAAGTGGCCCTATGCATCAGTACTCCTGTATCCCTTGTAGCAACGTGGATGGAATTGGAGAGTGTTATGCTAAGTGAAATAAGCCATACAGAGAAAGACAGATACCATATGGTTTCACTCTTATGTGGATCCTGAGAAACTTAACAGAAACCCATGGGGGAGGGGAAGGAAAAAAAAAGAGGTTAGAGTGGGAGAGAGCCAAAGCATAAGAGACTCTTAAAAACTGAGAACAAACTGAGGGTTGATGGGGGGTGGGAGGGAGGGGAGGGTGGGTGATGGGTATTGAGGAGGGCACCTTTTGGGATGAGCACTGGGTGTTGTATGGAAACCAATTTGACAATAAATTTCATATATTGAAAAAAAATAAATAAATAAAGTTGCAACCTTTTTAAAATTGAAAAAAAATCATATCTTTTCAAAATAATTAGAATTGTAATACAAGTTAAAGTAGTCACTCTTCTCAAATATGAAGATTATCAGTATTTCTTAAGTTCATATACTTTTCTTATGATTCTAAGGAATTCTCTGGTCTGCTTGTTTTAATTTCATTCAGAATTGCCATGCCCAATATGTGGTTTTATAATAATTTTAATTTCTCCTATCATTTATTAATATTATTTTTAAATATCTTATATAGAAAGTTCCATAAAAGCATTTATTGGACATGTTGTCAAGGGAAAAATTCAGAGAAAACAACAAAAAGGTATGCAGTAGCCAAGGTTTGGAAAGTTTAAGATGTATGTAACACAAAGATTGGTATTTAAATCAATATGATAAAAAGATTAGTTTTCATAAATCAGTAATAAGCTTTAATGGTTCCATTAGACATGGAGGAGATGTGATGGGGATAAAAGTAGAAAAGGGACAAGAGTCAAAGGACCTTTGTAAGATGTTGGACTCCCCAGTTCAGTTTCATTAGCCAGTAATCAGTAACAGACCGAGATATATGGCGTTTTTCCATTAAAATCAGCCAGTAATTCCTTTCTTCCAAGGCAATGTTCACCATTGGGAGAGTTTTGGCAATGACTGGAGACATTCTAGGTGGTCACAACTAAGAGTAAGGGAGTGTTAGTAGCACCCAGTGAGCAGAAGCTAGAATGATACTAAACATCTTACAATGACCAGGACAAGTCACCATACGAAGAAGCATCTAGACCAAAATGTCAGTAGTGCCAAGATTGAGAAACACAGCTCTAGGGCAAAATGGGAATATTTCTTCTTCTAATTTCTATCCCTCATGCTGTCTTTCAGAAATCCCCTCCCCACCCCCTTGAGTCTACCCTTGGTGTTCATTTTAGCTTGGTTTACTTGTAAACAAATGTCATGGATCAATATGATGATGGACTTTGAGGAGAGTGACAACTATATAATCACAACACACTCCCTTGTTTTTGAAGGTAATTTTTAATATCTTTATTGGAAAAATATATTTTCAAAGTGTAATGTTTCCAACATTTGAAATGTGTGACATTTATTTCTGCCTCATGACATATTTTGGATTAATAATATATTTTCTCGGCTGATAGTTTTCAATTAATTTTTGGGTTTGAGGTGCATTTTTTCTCTTTAAAACTTGGTTCAGGATAGATAATTTGTTAATTGCTAATTTTCCACCAATGTCTCTGGAAAAAAGCATTTTGACCCTAAAATTTCTGGCATCCATATTCTAGGACAAATGATAGCAACCCCTTCCTGCTTAAAAAGAGTTATAAAGTATGAATTAAACCACCAAAATGTCATTAGTGCTAAGATGATTTATCAGGTTCTGTTAAGAGCATTCTTAAAGTAAGAGAAGAGAGAGGGATGTGTTTTGGGGATTTGTTTATTTCTGAGCCATGACACAGGACTCTTATTAGAATAAAATCTTGTCTTTAGATCCAGTGTCTATATATATAGCACAAGTAACCACAAAGCCCATGAAGTAGACCAGCTCATTTATGAGAGATAGCTGATATTCCTGGGACTAGATTGGATTATTATACCAGCTTTAACACTAGCTGTTGGACTCATTTCTTACTTGAAGTAGGGATTAGCTTTATAATTGATTTAACCTATATTTGTAGTATTGGTTTGAAATCAAATTAAACTTTATAGTTATACTACTGTCAATTTTGACCTTATTTCTATACTAGATTTTTTTTAAAGAAATTACAGTCACAACTATGTGTGTCAACTATCTACCATCTTGAAATTGAGTTAAAAGCTGTGTGGCATCGTCAGCAAGTGACTGGAATTCTCTTCCAGACAAATCGACATTTGATTTTCTGCCCCACAACTTAATAGTTGGGTAACCTTAGGAAAGTGATCTTACTTTCCAGGCTTGGCATATGATAGCAGTCAATGATATTTATAGCTGATCATGTTTTGTATGCTTTTCCCAGAACTGAAGTATTTATATAATTAAACATAAGTGGCTCAAACAATTTATATTTTCAGATTTTTCTCTCTGACACTTTCCTCTTTCTTTTTACCCTGCTTCCCTCCCCTCCAAACACAAGGTAACATAGTAAAGTTTTTATACACATATGAGTATTACATTTTGACCTAATAATAGTTTTATGAAGATTAAATAAGACAGTGTATGTAAAGTGCTACATTCTTTGTCTTGGACATATCAATAGCTCAATGATTTTTAGTTGTTATTATTTCCAAAGGACAAATATATCATACTGAAATGATTTTTTAAATAATTTATGAGAAACAATTCACTTAAGAATAGCAAACATAAGGGCGCCTGGGTAGCTCAGTCAGTTAAGCATCTGCCTCTTGATTTTGGCTCAGGTCATGATCTCAGGGTAGTGAGATCGAGCCCCTCATTGGGCTCCATGCTGGTGTGGAGCCTGCGTAAGATTCCCTCTTTCTCCCTCTGCACCCCACCCCACCGCTCATGCATGATCTCCCTCTCTCTCTCTAAAAAAAATAGCAACCATATATTTTTAGTAGTAGTAATCTTCATTTCTTTAAGGCTTGTATGTGATTTTTAAAAATTATATCACAGAATCTTAGATTTTAAGGCATCTTTGGTGTCAGTTAGTCTCTAGATTGGGGGGGGGCGGTGAGAGCTAAAGATTTTTCAGAATATGCCAAAATTGTCTTTGAAGCAACCTCTGTTTATGATTGATCAAAGTGATCTACTTCCCTTTCACTGAGAAGCCAAGAGAGATTGTCTCCCCTGAGATGTGTTTAGAGGAAAAAAAAAAAAGGAAACATCAGTTTGGACTTTCTGAGTTCAAATGAAATAATATAATACAGTGAGAAGCATATTCATTTCCACATTTGTCCAAACTTTTAAATGAATAATAACTTGCTTAGAGAAGGTTTTTTAATATCTCAATCATTTGCAAGAAAGAAGCTGTCCTTTATTTGCTCCCTTTCAATTTGATGTGTGTTTTCCCTTCAATTTAAAATAGATTTAAATAAGTTGACTAACCGGTAGAAGCAATGCTGACTGACAGAAAGACTGCCTACTCCATAGACTGAGTAATCATAATTTTGAGTTTTAGTGGATAATGAAAATTAAGGGAAATCCGGACTGGTTTCAGGACAAATTAAAGCGTGTCTTAGTTGATAGTTTCTAATTTGCAACCTAAATGTTTCTTCGTGATTTCTATCTTCCCAAATGTAAATACCCTCATCTATTTTTATATATAAAATGGTTATAATAAGTTATATAATGAAAAATTTCCTTATTGTTGCAGTTAATCATTTACACACAGTCTTGCAGAAATAGGAACTTAAAACCAATGCTTTATTGTTCTACATGCTTGTGTCTTGTAGCTTGCGGAAGTAAAATGACCTAGAAATGTCATTTTAACTGCTGTCTTAGTAATCTTTATAATAATTTATAAATTAGTGTGCAAATGTTTGATGTTGGGAAATGGGGAATAGGTACACAGACCAACCTTCCTTCAGAAGCAAGACATTTATTTTATATATATCTCATAAGTTTGATCTGGCACCATGAGAGTCACACCTTGGGAATAGTGATGAGCTGATCTTTGTGAATGTAATTAAGTGAAAGATTTTGATATGAGAAAAGCATCCTACATTATCTGGGTATAATCCAATGACAAGGCCTGAATCCAATGACAAGACCATATGAGAGACACATGGAGGAAAGACATAGAAAAGAAGAAGCAATGGGACCACAGAGGCAGAAGTGAAAATGATGTGGCCACAACCTACAGAATGCCTAGAGTTGCCAGAAGCTGGAATAGGTAAGAACAGAATGTCCCCTCAAATCTCTGGAAGGAACATGGCCCTGCTGCCACCTTGATTTCCGACTTCTGGCTTCCAGAACTGTAGCAGAATAAGTCTCTGTTTTTTGTTATTTGTTTTCAATGTTCATTTATTTATTTTGAGAGAGAGGGAAAGAACACAGATGTGTGAGCAGGGGAAAGGGCAGAGAGACAGAGAGGGAGAGAGAGAATTCCAAGCAGGTTCTGCACTGTTAGCTTAGAGCCCCAGTGGGGCTTGATCTCATGAACTGTGAGATGATGACTTGAGCTGAAATCAAGAGTCAGATGCTTAACTGACTAAGCCACCAAGGTGCCCCAAGTCTCTGTTGTTTTAAGCCACTAAGTTTGTGGCAATTTGTTACAGCAGCAACTAAACAAAACTGAAAAGCTTGTATTATTAACCTCATGAGCGGATTAGTAAATGCTTTAGATGACAGAGTTTGCCATGAGGTAGTGAAGCTCACTGATTCTGTGTTTGGACATCCTATTGATGTAAATAGTTTGTTTATACCTTCCTTCTGCTTACTGCAGTGGATTCCTTTAACAATTCTCCCTGTCACAAAGAAGCATGATCTGTGGGGTTGCTCAAAAACATAGAGATGCTCTTCAAATGGATTAGAAATGTGTTAGAGTTGCTGGTATGTGAGCAACAAAAGAGAGCTGTTTCCTTCACAGCAGCCATATTTCTGAGGAGCCAGTATTGGGTTTTTTGTACCCCCTTTTGTTTCCTTATATTATTGCCACATTAGAAATCCTTCGTAGGGAATTAAAACTTCCTTAGTCAGGTGCCAAGATGGATGTCGTGCACCAGTTTGTCAATTCTTTTCCTTGGTTCCTAACACCATATAGTGGCAAAGGATGAATGCAAACGTTGTTTTCTCCCTTGACAAACAGAAACATTTTTCTCATTAGTCTCCCTCTTGCTGGAAACTCACACCCTCTTTCCCTGTGCCTCCATTTACTTAAAGCAGAATTGGATCAGATTCACTTCCAATGTTGCGATTTTCTCTCTCATTTGCTACACACCTGCTTATCTTGTTCTCATACCAGAAAGAACCATAACATGCATGTAAGGTTTCACGTGTTTTTAAATTTAACATTATATATAGACTCAGCAAGTTGTGCTGACATTTTAATGACATCATTATATCTATATTATATTATATAGATATAATATATTATAATTGTATCTATATAATCTATATATATTATATAAAGATATAATATAATCTTTATATATTATATAGAATAGAATCTATATATATCTATATTATATAAAGATATAATATTATATCTTATATTATATCTAAGACAGCATGCTACTTTTGGAATATTTTCTTAGTTTGCCTGTCATCTTAGAGATGTAGCAATTAATCAAGTAGTGTTTATGATGTTTAGAAGATTGAATAAGAAAATTGCTTTCAACTTTCAATGACTTGGCATAATGTGACTTATGTTACCATCAATGGGTTTATCGCTGAACTAAACTGATTACACTTCCTAATATACACTTCACATTTCCTATCCTCCAGCCATATTGCAAATCGGTGGGTACCACAGTGTATACTGCATCCTTATTGATTTAAGCTGTGAATCTATGACCTTTAGAGAGATGCTTTGCCAGATGACTGAAACTAGTTTAGGCTCTGCCAAATGGTTGCTATTTTTTTTCTTTTTTTTTGAAATGAGGTTTCTGAAGAAATGCATCTACAAAGGGAAAGAAAGCTGCTGTAACTTCGTGAGGCAAGTTGGCAAAACAGCAGTTGATCTATATTTTGTTCACACACATGGTAAAATTGCTATCTTGTCTTTGTTTTCCCTTTTCATGCAAATAAATACATCCAATGTTGGTAGACTGTACAATACATGTAAAGGGAAAGAAAGCTGAATAGTCAACTCATCCAATGTAAGTATTACCAGAGTATGAGCTTTCATATCGTAAAGATCTTGGTTTAAATCTCGGATGTGCCACTTAGTAGTTTTGTGTTCTCAATCCAGGTTACTTAAATTTTGAAGCCTATCTGTAAAATAGGGGATAATTCTATTGATGTTATGCTATTAGATTATATAGAAGTTAAGTGGTTAATAACCTATAAATACAGTGCTCTGTACATTTCCTGTAAGTGCTCAATTAGTGCTGGCTGGTGGTGTTTAGTTTGATAATCCAGACAGAAGGCTTTCATAAGTCATAACAGGATATTTTAGCTTTTGAATGTATACACATTATAAAACTGAAAGTAATAGTACCTTAAAGGACTTAACTGATGATAGCTAAGGTAACAGAGACTCAGAGTGATTAAAAGTCATGCTTAGCATCACACGCCTGATTAGAGGCAATGTTGAGACTAGAATCAAGTTTCCCAGCTTCTTGGAAAATGTATTCTCCTAAAAACTGTGTGGGTTTATCCTAAATGCCCTCTTTTTATCCAGGTTTGCCAAATTTAGCGAATAAAAAGACAGCGTGCTCAGCTAAATTTGAATTTCATATAGATATCAAATAATTTTTTAGTTTGCATATGCTCCATGCAATATTTAGGACATACTTAAATATAAAAATATGCAATAATCAATAACACTAAATACTATATAATACTAAATAATACTAACATATATAATACTAAATGAATGAAAATTACAATCTTTACAGCATATTTGTACTAAAAATGATATATCATCTGTCTGAAGTTCAAATTGAACAGAGCATCCTGTATTTCCTCTGGCAATCTGATTTTCATCACTGGTGTTTTATAAACGATTTTAAGTTTTTTGCTCATTTTGTCTATTCTTGGCAGCCCTAGATCACTTTTCAGCCATCTAAATAATTTACAAAGCAGATGTGTACAAAGCACAGCCATAAATTGATGTGGTAGATTTTCACGAACCCTAAATGAAAGCCGGTCTCATACTTCTCTTCTATGGCCTCATTCTCACCACCAAAGAGTCATTACTTCTTCTTGATATGTTTTCGATGGTCAGAATCTTAACTGTTTGTAGTAGGTTGTACAAGGTTGTCTCATAAGTATAGATATATTTGGACTTTATTATCTAAGTGGTTGTGTATGGAAAAATCCAGGTTAGGAAAAGACTACTGGTTAGCTCACAAGACGTAAGTCCAAATGATCCCTTTTCATTTGGACCTCACTGTTTTCCTGGAACTCACTTCAATGTACCATTGTCCCCACCAAACTCGACTATGGAAAGCCGGAAGTGGGTACAGCTGATCGATCATGAACTACAACAGGTGGGAGCAGTGTGCTGCTAAAAAGCTTGCCCCCATATTCTTCTAGGATGCTTGTAACTCTAGCGTGTCATCATTCTCCGGCTCTGAATGCCTCCTGTAATCACAGGCCACCGCAGGAGAGAGCCCTTGGGAATGTATTGCCCCATCAACTGATGTAGACCCTGATAGTATGGCTCGCCTTGCTTCTAAGACTCATCAAATAGTGCCTGAACTTCCCTTTATTCTGAAGGCTTAATTCAAGGACTCTTCGAACAAATTGCTTTCTTGTATTAAATGAGAATTGTTACCCACTCGGGGAGAAGGAGCTGGGTAGGGAGCCATTAGTATGAAGGTTCACACAGCTGTGGTAATAGAGTTGTTTGTCTCAGATTTTCCACAGCGCTTTTCATTTGTTTCACATGGTCACGGAGCTTATAACAAGTGGAGAGAAAAATGCACTCAGAATTGTTCTTTTCATTCAAGAAACGATTAGTTTATTCACACGTTATCATAAGTCATTCCTTTGCCTTAGCATCTGAGCAAATGCATTGTAAGTTGTGAAATTGCATCTTATTGGACCTGTGAACTCTTTTATAATCCTACATTATCTCATGCAACAACAGTAAACTCCACAAGGCAGCTGTTATTCAGCTGAATTCCAGAAATTCTGATTTCCTATGATTGTTTTGGACAAAATGTTTATGATTTAAGGTGAAATAGCATAAACATCATATTGAGAAGCAATGTGGGTATAGACAAAGGTAATGTAGATTCTGTGTCTAGATGCCTGGATTCTAGTTGTAGGATTCTATATACACCACAAACTAATTGTATTTACTTGATCAAGTCTCTTTAATGTATTTAGGTTTTAGTTTTCTTCACTTATAAATAGGGATTGTAGGCTAATTATTATTATGGTAGTCTCAGAGAATATGGGGGAATCATTCTTCATTCTTTTCTTTCTTGCTTTCTATCACAGGTTGCATAAAATCTGTCAGCAAATTATGTTGCATATTATTTTTTAAAATGTTTACTTTTGAGAGAGAGAGAGGTGGGGGAAGGGGCAGAGAAAGGGGGACAGAGGATCTGAAGCAGGCTCTGAGCTGACAGCAGAGACGCCCATGTGGGGCTCGAACCCCTGAACTGCAAGATCATGACCTGAGCCAAAGTTGGATGCTTAACCGACTGAGCCACCCAGGCGCCTGTTGCTTATTATTAAAATATATTGTGATTTTTTTTTTACCACCTCACTGCTGTCATTTTGACAGAAGTACCCTCTCCTCATGCCTGAATTGTTGCATTCGACTCTTCACTGGTGTCCCTTTTTACATTCTTACCTACACCCTACCTTGGAGTGTTGGGTGGGGGGGATGGGCTAAATGGGTGATGGGCATTAAGGAGGGTACTTGTTGGATTGAGCACCGAGTGTCATATGTAAGTGAAGAATCACTAAATTCTACTTCTTAAATCATTATTACACTTTTTGTTAACTAACTTGGATTTAAATAAAATTAAAGGAAGTAAATAAAAAAGTAAAGTAAAATAAAAATCCTAAGAACAAAGGCCACTTTGTTCTCCTACTAAAAAGTAAACAAATAGATAAATAAAATTTTAAAAATAATTCTTTAAAAACATGAATCAGATCATGTCCCTCCCATGCTCAAGAATCTCCAGTAGTTTCCCATCTCATTCTAAGTAAAAGTCAAGGTCCTTATAATGGCATAGCAACAAAACTTTGCTTGTGTTGGTCCTCTTTTGGTTTCTGGGCCTTCGCTCCCTTCAGTGTGCTCTTTCATATCTTTCTCAGCGTCCCAACCATTGTTCAACCTTGGGCCTTACCACTTGCCTCTCCTCTGCCTGAGATATTCTCCTTTACAGAATCCCTGACTCTCCCCTTTACAGAATCCCTGACTGACTCTCTCCCCTTTTTGAAATCTCTGCTCAATTCTCATCTTCCTCGTGAGGCCACTTCTAAATATCCTCTTAAACAGTCTAACTCTCCACCCCCTACACTCCTCATTCCCTTGTCTGATTTATTTTCTCCATGACATTTATCACCTTCCCTCCCACAATGATTATCTAATTATTTTTTTTAAACTATCTCTCTCCTCATACTAGAGTTGAGTCTTCATGAGGCAGTGTTTTTGTTTGTTTGTTTGTTTGTTTGTTTTTTTCTGTATTGCTCACTATGCATTCCCAAAGACTAGGAGAGTGCTTGACACATTGTAGGTGAAGAATAAATACATATCGAGGGAAACAGTGATGGGATAAATTAACATGCAAATAATGAACAGAGTGCACATGACACTTTATATTTAGTCATGTTTAAATCTCTCAGTAATGCTAGTGAGAAGATAATATTATTAGATCTATTTTGGAGTTAATAAGGAAACAAAAAGTTTAAGTTCACAAATTTACTTTAAGAATATAGCTGTCAAGCTTCAAAGTCCATGTTTATTATCCTTCTATTATACTATCTTCACCAAGATGATATATAATAAAGCAGTTTGCAAAGGATAAAGCACTGTCATAAATGTGTAGTAATATATAATAACAAGTAGAAGGATTCTTGTGTGTGTGTGTGTGTGTGTGTGTGTGTGTGTGTATGCACACACAGTCTAAGGAATAAAAAATAAAGCAAGATAATTTATTTTGTCTTTTAACTTTGGTCCATATTCAAAATTGGACATGTGTCCATATAAGTACGTCATATACACATATTTACCCCTTATGTAATTTTCTACTATTCATGCTGTGGAACCTTTTAACTACTATTTCTGGTTCTTTGGTAGCATTTCTCAACTTTAGATGCAAGAGGAGAGTAAACAAGGATAGTTTGGTTAAAGTTCTTACACTGAGTCATCTTCTTTGTAATAAGATCTACATAATATACACTGAACATGAATTTTTCATGGGAACTATATACATTTTTCCTTCATATATTACATAAAAGCTCTAAGTTTGGAGTAGATATAGATTAGAGCAAGAGAGACATTTTAGGAGGCACTATGTGTATTTCAATATTCTAAACTTAACTCAATCATTTACTGCTTTCATGATTTATGCTTAACTACATTTGAACTGTAATACTGGCTAATTAATATTTTTCTTTAAATAGGCTCAGTATTTCTAGTTAAATTCATAAATAACTAAGCAATAAAATGGTCATTTTTTTGGTAATATGCCTTAAATTAATAAAAATTAAAAATTTTTACAAAGTTTATCCATATACCAATGGAAATAACCAAGCTTTCCACACATGAGGTATGCATTTTATATGTTTGCCTCATTTTCGAAAATAATGACAGAATAGAATTGAATATACCTTTGAGGAGACATTGGAAAGATCCATACAATTGAGGTGCCTACATGGTTGGTGCTTGTGTATACCACACAGTCTCAGGTAGAAGCGAAAAGATAAGTATTTGGGGTAAATGTCAAAATGGTTGAATAGTAAAAGACAATATTCTGCTGAGGCAAAAGATTTCTTTTAAAACTTGAGTTTCTGATGTACAAAAAGTAATTTAATCAGCCTTCAACAGAGAAACAGAAGAATATATTTATTATGAGCAATTGACTCACATGGTTATGGAAACTGAGAAGTCCCATGACCTACTGTCTGAAGACCCACAAAGCTGATGGTATAATTCAGTCCAAGTCTGAGGCCTAAGAGCCAGGGAAGTGGATGGTATAAATTCCAGTCCAAGAGCTAGAGAAGGTGAGGTGAGGTATCTCAGTGTAAGCAGTGAGGTGAGGAAAAAAAGAGAATTCCTCCTTCTGCCTTTTGTTCAATACAGGCCCACAACAGATTAGCTGATGCCCACCCACACTGGAGAGTCCACTGATTCAAATACCAATTACATCCGGACACACCCTCATAGACACAACCAGAAATAATGCTTAATCTGGGCATCTTGTAGCTAGTTGACACATAAAATTAACCATTACAAGGAGATATCTGAAAATTTATTAAAATATTAATTTGTGATTGTTATCTTCTTAGGAAAAAGGTTAACATAAAAAATAATCAAAATGACTTCATAGAAATGCAGCGTTCATACTCCAGTGATCTTCACCCTCTTCATTCACTCACACCAGGAGCAACTCCCCTTTTGTAATTTGTTAAAAATGGATCTACATTCCGAATTTTAAAAATCTCCTCTTTCTTTCAATTTTTTTCATACACATGTCATTATTCATTTTTCTCTTTGATATTTGGTTTTTGAATCCCTCCTCTTCATAGACTGTCAGTTTCTTTTTAAATTTCACTTTCCTGCCTTACTAACATAGACCTGCACATTATGATATTCTTATTTCTTAACTTTGTTTTTCTAGTATAACAGACTTGTCAATCTGCCTCGGGTAAAATATGCCTTTGAACTTCATACTTCCATTTCTGAGTTGCCAACATTGTCGGAGGAAATCCTTACTGTTTGGTTTCAAACCAAATTGAAACGTTATATTCAATTTTGCTTTTGCATGGACCAGCAATCTTTTCACTCCATCTATATCAAATTCTTTACAGTGAATGTCAATATTTTCTATTCTTGTTAGAATTATAGATGACCCCATTTCCGTGAAGACCCTAACCAAAAATTTTGGCAGGATGTAAGTCTCTGGAGTAGATGTCATCAAGGGACAGTAATTAAGTAATTAAGAGATAAATACTTTCTCATTGCCAAGTAGTATTCCATTTTATATATATGCCACACCTTCTTCTTCTTCTTCTTTTTTTTTTTTTTGGTTAAAAGTGGTTGTGTTTTTATTTGGTTTTAGAAAAAAGAAATTACAAGTATAGGTGTTATTGATAAACACAGTAATTAGTATAATATTGATTTTTTCTTTTATTTTAATTTTTTTTCAATTTACATCCATCCAAATTAGTTAGCATATAGTGCAACAATGATTTCAGGAGTAGATTCCTTAGTGGCCCTTACCCATTTAGCACATCCCCCCTCCCACAACCCCTCCAGGAACCCTCTGTTCTCCATATTTAAGAGTCTCTTTGGTTTTGTCCCCCTTCCTGTTTTTATATTATTTTTGTTTCCCTTCCCTTATGTTCATCTGTTTTGTCTCTTAAAGTCCTCATATGAGTGAATTCATAGAAATTTGTCTTTCTCTGACTGACTAATTTCACTTAGCATAATACCCTCTAGTTCCATCCATGTAGTTGCAAATGGCAAGATTTCATTCTTTTTGATTGCTGAGTAATAGTCCATTGTGTGTGTATATATATACCACATCTTCTTTATCTATTCATCCATTGATGGACATTTGGGCTCTTTCCATACTTTGGCTATTGTTGATAGTGCTGCTATAAACGTGGGGGTGCATGTGTCCTTTCGAAACAGCACACCTGTACCCCATGGATAAATGCCTAGTAGTGCAATTGCTGGGTCATAGGGTAGTTCTATTTTTAGGTTTTTTAAATTTTTTTTAATCTATTTTTATTTTTTTTAACGTTTATTTATTTTTGAGACAGAGAGATACAAAACATGAATGGGGGAGGGTCAGAGAGAGGGAGACACAGAATCTGAAACAGGCTCCAGGCTCTGAGCTGTCAGCACAGAGCCCGACACGGGGCTCGAACTCATGGACTGTGAGATCATGACCTGAGCTGAAGTCAGCCGCTTAACCAACTGTTTAGTTTTTTTGAGGAACCTCCATACTGTTTTCCAGAGTGGCTGCACCAGCTTGCATTGCCACCAACACTGCAAAAGAGATCCTCTTTCTCCGCATCCTTGCCAACATCTGTTGTTGCCCGAGTTGTTAATGTTAGCCATTCTGACAGGTGTAAGGTGGTATCTCATTGTGGTTTTGATTTGCATTTCCCTGATAATGAGTGATGTGGAGCATTTTTTCATGTGTCGGTTGGTCATCTGGATGTCTTCTTTGGAGAAATGTCTATTCATGTCTTTTTGCCCATTTCTTCACTGGATTATTTGTTTTTTGGGTGTTGAGTTTGATCAGTTCTTTATAGATTTTGGTTACTAACCCTTTATCTGATATGTCATTTTCAAATATCTTCTCCCATTCCATCGGTTGCCTTTTAGTTTTGCTGATTGTTTCCTTTGCTGTGCAGAAGCTTTTTATTTTGATGAGGTCCCTTTTTATTTTGATGAGGTCACAGTAGTTCATTTTTGCTTTTGTTTCCCTTGCCTCTGGAGACATGTTGAGTAAGAAGTTGCTGTGGCCAAGATCAAAGAGGTTTTTGCCTGCTTTTTCCTCGAGCATTTTGATGGCTTCCTGTCTTTCATTGAGGTCTTTCATCCATTTTGAGTTTATATTTGTGTCTGGTGTAAGAAAGTGGTCCAGGTTCATACTTCTGCATGTCCCTGTCCAGTTTTCTCAGCACCACTTGCTGAAGAGATAGTATTTATTCCACTGGATATTCTTTCCGGCTTTGTCAAAGATTGGTCATATGTTTGTGGGTCCATTTCTGGGTTCTCTATTCTGTTCCATTGATCTGAGTGTCTGTTCTTGTGCCAGTACCATACTGTCTTGATGATTACAGTTTTGTAGTATAGCATGAAATCTGGGATTGTGATACCTCCTGCTTTGGTTTTCTTTTTCAAGATTGCTTTGGCTATTCGGGGTCTTTTCTGGTTCCATACAAATTGTAGGATTGTTTGTTCTAGTTCTGTGAAGAATGCTGGTGTTATTTTGATAGGGATTGCATTGAATATGTAGATTTCTTTTGGTAGTATCAACATTTTAACAATATTTGTTCTTCCTATCCAGGAGCGTGGAATCTTTTCCATTCTTTTGTGTCTTCTTCAATTTCTTTCACAAGCTTTCTATAGTTTTCAGTGTATATATTTTTTACCTCTTCAGTTATATATATTCCTGGGTATTTTATGGGTTTTGGTGAAATTGTAAATGGAATTAATTCCTTGATTTCTCTTTCTGTTGCCTCATTGTTGGTGCATAGGAATGCAACTGATTTCTGTGCGTTGATTTTATATCCTGCAACTTTGTTGAATTCATGAATCAGTTCTAGCAATTTTTTTGTGGAATCTTTTGGGTTTTCCATATGCTCTCAGTTTTTCCCCACTGAGGATGATATTAGCGTTGGGTTTTTCATACATGGCTTTTATGATCTCGAGGTATGCTCCTTCTATCCCTACTTTCTTGAGGGTTTTTGTCAAGAAAAGATGCTGTATTTTGTCAAATTATTTCTCTGCATCTATTGATAGGATCATATGGTTCTGTCCTTTTTTATTTATTGTTGTGATGAATCACGGAATTGTTTTGCAGATATTGAACCAGCCCTACATCCCAGGTATAAATCCCACTTGGACGTGGTGAATGATTTTTCTTTTTTCTTTTGTAATTTATTTTAATGTTTTTACTTATTTTTGAGACAGAGAGAGACAGAGCATGAGCAGGGGAGGGGCACAGAGAGAGGGAGACACAGAATCTGAAGAAGAGTCCAGGCTCTGCACTGTCAGCACTGAGCTTGACGTGGGGCTTGAACTCAAAAACTGTGAGATCATGACCTAAGCTGAAGTCAGATGCTTAACTGACTGAGCCACCCAGGTGCCCCTAGTGAATAATTTTTCTAATGTAGTGTTGGAACCAGTTAGCTAACATCTTGTTGAGGATTTTTGCATCCATGTTCATCAGGGAAATTGTGCTATAGTTCTCCTTTTGAGTGGGGTCTCTGTCTAGTTTTGGAATCAAGGTAATGCTGGCTTCATAGAAAGAGTTTGGAAGTTTTCCTTCCATTTCTATTTTTTGGAACAGCTTCAAGAGAATAGGTGTTCACTCTTCCTTAAATGTTTGGTAGAATTCCCCTGGAAAGCCATCTGGCCCTAGACTCTTGTTTTTTGTCAGATTTTGATTACTAATTTGATTTCCTTACTGGTTATGGGTCTGTTCAAATTTTCTATTTCTTCCTGTTTCAGTTTTGGTAGTGTATATGTTTCTAGGAGTTTGTCCATTTCTTCCAGATTGCCCAGTTTATTGGCATAGAATTGCTCATACTATTCTCTTGTTATTGTTTTTATTTCTGCTGTTTTGGTTGTGATCTCTCCTCTTTCATTCTGGATTTTATTTATTTGGGTCCTTTCCTTTTTCTTTTTGACCAAACTGGCTAGTGGTTTATCAATTTTGTTAATTCTTTCAGAGAACAAATTTCTGGTTTCATTGATCTGTTCTACTGTTTTTTTGGTTTTGATAGCATTAATTTCTGCTCTAATCTTTATTACTTCCTTTTTTCTGCTGGTTTGGGGTTTTATTTGATGTTCTTTTTCCAGCTCCTTAAGGCATAAGGTTAGCTTATGTATCTGAGATCTGTCTTCCGTCTTTAGAAGGCCTGGATTGCTATATACTTTCCTCTTATGACCGCCTTTGCTGCGTCCCAGAGGGTTTAGGTTGTAGTGTTATCATTTTAATTGACTCCCATATACTTTTTAATTTTCTCTTTAACTGCTTGGTTAGCCCATTCATTCTTTAGTAGGATGTTCTTCAGTCTCTGAGTATTTGTTACCTTTCCAAATTTTTTTCTTGTGGTTGATTTCGAGTTTCATAGCATTGTGGTCTGAAAATATGCACGGTATGATCTTGATCTGTTTGTACTTACTTAGGGCTGATTTATGTCCCAGTATATGGTCTATTCTGGAGAATGTTTCATGTGCACTGGAGAAGAATGTATATTCTGCTGCTTTAGGAAGAAATGTTCTGAATATATCTGTGAAGTCCATCTGGTCCAGTGTGTCATTCAAAGCCATTGTTTCCTTGTTGATTTTGTGATTAGATGATCTGTCCATTGCTGTGAGTGGGGTGTTGAAGTCTCCTATGATTATGGTATTACTATTGATGAGTTTCTTTATGTTTGTGATTAACTGATTTATATATTTGTGTGCTCTCACATTTGGTGCATAAATGTTTATAATTGTTAGGTCTTTTTGGTGGATAGACCCCTTGATTATGGTATAATGCCTTCTGTATCTCTTGATACAGTCTTTATTTTAAAGTCTAGAATGTGTGATATAAGTATGGCTACTCTGGCTTTCTTTTGTTGACCATTAGTCTGATAGATGGCTCTCCATCCCCTTATTTTCAATCTGAAGCTGTCTTTAGGTCTAAAGTGTGTCTCTTGTAAACAGCATATAGATGGATCTTGTTTTCTTACCTATTCTGTTACCCTATGTCTTTTGATTGGGGCATTAAGTCCATTGACGTTTAGAGTGAGTACTGAAAGATATGAATTTATTGCCATTATGATTCTTCTAGTGTTGGAATTTCTGGTGGTATTCTCTGGTTCTTTCTAATCTTTGTTGCTTTTGGTATGTATGTATGTATTTACCTATTTATATTTTCATTTTCATCTTTTCTCCCCTTGGAGAGTCCCACTTTGGTCCTTTCTCATCTTTGTTGCTTTTGGTATTTATTTATTTATGTATTTATTTATTTATTTTTTCATATTTTCTCCCCTGAGAGAGTCCCCCTTAAAATTTCTTGCCGGGCTGGCTTAGTGGTCACAAACTCCTTTAATTTTTGTTTGTCTGGGAAATTTTTTATCTCTCCTTCTATTTTGAATGACAGCCTTGCTGGATAAAGAATTCTTGGCTGCATATTTTTATGATTCAGCACACTGAATATATCCCACCACTCTCTGGCCTGCCGCGTTTCTGTGGATAGGTCTGCTGCAAACTTGATCTTCTTCCCTTGTAGGTTAGGGACTTTTTTCCCCTTGCTGCTTTCATGATTCTCTTCTTGCCTGAGTATTTTGTAAATATGACTATGATATGCCTTGTTGATGGTCAGTTTTTGTTGAATCTAATGGGAGTCCTCTGTGCTTCCTGGATTTTGATGTCTGTGCCTTTCCCCAGGTTAGGAAAGTTTTCTGCTGTGAGTTGCTCACATAACCCTTCTACCTGGGTCTATTTCTTTCTCTTCCTCTTCTGGGACCCCTATGATTCTGATGTTGTTCCTTTTAAATGAGTCACTGATTTCTCTAATTCTTAAATCATTTCTTTTGCCCTCATCTCCCTCTTTTTTTCTGCTTCATTATTCTCCATACGTTTGTCTTCTATATCACTGATTCTCTGTTCTGCCTCATCCATCCTTGCCGCCGTGGCATCCATCTGTGATTGAAGCTCAGTTATAGCATTTTTTATTTCCTCCTGAGTAGTTTTTACTTCTTTTATCTCTGCAGAAAGGGCTTCTAGTTTATTTTTGACTCCAGCTAGTATTGTTATTATCGTGATTCTAAATTCTTGTTCAGATATCTTGCTTGTATCTGTGTTGGTTAAATTCTTGGCTGTCATTTCTTCATGCTCTTTCTTTTGGGATGAATTCCTTCATTTCATCATTTTGAAGGGAGAAAAGGAATTAATGAGGTAGAAAAATTTAGATGAAAAAAATTAAACTTAAAAAAATATTAAAGTAAAAAATTAAAAACCGACACACACAAAAATTAAATAAATGATGTTAAATCCTAGGTGTGTTTTTGTCTGGGTGTTAGAAAGTAGTTTGCCAGATTATAGAAAAAAGGGGGAAGAAAAAAAAGTAAATCGTTTGAGAATTTGAAAAAATGAATACACTGAAGTAGAATAAAATGAAATGATGGAAGTAAAATAGAATTTGAAAAAATTTACACAAAAGTAAAGAATATAGTAGAAAAAAGTTAAAGAAATATATTTTTAATAAAAATTAAAAATAAAAATGATTTTTCCTCTTTCTGTATTCAAGAAAAGGAAAAGAAATGAAAAAGAGAATAGAAGAAAAAAAAAAGGACATCATTTGAAAATTTGATAAAGCGTATACACTGATGTAGGCTAATATAAAACGATGGAAGTAAAATAGAATTTGAAAAATTTACACGAAAGTAAAAACTATACTAAAAAAATGAAAGAAAAATATTTTTAATAAAAATTGAAAATAAAAATGAATTTTTTCTCTTTTTGTATTCAAGAAGTAAAAAAGAGAAAAAAAAGGAAATTGAATAGATGGACATGCTCAGAGATTGAAATATGACTGAAATTACTTGTTTGCCCCTAGAAATCAGACTTTGAAGCGCTTTATAGTCCATAAACTAGCCGCTGGTGAGAGTTGTGTTCTTGAGGAGAGAGGTTGGCCCAGTTGGGCCAGGCTTAGTGTAACGACTCCGTTCTCCACTAGATGGCGCTGCTAGCCTACTGTGGTGGATTCTTGTAGCGCTTGTAGGTGAGTATGCGGATGCGCAGGAGCAGTGAAAATGGCATCACCCAGCTACCCAGTCTCTAGTATTGGAAATCTATATTCCCCGATCAGCAACTGTGCACCCGTCCTCTATCTTCAGCTTTTGTCCACTCCCTGACTTTTCACTGTCCATGACCGAGCCCCAGGAAGTACCTCTATCCCGAGTCTTGTCTCAATGCAAATGTTTTCTCTGGCCCCCTCTTCTGAAGTACTGTGGCCTTGACCCGTTCAGCCCCTCTGTGGGAGGGTCTCACTGAGCAACAGCCGAATGTTGGCTGCACCCAGGAACGCTTGCTGGACTGTGCTGCTGCAGTGCCCCGAGACTGCGGCCAGTTTCTAGGCCACCCCAGAAAAAGTTTGCAAGATAGTGTAGTAGCAGCTTTTCAGGGATTGTGGAAAATCAAAACATACATCTGGCACCAGGCTTCACCCTTAACGACCTTGTTCCCACACCAGAGAATGTGGCCATTTTCTGGGGTCTGCTGGGACCAGGTGGCTTCAACAGTCTCTACCAAATGTCTTTCCAGCAGTGGTAGTGCTTTTTCCCATGTGGCCGAACTTCCTGGACCCCACTTTATTCCTGGGGATTCACCCTTCCCTCCAGAGCACTGCCAGTTAGCGAGCTGTGGAGTTGCAGACTCAATGTGCTCCCCCTGTTTACAGTATGAATGGAATTTAGACCCTCTCCTTTCTCCTTTCTCCCTTTTTAGTTTAGTCCCTGTGGCTGTTTCCAATTTTCCACTTTCTTTCCAGCTGCTTTTGGGAGGGGTGCTTTTCCCATATACTCCCGCCACCCCGTCTCCATCTTCTCTCCACCCACAAAAGCACCTCCCTACCCACAGCTTCTCACTCCCCAAGTTCACCTCTCCATACCGCATACCTGCTGAATTCTGTGGTTCAGATTGTGCAGATTATTGTGGTAATCCTCAGATCAGTTTTCTAGGTGTTCAGGATGGTTTAGTGTTGGTCTGGCTGTATTTCATGAATGCAAGGCACACAAAAAACTTCCATGTGGTTCCGTCATCTTGGCTCCCTTCCATATCTCTTTATCCATTTATCAGTAATGTGGATGAAACTGGAAGGTATTATGCTGAGTGAAATAAATCAGTCAGAGAAGGACAGATATCATATGTTTTCACGCCTATGTGGATCTTGAGAAACTTAACAGAAGACCATGGGGGAAGGGAAGGGAAATAAATAGTTACAAACAGAAAGGGAGGGAGGCAAACCATAAGAGACTCTTAAATACAGAAAATAAACTGAATGTGGATGGGGGCGGTAAGAGGGGAAATGGGTGATGGGCATCATGAAGGGCACTTGTTGGGATGAGCACTGGGTGCTGTACATAAGCGATGAATCACAGGAATCTACCCTAAAAACCAAGAGCACATTTTGCACACTGTATGTTAGCCAATTTGACAATGAATTATATTAAAAACAAAACAAAACAAAACAAAACAAAACAAAAAAGTATTGTTACATCTGGAAAAAAAAAAGAGACAAATACTGGTTTGCTCTTTTTGGCATATAGTTGCAGAAGTTGTTCAGATGAACTCTTACATAAAAAGAAACAAAAAATGTGTATAAGACACTATAGGAGAAAAGTTTCAAAGAACTCCTTAGAAAGAGTGACAGAGTGACACTGAAGTCTACCTGTGTGTGACTGCAAAGGAAAAAAAATACTAAATGTAACCACAAGACAGCTCTCTCTTGGATTCTCAGCTTAAATTATATGGTTCAAAAATTCTGAAGTAATGAATGCACTTTGAAGTGGTTTGAAAATGTTAATGAGTTTCTGTAGCAATCTCTGGGTGTGAGGTTGTGAATCAGGAGAGATATATAGGGACCTACTGGCAATGTTTTATATCTTGAGTTGGGGGGGTTCTTTTCTTTAAAACATTCATTTAAAGTATACATGCATTTTTAAATATATATATATATATATATATATATATATATATATACATATACATATATATATGAATGTATGGATGCTATACATCATAATGAAAAATGTGTTCTGGATTATTTTCTTTGTTAGTGAAAGATATACGTTGGATATTTTCTTTTGGAGATCTTTGAAAGGAAGTGACATCCATGAAAAGAGGTTTCAGTAAAGCTGAATAGGTGAATATAGTCAGTATGTCAATAACTGAAAATAATGATCTTGCTTTTATAGGAGAGGTGTGTCTGATCACATAATGTAAAGGTTTAAAAGAAAGTCATATTAGGAGCCTCGTAGTCAAGAGTTAGGGTAAACAATGGAGAATTGGGAATATAGATTTTTTTTAAAAAAATTTAATGTTTATTTTTGAGAGAGAGAGAGAGAGAGAGACAGAGTGTGAGCAGGGGAGGGGCAGAGACAGGGGGAGACACAGAATCTGAAGCAGGCTCCAGGCTCTGAGCTGTTGCACAGAGCCTGATGCGGGGCTCTAAGATGATGACCTGAGCTGAAGTCGTATGCTTATCCAACTGAGCCACCCAAGCACCCCCATTTTTTTTAAATGCAGGAGAAAGAGTTTTATGAAGAGTAACTACTGGGGATTGCATGATTTAAGGCAGTTCGAGGATTAGACAGTAGAATCACTAAGGTTTGGCATTGCTGTAGCCTTCATCAATCTTCTCTCAAAGCCTTCCATAATACAACTAAAATCTAAATAAACAAAATATTTTCTAAGCCATTGTCACCACTACTTCCCAATAGATTGCCAACCTGATGACTATCTTATTTAGAAATCCTGAAGCTGCTCCAGGAGTTGAGAAATATTCCAAGGAACTTATCAAGGGTCAAAGAGGGGAAAGGATAAAGATGAAAGGTAGATTGTGATTCATTGTGCTACTGGGTTTGCCTTTCTTTGAACTCCTTAATGCACTTTTCTGCTAGGTAAAGTTTGTTCTTGTTATAGTATAACAAAATTATGAAGGGATGCTTATTCATGGACAATGTTGTTAACTATATTTTTACACAAATGAGCATCTTTACAATATGTATTAACTGAAATTTAAACAGGAAAACTAAGTTAGTTAAATCAAAATAGACAGGAATGAAATGGGAATTAAGAAAAAATGAGCCTGTGGTCCTGACCTTGATATTAATTAGCTATGGCTTTAAAATTATATTCTATGGAATTAGTATCTTCTGTGAAATCTGGAAGCTGATCTGGATCCATGAATTAGCTTTTAAATCTAGAGGGTTCTGCTTGTCTTTGTTTTACATTTTGAAACTTCAGAGAGCCTGTCCCACTGGTGGTTTTGTGAAAACGGTGTTGCAGAGTGTATCTGACAGCATTATAGGTCCCCAAAACCCACTTCAAATAGAACAGATCTATTTTCATTTGTTTATGGTTCTGGAAAGATTTCAACTGAGCAAAAGTTTCAGAACGTAAGAAAGCAATAGACTAGCTCATCTCAAGGATCTCTTTATGAAATTCTAAGAAACGTTTTCAAGTTTTATTTTTTTAATTTTTAATTTTTTTAAAGTTTATTTATTTTGAGACAGAGAGAGCATGTGTGTGCTTGTGCAAAAGTGGGAGAGGGGCAGAGAGAGGGAGACAGAGTATCCCAAGCAGGCTCCATGCTGTCAACTCAGAGCAGCTCCTGGGGCTTGATCTAATGAACCATGAGATCATGACCTCAGCCAAAATCAAGAGTCCAATGCTTAATCAACTGAGTCACCCAGGCACCCCAAAAAATTTTTAATTTTTAAAGTGGAAGAGTATCAGTGACTCTCTAAGAATATTCTTCTTGTTTAGGATGGAACTCAAATAATTAGGTATTAGTTTAAAATGTCTAAGTGTGCTTTTATTTTTTATATGGAAAGCTATAAGTTCAATCACATGTGTATTTATGTTTATTATTTCTTCTATACTTGCAATAAATACAACAGATGGTCTTTGAATATGAACTCTATATAAAATACCTCTATAGACTTTCATTAACATTGTTTTGGAATCCTGAGAAACATTCTGACAGTTTTCTCAAGTAAAATATGCAGTAAACTGCTTCTCATAGTGACAGTGAGCTCTAGAGAAATTACTTAACAAATTAGACTTCATAGTTTATTAAGTATATGTCATTTTAGGAGGAAAGTTGTTTATATTCCATGTTCTCTTATTTGCTTTCCCAAATTTATAGCAGTGATTATTTTTATACTTTGAAATATATGAAAGAACTTAATTTCCTGAGAAAAAATAGAACTGCAGGATGTATCTTCTCACTAGGAAGGAATGAAATGAGAGTCAGTAAGTAGAAAATGAAGTTGACACTAACAACAAAATAAAGGTGAAGAATTGTTTTTTGTAGGGTTTATACATCTTAATGGGGGGGGGAACCTTATATATAAGCCAAAGCAAAAGAATAGTCTAAGTTCTGAAAACCTGTTAAAATGTATTCATATTTTTCAAATTTTCTAAAGATTTTCCTATGTATCTAGCTACCTACACACATGTATGCACACACATACACAATATACAAAGACCTCTGTACACAGGTGCATATCGGTAGGCACTCTTGCACACATTATTCTATGCAAAGGCACACAGAGAGCTATGTCTTCACAGGATGAAAGGAAAGGGAAGGACCATATTATGCTGTAACCAGAAAGCAGCAACGATGACTGTAGCTTTGAGACATGATTCATAAGTATAATATGCAGGTACTTGTTTGGAAGGAACAGCCCAACCTATGAGGAACATCAAAAGCTGGAAAAGAGGGAGCTGAGTTGTCCTTTTTGAAAATGAGTGCCTTTTGACCTGATAGCATCTCAATCTTGCTGAGCCCCACTCTGAAGTTTAGTTGCTTGAAGCCAGGATAATGTGTGCTGAGCAGGGTAAGTGGGGCTTCAGTATAGATCTGGATATGACTCACTCTAGTTCCTGGGATTGTGAGTAAAGAGCTCAGAAATTTCTTTGTTTGGGTCCCACTGCTCCTGGCACAGATACTTTATAGTTCTTTAATGGTACTTGAAGTGACCTTTTTGTGTTTCCTGTATTTACCATGACTTTTTACCATTCCTTATTGAAAATGCTTTCATTATTTTTACTGTTGGACATTTTAGTTTATAGATTCCTCATCAGATGTGGCAGAAAGTTTAGACAAAATGCAATTATTTAGCCTTAAATTTCTATTTTCCCCTAAATGTCTTAAAAATTTCTTTATTGCAAACAAATATCTAAACCCAGCTCTCTTATTAGAATCATTTTAGTGAGGTAAAATTTTCACAGGTATATGTATCTAGATACATATATATATATATATGTATCTAGATACATATATATATATATATATATATGTATCTAGATACATATATATATACATACATATATATATATGTGTGTGTGTGTGTGTGTGTATATATATATATATATATATGTAACTGGCAGTACTATCCAAAGAGAGGGAGTTGTTTTTTCCACTAAATATATTAGGAAACAATATTTTCATGCTATACATGCAAAGGGATGAAAAGGGGACACAATAAAATTTCTTTTAAAAATGGCCAAACTGTTAACTAAATTTCTTTAAAAAATAATTTTAAGTAAAATTAGTCATGGGAGTTAGAGAAAAGCAAGAACATTAATATACTGAGGGATACACTGAATGTGACTGAGAAAACTGGAACTGATTTTAATTTTACACATTTTCATTAGATGTCTGTAGTATCTGTGAGCCTGTCTGCAAAGACAATTATCTATTCAATAGTTGTGCAGAGAACGGTGGTCTAGTCCTGCATTTCTGACAACTAATGAGACCAAGCTTCATTTCATCCATTGAAATCAACCTTGATGGTTTTCTTTTTCTTTGTATCTTTTTGTTTTGTTTTGTTTTGCTTTATTTGTTTGTTTTGTTTTCTGGATTATCCAAGACTTCCATGGCAGGTTCTAATTAAAGAAAATTTAAAATCATCCTCAAGAATATCTTATATTGATACTCTAGTACTTGTTGTTCTTACTTTAAATTTTAAGACTTGTCTCTAAATTTTTCTTGACAATGTGATGGACAGATAGAGATAATTATGAATAACAGGTTTTTGTTTTTAATCCTGGTTAATTAAACTGAGGAAGCTTTATGGAATCCTGCTTTTAGATTTTGCTTCATTCAGATTGAGAAATAAATGCTTTATGGGAAACTATAAAGCAATAATTGAACAACATCCGGACTATTTTTTAAATTTCCTTTCCTCCCTCCCTCCCTCCCTCCCTTCCTTCCTTCCTTCCTTCCTTCCTTCCTTCCTTCCTTCCTTCCTTCCCACCAGCCCTTTTTCCTTATTTCCTTCCTTCTGTCCTTCCTCCCTCCCTTCCTTCCTTTCTCTTTCTTTCTTTTGTATAAATCATATAGACATTTCATGATTTCAAGCACTTCATGTAGAGATTTTATTGTTTTTCAACTTTTAAACATCCAGAAGTTTACAGAAGCAATAGAATAACATTTAGAAAAGTATTTTAAAACATGCTTGCTATTCTGGTGCATCCATTAGTGAAACCAATCAACTGAATTATAAAACACTGTTTGAGAAGCAGCCTTACATGCTAAAAACAGTGCAGGCTTTGGAAACAACTCATTGATAGATTTATCCTGGATATTCCCATTAGAGGTTGAGTGACCCTGGGCAAGTCACTTGCTCTCTCTTTCAGTTTCTTTACTATAAAATTTGGATTAGAAACAATACATTTTCAGCACTTGGGTACATGAGGCAGGTTAGCAGAAGGAAAGAGACGATACACTCACAAAGTTAGCCAAAGGTAGTTTAATGACAGGACTGTTTCCAGAACTTTGGGCCAGGCAATCAGTAAGGGATGGTGAAGCACCAACAGTATAGCAGCAGCATTAAGCCTAAAAGGGCCAGGGGCAGAAGGCCACTTGACAGGCCCTGTGGACTTTGGTAGAGTAATAGATTCTGCTAGACCATGATGAGGTAAAGAGGAAGCAGGGGAACAGTTAGTCTGCCCTATACTCTCCTACTATGCTCTAATCTTGTCTCGTGCCTCCTATTGGCCAAAGGCAACAGGCAGCTAACAGACAAAAGTACCCAAATGACACAGTTCATGGTGTTCTGGAGCTCACAGTACACCAGAGAAAGGCAGACAGTGTCCCTAAGGGTGATGCACATTGAGAATAGGCATCACACTCACTGGCATGTATTAACTATCCACTCTACCACAGCAAAATATCTACTAACTCCTGTATCTTGGCTGCAGTGTAAAACAGTCTTCAAATCTTTAATAAATCTCATACATGTACACTGGACTTTTATGGTATTTTTTCCCTCAGTTAAAATCAAGATTAAGGGACACCATTTTGTATTTGAGTTAATGCCAGGGCAGAGATTAAAAACGAAAAAAAAAAAAAAAACCCTGCAAGACTCAGAACAGAAAATAACACATCAGCAGAGTCAAGAAGTCAGAGCCAGAGAAGAACTTGAGGACACAAGACCCGTAGGGATTTAAAGTTTTGGAAGAATATTGTTTTCATTTTATGCAAAAAAAAAAAAAAAAAAAAAAAAAAAAAAAAGAAAAAAGAAAAAAAGAAAAAGAAAAGAAAAAATAGTTTGTTGAGGAAACCTCATCCAGGTCATTAGAAGCAAGTATAACATAATTGATATCTGGATTGAAAACAAATGATAGCTATCATAAGTATATATTTGGGAGCATTAAATTATTCTACAGTTTTGTGAAAGAATGAAAAAGTAAATGCTATGTCAGCATCTGTAGTGACCTACAGTCCCTGTTGTCTGTCATTGCCTTGCAGAGTTAGCACAAATAGAGAACAGAATTGATTAAAATCCTATCTTATGGCAAATGGTCAGAGGACATCAAAGTCTATCTTGTAAAGCAATAGCGGAATTCTAGGTCGGGGAGAAGGAAAGGGCAAACTGGACCAACAGCAAAATAGAGTAACCTGAGATGATGAATCAAGTCTGAGATCCAAACTTACAGGGTAGTAGAAGCAGGAAGGAGAATGGGAAGCATTTATCCTAGGGTAAGTTGCATTAGGTGACCAGCATTCTGTTACAGGCAAGGTACTATTGATAACTGTGAAGTATCTGAAATTTCACCTCACTTGGAAACTAAGAAGGTAGAAAGCAAGAGTTTTCTGGATGCTGGAAGAAGACATGAGGCTTCTGGGTCAAATACAATGGGTTTTATTATTCATGATCCAGCCAGCAGCATGAGAATCAGCATTATTTGTGTCAGTTTTCTTTGACCTTGAGTTTCATGGGATAATGTGAATGGGCTCAGAGGATGTCTGCGTTGTAGTGGTGTTGAACTTGAGGGACACAAATCTCATATTATGGGCAGAAGTATGCTCAGCCTTTGCTACCAAGGGAGATACTCTATCTTCCAAGGGCATTCACCAAACACCCATGAAAAGACTATTCACAACAAAGGAGTTAATGCCTCACTAACAAGACATGCAGAAATGCAAGAGATCTGCATCCCAGAAATTTCCATGGTCTGTAGTCAAGCACAGATTTGTGAGACCAGCAGTGAGTGGCTTTGTAATTGGATATCAGAGTGTGTAAGTCATCACCCCTATCATAAACCTGGCACAGGTAGACATTACTATCAACACAAGATATGGGAGACAATTTTCTATAATTTTCTATTTGTCTCATAGCATTTAATTATTATGTTTATAGATGCAAAATGAAAGAATAGACTAAAAGACACCTAGCAGTTGGGAATGAATGATTGATTTATTACCAGTTGAATACTTCTGTCTATAAGGGAGGAAGAAATACCCAGGAGGCATTCTGGGGAAAGTTATGATGTCTGTACCTATAAGAATTTGGGCTCAAATCCCAGGACAGTGACAACTGTGCTGGATTCAGATGGTGCCTTTACTTTACTTCAGATGGTGCCCTGCTTTCCGAAGGTCACTGCTTCATTCTAAATTAGTGCCAACTGAAGTCCTGTTCTATCACACCAGACCTTCAGAGTGAGGCACTCAGAAGTTGAAGGAATCCAAGGGTAATCACAGAATAAACTCTAAAATGAACGAACAGAGCCCTGAGAAGATGATGACTGATGTATACAACAGCCTGTATTTCAAGAGTTACCAATTGTCAGGTTGTTCATTGGGATTTGACATCCCCTTTGGTTCTTACAGTGATTATAAAAATTATATGAATTTTCACAAGAGATTTCACCTAAATAATCAAATTATTGACTTAAAAAAAACAACTCCAGTCTACTTGGCCCATGTGTTTACATGTGCAAACTTGGGGTTGCTCACTCAGGTAAATCTGGTGATCATCTCTCTTGATGATAGCAGCCATCACTCTATATTGTCCTCTAAATGTTAAGGCTTAAGGTCAGTTAGCGGTTTTCACACACTTAGGCTTTTTCCTTATAGCTACACTGCACAGTAGAAATTTCTTCTCTAATTTAGTATACCAATCTAGTCCCTCTAAGCATCTGAGTTTACAAACTCTGCTTTAACCTGTTTTCTCTTCACTTTGAAAGGTAGTCGCTGGTCCTACAGCTAGTACTAGCTTTTTCTCTGACCTACGTGCTTAGGATTGGGTCAAACCTTGACCTCATATGAGAGAATAAAATGAGCCCCTACAGGCTTCCATCTTACTGTGATAGAACTTAGGTTCTGCACTGGTTATAGACAAGGCACACTTGGATCTGTGGTTCTGTTGAAAAAGCTAACATTTATAATGACAATATTTTTGGATTTTCATCATTTTGCAAGAGATAAGTACATTTCTCACAAAAAAGAAATACTTTCTCTGGCTCAGATTCACTGTTTAACTATTGAATGAAAATCTTAAGAATCCTTATGACATTATTGATGCTTTTTTGTCTTATCTTTCCATGTTTTCCCACACTTTTGACGTAATAACAGTCATGGTTCTATTAGTAACATTCTGCTGTGTCCATAGAGTGAGTGGGAAGCTTGGGATGGAGCCTAGACTAGCTTCACTAGCTGTCCACCCACGTCACATCTGTCCTTGGACCTGAGCCTGTGAGCCAATTTGAAGCATATTATACCAATGCTGTTACCCTTAGTTCATGAAATGCTTGTCCACATCAACGTGCCTTGTTATAACCTCCCACTGACATGTTGGTGGTATCGAGCTGATTATAAGTCTTTGCTACAGAATTTAAATTTAAACTAGAAAATAATACAATAATTACAAAATGAAGTCAACAGTATTTACATCACAGTAGTTGCCTGTCAAGATGAGACAAAGAAAGCTGTATTTTTATGACTACATTATGCCAGTATGGTGAAGCTTAAAATAATCCATAGATATAATGACATGTCAAGATAATAAGGGGCATGTGACCCTGTTGTAAATTAAAAATCTAATTTCAAAATCAAATAATATATATATATTTTTTATCCAAGTTTAACAAACTAAATTTTAAAGGCTAAAGCTCGTGTGGGGTGGATGGGGGGTGATGATAGGAAAGTCAGAACTAACACTGAAGACCAGAAGGTGGCAGCAGCGAGCTAGGATTAATGAGCTTATTGAGGCACCTCTCTTCTAGAAAGGGTAGTGTCTCCCCTCCCCTCAAAAAAGGGAAGGGGATAGTGGCTCAGCCAGGAGGGAGTGATTGGGCCAGAGCAAAAAGTCTAGGCCTTTAACCATGATTTGGAAAACATCAAAGCCCTGAAAATCAGGGGCTTCTGTGTTCTAAACTAAAAGTATGAAGACTCATGAAGAGGTGGTAATTTTGGATTGTAGGTCCCGGGGCCAGATGTCAGGTGGAAGGTGACACACTAAATCCTATGTTAATATGGCATATGATTGGTAGCTGACTTTTAAGTCCCATATTAGGGCTCTTGGCTATTAAATGCCTGGAGTCTTCTCTATGTTGCATCTTCGGAGGGTGGGTCTATGATTGACATTTAATAAACAATTTAAAATAATCTTTCCTTAAAATTAATAGATCAAAAGATGTTAAATATAAAGATGTCCAAGGTAAAAATTTGTTAACATCTTATTGATTTGTACAGAGAGAATGCTATCAGAAACAATATGCAGCATTTAGGGGAAGGAAAACAAAGAACTACTGGTAATATTTTTCTACAGAGTACAAGCATAGGAGAACAAAGTTTATATAATGGCAAAAAAATCACTTTGCTATGCCCCAACATGACAAATATTATAATGTCCTAAAAAACAACTGAATATATTTCCTGGTACTTGAAAAGTGTTTCTGAAGTTGAAAATTAAAATAGAAGTAATTTCTATATAACGGAGCCTGTATTACAAACATGAGAAAATATTAATTGTACAATAAAAATAATTTAAGAAACATCCTAAAAATACAAGTTGTCTAAAGAAAATATTTCAACAGGAATGCAAACATTTGAATGTTGCAGAGATTTACCTTAGAAAATAAATTTTGGGGGCACCTGGGAGGCTCAGTGGGTTAAGCGTCTGACTCTTGATTTTAGCTCAGGTCATGATCACATGGATTCATGAGATCGAGCCTCATATCAGGTTCTGTGCTATCAGATTGAGATTCTCTCTGTCTCTTTCTGCCCCTCTCCCATCTCAAAAAATAAATAAACATTAAAAAAAAGAAATTGTTTATTAAGTAACTCATTTATTTTTGTTTCTTTTATATTATTTAGTGCAATTCTTTGTCCATAGCAGGTAGTAAATATATGCTTGACCTTTAGCTGTTTTAAAACCAAACACAAATGGAAACCAGATTTGAAAATTCCCACAATACAATAATGTAATTTGGTTTATTCTGTAAAACAACTGATGTTAACTTGACCTAGGTCACTTCTTGCTTATGCCTCTGAAAATCATAAACAAAACTTTAATTGCTCTCTAAAACTGATATGAGGTAACCACTAACCAATTCCCTTTCATTAAAAAAACAATTATAATATTGTAACCAATCACTGTGAAGAATAAGCAGTCACTGCTTCCATACTATATGAGCTGCTTTATAGCACTATTATCCCGGAGCCTCATTCCGTGTTTTGGTTTGAGTGCTCCTGGACTGCAAAGTGTCTTTTTGGTGTGTGCACAATAAGCTTTTACTAGTTACTACCTCAATAATTTATTGGTTTCACTTCATTTTTTTCCTGAACTTTTGACACCCATTATTTTTTATAAATTTGACAATTATTGGCACTATCACAGAATTTCCCTGGATTATCTACCCTTAATGAGGAAGTAAAAGAATTGGGTTCAGTGAATTTTAATTGGGTACAGTTATATAGTAAGAATTCTACTGGCACTTTGAAATGCATTGTGATTTAATCTTTTTTTCTGAAGTAGATATTATTGTTCTTTGGTTTTACAAATGAAGATACAGATACACTGAAGTTAAGCGATTTACCTTAATCACATAGTAAGTGCAGATTTAGAATTAGAACATATTTTTTGGTTTCAAAACCCATACTCTTTCTAGCCCATTTTAATTAGGAAGAGCAAAATGCCTACCTATGTGCATTTTCACTTCTGCACCCCTGGTAGAAATCACTAACAGATCTTGACACATTTTTCCACTAATCCAGACTTGTTCCAAGGATTCTGTTCCATACAACGATTTAAACTGAAACTTCCAATTCACTAGCTATGTCATTCCAATTAAAATTCTTGGTCAGTTCTTCCTGACTACATTTTGTCTCCTTTTCTTTAGCACATGGTACATATTAGGTCTTCTCATTAAACCTACAATCAAGTAACAGATGAAGAAATGACAAAATATGGTATTTATCTCCTAGAATTATCATGGAAAAAGGACGCGAATAAAAATGTCCCCGAAAGATAAAAACAAGTTCTACTTTATGAATTTGACGTATATATAAACATATTAAAATTATCTCAAAAAGTGGCAGAAAAATTGTCATGGACAAAATTGTCTTTAAGAAAACCTGTTTATAACTTGCCCAGGATGGAGGGTGAGACCTTGATTGTGTGGATTTACAGAAGATAAATAAACCAAAAAAGATGATTAAACTGCTCAACTTTGGAAAAAGAGAGACCCCCTCAAGAGAAGTAGATATAAGAGAACATTTTTGAGAAGTTTACATTCTCGATGCTCTTTCACACCCAGTAAAAATCTGCTGAAATTTTTGCATGAGAGTTCTATGTCCTGTATTTCTGGATTCTATTGACAGCAGAGCCTGAAACATGGCCATAGGAACAGGTAGTTTATTTGAAAGTGATTCCAGGAGGCAGAAGTAAAAAAGAGAGTGAGACAAGGAAGGGAAAGGGCTGATAAAAGTGCATTATAAGCTGGGTACCACTGTGAGTGGATGGCATTTACTTCCCATAGGGACCTTCTGAGGAAACATACAGTACATACATCATAGTTTTTTCACCAAAGACCAGGGAGCTAGGGCAATTCTTTCTCTTAGGGTGAGGGCTGTCCTCAGGAGCACAATCCGCTGCAATTCTGGGTATGCTGGTTATGTCTAGATCCTCTGGTGGTTGTCCTCACCATTGAGAAAGCCCTTAGGCTGTAAAGCAGACTCCATGTGACCCAGAGGTAGGAAGCTGGCAATGTGCATGCAACAAACCAGGACAGCTGTGCTAAGATCTGATGGACTGAAGGGATAAGGAGAGAGCACTACAAGGTCTGCTTTATGTTACAATTTCACATTTCATTCTTACACTAATTTGCATGGGATTTTATTCATTGAAAACATAAACTCTTCAATAGGAGACCCACCCCAATAAAACATTGGTTGTCTATGATTATTTGCAATTTTCAATTAATATCTTTCCATGATAATTTGCATTTTTGTGCTTTTTAAGCATGTAACCAGGAAGTCATATATCTTTGAAGAAAAAGGTGAGCTAATATTTAATATGCTCATCTCTTCACTTTAAGAATAAATCATCTTGAGGGATGCCTGGGTGGCTCAGTTGGCTGAGCGTCCAACTCTTGATTTCAGCTCAGGTCATGATCTCACGGTTCCTGAGTTTGAGCCCCACATCAGGCTCTGTGCTGACAGCGAGGAGCCTGCTTGGGATCCTCCCTCTACCTCTCTCTCTGCCCCTCCCCTGTTCTCTCTCTCTCTCAAAATAAATAAACTTTTCAAAAAAAGAAGAAATCATCTTGATATTTTACATTTAAAGAGTTATCAGAGATAAGGACCATAAATAGAATTTGTTCAATGTGGAAAATATTCTGATGTTAGGGAAATAATCAGAGGGAAATACTCTGAATTAGCAAGAAGACTGAAGTTATATCTGTACCATTTTTAATTCAAAAACACTGATAGGCAGAGCTTCTTGGTGATTCTCATTTTAAAAATAAGAGTTTGAATTAACATAGCTAGTGATATGCAAAGTCACTTCAAAAGATTTGAAAGCTGTTTAAGTTAGCTACCAAAAGTCTCTTATTATATTGAAATATTAATATTTATAAATTCTTTATGATATTTAATATTTTAAGAAGGGATACACATACAGATTAATGGATTTGAATAGCAAAATATTGTTTTACTTTTCTTTCTGACTTGGTGAAGAGACCCAGCAGTAGCGGAAGTCATGTATTATGTGAGCTAACTGGATTTTTCCTAGAACCTTGTATTGCTTTTTGACAATTCATTTTATAACATCACCATCACATATTTCCAGTTTGAATTATAAGGGCTTTTCTTGCAGCATACATATTATGGGAATTTTTCCAATTCAGTTCAATACTTTAATGTTAGCTTCTCATTTTAAATCATTAGTAACTCTATATCTCTGCTTTTAAGACATCAATATTACTTCAATAATGTTAGACTGTAAATAAGTTGATAATAATAATCCTTGCTTTGGTATCTATTTCTGTTTCCAAAGTGTTATGTTTTCTTTCTTTTTTTTTTAAAATGTTTATTTATTTTTGAGAGAGAGAGAGAGAGAGAGAGAGGAGGGGTTGGGGCAGAGAGAAGGAGACACAGAATCAACTGACTGAGCCACACAGGTGCCCCAAAATGTTATGTTTTCTAGGTTCAATTAATTTCACAACATATTTTTGGGCTACCTAAAGTTGTAATGATTTGGTTAATCGAATTCATGTGTCTCTGTGTGTAACATATTTCATAGTGTTTATAGCATTTTTCATTACTTTGAAATCCTAGGTCAATTCAAAATTTAATTTGTAGAGAATTTAAAGGGTAAATAGAAAAAAACAAAATATTTAGATTTTTAAAAGTCAGCATAGAGGTTCCTGGGTGGCTGAGTCGGTTAGGCATCCAACTTCAGCTCAGGTCATGATCTCGCAGTTAGTGAGTTCGAGCCCCACATCAGGCTCTGTGCTGACAGCTCAGAGCCTGGAGCCTGCTTCTGATTCTGTGTCTCCCTCTCTCTCTGCCCCTCTCCTGCTTGCACTCTGTCTCTCTCTGTCTCTCAAAAATAAATAATAAACGTTTAAAAAAATTTTAAAAGTCAGCATAAAAGTCCACAAAAATAATTATACGTTAAAATTAAAGACAAGAAGAGGGGCGCCTGGGTGGCGCAGTCAGTTAAGCGTCCGACTTCAGCCAGGTCACGATCTTGCGGTCTGTGAGTTCGAACCCCGCGTCAGGCTCTGGGCTGATGGAGCCTGGAGCCTGTTTCGGATTCTGTGTCTCCCTCTCTCTCTGCCCCTCCCCTGTTCATGCTCTGTCTCTCTCTGTCCCAAAAATAAATAAAAAACGTTGAAAAAAAAAATTAAAAAAAAAAAAATTAAAGACAAGAAGAAAAGATAATAAGGTTAAAGACAAGATCAGGTGAGGGAAAAATCTAAGGGAATTACTAGAAAAGCATATAGAAAAAAATGATCAAGCAGTAAAAGAGCTAATATTATATTTGTGCCCACAAGAAAATACATTTTATTTTGTCAATAAAAATAAATAATAAAAGTGAAAGCAACTATATTTTTTATTCAATTATATTTGAGTTATTCAATAACCAATAATTTATATATATACAAAATGGAGCACTGTTTTCTAACATTGCATTGCTTTAAAACAGTATATGAATATTTTCCCTATTTGGAGGGGATGTATGGGATGGGCTGACTAAATTACAGAGTATATGATTCATATGAAATGCAATTGGGGGAAGTCTGGTTAACATCACATAATATAAAAATAGCAAGGTGATATGTGGACATGAGAGTTATTCAAACTAGACTACATAAAATAATACTAGTAGGTAAGAGAGGGCTTAAATATTCATCCCCCAGAGCAGCTAAATCTGTGATGGTTGTCATCAGATTTAGAATAGTTGTTTGAGATGGACTGGCACAATGTAACGTGTATAAAGTTTACTTTAAATAACTTGAAAATAAGTAGCAATGTAACAGTCCCAGGTAATAATTGATTAACAGAAACATGGCCTATGTGCTAGATGCTCCAGAAAGAGAATACAAAGAGTAATTTTGAATATGATCCCTTAAGAGTTTATGAATGCAGATGCTTTAAACTGGGGTTGTTGGTTGACAACTGTACTAATTCTCATATGTGGCAACTCAGTCGAGTGTGTCTCCAGCTTTGGTAGTCGCAGGTCTGTGCTTAATGAATAATGGTTAATATGTATATTTTTAGGCTTGGGGTAAATCAACTCTTTTATTTTAGGTATCAGTTCATGGTAAGAAAAGATGATGTGGAGCGTACAGAGAAAGGTACTGAGAGGTACAGGAGTTGCTAGTATGTAAGGCTGTCATATTTGCAGGCCATCGTGGGAGAAACATAATGGTGTTTTGAAGGTTGATGTCAGTACCAACCATGATTTATTTCAGAAGGGCAAATTCAATTTGCATTGCCTCAGAAGTCTAAAAGGGTTATGTGTGGAAATTAAGACTCTCTCTTATATAGAAAAATACAAGTAGATAAGAAAGAAAAATAAAAATGAATATTAAAAACACATGATAGACTATTTAAATATCGTACAGGATATTATTTACCTAAAATTGTGAGTGCTGAAATGGTCAAATGGGTCAAATGGGTTAAGAAAATGATTCTTTTATTGTGTAGAAAAATGTAGTTACATAAGAAGGCATTTAATAAGAATATTTGCATATGCAACTTTATTTTATTTTAAATGTTTATTTTGGGAGAGAGAAAGAAAGAGAAGGGGAGAGGAAGAGAGAGAAGGGAGAAGGGAAGGAGAGAGATAGAGAGAGAGAGAAAGAGAGAGAGAATCCCAAGCAGGCTCCACATTGTCAGTGCAGAGCCTGACACGGGGCTGGATCCCATGAACCACAAGATCATGACTGAAGCTGAAATCAAGAGTGGGTTGTTTAACCAACTGAGCAACCTAGGTGCCCTTGTGGTTTCATTAAAAAAAAAAATTAATGTTTTATTTATTTTTGAGACAGAGAGAGACAGAGCATGAGCAGGGGAGGGGCAGAGAAAGAGGGAGACACAGAATCCGAAGCAGGCTCCAGGCTCTGAGCTGTCAGCACAGAGCCCGATATGGGGCTCGAACTCACAAGACTGTGAGACCATGACCTGAGCCGAAGTTGGACGCTTAACTGACTGAGCCACCCAGGCACCCCAACCTTGTGGTTTCATTTTAAAAAGAGCCAATGGAATGAAGTTTATTTTCTCCTTCAAATATCTTTTCTAAATTTATTTATTTTTATTTTGGAGAGAGAGAGAGAGAGAGAGAGAGAGAGAGAGAGAGAGAGAGAGAGTAGGGGAGGGGCAGAGAGAGTGGGAGAGAATCCCAAGCAGGCTACACACTGTCAGCATGGAGCCCAATGAGGAGCTCAAACTCACAAACTGTGAGATCATGACCTGAGTTAAAACCAAGAGTCAGAGACCCAACTGATTGAACCACCCAGGTGCCCCAAATAAAGATAGCTCTGTATTTTTTTTTTAATGTTTATTTATTTTTGAGAAAGAGAGATAGAGCATGAGTGGGGGAGGGGTAGAGGAGAGAGGAGACACAGACTCTGAAGCAGGCTCCTGACTCTGAGCTATCAGCCCACAGCCCAGTGCAGGGCTCAAACTCATGAATTGTGAGATCATGACCTGAGCCAAGGTCAGAGGCTCCAACACAACCGACTGAGCTACCCAGGCGCACCCCCTTCCAAATATTTTTAAAGGTGATGTTGGCCTACGGCATAGGGTGTGCACAGAGCTGGGGGAATCACTATCTAAGGATTGTAAATGTGGACAAACAAGGTGATGCAGAAAGATAGGTAAACATTGGGAGGGATGGATAAAATATATATTTTAGATTTTGTTTGATTTTAAGAGGCTTTGGAGGATTCAAGAGGATATACATAATAAAAGAAGACACTCTTTTTTTTTGAAGTTTATTTATTGTGTGTGTGTGTGAGAGAGAGAGAGAGAGAGAGAGAGAGAGAGAGAGGAGAGAGAGTGCAAATGGGGAGAGGGCAGAGAGAGAGGGAGACCCAGGATTCCAAAGCAGGCTCAGTACTGACAGCAGAGAGCCCAATGCTGGGCTTGAACTCAAGAACCAAACCATGAGATCATGACCTGAGCTGAAGTGGAAGCTTAACCAGCTGAGCCACCCAGGTGCCCCAGAAAACACGCTTAGTAAAGATCTTGTCTTTATACTTTGAAAATATTGTTTGTTCTGATATAAGACTTTGTGCCAATTTAGGAATGTATTCACTTATATCTTTTATATGAAATACTGCATTACATTCTTAATAGTTTCTCTTACGTTGTCAAGGTCATTAGAAGCATGCACCCAAAATGCCAACACTGATAACAACAATAAGTATCATTTGCTTATTTTGTCTAGATCCTGTTTTGATTTTTTCCTTTTCTTTTATATCATTTGGCCCATAGGGAAAACATACAAAACATTCTGAGGCCTAAAGAGGTTAAATGATTGCTTTGAAAATGCTCAGCTAGTAAATTCTGGTTGAAGAGTACAGACTTGGGGAGCCTGGCTGGCTCAGTTGGTGGATCATGTGAGTCTTGATCTCATGAGGGTTGTGAGTTCGAGGCCCACATTGGGCGTAGAGATTATTAAAAAAAAAAAAAAAAAAAAAAGAGTAGAAACCTATGTTGGACATACTTTCATGCTCTAATTTCTATATTATACTGCTTTGAGTTTGGACATATTATTGAAACCTCTCTTAATGTCCCTCAATATAATTAAAAATAAAATTATAAACAATTTTACAGACGTAGATATTATTGATCAAATACTTGTGAATATTGTGGATTTGGTTCAAAACAACCGCAATAAAGTAAATATCACAATAAATGAATTTTTCGTTTTCCTAGTGCATATAAAAGTTATGTTTACACTATAGTCTATTGAGTATGCTATTGCATTATGTCTAAAAAATGTACATACCTTAATTAAAAAACTACTCTGTTAAAAAATGCTAACCATCATCTGAGCTTTCAGTGAGTTATAATCTTTCTGATGGTGGAGGGCCTTGCCTTGATGTTAATAGCTGCTGACTAATGGGATGGTGGTTGCTGAAGGTTGGGGTGGCTGTAGCAATTCCTTTTTTTTTTCTTGTTTGAGTATAGTTGACACATGTTACATAAGTTTCAGGTGTACAACTTGGTGATTTGACAGGTTGACATATTATGCTATGTTCCCAACAGTGTAGCTACCATCTGTCCCATTATGTCGCTATTACAGTATCATTGACTGTGTTCTTATGCTCTGCTTTTGATTCTCATGACTTATTCATTCCATAACTAGGAGCCTGTATCTCTCACTCCCCTTCACCTATTTTTGTTCACTCCAAAAGCCCTCCTCTCTGGTAATCATCAGTTTGTTTTCGGCATTTATAGGGCAGAGTCCTAAAATTAGACAACAATGAAGTGTGCTACATCAATTGACTATTCATTTCACCAACAATTTCTCTGTAGCATGGCAATGCTGTTTGATTGCATTTTACCCACAGTAGAGTTTCCTTCAAAATTGAAGCTAGTCCTCTTAAACCCTGCCACTGGTTTATCAAATCTATGGAATATTCTAAATCCTTTGTTGTTGCTTCAACAATCTTTGCAGTGCCCTCACCAGGAATAGATTCCATCTCAAGAAACCAGTTTCTTTGCTCAGCCATAAGAATCTAATCCTCATTCTTCCAGTTTGATCATGAGATTCCAGGAATTCAGTCACATCTTCAGGCTCCACTTCTAATTCTAGTTCTCTTGCTATTTCCACCACATTTCCAGTTACTTCCTCCACTAAAGTCCTGAATCCCTCAAAGTCGTCCATGCGGGCTGAAATTAACTTCTTCCAAACTCCTATTAATGTTGATATTTTGACCTCTTCCTATGAGTCATGAATATTCTTAATGGCATGTAGAATAGTGAATTTTTTCCTGAAGGTTTTCAATTAACTTTGCCCAGAATCACTATGTATGGCAGCAATAGCATTACAAAATATATTTCTTTAATAAGAAGACTTGAAAGTCAAAACCACTCCTTGATCTATGGACTACAGAATGGCTGCTGTGCTAGCAGGCATGAAAACAACATTAATCTCATTGTCGATCTCCATCAGAGCTCTTGGATGACCAGATTCACTGTCAATGAGCAGTCATATTTTGAAAGGAATCTTTTTTTCTGCACCATAGTCTCAAAACAGGCTTACAATATTCAAAATCATACTCTAAACAGATGTGCTATCATCTAGACTTTGTTGTTCCATTTTTAGAGTACAAGCAGAGTAGATTTAGCATAATTCTTACCAGCCCTAGAATATTTGGACCGGTCAATAGATTGGCTTCAACTTAAGGTCATCAGCTGCATTAACTCCTAACAAGAGTCATGTTGTCCTCTAAAGCTTTCAAGCCAGGCATTCACTTTGCTCTAGCAGGTTAAATCCTAGACGACATCTTCCAATAGAAGGTTGTTTTGTATACCTTAAAAATCTATTTTTTAGGGTAGCTGCCTTCATCAATTATCTGAGCTAGATCTTCTGGATAACTTGCTGCCACTTCTACATCAACACCTGCTGCTTCACCTTACACCCTTCTGTTATTGAGATGGCTTCTTTCCTTAAACCCCATGAACCAACCTTTGCCAGCTTTAAGCTTCTCTTATGCAGCTTCTTCACCTCTCTCTGCCTTCATAGAATTGAAGAGAGTTAGAGCCTTACTCTGGGTTAGGTTTTAGCCTAAAGGAATATTGTGGATAGTTTGTTCTTCTGTCCAGACCACTAAAACTTTCTCCATATCAACAATGAGGACATTTCACTTTCTTACCATTCATGTGTTCCCTGGAGTAGTACTTATAATTTCCTTCAAGAACTTTTCCTTTGCATTCTCATCTTGGCTAACTGGTGCAAGAGACATGGCTTTTAGCTTATCTCAGCTTTCTTTTTTTAAAGCTCTTTTAAAGTTTATTTATTTGTTTTGAAATTGAGAGAGAGAGAGAGCGAGAGCAAGAGAGAGTAGGAGACAGGCAGAGGGAGAGGGAGAAAGAGAATCCCAAGCAAGCTCCACACTGTCAGCACAGAACCTGACCTGGGGCTTGAACTCACAAACTGTGAGATCATGACCTGAGCCAATGTCAAGAGTCAGACACTTAACCAGCTGAGCCACCCAAGTGCCCCCTATCTCAGTTCTCACAGTTCTCAGCATGCCTTCCTCGCTAAGCTTAACATTTCTAGGCTTTGTATTAAAGTGAGAGATGTGACTTTTCCTTTAACTTGAACACTCAGAGGCCATTGTGCAATTCTTAACTGGCCCAATTTCAGTATTGCTGTGTCTCAGGGAATAAGAAGACCGAAGGGAAGGGAGAGAGATGGGGGATGATGTTCAGTAGAGCAGTCAGAACACACACATTTGTAGACCATGTTTGCTGTGTTAAATGGGCGTGGTTGGTGGCACACCAAAACAATTACAAAAGCAATATCAAAGATCACTGATTGCAAATCAACATAATAAATGAAAAAGTTAGAAATACTGTAAGAATTACCAAAAGGTAACACTGAGACACAAAGTGAGCAAATGCTATTGGGAAAATGGCGCCAATGGATTTGCTGAGTTCAGGGTTGCCAAAAACCTTTAATTTGTAACAAGCATAATTGTGAAGCACAATAAAATGAGGTATGCCTATATTGTGTCAGCTCCTTATATTTTTTTTACTTCATATAGCTCTGTGAGATATAAAAAAATGTTCCCCAAAGGGCAAAGAATCCGGCAAGGGTATTGTGGTAGCCTGATTGTCAGCAGCTTGAACATGGAAGAGTTAGGAAAGCATCAAGGTTAAAGTGTGTATGTGGTTCAACCAAAAACATTTATCTGTTCACTAGAAAGGTGAGAGAGGATGATCATGCTAAGAGTATAATATTATATTGCATTGGGATTGCTTTTGTACAATTTCCACAATTACTCCTCAGTTAGGAAGATTGTCTATGGGAGACCATAATATTTCTTAAGTATTGTGATAAAATAAAACACATATATTAAATATGGAGAACAAACAGAGGGTTACCAGAGGGGTTGTGGGAGGGGGGATGGGCTAAATGAGTAAGGGTCATTAAAGAATCTACTCCTGAAATCATTGTTGCACTATATGCTAACTAATTTGGATGTAAATTTAAAAAATAATAAATAAAACACATATAAAGCACAAAACCTTTCAACTACTAGCCTTTGAAGTACCACTTTCTATATTCTAAAAATTGTCAGCTTTCACATGCTTTTTAAATATATAATTTGAATATTCACAATTTTGACATCAGACATCTGTGGAAATTTGTGAGGGGCAAGTTGATTTGTTTTTTATGGGTAGGCTTAGCTTTACACATTTTTATATTAATTACATGTTTCTATAGGGAAAAGACTGAATCAAAGAAATTCCTATTTAAAGTTCAATTTCCAGTTAGCTAAGGCATATTTGAATATAACCTAACAATCTCTGGCAAAAGCTTGCTTCAATTCTTCCATGTTTTGTAGATGGATAAATCACTATCAGTTATTATTGTTTTCAGATAAAAATTCCAAACAGCTAGTTTTTACGGTTTCACTTAATTACCTGACATTAAACAAAGAAACCCTCTTCTTGATGCAATCAGGGGTAGAGGTTGCAAATGAGTAAATTAAAATACATATTTAAACTAGAGAATCATTTAAAGATGTATAAGATTTTGGTATTTTAATTTAAATAAAAAACAGCAGATATATTTACCAACATTTTGATTTCTGCCTGAGGTCTTTTATTTGAATATGAATCTGTTGATTGAATATTGACTTATCTTTCCTGCACTACCCACACCTCAAGTGCATCTCATTTGGTTTACATTAAAGTGGACACTATACTTAAAGAGGCCCATAAGGCAATCTAAGTAAAGCATTTTTCTAGATTTTTCCCCCTCCTCTAGTCTTTTAAAATCATCTTTCTCACATAAGTCAATAGTATTTTATTTTGTTTTTAAATATTTATTTATTTTTGAAAAAGAGAGAGAGAGGCAGAGAGAGACTGAGGCAGAGACAGAGGATCTGAAGAGGGGTCCGTCCTGACAGCAGAGAGCCTGATGTGGGATTGAGCCCACAAGCTGTGAGATGTGAGATCCCTATCTGAGCTGAAGTTGGACGCTCAACCAACTGAGCCACCCAGTTGTCCCAAGTCAATAGTATTTTTAAACCAAATTACTTTTTAAAAGATTTTTTGTAAGTTTATTTTTGAGAGAAAGGGAGGGGGGAGAGGGAAGGGGCAGAGAGAGAGACACACACACAGAATCTGAATCAGGCTCCAGGTTGTGAGCTGTCAGCACAGAGACGGATTAGGGGCTCGAACCCACAGTCAGGTCATGACCTGAGCCAAAGTCAGATGCTTAACCAACTGAGCCACTCAGGTGTCCCAAAACCAAATTACTTTTTATCAATTTTTTGGAAAGAATTTCACTTGGTTTTCATAGAAACGATAGCTCACTTTTTGTACAGACATTTAACTTGTTTAAGTAATATTTATTTGGCTTGCTTAATAAATTAATACATAAAATAAGAAAATTAGTACAAAAGATGTGTGAAGGAGACAAGTGAGAATTGGCAGGCCTACCACTTGACAGGTAGTTGAGCCTAAGAGAACTGAGGAGAGCCTGTCAGCCACACCCTTTCAAGCAGGAGGTTTTCCCAAGGGAATAGGGAGTATCTAGTATCTATTGATCTGGACAGTTACCTGGAAGAGAGTAGGTTAGGGAGTTTTTGGTGCAAAAGTCCATGGTATTAGATGAGATCCTGTGTGTGGAGATGATTCAGAAATGCCTATACTTTAAATGCCTGGATTATTGCAGTAGTCTTCAAGCTGGCCTCCCCATTTCTCTTCTGGTGCAACGTCAGTCTTGTCCACTCAGCAGCCTGTTAAAGTGAAAGTCAGATCATGCCTTTCTTCTCACTCAAACCTTCTAGTGGTTTCTGTCTCACTCAGCAAAAAAGCTAAAGTCCTTAAACCAACCTATGACATTTGACATGTCTTGTTTCTTTTCACCTCTCTGGCATCACCTCCTGTTGTTCAGTCTGCTCTGGCTGCCCTCACCTACTTGTCCTCATGTGTGCAGACAAGATCCTGCCTCAAGACCTTAGCTCTGGCTGTACTCTATTAGAAATGCTCTTCCTCAGGCAGCCATAGAGCTCACAGAGCTCATACCTTCATTTCTTTCAGGGTTTTAATAAAATGCCAGCTTGTCAATGAAAACTCTCCTGGATACTCTACCTAAAACTATACCCCCTTCCAGTCCCCAAATTATTCCCAGCTCTTCCCTATTCAATTTTACTTTTCAGCATTTAATGCTATCTAGCAAACTACATACTTTATTGAATTTTTTGCTCCTTGTCTGTCTTTGGTCCATTACAGAGGTATAAATCACTATTCAATTTTTCAATTATGATGGCTTTCTGATAAAAACTCAAAACCAATGAATTTTTATTATTTTACTTAATTACCTGGCCTTATACATATTTGTATATTTGTTAACTGCTTTTTCCTGACATCTAGAATAATGCCTGGGACATAGAACATCTACAGTAATATTTGAAGAGTGAATGAACAAATGAATTTAATGTTAATTTATTAGTCATTCCCATAAGATGTAGAAAGCATATAAATTAAATTGTAATAAAAACAAACATAATGGACATTTGTGCTCTTTAGATAGATTCTGGAAGCCAGAATAAAAGATATTATTCATTAGAAATACTTCTATTACTATACTTCAACTAAGCATTTCCCTCTATTAATCTCTGTCTTCTCAAAGAGTGTCTTTCTTTTATCCTGGCCAAAAGGAAAAATTGTTCCCTCTATGTTGTGAGAAAAGAATGGCCTTGGAGTAGGCGTAGGTACCAATTTTGCAATTAATATGTTGAGTGTGGCTCAGGGAGCCTCTTGTCTACTTCCAGACTCTCAGTCATTCTGTGAAGTGAACAAACACAGTGGATTAAATGATCCCAGTTTTCACAATTTTTGATTCTCTACTGAAACAAGTAGAGTGATTTGCAGCAAGATGGCAGCATGGTGGTTCAGCAGGTAAGTAATGCTATATGACTTACTTTTTAAAAAGATCCGTCTGGCTGCTCTGAAAAGATTAGGCTTCAGGAAACTAGAGTGGAAGCAGATAAACCGTTAAGAGGCTACTGCACTTGTCCAGGTGAATGGTGATGGTAGCTGGGATCAACAGACAGAGACGGAGCTTAAGAACATCGTCAGCCTTAAGCAATATGCTGACACAGAGCTGACAAAACTTGCCAGTGAACTACATGTGAGGTATGAGGAAAAGAAATATTTATGGTCTGAGAGCAATTGCCATTTACTGAGAGGATAATAACAGTAATCATGATAATGTTCATAATCACATAAATAGACCAATGGAACATAAAGTATGCGGGGCAAAAACATGCTGCAGTTTCAGTTGCTAGCATGATGACATTCCAGGCAAGGTCAGAAAACGTGTTATGGAAGAGAGGTCATCTGAGATGGATTTGAGGATGCAGAAGACACATATTACAAAGTTGCAAGTAAATGGAGAGGAATAGGAAGGATAGTGTTCCGAGTAGAAATCAGAGCACTAGTAAAATTTTGGGGTCAGGAGCTCATGTTCCTGTATTAGTGATTTCAGGCTGCCATCACAAAATATCACAGACTGAATGGCTTAAACAACAGAATATTTCTTGCAATCCTGGAGGCAATTCTCCTGACTTGTAGGTGACCACCTTCTCATTACGTCCTCATTTGACCTCTTTGAGCATGCATGGGAAGAGAGAGAGGTCTCCGGTGTCTCTCCCTCTTTTTTTTAATGTTTTATTTATTTTTGAGAGACAGCATATGTGCCAGCAGGGGAAGGGCGGAGAGAGCGGGACAGAAGATCTGAAGCAGGCTGTGTGCTGACAGCAGAGAGCTCCATGCAGGACTTGGACTCATGAACTCTGAGATCATGATCTGAGCTGAAGTCCAATGTTTACCCGACTGAGCCACCCAGGCACCCCTCTTCCTCTTTTATAAGGAAAACGGTTTTATTGGATTGGCGCTCATCCTTATGATCTCACTTAACCTTAATCACCTTGTTAAAGGCCCTATCTCCAACCTAGTCACAAAGGGGTTAGGACTTTAACATATGGATTTTGACTGGGGCACACAATGCAATCCATAGTAGTTCCCGTCACACTTTGTGGGATACAGTTTCTATAGATTCAAGCTTATTTGATGTTTCTCATTCACTATGTTTGACAAGATAGAGCTCAGGGGCTCAGGGCTACCACACTACAAATCCAGTGAATACTGTTCTCATTGCATTACCATGACAGCGATACCCAGAGAACTGTGGGGTTTACAGATTGCATGAGTCTTTGCTGTTGCCTTGCAGGAGAGGGGTCAGACCATACCACAGTAACTGCAATACTTCTGACAATAACTAGAATGCTTCTAACAGTTTGTGCAAATAGTTCATTGACACATTCAGCTCATCTTAACTAAAGGAAATGAATCTGTGTGACCTAGGACTGTTTTATACATAAGGTATTATTAAGTGTAGCTACCACCGCAGAGATTTCATACTGAAGCATAAAAATACACAGTATCTATTTCTGGTCTCAGCTCTGTAAGTTGGTGGCTAAAATCTCAAGGTTCTCATGTTTTTCACTCTTTATTTTTCCCAAGGTAGACCTGCTGAAATACCACATCTAGTCTGTCGACCCCTTTGTGTCACATGTAGGCAATCAGCCTAAGGGGGCTTTTTTCCCAGTTGTAATAAACCCATACACTTTGCTGTGTGTCACAAGTCTCCTATCTTTGTCCCACGTGGCTAGATGTCTTTTACATAAAGCCATGCTAAATTACACCATGGAAAACATTCTGCCAGCCCACTCAGGTTATTCAGTATTTATTCTCTCAAATAAACAAGAATTAAAAATCAGAACATAACAAGATGAACATAAAAAGTCCATCTAGCCTATGAAAAAACCCAGGAAGCTTGGCAATTAACCCAGGAAGCTTGGCAATTATGAACTGGTTCATTCTGACCTTTGGAATGAGCATCCTGGAGTTGGCTCCAGACTGGTCATATAAACCAGCACAACTCACTGGCAACGTTAAGCAAAGCAAAGATACAGCTAGTTAAGAAGAGAAAAAGCAGTGGCTTCCTTCAAAGGCCCAAAGCAATCTATAGCACAGTCCGCAACACAATCCGTAGCATGTACAAACCAAACAACAACAATGACAAACATGGTTAAAACAAGCAACAAAGAATGATTTGCTCTTCTTGCAAAAATTCTACTCGAGTTCTTTCCCTCATAGGTTAAAACCTATTTTATAAACTTAAACTCTTTTGAATCTCACCTTTCTTTCTTTCTCTCTCTTTCTTTCTTGCTTTTCTTTTTAAAAACAATATTCCATATTAGTTTTATTGCTCACCTTTTGTATCATATTTAAGACTTACTTTCTATAATTTTTCCTCATTTTTAAAACTGTTATATGGTATAGAAATAATATAATGTATGAATATGCATACATAGTTGAAATGCCAATAATGAAAAGTGACTTGCCCAACACTGAGATAGAGCATAGAAGGCCTTTGAATACCCCTGCCTGCACACATCTCCTTCCACCTGTGAAGAAAGACCTTGCATACCCTGAATCACGTGCTGATCATTCCTATTTTTACATCTATGTATTTATTTTATTTTATTTTTTAATTTATTTTTTAGTATATAACTTTTTTAATGTTTATTTTTGGAGAGAGAGAGAGAGAGAGAGAGAGAGAGAGAATAATCTGGGAAGGGGTGGAGAGAGAGAGGGGGAGAGATAAATCCCAAGCAGTCTCCACACTATCAGCGCAGAGCCTAACGTGGGGCTCGAATTCACAAACTGAGAGATCATGACCTGAGCTGAAACCAAGAATCAGACATCTAACTGATTGAGCCACCCAGGTTCCCCTATGTATTTATTTTAAATAATATTGTTTAGTTTCCATAGTGTATGTTTGAATATTATCTATATACTATACTTGTTTGTTCAATATATTGTTTAGTTGGGAAAATTTATTTAAAGTGGGAATTGTACTATGTATACTTCTGAGTCTGTCTTCTTTGGCTTAATATTATATTCTTAATTATTGTTTAATTTACATCCAAGTTAGTTAGTATATGGTGCAACAATGATTTCAGGAGTAGATTCCTTAATGCCCCTTACCCATTTAGACCATCCCTTCCCACAACCCCTCAGCAACCCTCTGTTTGGCTCAATATTATATTTTTGAGATTCATCCATGTTGATGTATGTAGCTTTCAATAATTTTAACTAATGTATGATGTCATTGTATTATTCTACTACATTTTTTTCGTCAGATTTCTTTAGCAATGGTGGCTGTAGGTAAGATTGGACCAGACTTTGAAGATGAAACTGGTCTGATCTTGGTACATTTCCATTTGACCTGAACTGTTGGTATACCACAGAGTATGTGAAGATCAAATAACATATAGTTTAATAACATATTTTAAAGCCACTTACTTCCATTCCTGTTGGGCCCATAGAGCCCACAATCTTATACCACAAGATAAGATTTCACCAGATGTTAAGGAATGGGTCCACTTCCTAGTGTTGCAAAAGCAGTGTCTCCTGCCCTGAAACACAATGGCAGTAGTAGTGGTCATCATAGGGAGAGGACAACCATGGTCAATGAGGAAGAGCTCTCACTGTCAGCAAAAGCTATGGCTAGACGCCATGACAAGAAGAAAAGTGGCAGAATTAGTGCTGACTTCTGGGTTTCTATTACCAGAACTTAGAAAAATTCATAGCAATGACTGGTAGTAATGCTGAAGAAAGTTGTGAGGTTGTATTTAGGCTACCCACACACTTTTATTTGCTATCCACTAGCCTATTCTCAAGCTATAAACAAGCAAAAATGGAGAAACAACGCAAAGTATTCTGAACTTAATCTTCCACCTGTACCAGGCCTCAAGATGGCTGACATTTTGAGAAAGTCTGCAATGCTGACATACTGAAGGGAGGAAAGCCCCAATTGAGAATATAAGTACTCATCCCAAAGTTTCCTCCATAGACATCTAGGTGAAAAAGAAAAGGTCTTGGAGCTTTCAGTAATACAAACCAGGCCTCAAGCAAATCAATTCTATTTGATATCATTGAACAGCTCATATTAAATCTGAAGTAAGATAAATTTTTTATCAGTAAAGTCCATTGAAATCCTACTTCTGCTCATTTCCATAGCTTTCTGAATCACATCCTAAATTCAATTTCATATTCACATTAGTGTTAACCCAAAATATGGGTGTTAACCACTAACATTGAAAATAATTGCTACATCTGGCAACAATCCCCAAATCTTTGTCTATACCTTTCTACAAATTTAGAGAACACAATAAATAACACAATGGCAATTCTAAGCATTTCTAAATAAATTCAACTGCAAACAGGTTTCAAGACTTCTAAATGAAACTTTGCAGAGATGAAAAGCCTCATGCCTACACTATCTTGTATTCTGTGATGATATACACCTTTAACACAGAGAATAAAAAGAAATATCTACTGCATTCTAAAAAAATTCTAAATAATAATCAATTTACTAATAAAAATTTACCTGCAACAAAACTGAATTCAAAAATTGTTTGAATCCCTGAAATGACAAGTATACAATACTTCCAATTAACTTTCTCAAATTTGCATGTATTAAATTAAATGCAATGGTCTAATTAAATGACAATGGTCTCTATAATCCTTCACCCTTTTTGTCAAAAGAACTATTTATTCAAAATTATGCAAAAGTTACTTCCTTAGTTGCCTAGGGAACTGCAAGATCCAATTGCAATTTCTAACTAAAATTAAAAGAAAACCCTTATCCTGTTTTACTTTGTGGTGTGTGTTGGAGGGATTAAAGTCACTCTGATTAGGGTGCCTTTAGCAGGTTTTTTAAATTATCAAAGAAAGACGACAGTATATGTGAGCTATCTAGAACTCTATATGGATCAAATTCTGTTCAGAGACAAAATTCATTTTTTATCATTTCACCAACACAGGTAAGGTTTTAAGCATAAATCAGCTCCCAAGACATTCTTTTTTTGCACAATTTTTGTTCCAGCATTTCATGTTAAAGATGTAGCATTCCTCTTCTTCTTTGCCAGAAACTCAACGATACGGTGCATTTCCCTGAGTCAAAAAAATTTGTGGCAAGATATGTGCATGCCCCCTGGACATCTGATGAAAGACATGTATTGAAAAGAATGCACCTAATAAGCTCTTCTACACAGTCTTTGCTGGCATCTTTTTTCTGGGTGCCCTGCTTGGCCCACAGACACTGTGAATGGCTTTAGTACATGTGGAACTTCAATCTCCATTTCTCACTCCCTGACTTAAACCCCATCCGTAATGCTTTGTGTGGGGACCTCACTTCTCAGGATGCTGCAGTAGGTCCCTGTGGGTTCATTTCCCATCTTGGTTCCTACTCAGTAGTTTTCATGGAATTGTAACTTTTAATTAGATAAAAAGATAAAAGGCAGTAGAGTTGCAGGAGAAGCATTCTAGTTGCTTTAAAAATCACCACTCTTTGGGAGAGAGCCAAAGCATAAGAGACTGTTAAAAACTGAGAACAAACTGAGGGTTGATGGGGGGTGGGAGGGAGGGCAGGGTGGGAGGGAGGGCAGGGTGGGTGATGGGTATTGAGGAGGGCACCTTTTGGGATGAGCACTGGGTGTTGTATGGAAACCAATTTGACAGTAAATTTCATATATTAAAAAATAAAAAAAATAAAAAAAAAAAAAAAAAAAAAAGAAATGAAAAAACAAAAAAAAAAAAAATCACCACTCTTGCATTGGAAAGATTCTAAACCATGTGTTTTTAAAGATAAAGTAAACTGCGTGGGAGGGTGGGGAAGAATAGGGAGAAAAATATTTTTAAATCTATTGTGGGAGGATGTTTTCACAAATCCTTGCCTGTATACGCCACGATGGGGTATTGCTATGATTTGGGTCAAATTTGACCAATCTTATATTTCTCCAAGATCCTAGTAATATTTGCTTATCACTCCACACTTGTGGTATGAATTTTTTAAAGATCGTTTTTAGTGTTTCCATGGTCTGTTGTGTGTTTTTTATGTTTATTTATTTATTTTGAGGGAGAGAGAAAGTGCAAGCAGGAAAGGGACAGAGAGAGAGGAGAGAGAAAATCTCAAGCAGACTCTGCACTGTCAGCCCAGAGCCTAATGCGAGGCTCAGTGTCATGGAAACGTGAGATCATAACCTGAGGCGAAATCAAGAGTCCAGTCAGATGCTTAACTGACTGAGCCACCCAGACACCCCTCCATGATCTTTTGACAGGAAGACTGAATGAAACACCTTGGGAGCTACTACCTAGAGTCACAAGCTTGGGCTTTTCCCCCTTTGCTCCACCCATTATATAATGATGCCTACCCTACACCACCCAACAATAAGAGGCTGCATGGAGAGATAGGCCAACCAACAGCAAGTAGCAAGACCCAGACATGTGAGTGAGGAGGCCAGCCTTGTCATTGGGCCTAGGTAAGATCAGTAGATCTTTTCAGTTGATCCAGAGAATCATGACCAAAAAAATGTTTTAAGCCCCTTGAGTTTTGTAGTTGTTCTTTATGCAGCAATTTATAACTGCAGTATGGCACTAAATGCTAGCTGAAATTATCCTTTGTCCCCACTTATAAACACCTGGAAAGCAGAGACATTGGATTGCTTGCTACTGAAATGCCAGTTCCTAGATAATAGTCTGGCATGTAGTATATATTCTATTAATATAAATAAAAATATAAATTTAATATAAATATTAATAAAAATATAAGTCTAATATTGGTTCCACAATGAAAATGCTAAAAAGGAAGCAGTTCTTGGGGTTGAGTGGTCTAAATTTCAACCTGCTTTGATATCCACTAGACAAATATATGGCCTGGGGAAGAACAAATGATTTTCTAAGTTTTTGAGTTATAGTCTATGAAATGAGAGGTATTAATGCCTATCTCAAGGGCTGATTGTATTAAATGAGATAACATCTGGAAGCATCCAATGTATTCTTATCACATCATTTGTTTTAATAAATAATAATAGTGGTTATGATAAAGCCATAAACAGAGAAATAAAGTGGTGATATAATTTAATAATTCATAATATATCTGTAAATGAAGGGTAAGCCTTATTTGAAAGGACTCCACATTATACAATGTAAAAAACATAGGGCTGTCCCTCACGAATACGGATCACATTACCATCTCACAATTTTAAGGCGTCACTGGATGGCTTTCCCAATAATACCACTGTGGTCACTGTCTCATCTGCTAATTTCCATGGAAAGTTGCATGCATTTGGGAAAATGACTGACCATGGAGCATAGCAAACCTACCTGACCCACAGGAAGGTAGTCCCATGAGCTTGGAATTATTAGCACAATTCTCTACCCCACAGTGACAATGAAGTATGGACATTATAGAAAAAAAATGTGTTTTGAAAATATGTGATTTAAGGATGTTTATCTGTTAATACCTACCTCATAGTACCCAATAGTATTTTGTAGACTTAGAGATTAAGTGACATAAGACATACAAAGCACTTAAAGCTTGGCACATAGGGAACATTCTCATTATTTTCAGTGACTTCTCTAATATTGAAGTATTATGGCATGAGACTAATAAGCCTCAAACAAAATTAAGGGAAAGTCCCATTGGCAATAGCTAGAGTTAATTAGATACTGAGTATTTAATGGCGCTAATTTTCAGGAAAGTTATTTTGATGGCTTTGAGTAGTTCTAAATAGTATTTGTGTTCACTTTCCAGTCACTTTTCTTTTCAGAAAGTAAAGAAACGCCTTTTGGCTTCCTGTTGTTCTGACATTTTCATGTCCAAAATACCTGCTGTGTAACGTCCTGTAGAACACATTCAGCTTTGACATATTTTGTGAAGCATTAGCTATGAATGCAATTTTAGCATACTGTGCATAGAGGAATGTTTTTTTTTTCAGGATTTCATTTAAGGAGTCAAATTATCAAATCCTTTTTTAATAGCTAGTTAAAAATATCCAATATGTGGGGGAAGTCTAACACTCATTGTACATACTTAAACAGGGAAATAGTGAAGAAATGCTTCCATTGTTCTTTTTCACTTTTAGCCTTTCATTTCACTTAAAACACTTGTTTTGGGCAAAGTAAAGCTCTGTTTGAATGTGACAACTTACAATAGTTCCTTAGAAATAGTCTGTATTATTATTTATTAAAATAAACTGCCAGAACTTCTACTGATTTTGTATTAAATATGCATTTTAAACAAGCTATAGGTGTACATTTCTTCCCTTCAGCTCTCTGGTGTTTCAGGAGTTTCCTGAGAAAACGTCTGTGTGTCAAAAGCTGTCTGTTAAGAGAACTGTCCATCAACACTGTGATTGACATTTTTTTTCTTTCCTTACTCTCTGCAACATAACTAGTAAGTTAAATAGAAAATGACTTTGATTTTTAATTTTTTAAAATCTTCTACAAATTATACCCATAATAAATATACCATAAGTTTTGGGAGTATGCATAATTTTTATTACTCGCCAGTACTTCCACCTGCTAATTTATTCAGCAACAACAGTAAGCACCTGCTAAGTGCTAACTGTTAAGTATGCAATGTTGAACGAAGCAGTTTCTACTGTCATGGAATATAGACTCTAGTATAGAAAACACATCAACAACAACAACAACAACAAAAACAAATGTGTCACTTTCTAGGATATATTACACTCTTTGTTTTAAAAATATCTTTATTTTGAAAAATTACACACACATATAAAATGAAACAATGAGCACAACCTGATAAAGTAGAATAAAACAAACATCTGTGTATATACTATGAAGGGTACCACGTCTTTCTATATAACTGTTTTTAATTGCAATCTCCTCCTTTTTCCTCAAAAGTTACCACTACCCTAACATTTATTTATTTATTTTTGTTTAAGTTTTTATTTTAATTCATTAGTTAACATGAAGTGTTATATTAGTTTCAGATGTACAATATGGTAATTCAATAGTTCCATACATCTCCTGGTGCTCATCATGACAAGTGCCCTCCTTAATCCCCTTCACGTATTTCACCCATTCCCCCCCACCTCCCCTCTGGGAAGGTAACCATCGGATTGTTCTCTTTAATTAAGAGTCTTATTTGCTTTGTCTCTGTCTCTCTCTTATTTTTTACCCTTTGCTTATTTGTTTTGTTTCTTAATTTCTACATATGAGTGAAATCATATAGTATTTGTCTTTCTCTGAATGGCTTATTTTGCTTAATATTATACCCTCTAGTTCCATCCATGTCATGCAACTGGCAAGATTTCATTCTTTTTTTTATGGCTGAGTAATATTCCATTGTGGTGTGTGTGTGTGTGTGTGTGTGTGTGTGTGTGTGTACCCACCCACTTCTTCTTTATCCATTCATCAATCAAGGGACACTTGGGCTTCTTCCATGTCTTGGCTATTATAAACAATGCTATGATAAACATAGGGGCATATGTATCCTTTTGAACTAATGTTCTTGTATTCTTTGGGTAAATACCCAGTAGTGCAGTTGCTTGATGTTAGGATAGTTCTATTTTTACCTTTTTGAGGAAACAGCACATTGTTTTCTACAGAGGCTGCACCAGTTTGTAGTCCCACCAACAGTGTAAGAATGTTCCGTTTTCTCCACATCCTTGCCAATAACTGTTGTTTCTTGTATTGTTGATTTTAGTCATTCTGACAGGTGTGAGGTGATATCTCATTGTAGTTTTGATTTGCATTTCCCTGATGATAAGTGATGATGAGCATCTTTTCATGTGTCTATTGGCCATGTGAATGTCTTCTTTGGAGAAATGTCTGTTTATGTTTTCTGCCTATTTTTAAATTGGATTATTTGTTTTGGGTGTTGGGTTTTATAAGGTCTTTATATATTGTGGATACTAACCCTTTATCTGATATGTCATTTGTAATTATCTTATCCTATTCTATAGATTGCCTTTTGGTTTTGTTGATTGTTTCCTTCCCTGTGCAGAGGCTTTTTATTTTGATACAGTCCCAATGATTAATTTTTGCTCTTGTTTCCCTTCCCTCAGGAGACATATCTAGGAAGAAGTTGCTACAGCCATGGTCAAAGAGGTTATTTCTCGTGTTCTCCTCTAGAATTTTCATGGTTTCAAGTCTCATATTTAGGTCTTTAGTCCATTTTGAATTTATTTTTGTATATGGTGTAAGAAAGTCATCCAGTTTCATTCTGCATGTTGCTCTCCAGTTTTCCTAACGCCATTTGTTGAAGAGACTATTCTTTTTCCAATGGGTAACCTGCTTGGTTGAAGGTTAATTGACCATACACTTGTAGGTTTATTTCTGGGTTTTTTTAATTCTGTTCTATTGATCTGTGTATTTATTTTTGTGTAGCACCATACTGTTTTAATCACTACAGCTTTGTCATATAACTTGAAACCTGGAATTGTGACTTCAGCTTTACTTTTCTTTTTCAAAATTGCTTTGGTTATTTGGGGTCTTTTGGGGTTCCATACAAATTTTAGGATTGTTTTTTCTAGCTCTGTGAAAAATGCTGTTGGTATTTTTATAGAGATTGCATTAAATGTATAGATTGCTTTGGGTAGTATAGACATTTTAACAATATTTATTCTTCCAATCCATGAACATGGAATATCTTTCCATTTCTTTGTGTCATATTGAATTTCTTTCACCAGTGTTATAGTTTTCAGAGTAAGGGTCTCTCACCTCTTTGGTTAGGTTTCTTCCTAGGTATTTTATTATTTTGGGTGCAATTGTAAATGGGACTGTTTTCATAATTTCTTATTCTGCTATTTCATTGTTAGTATATAGAAATGTAACAGATTTCTATACCTTGATTTTTTTATCCTATAACTTTTCTGAATTTATCAGTTCTAATAGTGTTTTGGTGGAGTCTTTAGTTTTCTATCTAGAGTATCACATCATCTGCAAATAGTGAGCATTTTACTTCTTCCTTACTGATTTGGATTCCTTTTATTTCTTTTTGTTGTCTGATTACTGTGGCTAGGACTTTCAGTAGTATGTTGAATAAAAGTGGTGAAAGTGGACATTTTTGTCTTGTTCCAGAATGTAGGGGAAAAGCTCTCAGTTTTTCCCCATTGAGGGTGTTAGCTGTGGGATTTTCATACATGGCCTTTATTATATTGACATATGTTTCCACCAAACCTATTTTGTTAAGAGTTTTTATCATGGATGGAAGTTGTACTTTGTCAAATGCTTTTTCTGTATCTTTGATTCTGTGTCATGACTGAAATGATCATTTGGTTCTTATCCTTTCTCTTATTGATGTAATGTATCACATTGATTGACTTGCAAATGTTGGAGCACCATTGAACTCTGGAATAAATCCCATTTGATGGTAGTAAATGATTTTTTAAATGTATTACTGAATTTGGTTTTCTACTATTTTATTGAGAATTTTTGCATCTACATTCATCAGGGATATTGGCCTGTAGTTCTCTTTTTCAGGGATGCCTTTTTCTGGTTTTGGTATCAGAGTAATGCTGGCCTCATAGAATGAATTTTGAAGTTTTATCAACATTACTGATTTTTTCAAAGAACCAGCTTCTGGTTTCATTGATCTTTTCTATTGGTTATTATTAGTTTCTGTATCATTTATTTCTGCTCTAATCTTTATTAATTCCTTCCTTGTGTCCATTTTAAGTTTTGTTTGTTGTTCTTTGCATAGCTCCTTTAGGTGCAAGGTTAGGTTGTCTTTTTAAGATTTTTCTTGCTTCTTTAGGAAAGCCTGTATTGCTATTATTTCCTTCTTGTGACCGCTTTTGCTGCATCCCAGAGGTTTTGGACCATTTTCATTTTCATTTGTTTCCATGTACTTTTTAATTTCTTCTTTCATTTATTTGTTGACATATCCATTGTTCGGTAGCATATTATTTAACCTCCATATATATATTTGTGTCTTTCCAGATATTTTCTTGTGGTTGACTTCTAGTTTCATAGTGTTATGGTCAGATAATATGCATCATTTTAATCTTCTTGAATTTGTTGAGGTTTGTTTTGTGTGCTAATATGTGATCTATTCTGGAGAATGTTCCATGTGTATTTGAAAAGAATGTGTTCTGCTGTTTTAGGATGGAATGTTTTGCATATAGCAGATGGATTTAACAGATATACCCTAACATTTATTTTTAATAATTTCCTTGCCTTTCTTTGTCCTTTTGCCAATTGGGTTTACCTACCTAAATTTTCTAGTTTTGTTGTGCCATTTTTTTTCCTTGAAATATACATAAAGTAGAAAAACATAGTAAGTATTTTTTTTCCTGTAGCTTTATTTATTTCACATTATGTTTCTAAGGTTCATCCATGTGGCTGCATATAGCTGCAATTCCTTCATTTCCATGGCTTTCTATTATGTAAATGTGCCATACTGCATTTGTCCATTCTGTAATGGCCATTTTTGAGACTACTGGTAGTTTCTGGCTATTATGAAAGATTCTGACATAAACATTCACTTTCTGACTTCTACCTTTCAGGTTTTCCTACACTGGACTCTGAGGTACACCACTTGGTGCAGTGTTTGGTTTATCTGTGAACTGATACCACTTTGCACAAAACTTAAGAGATGTAGTAGCCCCATGAAACGCCTGTTGAGTAAGAACCAACAAAGTTATTGAACAAATTGATGGAATATTTGTGGTGGGAGACTAGAATTTGGCAGAAAATTGAACCTAAAACAAGCCAAGGGTAATTTTCCTCACAAATAGGAAGGGAAATACATTTTAATGGCAAGCTTTCAAAGGTCAATCTACTCTGTGCCACTCTATGAATATGCTCTTTCTATTCCAAACCCTAGGGACACAATAAACTTCTTACTTATATATTGAGAGAAAAGACAAGAAAGATCGCTAGCATTTGAAAATGAGAGCATATTACAGATGTGAGCTGTTTACAAGGAGAATGCTGACCATAAGGCCGCACTGATGAACAGCCTCTACCATCTGTATTCAAGCTTACATCTCACTGGTCTTTATATTAGCCGATTTATTAAGCTCTTCATTATACATCCAATAATTTATTTTTAAATTTCAAAATTATAAAAGAATATAGGTAATTAAAAATATTTTTCTGTCAAATATTTTTCTGTCAATTAAATATTCACAGGCATTCCTATTATTTTTAAGTATTCATGATTTAGAACTAGCCTAAGGCTGACAAAAATCTTTTGGAAAGAAGGCAGCATTTATCCCTTTACCCTCAAATTCCCAAAGGGTTTGAGATGTTTTGCAAGCATGATACACACAATGGAATGCAAAAATGAAAACAGAAATATAAGAAAGTTAACTTAGAAGAAAATCTGAGAAGATCCAGTTACGGGTTTTGAATAATTTATTACCTCCAGGTAATTCCTAAGGTACAAGGGAACATTTTGCATTATCTGGAACAAATTACATGCTAGGAAATGGAGAGTTGCCAAAGAAAAATGTCAAAGTTGGCAAAAACAGAATCTGTTACTACAGTCCACTTAAGTACTGTTTCAGAGTACTAATGAGGAAGGAGGGGGAAAAAGAAGGCTCTCTACAGGCCTAATACTCAAGAAGGAGGACGATGACTTAAGCTCCACACTGTTTTAAAATAAAATAATACTAAATCATTATGATTTCCACAACTAGGGTATCACAATATTCTGAAATGAAATGAATGTCATTTCAATTGGGAGATCCTCAGTCCCGATCCCAAAGGATATTTTAGTACCATTAATGTGCTCATAGAAATAAATATAAGGGCATGAGTGAAGAAAGGTCCCAAGCATAGCAAAACAGTGAAGCAAAATGCCAAAATACCATATTTTTAAATTTCTATTTCAATTCACTTTTTTCTTATCAGAAAAAACATGCTTTGACTCTTAAAATCTCCATAAATCTTAGTCTATGAAGTTTAAAATATTGCTTTATCCATATTTACTTCCTTTTTGTGTTTGTGAGAACACTTAAATTATAAACTCTTGGCAAATATCAAGTATACAATATAGTATTATTACCTATAGTAAAAAATGTGTTAATTAACTCATTACAATGTATACACGTATCAAATCGTCTCATTGGTACACTTTAAGTATATTACAATTTTTCTGTCAATTATACGTTAGTAAAGCTGAAAAAAAAGTAGCTCTACTTAAAGCCTCTTAAAACAAAAGGACCACCTTTAATCATTGGATGCAGCATTTCAGGGAAAGTACTAGGCTTTTCCTCCTGAGCATACAATGTTCATCTGTTACATAAGGGCAGCAGTCATCCTGACTCAACAACCCTGTAGGTGGGTCAATGAACTAGCAGAAAAGATGAATGACTCTGTTTGTAGGGAAGAATTTATGTGTGCCTTTCATTAGGAAAACTTATGTATAGCACACACACCTATCTTCCCTCATAAAAAAAAATAGATGAGCTATTGCATGAAATGAAATGGGCCTTGTTCTCTTCTTCATTAATCCAGATTTAATAACAAACATTGAAGCCTGATCATTTTTTAAAAAATTTGGATACCATTGATTACCATAAGTGTTCTATAGAATGGCACAAATTAAAAATCAAATGTGTACAGATACCAGAAACTTGAGCTGAAAAACCAAAGATTGCTCTAAGTGCATTAGTGAGGATAAACAACCATCAGCAGTGATTGTGAGAGAAAGAAAAACAGGAAAGAATAAAGGTATTCCAAGACAGTCTTTAAAGACAAACCCAAGCGCTTCATGGGAAGTTTCCTGATTGAGCAGTTGGTGAATCTGAGTTTAATCAGTAATTTGGACTTATATTAGTTGCTTAGTCTCTTTTCATTTTCTACTTCCTTTTCTCTTACATGAAGAGATAATGCACCATTGAGGAACACAAATTACTGTCATAATAATAGAGACCAGCTCTGTACAGTAATTTTCTAAGACGATTCAAAACACCGTTTTTAGGTTTTTAGGACCAGATTTGTGTTTGGCAGAAAAGAACACTAGGATTACTTGCTGATGCCTGCCTTGGCTATGGCAAAGAGATGATGTTGTATGACTGCCATGCATTTTCCTAACTAGATAACTTACAGGGTTCTTTATTCTATGTGTTCTAAGTTTTACTTTAGCTCTTTTGTAATTTATTCTCTCTTGGTGTTTCTTTTTTACCCAGTGACTTTCATTACTTTATTAAAAAATTTTTTTGGATGTGAGATTAGCAGTGGAAAGTCTGGATCCTCCTTCATGAAAAATTAACATTGTCACTAAGTATTGGCTTGGCACAGTGTCCCTGTAGTGGTGCCACTAATCTCCTGTGCTCAATTAATCACCAAGACAGCAAGAGGCTTAGCTCTTATTAAAGTCCTTAAGAACTTTATTCAACAACCGCCTGCCAGTCCTTTCTATGAAATATACAGAAATTCACAAAATGGAAAACAATATGGTTTAATCATTTTTAGTGTGATGAAAATAATGGAAATTTATGACCCACTTATAGTAGAATGGAATAAAAGCGCTGAAAGAGACTACAATCAAGCACGATAAACAAGGCCATGAGATAAAATGACGCTCAGTGTTAACTAACGTGCAACTAATGTCCAGCACCCACTTTATACTTGTGCTTGACCACAAGATGCCATTCTTGTTGGGAAATAGGAATCATTTGTATCAGCCTCTTGTGGCATGGAGGGGGAAAAACCTTCAACCAAACACAGCAACTCTAGCATTGTTTCTGGTCATGGCACAAACTGGTTTTTGTTTTTTGTTTTTTAATTAAAAGATTGTTCAAAAACAATTTACAGTGTTTATCTTCTATGTTTTTAGGTGACACTTCTGTTATGTTTCTTCCTTTTCACTTACTCCCAGGGTAAAAGCGTACGCATTTACTTCCTCTAAATTCAACCTTTCACTTTTGATGTTTCACCCATAATCTTAATTGTGCCTGTCTCCTTTACCATGTTTCAAATCATTCAATATTTATATTAGCTGTAAATATAAGTGGATTTTCTTCTAACTTCCACATTCATTGTAGCTTAATTAAGAAGTAGCTACCCTCTCTCTCTCTCTCTGTCTCTCTCTCTCTCTCTCCCCCTCCCCACCACCCCTTTCTCTTTCTCACCAACTGGGTTGAATCTCAGTTCCACTATTTACTTGCTTTATGACTTTAGACAATTTACTTACTGCTCTGGGCTTACATGTCCTCATCTGTTAAATGAGTAAGACAGTAATATTTATAAGGTTGTTATGAAGATTAAGTATGTTAATATTTCTAAAGAACTCAGAACAGTTTGCGAGATACAGTGTTATATAAACGTTCACTAAATAAAAGTCAAATAACAGCCTAACTACCTCTGTGTGGAGGACAGTTTGGTGTTTGTCTCAGTAAAACCAAGTCTCATATTATCTGAGAAAGCCACTTCTACCCCTTTTTGTCTCTGCGTTAGAGACTAGCACCTAGTCTTGATTCACTGATACTTTGGTATCTGCATTAAAGTCTTTTACTTTCAAGTCCAGCCATCATTCTGGACTATAAAATCCATAGATGACCAATTCATCACAATGGCTTCTTAGTTCTTCTCAAGTACAGTAATCTTAAAGTCTAGTAGCCATACCCCAAGAAGGACTTCTGTGTAAGGGTGGAAGGATGTGCAGCTTGTGAACTGCACAAAAGCACCAACAAGTGGGTGATCAAGGCCTGAAATCCACATGGGCTGAAGTGATGAAGAAATTCTGCTCTGCTAGCAGGGCTCTGACCTCTTGACTCTACCACCCAGTACCTTTCTATCACTCAAATCTAGTAGTCTTTTCAGCTCAATAGTCTTGAATTCCCACTGTCCTAATGTAATATACTATGCCTCCAGATTATTCACTTATTAAAACTATTATCTCCATTATCTGAGCTCATGGAGAATGCAAGCTTATCAACCCTTCTTATTTCTCCATATCAGAACCTTCTTTGCATTACTTCCTTTCTAATACAAATTAGATTCCATGAATTAATGCCTATACCTAAATTTCCTAAGCTCTCTTACCAGAAATACCTCAACTGTGGATGAATAAAACTGTCCACCTTATCCATGTATGCATCCAAATAGCTAAGCAACACTGGACATTTTTATACATTAGGGCACACTAGGAACCATAAATTGATGGTCTTTAATCTCAGGATTGCATTTAATACTATTTCATAGTCAACTAATATCTATAATTAATTATCACTTTAATTAATTGTCACTTCTGTATGTACTATAACAAGTTTCCTCCAATATTCTTCAAACTGCAAGCCTGGGAAATATCTTCACCTCCTACTTTCAGTGAGAAAGAAAAATTTTAGAGAGAAATTACCTCATTTTTTCACAACCAATTATAAATTGTCCTTATTCTTCCTTTCTCTATTCTTCTATCACAAGGATGGAGTTATATTTCTTTCCAGGTAAAATCTAGAAGCATTTCTCCTTACCACATGGGTACCAGAACAGTCTCAGTTTCAATCCCAGAAACTTAGGTTATTGATGATCTTTCCATGACCCACTCTCATTGTCAGTCTCTTTATTATTACTAGAACATTCCTATATGTATGTAAACTTTTTGCCTATGCCACTTTCATTCTGACTACTTGCCTTTCACAGGTGACTTCTTAAGAGAGTTTTATGTACTTTCTGTACTCTCTGCTGGGTCACCTCCCATTAATGACTCAAACACAACCATTGGATTTTCGCTTAAATGGCCTTGAGGTAAAAAATTATCTTCGTACTATTAAGTCTAGTGGGCATGTTTTCAATTCTCTTCTGTGTTAATGCTTTCTGGATTCTCCTTTCAATCTTCATGTTCATTTCCTAAGTGGTTATTCAATGGTGAAGCTTCTCATAACTCTGTCCTGAATGTCTTTTCATTCAATACTCTCTCTAGGAGATGATAATGGTGATGATGATGATGATGATGATGATGACGATGATAATTTAACATTTATTAAACATTTAGTTTTTGCCAGGCACTATTCTATGAACATAATATATATTTTTAAATAATGAAGCACTCTTAATACTTCCATAAAGTATCCACTATCATTTTTCCCATTTCTAAAATGATAATACTAAGACATAGAGAAGTTAATAAACTTTCTCAAGATACTTCAGCTGATGTATATTAGGATCAATATTAAAATCTAGTAAGGACTAGCCAGTTTGATGCCAGAATTAATTGTCTTAATCACTCTCTTAAACATGTAGTGTAGAGACTTATATATCAGCTATTTGCCTGACTTTAGCTATATCTAAATATCTTTTCTTTTTCTTCCTTCCTTTCTTTCTTTCTTTTTTTTTTTTTTTTTTTTTTTAGAAAGAGAGCATCTCAAATAAGGGAGGGGCAGAGGGAGAAAGAGAGAATCCCAAGCAGGCTCCATGCTCAGCACAAATCCCAATGCGGGGCTTGATCTTATGTCCATGAGATCATGGCCTGAGCTGAAGTCAAGAGTCAGGTGCTTAACAGACTGAGCCACCCAGGCATCCCTAAATATGGATGATTCTTATGTCTACATCTTTGACCTAGACACATATATTAAGCTGTTTTGAATATCACCTGACCATCTCAAAGAAACATCCAAACCTTAATTCACTGTCTCCACCCACACCCACCCAATAGATATATTCTCTACCCTTTCTACTCTATACAGGGCACCATAATTTACCTAAAAGCTCAAGTTAAATCTTAAAAATTATTCCCATCTTCTTTCTGTCCTTCACTTTCTACTATCCAATAAATTAGCAAGACCTGATAATTTTATGGTCTGTGTATTAACCAAGAGCATCCCATTGATTCCATTCCCACTGCTACATTCCCAAGCCAGTTTGCCTCCATGTCTTACTCCAACTACCATAGCAGCCTCCTAATTGAGATTTCAAAGTCTCTAACCGTAGTTTTTTCTGACATTTTTTTTCAGACAAGCCAGAATGATGTTTTTTTTTCAATATATGAAATTTATTGTCAAATTGGTTTCCATACAACACCCAGTGCTCATCCCAAAAGGTGCCCTCCTCAATACCCATCACCCACCCTGCCCTCCCTCCCACCCCCCATCAACCCTCAGTTTGTTCTCAGTTTTTAACAGTCTCTTATGCTTTGGCTCTCTCCCACTCTAACCTCTTTTTTTTTTTTTTTCTTCCCCTCCCCCATGGGTTTCTGTTAAGTTTCTCAGGATCCACATAAGAGTGAAAACATATGGCATCTGTCTTTCTCTGTATGGCTTACTTCACTTAGCATAACACTCTCCAGTTCCATCCACGTTGCTACAAAGGGCCATATTTCGTTCTTTCTCATTGCCATGTAGTACTCCATCAACTGATGAATGGATGAAGAAATTGTGGTTTATATACAGAATGTTTTTAAAGTGGAAGTATAGTCATGATATTGACTTTTAACATCCTCGAATAAATCCTATTCCTATCAGAGTAATGCCAAAATGCTTAATATGGCCCCAAAGGCTCATCTCTCCAGCTTCACCTAGAGCTACATTCTTGCTCTGCTCTCTCTTCCAGCCATACTCCTTTGATATGTAAGTTTTTCACAGTGGCTTTTTCCTCAGCCTGGAGTTTTCCTTCTCTCTCTATCCAGCTAATATTATTTGTATTTATATTTAATCTTAATCTCTCTTCTCTGGATATTTTTCTTTTGATTCTCAGACTTTGTTGGGCTCTTCTTGATATGTTCATGTAACACATTTCCTAATGCTTAACTTAGTTATGCATGTTTTAAAAGTGCATTTTTCCCTAAATATATGGTAAATTCTATGATAACCATAGTTAACCATAGTGCTAGACTATGTCTCTAGCACTTTTAGCACAGTAAATAACAGAAAGCGAGTAACTGCCAAATAATTATTGTTTTGCTAAGTGAGGAGTGACTTCTTTATAGGGAAGTTGCTTTAGATATTAATACAGCCACTTGCATGAAGTGTCTAGGCTACCTGAATTTAATGATAGCTGATAACCTACATTGCTTTATACTTTTAAATTCTCATCAAATGTTATACATTCCGGATTTGATGTACACACACACTATATGTGCACACACACATAGGTGAGGAATGGGAAAGTCAGGAAAACTAATTATTTTGGTTTTTCATGATTGGGAAAAAGAGTGGTACTTCTTATATATATTAAAAATAAAGATTCCACATTTCTAATGTTTATGCTTCTCTTCTACAGAGCAATGAGCAGGATGAGTAGTGCTTTCTTTTTTGGTATTTTTCACTTTTTTTTTTTAACTTTTCATTTTTCCATTTGAGTTGTGGTACATTCTAGTCTCTCATTTTATTCCTCACATGTAACCATTTCTGGACTCTAATGTACTACATGGCTTAATCCATTCAAATCCAGTCAAAAAATGTATATAAATAGACAAAAATAATGCCTACTTACATGTCAGTTGGAAATAGCAGCTAGTCATATGTAGCAAAGAAAGGCAAATTACAGACTTTGAAATTTGTCTTGTTGAGATAATATTCGGTCGAAGTATAGTCCAGAAGGTTTAATGAATATCTTAGATACAATAAAAACTATGTATTTATATATTGTTAAATAGCCAAATTTAACTAAATTTGAAGATGTAATTGGCTTAATTAAATTATTCATGAATGGGGCAGCACCGCATTAGCTAGTCTAAAGAGGCACTGCCAGGAGTTGTACAAAATGGAAAATTTTTATAGAAGGAGGGTGGGGACAAGAAAGGTATTAGCAAAAGAAAAGGATTGTTCCAAGTGAGGACACTTTCTAGGAGGAAAAAACAAGGTGTCTTATCATGCAGATTACCTCATCTTTCTTTGCCAGTGGGGTTGGAGAAGACCCAGGTGGTCAACTCATTGGCTGGATTGAGAAATTCCTGACTGACTGGCTAAGACTACAGTTTTAAGGGAAGTTAAAACTGCAATTTGATTATGTATTAACCACCACTTTGGAAATTCTAAGTGACACCATTTTGAGCCTGCGGCTTTTTTTTTTTTTAACAATATAAAAATTGGTATGGTATGGTCCACACAATGTTACCTAACTGAAAAGAGTTCATTTGCCTGCGTGAAACAGAAAGCCAAACATGGTAACAGTGGTCATTTGCGGAGAGAAAGATATATTGCAAAAGGCCCAAGAAAGGAGACAAAAGGTGGGCTCAAATCTGTCTCCCCTGACTGAGGTTAGAACAAGGTTTTATAATCATAAGGTTGAGATTGAACACACATCGAAGAAAAAGGCGGGGAAGATTTTGTCTATTCATGAGGACAGAGAGAGGACATGCATTGAGCAAACATGCATGTAACATACATCCCATGTTCATTTTGAGATGGAGACTTAACATTAAAATGAGGCAAAACTTGGCCCCTGACCTCAGGAAGTCACCTGTAGGACAAGGAGAGGGACTGGCTCTGAAATTGGTACTAACTGGATGGGGTCTTGGGCTCCTTATCTTGGGTAATGAATGAAAGGCTTGTTGATAGGCTGGAACCACGTCAGTGACCATATGTGTCAGTAAAAGCTTCTGTGAAGACAGCCAGTGGATTTATTAGTGGGATGTGAAAAGAAATAATAGCAGATGAGAAAGAAATATACGTGTAAAAAACAAGCTTTAAATTTCTTCTTGGTCTCAACCTCCTTAATTCAACAAGAGAGTACTTTTACCATTAAGATGTAACCCACTAAGTCATTATAACGGAATCATGAGGAAATGCCAGTACTGGAACACATTTGTTTTATAATTCTAACCCTTAAAGAGGAACACTGGATCTCAGAGTCAATTTTGGACATGTTGACTCTCAGAGGAACACTTCAAATCTGTGGAATAACTGGCATAGAGATTTTATATATTCTTGAAAGCACTCTATATACTTGATTGGGGGGAGAGATGGGGAAAATGGCTAATACAATTTGGACTGAAATCAGTAAACAGACTCTTAAGCCTGGAAGAAGACCTTGAGGTCTTCATCGCCAAGCTTTTCATAATGTAAGTGAGGATGCAGAAATTGAGAGAAGTTTCCTTGATCAAGATGTGTTTCTGGCAAGCAGCAGATTTGATTAGGATCCCTGTCTTATTGACTTATAAACTGCTTCCTTTTTTTCTATTAAACATTTTACTGGGCTAGATTTTAGCAAGGAAAGAAAACACATTAATGCCATATTTACACACACAGACTGCTGAACTGTATATTGTATTAATTGAGCAAAATACATTGATCAGTTTCTAACTAAAAGCTTTTTTTTAAAGTGATGTGTTTTATACAATATAATGTGAATAGTTATTAAGGTCATCGAGACACTAAACAACTAAAAAATGGGAAATGTAATAGTGAGAAAAATGCTGTAAAATAAAAAAAAATACAGAAGGACATTGTAATGGTATATTTGGGGAAAATTGACAGGTGATAGTGATAAAACTTGAATATTTAAATAGGAAGTAGAAAGGAAACTCATTATTTATAATTCATTTTTAGAATGATTCTTTGAGGAAGTGAGATGCCAGAAGATATTTGAATCAAAGGAGGCAGAATTCTTGGCAAATGGGAAATGCATTACAAATAGTGCCAAACATCTTCTGTTTGCCCTTCCAGGTCAAACTTTCTAAACTTTCCCAAATTGTCCCCTGGCCTGAAAGACAGACTTATATTGATTACATCAGTGAGATTCCAGTTTTTCTGGCTCTGGCTTCTAATTGAGCTAATGAGCCAGAGGTCCAAAGGAGAGAGGAGCGTGAGCTCAGGCTGTTCATTTTTCTAGGTTCTTTGGCTGGTTGCATCCTTCGGCAGAAGGCTCCCCCTCGGGCTGCTGTCCAACATAACGTTTTCTCTTTCCGAGTTCAAACAATCCTCCTCCTGTTCCCTAGTGCCTACGATGTTGACATCCCAGATGCTAGCAGGGAGCAGTGCTGCATTTCTGCACAATTCTTTTTGTTGTCTCTCTACTCTAGCCTTTGTAATTATGTTCTTTTAAATACCTCCCTTCGATAGATCTCAATTTTTATTATTCCATTTGTTTACTGTTAGACCCCTGACTGAACAGCAACCACTCCTAGAAGTAGCCCCAAGACAAAGGTCTTTAAAATGGGATTCTGGAATTTCATTTGTCCTGTATTTAAAGAGTACATGATAACTCCCTTTGCAGGTAAAAATGAGACAAAAGTAATTCAGAGTATTTGAAAAAAAGCACAATTATTGAAGTTATCGTCAGAGGGACGTGAAATAAAGTGCGTGCAGAGAACAATATCTCAGGAGAACAAGTGACTATGTCACTTGATTATATGGAGTGCAGAAAACGGTTAACAAAACAGATCAGAGATTGCTTTCCTTAATAGGGCCCACTTGCAACATTGGCTCTTGGCTGGATGTGGAAACTTGGACTTGAGGAGTGTTCTGTTTCCAGAACTGCTAAGAGTAGCTCACTGTGCCCAAACTACTTGTGCAATGTGTTTTTTTCTCTGTCTTTATTGAGGTATAATTGACAAATAAAAATTGTATATATTTAAGGTGGACAACTTGATGTTTTGATGTACCAAATAACGTGTTTTACATTGAACACAGCTTTTCTTTAGGAGTTTGGAATTTTGGTACGTGTTAGACAATGAGTGCCTACTTGAATTGCCCTCAGTAAAATTCCTAGGAACTGAGTCTCTAATGAGCTCTTCAGATAGATGTTTTGTCACAACCAGTTGCTGGAAAAAGTAAACAGATCCTATGTGACTCCACTGGTGAAGGGCTCTTGGGAGCTGGTGCCGAATGTCCTTTCCACTCCACCAAATGTGCCTTTCCCTTTGCTGATTTTGCTTTGTATCCTTGGTTGTAAATGAGCCAGAGCATTAATATGACTATATGAGAGTCTTGCAATCCTTCTGGTAAATCACTGGCCCAAAGGGTGGTTTGGGGGTTTCTCATACATACAGTAACAAAAAAGCTTATAGTAATTGTTGAATCACCCGGTTACTTTTTAACACCTTAGAGAACATATATAGAAAAAGAAAGACACGCTGGAAACTATGACTATAAAGTTAAGAACACACATGGAGAGTCAAAGGTCTCCAAAGCAATTTTGAAATATTTTATTTCTAATAGTTACAGGGTACATACAGCTGAGAATCAAACTCAGAATTGCGAGGGTCTCGAAGTAGCAGCGTGAGTTATACGGTCTATCCTAACAAATTTCTTACACTAAAGTAATGACATTGATGGAAAAATGGTGGGGCCCAAAGACATGGGCTGGAGACCTTCGGGTAAGCAATGTTGAAGCTGAGTCAATATCCAAATTTCCCTTATGTGTTCATGCTATTGTTATCAAGCTATTCCTCTATCTGCAGGGTATTTGTCCATCCCTGCATTAAAGTTTTCCTGAGTCACTGGCTTCCCAAGCTGATACCAATTCTCACAGGACTCACTTTCCTTTCTTTTTCTAGAGGACTATACTTGAGTTTGATCCTGACATGGTCTACAGTGAACAAAGGGTATAACACAGGGTCCAGGAGGAGATAACCTATACATCACAAGACCTCCCCAATCTTTGTCTGCAGGATCCCAAGAGGCATGTGTGCCTGAAGGCTGTTTGATATGAAGGGGCAAGTAATGGAAGTCTCAGCTCAGAATATTGACAACAGTGAACCAAATTAGGATTCAGAATTTAATGTATTGACGTGAGTACCCAGGAGTGATAATAAAAATATGCCAGAATAATAGACTCAACTCAACAATGGTCTACACTTAATGCAATCAGCATGCTAGCATACTGTACAGGAAGGAAACTGAAAACAGGGAATTGAGAATATTGGAATAAATATAATATGTGAAGGTTAGTCCTTAGACCAATCATACTATTATTTCCATGATCCCAGAATGTATAGCTGGAGTGGATATTTTTAGTAACTGATAGAATACTAAAATTATCTGATTAAAAAAGTAAAGGCTATTACAGTACAAACAAAAGCCCCTAGACCTTTACCATCAGAGAGGGTGTACCAAAAGTAATAACACATTCTTGAAATAACAACAGAGATTAAGGACACTATCAAAGACTATAGATGCAGGGATGGTGATTCCTAACATATACTTAATATATCTGTTTGGCCAGCAATAAAAACAAGGGGTGCCTGGGTAGCCCAGGCGGTTAAGTGTCTGATTTTGACTCAGGTCATGGTTCGTGGGTTGGGCTCTGTGCTGAGAGCTCAGAGCCTAGAGCCTGCTTTGGATTCTGTGTCTCCCTCTCTCTCTCTGCCCCTCCCCTGCTTGGGTGCGCACGCGTGCTCTCTCTCTTTCTCTCTTAAAAAGAAATAAACATTAAAAAACAAAACAAAAACAAAAACCCTAGATGCATCGTGGAGAACTTCATTAGGTTGTCATTAAATAAACCAAGTAATGATGCAACTTACAGTCACAGTTCCTGATGTATTATTTTAGTGGCATAATTCAACACAATCTCTTGTTCCCGATATTTGGCTATTTACTTGTTGGGTGTGCTCTTCTCTAGCATAAGTCAGCAAAATCAGAAATAATCTCTATATATACATATACATAACACTGACAATATTCATATTTCATATTCGTGCCTTGCTCCCTTGCCTATTCTTTGGCTTTTATTAAATAGCTTAGAGGAACCTTGATCAAGGTGATATTTCAACATTGAAATACAATGCAACCTGGCTTTATGCAACCAGGATCTAGCGATCAGGAAGTAGCAAGGACCTTCTACGCCTTAGTAACACCTATGTACCATAAGGTTGAAAATAATCTCTGGAAAATTTCAGACACGTGTGATCCATCAGTGAGGTTTCTGGGGGGTCTGTAACCTGGCACTTGTCAGATCATCTCTTCTAAAGGTAGAGATGAGAAGATACACCTTAATGTCCTATCATGAAGGAAAATGGCACAGTGGTTGGGGAGACTTTTGGGTCTCAGAAGCAGTATAAAACACGTTTGGACTGCAATTCCAATCTTTTTATGAGGTGACATGTAAAGCCACAGATTTGAGTGAATGCCAAAGCAAGAAGGAAAGCTGAAACAATTCCAGTCTGTAGTACATGCTGCCCCGATCTTCAGGCTTTCTGACCAAGCAGAATGGAGGACAAGAATGGATGCTAAGGCACAGAGGTCATGACCTCTGCCAGATAGCTTTCTTCCACATCCGCTCTTTGCCATTCTCCACCAGTGCTCTCTTCCAGGAGCCAGGCCTGTGTTGATTATATCAGCAAGCTCCTGTGCAGTCTGGCTTTTGTTTGAAGTAAACAGAAGGAGGGAGGGAGATGAGATGAGGAGGTTTATTTCTCAGTTTCCTTCCCTGACAGTTTACCTTGGCCTGGTGGTGTTCTCTACTGAAGGTCACTGGCTCTCTCAAGGCTCCACCCACCTCCCTTCCCTCCTCTTCCCCTTCTTCTTAGTGTGTAGGGGTGATGACAGCTCTGCTACTGTCAGTCTCTGTTTCCTCCTCCAGGAAGTCCTCTACATTGCCAGTCTCTGTTTCCTACTTTTTGTGCTTCCTTTACATCTACTTATGTTTTGGTAATTAGTTTGTTTGCAAATATACACTGTCCAAAAGACCCCAATTTTAGTGGACTATCTCCTTCCTGTTAGGATCCTAACTGAATAAAAGCAAAGCAGCTCTCCCCCTACCCAAAGACCTAAAAAAAGTGTGCTGTTCATCCCGTTGGGGAACTGAAGAAAAGAGCTTGAAACTGGTGGAGGCAGAAGTCTTTTGAATAGAAAACAATGAAGAAATTGCGATGATTTGCATATGTCTACATGGAAGAATAAAAGTAGATGGTGAATAGTGTCCCCCTTATTGAAAGTGCAATGAACCCTCCATAAAAGCACCTGAAAGGAATTCAAGATAAATCTGGTTTAAGAAGAATGTGCTGCTGGGGCACCTGCGGGGCTCAGGTCGCTAAGTGTCTGACTTCGGCTCTGGTCACGATCTCGCAGTTTTTGAGTTCGAGCCCCACTTCGAGCTCTGTGCTGACAGCTCAGAGCCTGGAGCCTGCTTCGGATTCTGTGTCTCCCTCTCTCCCTGCCCCTCCCCCACTCGCACTCTGTCTCTCCTCTCTCTCTCTCTCTCTCAAAAAAAAAAAAAAAAAAAGAATGTGCTGCTCTTATATCATCTTCACAATCATCATGATTATAGACAGCAGCAGTAGCATCCTAAATATTAACATCATAATAACATATAGTAACAATAATAACACCGTTCTTCTACTACAAATGTATAACTAGCAGCCACGGTATTTATGTATGTCAGGAAGTGATGCCCAGTTTGGGACAAAGCCACGATTCCAAGGTTAGTGAGGGAAAACTGATTCTGGAGGTATAAAGAAACAGTAAAGGGGATTTGACAGAAAATTAGCTTATATGATGTAGAATTCTCAGATGACAACAATGATGTTGAAAGCTAATAAAAAGAGTATTCATTCAGCCACAAATGTTTATTGACTTATTTTATAAATTCTGAGGCAGTACAAGTGAGCAGACAGGGCCTCATTTTCTAACTACTTTTATTCGTGACAGTATGAACACCTTGTGAATAGGATTGTTATTGTTCTTTTATTTATTCTTGGTTATTCAATAAAGTCAAATGCCAATTTTGACAATCTGAAGGCCCCCTTTTCCAATCTCTATTTGATTATTATGATGTATTTTGCATTGATGGGGCACATCAATTAAAGACAGAAGAAGAAGAAAAAAAGATGCTTCTATTTATGAAGCTAAGACAGTTTAGCATGAAAAGATTAAAACTGGGATTCAAAATAGAATTACAGTGGAGCCTGGGTGGCTCAGTCGGTTAAGCGTCTGACTTCGGCCCAGGTCATGATCTCACAGTTCGTGGGTTTGAGCCCCGCGTTGGGCTCTGTGCTGACAGCTTAGAGCCTGGAGCCTGCTTCGGATTCTGTGTCTCCCCCTTTCTCTGCCCCTCCCCAGCTCATGCTCTCACTCTGTCTCTGTCAAAAAAATAAAATAAACTTAAAATTAAAAAAAATTAGAATTAAATTTTCAGTTTTCTAAAGTTTTTATTTCTCCATAGTTCTGGTCTAACTGTGTAATTAGGATCCAAACTTATAATAGTTGGAATTAAAGTGTCTATTCCTTTGGAATTGAGCAATACTTTATGTCAATTATTCTCCTTGTGGAAACCCCCAAATTCCCTTCCCTTGTTATATACTGTGTACACACAGTATATAATACTGGCACCTGATAGAATTTTTATTCTGAAATTAATAAGATTATACAAATATTATTCTTAGATTGAAAATTTAATGCTAAATAAACATTTAGTTTTGAACTTACAGGATTTTCTGTATTTTTAAGCTGATGATGAAGGCAAACATCTTAAGGCACAATGTCAGCCTTATCAGTTGGGCCTGGTTTCCATGTTCCTTTTTTATTTTATTTTATTTTATTTTATTTTATTTTTTTAATATAATTTATTATCAAATTGGTTTCTGTACAACACCCAGTGCTCATCCCAATAAGTGCCCTCCTCCATATTCCTTTTAAAATATTATTGGGGCACCTGGGTGGCTCAGTTGGTTGAGTGTCCAACTCTTGATTTTGGTTCAGGTCATGAGATTGAGCCCCACAGCAGGCTCCACACTAAGTGTGGAGCCTGCTTGAAATTCTCTTTCTCTGTCCCTCCACCTCTCTGCCCCACTTGTGTGTGCTCTCTCTGAAATAAAATGAAAAAAAATTTTTAAAAACAATAAAAATATTATTTATGAGATAAAAAAGTTAAAAATAGGGACTGATCATGTCTGTCCTTTTTCTTTCCCTCTACTAATAGATTAATAAAATATAAAATAAGTGTAAATCTATAAATATAAAATATAATATAAACCTACAACAGAGAGAATAAAAAAGAAGCCATTAGAAAAAGTGTTCCATAAAAATAAAGAAATAAATTCAGAAAGGAAAAAATATGAATAATCAGGGAATAGTGTATCCAACACAAGGGAAGTATTCTCCAACACAAGAGAATTTATAGGATTATTGATGTGTGGCAGGAAAGAGAGGAATAGTGTAGACTAGAACAGTAGGGGTGAGGCCTTAAAGAAGGAGATCTCCATGAAAAAACATACAGGTATCGTGTATGTATATAAGTGAAATATTTAATGTTTGATTTTTGTTTCTGGAGTATGGGTAATCACATTTCTGTAAGAATACCAATTAAATAACTAATAAACTCACCCAAAGAAGAATAATTATTCCTAATACGTATTAACTAATTACATAAGAGTTTTCTTTGGGGAGGGAGGGGTACAAATATTAAACCAATTTTTGAAAAATAGAATTATAACATCATTATTAATATGGCATAACCTAATATTAATGGTAAGAAGGACTAACAGTCAAACACATTTTTTGTAAACTATGCATAAATCTTTTAAATCAACTTCATTATTTTCCCATAAGGATCTGCATGAAAACCTTCCTAACATCAAAGAGGAGCATGTCTACAGACAGTTTTCTTTGCCAATTGCTTAATGCTGATGCCAATTCTAGTAATTAGCAGTGTACAGAAATAGGATACAAAAAAGGGGAACAATGGCAACAGTAGAACCTGAAGGCAGAAAATTGAGTTTCCTTCTCCCAAGAAGACCTAACAGTTAGAAGGTGAAAAAAATTTTTTTTAATTTTTTTAATGTTTTATTTAAGACAGACAGAGACAGAGCATGAGTGGGGTGGGGCAGAGAGGGAGGGAGACCCAGAATCCGAAGCAGGCTCCAGGGTCTGAGCTGTCAGCACAGAGCCCGATTCGGGGCTTGAACTCACGAACTGTGAGATCATGACCTGGGCGAAGTCAGACGCTCAACCGACGGAGCCACACAGGCGCCCCCCAAAATTTTTTTTAATTTAATGTTTATTTATTTTGGGACAGAGAGAGATAGAGCACGAGCAGGGGAGAGGCAGAGAGAGAGGGAAATGCAGAATCTGAAGCAGGCTCCAGGCTCTAAGCTGTCAGCACAGAGCCTGATGAGGGGCTAGGACTCATGACCTGAGCCTAAGTCGGATGCTCAACCGACTGAGTCACCCAGGTGCCCCAGAAGGTGAAAACTTTTAAAATAACACCTGTGTTCTTGAAAATTCATTCATTTCTTCCATCACCATTTGTTCAGTGGCCATGGAGAAACCAGATCCCCACTCTGCCCGAGTCAGCCACTAACTGTGGGAGCAAGTGAGTTATACCAAAGCTCCAAAATCCAGAAGAGAGTGACAATGTTGAACTTCATCTAGGCCCTATACATCCAGAAAACAGCAGAGATTAAGAAATCCCCCTACTTTTGTGTTCTCCAGGAAAGATTTATGCAAAGAACCATACTTCTCTTAAGTGACCTAGATGAGACTTGGGGATGGCCCTCTTGTTTACCTAGGACAAGGCTGGACACATGCTACAAATTCTCTTGCTGTGTCTCACCATTGAATAGCTGAACTGTTTGTACCTACTGACCAATATCGACAAAATGCCTATTAACTTGACTTTACCAAAATTTAGACAGGTTTCTCTCTTCCCAGGTACCCAAACTGTGACCCACCCTTATGTTAGGCAAGCAATGGGAACTTAAGCAGATATTGTAATGTGAAACAACCTTCCTCACTCCCAAAGATCCCTCCCAAGAATTGACTGACAGCAAAGAAAACACTGCCTGCTCAACTAACCAGTTGTCCCACGTGCTCATCCCACTCCCACACCTGGTCTTTTCTATCCTTGTCTGCTCTTCTCTATAAAAGAATGTCCTTTTCTGCCTGATTGTGAAAGAACTTATAGGACTTATGATTGGAGCATTTTCCTTGTTGCTACAGTCACACGTTCCTTTTCCAATAGTCTTGTCAAATAAAGCCTTTCCTTTAGGTCTGAATTTGTTTTTTCGTTTGACCAGGGAATCTCCACATGTGGAGCCTCTTGGGGAAACGAAGGCTTCCTCTAACCATCTTTTTGTTCATTTTTGGTGTGCCATCTACATTCGACTTTGTTAATTTCAGGGCCTATCTACTGTAATTATGCCAAGTGCCAAATTTGCTTGATAAAATTGTGGATGAAAATGTTAGCAATTTGTCTTTTTAAATTTTTTCAAATATTATTATTAAATATCAAGGACTTTATTAAGTATTTATCCTATAAAACTCTACCACAATACCGTAGAGTAGGTATTATTACTTAGACGCATTTTACAAATAAGAGAATTTAAACTGAATGAGGGTTAAGTCACTTGCCCGAGCCACTCAGCTACTATGTAGTAGACCTATCATTTCAACCTAAGTTTGTTTAACACCAGATTTCACTTAATTTATGTAACTTTTAGGCACACCCGCATTTGTATATATTATATTCAGTTTTAACTGGTCACCTAGAAGATTGGAGTGAAGATTAACCAAGCATTCTACATCTTAATTGATATAATTTTAGTATTTTAGTAATCTCTAAATATTTAGCATAGAAATCACCCTTATAATTAGTTAAGTGATGGACTGAACTTTAGTTATTAACCTTAGTTAAAGTAATAGATATGAATATGATCACTTGTAGAGGAAGTATAGAATTAAACACTAATATTTAAGATGTAGTCAGAGAAAGAGAAAGTTAAGAAAGTGTGTTTGAAAACCAGATGAAAGTGTAATCACCGAAGCTAAAGGGAAGTAGAATTTCAAGGATTAAATGGTGGACTGTTAAATGCAGGAAGATAACATACAAAAGGACTGTACAATGTTTGCATTTGGAAGTTAGCTCTCATTAATAACTCTGGCAAAGGAAGTTTAAGTGAAAGACTAAAAGCAAAACTTAGTGGTATAAAAGGGTAAGGAAGTACAAACATAGAATATAAACTAAATAAACTATTGCTCATAGAAACATGATGATAGCAGCACCCGGTTGGCGCAGTGGGTAGAGTGTGTGACTCTTGATCTCAGGGTCATGATTTCAAGCTCCACGTTGTGTGTAGAGATTGCTTGAATAAATAAATAAGTAAACTTAAGAAAAAAAAAAGAAACATGGCTAGAAGACACATTGGTAGATACATATATAGGACTGAATGTAGGGATATGTGGGTATAAGACAAGTTTACTTTTTAATACCCATATTAAAATGTAAGCATATTTGTATACAGAGTTTAAGAAACAAATGTAGAGGAAATGGTGGGGATAATATACTGGGAAGAGAAGTAATTTATGGAGTCAGTTCATGAGTGCATATGCAGAGTGATTGGCTCTTAAGGGAGAAAAAATCAGAGAGAAAGAGAAAATGATGAAGTCCAATTAGAATGATTTTAAGAGAAAGATGTGGGATTTCATATCTAATGGACTACATTTTCTCACAGAAATCAGAAAAATGGTGATATGCTGAGAGATGGAGAGCATACATAGCTATATTGGTGAAGATTTTCTTTTTTTTTTTTTTTTTTCTTTTTTTTTATTTTTTATTTTTTAATATATGAAATTTACTGTCAAATTGGTTTCCATACAACACCCAGTGCTCATCCCAAAAGGTGCCCTCCTCAATACCCATCACCCTCCCTGCCCTCCCTCCCACCCTGCCCTCCCTCCCACCCCCCATCAACCCTCAGTTTGTTCTCAGTTTTTAACAGTCTCTTATGCTTTGGCTCTCTCCCACTCTAACCTCTTTTTTTTTTTTCTTTCCTTCCTTCCCCTCCCCCATGGGTTTCTGTTATGTTTCTCAGGATCCACATAAGAGTGAAACCATATGGTATCTGTCTTTCTCTGTATGGCTTATTTCACTTAGCATCACACTCTCCAGTTCCATCCATGTTGCTACAAAAGGCCATATTTCATTTTTTCTCATTGCCACGTAGTATTCCATTGTGTATATAAACCACAATTTCTTTATCCATTCATCAGTTGATGGACATTTAGGCTCTTTCCATAATTTGACTATTGTTGAGAGTGCCGCTATAAACATTGGGGTACAGGTGCCCCTATGCATCAGTTCTCCTGTATCCCTTGGATAAATTCCTAGCAGTGCTATTGCTGGGTCATAGGGTAGGTCTATTTTTAATTTTCTGAGGAACCTCCACACTGCTTTCCAGAGCGGCTGCACCAATTTGCATTCCCACCAACAGTGCAAGAGGGTTCCTGTTTCTCCACATCCTCTCCAGCATCTATAGTCTCCTGATTTCTTCATTTTGGCCACTCTGACTGGCGTGAGGTGGTATCTGAGTGTGGTTTTGATTTGTATTTCCCTGATAAGGAGCGACGTTGAGCATCTTTTCATGTGCCTGTTGGCCATCCGGATGTCTTCTTTAGAGAAGTGTCTATTCATGTTTTCTGCCCATTTCTTCACTGGGTTATTTGTTTTTCGGGTGTGCAGTTTGATGAGCTCTTTATAGATTTTGGATACTAGCCCTTTGTCCGATGTGTCATTTGCAAATATCTTTTCCCATTCCGTTGGTTGCCTTTTAGTTTTGTTGGTTGTTTCCTTTGCTGTGCAGAAGCTTTTTATCTTCATAAGGTCCCAGTAATTCACTTTTGCTTTTAATTCCCTTGCCTTTGGGGATGTGCCGAGTAAGAGATTGCTACGGCTGAGGTCAGAGAGGTCTTTTCCTGCTTTCTCCTCTAAGGTTTTGATGGTTTCCTGTCTCACATTCAGGTCCTTTATCCATTTTGAGTTTATTTTTGTGAATGGTGTGAGAAAGTGGTCTAGTTTCAGCCTTCTGCATGTTGCTGTCCAGTTCTCCCAGCACCATTTGTTAAAGAGACTGTCTTTTTTCCATTGGATGTTCTTTCCTGCTTTGTCAAAGATGAGTTGGCCATACGTTTGTGGGTCTAGTTCTGGGGTTTCTATTCTATTCCATTGGTCTATGTGTCTGTTTTTATGCCAATACCATGCTGTCTTGATGATGACAGCTTTGTAGTAGAGGCTAAAGTCTGGGATTGTGATGCCTCCTGCTTTGGTCTTCTTCTTCAAAATTACTTTGGCTATTCGGGGCCTTTTGTGGTTCCATATGAATTTTAGGATTGCTTGTTCTAGTTTCGAGAAGAATGCTGGTGCAATTTTGATTGGGATTGCATTGAATGTGTAGATAGCTTTGGGTAGTATTGACATTTTGACAATATTTATTCTTCCAATCCATGAGCAGGGAATGTCTTTCCATTTCTTTATATCTTCTTCGATTACCTGCATAAGCTTTCTATAGTTTTCAGCATACAGATCTTTTACATCTTTGGTTAGATTTATTCCTAGGTATTTTATGCTTCTTGGTGCAATTGTGAATGGGATCAGTTTCTTCATTTGTCTTTCTGTTGCTTCATTGTTAGTGTATAAGAATGCAACTGATTTCTGCACATTGATTTTGTATCCTGCAACTTTGCTGAATTCATGTATCAGTTCTAGCAGACTTTTGGTGGAGTCTATCGGATTTTCCATGTATAATATCATGTCATCTGCAAAAAGCGAAAGCTTGACTTCATCTTTGCCAATTGTGATGCCTTTGATTTCCTTTTGTTGTCTGATTGCTGATGCTAGAACTTCCAGCACTATATTAAACAACAGCGGTGACAGTGGGCATCCCTGTCGTGTTCCTGATCTCAGGGAAAAAGCTCTCAGTTTTTCCCCGTTGAGGATGATGTTAGCTGTGGGCTTTTCATAAATGGCCTTTATGATCTTTAAGTATGTTCCTTCTATCCCGACTTTCTCAAGGGTTTTTATTAAGAAAGGGTGCTGGATTTTGTCAAAGGCCTTTTCTGCATCGATTGACAGGATCATATGGTTCTTCTCTTTTTTTTTGTTAATGTGATGTATCACGTTGATCGATTTGCGAATGTTGAACCAGCCCTGCATCCCAGGAATGAATCCCACTTGATCATGGTGAATAATTCTTTTTATATGCTGTTGAATTCGATTTGCTAGTATCTTATTAAGAATTTTTGCATCCATATTCATCAGGGATATTGGCCTGTAGTTCTCTTTTTTTACTGGGTCTCTGTCTGGTTTAGGAATCAAAGTAATACTGGCTTCATAGAATGAGTCTGGAAGTTTTCCTTCCCTTTCTATTTCTTGGAATAGCTTGAGAAGGATAGGTATTATCTCTGCTTTAAATGTCTGGTAGAACTCCCCTGGGAAGCCATCTGGTCCTGGACTCTTATTTGTTGGGAGATTTTTGATAACCGATTCAATTTCTTCGCTGGTTATGGGTCTGTTCAAGCTTTCTATTTCCTCCTGATTGAGTTTTGGAAGAGTGTGGGTGTTTAGAAATTTGTCCATTTCTTCCAGGTTGTCCAATTTGCTGGCATATAATTTTTCATAGTATTCCCTGATAATTGTATCTCTGAGGGATTGGTTGTAATCATTCCATTTTCATTCATGATTTTATCTATTTGGGTCATCTCCCTTTTCTTTTTGAGAAGCCTGGCTAGAGGTTTGTCAATTTTGTTTATTTTTTCAAAAAACCAACTCTTGGTTTCGTTGATCTGCTCTACAGTTTTTTTAGATTCTATATTGTTTATTTCTGCTCTGATCTTTATTATTTCTCTTCTTCTGCTGGGTTTAGGCTGCCTTTGCTGTTCTGCTTCTATTTCCTTTAGGTGTGCTGTTAGATTTTGTATTTGGGATTTTTCTTGTTTCTTGAGATAGGCCTGGATTGCAATGTATTTTCCTCTCAGGACTGCCTTCGCTGCATCCCAAAGCGTTTGGATTGTTGTATTTTCATTTTCATTTGTTTCCATATATATTTTAATTTCTTCTCTAATTGCCTGGTTGACCCACTCATTCGTTAGTAGGGTGTTCTTTAACCTCCATGCTTTTGGAGGTTTTCCAGACTTTTTCCTGTGGTTGATTTCAAGCTTCATAGCATTGTGGTCTGAAAGTATGCATGGTATAATTTCAATTCTTGTAAACTTATGAAGGGCTGTTTTGGGACCCAGTATATGATCTATCTTGGAGAATGTTCCATGTGCACTCGAGAAGAAAGTATATTCTGTTGCTTTGGGATGCAGAGTTCTAAATATATCTGTCAAGTCCATCTGATCCAATGTATCATTCAGGGCCCTTGTTTCTTTATTGACCGTGTGTCTAGATGATCTATCCATTTCTGTAAGTGGGGTGTTAAAGTCCCCTGCAATGACCACATTCTTATCAATGGGGTTGCTTATGTTTATGAGTAATTGTTTTATATATCTGGGGGCTCGGGTATTTGGCGCATAGACATTTATAATAGTTAGCTCTTCCTGGTGGATAGACCCTGTGATTATTATATAATGCCCTTCTTCATCTCTTGTTACAGCCTTTAATTTAAAGTCTAGTTTCTCTGATATAAGTATGGCTACTCCAGCTTTCTTTTGGCTTCCAGGAGCATGATAGATAGTTCTCCATCCCCTCACTCTCAATCTAAAGGTGTCCTCAGATCTAAAATGAGTCTCTTGTAGACAGCAAATAGATGGGTCTTGTTTTTTTATCCATTCTGATACCCTATGTCTTTTAGTTGGCGCATTTAATCCATTTACATTCAGTGTTATTATAGAAAGATATGGGTTTAGAGTCATTGTGATGTCTGTATGTTTTATGCTTGTAGTGATGTCTCTGGTACTTTGTCTCACAGGATCCCCCTTAGGATCTCTTGTAGGGCTGGTTTCGTGGTGACAAATTCCTTCAGTTTTTGTTTGTTTGGGAGACCTTTATCTCTCCTTCTATTCTAAATGACAGACTTGCTGGATAAAGGATTCTCGGCTGCATATTTTTTCTGTTTAGCACACTGTAGATATCGTGCCAAGCCTTTCTGGCCTGCCAAGTTTCAAAGGAGAGATCAGTCACGAGTCTTATAGGTCTCCCTTTATATGTGAGGGCACGTTTATCCCTTGCTGCTTTCAGAATTTTCTCTTTATCCTTGTATTTTGCCAGTTTCACTATGATATGTCGTGCAGAAGATCGATTCAAGTTACGTCTGAAGGGAGTTCTCTGTGCCTCTTGGATTTCAATGCCTTTTTCCTTCCCCAGTTCAGGGAAGTCTCAGCTATAATTTGTTCAAGTACCCCTTCAGCACCTTTCCCTCTCTCTTCCTCCTCTGGGATACCAATTATGTGTATATTATTTTTTTTTAGTGTATCACTTAGTTCTCTAATTTTCCCCTCATACTCCTGGATTTTTTTATCTCTCTTTCTTTCAGCTTCCTCTTTCTCCATAACTTTATCTTCTAGTTCACCTATTCTCTCCTCTGCCTCTTCAAGCCGAGCCATTGTGGTTTCCATTTTGTTTTGCATTTCGTTTAAAGCGTTTTTCAACTCCTCGTGACTGTTCCTTAGTCCCTCGATCTTTATGGCAAGAGAATCTCTGCTGTCCTGTATACTGTTTTCAAGCCCAGCGATTAATTTTATGACTATTATTCTAAATTCACTTTCTGTTATATTATTTAAATCCTTTTTGATCAGTTCATTAGCTGTTGTTATTTCCTGGAGATTCTTCTGAGGGGAATTCTTCCGTTTGGTCATTTTGGAGAGTCTCTGGCGTGGTGAGGACCTGCAGTGCACTTCCCCTGTGCTGTGGTGTATAACTGGAGTTAGTGGGCGGGGCCGCAGTCCGACCCGATGTCTGCCCCCAGCCCACTGCTGGGGCCACAGTCAGACTGGTGTGTGCCTTCTCTTCCCCTCTCCTAGGGGCGGGATTCACTGTGGGGTGGCGTGTCCCGTCTGGGCTACTTGCACACTGCCAGGCTTGTGTTGCTGGGGATCTGGCATATTAGCTGGGGTGGGTAGGCAAGGTGCACGGGGGCTGGAGGGGCAGGCTTAGCTCGCTTCTCCTTAGGTGATCCACTTCAGGAGGAGCCCTGTGGCAGCGGGAGGGAGTCAGATCCGCTGCCGGAGGTTTGGCTCCGCAGAAGCACAGAGTTGGGTGTTTGCGAGGAGCGAGCAAGTTCCCTGGCAGGAACCGGTTCCCTTTGGGATTTTGGCTGGGGGATGGGCGGGGGAGATGGCGCTGGCGCCTTTGTTCCCCGCCAAGCTGAGCTCTGCCGTCCGGGGGCTCAGCAGCTCTCCCTCCCTTTGTCCTCCAGCCTTCCCGCTTTCCGAGCAGAGCTGTTAACTTATGACCTCCCAGACGCTAAGTCGCGCTTGCTGTCGGAACACAGTCTGTCCGGCCCCTCCGCTTTTGCCAGCCAGACTCGGGGGCTCTGCTTGGCCGGCGAGCCGCCCCTCCGCCCCGGCTCCCTCCCGCCAGTCCGTGGAGCGCGCACCGCCTCGCCGCCCTTCCTACCCTCTTCCGTGGGCCTCTAGTCTGCGCTTGACTCCGGAGACTCCCTTCTGCTAATCCTCTGGCGGTTTTCTGGGTTCTTTAGGCAGGTGTAGGTGGAATCTAAGTGATCGGCCGGACGCGCTGTGAGTCCCGCGTCCTCCTACGCCGCCATCTTCTGGTCTCTGGTGAAGATTTTCCAGAAGTATTGGGCAGAGGTAGAGAACACACTAAGATTTTGTAGATACCTGCTGGGCACTAAATTTTTGCTAGAACTGAAGATTGTGAGTTATTTGTCACACTTTTATGTTACAGCATTTAGCTTCTAAAAAGGTATTTTTTGCTTCATGGATAACTAATTTTTCCATCACTTTCAATGGCAATGGATATTTAATTTGAATATAAATTCTTAGTTCATCTCACTTTATTTTAAAAACTGGAAGTGAAATCTATTTGAAATGTTAAACTTATTTAAATGCATGAAATTTTACATCCATATTTATGTAAATTATAAAACTCTTGTGTCTCTAGATTTGATAGGAATTTTAGCTGAATGAGACTGTGTTTTCATTTTGATGGTTGTTCTGGAACAGGAATCTAGCTATGCATTTTGATATGATGTTTCAAAGTCCAAATTGACACGTACTAAAAAATTTTCTAGTCAATAAATCTCTATGAGCTTTTTACTTTTTTTCTGAGCCAAAGTTATAAGAATGTTAGCCCTTGTCTCCAAAGTTATCATAAGATGCTTCAAAGTCTTTTTTAACCCTCCACTCTCTGAACAGAAATCAAGTTGAAAAAACTACATGAAATTGCCTTTACTACACTATAGAGATATTATTTGGTTGTTTTCTCTGAAAATATCGAGTAACCATTAACATTGTGCCATCCAGTCAAGTTTTATTTCAGATAGGCAATAATAATAATAATTTCTCCTTTTGAAATGAAAATGCTTAATTTTTGTAAGGATTATTTAACTCAAATTGCTTCAGGGAATTATTAGATTTTAAATGTTTATTTTATTTGTGAGGGAGGGGCAGAGAGAGAGAGAGAGAGAGAGGGAGAGAGGATCCCAAGCAGGCTCCCTTCTGTCAGTGCAGAGCCCTATACAGGGCTTGATCTCACAAAGAGATCATGACCTGAGCTGAAATCAAGAATCAGACACTTACCCAACTGAGCCACCCACGCACCCTGAGAATTATTAGATTTTAAAAGCAATCTTCAGGGATATTAAAATATAGCAGGCTATTTATTAATTGTCATGTTCACAGAGTTTACATTATCTAATATAATTTCAAGTGTACTGTGCTGTTTCTAAGATTAAAGTTTTAAGATAAGTATATCCTAAGGTAATTGACTTTAGGAATTATCCAGCTCATAGGTATAGATATACTGCTGGCATATTAAAAGGATTTGTACTAAAAATTCTAGAATACTAAGTTTTGATTTATTTACCCCGATGTATTTAAACTATCTTATGACTAAATCTTATATGCATGTTAAATCCGAAGAACAAGTTAAAATCTTATGTGTTTTGCATTTAGTTTCATTTAGCATTAGATGAAGTGCAAATAATAAACAGATAAACTATCTAGAGATATTCACAATATAAACTGTTTTGGGGATTATCTTCCAAATAATGGCTTTGCCTTTATTAAAATTTGTTAACTGGACCATGTAAGATATTTTGTACACGGGCTATCGGTGCTCGTGAAATAATAAACATGAGTATGTTTTACTTATGCCTTAGAGTGTCTTGTGCCAGATGATGGTATTTTGGGTGGAAAAAGCATGCCGATATCTTTTGCTAGGCTGCCATGATGCATTAGGGGGTCATGGATTGAACATAGCTATACAGTCCTTTGTGGGGAAGCATGAAGGACAAAGAAGTTCCAAGTCAGTGCTGTCTAGCAGTGACTGACAGAGGAACTGGACTTTGGCCATTTGCTAAGTAGCCATCACTGAAGCACTGAACTAGCCATTTTCTGGTATTGTGGAATGGGGAGTGGGACATGGGGGAGGTAGGTTTGGAACCCACCACTGTTTTATGTTATTTTGTCTAATCACTATAGTCTTTTTTTTTTTTAACGTTTATTTATGTTTGAGACAGAGAGAGACACAGCATGAATGGGGGAGGGGCAGAGAGAGAGGGAAACACAGAATCGGAAGCAGGTTCCAGGCTCTGAGCCATCAGCCCAGAGCCCGACGCGGGGCTTGAACTCGCGGACCGCGAGATTGTGACCTGAGCCGAAGTCGGACGCTTAACCGACTGAGCCACCCAGGCGCCCCTAATCACTATAGTCTTAATAATTGTGTTACTTTATAAGACCCTGTGGGTCGATTTTCGGTAATTTGAATATCTCACCAGTTGGTTAACAGGGATGAGATAAGCTCTTTCTACTGTTTATTTTTTCATTTCTGGAGTTTGACAAGGACTTTAGATAAGATGTTCCAAGGAAACTAAAGCCTTCGCACCTATAAGCCAGTTCAAAAATAGGGGCCACAAAGGAAGCTCAAAGTGTCTTCAGTCAATAGTTTTAGTACATAAGAATTCTCACATAACATGGTGCTTGATTGTAGACACTTAGCACATAGAAAGTCTTCCAATTGTTGTATGTGGTCCGCACACGTTATGCCAGGAATTCATCACTCCATGAAACCAAAATGTGTGCCTTGCAACGGAAGAGTTCCTCATCTTCCAGTTTTACCTACCTAAATGTGGGAATCATTTCAAAATAGAGGTTATATTTTATTTTATGTTTTAAATATTTATTTACTTATTTTGAGAGAGAGAGAGAGTGCGTGTGCATGTGAGAGAGCTTGCGCAAGTTGGGGAGGGGCAGAGAAAAAGAGAATCCCAAGCAGGCTTTACACTGTTAGCATAGAGCCTGACATGAGGCTCAATCCCATGACCTTGAGATCATGACCTGAGCCGAAATCAAGAGTCAGATACTCAACTGACTGAGCCATCCAGGCGCCCCTCAAAATAGCAATTTTAAATCAGAAAGTTTATTGATGACAAATAAGACTATGTTTAGTATGGTAAATTTTAGTAATGTATGGGTCAATGTATGTAAGAATAGACCTTTGTTAATTTATATATCACTAAGTGTATATAACTTCACTGATAATTTTATCTTAATATATCCTCTAAAAATTTTTATTTTCTCTTCAGGAGATAACGACTTTGGCTTTAACTTCAGAGAGTTCCATGACTCATTTTGAACTCTGACATCCTAAAGAGTCCCCAGAGATGTCACTATGTCTATGTCAGAAATAGTAAAAATAAAAACAAAATCTATGATACCACTACATTTTATCAATGATATATATGATATGTCCACTTTATACATGTATTATTACTTATTTAAATTATTAATTTTTTAATGCTTTTACAAATAAGAGACTTAGATGCTTGGTCAAAAATATCATTCTTGACCTTTGGGAACAATTTCAATAATATGGCCAATTTCATCCTCCCAGCTCTTTCAGATAAGCACAGATGACCTTATAAATAACCATCACAAGTGCCCCTATGCATCAGCACTCCTGTATCCCTTGGGTAAATTCCTAGCAGTGCTACTTCTGGGTCATAGGGTAGGTCTATTTTTAATTTTTTGAGGAACCTCCACACTGCTTTCCAGAGCGGCTGCACCAATTTGCATTCGCACCAACAGTGCAAGAGGGTTCCTGTTTCTCCACATCCTCTCCAGCATCTGTAGTCCCCTGATTTGTTCATTTTGGCCACTCTGACTGGTGTGAGGTGATATCTGGATAAAGAAATTGTGGTTTATATACACAATGGAGTACTATGTGGCAATGAGAAAGAATGAAATATGGCCCTTTGTAGCAATGTGGACAGAACTGGAGAGTGTTATGTTAAGTGAAATAAGCCATACAGAGAAAGACAGATACTATATGTTTTCACTCTTATGTGGATCCTGAGAAACTTAACAGGAACCCATGGGGGAGGGGAAGGGAGAAAAAAAAGAGAGGTTAGAGTGGGAAAGAGCCAAAGCATAAGAGACTCTTAAAAAATGAGAACAAACTGAGGACTGATGTGGGTGGGAGGGAGGGGAGGGTGGGTGATGGGTATTGAAGAGGGCATCTTTTGGGATGAGCACTGGCTGTTGTATGGAAACCAATTTGACAATAAATTTCATATATTTAAAAAAAATAAATAACCATTACATTCAAATTTCACACAGGAGAGCCTGCAAACAGAGTACAGGTATCCTGTGTTTTTTGGAGGATCATGTTATGCCGCTTCACTCTGATGAAACAACAACATTAGTATCTGTTTTCGCTAACTGAAGGAAATCCAAAGAGTGTTTTCATTTTTACAAAAAAGAGTGAAAAGCGAAAATAGTGTTCAGAGTATATTTTGCAGCAAGTAGTTATAGAGGCAGCACACATCCCAAGCAGCAGGAGAGAGAGAGAGAGAGAAGGAAAGAAAGAGGAGGGGGGGGGGAGAGAGAACATAACTATATTACATAAGAAGATGAAATAATTCCTTCTATTGACACATTGACATAGTACCTTAGAGATTCCATCCTAAATGCTTGTGCCTTATAAAATGGACTAGGTTTACACTAACTTTCAACTCACTTTCGGTGTGTTCCCATAAATAATGTCAGCTGTTTAAGCATTTAGTCAGAAAAAATTAGACAAAAGATTTTGAAAGGAAATATGATATGACTCATTGGACAGTCAGAGAAGATGAGTAAGACAGCCAGTTCATTATGGTGCCATTTTAGATAAGGAACAGTGTATTTTTAAACAATGGTGACAATGCTGACGGATCCCAAATTAAAAGTCTGCAAACCTAATAAATATAATGACATGTGATGTTTACATGATATACACAGCTAGTTTTAAAATTTTTTTTTCAACGTTTTTTATTTATTTTTGGGACAGAGAGAGACAGAGCATGAACGGGGGAGGGGCAGAGAGAGAGAGGGAGACACAGAATCAGAAACAGGCTCCAGGCTCCGAGCCATCAGCCCAGAGCCTGACGCGGGGCTCGAACTCACAGACCGCGAGATCGTGACCTGGCTGAAGTCGGACACTTAACCGACTGCGCCACCCAGGCGCCCCCACAGCTAGTTTTAAAAGTAGTGTTAGAGGATGATGTCTAGTCACTCTATAGTTGCATAAGGAGATTTGCCCCTAAATCCAATGAATACTTTTATTGATAGTTAACTCCTTTTTTTCTCTTTCTCTGATGAGTTTAGCATACTGAATCAAAGGACGTCTAGATAATAGGAAGCCATAGTATCAAACTGTATTAACTTATTTATTCTTTAAAGAACCTTTATTGAATAAGTATTAGGTCTCTGTCACTGTGCTTTGAGCTAGAGTTATTAACTAATAATGAATAAGGGGCCTAATCTCAAGTAAATAGGTAACTCCAATGTAACATGTCGGTAATATGGTAGAGGGTATATACAGTCCTGTGGAAGAAGAAGTGAATGGAACCTAACACACTTCCTTGGGTAATTAGCATTTATGGGGAAAGATGAAGGATAAGTTAGAGGGAGCCAGGTAAAGAGGAGGATGTGTCTATACATGTACTTCCCTCAGCATCATGGCTGAGTAAGTGTTCTGAATAAGCTTTCATTGTAGGACAACGGGACTGTGGTTGGGATATACCCTTTGTATCAGAGATTTAGAAATATGGGGAAAATAATGGAGTTGGGTGGTTATTACTCTGCTCAGACGATGTATAAAAAGGTAAATAAAAGCCAAGAATGAAGGTCAGTTAAAAGCCAAGTGTAAAAGTCAAAGGCCTCTTTGGTAGCTTATATAGGGGCATTCATCCCCTGCAGCAGAAGAGTAGAGAAAGCTCCAAAGAAGGTTAAACTCTCATCCAAGCTAGATCTGCCATGTGAAGGTCAGCACCCTGTTTGTGAAAGCATGGGATGCTGATAAATGTGTTGATGAGTTGAAACTCTTGAATCTAGTTTTCTCTGAACTCTGTGAGCCTACAGAAATAACCCATTCTTCTGCTCTAAAGGCTGGAGCTCTGCCACTGCTTGACGATGATACAGATGTCTCTCACCTACAAAATAACATGCATGCCATCCAGATCTGATACACACAGTCAACACTTGGGTTAGGTCACAATGTAATCCAGCTGGGGATCTGCTCCATCTGCTGAAAGAAGAAAGGGACTCTAGCCTTAAGGAAAGGCTGGGTGTAGGCAACATGTACTGGTGGGAGCTGTGAGGGTAAGTACAGGACTGACTTTTGAGGGCACTGGATGAAGAGAGATTTAATTCTAAGTAATGACAGCTTCATGAGGATCCTCTTCAGAGGTAGGACTTAATATCCCAGCAAGGACCCTGGAAAACTATGTAAACACACTGCTGAGATATCCTATACAAGCATGGAAAAATCATGATATATATTAAGTAAGATAATGCCAGTTTTGGAGTGACACTCCAAATTGAAATTGGGATTAAAAGCAAACAGAGGTAGGCATGTTGGCATGAATATATTATGAATGCATAGGTTATGTAAGGTGGGAAAATCCCAAAAAGTTATGTTTCACTATATATCCTGGAGGACATAATACTTTCCAAAAAAATGACAAGTCAGCACTGAGAGGGCCATCAAGCATCACTAAGTTCAGTTGCTGGCTCTGCTTTCTAGGTCAGGGCTGACAAAAGAAGATTCCTTTCAAAGTCTGGGCTTACACATAGTAAAGAGGTGGATACTATCCACCCCCAAAAAGAGGCCTGGTAACAGCATTTAACTGTGGAGGCAGTTACTGCAATGAGAGACAAGTGACATCAAAAAGACAGCCAAGGATATTTGACCTGCAAAGAATTATGGAGACATAGGGGTGGTTAATGGTATGTGGCATCCCTCAAGCAACATGTTCATCTGTACAATCAGAATTAGGGAAGAATCATCGTGTTGTTAAGAACAATCTCTAACATAAAAAAATTCCTTTGTCTTGTTTCTGGATCTGGGTTCTTTTCTTTTTTTTTTTTTCTTTTTTTTTTCCTTTTCCTTTTCCTTTTCCTTTTCCTTTTCCCTTCCCTTCTCTTCCCTTCCCTTTCCTTTCCTTCCCTTCCCTTTCCTTTCTTTTCTTTCCTTTCCTTTCTTATTTTTAAAGTTTTTTAAAATTTATTTTGAGAGACAAAAAATAAATACAAATAAATAAATAAATAAATAATAAAATAAAATAAAATAAAATAAAATAAAATATTTTCTTTCTGGTAATGGACTGTCTCTATTTGACCTTGAAAAAACTAAGGACATTACTGAAAGAGTATAAATATAATTTGATAATATTAGAGCATGACAATGCGCTCTTCCCAAGCTGTCTAACCAATATTGGCTAGCACGGCAGGTAAGTGTTGGTCTGATTTGGATTTTTTTCATTCAGAATACTGGTTCTGGTTTTACTTGAGTGGCATACATATTGCAACATAGTCTGAATTACTTCCTGACAGCGCTTATGGTAGGAGAAACATCTTAATCTCTTACAGTTACTCCAAGTATGTCTCAATAACAATATAATTTAAAATCTCTGTGTATCTTTATTTGTATTATCCTGCTTATTTTCATTATCACTAGTAGACTTAGATGATGCAAAAATTCATTCAAAGGATAAAAAGCAAACAGCCATGATGCTTTTCTAATAGGAATGCTCTGACATGCTCTATGCTAAGTGCTTGTGGCTGTGTAAACACTTTATACAATTTCATCTGAGGCTTTGATAATATAACTTTAATATCTGGGTTCTCCTAGAAGCAGAGCCTAATACAAAGATTTACATGGGAAGAGATCAAAGGGAGCTGAAATGAGGGAAGCAAGAGTGAAAGAGAAACAGGAAAGGCCATTAAGAGGATGCGTAATTGATTTGGCCATCCCGGTCCGCAAGCGGTATTGCAATCACAGTCCAGCATAATTGCTTCCAGTCTCCACTTGGCTCAGCTTGTATCTTATTCTTCACACATGTTGCCGCTTCCCTGTGCTGTGCTTTCCCCCCTTCCATTCCCTAGTTGGCTAACTCCTGTACCTCTCCATAGTCTCAGTGTTTCAGTATGAATGCTGTTTCCCAGAGAGGAGTTCTCGAACTTCCTCATAGCTCTTTCTACCCGCTACTGACACCTTCCCGGCAACTATTCTTTTCCTTTGTAGTACTTGTCACACTTGTAATTGCTTGGTAATTATTGGTTTCATGTTTATCTTTCTTAACATGTGGCAAGTTGCCAAAGGCAGGCACCATGTTTGTTTCATGTGCCGCAATGAGCACAGTTCTTGGTACCTTTCAGCGCTCAGTATAGTTCGGTGAGAGTTTTTAAGTGATAGAATGGATGAATGACAGAAAGTATCATTTTTTAATCTATTGTTTGTGAGTTGGGCTAACATACCTAAATACAAATGGATGTGACTATAAAAGATGAGCCTGTTAAATGTAGTTCTTTGTAAGGTGCAGTCTTATTACCTTATAGCCAAGCTAGATAGATATCTATACAAATAGTATCTATAGTGAGATGGTTCTATACCCCTCATCAAATTTGACACATATTTTCCATTGTCTTTATTTCTCGTGACATGTCTATCTATGGAAGTGTATCTAATAAACTACAAAAATAAATTTCCATTGTGGTACTAATCTCATTGAATATAAGATTCTCTGTTAACTAGTTTTAGGGATGTCTATTTCCATAGACTGCCACATTTTTTTTTTATTTCAAATTTCTAGAATAATATGTTCCTGCAAAAAAAAAGTTAAATGAACTTTTATTTTTCCCATGTAGGTAAGAGCTACAGGCAAATATTCCAAAGGTATTGAGGTCCAGCCAATATATCTGTTAGGAGTGATTTACCTGTGTAATTCTATTAGCAATCAATGTGTCTATTAGTATATACTGGCATCTCCTTAATTCTGCCTTGTTAATAAGATATGATGTGCTTAAAATGAATAAAAATGACTGTAATTCAAGACCTCTTATATTTAATAATATAACATTTATCTTATATTTAACAAGACCAACCGTGAATGCCTTTTTAGTGAGCAACAATGAAGCAGTAAATGTATATTTCTTATAATTGAAATGCAAACATGAATTGGATTAAATATTTAACAGAATTCCTCTTAAGTATCTTAGACTAGTTCCAGAGAGACTTCCAATTCTGTTGAGCATTAAGGATCTACAGAGATTTCTTACATATTCTAATTTTCTGGGCCTAATAATGCTAGATTTCTGATTCAGTATGAATGGAACAGATCTTAAGACTCTGTATTTTAAAACAATTTGAAAAAAAGTTTTGATTATCTGTCAGAATTGTGGTCCTTGGCTTAATACTTACACATTCAATTTGGCCATATAATATATTCATGCTAGCAATATTTTCATAAAAATACAGAGAAGAAAGATACGCCAGAATGGTTATTATGAATAATTATCATCACATAAACACTTCATTTGTTTTAGTGAAAGAGCTAATACTCTCCAGACCTGATTATATTTGTGGACAAAATATTGGAAATTTGGTTTCTAGTTACACAATTAGCTTTTTCTCTATTTACATAATGATTGCTTTTCTAGGGCCTTCACTTCTAGTTGAGGAACAGTGAAAGATTGTGTCAGCTTCAACTGTCAAATTTTAAATATAGCTTACATCCTTTATACTCAGTTAAATTATGTTAATAATATGTTTTTCCTAAAAAAAATCATAATATTGGCACATTATAAGAGCTGCCTGCTCGGTAGGTGCATATTTTATTTCAGAAATATATATTGTGAAATTTTTAGAAAATAAATGTGCTTGAAATCATATGAATAGCACAACATATTTATTTGCAATGCTATTGTGTATTCTTTCTGGGCCTTTTCCCCTGCTGATTTTTAGGAAACCTTCCAATCTGTACCAAGTACAGCTAACTAATGAGAGAAATCTTTGAGAAAGTAGGAAAACAAATCCAGAGAGGATTATTTTATAATGACTTTCAACCTGTAAATGCTTTTCATAATTTATGATTGCATCCAATTATTCTCTAGTTAAATTTAGTATACGTCAATATGGTAGGGAACTTTTATTCCAGGACTATGTAGAGAAACCTTGGTGCTTGTCTATTCTTCTGGGTGATTGTTAACATAAGCAAGGGATGGTGATGGATGGGCTCATAAGAGCCACTAAACAAGAGCCCTAGGAGTCTTCTGTTTCCCAGATCCTACCTGACCAGGATCGTGCCTGACATGCCCCCACCCCCATCTTTCCTGTTGCATCTGGCACTCAGACTTCTGGCCACACTGAACTCCCTTTGACTTTTCTAGGAAACCTGATCTCCTGCCACCAAACCTTTGAACAACTTGTTACCTCTACCTGGGGTACCCTACCTGGCTAATTCCTTTTTAACCTTCAGGTTTCATTATAGAGGAATGGGGATGGTTTTATAGGCAGGTGACCTGGACTTTAAAAGGGCTTCACGCTTGATTTAATGCTATTGCTGTCTTGAATTTCTATATCATTTTTGAAAAGGGGACCTTGTATTTGCATTTTGTACTAGACCATGAAAATTATGTAGCTAGTCCTACGGCATTTTATTTTGGTAAAATGTCCCAGTTCCCAATTTCCTTTGATTGACTGTATTTGTACACTCTTCCTCTAATTAGGCTTTAAGTTCCATAAAGACAGTAACCATTTGGTAGGCTTTGACTTTTCCTTTCCTAACAGTCCTCCGTTCTCGTTTGGGAATCCATTTTGTTTAGCTGGAACTGACATCTCTCTTGGGCCAGAAGTGTAGCATGTGATTTAGGCTAATCCAGTTGGGTTGGCTGATCCTTGTGACTCAGGGCTAGGCATGTGACCAAGCTGGTCCAATCAGAGCGTACCTCTGGGTATTTGCTGGAACTGCTGTGACAAGGATGCTGCTTCTTTTCTGCTGGACATTAACAAGAAGCTCGTAGCCTAGAGCTACTTCCAGCTGTCCTGGAACCATAAGAGGATCCAGGCTTAAGATGAGACTGACACCACTGAAGGAAGTGAGAAGAAACAGAGAAGACAGAGGTGTTCGATCAAGCCTCACCGGAAGTTCTCCTCTGATTTTTCAGTTATGTGAGCCAAACAATTACCATTGTTGCCCAAGCCACCTTGAGTCAGATTTTCTTTTTTTGCATCCAGATGTTTCCTATCTGATATTGTATTTATCTTGCTTATTATAGTATTCCTGATAACTGCCACGACCTGGCATAAAATAGATCCTCAGTAAATATATAATGGAATAAAAAATATATACAAGCAAGTTAAATGTCTGCCTCTTGATTTTGGCTCAGGTCATGATCTCATGGTTCCAGAGATCCAGCCCTGTCCCCACTACGCTGACAGTGAAGAGCCTGCTTGAGATTCTATCTCTCCCCCTCTCTCTGCTCCTCTGCTGCTCTCTCTCTCTCTCTGTCTCAAAATAAATAAATAAACATTAAAAAATATATATATGCAAGGGATGTGAAGACAGACTTAGTGCATTTCCTAATATGAACACAGAAGCACATTGTCCTACAAGGCTGGTCTGACATTAGAAGTAGACAAATAATACGGTTCTTATGTGGTCTGATTTCTGGAGACGTGAGGAAAGTCATTTTCCTTTTTCTTCCTTTTGCCTTTCCAGACTTAATGTACTATAGATATTGACTATACAGATACTCAATATCAGTGGGTTCCAATTGTAACTCAGCCATTAACTAGGTGTGGAAAGAATCTCCAACAAATTATTTAATCTCTCTGTGCCTTTGTTTCCTCCTATGTTAATCATATTTGAAATGTGAATATCAATAATTCCTACCTCATAGAAGTGTTATCAGGTTGGCACGAATTAGCACAATTAATACATGTATTTAGAATAACGCAGGTCACAGGAAGAGCTCAGTAAGGGTCTATTGCTATTTTTCTCTCCTAAACCTTTGCTACTTATTGAATAATCCTTGGTTTAAATTTCCCATCTGTTTAAATGCAGATGAGCCAATGTACAGTTTGGCTTGCCAAAATTTATCAGTCATTTACATCTTAATGCGAATACGTAAAACGTTTCCTGGGAGTAGTTGTTGAGGAGGGGTGAAAATAGAGAATGGAAACATTGGGCAACTATCTGAAAGATCAATTCATGGATATCAGCAAAGAAACACTGAGATCACAGATGTCAAAGGAAACCGGAAGCCCATATAACATGTGTGCATTGGGCCAACATGTTGTAAGAGGTAATAAAACAGTTCCATGGGTCACTGCACTTATGTGTCAATGGCAAGAGAGAGCAGTGCTGGTTTCCCCAGTCTCCTGAGCACTGGATAGCTTTCTCCAAGTTGTCAGTTTCTACAATGTTTCCGTGCGCTGAGAAAACTTAGTTACAGCTGTGTTGAACCAGGAAAGAGCCGTGCATAGACCATTGCTTTCTCTCTTATTAAGCTAGTGGACTAAAAGCAAAGATATTTGGTTTTAGAGACCCAATGTTTTCCCACCGACTCTCGCTGCAAATTTGAGTCTTAGAGTAAAAGAAAATTAGTAGATACATAAGATTTAATCAATAGTGTTTTTTTTTAATATACAGAATTTGCCCTAGCACAAATCTTCTTATATTTTCACAAGTTAAGTTTATAATCTCATAAAGATTTAGTCGAAGTCCAAGATATTAAAACTGATATATAAGAATTATTTTATTTCTTGATAAAGTGTCATTTAGCTACTTAATTGATTTGAGGAAGTCCACATTTTTACAAAGACAATGCTCAGGATTTGACAGTTTTCTTATATAGCTAGTTTTTTAATCCATAGAATATTTATCAGCTGACTTATTTTAAAATCCACAACACTTATCAGTTACTTGAAAATACAAACTTACCCATGGTTTTCAACTGGTTTGAACAGTAATATTATTTTGTGAAGTTTGGAAGCAAGACAATAAATAGTCCCTTTTACTTTCTTTCTCCAATTTTTAAAAATTTTTTTAAAATGTTTATTTTTGAGAGATAGAGACAGAGCATGAGCAGGGGAGGGGCAGAGAGAGAGGGAGGCACAGAATCTGAAGCAGGCTCCAGGCTCTGAGCTGTCAGCACAGAGAGCGACGTGGGGCTTGAACCCATGAGATCATGACCTGAGCCGAAGTCAGACGCTTAACCGACTGAGCCACCCAGGCACCCCTCTTTCTCCAATTTTTAATACAATTGGGGGATAAACATAGGTATCACACAGATAGATATTAAATATCCACGTTATAACTAAAAAAAAGAAAAGAAAAAACTGGCCTAGAGAACATGTCTTCAATTTGTGGTTCAGATGAGTTTTTCTTCCAAATTAAACTTCCTGCCCTCTGTTGAGGGACAGCTCTCCACATCTCTCTCTTATTTCTCCACATCTTTTGAACAAGAGGCATTGGCAGCTTTGTTCACTTTGTTCTGGATTATTATTTTTTTTTCAATTATGTTAGTATAGCAAGTGGCTTTGGAAGATAGATATATATCTATATCTATATCTATATCTATATCTATATCTATATCTCCACATACGCACACACACACACACAATAAAATACTACTTGGCAATGAGAAAGAATGAAATCATGCCATTTGCAGCAGTGTGGATGGAACTGGAGGGTATTATGCTAAATGAAATAAGCCAGTCAGAGAAAGACAGATACCATATGTTTTCACTCATATGTGGATCTTGAGAAACTTAACAGAAGACCATGGGGCAGGGGAAGGGGAAAAAAAAGTTATAAACAGAGAGGGAGGGAGGCAAACCATAAGAGCCTCTTAAATACAAAGAACAAATGGAGGGTTGGTGGGAGGAGGGGGAGAGGGGGAAGTGGGTGATGGGCATTGAGGAGGCCACTTGTTGGGATGAGCGCTGGGTGTTGTATGGAAGCCAATTTGACAATAAAGTATATTAAAAAAAATTAAAAAAAGAGGGAAGCTTTGTTTCCTGGCTAAGATGAGGAAGATAATATCTCCTGTGGGACAAATGTTGGTCATATGTACTAGGACCTCCTTATAAGTTTGGGGGTGTCCTTAGCTGTAACAGAAACCCCTTTGGTGTGCAGTATCTCCTTGGGCTGCTCTGCCTCCCATCCATGGGGTTTAGGGGTGTGAGGGGAAGGAGAACTGATGTGAACATGTGGTTGATGCCACCTGCTAGGATGTCTGTGGTTTTGCAACTTCTGCCAGCAGCACCTATGAAACTATGGCAGATAACTTGTTAGACTGCACAGTTCCTGATGTGGTCGTTTTGGAGGGAAAAAAATAAAAAGTAAAAAGGTCTGCATATATGCAAGATTCTTGTGTGGCATTTGGATGAAATTTTCCTTCATTGTTTCTCTCTGAATCTTTGTATTTTTGCTTTGAAGAGTGTCATATTTCATATTTCACTGATTTTACCATAAAACACCCATCAGGGTATCTGTGAGAAAAAAAATTAAGAAAAAATGCATAAAAATTTATGTTTCAAGATATGATCTTGCCACATCAAGTGTGACTTATATATTTTTTTGTACAAAATCATATACCTGTATGTCGTCCTACTTAGATCCCCTCCAGGGGGAAGAGCATATTTCTGTTGGACAAAAAACTCATACATCGTTTCAGATTCCTTCCATTACCTTCCTTGTCCTTTCTCTTGATGACACCAATCCCTTAGGGAATCTTGTAGAAACTGTGTATTTCCAATGCCAGGTTTGTATAAAACATCAATTTGGAAGTCGTGGAATTTGGCTTCTGGAATGGCTAGCAAGATGAAGTGAATGAGATTTAGCTACTCATGGAGTGAATCTTGACCAAAGAGAAATGTGACACATCAGAGCAAAAAGGTGTCTTTCCTTTTCTCCTTCCAAGGTATAGATCGTTTTGCAATCTTTCTAACAAAGTTCCTTGGATTGAATGCATACAAGTGCTGAGTCACCCATAGTACATTGATAAAGCAGTTGATAAACCAGTGTAGTAACACATCACTTCTCTTTGATTTGTACTTTTTCTGGCCTGATTTCTTTTTCTCCTCATCTTCACTGCCTTGGTCTTATAATTCCCAAATAACGTATTAACATTATAACACATTCTTAGGCACATTTTTCTAGAGAACTCTAAAATACCAAATGTGTTCTCCAACCTAAGTGAACCTACAAGCACATTTAGGCTCTTATAAGACAAAATCCAAACATGTGAGCATCATAGAGCTCCTTCTCATGCCTAAGTGCATTAACATCCACTATCTATGTTCTGGTGTCTTATGGAAGGACCCTTAGGGGAAGGCAAAACCAAAATTTCACCAGAATATATAGTATTCTTAAATGGCCACAACAAGATATCATAATTTAAAATTTCAAAGTAAGAAAAGGTATACAAAAAAATATATACATATGGAGTAGTCATGATTTCGAGGAAAGATTCATTAGGAGAGAGGAGTTTGTGTCAGAAATTGACTTGGCTTGCTCCTTAGCTTCTCTGCAGTTTGTGATGTTTATTTTCAGCATCGGTCTAGGAAAATTTATTTCAAACAAACATATTGGTATACTTTGGGAGAAAATTGGCAAGATAGAGGGAGGTTCTTCCAAAAATAATAACAACCCAATATGCTATACTTTTCTATTTCACTGAAACGCGAGCAGCCAGAAAAAGATATTTGCTCATCTGTAATCTCATGCTAGGTAACTTTAGAGTGAGTTAACATGAAACTTTTATGATGCCATGTAGACAGTGGTGTAAATATGTTCAGTAGAGGCAGCAGCAAAGGTCAACAGATTAAACTACATATTTCAGTGATTTTACCAAAAAACAGATGCAATGTTTCCATTGGCTTCAGAATAGAGATTAAATTCCTTAACCTAGTGTTAATTAGCGTTGTCTCTTTACAATCTGATGGCCCCCATGTCTCTAGTGCCCTCTCATACCACACCCCTTATTCCTACCAAGTTCTTCTTTCCCCTCCATAGTCCAGTCAAGTTCGCCTTACTTCTTAGGAGATGCAAGCTGATATATTTAGGGGCCAAATGTCATGAGGGGTGTAGGAAAGTACATTCAAAATGGCATGATACAGTCATTTACTGCTTAACTCTGAAGAAATAAGAACCATGGAGTTCAGAGGAAAAAACTCATAAACAACAACTAAACCCACTTTGATTCGAATTCCGTATCTAGCACTTTGTGCTCTGAAGGTATCACAAACTTTCTGAAACAACTGTCTTAATGGTGAAGTGAGAAGAATAACACCCACTTCTCGAGTGGTTGTGACATCAAGTGAAAACTGTATGTGAAATTACTTTGTAAAAGGCAAAGTGTTATCTGATGTTAGTTCCTCATTGTCTTTTTTTCTTATTATCATCATTACCATCATTGACAACCTGCTCCCATTAAGCTTAGCTAAAACAAAGTCAGTCAAAGATCTAGGGTGAAAGACATGGTATGAATAAATATGAGAAGTGTTTGTGTGTCCTTCTATGTTAGAATGCAGAAATAACGTATAAATTAATCACCTCCTTGCAGCTTGTGAATCATACTCAGTCACTTGAAATATCCCATTTTTTTAAGTTTATCTATTTATTTTGATAGAGACAGAGAGAGCATGAGCATGAGCCTGATAGAGACAGGGAGAGAGGGAGAATCCCAAGCAGACTCTGTGAAGTCAATGAGCAAAGCCCTACAATGCAGGGCTTTGAACTCAGGAAACCATGAAATCTTGACCTGAGCAGAAATCAAGAGTCGGACACTTAACTGACGGAGCCACCCAGGCACCCCATCTCCCATTTTTTTTTTGCTCTGATATTGATTAGTGATTCTATATGTGTATGATGAATGATAATTTAGATCATAACTGAAGCATGATGGCTATTCCCAAAATTTAATAGCATTAGGAAACACTGACAATTGTTTCCAACTATAAAACAAGAGCTTATCTTAATAAGTGAAACAATCCATACTTTAAAAATAAAAGGCAAAGAAGAAAGAACAAAAGTAACTTTGTAAGATCACTTCTAAAGCTCTTTTCAAAAGTTTGTAAAAGGTCAGCATGGTCTTTATAAAAACAACAACAACAACAACAACAACAAAACACAAAAAACAAAAACAAGCACTAGCTTCATGAATTTAGAATGTAATCTGATGAGGACCAACATGACATTTTCCAAAGAAACCAGGGGCTGTAGTTTGTTATTGGCTGGAATGGCAGATTGACTGTAGACTGAACAATAGGTAATTTTGGTTTACAATGTCAACTGCAAGTCAAGTGTGGCCCTATAAATATCATTCTTAGATGAGTCATTTTTATAACTTTCACAAGTGTCCTGATTGACAAAGTAGGGAATAATTCTGTCAAACTCTCAGATGATGAAGAGTTATGAGGGATCATGTATCCCAGGGAGAAAATTATTAAAATGATCTGAAACTAAATGAAAGACTAGGGAGCAAGGTCCTCTGTTATCTGGTTTTCTCTCCCTTCCTTAAAGCCATGTGAGGATGGAAGAGTCAGGGAACATATAGGCAGAAATACATGTTTTAAGAAGGCTAGTGTGGCACTACCTATCTCTTGGTAATTTAAGGATTATTTTCTCCCCACCATTAAAGACCTAGATATTTCCTTCTAGCACTTTATTTTAGTTAAATTTTATAACTTTTTATTTTATTTTAGTTCAGCAACATTTCAGTAAAAAGGGCAGTACAGATACAAATTAAATAAAACACAATTACTATTATATTAGGGTAAGAAAGACAAATGTGTAACAAAGAAATACAAGACAGTGGGATACATACACAGATTTTAAAGGCTAAGGAACTAACTCTTTTATCAGGTAGAGCTGGAGTTAAGGGAAAGAATCATTAAGAGGGATTTGTGTGTTTTTGGAATAAAGAAAGTTTATCCAGCTGATTTGGTGAAGGTATTGGTACTTTCTAAGCAAAGAAACTAAATGGGCACAAATGAAGGGTTGTATCCAAATCAGGAGCCCCATGTGGCTCTTAGTAACTGTATCTAAAGGAAAGAAGCAGGAAACGAGGCTGCAGAGGAATCCCAGAGGCAGAATACAAGAATAACTCATTGAGGTAGGAAAGAAACATAGTGTATAAATAGGTAGTATCATCTTCAATATTAAAAGCAAAAACATACAAGATTATAAAAGTTGATTATTGTCCTGTATAATAAGTTATTCGAAATTATCTGAATATCAGACAATCAAGGTTTTCTTCAGATTTTTTTATATACCAGTCTATGTCTTTTTATTTTAAGCTCCTCTATATCCATCCATACTATATTTGGTCCTTGTATTACTTTTAACAATATCCAAAACATTGGTTGTATTATAAATACTCCAGAAACAAAAAGGAGGGAAAGTCTATAAATAGAAGTAATCAATGGACATGTTTGGTCCAATGATTTTTGTGTGTAATTCACACCCAAATAATGTTTTGGACTTTAAGAGAAATGTAAAGTGCTGAATTTATCACAGACTGGTATTTATTGAGTAGCATGGTCATGTAGAAGTCTGTGTAATTGATGTAGCTTTCTAAAGAACTTTTTTTTTTTTTTAATGTTTATACAGTGGCTAATATACCAGCAAATTCAAACTTAAGAAAGACTTGCATAATAATGTACTTTTTTTTTCTAGAACTAGACTGATTCTGTATGGAATTGGAAGCTATTTTCTGGGAGACATCTAAGTGTAGAATTAATAGCTGTCTCTGCTATCTTCCTTGCAAGGAAAAAAAGATGAGATTGAAAGTTTCATAAAGTGCACTGGTCAAATGCTTGATGATAGCTTGAGACATGCTTTTTATGACAAGGAATTTTCAGAGTAAAGCATTATCAAAAAAAAATTGTTCCACAAATAAGACACCTCCTGTGAATTTACTTTTATGAAATTTCTATTTATTGCCACAGTCTAATAATTTTAAGAGGTATGTACATGTAAGGGAAAGTAATCATAAAGAGTACTTTTTAAAAGCACAATTTTAAAGTAGGAATAAATGAAAGTTTCATACATTTAGATTACATTAATACATATTTTATGTTGAGAAAAGGTGACTTTTTTATTTAAAAATTTTTTAAATGTTTATTTATTTTTGAGATAGAGAGAGACACAGAATGTGAACAGGGGAGGGGCAGAGAGAGAGGGAGACACAGGCTCCAGGCTCCAAGCTGTCAGCACAGAACCCGATGTGGGGCTCCAACTCACGAACGGTGAGATCATGACCTGAGCCTAAGTCAAACGCCTAACTGACTGAGCCACCCAGGCACCCCGCAAAAAAGGTGATTTTTACAATGACATATGTAAATATGCATCATCAGCACACAATCTATACCTCCTTGAATGGTGGCTAAAGTGTGTATAAACACATCAGAGGAAAAATAAGAAATAAAATTAAATTGTAAAAAATCCTTATATTCACTGATTCTAGTTTTGATTACTCAAGATTGGCTTCAAAAGAATTTGTGTTTTTGAGTGCATCTGAAGAGATTAGCAAAAATATTATAAATGTAAACATGGCCCCATAGACTATAGTCTGTATAACAGATTGTTTAGAATTTCCATTTTATCACCATCTCTTTAATTCTATTTTCCTTCGATTCTTCTAGGACTATGTTTTTTAAACATGTAACTTTATAGAATTTAAGTTATTCCTCTTTAAGTTACAATTGGAAGAAAAACATGAAGTGATTCAAAATTGTTAAGAATTTTCTAAAATGCATCTTTCTAGACTTAGGATGGGCTCATGTCCCAATGGCCACATTGCAAGTTGAAAATATCAAAAGTTGAAGATGCATTTATTTATTTATTTACAAAAAAAAAAAAGTTTCCTTATTTTGAGAGAAAGAGTGCGCACTAGTGGGAGAGGGCCAGAGAGAGAGAATCCCGAGTAGGTTCCCTACTGTCAGGGTAGAGCCTGATGTACAGCTCGAACTCACAAACCATGAGATCATGACCTGAACTGAAATCAGATGCTTAACTGACTAAACCACCCAGGCAACCTTGAAGATGCATTTAGTACACCTAACCTACTGAACATCATAGTTTAGCCTAGCCTGGCTTAAACATGCTTAGAACAGTAACACTAGCCTATGATAGGGGTAAAATCATCTCACACAAAGCCTGTTAGATAATAAAGTGTTCAATATCATGTAATTGATTACATATTGTAGTGGAAGTGAAAAACAGAAAGGCTGTGTGGGTACAGAATGGTTGTAAGTGTATCAGTTGTTTACCCTTGCGATTGTGTGGCTGACTTGGAATTGACTCTGCCCAGCATCATGACAGAGTATTGTACTGAGTGGTGCTAGCCTGAGAAAATATCCAAATTCAAAATTAAAGTATAGGTTCTATTGAATACATATCATTTTTACACCATCACAAAGCAAAAATATAGTAAGTTGCATCATCATAGGTTGGGGACTGTTTGCAGTATGAAATATTTATTTGTTTATTTATTTATTTATTTATTTATTTAAGTTTTAATTAATTAATTTATTTCGAGAAAGAGAGAGAGAGCATGCACAAGTGGGGTAGGGGCAAAGAGAGAGGGAGAGAGAGAATCCCAAGCTAACAGTGCAGAGCCCAATGCGGGGCTTGATCTCAAGAACGGTGAGATCATGACCTGAGTGGATATCAAGTCAGATGCTTAATGGACTGAGCCACCCAGGTGCCGCTGTACTATGAAATATTTCATACAAAATATAATTAAGACAAATTTTCAATTAAATGTGCTTGTAATCATGAAAATGAATAAAATTATTTGTTTGGTCTCTTTCTAAATACCTACAACCAAGTGCCATTGATTGGTTAGTACAGCAATTAATTATCTTGATTTTTACATCTTTAGTACCTTACTTTAAACTCATCCAACTCATAGCATATGTAAATGGCAATTGAGGAAATATATATTATTTAGATGATAGACTAGAAAGAGGCTATTTTTCTTTATTTCCCCAAATTAAGCAAAGCTCATTTGAGTGATTTTTTAAAAACATATACTAAACAGTTTGTAACTGAAATAATTACATTAAGTTTACCTTCTAAATTCTCTGAGTCTTCCACATAGGGCTCAACAATGAGGTCTGAGTTCCAATAGAAAACAGATGAATTTGATGAGATTGATTAGAGCTTATAAATTATTTGAGATAAATAATATTGAATAATAAAAGTCACCATTAATCACATTAAGCCATCAGTCTTCATGATAACACATTTAGTGCGTCTGATATCTAATAGTCTGCTAGTATTATAAATCACTTAGGATCAAATGCGCAGACAAAAGTGAAATGTAAAGCTAAATGCAAATTTTAACAGTTTTACTACTTATTTCAAATTTCCTGATCATTTTTATAAAGGGGTTTTTATCTTGTAAGACATTCATTGTCCTCTCTTGACTCCTGAAAAGTTATAGTTTCAGAGAGTATTACTTTACAGTTCAGGGTGTTTTTAACACTCCAGTGAAAGCGCAAGGCTGTAGATAGTCCAAAGACATTTAGCCATCTGGCGTGGAAAGAGAACTCTTATTTCCTTTTAGGTAATTGCTTTGAAACCAAATCTAACTTAATGCTTCTTAACTTTTAAAAGTAAGCTAACAACCTAGGGATGATTTTACCAAATTGATGGTGAGTGTGGGGCACAATGGAAAGTTTTGAATGATTCCCATGATAATTCATCATACAATCCAGAGAATGGGTTTGGTATGGTTAAATTGTTCGATGAAGGAGTTAGAATATACATTGCTAACTAAAGAATTCTGAGAAGAACCCGCTTAATGTTATTTGAGACCAATGGTAAAGGAAACCTAACATAACTTTCACTTCCTTCTATCTGGATGGGAACAGGAGTGTTAAAAAATATAGTGCCTCCTACTTCTTTGGGGTACTTGACTTATAAATTAATTATTCTTTTTTGTGTCTACTCTCCTTCATCACCACCATTTTTTTCTCTTTAGCATATAATGGTGATTAAATCCTTCTAATCTTTACTCCACACTTTCACTATCAATGTCCCTTTATGTTTTGTTTCATATATTCCCTTCATTGAAAATTAAGCTCCAGAGCACCTGGGTGGCTTAGTCAGTTAAGTGTCTGACTTCTGGTTTCAGTTCAAGTCATGATCTCACAGTTCATGGGATTGAGCCCTGCATTGGGCTCTGCACTGACAACGTGGGGCCTGCTTGGGATTCTCTTTCTCCCTCTCTCTCTTCACTGCCACCCCTCAAAATAAACAAATAAACAAAAAAAAAAAAAAGAAAGAAAGAAAGAAAGAAAGAAAGAAAGAAAAGAAAAAAAAAGAAAGTTAAACTGCTAGAAAAATTAGTGTAGGTTCAATTCTTCCATGTTCTTACCTTCAATTCATTCTTGAAACCACTAATTTCTTATTTTGACTGCTGTTATTTCAGAAAACTCTTTTTTTTCACCCAATAAGCTACTAGTTCTATAACACACATACACACACACACACACACACACACACTTTTCCTAAAGCTATAAAGTCTTTGTTGAACAGGCCGATCCTAGCCTTATTCTCCTTGTGCTAATTATCCATATGCCTCCATTACCCTAACCTTTTCTATTCCTCTAACCTACCATAGCTCATATTTATATATTTTAACATGTTATTTTTCCTTTGACTAAACATAGCACTCCCATTTTCTCATGCAGCTAATTTCTACATTTCCTTCAAAACCTCTTCTCAGGGGCACTGGGTGGCTCAGGTGGTTAAGCGTCCAACTTCAGCTCAGGTCATGATCTCGCTGTTTGTGGGTTCGAGTCCCGCATCAGGCTCTGTGTTGACAGCTCGGAGTCTGGAGTCTGCTTCAGATTCTGTGTCTCCCGCTCTCTGTCCCTACCCTGCTCAAGCTATCTCTCTCTGTCTCTCGCTTTCTTTCTCTCTCTCACAAAAATAAATAAACATTAAAAGAATTAAATAAATCCTCTTCCCATTTAAAAATCCAATCTGATTTTGATGGCACCTATATGGCCCTATATTCTTGTATGCAGATATATCATAGAATTCAATGACAGTATCTTAGCTGTTAATTACTTTTCTATTTAAATAGGTTCAGAAATCATGTTTTATTTGACTTTATGTTTTCAGAGCCTAGCACAAACCTTGGAATATAGTAGGTAGCAAATAAATGGGTCTTTTATCCCTTTGTCTAAAGAATAGATCTAATGGTGGTAAATAGAAAGGCTTCTTGCTTAGGAATCTGAAAAGCTCAAAGTGTTATTTACTGAAATAAGGGAAAGGAAAATTATTTGGAAAAAAATATAATGAATGTGGTTTGAGCTATGCTTGAGGTGCCAGAGGGATGTCCAGTTATGTGTTCAACAGGTGGGTAACCTAGAGAAATTATGTCTGAGGAGAAGAAAGGAAGACAGAGGATGGTATTATGGGAAAAATATGATACAATCATGAGAAGAAAAAAGTCTCAAATGGTGAAAATAAAACTAAAATATCTAGTATCTTAGAACCCAAGTAGACAAAGCTGTATTCAGGGGGAAATATAAGAGTTACCTGAAAAGATAGTAGTATAATAATAGGCTTAAACACTCCACTAGATTTTTCCTTGCTGTCTTTCTGAAACTGGCTGAAATGACCAAAAGGCACAAGTTATATAATATTTTACTGCATCTGAGGCCTAGCTTTGAGACTATTTAAAGGTATATTTGTGTCTCCTCATTCTTTGGTTTGTTTCTCTTACATCTGTTTGCATTTGTAATGGAGTGGAGGGAGGTGGGCTGACAGTTTGAAGCCTCACTAGGCATCCATAAATTAGACAAATATTTATTCAGCCTGCACTGTTTGAGTACTTCCTATGTTCAAGGCACTATACTGAGAGCAGGGAGTGTAGTGCTTCGTGTGAAAGACATGATCCCTGCTGTTAAGGTATTGAAGAAGAAGGTTGAGAAAGCAAATACATAAACAGATTAATAGCACTTCTGGGACATGTTAATTTCTTGAGCTTATAAAATTGATACAGTCCTTAGCTTCACAAGACAGCTTTAATAAGCTTTTTTTCCCCTTACCTTCACAAGACAGCTTTAATAAGCTTTCTTGTTTTAAAATAGGAATAAAGATATATCTGAGAAGGAACTTACCATTAAAATGAAATGAATCTGATCCAGCATAGTTTCCTTTCACCAGGACTGGAAGGAAGTGCTGACCTCAGAACTCATCCCAACCCACCAACCCAACGCTATGGAAGGGATTTGGAGTAAAAACGACAGACCGTGTGTGGGTTGATACCACCAGAAAGCTGCAACACTTGGGGCCAGGCAGTTTTGCCCATTATGGGACACACATGGTTACACATAAAAAAGAAAAAGGAAACTCACCTCATGGAAACATCTTTGCATCATAGACTCAACAGATCTTCACCATGAGGTCGAACTGAGTACACTTATATTTAGCAAAAAACCCACTACAGAGAAAGGTTTCTCGATCTAGAATGCTGGATGTGGCGACAGTAAAAGTTATGTTGACAGCAGGTCTCTAGAGTGTTTCTTGGCAGCTTAGTGATTAAGGCAACTTAGGTTAACAATATGTGTCATGAATGTGTATGTGTGTGTATGTGAGTGTGTGGGGGGAGAGAGAAAGAGAGAGAGAAGAGGAAGAGGGAGAGAGAGATATTAACAGGGGCCAATCCATTAATTATGGAGCTTGGATTAAAGAGCTCAGCAAGTATAAAAACAAGGCGTAGGAATTATGCTTTCCAAAGATTAAATGAAAACAATAAATAAAATCTGTGTAGTTACAAAATACAAATATACTTTTATATTTGAGAAAGAGCAAGTGAATACATAGCATCACTGAGCAATGAATGTTTTGGTTAGTAATTAACCTGTTGCCAAATAACTTATTGTTTGAATAAAGTTTGAGTGAAAATGAAAACTTTCAGCAATTTAAGGTGAAGAGTGATATAGACTATATGACAGAAAGTGAGTTTAAGTCCTCAAGTAGAGAGGTACTGAGTTAGGATAAAGTTATAACAATTTAAAAAAGTTTATAACAATAAACAATTGTGCATTTCCTTAAGAAACCTCACCATAATGCGGGAAGAAAAACCTTGGAACATAAAGTCATCTATTTTAGTAAAATAATAGAGGTAATTCTGGATTTTAATGCAACTTCAATTCATTCATCATCACAAAATGAGGAAGTCTTGAAGTGCTACTTACCTCGAGGAAAAAAAAACAGTTTTAATACTAAAGTGTAATACCAATCATTTAGTAGAAATTGCAAGTAATTTCTGCAGTATATGTAAAATTCTGAGCAAATTGAAATAGGGCATCAGGATTCAAAACACAGCTGTCTTCCAGAGAATGGTAGAGTATTTTGAGAATTAAGAAGAAATCTGGCAAATCATACATAGCTCACCTAACTGTAAGGAATATATGCTGGAATAGTGGGTAGAACTTAAATGATGTTGGATCCAATATCCAGTTGGATGTTGGAAGCCCCCTTGTGCACCACAACTGATAATAATCTGTAGCCAGAATTACAAAGATGTAGGAAAATTCTAGTATCATCAGACATGGGTGGTATTGCCATTCAGAAGTCTGTCAAGAGATGTGGCCATAGAAATGGTGGAGATCAATATTCCTGGAGACACTTCCATACTGGTTTTACAGGAAAAAAAATACATGCAGACTTGCTAAATTAAAAACAAAACAAAGGGGCGCCTGGGTGGCGCAGTCGGTTAAGCGTCCGACTTCAGCCAGGTCACGATCTCGCGGTCCGTGAGTTCGAGCCCCGCGTCAGGCTCTGGGCTGATGGCTCGGAGCCTGGAGCCTGTTTCCGATTCTGTGTCTCCCTCTCTCTCTGCCCCTCCCCCGTTCATGCTCTGTCTCTCTCTGTCCCAAAAATAAAAAAAAAAAAAAAAAAAATGTTGAAAAACAAAACAAAGCCTTTAGCTTATAGGCCTTTCCGCTAATGTAGCCAGCTATTTCTCAATCAGAGGAGTCATTTGGAAATCAGAATTGAACCCTAATGTGAAGAGAAAGGATCCTTTCAAAACTTACTGGAGTGGTATACTATACATGGCAGTACTGTGGTGTCAGAATATTGTGCAGAGACTCACAACAGAAATGCACACAGTTCTAGCTTTTACTGCCTCCATCAGGCAACTGTGACTAAGTATAAAATTACATTTTGTGATGTCATAGTTATATTATAAGTTCTTAAGCAAAATGTTGTCCAGATAAACATGGAGAAGACCCATCTAAACTTCCCTCACATTACTTTGGCAAAAATTGAAGACCAGGTTATAGTTATCTTGATTTATAATTACCCAACAGGAAAAAAATTGCTTATGAAATGTTTTGCAATAATAAAAGCATGCAAATATAGCATGTAAAAATAATTTAAAATGAGTATATTTTAAGAAGCAACTTCCCAATGGAATAAGTGAAAATAGTAAACAATTACTTTGCATTCTTAAGAAAATACTTCCATATATATATACACACAGTAGAATAGCAGCAATAACAAAAACAATACAAAACAATAACAAAAACATAAGTCAGCTGAGGAGTGGTCACAGAAAAAAAACAAGAAAAAACCAGAACACCCAACTGTAGAATTTACAGTAAAAGTAATATCACCTCTGTGGGGAAAAAAAAATGAGGGTTGCATAGTCAAAGTCCAAAAATAAAATTTAATTTCAGAGAATAGGGAAAAAGAGACAAGGAAGAAACTGGGGAGACACTGACAGCTATGGAGGACAGGCGACAGATCTAATGAAGAGATTTCCTGGAAGAAGAAAACTCAACAAATTGAATGGAGATTTCTGCTTATTATACATATAAATAGATGATAGATAGAGAAATGATAGAGACTGATCTAGATTTATAAGGCAAAAATACATATATAATGCATATGCATATATTACATATGCATGTATCTGTCTACTGACCTATGTATCTAAAATTAAGGGGCGCTTGGGTGGCTCAGTCGGTTGTGTCCGACTCTTGATTCCTACTCAGGTCATAACATCAGGTTGGTGAGATGGATTGGGCTCCATGCTTTTAGTGCAAGATTCTCTCTCTTCCTCTCTCTCTGCCCCTCCCCCACTCTTTCTCGCTCTCTTCTCAAAAAAAAAAAAAAACGGCTTAAAATTCAGAAGGACTGGTATAAAAATATTCAAAAAACAAATGACTGAATTTGTTTTAGAATTGAATACAGTTGTTAAATTACATGTAGAGCAGGATAAATACAATAAACACACACCTAAATAGACTATGGTGAATTTGTAGCATGAATGAGAAAGTGAAAAATTAAAATCTTACAAAGAGAAAAGATTTTCTAAAGAGGAAAAGCAATAATACTGACTGAAAAATTTTCATAAGTAGCAATAAATGCCAGAAGGCCATTGAGTAATATTTTCTACCTTTGAAGGTCCCATTACTGTCAGTCTAGTACTCTCTTCCCAGAATAAAACAAAAGTTATCAAGATTGATGAAATCAAGTCATTTCAGACATTAAAGGACTAATAGAATATGCCACTGATAGTAATTGTTTGAAAGACAAACTGTAGCCTAAAAGAAGTATGATATAGGAGTTGTAAACAGGGTCAGATAAGTTATAAAATATATTGATCTTTATTCAACTATAAAAATAATGCTTTTTTATTTAAAATTAGAATGAAAAATCAATGCATAAGTTAAAACTTTGGGGGCAAAATTAAATAATTAGGAAAACATGAATATAAATAAATATAAAATGATTTTAAAAACTGATAGAGAACTTAATTTTTTAAATTTAGGATCTGATTTTTTGAAGAATATTAATATAAGCCTCAATATCTCTATTTGAGGGAGGAAATAAAATACAAGAGGCACGCACTGTTATTCGGAATTCTTTTTTAAAAGTTTATTTTATGTATGTATGTATGTATGTATGTATTTATATTCTCAAGTTACTTAGCATACAGTGTAGTCTTGGCTTCAGGAGTAGAACCCAATGATTCATCTCTTACATATGATATCCAGTGCTTATCCTGAAAAGTGCCCTCCTTAATGCTCATCACCCATTTAAAAGACCCCCCCCCCCACCCCCATCCCTCTTCAGGTCCATCCACATAGTTGCAAATCCCAACATTTCATTCTTTTCATCACCGAGTAGTTTTCCATTACGTGATTACGTGTGTGTGTGTGTGTGTGTGTGTGTGCGTATCACATCTTCTTAATCTATTCATCAGTTGATGGGCATTTGGGCTCTTTCTATAATTTATATTGATGATAGTGCTGCTGTAAACATTGGGGTGCATGTGCCCCTTCGAATCAGCATTTTTGTGTATGTTGATTTTTAAAATGCTCAGGGATTAAAGATGACCATGTGTTTGACAATCTGGAGGTGACACTATTACCTTTGAAAGAGCACTATGAATGGAGGGTGGGATGAGATGAAAGACGCAGCAGGAGCTTCCTCTAAGATTGACTCAGTAGTGAGAGAGAAAAGTTAACTTGTTTCACTTGGATTCCATTTTGACTGGCCTCCCATGAAAGATTTGACTTTCTGAAAAACTCCATAGAAACTAGCCACAGCCCAGAAAATCAGTTTTAGAATATCGGTTCTAGTCAACAGTAATGTTTGGATGCAACATCTATGCTACTTGGATGGAGTCTCGCGCCTCCCCGAACGTAAGCACAAATTGGAAAATGTTCGCACTGCCTCACCCTGCCACCAAGCGGCAACTGGAAACCTCAGACAGTGGCTCCTGATAGGCCTGATGGTGAGGCTGTTCTTCGCACCAAACATGAAACCTGAGATGGTGCAACAGGGCTAAATCAGACCCTTTTCCCATGTCATATTTTTTTGTGCCCTGTGCTCAATTTCACCAGGAAAAGAGGTGGTATTTCCTTAGTTGTGCACTTTGGAAGTCCAATAGCCAGGGGAAAGGGGTTTCGTGCCCAAAGTCTGATAGCCATCCCTGCTTGCCATATCTCTGTGCACTGCCATCGAGTGCTCCGCGGATCCTACTGCTTCTGTCTCTACATTTTTCTCACTTAATACTATTGCTACAGGAATTTTGTATAAAAAATTAGAACATGCTGCTACAAACAAGGAGTTATCAAATCAGAGGGAACAGTTTAGTACTTTTAGATAGGTTCTCGTTCAAAATTTCTCTGCCCAGCATTCCCTCCACTCCTCTCCCTATGTCGACATTTTTTAATATAATATTTCGACAACACATAAGTCAAATATAGGATGGTTTTCATGACTGAAAAGTTGAATGACATTGTTTTAAATAACAAAGATTTATTTTTAACTTTTATAAGAGAGATCCAGAAACAGGTAGCCAAGGGAGAGTATGGCAGTTCCAAAGGCCACCAAGATCCTAAGCTCTTTCTCTTTTAGTTGTACCATCCCTGCTTAGCATGTTTTTCTCTATACCCAACATAGGCTCATTAGTGCAGGCCATCACACAAGCTCTATTTTATTTTATTTTATTTTATTTTATTTTATTTTATTTTATTATTTTATTTTATTCTATATATTTTAATTTATTTAAAAAATTTTTAATTTATTTTAATTTTTTTTTATTTTTAGAGTGAGGGGGAGAGAGGGGCAGAGGGAGAGAGAAAGAATCTTAAGCAAGATCCATGCTCAGCATGGGGTTTGATGCAGGGCTTGATCCCACAACCCTGGGACCATGATCTGAGCTGAAATAGAGAGTCATACTCTCAACCAAGGGTTTGAACCACCCAGGCACCCCCATGACACAAGCTCTTATCATCATGTTCAAGGTCAGAAGGAGGAAAAGAAGGGCACCTGAGTTAGTTCCCTTAAAGAAGTTTTCTGGAAAGCTCACCAAACTATTTCTGTTCTTATTACATCAGCCACCTTTCTTATAAGGCATGCTAAGAAGTGTAGTTTTTATCTAGGATCATTAATGACCCAAATAGAGGAGTTGTGTAATGACCCTAATAGAGGAGTTGTGTATAAGGGAATAGGGATGATCTTTATGCAACTAGCACCATCAACAAAGTTTTGCTATAGTGCTTCACTTTTAAAACAGTGGTATTACTTTCTTACACGATACATAAACATAAACTCAAAATGGATGAAAGATCGAAATGTAAGACAGGAAGCCATCAAAATCCTCGAGGAGAAAGCAGGCAAAAACCTCTTTGACCTCAGCCACAGCAACTTCTTACTTGATGTGTCTCCAGAGGTAAGGGAAACAAGAGTAAAAATGAACTATTTGGACCTCATCAAGATAAAAACTTCTGCACAGCAAAGGAAACAATCAGCAAAACTAAAAGGCAACTGACAGAATGGGAGAAGATATTCATAAATGACATATCAAATAGAAGGTAGTATCTAAAATCTATAAAGAGCTTATAAAACTCAACATCCAAAAAACAAATAATCCAGTGAAGAAATGGGCAGAAGACATGAATAGACACTTTTCCAAAGAAGGTATCTAGATGGCTAATAGACACATGATGCTCAACATGAAAAGATGAAAAGATGCTCAACGTCACTCATCATCAGGGAAATACATATCAAAACTACGATGAGATAGCACCTCACACCTGTCAGAACGGCTGAAATTAACAACTCAGGCAACAACAGATGTTGGTGAAGATGTGGAGAAAAAGGATCTCTTTTACACCGCTGGTGGGAATGCAAACTGGTGCAGCCACTCTGGAAAACAGTATGGAAGTTCCTCAAAATGTTAAAAATAGAACTACCCTACACTCAGCGATTGCACTACCAAGAATTTATCCTATTTATCCATATAGGACTGCTGTTTTGAAGGGGCACATGCACCCTAATGTTTATAGTAGCACTATTGACAATAGCCAAAGTATGGAAAGAGCCCAAATGCCCATTGACTGATGAATGGGTACATATATTTCATCAGTCATGAAAAAGAATGAAATCTTGCCATTTGCAACAATGTGGATGGAACTAGAGTGTATTATGCTAAGCAAACTAAGTCATTCAGAGAAAGACAAGTATCATATGATTTCACTCATATGTGGAATTTAAGAAACAAAACAGATGAACATAGGGGAAGGGAAGGAAAAATAAGATAAAAACTGAGAGTGAGGCAAACCATAAGCAACTCTTAGAGAGAAACTGAGGGTTGCTGGCAGGGGTTGGGTGGGGAGTTGGGCTAAATGGGCGAAAAGCATTAAGGAGGGATCCCACTTGTTGGGATGAGCACTGAGTGTTATATGTAAGTGATGAATCACTATATTGTATTCCTGATATCATTATTACACTATATGTTAACTAAATTGGATTTAAATTAAAAAATAATGAAACTGGTATTCAATTGAATAAGAAAATTAAAATACTTATTTAATTACATTGAGATAAAAGGGAATGAGAGAATGGTTATAAGTCAACATATGTTATTATGCCAAGTCAATAAGCAACTATTGATAAGTCAATTTTGACCACTGACAATAAATTGATTTTGTATGTGTAAAATTGAAATGTCAAGATGTAGCATTATAAGCAAATTACTTCTTGATTTGAAATAAACGAAAAGAATTAAAAGTGTATTTAGTTAAATTCGGGAAACATCACTGACTCTGGGGAGGAAGTCTAGGTTTGGGGAAACATTGGACAGGGGTCTATTGGTTTTCTTTTTTCCCTTTTCTTTTCTTTTCTTTTCTTTCCTTTCCTTTTCTTTTTTTTTTTTTTTTTTTTGTATTCTTTATAAGTCCTATTTCATAGGTTTACAGGTACTATGTTTACTGTTTAATAGTGTGCTATTTTTTTTTTTACTGGTATATTGAGGTTTATTTTACATTCTTTTTTTTCAACATGTTCAGTTATTACTTTGCCAAAATTCATATTGTAAAGTCACATAATCCTGTCTCAAAGCATGTGTACTTTATACTTCTCAGACAGTCATTTAAAGTACTATATTAGAACTGATAAGAAAAGAAAAAAATCATTATTTGTTTCTGGTCTTAAAAAGACTAAAATTTAGTGTGGAAGCTAAGACATGCATGGAAATACACATAATACAAAGTAGACATGGAAAAGTACTCAAAAAATTATAACAGGAATTTAGGAGAGGAAGAAATTCTTTATCACTGAATACATCATAAAAGGCAGAAGGATTTATTCTTCATAATAACCATTTCACAACAGTTTCTCTTTTCACTGGTTTTACATGCTTCCTCAGGTTACAATCAGAAATTTGGGCAGTGATTTTACAAACTTAAGATGCATATTAGGGGCGCCTGGGTGGCTCAAGTCGGTTGAGCCTCGGACTTCGGCTCAGTTATGATCTTGCGGTTTGTGGGTTGGAGCCCGTGATGGGTTCTGTGCTGATAGCTCACCGCCTGGAACCTGCTTTGGATTCTGTGTCTCCCTCTCTCTCTGCCTCACACACACTCTCTCTTTCTCTCTCTCTCTCCAAAATAAATAAACATAAAAAATAAAGATGCATATTAGAATGGTAGTTTGGAAAGCAATAGAAACTAACCCACCTGGAGCTAAGATATTTGGTCATCAGGCACCCAGCTACAAAACAAGAGCAGAAGTATTAATTAGAACATCACAAGATATATGCTGGAGAGACCACTGCATCTGGAGACAGAAGTCCCACCAGGCGGTAAGCTATATGAATTACGCGAGTGCCAGAACAAGCAAGTTTTCCATGGAAGCATTGATACATTCAATGCAATAACTGATATTCACGCTAAAATTCTTAACACAAAAACACTTTAAAAGTCAGTTTCGTTTACTAAAAACATAAATATTTATTTTTTCTTTAAAACTCTGTTTACTTCTATTAAAAGATAAACTGAAGCATATTAAATATTTAACTGCTTATTTGAACAAACAGGGATTCCAATTAGGCAGAGCCAAATAGTAAGTGGTTTGAAGGGATCCTCTCAGAGGCTTTTACAGCGTAAGGTTGAAGCCAAGGAAGGAAATTACTGATTGGCTACAACTTAAAGCCTACTCGGTTGTGATTGGTTGTTACTAGGCGTCAGTTCCCTAACCTTGAGGCGTTTTGCTTTGCTTACTCAATCAAGTTCCAACTTCAAAGACAAAGTGAAGGACAGCTGCTTGAGGCCCTCTCTTCAGTCTTTACGGAATCTGTCCGCTTATGGCGTTGGCCGTATTAGTTCTTTCTCTGAGGAAAGTTAAGAGATGGAGGGTCTTTTCATTTGGTCTCTATCATCAAGTTCCCAGCTGCTTTGAGTACTTTCACCTACATCTACTGACCAAAGTGAGTGGAACGTTTTCTTTTCTTTCTCTTGTTTGTTCTTTTGACGTAGGCTGGCATAAACTTGCATCACGAACGTAAGACTTTCCTGTTTAATTGGAGTGGAGGATATGGCTTTGGAAAGCTAGCTGTTGGCTGCCTTGATGTTTCTTTAAAAAAGTCTGTGGTGATTAATTCAACACTTCGTGTGCTGTGGAAGGAAATAGCCCAGGAAGTGGGGCTTTAGAAATGCAAAGAATGCTAGTGCTCTTTAAGGAAATTACTGAATAAGTATGCTCTATGAAGTAGAATATGTTCTCTGTGAGCCTGAGTGTGAAAACAGAATAGTTTCCATTTTATTTGTGATTCCTGTGCTTGGCTTCCATTTCAACTACCTCAGTTAATGTTCTTAGCAATTTCCTGTGTGGCAAATGGTTTTATCTCAAAGATTACAGAGGAACTAAGAGAATAGAAAGAGGCAGTGTGCTTGAAGGAATGTTTAAACTACCTTTCCTCCCTACCATAGATACGGTACCTCTGTGCTACAGTTGTAAAATAAAATGGATACAGGGCGAAGAGAGGAGAATGTTATCTTTATTTAGGTTTTTGGCCCTTTGCTCTCGATAAGGGGACCACTGAGAGTAGACCTCTCTTGAGCAGTTGGTCAGAAGAAGGTTCCCCCTGTGGGATTCTAGGTAGAAGTTGGGTGTGAAGCTATTTTCTTTTGTTTTGGATTCCTCAAGGTATTTTTCTCAAATTGGAATTGGCCTTATGTTACGATCTGATAAATAGTCACCTCATTCATTAATTTCAGTTGTCGAGTTATCCCCTTAGTTAGAAGTGTCACTCTTATCAATAATTTTTGGCATATTCTCTATTATCTTTTATGCTCTCTGGGCCCCTGCTTAGACAGATGAAATATTTCCTGGCCACTGTCTTGGCTTCTAAGTCCTGCGTAATATTTTAGCTAAAACTATTCCTCCTCCTCCTCTTCTCCTCCTCCTTCTTCTTCCTCCTCTCCCTCCTCCCCCTCCTCCTTCTTCTTGCTAATACTGTTCTTTATCATAACCTAACACAGCTTTTACATCTTTAACTTAAAAAAATTTCTTTAGTGTTTGTTTATTTTTGACACAGAGAGAGAGACAGAGCATGAGTGGGGGACCGGTAGAGAGAGAGAGGAAGACACAGAATCCGAAGCAGGCTCCAGGCTCTGAGCTGTCAGCGAACTCAGACACCGCGAGATCATGACCTGAGCCGAAGTTGGAGGCCCAACCGACTGAGCCACCCAGGCGCCCCTTACATCTTTCACTTTTGATGGAGATATGGTATAATCACATAGTTTTGGATAGAATAAGGAAGAGAAAGTTAGAGGGCCTTGAAGTTTCTCCAAAACCATCTCTATTAGAGTGTATTTTTAGGGAATTAGCTTATGTGCCAAATATCTTGTTTCTTGGAATTAGTCTGGACATTGTTTATTTGTTTGTTTGTATGAACAGAATTCCAAGTAGGTCATGTGGAACCTGGGCAAAATTTTCAGATTGGCATTGCCCTTTAGCTAGTTTTTTAAGATAGTTTTCTTTTTTCTGGGTTTGAGGTACTCCTTCTGTTCTTTTCATAAAAAATATTCTTAAGGTGGAAAAACAAATTTCCTTCTAAAAAATAAGCTTCTTTGAGAGCTTTTGGAGCCAAGAGAATGAAATATTATAAAATGTGATCAAAACTGGTAAGAGTAAAACAGTCTTTTAAAGTGATTATTTTTATTATTTTTATGGTTTTTTTTTTCATTACAGTATCTTATGTTGAAGGGTGCCTGGGTGGCTCAGGTTATGATCTCACCGGTTCGTGAATTCCAGCCCCAAGTCGGGCTGACAGTGAGGAGTCTGCTTGGGATTCTCTGTCTCCCTCTCTTTCTCTGCCCCTCCCCGTTCATGCCCCGCCCCCCCATCTCTCTTTCTTTCTCTCTCTCTCTCTTAAAAGTAAATAAATATTTAAAGGAAAAAAAAAAAACAGTGGCTTACATTGAGGTCATGAAACTCAGCAGCTAGTAGTCTATATTAGCCACCTGAAAGTGATATAAAACTGGAAAGATGATAAAATGCACACAGTCTTAAGTCATCTTGGGAAAACACAATTCAAATTTTAATACAGCCAGCCTTGCATCATGTTTTATTTATGATAAATATATACATACATACATCACTTTACCTCTCAGGAAACCACTGTATTTAATAACATTAACCTCTGTCAGGGCGGACTTGTACAGGTGGTACCACACATATTTCATTCACTGGCAAGTGATAGATTTTAAAGATATTATGAAAAATTCTTACTTCCATTTGCGAAAGTCTAGCCCAAAGTGGCCTTACTCCAGAGTGATGGAGAAAAAAAAATTCAGAGGCCTCTCTCACAGGTCTCTGAGAGTTAGTGAAGGGTCTTTGTGGAGCTGAAAACATACTAGCAGCTAAAAATTAGAATAGGCAGGGAAGATGTGGTACCTCTGCAACTTATGGGATTTAATCAGAAACGAATGCCAGGAATACCAAGGCAGAATTTACTTTGATAGAAAACATAACACACCTTATCTTTGGGAAAGTTTCTAAAATATCAGTGTCTTGTTATACTAATTCTTAATTGTTGTATTGACTCTTGCTACAATGAACATATCTGAGGATAATTCTGTTTGGAAATAAAAATTAATTTTTTTCCATGATGGAACTACTATGTTTTCCCTTTCCTATTGTCGATTTGATGTCAGCCTCAATAATTCAGTGTCTGCTCTGTGGGTGTGTGTTTAGTTTTGGTTTGACAGATTTGTTTACTCAGGTTCTTAATGGCTATGGTATGCAAAATTGGGTGTGAATAGGCATTAAACCTCCCTGCACAAGTTCTGAAAGTACAAGCAATAAAATGTTTTCTAGAATAAAACATTCACGTAAGGTATGAAGAAGGCAATAAATACATTGTCCATATGGTATAAGTCCATATGTTTCAAGTTTCACAATTTATATTTAACATACTGGTCTTTATAAAGGGAAGCCACTGGAAGAGCACAGAACCCCAAGGTAAAAGCAAATGTTATCCAGGGGTGCCTGAGTGGCTCAGTCTGTTAAGCGTCCGACTTCGGCTCAGGTCATGATTTCATGGCTGGTGGGTTCAAGCCCCACGCTGGGCTCTGTGTTGACAGCTCAGAGCCTGGAGCCTGCTTCAGATTCTATGTCTCCCTCTCTCTCTGCCCCTCCCCTGCTCATGCTCTGTCTCTCTCTCGGTCTCAAAAATAAATAAACATTAAAAAAAAAAGCAAATGTTATTCAGACATAATGTGCATAATACTTTAAAGATAATGGATATTGCTTTGTACTAGCAATGGCAGAAAGGTTTTATAACCTTCAAATTAGGAAGTATATTAATTTTTCTTACTTTCTCTGGTCATTCAGTGCTTCTGTTGTATGATTACATGGTTTATACATGATATTTGTTATTTACTTTTTTTGGACATGACTGCTTCTGAGAGAAATGTTGGGGTAGGGGTGCCTGGGTGGTGCAATCCATTAAGTGTCTGACTCTTGATCTTGGTTCAGGTCATAATCTCACAGTTTTTGAGTTTGAGGCCCTCATCAGGCTCTGTGCTGATGGCACAGAGCCTGCTTGGGATTCTGTCTCTCCTTCTCTCTACCTTTCCCCCACTTATATGTGTTCTCTCTCCCTTTCTCTCTCTCTCAAAGTAAGTATATAAATTTTAAAAACATTAAAAAGAAATGTTGCGGTATTCATTTTTATCTACCTTGAAAATACAGACTTATCAGAGTCTTTTAAAGAACTTTCACCTGTAAATAACTGAATATTACAAGATTATTAATTATAGCTATACAGAAAGTTTCCAGAAGAATTCCAGCAAAGTCACAAAGCTGAAAACATTTTTTTTTTTAGAGTGAGCACATCTTTATATTTGTGACAGAAAGAAACAGCCATCATCATGGCTTATCTAACTCTCTTTTAATTATTTTATTTTTGAAAACTAAAAATGCACACGTAAAAATATGGTCAAATGTCATGATAGTCTAGTTAGTGTGCGCATGTGTGTGTGTGCATGCACACACACACATACCTGCATACTCCAAAAGATTTTTACAGAATATATATAGCAGCTTTATTTAAAGTTTACTTATTTATTTGAGAGACAGAGAGAGAGGGAGAGTGCACAGGCATGAGCAGCAGAAGGGAGACAGAATCCCACTTGGGGCTTGATCTCACTAACTGTGAGATCATTACCTGAGCCCAAATCAAGAGTCGGACTCTTAGCCAACTGAGCCACCCAGGCACCCCATAGCAGCTTTATTTATATTAGCTTCAAACTGAAAACAGTTTGAATAAGTGCCCTTTAATAGGTGTCCCTTACTTAATAAGAGAATAAATAAACACATTGGGAAAAACTTTTATATTGGAATACTACACAGCAATAAAAAGGAACAAATTATAGATAAAAACATGATTCAATGCATAAAGAGTGAAAACATCTTTCACACACAAACATACCTTATATATGATTCTATTTACATGAGGTCCTAGAATTGGCAACATTTTTCTAAGGTGAGAAAAAAACAGTGCTTGTCTCTGGGGTCTGTGGATACAGAATGGATGGAAAAGTGAAGGAAGTTTGGGGACTAGACGCTGGGGGTTTATATCTTGAGAGTTTTGGCAGGTTACATATCTGCGCACTTGTCAAAACTCAGTGAATGTTCACCCAAAGCTTCTGCATTTCATTATATAGAAGTTTAAACCGTAAAGAAAATTTGCAAACAAATGTGAAATTCTAGTAAATGATACGTAAGATGAAGTATTTAGGGAGGTCTCCTGTTGCCTGAAATTTACTTTGAACATACCAAAAAAATAATATTGATGGATGGATGAATGGAGGGATGGATCAATATGTTATAAAGCAAACATAGTAAAATGCTTGCATACAGAAACTAGATGATAGTATATTGATGCTCACTGAAAAATTCTTTAAGTTTTTCCTGTTTGAAAATTTTCACAATTAAATACTGGAAAAACCTTATCTTTTTTGTTTGCTTTTACTTTACTATAGCACTGAACAAAATAGCTGGTACTTAGTGCTCAATTAAGTATTTGAAGGAAAGAAATAATAAATGGATATATAAATTAAAAATAGAAATTATGGAGTGCATGGGTGGCTCAGTTGTTAAGCATCTGACTTTGGCTGAGGTCATGATCTCATGGTTCATGAGCTCGAGCCCCTGCTTCAGGTGAGCATGAGCCCCACCTCTGGTAAGTATGAGCCCTGCTTCGGGTAAGCCCCACTTCTCTCTCTCTTTCTCTGCCCCTCTCTCACTTGTGCCCTCTCTTTCTCTCTCTCTCTCTCTCAAAAAAAAAAAAAAAGATTGGAATTATGAATATGAAGCCCCAGTAAAATACCCAGTTCTCAGGGCCATTTTTATGATGTTTCACTAATCATCCCCATGACCCTAACTAAAACCTGACCCTACTCTTCACTCTTTCCTGGACAAATGGTGCTACCTCAGCATTGCCCAAACAGCTGAGATAATTCCAAGAGAATCAGATTCTTTCTCAACCACAGAGAATCAATAGGTCTTTTAGATGGCCTCTGTTCCAAGGATGAGGGAGAGAGGAGGCAGATGGAGAAGTAACAGAAAGAGGTGATTGTTTTGATCACAATACTTTCAGAAAGTCTGTAATCTGAGATGGATGCAGTAATTTGAGGTTTTTATTGTTCTTTTAATGCTTAATATTCCTTAGTTAATGGCTGGTCTTTCAGATTCGTCTCTTCTCCCTTCGTCAGTCCAAGATGGAGCATGGATTTAAGAAGGAGGGGGGTAGCTTATGAGGTCTCAAGGTGGCAGAGGATAGGCAGGATTATATGACTGTGGTATCCCATTTTTGTGTAGGAAAAGCTGATCTGGGCAGCTCCTTGAATTGCTGACTCTGATGTAAAATTTGTCTCTCCTGAATGTCCTGCTTGCTGAAATGTATGCCTGGGGTAAATTGTGATTTTTTCTCCTACTTGGTCATCTTTCCATCTTCCTTTGACTAGGTATGTTATTGATTTCCTAGGGCAGCCAAAACAAATTGCCACAAGCCTGGTAGCTTAAAACAAGAATTTGTTCTCTTATAGATCAGGAGGCTGCAAAGTTAGAACTCAAGGTGCTGGCAGGTAAGTTTTTTAGAGGCTCTGAGGCAGAAACTGTCCCATGCCTCTCTTTCCTAGCTTCTGGTGGTGGCCAGTAATCCTTGGCATTTCTTGGTTTTGTAGATGCATCACTGTAGTATGCTCCTGTATTCACATGGGTCTCTCCTCTATATGTCTTTTTGTCTCTTCATGTGACCTTCTTATAGAGACCCAGTCATTGGATTTAGACACCACCTTAATCTATTATTTATCTTAACTAATTACATGTGCAAACATCCAATTTCAAATTAGATCACATTCTAAAGTTCAGAGTGGATACATGTTTGGAGGACACTATCCAGCCTACTACAAGACCTTAGTGTGATTCTTGCAAGCTTTATTTAATCCCTGAAATCTGATTTTAGTTCTCAGACCTGGCATAGGCAACTCACCTTGTAGCCCTCAGCCTCAGGCCACTTTTTCCTGTGAAAGTAACCACTTTGACATACTCCTCAAATAGATTTCAGCTGATATTCATGTCCCTCTTCATTAGAAATGCAGGATATTCTTTTCTTTATTCTTATAAATTGTGAATACTAAAATGCTGTTAGTGCAGGGACCATGCTTTGAAAACCATTGTTTTACACTTAGGTAGTATCGTTTGTCACCTTGGATGTTGATCTGAAAAGATCTGGACATACATCTGGACACATTTCCCCATACCCTCTCTAAGAGAGAAGGTGAGCATTTTAAGTTTTCTACCTTTTCTGCATAAGATCCTTTTCATCTTAGCACAATAAACTTCATTGGCTAACAGTTGTCAGAGGAAGTGATATGCTAACTATTCTAGGGGAGAAACTCTATGGACTAGTGGCCTGGACTGGCTGTTGATATGTAAAAATGGGAGCTAAATAAATTTACAGAATTCTTCTAGAGAAATCCTGGCACTTCTCAATTTATTACTATTTTTAGTTTAAGAAGCTGAATTGTAAGTGTTTTTTTCTTTGCTTTCCAGTTATCTTAACCAACTGAATTTCTACACTGTTCAAAGATAAACTGAAGTACATTAAAATTTTGAAGAGTTTATTTGAAAACATTGATTTGAATCTGGTGATGCCAACTTGAAAATGGTTAGGAGCTCTCTACCAGCAGGATATAAAGGATATGCCTTTTTTTAATGTTTATTTATTTTTGAGAGAGAGAGAGAGAGAGAGGGAGAGAGATTGAGAGAACGCATGAGCATGAGCAGGGGAAATGCAGAGGATCTGAAGCAACCTCCACTCTGACAGCAAAGAACCCCATGTGGGGCTCGAACCCACACACTATAAGGTCAGGTCCTGAGCTGAAGTCGGCCACTCAACCGAATGAGCCACCCAGGTGCCCCTAAAGGAGAGGTTTTTGTAGAGCAGACATTGAAGCAAAGCAAGGGGATTATTTGATTGGCTATAGCTTAAGTGATTGCCCTATTTGGGAAAGACTTGTTGGCTGTTTGTGATTGCTTGTTCTTAAGTTTTGATTTCTTAGCCTTGAGGCATTTACCAGAATTGACCCTGCTTAAGTTTTGGTTTCCTTACCCAAGCTGCCAGGGTATTAGAGCCACCTCAATCTAATGGCCTCCTTGTTTAATTACTTTAACAGCACCTACCCACAGCCCAGGGGCAATTGGAAACCTGAGGCCAACCAGTTCTTGTACATGAAAATGCAGAAAGAAGGGGCGCCTGGGTGGCTCAGTTGGTTAAACATCCTACCCTTGATTTTGGCTCAGGTCATGATCTCATGGTTCATGGGATCCATCCCTGTATCGGGGTCTGTGCTGATAGTACAGAGCCTGCTTGAGATTCTTTTTCTCTGCCCCTCCCCTGTGTGTGCACATGTGCACTCATGCACTCTCTATCTCTTTCAAAATAAATAAATAAACACTAAAAAAACAAAATGCAGAAAGAAAAATGAAGTAATAAAAAGAAAATACCATACCCATCACAAATATTCACATTTTCAGTTTTTAGATAAATATTTATTGATTGCCAACAACACTCTAGGAAATATTGGTGCAATATTTCACATATATTGATTATTTTAATAATGTACAACAGATGGATGTATCCTACGATTCTACTGCATGTTGTGTTTCGGTATTCCTGAGTTGCCATAGAATTTTTCTTACATTTTTCTCATTTGCAGTTCATAACTTCAGAATTATAGTGCTTATTTTTAGCTGCAAGTATTGAGGCTCAGAGAGGCTTAAGGTCATAAAATTATTACAGGGAGAAATCAGAAAAATCTCAGCTTTTATGAAAACCAATTTAGTGTTCTTTACATCTATCCCTAGAGAAAGGTTATGTAATTCTGCTTTTAAAAATAGTATTATCTTAGGCATCTCATAGAATTTCTTAGCCTGAGGTTTGTAATGTGTATGTCAAACAAAAAGTAGAGGAAGAAGTTTGTTTGGCTTTCTGCTCCAGAGGGTTATTAGAAGAATTAAGTAACAATTACTTGAAGGATTTTATAAAAATTAAAATGAAATAAAGTTATATTTGTGTTAGGTTTACAGGTGTATAACATGGTATTTTCTGCAGGGTGCTAGGTGACTACTCCAATATTCATGTATTCCTTATTTCTTAATAATAAAATCTTATTTTTTTAGCTGTTTAGAAAATAAATGCAGAAATACTAATAGAATTAGAATGTCAGCAGTTTGTAATCTCTGACAAAATAGTAAACCTAGGCAATAATCTTCAATACCTTTATGTTGAAGACTGCCAGAAAAATGTATATTGGAAGAAAGAGGCTGACAACATCTGAATTCTTTCCAAGAATTGAACTTGAATTTTTTCTATCTAAAAGTGTACAGAAAATGTGGAACACAGAAAACAGGTACCTTAGCATTTTTTTTTTTTTTTGCATTTCTCAAAATCTAAAATATGGGAAATTCTACAAAATAAAAGTTTTTATTTTTTTTAAGAGAAGTAGAACCTTCAGATTAAAACATAATTAGCATGTTATTCACATGCAAAATATGGGTCTTGTTTTGATTACGAATTGAACAAATCAAGTGTAAAAATATAAAATCAGGGAAATGTGAATAGTGATCAAATATTTGATAATGTTAGGTGATTATTGCTAACTTTTACTTTAGTTGAGATAGTGCGTTATGTTTATATTTAAAGAAATGTATTTTTACCTTTTAGAGACATGTTCTGAAGCATTTACAGATTAAAAGATATATGTGTGCTTGCTTTAAAATAATCTTTAGGTGGGGAGAAAGTGGTTGGGTATATGTAGAATAAAATATGATGGACCATAAATTATTTGTTGTTTAAGTTCAGTAATGGATACATAGGGGTTCACTATTTCTTTCCTTATTATATGTTTTAAATTTTTCTTAATGAAAATTAAAACTCGAAAAAAGAAAGAAAAACTAAGAATATCTTTGACTTTTTTAGGCCCACTTTCAAATAATTAATGGGTCGGATAATTTTAACTAAGTGAAAAGGAAAATATTAATATAAAAACATGTGAGATTTTATTTTATTAAGGAAATGTGGTAGCCATGTATGTTTACAATAAATAAATAGAAAGACCAAACTTTAATGAACTAAAATTCCAATTGAATTAGTCAGGAAAATAAGAAAAGAACAAACTCAAATGATGTGGAAAATGAGAGGAAATGCAAAAAACTAAAGAAATGGAAAACAGAAAAAAAATAGCGAAGATGGCGGCGTAGGAGGACGCGGGGCTCACAGCGCGTCCGGCCGATCACTTAGATTCCACCTACACCTGCCTAAAGAACCCAGAAAACCGCCAGAGGATTAGCAGAAGGGAGTCTCCGGAGTCAAGCGCAGACGAGAGGCCCACGGAAGAGGGTAGGAAGGGCGGCGAGGCGGTGCGCGCTCCACGGACTGGCGGGAGGGAGCCGGGGCGGAGGGGCGGCTCGCCGGCCAAGCAGAGCCCCCGAGTCTGGCTGGCAAAAGCGGAGGGGCCGGACAGACTGTGTTCCGACAGCAAGCGCGACTTAGCGTCTGGGAGGTCATAAGTGAACAGCTCTGCTCGGAAAGCGGGAAGGCTGGAGGACAAAGGGAGGGAGAGCTGCTGAGCCCCCAGACGGCAGAGCTCAGCTTGGCGGGGAACAAAGGCGCCAGCGCCATCTCCCCCGCCCATCCCCCAGCCAAAATCCCAAAGGGAACCGGTTCCTGCCAGGGAACTTGCTCGCTCCTCGCAAACACCCAACTCTGTGCTTCTGCGGAGCCAAACCTCCGGCAGCGGATCTGACTCCCTCCCGCTGCCACAGGGCTCCTCCTGAAGTGGATCACCTAAGGAGAAGCGAGCTAAGCCTGCCCCTCCAGCCCCCGTGCACCTTGCCTACCCACCCCAGCTAATACGCCAGATCCCCAGCAACACAAGCCTGGCAGTGTGCAAGTAGCCCAGACGGGACACGCCACCCCACAGTGAATCCCGCCCCTAGGAGAGGGGAAGAGAAGGCACACACCAGTCTGACGGTGGCCCCAGCAGTGGGCTGGGGGCAGACATCGGGTCGGACTGCGGCCCCGCCCACTAACTCCAGTTATACACCACAGCACAGGGGAAGTGCACTGCAGGTCCTCACCACGCCAGAGACTCTCCAAAATGACCAAACGGAAGAATTCCCCTCAGAAGAATCTCCAGGAAATAACAACAGCTAATGAACTGATCAAAAAGGATTTAAATAATATAACAGAAAGTGAATTTAGAATAATAGTCATAAAATTAATCGCTGGGCTTGAAAACAGTATACAGGACAGCAGAGAATCTCTTCCATAAAGATCGAGGGACTAAGGAACAGTCACGAGGAGTTGAAAAACGCTTTAAACGAAATGCAAAACAAAATGGAAACCGGAATGGCTCGGCTTGAAGAGGCAGAGGAGAGAATAGGTGAACTAGAAGATAAAGTTATGGAAAAAGAGGAAGCTGAAAGAAAGAGAGATAAAAAAATCCAGGAGTATGAGGGGAAAATTAGAGAACTAAGTGATACACTAAAAAAAAATAATATACGCATAATTGGTATCCCAGAGGAGGAAGAGAGAGGGAAAGGTGCTGAAGGGGTACTTGAACAAATTATAGCTGAGAACTTCCCTGAACTGGGGAAGGAAAAAGGCATTGAAATCCAAGAGGCACAGAGAACTCCCTTCAGACGTAACTTGAATCGATCTTCTGCACGACATATCATAGTGAAACTGGCAAAATACAAGGATAAAGAGAAAATTCTGAAAGCAGCAAGGGATAAACGTGCCCTCACATATAAAGGGAGACCTATAAGACTCGTGACTGATCTCTCCTTTGAAACTTGGCAGGCCAGAAAGGCTTGGCACGATATCTACAGTGTGCTAAACAGAAAAAATATGCAGCCGAGAATCCTTTATCCAGCAAGTCTGTCATTTAGAATAGAAGGAGAGATAAAGGTCTTCCCAAACAAACAAAAACTGAAGGAATTTGTCACCACGAAACCAGCCCTACAAGAGATCCTAAGGGGGATCCTGTGAGACAAAGTACCAGAGACATCACTACAAGCATAAAACATACAGACATCACAATGACTCTAAACCCATATCTTTCTATAATAACACTGAATGTAAATGGATTAAATGCGCCAACTAAAAGACATAGGGTATCAGAATGGATAAAAAAACAAGACCCATCTATTTGCTGTCTACAAGAGACTCATTTTAGATCTGAGGACACCTTTAGATTGAGAGTGAGGGGATGGAGAACTATCTATCATGCTCCTGGAAGCCAAAAGAAAGCTGGAGTAGCCATACTTATATCAGACAAACTAGACTTTAAATTAAAGGCTGTAACAAGAGATGAAGAAGGGCATTATATAATAATCACAGGGTCTATCCACCAGGAAGAGCTAACTATTATAAATGTCTATGCGCCAAATACCCGAGCCCCCAGATATATAAAACAATTACTCATAAACATAAGCAACCTTATTGATAAGAATGTGGTCATTGCAGGGGACTTTAACACCCCACTTACAGAAATGGATAGATCATCTAGACACACGGTCAATAAAGAAACAAGGGCCCTGAATGATACATTGGATCAGATGGACTTGACAGATATATTTAGAACTCTGCATCCCAAAGCAACAGAATACACTTTCTTCTCGAGTGCACATGGAACATTCTCCAAGATAGATCATATACTGGGTCCCAAAACAGCCCTTCATAAGTTTACAAGAATTGAAATTATACCATGCATACTTTCAGACCACAATGCTATGAAGCTTGAAATCAACCACAGGAATAAGTCTGGAAAACCTCCAAAAGCGTGGAGGTTAAAGAACACCCTACTAACGAATGAGTGGGTCAACCAGGCAATTAGAGAAGAAATTAAAATATATATGGGAACAAACGAAAATGAAAATACAACAATCCAAACGCTTTGGGATGCAGGGAAGGCAGTCCTGAGAGGAAAATACATTGCAATCCAGGCCTATCTCAAGAAACAAGAAAAATCCCAAATACAAAACCTAACAGCACACCTAAAGGAAATAGAAGCAGAACAGCAAAGGCAGCCTAAACCCAGCAGAAGAAGAGAAATAATAAAGATCAGAGCAGAAATAAACAATATAGAATCTAAAAAAACTGTAGAGCAGATCAACGAAACCAAGAGTTGGTTTTTTGAAAACATAAACAAAATTGACAAACCTCTAGCCAGGCTTCTCAAAAAGAAAAGGGAGATGACCCAAATAGATAAAATCATGAATGAAAATGGAATGATTACAACCAATCCCTCAGAGATACAAACAATTATCAGGGAATACTATGAAAAATTATATGCCAGCAAATTGGACAACCTGGAAGAAATGGACAAATTTCTAAACACCCACACTCTTCCAAAACTCAATCAGGAGGAAATAGAAAGCTTGAACAGACCCATAACCAGCGAAGAAATCGAATCGGTTATCAAAAATCTCCCAACAAATAAGAGTCCAGGACCAGATGGCTTCCCAGGGGAGTTCTACCAGACATTTAAAGCAGAGATAATACCTATCCTTCTCAAGCTATTCCAAGAAATAGAAAGGGAAGGAAAACTTCCAGACTCATTCTATGAAGCCAGTATTACTTTGATTCCTAAACCAGACAGAGACCCAGTAAAAAAAGAGAACTACAGGCCAATATCCCTGATGAATATGGATGCAAAAATTCTTAATAAGATACTAGCAAATCGAATTCAACAGCATATAAAAAGAATTATTCACCATGATCAAGTGGGATTCATTCCTGGGATGCAGGGCTGGTTCAACATTCGCAAATCGATCAACGTGATACATCACATTAACAAAAAAAAAGAGAAGAACCATATGATCCTGTCAATCGATGCAGAAAAGGCCTTTGACAAAATCCAGCACCCTTTCTTAATAAAAACCCTTGAGAAAGTCGGGATAGAAGGAACATACTTAAAGATCATAAAGGCCATTTATGAAAAGCCCACAGCTAACATCATCCTCAACGGGGAAAAACTGAGAGCTTTTTCCCTGAGATCAGGAACACGACAGGGATGCCCACTGTCACCGCTGTTGTTTAATATAGTGCTGGAAGTTCTAGCATCAGCAATCAGACAACAAAAGGAAATCAAAGGCATCAAAATTGGCAAAGATGAAGTCAAGCTTTTGCTTTTTGCAGATGACATGATATTATACATGGAAAATCCGATAGACTCCACCAAAAGTCTGCTAGAACTGATACATGAATTCACCTAAGTCGCAGGATACAAAATCAATGTGCAGAAATCAGTTGCATTCTTATACACTAACAATGAAGCAACAGAAAGACAAATGAAGAAACTGATCCCATTCACAATTGCACCAAGAAGCATAAAATACCTAGGAATAAATCTAACCAAAGATGTAAAAGATCTGTATGCTGAAAACTATAGAAAGCTTATGCAGGTAATTGAAGAAGATATAAAGAAATGGAAAGACATTCCCTGCTCATGGATTGTAAGAATAAATATTGTCAAAATGTCAATACTACCCAAAGCTATCTACACATTCAATGCAATCCCAATCAAAATTGCACCAGCATTCTTCTCGAAACTAGAACAAGCAATCCTAAAATTCATATGGAACCACAAAAGGCCCCGAATAGCCAAAGTAATTTTGAAGAAGAAGACCAAAGCAGGAGGCATCACAATCCCAGACTTTAGCCTCTACTACAAAGCTGTCATCATCAAGACAGCATGGTATTGGCACAAAAACAGACACATAGACCAATGGAATAGAATAGAAACCCCAGAACTAGACCCACAAACGTATGGCCAACTCATCTTTGACAAAGCAGGAAAGAACATCCAATGGAAAAAAGACAGTCTCTTTAACAAATGGTGCTGGGAGAACTGGACAGCAACATGCAGAAGGCTGAAACTAGACCACTTTCTCACACCATTCACAAAAATAAACTCAAAATGGATAAAGGACCTGAATGTGAGACAGGAAACCATCAAAACCTTAGAGGAGAAAGCAGGAAAAGACCTCTCTGACCTCAGCCGTAGCAATCTCTTACTCGGCACATCCCCAAAGGCAAGGGAATTAAAAGCAAAAGTGAATTACTGGGACCTTATGAAGATAAAAAGCTTCTGCACAGCAAAGGAAACAACCAACAAAACTAAAAGGCAACCAACGGAATGGGAAAAGATATTTGCAAATGACACATCGGACAAAGGGCTAGTATCCAAAATCTATAAAGAGCTCATCAAACTGCACACCCGAAAAACAAATAACCCAGTGAAGAAATGGGCAGAAAACATGAATAGACACTTCTCTAAAGAAGACATCCGGATGGCCAACAGGCACATGAAAAGATGTTCAACGTCGCTCCTTATCAGGGAAATACAAATCAAAACCACACTCAGATACCACCTCACGCCAGTCAGAGTGGCCAAAATGAAGAAATCAGGAGACTATAGATGCTGGAGAGGATGTGGAGAAACAGGAACCCTCTTGCACTGTTGGTGGGAATGCAAATTGGTGCAGCCGCTCTGGAAAGCAGTGTGGAGGTTCCTCAGAAAATTAAAAATAGACCTACCCTATGACCCAGCAATAGCACTGCTAGGAATTTATCCAAGGGATACAGGAGTACTGATGCATAGGGGCACCTGTACCCCAATGTTTATAGCAGCACTCTCAACAATAGCCAAATTATGGAAAGAGCCTAAATGTCCATCAACTGATGAATGGATAAAGAAATTGTGGTTTATATACACAATGGAATACTACGTGGCAATGAGAAAAAATGAAATATGGCCTTTTGTAGCAACATGGATGGAACTGGAGAGTGTGATGCTAAGTGAAATAAGCCATACAGAGAAAGACAGATACCATATGGTTTCACTCTTATGTGGATCCTGAGAAACATAACAGAAACCCATGGGGGAGGGGAAGGAAAAAAAAAAAAAAAAAAGAGGTTAGAGTGGGAGAGAGCCAAAGCATAAGAGACTGTTAAAAACTGAGAACAAACTGAGGGTGGATGGGGGGTGGGAGGGAGGGCAGGGTGGGTGATGGGTATTGAGGAGGGCACCTTTTGGGATGAGCACTGGGTGTTGTATGGAAACCAATTTGACAGTAAATTTCATATATTAAAAAATAAAAAAATAAAAAAATAAAATAAACACCTATCCCAGCAATAAAAAAAAAAAATTAAAAAAACAAAAAAGAAATGGAAAACAATGATACAATGGATATAAAGAGTATGTAAATATAAGCTCTCAGTAGATAATTACAGTTTCTTGGCAAATTAGGAATAAAAGGGCATTTCTATAATTTACTAAAGTGATTCTACCAAAAACCTACAGCTAGCATTAATCTTAATATGAAAACATCATAAGTGATCCCTTTAAAATCAGGAACTAGGTGAGCATACTTAATATCACTGTTTCCAGACAGTATTGATCTGGAAGGTCATAGCTGTGTCAGTAATCAAGAAAAAGCAAAAGAATAAATATTTGAAAGGAAGTGACTATACTCTCATTATTTGCAGATAATATACTTAGTTACAAAGAAAACCCAAAATTATACAGAGAAAAAAATACTTGAATTAATAATAGATTTTAGAAAGACGTCTAGATAAAAAATCAATATGGAAGAAATGTGCTGACTGAAATTCATTTGCTTCTAACCGTGGGGTTGATAGGTTTGTGTAGTGACCCAAAAATTAAAGTGAAGTTTCCTAGCTTTCCTCAATCTGTATGAGGTCAGACATTGAAGCTGAACTTCACTGATGTTGCACAGCTCTTAACATCTTAATCTTTAAGACAGAAGGTGTCAACATTGACTGCATGTTAGAATCGTATGGGGAGCTCTCAAGACTTCTGATGCCTAGGTTTCACCTCCCAAAATTCCGATTTAATTGGTCTGTGTTACTCTCAATTGATTCTATCATGCAGTTAAATTGAGATCTGCTTTAAGAAGTGGGAAAGTAGGGGCCCCTGGATGGCTCAGTCGGTTAAGCCTCCAACTTCGTCTCAGGTCATGATCTTGTGGTCTGTGAGTTTGAACCCCACGTTGGGCTCTGTGCTGACAGCTACAGAGCCTGGAGCCTGCTTCGGATTCTGTGTCTCCCTCTCTTTCTGCCCCTCCTCTGCTCACACTCTGTCTCTGTCTCTGTCTCTCTCTCAAAAATAAACATCAAAAAAAAAAAAAAGTGGGAAAGTAAACAATTTCAGTACCTCTCCTCTAACTCTAGGAATTCTGCCTAAGATTCTTGACTTGTAATGCCCATGTTCATATTGTACTCATGTGCAGCGTCTCCATTATGGGAGTGGTACAGGACTTCAGCTTAGTTGGTGCATATTTGAACTAAGTTTTCAAGTTTATTTGTTCCTTAGTGAAGCATTTTCACCCAACACCCCATGATTAGGGTTATTTACTAAAAATACATATTTCTAGGCCGATTTCCAGAATCTGAAGGACGGAGGGGTTTGGGAAGATGCATTTTGAATGAGAGCCCCAAATTATTCTTATAATCAAGTAAGTTAAAGAAAAATGCTGCATAAATGAAGCCATTAACACTGTTAAATTTTAGTTATACTTTATCATCTTATTTCTCTATTTTACTGATAAGAAAAGCTTTGTTTTCTATTAGAAAACACACTTACCTTTATTTACTTCAAAAGGCACATAAGGACATAGAGGTTCCTTATCCTGGTGACATACTCCAAAGAGAGGACAGTCTTGAGCTCGTTGCAGATTTTGCTTCTCGAAGCCAAAGAAAGACATGACATCACCATCAGGCTTTGGATAAACAATGGCTTTAAATCAAAAGTTTTGTAAAGATTACTATGTTCAAGCAAAATGCCAAGGAAATAGTTTACTTAAATGGCTTCTTCTATAAACAATATTCCAATATGAATTATAACCTTAGCGATAGGAAGTATCAGACAATGGTGACCTGCTTTAAACCTTTTATTTTAAGAAAATCTGAAGTTAGCTGGTTTTAACTACAGAAGAAAATCAACAACAACAACAACAACAACAACAACAACAACAGCTAATTGCTGTTAGAGCAAGTGATCATTGTGACTCCTGATGGAGATTTCAATTACGTTAAACTGTTTTCAATCTGCACAGTTGATAGGGAGTTATTAGAGTAATATTGTGAAGTTCACCAATATATATGCAACTATATGTAAGCACATATTTCAGAGCGTTGGGTTTGAATGAGAATGCTTCACTCTAATTGGATTTTGTAATACCTTATATGCTAGAGAAATGTCTACATGAATGTTTTAGCTAACATGTAAATCTCATATTATGTGAAAACACCTGACAACAATTTTTAAAGCACCAGATGTACTTGAACTAAAAAATGTAATAAGTTTCGGCTATAAGAAATTATAGTAGTATGGGTATACATAGGTCTTGAATAGTACAATATCTCTGGCCTTTGAAATAAGTCATATATATATCATAAAAAAGATGCTTTGAATAGGGTAAAAATATCACCCAAAATGTTCAAGATTAACATTGCTTTTACAGAGCTAAATATTTCTTTATTAGGTAATGTGAGAACCATTCCTTCTGATAAAATGGTTCTTTAGGGTACAATCTAAAATAAGTCTAATTCTTTCATGCATTAAACTCTTAATGACCTTAGGAATTAAATGCATTGGGCAGGAGGGAATTTAGGTGGAAAGACTTATTTTTTTCTTCTAAGTAAAATATATTGTAAAGATATGGAAATGTTTGCATTGAGAAGGAAAGCTGGTGAAAAGCAGATAAAAAGGGCCAGCCAGCTGTCCAAGGCCAGATACTCCCCTTGCATGCTTTTGGGCATCTTGCTTGCTTCTTGCATCAGTCAGCAGCCAGGAACCAGAAGCTTGATTATACTAGTCCTGCCCAATCTGGAAGCACATATGTATAAAAGACCAGTAAAACCCGAGCCAGATGCTCAGCCTTTGGAGGTGACTCCACCAGCCTGGCATCAGTGCAAAATAAACCATCTTTTCTGATTCCTCGTGTGCGTGCTGCTTGTCCCTTCCTGGGCACCGAGTATTTGCTGTAACAGCATAGCTCTGTTAATAAAACTGTCTCCTTCAAATAAATGACTATAAATTAATCAGAGCCAAAGACATATTTTTTCCAACCTTTTAAATAGGAGTTTTTTAATATTGGAAAAGAAGTTGGTGCACTGAAACAAACAAAAAATATGAAGCCAAGAGAGATAGAGAACTGTATTGATTTTTATCTTTGATGGCAATGCTTTTAGAGTTTTTATTAGTATAATCGACTTACTGATTTAAAAAAATTTTTTTTATATTTATTTATTTTGGAGAGATAGAGCACAAGTGGGGAGGGGCAGAGAGAGAAGGAGACAGAATGCAAAGCAGGCTCCAGGCTCTGAGCTGTCAGCACAGAGCCTGATGCGGGGCTTGAACTCACAAACTACGAGATCCTGACCTGAGCCGAAGTCAAACGCTTAACTGACTGAGCCACCCAGGTGCCCCTCAACTTGCTGATTTTTCAAGGTAAAATGAAATGTAAATATTTGTCTTGATAAGTTGGGATATTTCTCCAATTATCTTTCCTATGAAATTCATAATTTTAGTGTGTATATATGCATAAATGTTTGTGTATACATAGGACTATATATAGTATATGTGGACATATATGTATTTAGAAGGCTGAAGCTCAAGTTTACAAAATATACATTTAGAAAAATCAAAAACAAGAAGCTTCTCAATGACTATTTACCCCTAAATTTATATTGATTTACTTTGTGTAGAGTATTCCATCCATTCACATTATGAACTTGCTGTACTAATTAAAATAAATCTCTATCTATCTACACACACATATTTATTGGAATGCACATGTGTCACTACTGGTTTTAGGAAAGAAATATGGCAGTACAATTAGAAAAATCAAATAAGTTTCAAAGATGCTTTTATTAGCAAAGTTATCTTTAAATTAGGTGATTTGAAAGATACATTTATATTTTAGAATAGGAGGAGACAATTTATTGTATTACAGGAGATGTAATGCGCTACTGACTTCAGTTTGTATCTTACCCTACAATTTTAAATACATAGATAATGTTAATTTGTGGAATAAGAATGGAGGAGCAAAGAATGACTGCAAAGTATTACACTTCATGTAATAGTTACTGGTTGTTTATCATGAGAATGAGATAGAAATGTGGGCAAAATACAAAGTAGACAGTCAAATAAAGGCTAGTTGCACTGGTCTAATTCGAAATCCCAGACTTAGCTAACTTCTTATTTCCAAATCCTGTGTCTGTTTGTTGAAAGAAGAACCCTGTGGAACTCTGTAGCTAGATCCATTCAAACCTCTTGCTCCAAGTAAACAGGAAAAAAGGAAGAAAAAGAAATACACCCTTCTACTGGTAGCTGGGTTACCATTTATGGATTAAGAATGGCATTTGTTCCTGGAAAGAAGAAATTAATTGATAGGAAAATTGCCAGATATAAGGAATACTATTACGTAAAGGCCAGAAATCTGTGTCAGAGTAAACAGATGGGGACTGTGTTACAATGCAGAAAAAAAATGTGAGGGAGAAATGCAAAAAAAAAAAAAAAAAAAAAAAAAAGAGAGAGAGAGAGAGAGAAGCAATGATGGTATATTTGACATGATAACAGATGCAAAACAGAGAGTGGTTAAGACAAGATGTACTCGTTTATTAAAAGAAGATAAAGTAAAATCAACAATGTATGCATTTCAAGGAATAAATACTTATTCTGACTTTAAAGGAACAAATTCAGACTATGAAGTTCTTTGGATATATATATCATTTTAGTGAGATCATTATGAATTACTAAAATGATTTTGACACCATGGGCTGATGAGTTTACTTGGATGACAAGTATTGCATTTGAGAATACATGTGTTTATTAGTTATTGTGCTATTGATGTAGTGGTCAAAGATTATTAATCCTTCTAAAGCGCAAGAAGGGGCCAAGATAACAGAATAGCTTGAAGTACTTGGCACAAGAAGGGTAGGATCTGAGTATGTTGATATTACAGGATAACCAGTGAACATCAGAGCATTTGCTTCTGTAATCTTTATATCAGGGATAGTCATAAATATAGGAATTTAAAGGCAATATTTTCTTTGTATAAATCCAGCAAAATAAATCTTCACGGGTGCCCTGAACTAGTGCATAGGCTCTTTTTATTGTTTGGCAAATTATCTGATTTCAATTACCAAATTGTATTGTTTTGCCTTTATACCCAGCACATACTGTTTCTTCTATCAGAAGCATTCATGGATGTGCTTTTTTGCAATCACTGTTATTCCTAAATTTCAGAAACTTTTTTAGTTTTTTATTGAGAGAGAGAGAGAGAGAGAGAGAGAGAGAGCAAGTAGGGGAGGAGCAGAGAGAGAGGGTGAGAGATAATCCCAAGTAGCCTTCACGCTGTCAGCCCAGAGCCTGACGTGGGGCTTGATCCCATGAACCTTGAGATCATGACCTGAGCTAAAATCAAGAATTGGATATTTAATTGACTGAGCCACCCAGGTACCCCAGAAACTTTTTTAAAAAATATATTCTAACCATTATACTAAAAATATTAACCGATATTGTTCTTTTAGAATTTTGCATTCAAGAAGCTATGATGCTATAATTAAAGCAATGAAAAGAACAGTAAATAACTGAGAATGCAAGAGCAGTACAAACCTAAGAATCCTGTCACAGTCACATCCTTACATGAAAAAAATGAACTAACGCTGAAGGGAAAAATACTTTCCTCAATTTAAAAAAGTCTTCAATGTTATATTTAATGTTAAGATGGACAACCGGAAACATGTTGGTCCACTGGTTTGAAATAAGGCTGGCGATAAAAAAGGTCCACTTCTATTTTGTTTTTCTTTCAATTACAAGAGAATTTATCTTCAAACTTGGAAAAATATTACAAAGAATGCAAAGAGCAGACTGCTTTCTGAAAGGTGAAGAGCCATTAAGAAAGAGCACAGTTGCTTTTAAAAATTAATTTTCCTTTGAGGCTTGTTCAATTTATATTACACAGTACTGGAATAATTTACACATACTGCTCAGTAACTCTTAAGCATCCCTGAGAAATCATGGAAAGGAAAACAGGTTCTCAAATATAGAGGATTCCATTATCTTAATTTTTTAATCTTTTTGAAAAATGTTTGTTTATTTTTGAGAGAGAGAGACAGAGAGTGAGTGGGGGAGGAAAAGAGAGAGAGAGAGAGAGAGAGACAGAGAGAGAGAGAGAGAGAGACAGAGAGAGAGAGAATCTGAAGCAGGCTCCAGGCTCTGAGCTGTCAGCACAGAGCCCGATGAGGGGCTCAAACCCTCAAACTGTGAGATCATGAGCTGAGCCAAAGTTGGATGCTTAACTGACTGAGCCACCCAGGCACCCCATCCATTATCTTAATTTTTAAATAACATTATGAATTGGATTTTCTAAAGTGACAGACAAGTGAACTTGCTATAAAAATTTCCCTTTTTTTATTATAAAAATTCTTCTAGTTTGGATTATGCAGTGTGTTCTGTTTATGCATTCTCTTCAGAATATTTTTCCTGTATTCCAGGCACACCACAATATTTTTATTTCAATAAAATTTTGTCATGCTTATCCTGTAAGGTACTTATTAAGGTATAACTTGCACAGAAAAAATATATATAAATAAATTGTATAATGATAAATTTAAAAAATTCCTCTTCGTCATGGTAAGCACAACTAGAATAATAAACACAATTATCATCTCTGTAAAACCACCTCTTTTCAGTTTCTTTTCTCCCCTAAGAGTCACCATTATGACAACTTCTTTTATTTTTTAAATTTTTTAAAATATTTATTTATTTTTGAGACAGAGGGAGACAGAGCGTGAGCAGGGGAGGGGCAGAGAGAGAGGGAGACACAGAATCTGAAGCAGGCTCCAGTCTCTGAACTGTCAGCACAGAGCCCAATGCAGGGCTCGAACCCACGAACCGTGAGATCATGACCTGAGCTGAAGTCAGACACTTAACCAACTGAGCCACCCGGGTGCCCCAGAAACTTCTAAAATCAAAGAGTAGTTTCAGGTATTTTTGAACTTTGTATATATGCAGTATTGTCTTTTTTGTGCCTAGCATTTATTATTTCAACATTTCAGTTATGAGGTGCCTCCATATTTGTGTAGATATTGGTATAGATATTTGTAGTTTAAAATTTTTTCTTGCTGTATCACATTCTAATATGTGAATATATCACCATTTATATATCCATTCTCAGTTGTTGGACATTTGGGAAGCTTACATTTTGGCACTATTATGTGTAGTTCTGCTATAAAAATTCTAATCTACCACTATGTATCTGCTGAATGTGTTATATGCATTTCAGGTGGCTATACACCTAGAGATGGAATTACTGGGTAATAAAGTATATGTGTTACACTTTATTAGATATTGCCAAACAAACTGCAAAGTAGTTGTACTCTCACTAATGGTATATGAGAGTTTAAATAGCTCTTTATAGCACTTTGTTATGTAAAATAATATATATATATATATATATATATATATATATATATGTATATATGACATTTTTTTGAAGGATGGGCTTATGTAGTGGCATTTCACTGTGTTTTTGTTTTTTATTTCTCTGAAGTCTAATGAAAGTGAACAACTTTTCATTGTTTATTGTCCATTTGGGTATATATTATTATAAGGATCTATTGTCCTATCTCTACTGGATTTTCTCCTTTTTTCTATTGATTCATATAAGTTCTTTATATATTTTGTATTGAAACCATAGAAAAATTTAGGACAAGTTATCTATAATATTGAATCTTTTAATTTATGAACATTGTATAATCCCTCTATGTGTTTAGATTATTTAAATTTTCTCAACAGTGCTTTGCAGTTTCCACTGTAGAAGTCTTGGATATTTTCATTAGTTTTATGCCTGTGCATTTGATGTTTTTGATGCTATTGAAATGGTAGTTTTATGAATATCATGTTGTATTTGTTACTGGAACATAGGAATTCTTTCTACATATTTACCTTGTATGCTAACCTTATATCCCGAGACTTTGCTTAATTTCATATAGTGTTCTAATAGTTTTCCCACAAATTTCTTTGGATTTTTAAAGGATGCAAAATCACATGCAGACAATGACAGTTTTGTTACTTCTTTACCTATCTTATGCTATTTCCATTTTTTACCTCCTTAAATGTATTAAAAATTCCAGTACAATATTATATCTAGTTGATTAAGATAGTATCCTTAACTTGTTCTCAAATCAAGGGGAAATTTTTATATTTCAGAATTAGGGATGATGTTTACTGTAGGCTTTTTGTAGTCATTTCCATTTTTAGTTTGCTAAGAATTTTTTTTAATGAATGCAAATTGAATTTTATCTAATCTTTTCTGAATACCTAGATGTGAGCATTTCCTTTTTTTGTTGTTGTTGTTAATGTGCTAAATTAGGTTGACTTAACAGGTTTACTGAAATTTATTTCATGCACAAAGGCAGTTAATTGGTCTTCAGTATACTTACAGAGTAGTTCAATTATTACCACAAATTTACATTTCCATCACCCCATAAAGAAACCCTGTATGCATTAGCAGTCATTCCCCATTTTCCTTCCCCACACAACCCTGCATGCCCTAGGCCTACGCCACCATTACAATCATTTCTGTCTCTACAGATTTGCCTATTTTTGGCCTTTCATATAAATAGGATCATAGAATATGTGTTGTTTGTGACTAGATTTTTTCCTTTAGCTAAATGGTTTTTAAGGCTGATCCATGTTGTAGCATGTATCAGTTCTTCTTCTTCTTCTTCTTCTTCTTCTTCTTCTTCTTCTTCTTCTTCTTCTTTTGGTTTATTTGTTTTGAGAGAGACAGAGACAGCATGAGTAGGGGAGGGGGAGAGAGAGAGAGTCCCAAGCAGGCTCTGCACCATCAACATACAGCCAGATGTGGGGCTCAAACCAATGAAACTGTGATCATGATCTGAGCCCAAACCAAGATTTGGACGCTTAACCAACTGAGCTACCCAGGTGCCCCAATACTTAATTTAAAAAAAAGTTTATTTGTTGGGGTTCCTGGGTGGCTCAGTCGGTTGAGCTTGCGACTTCTGCTTAGGTCATGATCTCGTGGTCTGTGAGTTTGAGCCCTGCATGTGGTTCTGTGCTGGCAGCTCAGAGCCTGGAGTCTGCTTCAGATTCAGTGTCTCCCTCTCTCTCTCTGTGCCTCCCCTGCTCACACTCTGTCTCTGTCTCTGTCTCTCTCAAAAATAAATAAACATTAAAAAAAAGTTTGTTTATTTAGAGAGCACAGGCAGGGGAAGGGCAGAGAGAGAAAGAAGGAGAGAGAGAGAATCTCAAGCAGGCTCCACATTGTCAGCAATGAGATGGATGCAGGGCTCTATCCAATGAACCACGAGATCATGACCTGAGCTGATACCAAGAGTCGGATGCTTAACTCACCAAACCACACAGTTGCCCCAAGTACTTCATTTTTAATGCCAATAATACCCCAACTTCATGGATGTATTGCTTTATTTATCCATGAGCTGATGGACATTTGGCTTTTTTCCACTTTTTGAATATTACAAAACGGTGTTAGGAATACTTGTGTACACTTCTTTGTGTGAAAGTGTATTTTCATTCCTTTTGGGTATATATCTAGGAATTGGTTGGTCTTATGGTAACTGTACGTTTAACATTTTGGGAATTGCCAAACTGTTCTCCAGGGTGACTGCATCATGTTAAATTCCTCCAATGAATAGATAAGGGTTATGGAGTGTCCACATCCTTGCCAGAGCTTGATATTATCTGTCATTTTTGTTATAGTCATCCTAGTAGGTATTCTGGTAGATAGAAGTGGCATCTCACTATGGTTTTGATTTGTATTTCCCTCCTGATTAATGATGCTGGGCTTCTTTTCATGTGCTTATTGTGATTTTTATACCATCTTTGGATAAATATCAATTGGATAATTTATCCAGTCTTTTAATTGGGTTTTATCTTTTTTGTTGTTGTTAATAGGGTTCTTTGTTTACTCTGGATATAATCCTTTATAATATATGTGACTTGGAAGTATTTTCCACCATTCTATGGACTGTATTTTCAGTTTCCTTAGGGTATCCTTTGACATACAAAATTTTTAATTTGGTAAAACCCAATTTGTTTCTTTTTCCTTTGGTTTCTTGTGGGTTTTGTGTCATATCTAGGAAGGCTTTGCCTAACCTTAGTATGTGAAGATCTACTCCTGCCATATTGTCTCTGCTAAAGAATGTTCCACTTGTACTTCCATTTCTTTGCTCAAACTTATACCTAATTTCTGTCAGCCTAAATACAAAAAGACTAGTTCAAAAAGCAAAACATTTATTTGGCATAAATAACTTGCAAACACAGGTTTAGGTAGAAACCCCAATAGTGTCCCAACTACAGGAGATAGATGGTTTTTTATGGAAAAAAAAAAGAAGATTAGGTAAAATTTTTAAGAAGAGTTCATTGGGGGTGACTTCATTAATTGGTCAGGTTAAGCAATCATTAGACAAAAAGTTTTACTGATATCAATATTTTCATATAGTATTTTTCTCATTCTTGCTGACATCTTGAAATATTGGTGGTTTGGCTCAGTTCAAAATTTAGAAAACTGGACATGCAAGGCAGTTCCTTTAAAATGGCTGCCCCAGCTCTGTTTTTAAAATGGCTCTCCTTGGGTGCCTGAGTGGTTGTTGGTTTAGTGTCCAACGCTTGATTTCAGCTCAGGTTATAATCTCATGGTTCTTGAGTTCCAGCCCCATGTAGGGCTATGCACTGGGAGCGCTGAGAGCACAGAGCCTACTTGGGATTCTGTCTCCGTGTCTGCCCCTCCCCTACTTGAGCTCTCTTTCTCTCAAAATAAATAAATAAACTAAAAAAAATGGCTCTCATTATGTCATTTTTGACATTCCTTTATTTGTTTTGGTATTGTTGTAAATGGAACTTTATTAATTTCATTTTCAGATTGTTCCTTGCTAATGCATAAGATTATAATTGATATTTGTGTATTTGATCTTGCATCCTGTAACTTTGCTGAACTCATTTATTAGCCCTAATAATTTTTTGTGAATGTAATTTTCTATGTATAATGTTATGTCTTCTGCAAATAAAGATAGTTTTACTATCTTTACAAACACATGAAGCAAAGGAAAAATTCTTCTCTGTCCTCAAGGTCTTCCAGCTGGATTAAGAATTAAATATACATGAGACATTAGCAGGAGAAAAGATCCAAAGTTTCATCATGTGAGCATGGAGGCCCAATTATGAAATTGAGACCTAAAGAAATAACCAAGGCAGGCAGGTTTTATACTTTTTAGGTAGAGATAATAAATCTGTGAGGAATTGACAGGACAAGGAAAGCTTAATTTTGGGAGCTTCAATTAGTACGGAATTCCAAATAGAATTCGGGCTGTGGTAATAAATTAGTAAAAAGTAACATGGATTGTTCATACAGCCTTCCTGGCTCTAAACTTCCCATGTGTGGTGATAAGGGTATCTCTTTACCCTCTGGTACAGGGGGAGTACCTTTCACAGGAGAGAATTTATTTCCTGCTTTCAGAGGGGCAGAGGAGAGTTTGAGTTGCTTCTTGTACAGGCTGTCTCTTAACTAACCTCTATTTAAACTGATCACTATTCCAAAGTAACACTTTTTGGGGCAGCCAGCCCTTGGCCCCTGCATATACATCCTTTTCATTTATTTTCTTGTCTAATTGTCCTGACTAGAACCTCCATAAAATTTTTCTTGGAAGGGAAGAATAGACATTCTTGTTCTGTTCCTGTTGTTAGGGGATAATCATTCGTTCACCATTAAGTAAGATGTTAGCTGTGGGTTTTCTATACATGCCCTTTATCAGGTTGAGGAAGTTTTCTTCTCTTTGTAGTTTGTTATGCATTTTTATCATGAAAGGTTGTAGGATTTTGTCAAATGCTGTTTTCCACCATCTATTGAGATCATCATATGTATTTTTTTCTTTTAGTATAATAGTTAATAATAGTATGTTATATTAATTGATTACTGTATGTTGAAGTAGTGTTGCATTCCTGGGATAAATCCGACTTGGTAATGGTATATAATCCTTATATGCTGCTGGGTTCAATTTGCTAGTAATTTTCAGGATTTGTGCATCTATATTTATAAGAGATATTGGTCTGTAGTTTGTGTGTGTGTGTGTGTGTGTGTGTGTGTGTGTGTGTAGCTCTCTGTCTAGCTTTGGCACCAGGATCATGTAACCTTATAATAGAATAAATTAGGAAGTATTTCTTCTCCACTTCCACTCCTGGGAGTGATTGAGAATAATTGGTGTTAATTCTCTTATTTGTGACTGTGTTTGGGATCTCCCAGAGGATAATCCGGAATATGCGTGATTTCCTTCAAGGGAATTGCTCCTTATGTAACTGTACATTTAGTGCATCTGTAGGAGGAGTTTAGGAGCCTCCCATGTCACCATCTTTATAGCCATCCCGTTTAGATGTTGATATTGTAATTCTCATGATATTGAGGATTGGGTTTTGTTGTGTTCCTTTAAATAATGTTGGATGTTGTTTTGGAAGGCAATTACATTATTTCTTATAATCAATATAATTTTTAAAGCCTTTTAAAAGGAGCACTTTAGGTTTGGTTTAGATTAATATTTATTCTAAATAAAATTTAGTCCTACTAATACGGGATGACGACCTTTTTATGATTTATACTGTATGCTGCAGGTGTTTAGTGAAGACTCTTCATCCAGTTCTGTAGAATTTGAAGGATCCAAACCTGTTTGGGTTCCAAGAATTATTCATTTTACAGCTTCCCCTATAGTCTTTTTCAGTCTCATGGATTTTCATTGTGTACATAATATAAACATTCAGCAAAATACTCATGGGCCTTCCCTTCAGATTTCTTTTAGGTTCCTTTCTCTTCAGATTTCTACCATGAAAATTTCACCCTCCTGACTATTCCTAAACTCTAACCTGTCTCCTCAAATCAGTGTGAACCCCCATGTTGTGCTTGGAATCCCATGTGTACTTCATAGCGCATACTGCCACTGGGCAGAAGACCAAAGTAACTATAATGTTCATCTTATTTGTTTATTTTCTTTGAAGGATCTCAGTATCACTCTACCTGTTGTCCAGTGTCCAAAAACAGTTTCACATATTGTGTCCTATTTCCAATTTTTTTATGGCAGGAGAGTAAGTCTGGTTACAGTTGATTCTTCATGACCAGAAACCAACGTATTATCAAATACACTTTTCTTCTAGGAATAAATAAATGATTCATTATCATATACAAAGAGAAATGAATAACAAGGATATTAAAAAATTATTGTTTTGAAGAAATGTGAGTTTAGATTGAGAATGAGGGATGAATCGGTATAAATATAGAGGGCAAACGAGAGTAGACTAAATCCAAGTTTATATAAGAAAATCTTTGGAAAACAGCTTTTATATTGGTGGGTTACTTTTAAACACAAAGAAGGATTTTAGAGTTGAGGTATGTATAAGGAATTAAGGACTTCACACTGTGATGGGAAATATAGAAATGAACTGTCCTGAAACTTGAGGGGATTTGAGGTATGCATCTATACTTAGGTTCAAAAAGTGTTTTGTGGGGGTTGTATGGCTTTCGGAGGATAAAGGATTTTTATCCAATTAATTTTACAATTCCATGACAGTGAAGATAGGGGTCATCTACTTGAAGTCCTAGAAACTGCTCAAACTGTTTAATGAACTGTAGTGAAGAAAACTGTACTAGTTTCATAAGTTTCTTATCTCAAGGAATTTCAAAAAATTAAAACATGCTTTTTGCATTTTCCAAGACACCAAACTGAAAGCAACTTAAAGACTTACGCTTATTGTCACCTATTTACTAGCTAATTAAGTTAAATAATAAGAGCAAAGTTAACATATATACTACCTAAAAATGCCAAGAATATATTTTTCAACCTATATAATAAATACATATTTTCTATTCAATTGCTAATTTATCAAATGTTTATTTTTTAAATGTTCTAAGAAGTATTCCAGATATTCAGAATATGGAAATGAATAAGGAAAATCAAAGATTTATCTTCAGTAAGCTTACGTTCTAGTGGCAGATGTAATAGAAAATTTTAAAAATTAATAAATTATTTCAGGTTGCAATAAGACCTATAAAACAAACAGGGTAATGTGATAGAACATTACTGAGATATAGGGAACAGCTCCTATAGCCAATTTTGTTAGAGAAGACTTCTGTGAGGATTTGATATTTGAACTGTAGCTAAAGGAAATAGCCAAGATCTGAGGAAAGAATATCCAAGTAAAGAGAGGAACAACTGTAAAAGTCCAGGGATGGAACCAAGCAGATGTATTTCTGAGTTCAGAGGCTAGAAATAAGGCTCTTCTAGCTGGTGTATAGTGTTGGAGGAGAAAGTGATTAGAGAAGAGAATAAAGGGACAGGCAGAAAAGGTAGGTGTGTGCAAGTAATATAAACAAATCGTGAATGACTTGACAGTAAACACTGGAAGAAATCTCTGACTGATAATAGCTCTTAGAGAACTGTGTTGAGAATTTTGAAGCTGATTCAAGGACTTCTAGAAAAGAATGTCATGGTCACCTTAGAAATATTTATACGCAGCTGGTGTGTGTTATTGATTGTATATAAAGATCACATAAAGATAAAACTTGCGTATATATATATATATACACACACACACACACATATAAATACATATATTTATATATATATATGCTTATATATATATATACATATATACTTTATATGTGTATATATATATACATATTTGTCAGTATCAAATGAGTTATATCATACGTATATGATATAACACTTTAGGAGCACATATATACATATATACATATGTTTATACGTATATACAACCCACAAACCATGAGAACATGACCTGAGCTGAAGTTGGATGCCCAACTGACTGAGCCACTCAGGTGTCCCTGCCAATTATTATATTTAAGTTATTTGCTGTTTTGCAGGTGGAAATCACAGGTTTCTTTTCCATCCCAAGTTATTCTAATAAGTAAATTGTTTCAATATTTTCTTCTTGAGTAATTGGCAAGGTTTATGAAGTGTAGGAGTTTTCAGATATCACCATGTGGGTGTATTAAGATTGGATACAATTTCAAGCTTCTTCATGGATTTTAAAAAGTTTGATTTATCTTTGCCTGCTAAATTATGTATTACTTTGTAATATGAATTTCAATTCTTTTAAATTAGGTAAAATATCCTTAACTGCTCTTGAATTAAGCCTGCAAAGAAGCATAAACTCAAGAATCATAAGTTTATTTTATTTATTTATTTTAAAAGTTTACTTATTTTGATTTTGAGAGAGAGAGATAGAGAGAGAGAATGCATGCACATGAGAGAGAGGGAAGGGCAGAGAGAGAGGGAGAAAGAGAATCCTAAGTAGGCTCTAGGCTGTCAGTGCAGAGCCCAATGTGGAGCTTGGTCCCACAAGCCATCAGATAATGACCTGAACTCAAATCAAGATTTGGACGCTTAACTGACTGAGCCACCAGGTGCCTCATAAATTTCTAAGAACCCAAAAGTTGAAGTATATTTAGCCTAGTTAGTATCTCTTGAGAAGAGAAACTATCAACTTACCATAAGATCATACTTCTTCTTGTCAGCATTCTAAAATACTTAATATAAATAAAGCCTGACTTAAAGAATTGTAAATGCCCACCTATTCTGAAAGAAATTAACAAACAAGCTGGAAATGTTGAAGGGTTATTTTACCAAATGAACTGAGGTGTCCTACAAACTGTTCTTCTTGGGAAAAGAAATGCATTTTGTGGCATCAGCACATTGCTTTCTACTTCCAACCTAAGTGCCTTTTTTTTCATAGTGATCCTGACAAAGATAATACCATCGATCAAGTTAACTACCTTGACGAAGCAAAAAACCAGTGTTCTCATACTTTACTTTCTAAAACATATTTTATTTTAGGCTTTAGAACATATTTTAAATAATAGTTGACTTACAGTATTTGTCTAGTAAGTCTAGTGTCTGTGTTTTCTCAGGATAAGTTTCTACTGATATCTTTTTACCTATGTATGGGCCATCCTTTCTTGTTTCTTTGGATGCCTCATGATTGTTGTCATTGTTGAAAACCGTACACTTTAAATAATAGAATGAAGTAACTCTGGAAATCAGATTCTACTGTCTCCCAGGGTCTCTTGTTACTGTTGCTTAGTATAGTTGTTGTAGTTTGTTTATGACTTTTCTGAATGAATTCTGTATGGTCCCTATTCTTTGTCATGCTTGGCCACTGAATCCTCAGTTAGCCAAGTAGTCAGCAAATGATAGAATAGAGATTTCCTTAAATGCCTGGAATCAATAAATCTCCCAATATTTTCCAAGGGACTCTGTATATATTGGAGCATGTCTTTAATGTTTATCTAGGTAGTTTAAAACTTTGCTTAAACTTCATTTTCTGCTTACACAGAGCCTCAAGATCAAATAGAAGTGAAATCTTAGGGCCTTCCCAAATCTTTCCTGTACATGTGTACATCTCTGCATTTGTATGACTTTGTAGATTGCCAGGAATATGTTGGAACATTTCAAAGTTCTTGTGAACATCTTATTCCTCACCTTTTGGCTTAGACTGTTTCTCCTAACTACTACCCATTGCCTCAATCAGTCATGGCATTAAAACAGTTGCCAGTAAATATTTTCATCAAATGCCAATTTAGGAGCAGCTTTTAGCACCAGGCAAGCTCTGATCAGATCTCATAAAAACAAGCCTATTGAGTACCTCTGCCAACAAACCATGAGACATATAAAATGTCTTTGTGAATTAGGTTCATTTTCTCTTCATTTTTGGGAATCTGTGATGTTATTGTCAATACTACCATTGAGATAGGAAGCAAGGATGCATCTATAGTAAATTAAAATGCCATAAGGTCACATTCTTACCAATATTCTGTCATCGTTTTTGCATAAATGTTTTCCAGGTTGCTGTGAACTTTTGATTCGTTTCCTAAGTTCTGAAAAAAATTTGTTCTGACAATTTTTGTGTTTTTTTTTTCCCACTGATGTTATGAGAGGCAAATTTTCAGAGATTCTTACTACATTATTTTTGCTGATGTCACCCAGTCATGACTTCTTAGTGCAGCCATCATGAAGAAGGAAGGGGCAAAGAAGGGGAGTGGATAACTCCAAGGATATTTCCGGCATGTTGGATACAATGCTTTTCCTCCTATATCATTGGTTAAAGTAGCTATAAGGCAGTCCAGGAAACATTTATTCATAGTGGCCATATACCCTGCTAAAAAATCAGGGCCCATTGTTGAGCAACCAGAAGAGAATGGTTATTATGTAAAAAAAAAAAAAAAAAAACCAAAAAACAAAAAACTGCAGCTACAGTATTTTCTTTTTTTTTTTTTTTAACGTTTATTTATTTTTGAGACAGAGAAGAGACAGAGCATGAACGGGGGAGAGTCAGAGAGAGAGGGAGACACAGAATCTGAAACAGGCTCCAGGCTCTGAGCAGTCAGCACAGAGCCCGATGCGGGGCTAGAATCCACGGACAGTGAGATCGTGACCTGAGCCGAAGTCGGCCGCTTAACCGACTGAGCCACCCAGGTGCCCCCAGCTACGGTATTTTCTTACACACAACACATTTCCTATTGCCCAAGTGAAGCTCCTAATTCTATTCTCATATCATTCTTATATCCTTTTTTTTTTTTTTTTCCTGTGAGGGGACTCTAAGTCAGGAATGACCTATGGTGTCATCCTACCTCATCATTCTGTTCTGTTAATGTATCCCTTTTATCCAGCCCAATGTTGAAGATTTCTGTGTGGTAAACTGTCCTGTCCATCTGGCTCAGATATGGCTTCTTATAGCATAGAAATGTAAAAAAAATAAACAAATTGAAAAATGAAGATGAAAAGAAATTCATCAATGTTTTACTTGTAGCTGTAATCAAACACTGCTTGCCAAGAATTGCACAGATTATCTGACTTCTCATGGGAGTATGTTGTTTGTTTAGACTAGCTAAAAGACACTGGGATTGCCCCTGTATTTTCTCTCATAGAATTTTGTCAAAAACAGTAAAATGGAGGCAGAAACAGCAAACGATCAGAAAACACCAATAATAAAGTTTTTTTTTCCTGACCATCTTCCCTGTCACTACACAGCTGATTATCATGTTGTTCTCCCACCAAGTGATATCTGGATTAATATTTTTACCTCTGCAAAACAGGGCACCAGGGTTTTATCCTTTAATACCTGAGTTCTTGAAATCTATCTCCACTGTGATCCGGATGTGAGGAATCCAGAGACAACTTTTGGCTCCAAAACAGAATTGTTCTTTGCCACCTGAACCAGCATGATTTATGGACTAATTTTCCTCTTGACATAAACAACACTAATTATGAGACACTGGGCTTCCTGCTTCAGCTGCCCTGGGGTAAAACATGTTCATTTCTATACTTGTCACCTGAAATGAGAGTCTCTACTTCAAGGGCTTTATTGTTGCCTTCCAAAATCTCTAGTGGGTGTGTCTGTTGGCTGAAACTTTTGTCAGTGTATCAAACCATATGTGTTAGGCTGTTTGGATAATGTAGTAATTGCTTCTCCAGACTTTATCATGCAGTAAAGTTTGTTATTGGAGGTTAAAATGATATTGAGGGACTTTTTTTTTTACATTTATTTTTTATTTTTTAAAATTCACATCCAAATTAGTATATAGTGAAGCAATGATTTCAGTAGATTCCTTAGTGCCCCTTACCCATTTAGCCCATCCCCCCTCCCACAACCCCTCCAGCAACCCTCAGTTTGTTCCCCATATTTATGAGTCTCTTTTGTTTTGTCCCCCTCCCTGTTTTTATATTATTTTTGTTTCCCTTCCCTTATGTTCATCTGTTTTGTCTCTTAAAGTCCTCATATGAGTGAAGTCATATGATTTTTGTCTTTCTCTGACTAATTTCACTTAGCGTAGTACCCTCCAGTTCCATCCACGTAGTTGCAAATGGCAAGATTTCATTCTTTTTGATTGCCGAGGAATACTCCATTGTATATATATATACCACCTTTTCTTTATTCATTCATCCGTCGATGGACATTTGGGCTCTTTCCATACTTTGGCTATTGTTGATAGTGCTGCTATAAACATGGGGGTGCATGTGTCCCTTTGAAACAGCACACCTGTATCCCTTGGATAAATGCCTAGTAGTGCAATTGCTGGGTCGTAGGGTAGTTCTATTTTTAGTTTTGTGAGGAACCTCCATACTGTTTTCCAGAGTGGCTGCACCAGCTTGTATTGCCACCAACAATGCAAAACAGATCCTCTTCTCCGCATCCTCGCCAACATCTGTTGTTGCTTGAGTTGTTAATGTTAGCCATTCTGACAGGTGTAAGGTGGTATCTCATTATGGTTTTGATTTGCATTTCCCTGATGATGAGTGATGTGGAGCATTTTTTCATGTGTCGGTTGGCCATCTGGATGTCTTCTTTGGAGAAGTGTCTATTCATGTCTTTTGCCCATTTCTTCACTGGATTATTTGTTTTTTGGATGTTGAGTTTGATCAGTTCTTTATAGATTTTGGATACTAACCCTTTATCTGATATGTCATTTGCAAATATCTTCTCCCATTCCATCAGTTGCCTTTTAGTTTTGTTGATTGTTTCCTTCGCTGTGCAGAAGCTTTTTATTTTGATGAGGTCCCAGTAGTTCATTTTTGCTTTTGTTTCCCTTGCCTCCAGAGACGTGTTGAGTAAGAAGTTGCTGTGGCCAAGATCAAAGAGGTTTTTGCTTGCTTTCTCCCTGAGGATTTTGATGGCTTTCCATCTTACATTGAGGTCTTTCATCCACTTTGAGGTTTTTTTTGTGTCTGGTGTAAGAAAGTGGTCCAGGTTCATTCTTGGTGTCCAGTTTTTCCACTCACTCGCTGTCCAGTTTTTCTAGCACCACTTGCTGAAGACACTGTCTTTATTCCATTGGATATTCTTTCCTGCTTTGTCAAAGATTAGTTGCCCACATGTTTGTGGGTCCATTTCTGAGTTCTTTATTCTATTCCATTGATCTGAGTGTCTGTTTTTGTGCCAGTACCATACTGTCTTGATGATTTCAGCTTTGTAGTATAACTTGAAGTCTGGGATTGTGATACCTCCTGCTTGGGTTTTCTTTTTTCAAGATTGCTTTGGCTATTTGGGGTCTCTTCTGGTTCCATACAAACTTTAGGATTATTTGTTATAGCTCTGTGAAGAGTGCTAGTGTTACTTTGATAGGGATGCATTGAATATGTAGATTGCTTGGGGTAGTATTGACATTTTAACAATATTTGTTCTTCCTATCCAGGAGCATGGAATCTTTTTCCATTCTTTTGTGTCTTCTTCAATTTCTTTCATAAGCTTTCTATAGTACTTAGTGTATAGATTTTTCATCTCTTTGGTTAGATTTATTCCTAGGTTTGTATGGCTTTTGGTGCAACTGTAAATGGGATCGATTCCTTGATTTCTCTTTCTGTCGCTTCATTGTTGGTGTATAGGAATGCAACCGATTTCTGTGCGTTGATTTTATATCCTGCAACTTTGCTGAATTCATGAATCAGTTCTAGCAGTTTTTTGATCGAATCTTTTGGGTTTTCCATATAGATTATCATGTCATCTGCAAAGAGTGAAAGTTTGACCTCCTCCTGGCCAATTTGGATACCTTTTTATTTCTTTGTGTTGTCTGATTGCAGATGCTAAGACTTCCAATACTATGTTGAATAACAGTGGGGAGAATGGACATCCCTGTCTTGTTCCTGACCTTAGGGGGAAAGCTCTCAGTTTTCCCCATCGAGGATGATATTAGTGTTGGGTTGCTAGTATATGGCTTTTATCATCTCGAGGTATGCTCCTTCTATCACTACTTTCTTGAGGGTTTTTATCAAGAAAGGATGCTGTATTTTGTCCAAGCTTTCTCTGCATCTGTTGAGAGGATCATATGGTTCTTGTCCTTTCTTTTATTGATGTGATGAATCACGTTAATTGTTTTGTGGATATTGAACCAGCCCTGCATCCCAGGTATAAATTCCACTTGGTCGTGGTGAATAATTTTTTTCATGTATTGTTGGATCTGGTTGGCTAATATCTTGTTGAGGATTTTTGCATCCATGTTCATCAGGGAAGTTGGTCTATAGTTCTCCTTTTTAGCGGGATCTCTGTCTGGTTTTGGAATCAAGGCAATGCTGGCTTCATAGAAAGATTTTGGAAGTTTTCCTTCCATTTCTATTTTTTGGAACAGCTTCAAGAGAATAGGTGTTCACTCTTCCTTAAATGATTGGTAGAATTCCCCTGGAAAGCCACCTGGCCCTGAACTCTTATTTTTTTTGGCAGATTTTTGATTACTAATTCAATTTCCTAACTGGTTATGGGTCTGTTCAAATTTTCTATTTCTTCCTGTTTCAGTTTTGGTATTGTATATGTTTCTAGGGATTTGTCCATTTCTTCCAGATTGCCCAGTTTATTGGCATATAATTGATCATACTATTCTCTTATTACTGTTTTTATTTCTGCTGTGTTGGTTGTGATTCCTCCTCTTTCATTCTTGGTTTTATTTATTTGGGTCCTTTCCTTTTTCTTTTTGATCAAACTGGCTAGTGGTTTATCAATTTTGTTAATTCTTTCAAAGACCCAGCTTCTGGTTTCATTGATCTGTTCTACTGTTTTTTTTTGTTTTTTTTTTTTTTTTTTTTTTTTTGTTTGGTTTCGATAACATGAATTTCTGCTGCAATCTTTATTATTTCCTGTTTTCTGCTGGTGTTGGGTTTTATTTGCTGTTCTTTTTCCAGCTCCTTAAGGCATAAGGTTAGGTCGTGTATCTGAGATCTTTCTTCGTTCTTTAGGAAGGCCTGGATTGCTATATACTTTCCTCTGATGACCGCCTTTGCTGTCCCAGAGGTTTTGGATTGTGGTGTTATCATTTTCATTGACTCCCATATGCTTTTTAATTTCCTCTTTAACTGCTTGGTTAGCCCATTCACTCTTCAGTAGGATGTTCTTCAGTCTCTGAGTATTTGTTACCTTTCCAAATTTTTTTGTGGTTGATTTCGAGTTTCATAGCATTGTGGTCTGAAAATATGCACGGTATGATCTCGATCTGTTTGTACTTACTTAGGGCTGATTTATGTCCCAGTATATGGTCTATTCTGGAGAATGTTCCATGTGCACTGGAGAAGAATGTATATTCTGCTGCTTTAGGATGAAATGTTCTGAGTATGTCTGTTAAGTCTATCTTGTCCAGTGTGTCATTCAAAGCCATTGTTTCCTTGTTGATTTTGTGATTAGATGATCTGTCCATTGCTGTGAGTGGGGTGTTGAAGTCTCCTACTATTACTGTATTACTATCGATGAGTTTCTTTATGTTTGTGATTAACTGATTTATATATTTGGGTGCTCTCACAGTTGGCACATAAATGTTTACAATTGTTAGGTCTTCCTGGTCTATACACCCGTTGATTATGGTATAATGCCCTTCTGCATCTCTTGATACAGTCTTTATTTTAAAGTCTAGATTGTGGGTTATAAGTATGGCTACTCTGGCTTTCTTTTGTTGACCATTAGTCTGATAGATGGTTTTCATCCCCTTATTTTCAATCTGTAGGTATGTTTAGGTCTAAAGTGGGTCTCTTGTAACAGCATATGATGGGTCTTGCTTTCTTATCCATTACTGTTACCCTGTGTCTTTTGATTGGAGCACTGAATCCATTGATGTTTAGAGTGAGTACTGAAAGATATGAATTTATTACCATTATGATGCTTGTAGAGTTGGAGTTTCTGGTGGTGTTTTCTGGTCCTTTCTGATCTTTTCTTGCTTTTGATATATATATATAGATATAGATATATCTATATATCTCTCTATATATATCTATATCTATATATATACACACACACATTCATGTTTTCTCCCCTCAGAGAGTCCCCCTTAAAATTTCTTGCGGGGCTAGTTTAGTGGTCACAAACTCCTTTAATTTTTGTTTGTCTGGGAAACTTTGATCTCTCCTATTTTGAATGACAACCTTGCTGGATAAAGAATTCTTGGCTGCATATTTTTATGATTCAGCACACTGAATATATCCTGCCACTCCTTTCTGGCCTGCCATGTTTCTGTGGATAGGTGTGCTGCATACCTGATCTGTCTTCCCTTGTAGGTTAGGGACTTTTTTCCCCTTGCTGCTTTCATGATTCTCTCCTTGCCTGAGTATTTTGTGAATTTGACTATGATATGCCTTATTGATGGTCAATTTTTGTTGAATCTAATGGAAGGCCTCTTTGCCTCCTGGATTTTGATGTCTGTGTCCTTCCCCATGCTATGAACATTTTCTGCTATGATTTGCTCACAGAACCCTTCTACCATTATTTCTTTCTCTTCCTCTTCTGGGACCCCTATGATTCTGAAGTTTTTCCTTTTTAATGAGTCACTGATTTCTCTAATTCTTAAATCATGCCCTTTTGCCTCAATCTCTCTCTTTTTTTCTGCTTCATTATTCTCTATAAGTTTGCCCTCTATATTGCTGATTCTTTGTTCTGCCTCATCCATCCTTGCCGCTGCTGCATCCATCTGTGATTGCAGCTCAGTTATAGCATTTTTAATTTCATTCTGGCTATTTTTTACTTCTTTTATCTCTGCACAAAGGGATTCTAACCTATTTTCGACTCCAGCTAGTATTCTTATTATCGTGATTCTAAATTCTGGTTCAGACATCTTGCTTGTGTCCATGTTGGATAAATCCCTGGCTGTCATTTCTTCGTGGTCTTTCTTTCCTTCGTTTTATCATTTTGAAGGGAGAAAAGGAATTAATGAAGTAGAAAAATTGAAATTAAAAAAAAATTAAAATTAAAAAAATATTAAAATTAAAAATTAAAACCACACACACACACACACACACAAAATTAAATAAATGATGCTAGATCCTAGGTGTGTTTTGGTCTGGGTGTAGAAAGTGGTTTGACAGATTAGAGAAACAAACAAAAAAAAGGGGGAGAGAAAAAAAGCAAATCGTTTGAGAATTTGAAAAAATGAATACACTAAAGTAGACTAAAATACACAAAAGTAGAGAATATACTAGAAAAAAATTGTAGAAAAATATTTTAATAAAAATTAAAAAGAAATATGAATTTTTTCATCTTCTGTATTTAAGAAAAAAGAAACTAAAAGGAGAAAAAAGATTAAAAAAATAAAAAATTGAAAAAAATTATATAAAAGCAAAAAACATAGTAATAAAAATTAAATAAAAATATTTTTAAAAGAAATTGAAAGTAAAAATGAAGTTTTTCTCTTTCTGTATTCAAGAAAAAGAAAAGAAATGAAAAAAAGAAAAAGAAAGAAAAAAAGGAAATTGTTTGAAAATTTGAAAAGGTGAGTACACTGAAGTAGACTACAATATAATGATGGAAGTAAAGTAGAATTTGAAAAAATTTACACAAAAGTAAAAAATATAGTAATTAAAATTAAAGACAGGTATTTTTAATAAAAATTGAAAATAAAAATGAGTTTTTTCTCTTTCTGTATTCAAGAAAAAGAAAAGAATTGTAAAAGAGAAAAAGGAAAAAGAGAGAAAGAAAAACCAATTGAATAGGTGAACCTGTTAGCAGATTGAAGTAGGACTGAAATTGCTTCGTTTCCACTAGAGGTCAGTCCATGTAGCTCTTTATAGTTCGTAAACTAAGTCAGCAGTGAGGTTTGTTTTTTTTTTTTTTAACGTTTTTATACAGAGCATGAACAGGGGAGGGTCAGAGAGAGAGGGAGACACAGAATCTGAAACAGGTTCCAGGCTCTGAGCTAATCAGCACAGAGCCCGGCACGGGGCTCGAAGTCATGGACCTCGAGATCATGACCTGAGCTGAAGTCGGATGCTTAATTGACCAAGCCACCCAGGTGCCCCAACATTTGTGTTCTTGAAGAGCTAGGTTGGCCCAGTTTTGCAGGGCTCTGTGTAACAGCTCCGCCCTCCCCTAGATGGCGCTGCTAGCCTACTGGGGTGAATTGTTGCGGTGCTCATCAGTGCGCATGCGCATGAGTGGGAGCGGTGGAAATTGGAGCCACCCAGCCACCCAGTCTGTTCTCCCGGATAGCAATCACACACCGGTCCTCCGTCTTCAGCTGTCATCCACTCCCCGCTTTTCCATTCTCTGTGACCAGGCTCCAGGTAGTACTTCTCTCCCAAGTTTTGTCTCAGATGCGGCTGTTTTCCCCGGCCCCTTACTTCTGAAGGACTGTGGCTTTGACCTGCTCCGCCTCTCTGTGGGAGGGTCTCACTGAGCAATGGCCAAATGTTGGCTGCACCCAGGAATGCCTGCTGGACCCTGCTGTTGCCGGTGCCCTGAGACTGCAGCCAGGTGACAGCCCGCCCTCCCCAAAAAATCATGAGACAGTGTAGCCTCAGCGTTTCAGGGACCTTGGAAAATCGCAACACACATCTGGCACCAGGCTTCACCCTTAACGACCTTGCCCCAGCACCAGCGAATGTGTCTGCCTTCCGGGGTCTGCTGGGACCAGGTGGCTTCAACAGTCTTTACCGAGTGTCCTTCCAGCAGTGGAACTGCTTTTCTCCGTGTGGCCTGAGGACCTCCCGGACCCCACTCTTTTCCTGGGGATTCACCCTTCCCACCAGAGCACTGCCAGGTATAGAGCTGCTGAGTTGCAGCCTTTGCGCTCCCCTTGTTTACAGTCTTAATGGAATTTAAACCCTCTCCTTCCTCCTTTCTCGCTTTTTAGTTTAGTCCCTGTGGCTGTTTCAAATTTTCTACGCTCTCTCCAGCTGCTTTTGGGGAGTGGTGCTTTTCCTGTATGCTCCCCCCTCCCCAGTCTCTGCCCTCTCTCTGCCCACAAAAGGGGTTTCCTACATTTCGGGGCTTCTTGCTCCCCAAGGTCAGCTCTTCGTGTTGCAAAGCTGCTGAATTCTGTGGTTCAGGTTGTGCAGATTGTTGTGTGAATCCTCAGATCAGTTTTCTAGGTGTGCAGGATGGTTTAGTGTTGGTCTGGCTCTATTTCATGGACGCGAGACACACAAAAAGCTTCCATGCTGGTCCACCATCTTGGCTCCTCCCCCTTGAGTGACTTGATTTTTAATATCTGCCCCAAATCCAAAGCAGCGAAGTCATGGTACAAAATATATTAATACTGTGCCTGTTGACAGCTACAGCTATAGTGTATGTTGTGGGACAGAGGAAGACACAGAATAGAAAATGACAAGAGTATCTTGCTTTGAAATAGAAGGGGCGCCTGGGTGGGTCAGTCAATTAAGCATCCGACTTTGGCTCAGGCCATGATTTTGTGGTTTGTGAGTTCGATCCCCGCGCTGGGCTCTATGCTGACAGCTCAGAGCCAGGAGCCTGCTTCGGAATTTGTGTCTCCCTCTCTCTCTCTGCCCCTCCCACCCTCATGCACTGTCTGTCTCTATCTCTCAAAAATAAACACTAAAAAAAAAAAAGAATTAGAAGAGTGAGAGAGTGGGGAGTTATACTAATTATGTAGATCAAATTACCCACTGCAAAAAAAGTAATTTACTTTGCATTTTCATTTGTTTTTTCTCTCCCCATTCTTGTCTTTCTTTTTCTCTCCCTTTCTCTCTCTCTTTTTTTAATTTTTATTCCCCTATCTTTATTCTTTTAGGTTATCTTTCTTCTTAATAACAATGCATCTTATTTATGTTATTAATAACAATACGTGTTATTCTATGTTCCATATCACAGAACTTTTATGGAATTCTGTGAGATATTTAAAGAAGAGTTAATACCTATTCTTTTCCAACTGTTCCAAAAAATAAAAATGGAAGGAAAGCTTCCAAACTCATTCTATGAAGCCAGTATTACCTTGATTCCAAAACCAGACAGAGACCCCACTAAAAATGAGAACTACAGGCTAATATCCCTGTAGTATTGCTGTGTTCCAAGATACCAGTAATTCAAATTCAACAGTACATTAAAAGAATTATTCACCATGAGCAAGTGGGATTTATTCCTGGGCTGCTGGGCTGGTTCAATATTCACAAATCAATCAAAGTGATACACCACATTAATAAAAGAAAGGATAAGAACCATATGATCCTCTCAATGTAGAGTTCTGTGATAAAGTTTCAAATTGATTCATTTAAAAAATCATATGAAAAACAAGATAAATCATTTTTAGATAGTTACTGAGTAATACTAAATCAATGGTGGGATTAAGTCTAATAACTGTTAATCTGCTTGTTTTTGATGTTTTACATTACACTAAACTGTTTATGACTCCCTTAGGTAATAGTTACCCATTGGCACCTCATATAATACTGGCTTATGGGCAGGCTCTTATCTTGAAAATTTATGACATCCATCCTCATCCTTTCTTTATTTCCTTTTATTGTTCTTTATGTTAAATTCTAAAAATTAGAAAAGGGAAAAATTTTTTAAGTTGACACAACTTTTTAAAAAAAATTTTAATGTTTATTTTTGAGACAGAGAGACAGAGAGAGAGAGAGAGAGGGAGAAGGGAAGGGGCAGAGAAAGAGGGAGATGCAGAATCTGAAGCAGACTCCAGGCTCTGAGCTGTCAGCACAGAGCGCGATGCAGGGCTTGAACTCACTAGCAGTGAGATGATGACCTGAATCGAAGTTGGACGCTTAACTTCGTGGTTGAGCCACTCAGGCATCCCAAACAATTTTGTTCTTAATTTTCTGAAACATACCTGAGAAAATCATCGAAGAGCTGAGGCTCTTCAACTAAGGAAATCATTATAATCTTTAGTACATGCTCTCTAATACTAAGTCAGTGTGGCTTATTCTGACCAAACATATGTCAAGCATATGTTAGCTTCCAGAACACTTTAAAAAATTAAACTTTATGAAATGAAGACTAATTACACACTTTAATACTTTAATAAGTATTAAAAAAGAGACTGCCTGGAATTCATTATTCATTTTAATTTAAAACATATTTTTTACCCTTTGTCCTAAAGGCATTGTCTTCTCAGGCAAATGTCTTAGAGACATGTCACTTGGCAAACATAAAGTTAGCTCTTAAAAATCCTTTATTTTGTGAATTTATTTTCCTTTCAAATTCTTTTACTACTTTTTGTTCACTGACACAAAAGACTGAACAATGACATGAAATAATATATTGCTCCCTGGAGAATTACTCATTATCTGTTAGACATTCATCAAGTGTTATTAAGTATTTAAAAATGCAAAAAGCATAGCTCATTAGTGACAAAAGCTTTCATATAATTAGTAGAATGAATATAATAAGTTGAAAAAATCTGTCTCCACGAAGAGAACGTCTTTGGGAAAATGTAAAAGACTGAAAGAAGTATAAGTACCTTATTTATTCCCCCAACTATACTGTTTTGAATGGAGTATTGGTTAAAATAAGTCCCAATTGGATTGTATCAGAATACTGATGTATCTAAGTGTCATCTTCTAGACACTGACAGTCTTACTCGTACAGAAAGTGTGTATGTGTGGGGGGAAATACTGGTATTTGAAGTGAATATTCTTTAGTTACAAGCTTAAATTATAATAAGAATAATATCCTTAGGTTTGTGTTCTAGGCCAGAATGAGAAAATAAGGCAATAAAAGTACCTGATGATAATGAAAAGAATGAAGGGGAGAAAAAACTCTTATTTTAAAGATGTTCTTAAAAGATGGAATTGGGTATTTCATTTTCTTTTCTTTTTCTTTTTTCTTTTTTTTTTTCAGGATAGTCCTTGTGGTATCCCATGTTAGTCTTTCTCTTGGTGCTGTGACATTTCACAATAACGTGCCTTGGTGAGGTTTACTTAGGGGTATATTTTCCTTGAGGTGCTCAAAATTGCGTGAGGATATTCTATTATCTTCTGACTTTTTCTTTATAAATCAGTAGTCCCAATCAAAGAAAGAAACAATTTATACTGTTTTAGGTTGCTTGGAACAATGATTTATTCTATCTAAACACATTCTGGGGGAAGCCAAGATTTGAATAGAGATAAAATGTCAGGTTAAAACCCTGCTTTATTTCTTACTGGCTGTGTAACATTTGCCAAATTGCCTATATCATTGAGACTGTGATTGTTCAGTTTAAACAAGGATCATGATGTCTATATTTTAAGGTTGTTTTGATGGCTAAAGGTGATAGCATAGAGGAGAGTGTCTACAAAAACAAATGAAGTACAATATGTTCATAAAGAAGATAGTTTCCTCTTTCACTTCATTTGTGTGGCTCTTGATTTTTCATTTCACTTAATACCACAGGTAAATATTTCAGAGTTGAGTAATGATCCCTTTTTAAGAAATGGAAGGAGTTTGATAGGCACAGACTTACTAAGTAGTTTTATTTAATGAAAAATTCCCTGTAATTGTGAATTATTACTGCAAAAGAAACATTCATCTATATTATTGACTTAGCAATAGTAAACCTTCATCTGGAGATGTCTGCTATCATTCATAGCTGTAAATGAGCTGATTATATATACATGTATTGTTATCTCAATTGCTGTTGTAACCCCCACTTCAAGAATTATGAGCATTTTATATATGGGCATCCAGGACTATAATGCATTTTGTAATATGAGGAGGACTGCTTGTGTCTCCTTCCTTAATACCATTCTATAGATTTATAGTCCCTCTGCCTGACAGATATCCTCTTCATATCCTTTTTTTTTTTTTTTTTTTTTTTTTTTTTGAGAGAGAGAGAGAGCGTGAGCATGGGGGAGCATGGAGAAGGGGCAGAGGGAGAGGGAAAGAATCTCAAGCAGACTTCATGCCTGACATGGGGCTCAATCTCACCACAGTGAGATAATGACCTGAGCTGAAATCAAGGGTTGGATACTTAATTGACTGGGCCACCCAGGTACCCCTCTCTTCATATCCTTTTGATTTAGCTGTTGATTATTAGGACTTAGAACACTACTTTTATTTAAGCTGTACCTCTGTGTACCTTATTAATTAGTTGGTGCTTAACTTTACAGAAACCCATATTTTGTAATTGACAAAATATTATTTGCATTATCATTGATGTTACAATACAAAATAAGATTTAGACCCTAATCTGGCCTTCTTTATCCTCCCTACTCATAGGTCTTTAGACCCTAATTCTACCATTGGGAAATTAGTTTGAGAAACAGTATTTTTGACCAATGATTTGCAATATGTTGAGAAACATGGGTTTAATTGTGCTTACTTGAAATAAGGTTGAACACATGACCTACTAGTGTGTCCCATTCTTAGGGTGACTTGTGTTGCCTGGTTTGTATAGAAGAGCTAGTCAAATTAATTTGTATGAACAATTTGTAATTTGAATCAAGTGGTGATGTCACTTATACTTGGAGGAGGAGCACTCTAAGGCTTTGAGACTTTGTCTAGGCTCAGTAAGTGTGATTTTGTCCATGTGAAACAATGACCATCATGGATGAAAAAGGAAGAATTATTCCATATTTCCTATCCCTTCTCGAGGGTAGTATGACTTCTAGATGCACCAAGTTTATTCATGTAGACTATCCGTAATACTGTGATGCAGTTGTGACACTAAGTGGACATTACTGTTTACCTTACTGTAGACTTTGCACTTGCATGGACTATTTTCACCTTAGACACCAACTGTAGGTTACAGGGTTCCCAGGCCATCCACAGTTTTAACCAACTGGCTTCAAATTAGGTATTCCCACTACCTTCTCAGATTTGATAATTCACTAGAATTACTCATGGAACTCAAGGAAGCACTCTACTTGTGATTATACTTTTATTACAAAAGATTCAAGTGAAGACCAGCCAAAAGAAAGGACTCATTGGACAAAGTCAGGGAGGATCCTGATTGTAGAGCTTCTGTGTTCTCTCTCTGTGGAATCAGGAGATAGTTGCCTCCTGGCACATTGATGTGTTCAACTAGGAAGATCACCTAAGCCTCAATACCTAGAAAGTTTTTGAAATTTTATTACATAGTCATAATTGATTGAATCATTAGCTGTGTCATCGAGTTCAATCTTCAGCCTTCCCTTTCCTCCCTGGAAGTCAAGCTGATGTCACCTCAACATTCTAATCTCATGATTGGTCTTTCTGGCATGGCCAGCACCCATCTTGACACTATGTAAGGGCCTAACATGAGTCATATCATTAGCTTACACTAAAAAGGGGCCGACCCCCTTTTTAAATAAATAACAAATGTACTCTTATTACTGAGAAAATTCCAGTGGTTTAGAAGCTCTGTCCAAGGAACCTGAGACAAAGACTAGACACATTGTTTATTGTATAATACTAGCACTTACTTAGTTGGAAGCTGGTATGGCTATGGATAATAGAATCAGAATTAAACACAGTATAAAAAAATCAAAGTAAGAGCCAGATGAAATTTAGTTAATTATAGGATACAAAAAGAATATGCATGGACTTTGAAGTCAGACCTGAATTTGAATTCTTATTCTAATATATACTTTGTGGTCATGAAATTATCACTTATTCTATATAACTATTAGTTTACTCGTTGATAAAATAAATAATACTAATATCCATTTATAAATACTGCTCTAGAAAATATAGTACACCCATGTCAAGGTACCTATTTAAATACTGTGATGATTAATTTTTTAAAAGCTCTTGCTTATTCTTTTTAAATTTTCAAATTTTTTTGAAAGAGAGAGAGACAGAGAGAGAAAAAGAGAAAGCCAGCAGGGGAGAGGGGCAGAGGGAGAGCGAGAGACTCTTAAGCAGGCTCCACACTCAGCACTGAGCCTGACATGGGGCTCAATCCCACAACCCTGGCATCATAACCTGAGCTGAAATCAAGAGTCAGACACTCAACCAACTAAGCCACCAAAGTGCCCCAATGATGATTAATTTCAATGTCAACTTGGCTGGGCCATAAGGTATCCAGGTATTTGGGTAAAAATTATTCTGAATGTTTTTGTGAAGGTGTTTTGGATGAGATTAACAGTGAAATTTCTGAGTTTTGAGTAAAGCAAACTGCCTTTCTCAATGGGTGTGAGCCTCATCTAATCAGTTCAGGGCCTGAATAGACCAAAAAGACTGGCTTCTCCCAAGCAAGAGAGAATTGTCCAGCAGACTGCCTTCAGACTTCATTTTCAACATTGACTCTTCCTAGTCCTACAGGAGACAGCTTTTATACTCAAACTGGAACATTGGCTCTCCTGGGTTTTCAGCCTGCCTGACCAGATTCTGGACTTGTAAACCTCTAAAATCATGTGAGCCCAATTCATTTTCACACACACACACACACACACACACACACACACACACACTCCTTTTGGTTCTGATTTTCCAGAGAACCCGACTAATATAAATACACCTTTGAAAATTATTATTTATTCACAATCACTGTTAATCCCAAGGTATTCCATATGAAACTTACTTCTCATCCATAAGTCATTAGATCATTGATCTTTGGGTAAATGTATAGCTGAAAAGATGTCTATTTATGAATATGCCAGCATTCTAGAAGTTTTGTCATCTGATATTACAGTGATTAGCTGGGAAAATCAAATTACCTACTCAGAATGTTTGGTAGATATTTTAGATTCTGTGAAAAGATAAATCATTAAGCAATCTTATTAGAAGAGAGAAAAGATTGAATAACTTCACAAACAAGACTGATGGTAAGAAAGGAAATTATAATTCTGACATGGGAGTCAGGACTTGAATCCAAGCATTGTGGCTTCAAAAGTCAAGTTAAAAGTAGAGGATTAGACTTTCAGTTTTGGCTCTGACTTTTAAAAAGCTTGGAAGTTGTCACACCCATCCTATCCTGACAAGGTAATGCTGAAAGAAGTCTGGGGGCTTTATGCAATAAAGGCCCACAGTCCAGGAGGAAAACTTTATCAGTGTGTGGATACAGAGCCTTGGGTAAAGGACATTCTTCTCTTTGCAGGCCCTCTGTCCTTCCTATCTTACCTAAAGCGAGTGAGCACTTCATAGACCAGAGGCATAAGGCCACCAAAAGGCTGTTTATTTTTTCTTAAGTTTTTTAAAAGTTTATTTATTTATTTTGAGAGAGACAGGGACAGCATGAGCAGGGGAAAGGTGGAAAGAGAGGGAGAGAGGGAATTGAAGCAGTCTCTGTGTTGTTAGCACAGAGTCCTGTGTGGGACTTGAACTCATGAAACTATGAGATCATGACCTGAGCTGAAACCGAGAGTCAGATGCTTAATTGATTGAGCCACCAGGCACCCCACCAAAAGACTGTTTTAATAGAAATGTAATATTTCTAATCATCACATCCTACTATCATACCAACAGGATTCCAGTATAATAATAGTGGGCCATGGATGAAAAGCTGCAAGACATGTACTGTCTCTGACTAGGAGTACTTAGGGAAGCCAAAATCAACAGAGGAGAATAAACCAAAGACATTAGAGAAATATGAAACCCCTGTACCTGTAACTATGGCAAACATTAAACAAAGAGAAACTCCTAGGCAGGCTAATAAAATCCTCACACTAGTGACCTTTTAACCTCAGTTTTCTATTATCTGATACAACATGTCCAGCTTTCAATAAAAATTTGCAATGATTGTCCGAAGCATAAAATATAATACTACATTGTTAAGACCCAAAGCAAGCATCAGAGCCAGATGCAAATATGAAACAGATATTAGAATGAATAGATGGATAATTTAAAATAGCTATGATTCATATGTTAAGGACTCCAATGGAGGACTTAGATAAGAAAAAAAAAAACAGATGGGGACTGTAGCAGAGAGATGGAAATTCTGAGTTGAAAAGAAATGCTGTATCAAATGATATATGATATTGAAAAACAATGTTTTTGATAACACATTGAAACAGAAATGAAGAAAGCATTTTTTAAGAAAGTTTATTTATTTTGAGAGAGAGAGAGAGAGAGAGCACACGTGCACGTGCATGAGTGGGGGGTGGGGAAGCAGAAAGAGAGGGAGAAAGAGAGAATCCCAAGAAGGCTCCACACTGTCATGTAGAGCCCAAGGTGGGACTTGATCCCATGAACTGTGAGATGATGACCTGAGCTGAAATCAAGAGTTATATGCTTAACTGACTGAGCCACCCAGACGCCCTTATATTCATTTTATCAGCAAAAAAAGGCTCCACTGCTCTCTTAAATTTCAATGAGATGTTTGATATGGAAATGTTTGTGATCTCATGATGCAAAAAAAAGTATTGTTATCTCTAACATGTTTTTTATTTTGTTTATTATTTATTTATTTATTTATGTTTATTTTTGAGAGAGAGAGAGAGAGAGAGCGAGCAGTGGATGGGCAGAGAGAGGGAGACACAGAATCCAAAGCAGGCTCCAGGCTCTGAGCTGTTAGCACAGAACCCCATCGGGGCTTAAACCCACAAACCGTGAGATCAAGTGAGTTGAAGTCAGAAACTTAGCTGACTGAGCCACCTGGGCACCTCTCTAACATGTTTCTTAAAAGTTTGCTTTCTATAGAAGTCTAAAACTCAACTCTTAAGTTTATAAATTGGAATGTACTTAAAACCAAATTACATTTTTTGCCACCCTTTTTTTGGGTGTTAAGTTATGAATTTTTTCTTACAAATATGCATATTTGAAATCACAAGTCCAGTCACAGAAATCCACCAACATTTTAATTTTTTATATCTAGTTATTTTGATAATGGGCCTTAATTCTGGTGAGAAGATAAATTGCAAAATTCTTATGGAGAATGAAAATAGTACATTGAAATTGCATTTCTAAATGTAAGTGACTTAAATTAATTTGACATATAGCCCTACTTCTACATAAACATCTTTAAACAGATTTTCAAAATTACAACTGACTTATCCTATTGTTTTCCATCTCCACCACTGCTGGTAGAAATATTTGTCCCACTTCTTAGAAATTTAGTTTTTGAAGTTTGGGAGGAAGGTCCTTTATCTACTTCTTTGTGGCTACATAATTTTAAGTTGGTTATTATCATCTTTGTAGAATTATATTAACTATCACTATAAATAGCTACATGTTTCAACTAGCATCCTCCTTGATAGTAGCTTATTCAACTAATTATGTGGAATTTTAAAGAGTTTCTTATTCTTGTTATTAAGATTTATTGTGTTTCTTAAAGATCTTTGTTTCTTTAACAGAGCAGACTCTTTTGGCCTTAGCTTTTATGACTTGGTTAAAATGATACTTGAAAGTGATAATTCTTTCTAGATATAATTTTCTTCTAATTTAACTGTTTTATACTATCTCACAGGAAAGGCAGCTGACCCAATAAATAAGGTAATTTGTAAATGTCTGGGAGAACATTGTTGGGTCATATTTTCCAAAATCATAATTAAATCTAAATTAATAAATCTTGATTATCTGCAAGTATGTTAACAGTGATTAATTCTCAGCAAGGACCTGGGGTACTCATCCTCCTTTGGAGAGACCACAGAATATGTAGTCAGTGATTAGAATGTTCATGCATCCTCTTTAGAGGAATTTGAGAGCAAAATCAGGAGCCTAGCCCACTCCCCAAATCAGTTCCAAGTCCCCAACAACCCATGGTGGGTGAGCTGAGTCTGATCTCACTTGAAAGTACAAGTTAGAAAGTCTTTGTCCCTTGGGCAGTCTTAAGTATTGTTAATTTGCCAAGCCATAATTCTGATACCAGATTATCAAGATAACTAAAATTCCTGTAGTTTTCTGATCAGCGAAAAAGGAGAATGTTTTATGCTGGTTTGCAAATACTTTCTAGTACTATATGTAGCCCAAAAGTTAGAAGAAATCATCAACTTTATGTTGAAAATTTATCCAGATTTTATTTTATGAATAAGCATGGTTTGTAGGAAAACCAAACTTAATAATAAGAAGCCATAAACTAAATTCATGTTTGGCTAAAGAATTTCCATTTGATCCATGCTAATCTCATTCAGGTTTGGGAGTTTTAAAATCATAAATAACATGTATATGTAGCTTCTGTAAATTTGTATTGTAATGAAATTTTGTAAGGCCTAGAGTCTTACTTAAGCCAATATGTAATTAGAAAATCCACTGCACAATAGTATTTTTTTTAATTAAAAAATTTTTTTATTTATTTTTGAAAGAGAGACAGAGAGTGAGCAGGGGAGGAGCAGAGAGAGAGAGGGAAACACAGAATCCGAAGCAGGCTCCAGGCCCTGAACTGTCAGCACAGAGCCCGTTGCAGGGCTGGAACTCATGAACCGTGAAATCATGACCTGAGCCAAAGTTGGACACTCAACTGACTGAGCCACCCAGGCTCACCACCCCCCCTTTTAAAAATCTTTATTACCACTGCACAACAGTAGTATTTTGTTGTGAAAAATATCTGCTTTTACAATAGCTAATTATAACAAACTGTTATTAAGACAGAAGCATTGAAAAAGTATAAGTCCAGCCAGAGAATAATCTTGACTAATCCCTTGAATCTCATTAAATGCCAGTCCATTGACATCAGTATGTGTGTTCAAAATAAAGTAATTTTCATGAACAGACTTACCTCATCATGAAATATATCTGATCCAGAACAGCACGTCTTAAACTGTGTTAAGAGCCTTTTTTTCCCTTTGCTAACCCATTGTAGACCAATACATTTGTAAAATACAGAAAAAAATACTAGAAATACTAGAAAAATATGTCATGATCATGTCAACTTGCTATTAATGTTTCTAGGCATCGTAGTATGGTGGTTTGAAAAACTCTGTGAAGGCCTGGATAGTAAAAAGTTTAGGCTTTTGGGCCATATGATTTCTGCCATAACTACTGATTCTTCCATTGTAGTTCCAAAGTAGTCAGAGACAACATGTGAATGAATGAGCATGACTATTTTCCGATAGAATTTTATTTACCCAAAGGGGCAGCTAATTCATGAATTTTAGTGTGTAGACACCTGTTTTAAATGCTTACCCTCAGTTTTATACTTAATTCATTGTGGATTAAGACCAGTTTGCAAACAGACAGTGATCTGTGGACCTCACACAGAATGATGTTGACCTAGAAGAAACTGAAGAGCACAGCCACTAGGAAGAATTAGGAAGAATTTTGATGTCCCAAAATAAAGTTCACAGGTTTCTAAAATTCCCCTGTAATGGACCAGATAACCGTAGTACTGTCCTAAATTCTTGAAGTTTCAAAAATGGATACATGTCTGAATCTTCTATAGCAAGAGAGCCCTCTTCATATGTATTCTGTATAGGAGATATACAAAGCTGTATAGCAAAGCTCTGATTACTTCTCTCTCTCTCTCTTTCTCATTCCCTCCAATAATCTGGATATGAAGAGTGCCATGGCCTTTGTCCTGACCAGCCTGTATTTGCCTGTTTGTGGGGTTGTGTGTGGCACTATGAAAACTAGTCTAGAATCAGTTACCAAATAATACCTGAATACCTTTATCCATGTTATGTAACAATTTGGTTCTGAGTCACAGTATGTACATTGTTTTTTGGTCTTTGCTTCTAATATCAAACTGGAAAATAAACCCAGCTTTTCATTACATAAATGTCCTGGACACCATATAACTTTTTTCCTTTTTAACTTTTTACTACTTTCTCTCTAACAAAGTTCCTCTAAAAAGATGTTGAAGGTGTTAATAATATATAATGTCCAATTTTAGACAATTTTCCCCTTGTGATCTAGTAATTGTGAAAAAAATGAAACTGTCTAATCAGTCTCATTTAATGATGAATAACTATTGATATATTTATGTGGTGAGTTAACCACTAACACAACATTCTTGAAATACACCAATGCCAACAATGATAGATCTTAAGAGACTCATTTATCAAATTTACAATATGGTTTTGGATATTATGTGAAGTATTTTTAAGGTGCGTGAAGGGAAAGGACAGTGAACTTGTAAATAACTTGAGAAAACAATGGAGAATGATACTATGAATTTTGTGGCTCAAGATCACCTAATATGGATTTTTTTCTTTCTCATCTCTAAGAAGAAATTCTAAAATAAGATCAGTGAACAAGGCTTTCCTTTCATCATCTTATACTGCTTGGTTACACTCATATTTAAGAAAATAGATATAAATAGGTGAACATGTTTCAGTCCACATGGGAAAATATGTATAGAGATTTGGAACCAATAAATGTCTTATTCAGTAAACTGTGTAAATCATAAAATTTCTTTTCAATGTTGAAATTTGCTTTAGGTAACACTAATCCAGCCCTTGGATAAACTTGCCTTAATTTCTCCAGGTGGGTTGGGGGGTGGGGAAGAAACCATGAGGGTAAGGACTGTCAGATGTCGAAGTCTAATGGATGTCTTATAGCATAGGCTATCACTTCGGGTCTCAGTATGAAGAGTGTCCTGATGAAGAGATGAAAACAGAATAATGTAGCATTCCTGGAAGAGCAGTGTTAGTGACTACTCAAAGATTGGGTAGGTGTCAGGGTGAGGAAGAGTAATTGAGGGCTAGAATGAAAACATGTCACACAGAATTGAATTAATTTAAGATAATGCTATATATACATACTATCCAGCAAGAAAATATGCATCCTGGTGTGTGATACATATACTCCAGAAACACAATATTTAAATTTTTTTTTATTAGTTTTTTTTTTTTTTTTTTTTTCAGAGAGAGTGAGCGAGCACAGGGGAGGGGCAGAGAGAGAGAAAGAGAGAGAGAGAGAGAGAGAGAGAGAGAGAGAGATAATCCCAAGAAGGCTCCACGCTGTCAGCGTAGAGCCTGATACAGGGCTTCAACTCATAAACCATGAGATCATGACCTGAGCTGAAGTCAAGAGTTGGATTCTTAACTGACTGAGCTACCCAGGTGCCCCAGAAGCACACCATTTTTAATAACGAACTTAAAACTGCTCAGAAACTACCAAAACTATTTTCTTACAGAAATCTCACAATAGTATGGATGAAAGTAGTCTACTTTTTCAAAGAATATCTGTCAGGAGACAGAATTGAGTTTTTTTTTTATCCTTAGAGGTTAATCTTTTCTTTGCTCCTGAAGAATAATGGAAAGTATACCTCAAATGATGTAGAAAATGATTTGGTAACACTTGCTGCTAATTAAGTTCTAAAAAGATTTCATTGAACACATGCAACTTAATTGCTGCATTTATTATTGAATAAATACCAGTCATACTATTACATAGATTTTTAAGAGTGAAAATGTGTAGATCATACAACCTTTAAGAGCTTATTCTGCTAATAATAACCATAACTAGTATTTAGGTGGCTTTAAGAGTTTATAAACATGGCCACTTTATGTTATAATCTATTTTATTATTTTTCCAGAAAATTTTCATCCTTTGGTATCACTAAGACTAAAATACTACTGTCTACTGATAGTCATCTCTGGAAGTAATTTTTAAAGATCATAAAAGTTAATGGTAGAAATACACTCCATTATGTTTTTTTCTTCCTATGTCAAAATAAGTACAGTAATGATGCTGGATAAATAAAATTACTAACATATCTCCTACCACTATACTAAAATGACATTACACTGAGAGGCAATGTTTCTAAAACTAATAATATTTTTCAGATAACATAACTCAGATCATCATTTATAATCATGATAGGCATAAACATCTACAAAAAATAAGGGTATTGTCTTAAAATGTCCATTACAGTCCATATAATTAAAATAGATTCATTCCGATAATATCCATTCATCCTTTTTTCCCCCAGGGCTTTATTGTCAATTAAAATAAATATTTTCTCCTAATTAATTGAGCCAAATTCTTTTACTTTTTATTATAAGTTATATACAAAGTGCTTTAGAGAACAGGAGGATGGTTATAAGTATATATGCTCTAAAAGGCTTGTTGCATATGAAATCATTTTTACTTTAGGATGGAACAAAAAAATTGATATTTTTATTTCTCCTTTCTGTCTTTTGAAATTAAGTTTATTCTAGGAGTCATGTGAGCTGAGGAGTGTGCTTTACGATTTTTCCTTAGGGACACAAGGAAAAGGACATGGGGACTTAATAGTGATTCTGATTTTATTTTATCTGAGACAATGATTATTTGCAAAGGATATAAAGTAATAAAATCTAATTCAGGGAAGCTTTGTCTTGGCTGTGACGGCTGAAGAATCATCTGTGGCTAAACATACTTTCTGAGGTCATGATCAGTTTTACGGGTATTCAGGAAACCTGGCGGAGTTTAGGTAAGATTTGGTCTTAGTGGTTAATGCATTGAATTAATCATGGTTTGTTTTTTTTTTTTCATTTTCTGTAATTTATGATGCTTTGACTTTTTGACTTCTTGGGGTTCTTCCTGGCCAGTCTGGGAAAGACTGTGACTCCCAGGGTTTGCTAATTCCTAGAGATGGTAAACGATTTGCCTGCTAGCATTACTTATGTATGCAACCAACCAGTTCAAAGCTTATATACCCAACCACCTTCTTTATCTAACTCTCACACACCAAGCCGATATTTCTCATGCCTTAAATCACTCTAGGGCCAGATACTGGGCAACTTGAGACCACTCCTATAGCCCATATCCTGTCAAAAGCATTCAAAGTATCCCGTTCTAAACTTGTTCAAACTTGCCAACCCTGCCTAACCCACTCTTTCCTGCAGAAACCACAATAAAGACTCTGGGCTTTACTTTCTCCATCACTTCTTCTGCCTCTTGACAGTCCCTGCTGTTTCCCTCTACGACACTGACCTGTGTGGCATGCTCCTGTTTCTTGAGGATTGTAACTGATAAGCTCTTCTTTCAAAGACTGTTCTGTTTGTCACCTTACTATACATGATTAAAACAAATCCTGAGTATATTTTAATACATGTACCAGTTCATTGTTCTCTAGATAAGGTGTTTGTTTTATGTAAGATGGTCAGAATGGAGATGTTGCTACTTGGACTCTTTGCTATCTTTTACAATTACCCTAGGACTAGAATACCTAGGCTTTTTATTTACAATGCCAACAGCAAATAATGAATTAAAAAATGAGAGCTTCTTTAACTGTAGAACATGAAAAGATATCTTAGAAATTGCCACATATAGTGCATCACTTCTTTAAACTTGGGGATCATATATTTATTTCATATTACTTTTTGATAGTTAAAATTTGAAGGAATATCTGGCCAACATTAAAGCAATAAAGTTCAGGGCTATTTATCTTTGCCAAGAACATAGATTTTGCTAATTAGAGACTGTACTAACTACTATTAAAATTTAGCAAGCACAGTTGATTGCTGGGAAATAATTCTTGCCAATTCATATAACATCTCTGAAGTCTGACTTTTTTGAAATTTTAATTTTTTTAAGTAGGCTCTGTGCCCAGCATGGAGCCCAACATGCAGCTTGAACTCATGACCCTGAGATCGAGACCTGAGCTGAGATCGGGAGGCAGATGCTTAACTGACTGAGCCACCTAGGTGCCCCCAAATCTGCCTTTTTATATGTTTCTAATCTATAGTGAATCAATAAAAGTCGATTTTACCATGAAATCAGCATTTTTCAAGATGTGGAAGTAAAAGTAAAAATCATACAAATTGCATGTTACTAAGTGAATGAAGCTAATCTGAAAGGGCTACAATACTTTGTTTACAACCTTAAGACATTCTGGAGAAGGCAAAATTGTGGAGACTTTAAAACAGTAAGTGGTTGCCAGGGGTTGGGAGAGAGGCATGAATAGATGGAGTACAGAGGATTTTTAGGGCCATAAAAATATTCTTCATGGTTATATTGGTGGATATGTGTCATTACACATTTGTCTAGAATGTGCAGCATCAAGAGTGAACTCTAGGGGAGCCTGGGTGGCTCAGTCAGTTTAGCATCTGACTCTTGATTTCAGCTCAGGTCCTGATTTCATGGTTCATGAGTTCAAGCCTTGTGTAGGGCTCTGTGCTCACAGCGCAGAGCCTGCTTGGGATTCTCTCCCTCCCGTTCTCTCAGCACCTCAATATTGTGCATATGCTCTCTCTCTCAAAATAAATAATTTAAAAACAAAGAACAAACACAAAAGAGTGAATTCTAATGTAAGCTATGACTTTGGGGTAATTATAATGTGTCTGTGTGGATTTACCAGTTGTAACAAATATACCACTCTAGTAGGAGACATTGATAACAGGGGAGGCTATCTATGTATGGGGGCAGGTGGTACACTGGAATTTCTCCACTTTCCTCTCAATTTTGCTATGAACTTAAAACTCTAAAAAAAGTATTGAAAAGAAAGTCATGTGATTTAAGCACATTAAAGCTATTTAGCTTAAGATACTGAGATGTGTGTGTGTGTGTGTGTGTGTGTGTGTGTGTGTGTGTGTCTGTCTGTCTGTCTGTCTGTCTTTATGTTTGTATGTGTTTCTTTGTACTGGGACATTTCACACAACAAAGAATTGGATAATCCTAGTTCTAGCTAATGTAGGAAACAAACTACTCTTAAAATCTCCACAACAAATTCATGGACTTCACTTCTAGATCCATGCTGCTCTAATTGTGGTTTCAGGATTAGCTACAGCCTTACCACTTGGGAGCTAGTTGGAAATGCAAGATGTCAGGCACACTGAATCTGAATCTATGTTTTAATAAGATCCTCTGGTGACTGTATGCACATTAAAGTTTGAGAACTGCTGCCCTAGATAACAGCCTTTTACATGATTCAATTAAATTTTGGAGTCTTTGTTTTTCAGTTGGATGATGAAACATAAATGAAATGGCAAGAGACAGTTCTTTAGGCCAGAGTCTAGCAAAGCAATGATTTATATCCAACAAAGGTATTTAAACTAATAGTTCATTAATGTAATTTTTTTCTTTTGTACAATAGATCGCTCTTGTGCATAACTATTATGTTAATACATAGAAACAATTGGAATTGGGACTGGCTAGAGTCCGTAGGAATGAGTCAGAGAAATAAAAGTGAAACTTACGGCAACATAGAGTATGCATATTGTTATGCATAGTCTTGCCTATCTCTTAATGGGTTTGGAAAATCATACATATTAATTAAATTTAACCTAATTTTCATTGATTTTCAAATGAAACAATATTTTGGTATTAAGTTGTGCTTCTAGCATTCATCATAGTAGATGTGAGTATATTTTCAGCCTCAGACTCTATTTTGAGATCATTGCAAGTGCAGATCAGAGTCTTAAAAATGAAAAGAATCATAATGCTGGGTAATGAGTAAGGAAGAGAGGACAAAGACTTGCACGATATTTCTTCAGAAGGTCTCAAGTACTCCAGAATGGAGAAGATTGGCTTAAACTGTGGTTAAAAGAGAACTCCAGAGCATTGAACAATTTTCTTAATTTCTGTAGTGAAAGAAAAGGTATTAAATGCTGGAGAACATGTTCTAATATTTTTATAGCTTGAGATTTTTAAAATTTTTAAATGTTTTTATTTATTTTTGAGAGAGAGAGCAAGACAGAGTGTGAGCAGGGGAGGGACAGAGAGAGAGGGAGACACAGACTCCAATGCAGGCTCTAGGCTCCAGGCTCCAAGCTGTCAGCATAGAGCCCAACATGGGGCTTGAACTCACAAGCCGTGAGATCATGACCTGAGTGGAAGTCAGACACCTAACCGACTGAGCCACGCAGGTGCCCTGATAGCTTGAGATTTTTATATTATAGAAATAACATTTTAATTTGTACTATCCCATCTACTTTACCAGTATCTAATTTTAGGTGGTTTGGTGAAAGACAGGATCCTGAGAGAGATTTTGAGAGCTACTTTTTCTTGACTGTTTCAAGACAGGCAGTTTTTTCATTTCTAGAAAAGTTAGCTTGTGTGTCTTATCAAAAAAGCTAGAAGCCATAATGATATTATTTTAAAGAGATTTTATAAGAAAATCAATTTTATAATTACCTGTATCATTATGTTTCCCATGCTCTTTATTCCTGTGTGTAGATCTTTATTTTCATCTGATACCATTTTTCTTCTGCCTGAAGGATCTTTCTTCACATTTCTTGTAGTACAGGCCTGCTGTTGATGAATTTTTCCAGCTTTTGCATGTCTGAAAAAACCTTTAACCTTCAGTTTTGAAAGATTTTCTCTGGATAGTGAATTCTAAGTTGACAGTTTGAGAGTTTTATTTACTTTTTCCTTTTAGTACTTTATAAGATATTGTTCCACTAGGAATTGCTCTCATCTTTAGCTTTTTTTCTTTTGTAAAAGAAACCCCCCTGGATGCTTTTAAGCTATTTATTCTATCACTGTTTTTAAGCAATTTGATTAAACTGTGTATTGGTGTAATTTTTTTCAGATTTATATGCTTGGGGATAGTTGAATGTCTTGAATCTGTGGGTTTACAGTTTTCATAAATTTTGGACAAATTTTGGTAATTATTTATTGAAATAATTGGCCTTTGCTTGCTTTCCTGTAGGATTTGAATAAACATATATTTGGCTAAACAGTTCACAGATGCTCTCCTTATCTCTCTCTCTCTCTCTCTCTCTCTCTCTCTCTCTCTCTCTGTGTGTGTGTGTGTGTGTGTGTGTGTGTGTGTGTTTGTTTCTCTCTGTATTTCATTTTGGATAATATCAATTACTGTCTTTAAGCTCACTAGCTTTTTTTCCCTGCGGGATCTATTTGACTTATTCTATCCATTGTATTTTTGTCTCAGATATTGTAATTTTTCTTTTTTTTTTTTTTTTTTTTTTTTTTTTTTTTTGGATTGTAAAAATTTATTATATGGAATAAAACTTAAACAGTTCTCTAAAATAATGGCTATTTTTCAGAAAAACATTGAAACATGATTCACAGCAACTTTTATTATTCTCACATTAGGAATGTTCTCGAAACACTATTACCTTGAATTCTTATCTCTAACCTTTCCACCCACCCTAAAAAGATACTATCCTGGTGGTGATGGAATAACTTCTGCGCCACTTTCTGTCCATACCAGCTACCACAACCCTAACTTTTAGTGAGATTCTGTGCTTTTGTAGACTCCAGTGTCATCTGACTTTTTTTTTTTTTTATTTTTTATTTTTTTTTATTTTTTTTTATTTTTTAATATATGAAATTTACTGTCAAATTGGTTTCCATACAACACCCAGTGCTCATCCCAAAAAGTGCCCTCCTCAATACCCATCACCCACCCTGCCCTCCCTCCCACCCCCTATCAACCCTCAGTTTGTTCTCAGTTTTTAACAGTCTCTAATGCTTTGGCTCTCTCCCACTCTAACCTCTTTTTTTTTTTTTTTTTCCTTCCCCTCCCCCATGGGTTTCTGTTATGTTTCTCAGGATCCACATAAGAGTGAAACCATATGGTATCTGTCTTTCTCTGTATGGCTTATTTCACTTAGCATCACACTCTCCAGTTCCATCCATGTTGCTACAAAAGGCCATATTTCATTTTTTCTCATTGCCACGTAGTATTCCATTGTGTATATAAACCACAATTTCTTTATCCATTCATCAGTTGATGGACATTTAGGCTCTTTCCATAATTTGGCTATTGTTGAGAGTGCTGCTATAAACATTGGGGTACAGGTGCCCCTATGCATCAGTACTCCTGTATCCCTTGGATAAATTCCTAGCAGTGCTATTGCTGGGTCATAGGGTAGGTCTATTTTTAATTTTCTGAGGAACCTCCACACTGCTTTCCAGAGCGGCTGCACCAATTTGCATTCCCACCAACAGTGCAAGAGGGTTCCTGTTTCTCCACATCCTCTCCAGCATCTATAGTCTCCTGATTTCTTCATTTTGGCCACTCTGACTGGCGTGAGGTGGTATCTGAGTGTGGTTTTGATTTGTATTTCCCTGATAAGGAGCGACGTTGAACATCTTTTCATGTGCCTGTTGGCCATCCGGATGTCTTCTTTAGAGAAGTGTCTATTCATGTTTTCTGCCCATTTCTTCACTGGGTTATTTGTTTTTCGGGTGTGGAGTTTGGTGAGCTCTTTATAGATTTTGGATACTAGCCCTTTGTCCGATGTGTCATTTGCAAATATCTTTTCCCATTCCGTTGGTTGCCTTTTAGTTTTGTTGGTTGTTTCCTTTGCTGTGCAGAAGCTTTTTATCTTCATAAGGTCCCAGTAATTCACTTTTGCTTTTAATTCCCTTGCCTTTGGGGATGTGCCGAGTAAGAGATTGCTACGGCTGAGGTCAGAGAGGTCTTTTCCTGCTTTCTCCTCTAAGGTTTTGATGGTTTCCTGTCTCACATTCAGGTCCTTTATCCATTTTGAGTTTATTTTTGTGAATGGTGTGAGAAAGTGGTCTAGTTTCAACCTTCTGCATGTTGCTGTCCAGTTCTCCCAGCACCATTTGTTAAAGAGACTGTCTTTTTTCCATTGGATGTTCTTTCCTGCTTTGTCAAAGATGAGTTGGCCATACGTTTGTGGGTCTAGTTCTGGGGTTTCTATTCTATTCCATTGGTCTATGTGTCTGTTTTTATGCCAATACCATGCTGTCTTGATGATGACAGCTTTGTAGTAGAGGCTAAAGTCTGGGATTGTGATGCCTCCTGCTTTGGTCTTCTTCTTCAAAATTACTTTGGCTATTCGGGGCCTTTTGTGGTTCCATATGAATTTTAGGATTGCTTGTTCTAGTTTCGAGAAGAATGCTGGTGCAATTTTGATTGGGATTGCATTGAATGTGTAGATAGCTTTGGGTAGTATTGACATTTTGACAATATTTATTCTTCCAATCCATGAGCAGGGAATGTCTTTCCATCTCTTTATATCTTCTTCAATTACCTGCATAAGCTTTCTATAGTTTTCAGCATACAGATCTTTTACATCTTTGGTTAGATTTATTCCTAGGTATTTTATGCTTCTTGGTGCAATTGTGAATGGGATCAGTTTCTTCATTTGTCTTTCTGTTGCTTCATTGTTAGTGTATAAGAATGCAACTGATTTCTGCACATTGATTTTGTATCCTGCAACTTTGCTGAATTCATGTATCAGTTCTAGCAGACTTTTGGTGGAGTCTATCGGATTTTCCATGTATAATATCATGTCATCTGCAAAAAGCGAAAGCTTGACTTCATCTTTGCCAATTTTGATGCCTTTGATTTCCTTTTGTTGTCTGATTGCTGATGCTAGAACTTCCAGCACTATATTAAACAGCAGCGGTGACAGTGGGCATCCCTGTCGTGTTCCTGATCTCAGGGAAAAAGCTCTCAGTTTTTCCCCGTTGAGGATGATGTTAGCTGTGGGCTTTTCATAAATGGCCTTTATGATCTTTAAGTATGTTCCTTCTATCCCGACTTTCTCAAGGGTTTTTATTAAGAAAGGGTGCTGGATTTTGTCAAAGGCCTTTTCTGCATCGATTGACAGGATCATATGGTTCTTCTCTTTTTTTTTGTTAATGTGATGTATCACGTTGATCGATTTGCGAATGTTGAACCAGCCCTGCATCCCAGGAATGAATCCCACTTGATCATGGTGAATAATTCTTTTTATATGCTGTTGAATTCGATTTGCTAGTATCTTATTAAGAATTTTTGCATCCATATTCATCAGGGATATTGGCCTGTAGTTCTCTTTTTTTACTGGGTCTCTGTCTGGTTTAGGAATCAAAGTAATACTGGCTTCATAGAATGAGTCTGGAAGTTTTCCTTCCCTTTCTATTTCTTGGAATAGCTTGAGAAGGATAGGTATTATCTCTGCTTTAAATGTCTGGTAGAACTCCCCTGGGAAGCCATCTGGTCCTGGACTCTTATTTGTTGGGAGATTTTTGATAACCGATTCAATTTCTTCGCTGGTTATGGGTCTGTTCAAGCTTTCTATTTCCTCCTGATTGAGTTTTGGAAGAGTGTGGGTGTTTAGGAATTTGTCCATTTCTTCCAGGTTGTCCAATTTGCTGGCATATAATTTTTCATAGTATTCCCTGATAATTGTTTGTATCTCTGAGGGATTGGTTGTAATCATTCCATTTTCATTCATGATTTTATCTATTTGGGTCATCTCCCTTTTCTTTTTGAGAAGCCTGGCTAGAGGTTTGTCAATTTTGTTTATTTTTTCAAAAAACCAACTCTTGGTTTCGTTGATCTGCTCTACCGTTTTTTTAGATTCTATATTGTTTATTTCTGCTCTGATCTTTATTATTTCTCTTCTTCTGCTGGGTTTAGGCTGCCTTTGCTGTTCTGCTTCTATTTCCTTTAGGTGTGCTGTTAGATTTTGTATTTGGGATTTTTCTTGTTTCTTGAGATAGGCCTGGATTGCAATGTATTTTCCTCTCAGGACTGCCTTCGCTGCATCCCAGAGCGTTTGGATTGTTGTATTTTCATTTTCGTTTGTTTCCATATATGTTTTAATTTCTTCTCTAATTGCCTGGTTGACCCACTCATTCGTTAGTAGGGTGTTCTTTAACCTCCATGCTTTTGGAGGTTTTCCAGACTTTTTCCGGTGGTTGATTTCAAGCTTCATAGCATTGTGGTCTGAAAGTATGCATGGTATAATTTCAATTCTTGTAAACTTATGAAGGGCTGTTTTGTGACCCAGTATATGATCTATCTTGGAGAATGTTCCATGTGCACTCGAGAAGAAAGTATATTCTGTTGCTTTGGGATGCAGAGTTCTAAATATATCTGTCAAGTCCATCTGATCCAATGTATCATTCAGGGCCTTTGTTTCTTTATTGACTGTGTGTCTAGATGATCTATCCATTTCTGTAAGTGGGGTGTTAAAGTCCCCTGCAATGACCACATTCTTATCAATAAGGTTGCTTATGTTTATGAGTAATTGTTTTATATATCTGGGGGCTCGGGTATTTGGCGCATAGACATTTATAATAGTTAGCTCTTCCTGGTGGATAGACCCTGTGATTATTATATAATGCCCTTCTTCATCTCTTGTTACGGCCTTTAATTTAAAGTCTAGTTTGTCTGATATAAGTATGGCTACTCCAGCTTTCTTTTGGCTTCCAGGAGCATGATAAATAGTTCTCCATCCCCTCACTCTCAATCTAAAGGTGTCCTCAGATCTAAAATGAGTCTCTTGTAGACAGCAAATAGATGGGTCTTGTTTTTTTATCCATTCTGATACCCTATGTCTTTTGGTTGGCACATTTAATCCATTTACATTCAGTGTTATTATAGAAAGATATGGGTTTAGAGTCATTGTGATGTCTGTATGTTTTATGCTTGTAGTGATGTCTCTGGTACTTTGTCTCACAGGATCCCCCTTAGGATCTCTTGTAGGGCTGGTTTCGTGGTGACAAATTCCTTCAGTTTTTGTTTGTTTGGGAAGACCTTTATCTCTCCTTCTATTCTAAATGACAGACTTGCTGGATAAAGGATTCTCGGCTGCATATTTTTTCTGTTTAGCACACTGTAGATATCGTGCCAAGCCTTTCTGGCCTGCCAAGTTTCAAAGGAGAGATCAGTCACGAGTCTTATAGGTCTCCCTTTATATGTGAGGGCACGTTTATCCCTTGCTGCTTTCAGAATTTTCTCTTTATCCTTGTATTTTGCCAGTTTCACTATGATATGTCGTGCAGAAGATCGATTCAAGTTACGTCTGAAGGGAGTTCTCTGTGCCTCTTGGATTTCAATGCCTTTTTCCTTCCCCAGTTCAGGGAAGTTCTCAGCTATAATTTGTTCAAGTACCCCTTCAGCACCCTTCCCTCTCTCTTCCTCCTCTGGGATACCAATTATGCGTATATTATTTTTTTTTAGTGTATCACTTAGTTCTCTAATTTTCCCCTCATACTCCTGGATTTTTTTATCTCTCTTTCTTTCAGCTTCCTCTTTCTCCATAACTTTATCTTCTAGTTCACCTATTCTCTCCTCTGCCTCTTCAAGCCGAGCCATCGTGGATTCCATTTTGTTTTGCAATTCGTTTAAAGCGGTTTTCAACTCCTCGTGACTGTTCCTTAGTCCCTCGATCTTTGTGGCAAGAGATTCTCTGCTGTCCTGTATACTGTTTTCAAGCCCAGCGATTAATTTTATGACTATTATTCTAAATTCACTTTCTGTTATATTATTTAAATCCTTTTTGATCAGTTCATTAGCTGTTGTTATTTCCTGGAGATTCTTCTGAGGGGAATTCTTCCGTTTGGTCATTTTGGAGAGTCCCTGGCGTGGTGAGGACCTGCAGGGCACTTCCCCTGTGCTGTGGTGTATAACTGGAGTTAGTGGGCGGGGCCGCAGTCCGACCCGATGTCTGCCCCCAGCCCACTGCTGGGGCCACAGTCAGACTGGTGTGTGCCTTCTCTTCCCCTCTCCTAGGGGCGGGATTCACTGTGGGGTGGCGTGTCCCGTCTGGGCTACTTGCACACTGCCAGGCTTGTGTTGCTGGGGATCTGGCGTATTAGCTGGGGTGGGTAGGCAAGGTGCACGGGGGCTGGAGGGGCAGGCTTAGCTCGCTTCTCCTTAGGTGATCCACTTCAGGAGGAGCCCTGTGGCAGCGGGAGGGAGTCAGATCCGCTGCCGGAGGTTTGGCTCCGCAGAAGCACAGAGTTGGGTGTTTGCGCGGAGCGAGCAAGTTCTCTGGCAGGAACTGGTTCCCTTTGGGATTTTGGCTGGGGGATGGGCGGGGGAGATGGCGCTGGCGCCTTTGTTCCCCGCCAAGCTGAGCTCTGCCGTCCGGGGGCTCAGCAGCTCTCCCTCCCTTTGTCCTCCAGCCTTCCCGCTTTCCGAGCAGAGCTGTTAACTTATGACCTCCCAGACGCTAAGTCGCGCTTGCTGTGGGAACACAGTCTGTCCGGCCCCTCCGCTTTTGCCAGCCAGACTCGGGGGCTCTGCTTGGCCGGCGAGCCGCCCCTCCGCCCCGGCTCCCTCCCGCCAGTCCGTGGAGCGCGCACCGCCTCGCCGCCCTTCCTACCCTCTTCCGTGGGCCTCTCGTCTGCGCTTGACTCCGGAGACTCCCTTCTGCTAATCCTCTGGCGGTTTTCTGGGTTCTTTAGGCAGGTGTAGGTGGAATCTAAGTGATCGGCAGGACGCGCTGTGAGCCCCGCGTCCTCCTACGCCGCCATCTTCCGGCACTCCTCCGTAATTTTTCATATCTAGTTCTCTTTGGATGTTTAAATATCTTCCATTTCTGTCTTTAGTATGTTTAACATAGCTTCTTGAAAACTAATAACATTTTAATTTTTTGTCTACTAATTTTATTATCTATGTCATTTATAGAAAAGTTTGGTCAACTAATTTTTTTCAGCATGGGTGGTATTTTTCTGATCTTTACATACTTAATAATTTTCTTATTAGATTTCAGACACTGTGAAATTTATCTTACTTGGTGCTGCATATTTTTGCAGTTTTAAAAATATTCTTAGGCTTTGTTCTAGGAGGTGATTGAGTTATTTGGAAAAAAGTTTGGTCCTTTTTTCGTCTCATTTTTATTTTCTGTTAAGTAGAACCTGAGCAGCACTTAGTCTATGATTAATCTTTTGTACTGCTGAGACAATATCCTTCTAGTAGTCTAACTGACGTTCCTCAACTATGCGGTTTTTCGATCTGCCCTATGTGAACTTTGGCCACTATTTTCCTTAATATAGTGATGTGTCTTTTTTTCCAGACTTTAGGGAGTTATCTCACACATACATGCTGAAAAATCCTCAGTAAAACACTCAAGACGGACCTTCTCATATCTCTGAACTTGTCTCTATCTATGTACATCTCTTTTCTCCAATACCATGCTTACAAACTCTAACTTACTTAGTCTCCCTGGACCTACAGATCAGTCTCTTTAATACAGAGAGACCATCTGACTCTGCCTTGGTTTCTTTTTCTTGTCCTGCAGGTTGAAAACTCTATTCAGGCAGAAAGTTGTGGCCATCATAGGAATTACCTTGTTTGTTTTCCAATTCTCAGGGATTGCTGCCTTCCACGCCCTGATACCCAATATCTTTAGAGTTCAGGTAGGAGAGTAAATCTGATCCTTGTTAATCTATTTTGTACCAAAGAAGAAATTCTTGGACTATTAGTTTAAATCAGTGTTCTTTAGTCCTTTTTACTGTAATAGGAACAGAAAATCTTCATTTTATAATATTTCTATTTCTGAGGAATAGTGAGATGATATTTAATTAAAATATTGTTTTTATGGAAGATAAATAGTTTTTTGACTTTATCCATGGATCCTTCTATAAATCATAGATTCTTGTCACTTTTTCCCCAACCTTAAACATGGTAATCCTTCTCCCATTAGATCCTTAGATCCTCTAATCCTGACTACATTAAGACCACATTAAGATACACACACACACCTACTTCTAACTTGCCCCCAAAACTATAGTATCCCAATTTGTAATGAGAAACAATATAAGGCAAGGGATTACATTAGAGAATTTCTAATTTTCCTCCTTTGGAAGTACTCTTTACCAAACTGAAAAGTATCTTATAACACCAAAATATATAAGTACATAAACAAAGACTTATAACTAAGCTATAACTAACTTATAACTAGCTAATTAGATAGTAGACATAGCAAACATTGGTATTTCCCAAAATATTCAACACAAGTCAACCTATAAAATCAAATCAGTCACACCATCTACCATTCTTCATTCTCTTTCTTTCATTTATTATACAAACCTATGGTCACATCCTGCTGCATACTCGTGTTTTTTCTCTCTGGTATCAAAACCAGCTTTTAGGATCTTTCTGATATACTGATACTGTTTGGGGGCAGAGTTTTACATACTTTATCAAAGGAAGTAAACCCATCTACTTTAAACCAAAATTGTCTAATTAACCAGAAGATTATGGAAATGTGAGATATAATGGTAAACTTAATTGTACCCTAAAGGTACCCTATATGCCCTCAAGGTGAAAGGAAAGATAAATATAGAATAAATAACTGATGAAGATTCTTTTCCTCCACCTAAGTGGTGGAGACTCCAACAGAGTCTGGCTTAAGGTTGGAGTTAAGGAACTGTAGGTATTGTATTGTGAAAGAAGATTCAAAATAAAATTAACATTGTTAAGGGACTCCTTCAAAATGGAGTAGGAAGGACATTGAGAAAGCAGGGCCCATGAACTTTGGATTTTTGTGAATTGTGACTTGTCAATTGCAACTCCACTACCTCCTAGAATACATCCTTCTACTTTGGATTGAATTAGAGATAAGGTAATACCTGCTAGCTAAATAGCCAATTGTATATTATATAGTGAGTTTGAACTCTTCCAACACCAATCATAAATCTTTTAAAACAAATTATGTATCTTATGGTTTTTGGTGCAATTGCAAATGGGATTGATTCCTTGATTTCTCTTTCTCCTGCTACATTATTGGTGTATAGAACTACAACCGATTTCTGTACATTGATTTTATATCCTGTGACTTTGCTGAATTCATGTATTAGTTCTAGCAGTTTTTTGGTGAAGTCTTTTGGATTTTCCATGTAGAGTATCATGTCATCTGTGGACAGTGAAAGTTTGACTTCTTCCTTGCCAATTTGTGTACCTTTTATTTCTTTTTGTTGTCTGATTGCCGAGGCTAGGACTTCCAATGCTATATTAAACAACAGTGATAAGAGTGGACATCCCTGTCGTGTTCCTGTCTATAGAAGGAAAGCTCTCAGTTTTTCCCTATTGAGGATATTAGCTGTGGGTCTTTCATATTTGGCTATTATGATGTTGAGGTATATTTCTTCTATCCCTATTTTCTTGAGGGTTTTTATCATGAAAGATGCTGTGTTTTGTTAAATGCTTTTTCTGCATCTATTGAAGGGATAGTAGGTTTATTATCCCTTCTTTTATTAATGTGGTGTATCAAATTGATTGATTTGCAAATATCGAACCAGCCCTGCTCTTTTTTTTTATTTAAAAAAAATTTTTTTTAACGTTTATTTATTTTTGAGACAGAGAGAGACAGAGCATGAACAGGGGAGGGGCAGAGAGAGAGGAAGACACAGAATCTGAAGCAGGCTCCAGGCTCTGAGCTGTCAGCACAGAGTCCGACGCGGGGCTCAAACTCACGGACCGTGAGATCATGACCTGAGCCGAAGTCGGACGCTTAACCGACAAAGCCACCCAGGCTCCCCCAGCCCTGCTCTTAAATACAAAGAACGAACTTATGGTTGCTGGAGGGGAGGTGGGTGGAGGGGATTGGCTAAATTGGTGATGGGCATTAAGGAAGGCACTTGGGATGAGCACTGGGTGTTATATGTAAGTGATGAATCATGGGGTTCTACTCCTGAAGCCAATACTACACTGTATATTAAATAACTTGAATGAAAAAAATTAAAAATAAAATAAAACAAACAAACAAAAAACACAAAACAAGTTATGTAACCTTGGGGCTTTGCCTTCATACGCCTTCGTTGGAGCACACTGGCAATTTTGGTCAACTCTGTGTGTTTAAAACTGCAGTTCCTAAGAACTCAAATAAATATTTTGGTTGCTTTACAGCCTTTTCTTAATCAATGATTTTATAAAACTGACAAAATCAAGCAACTGGATTCTTCCCTAATTTTTTCCTGGCTACCAACTTCTTTAATTCCAGTCAAGATGCCTTAACCCTTTCTTATAGTGAGAAGTAGTCTGACATGGGATATTACTCTAAATAACTTGGTATTGTCATAAAAGTTTGTTATATAAAAAAAAAATACCAATGTTGTACATATTTTGTTAACCATTTTTAAACTGTTTAGAGAAATAATTCTGAAAACAGTTTTTTCATGCTAGGTAGGAACAAAGGCCAACATGATCTTTAATCAGATAAATATATTCCATTGTGGCAAATAATCAATATCATCTAAGGTGTGCTTTCTTTGGGGATATTTTGTACATATGTGCTGTTAAAGAACTACAAAATATTTTTGATAAAATAAAGGATTAGGTCATGGAACTATTTGGAATATGTAACACTATAAAAGATTTTTTATATTGTTAGTGAATAAACTCTAGAAAATATGAATTCGTTAAATACATTTTATTCAGAGAGAATTTCAAAAATTATTTTTATAGGCTCTCTTGTGTATCAATATATCAGCAATTATATAAACTGCTAGATGAGACACCAATAATCTTCAAGTTATGCTATCTACAAACATACTTTTGCTATATAACATTTTTCCTGAAAATTAAAACCATTTGTTTTGATAGCCAACTTACTCTCATTGAACACATTAAATTATTTGCTAGCTATAGCTAAGTAAAAAATAATTTGAAACTGTTTAAATATCAGATGGTCTCAAAGGTAACATATTATTGGAGAGTACTGCTATTGATTAAATTATACCAGATTGTTAGATACCACATCAGTCCAGCTGAATGTGCCAGGTTGTAAAGATTAGGCGTGTTTGTTTATTAACAATGTGACAGGCCTCCAATGAAGCCTGTGGAAAGTTTCATTTAAAAATGGCCATTTGGGAAAGAGGTGCATTTTATTAAAGAGGTAATCAGCTTATTAACATTAACTTAAATTTCTGGAAAATAATTGCCAGAATACATTTTGTAATAGCATTCTTTATTTTCCATACGATTGCATATAGGACCCCATCTGGTCATGCATCTGGTCATAGGTACAATCTCATTTCCTGCTTCTCATGACACTTCCACTCTGTTCTGGCCACATTGGCACCCTCACTGTTAGTCAAACATTCCAAGCCCACTTCTATCACAGTGTCGTTACAATCACTGTTCCCTCAACTTGGAGTACTCTTCCTCCACATGTATGCATGGCTCCTTCCTTTGGTTTTATTTGAATGTCTACTCAAATATCATCCTGTTAGTTCTGCCTTCCCTGACTACCTTATTTAATTAGCACCTCTCCCCTGTCTCACTTATTTGTGAGCCTTTGACCTCATTAATTTTTCTTTTTACCTTACACAATATATTTCATATTCATTTAATTATTTCCTCTCATTGGAATGTGAGCTTCAGTAGATCAGGGATTTTGTTTTATCCAATGCTGAAACCTCAAATTCTATTATAGCCCTGACTGTTATAAGAAGATTATTCCAGGGGCGCCTGGGTGGCTCAGTTGGTTAAGTGTCTGATGCTTGTGGCTCAGGTCATGATCCCAATGTTCTGGGAGCCTCACATTGGACTTTGTGCTGACAGCTGGAGACTGCTTAGGATTCTTTCTCACTCTCTTTCTGCCCCTCCCCTGCTCTCTGTCTCTCTCTCAGAATAAATAAATACACTTAAAAATTATTCTATGTTTCTTAAATGCATGAATGACTATTCCATATTTGTTTAATGCATGAATGAATGAATGTTAAAACAAATAACTGTTACCCATTATATGTCAAGTTTTAAAGTGAAAAGTAGGTATACAAAAGCCGATTAATTTCGAGAAGTCTGGGAACCCAGGCACATACATAATTCATTACAATGGGTTTAACTAGAAGATTTGAAATACTAACAAGCTGGTTAATATCAATGCCTAAGAATTGTTATAATAGTACCCAATTTTTGGGTGGAAGTCCCTAGACTTCATGGTACTTCCTCTGTCTTTAACCTGTTATCTGGCTCTGACACTTCAGTCACCTCAGCAGTGTCTCTCTTCACACATTGATTCTAGGTTCAATCATTCTCTTCCCCTCAAAACCCACGACCACCACCATCATGACCACCAATAAAATACAATAAAAGAAACAATAAAATTGGAATATATAAAAAGAAAAAACTTCTGATAACATTTGGAATTTAACAGGTAATTCTTGAAAACCTCAACTTAAGGCTAATATTTGATTATGGAATTGTAGGTACAAGGGATTGGGGGGAAAGCCTAAGCGAAGGCCAGTCCTGGTTTTCATATCAGCTCTACCTAGCCTAAAAATACTTTTATGAAACTGGTTTATTTTTAGCTATAACAGTCATAAATATAGGCAGACCTTCCTTCAGATAGCCTACATCTATCCATCTTTCTTTGGTTAAATCCTAGGTTAGTCCAGATTTTCTGAGAAACAGACAGGAAGAGGTAATTAAACACTCAAAAGACTGTATTAGGTGATATGTCTCTCTGAGAAACTAGAATAAACTAATCAAGGCTGGGAAAGCAATCAGACTGAGATGCCAAACTGACCCTAAGTGAAAGAGAGAGAAAGAGAAAGTTGGGTAGAAGCATTTCATACTTCCTTGGAAAGGTTCCCAGAGTCTTTGAGGAATCTTTAAGACAAAATTGGCAGGAGCCTGCATTGGTATTTCTAGTACATCTGCTTAATTGGTTAGATGGTTTGTGGAGGGCATAGCATGGATTTTGGAGCACAGAAGCTGGAGGTCTCAATTATCATGCTCCCTGTAGTTTGAAGTCTATAAGGTGTATGTCATGATCACAGATGTTCTTCCTCTGTGAAATTTCTATTTCTGCCTCTGCTTTTGGACTCTGCAGTTCTTTAAAGAAGGGTCAAGTCTTGTTCATCTCAGTGCCCATAGAACCTAGCCCATGTTAGATTAAATGTTTTATAAATGAATAATTTATATCTATGATCACCAAGACACTGTCTCATCCTTTGTTTTTCATTGTATCCCAAAGAGCATTAGTATAAATGTAAGTGTTAGTATGAATGAAACTCACACAATGGCAATGTAGTGTTGTAGTTGAGAACATAATATCTGAAGTCAGAAGTATTGAATCCCCTTGCTCCTAATGAGTGACCCTGGGCAAATCTCTTAATCCAAATAATCTTTCATTTTCCATCTTTCTATCTTCAGAACTGGGTTAATGGTGGTTATATAATTAAATGCTATGTGTGGGAAATAAAAGTTAATTAATCTTCACATCAACAGCAAAATACATCTATTCTCATTATTTAGCTTAATATCTTAATTAAGAGATTCCTAAAAGAAGGAAAATGAATACAACAACTATGATGAGGGATATGCATCTCTTAATGAGAAACCACTAAGAAAATCATGGTGATTGAATTGATGTGGGTAAAACCATACAGACGGGTTTAGTTGGAGACATTGTTTTAAATATCATGAACCTATCCTACACATTAGTAAACAAATACTTGTAAGAGCTAATCCCCCATCTTTGCTTTAGAAGATGAGGCCACCAGATCTATATGCCACTTTTCCCCTACCAAGCCTTGTAGGATGTTGATCCCTTCTTTGCTGGGTTCCTTTTTTGAACCTTCTACCCCTTCCTGCTGCCTTCCAGAACTGGCTTCAATTCAGTATCAACTCATGTTATAAGATCCTGTTGCCTTGTACCTTAAATAGTCCTGAAACACAAACTAGCTGACATCTCCTCTTTAATGATGCTGCCTTACAGATTTCAATTTCACATTTTATCCATCAAGTACTGTTTTATATCTACATTTAATGTCACCACATTTCATATTAATTATGGCTCTGTGGAGTCCATAGTATTATATTTATTATATATTGATTGATGTTATGAATATTCTGTTGGTTTCATTAGCTTATATATGGTTTTCCAGTAAAACAAATAAGCAAATACAAAGAATGATGAAATCACTAAAAAAATTCCTATAATGCCTTATAACCAAATCTTTCTAATTTCTAATAGGTATACTACTAAGGTTATTCCTTTTTTTCAAGTGAATATTAATTTACTGTTATAACTTGTACATAGTATTTATTAAAGCAATCTGGCACATCATGTTAAGTGAACATTTATTATTCAAGTATCTTTTAATTGTTATCATGACAGAAAATATTACAAGGGCAATGGGACAGTAGCACCATGACTTTTGAAGAAGAAGTGCAGTGTGAACATAAAGCACTGGGTAGCGTAAATATTCTTATGATTTTTGTAACTTTCCATTTTAAGTTTGCAAAGAAAAATTAATGGAAAAGTTTGTAGTGATCAAAATTTTCTTCTTGTGAAATGATACATAGCAAGTTCACTATTCTTTCTTCAAAATTTATTCTTCAAAAGTTGTTAATATGGTTTTAATGCCTTAATTTGTTTCAGCCCAAGCTACAAATAGGGTTAAGTAGATTTTTATTTTTTTAGTACCATCAATGTTTTACTTCTTTACAAAGTATCATATCATACCATATTAGGATAGAGTGACCCAGACAACAGCCAGTCTCATAAATGTCCATGTCTAATGTCTGAGTACAATGTGAAGACCCAATTTAATCTATTTTAATTACATTTAGACATTTAACATTTTTTACTGGGGAAGTAAGAATATATAAGTACATAAAAATTCTAGATTGAAAGGTGCTGTAATAGTGTTTCACCTATAAAGTTATATAAACAAGAAATTAGATGTTTAGTGTGATTTATTTTCAACCAAGAAAGAGGTGAATCAGAGATTCTAGGATTGAAATAGCCCAGCCAAAGACTAGTAAAAATGAGAGAAAATTTCAGATATCAAAATATATGTATAAGCTATAGATCAAAAAGGAGCATCAAGGAGCAAGGGAACAGCACAAGAAGCTGAGGGTCATTTCAGGACGAAAAGCAAAAGTCAGTTAATCAGTGAGGAGAAAAAAAACAGAATGGTGCTTTGAAGACATAAATTTAAGTTGAAACCAAGACAAAATTCAGGAGCCTCTTTTGCACTCCATATTACTGGGCTTTTTTCCTCAGTATATTTTGATAAAGCTATTTATCTCAGTTTAAACAGAAATCTTGAACTCATTACAGATCATACAGGAAGTTATGTTGATGTTGCTGGTTTACATTTTAAGATAAAATGCAAAAGGCTAAAATTCCAGTGTTTCACTGTGGATAAGTTTGCTGATGTTCAAGGGAAGATGGACATTGAATGATGAGTCACAGACAAAGGAACAAAAGCAAAATCTCAGGACTGAGACAATGTTGATGAAGACAGATCCTTTCACTAAAAAGCTCAGAACAAACAACAGCCTCAATAATATTCAAGAGGTTCTATTTACTTTAAGATGATTTATTTTCTTCAGTTCTGATAGGTAAATACATTAATAAATTATTAAATTCTGAAGGAATCAAAGAGTAATAAGCATTTGAAAAAAGTCTTCCTCACAACACTTCTTACCCCAAGTCCACAGTTCTACTCTTCAAAGGCAATTAAAATCAGCTTGTGGCATATCACTACACATATGCAATGATGTAGACTCTCATTTGGACAGATTTGTGTATTTCTCTTCTTTGAAAGCTTTTTGGATCAGAAGAATCTGGACAAGATATTGTTTCAGCAAGAGGCTTAGCCTTCAGTGTAACTATTTATTTTCTTGTCATTCAGACTCAACTGTACCTCATAATGATATGGATTTCATTCATAAAAGTGATGATGGAGGGGCTCCTGGGTGGCTCAGTTGGTTAAGCATCTGACTTCGGCTCAGGTCATGTTCTCACGGTTCATGAATTCTAGTTCTGCGTCGGGCACTATGCTGACAGCTTCCGGAACCTGGAGCCTGCTTCAGATTCTGTGTCTCCCACTCTCTCTGCCTCTCCCCCGCTCACACTCTGTCTCTCTCTGTCTCTCAAAAATAAATGTTAAAAGTGATGATGGAAAGATGGTGCCTTAAGAAAATGTCACTCTGTATTTATTGTCCACCCACCCCCACTCCCTCCAAACCTAGTCTCTAGCAGTCGAAACTATGATCCTTCTTCACCATTATTTTAGGAAGTGCTTCTGCTTCTCTCATATGTTGGAGCCTCTTTTTTTAGGTGCCATGTACACCCATTCCTTTATTTATGCTCTTGGTTTAATATATATCTTCCAGTTGTGTTTTGTTGAAAGATACATGGGTGGTTTATTTTGTCCATTTGTTTTTTAATCTTAGTCTGTCTATACATTTATTTATTCTGTAATTTTGTGTAATTAGTAGTTTTACTGGGTTAGGAGACATTCTTTTCTTTACAAGTGTTAAGACATTCGAGCTTCAAGTTTTTCTGTAAAGAAATTGACAATAATTATAATTCCATGACTTTTTTTCTTAAACTGTTTATAAATTCTTTTTAAATCACTCTTTACAAATTCTCTCTTCATAATTTCATAAGATTTTCTATTTGGCCAGAATCTGAAATTTCCATTGTGTTGGGTAATTAACAAGACAGTTCAATTTGGAAATTCATAACTTTGTCTTGGAGTTTTTATTTTTAATTACGTCGTTGATGATTTTGTCTACTCTATTTTATTCTTCTGTTTCTAGAACTTAGTTTTTTTAAGGCTAGATCTCTGGTAGATCCTCTAATTCATATCATAGGATGTAACAAATTCATATCTATATGAATAATTCATATCATATATAGATAGAGGATATATAGCTGATGGAGAAAGATGTCCTTAGGAGCAGAGAGGAGATTTTTGTCTCCCATAAGAGAAAAGACACTTTCTCTGTAGTAATAGATGAGAAATAGAAGAGAATAGATACTGATTATAATGATTAACCTCAAAAATTTAAATTCTTTAAGAAATGAGGAAAATACAGGAAAATGTTGAAAGGTAGGAGAAAAGTAGAGTAATGAGTGGATTGAGAGATCACAGAGGGATAATTCTATACAATAATGGAAATACTGAAAAGAAAAGTATCATAAAAAGTTGTTGGTGGGGATTGGGATTTCTGATTTAGCGATGTGGTTGTTGGGATAATCTCTGGTCAGTCTTAGAATGTGATAGAGGAAAAGGTTAAAGTGGGGCAGAGGGCAAAGGACAATGGAGCTTACGCCAAAGTAAAGAAAATCCAGGATGTTGATAAATTTTGAAATAATCAGGATGAAAATAAATATTATGGGATTGAATGCTAAGAACCAGGTATGTGCATCTTTATAAATTTGGTAAATAGGAAGTCCATTTTTTTTTCATAACAAGTTAAGGAAGAGAATGATCTGAGTGTCAAAGAAGCAGATTTTACTTTTAAATATAAGTGGAAGGGGAAAATGGTCTGGACACGAAGACATGGGTTCTATAACTTGGTATAAGGCAAGAGGTAAAATACCTTCATCTTTGAAAGGGTACAGAAAAATTGGTCATTTTAGAGTCCAGTTAAGTCCATAGACTGTGTATCAACAGAAGAATTTATAAGTTTTTAGAAAGTGAACTCATCATGAAGCAGAAATATTAGTGGACACATTGGAAAAAGATTGTTGGGAGAGGTGAGGAGTGAAGGATTGTGTTAAAAGAAAAAGCTAACCTTTATAGAGCATGGCGGAGTTGATACGTTGTTGTCCTTATTCCGTCTTTCAGGAGACTGGGAGCCTGCTTATTTGGTGATTATAGGCAGATTAAATGATTTAATATTTCTTGCAAGAAACATCAATAAATCTGTCCACCTGATCTATAAAAGCATACTACAGATCACCTCTGAAGCTACATTTATCATTGTAGATGTCCATAAACATTTAAATGGTTTTTAATCAATATGCCTTTTTCATCAAAGTGGCTTTTTCTGTACTCTGTCTATATAATATATCCTTTGTAGTTGTTCTGGGAAGGAGCCCAGAAAGAATTCTTTTCTGCTTGAACTGTATTTCAAATAGCAATCATATTTCATGAATTGTGCAACATGACTTGATAACACAATAGCTCAATAACGACTTGATTGCTACTGTAAAAATCCTAATTTTAAGGCTTTAGGAGGCTAGATAATTTGTCCAAGCTCATGCCCCCACCCCAGGAAATGATAGAGCTGGGGTTTGAATCTGGACAGTCTGATTCTCCCTTTAACACGTAACATGCCATTAATGTGGAACTTGATTTTAAATTTATTCCTGATGCTAAAACCAAAGAAGGAGAGAAATGGATTATTGAACTCTAATTCCTGTGTTGGGAGAAAATAAATTCGGTATCAGTTATTTTGATCTATAAGTAGTTGTTCATTATGGCAAGTAGTAGACACTATGGGTCCAGCACGTAGCTGGCTTGGGCTTCTCAGTTACACTGTTTTGTCACTTATTAGAGGTGTGATGGTGGATTACTTTTTAACCTTTTGTGTGAAGGTTACATTATTTAATATATGTAAAACACTTAGGAAAGTACTTGGTGCAAAATAAATAGTCACATGTCAGCCATTATTACTGGATACTGCTTAGAATATTTAAGAACGTGAGAGCAAGCATGAAACTTCATACCCTGCGAGTGAAAAAATACATTGGATTTCACAGTCTAGAAAGATTCTTTCTCTTAAGTTGTAAAGGACTAACATTTTTCATTTAAAGTTTGTATAATCTGAAACCTATGAAGATGAAATCCTTAAAAATGCAGTTCCTTTATTAGAAAGAAAGGAAGCACACTGGCAATCTGTTGTACATACAATTGGAAGCACTTCTAGGTGGTAAAACAGTGTCATCTAGTGAAAGCTTTAGGTGAGAAAATTCCCTGAGCTACATTAACACACTTAAACAGTTCTATTTACAAGATTCAAATTCCTAGAATTAAAAAAAAGAAAAAAAAAGCCATTCTCGCTCAAGTGATGTATGACTGGATGTATATCTTAGACAAAATCAGCATAGTAAAAAAGACACGAAGATTCAGGAAGTCAAGACGCACCTTACACAGTACTGTAAATGACATATTATGTAGTCATCACAAGTTTGAAAATCCCAAATTTAAGGGTTAATTCCTCTGTTTTCGGGTTATGTGGAGATTGGGATTGTTATTGGTATGATGATGATGATGATGATGATGATGATGATGATGATTAGCTGTTTTATTTTGTCTTTGACTTCCCTCTTAAGATACACACAACTCCTGGGAAAGCTAAATAATGAATCTGCTTTTAGTTTAAGTTCACTTGGTTAAGTGTTGACTGGCAGCTATTTGAAAGCATGCCATTACTTGAGTGCTACAAAATAGAGGAGATAGTGGGCAGAAGTGATACCCACTTTGGGTGTGTGGGCAGGTTTTACGGAAGGATGCTGAAAGGTAAAAGGGGGCTGTTAGAGCTTGACTTTTCCTCTTCAGGTATGTGCTAAGTAGTGAGGTTGCCTCCATCATCATGGATATGCCTTTTAGAACCTCCTTTTGATTTTTGGCAATATTCCCTGAGATATTTTTCCCACTGGAATTGTCAATACTTCTTCCACAAAGTACTTTGAAACAAAATGACACAATAGAGAATTCCTCAGAAATTTGGAAACTACTAGGGTAGCATTTCATATTGTGTTTAGAAACACACTAGAAAGTGAACTAGTGATAAGTGAGCACACAAAGAGCTCATCATTGGTACTCAGTAAAATGGTGAAAGGAAGAAACAAGCAGTTTCTTTTTGTCAGAATCATATTTCTACCATATGCTGACAATTAGATTGCCTCCCTTTGTGTCGAATTTTCGAAAGGATCCCACATTCTTGGAGGTAATTAGCATTTTTACAGTTATTATTGCTAAATTATCTTTTATATGAGGTGACTCAGTTTGCATTATGAACTCTCTTCTTAGTCTAGACTAGAATCTCAAACATTCATTAAATATCAGGGCATTATTATAACTGAATAAGATGAGCCCAAACATTTAAAAATCCTTGATTCTAAAAGTAAATAAAATGATCACTAAAGCTCAAAATAGTACACCCGTTAATGAATAATTCAATTGAGTTTATTAATAAAGTTGCTTAATGGTATGCTATGTAGACCTAATATAATCTAGTTTTAAATGAGTGTAAGAATTGCATATTAAAGATTTATTAAGGTTATTGACCTTCTAATCTGGATCTTTAAATAAAATTGGATGTAGTAAATTCTCATTCTTAGTTGGAAACCCTTAGGTGGTTTTAATTTTTTAATAAAACTTGAATACATTACTTTTGAATTTAGAATTAATTAACAGCATTAGTTATTCATGAACATTTGGCTATAATTTGTAATTTCAGTGCAATTAAATTTTCTCTCGACAATGACATATTTTCTTCTCCATAATAATTTAATTTTTTCATGATTACAGTATCAGTTTTAAAAAAAACAAACTCCCAAGGGGAGCATTATCACATAATCTGTTTAAGAGATTTCCACTGTCTTTTACACTTGTTTACATGTGTCACCATGATAAGCCCAAGACCCTCAGGCCCTCGTTTTCATCAGGACACCCTACTTGCAGCTTTATGCATCCTGCAGCCCAACCCCATTTTATACCTCTGACTAATGCTTTCATTGTGCACTTTGGAACTCAAGCCCTTCATCAACATATTCCCTTTATCACTCACATCTTCTCTGAAAGTTCTGCTCACTTTTTGTTAGAATGGTTCTGCTCTGGAGGGCACGACTGCCTTTGAAGGTCAGTCACATGACTCTGCCACTGCACATTCCATTAGATCTAGAAGTCTGGTAGGTGTCTTCTGGCTTCACTTTGACAATTCCAGTCTTTTTCCAATCCTTCTCTTGAAAATACCCCTGTCTTTGAAGATTTGGGCTTAGAACTTTGCTTGAGGCTTTTAATATCCACCAAGTGATTTAATATATTGGTTATTTAGTTTCTTCCTTCGGTGGTAACTTCTGAGTGCCTCAGCTACCTATACCTATGGTTATACCTATAAATATGATCATTACCACTACCTTTACTTCCTCAATAATGCAGCCTTCAAGTTAGTTACTCTCCATCTACCAATATCCTCCTATTTCTCCAGCTCATTACTTCTATTGACTGAAGTCCCCACAATTATTTACCCATCTCAGTCCTCCAGTTCATAGATTCTATCACTCTTCTATTGTATCTCTACTTCCTCATGTCCTCAGTTTCTCTCATTCTTGAGATTGGATGCTGCTGGCCATATGTAGTATCACTCTGGTTCATAAACCCTTACATGAACTCATAGTACTCATGACTTATTCCCTCTTTGTCATATTAACCTGAAAGAACCTCAATTATGTTTTTTACCTATATTCACCCAGCATGCCTGCCAAACAATCTTACCACAATTGTGTAAGAATAATATTTTCTGTATGATTCTATTTCTTCTCTTTTTTCAGGCATCCAGTATTTGATTCTGATTCAGCTGTTGATATTCCCGCCTTTTTCACTCATAAACGTAAAATAATCAAACCAAACTAAACACACACACACACACACACACACACACACACACACACACACACACACAGAGAGAGAGAGAGAGAGAGAGAGAGAGAGAGAGAGAAACATTGGTTTTTTCCAGAAGTGGGGGTTGGAGTTGAGGGAATTGGATGAATATAGTCAAAAGGTACAAACTTCCACTTATAAGATAAATAAGTTCTGGAGATGCAAGGTATAGCATAGTGACTATAACTGATAATACTGTATTGTATGTTTGAAAGTTGCTCAGACAGTAGATCTTAAACATTCTCATCACAAGAAAACAAGTTATATGAGGTGATGGATGTTAAACTTACTGCAATAATTATTTCACCTATGTACATATATCAAATCCTTATGTTGTGTATTTTACAATAATGTTATAGGTCAATTATATCTTAATAAAACTGGAAAAAAATAGTAGAGAACATCTATAGGTTCTCAGCACCAAATAAGAGCAGCTATTTCTTTTCTTTATCTTATATAAGCTAGACATCTCTATATTCTAATGAAATCACACCTTTCCTATCCAAACTCATCACTCAAATTTTCCACTAAATCATTCTTTTTAGCATTAAATTATTATGTGATACATCTCAATTTAGAATTAAAAAAAAACCCTACCTTTCTGTTCAGCTATACTCTATGTTTCTGTGTTTCACCTTTCAGAAAACTTCACAAAAAAGGTTGCCAATATTTGCTCTCAATTTCTGTTCTCCAACTTTTTACTATTTCATTCCTACTCCATTTCAACAACTCTTGTCTAGGTTGCCTTTTTGTCATTCCTGTACCATAGGCTACAGTTGATAACTCCCTTCAATTTATTCATTTGACTTTCAGGACCAACTTTCTCCTGTTTAAATTGATTTTTTTTTCTAATATTTTCTTTTCCTATTCCTGACTTGCATACTGTCTGTTACCCAGCCCATGCTCCATTCTATCCTTTATCTAGTCAGTAGATGATCTAATTCTTCTTTAGGGGCTTTGGATACTGACAATATCTAACATATGTCCTCACTCTAGCCCTCTTTCATCTGCCAATTTGACTTTTCCATGTGGATATCTAACAGGCACTTCAACTTTAAAGTAACTAAAACTCATTTTCCAACCCCTAATCTTTCTTTACAGATTAATTATATACCAGGAAATTATAGTTTACTTTTCTGGTTGCTCAAGCCCTAAGCCTTAGAATTATTGTCTTTGACTCTCATGATCCACATGAATTTATGAAAATATCATATTTGATTCACACTTCAAGCCCTAAGATGAATTCACCCAGTTCTCAGCACTTTCACTGACTTTCCTAATCTAATTTTCCTTCCATTTTGAATTGGTTTCTTGTTACTGCTATAACAAATACCATGAACTTATCAGCTTGAAACAATACCATTTTACTATCTTATAGTTCTTCACTTCAGAAGTCCTAAAATCAAAGTGCCAGAAGGGCTGTATTCCTTCTATAGGCTCTAAGGGAGAATCCCTCTCCAGGTTCTAGAGGCTACCTGTACACCTTGGCTTATGGAATTCTGCTTCCATCTTCAAAGTCAGAATCATGGCATCTTCATCCTTTTCTCTCTGGCTTCTGCTTCCATTGTCACATATTTTCTTGTTGTAACATTTCTGCCTCCCTCTTATAAAGACATTTATAATTATATTAAGCCCTCCTGGATAATTCAACACATTCTGTGCATGCCAAGATCCTTGACTTATTCTCTTTGCATACTCTCTTTGTCCTGTAAGGTAACATATTCACAGGATATTAAGGAGATTAAAACATTGCCCTCTTGGGGGAGGGGCATTATTCTACTACCACGGTCTTTGATCCGTAATACTACAGAGTTCCAAGCTGGCCCCTTGACTCCACTCTTTTCTTTATTTCTTATACCAAAAGTCAGATTGATTCCTTTAAAACCTGTCAAAACCTGATTTTTAATGGCTAGGAAGACAATATTTAAAGATATGAGCTTTCTTTAAACTAGTCAAGTGGAACTCAGTGCAGTTCCACTTGAGTCCCTCAATTTTTTCATAGAAATTGAAGAGCTGATTATACAACTAATATAGAGGTGTAAGGATCAATGAATATGTAATGTAATTTTGGAGAGAAAGAATAAGAATGAGTAATACTACCTTAATGGACTTCAAGGTTTTATTATAGAAGAGTAGTAATTAAGATATCAGGGCCTGGTTTGTGGAGTAGATAGGTAGACTAAGCACAAAAGAAAGTTTATAAAGACACTCACACATATATAGAAATTTGATGTGGTATTGTAGATCAGAGGAAAAATGGTGAACTTAATATTTGTTTCTTGGATGTTGGTTATGCATAATGAATAAACTCCTTTAAACCATGCACAAAGATTTCCATCAATTTAGAAGTAAATAGAAAAGAAATATCTCATGAACTTGAACAAAGATGTTCTCTTAAACATGGCAAATACACACAAACCTGCAAACTGTAACAGGAAATATTGATACATTTACCCACATTAAAATTAAATAATTGTGCTCATTAGAGGAATTCATACACAAGCCAGAAATATGAAGAAGAAACTTGCAACATACTTAATCAATAAAGAAGTAGGATCTTCAATGTATAATTCTATGCACACATAAGGAAAAAACAAACACTCCTACAGAAAAAAATGGTCAAATTATATAAATAGGCTTTCTATAAGAGGGAGTATAAATAACAAATCAGTGTATGAAAATATGCCTATTCTAATTAATAATCATAAATATACAATAAAACCACAATATATACCAATTCAAACCCATTTTATAGGGAAAATTAAATTTTAATTTAATTCATTTTAATAAAATAAATTTAATAAATAAAAAATTTTATTTATTAAAAAATAAAAGTATTGGGATGCCTGGGTGGCTCAGTAGGTTAAGCATCTGAATTTGACTCAGGTCATGACCTCATGGTCCGTGAGTTGCAACCCCGTGTAGCGCTCTGTGCTGACAGCTCAGAGCCTAGAGCCTGCTTCTGATTTTGTGTCTCCCTCTCTCTCTGCCCCTCCCCTGCTCATGCTTTGTCTCTCTCTCAAAAATGAGTAAACATTAAAAAAAATAAAAGTATTGGTGACAATGTGAAGTAGGGAGTCTCTTCCATACTGCTTGTGAGGGTATAAGTTGATAGAAATAATTTGGAAAAGAGATTGTCCTAAAGCAGTGAAGTGAAGATGCACATATGACACACTATGAATCAACAATTCCAACCCACCTCTCCTACATTAGAGCAGGACTTGGAAAACTATGTTCCTCCTAAATCCTCTTTGTAAATAAAATTTTATTAAGACATAGCCATGTCCTTTCATTTGCCTATTATTTAGGGTTGCTTTTGTATGACCATGGTATAACTGACTAGTTGTGGCAGAGATCATATACCCTCAAAGCCTAAAACAATTACTGTCTGGCACTTTGTAGGAAGTTTGCCAACTTTGTTCTATACAAATTACTGAATATATGCTCCAAGAGATGTGAACTGGAATATTCATAGGTGCATTGTTATGAATAATACAAAACTGGAAACAACTCTAGTATAAACCAGAAGAGTGCATACATAATTTTATATTCTAAAGATCATACAAAACAAAGCACAGAAAATGAGTATCCTCATGCATTCCTCCATAGGTATGAATCCCGGACAATGTTGACTGACCAAAGCAAGTTACAGAAGAATACATAACAGTATGACTCTATTTATGTGAAGGTTAACAGACATGTCAAACTAACCAATATATTGTCTCAGGATATCTAATTATGCTGCAAATCTTCAAAGAAAAGTAAAAGAGTAACACAAAATGTAGAGGACACTGGTTTCTGGTGGTGAAAGATGAGTATTGTAATAACTAGAATGGACACATAGATGACTTAAAAAATTCTTATAATGTTCGACTTCATAGATTGTGTTTCATGGCTATTTATTTCTTAACGTTCTCATACTGTATGCTTATGATGTTTGTATGTTACATTCATATTGCATTTTTAAGTAATCATGGTATACATATATGAAGTTATATTTTCCCAAACTAAACTTCTTATGAAATTGGTTTCATGGAATAAAGCTACCTTCCATGGAGTATTTTACACTGTGCTAGCAGTGTTCTGAGTGATATAAATACTTTATTTCTTTGTCCTCACAGTAGCCCTTTGTGGTATGTGTAATTAAATCCCCATTTTATAGTTGAAGAAAGTTCTCATGCTTTTATTGAAGATATCTATCATCTATGTATCTATCACCTATTATCTATCTATCTATCTATCTATCTATCTATCTATCTATCTATCATCTATGTATCATCTAACTGTCAGTAATAACCTGGGAGAGGTTATTAATAGGTATTATACATTCAGTATATGTCATGTACTCCACATACACCATCTTATTTGATTCCCCAAACAACACCATATCATTGGTATTATTGTTCCTTTACAGTTGAGGAAATAGGATCAGAAACTTAAATAACTTGTTCAAAAAAATTACTTGTCCTTTATTCTTCAGTAAATGCTCTGTGTTTTCTGAATGCCATAGTTATAGTCTATAATGGGAAAGCACCATGAAAACAGCTATACAAGCAGCACTGTAGCAGTGTTCTCTAATGTACAGCCTCACAGCAGAGACTAGAGATAAAACAAAACAACAACAAAAATAGATGGCAGCTGGATGTACACATACTTGTTATAACTTCAGCTAAAATAGGACAACTTTACAGAAGACAGAAGCAATATGTTAAGAACAAACTGAAATAATAATTTTGGTTGATGTGTACAATTTAATGTTAGTCCTTCCTTGTTTGGGATTGTATATTAGTAATTATATGAATCAATAATTAATGTTAATCTCTGGAAATACTTAAGATAAAGCTCTAGAAAGGAAGCCCATATGAATTTCATACTTTCTGGAAGACATTGCCTATTAATTTTTTTCTAGTGGTTTCTTGACCAAGTAATTTTTTTTTAAAGATTTTAAGTAATCTCCACACCCAAATTGAGACTTGAACCCACACCCCTGAGATCAAGCTGCATGCTCCAACAACTGAGCCAGCCATGTGCCCCTAATACAAGTAAATTTTAAAGACTTTTTCTAATTTTTCTGTAGTATTATTTTCCCATCCTGCTTTGAATTCATTGCTAATCGCAGAGGTTTCCTTGGATAGGTCATTACATTTTCTGTCTTATTTACTTAGAGCCTATGAATGTCCATTGGTTCTCTAAAACATTTTCACAAATTTCTCTTAATTTACCTACTCTTCATTTAGTGTTTTAAATATATTAAAATTAGTTTTAGGGGTTCCTGGGTCAATCAATTGGTTAAGGGTCTGACTCTTGATTTTGGCTTGGGTCACGATCCCAGGGTCATGGGATCAAGTCCCTCATTGGGCTCTGAGCTGAGTGTGGAGCCTGCTTGGGATTCTCTCTCTCTCCCCACCCTGCCCCTCTCCCACGCTTGTGTGCTCTCTCTCCAAAATTAAAAAAAAATTCTCTTTGTATCTTAAAAATTTCTCTGATTCTGAATAGAGAAAAATAATTACCATGACCCCATCTTGAAAAAATTTTCATATTACAGATATTTGTGATAAATAGTGTAATTTTACTTTTTACTAAAGAAACATTTTTCTTGATCTTTATGAATCAATCCTGGTTTTCTTTTATGCATTTCAAAATATGTATTTATACTCCCTTTAGAAAAAGAAAGAGCCATTTTTTTTTCATTTATTTTCTTGCCATATTTTTACAAGAATTATACATTTGGAAAGTAACATCTACTCATTAAATATTTTAAATATGCAGAAAAGTATCCAAAATGTAAAAAGTACCAGTGCAATTTTCCATCCATATTTTAAAATCCCATGTTTTTTTAAGAATGTAGACAATAAAAAGTAGCATATAGAGGACTAGGTCATTAACCCTTCCATTTTTTATTATTTCCCACCTGACAATACTAATTTCTGTATCCATCTCAAGAATGTGTTTGTGTATTTAATATATGTATCTATATTTAGAGAAATATGTTTTATTTCTTTGGCTGTTGTTAAGACATATGATCCATTAGTAATGTTTTTCATGGATTCTCTCACCACCAGTGAAGTAGTGTTTTTATTTTGCTTATATGTATATTATATACAGTAAGTATATATTATATATTATAAATCTTTTAATTATTTTATAAATGCAATAAGACTTTATTATTTTAATTTTATGCAAAGTCATTATATAGAAGTCTTTTTTTAATTTAAGGTAGTAATTGGTAAGAATTTATTTTTTACTTTTGTTTATTTATTTATTTATATGTTTTTATAACTTTTAAAATGAAACTTCTTTTATATTCTGCTCTGATAAAAAAAAATTTGGGGGGCACCTGGGTGCCTAAGTCGGTTGAGTGTCTGACTTTGGCTCAGGTCATGATCTCACAGTTCTTGAGTTCGAGCCCCGTGTCAGGTTCTGTGCTGATAGCTCAGAGCCTGGAGCCTGCTTCCGATTCTGTGTCTCCCTCTCTCTGCCCCTTCCCCGCTCATGCTCTGTCTCTCAAAAATGAATAAATGTTAAAAAAAATTCAAAAAACAATCTATTTTTAAATCTCTTTTATTTTGGCTATGTGGTGATTTTGTGGCTCCATACACATTTTAGAATATAATTCCATTGGAAATTTGATAGGGATTATACCGAATCTGTAGGTTGCTTAGGGTAGCATGGATAGTTTAACAATATTAATTCTTTCGGTACATGAGTATTAAATGTCTATTTTTTGTTTGTTTTCAATTTTTTTCACCAGTATGGGTCTTTTATCTCCTTAGTTAAATTTATTTCTAGGTATTTTATTCTTTTTGTTGGAATTATAAATAGAATTGATTTCTTAATTTCTTTTTGATATTACATTATTAGTTTATAAAAAAATAACATCTTGGTATACTGATTTTGTATTATGTGATTTTACTGGGTTCATTTATTAGTTCTAACAGTTTTTAGGTAAAGTATTTAGTTTTCTATATATTATGTTGTCATCTACAAATAGTGATGGTTTTATTTTTTCCTTACCAGTTTGGATGCCTTTTATTTATTTTTTTCTTGCCTAATTGCTCTGTCTAGGATTCCTAATACTATGTTGAATAAAAGTGTGGTAAGAGTGGGTAGGCATCCTTCTTGTTCTTCATCTTAGAGGAAAAGTTATCAGCTTTTGACTATTTACTATAATGTTAGCTGTGTTCTTGTCATTTATGGCCTTTAATGTCTTGGGGTTTGTTTCATCTATACCTACTTTGTTGGATGGTTTTATCATAAATAGATGCTAAATTTTGTTAATATTTTTTTCTGTATCTATTGAGATAACCATATGCTTTTTATTTTTCATTTCGTTAATGTGGTGTATCATATTAATATGTGGATGTTGAGCCATCCTTGCATCCCTGGAATAAATCTCACTTAATTATGGTATATGATCCTTTTAATGTATTTTTGAATTCATTTTTCTAATGAGGTATAACTGAAATTCAATAAAATTTACCAATTTTGAGTATACAGTTCAATAAGATTGACGAATATATATTATGTAACCACCACCACAATTGTGATGTAGAGAAGTTTCTTTACCTTACAGAATTCTCAATACCTCTTTAGATTTGGTCCTGTCTTCTGTCTCTTCAACTACTGTCTATTCAACTACTGATTAGCTTTTTGCAATATAGTTTTTGTTATTTAAGAATTGCATATAAATGTCATGAAATATTATATAGTCTTTTGTGCCTTCCTTCTTTCACTTTTTATAACACTTTTGGAATTCATCTGTTGTGTTGCGTGTATCACAGGCTTACTTCCCAATGCTGATCCATTTGAAATTAAGATCGTGTGCCTGTGGCACCTGGGTGGCTCAGTCAGTTAAGTGTCTGACTCTTGGTTTTGGCTCAGGTCATGATCTAGCATGTTGTGTGATTGAGTCCTGCGTTGGGCTTTGCACTGAGTATGGAGCCTGATTGGGATTCTCTCTGTCTCCCCTCTCTCTGCCCCTCCCCCACTCTCTTTCTTCCTCAAAATAAATAAACATTAAAAAATAAAACAAACAAACAAAAAAAATCATGTGTTCCTAATGTCCATGCATTTCTTGTTGTAGTTGAGGTAGCATTTCTGTGGTGGAATTACAGAAGTTACATGTGAGGTCTCCAGAGGCCAATATTGCTATACTAGGAATTATTTCCAGAGGCCCATTGTAAAGCCCATGCCTCAAGTTCCTCATTCCCTATTTTAAACACATTTCTCCTTAAATGTCAATGCTTTGTATTCATGGAAGTGAACCCTGAGTAGTGTAATTACCATGCTCTTTCTGTTTGGAGTATGAAATTTACATTGGTGGAGAAATGAACTGCCATAATAAATTTATCTGTTATACAGTTCACTGGATTTGATGCCAAAGGAAACTTCATGTTGAAGTGTGTCCAGATTTTCTTTCACATAAAAGACTCGGATAAGATAAGGAAGGCCACCAGGGAACATTTGTCATGACATTTTTCACCAGAGTCCTTGATATCTGTTCACTGCTGGGCTAATGTATTATTAAATTTTATTGTACTTACAATGTTTTCTTTGTAATTATTCTTGGTAACTTTAAGTATAGATACTATAGTCTTGATAGTTCTAATCACATGCAAGTTTTTAGTGTCCATAATATATTTGCATTTTTAAGACATCATTCATTTCCCTGAATTATGATTCATGTTGCTGGCTATATGTGAAGATGTTCATTTTCTCTATGTCATATTTTTTATAATATATTTTATTATAATATATATAGCATAATGCTGTATTATAATACAAACATTATGCTTATAATTTATAATTAATAAATTTACCAATTGACTGGATTTCTTTTAGTTTGTGTTATCTATTTTAAAAGTGTGTTAATTGTTGTCTAGAAGTTTTATTCTGTGAGTTCTTTTGTTTTTCAGTTCCTTGTTGTTGTGATGTTCTCTAAGTTAATTTCATTTTTAGGTGCCATGTTGGGGTAAAATAGGGGCAGTATAATCTTCCATATCAAGTTTAACAAAAGCAGACGGAAAAGCAACATTTCTTAACACATATATTGACTGCTTATTTCCTCAACTATTAATTAGATCATCAATGCATCACCTAGCAAATCACTGGGGTAGGGGAATGCAAGGTATTGTTCAGTGCTAATTATGTGCCCCGCCCCCAGGGATTAAAGAGGGACACCTGAGTGGCTCAGTTGGTTGGGTGTCTAACTCTTGATTTCAGCTTAGGTCATGATCTCACATTTGGTGGGTTTGAGTCCCACATTAGTCTCTGTGCTGACAGTGGGGGCCTGCTTGGGATTCTCTTTGTTTCTCTCTTTGCCCCTCCCCCATTCACAATCTCTCTTTTTTTCTCAAAATAAATAAGGATTACAAAAAAAGGTATGCTTGTCAAGGGAGTCTTTGGCAGAATGAGAATGAATGGTAGGAGGTAACACAATAGGTAACTACCACATTGCCTAATATAAAAATACTTTTAAGCCCCTTCTGACTTATTTTTTTTTCTGTTGTGAATGAATAGCACTTTCTTCATGACATAAATACAAATGACATTATTTGTACTTTGTAGTGTCTGATGCAAATACAAATGATGTTATTTGCACTCTGTCCATAGTGTCTATTTCCAGTGTCTATTTCACACCCCTACTAGCTTTAAATATATATATTACTGGCAAACTTGTTAAGAATCCCAGAAGGGAGTAAGGACTTTTTCTTTCTTTCTTTTTTTAATATGAAATTTATTGTCAAATTGGTTTCCATACAACACCCAGGGCTAATCCCAACAGGTGCCCTCCTCAATGCCCATCACCCATCCTCCCCTCCCTCCCACCCCCCATCAACCCTCAGTTTATTCTCAGTTTTTAAGAGTCTCTTATGGTTTGGCTCTCTCCCACTCTAACTTTTTTTTCCTTGCTCTTCCCCATGGTCTTCTATTAAGTTTCTCAGGATCCACATAAAAGTGAAAACATAGGGTATCTGTCTTTCTCTGCCTGACTTATTTTACCTAGCATAACATTCTCCAGTTCTATCCACGTTGCTACAAAGGGCCATATTTCATTCTTTCTCATTGCCAAGTAGTATTCCATTGTGTATATAAACCACAATTTCTTTACCCATTCATCAGTTGATGGACATTTAGGCTCTTTCCATAATTTGGCTATTGTTGACAGTGCTACTATAAACATTGGGGTACAAGTGCCCCTATGCATCAGCACTCCTGTATCCCTTGGGTAAAATCCTAGCAGTGCTATTGCTGGGTCATAGGGTAGATCTATTTTTAATTTTTTTGAGGAAACTCCACACTGTTTTCCAGAGCGGCTGCACCAGTTTGCATTCCCACCAGCAGTGCAATAGGGTTCCCATTTCTCCACATCCTCACCAGCATCTGTAGTCTCCTGATTTGTTCATTATTAGCTGCTCTGACTGGCGTGAGATGCTGAGGGTGGTTTTGATTTGTATTTCCCTGATGAGGAGCAACGTTGAGCATCTTTTCATGTACCTGGTGGCCATCTGGATGTCTTCTTTAGAGAAGTGTCTTTTCATGTTTTCTGCCCATTTCTTCACTGGATTACTTGTTTTTCAGGTGTGGAGTTTAGTGAGTTCTTTATAGATTTTGGATACTAACCCTTTGTCTGATATGTCATTTGCAAATATCTTTTTCCATTCCGTTGGTTGCCTTTTAGTTTTGTTGATTGTTTCCTTTGCAGTGCAGAAACTTTTTATCTTCATGAGGTTCCAATAGTTCATTTTTGCTTTTAATTCTCTTGCCTTTGGAGATGTGTCAAGTCAGAAATTGCTGCGTCTGAGGTCAGAGAGGTTTTTTCCTGCTTTCTCCTCTAGGGTTTTGATGGTTTCCTGTCTCACATTTAGGTGAGCAACTTTATCCATTTTGAGTTTATTTTTGTGAATGGTACAAGAAAGTGGTCTAGTTTCATTCTTCTGCATGTTGCTGTCCAGTTTTCCCAGCACCATTTGTTAAAGAGACTGTCTTTTTTCTTTAAAAAAAGTTTTTTAATGTTTATTTATTTTTGAGATAGAGAAAGACAGGGCATGAATGGGGGAGGGTCAGAGAAAGAGGGAGACCCAGAATCTGAAGCAGGCTCCAGGCTCTGAGCTGTCAGCACAGAGCCTGATGCGGGGCTCAAACTCACGGACTGCAAGATCATGACCTGAGCCGAAGTCGGACGCCTAATCAATGGAGCCACCCAGGCGCCCCAAGACTGTCTTTTTTCCATTGGATATTCTTTCCTGTTTTGTCAAAGATTAGTTGGCCATACTTTTGTGGGTCCAATTCTGGAGTCTCTATTCTATTCCATTGGCCTATGTGTCTGTTTTTGTGACAATACCATCCTGTATTGATAATTACAGCTTTTTAGTAGAGGCTAAAGTCTGGGATCGTGATGCCTCCTGCTTTGGTCTTCTTCTTCAAAATTACTTTGGCTATTCAGGGCCTTTTGTGTCCATACAAATTTTAGGATTGCTTGTTCTAGCTTCGAGAAGAATGCTGGTGCAATTTTGATTGGGATTGCATTGAATGTGTAGATAGCTTTGGATAGGATTGACATTTTGACAATATTTATTCTTCCAATCTATGAGCACGGAATGTTTTTCCATTTCTTTATGTCTTCTTCAATTTCCTTCATAAGCTTTCTATAGTTTTCAGCATACAGATCTTTTACATCTTTGGTTAGGTTTATTCCTAGGTTATTTTATGATTCTTGGTGCAATTGTGAATGTGAACAGTTCATTATTTGTCTTTCTGTTGCTTCATTATTAGTGTATAAGAATGCAACTGATTTCTGTACATTGATTTTGTATCCTGCGACTTAGGTGAATTCATGTATCAGTTCTAGCAGACTTTTGGTGAAGTCTCTCTGGTTTTCCATGTATAATATCAGGTCATCTGCGAAAAGTGAAAGCTTGATTTCATCTTTGCCAATTTTGATGCCTTTGATTTCCTTTTGTTGTCTGATTGCTGATGCTAGAACTTCCAACACTGTGTTAAACAACAGCGGTGAGAGTGGACATCCCTGTCGTGTTTCTGATCTCAGGGAGAAAGCTCTCAGTTTTTCCCCATTGAGGATGATATTAGCTGTGGGCTTTTCATAAATATCTTTTATGATGTTTAAGTATGTTCCTTCTGTCTCGACTTTCTTGAAGGTTTTTATTAAGAAAGAATGCTGAATTTTGACAAATGCTTTTTCTGCATCGATTGGCAGGATCATATGGCTCTTTTCTTTTCTTTTATTAATGTGATATATCACATTGATTGATTTGCGAATGTTGAACCAGTCCTGCATCCCAGGAATGAATCCCACTTGATCATGGTGAATAATTCTTTTTATAGCTGTTGAATTCGATTTGCTAGTATCTTATTGAGAATATTTGCATCCATATTCATCAGGGATATTGGCCTGTGGTTCTCTTTTTTTGCTGGGGTCTGTCTGGTTTAGGAATCAAAGTAATGGTGGCTTCATAGAATGAGTCTGGAAGTTTTCCTTCTCTTTCTATGTTTTGGAACAGCTTGAGGAGGATAGGTATTATCTCTTTTTTAAATGTCTGGTAGAACTCCCCAGAGAAGCCATCTGGTCCTGGACTCTTATTTGTTGGGAGATTTTTGATAACTAGTTAAGTTTCTTCATTGGTTATAGGTCTGTTCAAATTTTCTCTTTCTTCCTGTTTGAGTTTTGGAAGTGGGTGGGTGCTTAGGAATTTGCCATTTCTTCCAGGTTGTCCAGTTTGTTGGCATATAATTTTTCATAGTATTCCCTGATAATTGCTTGTATTTCTGAGGGATTGGTTGTAATAATTCCATTTTCATTCATGATTTTATCAATTTGGGTCATCTCCCTTTTCTTTTTGAGAAGCCTGGCTAGAGGTTTGTCAATTTTGTTTATTTTTTCAAAAAACCAACTCTTGGTTTCGTTGATCTGCTCTACCGTTTTTTTAGATTCTATTGTTTATTTCTGCTCTGATCTTTATTATTTCTCTTCTTCTGCTGGGTTTGGGGTGTCTTTGCTGTTCTGCTTCTATTTCCTTTAGGTGTGCTGTTAGATTTTGTATTTGGGATTTTTCTTGTTTCTTGAGATAGACCTGGATTGCAATGTATTTTCCTCTCAGGACTGCCTCGCTGCATCCCAAAGCGTTTGGCTTGTTGTATTTTCATTTTCATTTGTTTCCATATATATTTTTAATTTCTTCTCTAATTGCCTGGTTGACCCATTCATTCTTTAGTAGGGTGCTCTTTAACATCCATGTTTTTGGAGGTTTTCTAGACTTTTTCCTGTGGTTGATTTCAAGTTTCATAGCATTGTGGTCTGAAAGTATGCATGGTATGATCTCAATTCTTGTATACTTATGAAGGGCTGTTTTGTGACCCAGTATGTGATCTATCTTGGAGAATGTTCCATGTGCACTCGAGAAGAAAGTATATTCTGTTGCTTTGGGATGCAGAGTTCTAAATATATCTGTCAAGTCCATCTGATCCAATGTATCCTTCAGGGCCCTTGTTTCTTTCTTGATCCTGTGTCTAGATGATCTATCCATTGTTGTAAGCGGAATATTAAAGTCCCCTGCAATTACCACATTCTTATCAATAAGGTTGCTTATGTTTGTGAGTAATTGTTTTATATATTTGGGGGCTCCCGTATTCAGCACATAGACATTTATAATTGTTAACTCTTCCTGATGGATAGACCCTGTAATTATTATGTAATGCCCTTCTTCATCTCTTGTTACAGCCTTTAATTTAAAGTCTAGTGTGTCTGATATAAGTATGGCTACTCCAGCTTTCTTTTGACTTCCAGTAGCATGATAGATAGTTCTCCATCCCCTCACTTTCAATCTGAAGGTGTCCTCAGGTCTAAAATGGGTCTCTTGTAGACAGCAAATAGATGGGTCTTGTTTTTTTATCCATTCTGATACCCTATGTCTTTTGGTTGGTGCATTTAATCCATTTACATTCAGTGTTATTATAGAAAGATGTGGGTTTAGAATCATTGTGATGTCTGTATGTTTCATGCTTGTAGTGATGAATCTGGTATTTTGTGGTCCTCGCAGCATTTCACTCACAGAATCCCCCTTAGAATCTCTTGTAGGGCTGGTTTAGTGGTGATGAATTCCTTCAGTTTTTGTTTGTTTGGGAAAACTTTTATCTCTCCTATTCTGAATGACAGACTTGTTGGATAACGGATTCTGGGCTGCATATTTTTTCTGTCCATCACATCGAAGATTTCCTGCCATTCCTTTCTGGCCTGCCAAGTTTCAGTAGATAGGTCTGCCACTACTCTTATGGGTCTACCTTTGTAAGTTAGAGCCTGTTTATCCCTAGCTGCTTTCAGAATTTTCTCTTTATCCTTGTATTTTCCAGTTTCACTATGATGTCGTGCAGAAGATCGATTCAAGTTACGTCTGAAGGGAGTTCTCTGTGCCTCTTGGATTTCAATGCCTTTTTCCTTCCCCAGATCAGAGAAGTTCTCAGCTATGATTTGTTCAAGTACACCTTCAGCCCCTTTCCCTCTCTTTTCTTCTTCTGTAATTCCTATGATACAGATATTGTTCCATTTGATTACATCACTTAGTTCTCTAATTTTCCCCTTGTACTCCTGGATTTTTTTTATCTCTCTTTTTCTCAGCTTCCCCTTTTTCCATAATTTTATCTTCTAATTCACCTATTCTCTCCTCTGCCTCTTCAATTTGTGCTATGGCCACCTCCATTTTATTTTACACCTCATTTATATCATTTTTTAGCTCTCATGACAATTTCTTAGTCCCTTGATCTCTGTAGCAATAGATTCTCTGCTGTCCTCTATGCTTTTTCAAGCCCAGCGATTAATTTTATGACTATTATTCTAAATTATTGTTCTATTATATTGCTTAAATCATTTTTGATCAATTCGTTAGCTGTCTCTACTTCCTGGAGTTTCTTTTGAGGAGAATTTTTCTGTTTCGTCATTTTGGTTAGTCCCTGCGGTGGCTCAAAACTGCGGGGCACTTCCCCTGTGCTGTCCGGAGTAACTTGTGTTGGTGGGCAGGGTGGCAGTCAGACCCGATATCTGCCCCCAGCCCACTGCTGGGGCCACAGTCAAACTCGTGTGTACCTTATCTTCCCCTCTCCCAGGGGCAGAACTCACTGTGGAGTGGTGTGGCCCCTGTCTCGGCTACTTGCACACTGCCAGGCTTGTGGTCCTACTTCGATGAGATCTGGCATATAAACCGAGGTGGATCCGCAAAGTGCACAGGAGTGGGAGGGGCATGCTTAGCTGGTTTTGTTGTTGGTGGTCCCCTGTGGGAGGGGCCCTGCAGCACCGGGAGGGAGGCAGACCCATTGGAGGGATGAATCCACAGAAGCATAGCATTGGGCGTTTGCTTGGTGCAAGCACGTTTGGGGAAGGGAACTGGTTCCCTTTGGAATTTTGCCTGGGGAATGGGAGAGGGAGATGGCACTTGCCAGTGCCTTTGTTCCCCTGCTGAGCTGAGCTCTATCTTCTGGGGCTCAACAACTCTCCCTCCAGGTGTCTTCTCGCCCTCCTAGCTCTCCAAGAACAGAGCTGCTGACTTTTAACATTCCAGATGTTAAGTCCTGCTGGCTGTCAGAACTCACAGAGTCTGGCTCCTCCGCTTTTGCAAGCCAGACTTTGGGGGCTCTGCCTTGCAGGGCGGGCTGCCCCTCCACCAACCTGGCTCCCTCCCACCAGTCCAGGTAGAGCACACCTCCTCTCTGCCCTTCTTACCCTCTTCCATGGGCATCTTGTCTACCCTTGGCTCCAGAGAGTCCATTCTGCTAGTCTTCTGGCAGTTTTCTGGGTTATTTAGGCAGATGTGGGTGGAATCTAAGCGATCAGGGGGATGAGGTGAGCCCAGCATCCTCCTACGCTGCTATTTTACAGACTTTTTCTTCCTTTCCTTTCCCTTCCTTTCCTAGCCTTGCCTTGCCTTACTTTTTTTGTTTTCCTTTTCTTTCCTTTCCTTCATTTTTTCTCTTCTCTTTTCTCTTTTCCTTTCTCATTTTTTGTAAACTTGATTAATGTTAGTTGCATTTAATTAAAAATTCTAATTTTCCCATATTTCCCATTTTAGAGGTAAGGACAATTTTTGTAATTTTAATGAACACATAAATTCACCATTATTTAAACACACAGGAGAGTAAAGTGTAGAAATAAATTTGGAGATTAATTTAGAGATGTTTGTTACAAGGCAAAGAAAGAGGATTTTGAAACAGACATTCAAATTGAATTCCCAGCTTGTCAAATATCTGGGAAAATAGTAAAGGATAGTAAAGGTTAGTAAAGGTTAAATGTAACACTGCAGGTGAACATGCACTAATTTTAGTCTGACTTATAAATTGGTTATTGTTGCTGTAAAAATCTTAAACATCAGTGATAGGCTTGGTGTGAGTATACATTGAAAACTGTTCCTATAATTTTTAATAATTACCAGATGTCTAATTCTGCTTCATCTGTAATTTCTCATACTCTAATTTAGTGCAATTTTATGACCATAATATGAGTATCATTGCAATTTTATCAAAAATAATAAGCAATTAGACCAATCCAGATTTTGTGATCATTATGGTGTTGTTAATGAATAAAAAGTCTACTTTCACCATATATCCAGATGGTTAATTAATGTGCATAATTAAACACTTTTTCATTACTACTGACTCACTTTTTATAGTTACATTTAAGTTAATGTCAATATCATCAAGACAGTTGTTCAAAAGGCAAAACCACAGTTGGTTTCATTTGTGGTAACACAATCACTTGACTTTATCAACTTTTTATATCTTGATAGTTAACCTCAAAACTTAATTTTAATTGTATTGTGTGCTTAAAAGTTTACACTTTTAATGCTCTTCTTTTTACATCTAAGTGGGGATTTTTAAGAAGTATGAAATGGACTGTGATCTACAGTGGAAACGATTTTCCACAGCCTCAGGCACCTGGATTTAATAGTTTCTATCTATCCATAGGAAACACTACTCTTCACACACACACACACACACACACACACACACACACACAATCATCTGCTGTGAAGGTGAGATCATCAGTGCAATGCTGGGCAATAGGCTCTCTGACTGCTCCCCAAAGCTGCATTATTTTGGAGAATTGTGTACTCAGTACTATGCACTGGTTAGTTCCCATGGCCTTGAATAGCTCAAACTACGTTTCAGTTGATTAGATTAGGGACCCAACTGTCCTCATGCCCAAAGGGACACTGCCAAATATTTTAATACTCAGGAGACCATTGGCCTCTCCTGGGGGCACCTGGATGACCATGAGCCAGGATTCCCTGACCAAACTATGTGAGGCTGTTAGGTCTTTCCAGGTAAAGGAGGCTATAGGACCATTGTGAGAGTCAAGGTACCTGGACTTGTACCTGGGTACAAGGTACCCTCCTGGGATCCCAACCAGCCACTTTCTATCATGCTTTTGTCCATTCCTGCTTCTGTAAGTTTGAGGTTGTTCCAGAATTCAGCAATTACAGAGAGGCTTCTAACTACTTTTCCTCTTGCTTCTCTGTCTGAGCAATACTGTCCTCCAGCAAAGCCTTTCACTCAGCTAGGCCTCTTGGCTCAAAAAATCACCATAAGAATTGAAACTAAAGATAATCCAGGAAATAGAACTCACCATATATTGAGGATCTGTGGTGGATATCTATAGCTAAAGCCCAAATGCTGGCTAACATTGACACCATGACCAAAAGTCAAAGTTGTACATTGGCCATTACGGCTGACTTTTTAGCCGATGGCTCTTCTTTGTTTATATAAACAAGAGTTTCTGTCTCACCTGCAGATTTCTTTATTAATGTCATAATCTGGGTAAGAAACCTCTTAACAAAAGTCTTTGGTAAGTCAACTGTAAATAGGTATAATTCATGAATCTGCCAGATTTTGTAGCACCCCATTTGCCCACTTCCTCGTGCTTAGGCTGTACCTGTAATCCAGGAACCATCTTCCCTTGGGACAGATGAATCATGTTTTCTTTCCCAGGACAAGAAGGAGATGAGATTCCTGTTCTCTATGGCCCTTTCCTTCTCCAGTCACAGAGAGCTCATCTTTGTTGGGCTCTTTGTGCCTCATTCCTGGAAGCCTATCATCTGCAGTCAGGGCTCACATACTTCCATCAGCATCTGACAAACAACCTACTTTGGCTAGGGTTGAGGGGGAGAGCACTGGGACCAGTCAGTCCTCTAGCTATCCCAGTGACCAGGTCAAGTCACACCACCTCAAGGCTTTATTTTGTCACCCACAAGCCTGGTCTGACTGGTTTTGAGAGCCTGAGAATGAGTTAGGAACCCCAGGTCATGTCTAGCACAGACCCCACACTCACTGGGCACTCATGGGGCAGGGGCAGGAGGAAATAATCTCTGCAATTGACTCAGACCTTTCATTTATTTATACAGGAGACTTGGACACTTCCAGTCTATTTAAGTGGGGCATGGGGAATAATGAACAGAACCTTCCAGAAAGGTTAGCCCAGAGGAAAGAGACCTCTTGTGCTCTTTTTCCTGGGAGCATCCTCCTCTGGTTGAAACCATCTGGGCCTTTGATATCTCTTACTACCCAAGGCTCTGATCATGCTCAGCACCAAAATGGAAAAACAGTTAGGACCCCTGTGATAATTTCTAGCCTCATACTTGTTCTCACAGGCATGCCACACAGCCTGTGGATTGTTCCAGAGAAAGTTATTCTGCCTTTCCCTCTTGGAAAAGATACTCAGAAGATGTGGTTCACCACATCAAAGAAACTAACAAAAGGGGAGAGCCCAGAGTAGTATGGAGTCTTCTTTGGAGTGCTTAGTTTTTCCAAGCTACCATGAGACTGGCCAGGCTGATGGCCTTCTGCCAGTGTTCCCAAATTCACCTGCAGCTGGAGCCCACATTTAATCAGTCACTGACGTGCTTTCTGTGAAAGGCTTGGAACACTCCATTCAAGACCTGTTCTGAACCTGTGTCACTCACTCAGCCTGACAAGGGGCAAACTGCCACTTAAAAACCTTGTGACGCCAACCCAGAGCCAACCCAGAGCCAACCCAGAGCTCTCCCCACTAGGAGAGCGGGGACCCCTAGTGGTATACATCCCCTTGAATGTTGACTGTAGTTGTGCAGAAAGGCTTTGCTGTATTCAGAGCACTCACCACTTGGCAAACTCTGTAGCGTATTTATTTTGTTGTGTGAACTCAAGTTTGCTGTTTTGCTCTGTTGCTGGAGAACATCTGGGCTTATTTAAGTGTGGCTTGTAAAGTAACTTTATTCTTATTTTAAGTAAGTTCCCAACTTTGCTGAGGTTTTGGGTTTATGCTACTTAAAAAATGCAAGTGACAGTGAAGAACAACTATTGTAAGTGGTAGCCCCAGACAGTAGATTGAATTACAGTAGACATTAACAAGAAGGAAACATCCTTGGGATCCCAGGTCACTATTTAAAACAAAAACAGGGGTTGGGGTGCCTGGGTGGCTCAGTTGGTTGAGAATCAGACTTCTGCCCAGGTCATGATCTCATGGTTTGTGAGTTCGAGCCCTGAGTCAGGCTCTGTGCTGACGGCTCAGAGCCTGGAGCCTGCTTCAGATCCTGTGTCTGTCTGTCTCTCTCTCTCTCTCTCTCTCCCTCTCTCCCCTGCTCACACTCTGTCTCTCTGTCAAAAATAAATAAAACATTAAAAAACAAAACAGGGGCACCTGGGTGGCTCAGTCAGTTGGGCATCCAACTTTGACCACAGTTCATGGGTTTGAGCCCCATGTCAGGCTCTGTACTGACAGCTCAAAGCTTGGAGCCTGCTTCAGATTCTGTGTCTCCCTGTTTCTCTCCTACCCTCCTCTCTCTCTCTCTCTCTCTCTCTCTCTCTCTCTCTCTCAAAAGTAAACATAAAAATATTAAAACAAAACACAAAAAACAACAGTGACACCTGGATGGCTCAGTCAGTTAAGTGTCTGACTTCAGCTCAGGTCATGATCTGACAGTTTGTGAGTTCAATCCTTGTGTCAGGCTCTGTGCTGACAACTCAGAGCTTGGAGCCTGTTTCAGATTCGGTGTCTCCCTCTCTCTTACCTCCTCTTGCTCACACACATACTCTCTCTCTCTAAAAAATTAATAAACATTGAAAATTAAAAAAAAAATAAAACAAAAAACAAACAACAGAAACAAAATGATGGCCCAGCTTTCTGAATAATGGTCACTTTTTACTACTGGTAGTGACTGCCTTGTTCACCACTGCCTCAGAAGCCACTAACCAACCTCACTGAGGAACCAGGTCTCTGTCAGGCACACTCATCCATAACAAGGAAGGATATTTGGGACAGTGTAGCCTCTCCAGAGCACTTCTGGCTGGAGCCCACTGGACCCTAAGTTGAATGGACCAAGAGCAGGCAAAGAAATTCTCAAGCAGGCATCTGGAAAAGCCCCAAATGAATGAAAGGCAGGTATGAAATGCCATGTAATATAACTGAAAAACAAAGGGGATGGTTTTTCTGAAAATTTTGACTTGTCACCCAGTTAAATGGTGAACTCATTCCAGACTCAAATAAAGAAATCCTTGCTGGGGATGAAATCTCAGTATCTGTGTTTTGTGGTTGTGGCTGATGTCTATTTGTGCAATTTTATAGGAGCTTCATTTTTAAAAGTCTGCCTTGGTAGTTCTGCATGTGAGAATCCCATCCTTGGATCTAAGGTGTTGAAGGTTAAAACAGACAAAAACCATTTGTGATGCTGAGAACCAAGAGTAACCCTGCACAGAAACTTGGATTAGCCGTTCATGTTTATGAAACACTTACCCAGAAGGCACTTTCTAGCAGAATCTTGGATAAGTAAGTTTTCCATTTAACTGCAGCTCTTCCAAGGAAATAGGAAAGACTGAATTAATAATGCATTTTCTCTCAAGCACCTTTAAAAAATATAAAATATATCTTTAAATTTCAGGAGGAGTTTTTTTTTAATTTTTTGTTCATGTTTATTTATTTTTGAGAGAAAGAGACTGAGCAAACTCACTGAGGAAACTCACTGACTGTGAGATCATGACCTGAGTCAAAGTAGGACTCTAGGAGGCATTTCTGATAGAAAAGCTTTCTTAGAGTTTTATGAGTATTATTCAGAGATGCCCCTGATCACTTTAATTGACTGATCCTCAATTTTCATGGCCGTATGGGATAGTGGGTCTGGGAACCCACTTTATTTCATTCTTACCCACCAATTACTGAGTAGCAAACAAAACAAAACTGGGGACTGAGAATTGAAATACTTTGTATTAATTAATACATCAAGTATGATTTCTTGCTATAATATAATAGAAATAGCATATTATTTTGAATGAGGCATACCTGATTTAAAATTCCTGAAAACAATTTATTAACCCCTTTCAGTGTTTTATTTTTATAATTTTTTAAAATAAGAAAGATATTTTTGTTTCATTTTATCATGCATGCTTAGTAACATGCATTTTTAAAAACTATTTTTGTAAGAATAGTAACTCTCTTTAATATAAAATAAATTGATTATTTAGTTCCAGAATGATCTATTAGTGCCAATATCTGTGGCATCTTTGATCTGGTTGGTAGTATGAACCAATCTTGCTATTCCAAATCTTTATGTCATTGTTAGGTATAAAATTCAGGTCTTGATTCACTGGGTGATATATAGAAATTAACTAGTTGCCAGAGATTCAGGTTCTTGACATAGATGTAATATCTTAATGAGTGGAATGATTAAATCGCTTAAGCTTCCTCTGTATCAGTGAACTGTCTTTTAGTTACAATAACATTGCTTTTCATGCATATCTTACATGCTTGTCAAAAATATCATTAAAATATTGTCATTACTATAAAATACTTGGAAAATATAAAAATACAAATGCAACTATTTTATTGCTTAGGGGGTACAATAAATTTGTCACTTCTCTCAAATTTGAGGCCACATTGAAAAGAAGCAATTTCCAGAAAATAAAAAATAAAACTAGCAAGTGGATACACAAATTTGATAGATGCTGACATGTGGCAAACTAATATCTTTAAGAGATATTTTGTAAATTAGAGTTGTAAACTGCCAATTACATGGAGAATGCATTCTCCACAAATGATAATTTTATTCTAAGTTGTTAAAGAAAGTCTGGTTAATAATACATGCAAAAAACATGGGCTTTAGAAAAGAGAACTCCCCAGTTAAAAGTTGTGTGACTGTATTTGCAGCCTTGCCCTAAGGGAAGGCACACTCTCTCTGGCAGGCACAAGAATTTTACTTGTAATTTATTTTGGGGTGGCAGGGGACTGCATGGTTTTCCTGTGGCTACTGTAACAAATTATCACAAGCTTTGTGGTGATACTCATTTACTCTTACACATTTATTTATTATCTTAAACACACATTCATTATCTGACAGTTCTGGAAGTCTGAAGTCTGAAATCTGTTTCCCTGCGTTGGAATCAAGATGTCAGGTGGACCATACTCCCTCCATAAAGTCTAAGGAGAGGACTGGTTTATTTGTTCTATTGTTTCGAGAGCTGCCTCCCTTTCATTCTTTGGTTTCTGTCCCTTCATCTTCAAAGCTAGCAGTGTAGCCTCTCTAACTCTCTGTCTTCCTGCTGAGGTTGTCACATTGTTTCTCCTGTGTCAAATTCCCCCTGCCTCCTTCCTTGAAAGACACTTCTATGTCCAGGCTCTATACAGATAATCCATGTAAGGTTACATTCACAGAGTCCAGGGACTAGACGTGGATGTTCTTGGGGGCTATCATTCAGCCTATCACAGGGGGCAAGGATGTTTCATCTTTATGCAGTAGTCTAAGCATCACTCATGATCTGTTAAATATATTTGCACTAATAATGAGCTGTGTAAAATCAAAGGCCATCCTTCCCTTCTCTTTTCATAAATTATTCTGTTGGATATTTGGAGAACAGAGAGAATGCTGTCTAAAAGAAAAGTGTTTTTGTATTCTAGTTACTTGGAAACGACAGCTTTCCTCACCATTACAAATCGGTAAATTTGCAGCTAGTTTATTAGTAAATCTCTCACATATTGGTAGCTTTAATTCAGTCTTCAGGGAAAATAAAAATTAAAGAAAGGAGAGCCTCTGTGTTTGCTTTTTAAGTCAAAACTCTGAACTTTTTTTTTTTTTTTTTTTTGCCACATCAGGTCTTGTTTTGTTTTTACCTTGTTGAGATGTCCTGTCTGAGCTGTAGCAAACATTTCCTTTCAAATATGTAATAGTTAAATAAGGAGGTAACATGATATTTGCATTATTATGAGTAATTTCCCACCATATATTTACCCTGATATTTGGCTATGCAATAAGACTCTAGACAATGGTTTCCTTCAGAATAAATAATCAGACTGTTGACTAGTTTCCAAAAGGCCACCTCTGAAAATAAATTTCATTTTGATAAAAAAAAAAAAATAAAACAATACACTACAATATGGCGATGTTACCAAACTTACTCCAAAGTGCTCTTACCTAAATGTATTAATTTGGAGTTTGGGAGAGACAAGCAGGTTGAAGGGAGACCATCGTGTAATTAACGAACAAGTATTGAGGATTCTCAGCTTCTGACACTCAATATCTACTGTGTGAAAATAAGAGACAGCATTTATATAAAACATAAATGGAGTAGCAGCTAAACCACATTAAAAAAATTCTTACACAAATTTTTGGAAGGAGATTAAAAAGCCCCAACTATAAGAAGAACAAGGGTAAAAGAAAAGAATTTGCAAAGGCCACACAATTTATAAGAGGCAGAATTTGGATTTGAATCCAAGTTTTCCTGACACTAAAGGTTGTCCTTATAAGCACTGTGCTCTTCTCTCTTACATAAACTTATTACTAGAATTGCTGTTAATAATAATGTCCAATAATAATAATCTATTTTCTCTATCATATTCGACCCATTATAAATTTGGAGAGAAATAACATCTACCAATTCGATGGTATACTTCTATTTTTCCTGCTTTTGTTTGGACTGGTACTCTGTCTCTCTCTCTCTCTCTCTCTCTCTTTTTCTCCCTTTTGGACTGGGTGTTTCTTATGATTATATATTTTTTTTCTGCATTATTGGTTCATTGGCTTATTGTTTTATTTTCAGAGGTTGCCTAAAGTTTACATATTACAAATTTAACTTTTATTACATTCTATTTTCAGGTAATGTTATACCACTTCTCACATAATATAAAAAAATTAGGGACATCTGGGTGGCTCAATCCATTAAGCATCTGACTTCAGTTCAGGTCATGATCTCACATTTCATGAATTTGCGTCCCACACTGGGCTCTCTGCTGTCAACATGGAGTCTGCTTTGGATCTTCTGTCTCTTTCTCTCTCTGCCCACCGATGCTTTCTCTCTCTCTCTCTCAAAAATAAATAAACATTAAAAAAAATGTACAATGAGAGTGTCTGGGTGGCTCAGTTGGTTTAGCATCTGATCCTTGATTTGCTTTCAGTCATAATCTCATGATTGGTGAGTTTGAGTCGTGTGTAGGGCTCTGTGTGGACAGTGCAGAGCCTGCTTGGGATTCTCTTTCTCCCTCTCTCTGCCCCTCTCCTGCTCATTCTCTCTCTCTCTCTCTCTCTCTCTCTCTCTCTCTGTCTCAAAAATAAATAAAAATATTTACAACAGACTTTCATTATCTCTGATAAGTCCTTGTACTATTGTTCTCATACATTTTGTTTCTATACTATTTTTGAACTAAACTAAACTAAAACTAAACTATTTTTGTTGATTATCATTTAAAGAATTTAAAATGAAAAAAATATATTTACCTGAATTTTTATAATTTCTAGTGCTCTTCAAGTCTTTCTATGGATGCCTATTTTCATCTGGTATATTTCTTCTGCCAGAATAATTTCTTAAACATTTTTTCTAGTACAAGTATACAGGTAATGAACTCTCTTTAACTTTTTTCTACAAAAATCTTTATTTTGCCTGACATTTTAGAAAGACATTTTTTCTGAGTTAAAGAATTCCAAGATGACATTTTCCCCAAGGTACCTTAAAGATACAAAATGATTCATTTTAAAAATGCTGATTTGAAGGGGCACATGCACCCTGATGTTTATAGCCGCACTATCAATGGTAGCCAAGTTATTGAAAGAGCCCAAATTTCCATTAACTGATGGATGCATAAAGAAGTGGTATACACACACACACACACACACACACACACACACACACACACCAGAATATTACTCAGATATCAAGAAGAATGAAATCTTAGGAGTCCGAGTGGCCCAGTTGGTTAAGTGTCTGACTCTTGGTATCAGCTCAGGTTGTGATCTTGCAGTTGTCACATTGACCTCCGGGTCAGGCTCTGTACTGAGCGCGGAGCCTGCTTGGGATTCTCTTTCTCCCTCTCTCTGCCCTTCCTGTGCTCATGCTCGCACTCTCTCTCTCTCTCTCTATGTCTCAAAAATAAATAAGTAAAAACTTAAAAAAATGAAAACTTGCCACTTGTAATGACATGAATGGAGCTAGAGTGTACTATGCTAAATGAAGTAAGTCAGTCAGGGAAAGACAATACCATGATTTCAATCATATGTGGAATTTAAGAAACAAAACAGATAAACATAGGGGAAGGGGGGAAAAAAAGAGGGAGGCAAATCATAACAGACTTTTAATGATAGAGAACAAACTGATTGATGGAGGAAAGGTGGGGGGAATTGGCTCAATGGTTGATGAGTACTAAGGAGGGCACTTTTTGTGTTGAGCACTGGGGGTTACATGTGAGTGATGAATCCTTAAATTCTCCTATAAACCAATATTGCACTATTTTTTTAACTAACTAGAATTTAATAAAATTTTGAAAAATAAAACTCTTAATGAAATAACATACAACTTTTCCCTAATTAAAACTAACAGCTTGACAGCAGCAGTAACATCCATCAAAGTAATAAGACCAAATTCTCCACTATAACTGCTGTTATTTAATAGTAGGAGAGAGATACTTATCAATATATTTTGGTAAGAAAAATGTTACATTGAATATAATAAATTCAAATCATATTTAATTTCAAAGAATAGCTATAGAACAGAAAAAATCTTAGACCAAAGAGTCAGAAAGTTCTGTAATGAATATATAAATCTTAACGTGATTCCAATATTAAAATTTAAATGAAACAAGATAATAAGAAGTATATATGCAAATAAAAACCTGTTGGATAGCCAGAAAAAGTAAAATCAAATAATGGAGCCAGCACTAAACCTAATAAAAAGTATTACATGTTCTTGTAAAAAGAGAAAAAACAGAATATTTTAAAAGATCATAATAATGAAGGTTTTTCTGTGCATAAGAAAATTTTAAAGACCCCAAACATAGACAATTGTAAAATTAGCTACATGAGGGTAAAAAAAATCCTATGCATAGCCCATTTTACAAAGTAAAGCAAAAAGGAACAATATGGGAGAAAGGAACTTCAACACATATACATAAGAGTCTCATTTCTTAAAACATAAAACAAAAAGGTGCAAATTTCCAGTTATGAAATAAATAACTAAGTCATGGGGCACCTGGGTGGCTCAGTCAGTTAAGTGTCCAACTTCGGCTCAGGTTATAATCTCTCAGTCAGTGAGTTTGAGCCCCATGTTAGGCTATATGCTGACAGCTCAGAGCCTGGACCCTGCTTCGGATTCTGTCTCCTTCTCTCTCAGCCCTTTCCCTGCTCACTCTCTGTTGTCTCTCAAAAATGAATAAACCATAACAAAAATTAAGAAAAAATAAAATAACTAAGTCATGAGGATGAAAAGTACAGTGCAGCGAATGCAGTCAATACTATAGTAAGAAGGTTGTACTGTGACAGATGGTACCTACAGTTATGGTGGTGAGCATTGTGTAATGTGTAGAATTGTCAAATCGCAATGCTGTGCACCTGAAACTACTGAACATTGTATATCAACTATATACTTCAACAATAAAAATTTTAAAAACCCAAAATTATATACCATGAAAAAATAAAATGTCTAAAAATTAGTCATAAATAACAGTCATAGGAGTAAAGAGTTGTCCAAACTATGCAGAAAAAAATTATTTTTTGATTATTCACTAGCATTTGGAATTATCAAATTTTCTGATATTTGTCAACCTGATAGTTAAGAAAATATGCTGATCATTGATACTCGTTACATGGAATTCCCCTTCTGTTAATTGACTATTCATAATTTTCCTCTTCTTTTTTCTATTGGCAATATGGTTTTCTTTTTGTTTGTAAAAGTCTCTTGCATTATGAATATTTATTCTTTATGATTTTTGGTATTGGACATATTGTTTTTCAATTTATATCTCCTTAACTTTACACATGAAGGATTTTATTTATTGTGATTATATCTGGATAAAATTTCTGAATTTTGATGTAATATTCAAGTCCTTTAGATTTACTGTGATTACTGCTTTATATAGGCTTATTTACAGTCTAACTTTGTGTTATATCAACTCTGTTTTTTTTAACATTTTCCCTCCTTTCCTGTTTAGTTCAAATGTTTATTTCTTCATATTTTATTTTTATTTTTTAAAAATTTTTACGTGTTTTTATTTATTTTTGAAAGAGTACGAGCAGGGGAGGGGAAGAAAGAGAGGGAGACAGAAGATCTAAAACAGGCTCTGTGCTGACGGCAGTGAGTCCCATGTGGGGCTCAAACCCACAAACCACGAGATCATGACCTGAGCCAAAGTCGAATGCTCAACTGACTGAGCCACCCAGGTGCCCCCAAATGTTTCTTTCTGCTTCCAAATGTATGTGTAACATTTATTCTCCTAGAACTCATCCTTGAAATACATTTTAGTGTTTACCCAAACATGTATTTATTTTCCTATCAATATTGTAGGAATATAAGAATCCGTAAGTGAGAAAACTAACTCATTAAGTACCATTTTGTCTTCCCCCCGCCTCCTTTCTCCCTTCTCCACTCTCCTTCTTGTTAATGCTTATTAAGATAACTAAGTGCTTTTAAATTTATTTGTTAAATATAACTTCTAGTGTCATATATTATCCTCCTTGATATGGTTCTTTCTTGTAGGAATTCACATCTAGGCCTTTATGTGGTGAACTTTTGGAAGGCTTTTTTTTTTTCCTTCCTGAAACTAGATGGAGAATTTGCATCAGTTTTCGACACCTGTAAATATGATTCCATTCTACTGTTGCACCAAGTGTAGTTTATAATGTCAAACTGATTCTTTTTTTTTCTGACTAGCTAATTTACTTTTTCTCCTGGCACTTTCTTTTTTTTTTCCCCTGATGATTTGAAATTTCATGAATACAAGTTTAGAGTAGAATTGTCCTGGCACTTTATGATCCCATAGGTTTGACAACATTTTTTCATTCTGAGAAATTTCTCAGTATTTTTTCTTAAAGATAATGCCTTATTACTCTTTATTTCTAGGATCTATGATATATGTATTGGCAATTATAGTTCCAGCTTCCATATCTCTTTTTTCTTCTAATGTTTCTTCTCTTCCTAATACCTCTGAGAAAGTGATTCTGCCTAATCTTGCAGGTCAGTGACTCATCCATCTCTTTTTTTAAATCTAGAACTCAGCACATCTGTTGTGTTCTCTATATTAACTATTGTTTTTCATTACTAATACTGTCTGGTTTTTATGATTTCACATGCCTCTTTATTGCATATATTCATTCTGCCTCATCTGATCTAGCTTTTCTTTCTCTTTCTGTTGCAGTACATTAAATATCTTACTGTCCTGTGAGTTCCTGTATTTGGAGCTGTATTCATAGTGGTTCATGAGGTGTACCACAGAGGATCAGCTAAAGGCAGATACTAGCTTGTAACTTGTGTGATGATTTTGAGGTGGGGATGAAGAGTATCCTAGAATAGTGCCTATAGGATTACAATCTGTACCTTTGCTATTCTCCTTACTTAAGATCACCTAGTTTTCAGGATACAGACAAATGGGGGAGGACAATAAACTGAGGGACTAGGAAGGTTAATCCAGGTTAGCCATGGATGCTGCCTATATATTAGCCTAGGGATCCTGGTGGTGCTGAGTTGACCATTATTTTTCTGTCTTTCTGTGTCCAGTAGGCAAGAGATAAAATGATACACTAAAAAAATACTCATTTTCATGCTCTACCCAGATGTACTTCACTTTAAGTTAGTGTTTTCCTTTCAGTCTGTTACACCAAAACCATTTTACAGTTTTCTCATAGCTTTTATGTTAATGTGATAGATCCTTTGACTTATTTCTGCTTTCTGCAATATCTTTGAGACTGAGTTGAGAAGAGGAATTCAGCACCCCAAGCCAGTTGTCATCTTCAGAGGAACATGAAATGCTCCAGAAAAATAATCTTACACAGATATCTAAGATTGAAAATGCTATTTATTAACTAATACATTTTTATAAAGATTGAAAATGCTATTTATTAACTAATACATTTTTATAACTTTCTTATTTTCTATTTCACAAATCTGAAAGATTACATTCTGTAATTTTTCATTTCATCTTATTTTTAAGATCCCATTCTTTCCATTTTTATTTCCTTTCTTCTGTTTTAGTATTCTTTTAATTCTTAGGGCTTGTGATTGTTAATTTTACATAAACTTGGCTACAGTATACTGCCCAGTTGTTTGGTCAGATGCTACTCCAGATGTTGCTGTGAATGTATTTTTGGATGTGACTAACATCTACAATCAGTTGACTTTAAATACAGGAGATTATCCTTAAGAATATAAACCTCATCCAGTCAGTTGAAGGCTTAAGAGCAAAAACTATGGTTCCCTAGAGAAGGAATTTTGCCTCAAAACTGTGATAAAATTCTTCCCTGGATTTCTAGTTTGCCAGGCTGCCCTACATATTTCAGAATCTAGACTGCAATCTATATCTATCTATCTATCTATCTATCTATCTATCTATCTATCGATAAAATATAGAAGCTTACATATAAGTTTCTTATAGACATATAGATATATATAGACATATATAAAGAGATAAAATACATAGATATCACTATACACAGAGGAGATATATAGATAAGATATAGAGATATATGTGTAGATATATAGATGAGATATATACAGATATAGATATCTCTCTATATAGATCTTACCTCTGTGTGTGTGTGTATATATATATATATATATATATATATATATATATATATATATGTATATATATGTGTATACATATATATGTATATATGTGTGTATATGTATATACATATATACATATATACACACACACACACACACACACATATATATATACACACACACACATATATATGATCTGGAACCTTATCTATATACAGATAACCTTGACTGATACAGGGATCTATACTATGATAAAGCACTAGATTGGTTGACAGGACTTAAAAAGTATAATCACAAAATCTCTCCTTTTAATATCTCAACTTTCCATTTAGTATTTGTTGTGATTTTGTGAGAATAGAATTCTTAGTAATAAGTATAGTAAAACCTTGGATTGTGAGTAACTTGTTCTGTGAGTATTCTGTGAGACGAGCAAACATTTCTAATACATTTTAACTTGATAAATGAGTGATGTCTTGCAATGCGAGTCGTATGTGACACCAAATGTCACATGATCACAACTGAGCCAATGGTTCTTCTCTCTCTGTTTCTCTCTCTCTCTCTTGCTGCAGGATTGTGGGTGATCATTTCCCATGCTCTGACGCTCAGTCTCAGACCACAGTGTTTGGCAGAGATCCATGATTTTTCAGAACACTGGAACGTGCCCACAACTTGCACTGTTGCATTTTTGTCACTTCATAGCACCTATGGACAGTCTTTTGCTTTTCCGTATAAGTAAGCTCAGACCCTTTCTTCTGCTGCCTTATTGTCACTTCCACTACATACAGTACATGACACAAGTTTATTAATACTGTACTGTAGCCAACATCTGTTAGTGATAATGAAAGTCATGCTACACAATAACCCTCCTCTCTCTTGTCTCCCTCACACCAGCCATGAAGGTTTTCAAAGATAAGTGCAGGTTAATTTGTTTTTCTTTATATTTTTATTTTATTTATTATTTTGTATTTTATTATAGCATCATAATTTTTATATGAATATTTTTGGGTTGTGGAACAAATCATCTGAGTTTCCATGATTTCTTATGGGGAAATTCGCTTTGATATACAAGTGCTTTGGATTGCAAGCATGTTTCCGGAACAAATTATGCTCACCAACCAAGGTTTTACTGTATGTGGTTCATTTGGGCATCACAAAACTTTTTCTTTTAGTTATTGACAGAAGAGAAAAATAAGTATTAAAATATGTTTATTTTACATAAGAGGACTTAATTAAGAAGGTTAAGTAGGAACCAACTTTGAGGTAGTAGATCAAATATCCCTTCAATCTCCATACAATTTAACCTAACTTTCCTGTCTACATTTTACAAAAAAATGCTTTTGTCTTTCCAACTGCATGAGGCTGTTTTGAACACTGTCACTTTCATGTGTTCCTTGCTACATTTCTTAGCATTCACAAGCTTTATTGCTCCTCCTCCTCCCTGTTAGCTTTTCTCACAGGACTCAAAGTTATCATTATTCTTTTGGCTCTAACACCTTGCAGGGAAGGAAACATTTTCCTTCACTCTCAGTTCTTTCAGTTGGACTAAGAAATTTACACAAGACAGAGTCCCAGGAGAAAAAAACCCGAAGTTTTATTACATGCACATGGAGGTCCGATAATGACACTGAGGGCTAAAGACATGACCAAGGTGGGCAGTTTCTATACTTTTTTAGACAAAGAGACTATAAATTTGTGAGGACTTGACAGGATAAAGAAAACAGATGTTGGCGAGCTTTAATTAGTAAGGAATTCTAAATGGAATTTGGGCTGAAATAATAGATTAGTAAAAAAGTAACAAGATTTACTTCTACAACTTTCTGCGTTTTAAAGTCCCTGTCTCTAGTAATGGGGGTTTCTTTTTATTTCTTAGTACAGGGAATGTGTTTTTCATATGGGAGATTTTATTTCCTGCTTTCAGAGGACAGAGTAGGGCCCAAATGTCCTTGCAGTGGCTGCTTCTGAGGTAACTTCAATTCCAAATAATCAATATGCCATTGTGGTACACTTTTGGTGACCTGCCCTTGGCCCCTACCACCTCATTCTTTCATTTCCCCTCCTTCCAGTTTCTGCTGCTTAAGTCTGAGTGTTTCCCTACCTCTGGATCCTTGGCCTTTGATCTTCCTACTAATTCTTTCTTTCAGAGATTTAATGTTTCTAAGAATTAAAGTATTTTTTTCTGTTTTGGTGTTTCAGAATCTTTTGTTTTTAAGTCCAGAAATATAAAAAGCAATTGTATTTTATAAGAGAGAATATATTGGCTTACTTCATAAAAACCAACCATCAGAGTACTGATAAGGAAGGAGGCTAACAGCTAGCACTAGAGGAAAAGTCTGGAGTGGACTCAGTAGGGCCATCGTGAATGGGATAATACTGGAAGTACAGAGTTAAAGACAAGTGAGAATTTTCACAAGATTGTTCATTACTTGTACAAACGATATTAAAACACCATGCCTCTTTAGAAAAGGAGGGCAGTTGGTGTCAAGAAAACATGAAGTATTGTATTTCTGAATTGGCAAATATGGAACTGCCTTTAGAGAATGAGAAATCATTCATGTGTTTCTAAAATAAAAATATTAATACGTTTCTCATCCAGCATACTTTTAATTTAAAATGCTTATTAAGCCCAAAGCTCATTGTATGTGGGGAAATAAATCCTGTGAATCTTTTACAAGGAAATTGTTGATATAATTTTAAGTGGAGGTGATAAATTTTGATGATATTAAGCAAAGTGTGTACATAGAAAAGCAATTTAAAATAATCTAAACAGAGGTATTTTATATAGATAAGCAATACATATTTTTGTAATGTTTTAAGGAATCCGGGTATATTCATGATAAAATATATGATGATTTAATTATGGGGAGGAATTTAGATGAAAATTTGGACATAGCCCAAGTTTCCCAAATTCCCAAATGTGAATTTGGTGCCTGCCCAAGTTCGAGTTCAAGTGTCTGTGTGTGTGTGTGTGTGTGTGTGTGTGTATAACGAATTTTATAAAGACTGCAGATTTTACTTAAATAATTCATATTTAATAAGATATATTTCTTTCTGGTAGTATTTCATACACACTGAAATCAGGCATATTTGTCCTCAGTACAGAATGTGCTACTTTAATAACATGATACAATAAAATAGCTATTTAATTTCGGGGACTTATGCATCTGATTCGATAGTACATTCTAAATTAAATAGATAGCAAAAGTTTTCTTCCGTGCTTCCAATATCAAAGGAGGCCAAAACATTTGCATAGGAAATATATTAACAGTCATGAAATACTTATCTTCACAGCCAGTTTCAGCAGACAATATTTATTCAATGATGCAGTCAGAATTCAAAAGGAAATTTAGTGACAATTTTATTTAAGAACATTGTCATCTTGGTTATGGAAAAAACAATTGGAACGTTATTTCTGCCAAGGAGATTTAGGAAGCTCAAAGCTGCCAGTTATGCAAATTCATTCCAAACAACAACTCTGACATCATTCAAGGACACGGTGTTTGTAAAGATTTTCTTCTACAGTGACCATCTTTGTAATTGTGCTTTTAAAAAGAAAAGTTATATTTTCAAGCCATTTAACATCAGGAAGAAAATAATGAAATTTAGGGACAATAATTTTGATGATAACATTGAAGTTGTTACAGAGTTTCATAGAGAAATGCCATTTTCCCTATTATGCACTTCATTTTTCTGGTTTTATTACTTTCAGTTGTCTTGGTTAGCAGAATGATGTACCAAACTGGTAATATGTTATTATTGTAGGACAAGTGATAATACTGTACATTTTGGGGTTTGTAAACATCCAATAATAAATGTGTGTTTCTTTTCTCCAAATTAATTCAGAACCATTTGAGAGAGATTCAGGATTTTTAGATTAAGATCCAAAGTTTACCTTTATTATTAAATAGACCTGAGTGAAGGACATGAATTATATATGTGGGAAGAAAACTTGTGACTACTCATCCCTGGTTTGAGCTTAATAATCAACCTTGTTAGGGGCACAATTAGAAAACTCACAGGATTTCCATGTAGGAATAGTCCCATGCATCTTGTGGTCAGACAGTACCATAGAATAAAAGACTGAGCAATGCTTTCTCACTAATTTTTTCCATATTACTATATTCACTTTCTGTTGCTCACAAAAATCACCACAGATCTAGCAGCTTAAAACAATACTCGAATATTACCTCACATTTAGATCAGAAGTTCAGGTATGGCTAATATGAGTCTTATGCTCAGGGTATCACATCCACAATGTAGATATTGGCTAGTATTGAGGCTCAGGGTCCTTTTCCAAACTAATCTGCCCATTGTCAGAGTTCAGTTTCTTGCTGCTATAGAATACATGCAGCTTGCTTATTCAAGACCTGCTGGATAATCTCTCTGATCTGAGCAGAAGCCTAAACAGTATTTTTTTTTTAACATTTATTTATTTTTGAGAGACAGAGAACAAGCAAGGAAGGGCAGAGAGAAAGGGAGACACAGAATCTGAAGCAGGCTCCAGGCTCTGAACTGTCAGCACAGGGCCTGATGTGGGGCTCAAACCCAGGAACCAAACTGTGAGATCATGATGCTTAACTGACTGAACCACTCAGGTGCCCCATGCATTTTAAAAACCCATCTGATATGATCAGGCCTACCCAGAATAATTCTTCTTTTTGTTAACTAAAAGTCAAACTGATTAGGGACTTTACATTTTTTTTTTTTTACACTTGCAAAAATGCTTTTACCTTTGCTATATAATGTAACATCATTATGAAAGTGAATTCTATCACATTCATAGGTTCTTCCTACAAACAAGGAGAGGAGATTATAGAGTGTGTTGTGTTAACACTGGGGGATGGAAATCTTTGAGGTCAACTTAGAATTCTTCCGATCACACTTCCCAAAAATAAAATTCACTCTTTCCTGTAAGCAGTTGACACGAGATGAAGAGAGAAGTCAAGAGTTTACCCTAACTAAATTTTTTCACAACAAAACATCAGGCTAGGGGAAAGATTGTCACCAGTAAGGGTCTTGGTTATACTTTATTTTAAACATTATTGAATCATATTTCCCTAGTAAAGACATAATCCAAAAGTGTTCAACATATATTTCAAATTTCCCCAATTAGTTCTTGAATTCAAGAGGGATATAATTCATAATGCTGTATTTTAAAACTGTCATGCGCCTATATTGTAGGTTCAATATAGTTTGAGTTAATGTATACAAATTTCAAACTTTGAAAGAAACTATCTAAAGCATTGTGTGTCACTTCCAGTTTTACAGATTTCGGATCTCTGGTGTTATTCTCCATCTCTTTGTCTTTGTTTTTTTCATCTCTTCCTGTACTTCAGTAAAAATAATGAACATAAATATTGTAAAATTCCTGTCTGCTAATTACTATATCTAGATTACCTATGGATTTACTTCTACTGTCTGCATTTTCTCTTGTCTTTTGGTCATTTGTTCCTACCTTTTGGCAAGCCTAGTAATTTTTTTGAACATCTGTTATTGTTTGAAAAATAGATGTCATAAATTATAACATCTTCAGTCAAAGAGGGCTTACCCCTTGCTCTGCTAGGAAGATAGAGCAGGTGATCGATGAACTTAATCTAATTATGAACTTGCTGAGTTTGAGATGGGCTAGAGTTGCCATAGTAATATATATATTCTTGGCATGTTTTACATTCACTTCTTGGCATGGCCTCCAGTGATTCCCAATGAGAGTGAGATATTCAGTGAGGTTGGTCCCCTAGTGGGCTCTGAATTTTATAATCTCTGTCTGTTAAGTACAGTGAGATTATGGAAAACTCTGTTCTTTTCAGAAAGTTTTAGCTTACCTTCTTTACCTCTTTTTTTTTAAGTTTTTATTTATTTATCTATTTTGAGAGAGAGAGAAAAAGAGAGAGGGAGGAGGGAAGGAGCAGAGAGAGAGGGTGAGAGAGAGAATCCTAAGCAGAACCCACACTGTCAGTATGGACCCTGACATGGGGCTCAAACTCATGAACTGTCAGATTGTGACCTGAGCTGAAACCAAGAGTTGGATGCTTAACCAACTGAGCCACCCAGCAGCCCCTCACATTCTTTACTTCTTACCTACATAGTTCATAATTTTGAAAATACTCTGAGAGAAAAATCATCTGTATTATGGCTTTGTTCTGTGACTCTCATTTTTATCAGAACCTTGGTCACTCCCATCTCTATCTTTAGTCATACAATACCAAAATATTTGGTGATTTCTCTGACTCTCAACTGTGGTCTTCTTCCCAGGCCTGTTGCCTATAATCTCAGCCTCTTTCCATTTACCTTGAAACAAATATCCTAAACAAAAGTGTCTGCACAATATCTCCTCACCTCTTGGCAGTCCCCCTCCATGGCAGGTGGGCTTTCTGTCATTATCTCAGAAGCATTTCTGCTGCCTTTAAATAAGAACATGCAAACAAATTAGAAAATAAATAAATTTCTAATTTTCTAACTTTTCTAGTTAATTTCTATGAAAGAATTTTTTGGCCACAAGCCTCTCTGTCTTAGTGAGAAGCAGGAGTTTCCTGCTAAGCTAGCTTTAAAAAGACCTGAATCTTGGCCTTAAATTAAAAAAACAAAAAAAACAAAAAAAAACACAAGATCCTGGGAACACTGCATTTAAAGATGTAAATTCAACTGTCAAAGTAAAATAAATGAATGAATTAGATAATTTATTGATCTTGCTTAGATACCTTGTCTTTCTTTTATCACCAATGTCAAAGATTATGTAAAATCTTTGTACAACTAAATCTCTAGATCATATTTTAAAAATCACATCTAGTTGTCAAATTGGTATGCTGTCATGAAATTTTTAAGGAACATTCTCAGTGGTGGGTGAAGAATTTAAAATTTAGAAAGGCTGTATAAAATTTTGTATTATCTTCAACATAATGAAGCATTTTTTCTATATCCCTAAAAGCTATTCTTAATTAGTTGTTCAGTCTATAAGTAAAAAGAAAAATTATGACTGATAAGATTAGCAGGTTTTCTATACTATCTGAGCATCATGAGTATAATTGAAAAATGAATTTTGGGGAAAGCTCAGCCACAGAACTTAACTTTGCATAAAATTAACATACATAGGAACATTTCTCTTTGAAGGAATTCATTCAGAGGTCACCAAGAGTTACATTTAATAACTTTCATTAGAAGGATAATTAGCATTTACCTGGGTTGATGGTAAAATTTACCCTTCCCAGAGCTGTTTCTGGCCCTTTTATTTTTATGTTAGATAAGAGAAACCACATTTTAAACAAAATATCAATTTTGTCATAAATACATAGATAGGTACATACCTTACGGCAGAAAAGAATGATGCCTGAACTAAAGTAATAGCAGTAGGGATAAATATATTATTCCCTCTCATTTTAATCATCCCACATAAAATTCCATATATATTTATTTGTCTTACTGTGCATATATTACTTTCTTATATGCTGACATTCTGATTTGATTTTCTTGAGGCATATAATGTCAGGTCTATGGTTGGGGACAAAAGTGTCCTAATGCCACTTTAGGATTAAGAACAGAGCACTGTAACAGCTTTTATATTTCACCGATTATTCTGAAGCAAGTATGTTCTAATGACTAAATGATAATGCTAATTTCAGTTTCTTCAGGGGAACAAAGAGCAATGAGCAATTTTGTCATAAATTAATTTTAGGTCATGACTGCTAGTCCCCAGATAAATTAATTTGCAGAGGTTATGGAAAAAAAGGGAGTAGAAAAATAGTATAAAGTTTAAAGCCTCTGTCAGATGGGATTTTGTTCTATTTCTTGCATACTACAGCCTTTATGCAGTATGTGTTGGGAGCTCAAGTTAATACAACTGTCAGGAATCACATTACATTTTAAGAATGTTACTCATTTTTAAAATGTGAATCAATATGAGGATTCTGGAATATAATATTAATAATATTTATTTTACTAGCATACAATTAATATAGTGAACATCCTAAATGGATATATTATTTTTATGTAATATATTTTTAGCCAGTGTGTAATAAATATTGCATTAAATAACATCATCAATGTTCCTCCTACATGTTTTCTGACATTATAAATATAGCTAGCAAATTTTGCAAAGAGCAATAATTATGGAAAATATATTTGCTACTTATGGTTAAAGTATTTGTTTTCTCACTGGACTTCTGATAATATGGAAAATTAATGGATAATTGCTCTTGGACTACCATTACTATAGAGATGCACTAATACTGTATGCTGTTGGATATGTATATATATTTTGGTTATTTGAAGATCTATGAACAGTTCAGCCACTTTAAAAATTTTCTACCTCTCCTTTCTAACATATACCATGTGTGCTCAGAAATGTACGTCCCCCTGTCGGGAGGTTTGGTATACCTTGTCACATCTTTTCAATGATGTTGACTTTGACATTGTTCTTAAAAGCTTATTCATATAAAGTATAAGTAAAAATTGTGAATGAAATCTAAATATATCACCATGGGATATTATATAAAACAACTTTTTTCTTAAAGCTTGATTTTTTAAAACAAAGGGATTTGCATTATATGTTTAGACAAAGAGTTTGAGAGCAACACACCCTCTTTAAAGACAGAGAGTTTGACCATCATAATAACACACATGTGTCAGACAAGATACTGGATGCAGCAGGCATGAAGGTAAAATATTGTTTCTGTAAGAATCCAGTAGTCTTAGGTTTGGGTGGGAAATATGTGGGAAACTAGATAAAGGCTTATATATGTATAAAACCCAGCTTTAGTGCAAAATGAAAAGTTCTTGCTGGTCAAGAGATATGTGGATGTATGGAGGGCAGTGTATTTTTGCTGTATTACAGAGCATTCTTAGGGAAAAATTCTTAGTAGACCTAGTATTTTAGGTAGTTGTGGAAGAATGGGAGAAAGGGCACTTCAAGCATAGAAAATGGATGAGTAGAAGCAGAGATGTGAGAGGGAGTCTTTTTTCCTTAAGTATGTATGTATGTATGTATGTATGTATGTATTTATTTATTTATTTTGAGAGAGAGAGAGAGAGAGAGAGAGAGAGAGAGAGAGAGAATGAATGCATGTGAGCAGTGTAGGGGCAGAGAGAAAGGGAGAGAGAGAATCTCAAGCAGGCTCCACACTGTCAACAGGGAGCCCACTGTGGGGCTCTGTCCCAGCCACAGTGAAATCATGACCTGGGCTGAAATCAAGAGTCAGACGCTTAATCAACTGAGCCTCTTAGGCACCCCAAGAGTAAGTCTTAAATGCAGGATAGAAAGTATCCTAAATAAGGATGAAAAGATGAGTTGTGGTTAGGTCGTGAAGGACCTAGAATACAAAGTGTTTTAACATTTTTTAAGCCAAGAGGAATCATTGAAATGTATAGTATTTGGAATTATGTTTCAAGAGTAATATTCCTTGGGGCCCTGGGTGACTCAGTTGGTTGAGAATCCAACTTCTGCTCAAGTCATGATCTCACAGTTTGTGAGTTCGAGCCCCACATTGGGCTCGCTGCTGTCAGCACAGAGCCCACTTTAGATCCTCTGTCTCTCTCTCTCTGACTCTCCCCCACTCATGCTTTCTGTCTCAAAAATAAATAAACATAAAAAAAAGAATATTCCTTAATAACAGTCCTTGAGAATGTAGTTGTAGGTAGAAGAAACATGGTATTGGGAGACCATTGTGAACATTGGAATTTGAAGGCTATTTGTAATAGCTCAGGCAGAAAAGAATGATGCCTGAACCAAAGTAATAGTGGTAGGAATGAAAAGGCAAAGGCCATAGTCAATTAGTTAATAACTTACTTTTGCACAGTACCTACATTTTCTCAGCTTTGCTTAGAAATTTAAATTTACTCATGCTAGATCAAGGAAAAAATATCAAGTATCTACTATGTTATAGTTTACATCAACCTTGTGTATAATCCTAAAAAAATACTTCACTTAATCAGACACATTTTGCAGCTGAGGAAACTAAGACCAGAGATGGTGAATGACTTACCCATGGCCAGGGATGGAGCTGCTAGGCAGTATTTACTGTTCTGTTTTCCTTCCCACTTTTTGCATAGCATATTCAGGTAATTTTCTCAAGTTATTTATATATTTTTCTTAAAGAAACCAATGGTAAAAAGTGTTAACAAAATCTGGTCTTAAAAATGAGTGGTTTTTTCTTTTTTTATCCCATCTATTTAGCAATGTAACAGGGAGCATTTCTCAGGGAGGTCTGGCTGAGAATGTTGTGACATTTGACACAGCACTTCTGAGAAAATGAAACCTTCCCTTCTAAACACTAAAAATTGGTTAACAAAAATGGGCAATGGGCAATAAAGTGTTAAAAAATATGAAACTGAAAATCTTATTGAAGGGGGAAAAACCAGGACAAGATCAGTGTCATGAAGCTAAAGAGAAGTGTGGTGCAAAGGAGGAGCACCACTCTGGAGAGGTGTGCTGTTGCTCTGAATGGGGAATGATTGGTTAGCTCCAGTCTTTCCTCTCGAAACAAGAGCAAATCTCAATGTGCTTTACTTATTAAAAACGTTTAAAAGAAAAGTATGCTTAAATATCATGATGCTTTTCTAGCTTTACCGATTTTCTATTGAAAAAGGGAAAAGACATGTGGGTGAATGCATACACGTATGTATTTGCACATTTCTTCTTGTCTATTACCTTGTCTTACTCCTCAACGATTATACGTATTTTTTCTTTTTTAATTTTTTAAATGTTTATTTTTGAGAGAGAGAGAGAGAGAGAGAGAGAGAGCGTGAATGGAGAGGAGCAGAGAAAGAGAGAGGGAGACACAGAATCTGAAACAGTCTCCAGGCTCTGAGCTGTCAGTATAGAGCCCGATGTGGGGTCCCAACTCGGGAACGGTGAGATCATGACCTAGTCCTAGATCATGACCTAGGCTTAAACAACATTCTTTTCTGTTTTGTTGAAAATTGACCATATTATTGTGGGTTTATTTCAGGCTCTCTATTCTGTTCAGTTGATCTGTGTGTCTATTTTTTCCTGCCATACCATGATGTCTTGATTACTACAGCTTTGTAGTATATCTTCATATCTGGGCTTGTCATACCTCCAGTGTTGTTTTTCTTTTTGAAGATTGCTTTGGCTATTCAGAGTCTTTTGGGGTTCCACACAAATTTTAGGATTATTTGTTCTAGTTCTGTGAAAAATGCTATTGGTATTTTGATAAGGATTGTATTAAATCTGTAGATTTCTTTGGGTAGTATGGACATTTTAATAATATTTGTTCTTCTGATCCATGAACATGGAATGTCTTTCCATTTGTTTATCTTTAATTGTGTTATCTTTAATTTCTTTCATCAGTGTTTTATACTTTTCAGAGTACAGGTCTCTCTTGGTTAAGAAAGACCTCCTTGGTTAAGTTTATTCCTAAGTATCTTTTGATTTTTGGTGCAATTGTAAATGGGATTGTTTTCTTAATTTCTCTTTATCCTACCTCATTATTAGTGTGTAGAAATGCAATGGATTTCTGTATATAAATTTTGTACCCTGCAAACTTACTGAAATCATTTATCAGTTCTAGTAGTTTTTTGTTGGAGTCTTTTTGGGATTTCTATAGAGAGTATTTGTCACCTGCAAATAGTGAAAGTTTTATTTCTTTCTTACCATTCTGGATGCTTTTTATTTCCTTTTGTTATCTAATTCCTATAGCTAGGACTTTCAGTACTATTTTGAATGAAAGTGGTGAAAGCACACATCCTTGTTTTGTTCCTTATCTTTGGGGAAGAGCTTTCATTTTTCCACCATTGAGTATGATGTTAGTTGCGGGTTTTTCATATATGACCTTTGTTATGGTCATGTATGTTCCCTGTAAACCTACTTTGTTGAAGGTTTTTATAATGAATGGATCTTGTACTTTGTCAAATGATTTTTCTGTATCTTTTAAGAGGATCATATGGTTTTTATCCATTCTCTTATTGATGTGATGGGTCATGTTGATGGATTTGCAAATATTGAACCACCTTTGTATCCTGGGAATAAATCCCACTTGATCATGGTGAATGTTTTTTTTGGATTTGGCTTACTAATACTCTGTTGAGGAGTTTCGCATCTGTGTTCACCAGGGATATTGGCCTGTAGTTCTCTTTTTTTGGAGTATATTTATCTGGTTTTGGTATCAAGGTAAGATGACCTCATAGATTAGTCTTCTACTTTTTGAAATAGTTTGAGAAGAAAGGGTATTAACTGTTCTTTAAATGTTTGGTAGAATTCACCTGTGAAGCCTTCTGGTCCTGGAATTTTGTTTGCTTGGAGTTTTTTGATTATGGATTCAATTTCATTGCTGGTAGTCAGTCTGTTAAGATTTTCTATTTCTTCCTGAGTTTGTTTTTGGAGGTTGTTATGTTTCTAGGAATTTTTCCATTTCTTCCAGGTTGTCCAATTTGTTGGCATATAATTTTTCACAATATACTCTTATTCTTTGTATTTATGTGGTATTGGTTTTATCTCCTCTTTCATTTCTTTTTTTTTTCAATTCCTCTTTCATTTCTGATTTTTTTTTATTGAGCCCCCTCTCTCTCTCTCTCTTTTTTAGATGATCTTTTAAAACACTAGCCCCTGATTTCATTGATCTATTCTATTTTTTTTCTTTTTCATTTATTTCTGCTCTTTGTTATTTCCTTCCTACTACTGTTTTTGGGTTTTATTTGTCCTTTTTTCTAGCTCCTTCAGGTGTAAGGTTGGATTGTTTATTTGAGGTTTTTCTTATTTTCTTACCTCTTATTTCTTGAGATAGTCCTGTATTGCTATAAACTTCTCTCTTAGAATAGATTTTGCTGCATGCCAAAGATTTGGGACCATTATGTTTTCATTTTTGTTTGTATTCATGCATTTTTTGATGTCCTCTTTGATATCTTTGTTGATCCATATATTGTTTAATAGCATGAGTGACATTGGAGTCACTCCATGTATTTGTGCTCTTTTCTAATTTTTTCTTATTATTGATTTCTAGTTTCACAGTGTTATGGTCAGAACAGATGCATGATATGACTTCAATCTTTTTGAAAGTGTTAAGGTTTGTGGCTGGAGAATGTTCCATGTGCACTTGAAAAGAATGTGTATTCTGTTGTTTTAGGATGGAATGTTCTGAATATATCTGTTATATCTATCTGGTCCAATATGTCATTCTAAACCACTATTCCTTGTTGATTTTCTGTTCGGTTGATCTATACATTGATGTAAGTGGGGTGTTAAAATCCCCTACTGTTATTCCATTACTGTTGATTGCTTCTTTTATGTTTGTTATTAGCTGCTTTGTGTATTTGGGTGCTTCTGTGTTAGGTGCATAAATATTTGCAGTTGTTTTATCTTCTTGTTGGACTGTTCCCTTTATGATTGTAGAGCATCCTTCTTTGTCTCTTGTTACAGTCTTTGTTTTAAACTATATTTTGTCCAATATAAGTATTTCTACCCTGGCTTTCATTTGCATGGTAAATAGTCTCCATCCCTTCGCTTTCAACCTGCATGTCTTTAGGTCTGAAACGAGTCTCTTATAGGCCACATTATAGATAGGTCTTGCTTTTTTATCCATTCCATCACCCTATGTCTTCTGATTGGAGCATTTAGTCCATTTACATGCAAATTATTGATAGGTGTATACTTATAGCCATTTTGTTACTTTTTTTATGGACTGTTTTGTAGTTCTTCTCTCTTTGTTTCTTCTCTTGCTCTCTTCTCTCATGGTTTGCTGGCTTTTTTTAGTGATGTACTTGGATTCCTTTCTCTTTATTTTTGCATATCTATTACTGGTTTTTGATTTTTGGTTATCATTTGGTTTATATATAACATCTTGTGCATATAGCAGTCTATATTCAGTTGATGGCTGCTTACATTTGAATCCATTCTAAAAATACTAAATTGTTACTCCTCTCCCCCCCAACAATGTTTTAGATATATGTTGTCATACTTTACATACTTTTACTTTGTGAATTTATTGACTGATTTTTATGGATATGCTTAATTTTGCTACTCCTGTACTTCCTTTTTTTAACTCCTTTTTATGGTCTTTCCTTTCACTCAGAGTTCCCTTTAGTATTTCTTATAGGGCTGGTTTTGTGGTCATGGATTTCTTTAACTTTTGTTTGTCTGGGAAACTCTAGGTTTCCTTCTATTTAGAATGATACTCTTTTTGGAAAGGATATTCTTGGTTACAGGTTTTTTTCTTTCAGCACTTTGAATGTATCATGCCATTCCCTACCGACGTAAAAAATTAACTCATAGACCTATGGGTTTTCCCTTGTGTGTAACTATTTTTTTTTCCTTTTGCTGATTTAAAATTTTCTATCACTACTTTTTTTTTTTTGCCATTTTAATTACTGTTTCTTGGTGCAGACCTCCTTGAAATGATTTGTTAGGAGCTGTCTCAGCCTCCTGGATCTGGATTTTCATTTCCTTCCTCAGATTCAGGAAGTTTTCAGCTATTATTTCTTCAAATAATTTTTGGCACCTTTTTTTTCTTTCTTTCTTTCTTTCTTTCTTCTTCTTCTTCTTCTTCTTCTTCTTCTTCTTCTTCTTCTTCTTCTTCTCAGATCTCTATAATGTGAATGTTAAGCTTGATGATATCATTGAGTTCCCTAAGTCTATTTTCTTTTTTACTATATTTGTTCTTTTCTTACTCAGCTTGATTGCTTTATTTTTGTCTGTTCCAGGTCACTGATCCATTCTTCTACTTTCTCTAGTATACAATGTATTCCCTCTGGTGTATTTTTAAATTCAATTATTGAATTTTTTTTGTCTCCAATTGGTTCTTTTTTTATGTTTTCAATCTTTGTTGAGGGTCTCACTGAGGTTCTCCACTCTTTTCTCAAGTCCGGTAAGTATCTTTATGAGCATTACTTTAAATTTTTTATCAGGCATATTACTTATATTTGTTTCATTTAGCTTTCTTGCTGTGATTTTGTGCTGTTCATTTGAGGCATATTCCTCTATTTCCTCATTTTGTCCAACTCTCCGTGTCTGTTTGTATGTGTTAGGAAAGTCTATTACATCTCATGCTCTTGAAAGTAGTAGTCTTATGAAGGAAGACAAGGTCCTGTAGTACTCTGCAGTGCAATGTTGCCTGTTCATATAAACCTTGGCTTCAAGGATGTCTCCTCTGTATGTTGTGTAGGCCCTACTGTTGTGGTTCAGTCATGTTTGACTTTAGGTTAGTCACCTTCAATGGCTCTCTTTGCCTGTTGTGGGCAGGGTTTGGTCCTCATGTTGTTAGTGGGCCAATGTAGGGACACCCTGGGCTTGAACTGAGTTAGACCAGGTGTTTTCCAGACACGCGGTAGCAGTGAACTGCAGGGTGCTTTCCTGTATTGTCCTCTGAGGAGCTTTCATTAGTGGGTGGGTTTGTAGTCAGACCAGATCTCTGCCCCCAGCTCAGCGTTGGGGCTTTGGTCATACCGTTGTATGTGGCTATACTTTCCTCTTCCCTAGCCATTAGTCATTTTGGCATGGTGCTGGCTCCTGTCAAGGCTGCTTACACACTCTCAAATTTGTGGCACTGCTTAGCATATTGGAGGGGGAAGGTCCACGGGAGATTTCACAGGCAGAGTATGCGATGTTAATGTTTGCCCCGGTCTGTTTTGGGAGGGGACTTGGAGCTGCTTTAGAAAGACTCCTGCCTTATTGCCAGATGTGGAGAGTTGACAGGAGAGTAGCTAGGGCAGAGGATACTGTTAGCAAGTTAGGTGGAGAGTGTTGGCACTGTGCTGGTTTCCTCAGGTGTCCATGTATCCAGGCTGGGGAGTGAGGGAGAGAAATGGTGCCCACCAGCTTCTTTGTTTCTGGAGAAGTCTCCTAAAGATCCTTGCCTCTCCTGCACACACTCTGAGAATACTAAACAAATCTCTCTCTTGTATACTCCAGGCATTTTTCAAGCTGCTGATTCTATGCTATATCTCAGCAGGGCTGATTGTTGTGTAGTGTCTTTAAGGACGGAGACTCGGTTTCCTTTTGTCCTCTGGCTGTCCCAGAGCCAAGATTGCTGATTTTTAAAGTTCCAGGTGTTAAGCCCCACAAATTGTAAGAACTCCCCAAATTAGGCCCCTCTGGTTTTCAAAGCCAAATATTATGGAGATTCATCTTCTTTATGGGGGTTCCCCGTGCATTAGGTGTTTGTGTGCAAGGATGTGTTTCTCTCCCCTCTCTGTGCCCAAGTCATCAATCCCCATGAATCCATTTAGCTCCTCACCATGCCTCCACACTTCCTACCCTTTTTGATGTGGATTCTTCTCTACATTTAGTTGTGCAGAGACTGTTATGTCAGTTTTTGGGTCATTTTCTGGGTTATTTACACTGATGTTGGTATTATCTAGTTGTATCTGTGGGACGAGGTGTGCCTAGGATCTTCCTACTCTGCCATCTTCCCTGGAACCTCTATAGTTAATTGCTTTGATAAGTGATATTCTTTATTTCTTTGAGGATAAAAATACATTTGTCATATAGCTCTTTTAAGATTGTTTTATTTTTTAAATAAATTTTATACAGATTTAATTCATCAAATTTTTATTTGCCAGTTATCTTACTGTTAAGCGCATCACATATTTCGGGTTGTATTTTGTAGACTCATCTTAAATGTGTATTTTTCACCTTCTATGCTTCCCAATGCTACAGTTTTATCCTCACCTTCATATGCTTCTCTAGGCTTCTCTGACCAGAATTAAATTATATTTTTGTATTTATGCTACCCATCTATGGGGACATTGTCAATATTGCAGATTTCGTTGCAAAGGTTTAGCTCAAATTCTAGCTTGTAAGCTCTATTTACTTCACTTAATGCCTTTCCATGTGTGATGGTTAATTGTGTCAGCTTGGCTAGGTTATGGGATGCATTTGTTTGGCCAAACCCAAGTCTAGGTTATGCTGTAGAAGTGTTTTGTAGATGTGATTAATATTTAAACCCACAGACATTGAGTAAAACAGATTACCCCTGTAACTTGGCTGGGCCGTATCACAGGCCTTAGAGAAAAGACTGAGGTACCCAAGAAAGAGGAAATTCTTTTTAGACTGTCTTCAGACTTGAATTTCAACCTCAGCTCTTCCCTGGTTCTTCAGCCTGCTTTACAGGCTTCAGACATGCCATCCTTCATAATTGCATGAACCAGTCCCTTCAAGCCTCTTTCCCTTTCTTTTCCCCACCCCATATATATGTATATGAGGTATGTATATATCTTATCTCCTATTTGCTCTGGTTCTCTAAGGAACCCCGACTAACATCATGTAAGAGGCTTATATTAGCTATAGCCTCATGGGGTGGTCACTTGTACTGTTCTGTTTTCACAGTAAATAATTTTTCAATTTTCTTTTATTATACCCAGTATACTTGCTATAAAGATGGAAGTGATAGTGGGAGCACATCATTTTAAGTAGGCTTCTTTTACTTTTTATCTATGTCAATTTTCAGAATGTTTTTTTAACACTTATTCATTTTTGAAAGGCAGAGAGAGACAGAGCATGAATGGAGGAGGGGCAGAGAGAGAGGGAGACACAGAAACAGAAGCAGGCTCCAGCTGTCAGCACAGAGCCCAACACGGGGCTCGAACTCAGAGACCGCGAGATCATGACCTTAGCCGAAGTCGGCCCCTTAACCAACTGAGCCACCCAGGTGCCCCAAATTTTCAGAATTTTTATACCAATCTTTATAAACTACTGCAGAGTGAAAACAATGAAAAATGAGAAAAAAATTTTTCCTCTCTTTCATTTTTAATACATCTGAAATTTTCCTTATAAATAATTGATATTTATCTTTCTATTTTACTTAAATTACTCTTATTTAATTTAATATATAATTTAATATTTAGTTGTTCCCATCAATCTTTGCCATAAATAATTTAGCCTGTTGTGGACAAATAATATTTGATTTAAATTCCCAAAATTCATTAAGAGCCTCTCAGAATATTTGTGGGTTATAACAGATCAAGACAATAATCTTTTATAAAAGAGAAAACACTAGAAGTTAATTTTTGAGGTATTTATGTAGATGTCCTCCAATGTCATTTTGTGTGTGTGTGTGTTTTGAGCACATTTCTGATTTGATATAAAACTGCAAAAGTCAATCAAAAAATTTTAGTTTGAAAAGCCATTATGTATCATCTTATGTTTATAACATTCTGTCCGATGGACAGAAATGTATTGTCAAAATATCTTCACATTTAAATCTGGATCTGTTCCATTTTGCTGTAAAATTCTCACAACATATTTGCTGAACTGGCTCTGGCATAGAGGCTGCTGCTGTTTGCATTTTCCCGAATTTGTGTCACTGTGATATAAAAGTTTGATTACTTTATTGTTTTTATTATATGGAATGAATTCAAGGTTATAAGGTTATACTAATAACTGTGTCACTTTCAAGCACTTCCGTGTTATATAAATTCTATAGGAGAAAGTAAAAGATGGATTTATAATTCCTGATATGAGAATTATGTACAGCTTGGTGGTTTCGCAGATGTGTGTATAAATGTTCAAGTAACAAAGACGAAAGTGATTAAACAGTGTTTTCCTAGATCATACAAAGATTTCTACATATAACAAGTGGAAGTGTTGTGACAGCTTTTGTCTTTTGCCATTTTTTTCTTCCACACATCAGGAGACATAGCACCAATCACCAAGTGTTTTCGGAAGATGAGATAGCACATAGGTGTATGCGTGTGTTGTAAAAATGCCATCACTGTCACACACATCACAGATGTTGCTTCCAACATTTATTTTTCAATGTAGCCCACTGATAGCAAAATAATCAGTGGTCAAAACAAAAGGCTGTGTTTTTTTGACATGGGCATCCAGTGATAAACCAAGTTTTCCTTGTTATGTTTCTGTTGCATATATGCTGAGAATCATTCTAAGGAAAACCTCAGTTCTGCTTTCTTTCCCACTTCATCAATTTTTTCCTTCTATACTATATAATTCAAAATATACAATATGTCAGTAGCCTCTGTTTCTCATATATATATAATATATTAATATATATATAATATCTATAATATCTATTCTTTATATATTCTATATAATATATAACATATATATAAAACAATACAAACTCTTCTTTTGACCTGACATGCACGTCCATTCCCATCCCATATCTCTGCTACCTTTCGCAATAAAATGCCTGGAAAGAATTCTCTGTACTGCCTGTCTTCAGTTTTTCTCTTTCCTTTTTCTCTTAAACATACTCTAAGAGGCTTTTACCTTCACAATTCCATGCTATCTGCATTTATAAGTATCACTAATGATTTCTGCATTGTTAAATCCAATAAACTGTTTCTAGCTTCATCTCATTTCTCAACATTTACCTCTGCTTTCTTCTAATATACCTTTATCACTTAGCTTCAAGAACATCACACTGTAGTTTTCTTTATATAAGAGCTGGTTCAGTCTTCTTTGATGCTTCCCACTTGTCTCACTGATTCATCTCTTCTTCCTTGATGTTATACAGTTAAATGCCATCTGTATGGTACGATAGCATCTTCAGCCAGGAGCCTTTCTTGATCCGAAGGCTTATTTATACAATTTTTCAGGTGCTGGAAATACAAAGATGGAGAAAGAAATGACCTTATCCTTTAAAACACTTGGTTGGTAAGAGAAGTAATTACTTTGTCAGATGACAAATTTTAAAAAGTCCTAATTATATAAAAACTTAACATGATACGTGTTAATATAAAAAGGTAGGGTAGGCATGTCGACAGAGACAAAGAGAAGACTTTAGCATGTGGAAGATTGCTACCATACTTTTAAAAAATATCCTATTGAATGTTGTTTTGCATAATTGTAATTAAAGTGAAATTCTAGATTGATGATATAATTGTTGATTTAACATATATATAGTATAATTTTGCACTGTAGAGAAGTATACTTTCTGAATGTTGTAGAGGGCTGGTAAAATGTCCATGTATTCTCTATCATTTTTCCCCTACTTTATATCTTTCTGATTGACTTCATATCTTTATAAAGCCTCTTTATCTCTTTCTCATCATCTTATTAAGTCACAGAAGAAAAGATGTATATATTTTATATATACATTTACATATTAGCACACATACATATTTACATATATATGCATGTTACATAAGAATGTTTCTGGGGCGCCTGGGTGGCGCAGTCGGTTAAGCGTCCGACTTCAGCCAGGTCACGATCTCGCGGTCTGTGAGTTCGAGCCCCGCGTCAGGCTCTGGGCTGATGGCTCGGAGCCTGGAGCCTGTTTCCGATTCTGTGTCTCCCTCTCTCTCTGCCCCTCCCCCGTTCATGCTCTGTCTCTCTCTGTCCCAAAAATAAATAAAAAACGTTGAAAAAAAAAATTAAAAAAAAAAAAAAATAAATAAAAAAAAATAAATTAAAAAAAAAAAAAAAAAAAAAAAGAATGTTTCTGCAAACACAAACATACACGTACTCTGTATATGAGTTTTTACCAAGTAAATTTATACAAATGCTGGCATAAGAGCAATGAGAGTCAACTGGTTTGTGTCATTATTTTTTTCTATTTCTCTTCTTTCAGTAAATCTATTAGCTGCATGTTAAAAACAATCTCGGATCACTTGGATTACTTTATGAAACAAACATCTCAACTCTATAGACAAGTTAAGGGAACAGCTGATACGTAATCTTACTCCAGGATTTTCAGTGCAGCATCATCATCATAAAGCAGGACACCGTCTAACGCAGCTTACATGTAATCAGCTTTCCACTGTTGCTTCAGCCAAAAGGATGTACATTAAATTTTGTAGGAAAAACATCTTTATTTGAGGAGGAAATTATTTCTAAATGGCTTTGCATTAGGTGAAACAGTATTTTTCATAATCATAATGATATTTTGAAAGGATACCACCAAAAATCTTTGTCTGATAAAATTATCTGTATCTATACTCTCTCATAATAATTTTAGAAGTCAACATGAGTCAGGTCTCTACTGAAAAATTAATACTGGTGTTTTCAAAATTCCAACTTCTAAAAATTTCTGAGAATCCATTAATAGGACCACAAAACATCAGCTAAGGGCTATGTAAATACAAAGCTACAATATAAAGATTGGCAGATTGTCATCGTCTTATGCATTTGTGTTTAACATTTTTACAGAACATACTGTGTGCTATATAAATACTAACACATTTAATCTTGCTACTAATACTGTGAAGGAGTCATTCTTATTATTTTCATTTTAAAGATAAGAAAACCAAAGCATAGAGAGGCTAAGTAATTTGCCAACGTCATACATCCAATACATAGCTTTCATAGAACTTTATGTCTAATTTAAGTACTAAATACTATGAACAATTTGAAGAGGGGGTCTATCACTGTTACCTCATGTGACTTACAACCTTGCCACATATTAGGGGGAGTTAAAATGTGAAGACCAGACTAGGAGAGAAAGAACATAATTCATGAACGATGAATGACAGAATGGAAAATATAGGAGAAAGGTCACGATACAGAAACAAGAAATCTATTTCATGGCCCAACGTAAAATAACCTTAGTTTGTGGTAAAAACATTGGTTATCAGCTTGCTGTTGTCTTTGGTATAATTTAAATAGCACTAAAGAGTAGAGATTCAAATTCAAATTCTGTTTCTGCCACGTATTACATGTGTCGTCTAGGACAAATTGTGCTTTTCAGGAGCTGCTCTCTCATTTTTCTAAAGTTCCTTGAGAATCTCAAATTCTATGCAGTGAGATTGTCAAATTGTAGGGTTTGCTTTCAGAGCATATAATTCCATGAATCAGAAGAAGCAAAAATTATATTTTTAATTTGTCCTCATGTGTATCTACTTTGTGGTATAAACTTCTCATATGACTCATGAAAGCGAGTGCACATTTACAGACAGCCTACGTGATTATGAGGTTTTTGTTTGTTTGTTTTTAGTGTGTTTCTTTTGTTTTCCCCACTAGTAGTAATATATTTTTACCATCTCTTGTTACTGCCGTAATCCCAATTTTTAAAGTGAAATGTATAGATATACAAATAGCATATATGCCCTAAGGTATTACTTTTGCCTCTTGTTTGTAAGGGAAAAAATGACATTTTTAATATTTTTGTCTTTGGACACTTTTTATCTCATGCAAGTTGTTCAGGTTTTTGTGACTGTATAACTTCTATCCTAGTATTTTGTGATTATATTTGTGTTTGCTTTGCCTTTAAAACTTAGAAATTTTCTGCCCAAACATTCCTTTACAGTTTTCATTGCTGTATTCTCACCTTCTGCTGACTTTATCTTGTCTTATTTTTAATATTTTTGTCTTTGGACACTTTTTATCTCATGCAAGTTCAGGTTTTTGTGACTGTATAACTTCTATCCTAGTATTTTGTGATTATATTTGTGTTTGCTTTGCCTTTAAAACTTAGAAATTTTCTGCCCAATCAAACATTCCTTTACAGTTTTCATTGCTGTATTCTAACCTTCTGCTGACTTCATCTTGTCTTATTTTCACATACTTATTATTTTTTTCTAGAGGCAACTTCATTTATTTATGACATAAGATATGTAAGTAAAAAATAATAAAAGAAAATATGACTTAAGAAACAGTACTAGAGTAGACACCATGTATTTAAAAAAGTTTATATTGTAGCTTTGTCTTTCTCTTTACCTTCTTCCTGATATTAGCTAACACCTGTGAAAAATCTTAGTTGTCTTCTGTAATTAAAAAATTGAACTGGTTTGTTTTGAATAATATCTTCATATCTGAGTCCAAATACTTCCATTCTTAACTGTAAGGTTTTTTCAAACCACTAAATTTATCCTGTGTTCTAATTTTCTAGAAGAAAACATTGTAATTCATAATCCCTCTTTGATTTCACAATCTTAATGTTTGCAACATTAAGAAGAGATTCTGTCAACTCTCAGAAGGAGATTAAGTTAAAACTGACAAAATGTGATTGAAATTTATGGACAGCATTGTCTATGTTAGAACTTAAAAAAAAAAAGCAAAAAAATAGTATTACAGGAGTGCCTGGGTACCTTAGTCATTTGTGTCTGACTCTTGGTTTGGGCTTAGGTCATCACCTCATGGTTCATGACTTTGAGCCCCACATAGGGCTCAGCGCTATGCAGAGCCTGCTTGGGGTTCTGTCTCCCTCTCTCTCTGTCCCTTCCCCACTCACTCTCTATCTCTTTCAAAAGTAAATTAATAAGTGTTTTAAAAAAAGAGTATGTAGTATTATAGATATAAATGCTTTAAAGAGGATAAAATAATCAACAATTTTAAACATTGCCAAAATATACTATATATTTTCTTTCTTTATATATATATACACACACACACACATAAATGTTAAGTACATATATAATGTAATATAAAGTGTAAAATGTATAACATATATGTACACACACGCACACATGTATAGTGCAATATATATGTTCAAGTAGATATCTTGAAGTACTATCCAGCTAAATCCTTTTGCCATGTATAATAGTAATCAAAATTAAATGCAAACAATTTACATGGAGTAGATGATATTATATACTTTATATACTAATACCAAACATATGTGAAAAAGCGAAACATATGTCCTGGAAATAATATTTTTAATCTGGCTTTTTTTCTTTCCAACCTAAGGGGAAAAAAACCTTGTACCCCTTTTCTTTAAAAATGAAAGGGAAGTTCATGCTAATAATAATGTATTTTAAAATGTGTTATACTTGTAGGGTAAATCTGACTAGGAACTCCTATAGTACCATTGCTTTCCTTTCCTCAATTTTAAATGAAAAAGTATTTTTTTACTATGGGAAATCATATAGCTATGTCCTGGGTCCGGAGGTTATAGGGAACCCATTGCACAGCAGAGCACTGCTTTCTGGGCTTGCTGAAAACAGCAGGCTGTGCTTCACTTAACTAGTATATGTATATCTAGGGGTTAGGTCCTGCCTGTGCTCATAAATTCCTTAGACTGTGTATCGCATGCAATATTTTATCCTATGTTAACTTGTTTTTCTGCATGTTTTCAGTACGTTCTTATTGGCATGTAGCCCACTGACCTATTGTACATTGTTTCACTGCATGTGTGCTCAGTACATATGGGACCTGGAGAGCAGCTCAGGGAGACTTCCCTTAGCCTTCTTCTCACCTCTCTTCACTTGCATGGAGTCATGAGTAATCCTTTCTGCTGTCCTCGACTTTGCTGGACAAAGTGGAAAATCAAACCACAGTTTACATTTAAAAACTAACTTCTATTTAAAATATATTAATTTTATCAAAATAATGACTTCATTAAATGTAAACAAATAAAGAAGTCTGAGACTGAAACTTGAACCTTTGCCAAAGGTTCTCATGTGTTTTCTTTCATTGTTTTGAATTTGTAAATACCCTAGAACCCTCAGAGCTTTCAGCATTATTTAAAACACTTCAGGGTTAAAGCTATTTACTCCTTACAGTCTGCAAAATAAACTTAGGGGACTTAGGTAGGTCTTTCTGAATATTTCAGCAAGGGCATGATATTTTGCCTGACAATTTATTGAAGAGTGCTAAAACATGGCTTTCAAATTAATTAGGAGACAATTTCTTAAGTATCTAGATTGTTTTTATTTGATCCAAAGAAATAATTCAAATTTGTTTGAGTGTTTCCCAATGTAGAATATATAGAACATAAGGAGATTTAAGTTAGTAGTTCTAACAACTACTAACAATTTGAAAAATTAACCATTTAGCAAATTGAAAATATTTTTGACTTCTGACAGAAAACAAACTTATGGAGCATATAATGATGACCATTTTTCCTATGTCAGAAAGTTCTGATTTTGTATCTATTCATAAAATAACATTTTTTCCTGTGAAGAGAGGGAACCGTTTAACTGATTAAAAGTCGATATAATTCTTCTTTTCCTTACTTTCTGATGTCTCTCAATAACATGGAAAAACTTTAAAAACTTAATCTATCTTGAGTTTTCGTTTGAGTGTATGATATTATTAAAAAAAAAATATTTGCCTTTCCTTTTACACTCAAATGTTTTCTCCACTAAATTATCTAAGGAGGGACTTTTATCTTTTGGAAACAAATGAATCAACATGCCTTCAGATCTTAGAGCTATTCCTTCTGGGAATAAAACTAAAAAGTTGTAATTTTAGAATATTTTAGTACTTAAAATCAGGATACTTTCACCTGATTACTTGTCTGGCTTTCTTAGATAATTATATGATTGTTACAAAAATAATGTCTAAATTGCTAATGGAAGTAAACATTTGTTGCTATAAATATAATGATTAGGCAACTAATCAGGTTGCAAATAGACTATGTTTGTCATTATTTGCTTTATTCATATTTTGATCGGAACAAATTAGATAATCTAGAAGAAGCCTTAAAATTGCTTTTACTCCCTCAAGTCTAGAACAGATTTAGCCTTTTGTTTCTTCTGTGTACCATTCTCTACTGTCTCACACAAACACACCAAAGAAGAAACAATATAAGCAGAGAGAAAAAGTCCACAGTCACATAAATAACCACCAGATACAGCCCAATCCATAAGACAAACCCTCCAAAACCATGTGTTCTTGTGGTTACAGGTATTTTATACTCTTCATTAATTTATTCAACATATTTATTCCAAAAATATCAATTGTGCACCTAATATATGCCAGGCACTGTTCTAGACCATTGGGATTTCACAATGAAGAGAACATATGAAGATACTTGCCATTTAGAACTTGGGAGTTATGTTCTGTGTATACCAATATTGTATCTTTAAGGAACTTGGATTTACCTACTTTGTTATGTGCTTTTAAATTCTTTTTTTCTCAAGTTTATTTATTTATATTGGGGTGGGGGGCACAGAGAGAGAAGGAGAGAGAGAATCCTAAGCAGGCTCTGTGCTGTCAGCACAGAGCCCAATGTGTGACTCGAACTCATGAACCATGAGATCATGACCTGAGCCGAAACCAGGAATTGGAAGCTTAACCAAATGAGCCACCTAGGCGCTCCTTTAAACTCTTTTTTATTAAAATTCTCTACAGCATATAGTTAAAAATTCATCTCCTTGGTATAAGTAAGTTCTTACTCAATCTTTTATTCCCGTGAGGCCCTTATTTCTACTACCATATATTTGTCTCTAAATTTACCACCTAAAATCTCTCACTTTTCATTTAGTTATGAACTTTAAATTTTATTATCTGTTCTGTATTTATTATAATGGAAGTTTTTATACATATAAAACCCATAACACACTGTTGTATATGCATTTATATAAATATAAACAGATATGAATCATTCTGAAAAATTCCTATTTACACCCAACTGAAGACAATGGGTAACTTACAAGTTTAGAAAGCCCACAGTGCGCTCCTCCTCAAATCAACCCTCTTCCTTTGCTCACTCATTTTTTTACTCATGTTCCCAACAGACGTTCTAAATGTTCTGTTTCATTTCACTTGCATTTCTTAAATGCATATCACATGTATATTTAAAAACTTACTGTTTAGTTTTTCATGTGTGATCTTTCCAGTTTTGAATAGATAGTTTCTGCTACCAGTTTGTAGTGGCCCCTCTGAAATAGCAAGTTTCAATAAATGTGTGTATATATGTCAGTTTTCTGCTTGGTGACACTACTTTTGCCTATTCCTCCACCAATATGAACATTTTTAAGTCTTGTAACTTGGTATGGCATTTCTGTTCACCTTTTTTTTTTACTTGTTGGCATTATATCAAATCTTTCGATTCAATTCATGAGCATGGTATACTTTTACTCTCTTGGTATCTTTTTTAATGTCCTATAAGAAAACCTTTTTCTTTTTATGAAATGTATCTTATATCGTATTTAAATTTATTCCTATCTACCTTTTGCTGTATCATAAATTCTGTATTTAATTACTTTTTCTTTTTTTTTAAATTTTTTTAACGTTTATTTATTTTTGAGACAGAGAGAGACAGAGCATGAATGGGGGAGGGTCAGAGAGAGAGGGAGACACAGAATCCGAAACAGGCTCCAGGCTCTGAGTGGTCAGCACAGAGCCTGACGCAGGGCTCGAACTCATGGACCGCGAGATCATGACCTGAGCTGAAGTCAGAGGCTTAACCGACTGAGCCACCCAGGCACCCCTTTAATTACTTTTTCTAATGGATTGTTTTTTATATACAGAAGTGAAGCTTTCTTTTGTATAGTAAAATTACATCCAGAAATTAATCCAATACTTTGGCTGTAGATTATTAAGTGTATTCTATGTAGATAGAAGTTGTGTTTTTCATTTAACATTTTATTTGTTGCTATTATTTAAAGATTTTATCCTGCTAGAATTTTCTGTAAAATATTCTGTAAAATATGTTTCCCCATTAGTAACTAAATATGGTTTCTGCTACTGATTGGTTGAGTGTGATAAAGATTATGAAGTGATCATTAGATTTAAAAAATAAATGTTTACTTATTTTGAGAGAGAGAGAGAGTTGGGGGGAAGGACAGAGAGAAAGAGAGAGAGCATCCCAAGCAGGCTCCATACTGTCAGCGTGGACCCTGATGCGGGGCTAGAACTCAGGAAATGTGAGATCATGACCTGAGCTGAAATCAAGAGTCAGATGCTTAACTGACTAAGCCACCCAGGTGCTCCGTCAGTTGTTTGTTTGTTTGTTTTTTTAAGCTTTTAAATATTTGAAGTAATCCAGGAAAGTACTCTGTCATCTTCAGTTTATATCAGATACTGTAGACATGTTCAATTTGTAAACCAATATGGTCCCGTAAAATCTGGCAACTATTTGATTTCTACAATACACAAAAGAGCTCTTTTCCTGAGGCTTCCAAGATCACAGCATTAAGCATAAGATGCCCTCCTGCATCCTGTAGCCATCCTTCCTTAAGGATGCTATATGCAAATATATACTTGGTTTGTAATCTGTAGAGAATTTCCTTCCTCCTTTTGTAACCCAGCCCAAGGATTATTTCCTTCTTATTTTGGTAACATTTCTAACTCCTACTGGAATGAGCCATTTGTCTCATAAATGCTAAACACATTTCCCCATCCTCCATCTGCTAGGATAATTTGACAACTCCACCTCAATTAATCTAGATTTTCACAAAGAAAGTAAGAGCATTATCTTATGCATACTTGGCAACTGCTGCTTTTTACTGTGTGACATAAAAGCTACCAAAGCAAGGAGAAATGTAGGATATTAGACAACTCGGGAGGTGGATAGGAGAAAATAAATACAGCAGTGATAACAGAAAACAGATTTATATTTTAATATTTTTGTGATCTAAGAAAGCACTGTTTTTTTGAAATAAAATCGCTCTTTGGCTAGTTCTATACTCTATAATGTCAAATAATTATCTAAGATGTTTATTAATCTGTATTATATAGAGAAGTGCCCTTATAGCTGCTGTAGTTTGTTGTGGGTAAAACATTTTTCATGCGGTTGTTTCAAGAGACTCTCAATGTTTTGCATTTCACATATTAGAAACAAACAGTGGTCCTTTTAGATTGTTGAAGCAGGAAGAATGGTGTCAGCCTTGGATTATGGAGGATTTCATATTAATCTGCCTTGAGTTAGGGTGATTCAGTTAAAGGTCTTTGGTTGTAAACAGGAGAAACCAACTTCATCTTAATTCAGAAAAATAATTTTCTTAACTTCTTGTAATCCAGTGCTGACACAAGTAAGCATCCTGTTTCACACTTTCCACATTTCTCATGATATTCGGATTATTTGACAATAGTGGGTAGAATTCTCCTCGGTTATCTCAAAGATCCAGGTGCCACAGTTGATAGATTAATTGTTTTACAACTGCATATTATGGGATAGTTACTGTCTCATCTCAGTGTTTAAACAGCAGTCTCACTGCTGTTTCCCCATCTTAGTGTGGGCAAATATTTCCAATTACTCCACATTTCCTAGAGGATCTTTTGCTTGTCCCAACTCCTGGAACCCATTTAGTGATCATTTGGTATTTTTTGACTGCAAGCAAAACATAATTTGTCTGACCAAACTTGGGGAAAAGGAACCTAGGTATTTCAAAAGCTAAAAACAGGGACTGAACAAAGTGGCTCATAAAAGATAGATATTATAGGGGTGCCTGGGTGGCTCAGTCGGTTAAGTGTCCGACTTCAATTCAGGTCATGATCTCGTGGTTTGTGAGTTCAAGCCCCATGTAGGGCTCTGTGCTGACAACTGAGAGCCTGGAGAAGACTGCTTCAGATTCTGTGTCTCCCCCTCTCTCTGTCCCTCCCATGCTCATGCTCTGTCTCTCTGTGTCTCTCAATAATAAATAAATGTTAGAAAAAATTTAAAAAAAAAGATAGAAATTATAGTAGCTCTACTGAACTAGGTCAAAGGTCACCAAACCTTTTTTTTACAGAGCCAGATAGTAAATATTTTAGGTTTGTGGGCCATTTGGTTACTGTTGCAACTACTCACCTCTGCCATTGTAGTGTGAAATCAGCCATACACAGTATGTAAACAAATTAACCTGGCTATGTTCCAATGAAAAGTATCTATAAAAAAAAATAGGAGACTAATTCTTATGCCACAGTTTGCTGACATCTGGTCTACAGGAGCAGACAATTAATGAATTGTTTTGATCTTCTTTGTGCCTTCTGTCCAAGATTCTAAAGTGCAGGGGAGAGACTGTTAATGCACTCAGTTACTTGCCACTTTTCTGGAGCTAAAAAGATACTGTGATTAACTGTCCCATCAGTAGTGCATAGATTGCAGAAGGGTGGTAAGAAGACTGGGGTGATGTTTCCTATAGAAGAGAGAAGGAATGCTGGTAAGATTGCATTGAATTACATATTTCTACTATAGAGATTCTTGTGGAGGAGATGGGGCACCTGGGTGGCTCAGTCAGTTGGTTAAGAGATTCTTGTGGAGGGGAGCTAGTTTAAGAATTTCCTGAAATGATTAATATAGATGCACACTGTGTACAATTCTTAATGAAATAGGTGACAAAATCCTGAACCTTATGTTGATAGATGTTCAAAATTTCGATTTTCAAGCATTTGTGAATGAATATGTTGGTCTGTTACATGTTGCCATTTAGTGTGTGCCTGGGAATGAAATGGATGAGAGCCTGGAGTTATTTAGACAATGAAGAAATCTTACCAATGGCCCAGAGTCTAAATTTCAGTAATTTTATTGCTCTTTTATCCATAATCAACACAGTAAGTTTTATTATCAATCCCCAAAAAAAGGTCACAAATATTTTAGCTGTACTTAATTGCATTTTAAGTAGGAAGTTTTGTGTGCCAGAGATATTTGTATATTCAGTAGAGATTTTCAAGTCTTATTAAACTGCTATCCTTGTAGACATGTATACATTGCTTTTAGGCAAGCAAGGGTGAAAACTTTCAAAATGTAATGATTTTTACAGACAAAGGGTCTGTGATATCACATCACTCTTTTAAATTCAGTCGGGATTTTGGATTATCTAAAAAAGCTGTTTCCTATTTAAAGGGTTTTTAATTACAAGGTCTGAACTGGATTGAAAATAGATGCATGGAACATTAAGGGACATAATTATCTATAGCTGACAATTGGTCCAGATGTCAGATGTGCCACACCAATAGCTTTACATACAAAAATGTTTTTAGTTTAAGAGATTGATTTAACTATTTAAAGTAATTCAGACACAAACAGTATTTTCAGATGGCATATAGATGGGCACCACTTGAATTTTGAATAATTTGAAATGTGTGTTTATAGAAGAACACATATGATGCCAGATATATCTATATTAATTATCACTGGCCAAAAAACTATTACATATTGTGTATCTGTGTAAAACTAATATGGTGTATACCTACAACTAATAGGATATTTTATGTCAATGATACTTTAATAAAAACAAATTAAAAAACCCTAATACCTACATACTTTGTTCTCCCTACTTGATATCTACATGAAGAGATCTAGAATTATCATTTCATGAGTTGAAAAATGGTGAAAAAAAGATAATGTTACCAACTTTAAGAATCCTACAACTATTAATTATTTATAATATTATTATAACCTCAAGTTGTCATTCATTAAGATTTACAAAAAAGTAAAAAATTTGAACTAGAAGTGTCTTTACCCTCATATATCTTGCTTAGTGTCTTTAAGATCTTGTTAAATGTGTGTGTGTGTGTGTGTGTGTGTGTGTGTGTGTGTGTGTGTTCATGTGTATGTCTATTCTGTGTGGTTGGTGGAGAGAAGCAGTTAGTAATTCCTACGATCACTTTCTGGTTTTTAGGGATCTAAATGTCCAATATTAGTTCCAGAAAGTATAGAGGAAATGCCATTACATCATTCAGTCATTGCTCCAATTATTAATTCATTTATTTATTCATTAATTACAATAACATTATGAACCTATGCAAAAATATGAATAATTATATCAACTCTCAAGGAACTTTTAGTCTCATGGGAGACTGAAATTAAACTCTTTATTTCTCGAAGCTATGATTAATAAAAAAGAATTTCATCTATTCTGTATTTTTTAACAAGTTGTGCATTGGCCATCTTTATTTTTATTTATTTTTTAAGTATAATTTATCGTCAGATTGTTTTCCATACAACACCCAGTGTTCATCCCAACAAGTGCCCTCTTCAGTGCCCATCACCCACTTTCCTCTCTCCCCCACCCCCCATCAACCCTCAGTTTGTTCTCTGTATTTAAGAGTATCTTTTATGGTTTGCCTGCCTCCCTCTCTGTTTGTAACTTTTTTCCCCTCCCCCTCCCCCATAGTCTTCTGTTAAGTTTCTCAAGGTCCACATATGAGTGAAAACATATGGTATCTGTCTTTTTTTTTTCAGTTTAAAACTTTTATTTTTTTTTCAGAAGAAGGTATCTGTTTTTCTTTGACTGATTTCACTTAGCAAATAACCTCCAATTCCATCCATGTTGCTGCAAATGGCCAGATTTCATTCTTTCTCATTGCCAAGTAGTATTCCACTGTATATATAAACGACATCTTCTTTATCCATTCATCAGTTGATGGACATTTAGGCTCATTCCATAATTTGACTATTGTTGAAAGTGCTGCATTGGTCATCTCTGAGCAATTGACTACATGGCTGAACAAATGACATTTCATCAGAAATTGCTATCAATTCCATATGTATTTTATTTGTTCTTGACAATTCTTACCATTCTGGTTATTTATTACTTTGTGAAAGAATCCCAAAATTTCATGACATAAAACAACTATTTTGTATGGTCATAAATATTATAGAGCAATCAGAAATTTAGACAGGGCAAAGGGGGAGCCATTTATCTCTGTTCAGTGATTTCTGGGGACTCAGCTAACTGCTTGAAGACTTGAGTTGACTCCACACATAGGGTCTGAGCTCATCTGAGGTTTTCACTTATGTTATGATGGTTGATACTTGCTGGTGGTTGATAAGCTGGTGGACTTCAACTGTAATACTTGAAGTGCATGTGGCCTCTCAGTGAGTTGGGGCTTTTTAACAATATAGTAAATGGATTCCCATAGTAGGTGTCCTAAGGGACAGAACTTGACAGAAATTATATTTCCTATTCTAAACTAGTCTTATAAATTATGCCATGTTATTTGTGTTATATTCTATTTGTTGAAGGCAGTTACAAAGAAACCCCTCCCCTCCCCCCTCCCCCCCCGCCCCCCCCCCCTCCCCCCCCCCAGTTTCAAGAAAATTGGAAATGCCTCTACCTTTTGCTGGGGCAAAGGCAGATTTTTGGAAGGGCATATGAGATTAGAAATATTGTGTCCTTTGTTGGAAAACACAATTTGCCAAAGTCCACCATCCAGCTACAGTAACTCCTATTTGAATTGATGTTGGTACCAGGGCAGAATCTAAATACAAGACTGTGGTTTTGGAACTAGGTTGCAAGTAAGAAGAAGCTGGAAGGACCTTGAGAAGAGTGTTAGTGAAATCCTAGAGACTTTAAAGAGACTGTTGGAAAAAGCCTAATTGCCCTCAGCCTAATTGCTGAACACCTAAATGAAAGACAGGTAAATATTATTGGACGTTGGAGAGCCAGGGGTCCGTTGTTAATGAAGTGGAAGAAATTTGGCAACATTGTTGCCTAAAGTAACATTAGAGAAAATGCCCTAATTAACTGATGAACTAGCTAAGGATATTTCTAGAAGAGATTTAAAGGTATGACCTGGCTTTTTCTTGCTGTCTATAGTAAAATGTGAGAAAATAGGAATTAGCTAAAGGAAGAACAGTACAGTATAAGGTACCATGGTTTTCTCATTCAAAAATAAAACTGTTTCTTAGAATGAGACTCCCCAGGTAGCAAGTGCTTCTAAGATTAAGAAATGGCTTCAAGACAAGTGTTAAATATTAGCTTTGTTTTGTTTTGCTTTATTTTTTAAGGCTTTCTAGTATATTCATTACTACATAAAATAATTATGTATATATAATTTATGATATACATTCATTTACTGTGTTTATACTTAAAATGGCATATTCTTTTTAAGTGGAAGATTCATCTATTCCACCTTGAAAATGAACACTTTTTCAAAGTAAGTTTTATATAAAATGGGCATTTAACTAATTACCTAAGTTTCTATCAAAAATAAACTTTGAAAGTTTTTATTTAATATTAATTTAGATAGTTACAATAAAGTTAGGTATGTTAAATACTACTACTACAAACGGATATTTATAGCAGTGTTAATTTCTGAATAAAGAAACAATGTATTGTCATTTTAGAAAATGTAGAAAATCTAAGGAATAAAAAAATATCCTATCATTCAGAAATAACTATCATTAGTTTGCATTGGCATAAATAATTTCTTCTATTCATTTAAAATACATAACTTATTTCCTGATAAAATCAGTAGTATAATTATTTTACACCCAGTAATTATATCCTTATATGAATTTATTTATCTGAAATTGCCAAGCTTGGAGTCAAAAGATACTTAATAAGCAGCACAGAGATATATAAATACATTCATCATAACATCTAAATACATAATACAAAAATGCCCTTTACTAATACTGTATCTGTCCTGTGTATCACCATCTTTATCATTAAACATAAAAATGTACGAACTTGCTCTTTAGTTGTTGTAGCATAATTGACTTTCTGTAAGCATTTGATATTCATCCATGAAGTATTTAGGAATAGAGGGTGAGGGGGGAGTTGGTTTTTGAATCAAAGCTGCACTTTTAATTTAAAAGAAATAGTTATACATATGCTTGCAAATTTCTTATTTAAAATGTTAATTCATGTGGACAAAATATTGTCAAGATAAGCAGGAACATGAAATCAGTGTTTAAAAACAAAAATAAAAACAAGAGTTTTTCCCTGCAAAAGATAATGAGTAATAGGCTTTTAAAATTTTAGACAAATACTAATGGTAATGTATCATATATAATATAGTATATATCTCTCACTTCCAGTAGGCTTAAAATGGAACACTGCAAAATGTTTATTCAGAAGTAAATATGTAAGTATTGCTATTTCATTTTATCCCTACAGAAAGAACATTCATGTTTGAAAGGTGTGGGCTTGATATCTACATTATTGCTTTTTACAATGTTCTTGTGCAAGTTACTTGTTCACTAAACACATTCCTCCATGTGTTCAAAAAGTACCATTATTACCTACCTTATCACGTTGTTGTGTATCCTGAATGAGATAATAACCATGCAGAACCCAGCCTGAGCCTGGTTTCATATGTAGTGATTTCCCTTTATTCTTCCAGTATAATCTGAGATTGGTCCTCCTCTCCTTTAGCTGGCAGATACTTTATATGCAGTGTGTTGTTACCTCTTCTGATCATTATGAGGCGGTCAGGTACTGAAATATTAGGATACTAGGAAGAGAATAACTGCTTATCTGTGATATAAATTTCTCTTGTTTAAAGAGAAACCAGTTAAAAAATAATAACTCAATCTCAAACCTAGTGGCTGAGGAGGCAACGTGTCCAGGGCAGGACTTTGGAAAGCTCATAGGTGTTGCAAATCACTGTTGCACTCAGATCAAAGACCTCACGCATTCAGCCCCCAAAGTTTGCATTCTGAGGCTGTGATCCTGATTTTAAAATTACCAGCTGCCAAAGATTACTGATTGCTACTTTTTAAGCAAAAATCCAACTGTGACATAATGTGACTTATTTGTTTGTTTTTTGTTATTCTGACATATTGACGGGCATTTTTTGGTGGGATCAATCCATATACTTGTGTTTAGCCAAGAGAGAGTCAAAGGGAGAGGGAGGGGGGAGAAGGAGATGGAAAGGGAGAGAAGATAGATGGATATTTTAGATATATAATTGATCCAAGGAATGGTTAAAATAGAGCAGGGAAAAGAGGTTAAAAAAATGCCTTGACACTAAGATCAGAGATCATACATTTTCTTGTTTAACCTCCAGGTGCATTCTCATTTAATTCCTTTATTTACTTAACTAATATTTATTTACTATTACTAACTTCCAGGCTGTGTCCTAGGCGCTAGAGATAAAATAAAAAAAGGCTGACAAGGTCTCCACCCTTGAAATTATGTTCTAATATGGAAAATAATAAGGACAATAATTTAGAAATTTAAAAATATGAATAATAAAGTGATACATTAGATGTGCATAAAATGTGTATAAGATGGTATGATAGAAAGTGAGGAAGTGGTCGTTTCGTATGTTCGTGCTAGAAAGTCATTACTGAGAAGATTGTATTAAAGCTACATTCAGAATTCCAAGAAGATAGATTTGAAGATTAAGAGCAAAGCCTTCCAGGCAGCAAGCTAATTATTGAGAAAGCTTTAAAATGATGACCCACTTGACATGCTCATGGAAAAGAAGAGATGATACAGCTGGAGGACAGTAGTCAGAGTTGAGATCAAAGAAGCTAGACCGTAAACTACAGAAAAGATTTTAGATTTTATTGAAAGTGGAAAGGAAAGTGATTGGAGAGTTTTGAGCAAGAAAGTGACCTAATTTGATCTTTTACTTTCCCCCCACTGGCTTTATTGCATTGTAGGTGACTTATAGCATTGTTGTAGGTTGAGGGTGTACAATGTGATGACTTGATATATGTATATATTTAGAAATAATTATCACAGTAAGATAGTTAATACATTTGTCATTTCACATGGCTCCTTTTCTTCTTTTTGTCTTTTCTTTTTTCTTTTTTTTCTGTTTTCTTTTCTCTTTCTTTCTTTCTTTCTTTCTTTCTTTCTTTCTTTCTTTTCTGGTGGTGAGAACATTTAAGATCTACTCTCTAGTAGAGCCAAAGCATAAGAGACTCTTAAAAACTGAGAACAAACTGAGGGTTGATGGGGGGTGGGAGGGAGGGGAGGATGGGTGATGGGTATTGCAGAGGGCACCTTTTGGGATGAGCACTGGGTGTTGTATGGAAACCAATTTGACAATAAATTTCATATATTGAAAAAAAAAGATCTACTCTCTAGTAGTACTTAACTATACAGTATAGTATTGTTAACTATAGTCACCATGATCTGTCTTTAAAAGAGCATCTAGGTTACTCCAAGGAAAATTGGTTACAAGGGAGCAATACTAAAGAGATGGAGAATAATGACCTGGCTAGGATGGGAGAAGAAGAGATGGAGAGATGAGGTAGGCATTGAGATTTGTTCCGAGGTAAAGCTACCATGATTTGCTGGTGGAATGGAGGAAGAGGGGACAGAAGAGTAATTTATTTGATTATAATGCTGCTTGCTTCCCCAGAGCTATGGAAGGATATGATGGAGGGAAGAGTAGCTCAGTGTAGGTGGAAGGTTGTTGGTGGGTATCACATGTTTTGTTTTAGCCTCATTAAGTTTGCATATTACATATCCCAGTGGGTATAAAAGAAAGCAGATACGAATACATGAATCCAGAGTTCTTGGGACAGGTAGTAATTGAATTCATAGATTTGGGAGTTATTGGCACAAATATGGTGTTTAGAGCCACAGAACTTGATGAGGTGACCCACAAAAAGGGACAGACACAGAAGTAAATCTTCGTATTTAAGAAAACAGATGAGTGGAAATCAGGGAAGGATACTAAGAACAAGTATGCAGAAAGCAAAATTGAGGAAAGGGAATGGGAAACAGTGATGCTAAGAGTGCAGGTCAGGATAGAATAAGCAAAGGAAGCAATGTCAATAACCACTGGGAAGTCATTTGTGAAACTGTGATCTCAGTGCAATGGTAAGAGAAGCCCAGGGAGAGTGCTTAGAATAGAAATTATGAGATGAGGAGTGGAGGCAGAATTTATAAAAACTTTGAAAGTTTATCTGAAAGCAGAAGAGAGAGATGGGGTAGTGTCTAGAGGCATGCAGGATAATGGGGAAATTTCTTATTTTTGCTTTTTTATTTTTCTTTTTTAATAGGGACATAAGAATGTTTGCATACGGATGAGGTTACCCAGTGGAGAGGGAAAATTTGATAATGGAAAATGAAACTAATCATAGGAGCAAATTTCCTAATGTGAGCTTTTTCCATGGGAGTAGGGAAATTTCCATTTACAGTACTAGGAGGTCATCAATATTATCAATGCATGCAATTTTAAGTAGAGTGATACTTTACTAGATAAACACATGGAACAGTACAATGTTTATACTTTTAAGAAACCTATAATCACTGGAGTGATTTGGCCCACTGTGTTTATTGGCCCACTGATACTTTATAGCCATAAAATACTGTACATGAGTTTATCATAAAAACAATTTCTTTAATACTGATAAATAATTCAGATCCATACAGTGATTTCTTTGGAAGATATAATAGATACTAGAAATACAATGCATTGTTAGTTAATTTAAATTAAAATAATTCCATTTCTAAAAATGGCACACAAATTTATTTTCCATATTCATAAGAAGGCTTTTCATATTAATTAAAATTTAAAACTGGCATCAGATTACTATGGGCTTTTTCCTTATAATGACTATTTTTTACTAATTGAAATAGGATTGTTTGTGTAAGTGAGTATGTGGTTTGTTAATGACTGATTGCTCTGGGAGTACAGATGTTTTTAAATGGTTTGTTTTCAGCTAAAGATCTACATGATGCTGAAATATTATCAATAGAATTTTGGAATGTGTAAGCATTTTAAAACTAGTTAAATGCAGTAATTATGAAGAGACTTCTTTAAATATGTTTAATGTACCAGAGTGATAGATTTTAAAAATATGATTGCCATTTATATATTACTTCTCTTGGTAGTAAATTATTCATTAAACAAAGTAATTTATACTTGTTTTTACTATTTAAACAATGCAGATTTTATATAGAAAAGTTTAATAATCTCTTAATATTTCCCCTTCATACCTTTTTTCCTTGAATTACTAAACAATATCAGGTAGTTGTGCATTTTTGAACAATTATTTTTGTGTTCATTAAAATATATTCAGATTAATATACTTACATGTAGAATTTCTCATTGCCTTTTTTTAAACTTTTTTTTTAATGTTTATTTATTTTTTGAGAGCCATGGAGAGACAGAGCATGAGCAGGAGAGGGCAGAGAGAGAGGGAGACACAGAATCTGAAGCAGGCTCCAGGCTCTGAGCTGTCAGCATAGAGCCCGATGTGGGGCTCACACGCACAAACTCTGAGATCATGATGTTAGCCAAAGTCAGATGCTTAACTGATTGAGCCACCCAGGCGCCCCGGGATTCAGGTTTCTTAAGGCAGATTTCTTTTGTTGTTTGTTTATGTCTCCAACACAATATACTGTGTGCCACACAGCTGTTGATAAATACTGACTGAATGATTCTAGTCTTTTAAAGAATGTTAAACATTAGAAGAATAAGTAATTCCACTCTGAAAATAAAAGGAAATTTCACAGAGAAGGACATTTATCTGGGTCTTGAAATCTTGAGGTGATTAATAAGCATTTGGCAAAGGGTGAGATTTTCTTTATAATTATTATCTTTCTTCAGTGATAGGTATTTTATTTCTTAGCTGGAGTTTAAATTCCTTATAGATGAATCTTCTCTATTGATTAAGCTTCCCAGAGCTTTAATGTCCTAAATCAAGTCTTCCTAAGTAACATATTCCTACTACTTTTAAAGTGCAAAATTCAGTGGAACTGTGAATATAGAATTAACATAAGTTGATTCTTGTTAAGAACTATTTGTGGGAATCTGCAGTTGGTTCATTTATCAGAATAATGTTATTATGCGCAGCTATAGTCATTTCATGAAAAAAAATTCCTTTTAAGCTCTCAATTTCCTGAGTCCATTTTGGTTTTTAAGGGCTAAGTTCATTTTTTCCTCAAATGGTTCAAGGCCATTATATTTTTCCTTCACAATGTCTCTAAATGGCTGCTCTTTTTCCCTTTAGACTTTTCTCCCTATTGACCAGAACCCCCTCATTCTTTTTCTCTGAATTAAACATGAAAAGTCATTTTCAAAACTATGTGCTAAATTTATACTTTTATACATTGTGCCACTTTTTTTTGGCCGAGATCACCCCTATATGAACCTTATTTTTAATAAAAAAACTTGCTTAAATAGCTGTTTTTTCTTATATCCTATTACTTCCTGATTCAGTGTAAATCTAATCGTATTTTACGGAAAGACAAGTCATAACTTTTGGGTATTAAAAAGGCCATCATGATCAATTTAGAATGGATTTATCAAGTCATGGCTCTATAATTCTATAGCCTTTTAATATACTTGGACAACTTATCAGAATCAAATATGAAGTCCTTTTAAATTGTACTCATACCATCACCACTTAAATCTCTGCTCCAACCACATACATATCAATTCAAATACATACTCTTCTGTATCAGAGACCAGAAATATTGGTGAGAATTTTTGTACCTTTCATCAAACTTGGGAATAAAAATACTGAGAACTGTGGTATAGGATGTGCTTCTAAGAGCAGGAGGTTTCTCCTCTAGTTTGTACATAGTTGTTGTTGAAACTACATGAGAAGTATGTGTGCCTGGGGGACACATGTGTTCTGGCACTTGCATAACAATCATGGGATTTCCTTTGTCTCTTGAAAGTTAAATTTACCATAAAGCATAACAAAAGGGAAAAAAACCCATATTATTCCAGAATTATCTTTTTATATGTTTATCTAAATATGTTTAAATATATAATCTAAAGAGACATGAACATAAAAGTAAAGTACATAATAGCTATGATGATCATTTTTATGTGTAATTTATCAAAAACTATTCTTGGTCATTGCATATATTTCCTAACTTAGAAGTTATATAAACTATATCAGGTAGGCATTATTAATTATTATTATTATTATTATTATTATTATTATCATCATCATCTTTAACCAATAACTAAAATTCATAAAATAGAGGTAAATTCTTATTTATTTATTTATTTAAAATTTTTTTTTTTAACATTTATTTTTGAGAGAGACAAAGCACAAATGGGGGAGGGGCAGAGAGAGAGGGAGACTCAGAATCTGAAGCAGGCTCCAGGCTATGAACTGTCAGCACAGAGCCCGTCGCGGGGCTGGAACCCACAAACCACGAGATCATGACCTGAACCAAAGTCAGACTTTCAACCGAGGGAGCCACCCAGGTGCCCTTCGAGGTAAATTCTTAAAATGAAGTACAACTTGCTTTGGTTTGGATGATTCATTAAAAATAAGTCACATGAAATGATTTACAAAAACAAAGAAAGCTCAAGTTTACGTTACAATAATACTTTATACACTGTCACCCAGCACTTCCCAAAGTGATGTATTCACAAAGCATTTGTGTGAGCATGTGTGTGTGTGTGTGTGTGTGTGTGTGTGTGCATGTGCGCATTTATGTAGGTTCTAATATATCCCAAATAGCTAGTGATCTTTGGAAGACACTATGAGATCAGTCACTCCTTCAATGAATTACCTTCATCTCGAGTTTCTGTCCATTAATGTTGCTTCTATAATGTTCATCAGCACATTTCTCTGTTAGAGGCTGTAGACGAAAATAACACTTCGATGATTTCCTTGAAACTTGGTATAGTTTTAATTTAGATTATATGTTGCTTTTAGAAAAATCTATACTGTTAGGTGCCCTCAAGCTCTTAATATAATTTTGTCACTTAATTTATTTTTAAGCATTAGAACCTCTTTTATAAGTTGACTAAGTCACATTGTTACACTATTCTGAATTGGTAATGGAGAGAAAAACCAATACTATTTAGAGAGAGAGAGAGAGAGAGAGAGAGAGAATGAAATGCTACAGGGAAGCATTTAAAGATGAAAATCCCTTCTAAAAGTAAACCTAGAGATCACTTGCAAGTTACCTTTGACTGCCAACCTAAATTTCAAGTAGCTTTAGAATGTGGAATAGATTGCCCAATCTAATGAGTAAATGCACCAACTTTAGAATTAATAAGAGCACATCAGTATATATCTTCATCCTAATGTTGCAGCAGAATGTTAAAAAAAAAAAAAATTCACATCAGCTGTTCGTGAGGCATTGTGCTAGTTTCAATGGAAGAAGAAACCTTACAGGGTTAATAAGGCAATTACATTATCAGATTTTTATACTGTTTTCTTTGAATTTCCCAAATAATTTCTATTGTGAACCTGTAACTAATGTCTTTTTGGAATTAGCTGGCTTCCTAGAGGTTTAATTGAGCACCAGCTTGAGACCAGATGAGTTAACTCAGCAATGCATATTCATTAAGCAGCTAATATATGCAACACCTGCATCAAATCTCATGGAGAAAGATAAAAGGCATCCTAACTCCTGAGGGGGCTGAAGTATAAATCTGGAATTAAATATACTCCTTTTAATACCATAATATCTATCAAGGTACTCATGAACCAGCACACAAAAGCATTTAATGAGATATATAAGATAACATATAAAACAGAGCGTTTAGAATTTATTCCTTAAACAACTTCAGGATTTAGAGAATAATTTCTGTAAGATTTCAAATCATAATTTGAGCATGACTCTCAATTTCAGGGAGGCTGCTTTCTACACATTTTATTCACCACATTCCCAAGCTGTCATTCAGTCTGTGCCTGAAAACCAACAATAAGAAGTGATAAAAGTAGTCAGTTCCACATATGGCAACTCTGACTGCCTGAAAGTTCTTTCTCTTCCTTTCTTTCATAGAATTTTTCCAAATTATACGTTTACCTTTTTTTTACTTTTTGTAAAATTGCCTTATTACAATATTCTTAAAATTTTTCTTAATGTTTATTTTTGAGAGAGAGAGAGAGAGACAGACAGACAGAGAGAGAGACAGAATCTGAAGCAGGCCCCAGGCTCTGAGCTGTCAACATAGAGCCCGATGTGGGGCTCAAACTCACCAACTGTGAGACCATGACCTGAGCCAAAGTCAGACACTCAACCCACTGAGCCACCCATGTGCCCCTGAAATATTTATTCTTTTATTTTAGGAAGTCAGGGCCATTATAGTTAAGCTTACACTATATCCTTGATGCCTAGCACAGTGTCAGATACTGATTAGAAATTCAGTAAACGATCTAGGAAATGACATTTAATTACTTGTAAAAGCACCAGTTAGTCCTACTTTGATCCTTGGTAACTTTCAAAACAACCCTACCTATCATGGTAGCAACTTGGATGAAATTACAATGAAAGAGACAGATGATTTGTTTTTCTCTGTATGTTTTTGGAATTAGGTTTTTCTTTGACAGAAAACTTAAAATAACAGTAGCATAAAAGAGACAGAAGTCAATTTCTCTCTCATGAAGAAATTTCTCTCTCTAGTCTGGAAGTAGACAATTACGGACTGACTACTGGAGTCCCATAGTTCTGTCTTTGTGTCTCATAGAAGATATCATGGTAGCCTTCTATTCTTAAATTTCACTTATGGACAAATTTATTTATTCAAGCTTCAGCCATCCTGTTTACATTCTAGCCACCAGAAAAGAGAAAAAGAAAAAATATATGTATAGGTGTGTCTGGCTGGCTCAGTCAGTTAAGTGTCCAACTTCAGCTCAGGTCATGATCTCACAGTCCGTGAGTTCGAGCCCTGCATTGGGCTCTGTACTGACAGCTCAGAGCCTGGAGCCTGTTTCGGATTCTGTGTCTCCCTCTCTCTGACCCTCTCCTATTCACGCTCTGTCTCTCTGTCTCTCTCAAAAGTAAATAAACATTAAAAAAAAGAAAAAAATATATATCATTTTCTCCCAGATGTTCCATGCATCTCTTCTTCATACATTTCATTGCCTACAACTTAGGTATATGGACAAAACTAGCTGAGTAATGTTCCACAGTTGTCGTTCGTACTTGAGTAGTATTCTATTCCTCAAACTTTAGGTAGAATCCTGTGGGTGACAAGAATAGAAATTCTATTCCCAGGCATCCCTTGGTGCTAGGTGTGCACACATGATGAGGTTTTGGCCAATGAGATGTACGTGGTGGTGGTTTGTGCAATTCTAGGAATTTTCCTAAACAGAGAGTCACATTCTTCTTTTTCCTTTCCTTGTTCTGCTGGTTGGAATGATGACTTGAAGGTGGGAGCTGATACAGCCTTTTGGTGTATGTGGTTGCTTGACAAAGAGAACTGAGTGACTGACCAGCAAGAAAGAGGCTTGGTTCCATAGAGGGTACCAGTACTAGAACCACCATCTCCAGAATTTCCCATGAGAGAAAAATAAAATCAAATTCTTTATTATCTACAGCACTCTGAGTTGTTCTCTTTCCTTCAACCAAACATGATTCAAACTAGTAACTTGGCATGTTCCTAGATCTCTCATTCCTCCTTGTTAAGCACCCACCATTTTTGAAATGCCTCATTTCCTCTGAAAACTCACGTTCATACAAAAATCTTTAGATAGATGTTAGTATCAGCCTTATTCATATTCACTGAAAACTAGAACTTTGGAAAATGATGTTTTGGCTGGAAATTGTAAGGGTAAGGCAGAAGGAATTGTTCATAAGCACTGGGCTCAAGTTGGGAAATTTATTTCTCATGGTGGTGTAGGTTAATTCAGAAACTCCTTGACATGCATGTGGGAGATGAACAATAAATGAATTGATAGTAGATGGGAGCCAGGGTTTCTCACTGTCAGAGAGAGAAATTACAAATGAGCAAGAAGGGAAGATAAGAATAAATCCTGGTTTTCCATTTTGGTACATGAATCATCCCTAAGGTAGTTGACATAATGATGTGTTTGTATCTGATGTTGTTATCCTTGAGATTTTAACCCATTTTCCACTCCTCCCAAAAAGATGTTTGTTTATTATTGGTCTTGATTAAATGAGTAGTTATCAAAAAGAAAAAAGATGACATTTATGTGCATTTTAACAAATGTTCCTCCAATTTTTGACAGGTTTGGTTTATTGATCATGTCACTACAATGAGCCATGGATATGTATCAGAAGTATCAGTTTAAACATCTTGTAGTTAATTTCTAATTCTTTTTCTACTTTGAAACAAAAGTTCTCCAAAGGAAAACTCTCATTGAGAAATCTAATCACATTTCTTCTTTGATGAAATGGTCTCACCACATCCAAAATCCTTACCCATTATTCAGAACTGTTGCTGTATCAGATCAAACTTTTCTTTATGTCTTATTGTATTTCTGCATGGACTTGACACACTGTTAAAATTTCCCAAATATATACCCTACCTTCTGTGTCACAATCTCTACTTTAGTCGCACTTTTCATAGACACTCATGTAGTGTCCTGTTATCACTCTCTCGCATTAAGGCTGAGGTTGTATGCCACACATTTCATGAATATACATCTATTCTGATATTTTTAGCAAGAACTGATCATCCTGTTGTCTGAACTCATAAGGCAATATATCTACTTCCTAAGGAATTTATCCCATTCTACTTGACAACATAGATGGCTGTGTGTATATGTGTATGTGTGCATGTATTTATGTTCTATTTAAATTTTGGAAGTTATTCTGCACAGCTCCAGTAGAGTGCCTTGTACAGCATATACACTGAATATATATTTTTGGACAAGATAAGGCTACTTAATCTTATAACACTCTGACGAATACTCTGTCATTTGGTGCATTCCCTTAAATCTTACGGATCAATTCTGTACTCTATTGACTTGTTCAGTTGCTATATATCCTGGTAACAGATTTGAAGTTACTTACTGTTTTTCAGTAAGCAAGGACTGGGTCTTCCCCTATGAACTCATAAGGGATATTTTTGGAAAGACTGTGCACGCTCAGAACAAATATTCTTTCATGATAACATATCTGCTTAACCCACAGACTTCCTAAGGGAAACTTCCTCGAACTTGATGAAAAGGCAAGCTGAGGTGACAAATTGTTTTTAATCACATTATGAAAAACACGTCCAAATTTGTAGACAAATGAATGTGTGCCTATATTAGAATTTCTTTTTTTAAATTTTTTTAATGTTTATTTATTTTTGAGAGAGAGAGAAAGAGAGTGAGACAGAACACAAGCAGGGGAGGGGCAGAGACAGACAGAGAAACACACACAGAATCCGAAACAGGCTTCAGACCCTGAACAGTCAGCCCAGACCCCAACGTGGGGCTCGAACTAGGGAATGTTGAGATCATGACCTGAGCCAAAATCAGATGCTTAACCAACTGAGCCACCCAGGCGCCCCTAGAATTTCTTATCCTATAAGCATATCTGTCTAACTTCCTTTTTTTTAAACCCAAGTTTATTTTTAAAAATATTTATTGAGCAAGATACTGGTGATCTATGTGTGAGCAAGGCAGCTGTGGTCCTTGGCCTCAAAGAATTTGTTGTCTTTGTGGGTAGAGTCTACTAAGTAAGCAATTACAGTATTATAGGTATTTGGTGAAGGAGCTCCTGAGTGTTGGTTCCATGAGAGTTAGGGAAAGCAGATGGTCCCAGCTAGAGAGATCAAGGAAGGCTTCCTGAAGGGTGTGTTTAGGTTAGGATCCAAGGAGTTTCCCATATGCTGATGAAAGTGAGAATGGCCAATAAGAGGAATGAAAAGAAGTGAGTGTAAACAGAACTTATTTTGTAATAAGGAGCAGTGGAAAGAAAAGAGGTGGGAAAAGTAACCAGGTGTCAGTGAATAGTTTCAGAAAGATTAATACAAAGTTTAAGAGGTATAATAAATTATTGTGATTTTTTTGTTGTTTGCTTTTGTAAAAGCACTATCTTAGTTAATATTTTATTTAAAAATTTGCTTAAATTATTTTCAAAAATATGTTACTAAGCCCTTGAGAGGACAGCATTTTCCACCTTTGAAAATGTTACATACACTTCAAGGAAGTAATAATTATCCCAGTGTAGTGATTATTTATATCATTTCTACTTTAATAAGTATGGATTTTTCTTTTTTTTTTTTAATTTTTTTTAAACGTTTATTTTACTTTTGAGACAGAGACAGAGCATGAACGGGGGAGGGTCAGAGAGAGAGGGAGACACAGAATCGGAAGCAGGCTCCAGGCTCTGAGCCATCAGCCCAGAGCCTGACGCGGGGCTCAAACTCACGGACCGTGAGATCGTGACCTGGGCTGAAGTCGGACGCTTAACCGACTGAGCCACCCAGGCACCCCTGGATTTTTCATAATAATGATTATATAATAATTCATAATAATATGATTGATTCATGATCATTTGCTCAATGTTTCCCAAAACTGATTTTGTAGATTAATTATGTGTCTAAGAACAGTGTTCTCATATGCTCTAATCTCAAAAAAAGCAGCTATCACACAAAATACTTGACTTTTTGAGTCCTTTCTAATACAAATAATCTCTTGACTTCCTGATCCTACTCTCCTGCTCATGGCTTCAATATATATATGAATTTGTCTTCTTTCTCTTAGTTTATAATCACCTTTCTTTTTTCATTTATTATCACTTTTGCTTTTGCACTTCCTCTTTTTTCTTTGCATTTTCTTTTTTTTTTTTTTTTTTTAATTTTTTTTTTAACGTTTATTTATTTTTGAGACAGAGAGAGACAGAGCATGAACGGGGGAGGGTCAGAGAGAGGGAGACACAGAATCTGAAACAGGCTCCAGGCTCTGAGCTGTCAGCACAGAGCCCGACGCGGGGCTCGAACTCACAGAGCGCGAGATCATGACCTGAGCCGAAGTCGGTCGTTCAACCGACTGAGCCACCCAGGCGCCCCTTTCTTTGCATTTTCATGACACTTAGTAATCTTATTAGTCAAACTGATCTGTTCTTAATTAGACAATATTCATTGAGCATTAACTATGTTCCAGACACTTTACATATATTATTTCATATAATTATCACAATATTCCTATGAAATATTATGACTGGTACTTAGCAGATGAAGCAAACCATTTCAGAGAAGTTAAATGGTTTTCCTAAAATCCTCTCAGCTAGTAAGTTATCAGGAATCACATTCATGTTTCCATGATTCAGATTCTTTTTTCGTCTTTCATACATGGACTCCTAAAGCACTTTAAGATCAACATCAACTGTTACTGTTGACATCCTAGCAATCAAGGGGAAAACAAAACAAAACAGAACAAAACAAAACAAAACATCACACAAGCTTGGGCAGAACTGTAGAGAGAGTGTGATAGATTGCCAGAATTCATTCAGAACAGAGCCATAAAAATTTTTTCCCTTTCCCTGTCCCCAAACAGCTACCATTACAAGGAAAGGTTCAGGCAGATACTTGGAGAACACAGCAGGAGTTGTAATATTAGAGAAGAAACTTTGCAATAGATAGTTAGGGTCTGCAGGCAAGGGAGTTCTCTAGCAGCTGAGCTGACAATGATATAGTCTTAAATATAGGATTGATATAAATTTAGAAAAGAAATAAATCACATTATATTATTTTTATCGCAGCCTAAAACCTCTATTTACTTATGTAGGCTTTAGTATGGCTTTAGTATGGCTTGTAGGACTATCCTTTAATTCGACATCTTCATTAAATTGAACTTGAATGCTGAAACTTAGGAGAGAGGATGATCAAAGGAGACATTGAAATGCTAGAAAACTGCCTAAAAGGAAATATTTTCATTGGAAAGATCTTGGAGAATCAGGTAGTACCATGGCTATCAAAGCTGAAGATTATCTCAGAAGTGCAATATGTTTGAGTAGGCTGACTTTAAATTTTTTTTTTAATGTTTACTTATTTTTGAGACAGAGGGAGACAGAGCACAAGTCGGGGAGGCGCAGAGAGAGAGAGAGAGAGAGAGAGAGAGAGAGAATCTGAAACAGGCTCCAGGCTCTGAGCTGTCAGCACAGAACCGATGTGGGTCTCGAACCCATGAACCGTGAGATCATGACCTGAGCCGAAGTCAGATGCTTAACTGACTGAGCCACCCAGGTGCCCCTGAGTAGGCTGACTTTAATGTTTACTATCATTGGGGTGCCTGGGGCAGGTACCAGTTAAGCGTCCACCTCTGGATTTTAGCTCAGGTTATGAGCTCATGGTTCATGGGTTTGAGCCCTGCATCAGGCTATGCTCTGACAGTGTGGAGCCTGCTTAGGATTCTCTCTCTCTCTCTCTCTCTCTCTCTCTCTCTCTCTCTCTCTGCCCCTCCCCTGCTTGTACTGTCTCTCATTTTCAAAATAAATAAATACACTTAAAAAAATTAAGTGTACAATCACTTATTTATCCAAGTAGCATTTCATGAGCTGACACCACATCCCAGGCACCATTTGAGGTGCTGTGGATATACAGTGGAGAAAACAGACTGTAACTCTCATGGAGCTTATATTCTTAGGCAAGAACGATCAGAAGTAAATGAATACATAATATGCAGTACTGATACATGCTCTGAAGGATAGTAAAGTCAAACCAGGAAATCCAAAGTGAGAAATAATGCTACTACTTGTCATATGGCAGTAGCTGAAGCCTTCACTAATGTGGTGATATTTGAAGATAGACTAGAATTACACAGGGATGGGAGGGAGTAAACTATGAGGATAAATGACTGAATATTATTCTAGACAAAGAGCAAAGAATGGAAACACCATAAAGTGAGAGTGTGCTTGGTGTACTCAAGATCTACAAGAAAACCAGTGTCATTGGAGGGAGAAAAAGGTGGGAGAGGAAGTTAGAGGAATAGGTGGGAGTGGAGTAAGTAGGGGAGTGTTAGTATTAAGGTAATAGTACTAACAAAGGGGACAATTCCCACTAAAAGTGTTTAGATACCTACATTTCTGTTGCTGCCCAGTCCTAACCACCCCCCAGACTCTCCCCCCCACCCAAAAGGTATCTCTGTCCTTTGCCCTTATAAAGTGTAAAACTTAGGTCATGTATATTAAATATATTTGTGAGCATGTTACTCGTTTTAAGTGTCAAACATGAAACTTTTAAAGAAGGTTTGGGGCACTTTATCATAAAACATCTGTTAGAATTCCTAGAGAGGAAGATTTTTTTTAAATGTTTGTTTTTGAGAGAGAGAGACAAAGTGTGAGTGGGGAATGGGCAGAGAGAGAAGGAGATACAGAATCCTAAGCAGGCTCCAGGCTCTGAGCTGTCAGCACAGAGTCCGACATGGGGCTTGAACTCGCAAACTGTGAGATTGTGACCTGAGAGCTGAGGTCAGATGCTTAACCAACTGAGCCACCCAGGTGCCCCTAGAGAGGAAGATTTTTAAGTACACGTGGTTAGCAAATTTAATCTACTTCCACAAAAGAGTAAATAACTTAAATAAGGTCCTCTAGAATTAGTAATATATCAAACTACATTTCAATTCCAGTTGATGTCCCATGGAATGATGGGAAAATGCTGCGGATAATAGCTCTCTTTTATGTTTATTTTACTAAATTGCAACTTACTACATCATTATGTTATTATAATCATGTTCATTATAATCAATGCTTAATTAAAGAAAACCTCCCAGTCAATGCTCCTACTTCTCTACCCTGTTCACTCATGGAACTGGCTTGATTGTACTGCATCTCAGTGGTATATCCTCATCGTATTTGCTTCCCTCCAGATTAATAATCAGCACCCGCATAGCAAGATCACCCTTTCTCTGATGGACACTGGGAAGCCAGATCTCTTTCTTATACCATTCAGGCCCACAAATTTGAGCTGAGTTTTTAGTGATAGTATGTGTATATACTTAGTGACTAAAGAGGCACAATTTATCATTTAATATTTGTGCATTTTGAAATTTGTTACGGCATTGAGCTTCCCCCCCAGTGACTCTAACTTGAGCAAGAATCAGAAAAATGTATTTACTATATTCTCAAAACATGCATTTTATATTTTATCAGAAGATTGGTTTTCTGCTTTTAATAAAATGAGTTGTTGGTTTTTAAATTTGGAAATTGTCTGCCCTAAATGCAGCAATTTTCTTCCAAAGAAACAGTAAGAACTGAACCATTTTTATTAGATTCAATTGAACAACTATTTCTTGAATGCTTACTCTGTGCCACACAGTGTCCTAGGCCCTTGGGATGGGGCAATGAGCAAAAGAAATGGAAATAGATGCCCTTTGGAGTTCATTTTCCATCAATGTAATTGCCACTTAATAAGGCAATGGCATGATGTTTCTAGAGTAGTGTACAAAAAAGCAGCTTCCAGAAGTGAGTTAGGGTATTGGCTTTATGTAGTTTTTGAAATTAGATTTTCTGAGTTCTTCTTCAGTCTGACAAATACTGTCCCATCAACTTTTCACTCTCACCAACAAAGATGCTATGCCAGGTCAGTCTGACCATGTGCTAGAAATAGATGTAGTAAATACAATCTAATCTGCCAGCAGTAGTTCAGAAACTCACTGATAGAAGATAGCGGGTGTCATTAGCAAGCGTTAAAATAGCTTCCTAACTGGTGAATAAAATGTACTAAATATCTGACATAAAGCCTTCACATGGTTTTGTGGGAGTGAAGGAATAACCATAATCACCTAAATTAGAGTTGGATAATCTAGGCTAATTTGACTCTTCTGCTTTATTCTTAATACAAATTTATACATCAGTCATCGGCAGCACAAGGTGTCAAACAGCCCAGAAACAAATACAGTATTAGAACTACAGGAGGCTTCAGAGGATTTAACGTGCAATCTTAAAAATTTTATAGTTGAGGACGCTGAGATCCAGAGTGATTATATGATAATCTTGCAGACCCAGACTATTCATTAGCAAATCTTAGGTAAACTTTTCAAATTCTGACCCCCACGTTTTGTTCTTTCCAGTGTTACACAACTTGCCTACAACTCTGTAGTAAAAATACTGATCAGAAAATAAAACCTGTAGTATTGTGATGTTTATTTTATATGTGAACTTGTTGCTTATATGTCTGTAACCTAGTTTACAATTCTAGAGTGCAACTCTCAAGCAGGGAAGCGGTTGGAATTCAGGAATAAGGTAGAGCTTCGTGAGATTTTTTTTTTTTTTTTAGCTTCGTATTGGCTAGAATTTATGCTGGATGGCCTTAATAGAGAACCAAATAATAGTGGCCTAATCAGTCGAGGGACTGTTATTCTCACATAACAAGGGAAAAAAGGGAGTCTAGTGCCAACACCATCAGTGATTGATATGTCCACTCTTGGTGATTGATATGTGGCTTTGTCCTCAGCCTTATCACCTAATGGCTACAAGTAGTTGTTCCATTTCCACCATTGAATATTTACTATAGGCAAGATGCAGTAAAAAATAAAAAGATATATTGTTCCTTCCCTGTTTTAAAGAGATTTTATGAGAGTTCCTTCTGGCCATTATGTTTCATTGTTTAGGACTTGATTACATGAACATCTCAAGGATAGTTGGAAATAATTTCTTCAAAGGTTGTTCTGTAGAACAGTATGAGAATATTGACGGTGATATTCTGCCGCTAAGGAAAATGATTTATATTTTGAATATATTTGAATTTGAATTTATTTGAATTTCTATATTTAAATGTATTTGAATTTATACTATGAAATTTCTTTTGCTGGCCTCTGTTTTAAGGACAAATCAATAAGTGAGTAAAACATAATTCTCATGGAGAAAATTAAAGGCAAAAAGAAGAGTTGAGAAATAAATTTGCAATTTTAAATAGAGTAGTTCAGGAAAACTTCATTGAAAAGTGATTTTAGGGGCTCTTGGATAGCTCAGTCAGTTAAACATCGGCTTCTTGATCTTAGCTCAGGTCATGATGTTATGGTTTGTGAGACTGAGCCCCATGTTGCGCTCTGTGTTGACAGCATGGAGCCTGCTTGGGATTCTCTCTCTCTCTCTCTCTCTCTCTCTCTCTCTCTCTCTCTCTCTCTCTCTCTCTCTCTCTCTCTCTCTCTCTCTCTCTCTTTCTCCCTGTCCCTCCCCTGCTCTCTCTCTCTCTCAAAATAAATAAACTTAGGGGAAAAAAAAAGAAAAGTGATATTTATATACAGGACTGAAGTAAGTGAAGGGGTCATGCAGGCATACGTTTAAGGAAGGGAACTGTGGGTAGAGAGACAGCAAGGGCCGTAATAGCATACATGAGAAATTTAGACAACCAAGGGAAGACTAGAAAATTAAATTAAATCTTTTCACTAAAGCAAAATATAGTTTGCTTCACTATATTTCCATAGTTTTATTTCTTAAAAATCACCTATCATTGTGAATTATAATTATATATATTATAAAAAACATGGTACAAAATATATTTTTTAGTGAGGAAAGAGGAATAATGAATCGAACTCTAAACATGTAACATTTTATTCTCTTTAGTAGGAATTTCAGCAATAAATTTGTGGCACTAACATTTTTGAAAATGCAACTGAATTACAGAATCCTCCTAAACAAGGATTGCTACAAAATAAAGGAATTAGCATTCTCTTGGTAAAATACTTTTTTTTTCTTCTGACTAAAGTGAAAAATGGTATTTATGAGATCATTTGAGGAGCGTATTTTTATTTGTTTTTATTTTTTATTATTTATTCATTTTTTATTTAGAGAAGGAAATTTTAATTTCTATAAATGAACTCAAGTTGATCTGACCAGTTCTGCAGTCTGAAGAGAATAGTAAAGTTAAATTTTGTGGGAATGGCAAGAACTTGCTCGGCTTGAAGATCAAGCCTCAGTGGTGTTGGATAAATACAATTGTGTTTTATAAGCAGGTGATAGAAGTGTTTGAAATGTTCTAGTTAATCCTAGAGTTGATCATAAAGGGCTTAGACTGTTGGAACTGACCACTGAACAAAAGAAAAGCTCTCGGGTTAGAGAGATACAAACACTTGTACAGTTCACATAGATCAAAATAGTCTATAACCAGGACAGCAGCTAAGATCAGTTCATAGTCTGACTGCATAAAGGGCAGAAATCATAAGGCTAGAATTAGAGAAGAAATCAGCTGGACATCAGTCTGGAAAAAGTCATCATACAGATTCAGGCAGACAAAGATCAATTTCTTAAGCATATTTACACAAAGTATGTTTAAAGCCAAGTCAGACTTTTCCCACCAGTGATGTGAAGCTGTGGCAGTGCCAGATCCATGATGTCACAGGCGTGTGGCTGCTGATCATGAATTGCTACCCACTTGTTGAAGCAGGAAGGGTCCAACTTGGACCTAGTGTCTCAGTCACAGCTGCCTGTGGAGCTGCAGTATGTTGGGCTGATTGACCATAACCTCAGGGGAGGCTTCTGAAAGAAGAATAAATAGGGAACAGCAATCTAACCGTCCTGGGCATGTAAGCATGCTTCAACCTGAAAGATGAGTTTTTCTTTGCAGAGGAGCAAACTCATGTTCAGGAAGGGTGCTATGCGGGTGTTGCTGTGGTGTTCCAAGAGATCCACACTTGCTGAAGAATTCTCATCCAGAGGAGTAATTTTCAGGGATGCCAGTGGATCCTGACACTTTATGGATCAACACTCCCTACCTCTCACCAGAGACGAAGGGGATTTTGTTATGACTTTCAGTGCAGGCATTTGAGGGAAGAATGGAAAAAAAAAAAGATTTCATTATTCCTATTAAAGAACGGGCAAAGTATGAAAGCTATTGACCCAATAAAAACTGATGAAAAGACAGGAAGAGTTTTGAGTTCTTAGAATCTAAAAGATCTTCCTTTTTACCATTGTCTCTGGTTTCTGCCCTTTTCCAATTCACTGTGCCATATGGGTAGCCATCATGCTGGGTATACCAGAGATGTATCTGGAGACAGAGTCTGGGTGCTTTTGATATCCACCAGTGACTCACTCACATAATCACACATGTCACAGGCCTGAAACCAGATGATTTAATGCACACCTTGGAACATGTCACATTTCCTAAAGCATAACTACTAGAATTCAGCTTGAGAGCAATAAAACTTTTTCCCAGCATAAAATCCTGTACAAAGTTGAGATAATTCAAAGGTTTCCAAGATGGAGATCTAGAAATTAAGGGCTTCAATTTTTTTCTGTTTCTTAGAGTGGAAATGATTATCCAAAAGAAATTCTGTCTCAAAGAAATCATTGGTGGATATGGTAGGTCTGGTGCCCAGGTAAAAAACGTTTTATACCAAAAAAGAAAAAGTAAGTAGGCCTAAAACATTATCTCTTACTATTCATACTTAAGAACAGGTTCCAATCAGGGATTTCCAGTAGGATACATAGCAAATAACACTAATTTTTATAGCCATTAAAAACCTTGAACATGATTGAATAACTCATTGGGGATATACATAAATGCTGAAATTATGAACAAAGGAAAAAAAAAAAACAAAGCCTATAAACTTTTATCAAACATATGTGCATGTATTTCATACCTGCCTCTTTATGAAGAAGGTCCATGAATTCTGAAAGTTATGTACACTGATCTTGAGCAGAGCTAATTAATACCATTAGTGTCTATCTCTCTCCTAGTATATGTATGTATGTATGTACACCTGAAGTATGTATGTGTGTATATGTGTGCACACACATATAAAGTGTGATCATGGATAATTAGAGATAATCTATGCGTTTTATACTGCTTAAGATGTAATAAAGCTGTATTCTGTATTATGAATAATCACCAGCTAAAACTGGAGTGTAAATGTTATTTATCAGAATTTCATTTCCTAAAATTATGGGATTATAAAATTAATAAAGAGTAAAAATTATATATATATATATATATATATATATATATATATATATATATATATTCCCATTCTTGCCCAAGAGCTGTGTTGGAATTTACACAAAAGTCTGTACCTTGGTGGCTCAGTCTATGAAGCATCTGACTTTAGTTCAGGTCATGATGTCACAGTTCGTGGGTTTAAGTCCCATGTTGCACTTTGTGCTGATAGCTCTGAGCCTGGAGCATGCTTTGGATTATGTGTCTCTCTCTCTCTTTGACCCTCCCCCGTTTGTGCTCTCTCTCTCTTTACCTCTTTCTCAAAAATAAATAAACATTAAGCAACCAAACAAAGTTTCCTTTCCCCAACAATTGAGGGATTTATTCTGAGAGTTGGCCTTTGCAAATTCCAAACTGCTTAAAATGGCAATCTGAGTGTTTCAAGTTATAATGACCAAAAAGGGCCAAGTCAGGGCCTGTGTAATCCAATCGTGGCCTACTAGCCCTGGTCTGGGCCCACTTGCCTGCATCTACTTTTAGAGGACACTTATTACTATTTTTCAAAATCATTATGAGGATTAGTTGGGTAGTGGTTGACCTCAGGAAATCATTAATTTTAATTTCTAAGGAACCGCTTCCCCTATTTTTCATTTAAAAATGACTCTGGTTATACAGTCAGTGGTATTGTAACAGTGTTGTGTGGTAACAGATGGTAGCTGCACTTGTGAGTATAGCAAAATGTATAGAGTTGTCAAATCACCATGTTGTACACCTGAAACTAATATTTTGTGTGTCACCTATACTTCAATTAAAAAAATAACTGGGTAGTCCAGATAAACCCACAAACAGATTTATACATTGGGACTTTCAAACGTAAGTCAGAATACAGGGATTAGCGTCTGTTAAGAGAAATTTGCACACTGCATCCAAGAAGGTTAAAGTCATGTCTTTTTGAAGAAGTAAACCTATGAAAGAGCCTATATTTATGACGTTTGACACTTAAGCGCAAGGACTTTATGCTCAAACATTACAGATACTTTCTTAGCTAGTTTCTATATTTTAACCCATCAGTCTCTTTTACAGTAGATGGAAAAGGTTCAGAAAAATTATGGAGTCATGATTATTTTGTGAGTGCCAAAAACAAACAGCTAAACTGAAATTTAACCATTTTTTATTATAGCATTTTTTACTATTCATTTTGAATCTTGGGCAAGTGTTCTTCATCTAGATCAAATACACTTGAGCTCAAGTCATATTAGACCAACTAACTAGCATTAGACCATCATCACCAAATGGCCTAATTCTTGGAGTAACATGAGTATCTGGTTGCAAACTCTATTAATACTCTTATTTTACTTTTTTCGTTAGGATAGCCTGACCTTTCCTTAACTGGAAAACTAAACTAGAAAAAAAAACCCAAACAAAAAAATCATGATTATGTATAATCTGCATGACAAGATGACCACCAGAAATTTCACAACACTGACAAAAATAGAGGCTTGTAATTATGCTTCGAGTACAAATTTGCAAAATGTCTTAAATTTTGGATGTTTTATTCTCAGAAAATTGTGGAACTTCTTGCACTTGAATAGGTAATAGATGTACCAATAAAACACTTAGATTCTAAGAATTTGTGTTTGACACAAGGGAATATGTAGTATATAGATCAGTTGGATTTTTTTAACCAAATTAAATATGTGATAGACACAGCACATTTTATACAGTAGGATAAATGATCTTTCCCCTTGTGCTAAAACACCAACCAGTTTCCATGGAAAATCAGTGTTCTATGGAATATTTTGAGGGTTTCCTTAAAATGTGAAATAAAGTGAAACGTTTTAGGGAATGAAATTTACATATAAATCTCACTGTAAGGTAAAACACATGTAAGTCACATATCAAAGAAAATAATAAAAGTCATTTCATAAGATCATAATCTAATTGTCTAATGGGCTTTGAACATAGTGCGGTAATTAATAGCATAGGCCAAGTTATGTGAAATATGCATATTTAAGTTTTTTGATGTTTTATTTATAGAGTGTTGCTGTGAAGATTTGAACGTAGACCAACGTAGATTTTTCAAAATTTGAAATTTTGAAAAACTTGAAAGAAATCACAGTGTTTTTGATAGCTGCTTTCAGGTGTCCCTGAACTATAGGATTGATTAAAGCAAGTTAAGTGAACTCCATTGAAAGGAAGTGAATCCACTCTCAAATAGACAGTTGTTCCATGCAAGGCCATTTTTACTAAGCTCTGAAAGTAGTTGCATCATCAACAGCACTTGTTTAGGTTTGTTTCTTTAATTAACTATGAAGAAGTTTTGGCGAATATGTATGAACTAAGGAAGGAAACATTTCAGAGTGTCTTTTTCCTTCATTCTTGATTAGCTATCTAGTTTAGGCCTCACACATTCTGAAGGACTTAATTGAACCCAGCAGAAGATAGTGTATCCATTCATTTCTTCTTGCATTGAACAAATACTCATGCTGTTCTTTGGGAAAATTTATTGGCACATTTCTCAATACACTTTTTTTTATACATCTAGTCTCTGACTGAGGGTGTTATTAATATACATAAAGAGTTAAAATAAAACATCACTTAAAACATTAGTCCACAGGGTACTATACAGATATCATCAATAATTTTAGTGAAATATAACTGTCAAAAGAAATTCAAGGATGCTTCTTGCCACTTACCTCTCCCCCCGCCCAAAAAAAGAACACTTATGTAATTTACAAAGACACAATAGACACAGACTCATCAATTAATTAATAGGGTGGGGTCACCAGTAGTGATTGGAATTTTGAAAAAAAGAATTAAAGTTAAATGTACTTAGGGAAATTCCCTTTTCTTTCATTGGACTCTTCCTTTTTTATTAATGCAGCCTAAGAATGTGTCTCTACCTTGGAAGAACAAATAGGAAGAAGAAAGGCATCCAGAAGTAAGAAAACATGGAGGAACTTGCTCATGTTTGACTCAAATATAGTCTCTTTTTCTAAAGGGTCGAAATGAGTTTACTCATGAGTCCAGCTCAATAGAGTGAGAAAACCTATATCAACTTGGAGTCGAAGTATATAATATATACACAGATACAGTGTATATGTGGCTATGTAAATGCATAGGTCCATAGTTTATTTCTTTGTGGACATGGGGAATTGGGCATTCTTGGTAGCTAGCTATTTGGGTTACTTAGAATTCTCATCACAAAACTGTTGTGAATTTGGACATTGCTTTTATTTTTAATATGCTAAGCTTTCTGTCATATAGACATAGCATCATTGCATCCACTCTAGTGACTAGAAAAGCAATAGAAAGCTTTGGATTGTTACCTAAGCATCATCATGAATAAATACATTTGAAAGTAAATAAATCATTGCCAAGGTTGAACACAAAACTAAAATGTATTACAGTTTACACAAAGACATTCCATTATTGTATAAAGCCTTTTTAAAAATTAGATTTATGTAGACATTGATTAATCCATTTCCTTTCTGAAGTCAATTTGGATTTTTTTCAGAATCTACCATTTAATTTAGGCTGTCAGGAAATGTTGCCATAGTTATCTACATCATATTAGCATGAAATGAAAGAATTTTTGAAAATTTTCCTTCCTATGCTATTATAACTGTATTGTTTATAAGGCAATTATATCTTTTGGGACTAATGTGTATTTTACTGCATGTGTATGGAGTTCATTTATAACCAACTGGGCTCCTACCAACTGTACTCTCCTACTTATAATGGGACTCCCTGCTTATTTCATACCTATGGGAGACAGGATAGAAAAAGAGTGCTACAGAAATCCAGAGGATGATTTGAATTTGGCCTTTTCTTATAAGATAGGCATACACTACTCATTATTTCTTTTTCTCTATTGTCTACTTTTGCTCTGCTTATTATTTTCTGTCATTCAATTAAGTAAAGACAGGCATCTCAGACTATTAAATTTAAATGTTTCTGATCAATCCAAAGCATTTTGTTCCTTGAGCCAATCCCTAAGTCTCCTAAGTTTCAACCTCAAGGATAGATAATACCTAGAAGACTCCTTCACTGAATATGTCAAATAGCCACGGCTATTTTATGGCCTAAATCTATAGGTAAAGATGATGACTAGTAGACTCTTTTTTGATGAGCTTCAATATAAATTCTCAACATCCATGTTTTTTTTATACAACTTTCTCTGGAATCATTGTATTTCCACAGTTATTTACCAGATAACTTCATATAACTTCATATTCTTCATATTTTAACATGGAGAGTTCTAATGAAAACATGATAATTTATATAAACTGAAAACGTGATACTTCCTACCAGAGACTGATATTAAAGATCTTGCATGTTCTTTCTTTGGCAAACTCACTTTTAATCTCACTCTTCTTCTGTTTTGCCTTAGCCAATGGAATACTTCTCAGAGGCAGGGGCATTGTGCATGATTCTCTCCTCTTGCACATGGCACAGTAGAGAAATAGCCCTATACAGTCAGAATTGCCGTCAAGGACAATCCTAATGAAATGTCAACTAGTAAAGTGTGCCCTATGTTCTCTCTGTTTCCTCTTTCAACAAACCAACAATACAGCTTAATATTGCTCATAAGTTTTTGTGCCATTAGTATTGTGGAGAATTGGAGGGTCTCATTCAATCCTAGAACTGACACAATAGCATGATAATCATTTGCATGGCAATTTATAATTCCAGCATTCATTACCTATTTTACCCTATTTCTAGGGTATACCACCTGTTACCGATTTTATAATGAGAAGCATATAGAGCAAGAGTTTTACTTATCCCCACTTACATTTATGAGAAGCAAAGACTTAGAGACAGAAAGTGATCTACTTGAGAATATATAGCTGGTAAGTATCTGACCCTATGGTAATTAACGATAAAGCCCAAGCTCTTTCTGTTGTACATTATGATCCTTCCTCTTTAGTCTGCACACTCAAGTCTGTAAAAATAAATACTTGTGCTTAGATCCAAACTAAAATACAAGGAGAAAATTTGGGTATGTTATTTTAATCCTCTGACTTTATATTATTTTTTTTCCCCATTTAAAAATTATTTTATTTTCATAAATTCTTTTTCTGGGTGGATATTAAGAAAGAAAATGTGCATTAATTCTGGTTTTATGATTCTGTATATTTCTTTATGTCAGCATCTATAGTCAGGTCTTGATCTGACCCATCACTTTTTTATTACAGGAAAAAAAACCCTACTTGATACTTTATTTTAAATGTCATTTGGTGTCTCCTTTAAGGCAAAAAAATCTCTTTGCCGAATTCACCTAATATAGAAAAAAGCCAGTTTGCCCCCAGAACAGTAGATGTTCAGAAGTCTCACAGGCAATTTCCTGGAATAGTCCAGCTCTGAGAGGGTAAGCACACATGATATGCCGGATGAAAACAACTGAATGGTGGCAGAGAACAACTAAACATAGCGTTAGAGTAAGTGGCTATATTAGTTACAGTCAGTGGAAATTTCCAGAAAAATAGGTCTAGGCTTTTAGTGAGTGTCTGTGATCCTAATTCTACTCAACACAAATAATTCATTTTCCAGAAACTAATTTGAAGTTTCTTACTCAAAACTCATCTACAGAAATATTTATTCTAAGCATTTTGGTGAATTTTGAAATCAGTGTAACAATGAACTGAGTTGCCTAATAAGGCTTAATATTTAAAGTGCATTTTCTGAGTATGCATTATGCTACAACTAAAGCACACCATTAAAATAATGGTTCTTATCCCTGTGTGTGTGTATTTATTCCAATAACATATACCAGAATTACACTTTTATTACTATTATCACAAAATTTGCCTCATGGTATACATATGTTTTATATGCTTTTTTCACACAATGAGATATAAAATCCAAATTGGAGAACATATATGCTTAATCAATAGTATGTAAGAATTCTTTTTCCCATATTCTCACTAAAATGAGACATTATGACATTTGAATTTTTTTGAAATGTGGAATATGAGCTTTATTATTTAATTTGCATTGCTGCACTCTAGAGGTGGAGAGATTGAGATTGTGACGATTTGGGGGGTCAGGAAGTCTTTTTGCAAGGAAATGCTGACTGAGCTGATATCTGAAAGGAGGCAAGGGAACTCATTCTTAAAGTGAGGATATCAGGAACACAGAATATTTTCAAGACACAGAAGGAAAGCCAGGGGGCCTGGAGCAAAAGCAGGAAGGGGCATTTGGTAGCCATACCTAGCAAGTTAGGTGAAGACTGGGCGAAACCAGAAGGTTTAGCCTTATGTAGAATTGTGCTCTTTATCCACAAACAAGGGGAGACATTGACGAGTTGAAAGCTAAGGGTGTGGGCATGTTCAGGTTTGCTTGTTAAACACCTCATTCTTCATGCAGCGATTCATTAGAATTAATCTTAGAGGGACAGAGTAAGAGCAATTAAGGCCAATCTTGAAGTTCTTGCTATGATGAGACAGTGCTGCCCCTCCCCTGCTCTACTCACTAGCACCGCAAGAGAGAAGCTACTACAGCCTTGTACTCGGTGTTCATATCATAGACCTCAACATGACTTTATACCTCACAATTTATACCTCACTTTATACCTCACAACTCTCACAATTCGACATCATTTCCTATTCTTTTACTTTACTTAAACTTGTGACCCCACTCCAAAATTCTTTGACGTCATTAAGACTTCCAACTCAGTGAATTTACCATTTTTTCACTATTTTTAATAATCTGCCATCCCCTTTATGATTTCATATCTCTCACCCAACCCACATTCCATGGCCCAGCACTATACAGTCCCATGGCAGATTCCCCTAATTCTCCTGTTCCTTTTCCCCTCCTTCATTCATTCACACCTGGCAAAGCCGAACTTTGCTAAACTCAACAATCTATACATTATAATTGAGCTAAAGCAGTTGAGCATTGACAGAAACATACCACAAAACTCACTAGACTCACTTAAAATTTATGAACACAAAATAAAAATGGATATTCAATAAGGACAGAGTATTCTACTTTACTCTCCTAGTGAATTCATTTTCTTGTTCCCTAAAATGACTGTTTTACATCATGTCTTAGTCTGTTTGAGTTACTATAACAAAACACAGACTGAGTAGCTTATAAACATCAGAAATTTACTTCTCACAGCTCTGGAGGCTCTGGAGGCTGGAAGCTCAAGATCAGAATGCCAGCATGGTTGCATAAGGGCCTTCTTTTTAGTTGTAGTTTTCTTGTTGTATCCTCACATGGTGGAAGAGGCTGGAGAATTCTGTGCACATGATGTCATTATATTTATGTATATAATATATAATGTGAGATATATATATATATATATATTAGTTGTTATATGTATATATATATATATATAATATATATTTATATGTATATATATTATATATATATATTATATATATGTTATATGTATATATATGTATATATATATATATAATATATATAATATATATATATTAGTTGTTATATGTATAACAACTAATCCCATTCATAAGGGCTCCACTGTCATCACCTAATCATTTCCCAAAGGCCCCACTTCTTAAGACCATCACACTGGTATTAGGATTTCAACATAAGAATTTGGGGGGTGGGAATGTAAACATTTAGACTATAACATTCGTTAGGTTTCCTAAAGTTAAAAAAAAATGACTTAACAATGGAGGATGTCTTTTCCCTAAGGCCAGTTTATTTGTGAATTGGATCGTACTCATTCTCAATTTCTCTAAGACCTTGATCTTGAATTTTGTCTTCCGCATCATTCTTTTTCCATTGCTGTTCGATCGTTTTAATTAATATACAGATATGCCTTAATATAAATATCTTTAAAACAATCACTTTTGAGCTCACATTTTCCTTCAGCTTCTACCCCAATATTTCTCTCCTTTTCATGAAACTAGAATTCCTAGAAAAAGTTGTCCACTTCTCTCTCTTTCCTTCCAGATTTTTCTTCAACAAATTCCCATTTGGCTTTTATCCTCACCAGGAATTCTAATCAGGGTTAGCACTGATGTATATTATGTCAAAGCTAATGATAAAATATTTGTCTTAGTCTCGTGAACTTCATAGCATTGGATACAATTTACCACGACCTTATTTTTTTTAAAAGTTTATTTTGAGAGAGAGAGTGAGTGGAGGAGGGGCATAGAGAGAGGGAGAGACAGGATCCCAAACAGGCTTTGTGCCATCAACACTGAGCCCCTGATGATGCAGGGCTTGAGCACACAAATGGTGAGATCTTGACTTAAGCTGAGATCAAGAGTTGGGCGCTTAACTGACTGAGCCATTCAGGCACCCCCCCTTTTTAAAGTTTATTTATTTTGAGAGTTTACCACAACCTTCTTGAATACAATTTCTTCTCTGTGCTTCCATAACATTGTTTATTTGGTTTTATGTGTAAATCACTAGCCTTTCTTTCTCTTTTGTTGCTCTATAAAAACTTTAAAATTAGAGACTTAGCGTTCTGTCCTCAACTTCTACTTTCTTTCCACCTGACGTCTCCCATGTGACTACATTTTTGCTATTGGATTAAAATATTTCCAGCAAATTGTTTATTATCTAGTATTAATATCTAATATTATCTCAATTCAGACATCTTCCCTGAGCTGCAGACCCATATGTCTGATTGTCTGCATGGTATATCCATTTCTATGTATTATATTCCTCTCAATATAATACAGAAAAAATAACTCTGTGTACTCCAGTATTTCACTCCTCAGAAAACTATCCCATCTTATTAAGTAGCACTAAAATCTTATTTGATAAAGGCAAAACTGTAGAAGCCATTCCTGATTCCCTTCTGACAACCCGAAAGCAGTATCTATTTCAAAAAAGATCTGTGAACTCTGAGTATTATATATTACATAATAATATGTTATATGTGTTATAGAATGGTTGCTTCTCATCATATTCTCTGCTGCTTCTTTTGCTCATGCCACCATGATCATTTTTCCTGGATTCCGCATAATCCTAAAAACTGACCTTACTGCATTCCCTCTGGAACCTATCCACCTATTCCACATCATGGACTAAGTCAATTTTTGTGTTTCTCTTGCTTAAAATTCTCCAAAGTCTTTGCATCACACATATACAATCAAAACTCTTTGTGGATTTTTGAAAACCTGTAATGTGCAGTCTGCTCATCCTTCTCATCTCAAGGCCCTCACACTAACTTTGCAGTTGCTGATCTTTGTGTTGAGAGCTAACTTCTCACCTATATTCACTTGACTAAAGCCTTTTCACAATCCCAATTTCAACTACAATGGCAGCTTCTCAAAGAGGTTTTCCTCAATGAGCTGTCCGTACCTCTTGTTCTTTAACATATTACCCAATTTTGTCTTCTTTATAGTAGAAATGCATACACATTTAAGAGTTTTTGTTTGTTTGTTTTAGGGAGTTACATTCATAGGCAGAAATTCAATACTAAGGGAAGATGAAAAAAGAAATCTTTGGCTTGAGTCATGAATAAATTCAACATATATAGTCAATGCAGAGAAACTAGCTACCAAGGAGAAAGAGGAGACAAAAGATGCAGTAGGAAAATCAGAAGACTGTAGGGACATGGAAAACATTCAAGAAGTTGAGTGTAGCTATTAGCGTTGAATGCCTCTGAGTAATCAAATAAGTAGAATTTAAAATGTTAACCGGATTTGAAGATATTACAAGCCTTTTGTAAGCTTACCCAGGAGTGTTTTAATGGAGTGGCATTGGCAGTAGTCATGTTGGAATGTATTGAACAGAGAGCAGGAAGCAGGGAAAGGTAAGAGTATAGGTAAAAAATATTTTGAAGAATTTGTGTATAAAGGGGAGGAAACATTGGACTAAGAGCTGGGAAGATTATGGACATAGGACATGGGGTTTCTTTTTAAAAATTAGGGCAGAAAGTTTTAGAAGACGGAGAAACATTAGTCTTGAAGGGACAAGGGTTATACTTACGTACTCTAACATTCCCAGCAAGAGAGAGAACAAACAGTAGTTGAGATGACAGCAAACTAGTACCCTTAGTGAGTAGTCTGGCTTCAGTTAGAATAAGGAGGGGGAGATGATCCTTCAGAGAATATGAGGATATAAAGGGTTTATTAATTATAAAGATATAGTTCTAAAGGACCAACAGAAGGAGATATGACAAAGGGTACTGATAGGCTCAAGAAAGTTAAGATGTTACTGGGGTGATGGTATGATGGATGAACAGGGAGGAGAGGGTATGGCAGATGAGACCTATAAAAATACTTTGGGAGTCTCTTTAAGAAATATGGGAACGTTGCCTAATATCCAAAGAAAATTTTGGCAAGGGTTGGCTGACTCAGAAGCTTCAGAATCTACAAACGACAGGAGCCTCCTACTCTGGCCATATGGAAATGTCAAGATGTATAATCTTGTACTATTTTTAGCCACACCAGCTTTAATGTAAAACTAAGTAAACAATGTGAAGAAGATTACAGTTTGATACTATTATGTACGTTAAAAAGTCTGTATTTTGAGTAAAACAATCTCTAAACACACTTCTCAAAATAATTTTCTAGTGGTGGTTATGTCCATGACAGTTGGTCACTTGCTCCAGCATAGTTAATAATTTTTTCCACTGAAAGAAAATGGTTTTGAAGGCATGTACTTTGCTGGATAAGAGAGGGAAAATAAGAGATTGATACTCTGCAAATAAAAACAGAAACAAAAAGCAAAAAAGTAAAAAACAACAACAACAAAAAACAAGCACAAGAGTTCTTTGAAATCTGACAAATATACACTATACTTGAAATGAGCAAGTAAGCCAGTTATTATGATCTCTATTATATAGTTGAAGCAATTGAGGCTTACGAAAGTTAAGGATGAATCAAACTCATAATTACTAAGTGATGGAGACTAATTTTGAGCTCATTTTTTATGAATTTTTGCCCAGTGTACTTTTCTTCTATAGCACACTGCTTCTTCATCGAGGCTTATATTGTGAACCTGATTATAACCTTTGCTGAGGACAAAATTGCAGTCATCTGAACATCTGGTGCTTCTTTTCTGTTGTACTAAGGCCTCTTTAAAGAGTTGGTAGTTGGAATACTAATTTCAATTCTGGCAGTAATTAACCATCAGCAGAGATTTTCATAGTTATATTGTATAAGAAATTGCTACAGAACTAGAGATATTCTTGATTGGATTTTAATCAGAACAGCCATTTCACTGTGATTTCAAAAAAAATTAAAATATTTTTTAATAGAATGAAAGTGTTAGTTTGTATCACCTTTTTTAAAAACATACCTAGGATCACATTAAAATGTGTATGATATTTTCTCTAATCCTTCATATTAGGATAAGAGATAGGTTATATTTTGTATATGTATTATAGAAACATTAGGAAATATAAAAATGTAAAGGAAAACATTTTTTAAAGATCATCTATAATTCTACTACCCCAAATCAACCTTAGTGTGTATGGCATTTTAGTATATTTCTTTAGGTTTCAATATATAGTAATCTTGCATGCATACGTTCATTCTATAAATGAATCATTGGGAATCTACATTGTGGCAGACGTTAATCTAGGCCTAGGTATTGAGCCTACAGACTGTACAAGATAGACAAGGTCTCTATCTTCATTAATACACTCTCTCACTATCTCTTTGTCTCTGTCTCTATCTCTTCACAAAGACGTGAATGTGATCATAGTAATATACAACAGGGTATCTTTTTATTTCTTAGAGTTATACTTTGAGTGTTTCCCAATTTGTAAATAATTTTTATGGTAGAGTATCAGCAATGGAATGCTCAGACCATAATAGACCATTCTTCTATCATTAGGGATTTAGATCCTCATTTCTATTATATTACCAATTATGAGTAACACTTTTACATCTTTTATTAATAACTCTTATAATCACTAAAATAACACTCATTTTATAAAATCTGGAAATTTCAGGAAATAAAACAAAAATAGTCACTTCTCCAACATCTCTAAATAATCATTGCTCATAATTTGATGAGATTCCATCTCACCTATTAACAAACTTGTCATAATGCCTTGTACTACATTTGTATGCTTTAATTAAAATTGTATCTCACACTTTTGATATTGATTTCTAAATTGAATTCTTAAAAAAATTAGCCAGTGGTTTGAAAGTCCATCTTAATAACTCCTGATCCTGCAAATTAAATTTTGCTTGTTGATTCATTTTTTTTTGCATTTTATTTTTTTGTATTTTTTTCACTGTTATAAAAGTGAATTTTTTTTCATGAGTTTATTAGTCAAGGCCAGTTATTTTTCTCTGATGTGTGTGTGGATACAGATACATGTACATATATCCATTTAGACATACTTTAAAGTTAATTTGTATACATTTCATATATGTTGAACTATGACCTGGTAGTAAATAGCTTTCCTTATTGGTGCCTTATTTCTAAGGGTTTAAATAATATATTATGGTTGTAACCTCACACATGAAGCAAGCAGAGATACTATTGTTTACTTTTATTTTTTTTTATTTCAGTTTGTTTATTTTGAGAGAGGGAGGGAGGCAGAGAGAGGGAGAGGGAGGGAGAGAGAGAGAGTCAGCACAGAGCCCGAATCAGCACTCGACTCCATGAACCAAGAGATCATGACCTGAGCCGAGATCAAGTCAGATGCTTAAATGACTGAGCCACCCAGCGCCCCAGAGATACCGTTGCTTAATTCTATTGTCAATATAAAATATAATTTAGATTTTCCTTACTTTTGGGGGGAAATGACATGAAAACTATGTGTACAAAATCATTTGAATTTATGTTTAATCTATTCATATAGACCATAAACAACATCCCTACTGTACTGTATCTTTGCCTATGTACTCTATCGTCTCTGCTGTTATATGAATTTATGTCCTGCTATCAGGAAGGTGAAAATTAAAACAGCAAGATGCCTACATACCTATTAGAATGGCTAAGATACAAAAAGCTAACAATAGCCAAATTAAAGAAGCAAACATTACCAAACATTGGCAATAATGCAGAATAAGAAACTCTCATTAATTGCTGGTGGGAATGCGAGGTCAAACAGCTACTGTGGAAAACAATTTGTCACTTCTTATGATACTAAAGATAGCCTCACCCTATGATCCAGCAACCATGCTCCTAAACACTTAGCCACATGATTTGAAAACTTACTCCTAAAACTGCATATGGATGTTTAGAGCAGCTTTATTCCTAATTATCGAAAATTGAATGTGACCAACATGGGATGTTAAATTGATGCACTGTATGAAATTTAAATTCACAGAGGAGTTAACCTGAGAATTTATATTCAGCTTAGTTAGGACTTAAACTTATAAGTCGAGGGGTGCCTGGGTGGCTCAGTTGGTTAAGCGTCTGACTTCAGCTCAGGTCATAATCTCATGATTTGTGAGTTCGAGCTCCGCATGGGGCTCTGTGCTGATAGCTCCGAGCCTGGAGCCTGCTTTGGATTCTGTGTTTCCCTCTGTATCTGCCCCTCCTCTGCTCACTCTCTCTCTCTGTGTCTCTGTCTCTGTCTCTCAAAAATAAATAAACATTAAAAAAAATTAAACTTATAAGTTGAGGTTTTGATTGGTATTTAATGGTTTAGCATTGTCCTTTTGGAGGACTTTGGAGTTTTATCCCTGCGCACTTGTCCCTGTAGCTAACACCTCGATACTAGTTGCCTCACTAATTCATAGCCAAGCCCTGCCTAAGTGTTCTGATATCTGCTAGCTTCTTAGTTAGACATTTGACTACTATGTGTTGTACTTCCTGAACCAACTGCTTTATCCTGTATTTAGGTTCTAAATCATCGGGCTGATGTTACTGTTTCTGTATAAATTTAATCTCAACAGACTCTTAGAAATGGTTATAATACTGCTCATGAAGCTTCAGTTCTCTTAACAATGACATTTTCTGAAACAGTTCTTGTGGAAATATACATTATAAACTTTACTTTGTCAGTTTATCAGTAGTTCAAGGGATTTCATGGACTATCCAGTGAAACTGATGACTATTAATAGTATTGTTCCTATGAATAAAAACTGTAATTTTATAAGAATTGATATACGATTTCTTCTAAAGTAGTAAATGTATAATTGGGAAGCTGCCTATTTAGATTATAGTCCACTATTCAATAATTTTATAGAAGTTTTTTTTCTGGACTGTGTCCATGGAATATATATCATTATTCCCATCGTTTTCTTTAATTTTTATCATTATGGTACTTTTTAATACCAATTTTAATTTTCTAGTGTGAGATGTATGTTATTGTATACAGTGTATTTATGTATCCCCCAAACAAAAATCATAGTGTAATCACCTACAATGAAGTTCTTATCTCTTTAGTAAGTAATCAAATAATATTATATTCATAAATACTGATAATTTTGTACTCACTGATATTTTACATGATAATACAGAATCTGTTTTATGATCTAAAGAAAATGTTTGGGGCCCCTAGGTTGACTCATTTGGCTGAGCATACACCTCTTGGTCTCAGCTCAGGTCTTTATCTCAGGGTTGTAAGTTGAAGCCCCATATTGGGCTCCACATGCTTAAAAAAATTAAAAATGAATGAAAATTAAAAATTAAAAATTAAATTTAAAAAATCAAAAATTAAAAAAAAATAAAGTACATGATTATTGCTAGACTTGTCAGGAATGGCGTTTTTAAAAATCTTTTAATTTACATACAAATAGCATACAGTGCAACAAGAATTTCAGGAGTAGATTCCTTAATGCCCCTTACCCATTTAGCCCATCCCCCTTCCCACAACCCCTCCAGTAACCCTCTGTTTGTTCTCCATAAAATGAGTCTCTTATGTTTTGACCCCTTCCCTGTTTTTATATTATTTTTGTTTCCCTTCCCTTATGTTCATCTGTTCTGTGTCTTAACGTCCTCATATGGATGATGTCATATGATATTTGTCTTTCTCTGACTAATTTCGCTCAGCACAATGCCCTCTAGTTCCATCCATGTTGTTGCAAATGGCAAGATTTCATTCTCTTTGATTGCCGAGTAATATTCCATTGTATATATATGCCACCTGTTCTTTATGCATTTATTCGTCAATAGACATTTGGGCTCTTACCATACTTTGGCTATTGTTGATAGTGCTGCTATAAACATTGGGGTGCATGTGCCCCTTTGAAATAGCATACCTGTATCCCTTGGATAAATGCCTAGTAGTGCAATTGGTGGGACGTAGGGTAGTTCTATTTTCAGTTCTGTGAGGAACCTCCATACTGTTTTCCAGAGCGGCTGCACCAGCTTGCATTCCCACCAACAATGCAAAAGAGAACCTCTTTCTCTGTATCCTGGCCAATACCTGTTTTTGCCTGAGTTGTTAATGACAGCCATTCTGGCAGGTGTAAGGTGGTATGTCATTGTGGTTTTGATTTGTATTTCCCTGATGATGAGTGATGTTAAGCATTTTTTCATGTGTTGGTTGGCCATCTGGAGGTCTTCACTGGAGAAGTGTGTATTCATGTCTTTTGCCCATTTCTTCACTGGATTATTTGTTTTTTGTGTGTTGAGTTTGATCAGTTCTTTATAGATTTTGGATACTAACCCTTTATCTGATATGTCATTTGCAAATATCTTCTCCCATTTCATTGGTTGCCTTTTAGTTTTTCTGATTGTTTCCTTCACTGTGCAGAAGCTTTTTATTTTGATGAGGTCCCAGTAGTTCATTTTTGCTTTTGTTTCCCTTGCCTCTGTAGACATGTTGAGTAAGAAGTTGCTGCGGCCAAGATCAAAGAGGTTTTTGCCTGCTTTCTCCTCAAGCATTTTGAAGGTTTCTGTCTTACATTTAGGTCTTTCATCCATTTTGAGTTTATTTTTGTGTGTGGTGTAAGAAAGTGGTCCAGGTTCATTCTTCTGCGTGTCGCTGTCCAGTTTTCCCAGCACCACTTGCTGAAGACACTGTCTTTATTCCATTGGATAGTCTTTCCTGCTTTGTCAAAGATTAGATGGCCATACATCTGTGGGTCCATTTGTGGGTTCTCTATTCTGTTCCATTGATCTGAGTGTCTGTTCTTGTGCCAGTACCATGCTGTCTTGATGATTTCAGCTTTGTAGTATAGCTTGAAGTCTGGGATTGTGATACCTCCTGCTTTGGTTTTCTTTTTCAAGATTGCTTTGGCCATTCGGAGTCTTTTCTGGTTCCATACAAAGTGTAGGATTGTTTATTCTAGCTCTGTGAAGAATTCTGGTGTGATTTTGATATGGATTGCATTGAATATGTAGATTGCTTTGGGTAGTATTGACATTTTAACAATATTTGTTCTTCCTATCCAGGAGCATGGAATCTTTTTCCATTTTTTGTGTCTTCTTCAATTTCTTTCATAAGCTTTTGATAGTTTTGAGTGTATAGATTTTTCACCTCTTTGGTTAGACTTATTCCTAGGTATTTTATGTTTTTTGGTGCAATTGTAAATGGAATTGATTCCTTGATTTCTCTTTCTGTTGCTTCATTGTTGGTGTATAAGAATTCAACTGATTTCTGTGCAATGATTTTATATCCTGCCACTTTGCTGAATTCATGAGTCAGTTTTAGAAGTTTTTTGGTAGAATCTTTTGGGTTTTCCATGTAGAGTATCATGTCCTCTGCAAAGCCTGAAAGTTTGACCTATTCCTGGCTGATCTGGATGCCTTTTATTTCTTTGTGTTGTCTGATTGCAGAGGCTAAGACTTCCAATACTATGTTGAATAACGGTAGTGAGAGTGGGCATCCCTGTGTTGTTCCTGACCTTAGGGGGAAAGCTCTCAGTTTTTTTCCCCATTGAGAATGATATTAGCGTTGGGTCATTCATATATGGCTTTATGATCTCGAGGTATGCTCCTTCTATCCCTACTTTCTTGAGGGTTTTTATCAAGAAAGGATGCTATATTTTGTCCAAGCTTTCTCTGCATCTATTGAGAGGATCATATGGTTCTTGTCCTTTCTTTTATTGATGTGATGAATCACATTGATTGTTTTGATATTGAACCAGCCCTGCATCCCAGGTATAAATCCCACTTGGTCGTGGTGAATAATTTGTTCATGTATTGTTGGAGCTGGTTGCCTAATATCTTGTTGAGGATTTTTGCATCCATGTTCATCAGGGAGATTGGTCTACAGTTCTGCTTTTTAGTGGGGTCTCTGTCTGGTTTTGGAATCAAGGTAATGCTGGCTTCATAGAAAGAGTTTGGAAGTTTTCCTTCCATTTCTATTTTTTGGAACAGCTTCAAGAGAATAGGTGTTAACTCTTTCTTAAGTGTTTTGTAGAATTGCCCTGGAAAGCCATCTGGCCCTGGACTCTTGTTTTTTGGCAGATTTTTGATTACTAATTTGATTTCTTTACTGGTTATGGGTCTGTTCAAATTTTCTATTTCTTCCTGTTTCAGCTTTGGTATCGTATATGTTTCTAGGAATTTGTCCATTTTTTCCAGATTGCCCATTTTATTGGCATATAATTGCTCATAGTACTCTTTTATTATTGTTTTTATTTCTGCTGTGTTGGTTGTGATCTTTCCTCTTTCATTCTTAATTTTATTTATTTGGGCACTTTCCTTTTTCTTTTTGGTAAGACTGGCTAGTGGTTTATCAGTTTTGTTAATTCTTTCAAATAACTGGCTCCTGGTTTCATTGATCTGTTCTGTGGTTTTTTTTTTTTTTTTTTTTTTTTTGGTTTTGATAGCATTAATTTCTGCTCTAATATTTATTATTTCCTGTCTTCTGGTGGTTTGGGGTTTTATCTGCTGTTCTTTTTCCAACTCTTTAAGGCATAAGGTTAGGTTGTGTATCTGAGACCTTTCTTCCTTCTTTAGGAAGGCCTGGTTTGCTATATACTTTCCTCTTGACCGCCTTTGATGAGTCCCAGAGGTTTTGGGTTGTGGTGTTACCATTTTCATTGGCATCCATGTACTTTTTAATTTTCTCTTTAACTTCCTGGTTAGCCCATTCATTCTTTAGTAGGATGTTCTTCAGTCTCCAAGTATTTGTTACCTTTCCAAATTTTTTCTTGTGGCTGATTTCATGTTTCATAGCGTTGTGGTCTGAAAATATGCACAGTATGATTTTGATCTTTTTGTACTTACTTAGGGCTGATTTGCGTCCCAGTATATGGTCTATTTTGGAGAACGTTCCATGTGCACTGGAGAAGAATGTATCTTCTGCTGCTTTAGGATGAAATATTCTGAACGTATCTGTTGAGTCCATCTGGTCCAGTGTGTCATTCAAAGCCATTGTTTCCTTGTTGATTTTCTGATTAGATGATCTGTCCATTTTTGTAAGTGGGGTGTTCAATTCCCTACCATTATGGTATTATTATCAATGAGTTTGTTTATATTTGTGATTAATTGATTTATATATTTGGGTGTTTCATATTTGGTGCATAAATGTTGACAATTGTTATATCTTCTTGGTAGATAGACCCCTTAATTATGATATAATGCCCTTCTTCATCACTTGATACAGTCTTTATTTTAATGACTAGATTGTCTAATGTAGGTATGGCTACTCCAGCTTTCTTTTGTTGACCATTAGCATAATAGATGGTTCTCCATCCCCTTACTTTCAATCTGAAGGTGTCTTTACATCTAAAGTGGGTCTCTTGTAAACAGCATGTGGATGGGTTTTGTTTTCTTATCCATTCTGTTACCCTATGTCTTTTGGTTAGAGCATTTAGTCCATTGAAGTTTAGAGTGAGTACTGAAAGATATGAATTTTTTGCCATTATGTTTCTTGTAGAGTTGGGGTTTCTGGTGGTGTGCTCTGGTCCTTTCTGGTCTTTGTTGCTTTTCGTCTTTATTTGTTTTTGTTTGTTTGTTTGTTTTGTTTTGTTTTTTCATCTTTCTTCTCTCAGAGAGTCCCCCTTAAAATTTTTTGCAGGGCTGGTTTAGTGGTCACAAACTCCTTTCATTTTTGTTTATCTGGGAAACTTTTTATCTCTTCTTTTATTTTGAATGACAGTTTTGCTGGATAAAGAATTCTTGGCTGCATATTTTTCTGATTCAGCATGTTGAATATATCCTGCCACTCCTTTCTGACCTGCCAAGTTTCTGTGCATAGGTGTGTCTCACACCTGATCTATCTTCCCTTGTATGTTAAGGACTTTTTTTCCCTTGCTGCTTTCATAACTCTTTTCTTGCCTGATTATTTTGTGAATTTGACTATGATATGCCTTGTTGATGGTCAGTTTTTGTTAAATCTAATGAGAGTCCTCTGTACTTCCAGGATTTTAATGTCTGTATCTTTCCTCACGTTAGGAAAGTTTTCCATTATGACTTACTCACTTAACCCTTCTACCCCTATTTCTCTCTCTTTTGCTTCTGGGACCCCTATGATTCTAATGTTGTTACTTTTTAATGAGTCACTGATCTCTAATTCTTAAATCGTGCTCTATTGCCTTAGTGTCCCTCTTTTTTTCTGCTTCATTATTCTTCATAAATTTGTCTTCTCTATCACTGATTCTCTGTTCTTCCTCATCCATCCTTGCCGCCTTGGCATCCGTTTGAGAGTGTAGCTTAGTTATAGGATTTTTTATTTCATCCTGACTAGCTCTTACTTCTTTTATCTCCGCATAAAGGTATTCTAATCTATTTTCAACTCCAGCTAGTATTCTTATTATTGTGATTCTAAATTCTGGTTCAGACATCTTTCTTGTATCTGTGTTGGTTAAGTCCCTAGCTGTTTTTCTTCCTGCCCTCTCTTTTGGGGTGAATTCCTTCGTTTCATCATTTTGAAGGGAGACAAGGAATTAATGAGGTAAAATTAAAATTAAAAAAATTAAATTTAAAAAATATATTAAAATTAAAAAATTAAAAAGAAACACATACACAAAAAAATCGAATAAAGGATCATAGATCCTAGGTGTGTTTTAATCTGGGTGTTGAAAGGGGCTTTATAGATTAGAGGAAAAAAGGGGAAAGAAAGAAAAAAAAAAAGGAAATTGTTTGAAATTTTGACAAAATGAATACACTGAAGTAGAACAAAACGAAATAATGAAAGTAAAATAGAATTTGAAAAAATTTACACAAAAGTAAAAAAATTGCAAAAAAATCAAAGAAAAATATTTTTAATAAAAATTGAAAATAAAATAATTTTTCTCTCTGTTTTCAAGGAAAAAGCAAAAAAGAGAAAAAGAAAAAAGAAAATTGAATAGATGGACCAGTTAACAGACTGGAATATGACTGAAATTACTTCGTTTTCCCCTAGATGTCAAAGTATGAAGCACTTTATAGTCCATAAACTAATCAGGCGAAGAGGCTCATGTTCCTGAAGAGCGAGGTGGCCCGGTTGGGCGGGGCTTAGTGTAATGGCTCCATTCTCTGCTAGATGGCATTGCTTAACTTACTGGGGGATTGTTGTGGCACTTGTAGGTGTGTATGCACATGCACGGGAATAGTGATAATGGCCTCACCCAGCTACCCAGTCTCTAGTATCGGAACTCTTTTCTCACGGATTAGCAAGATCAGCAATCACCCATCAGTCCTTTGTCTCCAGCTTCCGTCCACTCCCCGCTCTTTCACAGTCTGTGACCAAGCCCCAGGCGGCACCTCCCTCCCGAGTTTTATCTCAGATGCAGCTGTTTTTTCTGACTCCTTATTTCTGAGGAACTGCATCTTTGAATAATTCTGCCCCTCTGTGGGAGGGTGTCACCGAGCAATGGCCGTGTGCCGGTTGCACCCAGGAACGTTCGTGGGACCGTGCTGCTGCCGACGCCCAGAGATTGCTCCTGGGTGCCAGCCAGCCCTAGAAAAAGTTCACGTGATCCTGTACCAGGAGTGTTTCAGGGATTATGACAAATCACAACATGCATCTGGCACCAGGCTTCACCCCCAGCGACCTTGTTCCAGCATCAGCGAATGTTGTTATTCTCCAGGGTCCACTGGTGCCTTTGCCTTTGGTGGAGTCACACAGCCTCGACCAGGTGTCCTCCCAGCAGGGCAAACGGCACTCCCTGTGTGACCCAAAGACCTCCGGACTTCACTCTGCTTCTGGGGATTCGCCTTCTCACCAGAGCACCACCAGGTAATGCACTGCAGAGTTTCAGAATCTGCACTCCCTATTTATAGAGTCTTAATGGAATTTAAACCCTCTCCTTTCTTCTTTCTCCCTTTTTAGTTCAGTCACTGAGGCTGTTTCCTCTTTTCCACTTTCTCTCCAGCTGCTTTGTGGGGGGGGGTATTTTTCCCATACCTCCCCCCACCCCATCTCCGTCCTCTCTGTACACAAAAAAGCAGCTCCCTGCCCTCCGCAGCCTCTCTCTCCCCCATTTCACCTCTCCGTGCTGTGTACCTGCTGAATTCTGTGGTTCAGGTTGTACAGATTGTTCTGTTAATCCTCAGATCAGTTTTCTAGGTGTGCAAGATTGTTTAGTGTTGGTCTGGCTGTATTTCATCAGGAATGGTATTGTTTTAAATGGAAAGTGGTGACTATCATTAGTCATCATCTTTACCATCATTATCTTCTTTGTCTTAACATTCCTAAACCTTGTGGAAAACCTTGCTCTAGGTCTTAGAGACTCATTTTTTATAGTTTATTTTGCAAGTAAATCACATAGTTTTCAAAAGCACAACAAGGTCACTTTAGGTCATTACATAAAAGTAGGTTGTGAGGAACAAGAGTACAGTGAAAGTGGTCTTGACAATTCAGTGAAGGCACTTTTATAAGTGAATTACTCATCCCAGTGGAAAATTCCCGGAGATTTTGACTGACTCTGTCCCTGCTAACTCTGTGTCTACTGATTCTGTCTGTACAACTGCGTGGTATGGAATGAGACTCAGAGTTCCTCCTGCATGTGCTTCTGTGACTCCATCTTAATTGTAAAATATAGTATTGTTTTTAATACTATTTCTTCATAACATGCTGAAATAGTTTCAATATTTTAGTATTAAAAATAAACATACATGGAAAACTTCCTATAATCTAGAAGATAGAAAACAATTTGATGTTAATTGGAGTATCATGGCAATACTAATTGTATGGTATTGATCTTGCCTCATTACTTATGCCGCAGAGCCTGAAATAGTTCAAAATGCAACATTACAATGTTAATTTATATAAGACATTTAGAGTAGATTTTGCAATATAGTTTTAAATAAATATACTCATTTTCCATTTTATTATATTTTACTTGTATATATATCTTAAATTTTATCTTAAATGTTAGTGGAGTCCCAATTTCATTTATCTTAATATTTTTTAAAAATGGAATACATGCATTGCAATAAAAATTGAATAATTGAATTCATGTGCTACAGAATTGGTTAGTTAATAATTCTGTTATTTGATAAACATATGTAGAATTTTTGATAATTGAGTTTTAGGTGTTTTGAGTTTAAGATATTTTTCCAGACTGAGAAGAAATGTTCTTTTGAGACCAAGACAGGTGGTCTCAGTGTGTACAGAGCATTTTGGAATCATACCATACAGTTAAAATAAACATGTTTTGGTAATCATTAAACAATTTATGATAATATATGTTTATGACCATTTTTATATCAGCTCTTGGAAATTATGGTTAAAATTTATAATGTATACACCTAGAGGGCAGGAAAATTTCTGTTCATTCCTTTATATAGTGCCAAGCTTCAAATATAGTAAAGTGTTTTAGCTGACCAGACTGTATACTAGATACTATCTATTGGCAGTCAATATTTATTTATATCTGGCTATCAGTGGTGGGTCTGGAAATGAAGGATTGGGATTAGAAATATCTTTTCTCACTATGACTCTTAATAATCCACTCACAAAATAGTTGCTTATCAGTACCATTACTGAGGAGACTGCTGGTTCAGAAGTTTTGATTGCAAAGGAAAAAAAAAAAAACTGTACATGCAAGTGTATACAACAGTGGTGACTCAAAACTGGGCATTGAGACTGTGGCCAGTACTCTGAGGCACAGAAGCTATTACAGTATTGGCTGAGATAACTGATCATGATTATCAGGAGAAATTAGCACTATTACACAATAAGCCAAAATATGTCTGAATCCCCCAGGGGATTATCTGGAGTGCCTCCTACTACTCCCATGTCTAGTGGTCAGATTTAATGGAAAATCATGATATACAGGAAAAATGACTAGTACCTTTAAGACTGAAAGTTTAGGAGCACCTGGGTGGCTCAGTTGATTGAGTGTCCAGCTCTTGATTTCTGCTCAGGTCATGATCCCAGGATCATGGAAGCGAGTCCCGCATTGGGTTCCGCAGTGAGCATGGAGCTTGCTTAGGATTCTTTTTCTCTTTCTCTCTTCTTCTGCCCCTCTCCCTTGCTCGTGCTCTCCCTTTCTCTCTAAAATACGAAACAAAAACACGATTGAAAGATAAGATTCTCCCCGCCTTCCTCCTGGTTAAAGAAACAGCCTGCAGGAAATCAGGCTAAGGACAAAGAGAGTATATAATGAGTCATGGAAAAGGAAATTATAATTACTAACCGTGGCTTCATAACCAGTTGCATATATACATATGTATGTATTAACTATTATCCTTTATTTTTCCCTCAGTCTTTTCCATATTATTTTTATAAGGTATGTTGCTTGTAGTTATAAGTAAGGTTTCCATGTGGAATAGATATCAACCAGAGATTGATACAATGGCTAATAGATTTGGGTCTCAAGTTTTTAGGCAGAAAGTGAGAATGTTTTCTTTAGAGAACAATCTTCAGGATTGTTGCAAGATATGAGGTGAGAACATGTTTTTGTTGTTAATGCTGTTTATAGTGAGAATTACAAGTTGCAATAATTAGTGAAAAAAGGTGTAAAGATATTGAGAAAAAAGGGAATATAATAGTCTAATAGCAATTACAACAGGTATCAATTTCTACTGAGTTCTGTGTTCCCTTTCCTTCTTTCTCTAGGGACTAAAATGCTAAAATTACATATCCATGCTTCTCTTCCTGTTATGGTCTGGATGAATTTAAATTCTACTGTGGAAATAAATAAAGACCAACCAAATGAGCAAGCAAAGGCTATTTATTCTGAGCTTGCTATAACAAGGGAATCAGTCACCATCACTTGCATGTGAGAAGAGACTCAAGGGCAGGCTGTTGGCACAATGAAAGTGGAGGGAGGGTAATAAGAAGGAGTGCATTTTATGTGATTGGTCAGACATGCATGATTGACTTTCTGCTCTTGGTCCTAAATTGGGAGTGGGAACAAAACTTAGGGAAGCTGTTATTAATCAATTAATTGATTGGCCATTTAATTGGGCCTGTTGTTACAGAAGTACTGTTTAGCTTCCTGGATTATCACTGGAGATAGCAGGCTGGCTTCCTACAAATCTGACTTAGAGTAGGCTGACTTCCTTGGTTGTTTATTGTAGACAAGGGGTTGGGTCCTGAGCAGGTTGTGGGTCACAGTTCTCTCATTGTAGATGCTCTGGCCTTTGTTTGTATATTCAGTCTCTCACTCCTACTATTTATGACTATAATAATAAGTGGAGGAAAATAAATTTTTATGTAGAGAAAAGTTAAATATCATTGGATGCGTGGCTAAGAATGTGGGAACTACTTTGAAAGTGTAAGTACAAGTGTATGACAAAGAAGGTGAGTTACACTCAACATGGTAATCACAGCTGGCTGCATTATTGATCCATTAAAATTAAAAGTAACAAAAATTCTGAATTTAAATAATTTCATAGAACCCATATCATATAAATTAGTTTTATACTATGTGACTGTTCTGTAATTGGGCACTTGTTCTATAGCAGTGTTTAGAAGTTTCTATTTTCTCCTTTATAGCTTAGTGTCTCTCTGCATGTGCTCTTATCTTTTGCTGCCACCATGTGGCTATATAAAGAAATAGTAATATAAGTAGTTCTACTTTAGTTTTTAATCATCAAGGGAAATTTAGAAAAATTTGATATAGGCCACAACCCTAAAAAATATTTTTAGCATGATAAAATAATAATGAGTCATAGATAAATTTTTGTTAAAATGTACACATACACACAAATATATACATACGTATATTTATAACATACATATGTACAAAAATGTATCTCTACAATATATAAATGTATATATAATAAGTACACTATATCTGTATCTATATTATATATAATGTGCATATATAATACATTTCTATATGTCTATGTACTTATGCATAATAGATATATATCAAAATAATAAATATATAATATTGACATATATATTACCAATATTTATATATACAGAGAGAACTGTGTTATTTCTTCTTTGCCAGTATGAGCAATAAGCACACCCACTTATTTATCTCCTCTTTCAAAATCTAATCACTTTGCTTGTAAAATATAGCCCAATATTTTAAACTTATAACAGTGAGAAGATCAAGACAGTTGCTCACCAATGGAAGGGTATTGTGAGTGAATTTTGGTCATGGATAGTGGTTGGGAGATTGTGGAGGGAAGAAACAATGCTGAGTATGCAGAGGTCTTACCTGGTGGGGAGAAAGCTCGAACGTCTGAGTCGCGAGGGCAGCTTTCCCTGACCACCCAGGAAATGTTCCAATAAGAGAGCTGTGGGAATAAGAGTGAATAGTGGAGCCAGAAAGCGAATGGTTAGTTATGGAGTCATTCATAGAAAAAACAGCCTGCAGCTTCTCTGCTCTAGAAATGCAGTGCAACATGTAGTCACATTGCCCATATGTTCCATCTAAAAAATGGAACCGTTTATTTGAAGGGAAATTATAGATTTTAGTGTGGGTTTTGGTGACCCAGATTAAAGCTCTCCATATTTGGCACATTACAGAATGTACGTTGCCTAACTTCAAATTTCCTGTGTGTGTAACTTACATTAGGCTCACATTCACTACCCACATACATGGAGATCTTATTCTGTATTTCCTTTTAGGAGAGAGATGCACTGGCAGAAATGGATTTGCTTAACAGCTAGGAAATCAGTTTATCTCTCATCTTAAATATGAACAAAAATCCAATGGCCAGTTGAAAATAGCATAGGAAAGCAGGGCAAAGATGAAGAAGTTGAGAAATTGAACCTGGACATAGCAGATATTCAGGGATGTAGACTCTCATTTTCATGAAAAGAGGGACCATGTCAAAATTTATTAACATATCCTGAGGTCCTAGAAGAGTGTCTGGCAAATTATGGTCGATAAATAAATGTTTGCTTAATGAAGACAGTAGAATAAGAAATTAAATTGAATATTGTATCAGAGATTTAAATAACTCAACTCAAGAAGGAAGCAGTTAGAGAACAAGGAAGAAATTTTAACTATCTTTATAAAAAGCATAGATGATGAAGCCATCAGCAGAAGGGATGTATAAGATAGTGCAGGAAATCTACAAAACATAAAACAAAAAGAATAAGGAAGATTAATTCATAAAGTTTAAATATTTCCTATTGAAAATCCTAAAACATGGCAACAGAGAAGACAGAGTGGGAAAAATGATTAAAAAAACCCCCACAATTGTGTCAAATTTGTCAGAAATAGGGAAAAACATAAATTGTTATTTGTTATTGAAAGGGTCAACCAGTAACAAACTAAATCAAACTAAATTGACAACCTCCCCTGCCCCCTCCCCCCAGAAAAAAATCTGAACTACAGACATACCTGTGAATTTTCAAGTCACTAATATCAGCTTTGGAAAGCTTCTAGAGGGGGCCAGGAAAAACAAACATTACTGAGAGTAGAAAGCAGCTCTCACTGAAAAACTTACAGATTTTTCATCATCAGCATAACTTGGTAAAAGACAATAAAGCTATGTTTTCAGACTTCTAAGGAAGTTGTTTGAAAATTAGAATTCTTTAAATTGTCAAGCGAATGAAAGAACAAAATAATTTTACTTAGAAGAGCAAAAAGTCAGAAAAATCGGTTTATACATCTTCTTTTGAATAAGGATATCTTTGAAGAAGAACTCGAGTAAAAACTGAATACTTATGTAATAGAGAGGATACTACAGAATCTGTAAAATACTGGAAATTTCCGAAGAGTGCAAAGAAAACTGTCTTAGTATAAATAGATGCACTGTCAATCAGAGAACATAGTGAGGAAAGGTGAAAACAGAGGGCTCAGGAAGGATATAAAATTAAAAAGATGAGTTTTGCAGTAAGGACTAAACTTAAAGGGTGTTTCTTCATGGAAATATATACTGACAAGAAGAAAAGTAAGACATTTCAAAATTTATAGTTGTATTGAAGTTGCACTTTAAAGTAATTATGCTAAAAATTGATTGATATTTGTGACTAGTTATTCTAGTTTATAATGAAAGCTTAAAGATTTCAGTTGAATTAAACTAGTTTCTGGTGTTTTGAAATAATATGACTGTAATATGCCTTTTAAAATTTTATTTATTTTGTTTTGTTTTATTTATTTATTTATTTATTTATTTATTTATTTATTTATAGCACATGCACTCTGATGCAGGGCTCAGACTCACAAACTGTGAGATCATGACCTGAGCCAAAACCAAGAGTTGGACACTTAACTGACTGAGCCACCCAGGCACCCCAAAGTTTAAAATTTTGCATATAATCTATTTACATTCCTATATAGAAGATGGGGATCTATACATTTTATGCCTATGTCAATCTCTTCTCTTCATACTCTCTCATTTTGGTGGAGCACATCTTTTTCCTTCAGAGAAAGGGCATTGAATGTAATCTTCTTGAAACACAGTATAAGCATGATTTAAATCATATTTGAATTTTATATTGTGCTAGAGTTTTAATTTAGAAATTATTTTTTCTCACATTTTAGAAACTTGCTCCATTGTTTTAAAAGATTCTAGTGTTACTTTAAAGAAATTAAGTTCAATTTTGATTGGATAATCCTTGATATGAGGACTTTAACCCCACTCCTTTGCTTATGAAAGTTTGAATGATTTCTTTGTCCCTCATTTTCTCAAAATTTATGAATACATATCTTAAAGTCTTGTATATCCATATATTTAATGTGTCTTTACTGCTTTTGAGTATCATACAAGTGGGCTCAGACTTTACATATTCTTCAACTTGCTGTTTTCACTCCATTATATTTGTGAATGTTTTTTTTTAAAGATATTTCTAGTTTAGTAATTTTCTCTGCAAATTAACTCAAACAATTGCATTAAATTAAAATACTCAGTATTCTTAATCCATTCTCCTAGTGAAAAATATTTAGGTTGTTTCTAATTTTATTTTGCTAGGAGAATTATGCTGTGAGCATTCCTGTATATGCGTCCTTGTAAATCAGTGTGAAAAATTCTGAGAGGCACGTATATAGAAGTAGAGATGCTAAATTATAGGAGAAGTGCAACTTCATCTTTGCAAGATAATGGAGAAATTGGTTTCTATTGTGATTATACTCATCAGTGTCTGTCTTTGTTTTATGGTAAGAGTATCTTTATTGTTAGATATTCTAATTTCATTGATCTAATGCCAATATGAGGCAAAATTTATTTTCATTTCCCTGATCCTTGGTGAGGTTGAGTATGTTTTCATATTTTGGCTATTGAGACATTCTATTCCGAAATTTTCCTTTACATGTGTCTTTTATTTATTTTCCCTTTGTTTGCCATTTTGACCGACCTGTATGATCTCTTTATAATTTATATTCTAATCTGACAGTTTTAGTTATTACAGACATTTGTTTGTGACTTGCCTTTTGATTATTAATTTTTTTCCAGGAAGAGCTTTTTTATTTATAATACAGTAAACTGTATCAAACATTTTCTGTATGCTTGTGTTTTGTATCTTGTTTAAAAAGTGTTTCTATCTTACGGTAGAAATATTCTTAACCATTTTCTTGTAAGAGTTTTATAGTTTGGACTTTCACATGTGGGTCTTAATATATATAGATGTACTTTTCTCTCTCTCTCTCTCTCTCTCTCTCTTTTTTTTTTTTTTTTTTTACTAGCGAAGGTTGAATTCAATTTCATTCCTCCCTCCCCATGTAGGTCATCCATTCAAGAAGAAATCATTTACTTTTTCCATTGATAACTAATGCTACATACATATATAAAATTGCAGGTTTATGTATAATATCTGATCTGGGTTTTGGGCTGTGTTCCATTTATTTATTTATTTTTATCCTTGTCCAAATAACTCCCTGTGAATTCCCCACAATGTGTAAGTTATTATGTTTTTCATGTCTTGATATTTGATTAAGCATTTTTTTCTCTTCTTCTCTATATTTGTCTTGGCTATTCTAGGCAATTAGTTTTTTTCCACATATATTTTATAATCTAGGTTTATGAAAAACTTGGCAGTGTTTATTGGAAATGAATTTAAATTATGAAATATTACAGACAGTATTTATATTTTAGTGATACTTAATTTTACAAGCCTAGCTATGACATAGGTTTCCATTTAATTGCCTTTCATTCATAACATTCATTAAACTTTTGTGATGTATTTTCTACAAAATGTATCACAGCTTTGTCAGAAGGACTTCAGATGTCACAATTATGTTTTTTTAAATTCTATTTTTATAAAAATTCCAGATGTTCTTTTTTGCTCATAGATAGAAGCACAATAGATTTGTATATATTGATCTTAAGTCTAGAACACTTGCTGTACTTCCTTTTCAGTTGTAATAATTTGTCTGAATTTTCCATGCCTATAATTAATATAATTAATTATTTTTTTATTTTTTAATTTGTTTCTTTAACTTTTTATGATCAACCAGTGATTGCACTGTTGCATGTATTTCATAATAAAATGGTTTCTTTAAAAATTTTTTTTTGTTTGTTTATTTTTGAAAGAGAGAGACAGAGTATGAGCAGGGGAGGGGCAGAGAGAGAGAGAGATACAGAATCTGAATCAGGCTCCAGGCTCTGAGTTATCAGCACAGAGCCCGATGTGGGGCTCAAACTCATGAACCATGAAATATTGACTGGAACTGAAGTCAGATGCTTTAACCGACTAGGCCACCCAGGCACCCCAATAAAATGGTTTTTTTATATAATTTGCTTTATATTAACTTAAAACCTCTTTATTTCTAATTTACATTAATACATTTTATATATTCCACTCATGCTAGGTATTAATTTGTTGTCTCTCAGTTCCAAATTTCCCTTCATTATATGCTCTGTGATAACAGACTGAATCCAAGGATTTCCTCTCTACAGTGAGACTAATGTTATGCTTTGTCAGTAGAGGGCGCCGAGGGCGCCATTACATGTGAAAGAAGGCTGCTGGTTTCAATTCCTGTGTTTTTGTTTTTGTTTTTGTTTTTTTTTTTAGTTCTGCTGCACAATCCATTAGCAGTGCATGGATGAGACGTCTAGTGTTGTTCTGTGGACAGTCTTGGTGATGTTACATCACTCCCTGGTTACAGTGACCATCTTGCCAATTATACTACCAGATATAATCAATTGCCAATTACAGTGGCAACTTCAAGACAGACACCTTACACTCCAGGTCTCATACCACAGTGCTCTGATACTCTCTGTCTTCCTTTCCACCTGTCATGGTTCACCTATATCTCAGAGAATTGTTTCCTTCTAGAGTGGTGAATGGGAACCAGCTGTAGCCCCAGAAACCCAGAAAACTTATCAGCCATCTTGTGGGCTGCAATTACATCTTCTTCAATAAGTTCTGCACTCCAGTCTGGTGAAGATCTACTCTTCTGCATTTGTCCTTTCTCTGGTGCTCTGTTTCTGCTCTAGGGTACTTTGTAGTTATATCTATCTTTACAGTTATTCCCTTATTCTACAGATTCAAAATTACTTATATTAATCTTCCCCTGTTTAAATTACTGTGTGGTTCTATATCTTGATCAAACCCTATTTTGATAGGATAACTCCTATTTTTCCTTTAGAGAATGGGTTTTCAAAATTTTAGTCAGTAATGTAAAACCTACCCACTTTAAATAATCAATCTGCCAATAAGTATTAGCATTAGGATTTTTAAATCCTAAGATGTTCCTATAAATCGACAGGAAGTTAAACTAACATTACCAACAATGATATTTATGGCAGATAAGTGAAAAAGATACACCAATGATTGTTATGCCAACACCCAGAAATAAAATACTTGTAGCTGCACTAAAAATAGTCATATATCCTTTAGACCAGCTGTGGTTGCTCTCGTTTTACAGAAATCAGACTTTTCAGTGACAATCCAGAACCATGGTTAGTTATTTTGTATGGCTAATAAACTATTCAAAGTGAATGATTTTCCAGTAACCTAAGTAGATGATGTCTCATAAAACGGACCTAATTAATATCAGCTTGTCTAATAATATGAATAATACCAAGTGTAACAAACATCTAAGAATTCCATTAGTAAGAGTTACAGGATTCAAAGTAGTCATTTAGAACTTGTCCATCACTTTGGTTGGCATAGTGAGTAATACAACCCACATTCTAGGCCAACACAAACCAGTTTGAATTACTTAAGATAAGTAGTTATGAACAATCAGATTAGTCTTGGGGTTTCTTCCTGTCACCCAAAGAGAGACTATACCATTGCCAACAATTCATGTGAACTGGAAATGTGAAATAATCTGTATGTAAGCTTAGAGAACTGAAAACTCAGCATCTTTGGGACTTTCTCTGTCAGGCAAAGAAAGTCTTAGGTCATTGTCCCAGAATCTCTTAAAAAAATGTTTTTTTAATGTTTATTTATTTTTGAGAGAGAGGGAGAGAGATACAGGGTGAGCAGGGGAGGAACAGAGAGACAGGGAGACACAGAATCTGAAGCAGGCTCCAGGCTCCAAGCTGTCAGCACAGAGCCCGATGCGGGTCTTGAACCCATGAGCTGTGAGACCATGACCTGAACTGGATGCCCAACCGACCAAGCCACACAGGCGCCCCCTCCAGAATCTCTTTTATTCTCTTCTTATAACTCTAGTCATGCTTATTTGCCTTAGAATTTTTTGATGTTTGTTGTGCAAACTCTCAAATACTCCTGGATAGGATTTTCTCCACAGGTGACTCAAAAAGTGATTTAAAGACAAAACCAGGATGAAATCATACTTAGTGATGCTTAAACCAAAAAATATTTATTGGCAAATGAAACCTCATTCGACAATAGTACTGATGATGTGGACGATATTTGATGGTCTCTCCTGAAGCTTTGGCTGTGTGAAAACTGAAATGATAAACTGAGAATAACGTATTACCACAGTCCTAAGGAAAGACTCATTATTCTACAGCTATTTATCAAGCAGTCACCCAAATTGGATTTTAATCCACTCAACTGATTGATGACAATTTTTTTATTTTTTACAAGCAAACCAATCAGTAACAGCTTTTGACTTCAGCAAGTCAAACAAGTAGAAATGGGCTTACCTGCATAAACACAGCTCTGAGTGCCAATCAACTGACAATTTTATCATAGTAACTATATTTTGATAGCTAATGTCAACCTACTGAAGCCTTTGGAAGTGCACCAGTCCATGACCTCCACACTTCCAAAATTTCCTACATAAATCTAGCAGTTTGCTCTTCTGAAACTACCTGAGGAGAATAGTCCTGTTAGTGGTGCTTTTATCATCCTTTGACAGTATAATTTTTCCCATGGCAGAATGGGTAATTATATGCCTTACTATAGGAGTCCTTTTCAGTGCTAGAGCAATCTTCCCTCTCCTAAACCAAGAATTTTTTTCTTTTTAAATCTCAATTCAAGATTAAGTGAAATCAAAGCCAAAAACATTCCAGTAGAATTTGTTTTTCTCTTGTTTCTTCCCTAAACTTATCAGTGCCTCTTGGATATATCTGAGATTCTTTATTCCAGACAATATAATTTAACAACTTTTCATAACACCACTTAGTCATGGCCTTTTTTTCACTCGGAAAAAAAATTTGAAGAGCATAATTAAAAAGTGGCTTGACAGTAACCATTATTTTTTTTTCTCAACACCTAAAAAGTTTTATTCTTCTTAGTTTTTTTTTTTTTTGACATGAAACGTAAATGATTACATTTGTCTTTGTCTGTATAAAATGTATTGACAGTGTAATGTACGTAAAGGAAATGTGCTCAGGGAAAAATCAGGATTCAGGGAAAATTGGCTAGGTCTTTCTTCTCAATAAATAGTTGAACCTTGAAAATTTTCTCTTGTGATAGAAAAATATTATTAAATTAAAATGAAAATAAATCTAAATATCAGTGATGACTCTAAGAGAAATATTGTAGAATAGGAATACATTGCAAGTATTATTTGTGGTGCTGCTCTGTTCTCACTGCATAAGCTGTTAGACTATGTATTACAGAATTCAAGGCCATTTTCTGCTTGTGAATGAGAATGTATACTTGTGAAAACACAACATGCAAGATGTCAGGAATACATATATTAAAACATGTTAGTTGCTAAAAAAATGACAGTTTTCTCACTGAGGAAAATTGCCTTTAGATTTGACTCTGTTCAGCTCTCAGACAAAAAATATTATGCTTCTAACTTAATACAAGTGTAAAATATTATTTTAAAAACTCTGTTTAACATTAAAGTTCATGTTTATAACACATGTGATTTCACTGCATTATCCTTTTATTAAATTTATGGCTATATATTCAAAATCTTGTTGCTTTTAAAATTACATACACCTATATAAGCATACTCAGAATGATTCAGTGAATACCCCATGTGTATATATATTCAGAGTTTAAGTTATGTGTAAGTTATGTAACTTAACCTTGAGAGTCAGAGAATGTTACTTTCTTTTCGAATGGCTGACTTACAAACTGGGTATTTAAAGCCAGTTTTAATGGTAGAGAAAAGAGACAGAGTATCATACGTAGATCACAATTCTATAACAATAGAATTTAGGCAAATGAAACTAATATTTTGTTTTCTTTTTAAATATGAAATTTATTGTCAAATTGGTTTCCATACAACACCCAATGCTCATCCCAACAGGTGCCCTCCTCAGTACCCATCACCCACCCTCCCCTCCCTCCCACCTCCCATCAACCCTCAGTTCTCAGTTTTTAAGAGTCTCTTATGTTTTGGTTCTCTCCCTCTCTACCCTTTTTTTTTTTTTTCTTATTCCCCTCCCCCATGGTCTTCTTAAGTTAATCAGGATCCACATAAGAGTGAAAACATACATTTATCCATAACATTGTATGGGACAATTCAAATGTAACTGAGTATTCTGTGTTTTATTTGGAAACCACAGAAATGAGAGGATTAGGACAGGATGCTTCAGACAGAGGGAACAGTATAAACTAATGCCTGAGAATAGGAGAGGATGGGGCACACTTGTGGAACAATACGTAATTTATTGGTTCTCAGACATTGGGTGCGTGGGCAGGGTGAGAATTGGGATTAGAGCTAGAGAATACCTGCATTTTCCTAGCAGAATATACTAAACCAAACAAGGTACAGATGTCTCAGACCCACGTGTGTATCTTGTTTAGGAGAACAGGCACATATTGTATCCATGTAGTCTAGGACTGCACCGGTGGTAAATTTTGACTTAATTTAGGGTACTTAAATTATTGACATTGCCTTATAACAACCTCAATTTTTTTTTAAATCTCAGAGCTTAAAAAAGAAAATGAGGGAGATTCAGGGGGCAATGCAGTATTTTTAAATCTCCCCCAACTGCTCATGAAAGCTGACAAAAGTTATTAGGGTAGTGAAACAAAAGCTCCATGGACATCTACAATACAGATAAATGATGAGCTTCCCCCAGAACCCCAGAAAGTGAGGACAGAGCACTGAAAGGTACAAGATCTGCACAATATGAGAATCCATTTGGAAGAATGCTGAGGTAAGGAATGGGGAATCTAAAAACAAGAAAGCTAAAAAACAGCAAGCATTCATCAGAATTTGTGGCAAGGCAATTTATCAGTAGCAGCTGAAACCTGGAAGACTTTTCACATGTAAATTCACAGGTAAGTATGAGATTCTGACTATATTGTGAAGAGTCTTGAGAAGCCTTCATCACATGACCTCTTATAACAAATCAACAACACTCCCTTCCTGAAGAAAGCTGCTACTGAGTAGAAACAGTGGAAATAAGAATTCACACTGAGCAGTACAAGGATAATAGGAGTTCAGAAAAGAGAAGATACATGTAGAAGTTGGGGCAGGGAGACAGAGAGGAGATTTCAGACAATAGTGGCCATATTTTCTAATAGTCCTGCATATAACAAAAGAGGAATCTTTATAGCTATGAAGCTCAAAATGTTAATCTAAAAGTCCTGCCTTTTAAAATAAGATGAACATATTTTATGTAAAGATGTGTACCAAAAAAAAAATTGCTCTTAAATTCCAAGCAATATTATTATAAGAAACTCAACAAAGAAGGAGAAAAACATTCTCAAAAGGAAGAAAAATTCTGTACATCATAAATTTATGCTCCAAAACAGATAACCTGGAATCTCATTTTTTATATATATATTTTAAGTTTATTAATGTATTTTGAGAGAGAGAGAGAGAGAGAGAACAAGTGGGGAAGGGCAGAGAGAGAGGGAGAAAGAGAATCCCAAGCGGGCTCCATGGTGTCAGCACAGAGCCCGATACCGGACTCGATTTCACGAACCATGAAATCACGACCTGAGCCTTAATCAGGAGGCAGATGCTTAACCAACTGAGCCACCCAGGTGCCCCTAGAAGCTTATATTTTTAAATGAATGAAATGGAATTATGAAAACATCTGAAGATACAATATAAATTGGAATTATTATGACAAGTAAAATTGGAGGTGCTAGAACTCAGGAATTAGAAAGGGAGGGAAACAGTCCTCAAAATAAAGAGTAAAACTAGAGTAAATAACCATGACCAAAATGAGTAGATGTTCCAGGAGTCCCACTCAACCCCTTTAGCTGCTGAAGGACCTATCCTTTGTTAGGAACTCAGTTGAGCTTCGAGCTGTCAAAATAAGCAATTGACCTGGTAATAGAAACAAATGGAAGCAATAGTCAAGGCTTTCATCACTTCCTGTTACACGGTATAAGCGAGGATCCAAACTGGAGAACACGCAGACTCTCTTCATTCGACTTCGCCCCATGGAATGGCTTACGTGAAAGAGGGTCAGGTGGATCAGCAGGTGTGCGCTGACCTCATCTCACTTGAGGGGGCTGGAACAACAGATTCCTGCACTTCTATGGATCCTGGGCCTGAGGGGAGTGTGAGGGGAAGATCTAGGAACTGAATGTATTAAGTATCAAGTCACAATGAGGAAAAGTATCTGCAAGGTTTTCCTCTTCTCTCCTGGTAAGAGGCCTTGGCAGAGGGCCCTAAAAACCTTGGCAAAAGGCCCCAGATAGGGGACGTGGGAATGGTGACTTTCTGTACCAAGAATGTTAAATATGCATAAGAGCCTGAGTCCTTTACTGCAACTCCCTTCAGAGAGTGTAATGTGCTGGCTGTCACCTTGTCTTGTGTTTGGGGAGCAACTTTCTCCCATGCGGCCTATCAGGTATAGACTTTGTAATTGTCTATAGTCAGGCCTGAAAATCACATATGGATTTTTATACAGGAACCAGATTCCTCCTATACAGTTGACATGTTCTTTTTTTTTTTTAAGATTATTTATTATTTTGAGGAGAGAGAGTGTATACGTGCATACACACACACACACACACACACACACACACGCACACACACGCACGCACGTGTTTCCAGGGAGGGGCAGAGAGTAAGGAAGGGAAGGAAACCTCACTGTGAGCACAGAGCCCTATGTGGGGCTCAGACTCAGGAACCGTGAGATCATGACCTGAGCTGAAATCAACAGTTGGTGGCTTAACAGCCTGAGCCCACCCAGGTGCTCTGTTGATCTTTTCCCTGGAGACTTTCCCTCAGCGAAACAGGAGCAACTCTTCCCTGGCAACTATTTCTCTGTTCCACCCACACCACCACTTCCCCTCAGTCAGTGACTAACTGGCATGAGGTATTAAGCCTCACGGTGACACTAACGCAGTGGTGCATTTCGTGTTCTGGAGTCTTAACAGTGCAATCAGACTAAAGAAAGTCTCCAGCTGGGGCCCCGTTTTTTGCCTAGCTTTGCTCCCCTAGCCTTACGCTAGTGAGAGCACTCACAAAACAAATGTACTGCATCTAGGAAATCCAACCTGAGTTTGTTACCCAGAGTGGATCACAGAAACAAACTCTAAGGATAGGATAATTAACTCGGGCACTGGCTGAATGGTACTGAAGGACTTACCACTGGTGTTAGATGTAGCATACATCTTGCATGGTGTAGCAGTGATATTGCAGAGAGACTGGGAATCTCACCAGCGGAAGAATTTGTTACCCAGGGAAGACATCTTGAAAAAATGAAAGATAAATAAAAACTTTCTCATACAAACAAAAACTGCATGAAATGAAAACATAGCAATCTAGCTGGAAGTATAACTATGGTAACTTCCTTTAGCATTTCTGGTACTAGATTATCTTAGATTTCATTCCCTGAAAGTGTCTTTATTTTTCCTTCAGTTTTGAAGGATATTTTTATTCAACTTAGAAGTCTGGGCTGACTTTTTGTTGGTTTATCTTTTTTTCCCAGAGTATAAAGATGTTGCTCCACTGTCTTTTGGATTTCATAATTCCTGATAAAAATTCAGTGATCATTTGAGTAGTTCTTGTCTGTATGTGAAGTGTGCCACTTCTGAGATTTCTTAGAACATCTCCTTTATACTTTGGTTTTCAATAGTTTGACACTAATGTGCCTGGTTTTCCTCATGTTTATTTACCTTTGTTGGTGCTCATTCAGCTTCTTGCATCAGTACATTTATATCTGTCAATAAATTTGGAAAATGATCAGTCATTATACTTGCTCAAATATTTTTCTGACCATGTTATTTTATTTTATTTTATTTTATTTTATTAAGTTTATTTAAAGAACATGAGCAAGTAAGGGGCAGAGAGAGGGAGAGAATGCCAAGCAGGCTCCACACTGTCAGTGCAGAGCCTAAGGTGGGGCTTGAACCCACTAACCACAGGATTGTGACCTGAGGCAAAATCAAGAGTTAGACATTCAAATGACTGAGCCACCCAGGGGCCCCTTTTCTGCCTGTTTTAATCTTTTCCTCTGGTGACTCTAGCACTCATGTGTTAGACTTTTTAAGATTGTCCCATAGGTCCCTAAATTCTGTTAATTTCTTTTAACGCATTTTCATTGTTCTTCATATTTTGTAATATCTACTGATGTATCTCTCCATGTTTATTGACTTTCTTCCATCACAATCATGCTGTCAAGTAATCACATTATTCTTAATATATATTTTTTAAATAGTAGATTTTCCATTGGTTTTTTCTATAGTTTATGCTTCTCTGCTAAGATTTCCTGTATTTTCATTTCATTTCTAGCAAATTTTTCTTTATTTCAGTAGGCACTGTTATAATAACTGCTTTAATATATTTTTCTGCTTCTGCATCATCTCTGATGTGTTCTTTCTTGATTGTCTTTTTTTAAGAATGTGTTGTGTTGTTCTGTATCTTTGTCAAACAATGTCAATTTGTATCCTAAATATTGTGAATATTGACATTTTGGGGACAGCACCCAAATACTATTTTTTAAAAATTCTTATCTGGGATGTTAAGTATGAATTTTAGGTCAAAGGGAAATTTTGACAGAATTTATGAATAGGATTTGGAGAATCCATCCTAGCTCACTCCTTTATAGAATGCTTTCTGCTTGTGTAGTTGCTGAGGTTATCCCTGTTCTTCGAGCCAGAAATAATCTGGTTCTCTCTATAGTCAAAGTGCCAACCACAGTCTGTTCTCAGATTAAAGGTCAAAACATTTAGAACTCCCTCGTGTCATTTCTATTTACAAAATGTCATTTCTCCTCTACATTATGCCTTCATTTGTTCACTGTTCATTTCTTTCAGGTTTTTTTTTTTTCATTTTGTCAACATTTATACTTTCTGTGTGTGGGAGAGTCAGTCTTATACGAACTTATTTGCTCTTACCAGATACAGAACTTGAGTTACATATTTTACATTAACATTTTATATACACACATACAGGAATATATTTACCTACGCATGGGTTTATATCTTAAAATAAACAAAAATAAAAAACACTGGCTACGTAAGTCAACAGACACAAGTGGCTACCTAACCTATTAGGAGTAGAGGAAGGCATCGTAGAGGATCCAGAGACAGAAGCTAGAATTCTTAGGACATATTTTGCTTCGTGAATTTGTCTATAGGATCATATAAGTATTTCACAGAAATATAGAGAAAAAATTTTATAAACAATTTATAAAAGTAAAAAAAATGAAGCAAAAATGGGTTGATATAGTCACATAAGAAAAATTATAAGTGATTTTAAATATTTAATTTCATATCTCTAATTGAATATACCCTAATAAGAAAGAAAAAATGTGCAGAGAAAAAAACTGCACTAATCATATCGTTGTGTTATAATGTTAGTATTTTCATTCTCAGACTGTTGTATGTATAATACAAAACAAAGCAAATTAATTATTGTGTGATATTCTATGTCTCTTATCCTTAGTTTCTCTTTGAGTCATGTTTAGGTATGGGACAAATGAGATTCAGATTATTATAGAAAATGGTAGTAAAGCCCCTTGAGTCCTGAATTTAATTGCAAATATGAACATATGACATATTTTGTCTGAAAGTGTATTGATAGCTGTGTTATCTGAAAAGGCCAATTCAGTGTCAGTAACAGCTCTTTTGCTAAGGCTGGGGTCTCCAAATATAATTTACACTGTTCACATTTACTACTTGTACACCATTGGTAGGAGTGTAAACTGCTTCAGTCATTATGGAAAATAGGATACAGATACTCCTCAAAAAATAAAAATAGAATTATTATATGATCCAGCAATCCCACTTTGGGGTATGTATATGTATATGTATATGTATATGTATATGTATATCTATATCTATATCTGTATCTATATCTATATCTATCTCTATATATCTATATCCAAAATACATGAAATCACTATCTCAAAGAGTTATCTACATCCCCATGTTTATTGAAGCACTATTCACAATGGTCAAGATATGGAAACAACCTAAATGTCCATCCATAGGAGAATGGATAAGAAAATATAGTGCACACACACACAAACACACACACACACACACACACACACACACACACACACACACACGAATATTATTCGGCCTTAAAAAAAGAAGGAAATCCTGCTATTTACAACAACTTGGATGAACCTGAAGAACATTGTGCTTAATGAAAACAGTCACAGAAAGACAAATACTGCATGATCTCACTTATATTTGGAATCTATAATAGTCAAATTCAGCGAAGCAGAGAATAGATTACTCGTTGCCCAGAGATTAGAGGGAGTGGAAATAAGGAGGTATTGATCAGTGGATATAAAGTTTCTGTTATGAAGGATGGATAAATTCTGGGTGGATAAATTCAACCATGTGACTACAGTTAATAAATATACCATATTTAATATCTGAAATATAGAGAAGTGGGTAGATCTTAAGTGATCTTAACACACACAGAGAAAGGTATGTATGTATGTAAAATTCTTACATACATAAGAAACCCTGAAATCACAAGGATTAATTCAGATTCTGATTATTTTTTGTTTTGTCACTGCCTAGTGTATGATAGGATAGGTGTTTAGGAAATGCCGTTTGAGCAAGTCACATTAGGGACTATCCATTCTAGCATCTTGTTACTTAGGAATTCCAAATATTGATAACATGACTTGAGGAGATAAGAATCAATGAAAAGAATGTAGCAGATGAAGACATAATAATTCTGCCCAGTTTTCAAACTTTATCTCTAATGCACTTTTAAGTACTTAACTTCTGGTTACTGAACTATTTCTCTTTCTATTCTCTGGACAGTGATAGAAAAATTTTGTTAACTGCATGCACTTCAGGTTTTTGGTATACTATGTAAGGGTGATATGTTCTTTTTTGTAACTCTTTTTTATCAAATAGATCTTCTCAAGCAATTCTATTTATTCTGACTTCAATTAATTTTTCATACTTTTTCATTCATTCTGGTTAAAATTTTTGTTAAACTGCTCAATACCATGTTATAAGCATTCCTAGGGTAATAAACCAAAGTATTTAATTTCATCTATTATGTGCTGCTTCTTATTTGTTTCTTGTTTTGAGGATTACCTTAACTTCCAAACTCTGTAGGCACATTTATTAATACTGGAGAATTTGAATAGTAATGTCATTTTATGTCATACTTAAACATGAAGGACAGAAAATATACAACATGTGCGGAATATGACTATTATTTACTGATGAACACTTAATCTCGTAAAGTCATGTCATTAATTATCATGCATTGCCCATTAATTTAATTTATAGAGCTCTCTCAAACCTGTCACTCAAATCCCATTAATGTGACCTGAGCTACTAGGAGGAATTCACTAGGCTTTATGGTTCAGAACAATACTGAAGCTTTCAATTCTTTTATCTTTTTTTTTGTAGACTTGGGGAGAATATTACAGAGTGAGGGATTTGCAGTTTACTAGGAGGGATCTGAACCAAGTGACACAAGGCAAGTTATTCTCTTGTGATTTGAAGAAACAAAGTACATTTTATTCACTAGTCCCTTATCCCTATGTGTTGACATTATGGGATTATAGTATTTAAGATAGAATGATGGTATTGTAAAGTATTCTGATAAGCCCTTTCTCTTGGGTTTACCCCCTGAGAAGGAATACATATTTTGCCATGTTTTCCCAGCATGTTTTAAAAAATATAAGGCAAGTATAAGTCTGAATTCAAAAGGCATGTTAACTAAAATGCCAATCAGTAGTTGTCCTGCCAAATATCTTGCTAGAATTCTCAGGGCTAAGATTTGTGCTTTAATGGGGATTAGCAGAAATAGGCCTATGGAGTATTACATTATTTATCCTATTATTATTCTACAAGACTTGCTTTATTGGTAACACTATTATATTCCTCTTTAATTCTCATCCAGCTCTTTAATGATCTCAGTTCCTCATTTTTGTTAATGAAGGGCAACAGGCAGGAAAATGAATTCCCCATAATCCTTTACTGTAGCCTCTGGTGAATTGACTTTCCCTGTATTCATTGAAATGTGTTATCTCGTTTATCTAGAAATGTCAATGACTTTTAGAAGGGACTGCATCTGAATGTGACTCGGATAAACATGATCTAATAACTCAAAGTAAATGTCTTTCCCTTTGCCCTATGGGTATAATTTGTTAATATTAAATGACCTTATGTTTTGAGAACATTAAAGTGGAGGAAAACAGATGCTACATGGAACATTTAAGAGCATAGATAAAGTAAAGCTAATAACAACAAATATATTATTCTGCTTTCAGAAGAAGGTCAGGGACCAAAAAGATTGTGTGTGTGTGTGTGTGTGTGTGTGTGTGTGTGTGTGTGTTTAGGAGGAGAAGGAGGAGTGTGTCACTGTGTGTGTGTTGTGTGTGTGTGTAGGAGGAGAGGGAGGAGTGTGTATGTGTGTGTGTGTGTGTGTAGGAGGAGAAAGAAGAGTGTGTGTGTGTGTGTGTGTGTGTGTGTGTTGTGTGTGTGTAGGAGGAGGAGGAGGAGTGTGTGTGTGTGTGTGTGTGTGTGTGTGTGTGTGTGTGCGTGTTGTGTGTGCATGTATGGAGCTAACATTAGCTTTGAAGGTACTATGTGCCAGGCACTATTCCTATATAGAATGTAGTTATATGAAGTCATATCACTTTCATAAGCACCCCTTGAGGAAGTATAGTTATAAGAAGCAAATCCTTAAAGAAAATGTAGACTTAGTTGTGGAGGCAGTGTGCGGGACAGGAAACTCTTAGTCCTTTGTAGGTATGGGGGACCTAAAGCCTTTCCTATTATCTCTCAGAATCTAGAACAGATTAACACAAAGAAGAGTAGGGTGCTTGATGGAAACCTGATGATGACTAAACATAAACATGTTAGAATTTGTTGCTCACAGCACTCTGCCTTGTTAATAATACAATGTGAGGCAGAGAAATTCTAGTTCCTGGTCACCAACCTCAGTGCTATTGGGAAAAATTATGCAATTGTTTTATCTCTGTTGCTTGAATAATTTTTTGCATTTAATCTTAGGTCGCTGAAGACAAGATACACAATTTGTGCAATTTGCAGAAATGAAGAGACAGTTCTTTATTGTCAGTTTTCCCACTAGATATTGCCCAAGAATGGGATTCAACTACTTTGGCAAATGTCAGTGTTAGCTGTAGGTTGAAATAAAATTTAGTTACAGATAGGAGTTCTTTAAGAAAGTTTACATGAGAGATGTGGAAGGAAATCAGCATCATTAGGGTACCCAATAGCGAGATGACTAGGGAGCACAGGTGTGGATGATAATGTTTAAATACAAGAAGTATATTTTCCCTTCTTTAGTCATCAGGGCTAGCCATAAGCATATAGTATTGAAGCTACAGATCACCTCATTAGATCAGGTGTACCCCATCATTCTTGGAGTTCCACAGAGAAAAATATGATTATTAGTGCACACTAACAGCATATACAGGATAATAGAGCTTGGCTCAAGTGTATCGTCAAAGGCAAAAATCAAATAAGTAAATAAATTGATTTCAATAAGACCATTACTCTAGGGATAGCACCCCATATTTAGATATCATAATGTCTCAGCAGAGTGGATTTACTTTAGGTTTTGTGGAGAGGAGTCAAGAAGGTACAGGTTTAGAGTTGGGATTGCTTTGTAAAAAGAGGAAGTCCTAGTCAGCGGCATAGGAAATGTTTATCTCTGTGTTCAGTTAGTTTCATGGGACAAGTAGTTCTAATCTCAGTTAATCATTTATTAAACAAATAACAGGGAGAGTGATGATCTGTATCTGACCTTGTCAATGGGTTCAGACAGAAGGGAAAATGTCTATGTTTGTCCTGTCACAGGCAAACAAGGGATTCATTGTGAGTCTCATGGATGTCATGAGAAAGAGTGGACAGTGAGTCTTATCTAAGGCATATGGTGAAAGGTGGTTGGTTCTTTGCACTGCCATTTCCCAAATCACAAAATGGTGGTGATAGAGGGGGTTGAAACACAAAACGGGTATGTTTCTTGGTTCTTTGCACTACCATTTCCCAAAACACAAAATGGTAGTGATAGAGGGGGTTGAAACACAAAACAGGTATATTTCTTAACTGTCATTGTTTTGGGACAGGGCTGTGGTAAAGTTCAATATTGTCAGTGTTTCTAAACTTAGGGCTATGAAATAGGGCCAAGAGCCACTAACCCAGGTGATTCTGGAAGTTTTTACCATTAGACTTTTAGTAGTATCTATCATGTCATTATGTCAAGGGAAATAGAAATACATATTTTCTAGGAAAATATGTTTATATAACTATAACTAGGAATCTATACCCCTGGGTCTTTAAAAATTGTTTACATTGGATCTCTCTCTCTCTCGATCTCTCTCTCTCTCTCTCTCTTTCTGTCCCTCCCTTCTTACCTCCCTCCCCCCCATTTCCTCAATGTGAAGATTCTTCTACTCCAAAGATGAAGTTTTCATGTAACATGGGATGTCAGGGCAACTTTCCAAAATTATGGGAGAAAGTCATTCTTCTGCTCTTTACTGAGTACCATTGTTCATCTGTTCTGAGATCAAGGCCATTATCAGGACAAAAATGAGGACAAATAACAATAACCAGAGGTCTTCATTAAGGAAAAATGTCAAACTTACTGATTTGGGAGCAGTCTGCCTAAAGATGACTTATGCAAAAAGAATCCCCAAACTAAATTGATAATCAGTCCACTAAGATGCTGTGTTATCAGAAATCTCAAAGAGGAAAAAAATTAGAGTAACTAATTGAGGTAACCGAGATTTGAGGCTAGTCTTCAAGTACCAATCAAGAGTAACTTGTAATGATACTGCATCTAAGCCCACCCTCATGGGGGAATCCTCCATTATTACCTTTTTAAGTTAAACATTTAATCACACCTGACAAGTGAAACTCTTTCAGCTCATATGAAGCAATAATAGATCAAAAATCAATCTCAATGAAGGGAGAAGTTTGTCTCTTTTGTTTGCTGTGGGGTACTCAATACCTAGAACAGTGTCTGGTGTATGGAAAGTGTCAAATACATAATTATTGAATGAATGAATGAATGAATGAATGAATGAAAAAGTGGATGCCAAGAAACTAGCTGGTCTCCAAAGAATTCAGTCTGTAAACTGAGTCCAATGATGTTCTTTAGTCTTTTCACTCACCTAACAAATCTTTACCTTAGACAATTCACAAAGTGAAGTAGGATATATCAATGTATCTTGGGAATGTTTTCTTTTATTTCTACTTTCTACATTTGAATATTTTGCCGTAGTCCTCTTTTTTCTTCTATCTCATATAACTTTTGTTGTTGTTGTTATTGTTATTGCTGCCATTTTATGATCACAGGAGGTCTTCCATGTCCCCGTGCATTAAAATAGCCCTGAAGTTTCTCTTAATTCCATCTTTGTAATTCAGTCTATGAGTTTCCATTTTCTGGAGGAATATATTAAGTTCAATAGGATCACCAAGTACTAAACAATTATTGGGCTATCTGTTCAATATATTAATGAATTCAGTGTGTAGATTTTTGTCTCTGGCACAATGTCTGATATATTAGTAATTAATACAAATTAAATTAGACCTGTGGCTTTCATCACAACATCAGTTTCCTCTATTATTTTCATTCTGCATATACATTAATTTAAAGAACGCAATAAACAACAACTAGAATAAATTTAAAGACTAGTTATAAACATTTATCAATATACATTATAGGTACCAAAGTAGTTGGTGAACTTCAGTCACTAAATAAAATGATTGATACAATATACAGATATGATTACTATTGACTTCTGTTTATATAAATTTTCACTTATATTTATAATTTATAATAAATTATGTCTTATGGTGAATGATCTTCACATCTCATTATAGGAAATTAAAAAAAATCTATGATGTCAAAAATGACTATATTTGTGTCATTTGACTCTTGATCAACGTGAAGTAAACTCTTGTTAAAATTTTTTTTCATGGTTTTCAAACACAGTTTATAAGGTCAGTATAGTTGCAAGAAAATATTTGCTAACAGTCAAAATTAATTATAAACAGGAGAATGGAGTTTCCTTTGTGGATAATTTTCTATATTATCTAACAGCAATCAAATAAAATTGCTCATTAATTGTACATTAGCAAATTATCCCAGAGTTTGGTAATTTCTTTTTGACAGATTCAGCCACATTTCCCATAAGATGAAAGAAAATGTAAGTCAACAATGAGATAATGCCAGTTGGGTTCCCATAAATTTCTTCTCAATCAACACTTTCTTACATACTTCAGTAGCTCTATCTCATCTTCAGCATTAAAGAGCAACTGTAGGAAAATAAATGTGTTGTGTTTCACTGTATTCTTGGCTTATAAAAATAAATTCTCACTTATGACAGAGCTTTTTTTCTGTCATCTGCACAGAAAGAGGTAAGTGATCAAAATATTGAGCAGGAAATACATGGATAAAAAGTACTAATGAATGCCAGGTGTTTTATGAGATTCATTTTTTCTTAAATTATGCAAGTGTCAATAGACTGCCTATAAAAAAATGCTTTCAGTAACTTAACTATTCTGCTCAGCATGGAAATAACACACTAACCAATTATCTATAATGACTAGCCCACTGGGACAGAAAGATTTATAGACAGGAGAAGCCAGTCTAACAAAAGAATAAATTTGATCTGCCTGAGTTGGACTTAGTACTGCTTTTAGTGTCTTTATTCTAATTTTTGCAAGTGGGATATCTATGTATGTATGTATAACTGTATATATGTATGTATGTATGTATGTATCTATCTATCTATCTATCATCTATCATGTTACTTTTCTATTGTGTGTTAAATCTTCTTTGTTCTTTCTGAGACATGCATTTCCTTATTATTTAACACTTATCAACTGCTTTAAATGTGATAAGCAATGTATAGAATAAAAGAAATATAGGACATGAAACATGGGAAAAAAACCCAGCCCCTGACAGTAATTTGATATTAGTGAATATAAACATTTATTAGGTGTCACCAGAATACTTCTAAAAGGAAAAGAGTTCTGCATGAAATGTTGAGTAAGAATTGATAACTGGCTTCTATTATTTAAGACAATTGAAGCAGGGAATATAATGGGGAGCCATGAGATGTTTTTCCATTTCATTATTGTCTGAATGTTTTGTAAAAAAAAGATGTCTAATATTGTTCCAATTGTTAGTGTGAACTTTACATTTTTATGTTTAAGGGTTCTCCATTAGTAATTTATAAATACCATCAGCCATAAATTATGTATTTAATTTACTCAATAGAAAAAAAAATCCATTAAGTAACAGTTTACAATAATGCAATTTGGCTAATAAGCTATCTCCTTATTACTCATACCCATTGCCAGCTTATCAAAATTCTATAAAATTTAGGGAAAAATGCAATGCACTTCACAATAAAACCATGCTGAGGGTAAGTTTGCTTTTATTAATAATTTAGAAATCAATTGTCATAAAATTAAAAATAAAATAATTTAAGGAGACTTTGAACTTAAAAATGTTAGCTAAAAGGAAGACTTTTTAAACATTTGACATTATAATGAATATATATTTTCCTCATGTAACTAATGTGAATGAAAATTTCATATATTAATTAGCTAATATTTACAAGTTTAGAATATATTTGTGCATGTTCCAAATATAGCTCACCCTAAAATGAATAAAGCATTACTAAACAAGCCCGTAAGTTATTTAAATCACCAATAGATGGCAGTATGAGTTTACATTTGAAGCTGCTTTAAGGCATTTGGCCCTCTTCTAATACTGCATTGAAATCAATGTTGATTTAAAATTGTTACATTTAACTTTAATCAGCAACATTCATCAAAGTTAAGTGTAAATATATATATATATATATATATATATATATATGCACATATGTTTGTATATATGTATATAAATCCACACACATGCATATACATGTATATATCAATATACATATTTTTATATTATATGTTGTATTAGATACCTGTTTTCAGTATAACAAATTACTCAGAACTTAGGAGCAAATATTTATTATTTCACATAGTTTCTGAGAGGAATCCAAGTATGGCATAGCTGGCTGATTCCAGCTCAGCATTTATCATGAGTTGCTTTCAAGTTGTCAGTCAGGGGTGTAGTGACCAGAAGGGGCCTGGCAATCACTCAACTCATTTAGAGAGCTGATTGGCTGAAGCTTCAGTTCCTTGTTGTGTCCTCCATAATGCTGTTCATGTGACATGAATGTTGGCCTTTTCAGAGTGAGTGAAGAAAGAGAGAATGAGAACACAAGCAAGAGGGCCCAAAAGAGAGCTCCCTTGAGTCTTTATACCTCCCTTCAGAAGTGGCATATTCTCACTTCCACTAAATCTATCGGTCACATAGACCTAGCCTCATATAATTCGAGAGAAGACTGCACCAGGGGGTGTCAATACCAGTGGGAATGGAGAGATGTATTTTGGGGGCTGGGTATATATTTATATAGAGCCTCTTCATAATTTTATTATTCTTACATCAAGTTCAATATTTCTATTTCTGTAATTGCAAAACCTTGTTTTCTATCTTTCTACTCAGATTTCCTTTTACCTCCCATCATCCTTCCTTCTTCTTGACACCTGTGTGACTAAACAAAAGTGAAATGCACGCATATGCATAAATGTGTTTTAGAAAACCTGCTTTCTTGATTGGGATATTATTAAAACTTTTGGAAATAGAACATCAGAGAAAATAGTGTTTATTATTCCCTAATAAAATAATATCTTCTGATCACAGAAGGCAACATCTAGACTAATAGTCTTTCTGGATTTCTAATTTACCATTGGTCAATCCATGACAACTTTCATTTGCTAGGGAATGAAATAAGTTTTTTAATAGAGAAAAAGCAACTGTTACACATAAAATTAATACATTAGGGTAAGGAGTGTAGGAACAGAGATATAAAACTTTTAAATAGTCAATTCTATATTAAAACAGTTTTAATAATGTTTTAAAAACAAAATTATGGTGTTAATTGGATAGTAGTCAGATGGTGGTAATAAACAAAGAGTGTAAGAAGGAGAGGAAGAAAGAGAGTGCTTAACTAAAAAAAAAATAACTGAATTTTATTTTTTTTATTTTTAATTTTTTTTAATTTTTTTTTTTACGTTTATTTTTGAGACAGAGAGAGACAGAGCATGAACGAGGGAGGGGCAGACAGAGAGGGAGACACAGAATCGGAAGCAGGCTCCAGGCTCTGAGCCATCAGCCCAGAGCCTGACGCGGGGCTGGAACTCACGGTCTGTGAGATCATGACCTGAGCTGAAGTCAGACGCTTAACTGACCGAGCCACCAAGGCGCCCCAATAATTGAATTTTAAAGTGCTTTCTGGTTTATAGGTTATCTCCATCAGGGTTCAGTTGAGGAAACCAAACCACTGTGAAACAGAAAGATTTTAACCTCAAAGTTGGTGCATACAAATTCATTGCAGTTTGTTAGGGAGAGTCTTAGTCTGCATCTCCTCAGATGGACTCTCAGAGTCCTTTAAAACTAACCGATAAAGGAGCTTCTACTTGAGACATAATTAAGAAGGTACCAGAGAGCTACCATGGAAAATTCCAAGTTAAAAAAAATTTACTGAATTTGTGATTTATCAATATAAAATGAGATTACTGCAGCTGTCAATACAATTGTCTCTAAACACCTGTGTAGCTAGAGATTGGACTGTTCAGTGATACTGTAGAAAATTCCCATATCCTTATAATCTAGCAAACAGAAAATATCCAAAAATAGACTTCTATTTTATTTGCACATTTTACACCTCATGGGAATGCATGAAAATGACATTTCCTAATGCATATTAAGAACCCTATCTATAAGAATATCTGAGAAATGTAATTTCATTTTCCAGAACTTGTGGGCCCTAAGAGGTGTCAAGCATGGATATTAAATAGCAACAGACCATATGCAACATGGAAAGTATTTATTTCAAGTAAACGATGTTTTATCTACAGCCTTTCTCTTTCTCCTGCATAATTTCTTTTCTCTGTAATGTTCTAGTGTTTGGTAAAACATACTCCATGTTTTTGTTACCATCCTTTTGTAGTAGTATGCTCAATAAAAATAGATTTTAATATCTTCTGTTGAAAAATAATAATCTCCCTCCTGGAAGAATTATTAGCTTGCTAAAATTGGTATTGTTTAAAAATCAAATGAATCTTCCATGCATGCCCAGGACAAAGCTGGGCTCTCTGGAAAATATTCTCTCTTTAAGAATACTTACACTTGAAAATATATAAGAAAAAAATAATTAACATATATCAGTTACTGAACACTTGTGGTGAAATTATGGCCATTAATCATTGTAATAACCATATAAAATAAATATTATTATTACCATTATAAAAGTATTATTACCATTTTACAGATGAGGACACAAAAGTATATAAATTTTAAACAACTTGCCTAAGTTTACACGGTAACCAAACTGAAGATTCACTGTCACAATCCTGTTTTCATTCTAGGGTGTAATGATCATCACTGTATGTTCTACCTGAATACTTCCTCTCATATTGATACATTTAAATTCATCCACATGTATTAACTATAGTTCCTATTTCATATGAAATCTGGAACTTTGTTCTAAACTGAAACTACCTAATGTGATTAAACTTTCCTTGTTTCAAGGAGTGAGAAATGAAAAGGGAAGTGAGGAGAGGGAGGGATGAAAAACACAGGATTTTGTTTATTTTTAATCTCAACAATTTACTTTTAAGTTTTCTTACTAATTTAATACTTTTAAAACCTTGATTATTTTCTCCCAAACTATGTAGAGAATCATTAGTAAGTTGGTCATTGGTTTTGGATGCATTGTAACACACAACAACTTAATTAATTTGTGACATGAGTGCTTTGTTTTCCTATTGAATACTAAGTACAAGGGAAAATAGTTCAGGATCGGTATATCCATCCTTCTCTTCCATTTTTAACATAAGATTGTTTCCCCTCACAGTTGTGATCTGGCTGCTCCCCTACTGGTCATCGCGTCTGTCCTCCAGGCAGGTAGCCAGCAAAAGGGCAAAAGATTAAGAGCAGAGCATAGGAGGTAGAGAAGTCAGCTGAACCTGTCCTCTTTTAAATAGCTAATCCAAAAATCTGACCCGGAAACTTTTTCTCATATTTCATTCACCAGGACCATATGTCACGGCTACATGTTACATGAGAAAAATATGATCAGTGAGGAAACACTTAAAGAACTTATAAATGAATGTTACTGAGTTTGGAATAGAAGATTTTGAGTAAATTAATAACAGAAATGACTATCCTAAAATGTTAAGTACCTAGTTTTCTAGGACCTTGGAAAACCAAGTATTTTAATTGAGTTTGTTTCTGCTCTGTAAATATTAAGGTTCTTATAATCAGTAAAAAGGGAGAATGGATTTTTGGAAGGCTAATGGCACTGTCTGTAAACTCTTATTGAATTGCGATGATCTCAAAGCATTTTTATTGACTAATACTCTATTTGATAGGGTTAAAAAAATCAAGCACTATTAAAAATCCCAAATGCTACTTCCAAATTCTCATTCTGATAGATGTTTTTTTTTAAATGTGTATAGTTCATATTGTACTATGCTAACCCTTTGTCCATACTTTCTCTCTTCAAATAGAGGGGAACATTTTTTAATATAAGTAAACATTTATAAATATATTTTTAATATAAAAATATTTTTAAAAATAAATATTTTTATTTTTTTTAACGTTTATTTATTTTTGAGACAGAGAGAGACAGAGCATGAAGGGGGGAGGGTCAGAGAGAGAGAGGGAGAGACAGAATCTGAAACAGGCTCCAGGCTCTGAGCTGTCAGCACAGAGCACGACACGGGGCCCAAACCCACAGACTGGGAGATCATGACCTGAGCCGAAGTCGGCCGCCTAACTGACTGAGCCACCCAGGCACCCCAAAAAATAGATATTTTTAAAGGAAACAGTTGAGCATTGGGAGTTCCATCATGGTACAATTTTCAATATTCACTGTCACTAGAAGATGGGACCACATTGACAAGTGCATTTGCCATTAAAACCTCATACCCAGAAATCAGATCCCTCACTGCTGCACATGTTTTATTGTCTGGAACAAGTCACAGAGTCATGCTGAACATCAAAGAGGATACAAAAACAGATGTGGCCCTATCATAATGCATCATATATGCACCTGTTTTTTTTAAAGCTACTGTGCTAGAAACTTCGTGAGTGTATATAAACTAACTTTATTACAAAGTTGGAAAGTGGAGAATGCTACGGAAGGATTACAGAAGAGAGTATTGAGCAATTAGTAATTTCCTCATTAGTAATCATACAATAAAAACTTGATGTATAAAATGAACCTTGTGAATCTACCAATGCTGTCTAAGTACTTTGTACAAAAGAAGTAAATAAAGTTCTCAGTACAAGGATAGAGTAAAAGGCTTCATAAACAAAACTTTATTCATTAGTTTACCAATATTATTGAAAACATTTATTTTTTAAGAACTGCATGTTTGCCATTGGATTGGTGTTGGTGGTAGAGTCAAACATAGAGAAGCAACACCTCTAGTCTCATGGAAATTGCAGCCAACTGGGGGTAGAGTGTGGCAATATCATGACATTGGAGATGAAGTTGATCAGCCATGCTTTGATAGTGAAAATAAAAGAAAAATCTAGATCTTATTTGAATAAGGTCACCAATTCCTGGGTGAGGAAACTTTTAAAATTTATATCATGACTCTTATGTATCGTTTATATTTTAGCATATATGTATACTCAGTTCTCATTTCGTAGCGCTTCAAAGAAAAGTCTCAAGTTGTTACATAAAGGTTGAGGTTAAAGGACCCTACCAGGTGTTATTTGTAATGTCCTAGTGGATTATTCATGGTTGTTATGACCTAAATGGGCAGAATTATGGAAGAAAGACACCACAAGTTGATTTTAAAGCTTATATATAGAGATGTATTACATATTACTTGCACATAGACATGCATATTTGTGAGGACAATAGGGCTAGTGAGGAAGCATTTAAATGATTTATAAAGGGGTTTTAATTAGTTCAGAAAAGGACATGGTTTTGAATAAATCAATAGCAAAAAATATTCTTTTTGTTAAAGTTTATTTATTTTGAAAGAGAGAGAGAATGAGAGAGCGATCGTGAGTGGGGGAGGGGCAGAGAGCGGGAGAGACAGAATTTGAAGCAGGCTCAGGGCCATCAGCTCAGAGCCTGATGTTGGGCTGGAACTCACGAATTGTGAGATCATGACCTGAGCTGAGATTAAAGGTCGGACATTCAACCGACCGAGCTACCCAGGCACACCAAAACAGAAACAATATTCTTAAAGTTATTAGGAACTATCTTTCCTTCATTTATATTTAACAAGGAATAAGAAATGGTCTTAATATTAGAGATTAATAACAACAGAGACAATATCAGGGAAAAAATATCTGTCTTAGCAATAGAGATTTATATCCCAAGGAAAAAATACTGGCAGAACTTGGCTAAAGAATAGAATAGAACATACTATTGAGGTGTATATTGTAATTAGCAATGATAGGGCTATGCAAAATAAACCTATCTGATAAACTAAGTATTGACATGATGTGATTATGTCCAAAGAATATACACATATAAAAAAAATACATGAGCTTAAGGAAGGAGGGTTAGTGGAAAACATTTGGATTAAGATTCAAATAAGAAAAGAAGAAAATGAGAGAGAACACACAAAAATGTTAATATTTAAATATACAGAGATTAACTAGATACAAAATCATCTAATAATTTTTCTATTGTCCATTAAATTGTTTCAGAGGTGGAATAAATCATCACTATTTAGTGATGATTTGTAAATAGTCTAAAATTTAAGTATGCAAGAAGTAGATGCGTCAAATAGTTACTGATTTATCTTAATTTTTATCAATAGAGGGATCAAAAGTGAATAAAGAATTAAGTGGGGAATTAAGTGTCATAGAAATGACAATGTTTAGAAATTTAGAATGTCATTCTAGGTTGTCAAACTTAACAAAAGAAAATAATACTAAACGTTGTTCAACCATATGCCCAAGATTTAAGATTTGAGGAAGTTCATTAATATGAAAGAAGCATTACTCAGCTGCAATTGGGCAATTAAGTAGCTTTAAGTAAAGGTTAAGAGGAATATTTCATTTCATTAGAAGTTAGAATATTTAGGCTGCTATAATTTTCAAGATTTAAATAGGTTCCTGAAAAGTAATGGACTAGATTTGTTTTTATTTTAATTTTTAAATTTTTTTAATTTTTCTAAAGTTTATTTATTTTGAGAGAGACAGAGACAGAGTGAGTGGGGGAGGGGCAGGAGAGGGAGAGAGAGAGAATCCCAAGCAGACTCCGTGCTGTCAGTGCACAGCCCAATGTCGGGCTTGAACTCATGAAACCATAAGACCATGACCCGAGCCGAGATAAAGAGTCGGATAGTTAACCAACTGAGCCACCCAGGTGCCCTAGATATGTTTTTTTTTTTTTTAAGTTGAATGAGAATTGGTAGAAGAAATGTGTACAAAGATTATAATTTGGTATGGGAATTGAACTAGATGACCTCAGATTATTTTTATAACTGTAAATTTTTTAAGTAAGAATGTGGCCCATGTCCTATATTACTTAAGAAATTAAAATATATTTGTGAAGGACAGAAAAATATAATAATTGCCAGAAACATTTTCCCTAAATCTATTATGAACAACTGATTTTAAGTAATGAAATCACATTTTAAAATTTAAAGGCGATGTTTTCAAATTTTTTACATTTTCCCAAAAAAACACATCTTGAGTCTGCTAATCTCTTCTATTACAGTCGACCTTTGAACAGTGCAAGGGTTAGGGGCACACCCCCCACCCCCACCCCGTGTAGTTGAAAATCTGTGTATAACGTTTGACTTCTCCAAAACGTTACTCATAGACTGTTGACTGGAATCCTTAACAACAAACAGTAGGTTAACACATATTTTATATGTTATATGTACTAGGTACTGCATTTCTATAATAAAGTAAGCTAGAGAAAAGAAAATGTTATTAAAATCATAACGAAGAGAAAATATGCTTACAGTACTATATGTATTGAAAAAAAAGTCCATGTGTAAATGGACCCACACAACTCCAACCCGTGTTGTTCAAGGGACAATTGTACTACCCAGTTTTCACAATCTTTATCAGTTGCACTTGACACAATGCAATCATCTTCCACATTTTAGCCAGAGTATATAACTCTATACTTTACTCAAACTCTTGTCACCACCTTGACTAAAAACTGTCAGCAACCTCCCATTGTATTTGATATACAAGTATATTTTTACAAGCATTTTTACAAAATCCTAAGTTGTATGTGCCTGCCTAGCTTCTGTCATTTCTCTTTTACTCGCTAGAATCAAGTCACACTGGCCTACTTTCAGCTTCCGATGTGAAATAAGCTCTTTTCTGTGGCTGAGGCACTTTCCTCTACCTTGGAAACCACTCCTCATCTATTCTCTCACAAATCTTTTTCCTACAAATGTCGTGAAGAGGTACTCTATGAAATGCAATCTAAATCATTTGCTTCTTGTATTGTCTCTTACAAATTCACTCTCCCTTTGGAAACATTTTACATTTTAAATGTATTGTTTTTATATTATTATTTGTTTGATCAAAGAATGTATATAATGGAGACTTTGGTATCACAAGTTGTATCACAGTACTTCTATTCAATAACTCGGGTTGTGGCAGGACAAGAGTTTCAGCTGTGACAGAGCTGACTAGCGTTTATAGAAATAAATAAACTATGGACAAAATTTTAAAAAGTACTCCTTGAAGACACTTGAGGGTACACAAAAACTTTCAGAAACTGGAGTGAACTTACCCTTTAAGGAAGGGGCGCATACTGTGGTATTAGGCAGGTGGACAGCACTCCCCTCCAGAGCGTATTCCAATCCACAAGTGGTGAACAGAACTCAAGTGGAAGGCCTCAGCCACACTGGAGAAGGGGTCAGAAGAGGTTTGGGACAGACAGTATACATGGAAATTAAGGACATCTGAAGAGGAGGGAGAAACAGGACAGTAATCCAAAAGCTGTGTATAAACTCATCTCAAATCATAATTGAACAGTGAACTAACTGTGCCTGAGGATGAGATTTAAAGGAGTCCAGGGGAGAAACAATAAATGGAATGCTGAAAGGGAAGAGTTACTATTTCTATGCAGAGAAGACACTATTTAGAGTTTGGTTCCCACACTAAGTTACAGGGGATTGATATAGAAGGTTGCGTCTTCAGACAACCAGCAGGGCCAAACCTGGAGAGTCAAAGATTAAGGAGTTCAACCTGGGGTTAATGACACAGATGAAATAGACTCATCAAAACAAAGTTCACAAGTTCAGGGTTATCCATCAATAATTTAATTATTTGCTATAATAAAATTCAACACTCACATGAAGAATCTAACAGAAATTGATTTTTTTAAGTTGATTTGTTTGAGAGAGAGACAGGGCACACAAGCAGGGGAGGGGCAGAGAGAGAGGGAAAGAGAGAAAGGGGGGGAGAGAGGAAGAGAGAGAGAGAGAGAGAGAGAGAGAGACAGAGACAGAGAAAGAGAGAGAGTGTCCTAAGCAGGCTCTGTGCTGATGGGCCTCAACATGGAGTTTGAACTCGTGAACCATGAGATCATGACCTGAGTGGAAATCAAGAGTCATTTGCTCAGCCAGCTGAGCCACGTAGGCACCCCTAACAGAAACCATTTTTATAATGCATCTTCCATAATGTCTAGATTTGTACTTACTGGAAGTTCTAGAATAAGTAAACTAATCTACAATGATAGAAATTAGTGCAATGGTTTCTTGAGTGAGGGGGATTATTAACTAGAAAATAGAATAAGAGAATTTGTGATCATGATAATGTTCTTTATATTAATTTGGATGTTGATTACATGGGGCATCCAAAATTTATCAAAATATATCAAGCATTACAGTTAAAATCTATGAATTCACTTTATGTAAATGGTACCTAAAATGAATAAATTAATGAATGAAAGTATTTCCCCTGGCTTATAAATAATATGTAAAAAGAGTTTTATATATTCATTGCTCATTATTCAGAAAAAAAATAGCTAAAATCATAATTCATATAACAATAGCCAAGATTTCTTTGGTTTGTGCTTTATCCCCTAATGTTATATGCACATAGTTCTCTAATAACCCTAAATCCTAGTTTAACAATCTTTCTTTTGCCTTCTAATTTAGAGCAATATGATCTCTGTCTTCACCCTTTGATTTGAGTGTAAGTAGCATGGAGGTGTGGCAAAAAATATATTATGGATTGGTAATTCAGTGATTCTCACTCATAATACATTCTGGATCACTGAACTACTAGGCTTCAATTTCACAATAAACTGCCTTCTGCTCTCTGCTTCATTTCTCACTCTTCAGGCCCTACCTCATATACAGCAATAATAGAAATAAAATCTATTACAGAATGACACATATATAGAATATACAGAGCACATGATATATGTTATTTTCAGAGAGGAAACCTCTAGAGTTAAAATCCTGCAGTTTAAAAAGGAGAATAAAAAATATACAATTCTCTCCTCATAAAAGAAGCAGGCAGATGTTTGCTCAGATCTAAGTAAGGACGCTTCAAAATAAACCATGCACTTTAGATTTACGTATTTTACTTTGATTTGGGAACTTTAGGGCTTAAGTTTGAAGTCAAAAGAGAAATTCAAGAAGTAAATCACATAATGGAACTTACCTGTATTTTTCTTTAAGTTGAATTTATCTCTTTAATTGTACATCATAGTTTAATGCCAATACCTAATCTATATGTAGACTACTTTGATAATTTAGTTTTAATACAAAAAGCTATAAAGAATAATAAATTATTTCATCATCCTGTTTGTCTCACAAATGAAATAATGTTTACAGTACTTTTGGTAAAAGTACACTGGAGTACATGTATTTATAAATCTTTATCTTGCCATGAATCTATTGGGATAAAACTCCAAGACAAGCATGAATGTTTTAATTTCTTAACATCCTTCTTCTCTAGAATTGAGATGCATTTAGAAGTTTTTGGTTTCACAAGATTTTCTTCTTGGTTTTGTAGATTAAAGAACTTTATAGATTTCTTTTAAACCTATTTTTTAAAGTTTATTTATTTTGAGGGTGGAGGGGCAGAGAGAGAGAGAGAGAGAGAGAGAGAGAGAGAATCCCAAGCAGGCTCCATGCTGTCAGCGCAAAGCCCAACGCGGGGCTCCATCTCACAAACCATGAGATCATGTCCTGAGCTGAAAACCAAGAGTTGGATGCTTAACCAACTGAGCCAGCCAGGTGCCCCAAGAACTTTTAGATTAAAGATGATTTATAGCAAAGCCTTAATTTTATAAGAAAGTGGACATTATTCCAGAGTGGTGAAGTAAACTGCCAGCTCACAGCTAAATAGTAAAATAGAGTTCAAACAGTACATTCCAATAATATACATCTTAGACTCTGAACATTTAAGCATTTTCTTGTGTTATTCTCTATGCTTCAGGTTTTGCCTTTCATATGATATGCTCTGAGCAAATCCAAGCCTCAGCATAAATCTAGAACTAATTCACTTATGTGAGTTAACACTCTGACCTGGAACACATCTTCTCAGATGAAAGAGGGGAATGATTGGCCATGGTTTATGCTGCACAAAATTTAAATAGAGATGCATCTAGAAATATTTCCTTAGAGTCAGTAAAGCTATTATAATATTATTTGTTTAAAGATTCTTTTCAAATAAGAAACCTTTTTTATTTTAATCTCTCTATGCAGACCTAAAGCTATTGCCAGAGACACAGAGCTTTCAAATTACAGACTTTAGTGTTTTTAAATACACTTAGCATAGGATTTCTAAAATATTATTCAAATCACCATCACTTCATCCCCATAATACTATTCTCTGACTTTTTATCTTTTAGTTATGATTAGATAATTCTCCTGTATGAAAAATATGTTCAGATTGAACATATATATATGAAATGAATTTGTATTTGAAACAAAATTGAACTCATTTTTTTTTCTGTATCTTTACCAGTAAAGTGGAGATGTTTGGGGACAATATTTCTGTGTCCCTTTTAAATTTAAATTTCTTGAGATACTCTGCATGCATTTTTTCTTTGAGAGTTAAGAATCAGGCCTTAGTCTGTAAGCCAGTGGACCTTCATAATTCAGTCATAATCATCAGTGTTTTCCCTAGGCTATCCAGCATGACAAATGTTTATTGCCATTAGATATGACAGTATTTTCAAGTTCAAGAAAGCAAGATATGAAGAATTTTAGATTTTTCTTTTGAGAAAATGTAAGGAAAGGAATTGAAAAAGCTGTGGAACCTTATTTTTTATATGATTTTTTTTGAGTTAAAAAATTAGTGCTTTTTTCTTCATATAGTTTTTAAAACCATATTTTTACAGAAATGTAGCCACTGCTCTATGTATTTTGTCGTTCATATTATGACTGCTTTTCAACATTTTTTATTTCATTAAAAAACATGCTAGTAGCCACAAACCCTTCACGGAAATGTGATGGTTAATTTTATGTATCAACTAGGGTAATGGTGCCCAAATATTTGGCTGAGAATTACTCTGGATGTTTCTGTGAATGAATTTTAGATGGGATTACCATTTACACTGATGGACTTTGAGTAAAGCAGCCCTCCATATGTGGGTCATCCTCATCCCATAGGTTGAAAGCCTTAATAGACATTATGACTGATCTTCCCAGAGTAAGAAGGAATTCTGTTAAACTTCGGTCTGTGTAACTCTTTCCTGGGTCTCTAGCCTGCTGGCCTATCCTGAAAATTTTGGATTTCCCAAGCCTCCATAATCATAGGACTCATTTCTTCTCTCTCTCAAAAGATACATACACACAATCTTTAAATAATAATGTTAAATGAGACTTAATGGGGATGTGGAGACTACTAGCAAGATATATTTTGAAAAATATGAAAAATTAATATTACATACTATATATATTCTATATGATATATATAAAACATACATGTATTTTATGTATATATATATAATCAGTTGTTTCTGTTTTTATGAAGAATTCTTACAGAAAGTATTGTCAATTTCACAGTCATTGAAAAAAATGGATTTACTGTTATTAACCCTTTCCTTAAAGTCAGGTTTGCCAGTCTTCATACTTTTAATAAGATGAGTAACATCTCACACACATATAAGTATTAAATTGTTTTTGAGTTAGAAATGAGACCTGCAAGTTTATTTAAGATAAAAGTTTAGACTTCAACTTAAACATTGAGGTATTTATGTAGAATCCTCCTTAGTTCTTAAATGGCTTTGCTGTCTTTTTTTGATTCCCTTTTCTCAACCTCTGATGACAAAAGAACTTTGCATGTCACCTAGGGACTCAAGAGAAAGTGTTATTAGCAGGAGTTTTCTATGAGAAAATTGCATTGAGCCATAGGGGCTTTCCAGATCTCACTGTATTACAAATGGGGATTTTAGAAGGGTCGAGGGAAATAAATTACTCAGACTCACAGTGCAAAGTATTTGAGACATAGAAGAAGAAGGAGAAGACAATACAGGAGATCCTTCTTATCCATGTTTTCAAACTTTCTGTCGTTTCAGTTACCCACAATCGACCCTGGTCCAGAAGTTGATGATTCTCCTGACCAATTGTAAGGTCAGTAATAGCCTAATACTACCTCATAGTACCTTCATCATTCACCTTACTTTATTTCATCAGGTAGGCATTTTTTATCATCTTATATCATCACAAGAAGATAGGTGAATGCAGTATAATATTTGAAGAGAAAACACATTCACATAACTTTTAATTATAGTATATTGCTAATAATGGTTTTATTTCATTATTAGCTTTGTTGTTAATCTCTTTCTATGCCTAATTTGTAGATTACACTCTTTCATAGGGATGTATGTATAGGAAAAAAAACATAGTATATACAGGGTTCAGTGATCGACGGTTCCACGCATCCACTGAGATCTTGGAATAAGAGGGGCATGTAAGGGGAGTCTGTGGTATTAGTGTCAATTTTTTTCTCTTTCAGAAGTGTTTTTAGATTTTTCTCTGAAGATATGTGTGGAAAATATGTGAAAATATGTGAAAACACATTTCATTGAGTTTCAAAGACAACTTATTATATGTGACTGAGACTTTTGAATGATTTAATGTGGCAGTAGAATGAAAAATAACCCAATTTTAGTAAAATAAAAATACCATATCTATTACAATTAATAGGTTCAAGTGGGCCATGTATCTACATAATAGCCTATTCAGCCTCTGGCATTTGTACAAGTAATTGCTTGCTTTGCCCATGCGATCATGTCTTGCATTACCATTACTATTAGAATCATTAATTGCCTATTTTGCTGTTTCAATTTGCACAGATGTCATAGCAATAATTAGATATTCTGCCCATTTTCCTACACAACTGTCCCATTTTTCCCTTTAATTCTAATGTAAGAATTTAAGACTATCCTTTTTTACCCAAGTCATATTTCTTTGTTTAATCATAATTGATTGGATAGGCACAGATTGATTTAATTTTTTTCATATTTTTTCCTACTAACCCCCATGTCCCCACAAGGTGTCACTCAACATTATTTTTCAAAGATTGTTTCTCACCCTAGTTTCCCAAAGTAAGCACATAGAATCAAAGAATTTCAGTATCAGAAGAATCTAAATTAAGGATCTACTATTCAAATTATTGGTCTGATATTCAACACTGGCTATATACTGGTGAAGCTCAGTGCTAAAAGAAAGTGTAGAGATTCTCATCAAAAACTTAAGAATTTCAAGACAATGACTGAAGAACATTAAACTAATCATAGGCCCTTCAGAGTGTGGGTCTGTCTGTAACTGGCCAGTTCACACACGAGGCCAGTTTGAATTCCTTTCTTATCGTCCTTACCAAATGGTTATTGGGCTTCTGTTCAGACATTTCCAGAGACAGAAAACTCACTAATTCGTAAAGCCATTTATTCCTTACTTCAACAGTTGTATCTATTAGAGAGGTCTTCCTTATCCTTTTATTTTTTTTTTTTTTTTAATTTTTTTTTTTTCAACGTCTTTTATTTTTTATTTTTGGGACAGAGAGAGACAGAGCATGAACGGGGGAGGGGCAGAGAGAGAGGGAGACACAGAATCGGAAACAGGCTCCAGGCTCCGAGCCATCAGCCCAGAGCCTGACGCGGGGCTCGAACTCACGGACCGTGAGATCGTGACCTGGCTGAAGTCGGACGCTTAACCGACTGCGCCACCCAGGCGCCCCTTCCTTATCCTTTTAAAATAAGGCAGGGGGTGGGTGGGTGGTGGATGATGATGGCATATGACAAATTACTGATGCTTATTGTTGTTGTTGTTGTTTATTACTTGCCTTATCACATTTTTTTCTTTTATTCAGTGTTTTCAAGACAAACATGGGAAAGGAACTAAGATGATTTGATCCTCCTTCCCACTTTGTTACTGTTACTCTTTTCATCTTTACTAAGTAGTTCTTTCCTCTGTCACTAATAATACCTCTAATACTATTTTTAAAAGGAACTAAATAGGGTAAGAGATGAGGGGTAAAAAAAGATATGATACCATCCAACCTAATTGTTGCTGAGCACAATTTATTTAGAGAATGTGTGGTGATAGAAATCCAGGCACCGATAGAAATTCCAAATGTGTAAATACTTCACTGCCAAACTAAACCAGTACTAATGGACCCCCTACTTACTGTTGTGCGAACAATGAAAGAAACTGAAGGTCTTTTCTTTTTGACGTATCTGATTAGACAACTAGATGCATTATTTTCACATATATAGTCTTACTGATATTTTCACTTTCATCTCCTTGGTCACTGCATAGATGAACCACATCGTTTTAGACACTTAAAAAAGGCATTTTTATTCCATGTTCTTATTAATCCTACTGTGTATAGTTACATAAGCTCTTTCTCCATGTCTATTATAAGAAATCTTGTTTATCCTTATAGGACTTTCATTTGCCCTTAATTCTGAATTTCTTCCTCTTTCTTCAATTAAATATAATCTCTTCCTCATTGGAATCCTTATTAAAATTTGGTTTAATCATTCCTTATTGCAATTCTTATCTTACTCACCTTCTATACTAGAAGCAACTTGAAGGTCACCCTTGTAGAATATAGTATAGCTCTACCAATGATTTCTTTCATTTATTAATATATAACTACTGTAATTTTGCTTTTTTATTTTGATTAATATTTATTGAATTTGATAATAGTACATGCGAAAAAAACCCCACCAACTATACATCCAAAATCAGAAAGAAAAGAGTGCTCCTACTTTTAGATTTTTTCAGTTTTCTATGTAAAAAATATTTTGGCTTTAAAGTCAAATAAATATTTATCTCTGATATGAAAATAATTTATAAATCATCTCAAAATATTTTTAGAAAGATTAATATTTGTTGATTTTTAAACAACTATAAGTGTCTATTATATTGAAACATACCTGTATAAAAATAGCTTTGACAAGACGAAATCTGACACTTAACGATTTTATGATCCCAAGTAGCATAAGCTAAGCAACTATTGATACTAACATATAAACAGAGCTCTGGTGAAAATGCTTTTTTTTTTTTTCCATTTTGGATAAACCCATGACTTAAAAAAGATACACAATTTTTTTCTGATTGAAGAGTAGATTAAACATACATTTTAAAGGAACTTGTGACATATTGAACCACCAGCAAAATTTTTTAAGTGGTCATAGATATTAAAATTGAGAATTTGTTACTCAACCCTTTATTAAACACAAGATATCAAAATTCCTGAGCACAAATAATTTTTATATACTTCCACTTTGGTAAACTTTTATGGGTCATCTATAGTTATGGTGTTGCTATACTTTAATTTTAAATATTATCTACCAAAAATAGGTATATATTTTGCTTTATAACATTGTATTGTTAATCAAAGTAATATTTCACTGTATGGTTATTTATAATTTAAACTTAAATAAATATAGTGAGGTTTTCACCAATATATTTTAAATTTCTTCAAATAATCTTAAAATTTAAATTCAGGAACTGCTTGCCAATATGGTTATCAGAATCATCAGTTTTGTATTATGTTAATATGTGCCCTTTACATGGATTTATTTTTTATCGTATAGATACTGATGCTATTTTGTCCTTTATAATAGATTAGTCTTTATGGATTTTTATGTTTAAATTAAATATTTCAATGATTCAGTGAAAGATTTTGAAATGATCATTCATTGTGTTTTTTTTTTCATAGATACTGGGAAATTGTCAGTTACAACTTAATAAAGATGTATTTTCTATTTATTGTGGCATTTTATGTATTTTATTGATCTAATGAAATGTACTGAGTTTTTACTATGCTCCTGTGAGGGTGCCATATCTAAGCACACATATCTAAGCACTACATATCTAAGCACACTTAGTGCTTAGATATCATACTTGCCATAGAAATTTCCAATTTAAAAATAAACAGGTAAAAATATTGTAGCTAGTGTTATTGAAGACAAATTACTGAAATGCTGAAATGCTATGGAAACACAAAAACAGAACAACTTTCTCTGGAGAAGTTAAGGAAGAATGCAGATGTGGTATTTAAACTGAACTTAAAAAAATTACTTGAATTGAAAATATGAAAAAGTGTGAAATGATGTATGCACCAAGTGAAAGTAAATTTACTCATTCATTCAATAAGAAATAGCTATTGAGTATCTACCATATGTCAGGCACCCACGAGGCACTGAGTTTCTGAGGCTAGAATGAACAGAACATTCAAAGATGATTAACTGTGGTAGGAGTAATACAGTTGGAGGTGAAAGGTGTTGGCATAAAATGAGAATGGGCAGGTAGGTTGAGGATAGAATGTGCCAATATATAGAATTTGGATTTTATATTATATATAATAAAGTTCTTTAGCAGCTGGGTGGCATGAACTATTTTACTTTTAGAAAGATAACTCTGACAGCTATATGGAGAATGAACTAGAGTGAGGGAGAAATAGCATGTCAGTTAAAGAGAGTTATGAGGCTATTATTGTAATCGTCCAAGAGAGAAATGATGAGGACCCAGACCTGGGTAGTGGCAGGTGGATGGAGAGGATAGACTGAATTTGAGAGACAAATTTGAAGGAGAATTGACAGCATTCGGTGAAAGAGCATTTTACTGTCAATCATAGTAAAAGTGCTTTACTATAAGAAATGCATAATACAAAAACATATGCACTGAAACTGTGTTTTGGGATTCTCGATTTAAAAATTATTTTGATGAGTTTAATCATTGTTATATAGCTCAAGATTAAAGAAACCGTGGGTTGACAATATTGATAATAGAAACAGAAAACATTAACTTGTTCAAAACACAGGAATTTTAGAATTTCTGCTGAAGTCAACTTTTTCATTTTAGAGAGAAGACTGAGATCCAGAAACACAAATCCAGTTAGTCCAATGACTCTGTTGATTTGAGGCATCAAAATTGGCTTAAGTCATTTCATTGTATAAAGGAAGTATGTTCATGTGTTTTTGGAGTAATCTTTATAAGAACCCACCACTTTCAACTGTGCTGTATATGATAAACCTGTAGTAAATACTTTTTGTTAAGTTTTTCATTTTAATTTTGGTATAGTTAACATCAGTGTTATATTAGTTTCAGGTGTACAGTATAGTAATTCAGCAATTCTATGTATTATTTAGTGCTCATCATGATAAGTATACTCTTAATTCTTTTCACCTATTTCACCCATCTCCCTACCCACCTCCCCTTTGGTAACCATCAGTTTGTTCTCTATAGTTAAGAGTCAGTTGGTTTGTCTCCTTTTTTTTTTTTTCTTTTTGCTAATGTATTTTGTTTCTTAAATTCCACACGAGTGAAATCATTTTGTATTCGTCTTTCTCTGACTGACTTATTTTACTTAGCATTATACTCTGTAGCTCTGTCCATGTTGCTGCAAATGGAAAGATTTCATTCTTTTTTATGGCTTAATAATATTCCATTATATACATAAATCTTCCTTATCCATCCATCTGTGGATGGACACTGAGGTTGATTCCATAATTTGGATATTGTAAATAATGCTGCAACATACATTAGGGTAAATGTGTCCCTTTGAGTTAGTGCTTTTGTATTTTTTTGGTAAATATCCAGTAGTGTAATTACTGGATTATAGGGTAGTTCCATTTTTAACTTTCTAAGGAAGTTCCACACTGTTTTCCACAGTGGCTGTACCAGTTTGCACTCTCATTAGTAAATATTTGCTGAGAGAAAGAATGCTTCAGAAAGAACCAAAAAGTTCTGTGAGTATAAAGAGTTCTGTGTTCTATACATTGTGAGAATATCATTTCACTTTAATTTACTCTATTATTTTTGAGAGACTGTAGAGATATATTGCCTATCTTGGTACCTTATGAAATAAATAAAATTATACCGTTTTCCAATGTATGTTAACTACCTGGAATTTAAATAAAAACTAAAAAAATGTGCCATTCTTAGATTTTACCCCTCTGTTGAAGAAAAATTGAAAAGCAAAACAGAATGGTGCTTGGGTGGCTCCGTCGGTTTAGCATTTGACTCTTGATTTCAGCTTAGGTCATGACCTCATATTTGTGAGATCAAGCCCCGTGTTGGGCTCCTTGCTGAGCATGGAGCCTGCTTGGGATTCTTTCTCTCTCCCTCTGCCCTTCTGTCTTGCACATGCACACTCTCTCTCTCTCTAAATAAATAAACATTAAAAAAAAGAAAAGAAAAGAAAAACAAACCAGAAGACAATGAAACAAATTAATTCAACATCTAATATAAAAATGCAGAGTAAACAAAAATAGATTTTGAAGGTTTTATGAGGAAAAGAAAAGTAACAAGAAATTCAGAACATATCTACATACACAAAAAGAATCAAAATAGTTTGATGATGTTTGCAATGATATCTAATGGAATAAAATACGATTGGGATATATCCAACTTGATTTTATTTTTAACTCCCTTAAATAGAACTAAAAATGATTACAATTCTGTAGAAATTAGTAGTTTTTCTTTTAAAAAATATGAAGAAAAAAGTGAGGAATAGCTGCATTTAAATAAGAACACTTTAAAATTGAGGTAACCTCTGGTAAAGATAAGATTTTCCCCGTTTTCAGGTAAACATTTTCAGATTTTTCATGTAGGCAAAACAGAATGAAATATATATGAAGATGGAGGAAAAATACACCCAACCAGTGTATCAACACTGACTATGTAGTTCATATGCTGAAGGGTATTTTGGTAGCTACAGTGTGTGCAGTACTGTAGTCACTGAGTTCGTTCCTGAAGCAGAACATTCTCTCTGGCTCTGAGTGCACTCCAGTGGATCATGCAGATGTGGTCTGCACTCGTTTGTGTTAAGGACAGAATGAGGAATGATTCGGTGTGACCAGACTTCAGAGATGGCTCTCCCAGAGCCTCTGAGGTTTCAGTGTACAGATAGTCCTGCTCAGTGGCTGGGCTGCTTTGATAACAGAATTAATTTGGCCTCTAGAGAAGGTCTGTTCTGTCGGGAAAAATATTTCACAGAGGTGATTCGCCCTCCAGTCATTTATCAACAAAATACCAATTGCGATGGAAAATAAAGTCATGAAATTACTTCGAATTTTTTGAGTAAGGTAGTTGAGACACCTTGAGGATTCTTAAAAAAAAGAAGTAATTAATTAATGGCGCCTACAGAACTTTATGCATCAAAAATGGATTATAAAATTATCCTGTATTTGGAAGTTTGACAATAACAGGAGAGCAAATTACACTAAGTCTAGATAAAGTCAGGCTTAATATACATTTTATTACATTTCTATAATGGTATTTTGTTTAACTTTTAAAAGTACAGCTACATTTATTTGTTTGAGTAGCATCTTTGGATTTTCTTTTTTTTTTTTTTTTTTTTTAGATCTTTATTTTTGAGAGGGACAGACAGAGTGCGAGCAGGGGTACAGTAATGTGAGCATAGAGAGAGGGAGACAGAATCCGAAGCGGGCCTCATGCTCTGAGCTGTCAGCACAGAGCCCAACACGGGGCTCAAACTCACAAACCAGAGGATCATGACCTAAGGGGGAAGTCAGATACTTACCTGACTGAGCCATCCAGTCGCCCCTCTCTTTGGATTTTCAGAAGATAAAAAGATTGTAAATGCATGACTCTGGAAGAGAAAAGAAACCCTAATGTTGCAGATATTGTTACCCAAATTCCAGAAGGTGCAGGGAGAATTTTAAAGTTAAGAAATATATGGTACATATGTTTAAAGAAAGAACAAAATATTCTGAAGGAAAATTGAATTATATATGACTTTACATTGTGTACTCATTTATCTCCTTGTTAATATGGATGGGCTTTGGAAGTCTACTTTTAATAACAGAGTTGGTGACATTTGTAGGCTTTATAGACTTTTGACAGATGGAATCATGAATCTCTTGATTTAATATTCTCAAACCTAAAATACTCCAGATGTAGATGTAACATAATAAGGGTTTATGGCACAGTTTGAATTAGTGATGATATATTTCAATATTTTTATCTTTAGTACTAGGTTCATTTTCATTTTCAAAATATTGTGATGGTCTGTTATAAAAGGATCTAAATTAATTTCATGGAAACATTATTTGTCTGTATGCAATTTGGGTAGGGTGTTTCTAATTGATATGCCAGATTCCACACAGTGTAACTAAATTGTCACAAGAGATTTAAAACAATTATCTGAGCAGTCTGTTCAAAACAAAGTTATAATCATCAGCAAATATTTATGGAGTGTCCACTGAGTGCCTTGCTTTATATTAGTTGCTACCAATCTGCTTAAATTTCTGGAAGTAGATCTGATGGTGAGGATTGAGATGGGAGAGACAATGCAGCGCGAGATCCCATCACAGAAGGAATTAGATTCTAAGTCTACAAAAAGACGAACTAGGAATTCAAAAAGACTAATCTTATATATATTTCTATTTATTATACCTTCTGGTAATTCTAAATTGGGCATGTGCTTAATTAGATTTTTAGGAAGTTAGTTAACGTAAGATATTTTAAAATAACTCCTTTTTTTTTTAAAAAAAAGGAAGATTGCAGAATTATGTAGGCACATTTAGTCATATTTAGAATTAAATTACTTTTGGAGTGACAAACTCTAAAGAAAGAAGGAAGAATAAGAAAAAAAATCAAAAGTAATATGTATCCAGATTTAGAGGGTCTAAAGGCATTTTGCAATCAGAGGAGAAAAGAACAGCTCTGACAGCCAAAAGAGCTTTCTTTTTCAAGTATTTACCTTTTATACACATAGATTTCTACAATGAGATCTTACATTTTTTACTGCCATTTTTTTTACATTAAAACCTTTTTATAATGTACAGTAAGAAATACATTTTATATAATGACCCATTTATTACAAGGTACACAGTTCTTGCTAAGAAACCATATAATGTATTGTGATGGTTTATATTCTATTCCATTCTACGTAATTAATTTAAAAGTGCTATAACACACTACACTTATTTCACACACATCTTGTAAATGACTTTTCTCAAATTCTGAGAAAAATAACCACCAAGATTAAAAAAATTATGCAATGGAACTTAAGTAGTGGATACATGGGTCTAAATTGTTATACTCACTTCAATATGACATTTCCAATCAGTTTACAAGGGAGCACAAAATCAGTTTTGTGGTGATCTGCATTTTTAATTTTCCCTGAAGCTACGTGAGCTGAGGTTGATGAGTTGGTAGGGCATGTTTGTACTTCTCTATATGGTAATATTAGAAGAGCTACTGTGGGAGAGAGTATGCACATGAACCCATCCATATTGTTCAGCAGAAGGACAGCAAACAGTGTTTCCAACTTTATGGATCAGGTTGGGATTTCAGACATCACTGACCCACTTGTGGGGCTCCTTCGTACCCATCATTTAACAGCAGCTTAATCCTTAATTGAGAAAGATGGATAAAAGGTTAGGCTATCGAAATATTGACAATAAATATATTTGGATATATTCAGCATTACCAAATCAATATTTTCTTTTTATTTTAATATGTGTGTGGTATATTTGCATGCACAATATACATACACAATATACACACACATCCACATATATATAAATGCATATATATATATATATATATATATATATATATACACACATATATGTGTATGTATACATGTGTTTCAGAGTGTAATGATTTTAAAAGACTGTAGGAACTGACTCTAACATGTAAGTGCAACCCTTTGAAAGCTGAGTTGAAAAGTAGATGTGGGAACTATGGCAACCTTATCTAGGCTATACTTACTGAACTCCAATGTATTGTGATCAGTATTGAAGGGGAAAAGCAGAATCTTCAGAGCTTCTTATTTTCCAAGAGAAATCTTAAGTGTGGATGTGAAATGTCCCTACTTAAAAACAGAAAACGTGCAGTCCAAACCCACACTTCTGTGGAAAAGGTAGAAATAATCAGCATGCCTCTAGGTGTTATTCTAGAAAGATATGAAGCATAATACCACTTGAATTATATCCTAGGCTAGAAGTTGTAACTATATATGTGATTTTTAAAAATTTATTTTATTTTTTTTCCAAAATGAAAATTGCTTTTCATTGTAATTTTTTTCCTTTTTGTATTTGTTTCTGGATGGTAGTTTTAATTGATATTGGACCATAAAACTCTGTGTTAAATCATTATGAAACATATAGCAATAGAGATATAATGATAAAATCATAAAGGATTCTTATCTTTTAAGCCATCTAAAATGGCAACATTTTTGAAGTATGATGCGGGGAAGGCATACAAAATGTAATGGAGTTGGCTAAAGACACGTTTAGAGTTATGGCTATTCAAGAGGTACATTAATCAGAAATCTTTTAGTATCTTTTTCTAGATAACTCACTAAAATTATGATTATAAAAGTTTTTTGTGCTGTATTTTTGTTTGTGTTAGTTGTTTTTATATCTTATTTTGTTAATGCCCATAATAAGGAGCAAAATGAAAGAATGAGAGAGAATGTGTCAGGAATACAAAGATTTTTGGAAAAAGAAGAGAAGGAGGAATGTGTGTAAGAAAATAAAGATTCTAGAAAAATAAACTGGATAAAACAAACAAACAAACAAACAAACAAACAAACAAACAAACAGGGAAGAGGAAGCCATAGCCTACAGCATATGAGGAAAAGGCCTTATGTTTACATAAGGGAACTAATCTTCATCGAACCATAGAGAAGCTCAGGACTTAAATGTTGGGTGCACTGAAAAAGACAAATGTGTAATGGGAAAAAAATTGGTTGCTTATTTGTGGGTATCATCTGATACCTCCAAGTCCCCCCCGCCCCCCACATGAGCCTATAGAACACATGGCAGACAGACTCTGCATCCAATAGCACAGGCTGTATCCATTGAAATAAATGATAGGAATGATATGAATGTATTGACAGGAAGGGAGGAGAGGAGAAGAGTGGTATGGAGTACTAAATCCATCAAAGAACTGCATACAAATGTTAGAGATTGGGCACACTACCAGAAAAAACAGAGATCAAGAAATACTGCATCAGGAAAGGAGGGATTGGGGTCAGTGTGAGAAAAACAAGGAGTTCTGTTGCCTTTCACCATGTACACAACTTTTGTGCTTATTTGATTTTTTAAATATATGCATGTGTAATTTTCATTAAAATATTTTAAGAAATCAGTTCAGTATGTAAAAGTAAAGACAATGTGGAAGCCACTTTTTAGAGCCCATTTTGGTTAAAATGGGCAGCTGAATAGGAGTAGAGTTTGCAGAATATGCTAGACATTTCATTTGGGTATCCACCTATTTTTAATATTTTCAAGCATTTTAGTTAGATTGTATATAAGTATTGTGAGCAAGATACTAATATGTATGGCTGGATATTATTTTGTATTATTTTTCTTTTCCTCTTGATAATTTTTCAAATTGCCATTCAGGCAGCATGACACTGGTGACAAATAACTGTGTTGTGCTCAGGCATATATGACCGTATGCAAAATTACATGATGAAGATTCTGTGTCTGAAGGATGGGACAAAAGCATTAGAGAACAATTGAACCAGAAAAGATAAATGCATAAAAATAAAAATGAAGATTAGCAACCCAGTGCCGTCACTACTGTTTAAGAGTTGAAATTGCAAAGGACACCATAAGGGTGGCAAAATCCCAGAAGCAAGGAAGCATAAATCTAGTAAAAGTTGACTTTTTATTTTTTCTGTCAGCCTTGGAGAATGTAAACTCATGGTCAGAAATCAAGTTGAGTTATAAAAAATAACACTGTATATCTTGTCTACCTGAGTTTGCTGACTGTGATTCATGTTCAATACACCTGCCTAAATTTAAATGGAAAGTGGAGCACGATGGATGCAAACAGGGCAAGAAAGACGGTGGCATATTATTCTAGTAATTAGTGTCATTCTGCCTGTCTTCTGGGATTTTTGTTGTTGTTGAAAAAATTGTTTTTTTTTAACAACTCCCTTTTAAATTTGCTGTTTTGGAGCTTAGGTAACCCCTGAAAGTACTTTTGTAGACTTTCTTTCTCATGAGAAACTGATTGTGATTCAAGGGTCCTGGCAATGATGTAATGTGTGGGTAAATTCTAGGGCTTGAGATTGTTAACACTTTGACTTTCTTCTGTTTAAATACTTACATGACTGCTGAGTTTGGGGAAGTGTCAGATAGATACATTACAGCAGTTAGCTAAGCTAAGTCACTTACATGAACTTAAGTAAATATGAACTTAAGTAAATGAAATTAAGTAAATTTACTTAACTAAATTACTGGGTTTTATTTTATCACACTCATACATAACCTTTAAACAACTTGTAAAACATTGTTACCTTTATAAAATTGATTTGCATTTCAAATGTATTTATAAATACTTAAATATATTAGTTTGAGATATTTTGAGATATTTAGTAAGTACTTATAGTACTTATTAGGGGCACAGATAGATGTTAACTAGTACTGTTTTTACTTATGAGTTCAAAATTTCCCTTTCCTATTTAAAAGCATCTAAGATTGTGTTAGACATAGAAGGCCAAGTTTACTCATATATAAATGAAACAGAATGGCAAAAGGAGAAGTATAGATACTCTCAGCTGAGACCCAAGTTTAACAGATAAAACACTGAAGCAACAGAATTGCTCATACATTTTCTGATACCTATGGTAGGTAGACTGCCATATTGGATTATTTATTTGTTGTTTTCAGACAATAAGAAACATATAATAAATTCTGAAGACTTAATGTAAGTAATATATTTTATAGGTTCTCATACTAAAGGTGCAAATGTACATGTAGGATATAAAAATGGAATTTATTGACTTTAAAAATTCATTATTAAAATGCCATTTTCCTACTATATAATATGTATATTATTCCTAGGAATCTTAGAAAATATGGCATATGTATTAAAATGAATATATATATATGTATATATATATATATATATATATACATATATATATATTTAAATCAAAGAAAATGAAGTGATTACCTTCAAAGACAGTATACAGAGAAAAAATAAAGAGGTTTACCTCCTAACCCTAATGAAACTGAGATGGATCATCAAATGTATTAGGAAAATCTTAAGGGTTTTTTGTTTGTTTGTTTGTTTTCCCACAAATGCCACAACAGAGGAGAGTTACAGTTATGAAGATGGGAGAGATTTTAAGTTTATGCATTTGATAAATGGAGGTCATTAATGATTGTGAAAAATACAGTGTTACTTTCCCAGTGATTGAGATTGAATACAGATTGAAATAGCTAGAAAGGATTTGGAGACTGTCATTCGGGTAATATCAAGAAACTAATCTCATGTTACATGTCGGTTATACCTCAATTAAAAAAATAATAAACTTGAAGAAAGTTAGAGACCTCACTTATCATTAGGGGTCAAAAATAAAGGAAGAGTTGAAAGGCAGAGTGATTTACCATTGTGAAAATTATAGTTGTCCTAGAGACTAGGCTGTATATCTAAGCAATTTTTATTTTAATGAATACTAGAGACAGGGTTCATTACCTTGATCTATTGAAAGAAAAGGGTTGGAACTAAAAACTCAGAAAAAAACAAAACAAAACAAAACTAGGACACTGAATATAAAGAAAGAACAGAAATAATCCATCATTAAAAAAAACAAAAGCAAAAACTTACCTAGAAACTTGTCAGTCTTAGCTCATTCTCTAGGTGGAAAAACAGTTTTCTGCAAAAATTAATAAATTTATAAGTCCTCATGCAGAATTGTGTTCAAATATTTTTTAATGCATTACCAGTGGAAACATAGTAGCCAATGAGTTCTGAGTCACTTTTTACCCCCTGGAAACAATAAAGAAACCATATATTTTTTTCTTAGAAAAACTAAGAGTCTGAGGCGACCTCAAATTGCAATTTATATTTATGTTACAATGTAAGTATTCCCCAAAGCAATTCAGATAATCAGTGGATGCATTAAGTCCCACAAGATCTTGCAATAACATAGGAAAAAAAAGCATGGCCACATACAGGGGTCTAATGATGTCAGATCTTTGAAACTGTTTTCTCTAAAAGGAAAGCACTCTGAATGGAAATTACTATGGTTAGGGCTAACAAGTAACAACAACAACAACAAACCCAGCAAATAATACACTATCTGGAAGAAAATATATTTATTACTTTGGAAGGCGAGGGCTTTGTCACTTGGCACTGCCTTTTGAAGGAACTGAAGATGCTCATAGCTGGCAATAGAACACTTTGTACATCTGGAGAATTCTAGAGGCATAAGTGGTATGGCCTTTCAGATAAGCCATATTAGTGAAAGAATATATCAGTGTGACAACAGAGGGACAGACCCTGACATGGAAAAACTGGAGCTTGGCATGAAGGCTTGTCTGGCCCATTATTCCCTAAACAGGAAACTCTTGTGAATAGCTGTGGTCTAGAAAAATCCAATTCTTTTAAATATGTATAGGAGAAAGAATTGGCATAATATTTATATGAAGACATGAGAGAGTGACAAGGGAAAGAGTTTGTGTGAGAGAGTGAGGAAGGTAGAGAGACAGCTACATCCTTAACCAGCTATTTTTTAGAGATAGTTAAAATTTTTCCATGAAGAAGATTCATGTCATGTTGAAAAGGTGCAGTATCTATCCAAGAAAGCTGATTCTAAAGAGTAAAACATCAAGAAATGTTCTAGTAATATTATTGGACTTTGAAGCAGACTTCTCTTTCCAATTTTTAAAGTAGTGCACTAATTTCATATTTTTCTGTGCTGAAATAAGTTGTCTTTAAGAGGATGAGATATTTGATAAAGAATCAAGAAAGGGTAATGGAGCTATAAATTCTTGATAAGGCGAGAGAGAATTCAGCTTACCTGGAGGGACTGATCATTGAAAACATACAGAAATAGTAAAGAAGAAAGAAAAAAAACAGCTGATATTAGTATTAGTATGTTAATAGACTTAGCCTTAAGAAGCCCGAAATGTTTCTGTCTGATAGTTTCTATTTTCATGGTGAAATATGAGGTAATTATCAGCTCAAATTTTGTACTTGAACATGATAAGGGTTGAAGGATGTTTGAAGAGTGAGGAAAAAAGGTGAAAATGTCATTACACAGTGTCAGCCTGAAACATTAAGAGCCACAATGAGAGGCAGATGAGTATGTATTTGGGATCAAAAAATTGCAATTTGGGCAGCACAGATTCTGATAGCAACCAGAAAACTGTGGGGGAAAGCAAAGGGTATGAGAAGGAGGAAGAAGGGTAATGATGTGATTTAGATAAAGAAGAGACAAAAGCCAGTCGTTAATTGATGCTATCAAACAAAACTATTCTTGATATGCATTAGTTATTCTGTCTTCATAAAGTTCATACCAACAGTTTTATGGTGCAAATGCCAGTTGTTCTATTGAATTTTATGAGCAACTGCTTGTAAAACAATTGCTGCTTCTGGCCCAGTTCAAGAGTTCATTAGTTAGAGGAAAATGGGGCTTCAAAATGGAAACTTTCATGTTGAGAAATTTTACACAACAGAAAAGAGCTATAAACTTAATAATGATATTTAATAGCATGAAAAGAGGATATGAACTAGTATGAGAAAAAGCTCAAAATATGGTTTCTTATAGAAGTTATAATCGTCATAAAATCATAAGTAGTACATAAATTAAAATTGATGATATCTCACACTCCCAAACCCACTTCCCATTTTCCTCAGATGGCAAATGCTGATGGTTTGAAGGTGTAGTCTTTTCAATATTTTTCTATAAATGCATTGAGATATAGGTGTGTATTATTATACATTGCTTATTGTATATCTGTATCTATCTACCTACTTTCTTTTCTTTTCCAAAAGTGGTATCTTCTTCTCTTAGTATCCCTTTCTTTTTCAGTATATAAGATCTATTTCAAACTTCTAATGGTTCTATGGTGCCTATAATACAAATATATTACGCTTTATTTATGTAGTTTGCTGTAGATTCAAGCAATTGCTAGATTTACTATTACAAAAAGTGGTATTGGGAGCAGTTTGCATGACATTTATAAGCACTGGTGAAAGTAGAATTGAAGTAATGTATTTTCTGAAATCTGTTACTTTTTAGTTTTTTTTATGTGGTGTTTATCAGGGCATACTTCTGTGTATAATTTCATATTATTTCTTGTGAAAATAAGTATTTTGCTCGATTATTTGTGCAACATGCCTTATTTTTTATCTTATGTTTACCACTTACTGTAAATATTTACTAATATGGTTTAAATGAAACTTTCTTCTCAAAATCTTCTAAAAAATATACATATGAAAATGTTAATAGAGTCTAAGACTATATCTTGACTCCTGAGCCACCTTTCAACAGTGGGTTTTCAAGGTATGTCAATAGGATTATTTGGAAATATGTGCCCCTACATTCCGAAAAGCAGAGCTGTCAAATATATTAACATAGGTAATACATACACACATGTGTAAATAATATATAAGATAGAGCATATACTGTTGTGTATATAATTAGTTACATGAGACACAGAAGTGAACACTATAAATATTTGTGTACACATGGAGTATTTCTGATGAGATACAAAAGAAACTGAAGAGTTATTGCTGTCATGAAGGGAATCAGGATAGAATAAAGGATTATTTTTACTTTTCATCAATCACTTTTTTGAACATTTTAATTTTAAAGTAGTACATGTATGTGTTATTTCAATAATAATTAAACAATTATATCATGACACCTGAGTGTCTCAGTTGGTTAAGCGGCCAACTCTTGGTTTTGGCTCAAGTCATGATCTCATGGCTTCATGGGTTTGAGTCCCACATTGGGCTCTACACTGAGAGTATGGAGCCTGCTTGTGATTCTCCTTCTCTCCATCTCTCTCTCCCCCTCCCCACTTGCACTGTCTCTGTCTCTCTCAAAATAGATTTAACAAAATTAAAAATAATTAAACAATTATAAAATAGATTTGAAAAGTAAAATTATGTGAGGAGAACCTGGGTGGCTCAGTCAGTTGGGCATCTGACTTTGGTTCAGGTCATGATCTCGCAGTTTGTGGGTTCGAGTCCCACGTTGGGCTCTGTGCTGACAACTCAGAGCCTGGAGCCTGCTTCAGATTCTGTGTCTTTTTCTCTCTCTCTGCCCCTCCCTCATTTGTGCTCTGTCTCTGTCTCTCAAAAATGAATAAACAGTAAATTTTTTTAAAAAAAAGTAAAATTATATAGATAATTTTATACCCATTCTCCCTTCCAAGAATGTTAAATAAGTTCTTTAATCTTCTATGCCTAAGTCTTTATTTAAACATAAAATGATTGAGTTAAAATATTACCAATAAAGAAAACTAGTATTTTTGAAGTTCTGAATAATGCTAGATACTGTGCTAAGCATTTAGTATATGTTAAAATATTTAATCCTCATCTCCTGTCATCAACTTATGAAAGTGATGTTATTATCTCACTCTTTAAGAGAACACAATTAAGATGCCAAAAAAATTTATTAAAGATTGAGTAGTTTTAGTTTACATAAAAGGCAGGATTTGAATTCTGCACTCACTGCCTATAAATAATAATTCAGGTAATATGTTTAGATAATACTGAAAATATGGAAATGACATATTGAGATAAATGTTTAAAATAAGAGAGAACATATCTAAGAACAATTGTATATAAATGATAATAGAAGCCTACTCAGCAGGAGATAAATCAAGGAGAGGAGAAAAATGACAACAAAGAATACAAATAGACCAAGTTCACTGCTGGAAGTACTGGGTTTTTAAAAAGCAAAAGCAAGAAATCAGCTAAAACTGTTTTCTGTTCTAAAATTCAGAGAAAGGAGAAAGTGGCAGAAAAGAGGAAGAATACAATAACAGTGATATTTTAAGGGATGAAGGATGTGAAATGAGAGATGAAAATACATCAGACAGAAATGAGAGAGAAAATAACTGGAGATCCATTTATTAAAGTCATAAACTTGCAGAGTACAATAAAACTATCAGTCATAAGCAAAAATCAGAATTGAGTGAGTCATATAACAAATATGTCAGGGGTGAATTACTGCTTGTATAACCATACACGTTCAAAAAGGTAGGTGATAATTAACATACAATATAAAAACAGTGATTAAGCTCTGTGTATAAAAAAACAACAATCTGAACATGAGAAACAATAATAAAGAAAAACAAGAACACAGTTTCCATTGTGTGTGTGTGTGTGTGTGTGTGTGTGTGTGTGATAACTGATATTTGAGTAAATAAAGAAGAATTTCTATTAAGGCATGGAAAAAATACCATGAAGTTCATCTAGAAATATAATTCAGTGACAAGTAAAACAAAAACAAGTATACATATTATTAAACCTATAAAAATAAGATAGCTAGGATGATATCATATTTCAGAGTGTGAAGGTTTAATATTTTGGAATTCATGAGAAAGAAAATGATAATTGGTAGGCTTGTAGTTTCTAGTAACTCAGGATGGAATATTGAGATATTCCCTAGAAGTGAAGTGAAAACAGCCATATTACCAGCACAGCTTGATGCAAGTATGTATGTGACAGGAGATTTTCATGCATATTTGGAAGTCCTAACAAAACAGTTTCTTTTCCATGTACCAGAGTTTACTAAGCAGAAGGAAATTAGGATTGCTAGAAATAAGATTCTGCATAATGGATGGTTAATTAGCAGATAACAGGATCCAGGAAAAGAAAGCGAATTTTAAGAATGAGAGAAAGGGGCACCTGGGTGGCTCAGTCGGTTGGGCAGCCGACTTCGGCTCAGGTCATGATCTCACTGTCCGTGAGTTCGAGCCCCGAGTTGGGCTCTGTGCTGACCTCGCAGAGCCTGGAGCCTGTTTCGGATTCTGTGTCTCCCTCTCTCTCTGCCCCTCCCCTATTCATGCTCTGTCTCTCTCTGTCTCAAAAGTAAATAAACGTTAAAAAAATATTAAAAAAAAAAAAGAATGAGAGAAATAGAGGAAGTAAATTAGAAATTTTGATCTTAGTATTAAGAATGATAGATTTAGGGGATGCCTGGGTGGTTCAGTCTGTAAAGCATCTGACTTCGGCTCCAGTCATGATCTGGTTTGTGAGTTCAAGCCCACGTCGGGCTCTTCACTGACAGCGAGGAGCCTGCTTCGGATTCTCGGACTCCCTCTCTTTCTCTGCCCCTCCCCTACTTGTGTTTTCTCTCTCTCTCTCTCTCTCTCTCTCCCCAAAATAAATAAATAAACAATAAATAAACATTAAAAAAAGAATGATAGATTTATGAGGTGGTGGGATCTTTGTATATGAAAGACAAGAAATAGCTCAGTAATTTCAATAAAGATAATCCCGAAGAAGGGGAAAATGCAAGCAGAAAGAGAAATAAATTTGAGACTGAGAAAACTATGCATAGGAAGAGAAAAAAAATAAATGTATGATATATGAATTTTTGAAAACAAGCATAAGGAAGAGATCGAAAACAGCAAAAATCTAAAAACTCAAATAACCCCTTCCCCATGAATAATCTATACAGCCTGTATGATTTGCTAAGAACTCTTTATATAATAAATGTAATCCAATCTTATTTCCAAAAGCTGTGAAAACCCAATATCAAAAATTTGTGCAAAAGACATTTCTGAGTTTCAAGTCTTTTTTAAAGTGTTGAGGAAAACAAAGCTCAAATTCGGGGTTTGGGAGGTGTGCAAGAGTAGAGCCAGATGTGACTAGGAGCTGAGAATGCTCTTCTCCAGGATTGAACAGATAACCAGAATGGACAGATTTTTTAAAACTTATTTTTTTTCTCTTTAAAGCAAATATTTATATTGATGTAGGCCACAAATAAACACTTTTATGATTTGTAACTGGATTATCACAAAGTTAACCCATTTATTAACCACTACTAACTAACTCAGAAACTAAAATGTTATCAATACCAGAACACCCATGTCTCCTTGATTCTCTCAATAGGTAACATAATTTTGACTGAAAACCAAAGGTCACTTTTTTGCCTATTTTTGAACTTCTACAGTTCCATTATTTTAAGTATGTATTCCTTAATAAGTGACCTCTTTCACTCCATAGTATGTTTGGAAGAGTTAACTGTGCTCTTGGATGGAGTAGTAAATTCATTCATGTTTATTGGTATATAATATTATATTTTAAGAATATACTAAAAGCTAAATTGTACATTTTATTGTTAATATAAATTAAGCTGTTCTCTTTTGTAGGTTATATGTCTAATGCGACAAAAACTTTCTAAGCTTTTGGGGGAACATATGACACATATGTTATAGGTATATTCCAAGGAATTTATCTGCTAGGCAATAGGGTGTGTATATTTTTCACTTATTAGATATTTTCAAGTTATTTTTCCACAGGGATTTTAATAATTTCCTAACACACCAATTTTTCAAGAGAGGACATAAAGGTATAAAATATATTCATACAGCAGAACACTCAGTATATTGCTGTCAATTCTTCTAAAATTGATCTATGGATTTATTGAAATCCTAATTAAAATTTCTAACATCCTTTTTTTTTAGTAGAATTTGACAAGGTGGTTCCAAAATTTTATAGGGGTATAAAATACTTAAAGAAAATCTTGAAATAGTGAAACGTTAGAGAGTATTCACTACAATATTTCAAGAATAATTATAAAGTTGCATTAATCAAAATAGAGTTGCATTGGTCTATAGCTAAAAAAATATTTCTACAGAACAGTGTCCAGAAATACATATATATTTTTTATACATTGAGTATATATATTTATTATATGTATTGGGTATATATTGAGCATATATATGTATATGTATGTATGTATATAATCAATTTATTTCATTCAAACTGCCAATTTAGTAAAATGGGAGAAATGGAAATCTTTCAACATATGGCTTGCAACAACTAGATCTTACAGTAGGAGTTAAAAACTCAATCTCAATCTCAGACAAAAATAAATTAATTAAAAAGATTAACATGAAATGGATCATGGACCCAAATGTAAAAATTAAAACTTTAAAAACTTGAAAGAAAGCATAGTACATCATCTATGTTATCTTGGGTTAGGCACAATTTCTTACAACATTAAATAGTATAGTGATCATAAAAGAAAAATAGTTAAAGAGGACTTCTTAAAAATTTTGAAATTTCAGATGGCATTTAAAGAAAAATGAAGCACATGTTGGAAGACCATGTTTGCAACAATTTTTGGATAAAAAACATATCTAAAATGTATAAAGGGCACTTTAAATTCAATAATAAAAAGACAACCCAAGTTTGAAAATATCGAAGTTTCAACAGACATTCACCAAAGATGGTATGTATTATTACTACATACCCACAGCAGTGGTTAAAATTTAAAAGAAAAAGAGGCAATAGTAAAGATGCAAGGATTGCCAAAATATGGAGCAATTGGATCTCACTCCCATGGTGTCCTGAGATTGTGAAATGGCAAAACTACTATGGAAAATATTTTAGCAGCTTTTTAAAGTTAAAAATAGCATATTCTTTGATTCAGGAATGAAATGAGAAAAGAAAGCATAAGCATGCACTCTACAGGAGACTTCTATGAGGATAAATACAGAAGTCTCATTCCTAATAACCAAAAGATCCGAAGCAAAAGAGTTTCTCAGGAGAATAAATAACTGTAATGTAGTATAGTCATACATGCATATGCTACTACACAATAGCTATTATGCTCAGCAAAGAAGTCAAATACATATTGTATGATTCTATTTGTATAAATTTGAGAGGCGGAAAGTCATTGAACTGTACATTTGAGATTGACTTACTTTATTGTGTATGAATTATAAGTCAACTTACATAAAAGGGAGAGGAAAATAGGATATGGTGACGGGTAGAAATTTACTGAAAATATTAAGTGCTGTACTTTGGCAAAGTATTACAATTTAATTTTTTCCAATTGTATTGAGATATAATTGGCATACATCACTGCATCACTCTACAAGTTTAAGGCATGCAGCATGATGCCTTGATTTATGTATGTAGTGAAGTGATTACTACCGAGCTAACATCCACATTCTCATAGGTACAATTAAAAAAAAAAAGAAAAACAAAATTCCTTATGGTGAGAACCCTTAGGATTCACTGTCTTAACTTTACTATATATCACAGAATGTTGGCTATATTTATCCCTGGTACTTATTTACAACTCGAAGTTTGTACTTTTAGACTACCTTCCTCCAATTGCCCATCCTCCCATCCTTCAGATCTGGTAACCATACTTTTATTTCTTCCTATGAGTCCTTTGTTTGTTTGTTTGTTTCATTTTGGTTTTAGATCAGAGATCATACAGTATTTGTCTTTCTTTCTTATGACTTACTTAACTTAGTATAATGCTTTTAAGGTTCATCTATGGTAGAATCTCCCTGTTTTGTTTTTTTTTAATAGCTTATTTTCCATTGTGTGTGTGTGTGTGTGTGTGTGTGTCTGTGTGATGTGTGTGTGTGTGTATCTCATAACTTTATCCATTCATCCATCAGTGGACATTTAGGTTGCTTTTATGTCTTGGCTGTTATACATGATAATACTGCTTAGAATTTCTGGGTGCAGATTTCTTTATATATTTGGATACTAAGTTAGTGTTTTTATTTCCTTTGGATATACTTCTAGAAATCGAATTGTTGGATCATATGGTAGTTTTATTTTTGATTTTTTGAGGGTCTTATATAATTTTTTCTGTACTGGCTGTACTAATTTACAATCCTACTAACAATACACAAGGGTTCCATTTTCTCTGCATCTACACCAGTATTTGTCATAAATATAGATATATGTATCTATTATATGTTTAGGAGATATATTTGTGTATTTATTATATATTTAGGATATCTATATTATATATCTAGGATATCTATATTATATATTTAGGATATATATGTATGTGTATATATATATGTATATATGGCTACATACAAAATGCTTTATCAGAAATGTCATTTGCAAATAGCTTGTCTCAATCAGTAGGTTGTCTTTCAGTTTTGTTGATGGTTTCCTTTGCTGTGTAGAAGCCTTTAACTTTAATGTCGTCTCAATAGTTTATTTTGCTTTTGTTTCCTTGCCTCAGGAGACGCATCTAGAGAAGTGCCGCTATGGCCAATGTCAGACATTGTGCTCTATTTTTTATGGTTTCTGGTCTCACATTTAGGCTTTTAATCCATTTTGAGTGAATTTTTGTGTATGGTGTGAAAAAGGGTTATGGTTTCATTCTTTTGCATGTAGCTGTCCAGTTTTCCCAGCACCATTTATTGAAGAGACTGTCTTTTACCCATTGCTTATTCTTGCCACTTTTACAGAAGATTAACTGATCGTATAATCATGGGTTTATTTCTGAGCTTTCTATTCTAGTTCATTGTTCTATATGCCTATTTTTGTGCCAGCACCATACTATTCTGATTATTACAGCTTTGTGGTATTTTTTGATGTCTGGGATTGTGATATTTCCAGTTTTGTTATTCTTTTTCAAGATTTCTTTTGCTTTTTGGAGCCTCCAGTGGTTTCATACAAATTTTAGAATTTTCTGTTCTAGTTCCATGAAAAATACAGAACGGTTGGTATTTTGGTAGGGGTTGCATTAAATCTGTGAATTGTTTTAGTTAGTATGAACATTTTAAGAATATTTGCTCTTCCAATCCATGAGCATGGAATGTGTTTTCATTTGTATCATCTGTAGTTTCTTTCATCAGTGTTTTATAGTTTTTAGAGTACATGTCTTTCATCTCTTTGGTTCAGTTTATTCCTAGGTAGTTTATTATTTTTGATGCAATTGTAAGTGAGATTGGTTTCTTAATTTCTTTTTCTGCTATTTCATTATTAGTGTATATAAATGCAATGGATTTCTGTATATTGATGTCATATCCTGTGATTTTACTGATTTCATTTATTAGTGCTAATAGTTTTTTGGTGGAGTCTTCAGGGTTTTCTATGTATAGTATCGTGTGACCTGCAAATAGTGAAAGTTTTACACTTCCTTACCAACTTGGATGCCTTTTATTTCTTTTCTTTTGTTGTCAGTTTGCTGTAGCTAGGACTTCCAGTCCTATGTTGAATAAAATGATGAGAGTGGACATCGTTATGTTACTCCCAATTTAGAAGAAAGCTTTCAGTTTTTCACCATTGATTATGTATGTTTGTGAATTTTCCACATTTCTTCTTGTTATTGATTTCTTGTTTCATGCCGTTGTGGTCAGAGAAGACACTCAGTATGATTCAATCTCTTGAATTTGCTAAGACTTTGTTTTGTGGCCTAACACATGATCTGTTCTAGAAAACATTTCATATGTACTTGTGAAGAATGTTTATTTTGCTGTTGTTTGATAGCATGTTTTCTATATGTCCATTTGGGCTATAGTGTTGTTCAATTCCACGGTTTTATTATTGATTCTCTGTCTAGATGATATATCCATTGTTGAGAATGGGATTTGCAATTATTTTTGTATTACTGTTTATTTCTCCTTTTAACTGCATTAGTTTTTTGTTTTATATATTTAGGTAGTCCAAGGTTGCATAAATACTTAAAATTATTATATCATCTTCATGTTTTAACCTCTTTATTATTATATAATGATATTCCTTGTGTCTTTTTACCCTTTTTAAACTCTATTCTGTCTGATATAAATATAGCTACCTTTGCTTTTTTGGTCACTATTTGCTTGAAATGGATTTTTCTATCCCTTCAATTTCAGTCTATGTATGTCTTTAAGGTTAAAGTGAATCTCTTATAGGCAGCATGTTGTTGGATCTTGGCTTTTAAACTGTTAAGTTATTCCAAGTCTTTTAATTGGAGAATTTAGTCCATTTACATTTAAAGTAACTATTGGTAGGTAAGGACTTACTCCTGTCATTTTGATAATTTTTTTCTGTTTGTTTTATAGATATGTTATTCCTTGTTTCTTATCCTAATGTCTTTGTTGTGTGTGTGCTGATGTCTTTTGGTATCAGTATGCTTTGACTTCTTTATTATATTCTTTTGTGTAATTACCACAGGATTTTTCCTTATGGTTACCATAAGGTATGCATAAAATACCTCAAACTTATAAACCTATTTTAAACTGACAACAACTTCAGTAGAATTTGTAAACTTAGACCATGATTTCTCTTCTCCTTCACATTTTGGGTTATTACTATTACAGTTTAAATATTTTTATATTGCATAACTAGTACTAGATTATTATAGTTACGGTTATTTTATGCACTTTTTAAAGTTTTAAACTAGAGTTGTAAGTCAGTTATGAACAGCTGTTACCATATTGCAGAGTGTAACTATGACTATATATTTACCATTACCAGTAAGATTTACATTGCCTTTTTGTTGTTGTTGTTGTTGTTGTTTTTATTTTAATCACCTGGTACTCATTAGTATAAGTGCACTGCTTAATCCCGATCACCTATTTTAACCAACTTCCCACCCACCTCTCCTCTGGTAACCATCAGTTTGTTCTCCATAGTTAAGAGTCTGTTTCTTGTTTTTTTTTCTCTCTTTCCCTTTGCCCATTTGTTTTGTTTGTTAAATTCCACATATGAGTGAAATACTATGGTATTTGTCTCTGACTGACTCATTTCACTAAGCATTATACTCTGTAGCTCCATTCATGTTGCAAATGGCAAAAGTCCTTTTTTATGACTGAATAATATCCCATTGTGTATAGGAAGAGACTTCTTTTTTTTTAAATTTTTTCATGCTTATTTATTTTTGAGAGAAAGAGAGAGCATTAGTGGGAGAGGGGCAGAGAGAGAGGGAGACACAGAATCTGAAGCAGGCTCCAGGATCTGAGCTGTCAGCACAGCTGACAGCCCCACGTTGGACTCAAACTCATGAACCACGAGATCATGACCTGAGCCAAAGTCAGACACTTAACTGACTGAGCCACCCAGGCGCCCCAAGAGACTTCTTCTTTATACATTCAACTGATGGACACTTGGGCTGTTTCCATATCATGGCTATTACAAATATTGCTTCAAAAAACATAAGGGGAATTTATTCCTTTGAATTTTTTTTATTCTTTGGGTAAATACCCAGTAGTGCAAAGGCTGGATCGTAGAATAGTTCCATTTTTAATTTTTTTAAGAAACTCCATATTGTTTTTCAGGGTGGCTGCACCAGTTTGCATTCCCACCAACTACTTCTTTATGTTTCTATGATGTTAATTAGTGTTCTTTTACTTCCACTCAAAGAGCTCCCTTTAACATTTTTTGTAAGTGTGGTCTGGTAGCAATAAACTACTTCAGCTGTTGTTCAGGGAAGTACTTATCCCTCCTTTGTTTCTGAAGGACAGTTTCACCAGGTTATAGTTGCCAATTATTTTCTTTCAATATTTTGAATAGGTCGTCTCATTCTCTGTTGACCGGAAAAATTTCTGCTCAGAAATCCACTCATAGTCTTATGGAGTTCCCTTGTATGAAACATCTGTTCTCTTGCTGCTCTTAAAATGCTTTCTTTGTCTTCGATTTTTTGATAATTTAATTATAATGTGTGTTAATGTAGTTTTGTGTTTGATCTTTTTGGCAGTTTTTTGAGTTTCATGAATCTGAGTGTCCATTTAATTTCTTAGGTTTGGGAGTTTTAGGCATTATTGCTTTAAATATACTTTCTCTACATTTCTCTTTCTCTTCTCCTTCTGGAATCTTTATAATGCAGGTATTTTTTTTTTCATTGTGTTCCATAATTCCTATAGGCATTTTTCACTCTTTTTTCATTCTGTTTTCTTTTTGCTCCTCTAGGGAATTTCCAATGTCCTGTTCTCCAGATTGCCAAGATCTTTTGCATGGCTGAGTTTACTTTTGAAACTCTTTTAAAATCTTTAGTTCAGTTGTATTTTTCAGCTCTAGAATTTCTGTCTGTTTGTTTTCTTAATTCTTTTTAACATTTTATTTTATTTTTTTTTTTGAGACAGAGAGAGACAGAGCATGAGCAGAGAAGGGGCAGAGACAGAGGGAAACACAGAATCGGAAGTAGGCTGTAGGCTCTGAGCTGTCAGCACAGAGCCTGATGTGGGGTTTGAACCTATGAACGCGAGATCATGACCTGAGCCAAAGTCGGATGCTCAACCAACTGAGCCACCCAAGTGCCCCTGTTTGTTTGTTTTCTGATGGTTGCTATTTCCTTGTTGAACTTCTTATTTTGTTCATACATTGCTTTCCTATTTTCATTTAATTTTATTCATTTTTTGTAGTTAACTACATGTCCTTAAGGAAATTCTGAATTATTTGTCTGTATGTTCATAGATCTGTATTCCTTTAGGGACAGTTATTGGAACTTTATTAGTTGTCTTTGGTGGTATCATATTTACCTGATTTTTCATGATCCTTAATTTCTTACATTGGTATCTGCTCATTTGAGCACTTGGGCTCCTCTTCCAGACATTACATTTTTGCTTTGGCAAAGACAGTTCTCCACCAGTCAGTTCAGTTGGGTTTCAGGTATATCTTCTGGCAATGTCCTTGGGCAGGTGGCATCTGCTACTAGGGTCTATTTTGAAAAAGGAAATTGTTCAAGCTCTGAGGAAGGGAGTGGGAGAGTATGCCTCTGATGAGAACAGTTAGATAGGATTTATGGCCTGGTTCCCTGTCCAAATGTGGCTATAGGTTGTGCTCCACATTTGCCTAGATTCTCTGGTCAGGCTTACTCTGTGGTCAGGTCTAGGTACTATATGCAGTAGTAGCTGGGACTAAGAATTAAGCTTCCCTGCTCTGGTAGGGTAGCAGGATGAGACCCAGGGCCTGTACAGCTCACTGTTTGTGGGCCCAAATTAGGCTCAAGTATGTACTTAATGTCAGGTGAGACCACCAGTTTTGTTTGCATATGGGGGAAGGCATGGCCTGTGCTCTCTGTTTAAGTGCCACTGTGCTCAGCATTGTTGAATAGGTTATGCAGTTTCCGGTGTGCTTTGGTTAGGTTCCTGGTCAGACAGACTGTATTCAGTGATTAGCAGGTCTACAAATTAGATTCCCAGCTCTAATGCAGAAGAAAGCAACTCTAAAGATGGTAAAGTTCTTTGTTGTCTTAACTTGAGCTGACCCATACCCAAAGTTCCCTGACCAATAAGGGCCATTGACTTTGCTTTGCAAACTATCAGTTCTTTTTGCCTGCCTTCCAGCTCAAGTGCTGTCAGGGGCTCATATCTTCCAGGAGCTGTCTCCAGCCCTTCTGGTAAGATAGCGCTGGAAGGTGCTCCCCATAGTGGGTGGGACTGAAATTTGTCTCCTTGCTTTTGGCAGGAGAGGTCATTCCAGGGTACTGTGAATCAATCCTCCTGCCTGTGCATAGCACAAGAATGTTTTGGGCTCAGTAGTAGCTTTGCTTTGGAGTTAGTCATTTCTGTTCACCTGCCTCTCAGGTCAAGTGCCACTGGACTGAACTGCTTCTAGCTGTTGCCAGCATTTCTGGTCAGATGGGACTAGAAGACACTTTCCACAGTGGAGAGGGCTGTGATTCAACTGCTTTCCTGGGCTTGGGCAAACCTAGTTCTAGGGTTGGCAAAACTCCTTGTCTGAGGATCAGAATCAGACAGCTTTGTATCCCACTGTGTTCCCTGGTCAGAGTGTGCCTCTGACTTGGTTCTACAGATGAGTAAATCTGCTTGGGTGTTGCAGGTATAAACTTGGTCTGCCAAGATGCACGTGCTGGTTGTTGCAAGTTCCTCCTCCCCACTTACTCATCACAGTCAGATTCTCAGTGGTTGAGCAGACTTCCCTGCAGTCCCCATGGTGTGAGATAATACAAAGTGACCCACAATGTTGGGTGGTATTGGTTGTCCCCTCTGTGTTCTCTTTTACCCCAGGAGGAACTGGAGACTCAGGGGAGACTCCTGAGTCTCCACATGGGCCTGCAGTGGCCTAAGGGAGGGAAATGTGGTCAATGTAGTTTATTCTCTTAATTTTCTAACATAGTGTGTCTTGGTCTTTGTGGTGTAGGAGACACTTCATCCGTATCTCCATGTTCTAGGATTCTCTCAGTGATCTCTTGTTCTTAGCTTATTGTTAGTTGTTCTTTTTATGAAGAGGAGTGGAGTCAAGAACAAACTGTGTCACCATCTTGGTGACAATGTCATTAAATTTTACATCTTTAAAAGTTATTATCACTCTCCTCTTAACTAAATTATTGAAGTCAATCATTATGCTGGACAATTTGCAACTTACGAATATTTTTTGAATACGATTTTTGAGTATCGTACTTGGGTGTGCCTCCTCTCCCTAGGATGAATGATGGAAGAAGGGAGGTCAGGACAAAATCAAGTAGTGTTCTTTCTCATATGTCTGATACTATTTATGAACAAATAAAGTATCTGGAGGTCCTCAGAATACTTTGGGTAACTTTGATGTTTAAGATTACTAGTACTTTCCAAGTTCCTTTGAGGTCATAACTGTCATGTTATAAAAATACTATTGAGTATTTAAATGATTTTCTAACCTCTTTAAAGGATTTTGCTTTCAGGCACTTGGGTGGTTCAGTTAAGCCTCTAACCCTTGATTTCAGCTCAGGTCATGATCTCAGGGTCATGAGGTCAAGCCCCACTTTGGACTCTGTGCTGGGTGTGGTGCCTGCTTAAGATTCTGTCTATCCCCCACTGCCCCCTCCCCTGCTTATGGTCTCTCTCTCTCTCAAATAGATAAATAAAGGATTTTGCTTTAAGTTGCATGTAGTGATTATTATTAGCAATTATTTTTTACCTCTATCTTTAATATCCTATCCTGTTCCCTACCCTGTCTTTTATACCTGCTTTTTCTTTTATGCCTCTCTTCAATCTTCTAGAATGTTTGATGCTGGTATGGACAGAAAGTGTTAAGGAGAAGGACAAACATCTTTTTAAAGTATTATAATATTCAATCAAGATGGGATGATGTAGCTTGAACTATGGTTTGACAGTGAATATAGGGATATATTTTGGATATAAAGATTACTGAACATAGGATGGGTCAGTTTCTCAAAAAGAAATCTTGGATTTATAGAATGCAGAACTGAATAGGTAGTGGTGATAGTCAAGAAGAGCAAGTTGTTTTTTTTTTTAAGATCAGAAGATTTTTAGGTCAAGAGATATTTAATATATTAAATGTGAAATTACCATGAGGATATGTCAGGTGGGAATTTTATAGAGAGTATGGTACTATCAAGTAGAAGGCTAAAATTTAGAAGTCATCTATGAGAAAAACATGAAAGCTTGGGAAGATTATTAATAACAAAAAAAGAAGAGATCCCCAAGTAAACCTAGAGAAAATCTAATATTTAGTGTCAGAAGAGATAAAAGTGCTAAAAGGAGAGTTTATTTTAATTAAATCAGGAGGAAAATATTTCAAGAAACTATTTTAAATAAATAAAAAAAATATATCCATTGACTTGAGTAGTATGAAAAATCATTAATATGAAGAACTGTTATAGTAGAATTTTAGGGACCCTCCAAACACAGGTCTCAGATGAACTCAAGAAAAGGTATGAAATTGTAGGTTAAATTTTTAAAATTATTAGGATGTGCATGCTATTTTTTCATCCTTCTGCATCATAAGCAGAAGCGAGAAGACAATTAATGTGTATTTTAGTTGCAAGGTGACTCACTGTTAGCAGTGGACACTCCTATGAAACCCACTTACAACATGGCAACAGCTACAAACTGGCCTCAATGATTTGACCGTGACCATGTCATTCTTTGACATATTCTTATTCTTCCTGGAAATGTTACTTTTTTTTTAAGTTTATTTATGAGAGGGAGAGGGAGAGGGTGAGGGAGAGAGAGAGAGAGAGAGAGAGAGAAACACACGGAGGAGGGACAGAGACAGGGGGAGAGAGAGAATCCAAGCAGGCTCTGCACTCTGTGCTGAGTCTGACACAGGGCTTGATCTCATGATTGTGAGATCACGCACTGAACCAAAATCAATAGTCAGATTTTGACTGAGCCACCCAGGCACCTCTGGAAATGTTGTTTTGACTCCATGTGTCAGTGTCTCCTTCCACTCTTGCTTTTGATTTTACATCAATAGATATCTTCTAAGAAAAATATCTGTAAGTTTATCATTAAATTTTAATTCTTTCAAGAGAATTATAATACATTTTCCCATTTTTCTAATTTGTTAACTGAGGGATTTCGTAAAGTATTAATTCTCTGAGAAATGCCAGAAATGAATTCTTGCATGAAAACACTAATCAAGTGTAGTTTGTGGAAGAATAAATCACTACAGATGAATACATCAAGGAACTGACAAGCTCAATTATTGGATGTATCAACCAATGTGATACTAAAGACACTCAAAAGAAGATAGCAGGATTAAAGGTAGAAGGCAGACTGAGGTAGGTATCTGTGGTTCAGTGAATGAAATAATGACTGTAGCATCTGTAGCTGAAAGAAATGTGAAAGCATAGTACTCAAATTATGTCAGTCTCATGGATCATGTCTTATTATTATTATTATTATTATTATTATTTATTTTTTTAATGATAACAAGGATGAGGTAGTAATGGTCTGGAATGCTAGTATTATTCTACATTGTTTCAATGTTAATATTATGTTTCAGGAACTGTGTTATGAACTGTACATAGATTACTTCATTTAGATTCCCAAGGTCAACAAATTCTGAAATGTGAGTATTTGGATTAATACCCCAGTAGACTGAAGAAGAATCTGTGTGCATAGTCATTATAGATACTGCTTGAATAAGCATCAGTGGGAAAGCTTGAAATATATTTGAGAGGCCTGGAAAGTAAAAAGATATTCTTTTTTAAAATAGAGCTAGTCTTTAGTTAATGAATAGAAGTAGAGAGAGAGAAAATTCCCTGACATAACGGACTTGGCAGATGATGGTAAGAAATGGCTGTGGAGGGCAGAGTTGGAAGAAAAGAAAGGATGATAGATTGTGCTCAAGAACATGCAAAGCCACTTGGGAACAATAAAAAGATAAAGAATGGGATATAGGGGCGCCTGGGTGACTGTCAGTTAAACATCCGACTCTTGGTTTCAGCTGGGTGTGATCCCATCATTCGTGAGATAGAGTCCTGCATTGGGCTCTCCACTGAGAGCACGGAGGCTGCTTGGGATTCCTCTTCTCCCTCTCTCTCCGCCCCTCCTCTGTTCTCTCTGTCTCTCAAAATAAATAAGCATTTTTGAAAAAAAGAAATACTTTAAGAAAGAAGAATGGAATATAAAGGGTTCTAAATTTTGAGTGTCAATTATTGAAAACAAGGATACATGCTATATTGGATTTAATTTAATATTAGCAATTTCTTAAAGGAGATTGGACATTGGATATAAAGGCCAGGGATGTCTCACGGGGGTTGAATATTGAGAAGGAACGAATTCAAGGCTGAATCTTTTGTTTACTTTGTGTGTGATAGGGACAGTCCCAGTGGTTCATTTGTCTGCACCCCAGTAGCTCAGGCTGGTAGTGGCATCTGTTTATGAGAGGTACTGGAAATAATATTTTATAGAATATAAGAGCAATAGAGTAGCGAATCTAAAACCCTCTTCACCACGATAAACCACATTACCTGAATGTAAGAGAGCATTTTATCTGAATATAAAGCCAAGATAAAACAAAAATCAAAATTTGTTATTTTATATGTGTTTTCTTTTAATTTTTTTAAATGTTTATTTATTTTTGAGAGAGAGAGAGAGAGAGAGAGAGAGAGAGAGAGAGAGAGAGAATGAATAAGCAGGGGAGGGGCAGAGAGAGGGAGACACAGAATCCAAAGCAGGCTCCAGACTCTGAGCTTGAACCCATGAACCATGAGATCAATACCTGAGCTGAAGTCAGACGCTTAACTGATTGAGCCACCCAGGCACCCCTGTTATTTTATATCTTATATCATTTAAAAAAAAATCTTTCTGTCAGTTGTCAAAGAAATATCTACTCAATTCTGATGATGTGTCCAGATTATGATTAAAGATGAAGACATTATGGCGAACAAACTAGACATAGTCACAGGGTTTAGGATCTCAAGGCACATTTAATTTAGTATGGGGGGCAGGAGACAGCCACTCATCAAATACTCGTACAAATGAATGTGTAGTTAAAAACTGACATACATACATATTCAGTGGAAAGGAACATGAATCTACAGGAGCCTATAATGAACATGAATCTACAGGAGCAACAATAAGACAAGGATTAGCCTGGGGGAATAATAAAAGCATCCCTGAGAAAGTTATGTTTCTAGTGAGATCTGAAGAATTGAGAATTGTTAATTATGTAGAAGTGGCTGGGGGAGGTCATGGAACAGTGTGCCAAGCAAAGGGCAGAGATTATGCAAAACTCCTGGAATGGGAGGACACATGACATGTTAGGCATTTGAAAGGGGCGCTTCTAGCTAGGGCCTGGGTAAAGTGTTTTTGAGATGAGAATGGGGAGATCCAAAGAGGTGGGCTGTAGAGCTTGATATGCATGGTGAGCATTTTGGTCTCTTTCCCCAAAAGCAATTGGAAACCAGTACAGGATTTTAGGGGAAGATATGACATGGCTACATTTGCATTTTGAAAAGATAACTCTGACTGCAGTCAAGATTGAAGGAGAGCAAAGCTGGATGCCCGGAGACTAATTAGAAGGCTGTTATGCTAGCCCAGGCCAAAGATGATAGTGACTTGGACCTCTGAGTTGGCAGAAGTGATGGAGATAATTGGACAATTTGAGCTATGTCAATAAGAACTGACATTCTGAACTCCATTAAAACTTTTCCAAATAGTTTCAATAGCACATTGGTATTTTAAAATATTAATAATTTGAGCTTTTCAGATAAGTTCATTTTTCTTCCTTATTTAGATAACATCTCTATCAATCACAATACTAAGATTTAATTGTAGTTGTCTTTTATTGAATCAAATTAAAATTACATTATTTTACTTATGACAATATCAATTTTATTTGTTTTGCAGATATTTCTTGATTATTAACTTCTCTTGTCCTGTCTTTATACACATGCAAAATTTCCCACTATTCATCCATAGGACTCTCATTTGGATATGAGTGACACAGAGGCTCTATTTCATATTAGAAACTAAATATTTCATTGAAATGAAATATATTCAGTTTAGTTGATGAAATAGTCCTATACCTCTTAAGCTGTTCTTCTGAAAGTAATGTTTTGCTAAAATTTTTGTCATTCCTTTTCTTGTCGTCACTTTCTTTTTCATTTTACTGCAACATTTACCACTTCACAGTCCATGCAATTTTGCTTTTGTGAGATGGAGACAGAATGTGCATTGCTTTGTCTGCATTTGAATGGCTACTGCCTTATTTAGCAAGCTGCAAACAGTTGGCTCATTTAGAAAGCATTTTACAACCCAGACAGAAATGGGCAACAAAGGAACTAAAAGGCCTTTGGAGAATCATTTTTAAATTCCTAAGACACATCTAGGAAATCTTGTAAAATAGGATCCAGATAATTTTAGGTCAGTTGTAAGTAAAACATTTATGTAAAAGTAATTTTATTTATTTATTTTATCTATTTTATTTTTTTAAGTTTATTTATTCTGAGAGCAAGAGAGAGAGAGAGAGAGAGAGAGAGAGACAGAGGAGGAGGCAGAGAGAGAGAGGAGAGAGAGAGAATCGCAAGCAGGCTCCGGCTGTCTGGATAAAGCCAGATGCAGGGCTGGAACCCACAAACAGCGATATCATGACCTGAACCAAAAATCAAGAGTTGGACATTAAACTGACTGGTTAAACTGGTATTCATGAAAAAGCAAAAGATACATGGTCTTGGTACTTGTGTGTAAATCCTGGTTCCACCAATTTTGGTGTGTGAAGTTCAGCAAATCACTTAACGTTTGCCTCCATTTCCTCACTGGTAGAATGAATGCAATACCATACTCCTCCCTGACAGGGTTATTGAAAAGAATAAAAGAAACCAGGGGCACCTGGGTGACTTAGTAGGTTAAGCATCCAACCTCAGCTCAGGTCATGATCTCATGGTTTGAATTCAAGCCCCACGTCAGGCACTGTGCTGACAGCTCAGAGCCTGGAGCCTGCTTCACAGTCTTTGTCTCCCTCGTCTTTCTGCCCCTCCCACGCTCATGTTCTGTCTCTCTCTCTCTCAATAAAAAAAAAAAAAAAAAAAAAAAAAAAAAAGGAGAGAGAATAAAACATATACTTTTTTTTTTTTTTTTTTTTTTTTTTTTAAGAAACCATATACTTGTAAAGCAGTCTTTAAAACTGGGATTCCTTGGGATGCCTGGGTGACCGGGGGTGCATGGGAGGTTCAGCTGGTTGAGTGTTTCATTCTTGATCTTGACTCAGGTCATGATCTTGCTGTTTGTAGGTTCCAGCCTGTGTCAGGCTCTGTGCTGACAATGTGGAGCCTGCTTGGGATTCTCTCTCTCTCCTCTCTCTCTGCGCCTTCACTGCTTGTGCTTGCTCTCTCTCTCTCTCTCTTTCTCAAAATAAATAAGTAAACTTAAAAAAAGCCCTGGAATTGCCTACTTATGCATTTGGAGGCTTTAAGTTTTTCATAATATTTTATGCAAAATTATGAGTTTTTGTGCATTTTCCCGTACAGAGGTTTCATTAAATTGTCAAGTTAATCCCTGATCACCCACCATCAAATGTTAACTACTCAAAGCAGTGCTAGATGTGTTACTGTCACTGTTGAGAAAAGCTGGTGAGGCAGTGGGAGCACAAATTTTGGAGCTGTACCTGCCTGAAGATGAGCCTGGTCAGGTTACACATGTACTCCACAGGAGTGGGGTAGCCACTCTGTAATGTAAGTTTCTTCATTCTTAAAATTAAATTCCTAATTTTTAAAATTTTAAAAATAAATACAGGACTTTACAGTGTAGGAACCCAATATTAGCTCCTTTATATCTCCCCTGGTATTTATTTTGATAAGCGTTCTGAGAGGTTTGTAATAGTAACAATTTAGAAGTGAAATGTATTGACATGAGTTGTTTTTCTGAATTAAGGGCAGCATTTTGTATGATTCAGCAACAACTAGAGAATTTTAAATTACGGGGCTTCTGCTAGAGTTATGTTTAGACCTAAATTGTTATTTATTTAAGTTTATAAAGTTTTTTCCTAATGTCTGAAGAATGTCATATGCATACACAGAATCCATTTCTAAAACAAAAGCTCTTTTGTATTTTTCTTTGTGAATCTGTTATTATACATTAATTTATAAATTCATTGTTTATAAATTATAATCTGAATCAATTTATGAATTCATTCGAACTGTTTGATTGCAATGTTATCTAGTAAATAATTTTTCGTCTTGAATAATTGGAGAACACCTTTAAAATAAATATGTATGGGGACGCCTAGATGGCTTAGTGGTTAAGCATTTGCTTCTTGATTTCAGCTAAGGCCCTGATCTCGCGGATTGTTAGGATCAAGCCCTGCAGGCTCTACGGTGACAGTGCAGGATCCTCTCTCTCCCTCTCTCTCTGCCCCTCCTCCCTGCTCTCGCTCTCAAAATAAATAAATAAACATTTAGAGGCACCTGGGGGTGTCAGTTGGTTAAGCGTCCGACTTTGGCTCAGGGCATGATCTCAAGGTTCATGAGTTCAAACCCCACATTGGGCTGTGTGCTGACAGCTCAGAGCCTGAAGCCTGCTTCAGATTCTGTGTCCCTCTCTTTCTCGCCCTTCCCCTGTTTGCACTCTGCCTCTCTTTCTCTCTCTCTCAAACATAAATAAACATTAAAGAAAACGATTAAAAAATAAATAAACATTTAAAAATAAAATAAAATAAATGTTTATGGTGATCAAAATAGTATATTGGAGTTTTGGGATTTCATGTCTGATAGGATACTGGCCATAGGAGAATTTAGCAGATAAGTTTATATTTCCGGTACTTGTTAACATTAGTAGGACCATGTTCTTGTAGAGTTGGAACAAAACTTAAACCTTGTGCTCCAACTTTTCTAATATGTATGGAGGATCATAATGCATGTATTGAAAGTATTCAAGAGTTGTAGCTCACCAGAAGCCAAGCCCCGTCTGTCACATGGCCAGCATTGATGTACTGATTCTTATATGCTACGCCTTGTACTTACTGTATCATTTCATCTTATTTCCTTTCTGCCACCACACCAGGAGGTGGTTTTATCCCCATGTTGTAGCTAAAGAACACAAATTTCTAGAAGCTTGTCACATAAGACCACAAAACTACAAAGGGGCAGAATCTACATTCAAAGTCAGGTCTTTTTAAGTTTAAACTTGTGCTATTAACTACTCTGCATATACTAAACCATGGTTGTCTTATTCACAGTCCACTCCAGTTTCTGTCTACTGGATTTGTATTATAAACAAACTACAGGAGCGCCTGGGTGGCTCAGTCAGTTGAGTGCCCGACTTTGGCTCAAGTCATGATCTCACAGTTCCTGAGTTCGAGTCCTGCATCGGGCTCTGTGCTGGCAACTTGGAGCCTAGAGCCTGCTTCAGATTCTGTGTCTGCCTCTCTCTCTCTGTTCCTCTCCTCATGCTCTGTCTCTCTCTCTCTATCCCTCAAAAAATAAATAAACAAACTATATTTAGTCATATTTTTTATTCTGCTTTGTAGGCATGGATAGTAGCTAAATGATAGTAGCCATGGGTAATTGAAGAATTATTTAGAGTTTCATTTTGCCATTCCCTTGTATTGAGAACATGTGGCAAAACATGGTTATGTTTTCTCTCAAGTAGATCAAAGGGCCAAATGAGAAATGGCTTGAGTTCCATAGTGTTTTTATATATCATTTTTTAAACCTAATATACAAAATCCTTCCCTTTATTCACAAGGATTCTCCCACATGAATAAAATAATTTCAATTTTTTTGGTCGAACATTTAACAGTCTGTTTAGCTATGTTCAAATCCTGTTGGATTTGCTTTTATTAATTAATCTTTCTATGTTTTATTCCTTCAGTATCAGATGAGCCTGTCACTTATATATTTAAATTTATCCCCTCAAAAATATTCATTTTTACTGAATAAATTTAATTATGAAATCTATTTGTATTGGATATATTAAATTATGATTTGTAAGCTCTTATATAAAGGAAGTCATCTTTTATTCCAACAGTTAATATGAATGACTGCATGTTCCTCAAATTAAAAGCATACTGATAAATAAATTAAACCAGCTCCAAGCCAAGTGCATCCCCATGTCTTCTCCCTACACCACATTTCCTCTTGTCATTTACGTGGATGAGGACATTGCTCCAGCAACTGCTTGCACTCTCCGTCCCTCCCTCCAACCCCCACTATAGTCTCCCTTCACTATTGTATCCATGTACAAGTACCGTGTTATATGCCACTTGAAAACAAACACTATACTCTATTGGCTTCACATCCACTTGCATTTATTTTTTAATTCAAGGATCCACATATGTATTATCAATACTTACTATTTCCAGCTGTCCTCAGAATTCTCTCTTGAAACCCATCCCAAGCGGGTTTATGCCATAACCACTCTACTGACACACCTCTTATCGAGATCTTTGTTGGCTGCTACATGGCTATACCTATTAAGCAAGGTAGAACTTGAAATGGATGATGTCCCCCTATTGAAACATATTTTTTTCCTCTGTTATTTCAGTTTTGTCCCTTCCTGTTTCTCCTCCGCTAATTGCTTTTTATCTCTGTGAGCTGTACATGCTGGAGAGGCCCTGGGCACAGGACTCAAATTCTTTTTTTTTTTTTTTTCCTAGTCACACCCCTGGTACTATCATTTAATCTGAAAACTATATCAACCACGTGTCTCTGTCTTCATGATCTCAATGTATATGATTACCTGTGTGAACCACAAACCAACTGCCTATGTAACATCTCCACACAGATGTTTAATAGTTGTCACAAAGCTAACATAGCACTGAAGGAATTTGGTCTTTTAATTTCTCAGGACATACTTGGAGTTATCCTTGATTCCTTTTCTTCTTGTATATACCATGTCCAAACCTAATAGCAAAATCTGTCTTTTTGATCATGAATATACACAATCCAACATTTTCTTTACCACTCTTCTCCAAACAATCTTCATCTTTCACTTAGATTACTTACATAGTTTCCTACCTGATTTCCTCACTTCTTTCCTTGCCTTATATTTCCAACCCATCTATAAAAGTGATTCTTTACAACATAAATTATATCATTTTGCTTTTTTGTTCAGAACCCTTCAGATGTTCCTCATCTCATGCAAAAAAGCCCAGCCTTTATAATGGCACTATGAGTTCTGGCTGTCCTGCCTCTTTGACATTGTCTCCTACTATTCTCTTTCTTAAGCAATCACCTCCCAACCATGGTGTGACCTTGTTGATTCTTGAACATGTTCAGCAAGGTCTTGTACCTGATGTTCTCTCTGCCTTGAGTGTTTTCTTCCTATTTTTTGCTCAAATATCTTTTCCTTAGTAAGGGAATACTCAACCATCTCATGTAAAATATGACAAAACATGCTTCCTGACAGGCACTTATCTCCCTGACTTGTTTTGTGCTTTATTTCCACTTGAATGTATGTGCCAAAGGCAGAGAGTTTTTTATTTGTTTATTTGTTTTCACTGTACCATCACTGGAGACTGGTGCATTGTATAATTCAAAACATATTTGCTGCATGAATGAATGAAAATTGAAGCCAGTTGCTTCCATGCATAATGTTCTTCTGTCGTTTTATGTCAAACAGTGGGTCCTCTGTGAAGTTTTGAGCAATCTTCTTCAATTTAGATCCTTTTGGCTGGTCCTCACGTTGCCCCCTATTAAATTGATTCTGATGTAATATCTTATTCTTGGGTACATCTTTTCATTGTAATCCTATTTCCGTTTTTGGATTCATTATTTTCATCATTTCTCTCATCTCAGACTCTACACTACTCCACAAATACTAGGACTTGGATCATGCCCATTATGTGTAATAGCCCTTATGGTTGTTTACTAATATGATGCTACCACTCTTCAACTGCTTAACAGGCAATGACTTTACACCCAGCTATGGGATTAGGTCTGAATTGATCTAAAAAAAAAACATGGTAAGCTTATCTATACTGCTATAGTGATTGCTTCAGTTAATGCTGGACTAAGTCAATCAGTCCATGGCATTTACATGGCAGTGGTGATTATTTTAGAATGAAATTCAGTATACTCTCCAGAAGTTCTGGCATGCACATAGTTTCCTTCTGGGTAATATGATTGGTATCTATGAAGTCTGGGGATACTGCTGCCTTTTATTTCAAGACCAGCAAATACAACCAAATGATGAAATTAGCACCTGAACAAACTGGAGAAAAACTTGTAGACCCAGTGCTGATTAAACTGAACTTGAACTTTTAGTTCCTTGAGGAAATGAGTTTCCTTGAATGCCTAAGCCAGTATCAGGTTGTTGATATTGTTGTTTTTATATTGCTATCAAAAAAGATCCTACTAAAATATATTGTCCTGTTTCACTTGTTTTAAAGTCAATAACTAAGTAACATCTATATTACCTTTTTCTAAAAAATATATATGTTTACATTACAGGTAAAATGATTTTTTTGTTGTCTTGTTGTCAGCAAGGGAAGGAATTTAGAAGTTTAATTCACAACCAATTTGGTTTGCTTTTTCCAATAATTACAGATATTTTTTAGTAACATCCATAATTAATTATTTTTCCTCTCTGGAAGAATAATGGTATTTAAAATTCTTAGTTTATTGGAGATATTGAGATATATGTAATTCAGATGCATTTTGAGCTTGGTACAATCTCTCTCTCTTTTTTTTAATGTTTACTTATTTTGAGAGAGAGAGAGAGAACGCATGAGAATGGGGCAGGGGCAGAGAGAGAGGGAGAAAATCCTAAGCAGTCTCCGCACATCAGCACAGAGCCTGATGCAGGGCTTGATCCCATGAACCATGAGATCATGACTTGGGCTGGAACCAAGCATTGGATGCTTAACTGACTGAGCCACCCAGGTGCCCCGGTACAATCTTTTTTTTTTTTTTTTTTTTTTTAGTTAGAGCCAGGTACTGTAGTACTGTGTGAAAGAGACCAGGCTATTAGATACTACTGAGCTGGAATGTCTAAACTCATTCTCTACTTTGTCTGTTTTAAATTGTGATAAAATATACCATCTTAACCATTTTTAAATGTACAGTTCAGTGGCATTAAGTGTATTTACATTATTATACAACTGTCATCAGCATCCATCTCTAGAACTCTTGCAAAACTGATATTCTGTATGGATTAATAGTAACTCTCCATTCCCACAGCCAACCCCACCACCAGTGGGAAAACTTTTTTTAGTCACATTGACTGGTGGCATAAGAAAAGTTATCTATCTATCTATATCTATATATATACATATATATAGATATAGATATAGATATATATAGATATAGATAGATATATATACACACACACACATATATACACATATATATTATAAACATACATATTACATATATACATATATATTAGATATACAAATTATGATATAATATTGTGTGTATATATATTCAAATGTGTATATGTATGCATATGTGTACATAAATAAAAATATAGATTTGCCATATTGATTGGGCCAATTAAGTAAATAGGACCAATTCATTCAATATGCATTATTATATAATTATTTAATTCTATTTATGTAAAAATATAAACAGAGATACATAGAGGGGGAAGAGAACAAAGGAGAGAGAAATAAGACTAGAAGGGTATTTACTGATATATTAACATTTTTAAAAAAATATTGGTTTTAAAGTGATTTTTACTTTCTTTTTTATAAACTTCTCATTTATTGAGACTTTAGTTTCAAATTAAGCAGGTATGATTTTTACAACTGGGATTAAGTTATTTCTAAAAACAATCTTGTCATGCATTCTCCATTGTTTTAGATGAGAATATTAAATAAAGGAAAAAATGTTTGAAATAGCTGCCTGTTTACAACACAATAGGAAGTTAAATATTATTGGAAATTGAAAGCTACATCCAAATAAAATTGAAAATACTTTGTGTTCAGTTGTATGATAAATGATTATAAATTTAGTCAGAGTTTAGAGAAGAGAAAAATCAGTGTGGAGTAGAATATTAGAGAAGGGGTTCATGCAGAAAGTGAAGTTTTATCTTGGGACCCTGGGTCCTGTGACCCAATGTGAACATATACATGTTAAAAGGCTAAGAATTAGAGTGATCTCAGAGGGATGGTATTAAGATTTGTGAAAGGTTCAATTTTGGATCAAGTTTTAAGTAAATAATAAATTTTAATTGATACAATGAATGGAAACATTTTTGATTCTACAGATTACGTAAGTGAATATGTAGATAGGACTTGAATAATTACATGTCTGAAGAGGTTAACAAAATTGGTATCATTTCATTGCTGTGCTTTTTATGTGTTGATATTTGGGGGAAAATGCCAGATATTTAATTAGTGTCATCATATTAAACACCATTTATTTTTTCTAGATGTCAATCCTGTAACATGTATATGATCTCAGTTGATCCTGTATGATCTCAATCCTGTATGATCTCAATACTGGAATATTAAATTTCCTTGAGACACCCATCATTTATGTTTGCTGTCTGAGCAATTTGTTTTTCTTGTCTTCCCTGTATTGTAAAGGAGATAAAATGAAAAAGATTTATGTCTGACTAAATTTTAGCATCTGCTCTATCCTTCCATTATGTTACTATTCTATATGTAGTGCTGTTGCTGAAAAATTGCCCTTGTCAGCAAGAAAAATTGCTTAGCAATATGATCTAATATATTTCTCTTGTTCTTAAGGCAGAGATCTGTGTAGTAACCACATTACATGGTCGTGTTTCTTATAATCTAATGAATATCTTATGGAACTACCAATAATTAGCACAGTATTTAATATGTGTCCAGTAATTGAGAACCTGCTTTTCTTTCCTACAGTTCTAAGGGATGTTATCTCCTAGGTCCCATCTAACTGACGATAAGTGAGTGCTTAGGAAGGGGAATTTGCTTTACACTCTGTGTGATGTTATTACCATCTTAACTCATAAAACCAGGTTGCAATGCAAATTTCAATTCACTCCTTACAAATACACTGTACACACTAAACAGGAGTATTAACTTTTCTCTTTTGAGTAGGAACAGTGAGATTGCTAATAAGAACTGAAGTTATTGGCTGTGGATAGAAAAAGAGGATTTTTTTTCTTTGATGCCAAAAGTAATCTTACTAAATCATTGAAGGTGGGCACCTATATGGAACGTGGAATCTCCATATAGCCCTGAGAGCTGTCACTGATGCTCCCCCAGAGAGGGTAGCTGTGGGATTACAGTCTATTGTCATTCTGTGTTGACAGTGTGTGGTGTGCTCAGGGACTATAGCCTTCCCATCTGCAGATTCCTACCTGTGACATCCATACTTTTGCTTTTGTGAGCAAGCCCCTTTGTCTTTGTAATACTGCTCCACCCACAGCCTAAGAGGGCTCTAGTGAGCACTTTACAGCCATCAGCGTAACCTCACATTTGAGTGTTCCTTTATCTTTGCTTAAACCTGCTGGTACACTGTGTAAATAAGCATAATTTGAACAAAGAGAATATGCAAATAATGGGGAAGTGTCAAGTGAATCCAACAAAAGTTACCTGAGTAAAGATGTGAGCAAATAATTAGTTTTCACCTTCTAGGTAAGTGTAATCTAAGAAAGCACAATATGAGGCCAGGGCAGAGTTTCAAGCACATAATATATTAAATGAAAGGACAAATGAATGGATACTATTAGTTATATGGCTCGGAGCATAAACAGCAAATAATTTCTATCTTTCAAGCCCAAGATGTTTTCTTTCTTTATTTCAAGTATAAGGTAATGGTGTTCAGCCAAGGGCCATCCTATTAAAAAAACACATAGGATGATTTTGGCAAATTGCATATCCCTGGGAAGGATTAGAATTTGTGAAGAAGTCAATTGTTTGTAGAATGAAAAATTCACTGGTTATTCTGACACCCACGTCCTGCTCATATGCAGCCTTCCAGGTGAGAATGCTTGTCTGAACTGGCTAGCTTGAAATAGACCAGAATCTTAAAATAAACAAGCAAATAACAAACAATTTTTTGGTTGACTGACTTTGGTGTATGCCTTGTTGTCTCTTTATAGCACCAGATTTATTATAATACCTAAAACTCTGATTTTATATATTTTTATTTTAAATCTGTTTCATAGACTAGACTTGCAAGTGTCCAGCACAAACACGCACACACACACGCACGCGCACGCACACACACGCACGCACGCACACACACACACACACACACGCTACATTAATAAACTAAACAGTCCTAGTAAAACATTTTATGATATCCTTTATTTGAAAGCACTCACTTCTGAGGGGTGAAAAATTGGCAAACATGATTTATAGCCAAATATGAAAACACCTCTTATTAGTTAAGAGGTGAGAAGGAATGTTTATATGTAAGGAGGAAAGATTGTTCGTTAGTACATATACCATTCTCTATATGATTTTCAGTAATTATAATGAATGTTTAAAACTTGGTTTAAAAAAGTTATTTTAGGGGGGAGCATGCATTTTTTATTTTTTTGCTTTTTTCCCAGCTTTATTAAGTCTGATTGATAAATAAAAATTGTATATATTTAGGTTTGTACAATGTGATTTTTTAAAGGTATACAATGTGATTTAATATGTGTATACATGGTAAAATGATTATCATAATCATGTTAATTAATGCATCCATAATCTCACATAATTACCTTTGTGTGTGTGTGTGTGTGTGTGTGTGTGTGTGGTGAGAACACTTAAGATCTACTCCCATAGTAAATTTTAAATATACAATACAGTATTATTAACTATAATTACCATGTTATGCATTAGATACCTAAAACTTACTCATCTTATAACTAAATGTTTGTGCCCTTTGACCACCATCTCCCCATTTCCCCCAAACCCCAGCCTCTAGTATCCACCATTCTGTTTTCTAGTTTTATGATTTGCTTTGTTTTTTAGATTCGCCATATAGGTGAAATCATAAAGTAGTTATAAAACATTAGTTTTGTTCATTAATCAAAACACTATATAGAATATTATATGCTAATACTTTATAGTTTTTAACTTAAAAACCTTTTTATACCTTATCTAGTCAAGTTACTTAAAACACACATGGAATTGACTTCAAAAAAAGCCTGTTCCCCTCTAACTGCAGGAATAGTTATATCAATTGTAGGATTTTTCACAAAAAGTATCTTACAAAAGACATAACACTTCTCCATCCTTGCCAGAATAAAAATAGACATGAACTCAGACAAATGATTGCCTAATTGCAAAAGGCTGGGTGAAACATCTTATACTTTAGCCAAATAAATATTACTCTTCAAGGGCGCCTGGGTGGCTCAGTCGACTGAGCGTCCGACTTTGGCTGAGGTCATGATCTCATAGTCTGTGGGTTGGAGCGCCACGTCGGGCTCTGTGCTGACAGCTCAGACCCCGGAGCCTGCTTTGGATTCTGTGTCTCCCTTTCTCTTTACCCCTCCCCTGCTCATGCTCTGTCTCTCTCTGTTTCAAAAATAAATAAAAAAATTAAAAAATTAAAAAAATATATTACTCTTCAGGATATTGAGGAAAAATATATGTTTATAGTCCCATCTCTTTTACTTTGATTTGGGGTGCATGTAAGAATATGTAGGAGAAACAAAGTTGCTCATGTTATAGAATAAAATTATTTTATGGCATGCATTCATTGAATATACTGGTATAAACTACAATCTACCAAACTGCAATCTAGACTAAGTTAACTAATAATGCTGCTCATAGCTTTCGATCATTTATTTGGGAAGAAAATTTAAGTGTGAAGGAATTTGATAGAATGGTTAAGTTTGCAGATTATGTAATACTATTCTGTATATAGCTGGTAAAATGAATTATGTATTAAGTGCATATACACATACAGATATATAACAATCTAATTGCTATTTTCACACACACAGAATTCTAAAGTTACTGAAGTCATAATAATTTCTTTCTTTACCATACAAAAACAGTTTTAAACAAAAAGACCATTGAATGAACAACTAGGGACTATCTTATAGAACAGTTAATTAAACACCAGCATTTTATAGACATTGAAAGGTGTACAGGGATATTAATGAAGTTGGCCAAGTGAGCAAATAAACTATAATTTAATAGCCACTCGTCATATTTGTGGAACATGAACATGTATTATAAATTGGAACATATAAAAAAATCAGTGGGGAATTGTTCTGTATCTGCTTGCAGTTTCCATTAATTTGACATTCTTGTTTGTTGGCAATTATATATAGTATTTTATACATTTGTCACAGCCTCTGCCTTCTCTCAGGCTTTCCTGGGGCTGCGTAATCATGGTTTCCTTTCTCTCACTTGTCCTTGAATATACAATGATGCCCATTGCTGGCAGTGGCTGTAACCTTTGATTTGAATGTCTTCAGGATGAGCAAAGTGCATTCCAGTCCACTCCTCCTAGAGGTCATGTTCAAAGTTCCTCTGGATATTTGCTGCTGACTGTCCACCTGTCGGTCATTGCCCTGCACCTTACTGGCAGTGATTCTTGCAGTAATTGGCATATGTCACACATAAGGGGTGTGTTTCCATTAGTTTCTGTCTGTTTATAAACTAAAAATAAAAGCACTCTAATCAGCAAAGATTAGTTACAAATTGTGAACACGTCTGTTTTTGATATGCAGTATTTGGCAAATGGCTATTTTTCTAATCAACCTATTTTCCACTTGAAAAATAAAATTCAGAGTATTTGTCATGTACCATCTTTGTGAGGAACAGAGAAAATGACTAGCACACAGTTAGGGCTCCAAACATAGCATATCTCCATCTCAGTCCCCTTTTATCCCCCCTACACCTTCCGCTTCCCCTTTTCTGTATTTTATGCTCTTTGAAGGCAGAGAATTGCACAGTAGTTAGTGAAATAATATCAGAGAGATATTATGAAGAGTGGCTTGATGGCATAGCAAATGAATGCCTTGGCACTTAGTGATTACGTTATAGGTGTGATGTAATAATGGCTTATCTTAAAGCAAGGGCAATGGAAATTGAAAGTTGAAAGGAAAACTGTGAGACAGAATGCAGAGATAGAACTAACAAGTCTTGTGCAAGACTTGAAGTTTGAAAAAGAGACAGATTTTGTACTAGTATACTTTAAATTAATTCTATAAAATGGAGAAATTAGATAAGATTTGTGTGCCTGTTTTTTTTCTTTGAACAAATATGTATATATATCTTAAATGCTTACTTATTTATTTTTTGAGAAAGAGGGAGAAAGACAGGGAGAGAGAATATGAAGAGGGAAGGGGCAGAGAGAGAAGGAGACAGCGAATCCCAAGCAGGCTCCGCGCTGTCCCCACAGAGCCGGATATGGGGCTCAAACTCATGAACCACAAGATAATGACTGAAGCCGAAACCAAGAGTCAGATGCTTAACCATCTGAGCCACCCAGGCACCCCTGAATATATATGTGTGTGTGTGTGTGTGTGTGTGTGTGTGTGTGTGTGTGTATTTTTTTTTTTTTAAAGCAGACAAGTACAGTGTCCTCTGTGCAGTGTACTATATTGTCCTCTGTCCATTGTACTGGGATGCAATGATGAGTAAGGCAGGGAAAGCCTTGCCCTTATGTACCTTGTATTCTGCATCAGGGGTTGCCAAACACATACAAAAGCCTAGATAGCAAATATATGGGCATAAAGTCTCATCCACTAAATCAGCCAAAGACAACATTACAGCATAACAGCATGTGTATTTTCTTTTTATTAAAAAAAATAAGTTTATTTATCTATTTTTGTTAGAAAGAGAGAAGGAGAGAGAGAGAGAATCCCAAGCAGGCTCTGTGCCATCATTGCAGAGCCCGTCACAGGGCTCAAACCCATGAACAGCTAGATCATGACCTGAGCCAAAATCGAGTGGGATTCTTAATTGACTGAGCCACCGAGGCATCCCAGCATGTGTGTTTTCTAATCAGACTTTTATTTTTGAACACTAACATTTGGATTATATATATATATATTTGAAAGTGCCATGAAATACTATTCTTTTACTTTTTTTTCTCAACAATTTAAGAATGTAAAGAAACATGATTAACTCACAGCCATGCAAAAATAGGCAGTGAAATGGATGTGGCAGGCAGCCCTAGTGTGCTAACCCCGGTTCTATCTTCCACATGAGAAATCTTATTGAGTTTATTATGAGTTTGAATGATATGGGACATCCTTGTGCAGATATCTTGAAAATATTTGGAAGGGTAGAAGATGGAAAGAATAGGATTAGGTGTCAGAGACACGGAGTTAGAAATCAGGCACAGAGGGATTCACACGAAGGAAGAGGAGATAAATGAAGACAAGGAAGGAGGGCAGTTGAGCCCCAGGACTTATATTTGCATTAAAACTTTGAAAACCAACTGATTTGCATTCACATTAAATTCAAAATAGGTTCCAGGAAAGGGGAAAATCAGGGTGATATTTTATAGAGAAGAAAAAATGATTTTTGGAAATAAGACTTATAATTTGATTTAAAGCAATTCACTCAGAGATCAATAATGTTTAAAACAATTTTAAATTCATATTATCCTTTGCCTTCACCCTCTTATGGCACCACATGAAAAGACATCAAAAACATCAAAAGAGAGGAAAAAAACAGCATCACCATAGGCTGCTAAACACTCTGATCTATATTTTAGACCTTAGAATAAAATTGAGAAAATCCAGCATATCATAAAATATTCTTGAAAAGGAATCAATTAACACTTTACTATGTTTTTGAGAGTAGAATTTACATCCCAATCTTTATCATTTCATCATATATTCCTGAATTATTTTTAATGATTCTATTGCTTATTGAAAAAACTGTCATGTTAATCATTATATATTTTTATTCAGTTTCCCCTCAAAGTCATATTATCCTTTCGTCATGTTTATCCAGTTTTGTAACCATCTTAGACACTTCCCTCTTCCTCTTTCTCCATACACAAATGGTTTATAAATATATAAACTCTATTCATCAATGACTAAGTGACACATGCATGGGTTATAGCGTTAATTAGACATTGAGTATACTGTGCCCTTTTGCATCACCGGTGACCTCTTTCACTTTAACTGAAGGCCAAAAACAAAACAAAACAAAAAAAGTGGTGTAAAAATCTTTCTTTCTACCAATCTTTTCCTGGTAGAGAGCTACCAGTGTAGGAGGTAAAGGGGAAATAATCTATTTTCATTCCATCATTTCTATTTGCAGTTGCCCTATCTGAGATAGTTTCAGGAAATAATGGGGAAAATGAACAGAGAGGGGAATAGAGTAGAAATTTGAGTAAAACTATTGTAAACTACTAAACCCAACAGAATATTTAGAGAGCCATTTGCAACTGAAAGTTAAAACTGACTTAGATTATAAATAAAGAGAAGAGAATCTCCCATTTAAAAAGTTAGTGAAGCCAAGTTTTACTTTCAATTCAAGTATTTCACTTAAATTTACGTAATAGATTCTGCAGTCGTCATGATAACTGAAGCTATGGATATGATTTGAGGCTTAAAAAGCTCTGAGCCTATCATGGAATGCACCTTTCTGTAAAGGGCACACCATCTGTAAAAACCCTGATGCCATATTTCTAATCTTCCCTGACTCTCGCACTATTGGGACATTACATGTTCTGGAAAATTTAGTAGTTCTCTTGAAGACCTCAATATAAATCCACATGAAACCAACACCTTTGGCTGAGAATCATGACCGAGTCATGATTTTGGTTTGTAGTCTGTGGACCTGAGCCAATGAAGTCTGATTTATGCCTAATTAGAAAGGGCTTCTTACCTCAGTTGTCAAAGAAAGCACAAATAAAAATGAATGTATAGCTGAACACTACTTGGGAAAAATAAAATTCTGGAAGATATTAAAAATATTATTTAGTGAACATACACATCCTTCATGATACAGTACATATTTTCTTTTTAAATTCAAATTTACCTGAAATATGAAATTCATATTCACCTCACTTTGATATAAATCTTTAGATTACTGTCTAAAATCTCTCTTATTTTGAAACATGATAGAAAGGGTGGCTTAGGTAATAATTCAAAGATTTACCAAAGTAAAGCTATTTTCAATAAGTTTTGATTAATCAGCAATATGACTAAATGATTTTTGAAATAAAACATCTATGTTTGTTTAAAAGGAAATAATGTAGGCGCACCTGGGTAGCTCAGTTGGTTAAGCGTCTGACTGGCTCAGGCCATGATCTTGTGGTTGTGGGTTCGAGCTCCACATTAGACTCTGTGCTGACAGCTCAGAGCCTGGAGCTGCTTTAGATTCTGTGTCTACCTCTCTCTCTTCCCCCCACCCCCAATCTCAGGCTCTGTCTCTCTTTCTCTCAAAAATAAATAAACATTAAGAAAATTAAAAGAAAATAATTTATTAAAGAAGGATTTACTACATATTTCCTTATGAAATTAACTAATCTTTGTTACTGGAATTTATCTTTCTATTACATTTTAAATCACCTGAGAAATTAGAATCAGCAATATCAAGCTTCATTATACTGAGAGCACATCATCAGTTGCTAAAATGTTGAAACAAAAAATAAGAATAGGAAGATTTCATTTGGTCTATTACAGTACTAATCATTTGGGAAACAGGCAGAATTATATATATATATATATATATATATATATATATATATATATATATATATATATATATATAATGGGACCCCCACAATACCCTTGAGAGGGGAATTTTTTGTACCTTATAAGAGGTTTTGCAATTAGGCCAGAGCATTTTATGCTACTATTTTTTTAATGTTAAAATTCAAATCTACTTAATTTCTTAGGTCTAAAAATGCTAACAAATATTATTACTTTTTCAGAAAGGGTATTGACTTTTATTTAGCTTAAACTGCTGGTTACAATGTACCACATACATTTTAGGTTGCATATTATATGCACACAAAAAAGAAATTTGAGTCATAAGATTTTTAAAGGAAATGAGAACCTTAGGTTATACTTAATTTCATGTGTCACCGAGTGCCCAGATATTTGGTTAAAGATTATTTTGGATGTGCCTAGGTGGATGTTTCAGGATGAGAAAAACATTGACTCCATAGACTCAGTAAAGCAGATTGCCTTCCCCAGTGTGGGTGGGCCTCATTCAATCCATTGAAGATCAGAATAGAAGAAAAAGAGATGTAAGGGAGAATTCACTCTCCGTGTCACTGTCTTTGAACAAGGACATAGGTCTCTCCCCTTCACGGACTTGGACTCAGATTGAAACTTATGATATTGGTTTCTCTGTTTCTCAGGCCTTCAGACTTGGACTAGAAGTATACTATGGGCTCTCCTGGGTTCCTTTATGTATATAAACACACACACACACACACACACACACACACACACACACACACACATACACACATTTTCATATCCATATCTACTCTCTTCCACAGGATATCACACTGATACTTAAGACTGCTGATGTTATGCTTCTTTGACCTAGTGAGCAAGAGGTAGCAACAACCCTCGACTATTGGTAAGGCATTTGTGTGTCAGAGGGTAAGAAATAAATCTGGCAAAAAAATCAGGAGCCTTCTACCTACCTCAGTGAAATTTCTAGGAGTCCAGGGTTCTAGGGTGTGTTGAGATACCTCTTCTAAGGTGTGAGATGAGATGGTGCATCTGGCTAGTCTTATGACCAAAAAAATAGGCATAATCACTAGTGGCCCTTTGGATTTTAGAGGTAACATATTTCCTCATTTCTGTGTGTTATGATACCCTATTTACCAAGTGAGCTTAAAAGCTTCTAGTTTTGAGTGGGACCTAGAACAAGAGAAGGCTGTGCAACAGGTCCAGCTGCTGTGCAAGCTCCTTTACTTACTCTTTGGGCCATATGATCCAAGAGGTCTCATGGCACTTGTAGGCAGTTAGGGATACTATGTGGAGCCTTGGCAGGCCCTTAGAAGTGAATCGCAGTTTCATCCCTTTGGATTTTGGAGCAAAGCCCCATCATCTGTTGCAGGTAACTTCTTCTCTTTTGTAAAACAACTCTTGGCCTGATACTGGTTCTTAGTAGAGACTGAATACTAAACATGGATCACCAAATTACCTTGCAGCCTGAGCTACCTATCATGAACTGGAAGTAATCCGATTCACCAAGCCATAAAGTTGGACATGCATAGCAATACTCCATCATCAAGTGGAAGTGGTATATATATAATAAAACATGGGTAGACCCTGAAATCTCTCATGAGGAGTCCCCCATGATCAGTTGACAGAGGAAGAGAACACTTGGGCTTGGATTACAGATGGTTCTACGTGATATGCAGGCACCTCCTGAAGTGGACAGCTGAAGTACTTCTCCTTTCTGGGACATCCCTGAAGGATGTGTTCTTTCTGGGACATCCCTGAAGGATGGTAGTGAAGGAAGATCCTCCCAGTTGGAAGGAGTTTGAGCACTGCACCTGGTTATTCACTTTGCATGGAAGAAGTAGCTAGGTGTGTATTACATACCAATTCATGTGCTTTGGGCAATGGTTTGTCTGGATGGTCAAGGCCTTGGAAGAAATGTGATTCGGAAATTGGTGACAGGAAATTTGGGGAAGAGGACTTTGTGGGTAGTTCTGGGCAAAAAACGCAAAGGTGTTTGTGTCCTACATGATCACTCATCAAACAATAACCTCAACAGAGGAGGCTTTAATCATTGGAAAGATGATCCATTCTGTGGATGCCAGTCAGCCTCCTTCCCCAGCCACCCCCATCATCACCCAGAAGTCTCATAAGAAAAAGTGGCCATGATGTCAGAGATGGAGATTATGCATGGGCTCAGAAATATGGATTTCCACTCACCAAGGCTGACCTGGCTACAGTCACTGCTAAGTATCTGACTTGCCAGCCATAGAGCCCAACACTGATTCCATGATGTGGCACCATTCCCAGTCACGATCAACTAGCTACCAGGTGACAAGTTGATTACATTGGACTGCTTTCATCATGGAAGGGACAGCATTTTGTTCTTACTCTGGATAAGGAGTTGCCTTCCTGCATGCAATACTTCTGCCAAAACTACAATTTGTAGACTTCTTGAATGCAGTACCTGACATCATGGTATTCTACATAGAATTGTTTCTGATCAAGGAAGTCACTTCACAGTAAAAGAAGTATGACAATGGGCTCATGCTCATGAAATTCACTGGTTTTCCCGTGTTCCTCACTATCCAAAAACACTAGTTTGATAGATTGGTGGAATGACCTCTTGAAGACTCCAGTACAGTGTCAGCTAGGTGATAGTACCTTGCAGGGCTGGGCCAAAATTTTGGTACTGTTTCTATCATAACCAAGATTCATGGGTCCAGGAATCAAGGGACAGGAGTGGGAGTGTCACCACTCATTACTATCCCTAGTGACCCACTAGAAAAACTTCTGCTTCCTGTTTCCAAAATTTTGTGTCCTGCTTGCCTAAGAGGTCTTAGTTTCAAGGTGATAAATGTATCCACCAGGAAATACCATGGTTTCAGTACACTGGAAGTTGATTCTTACCCATTTCCTTTGGGCTCCCAGTCTCTGAATCAACAGCAAAGAAGGGAGTTACTGTGCTAGCTAGAGAGATTAATACTGATTGTCAAGGGGAATTGGACTCCACGGTGAGAGTAAGGAAGAGTCTATCTGGAATATAGGAGATCCTATAGGGAATCTTTTATTCTTACCATGCCTGCGATTAAAGGTAATGAAAAAATGGGGTGGTTGGGTGGCTCAGTCGGTTGAGCATCCAACCTCGGCTCAGGTCATGAATTCGCGGATCCTGGGTTAGAGCCTTGCATTAGGCTCTGCTAACAGCTCAGATCCTGTGTCTCCTTCTCTCTCTGTTGCTCTCCCGCTTGCACTCTGTATCTCTCTGTCTCTCTGTTTCTCTCTCAAAAATTAAAATAAAGATTAAAAAAAATTTTTAAGTTCATGAAAAACTACAACCCAATCTAGGCAGGATTACCAATGCCCCAGTGCCTTTAGGAAAAACTACAACCTAATCTAGGCAGGATTACTAATGCCCCAGTGCATTCAGGAATGAACTTTTAGGTCACTTCACTATGTAAAGTACCTCAATCAACTGAGAGGCTTGCTGGGGGCAAAGGGAACACAGAATGGGTAGTAGATGAAGGTAGTTGTGACCACTAGTTACAGTCATGTGACCAGTTATAGAAAGGAAAAATGTAATTGTCATGAGTATTTCCTCCTTATTTTGTTATGAATATGTTTGTGTGTGTAGTAAGCAAATATCTCTGTTTTCTCCTCTCTCTTTTCCCTTATCAGAAAACTTAAGAAGTATCAGCTTTATATCCTGGTACATTAGTATTGTTAATTTTACATTAAGATATTTAAATTATGGATATCGAAGAGAAACTCAGCTTCACTTAAAGATTTTACTTTCTCTTCTGGGTAAGGGGCTAATTGTGTTTGCAATTATAAACTGGGTAATTGTATCATGTTAGGCAGAATTAAGACCTTGTTACCATACTTATTTGGAGATTCAGTATGGTTTAAGGAAACGTGTAAGGTGCCAAGTTTACAAGGGGTGGATTTGTGATGATTAATTATATATGTCAAGTTGAGTGGGCCACATGATGTGCAGATACCTGGTTAAATATTATTCTGAATGTGTCTATTAAGGTGTTGTTTTTGTTTTCTTTGAATTGATAAATGGAGTAAAGCAGATTGCCCTCTACAATGTGGATGGGACTTATCTAATTCACTGAAGGTCTGAATAGAAGGAAAGTCTCATGCTCATGAGCAAAGGCTAGTGTTCATAAGGAAGGATTTACTTTCTCCAGATGTTTTCAAGCTGGGACATTGGGTTCTCCTGTTTTTAAACTCTAACTCATACTTAAAATTACACCATCAGCTTTCTTGATTCTCAGGCCATTGGAATCATATTGAAACTATACCATTGGCTTTCATGAATTTCTTGCTTGCCAACTGCAGATCTTGGGATTTTTTCGCCTCTGTAACCATGTGAACAAATTTTTCTTTCTTTCTTTCTTTCTTTCTTTCTTTCTTTCTTTCTTTCTTTCTTAATGTTTGCTATTTATTTATTTATTTATTTATTTATTTATTTATTTTGAGAGAGAGCCTACACAAGACAGCAAGTGAGGTAGGGGCAGAAAGAAAGGGAGAGAGAGAATCCCAAGATGGCTCTGTGCTATCAGCACAAAGCCCAACATGGTGCTCCATCTCACAAATGTGTGAGATCATGACTTGAGCAGAAATCAGGAATCAGATGTTTAACCAGCTGAGTCACCTGGTGTCCCTGAACCAATTCTTATAATAAATCTCTTTAAATATAAAATAAATATAGGGGTGCCTGGGTGGCTCAGTCAGTTAAGTGTCTAACTATGGCTTACGTCATGATCTCACAGTATGTGAGTTCAAGCCCTGCATTGGGCTCTGTGCTGATAGCTCAGAGGCTGGAGCCTGCTTCGGATTCTGTATCTCCCTCTCTCTACCCCTCCCCTGCTCACACTCTGTTTCTTTATAAAATAAATAAACACTAAATAAAATTAAATATATATGTACATATATATGCATATATATACATATATATATATATATGTATATACAGATCCTATTTGTTCTTTTTTTTTCTGGAGAACCTAGGCTCATATACCTATTTTGAGACTTCTTGAGTATCTTTCATTATTTAATAAGGAATCTAATACTCTTCACAGAGGGCATCTCAGAACCATTTTGAGTATTTTTACTAATAAGTACATGATTTAGAGATTGGTTAAAGAACCATGGGGTTAGAAATGGTCCTTGATGGAGAATAGTTGTCATATTGATACACAGGGATATGTTTATCTTGCCAGTGTTCATCTAAACAGGGAAATAATATCCAGAAGAGGACTTACTTAGGTCATATTTTAAAAACTTACATGTCTATTTTAAATTGTTCAACTTTTTAGAATTACAAAGGAAACTTTTAAGATGCTAAATGCATTATACTATTTTATTATTAAAGTTAATAAATTTGATTCTTAAATTTAATTATTCCCATCATAGAAATGTCAAAAAATAAGTATAATCAATCTTTAATTAATTCTTATTTTCATTTATTTTGAAAAACACAGATACAGTCACCTTTTGCTTACTTGTCTTAGGCTTGTAAAATGTTAGAAATAACACTTTAAAATTCTGTTATTAATTCCTCATTTCCTGAAGAATAAAATTTAACTTCCTGAGTATCAGTTATAAGACTAATCATAACCTTGTTATGTGCCATTTCTCCAGTGTCATCTCTCCCCATGTTTTTATCCATTGACCCTGACCCATTTGATTGACCTGAAAGAACCATGATATCTCATGTCCTCTCTGTTTCTTCTCTTTGGATTTCCTTTACTCTCTCTCCCTCTCTTTTTTTTTTTTTTAATTTTAATGTTTTTTTCTCTTTCTTTTCTTTTTCATGTGTGTGTGTGTGTGTGTGTGTGTGTGTGAGAGAGAGAGAGAGAGAGAGAGAGAGACAGAGAGAGAGACAGAGCATGAGCAGGGGCGGAGCAGAGACACAGAGACAGAATCCAAAGTAGGCTCCAGAGCCTGATGTGGGGCTCGAACTCACAAACTGTGAGATCGTGACCTGTGCCAAAGTCAGATGCTTCACAGACTGAGCCACCCAGGTGCCCCTCCTTTACTCTCTTCTTAAATGAACTATGTCAGAGTTCTCCAGCAGAATGTGGCCATACAATAATAGCAGTTCAATTTAGTTAGATGTTTTTGATTCATCAAGAAAAGTATAGAATTCCTAATTTTTGTGTAAAATCTCCTGAGCTTTAAATGTTTCCAGGGAATCCCTTCCCTTCCCTTCCCTTCCCTTCCCTTCCCTTCCCTTCCCTTCCCTTCCCTTCCCACATGTGAATGAGGTAAACATTCTTCTTGGCCAGTTTTGGGAGTTCTTTACTTGGGAAGTAAGCTCTAGGAGTCAGTCGCTTTCCATGCTCTCTGGTAAATGGCATACACCTCTACTCTAAAAACCATCATGTGACTATCAGTTATTTGTTCTTTCTTTTACTCATTGGTCTTTCATTTTTTACCTCTTAGGATAGTGATTAACATTCAGTAAGTTTTTGTCACATAATGTATGAGTTGAGTTTGATTCAATTTTAGTGGAAGAAAAATATCAGGGACAGTGAATTTATAACCTATATGCATTCATACAGCAAATTAGTGGCCAAGACCGGTCTCACATTTAAGTATTTTCCTACTTCAAATTTTCCTGTTCTTTTTTATTATTGGTCACTGTTTGTAAATTTTCAAAATGTTGGCAGTTCTAAATTTGTATTCCCATTAATTAAAAAATAATTAAAATGTGTTTCCAAGTCATACAAGCACATACACACATAATATATAATTCTTTGATTTCCCCCTGTAATGTATGGTGACTACCTTTCTAATTAATTAGGCAGGCAGAAAATGTTAAAATGATACATTCAGACCACCATCAATCCTTCAGAATCAGAAGTTTCTCTCTTTCCTAAAAGATGTATGAATAGCACAAGCAAGGGTATCCTATTTATATTAACCGAAACTGCTGCCAAATTGCCCTTTATCGCTTCTCATCCAGGCTTCCCTTATGGTTTAGGGGAATGTCTTGAGTCTGTGAGCTCTGGATAATTCGGGGAGATGGCTGCCTTATAAAGCGTATACCTTGATTTCATTCTGACCTTGGTCAGTGCCCCACTTGGCCATCTGTTACATATATTTTATGGAGTTTTTTAAAAAGTCCTTATATAAATTAAGCTCTCCTTATATTCTTTCATTTGTCAGATACCACTTTAGAGTATAATTTTGATGAAACAGTTTATAAGGCATTATCTGATGAAAATCTAATGAAAGTAAAAGAACAAATGTTTAGAAAAAAATAAGTTATGTAAATCATGAGTTAACAGACCATCTTTATCTGGATTGTAGACTTTGCATCAAATTTATGTTTTAAATGTTTTAATCAGCCTTTAGTTATTTTTGGATACTTTTGACTAGTGACACAAATCTGTTTTTCTGACAAGAAGGTTGTAAATATTTCCATCACTACATACAACTATGTTTTCATTTTCTGTTCATCCTTTTAGTAGGTGTTTGCCCATTGCTTTGCATTTAATCTCCTTTATGACTTAAAGAAATATATTCAAAACTACAGTAGCTTTGTAGTGTAGCTTTGAATAAAGAACTTTAACAAAAGCACAATGTTTGCACAATGTTATTTAATTAAGTCAAGCAATGCATACAAAAATTATCTCTATTTTCTATTGTAATTTTCCATTCCCAATTGAATAAATTACAACTTTGTATAGGCCCTATTTCAGCAAAATATCAGGACATATGCAAATTATATATAATTGCTCAGGCAGGTTTAATTAAAGCTGTTACAAAAAAATGTTATGATAATTAAGATTATGTTTGGGAATACACAATTACCTTTCAATTCCATAATAAATTCTTAGTGTTTTAATGAGTGAGGAGAAGGTATCATTCTTAATAACAAAGTTTCCCATTGACCGTTTATTGTGGGGTAGGCACTGTATGAATGCTCACATACTTTATAGCTCTTTCAATCATAATCAAACAACAATCCTATAAATATGTAATATTAAACAGCTTTTTACAGTGAAGTATATTGAGTGTTAGAGGAAAACTTGTCCAGAAACTTATTAAACTGATCCTAAAAGTACAGCTCTAGAACCAAAAGCTTTGAGAACTACAGAGAATCCAATTAGAAGATATTTAGATACATTAAAAGGGGGAAAATGCAAGTACAGCTGATGAGTTTATACCTCAGAAATTTATTTATAACCTAATCATCAGGCTTGCATACTTCTCATAGTATAAAGCATTTGGTAACTGGATATAACTTAAAAGTTAGGCTTGTGAGCTTTGAAAGCAAAGTTTTAACCAAGACTTTAAAGTTAGGGAATTTCTGTTATTATATCTGTAAAGAATGCTCAGTGGGTCCAGGCAGTGCTGGAGACAAGAAACTCTAATTCTGATTCTTAGGCAAATTCTCTGGTCTATATGAAACCATGGATAACTGAGAAGGCATTTTCACACCACGTGTTTCCATTGATTTTAAGTTCAAACCCAGAAAAGATAATCTACGGTGATAAATGTCAAGATAATAGTTTCCTTTGTGGGATATTGACTGGAACGCATATAAAGTACGTTCCACATTACTGATAATACTATTTCTTGTTCTGTGTGTTGGTTATTTGGCCACATAGATTTTGTGAGAATTTATTGAACTATGCATTTATGCTTTGTTAAATTGTCTTTATGTATGATATACATCAATAAAAGTAGAGGAAAATTGCTTTGATTGATAACCACAAAAATATCATCTGGCTATGCACTTAAAATTAGTCTTGTTATAACATATTTGTTCCTTTACTGTGTAAATATTTTAGAGTGGAAAAATGAAACTTAAACATCAAAATGAATAAGGAAATCAGTAGTAGTAATAATTTACTGTTACAGAAAATGTGTTCATTTTTAATGTACTTGCAATATTTAAAATAATGTACTTAAAAATAGATTAATATTAACATTCTTATTTAAAATGCTTAATCGAGAAATAGATTTAGGATGTGATTTTCAGGGCGCCTGGGTGGCTCAGTCAGTTGTGCCCACCTTCAGCTCAGGTCATGATCTCATGGTTCGTGGGTTTGAGCCCCGCGGCGGGCTCTGTGTTGACAGCTCAGAGCCTGGAGCCTACTTCAGATTCTGTGTCTCCCTCTCTCTCTGCCCCTCCCTTGCTCATGCTCTGTCTCTCTCAGTCTCTCAAAAATAAATAAATGTTAAAAAAAATTAGAATGTGATTTTAAATGATAATCTTAAAATTATTTAAGCTGTACTTATAAACATTTAAGAGGCCTGACTAATCACAGTTACAAATTGAATGTATTTGTTGTGTAAAAATATATAATTTAAAAAGGCCTACTTATTAGTAAATATAAAGTACTTTAAAGCAAGTAGAATACAGTGAATTAATCCATTATTTAGTCATTTATGTCAAAAAATTAAAGACAACCAAAAACTAAACCAGTAGTGCAACAAAGTGTTTATTATTAAAGTGCAACAAGGAAGGGAACTTCAAAGTAACTATAGAATGAGCTCTAAGATGGAATTGGAAGGCTTTTCTTTGCAAAAGAATGATGCTGAGGAGGCCATGGGAAGTGGTGATTGACACTGGATTGGTTGGTCCTTCTGAGGTGAGGCTAGAGGAGACTTGAGGTCAGTTCTGGATAGAGTGTTGCCTCTAGTGATAGCAGCTTAGTAATAGGGTAACTCTGATCTGTGTTCAAAGTCATGAACAGTGAATCAGAGCTGGATATGCCATTGGGAAGGAAGCAGTAGTGCCTCAAAGAAGAGAGTTATTATGATACGATACGTTAGAACTGCATCATGACCTTGGGGGAAATACAGTTTCCTGCTCACTCTGCAGCTGGCTTTATCCATGCCTGTTACCACAGTCTCATTAACCGCGAGGCTAATTTTTCATGTTTGCAGTCCCTAACTGATTTTTCTTTTATTCTTTTAGTTTTGGGTTAGTTTTTTCTCTCTCACAGTACTTAACTGTCCTTCTTAACTATCTTCCATTCCTCTCTTTTCCTTTCTTCTCATTTTCCTTTCCTCCCTTCTTCCCTTCTTTCTTTTCTTTATTTTTTGGAAAGGGTGATAAAAATATATCCACAAGCTTTCCCCCCTCCTCATATTTACTTTCTACAAAAGCAAAGCAGATGGCATACCAGTCTGCCTTTTCTCCTTGCCCCCAAATCTGCATGGGGTTCTGGAGAATCCAGGGCACTGGTAGATGATTAGAGTGGGATCAGAGGTCAATTTTAGTCCTGAAAAGTAATATCTATTTTTAGCTCTGAAGAGAAAAAAACAACTGTGGCTGAGTGATTGGCATTTATAGGCATGGTTTCTGTAAGCACCAAAAAAAGGTCCTCCCTGCATTGAATTTCAATCAGTTTGAAACCAAATCACAGTAACATTCCAGGTGATTAAACCCTCAAGTACTTTTGATTTATAACACTCAGAATTAAAAAAAATTAAATGTTTTATTTATTTTTGAGAGAACGCAAGTGGGGGAGGGTTAGAGAGAGGGGGACAGAAGACCCAAAAGGGGCTTTGCGTTGACAGACTGACAGCAACAAGCTCAATGCAGGGCTTGAACTCATCAACCAGGATATCATGGCCTGAGCCAAATGTTCAACTGACTGAACCATCCAGCTGCCCCACAGAATTTTAATTTTTAAATTAAGATACAGTAAAAAATATACACAAGACTAGAGTACAGAGCCAGGAGAACACACTTAACCAGAAAGGACTGAGATTCCTTGGAGGAGCAATCGGTCTGGAAGAGGGGATGGGAAACGAGTACTCACTGCCAGGGCTTCACTAAGTCTCTAACTTACATGAGTGAGGGGAGGTCCCACGGCCAACAGGAACTCTGAGGAAACCCAGTAATATCCTACTCACATTACAAAACTTGTCGTTTACTAAAAAATTGACTAAATATAGCTGCAATACAGCGTAAAGTTCCAACTTCTCTGGTTAGCTTTAGATTCTAATGAATGCTTTTTAAAATATACCCTGTGAATGAATTTTTTCAAATATTCCTAATGTACAATTGTCTAACCCTTGAGATTATAAGACTTTTCTAGTCTTTGAAGCAGCTGCTTAGCTATATTGATGATACCAAGTCTATTCAAAAAGAAGTTATTGATTAACTTGCCCACCCATGACCAGTGACTAGTCTATACATAGGTGAACAACCCAAGTTGATACAGGGAGAACTAATCATTAGCCATTAGAGGAATACATTTTGTCTGATCTCTCTCTCTATCTTCCTATCTCCCTAACCCATCTCATTCTCCCTCACTTTCCACCACTGATAGTTGTTAAGAGGAAAGGATGTAAGCTTGAATTGGCTGGTGGCTTCTGTCCATGATGTGTGGAAAAATATGCCACAGGTAAGAAGAAATATTGAAATCCACAAGAAAGTAGAATTTATATATGGGAAGTACAAGACTAGATGTGAGCTTATTAGAGCCTGTGAGTCCAACTGTGCCTGATAATAAATACCACCAGATTTTTCAAAAGTGTGGGTTAATACATTTATTTTACACATCTTCAAAGGCCTTTTAAATTTCATTTTCATTCTTTTATACCAGTAAGAATACTACTCACTGAAATGACTGAACAACATTAGGTGACTAATGCTCTATGGCTACAGTCTTCACACACTCATACACTTTTAATCATTCACAATAGTTTGTTAATATCCACCTAAAAACATCTAAATTCTAATAAGTGATTCTGTAATCAATTTCTATAGGAGACCATGACTGAAAATATTTGTCAAATGCTCATTGTATGAGCATTTGTCAAATGCTCATGTATGTCAAATGTCAAATGCTCATTGAACCACCATATTAGGTCCTAAGGAATTTAAATTTATATAAGTAACAGATCTTTTCTTCAAGAAAGCACAGTATTACTTGGATCTTTCAAGAGGCAAATGGATCCTACTAGAGGTTTAGACCTGTGAAGGAAAGGGAAAAGGGGGAAAGACAAGGAGGAGGAGTAGGTCAGACTCCTGTGAAGTTGGGAGGGGAGGAAATAGGACTGAGTAGGAAGAGTTAGAAACTTGGGCCAGCCCACAGTTGTTCATTTAAGGACGGCTGCATCTCAGAGGAGTGAGCCTGACATTTACTCATCATTGGCTCTAAGCAGCCTAAGAGAAGCTCGGCTTCGACAAGAACTCACAGGTGGATCTAGAGGGCTCCCAGCAGGAGTTGCTACAAGATTTTGATAAGTACAATATTTTGATAAGTACGTTTGCATGCTGCACAGAAAACCAAATGTGATAATAAACTAGAAGAGAAAAGCATATTAATAAAGTTATAAAACCATGCTATGGACATATAACACATGCAGAGAAAACAAACTGAATTAAAAGGAAGATTCACTGATTATTAAGAGCTTAAGGAAAGTTTCAAAGAAAGAAAAATATTTGACCTAGGCTTGAAAGATGAACAGGATTTCTGTAGCACAAGAAGCACAAGCAAGGGAATAGATAAACACAAGCCTGAAGACACTGAAATACAGAGTTGTGAGAGGGGGACATCTAGCACTTTGATAATCCTAATAGAGAGTCATGTAGGAATTAGGTTAGGATAGATTGAGACAAATGTATCATGAAAATGTTAAGAGTTAATACATGTCAAGAAAGCAATGAATGGAAAGAGTTGTGTGAAGGAACTAATTATGTGTCAACAAAATGGGTGGGTTAGTAATGAAGAGACTGAGGAGGGAGTTTAAGGCAGCTCCAAAGTGCAGCTGAAGGATGATGCAAAGGCAGTGGGGATGAGGCCAAGGGATTAGGGATTGTCAGCGTGGGGAGGAATAGAAGACGAAAGAGCGATGAGTCTGAAGTTTTCAGGACCCTTGCCTTGCAAGATTGTGCAGATAAATAATACAGAAGAGACAGGTTTCAGAGAAAAGGTGTTCAGGTTTTTACTGACTGAGTTCAAGACATAGTGCACAGTGTATTGGCTTGTCACTTCCTCATCCCTGTCACAAGAATTTGAATTATGGCTCCACCACTCACTGTCTGTGAGAACACGGGCAGGTCTCTGAAATACCATGCCTCGGGCTCCTCATCTGCAAAGTGAGAATAATGATAGTGTCTACCTTTAAGAGTTGCTTTCAGTATTAAATGATTTCATTGGCTGTGTTGTCATGATTGCTATTATTAATTTATCTTGATGCTCTGCAGTCACTTATAGTATGTAATTGATGGCTTTTCTCAACACAGCTTGAACAGAAAATAATATAAGGCATGTTCTGAATTTGTACAACTCTTTACATTTAAAAACTGGTAAAATGCATTAACTCTATAGTATATAATATGCATATTTAATTTGAAGTATTTATGTTTTGCTGAGTAAATGATTCTGCTTTCTCGATTCCTAATCAGAGTTATTTAATTTATTATATTTCTGCCCCGCTCTATAGCTGGCCTCCTCAGGAAACTCAGTTGGAGTGGTTACATTACAAAGACAAATTTCTCAAATTAGAATACGTAGCAGTTTTTTTTTTTTCCACAGAGAGAGAGACAAAGAGAGAATATAAACACTTTTACAGAACTTTTCCCATGCTAACATGGCATCTTTATAGCTCACCCTCTCACACTTCTATTAAGGCAACAAATTTTCTCTCAGCTGTTTTCTTTTTTTGGTTTGTTTTTACTTCCCAGTGAAAAATATTACTTTCAAATTGCTGTTTTTTGATTTATAAATTTTAGACCTTGTCTACACTTATTTGCTGCTATGAAATATTAGGATTATGTTTGTTATATGTGTAATATATTCCATATTATTACATTATGATACATGAAGATCCAGTTCCCTTAACTCACCCTGCCATTTCTTCCCCCCACCCAGCCCCCGCCCAAGGAATTAACCTCTAGGGAATTTTTATCAAGTGTTAAATATAAATATTTTTAATTGTAGGTCAAAGAATATACTCGTTATTTGTCTTTTCTTTAAAACGTATTAAATGTTTTAATATTTCACTTGTTTTGTGGTCTGTGTGCTGGAACTTATTTTCCTTATTTTCCCTGATTTATTAATTCATAGCTCCCCATGCCTCCAGAAGTTTCCTCCCCAGAGTACCCCATCTTTCTATCCTGCTTCAATTTGGACTGTTTAGTCTTACGCACTATTACATAGCTATCATCCTCAGATGCTCTCATAATATACTTATTGCTTCCTGGATGTTATATATTTCTCTTTCTTGCTTATTTCTTTCTTTTTGAAGGAGTATTCTCAAAGGAATTACCAGGACATTAAGGGAATAAAAAAACTTACATTTTTTTCTGAGTACTTGCTTATTGAAAATGTTTTTAATTTAACTTTTGGCTTGATTGACATGTCGGTTGAACATAACATTCTAAGTTAAAATTCATCTTCTTCCAGAACTTTAAAGCCTTTCTTCACTTGTCCTCCATCAGCTATTGCTGCTTTTTAAAACTCTAATATCATTCTGATTCTTTATTTTTATTTTTTCAGCTTTGATATTTCTTTTTTTAAATTTTTTTAATATTTATTTTTGAGAGAGAGAGAGAGAGAGAGAGACATAGTGTGAGTGGGGGAGGGGCATAGAGAGAGAGAGAGGGAGACAGAATCAGTCGCAGGCTCCAGGTTCTGAGCTGTCAGCACAGAGCTGATGCAGGGCTCAAACTCACAAATTGCCTGATCATGACCTGAGCCGAAGTCAGACACAACCGACTGAGTTATCCAGGCACCCTGATATTTCTTTATTCCTTCTCTTTAGAAGCTTTTTGTAACATCTTTTTTATTCTAAAGATCTGATAGCTTACATCAGTATGGATTGGTGTTGGCATTTCTTATTTCTGGTGCTGGATAATTATTGAGCCACTTTGATTTGGAAGAGGATGCTATTTAATTGTGGATAGTTCTATGCTGGATTCTCTATGGCCAAAGCAATAGCATCACAACCACTTTTTGTTCTGTCCTGTGCATGGTAGAGGAAAAAAATGACCAAAACCCTTCAGTAGACAGCTGTGTGTTAGAATCTGTCAATGAGAGGTACTCCCAGAGAGAGTTGCATGCACATTGGGCAAATGGTAAACTCTTGATTCGGGAGTGCAAACACTAAAAATAATAGCAGTGATCCACCTTCCCTAAGAGTCTTGATTTATAGTAACTGCCAGACAAAGCTTTTGAGGATCACTCACTTTGGCAGCAGTGGACTCCCTGGAGGAGTTCAGATGCCAGATACTTCCTGAAAGTCTCCAGACCCTGAACTTCATGGGTAGCAGTGAACAGCAAAAGTGGCCGGGGCTCATGAGACTTCTGAGCCTCGCTGTAGGTGCATGGAGAGCTCTCGGGTGTCTCATCTCCTTTAGCCATAGTTTTCTGTACCATTGTGCTTCCACCCCTTTCAAGGGCTGTGCACATCTCTAATTTTATGTTTTGAAAACTTCCTACTTGGAATACCAATAATAGCTTCTCTTTTCTTGAATAAACTTGGCTGAGGAGCCTTATTCTGCTGTTTCTTTGACAATCATCTTTTGGTTGTCTCTGCCTACACTTTCTAGAATTTCTGCTACTTTATTAATGGAATTCTTATATTAATGTACTTTTATTTATTTTCCACTTCATTTTTCATTTCTTTATCTTTTGGTTGCATACTTAGGAATTTTTTTGATTGTGTTCTTTCATCATTTCACACATCATGTGTGCTTTATTTTAGCTATCATATTTTTCATATCTAATAATTATTTCCTGATCTCAGATTGGTCTCCATAGCTCCCAATCTTTTATAAATGCCAAATCTTTTTCAGGATACTTAATTGTTACAATTTTTGTTTGTTTTGGCCTTCTGTTTCCTGTATTGTGTCTTTTTATCCTACATTTTCTTCCTTTTTTAAAGTTAGTGTCTATAGTATGGGAGGGATTCCACAAATGTTTGGTGATCCTTAGATCCTCATTTAAGAGTACAAACGTCAGTGGAAGTTGCATTGATGGGGCTGGTGAATGAATAGATTTTGACAAAAGTTGCTCAGCTACAGAGCTGACTCTTTTTTCAAGGACGCTTAGTTGCCCATATCCAGAGAACTTTCTTGGTTTCTCTGGAGAATAATTTTCTATTCTCCCTTGGGAGCTAATAACTGGCTAGAAATAGTCCATGAGTTGGAAAGGAGAAGTCTGGGGTTCCCACTGCTAAGTGTGCCAGATTTAATTAACTTCCTGTTTCCTACTCCATAACTCACTCCTTTCCATCTGCCATGGCCAATGTGCCTGAGAGGAGAGCATAGGTTGTTCAATTTCCATAGAGAATAGACTTCTAGTCTCATGCTTGGGGTGCATACTTTGGGCCAAACTCCTACAATGCCTGGTATTTGCAACTCCTGAGTCTTATTTGGTATTTTCTTTAAAAAAAAAATACAAAACACCAAAAGTATAGTTTATCTCTTCTCTGCTCTGCCTGTCTTTTTACCACCTGTGTCTCCTTTCTGTCTTCTATAACTGTAGTTATCATCTCTTTTCTGAGAAGTCATTTCTCTCATTTTATCTGAGCTTGTAGTTTTATATCTTTAAGTTTCTCTATTTTCTTTTTATAAAAATTTAATCTTTATATTTGGGAGAGAGAGAGAGAGAGACAGAATGAGAGGTAGACACAGAATGCAGATCAGGCTCCAGACTCCGAGCTGTCAGCACAGAGCCTGACACAGAGCTCAAACTCACTAACTGTGATATCATGACCTGAGCCAAAGTCAGACACATAACCGACTGAGCCACCCAGGCGCCCCTCTCTATTTTCTTTTATGGAGATCTTGGAGGGGAAAAGATACATACATGGTTCATCTTCCATGTTGGAAATCCCAGAGCCCATTACTTATTCACTATGATACATGGCTTTTTAGTGCTACTTATTCTGGGGAACAGCAGAGGAGGGTAGAGAAAGGACCGAGGAGAACAGAGGTTAAATTTGACAAGGAAATTCCTTTCCCATTCTATAATTAGTCCTATTTCTGATCAACTTAGTTTAAATGCTCAACCTTACAGAAGTTTTCTTTTTATTCTTATTGCATAGGACAATTGGATGTAAGGTGGCTGGTGGACAAGTCTCATGTGATTAGTGACCATTCCGTTGTGCTGTATTTTCTGGGCCTTGTTAACTACAAGGTACCATCACTTGCCCACCTTGGGTATCCAAATGCTGCTTAAGTGAAAGCAGGTACAAAATGCCTGTTCTCTTACCTTTCTGCATCAGTATCACTGGAACAATAGAGGCGTTACCTAACATACACTACCCTGCTGTTTCTGCGTGGTTGCTGATGCCCTATGTTGGGATGTATGGCAACAGTTCATACCTAGAGGAAGTCAGAAGTGTTTTCCTTTACTCTTTTCAGATCCCTATTAGGATTTTTTTTTAAACATGTATTTATTTTGAGAGACAGAGACAGAGCATGAGAGGGTGAGGGGCAGAGAGAGAGAGAGAGACATGCAGAATCTGAAGCAAGCTCCAGGCTCTGAGCACAGATTCTGATGTGGGGTTTGAACCCATGAACCATGAGATCATGATCAGAGCCGAAGTCAAATGTTTAGCCACCCAGGTGCCCCTACCTATTAGGATTTTGAACCTGCCAGTGGAATCAGGAACCTAGCATCTCACCTCCTAATAATACTATTCCTTGATTAATAGAAGAATACTTATGCTTTCCTTTCTGTTCTGTTTTCTTTCTTTCTTTCTTTCTTTCTTTCTTTCTTTCTTTCTTTCTTTCTTTCTTTCTTTCTTTTGATAAGTACATCTCTTATCCTCTGCATTCTATTTACCTATGACTGGCAATAGTGTCCTTTCTTCTGAGCTGTACAGGCCTAGGTTAAATATGTAAAAGGTGAGAAAAGTGAAAGGATAAAATAGCATAACATAACATAACATAAATTATTATATCCTTTTCATCATTTCCCAGCTATTCACTTGCATGCTTCTGAGTTACACATGAGAACCAAGACCATCCGTCTGTGAGCATATATTGCCTCTCTTAATAACCCAGTAATGCAAAGACGCTTGATTCCAGATTTTTCTTCACATTAGAGTGTTCCATCAGATCTTACAATTTATGAGGATTTTCCAGTGTTTTTATTTTTTATATTGTCTTGTTCAAATGTGAGGTGTGGTTGAAACTTTGGGAGACAGTTATAAAAATATTCCGTAGTTTGCATCACATTTTAATTATATATAAAATGTTGTTTCATTTTTTTAACTTAGATGCAAGTGTTTGGCATCTGACTTGTATGAATAGTTTTTGACAACTTCCTGTAGAACACACTTGTAACAATCTGGACAGAAGAGACTTGAAGGAGAACAGAATTTACGAGTGTTCTCAAATTATTTTTCTACCAAGTCTGTTAACTTTCTATAATCTATACTGTAGAGGGACTCCATTAAATTCCATTCCATCATATTCTGTTTTGAAACTCATTTTTCTTTCATGTTGCTAATGTGCTACAGCTGAGCCACATGGAAGGTAAATATAAGGAGGTCAGAAGCTATTGTACATTGACTTCCTCAACTGAACTGATGTAAAGAAATAAATATGAATAGTTTCCCAACTTGAAAATTCTTTATAAACCACCATTATGCATTCAAAAATATACAATAGAATACACAATGATTGTAGTTGTATTATTTTCTACTGTTAGTATTTAAAATGTATGAATACCTTGACACATTTTCATTCATTCTTTTTTCTTTTCATTTTCTATCTTTGTGCAATTTTGATCAAAGCAAATTACATTTCTTTCTGAAATTTTCCCTTGACTTTATAGTGGGCAGAATGCCAATACTACAATTTAAATAAATAAAAAAACTTCCCTCAAAGTGGGAAAACCAGGAATACATGCTGTGTCTGGTAGCAGAATTAAAGTCTTTTTAAGTATAGAAGTTGAATTGCTTCTTTCCTAATCACAGTATTAAAGTGTGTGCAATTATTAGGTCACAATGGAATAGATATGAATATTTTACTCACATCAAACACTGCCTGCAGTGTGCTTGAATAGTTATTCCTGAAATATTATGCAAAAAAGAACCTAAATTATTTATTGAACTCTTGAAGTGTTTAGTGTTTCTGACTATAACAAGGTACTATAATTTATTCACAGTTGTCAACTTTGGGTTAATTCAGGGTTAATGATACATCTTATGATTTGTCCATTTGTCCCTCCTCATCTGTTTGCCTGTTGACCATCTTTCTATTTGATGGCACCTGAGACATGATATATAAAAGGAGCTAGTGTTAGATGAAATGCAACATGCTTCTATTAAATCTAAAATGCCTCTATGAAAGGGTTAAATAGTGCATTTGTTTCTTTTTAAACTTGGATCAGAGTTAGCCTGTAGTCACTTGTTAAATGTTATATCCAAGTACATGTCCGTCCAAAATGCTCCCTAAGAAGAGCTTTCATACTAATAATGACAATAAATAAATTGAATATGTTTTTAAGATTGGAGATGAGTTTTGATATATTTAAGCACTGTAAGAGTAAAATAAACTATTTAGTCATTTAAAATTATACATCACAGGGTGGCTGAGTGACTCAGTTGGTTAAGCGTCTGCCTTTGGCTCAGGTGATGATTTTGTAGTTCGTGAGTTAGAGCCCTGCATCGGGGTCTCTGCTGTCAGCATTGAGCCTGCTTCAGAGCTTCTGTCCCCCCCTCTCTCTGTCCCTCCCCCACTCTCTCTGTCTCAAAAAAAAGAACAAAATTATATATCACAACTCTAAATGTGAGAAAATGATTACCCTACACATACTCCCTTTTCCATGTGTTTGAATTTTTAAATAATTTTAGAATTTATTTTATGTATAAGGGAAAGTATAAATATTCTTGCTTTAGCACACAGAAATAAAGCATTAGTATTACTTATGTAACACAGAAGCAGGAAACGAAAACAGAATTATTTCAATAATCATCTAAAACATTTGGTGGCAGCTCACTGTATGGCAATAGATTCAAACCTGGAGATAAAGAATGATTCCCTTTTGATTCCTGAAAATGTTTTGTATCTCCATTTATTTGCCTAGATTTTAAAAACTTCCAACAACTAGGTTTTTGTAATGCTTTTTTATATTACATATTGCAGGTTGTGGCTGCTGTGTTAGTTGATTAACCTTGATTAACTTCTCACTCACGTTAGACATTTGAGTTTGGTACCTCGGTGCCAACAATTGTTACATTGGAATACTAGAAGGGAATGGGCAAACCCACCTGGTTTTAGCTCATGTATTTGGAAAGAAGAAGGTGATTTGAAATACCAACAAGTACATATAATGGTTTCAGTCTTCCCTGATACTAAATGGTTTCCACCTTAATATGTACCTGTTCATTAAACTATAAACCCAGACAAAAATGTCTGTGTATCAGTTATGCATCAGTATCACTCTATTAAAAATTAGCTTATATACGGGGCGCCTGGGTGGCTCGGTGGGTTAAGCGTTCGACTTCAGCTCAGGTTACGATCTCGCGGTCCGTGAGTTCGAGCCCTGCGTCGGGCTCTGGGCCGATGGCTCAGAGCCTGGAGCCTGTTTCAGATTCTGTGTCTCCCTCTCTCTGCCCCTCCCCCGTTCATGCTCTGTCTCTCTCTGTCTCAAAAATAAATAAACGTTAAAAAAAATTAAAAAAAATTAGCTTATATGGGTTCAACATGTCTTGGGATTTTATTTTATTATTTAACATGAGGAAAATGATTCTGCAAAATCATTTTGATTCGAGGAAAGTCAGTGGCAGTGAGAAGACCTTGACTTTCTTTCTTCCCTCACCCTTGAATTGATATTTATTGTGGTAAGACAAGCTTTTATACTTACCTTTTCTGTTTCATATTCTTCAACTGTAAAATGAGTACAGTCATAATTACTACCTGCCTAACTTAAAGAGTGTTATAAAAGTTCATGAGATGAAAGCCTTAAAACATTTTGATCTCTTTAGATCAAAGGTACTTCATAAATATGAAGTAGTTTTATATTTTTAAATTAAGTTGAATAAGATGTACATTATATCTAAAGCAACTATACCTCATCACTTGCCACTCCTTATAAATACAAAATAATCTAATTAGCACAGTGACCCTTCTACTTGAAATTACTTTGTGAGATGTAAAAAGACAAGGGAACATCTAAGCATACAGAAGGTTAAGCTCCTCGAATTTTTAAGGGGAGATAGCACTGTTCTTTTCTACTCTCGGTGTATTTGTGAGATTGCAGTTAAAGACTCTGGTCATATAGCATAAAAAAAATGAAAGAAAATATTTTACTAATTAAAACAAAGGAACACATGTTCTATTTAGTTCAAAAATATGTCTTCCTGGGGTGGCTGGGTGGCTCAGTCAGTTAAGCGTCTTACTCTTGATTTGGGCTCAGGTCCTGATCTCACGGTTCGTGGTATCAAGCCCCACAACAAGCCCTGGCTGGCTTGGTGCTGACAGCACAGAACCTGCTTAGGATTTTCTCTTTTCCTCTCTCTCTGACCCTCCCCTACCTGTGCTCTGTCTCTCTCTCTCTCTCAAAATCAATAAACATTAAAAAAAAAAAAAGTCTTCCAACAAATACATGATAAGAACAAGGAACTGATTTACAAATTATTTTAAACCTGTTTAATTAAAGTTTACTACAATAAACAGACTAAAGAAAAAATATACAAAACATTAGGAAGGTCAGTTTACCTAAAATATAGAAAACATGGCAGTAGCAGTTATTTATCATTCTTTTGGTGATAGAGCATCTAAGCCTTGACATTTTGGGCATTCCCCACTGTGTGAGTTATGCCAGAAGCCAAAGTATGCCAAACTACAGAAGTTGTCAATGACAGAAACTCACTTTCCCACCATGCTTCTCTGTGTGCAATATGGTGCAGGAACAATAAGCCTAAAGAGAACCCCATATTTTCCGACATATTTTTATGCTGTAACCCCTGTAACTTCCCCATATAAGTTATTTTTTGTCCCCTTTTACTTGAAGGTGTCATTGTAAACTTAATTGGCTGAAGTTTACAAAGTGTCAACCTGATTCAGATCTTTTACCCTGAGACCCAAACAGGTCATATGCTAATGACTTTATAGACAATAACATTCTTACCTCAAGAGAGCTGTTTTAATCTCAGCTGTGAGGTAGAATCTCATTTTGTTCACTTATCAGTCACACCAAGTTGACTATACTTGTCATTTTGTCAGTTATTCCCTCATTGGCAGTTTTGTATCAGTATCTGACAACTTCAAATGTCCAACAGTTTGTAATTTTCTGTCTTCAGTACTAATCATAGGAGTTTTGGGGTCATCACCACAGAAGAATTATTATATCAGTATCTCAAGCACCCTCTTCCTCATTCTTGGCCTTGTGTAGAAAGATATGGCATCCTCAGGGGTCTGCTTCATAATAGCTCAAACGCCTTAGTGTTTGTTTAAGTAAAGTTTAATTCCCTTGCCACGTTATTGATTGATCTGATGTCAGACTTAGCTAGCACTTGGTTACATGGTTAGCAATTCTTGAACATTCTGACACCCATGCCCTCCAATGGCAGGGTTTAAAAGAGGAGATCAACTCTGGAACAACTAGTTTTACTAAGAATAGGACTTAGCTTTTTTAAACTCTGCCTTATGAGTAAGGAAACACTGAAAAAAAGTGTATTCTAATGTATTTACATAAATACCTAATTAGATGATACTCTGAATTTTTTTCAACCCAGAATTCCAAGTCCATCAAGTTGTCTGTAAGACTAATTTGTTTATAAACTATCATTTTCATGATGTCCTTCTTATTTATCTTTAATAATATTTTATTTTAAACAGATTATTTAACTTTTTTTTAAATTTCCTACTTTTCTGTTCCTTCACTGTTGCTGCAGTAACACATGTTTGTTTTATCTGAAGTTATAGATGAGAAATAAGATCTTGGTTTGTTGTGGGATACATTCAAGGGACCATTGTTGCTCTACCTGTGATTTATTCTGGACAAAACCCTGGTCCAAATTCATAATGGTTACCTAATTCCTTTTAGGGTGCAAGAAACCTGAGCTGGAAGAGAGAGACTCAATATTGTTCATTTACTGGTATCCACATCTTTCTGCATCTTTTTTAACTTGCAGGAAAAACATTTCTAAAAGTGTGATTTGGCCAACTGATACTTAGAGTAATTTGCCACAGCAACTGAAACAACCCCCATATCTAGGAGAGCCTGTGACCCTGCTTCAGTGGCAACAATGAAATATGTTCCAGTGTCCACTGTGGTAGATTGTATTACCTATCTACTTATCTGTTCATAAATACCTATTTTCCTACTCTAGAGGAGGTATTTATTTCCTTCCCCTACTGAAGTCAGGCTTGGTTGTGTTACTGCCTTTGGGAGATGAAATGTAAATATCAATTCTAGGAAGATGCTGTCAGAGCACTTTGCACTTTACCAGATATTCTCTATGCTCTTTTGAGTATACAGTGCTCCAGAGAGAGAGATGACGTTGGCCTGAGTCCTGGGGTGAACATAATTAGAATCCCTTCCACGTTCACAATACCTATTAGCTAAAAATGCTCATGTAATATAAGTGAAAAATGAAGTTTTATTGTTAGAGGCCACTATACTTGTTTTTCATAGGCCTTATTTATAGCTAACCCCTATTAGAGGAAATATCAAAGTCCCCAATTTACCAGTCAAGGTATTTCCATATTCTCTGGAATTATATCATTCTTTTGATATTCTACATTCCATATTCCACATCTTAATGTACAGAAAATTATTACTTTCCATTGAGCCAACGTTTTTTTTTGTTTGCTTGTTTTTTTTCTCTACCCCCATTGTAATAGCATATATCTTATAATTTCTTCATTTGAGGTGACATTTGTGACAGCAGGTGAAGTATCTTTCAAGTGATTCTCAGTCATATGAGTGGACTATACTGTGACTCATGCATCTTCCTAGTGCTTAAAACATTTGGCACTATGACCAGTTTTCCAATGTATTCAATGTCTGATTCAAAAATAACAACTGGAATATTTCGTGAGGCAGGATGAAATTATTTCCTAATATTGTTTCCTTCTACAGAGCACCTTTAACCTGTTATAGGTATATTAGTTCAATTTAATTATGGAATAGTTAAGTAACTATGCCTCACTGATGAGATAGAGACCATGAAATATTCAATTCATAACTGAGTGTACTGGTGGAAAAATAATCAAATCCTAATGTTCAATTTCTAAAATCAATACAAATTTCAGTTATCTTTTAAAATGTGAGACTTTAAAAACCCTTTAAAAATCTTTTGACTTCTAATCCAATTTCTAAGAAATATAATGAGAAGTTTTAGAAAATTCAAATATCATATTATATGCCTGTCAGTGTATACTTAGACCACATTTTTCCCAGAAACTACAATTGAATACTACATCTCTACTGAAATTTGTAGCTTTGGAGTGACTTGTTATTAAAAGCATAAAGATAATTCTCAGGTGAGGTTGTATGCCATGGCTAGATGGCAATTGCATTGGTCACTTGACTGTCTTCTAAAACTTTGTGTGTGTTAATGAAGAGGCATAGAAAGGAATTATCATGTGAAAATTATTTAGTTTGATGACTTTTAGTGTACCTGTGGGCACCTGTACAACTATCCTCTGAGGCCAAGGCTGATGACAAGAGTTGCTATTCTAGAACTAGGATTGATAGTGTCAGTGTGGAGGAGCTTACTCTGGAATAGCAGAGAATCAGTGTGGCACTAAACCCTCAAAAGCAATATGGATTTACTTACCAACAGGGATCTGAGATGATAATTAATAGATCATGGTGTTGCTAGGACACAGTAAATTAGAAGCCCATGAAGATATCACTTAAATTATAAAAACAAAAAAATAACCAAGAGTTAATGAGCAAAGTACTGATGCTAGCTTCTATATGGAAACCTGTACTCTTTCAGACAGATCTAACTAGACTTCATCGATTGAAATGTATGCCAGGTTACCTTGAAGAAAAGCCCTTCAATGACATTGCAAATGTTCAAAGTAAATATCAGCCTCATTCTTCCCCCAAAAGACCTAAATTTTATATTACAGTTAATATTCTTGAGGAAGAAGGAAGAAGTTCTTTAGAAAGCTGAGGTGGTCAGCTGACACAGAACGCCATCATGGCCTTTCTCCCTTAGTGCAGAGATATAACGAGGCCAGATGATAAATGACATGCCATTACAAGTCCATCTTCTGGATGTCTTATGATTCTGCAGACCAAACCTGTGGTTATTTCTCTAGTCCACAAATGTACAATTGAGATGGATATAATTAGTAAGTGGAATAACTATCACAGTGGTTTCCTGGCCAAGGAAATGAGAGCCATTATGGTAAGAAAAGCCAGATGAATTTCTCTGAAATGTCTCTCTCCAACTGAAGAAGGTAGTAACTCAGATTCAGTGCTATTCCCATGGGGGATGGCAGAAAAAAGTTTCTAAAAGGGTGCAGTATTACTAGTCCTATCACATTTTATTTAATTTACCAATAAAACCACTGGGGGAAAAACAGATGCATATTGACAGAAGACAGTGGACTGCCTAAGCATAATGAAGTGGTAGTCCCCAAGGTGGCTGCTATGGTGGATGCAACATCCTTATTAGAAAAGATTTAATCAGCTCTGGAAATCGGTATATCGCTAATGATCTGGTGGCATGCTCTTTTCAATCTCCTTAAGAAAAGGAGATACAAACCAGTACACATTCAGTGTTTTTCCCCAGAGCTATAACTTTCCTGTACATTTTTAAATAGAGCCAAAGGAAATGTGGTCACTCTGATATTCCTTAGATCAGATTAATTAACTCTTTTGGTGAATCACATTAAGGGGAACTGATGAGTAGGCATAAGCAAATATTTTCACTTCCCTGGTAAGCTTCATGTTAACAAATTGTAGAAGATAAATTTCTGCAGTGATTCAGGGACTTGTCACATTAGTTAATTTTTAAGGGTTCAAATTGTCTGGAGACAGTTGCTAGGGCATCCCTCCAATGGAAGGACAAATTATTACGTTTTACCTCTTCTATTTCTAATAAAACGAACAGCACTTTGTTGGCCTTTTTGGATTTTGGAACAGAATATAGCTCTTTGGGATTATTGTTTCAACCTATTAGATAATTCAGAGGCTATCAATTTTCAGTGGACCCAGAACAAGATAGTGCTCTGCAACATGTCCAACCTCTGGTACAAGCTGCTTTTCAGCTCAGTCGTTTTATCTGATAGATCCGAAGGTGCCAGAGCTAAATGAGGATGATTCCTGAAGCTTCTGAAAATAATAGTAGGGGAGATAGCAGAGAATACTTCTACATTTCTGGAGAAAGGTTATGATTTATATAGCAGAACACTAACAAAACCCAGCAATTTCTAACATGCATCTAGGTTCCAGAAGAGATTGAACACCTGACTACAAGACAGTGAGTGACAATGGGATCAGAGCTGACCATTGTGAACCTAGTGTACCAGACCAGACAAATCTTGAGTTTGGACAGTGCAGCAGCAGGAATCTATTTTATTATGAGGACAGTATATTTGCGCTGGAGTCCAACCAAATGTATAGTGTGTACGTAAGTCATAGAAATAATTATGTGTGTCTGTGTCAGCTCTGTTGTGCTGACACTGCTTCTTAAACTCACTCCTGTGGTATAGTGGGAATGGAGGACTAGTGATTCTTTATTAGTTGCTAATGTAGAAGAATAATCTTGGGCCTGGATCAAGAATGGGTCAGCTAGATAAATTTGGCCAAAAAATAGACTTCTGCTACATTACAACCCAAATTAGAGGTGGCCCTTAAGATAATAATTAGCAAAGACCTTCCAACAGCCTGTCTTAAGCCATATCCCTCCACTTAGAGTGGAGGAAAAAGTTGTTAAAGCAAAGGTGTGTGTGTGTGTGTGTATATATATATATATATATTTCTGGACAGAGATAAATGGCACGGAAGAATAATTGTAGTCTTGGAAGGTGCAAGAGTAGAAGATCATATACAGAAAGTTTTAAGGAATAGGCTTGTAGATGGATCTGGTAGTGGGTTCAAGAGGAGCAGACTTCAGTGTCCTATATTAACCCGGCTTCTGAATATCTTGCCTCTCATCAGCAGCGGCTAGTGTTAAGTCCATGATACAGATCTATTTGTCATATTTGGTATCACATTACTGAGAAGTTATAGGCTGGACAGAACATTGGAATAACCTCTTAAACCTAAAAATAAGGCACCAACTCTGGAATGTCACCAGTACAGGGTTGGGGTATATTTCTGGATGTGGTATACACATTGAAAAAATAGCCACTATAAGAAGCTATGTCCCCAAACCCTAGAACATGAACCTAGAAACGAAGGAGTGAAAGTAGGATAGGTGTCTCTCACCTTTATTTCTGAGAACAATTTGTAGAAATGTATGCTTCCAGCCACAGCTCTTGGCTGTGTTGAATTACATGTTCTGATCATGAGAATGAAATGATTCTGCCATTTGATATGGCAGAATGTTCATAGATCCTAAAATTAACAACTATCAGCTAGTCACTTTGGCCTTCTCAAGAAATGACGGATTGGACTTCATGTGCAACAGGAATGGATCTGAGTTATGCAAACCATAGACTGTAGTAGATGTTACTGATGACTGGTCTATATCACCACATATCATATCATTTTATTCTATATTCAACTGAAGCTTCAGTGGGTTCTTGTACATAGTTTGCTCCTTGCCTCATATTTCTTTTTTTTAATATATGAAATTTATTGTCAAATTGGTTTCCATACAACACCCAGCGTTCATCCCAAAAGATGCCCTCTTCAATACCCATCACCTACCCTACCCTCCCTCCTACCCCCATCAACCCTCAGTTCTCAGTTTTTAAGAGTCTTTTATGCTTTGGCTCTCTCCCACTCTAACCTCTCTTTTTTTTTCCTTCCCCTTCCCCATGGGTTCCTGTTAAGTTTCTCAGGATCCACATAAGAGTGAAAACATATGGTATCTGTCTTTCTCTGTGTGGCTTATTTCACTTAGCATCACACTCTCCAGTTCCATCCATGTTGCTACAAAGCCTTGCCTCATATTTCTGTGTCTTCTTGCTTAACAACTTACTCTTACGACTGGAGCATTCTTATAATGTCTCTTTCTACATTTTTGGCCCCATCTTTCTCTTTACTATATGGGATTTTCTGATATCTCCGTTGTGTCCTTTCACTGCCTTAGACTTTGGCTGTGTATGCTGTACCCTATGGTTTGTAATCAAATGTCTTTCACTCTGGTTGTCACTTACAGAAAATGTCTGCATTACTCTTAGGCAAGTGGTATCCTTTTGATAAGAACCATGCCACGTGTGAGCCATATTTCAAGAAAACCCTCTCTCTGCTCTTTTCCATGTATATCAGCGTTTTTGTGCAAATTGTGAATCTGCTCTGAAGGTTTTAAATCTAATGTTTTTTTTTTTTTTTACAACTTTCCTTCCCATTACCTGTATTTGATCCATCATAAGACTGAATCATAAATCAAAAACCTCCAGAATCCAATCACCATTATTTCACATGCTATCATACTAATCCAAGCTACCATCATTTCTCGCAATAGGCTCCTAAATAACCAATCTTGCCTGTCTCAACTCTTATTAGCATTCACTAACTGGTAGCCAGATGCTGTTTCTGAAATATAAATACAATTATGTTAGTTCTTGTTCCCTCCTATAACACTTATCCACATTAAAATCATCCCAAGGTCTTTGCACAGTACTTAGTTCTTAGTGCTTCTAGTCCTTGGTGCTCCCCACAGGACTTTGCTTTTGACAGTCCCTCCACTTTTAATGCTTTTCTCCATACTTGCACATGTAATTAATTCCTATTCATTCTGCAGGTCTCAGTTCAGTTGTCGCACACACAAGCAGCTTTCCCTGTGGGCCCCACACAATCCCAGAGCAGCATGCACTTATTTTAATTAGCTCTTATGCTTTTATTTATTTTATTTTTGAATGTTTGTTTGTGTGTCTCCGTCATTACACTGTCAGTTTCACATGGTTGGTGGCTGAATTCACCACTATCCCCAGCATTTTCCACATAGTAGCCCTTAAAACACTTTTGTTGAGTACATAAATCACATACCAAGTTCTATTTTAGAGTGAAAGATGTTCATACTCCCTTCTCCATATATTATTCCAGCTCTGAAAGCAAGTCTGAAGAATTTCCTTTTGTCCTTTCTTCCACACTTACAAGAAAGTAGGAGGGTATGTTTCTAGGGTACCAAGCCACAGGATCGTGGAAACTGAAACAGGGTTCAAGTGGGCCTGTGTCTGGAAGGGCGTGAGAAGCTGGAATAATGATGTTAAAGTTAGTGAATAAAGGAATATGATGGAATATAAGGGGTAACCAATATGGTAGTCCATGGAATTAATGAAGGGGTTAATACTGTGGTCCTTTTACTCATGTTTTCTTCCCTTAATCTTGCTACTCTTTTATTACCAACAGTTCTCTCAGGGATTGTGAAATTTGGACAGAAGAGTTATTCTTCACTGTGAGACAGTACTTTTTTTTGTAACATTGATTCTATGGGAGCATGAATTTCTGAGCAGAAACAAATTAAATAAATTGAATAAATAAGAACTCTTTTATATAACCCCTTCACAACCTATGAGCTGTATATATCAAAGACAAGGTTTTTGCCAATATTTTTCATTATTGCGTCTCAAACATTATCATGAGATAAAGCAAAAAAAATACTATTCTCTTTGAAGGAGAAGATATTTTCTTATAAAACAGTGCTATATATAAATTATAGAAAATTGTTGGATTCGCTCCACATAAATTATTCATCAGTTTTTTCCTGGACAATACTAAGATTTTAAAGTAATGGATAAGTTTTGTTTAATCTCCATAATGTATTTTTAAAATATTTCCAGTTACACTTTTTTAAAATTTATTTCAGCATTTATGAGTCAGCAATAACAGCTACTCAGAAAATTATTGAACTACTTTAATATATTTTGTTTAATAAACCATCCATTCCTTTGCAATTACAAGTTTATTATCCAGTAGCAAAAATATAACTCTTAAAAAGTGTTACCTGCATAAAATCTTAATTTCTCCCGATCTCAACTGTCTGTGGTTTACATTAGCAACATTAACATGAAGTCCATAGGAATTTACCTGCACCTTATCATGGAGGTCCTTAGGATCCTTTAGAGTTCCCTTCAAATATTTCCTTATTATTCGTGCTTAAGGATTTTTAAAGGCCCCAGGAGGTGTTCTATTTGTCTTTTCAAGTGTATTTATCCTGTTAGTACTGTTCTGCCAGCTCCCTGGTGTTTTCAGCATTCTTCAGCAGACACTACAGTGTTCTACCTGGGGGAACCGAGGCCATCCTGAGTGTTTTCATCCCTCTCAACATCTCTACTGTGCTATTAGGCACTATTGGTGCTACAGGAGGAAGTGTAGGCTTTGGCAGGTGTTGTCACTGCTCTTCTGAGCATTGTGGTGTCTCGTTCCCTTTGTGTAACCTCAGGAATGCCTTGAGGTAGTAGTGGTTCCAGAGCTGTTCACTCTGCTTCCAGAGAAGGGCAGGAGAATGCATCTTTCTTTTTCATGCTACATTCTCTTAGTCTGGGAGGCATTCACAAGGAGTGCTTCTTGTACTGTGTTTTACATGGTTTTAGGTAGACATTCTTACCTGTGTGTATTTTGTTTTATTTTATTTCATCATCTATCTATTTTCTATGGCTCTCAAGCATGATTCCATTAGGAATTCTGCTGTGATACAAAGCTTGGCATTCTCCCTCTGATTGTGCTCTTAATACAAAAAGCTTTTGGTTGTAGCAGATCATACCCCATCTTCAAATTCTGTGTTTAATCAATTGGTGCACGCCACCAACCTCTACCACAATTGCGATCAATTGGCAGAAATTGATTACTGGGGCACCTGGGTGGCTCAGTCAGTTGAACATTGGACTCGGTTTCAGCTTGGGTCATGACCTCATGGTTTCATGGGCTTGGGCCCCACGTAGGGCTCCGTGCTGGCAACATGGAGCCTATTTGGAATTCTCTCTCCCCCTCTCTCTCTGCCCCCCCAATTCACACTATCTCTGTCTCTCTCAAAATAAATAAACTTAAAAAAAATAAAATAAAAAAGAAAGCTTGTTTACTTCCAAATTCTTGTGATAAGAGTAGTGAATTGAAATATGCTGTTCCAAAAAACAATATTGAAAAAATAATATATGAGGTAATACAATGTGAAACATACCACACAAAAATAAATAGATAAATAAATAATTAATTAAACAAAATCAAAAGCTAGTGTATCTTATAATGAAATTTATTTCATATAAACAGATCATGAAAATTAAATGAAGATTACTTTGTGTCTATTTTTCTTTTATCACCATTGCAAACCTTAGCTTAATGGAAAGCAGAAAAATAGCACGTTATAAAATTATGAAATACAGTGTAATGATTGTAACAAATACAATTTATTCTTTGATTGTTGTGCCCATAATCAGCATTTTTAAGGCATGTAAATTTCCTTAAAATAAAAAAAATGAAAGTAACCTGCCATAATTGAAAATAAAATAAAAAAAATTTTTAATTACTAAAAAATATTTTTTGATCTCAGGATAGGGATATGGAAAATTGTAACTTCAGGATGTATCCTAATAGCATTGACAAGGGTAGTGTCAATAACTAGGTAATAATAACCTAGGTCACTACCTGAAGTTAGGTAACACTTCATAAGTTTGGGACATGTTCATCCATAAAACTGACCTCACTTTAGGACAACAGCTGAAAGCTTGGAGGTTCCCAGGCACCCACACTTCTAACCAACTGCCTACAAATTGGAGATTTCCTATTACCTCCTGAGCTCAATAATTCACTAGAATGAATTAAAAAATTCACTGACAGTATTACACTTATGAATTCAGCTTCATTGTAGTAAAAAGTATGCAAATCAGAACCAACCAAGAGATGCATGGGCCAGGTATGAGAGGATCCCAAACATGAAGCTTCCATGTCCTCGAGAACTTACCACCTTCCTTGCATAGTAATGTTTAGGAATATACACAGTGTATTGTTCACCAGCAAAGGTCACCTGAGCTTTGGTGTTCAGAGATTTTATTGGGGTTTCATTATGTAGATGTGATTAATTAAATCTTTGGCCATGTGATTGAACTTAACCTATATCCTCTTTCATTCCTGGAGGTTAAGCTGATATTATGTGACCCAAAGCCCCAAACTTCTAATCATATGGGTGGTCTTTCTGGCATGGTCAGCTTTCATCCTGATTTATCTTATAAACTCTCTAGGCATCTACCATGAGTCACCTCATTAATAAAAACTATGAGAGCAAATCATGAATAACAAAGACACTTCTATCACCTGGTACATAAAAAAATGTAGATGCCCTCTCCCCTCCACCCCCAGGAACCAGTGACAAAGGCCAGCCAAATTCTTTATTATACAATAGAAAATGCTCCCATGCCATCTATTTATTTTGTTTAATCTTTCTTTTTCAAATTTTTTATCCAGTAATTTCAAAGTGCCTCTTGAGTTATTGCTTTATTCATGTGAAATTTATTAAATTTTTATATTAAATTTCCTCAGGCTTCCTTTTTGATATCTCCATTATCATTTTTATTATCTTATTCCTATTAAACTTATTGTACTATATTATAAATTAGGAGTTCCCTAGCAGATGACATCTTCACCATTTATACAACAAACAAAGTAAACCCAAAGAAAACCACATGGGAACGTATCATAATTACACTTTGAAAACTAATGATAAAAATAAAATTTTGAAAGCAATCAGGGAGAAATGATACATTATTTGAAGGGGAAAAACCAATTCAAATGAAATCTGATTTGTCATCTGAAACCATGGAGTCCAGCAGAGTGTGTCATGGTATTTTTTTTTTTACATGCTGAACTAAAATAATTGTCAACCATGGATTCTATGTTTGGTGAAATTATCTTTTGGGAGTAAAAGATTAAAAAAAAAACTTCAAACAAAGGAGGTTGAGAGAACTTGTGAATATCAGACCGATCTTTAGAAACTCGCTACAGGAATTTCTTCATATAGAAAGAAAAATGATAAAGAAAATCTTGGCACATCATGAAGGAAGAATGAACAATGAAAAGACTAGAAATACGGGTACATGCAATATTTTCCCTTTAGTTTTTATATGAGTATTTCTATAAAATACTCCTTATAAGTTTATATATGAATATGTAAATATATATGATTTATGAATCATGTTTGATTAATGAAATAAAATTCCATGTCATCCCCAAGACAATCTTTAAAATTGGAGAAAGTAAAATAACATAAATGGAAATGAAGTTTTTCACTTGACTTGAAGTGATGAAATGTTGGAACAGCAAACTGTTATAAGCCACACATGTGTATAATAATATACGGAGTAAGATGGATAATAATTGGTGAATTTTATCAGAGAAGTGCTATATTGTGGCTTACATTAAAACAAAACAAGAGAGTGGTCAACATGGCAGAGAAGTAGGGGGATCCAAAGTTCACTTACTCAAACACAGAAGTGTTGAGGCCAGAGGACTTGGAATTCCAAGAGTCCAGGCTGCAGAGTGACAGAGATGTCTCCAGGGGCCCATGGTGACAGCTTAGTGGGCCATAGGGTTACTTCAACAAACAAATCAAATCACACTTAGTGGAGGGTCCAAACCACCACTACGAGTAGGGAGTTAAAGCAACCAGAGTCACAAAAACAGAGAACACATAACACACTCCAATAACACGTCCTGAAGGGCCAGGCCCTGGACAGTATATGAGCCCTCTTTAATATAGTAGTGCTTGCACATGCAGGACACATAACAAGCTTTTAAAACACATAAGGGTCAGAAAGTTAGCCAAAATGATGAAACAGAAGGATTCTCCTCAAAAGAAATTCCAGGAAGAAATGACACTAAAGAATTTCTCAAAACACATATATACAATATATCTGGTCAAGAATTTAGAATAATAGTCATAGGATTAATCACTGGGCTTGAACAAAGCATAGAAGACAGCAGAGAATCTATTGCTGTAGAGACCAAGGAAGTAAAAAAAAAAATAGGACGAATTAAGAAATGTTGTAAATGAGGTGCAAAATAAAATAGATGCAGTGAGAGTGAGGATGGAAGAGGCAGAGGGGAGTATAAGTGAAATAGAAGATAAAATTAAGGAAAATGATGAAGCCAAGAAAAAGAGATAAAAAAATAGTAGACCATGAGGCGACAATTAGAGAACTAAGTGATTCATTGAAACGTAATAGTATCCATATCAGAGGAATTCCAGAAGAAGAAGAGACAGGAAAGAGCAGAAGGTTTACTTTAACAAATTATAGCTGAGAACTTCCCCAATTTGGGGAGGGAAGCAGACATCCAAATCCAGGAGGCACAGGGAACTCCCTTCAGATGTAACAGGAATAGATCTTCTCCATGACATATTATAATGAAACTGGCAAAATGCAAAGATAAAGAGAGAATTCTGAAAGCAACTAGGCACAAATGGGCCTTAACCTACAAGGGTAGACACATAAGGGTAGTAGCAGACCTGTTCACTGAAACTTGGCAGACAAGAAAGAAGTGGCAGGAAATATTCAATGTGCTGAATAGGAAAAATATGCAGCCAAGAATCCTTTATTCAGCAAGGCTGACATTCAGAATAGGAGAGATAAAGACTTTCCCAGACAAACAAAAACTGAAGGAGTTCATGACCACTCAACCAGCCCTGCAAGAGATCTTAAGGGGTACTCTGTGAGTGGAATGCTACAAAGACTACAAAGGTCCAGAGACATCACCTTAAGCATGAAACCTACAGGTAACACAATGATGCTAAATCCATATCATTCAATAATAACACTGAATGTAAATGGACTAAATACTCCAATGAAAAGACATAGGGTATCAGAAAGTAAGAAAACAAGATCCATCTATATGCTGTCTATGAGAGACCCATTTTAGACCTGCGGACACCTTCAGATGAAAGTGAGGGAATGGAGAACCATCTATCATGTTATTAAAAGTCAAAAGAAAGCCAGAGTAGCCATACATATATCAGAAAAACTAGATTTTAAACTAAAGGCTATTACAAGATTTGAAGAAGGGCATTATATCATAATAACAGGTCTATCCATCAAGAAGAACTAACAATTATTAAATGTTTATGCACCCAATTTGGAAGCACCCAACATAAGCAATATTACTGATAAGAATACAGTAATTGCAGGTGACTTTAATACTTCACTTACAACAATGGACAGATCATCTAGGTGGAAAATCAATAAAGACACAATTGCCCTGAATCATACACTAGACCAGCTGGACTTGACAGATATATTCAGAACTTTTCATCCAAAAGCAGCAGAATACACGTTCTTTTCGAGTGCACATGGAACATTCTCCAAGACAGATTACATACTGGGTCACAAAACAACCCTCAATAAATATAAAAGAATTAAGATTATACCATGCATATTTTCATATCACAATGCTGTGAAACTTGAAATCAACCACAAGAGAAAGTTTGGAAAACCTCCAAGTACATGGAGGTTAAACAACATACTACTAAAGAATGACTTGGTCAACCAGGTAATAAATGAAGAAATTAAAAAAATATATGGAAATAAATGAAAATGAAATCACAACAGTCCAAACTCTTTGGGATACAGCAAAGGCAGTCCTAAGAGGAATTTACATTGCAATCCAGACCTATCTCAAGAAACAAGAAAAATCTCCAAAACAAAATCTAAAAGCACACCTAAAGGAACTAGAAGAACAGTTAAGAAAGCCCAAAGCCAGCAGAAGAGAAAGAATAAAGATTAGAGCAGAAACCAACAATATAGAATAAAAAAATAGTAAAACAGATCAATAAAACTAATAGCTGTTTTTTTTTTAAAATAAGCAAAATTGATAAAACCCTAGCCTGACTTCTCAAAAAGAAAAGGGAGAAGACCCAAATAGATAAAATCACGAATGAAAGAGGAAAGATCACAACCAACACCACACAAATACAATTATCAGAGAATAATACAAAAATTATATACCAACAATTTGGAAAACCTGGAAGAAATGGACAAATTCCTAGACACCTGCACACTACCGAAACTCAAATGGAAGAAATAGAAAATATGAACAGACCCATAACTAGCAAAGAAATTAAATCAGTTATCAAAAATCTCCAAACAAATAAGAGTCCTGGGCCAGATGGCTTCCCAAGGGAATTCTACCAGACATTTAAAGCAGAGTTAATATCTATCCTTCTCAACTTGTTCTAAAAAATAGAAATAGAAGGAAAACCCAGACTCATTCTATGAAGCCGTATTAACTTGATCCCCAAAGCAGACAGAGACCCTACAAAAAAAGGAGAATTACAGGCCAATATCCCTGATGAATATGGATGCAAACATTCTCAACAAGATACTAGCAAATCGAATTCAACAGCATATTAAAGGAATTATTCACCATGATTGAGTGGGATTAATTCCTGGGCTGCAGGGCTGGTTCAGTATTTGCAAATCAATCAATGTGATACATCATATTAATAAAAGAAAGGATAAGAACCAAATGATCCTGTCAATAGATGCAGAAGAAGAATTTGACAAAATACAGCATCCTTTCTTAATAAAAACCCTCAAGTTTGTCCGCATAGAGGGAACATACCTTAACCTCATGAAAACCATATATGAAAAGCCCACAGTTAATATCACCCTCAAAGGGGAAAAACTGAGAGCTTTCCCCCTGAGATCGGGAACACGACAGGGATGTCCACTCTCACCACCGTTGTTTATCATAGTTTTGGAAGTCATAGCCTCAGCAATCAGACAACAAAATGAAGTAAAAGGCACTCAAATTGGCAAGGAAGAAGCCAAACTTTTACTCTTTACAGATGTCATGATACTCTACATGGAAAACCCAAAAGACTGCACCAAAAAGCTGCTAGAACTGATACATGAATTCAGTAGATCTGTATGCTGAAAACTATAGAACACTTATGAAGGAAACTGAAGAAGACACAAAGAAATGGAAAAACATTCCCTCATGGATTGGAAAAACAAATATTGTTAAAATGTTGATACTACCCATAGCGAACTACACATTCAATGCAATCCCAATCAAAATTGCATAGGCATTCTTCTCAAAGCTGAAACAAACAATCCTAAAATTTGTGTGGAACCACAAAAGACCCTGAACAGCCAAAATAATGTTGAAAAAAGGAAACCAAAGCAGGAGGCATCAAAATCCCAAACTTTAGCCTCTACTACAAACCTATAATCATCAAGAGAGTATGGTATTGGCACAAAAACAGACACATAGACCAATGGAATAGAATAGAGAACGCACAATTGGGCCCACAAATATATGGCCAACTAATCCTTGACAAAGCAGGAAAGAGGGTCCAATGGAAAAAAGACAGTCTCTTTAGCAAATGGTGCTGGGAGAACTGGACAGCAACATGCAGAAGAATTAAACTGGACCACTTTCTTACACCATACACAAAAATAAACTCAAAATGGATGAAAATACCTAAATGTAAGACAGGAAACCATTAAATCCTAGAGGAGAAAACAGGCAAAAACCTCTTTGACCTCAGCCACAGAAATTTCTTGCTCAACATGTCTCCAAAGGCAAGAGAAATAAAGCAAAAATGAATTATTGGGACTTCACAAGACAAATAGCTTCTGCACTACAAAGGAAACAATCAACAAAAGCAAAAGGCAACTGACAGAATGGGAGAAGATATTTGCAAATGACATATTGGATAAAGGGTTAGTATCCAAAATCTATAAAGAACTTACCAAACTCAACACCTGAAAAGCAGATAATCTAGTGAAGAAATGGGCAGAAGACATTAATGGACACTTTTCCAAAGAAAATATACAGATGACCAACAGATACATGAAAAGTTGCTCAACATGACTCATCATCAGGGAAATACAATTCCAATGACATTGAGATACCACCTCACACCCGTCAGAGTGGCTGAAATTAACAACTGAGAAATGACAGATGCTGGTCCGGTTGTGGATAAATGAGAACACTTTTGCACTGTTGGTGAGAATGGAAACTGGTGTAGCCACTCTGGAAACAATATGGAGTTCCCCCCCAAAAAATTAAAAATAGAACTACTCTACTATCCAGCAGTAGCACTACTAGGAATTTATCCAAAGGATACAGGAATGATGATTCATAAGGGCACATGTACCCCAAAGTTTATAGCAATACTTTCAACAATAGCCAACTTATGGAAAGAGCCTAAATATCCATCAACTGATGAATGGATAAAGAAGATGCAGTTTATATATACAATGGTATACTACTTGGCAATGAGACACAATGAAATCCTGTCATTTGCAGCAACATGAATGGAACTCAAGGGTATTATGCTGAGTGAAGTAAGTCAGTCAAAGAAAGACAGATATCATATATTTTCACTCATATATGGAACTTGAGAAGCTTAACAGAAGACCATGGTGGAAGGGAAGGGGGAAAAATAGTTAAAGAGAGGGAAGGAGGCAAACCATAAGAGACTCTGAAATACAGAGAACAAACTGAAGGTTGATAGGTGGGATAGTTGGGGGAGAGGGGAAAATTGGTGATGGGCATTGAGGAGGGCACTTGTTGGGATGAGCACTGGGTGTTGTATGTAAGCAATGAATCACAGGAATCTACCCCCAAAACCAAGAGTACACTGCATGTTAGCCAACTTGACAACAAATTATATTTAAAAAAAAAAAAAAGGAAAAACAAAACAGGGGCGCCTGGGTGGCTTAGTCACTTAAGTCTCCGACTTCAGCCAGGTCATGCTTTCACGCTTCCTGAGTTCAAGCCCGTGTCTGACACAGGCTATGCTATGCTATGTCAGCTATGCTGACAGCTCAGAGCCTGGAGCCTGCTTTGGATTCTATGTCTCCCTCTCTCTGCCCTTCCCCTGCTCATGCTCTGTCTCTCTGTCTCTCTCAAAAATAAACACTAAAAAAAATTAAAACAAAACAAAACACTTAGTTTGCTGAGTGAAAAATTAATTCCATGGGTATACAAGAGACTAGTTAGGAGGTTACTACATTAACTAATGTGACAGAGAGCTTGGCACATAGTAGTAGGGTAAAAGACAATTAGAAACGGTAGAGTTTGGATATATCATGAAGTTAGAAGTACCAGTATTTGGTAATATAGTGAATAGGGTTATCAATTAATAGAAAGGGAAAATGATGGCCCAAAGATTGATCTGATCCAAAATATGTAGTTGCCATTTATACAAATAGAATATTTGTAACAAAATGAAAACAGGTTTTTGAATTTTAGTAATGTCTATTACATGACAATTAGATGTAGAGTTGTATAGAACTTTAAAAAATATATAAATCAAGAGTACATGGTATAAAATAGGACTGAAAAAAATATATATATATACATATATATATATTATATGTAATATATATGTAGACATAATCTCCACACACACATATACACACATACGTATACATATACACACATTTTGTATATAGCATGGATAATATTAAAGCCATGAGACAGGATTAGATCACATTAAAAATTAACATACAAGGGCACTTTGGTGGCTCAGTTGGTTAAGCACCAGAGTTCGGCTCAGGTCATAACTTCGCAGTTGGTGGGTTCAGGCCCCGTGTCGGGCTCTGTGCTGACAGCTCAGGGCCTGGAACCTGCTTAAGATTCTGTATCTCCCTCTCTCTCTCTGCCCCTTCTTGGCTCACACTCTGTCTCTGTCTCTCTCTCTCTCTCAAAAATAAATAAACATTAAAAAAAAATTAAAAAAGAGTTAATGTACAGAGAGAAGAGAAATGGTATGAAGATGAATCCTGATGGAATCCAAAATTAAGAAGTCATGAAGATGAAGTGAACCAGAAAAGTGGACAGAGAAGGAACAGCAAATGAGTATAAGAATTGAGAAAGAAACATTCTAGGCACCTACTTAAAAAAAATGGTTTCAAAAATAAGTTGTCAATAGGCCGTAACAAATGGTGCTGAAAAGTTGAATGAGATGACTTGAGAATTGGCAATTAGATTTGTCATGCGGTCTGTTGTCAGAACCTGAGAGTAATTTCAGCACTCATAAATCTCTATGAGATGATTTAATCTTACGATAGGATGATAGATACAATTTTGATAAAATGTATGAAACACTGTATACCTGTAACAGCATAAAGATATTTCCTGTCCACTCCCTTACCCAAACCCTATGCGCATCCTCTTTCTTTAAGCTCTCAAACCTTGTGCGTTTCACCCAGAAAGCATACAAAATGCCTTAATTAATAGGTGTTATATCTGAGGAAAATACAACAATGACTTCTGTTCTATATTAAAAGCCTTTGAAGATCAAACTCTATGAAGCAATCATGCAATGAATAAGAGTAAGGAGACTGTCAAGGGCACAATCTTTGTATTTGAGTCTCCACATTGCCTTTACCTAAGTAAAATGCTGTAAGCAAGCGATTAACAGAAAATGCATCAGTAGCCATAAAATTGTGGTTATTTTGTTTCACAGAAAATCTAGCATTTCTCTCTGAAAGAGATCCAGATACTGTAAAGATGCAAAGATCCATCTCAGTAAAATTAGACAATGTTTGACAAATGATTGGTTAATGGGAATTTTATACATCAAACGGTAGATCTACGAAGTGAATTAAAACATCACTCTAGCAGATAGGAAATGAGACTGAGGATGTGTGATTTTCTGCATACCCTTTCTGTTGAAACACTGATATGTTTATAGGGTGCCTGGGTGGCTAGGCGTCTGACTTTGGCTCAGGTCATGATCTCATGGTTTGTGGGTTCAAGCCCTGCATCAGGCTCTGTGCTGACAGTTCAGAGCCTGGAAACTGTTTCAGATTCTATATCTCCATCTCTCTCTGCCCCTCTTCTGCTCATGGAGTGTTTGTTTGTCTGTCTGTCTCTCTCTCAAAAACAAATAAACATTAAAAAAAACACTGATATTTTTCCAAACATGTGATTTATGGAAATAATACTACAGAAATAGGATCAGCATGTCATTTTGAACACACTGGTATTATGTCAGTTGAAAAACAACTCTGGGAATGATATACAATGGAAACAAACAAACAAAAAGAATAAAAAATGTTTTTTAATAAAAAGTCAGGAAGTCATAAAAAAATGAAAGCTTAAAATAATATGTTGAGGTAAAAGGATGATAGTTATAAAAGGAGGAATTAAATGAACAATAAAACTGTAAAAGGAAAATGTATATTGATAGTGCTAAAAATGAGAAATACTATATTAGAAAAAGAGTGTTGCCACATTATAGCAAAAATAAACAGAAAAGTAGACATACCAAGAACTGTCTTATAAGAAAACGTTTTATAAATATAATAAAAATAATAATAATTCTACAATCACTGAGTGCTCAAAAAAACCAGACACTAAACAAACACCCAATAAGAAAATTAGAGGTCTTTCTGTAAGTGATCAAAATCATTGTAGACTTTTAAGGGAAAGAAATTTGAAACAGAATTTTGTGTGGAAAACAGTTTTGAAAACATATAAATGCATCCTTGGATAATTAGTGGTTCATAAATTTTATCATATATGTTTTAAATTTTTTATAAACAGCTAACAAGTTATATATATATACGCATGCACACGCACATGCACACACACACACACACACAAACGAACTGGCTGAGAGATGGGTCAAAATATACACTTTAAAAATGGGGGGCATTGCAAAAAATGATTACTGTAAAGCAATATGGTTCACTTAATACTCAACTTGTTTTTACAGTTCATATATCAAAATAACCTGAAGCAAAAATCTGAAATATAAATTGTGAGAGTGTCATAATAATCTATAAACTTTAGCTCATATTAGCAGAGGTAGTTTTGGTACAGTGGTTAATAATAGAGGCTTTTGAGTGAGAAAAACCTATTTATTTATTTATTTATTTATTTATTATATGTTTTTATATGTGTAGTTGCCATATAGTAATATATATATATACACATATATACATATATATTATATATACATATATATTATATAATAGAGATTCAGCACCTATATACATTATGAAGTGATGCAACATTTATATGTGATTCAACATTTATATACTTATCCTGTGGAATAGAGATAACGACACAATTTCGTATGACTAGATTATTCTATATTATAGGCCTGGTCTGGAGATATAACCCTGAGGCACAATGGTGAAGGGATATTGCTGACCATACAAACTGAAAACAAATTGTGTCTGGCGAGATTCACAAGAATAGAGAAAAAAATGTCTTTACATTTAGTAGGTGCATATATGTGCCAAAGGATATGTTAATTTTCTTAAGCATTGGAACTATATCTAGAGGAGCAGGTACAATTAAAGTCATCCCTATTCAAGTTTATAAAAATTTAGCATCATTATACAAAATACATCTCTCTTCTGCAAAATTCAAAGAGATACATTAAATTTGAAAGGAATCACTACGCTTTGCCTCTTTTAAGACAGTGGTGATGGCACTAATATCTGTAATTTTTTAGCAATGCAGGTCTGCTTTGATTTACTATTTTCTAAGATTGAGAAAGTGGTGTGGCTTGCATTGAGTTTTTGCTACAAGATTATCCTCAGAATGTGTATCAAAAAATTAATATAAGAATTTTCACAGTTTGTCTATTCCTATTAAGCATTTCAGAACTGGGATAATCACAGGATAGGATCAGAGATGCATTAAACTCACTATGAGACAAACCTTAGACAAAACTTAGATTGATTACCTGAATGTCATCTGCCTCTACTCTGTCATCTGTCCACACTGGTGTTTTGATGTCCAAAAATCTATGTAACTGAGAGACAGTGTACAACAATCTCAATAATGTCTGTTTCACATTACCCAGTATCCAGTGCTGTGGACTGAACTGCAAAATCCCCAAATTCATATGTTGAAGGTTTAACCCCTAATGTGATGGTATTTGGAAATAGGGCCTTTGGGAGATAATTAGGTTTATATGAGGTCACAAAGGTGGGTCCCCCATGATTGGATTAGTGCCCTTATAAGAAGAGACACCAGATAGTTTGCCTGCTCTCTCTGCCATGTGAGAACACAACCAGAAGTTAGCCATTTATAACCCAGTAAGAGAATCTTCACCTGAAACAGACCATATTAGCACCTTGATCTTGAACTTTCAGTCTCCAGAATTATGAGGAAAAAAATTTGTATTGTTTGACCCAGCCACCCTGTCTATGGTATTTTGTTATGACAGCCCAAGTGGACTAAGACAGATCTTGATATTGACAGTGGGGTGCTATTGTAATAAATACCTAAAAATGTGGAAAAGGCTTTAAAACTGGGTAATGGGAAGGCACTTGTTGAGATAGCACTGGGAATTTTATGAAAGCAATGAACTATGGGAATCTACCCACAAAACCAAGAGCACACTGTATGTTAGCCAACTTGACAATATAATTATATTAAAAAAAAACCTGGGTAATGGTCAGGCTGGAAAGTTTTGAGGTGCATGCTAGATATATGGAGGTTAATGGCAATTCTAATGTGTCTCATATACAAATGAGGAACATGCTAATAGAAACTGAAGGAAAGGTAGTATTTGTAGTAAAGTGGCAAAGACCTTGCCTGAACTATGTTCTAGTGTTTTGTCAAGTTAGCACTTGTGAGTAATGAATGTAAAAGGAAATGATTGTAAACATCTAAGGAAAAGAAATTTGAAACAGAATTTTGTGTGAAAGAAAACAGTTTTTAAAACATAAATGCATCCTTAGATCATTAGTGACTCAGCAATTTTATCATACATTTTTAAAGTTTTAGCTGAAGAGATTTCTAACAAAAGTGTTAAATGAGTGCTTTTGTTCTTCCTGACTGCTTAAAGCAAAATGTGAAAAAAACAGAGATGAATTGAAGAAAGAATTGCTTAAACACAAAGAAAAAGAAAATACAACTTGATGATTGGGAAAATTGTCAAGCTATCTCTGTTGCAAAAAAATGAGAAGTCATATAATGAAGAAAACACCATATGTGTGTCTACACTGTTACTCAATAAAGAGCTTACAGAATTATAAAAGCAGAAGCCCTGTCATTTCAAACTGAAGGAGACAAAGATGGGACAAAATGAAGAAAGGTTATTGGACTTCTTGGATTTCACAGTATGTGATAATAGAGATAGTTCAACTTTGAACATGTGCTATTCTTTAAGAAGAGGGAAAAGTTACTCTGATGGAAATTGAGAGATCAGGGCCACCACCTCAGTTTAAATGGAGATGGATCTATGAGAATGGCATCAGACCATTTTTTTTCCTGACGAAAAAAGTAATTTGTGTGATGGAGTGACACCAATAGGATTAGACAAGTAAGAGAGGTATGCCAGACAATCAAATCTGCCTTGCCAACTAATGCCTATATCTCTAAAGATACAAATGTGACTCTGTATGTGTGTGTGTATATACATTTTGTGTGTGTGTGTGTATCTGGCATATATATATATATATATATATATATATATATATATGGCATATAATTACTTCTATATGATTTTCAAAAATGTAGAAATTAATCTATGGCAATAGAAATAACAGTGATTTTTGTTAGGAGAGTGATTTTGTTGTTATATTTTTTATATTTTTAATTTACATCCAAGTTATTTAGCATATAGTGCAACAATGATTTCAGGGGTAGATTCCTTAATGCACCTTACCCATTTAGCCCATCCCCCATCCCACAACCCCTCCAGTAACCCTCTGTTTGTTCTCAATATTTAAGAGTCTCTTATGTTTTGTCCCCCCTCCCTTTTTTATATTATTTTGGTTTCCCTTCCTGTGTGTTCTTCTGTTCTATGTCTTAATGTCGTCATATGATTGAAGTCATAGGATATTGTCTTTCTCTGACTGACTAATTTCACTTAGCATAATACCCTCTAGTTCCATCCGCGTAGTTGCAAGTGGCAAGATTTCATTCTTTTTGATTGCCGAGTCATACCCCATTGTATATATATGCCACATCTTCTGTATCAATTCATCCATTGGTGGACATTTGGGCTCTTTTCATATTTTGGCTATTGTTGATAGTGCTGCTATAAACATTGGGGTGCATGTGCCCCTTCAAAACAGCATACCTGTATCCCTTGGATAAATACCTAGTAGTGCAATTGCTGGGTAGTAGGGTAGTTCTGTTTTTAATTTTTTGAGGAACCTCCATACTGTTTTCCAGAGTGGCTGCACCAGTTTGCATTCCCACCAGCAATGCAAAAGAGATCCTCTTTCTCTGCATCCTCGCCAACATCTGTTGTTGCCTGAGTTGTTAATGTGAGCCATTCTGACAGGTATGAGGTGGTATCTCATTGTGGTTTTGATTTGTATTTCCCTGATGATGAGTGATGAGAATTTTTTCATGTGCTGGTTGGTCATCTGGAGGTCTTCTTTGCAGAAGTGTCTATTCATGTCTTCTGCCCATTTCTTCACGGGATTATTTGTTTTTTCAGTGTTGAGTTGGACAACTTCTTTATAGATTTTGGATACTAACCCTATTATCTGATATGTCATTTGCAAATATCTTCTCCCATTCTGTCGGTTGCCTTTTAGTTTTGCTGATTGTTTCCTTTGCTGTGCAGAAGCTTTTTATTGTGATGAGGTCCCAATAGTTCATTTTTGCTTTTGTTTCCCTTGCCTCTGGAGACCTATTGAGTAAGAAATTGCTGCAGCCAAGATCAAGGAGGTTTTTGCCTGCTTTCTCCTCTAGGATTTTGATGACTTCTTGCCTTACATTGGGGTCTTTCATCCATTTTGAGTTTATTTTTGTGTATGGTGTCAGAAAGTGTTCCAGGTTCATTTTTCTGCATGTCGCTGTCCAGTTTTCCCAGCACCACTTGCTGAAGAGACTCTTTATTCCACTGGATACTTTTTCCTGCTTTGTCAAAGATTAGTTGGCTATGTGTTTTGCTTTTGGAATCAAGGTAATGCTGTCTTCAAAGAAAGTGTTTAAAAGTTTTCCTTCCATTTCTATTTTTTGGAACAGCTTCAAGAAAATAGGTGTTGACTCTTCCTTAAAAGTTTGGTAGAATTCCCTTGGAAAGCCATCTGGCCCTAGACTCTTGTTTTTTGGCAGGTTTTTGATTACTAATTCGATTTCCTTACTGGTTATGGGTCTGTTAAATTTTTCTATTTCTTCCTGTTACAGTTTTGGTAGTGTATATGTTTCTAGGAAATTGTCCATTTCTTCCAGATTGCCCATTTTATAGGCATATAATTGTTCATAATATTCTCTTATTATTGTTTTTATTTCTTCTGTGTTAGTTGTGATCTCTCCTCTCTCATTCTTGATTTTATTTATTTAGGTCCTTTCCTTTTTCTTTTTGATCAAATTGGCTAGTGGTATATCAATTTCATTAATTCTTTTGAAGAACCATCTTCTGGTTTCATTGATCTGTTCTGTTTTTTTGGTTTCGATAGCATTGATTTCTGCTCTAATATTTATTATGTCCTGTCTTCTGCTGGTTTTGGGTCTTATTTGCTGTTCTTTTTCCTTCTTTAAGGTTTAAGGTTAGATTGTGTATCTGAGACCTTTCTTCCTTCATTAGGAAGGCCTGGATTGCTATATACTTTCCTCTTATGACCACCTTTGCTGCATCCCAGAGGTTTTGGGTTGTGGTGTTGTCATTTTCATTGGCTTCCATGTACTTTTTAATTTCCTGTTTAAGTTATTGGTTAGCCCATTCATTCTATAGTAGGGATGTTCTTTAGTCTCCAAGTATTTGTTGCCGTTCCAAATTTTTTTCTTGTGGTTGATTTCGAGTTTCATAGCATGGTCTGAAAATATGCACGGTACGATCTATCTTTTTGCACTTGTTGAGGGCTGATTTGTGTCCCAGTATATGGTTTATTTTGGAGAACATTCCATGTACACTGGAGAAGAATGTATATTCCACTGCTTAGGATGAAATGTTCTGAATCTATCTGTTAAGTCCATCTGGTCCAGTGTGTCATTCAAAGCCATTGTTTCCTTGTTGATTTTCTGATTAAATGATCTGTCCATTGTTGTAAGTGGAGTGTTGAAGTCCTCTACCATTATGGTATTATTATCAATGAGTTTCTTTATGTTTGTGATTAATTGATTTGTATATTTGGGTGCTTTCATATTTGGAGCATAAATGTTTATAATTGTTAGATCTTCTTGATGGATAGACCCCTTAATTATGATAGAATTCCCTTCTTCATCTCTTGTTACAGTTTTATTTTAACGTGTAGATTGTCTGATATAAGTATGGCTACTCCAGTTTTCTTTTGTCAACAATTAGCATGATAGATGGTTCTCCATCCCCCTTCTTTCAATCTAAAGGTGTCTTTAGTTCTAAAGTGGGTCTCTTGTAAACAGCATATAGATGGATCTTGTTTTCTTATCCATTCTGTTACCCTATATCTTATAATTGGAGCATTTAGTCCATTGATGTTTAGAGTGAGTTGTGAAAGATATAAATTTATTGCCATTATGTTGCTTGTAGAGTTGGGAGTTTCTGGTGGTATTCTCTGGTTCTTTCTAGTCTTTATTGCTTTGGTATTTATTTATTTATTTATTTATTTATTTATTTATTCATTCATCTTTCCTCCCCTCACAGTCTCCCTCTTAAAATTTCTTGCAGGGCTGGTTTAGTGGTCATGAACTCCTTTACTTTTTGTTTGTCTGGGAAACTTTTAATCTTACCTTTTATTATGAATGACCACCATGCTGGATAAAGAATTCTTGGCTGTGTAGTTTTCTGATTCAGCACATTGGATATATACTGCTACTCCTTTCTGGTCTGCCAAGTTTCTGTGCATAGGTCTGCCTCAAACCTGATCTGTCTCCCCTTGTAGGTTAAGACTTTTATTCCCTTGCTGCTTTCATGATTCTTTCCTTTCCTGAATGTTTTGTGAATTTGACTGTGATATGCCTTGTTCATCGTTGGTTTTTGTTGAATCTAATGGGAGTCCTCTGTGCTTCCTGTCTTTCCCCAGGTTAGAAAGTTTTCCACTATGATTTGCTTACACAAGCCTTCTACACCCTTTCTCTCTCTTCATCTTCTGGGACCCCTATGATTCTGATGTTTTTCTTTCTTAATGAGTCCCTGATTCCTCTAAGTCTTAAATGGTGCTCTTTTGCCTCAGTCTCCCTCTTTTTTCTGCTTCATTATTCTGTACAAGTTTGTCCTCTATATCACTGATTCTCTGCTCTGCCTCATCCATCCTTGCCGCCATGGCATCCATTTGAATTGCAGCTCAGGTATAGCATTCTTTATTTCATCCTGACTAGATTTTACTTCTTTTATCTCCACAGAAAGGGATTCTAATCTATTTTCAACTCCAGCTAGTATTCTTATTATTGTGATTCTAAATTCTGGTTCAGACATCTTGCTTGTATCTGAGTTGGTTAAGTCCCTGGCTGTCATTTCTCCTGCTTTTTCTTTTGGGGTGAATTCCATCATTTCATCATTTTGAAAGGACAAAATGAATTCATGAGGTAAAAAAAATAATTACAATTAAAAAAATTAAAATTAAAAATAATTAAAAGTTAAAACAACAAACACACTAAAAAAATCAAATAAATGATGCTAGATTCTAGGTGTGTTTTGGTCTGGGTACTGAAAGGGTCTTGATAGATTAGAGAAAAAAGGGAATGAAAAACAAAGGAAATAATTTGAAAATTTGAAAAAATGGATATACTGAAATAGAATAAAATGAAATTATGGAAGTAGAATAGAATTTGGAAAAAATTTACACAAAAGTAAAAAATATAGTAGAAAAAAATTAAAAGTATTTTTAATAAAAATCAAAAATAATTTTTTCTCTTTATTCAAGAAAAAGAAAAGAAACAAAAAAAACAAAAAAGAAAATTGAGTAGATGGATCAGTGAGCAGACTGAAATATGATTGAAATTACTTTGTTTTCCACTAGAACTCAAAATATGAAGCACTTTATAGTCTGTAAACTAAGCAGGTGGATAGATTTGTGTTTTGTGTCTTTGAAGAGTGAGGTCGGCCCAGTTGTGCAGGGCTTAGTGTAATGGTTCCGTTCTCTACTAGATGGCACTGCTTACGTTACTGGGAGTGGATTGTTGTGGAGCTCGAAGGTGTGTATGTGCATGTGCGGAAGCGGTGAAAATGGCATCACCCAGCTACCCCGTCTCTAGTATCGGAACACTGTTCTCCTTGATCCACAGTTGAGCACCTGTCCTTTGTCTCCAGCTTCCATCCACTCCCTGCTTTTATACTGTCCATGACCTAGCCCCAGGCAGCACTTCCCTCCTGAGCTTTATCTCAGATGTGGCTGTTTTTCCTGACTCTTTCCTTCTGAGGGACTGTGGCTTTGACCTGCTCAGACCTTCTAGGGGAATGTCTCACTGAACAATAGCAAGGTGGCGGCCCCAGCCAGGAACATTTGAGGGACTGTGCTGCTGCTGCTGCTGCCCAGAGACTGCGGCTGGGTGCCAGCCCGCCCCAGAAAAAGTTCACGTGATCATGTAGCAGCAACATTTCAGGAATATGGAAAATCAAACACACATCTGGCACCAGGCTTCACCCCCAAGGACCTTGTTCCAGCACCAGCAAATGTGGTTGTTCTCCCATGGTCACTGGGGCCTTTACCTGTAGCGGGGAGGGGGCACACAGCTTCCACTTGATGTCCTCCCAGCAGGGGAACCACCATTCCTGTGTGGCCTGAAGACCCCTGGACTTTGCTACTGGGGATTCACCCTTCTCACCAGAGCACTGCAAGGTATCAACTGTGGAGTTTCAAACTGCACTCCCCCTGTTTATAGAGTCTTAATGGAATTTAAGCCCTCTCCTTTCTCCTTTCTCCTTTCTCCCTTTTTAATTCAGTCCCTGCAGCTGTTTCCACTTTTCTACTTTCTCTCCAGCTGCTTTTGGCAGGGGCTGCTTTTCCCATATTCTCATCATCGTCCTCTTTCCACAAGCAAAAGCAGCTTCCTGCCCTCTGTGGCTTCTCCCCTAGTTCACTTCTCCATGCCACGTACCTGCTGAGTTCTGTGGTTCAGGTTGTGCAGATTGTTGTGTTAATCCCTCAATCAGTTTTCTAGGTGTGGAGGATGGTTTAGTGTTGATCTGGCTGTATTTCAGGGATGAGGGATGCAAAAAAAGCTTCCATGCTGTTCTGCCATCTTGGCTCCTCCTCCTGAATCTATACTTTAGAGTGAGATTATTGGATTGCTCTAACATAGAGAAAGAAGAGTGAATGCTTGGGAAATCACATATTCTTATGTAAAAAAAAAATCTTTGGATTAGATCATTTGTTCACCAGTACAGTAAAAACCATTTGGGCATTTTTTAATACTTGGATATAAAACACAAGACACAATTTTCATACTTCAGAATAAAAGGAAAAGGTCATTTTTTAACATAACCTGGTAAGTGGATAAATCAGTAAGGAATAGCTTAATGACACTGGCTAAATTAAAAATAAAAACTGACCAAATAATGACATCCTCCCCCAAGAAAAAGCAAAATCACAGACTAGAGGAATATACTTGTGACATATATAGCTAACAATGGGTGAATGAGCAGAGTGTATTTTTTTAAATCCCCAACAAATCAATAAGAAAGAACAATTAAATAGAAAATGGGTAAACATTATTAGCAATTCACAAAAGTGACTAACACAATAAAAGATGTTAGGCCTATGAATAATCACTAAAGTGAACATTAATCAACAGTAAGATATAATTTAGCATACAACAGATTGGGGAATATGTAAAATATGCCAACATCAAGCATGGATGAGAAAGTAGCTAGAAAAAATATTCACTGTTGGTGATAGTATAAACTGGTGTAACCACCTTGGAGAACATTAAAAACAATCTGGTAAAAAACATATTTCTACCCCAGCAACTATACTTGTAAAACCTTTGCATGCTTTCATTTGGAAGATTATTCTAATGTTTATTGCAGAATTGTTTGTAACTGAAAATTTGGAAGCAACTATAATATGGGAATGGCCATATCTGGACATATATATTTGCATCATTAAATTGGAAGAAAAATGACGAAGAATGAACTTATGCTACACACATACATGAAATGGATATATCTGAAACAATGCTTTTTATAAAGGAGCCAATTGCAGTATAATATCACAAGTATGATAAATGTCAACTTTAAAAACATACTATAATTGGCATATTCTGTTGTGAGCCCATGTATATGTAATATAATTTTAAAATGCATGGATAGGAAGGGCACATGGTCTTTTTCATTCAGTTTGTTATTAGGAATGACAATTGGTGAGAATAAATGTGATATGGAGCATTGCAGAGGACTGAACTATGTTTGTAATATTTTTGTACTCAAAAAAGGAAATTCTCACCAAATATGACAAATGTTAACATTCAGTAAACCTGGAGGTAGACACTTGGGGCTCTGCTATACTATCTTCTTTTATGTATGGGTCAAACATGTCTTTAAAAATTATTTAAGAAATAAATCTCCACCAAAACAAAACAGTGCAACCCAATCAGAATCTGGACATTTTAACCCTCAGTTTTGAATCATAGGGACTAAGAAATTCAGTAATCAAATATGTGCTCAGACCCAGGAAGCCATAGCATAGAATAGAATAACAGGTACTACACATGGTAAAGAACATGTAATCAATCTACACGGGCTCACATACATTCTTGGAGAGTAAATTTTAGAGGCTGAGCGTACGAAAACTATTAAGTAAAATACAAAATGCCTTTTTTTATTGTTAGAAAAAGATTTTTGTTCTTCTTTAGATTTATCACTCAAGAATTACAGAAATTAAAGCATTACATGTTTTAGAATAAAGGTTTTAAAATCATGGCAGAAGCTTTTATGGATTTATATAATCATGCTCTTTTCTAAATAATATCACATCACAGTTCATTAAATTCTTGAACTTAACTTTGTGCTTTAGATTAACTGCTTCCTTTACTTTTGACATTTTGAATGAATGGAGATTAATAAAACAGTAGCCAGTTGACACACACAGTATTTCTTTCCCACTCCATACAAATGTGGTTTAATATGAGTTTCAATGTAAAAGTCAATGACATGACACTAAGTTTAAATTATATGCTTTTTGTTCAAAGATGCGACTTTGAATCTCCTTAAATGCAAGACAAAAAATGTCAATAATTCTGAAAATAAGACTAATAGATTAAATAGTGGTGAGGCAAGAAGTCTAACAGACCACAAGTTAGAAATGAGAACCGGATGTCATTTTCCTTAGCAGTTTCACTTTTAATACTACTATGAAATGAACAAAATAGTGTATTTCAGTATTTAATATCATAGGTGGAAAAGGATATATGTTAAAAGGGATCTATACCAGCAGTGTCCACAGTTGCCAGTATTACTTCATAGAAGAGATTTTTCTCATCAAAATTTAAACAAGTTTGACCAAATTTTGGTTCTGTAATGAGTATGAAATGACTAAAAACAAAAAGAGACCTTTGAATATTTATTAATTTTTCTCCCATATTTAATAAGTGTTGCCTTGTTAAAAGAAAAATTCAACAATTTAAGAAGAGGACAGTATTGAATATTCATTAGAGTTCTGTCTTCTGTTTATGGGCAACTTCAGTGCCTTTGTTGAATCTGGAAGCTGCAACCTAAGGGACATGAGTGAAGTGGCATTAGTGCCAAGATAAGGAGAATGTGGGTAGATGAAGAAAATGGGGGAATCACACATGGAAAGCGTGATCTAATTGCTCCTCTTGCCACTTCTGCTGTGTAATTTTCTGTATCACCCATCTTTAAACTTCTTTTCTTTAGTTGATAAATGCAGTTAAACGTCTTTTTATCTTATCTCACAGGGTTTTCCAGATGGTTTTTGTAATTGTTCAATGATAATTTATATGGAAATATCAACATATTTGGAAAGCCACAAGGTGTCTTATGCAAATGGAAATTAATATAATTTTAATCTCATGTATTTCTGGAGACATATCAGAAACACAAAAGTAAATAATATGCTTAGGAACAAAGCTATTGGGCTTAGTAGATCAGTTGTACAATATGGTCAGATAAGGGAGGAATTTGTTTTATATCACATCAAGGAGATTTCATTAAGGGGCAAGCGTCATCAGAGTGACTGCCTATGTTGCAATCAGGTTGCTGAAGGTCTGAGGAACAAGAATATTTCAGGGTGCTAATCTTTTGGACTTGCACACTTGATAGTTAGAAGATAAGGTTTGGTAAATACTACTAAATAGACAAGAAATGAATTTGATTTCAAATTCTTACTCAGTCACTTACTGACTCTATCACCTTGAGTGAAATTACTTGGGTCTTGAGTTCAATATTTTTAAATATCTACAACAGAGATGGTAATAAGAATGACAATAGTACTCGTAGTATGAGAAGCTAACAATGAGTTCTGATTGTATCAGGCCCTGTATGCAGTATTTTCTGTAAGGAATGATCATGTACAAAGTGGGAAAGAGTGACGAATATTTTATATACAAAAGATTGTTTATTCTCCAAACATATATATGCTAAAATAAATAAGTCACATTTATTTTTATCGATTTGAGGAAAGGGAAGTATAGAATAGTAGCTGAGTTGTTTGGCTTTGGAGTAAATAGATAAAGATTTGAATTCTGGCAATGAAATAAACTAAGCTATTTTAAAATAACTAACTTCTAGGGACGCCTGGGTGGCTCAGGTTAAGTGTCCAACTTCGGCTCAGGTCATGATCTTGCAGTTTGTGAGTTCGAGCTCCGCATCGGGCTCTGTGCTGACAGCTCAGAGCCTGCTTCCAATTGTGTCTCCCTCTCTCTCTGCCCCTCCCCTGTTCACGCTCTGTCTGTTAATAATAAATAAACGTTAAAAAAATAAAAAAACCCCTAACTTCTATAAGCCTTAATTTTCCCAATTCCAAAAGATGAATAATGAATAATCACAGCAGCTAGGTAAAGGTGTTGCATGATTTTTACAATACTGATTTTTCATAATATTGTCATAATGATGAAAATAGATATTTGTGCTTTATGTAAACAAGTGACTTTTTCAGGTTCTAGATTTTGGAACACTTTGCAAAAAGTCAAAGGTTGAGCAGCATTGTACCAAATTCTGAGTTTGTAGTAGGTATTATTTTGGAAGTTCTAAAACAGAATGTTTTTTGTAATGTGATAAATTGCATAAGATGGGCAGTTTCATTTGAAATCAATAGTACTTTGTTTTCAATTCATTTTTAGACATTTGACATTAAAAATAGATTCTTTATTTGTCAATTCATTCTTTCGTGATTTATTAAACTCATGTAGATGGCCATTTAAAAAAATCTTTATGAATGATCAGGGAAAAATTACTTGAAGAAAGAAAGTTAAGATAACTTTCAGCTTAATATTAATTCATTCCTATTCCAACTAAGATACTATTTTCAACAAATGATATGAAATTATTAAAAATAGAACACATGATATGTATTGAGGTGTACTTGTGCAGTTCAGTCATTTGAATATCTCAGAAGCCCAGAATAAAGTGTAATTAAGAGATAAGCTCAACCAGACTTCTGGTTGCAGGTTTTACAATAGGAAAGGCATCTGAAGTGCTCTGAGTATTGAACAGTGATTGTTGGTCTATGTACATAGGTGTAAGGCACAGAGAGAGTCAGGTTAATTCATTTGGCTAATAAGGAAAAATCTAGTGGAGTAAAATCATGTTTATTTCATTTTTTCTAAATTAAAAAAAATAGATTTAGGTCATCTGAATATATAGAAGGTGTAGAACACTCTGCTACATGCTGTAAAAAAAAGAAGTATTGAGAGGTAAATCAAATATAGACCTGGTGCTTACCCTTGAGAATTTTCCTTTAGAGATAGATAACATTTGTGCAGACACCAAAAATAAAATATTTAAAAGATGAGGACATGTAGGCAGTCAGGCAATCCTGGAAATAATTTTAAAGATGTTTCCTCTGGCCCAAAATGTGCACCAGAGTTTAGTGATATGTCACTATTGATGTAGTAGGCTATTAGTCAAAGTGAATTGACTGAGGCATGGATCATCAGAAAGACAATTTCCAGGGGGGAAAATGCACATCCAAGCATTATCCTTTACTTTCTTTTTTTTTTTTTTTTTCTGGTGTCAGATAGTTATAAAATGTTTCCAAAGCCTTATTTCTATGTTCCTTTTGGTCTCTATGCCTAAAATTTATTTCCTGCTTTGTATGCTGATTGACTCCTTAGATTTATGAAGTCAGGGGACTTCCTGACAATGTGCCATTCATTCATAAAACAAGTATTTGTTACTTCTTCCTATTTGTGAGTTTCTAGGCCAGAAATAAGATAAAGCCCTTGTCCTATCAAACTCAGAGTCTTACTATTTTTACCATAGAGAGGGAAGTCAGTAGAGTTGCAGAGAACGGAGTCAGAGAAATATTTGCATGGAAGAGTCCTTTTTGTTTTCTTTGATAGTTAAGTTGACCTCCTTAGCAAGAGGATTCTAGAGAAAACTATTCCTTTAAAAGTGTCCAAGCTGTAAGTAATTTAACATGGTTGGGACACAGGATTTTTGAGGACAGGCAGGAAATAAAGACTGAAATAAGTTCAGAGCCTGTAATAGTTTGCCATTGCTGCTGTAAAATAACAACACAATGGAACAACACAGATTTATTATCTTAGAATTCTGTAGTTCAGAACTGTGGTACTGTGGTTCACTTCAAAGTTTCTGCAGGGCTACTTTTCTTTCTGAGGGCTCTAGGGATGAATCAGTTCCCTCACTCATTTGAATTGTTGACAAGTAGCAGTTTTTTGCAGTTGTAGAAATGGGGTCCTTGTTTCCTGGGTGACTGTCAGCTCAAGAGGTTGTTCATATCGCTTGGCTCAGGACCTCCTTTCTCTAGCTTCAAAGCCATCAATGGTGGGCCAAGTCCCTGTCAGACTTAGAGTCTCTTCTGTCCCTTCTTCCACTCTTGGTGTTACTGATAGCCACTTCTGCCTTCTCTTCCATTCATTCTCATTGATTCCACCTGGATAATCCAGTATAATCTCTTTGTAGGTCAACTGATAAGCAACCTTAATACTCTTTTGAAATATAAGGTAACATATTAACAGGTTCCTAGGATTGTGTCTTGGATGTCTTTAGAGACCATTACTCTGCCTTCTAAGAGGTACATATGTCACATTTTTTTAAAAGAAAATAAAAGGGGAGGTTTTTTTTTAATCATTTCATATACTTTAGTGTACATCTTTTAATTCATCTTTCCTAATTCTTCTTTGCTCAATTCTAACAGATTATAGTTTTTTTTCTAAAAATCTTCCATTTTGTCCATTTTATGAAACTAACTGCATATCATTCTGTAATTATTACTTTAAATCTTTATTGTGTTAGTATATATTTAACATTTTCATTTATATATTTCCCCCCTTTTTTCTTGGTCAACATCACTGGAAGTTTGCTCATCCCATTGATCTTGTCCAGAAACTTGTCCAGCTTTACAGCAGCTGTTGGTTCTGTAAGGCTTATTTATATTTTCTTTTTTCCTATATTGTTAATTTTTATACTTATTTTTTATTATTTTATTTATTTTTTCTGTCTTCTTTATTTTTCCAACTTCTTGAAGTGGTTGCTAGCTCATTATTTTTATTTCTCTAATTTGTCTTTTCATAAATGTGTCTAAGCTACAAATTTCTCTCTATGTACCTTTTTCAGTACCTGACAAATTTTAGTATCTAACGTTTTCATTGGCATTTAGCTCTAAGTACTTTTAATTTTTAAAATAATTCCTTCTTTTAATTTTTTTTAATGTCTATTTATTATTTTTGATAGAGACAGAGTGTGAGTGGGGGAGGCGCAGAGAGAGAGGGAGACACAGAATCTGAAGCAGGCCCCAGGCTCTGAGTTGTTAGCACAGAGTCCAATGTGGGGCTCCAACTTGCAAACTGTGAGATCATGACCTGAGCCTAAGTCAGATGTTTAACCAACTGAGCCACCCAGGTGCCCCAATAATTCTTTCTTTTAGACAGAGAGTAAGTCCTATTTTATTTAGTATGCAAAAATTTGGTATTTCTTCTGCCATATTTTAATAATTATTAATTTCTAATTTTAGTGCATTGGGAATGAAAAACATAGTTTGTATGCCATTGATTCTTTAAAGAAAATAGGACTTTTTTGTAGGTTATTTTATGCTAAATATTTGAAAATTTTCTTTCATAGCTTAATATAAGTATGTGTTTTCTGCTTGGATGTATACAGATACATAGATGTATAGCTATCTTTTAATATATATATATATATAGATAGATAAATATATAGATATTTTAAAAATTTCTTTACGTAGATTATTGAAATTTATTTTGGTTTATTGCCTCATTTACATATCAACTTCTAAAAGAAATAAAAAGCACAATTTAATATTTTATTGTTGCTTTAATATTTGGGGAAGCAATATCCTTCATGGTCCATGACGTTAGAGGTGAAATCTTTCAAATTTTTAGTGAACAGATAATCAATATCTTGTAAAAGGCATTTAAATAATTATAGGAAAAAAGAGAAAGTAGAAAAACTATTCAGCTGATTTTATTGACCAGTTAAGTATGATAAAAGAAAAAAAAAACACTTCATTTATGAATATTAGGAATATATTGTATCTTATCTAATTTTGTAAAAAGTATATCATGGACAGAAACAGCAAATATACTTGCCTAGAGACTTTAGACACATTCTTATTACTGTATTTAATTTAATACATTATCAGTGTTAGTCACTCTCACTTCAAATGTTTAACAGTACTAGGAGGGAAGGGTAAAACTATAAGGAAAATGCATGAGAAACATGAGGATTGGAGAAGATAATTTTTTTAAAATGTGATATATACTCAAGTGAATCAACATATGAGAAAATTCATCAAGATGGTTGGGTGAAAGATCAACTTGTGGCCATTAATAACACTTCTTTGCAGCAGCAGAATGGACTAATAAACATTATTTAAACAAATATTACTCATAATAACAACCAAAAAATTAAATGCCTAGCAACCAACATAAAGAGCTAACACTTTTATAGAGTAAATTACAACTACCATAAAGTAGCAAAATACATCAAGTAATAACAACAGATTTAAATAAATAGAGAAATACCATGTACAAGGATGTATAGCTACATTTATATATCTAACATGTCAGTTTCTTCCAGATTAAGACTCATCATCAATACAGTCAAAGTAAGATTTCAGGCTGAGCAGCTGAGCATTCTGAGACACTTGACAATCTTACTCTAAAATGGATATGAAAGTATTCAGTTGCAGGTCAACTTTGATAAAGAAGATAAGGAAGTGCACTCTCACTGACAACTATCAATATGTATTGGGAAACCATTGTACTAAATTGGTACAAAAACAAAGAATTTGACTAAGAGAACAAAATGGAAGACACAGAAACATATATGTGTGTGAGAAATGGTTTATTACAAATGGGGAAAGGATGAGTTATTTAGTAGGTAGTGTTGAGGAAACTAATTAACTCACTCTATGGAGAAGAGGGCAGCTGTGTCACTATTCCAAATGATGTTGCACTTGAAATGTATTAATGTTATAAAGGGCAAAGAAAAAAGTATAAAGGTAATCGAAAATAACTGGGAAGAGCTTTTTATGTTACCGAAGGGTGAGAAGAACTTCTTAAATGAGATCTAAAAAGCACAGACAAGATCATGAGAAAACAGATTTGATAACATACACACAAATGTTTTAAATTACCTTCACTGACAGTCTCTAAAACCAAAGTTACAGACACATAAACAACAAGTGAATGATATTTCTAAATATCTTCTAAATATCTAAAATGAATATAAAATATTAATAACGTAAATAAGAAAAAGCCGTAATTATGGGACAATAAAAATATTTCAATAGTAAAACCAACAAAGAAATGAACAGTGAGTTTACAAGTAAGCTACAAAGTTGTAGCTCAGTGACTGTACAAACTTCCTAAGTAGTCAGGGGGAAAAAAAGCAAATTAAAACAGAGTGAAATGTTTAGATGTGGACACAATCTACTGGTGACAAGACTGTGAAGAAAGGGAATCCTTGACATTATCTAGGGAAATTAAGCATGCATAAACTTTAAGATTTAGTAATCCTAATCCCGAGGGATGTGTTCCCAAAGGAAAAAAAAATTCTCAAAGGACTTGAAAAGACCTATAACAAGATGTTTGTGAAAACTGCCATTGCAGGATGTCTGTCTTTAGGCATTTAAATAATAAATGAGGAAATACTATGTAAAGCAGAAGTAGTAAGAGGGAAGAGACTAAAGTACAGTAAAACCTTGATTTGGGAGCATAATTTTTTCCAGAAACATGCTTGTAATCCAAAGCACTTGTATATCAAAGCAAATTTCCCAATAAGAAATAATAGAAACTCAGATGATTCATTCTGCAACCCCAAAATATCCATGTAAAAATGATTAAGTACTGTAGTATAATACAAAATAATAAAGGAATTACAAAATATAATGAAAAATAAACAAATCAACCTGCACTTCCCTTTGAAAACCTTCATGGCTGGTGTGAGGGAGACATGATAGAGGAGGGTTACTGTGTAGAAGGACTTTCACTATCACTAACGGAATCCCTGCTGTTGATTGGTTCAGTGGAATCTTTCTCTACATGGGAGCCATTGTATATGCTCACATGGATGTTGACTACAGTACAGTATTAATAAGCTCTTGTCATATACTGTATTTAATGTAACTGGCAATAAGGCAGCAGAGTAAAGGGTCTATATCTGCAGGCAGCCTGACCTAGAATGAAGCAAAGTATGGAAGATAAAAGGACTGTCTATAGGTGCTTTGAAGCGACAAAAATACACTAGTGCCAGTCGTGGGCACCTTCCGATATTCTGAAAAATCACTGATTTCTGCCAAACACCGCGGCTTGAGATGCAGGATCTGAGCATGGGAGACGGTTACCCACAATCCTGCAGCAAGAGAGAAGAACCTTTAGCTCAGTTGTGATAATGTGACATTTTGCATCATGTATTCCAAGACATCACACGTTTATAATGTTAAAATTTATTAGAAATGTTTGCTTGTCTTGTGGAATGCTCACAGAACAAGTTACTCAAAATCTAAGGTTTTCCTGTACATGCAGCACATGGATAGATCTCAAAAATCTGGAATGAATGAGCAAAATAATAAATAAGTCTTAAAGCTTAATGCTACTTGAGTGAACTAAAAATAACATATTCATGGAACAACAAAACATTTTACTGAAACATTTGCAGATTAAGAACATGCATGGAACACATTAGTTTGTTTCCTATGGAACAGGGGGATAGAAATAGGTAGTAGGAAGAAAAGGCATAATAAAACAGGAACTGTTTATATCAGGAAACTCCATAATAGTGTCTTATACTCTTAAATACTCTTTCTTTTTTTCCTAATGTAAAGAGAGTCCAGAATTAGGCAGACGTAAGTTATTATCATAGTTCATTATATTATCAATCAAATTCTTTCTATCTGGAACATGTAACTGTGTCCATCATGGCTACAATATGCCTGTTTTATCTTCAGGTATGACATATACATTCCAATTGGGAAGAAAGGTAAGATCGGGAGACCAAGAAAAAGAAAAAGATACCATTTGAATCCGTCTGTATTAAACTGCTGAACACAAGTCCTACTCAAAATCTTTTCATTACATCTCATTGGCCAAAATTATGTCACATGGCCACCTGTAGTTGCAGACACCTGGAAAATCAAATATTTAAACTTTTAATTATAAATAATAGAAGAGAATTATAGTAAATGTAATTATAAATGTGTACCCAACAAGAACTTGTGCATGTGTGTACTATATAGATCTAATGGGTTGATAATTTTTGATATAAAATGAAAGGGAACAGATCTTGGTGCCTGGTGGATACAATAGCAAGTGGATTTGTTGACATAATGGTAAAATATTATAGTATGAAAGGTAACAGGAGTCACTGGGAATTCTTGAAAATAAGAAAGAAATGATGGAAGCACTATTTTCAAAAGATCAATATGGCTGTGAGTTGTGGGATGTGTTATAAAAGTGGTAAGCTAGAAACAAAAATGGAGTAGAGAAGTGCTTTATAGTATAGTAAAAGTTAACAGACTTTATGTTCCTATGTTTAATTCTGGCCGGCGTAAGTAATTCCATGACCTTGATGCTCATTGAATCTTTGAGTCTTATTTCCTTTATCTGAAACTTAAGGATGATAGTACTAATTGCTGCAACAACTAAATGAAAAAAAAATGTTTGTAAAATTACCTAGCAGTGTAGTACTTTTAGTAGATACAGAAACATCGTTGCCATGACAAACGATATCTACTAGAAACCTTTCAGAAGTATCATTCTTACTGTTAAAATACAGTTTCTCATTAAAGGCCAAGATCATGTCCACTGTAAGAGTGTATTTTACATATTAAAATGTTGTTCTTACAGCAAAGTAGGCAAAGTAAAAGAAAGTAATTACAGGGACACGTTGGTGGCTTAGTTGTTAAAACATCAGACTCTTGGTTTTGGTTCAGGTCATGATCTCGCAGATCATATGTTTGAGCTCCAGTGGGGGCTCTGCAATACCTGCTTGGGATTCTCTCTCCCCCCCTCTCTCTACCCCTCCCCTGCTCACTCTCTCTCTCAAAATAAATAAATACACTTTAAAAAGTTACAAAAAGTAATTTTATTATTGTTCAAAGCTAATTCTTATATCAAGGGACGAATAAAAGCTAATCTCACAAATCCCAGGGGGAGTTTATAGAAGACAGAGGGAACTCTAGCCCAGTCACAATTCACAATGAACCCAGTTAGTCCTCAAACCCATCCTCTAATTATTTCCCCACTTGCTGAATACATCAGACTCTATGACTGAACAACACGTTGCCTCTCTATTATATGATCTTTATATAATCCCTACAGTCACACAAAGCTTACTTTTTTTTAAGTTTACTTATTTATTTTGAGAGGGAGAAATTACGAGCAGGACAGGGGCAGAGAGAGGGGGGAGAGAGAGAATCTCAAGCAGGCTCCATGCTGTTAGCACAGAGCCTGCTGCCAGGCTCAAACTCATGAACCATGAGATCATGATCAGAGCCAAAATCAAGAGTGAGATGCTTAACTGACTGAACCACCCAGAACTCCAACACACAGCCTACTATGAATATTTTTCTTAAAAGGTAGTCATCATAGAACACCCAAGTTTAGGGAAAATAAGAACACCCAAGTTTACACCAAAGTCTTACAAAGAGCGGACCTTGTGAGCTCTGCTAAACTATCACACAGATGGTGGTTGAGAAGATAATAAGAATATCCTTGAGGTTATCCACTCTACAATATTATTTATCAATGATTATTGGTGAACATGAGTTCCTTTTTCTTCCCTTTCTTCCCACTGACACTACACTGCCATTTCCCTACCCACAAAAACAAACCTAGTAAAGAGATCTTGATAAGACAAATATTATTTTTTGAGATCTTTATTGTTTTGTAGATCTCTGATTTATATTAAGATCTCAGAGTATATTCAGAAGATAAATGTAGGCATATGTAAAATCAGTCTCATCTACATAATGAAATTCTGGTAATTGTGACACAATCTTAAGGATCATGAAATGTGTATTAAATCTGTTATTTAATTTTTTTTTTAATTTTGGTTCACTGGCCATTCAGGCCAAAACTTCATCATTTTACAAAGTTTGATTAATAAATAACAAAACCTTACTCATCATTGTAAAACTATTATGTATTCAGATTTTAACAAAGCATCAACATTTAAATTATCATGAATAATTCAGCATATTTGTAAGTAAGCATGCTCATAAACAGTAAAAGGACTTTATTAGCTTTTGCAGAAAATCTCATTAATTAAGAGAGTGGCAATTTACTATATCTGTGTTAGGATTCTCGGGCAGCATGCTGATAAACATACTATTTTTAAGAACATAATGTGGTTTCCTGTCACAACTTTTTGAGGTAGGGGCTACTATTTCTCCTACTACAGAGGAGGAGATTAAGACTGAGAGGATAATTGACTTACAGTAACTAATGAAGGTAGTTGGTGATGGGGACAGATGGTCATCTGGAATGATATTGAAAGAGCTTGCTCACCTAACAACTATGCTCTACTTCCTTTCCTCAAAGATTTCCTATATTCTTTGTTTAAATTGAGGTTATGCCTTGACCTAACATAGAACTTGAATATGAAGCTATTGGTATGCATGTCAGTGATTAAAGCCTCCATTTAGCCTTGTAGCTTATTGCATATCATGAGCGTAAGAGTAGAGTTATGCGAGAAGAATAAAACAGTTGTTCACTTTGGACACAAATAGATTGACTTCTTTCTGGGCCGTAGGTAAACCTATGGAAGGATTTTTCCTTCATGAGTTTAAAAGTATCTGGCCTCTTACATGTGATTTATGAAAATCGGCAGAATGAATTCTGAAAAACAAGTGATTTGAAAGCTTTTTATTTGCTTCTATGGGAACATAACAGAGAAGCCAGAAGCAAGGAAAATAAGTTTATCCTGTTGCTTGTATGTCAGAGATGCCCCTGAGGTGCCTTTATAATAATGTGCTATGAATAATTCTGTCTTAACAACCAGAGTTTAATAAGAATAAATAATTTTCTTTTCCACATTGAGAATTGAAAGAATGTGGATATCTTTTGGTATAAAATTCTAAAAAGTGTTTTCAATATTGAATAAGAGTGAATGATATTAAAGCTGAGTAATGGATTACATATTTCTTTTCCTATGTTGGATCGTCTTTTTAAAACAATAATTCTCTGGTCATATTTTAAGCCTGCAGTATTTTTATTAGGTAAAATTATGCCCTTGTCAACTGCATTATCTGGACTTTATTGTTTTATACTTGTACTTTATACTGTAAGTAACATCAAGTATTAAACAATAGTTGAAATATAAAAAATACTTAGTATTTTTCTATGTCCCTTTAATTATGCAGATAAAGGAAAGAATTGTGAATGACATTTTATTCACACATATCCTAAATAAAATGGTTGAAATTAAACATAATTTGAGTTTTCAGTAAATACCAAGATTAAAATAGCTATTGGACCAATAAAAAGTAAGTAGAGGCAAATTTCATTATGCATTGCCTCCAATCCACTTTATAGCATTAACTCAATACATAAATTAAATATGTTTAGGATTATTTTCATCTATACTTTTTGAAGCTGAGATGGCCACATCAATATATCTAGGAAAATTCCCAATAGCAGTGGAGCTTAAAATCTAAACTAGGGACTCAACTTTTCAAACAAGGTAGACCATGGAATCCATCTAACGCTTGCAATACTTTATTTTCTCCATTTCCCTTCAAGTAACCCCTGAAAAGGGCTGAGATGCTCCAGTAGCCTTTTCTGACTGTTGCCAACATATTGTGCACAGCCACTTGAAACTATCATCACTTTTTTTTTTCAACGTTTTTTTTTTTTTTTTTTTTTTTTTTTTTTTATTTATTTTTGGGACAGAGAGAGACAGAGCATGAACGGGGGAGGGGCAGAGAGAGAGGGAGACACAGAATCGGAAACAGGCTCCAGGCTCCGAGCCATCAGCCCAGAGCCTGACGCGGGGCTCGAGCTCACGGACTGCGAGATCGTGACCTGGCTGAAGTCGGACGCTTAACCGACTGCGCCACCCAGGCGCCCCTCATCACTTTTTTTTTTAAAGGATTCACCATTCTATTATTTTTTAGTTTTCTTTTTTAACATTTATTCATTTTTTTGAGAGAGTGTGAGTGGGGGAGGGGCAGAGAGAGAGGAGACACAGAATCTGAAGCAGGCTCCAGGCTCCGAGCTGTCAGCACAGAGCCTGATGTAGGGCTTGAACTCACAGACTGTGAGGTCATGACTTGAGCTGAAGTCGGCCACTTAACCGACTGAGGCACCCAGGTGCCCCGAAACTATCATCACTTTTATGCATCGTTCAACAGATCATAGGTAATTGCTTCATAAGACCCTGGAGGAGAAATGAAGGAACTATAGTTGTGAGTTAGGAATATATGCAATTTATATGTTGCTTTAAGACCTATGTGCAGAGGCAGACATCCTCTCCTCTACTGTCCTGCCTGCTGCTCCTTTACAGTGTATTTGATAAACTTCTATCTCATTTGGAGAAAAAACAAAACAAAACAAAACAAAACAAAACAAAACAAAACAACCTATGTGCAGAAAATCCTTGTCTCTACCACTTCTATCTTATGATCAAGTATTGTTATTATGTATCCCCAGCTACATTTAGTATATACTCTATGTAATAACGCACTGTGAAGTCTTGTGGATTGACTTCATAGTCAAATCTTGTGATGAGAATAAGTATCTTATTTAGACTGGATTATGTTACACATATCCCTGAGGATATTGATATTGACATAGCCCTATTCTTTCTAGGAGAAAGCAAAGGGTTTCTTTTGTTTGCTGCCTAGTGATTTCCCATAGACAGCTACCTATCAGGTGTTCAGGCATATACTCTCTGCTCCAATAATGATACCATGTCTGAAAAAAAAAATTGCAATTTGAAACCTGCTTTAAGTTTATAGTGACTCACTTTTATTTTTAAGATCCATTTGTCTTTTTCAGAGTTCAAATAAGTAAGTTATATAGTGGTATTATAGGCATAATCACCTCTGAAAATTGTAAATCTTTGATGTGATTCCAACACTATTATGACCTCAGGATATGGTATTGCTTTTTCTTACTCTCTTTGACATGGAAGACAATTTCTGAGCATATTTTCTTGGCTCTTTAGAACAAAACAGAAGATAATTCTTTATAGCAAGGATCATGGACCAGTAAATGAATTCTACATTTCCTCCAAATACCTATCCCAACTACATGCCCACAAGTTGAAGTTTCACAATTTTATGGGGGTTAATTTGGGGTCCCATTACGCTAAGAGACAGACTCAAGCCCCAAGTCCTTTTGTTAACATACCATGATGTATACATGATACTTGTTATCAGGGTCCTTCCTCAAGAGTAGTAGACTCCACTTCCCTCAGAGAGGACACGATGTTTGTGGTTCACATTCTGGAAAAGAGGAGGGTTCTAGCTATCTACTGTAGTGACCTTAGTCAGGCCTGTAATCCCAGGCATATAGTTTTCTTGATTTATGAATCTAGCAGTAACTGTCCTACAAATGCCATCAACACTCTCATAAAAATTTCCCATGATTATATCATTTTGTTGCTCTTTTTCTGTGCTTCATTGCCTCTGACACATGAGAATCTTATTATTTAAGTGACCTGGAAACCCCGTTTAGTGGCATCATCTTCCACCAGCATCCTCAGACTACACATAACAACTACTAAAAGTATGTTTTGTCATATTGCTATTCACGTCACCAATAGAGTTGTCAAAGAGGTATCCTCAGAAGATTCTCAGGGGACATGGTGGCTATGATTAAATGGGATTCACATGATGCAGCTTCTCTAACATTTTTAGTTTCTTTGATTATTTCTGTCACATAATACAAATTAACTTTTGGCACCCAAACTCAATTTTACCATAGGTCAACGTGAAGTCTAAGTACTACTCAGCTAGACAAGCAAATACCAGACCATTTAAGATTCAAGGTTTCTTTTATTCATTACTTTAGCCATATATATGGTCCAGTATATTCTACACATGTTTTAGAAAATACTTATGATTCTTTTGGTGTTTGGAGCATTTTGAGAAGTGCCAAACAAAAAATATGCCAGCTGCTGGCTCCCATTGTTGGACATCCAACTACATCTTCCACATTAGGAGACTTATCTTGAGAAGCCAAATGAACTCTTACTTTGTGAAAATAGTATCACTCCAACAAAGACATTTATGAGACGCTGATATTAGCATATGATATTCAATTGCTCCCTAATTTACTAACCAGGAAATTTTCTTCATTAATTTTGGGACAACATCTTTAAATTCGGAAACTGTAGGACTGGGCTATTTGAAATATGGCTGTGTCAGCTGTATTGGCCCATTAAGGCTGTCATTAATACAAAATACCACAGACTGGTTAGCTTAAACAACAAACATTCATTTCTCACAGTTCTGGAGGTTAAGAAGTCCAAGATCAAGGCAGCTGGTGATGTGGTGTCTGGTGAGGGCCCCCTTTCTGGTCTGCAGATACCTGTCTTCTCTTTACATTCTCCCATGGCCTTTCCTTGGTGCATGTAGTGGGGAGAAAGAGAAAGTGCTCTTCTGTCTCTCCCTCTTTTAATAAGGACATTAATCCCATCAAGAGGGCCCCACCCTCATGACCTAATCTAACGCCAGTTACTTCCCAAATGGCTTCACCTCCAAATATCATCACACTGGGGATTAGGGCTCCGACAGATGAAATTTTGGTGGGGAACAAACAAATATGTTTGTTTGTGGGCCTACAAGCCCTAGGCCTGTATCAGGAAAAAAGAAATGAAAATAAGAGATGTTAAAAGCACTCCTTTTTGGACAATGTGCTCTTTGAGGTTGTCATTTTCTTTCTTTATGCTCTCAAATGAGATTTACAATAACCAGGCCATTATATAGTCCTGTAGAAAGCCCAGAAAAGATTTATAGTAGCTATTAGGTAACTCACAGAAATAACTGGAGGATTGGACAGTGTCCAAAAGCACATGGAAAAACTGGTATAATTGTATAACTTAACTTGTATGAAAAACTAGAATAGTTTTCCTTACATTTCAACTCAGAATAGATCCTTTCTCTTAAAGAAGCGTTTCTAATTTTCTGAGGAACCTCCACACTGTTTTCCAGAGCGGCTGCACCAGTTTGCATTCACACCAACAGTGCAAGAGGGTTCCCATTTCTCCACATCCTCGCCAGCATCTATAGTCTCCTAATTTGTTCATTTTAGCCACTCTGACTTGTGTGAGGTGGTATCTCAGTGTGGTTTTGATTTGTGTTTCCCTGATGAGGAGTGACGTTGAGCATCTTTTCATGTGCCTATTGGCCATCTGGATGTCTTCGTCTTCTGCCCATTTCTTCACTGGATTATTTCTTTTTTGGGTGTGGAGTTTGGTGAGTTCTTTATAGATTTTAGATACTAGCCCTTTGTCTGATATGTCATTTGCAAATATCTTTTCCCATTCCATAGGTTGCCTTTTAGTTTTGTTGATTGTTTCTTTTGCAGTGCAGAAGCTTTTTATCTTTATGAGATCCCAATAGTTCATTTTTGCTTTTAATTCCCTTGCCTTTGGAGACGTGTCAAGTAAGAAATTGCTGCAGTTGAGGTCAGAGAGGTTTTTTCCTGCTTTCTCCTCTAGGGTTTTGATGGTTTCCTGTCTCACATTCAGGTCTTTCATCCATTTTGAGTTTATTTTTGTGAATGGTGTAAGAAAGTGGTCTAGTTTCATTCTTCTGCATGTTGCTGTCCAGTTCTCCCAGCACCATTTGTTAAAGAGACTGTCTTTTTTTCATTGGATATTCCTTCCTGCTTTGTCAAAGATTAGTTGGCCATACATTTGGTTGAGATATTTTTTTTTTCGTTTTGGGCATCCAGCTATTCCAACATTTTTTGAAAAGGCTGTCCTTTCTCTATTGAACAGCTTTTCTAATTCTGTATTTTTGTCAAATTTCAGTTGACTATATCTGTTTAGTACTCTGAGTACTCTTTATGTTCCATGAATCTATGTTTCTAACCCTTTACCAAAACCCCACAGCCTTTATTACTGCAGCTAGGTAGTAAGTCTTAATATCAGGCTTCTTTCAAGTATAGTGTTTTCTTTTACTTTTTGTTGTTGTTGTTGTTAAGATTAAGACTACTGGGGCACCTGGGTGACTCAGTCGGTTAAGTGTCCTACTTCGGCTCATGTCATGGTCTCACAGTTGGTGAGTTTGAGACCTACATCAGACTGGCTATTGTCAGCCTGTCAGTACAGAGCCCCTTTCGGATCCTCTGTCCCCCTCTCTCTGCCCTTGCCCAACTCACACTCTCTCTCTCAAAAATAAACAAACATTAGGGTCACCTGGGTGGCTTAGTTGGTTACGCGTCTGACTTCAACTTAGGTCATGATCTCCTAGTTTGTGAGTTTGAGCCCTGTGTCGGGCTCTGTGCTGACAGCTCAGAGCTTGGCGCCTCCTTTGGATTCTGTGTCTCCCCCTCTCTCTGCCCCTTCCCTGCTCATGCTCTGTGTTTCTCTGTCTCTCAATAGTAAATAAGTGTTAATTTTTTTTAAATAAACATTTTAAAAAAAGACTATTATTATACAGGTAGTTTAGGATAAAATCATCTATGTTCATAACAATCCATGTTAACATATTGATAGGAATTGTACCGACCCTACAGATCAATTTAACATTTTTGAATACTGTATGCCTCTTCATTGATTTAGATCTTTGATTTCCTTCACCAGCTTTTTATAATTACTAGTATACAATTAGTATGTAATTATAGTATATAGATCCTATATATGTGTTGCTAAGTGCATAACTAAGCTAAGCATTTCATTCCTTTGGTGCATTTGTTATGTTTTTAATTTTAGGTTCTGAATGTTTATTCTTAATATAAAGTAATGTGACTGATTTTATGTTGATCTTGTATCCTGAAACCTGCTGAAAACTGCTAAATTTTTATTAGTATCCCTTTTTCCTTTTACTCTGATTTTTTGTTTTGCTCCACATAGATATTCATATCATCTGCATATATAGTTTTATTTATTCCATTCAATCTGTATTTATTTTATTAATTTTCATTGCTTCATCTCAGTGGCTAGACCTTCCAGAACAAGGTTGAAGAAGAGTGTTGAGAGCACCCCTCTTTGTCTGTTACTGATCTCAGGGGGGGAATTATTCAGTCTTTCACCATTAAAAATTATACTTGCTATAGGATTTTTGTAGATATAATTTATCAGTTTGCTGTCATTCATTTCTATTTCTATTTCTATTTCTATTTCTATTTCTATTTCTATTTCTATTTCTATTTCTATTCTATTTCTATTTCTATTTCTATTCATAAGACATGTTGGTCCACAGTTTTCTTTTATTGTGATATCTTTGTCTGGTTTTAGTAATAGGGTAATACTAGTCCTATATAATGAATTGCTAAGGATTTTTTTCTTCCACACTGGAAGATTGTGTGTTAATTGTTGCTAAGTCTTTCACATATGTTTGGTAGAATTTTCCAGTGGAATCATCTAGGCCTACAGATCTATTTTTTGATTTTTTAAATAAAAAATTTAATTTATTTGATAGTAATGGAGATATTGAAATTATCCCTTTCGATTTGGTTGAGATTTGGTCATGTGTGGCTTTCACGGAACTGATTATTTAAATCAGAACTTTTTGACTGCTCTGGTGGTTACTAAAAGTTTTGCAACAATAAGGATTGATAAAACTTTTAGCTTAAAGTTTCTATTCCCATAGCTAGTTAATTAGATAAGTCAAACCAGTTCTTCAACTGAGGACAAATAGAAAAGCTAGTCAAATATTTTAAAATCTGACCCTTATGGTATAAAAATCAATAGTTATCCAGAAAATAATGGGAAAATATCACACTCCAGCTTATATTGTTCAGAAAAATATGCTCAGGGAAAACTTTAATACCAATATTTTATATGAAATACTGAAAATAAATTAATATTAAAGTCATAAAATGTAAGAAAAATCAAAATAAAGAACAAGGCTCACTAAATCCAAATAGTCTACACATTTTCTAAAATTACATAAATTAAGAGAGGAGGAACCAAGATGGTGGAATGGCATGGAAGCTTTTGTGTGTCCATGAAATACAGCCAGACCAACACTAAACCATCCTACACACCTAGAAAACTGATTGGAGGATTAACACAACAATCTGCACAACCTGAACCACAGAATTCAGCAGTACACAGCACGGAGAGCTGAACTTGGGGAACAAGAAACTGCAAAAGGTAGGGAACTGCTTTTGGAGGTGGAGAGAGGACAGACTGAAGGTGGGGGGGGAGTGTATGGGAAAATCACCCCTCCCCAAAAGCAGCTGGAGAAAAAGTGGAAAATTTGAAACAGCCGCAGGGACTAAACTAAAAAGGGAGAAAGGAGAAAGGAGAGGGTTTAAATTCCATTAAGACTGTAAACAAAGGGAGCACAAAGGCTGCAACTCCACACTCGATACCTGGCAGTGCTCTAGTGGGAAGGGTGAATCCCCAGGAACAGAGTGGGTTCCGGGAGGTTCTCGGGACACATGGGGAAAAGCAGTTCCACTGCGGGAAGGACATTTGGTAGAGACTGTTGAAGCCACTTGGTCCCAGCAGACCCCAGAAGGCAGCCACATTCGCTGGTCCTGGGGCAAGGTCGTTAAGGGTGAAGCTTGGTGCCAGATGTGTGTTGTGATTTTCCATAATCCCTGAGCTGCTGCTGCTACACTGTCTTGCAAACATTTTCTGGGATGGGCTGGCACCTGGCCACAGTCTTGGGGCACCGGCAGCAGCAGGGTCCAGGGGACATACCTGGATGCAGCCGATATTCGACCATTGTTCATTCGGCCATTGCTTGGTGAGACCCTCCCACAGAGGGGCAGAACAGGTCAAAGCTGCAGTTCTTCGGCAGTAAGGGGCTGGGGAAAATAGCTGCATCTGAGAAAAAACTTGGGAGAGAGGTACTCCCTGGGGCCTGGTCACGAAGAGTGAAGAAGTGGGGAGTGGACAAGAGCTGAAGATGGAGGATGGGTGCGCAATTGCTGATCCAGGTGAACAGACTGGGTAGCTGGGTGGAGCCATTTTCACTGCATAGGCACCTATAAGCCCGCAACAATCCACCCCGGTTGGCTAGCAGCGCCATCTAGTGGAGAGCGAAGCTGTTACACTGAGCCCCGCCCAACTGGGCCAACTTCGCTCTTGAAGAACACAAGTCTCAGTGCTGGCTTAATTTATGGATTATAAAGAGCTACATAGACTGACTTCTAGGGGAAAACGAAGCAATTTCAGTCCTACTTCAATCTGTTAGCAGGTTCGTCTATTCAATTTTCTTTCTTTGTTTTTTCTTTTTCCTTTTCTCTTTTACAATTCTTTTCTTTTTCTTGAATACAGAAAGAGAAAAAATTCTTTTTTATTTTCAATTTTTATTAAAAATATCTTTTTAATTTTTATTACTATATTTTTTACTTTTGTGTAATTTTTTTCAAATTCTACTTTACTTCCATCATTTTATTTTAGTCTACTTCAGTGTGGTCACCTTTTCAAAATTTCAAACAATTTCCTTTTTTTTTCTTTCCTTTTCTTTTTTTCTCTTTTTTGTTTCTTTTCTTTTTCTTGAATGCAGAAAGAGAAAACCTTCATTTCTACCTTCAATTTCTATTAAAAATATTTTCATTTAATTTTTTTACTATATTTTTTGCTGTTATGTAAATTTTTTTCAAATTCTATTTTACCTCCATCATTTTATTTTAGTCTACTAGAGTGTATTCTTTACTATCTTCTTTACTTTTGTGTATAATTTTTCAAATTCTATTTTACCCCATCATCTCATTTTAGTCTACTTCACTGTATTCATTTTTTCAAATTCTCAAACGATTTCCTTTTTTTTTCCTTCCCCCCTTTTTTTTCTCTAATCTGTCAAACCACTTTCAACACCAAGACCAAAACACACCTAGAATCTAGCATCATCCATTCACTTTGTGTGTGTGTGTGTTTTTAATTTCTAATTTTAATATTTTTTAATTTTAGTTTTACTACCTCATTAATTCCTTTTCTCCCTTCAAAATGACAAAACAAAGGAATTCACCCCAAAAGAAAGAGCACAAAGAAATGACAGCCAGGCATTTAACCAGTACAGATACAAGCAACATGTCTGAACCGGAATTTAGAATCACAATAATAAGAATACTAGCTGGAGTTGAAAACAGACTAGAATCCCATTCTGCAGAGATAAAAGAGGTAAAAAATAGTCAGAATGAAATAAAAAAAATGCTATAACTGAGTTGCAATCACTGAAGGATGCAGCGGCGGCAAGGATGGTTGGGGCAGAACAGAGAATCAGCGATAGAGAGGACAAACTTATAGAGAATAATGAAGCAGAAAAAAAGAGGGAGAATAAGGCAAAAGAGCATGATTTAAGAATTAGAGAAATCAGTGACTCATTAAAAAGGAACATCAGAGTCATAGCCATCCCAGAAGAGGAAGAGAGAGAAACAAGGGTAGGAGGGTTATGTGAGTAAATCATAGTGGAAAACTTTCCTAACCTGGGGAAAGACACAGACATCAAAATCCAGGAAGCACAGAGGACCCCCATTAGATTCAACAAAAACTGACCATCAACAAGGCACATCATAGTCAAATTCACAAAATACCCAGACAAGGAAAGAATCATGAAAGCAGCAAGGGAAAAAAAGTCCTTAACCTACAAGGGAAGACAGATCAGGCTTGCAGCAGACCTATCCACAGAAACTTGGAAGGCCAGAAGAGAGTGGCAGGATATACTCAGTGTGCTGAATCAGAAAAATATGCAGCCAAGAATTGTTTATCCAGCAAGGCTGTCATTCAAAATAGAAGGAGAGATACAAAGTTTCCCAGACAAATAAAAATGAAAGGAGTTTGTGACCACTAAACCAGCCCTGCAAGAAATTTTAAGGGGGACTTTCTGAGGGGAAAAAAGATAAATATATATACATATATATATATATATATATATACATATATGTATATATATATATACATATATATATACGTGTATATATATATATACACACACACACACACACACACACACACACATATATTGTATATGTAAATGAATACCAAAAGAAACAAATGATTAGAAAGGACCAGAGAACATCACCAGAAACTCCAACTCTACAAACATCATAATGGCAATAAATTCATATCTTTCAGTACTCACTCTAAACATCAGTGGACTCAAGGCTCCAATCAAAAGACACAGGGTACCAGAATGGATAAGAAAACAAGATCCATCTATATGCTGTTTACAAGACACCCACTTTAGACTTAAAGACAATTTCATATTGAAATTACATAAATTAACAAAGGAATAGAAGATGTAAACTACAATAACTCACACCTGAAGTCTAACCAGGACAAAAAGAATGATACAAATGTTAACTTGCATGTAACTAGGGATATTAACCTCCAAGATAAGCAGAGCCTGTCTGGAGTTCACATTAGTGTGTACAGTCAGGGAGTGACTATCAAAAAAAAAAAAAAAAAATCAAAGGTATCAGGGTCCTAGCTGGGACAGAACAAAATTAATTCAGCAGAAAAGGAAATTCCATTGTGGTTATGGTAATACTGAAAACAGACATAAGAGATGGGACATCATTATGCTGGTTTCTGGACACTATATTGAAAGAGGTTTGAAATTGCCCATGACCAGAAGTAACAGACTCAGGAAGGTATCATTATAAGAAAACATTTGGAATGCGAGAAATTAAGTAGAGAAAATTATGAGTCTTGCAGAAATAAGAGAAAGTCACAGAAGCTGAAATTGACCCTCTTTTTTAAATGGTACTTTCTCTTAATGAAACCTTATTTCACTATATCAAAAGAGGTTATTTCTTTTCTTTTTAAAGAGGGTCATTTTTTTCTGTTTGTTTAAAATTTTTATTTAAATTCTAGTTAGTTAACATATAGTGTAATATTGGTTTCAAGAGTAGAATTTATCACCTACAGATAACACCCTGTGGTTATCACAGCAAGTGCTAAAGAGGGTCATGTTTTTAAAATTTTTTTTAATGTTTATTTATTTTTGAGACAGAGAGAGACAGAGCATGAATGGGGGAGGGTCAGAGAGAGAGGGAGACACAGAATCCGAAGTAGGCTCCAGGCTCCAAGCTGTCAGCACAGAGCCTGATGCGGGGCTCGAACTCACAGACCGTGAGATCATGACCTGAGCCGAAGTCGGACGCTTAACCGACTGAGCCACCCAGGTGCCCTTAAAGAGGGTCATTTTGAATGAAGAACCCTAGGAAGGAACTCAGAACCTTCAAGCCTCCCCCAGTGGAGACAGATCTGTTACTGTCATTTTAGAAAAATTCAGAACTTTGTATAATGAGCACAGATAACAGGAATCCTCCCAAACAACTATTATTAGAATAGAATAGGCAGAATCAATATGTTATATCTGATTAAAATGCTCCTGATAAATCAAGCAATAGTAAAGGAAAATACACCATACACTATAATTTAGTGTATTCAACATAAATTAAATAATATTGAGCATCCTTTGTATAGATGAAATAACTGCTTAATTCAAAAAGTCAGTATAAAATGGACATAAACAGAAAACTTTGAATACTAATTATTGGCAGAACTCAGTAAAGAATGACAAATAAAATCCAATACCATTTTATAAATGGTGATGAAGTGAAGATGCTCAAAGGAAAATAGAATTTAATTAATGTATAGCAAGAGACATAAATAAATGAAAACATCAAGAAAACAAAAATAAAATAGAGAGTAAAAGGGTCAGAAGATAAAGATATAGAAGATGAGCAAATTCTGACATATACATAACTGGAATCTCAAACAAAAGGAGGACACGGAAGAGAATTAATATTTTAAACTATGATTTAAGAAAATTTCTAAAAATAAAAGTCCTGAAACTACTAATTGAACAAACCTAACGTATACCTAGAGAAATTGACATTGACCAATCAAAGTCTGTGATATTCTAGTAAATTTTTAGACATTAAATAAATGAAGAAAAATATTTGTGGAGCCTCCATGCAAAACAAAACAAAACAAAACAAGTTACTTTCTGAGGAAAAAAAAAAAAACATGCTGGGTTCAGGCATCTAAAAAATATGGAAAAATTAAGACAACAGTGGAGTATGGTTCAATAAATTTAAGAACAGGAGGCTGAGTCAATAATTTTATAAAGGCTATTTTACTCAGGCTATAAAGTCTAAAAATATACTTTCATTCCAGTAAAAACCCTTGCAATAATGTTAGCATGCAACTTCCTTGAATAATATGGTATAGGATGGGTTTCACCTAACCTAGAAGTGATTAAGTGGCCATTAGCTAAAGAATGGTCAGTGAGAAGTGAATATATTTAATTGTAATCTAAGACGAAAACAAAGTTGTGACAAAAAAACAAAGTATAAATGTCGTATATGCCAAAAAGTGGGAATAGAAAGAAAAGAGAAAATAGGAAAGTAGAAAAACTTACTGATTGTTGGATTAGGTGAAAGTCAAATCAACTAGTAGAAGCTTAGTTTAGTAGAACAAAGTGGTAGTTAATAGGTGAGAGATAATTCATATATTTTAAGCGGAAAACAAACTAGTAGAAGCTTAACCAAAGGGAAAAAAGAATTAAGGATATAACAAAAAATGTTGATAAGAACGTAACTCCTAGAACAATATAAAAGTTTTCATTGTTTCAAAATAAATACAAAAAAAAATAGTAAAGAAACATACCAACTGGAGAAAGAAGCACATACATTCCTCTCCTTCTCCCCCTGACTCTCTATCCACCCCTCCACATACTAATTCTAAAATAATAAACATAGTGAGTATAAAATAAACAATATGGCAGTGTTGAGCATGGCCCTGTCAGACATATCAATAAAACACAAATGGGTTTAAAAGGCTGCTAAAAGGAAAAGCCAGTAAAAGTTAATAAAAGATTAGTAAAAGATTTGTTTCCAGAGCAAAATGCAACTCTGTTGTAGAACATGGGAAATACCTATCTCAAAAATACATCAGAAAAAAATAGAGAGGAGAAAGAGAGAGAGAAATAGACATATGAGAGAAAAAAGAGAGAGAGAGGGAGACAGGGGCAAGGAGATGGGAAGCAAATGGAAATAGTGAGCAAGCCATGTTACAGTCTTATCAAACAAGGTAGGATTCAGGCCTCCACACATTAACAATAAATGGGAAAAATAATAAAGGTATAATAGGTATTATTATCTACATACCATGTAGTATAGTTACTACCTTTTTCTAAAAGATATTCAAGCAAAAATAGAAAAAAAAACTAGGAAAGTTTTATTGTTCTTTCAAGTTTGTGTTAAAAAAGCTCAAGTGGACAAATAAGGGTATAGAAGGTCTAACCAATATCAGAAGGGTTGATAATATGGAGAAATATCAAATATTACACCCTGATAATAACTCTTTATGTCAAGAGCAAATAGAACATATATTACATGTATCATAATAATACAAACAGGAGGAAAATAACTTTAACATAATGAAATTATTATAAATATCCCTTTTCAATCAGAATTTAATAAGACTAGAGATCAATAAGAAAATTGAAAATATCCTTACCCTGAAGTTCACATATTTTTGTCAGGTTAGGTTTATTCTGTTTCTATTGTCTAAAGATTGTGTCCCCCCACCCTAAAATTTATATGGAGAAACCTAACCCCCAAGGTGATGCTATTAGGAGGTGGATCCTTTGGGAGGTGATTACATCATGAGAGCAGAGCCCTCGTGAATGGGATTAGTTCCTGTATAAAAGAGTCCCAAGAGAGCTCCCTTGGTCCTCCTGCTGTGTGAGGACACAACAAAACAGCGCCATCTCAGAACCAGGAAGTAGTTCCTTGCCAGATACTCAACCTGCCAGAACATGAACTTGGATTTCCCTCCCTCTAGAATTGTGAGAAATAAGTGTTTCTTGTTTATAAGCTATATAGGTTATAGCAGCCCAAAAAAACTAAGATGGGTACAATTATATACAGTAAAATTCACTTCTTTGGGTGTACATTTCTACGGATTTTAATTTTAGTAAAGTCTAATTTATCAAATTTTCTTTTATGATTATGTTTTGAATCCTAAGATCTTTTTGCCGAACCAAAAGGTGCAAAGATATTATTTTTTAAAATAGTTGTAAGTCTTACACTTAGGCCTATGACTACATTAATTTTTGGAGATTATATAAGATGTGAGTACAGTTTCATTATTTTCCATATCTATACCTACATATTTCAGCACTATTTTAAGAAAGCCATTCTTTAATCCATTAAATTGCCTAGGTACATGTATCAAAGATCAATCAGCCATGTATGTGTGAGTCTATTTTCGGAGTTCATCTGTGTTCAGTTCCTATCCTTCTTTAAGATCTCGGTTCTGTCACAGTTTCTTATAAGCATCTGGACAAACCAGCTGGCACCTTAACACAATGTCTATAAACCCCTTAGGTAGCTCAGTCTGTTCACTAAGTATATTTTCTACCTTCTATATTACTGCAGATTATATTGTTGCTAAATATTCTGTTACTACATAACAGAGATCCTTCTTCTGGTTTCTAGTAAGGGTTTTCACACTTTCTTATAAGTCCTCATTTGCAGCCTTCTCAAAGTTTATAAAATTATACAGTTTCTTGAAGGGTCTTGATGCTTTCACACTTTTTACAAACTTAATTTAGCTTCCCAATCCACTCCAGTAGTTTAGGCTTTTGTCATGCTGCTATAACACCCACTCCTAGCACCAAACTAGGTTTTTATCATGTGTAGCTGTTAAAGCAGTTGCTTCAAAACACAGTGGCTTAAAACAAAAAACAAAAAAAAAAACAACACAAAAAACAAAAACAAAAACAAAAAAAACAAAAAAACTTTGGTTAGCTAAGATTTCTGTAGGTCAAAAATTCAGAAGCTTAACAGTGATTCTGACTCAGGGCCTTATATCTGGTTGCAGTTAACATATTAATCAAGGCTGAAGCCATCTGAAGGATTGAATGGGACCAGAGGATCCTTTTCCAAGCTCACTCACATGGCATTTTCCAGGGAACATGAGTTCATTGTTGGCCATCTCCAATCAGTCCTCCTTTATACAGTAGTTCTTGTAGAACTACAAAGGGACTGATTGGTCGACCTTGTAACATGAAAGCTGGTTTTCCACAGAGTGAGTGATCCAAGAGAAAGGAGCATGCCACAGTGCCTTTCATGACTTAGTCTCCAAAGTGACACACTATTGTTTTCACCATATTGTATTCATCAGAAGATAATCACTGAGTCAGTGTCCACACTGAAGGCATTAAGCTCCACTCATTGATGGAAAGAGTGTCAAGGTTAAGCTCTCCCTATTGATGGAAAAAGAGTCAAATAATTTGTGAACACATTGTAAAACAACTACAAGCCAGAAGATAGAATTTTTAAAAATATATTCTGGACAAATTGAATGCAATGTCAGGAATGTCAGGGGTATGTCTGGATATAGTGACATGACCATACAGACAAGAGTTTACTTAGATTGGGAGGTGCCATATTGATATTTGGGACCTTGGAAACTAGATAAGAGAATTTTCTGGTAGGCAATTAAAATGGGCATTAAATAATAATAAGCATTATTTCTTTTAGTTCAAATCCTTAAAAGTGTTGCAAATTCCTGAGATTATTTCAGTTTGCTTGGTTTAGGGAATATTCAGTTCATGGTGGAGAGGAACACAAGTTTTCTCTTTTCTATCTTAGCTTTCTCTTGAGCTCAAATGCATCATTGAATAGAAAATAAACACACAGAAAAAAAAAAAGAATAAAGCTAAAACACACAGAAAATGATACTTCAGAACCAGAATCTGTTGGGGTAAATAATGTGTATTTTGATACAGTCTATCTTCCATGATTCGTTTCTCCTACAAGCTTCATATGAACAGTGAAACAGCCAAGATTATTGTGGCTTGAGCAAAAATAGTACAGTGACTTCACATGCACAGAGATAATAATACTGATGATAATTCTAGAGATAGCCTAATGTATTGAGCTGAATACTTATGTGCTAAGTACTCTGATAAGCAATTTATATGCATTTCCTCATTTAATTATCCCCCAAATCACATGAGATTGATGCAACAAGGAAGCAATTATTTTCCTTAGGAGAATTACTTTCTGGACTCTGTTAATATACATTGATAAGAATCTAACTCCCTTGAACTTTGTGTTAGCACTGGGTTTTCTGATTTATTTTCTATTTACTTATTAATATTTTAATTGATTTAAGATTCAGTGATTATGATAATGATTATTAAGAATTATCTAGATATTTGCACTTACTGAATCTGCTTTAAAAAACCTGATTTCCATCATTTCAAGCAGTTAAAACAATTATGCAAAATTTTCGTACAATTAAAGGAGGATTTCTACTTTTCTGGTGTTTGAGCTATGTACTGGTAAATCATCTCTCTTAATTCAGATCTAGTTTTTCCCATAGAGATTAAATTTATTTTCTTGTTTTCAATTCATTGCCTAAGACTTAGCTAATTTACCTAGAACAATGACAGTGCCATTTGTAAAAATATTAATCTGTTTTCAATTCTAGAATATATAGCATATATGAAAACTTTTATTAACTTTAAAATATTATTCAAATATAAGATCATTGCCAAAGTATTATTCCAGCCCTGCTATGACACATCTGAGGAAATACTTTTTTCATTATTTTTCTTATGATTGTAAGATATATGCTAATTATGGAACTCAGAAAACATAAAAAAGGGACTCAACAAGGAAATACCTAGAAATTAGCAAGGTTAACAATCTCCTGTATGTTTCTTTTTACAATCATAAATATGTACAAATATATACACATGTACACAAATATATATTCATATTTGTATTTATATAAATATACATATTTTAAAATAAAATTATACTATATAATAAGTTTTTATAAAAAACGTTTCCCTATACCATTAAATATTTTTCTAGGGGTGCTTGGGTGGCTCAGTTGGTTAAGCATCCAGCTCTTGACTTGGGCTCAGGTCATGATCTCATGTTTTGTGAATTTGAACCCAGTGTCAGAATCCCTGCTGGGCTCTATGCTGACAGTACAGAGACTGCTTGGGATTCTCTCTTCGTCCCCCTCTTTCTCTGTCCCTCCCTTATTTGTGTGCGTGTGCTCTCTTTCTCTCTCTAAATAAATGAATAAACATTAAAAAAGCTAAATAAGTTAAATATCTTTTCCAAAACATATTTTAGAAATTGCACAGCATTCTTGAAAACATATATGCTACAACTCAATTTAACAATCTTCCTATTATTGAAATTTTAATTGGTGAAAACTGATCACTTAAGGCACACTGGAAATACACTTTAAGGGAATTCAAGGTGTTGATATATGAGTGCAGTGGGATGCCTACTTAATATATTCCTCAAGAGAATTCATCAGCCTTCTTTATGATTGGACTTTTAGTTCCCCAAGGTTCTATTTTTCACTGGGAAATGTTTTAATATCTAGCAAGCGATTATAATAGCACTATCATTGTACCCAAGGCATTTAATCACTCATGATTCTACCCCCTTTCCTAACTATATCTGAATTATCTTGGTGAGGAAAAAAATACTTATTCTCAGCATGACTGCAATAAAACTAGTGAAAAAGAGTAATTTAAAAAATCAAGTCTAAAGGACCTAAAGCACAATAGAAATTGCACCTGGATTTAGGGGATTATTTCCTATTCCCTGTTGAGTACTTAAATAGTTTTGTGCCCTAGGAAAAGTCACTTAAATTCTCTAGACTTCTGACTCCTCACCTGATACTTTATCTTAAGTAGTATTTTTTTCTCTGAAAGTTTTAATTTATCCTTAAAGGGAATAAATGCCTCAATTGATGTAATCTTGTTTCCAAGTGATATATCTGAAACCAAGTAAAAATTATACAAATTAATTCCATATACTTGAGTAAGTTTACTACTGAGGTTTTTATAATTAAGTCTGAGCTCTTGAGATGATTTATTGTTATCTGTGGTTAGAGTTCAGAGCATTTTCCTAAATGTTATTTTTCTACAATTAAGTTTTTAAAAAAATTATTTTAGTGAGAGAGTAGGGGGACAAGGGCAAGGACAGAGAGGGAGAAAATCTTGAGTAGGCTCCATGCTCAGCACAGATGGAGCCTCACTTGGGGCTGGGTCCCATGACTCTGGGATCATGATCTGAGCCAAAATCAAGATATGAATGCTCAACAGATTGAGCCACCCAGGCACCCCTACAATTAACTTTTTTATCCCTGCACTAAACTCAATGCATTTTTGTCAAATATACAATAAATACTTGTGTTAACTTTCCCTCTTTCTTTCTTTCTTTCTTTCTTTCTTTCTTTCTTTCTTTCTTTCTTCATCTCTCTCTCTGTCTCGCTCTTTCTCCTTGTTTCCTTCTTTCTATGCCCAGTGTGGAGCTGTAACTCACAATCCTGAGATCAAGATAAAAAATTGCATGCTGTACAAACTGAGCCAGCCAGGCACCCCTAACTTATTTTTCATATGAATATTAGAATTATATTTTTATTTAAATAGTCCATTTTAGATCAGTCCATTGATCAGAAGTGTGTTTAAAATAGAAATCAATTAGGGAAGAGTTTGTGTTATAATATTGAGTCCCATGTGAATGGAATTTTAAAATTGCTTTCATAAGAAATACTCTTAAAATCTGATATTTTCACCTCTCAGAACATCTGCTAAACAAGAAGACACCCTTTCTTCTAACAGGACTAGTCCTACTTATTGTGCATGAGTAGAAAAATAAGAGAGAGAGCTTGCCCTAGCAATATTAAACCAGTGTGATGCTGGCCCCTTAAGTAAAAATTGAGATAAGAGAAACAGAAATGAGAATCTATAGACAACAAGTCTGACATTAATAGTAAAGTAGTTAAATATTCAAAAATAGAACTGGGGCAATTTTTGGATACTTGGATCTAAAAGTTATATCCTTTTTTCTCAACCTTATCAAAATGAGTTCAATATGGACCAAAGTTAAAAGAAGAGTATTTATAAAATGTAAAATAAAACACCACAACTATTAGATAAAAAATTTTTGATGTATTTTTGTTATTATTACTATGATATAAAATTACCTTCTTGGCAAAACACCAAAAATAAAAATAGATAAAGAATAGAAATTGTAGGAGGAGGGTCAAGATGGCAGAGAAGTAGGGGAACCAGAATTTCCCTCGTCCCTCAAACACAGCAGTATTGAGGTAAGAATGCTTGGAATTCCAGGAATCCATGCTGCAGAATGACAGACACATGTCCACGAGTGTATGGAAACAGCTTGGCAACACAGAGAGTTACTTCAGTGAACAAATCAAAGCATACCTAGTGGAAGGTTCAAACTGCCATTATGAGTAGGGGAATAAAGCAACTAGAGATGCAACAACAGAATGCATGCAACACACTCTGAAAACACTTCCTGAAGTGGCAGGCTCTGGACAGTGTGTGACCCCTTTTTAAAATGATAGCATTCACAGGTGAAGGACACATAACAAACTATTAAATATGTAAAAGACAGAAAACTAACCAATATGATGAAACAGAAGAATTCTCCTCAGAAGATATTCAAGGAAAAAAAATAGCCAGAGAATTGTTCAAAACAAATGTAAACAATATATCTGCACAGGAATTTAGAATAGTAGTCATAATACAAATAGGTAGACTTGAAAAAAAGCATAGAAGACAGCAGAGAATCTATTGCTGCAGAGATCAAGAATCTAAGAAATAGTCATGACAAATTAAGAAATGTAACTGAGATGCAAATTAAACTAGATGCAGTGACAGCAAGGATAGAAGAAGCAGAGGGGAGAATAGGTGAAATAGAAGATAAAATTATGGAAAATAACGAAGCTGAGAAAAAGAGGGATAGGAAATTAGTAGATCAAGAGGGAAGAATTAGAGATGTAAGTGATTCATTGAAACAATAATATCTACGTCATAGGAGTTTCAGAACTAGCAGAGGGAGAGAAAGGGGAAGAAGGTTTATTTGAACAAATTATAGCTGAGAACTTCCCTAATCTGGGGAAGAAAGCAGACATCCAAGTCCAGGAGGCACAGAGAACTCCCTTCAAAATCAACATAAACAGGTCAACACTACAACATATCATAATGAAACTGGCAAAATGCAAAGATAAAGAGAGAATTCTGAAAGCTAGGGACAAATGGGCCTTAACCTACAAGAATAGACACATAAGGGTAGTAGCAGACCTGTCCACTGAAACTTGGCAGGCCAGAAGGGAGTGGCAGGAAATAGTCAATGTGCTGAATAGGGAAAATATACAGGCAAAAATTCTTTATCCAGCAAGGCTGTCATTCAGAATAGATGGAGAGATAAAGGCTTTCCCAGGGAAACGAAAGCTAAAGGAGTTCATGACCACTAAACCAGCTCTGCAGGAGATATCAAGGTGGACTCTGTGAGTGGAATGCTGCAAAGACTACAAAGGACCAGAGACATAACCAAAAGCATGAAACCTACGGATAACAATGATGCTAAATCCATATCTTTCAGTAATCAATCTGAATATAAATGGACTGAATGACTGAATCAGAAGACATAGGATATCAGAACTGATTAAAAACAAACAAACAAAAAAAAAAAAAACAAGGTTCATCTATATGCTGTCTACAGAGACTCATTTTAGACCTGAGGACACCTGCAGATTGAAAGTGAGGGGATGGAGAATCATCTATCACGCTACTGGATATCAAAAGAAAGCTGGAGTAGCCATATTTGTATTAGACAAACTGGGTTTTAAACCAAACACTATAACAAGAGATGAAAAAGGGCATTATATAATAATTATAGGGTCTGTCCATCAGGAAGAGCTAACAACTGTAAATGGTTATGCCCCCAATGTGGACACCCAATATATAAATCAATTAATCACAAACATAAACAAACCTATTGATAATAATACTGTAATCGTAGGTGACTTTAATACTCCACTTACAACAATGGACAGATCATCTGGGCAGAAAATCAATAAGGAAACAATAGCCTTGAATGATACACTAGACCAGATGAACTTAACAGACATATTCAGAACTTTTCATCCAAAAGCAGGAGAATACACATTCTTCTTGAGTACACATGGAACATTCTCTAAGACAGATCACATACTGGATCATAAAGCAGCCCTCAATAAATATAAGAAAATTGAGATCATACCATGCATATTTTCAGATCACAATGCTATGAAACTTGAAATCAACCATAAGAAAAAAATTGGAAAGCCTCCAAATACGTGGAGGTTAAAGAACATCCTACTAAAGAATGAATGTGTCAACCAGGAAATTAAAGAAGAAATTTAAGAAATTATGGAAACAAATGAAAATGAAAATACGAGTCCAATGCCTTTGGGATACAGCAAAGTAAGTCCTAAGAGGAATTTACATTGCAATCCAGGCATATCTCAGGGAAAAAGAAAGATCCCAAATACAGAACCTAATCTCACGCCTAAAGGAACTAGAAACAGTGCATCAAAGAAAGCCCAAAGCCAGAAGAAGAGAAATAATAAAGATTAGAGCAGAAACAAACAATATAGAATCCCCCCAAAATAGTAGACCAGATCAATGAATTTAAGAACTGGTTTTTTGAAAGAATAAACAAAATTGATAAAACTCTAGGCAGACTTCTCAAAAAGAAAAGAGAGAAATAGATAAATAGATAAAATCATGAATGAAGGAGGAAAGATCACAACCAACACCACACAAATGCATAAAATTATTAAAGAATACCAAGAAAAATTATATGCCAACAAACTGGACAACATGGAAGCAATGGACAAATTGCTAGACATCCAAGACTACCAAAACTCAAATGGGAAGAAATAGAAAATTTGAACAGACCCATAACTAGTGAAGAAATTGAATCAGTTATCAAAATCTCCCAACAAATAAGAGTTCTGGGCCAGATGACTGCCAGGGGAATTCTACCAAACATTTATAGCAGAATTAGTACCTATTTTTCTCAAGTTGCTCTAAAATATAGAAATGGAAGGAAAACTTCTAAACTCATTCTATGAGGCCAGGATTACCTAGATTGCCAAACTAGACAGAGACTCCACAAAAAAAGGAGAATTACAGGCCAGTATCCCTGATGAACAAGAATGCAAAAATTCTCAACAAGATACTAGCAAGTCAAAGTCAACAACATATTAAGAGAATTATTCACCATAATCAAGTGGAATTCATTCCTGGGCTGCAGAGCTTATTAAATATTCACAAATCAATCAATGTGGTACATCACATTAATAAAAGAAAGGATAAGAACCACATGATCTTGCCAATAGATGCAGAAAAATCATTTGACAAAATATAGTGCCCTTTCTTAATAAAAACCCTCAAGAAAGTTGGCATAGAAGGAACATAACTTAACCTCATGAAAGCCGCACATGAAAAGTCCACAGCTAATATCATCCTCATTGGGGAAAAACTGAGAGCTTTCCCCCTGAGATTGGGAGTATGACAGGGATGTACACTCTCACCCCTGCTGTTTAAAATATTGTTGGAAGTCCTAGCCTCAGCAATGAGATAACAAAATGAAATAAAATACATCCAAATTGGCAGAGAAGAAGCCGAACTTTCACTTTTTCACAGATGACATGATACCCTATATGGAACACTTGAAAGACTCCACCAAAAAATTGCTAGAATTGATCCATAAATTCAGTAAAGTGGTAGGATACAAAATCAAGGTACATAAATTGGTTGCATTCTATATACCAGTAATGAAGCAGCAGAAAGAGATATTAAAGAATCGATTCCATTTACAATTGCACCAATAATCATAAAATACCTGGGAATACACCTAACCAAAGAAGTATAACATCTGTATGCTGAAAACTATAGAAATCTTATGAAAGAAATTGAAGAGACACAAAGAAATGTGAGCACATTCCATGCTCAGTGATTGAAAAAACAAATATTATTAAAATGTTGATACTACCCCAAACGATCTACACATTCAATGCAATCTCAATCAAAATAGCATCAGTATTCTTCTCAGAGCTAGAAAAAACAATCCCAAAATTTGTTTGGAACCACAAAAGACCCCGAATAGCCAAATTAATGTTGAAAAAGGAAACCAAAGCTGGAAACATCACAATTCTGGACTTTAGCCTGTATTGCAAAGCTGTAATCATCAAAACTGTATGGTATTGGCACAAAACAGACACACAGACCAATGGAATAGAATACAGAACCCAGAAATTGACCCACAAATGTATGGCCAACTAATCTTCGACAAAGCAGGAAAGAATATCCAATGGAAAAAAGACAGTCCTTTTAGCAAATGGTGCTGGGAGAATTGGACAGCAACATGCAGAAGAATTAAATTGGACCACTTTCTTACAGCATACACAAAAGTAAATTCAAAATGGATGAAAGGCCTAAATGTGAGATAGGAATGCATCAAAACCCTGGAGGAGAAATCGGGCAACAACCTCTTTGACATTGGCCACAGCAACTTCTTACTTGACAGAAATCTGACGGCAAGGGAAATAAAGCAAAAATGAATTATTGGGACCTCATCAAGACAAATAGCTTCTGCAATGCAAAACAATCAACAAAACTAAAAGGTAACTGACAGAATGGGAGGAAGATATTTGCAAATGACATATCGAATAAAGGGTTAGTATCCAGAATCTATAAAGAGCTTACCAAACTCAACACCTGAAAACAAATAATCCAGTGAAGAAATGGGCAGAAGACATGAATAAACACTTTTCCAAAGAAGACACTCAGATGGCCAACAGACACATGAAAAGATCCTCAACATCACTCCTCATCAGGGAAATACAAATCAAAACCACACTGAGATACCACCTCACACCAGTAAGAGTGGCTAAAATTAACAACCCAGGAAACAACAGATGTTGGTGAGGATGTGGAAAAAGAGGAATCCTCTTGCACTATTGGTTGGAATGCAAACTGGTGCAGACACTCTGGAAACAAGGGGGAGGTTCCTCAAAAAATTAAAAATAGAATTACCCTACTACCCAGCAATTGCACTACTAGGAATGTATCTAAAGGATACAGGAGTGCTGATTGATAGGGGCACATGCACCCTAATGTTTATAGCAGTGCTATCGATAGTAGCCCAATTATGGAAAGAGCCCAAACGTTTATCAACTGATGGATGGATCAACAAGATATGACGATAAAGAAGAAGATAAAGAAGGTATATGTATGTATATATAATGGAATACTACTCGGTGATGAAAAAGAATGAAATCTTGCCATTTGCAACAACATGGATGGAGCTGGGGGGTATTATGCTAAGTGAAAAAAGCAAGTCAGAAAAAGACAGATATCATATATTTCCACTTATATGTGGAATTGAGAAACTTAACAGAAGACCGTAGGGTAAGAGAAGGAAAAATAAGGTACAAACAGACAGGGAGGCAAACCATAAGAGTCTCAAATACAGAAAACAAACTGAGGGTTGATGGGGTAGGGAAAATGGATGATGGGAATTGAGAAGGGCATTTGTTGGGATGAACACTGGGTGTTGTATGTAAGTGATGAATCATGGGAATCTAATCCCGAAGCCAAGAGCACATTGTATACACTGTATGTTAGTTAATGTGTTAAAAAATTATTTAAAAAAATATATAAGTGGTATATTTGACAGCAAAAGCTACCAACATCAAAATGCAAGAAGGAAAGTCAAAGGTAGGATAAAAAAAAACTAAAGAAAGCAAGTAAATCACAGCCAGTATCATAGGTGAATGATCAGTTTGGTATATTTAACAAGTAAGGGGATTTTATAAGTAAATAAATATGAAAAGTTTATGTGTGATAAAGGAAAATGACATAGATATGAAATAAATTATAAAAGAAAACATATGAAGACAAATAAACACATATAACAAATTTGACCACACTTGTAACAATTTAAAAAAGCAAACCAAAGAAAAATATGAGATATAATCTTTACCTGCAAAATTTCTATTACAAATGCTATGGAACACAATCGAAGAGTGCAGTGCCAAAGCATAATATTCCTTTAGTTTCATTTATCATCAAAAGCCTTCAAAGTTCATGGTCTTTGTTCTAGCCCTCTGCTTCCATCGGTTTATCTTCAGCTTATAATGGGCAAGTGTGTAAAGGTGTGGTTATAATGATGTATTAGAGCAGGTTATACTACTGAAAAATTGGAACTTAAAAATGTTTTCAGTAAGAGACTGGTTAAATTAATCATGGTGTATTTAAAAGGAAAACTATATTGGTCGAAATGATGAAAATAAGTTTATATAATTAGCAGGCAAAAATGTATACAAGCATGCTTGCAGAATGTCTAGTTATTTTTTACTTAATTTATTGACTGTACATTTAAACAGACCAGATCCAGATCCACTTGTTTCCCCCTAAACGACGTTGCTTTATAAATGCCGCTTTCAGGAAAGCCCAATTATTGTGTGTATATGCACACACAAAGCACATTTACAAAAATATAAACATAGACTTTCTGTTGTTTTCTACAGTGTAAAGTAGTTGACAAAATTTTTCTACAAATATTTAAATTAATGTGATTAGATGAATGGTTTTAGGAGGTCATTTTTGAAAGGAAATATTAATCATGATGAAATAAGCAAGTCATTTATATAATTTAATAAAAATTATTGTAATTTAGGCCCATCTTAAGGAAATTAGACAAAGATGAATAATTTTGAAATATTGATTGATATCTTCTATATGCCTTATGTATTACTAGATGAGCGCTTACAGATGTGAAATTTATATACTTTAGTCTGTTAGTAAGTTGTCTTTGGATTGCATAAACACAAGCTCTTTCTGATGCTTCTGGAACTAAATATCTCTTAGATGATGTTCAAAGTGATTTAGCCTTATAGTAAATTTCTCAGTGAATTGAACATTGTAAATTATTTAAGTACTTGTATATTCATTTGTATGCTTTCTGACATTTCGTTAACTCCTGTATGGTGGTGTGAAGTTTATATCTTTAAAAAGTACTTCTTTTTAAGAAGTGGATTTGAAATTCATTGCTGCTACAAAACAAACAAACAAACAAACAAAAACTGGTTTGAGTGGGAGTTACTAATTCTTGCAATGTTCCACAGTATTATTTTGCTAATAGTGATACTTGAAAATATGTTCACCTATAGTACTGGTTTTCATGTATGTCTCAGAATGAGGGGAAATCCAACCTGCCTGTAGCTATCTAGTATAATATTTTAAATATCTATCATCTTCAACACCGGATGTTCAGTGTTATGTCAGATAACTGAAGCAGCTCTTTAAGAGCACTTATTGAGTACAATAGGAATGAGTGTAAGGTCAGAGCCATCTGAGGACCGTCTATTTTAAGATGGAAGAATAAGCAAGGCCAGGAGAAAGCCCAAAGAAAATTACATATATAGAAGGCTTTATTTTATTACGATTATTACTTTTTAAGGATATTATCAAATATTTGTTATCTAAATCTGTTCATATTTAAGGTATTCAAAATTTTCAAAGGGATTGCAAGTACGATGTCCTTTTTCTTTCAGTATAGTCCTTATAGCTAGAAGGAACCAACTTCAATAGGTGCCCCTATCAGGGCTGCTTTGGTGACTGTTTTAAAGCATCATGTAAGGTTTTTTTTTTTTTTTTTTTAATGTTTATTCTTGAGAAAGAGTGTGAGCAGGGGAGGGGCAGAGAGAGAGAGGGAGACACAGAATCTGAAGCAGGCTCCGGGCTCTGAGCTGTCAGAACGGAGCCCAAAGTGGGGCTCGAACTCAGGAGCCCGAAGATCATGACCTGAGCTGAAGTCAGATGGTTAAGTGACTGAGCCACCCAGATGCCCCAGCATCATGTAAGTTTTAGAGCACTTTCTGCTTTTGTCTCCTGTTCTCAGTTTTAGTTAGAAGCCCAAGAAGTTTCAGGCAAATCCACATATTTTCATTTCATCCATTTATCCAGATAAACTTACTTTTGGATTTACCTATTTAACAAAATTGACTTGAAAAATCCGTGTCTCTAGTTCCCAGGGACAGCTTCTTGGTCATGTGACCTATACAATCAATCCCACAGGGTTCTGCCTTTGGAAGGGCTCCACACCTGGTTCAATGCTTTGTTTTTGTCATCTTGAAATTATTAATATTTTGAACAAGAGGCCCTTCATTTTCATTTTTCACTGCGCTCATCAAATTATGTACTCTCTTTTTCTCACTTCTTAAAGGTGCCAGCCTTGATGATGCAGACATCTGGAAATGAGTTTGTGGGATTGCTCATTAAATAGCACTTGTAAGAAACTTTTCTAGAGCCTGAATGTTTTTAACTTCTTATTTTTGAAACAATTATAGAATCGTAGCAGGTTGCAAAATTAGTATGGAGTAGTCATGTGTACCCTTCAGACAGCTTTCCCCAATGGCAATATCTTACATAATTATATGCAGTATCAAAACTCAGAAACTGACATCAGTTTTTACCTGCATTCAGTTGTGGTGTGTGTGTGTGTGTGTGTGTGTGTGTGTGTGTGCACGCGCGCGCGCGTGTGTGTAGTTCTATGCAATTTTATCACTCGCAATTTATGGGATCACCACCACAAACAGAATACAGAACTGTTCAGGCATCAGAAGGGAGCTTTTTTGTGGTACTCTTTTGTAGAAGAAGACCACTTTAATCCTGCTAATTTACCTAAACAGAATACCCTGAGCATTATTACATCTGGCATTAACTTCAGTATTTATTATTTTTTAGAGACAGTTTAGTGGTTTCTCAAACATTAACTCTTTTAATCCATATAAGAACCCCATGACGTAGATACAGTGATTATCTACATTTCACAGATGAGAATATTGCTATATAAATTGTCAGAATATGTGAGGTTCTAATTTCTTAACCTGTGAAGGCTATGCTGCTTCTTCAAATAATGAATACATATTTTCAAAGAAAAAAGTCAGTTTTTGCTATTTATTCAACTTTAAGATTTTATGGGTGTTTTATTAATTTTAAACTAAAAATATTTTTTATTATTATTGGAAAGACATTTCCTTACTTTGGACACTTGCCCCTCCCCATCACAAATCACATACTAATTTTTAACAATGTTCTTTTAAGCAAACAGCTATTTACAAAAATGCTAATATAAATGGTTAATGACCTTATCAAGTTTTAAAGACTTTATTTATGATATTTTAAACTTGCAAGTCAACTTATAAAAGACAAATTTTGGGTTGTTCAGTAAAAGCCCAGCCATCTTCAAGAATCCAAGTTTAATGGAAATAATTATAAACTGGAAAATTAAAATGAAGCTGTAAATTCTCAAATAAGTTAATTACAGAAATTATTTTACTTACAAATACATTATTTTATAATTTAATGTAGGGAAATTAAAATATATAATTTCCAATGTATCTTTGCCACTGATTGGAAATAGTATATCTAAGCCAATTTCCATTCTACAGAAAATATAAAATTAGTTGTTTTACAAAGACTAGACCATAACTTTGAGCCTGAGATATTATGTATTCTGTATTTGAACATGTTCAGCTGCTGTGCTATATATTTACATTTAGACATTTCACAGAAATTTTGAAATTATATGTGTTATAAGTGCCATATTGCTTTTTAGGGAATACTGTATGACAGAATAATGTAGGTGAGTTACATTATAATATATAATATTCTCTGCCTTAAAAGAGGTCTGTTTTATTTGAAGCCCTGATTATTACATGTCTGCCTTATTTCTAACAAATGTAAAGTGTTGTGATGAATCTGGTCTGCTACAAAAAATGCTTTCAGTGTTAGTTTATGCTTGTCAGGGTTGTAGGGAACTTTGATAGTATATCCCATAAGCTTTCTTTTTATATGGCATATCAAAATCAGATATAGTAAAATATAGTCTTAAAACATAACAAGAAGACACACAACTAAAAACAAATAAATGATGGTCAAAGGAAGTGTAAAATTGATTCTGAATTTATTTATGTTCTGGGGATATATGGAGCTTATCATACTTTTAGGGTACAATCATACTTGGAGAAAAAAAAAACAATTCTTCTGAAAAGCCAGAACTCCTCATTGTTTAATAATGAATAGAAAAATAACCTTATGACTCTTCATTTCAGCTGCAAGAGAGACCCTGATGAGGCCATAATATTCAGTCTGTGCACGCCAAAATACAGCTTCTTTTTTTTTTTTTTTCTTTGCTGGGCTCACTCATTCATACATTGACAACTCACACTTTGAAATGCACATTTCACATGAGTTCCCATACTCCTGAGACTGTCACTCATCACTACTCTCCACAAGTAAACCACCTTCCAATAGACTATCCTAGAAATTGTCTAGATCCAGTAGTCACTTCTGATACCACATATCTGTGCTGAACTGGGATGTTTGAGACTAGACAGTTCTAGCTGTGTCTCTTACTCCGTAATCTTTTTTACATCCTAAAGGCAGACATTGGGTGCCTCCCCTTTCTGATTTTCTGATATGTTTTATTTCCTGTATGTTATTATTCCTCCCCAATCCTTTATTTGCCAGCATGCAATCTATTTGCCTTTGTAATGATTATTTGTCATCTCTTGGCAAATTCTAATTTAACTGTGTAATTCTAAAACAATATTAGTCTGAAAAGCATCAATTATCTAACATGTTTTGAGTCTTACTACATGGTCAGTATTTGTTAAAGTTACATATAACTGTGCATCCTTAAATTTGAGGGTGGAATCTTTTATATTTGACTTTTGGGAGATCAAGTTTGTTTAATTTTTAAAATTTTATTTATTATTTGCCTTTTGGTTTATTTGATGAATCACTTAAAGAGTATTAATACCTCCCATCATGAAAGGGAATTTATTAGTTTGTGTGTGTGTGTGTGTGTGGTTGTTATTCCTTCTTTTGTTACTTTATTTTGGAACACAAATATTAATAATACAGTTGATTGTCACATAAAATTTTATATCTCTAATAATGTTCACTTTTCCTTCATGTCTATTTTTTTCCTGATAAAGCTATTTGTGCTCTTCTTTGGTTGTTTCTCTTTTGCTTCCCTGTTATATCTTCTTTATTGTCTTGGTGAATGCCTAGTAAAATATATACTGTTAATTCTTTTTCTCTTTTTTTAAATCCACTTATGATGATTTTATAAACATGACTTTAGATGATTTTTATATAGTATGACTCTTGCTATAATGTCTACCTGGTTGGTTTATTTAATTTTTGGAAAATATCCCTTCTTTCTATTTCTTTCTCTTTCCCTTTCTCTCTCTGTCTTTCTCTCTCTCTTTCCCACCCTCCCCTCCTTCCTTCTTTTTCTTTCTTTCCATCTTCTTTTCTCCTCCTCCTATTCCTTCACCTCCTCCTCCCTTTCCTCTTCTTCTTCTTCTCCTCTTCCTCCTTCTCATCCTTCTCTCCCTCTCTTAGATGCTACCATTAATATGTATATAGTGTTTCTTCAACAACAATATAGTTGAAAGTTAATCACTATTTTTTCTTCCACCTGAATAACATATAGATCTTAAAATCAATTAAATTATATCACTATGGTGCTATCTAATGCTATTGTTTTCCAGTATCTTATATCCACATTGTAGTTTTTTTTTCTGATCTAGTCATTATTATTATTGCATTTTGTCTTTGTTCAATTTTTTTTTTTTCCAGGAGAGCACTCTTTAGAAGTTATTTCAGTGAAAATTATCAGTAATGAATTCTTTAAGGCTTATTTGTCCAAGAATACCTAGTTCATCTAATTCTTGTTCTTGAATGATACTTAACTTCAAAATTCTAGTTTGGCAAATTTACTCAGAATTTTGAAGCGCTTTACTCAACTATAGATTCAATTTTTCCTATTTTGAAGTTTTTTATTCTCTATAATTGTGATTATTTGTATGCTTAACTCCTTTAATTTTTTGGGTGTTTACCAGTTTCATTTCAGTGTGTTTAGGTGTGATATGCTTCTTTACCATGCTTGGAATTTGTGAAGCTTCCTGAATATGGCAATATATGCCATTTTTCTCTTGAATATTTCCTCCCCTACTCATTGTGTTTTTTTGGTATTTCTTTTGAATTTTTATTTTTTTCCATTTTATATTACTTTTATTTTAATTTCTCATATTTTTTCCAACTCCTTATTTCTCTGCAGTCTCTTCTGAATAAGTTTACATATCTATTTCCTAGTGTATTAATTATTGCATCAGTTTATATCTAAGCAGATGCTGAACTCCTTCATTTATTTTTTCCTACCATTTAAGAAAATGTTTACTAAAATCTTTTCAATAGTTTACAAAATGTGTACATCTGTAGCTGATACCTGAGTCTCTCCTAAGGAATCCACTTGCCTTTAAGCTCACTCCAGTAGGAATTTTTACTCATTCTCCTATAGCCCGACATAGAACTGGGAGGAGAAACTTCATTCATTTGTTCTTCTAACCTGCTTCCCAGCCTCTAATCTTACAAGATCCTATCAAAGTTCCGTCCTTCAACCCATCTGACCATGTCAATATAGTAATAGTGGTTGCAGTAGTAGTGGTACCAGTACCAATACTAACAGTAGTAGTAATAAATAGTGTGCCTAGGATTAATCTAGGTAAAGTTCTAAGCACTTTGCACATACTGATTCACTTAATACTAGGTAATAATTACTATTACCTTTCTCATTTCACAAGTGAAGAATCTGAGGTATACAGTACAAGTAAATAATGTCAAGCGAGTTAATGATGAAGTTAAGATTTGAAGGTAGGAAATTTGTTTTCGGAGTCTATATCCATAATTATTGTTTTATGGGTTTTATTTCCCCACATGCTCTGTTTTTTTTTTTTTTTGATTTCCAGGATTAATTTGATATTTAGCTCTCTTGTTCAGCAGCTTCCTCTTAAAACCAAGTCTTCCATAAATACAAAATTTCAAAATATTTGGGACACCCCATCAAAACTACTAGGAAAGTATCCATTGGGTTTTTTTTTCCAGTATCAATAATTTTTACTTCCATTTTACTTCAACTACTTCTATCAAAGTTTCCACTGTGGACATTATTATTTTTAATTTTAATTTTAATTATTATTAATTTTAATTTTAATTTTTTTAAGTTCCCGCCTCTGGAATCTTAAACTGTTAACATGTTCTGTGATTGTGTCAGCTCTTTTAGTACCTTATTCACTACAAACCCGTCGTGTGAGAGCTATCTCCACATGAAGAGTTATCGTTACCTGTCTGTACCTCAATTTCCTCATCTGTGAAGTAATTCTCTTTTACCAAATATTTATGATCTAAATAAGATAGCATATATAAAGCTATATCATAAATCCTAGAGAATGGTTCTGATTAAAAGCCTCAAATGTGCCCTTTATTAAGTGGTAACTTCTCTTGTAGCCCTTCAGCTGTGTCTTAATCTTTTCTTCATTCATTGAACAATTCTATTCTTTTTATAAAACTTACTATACCTTGTCATTATCTACTTATATAATTTACTTGCTTATTGTCTGACATTGTCAGCAAAAAACCATCAACGTTACAGCATAAAAAGTGATTATTGACGATCATACCAAATGGGTAATGAACAGAAAATGCTTATTTTTAAAGAGTGTTTTGAGTCCTAGTTTGATTGATGTAAATGTGTGTGTGTGTGTGTGTGTGTGTGTGTGTGTGTATGTATATATACATATATATATATATATATATGTATATATACATATATATATATATTTCACTCAAGTTTTAATAAACTGAGGATTTGGGCTCAGCATACATTATAATCTTCCCCTCCTGAAAATAATGGCAAATAGCTGTGGTTTTTTGTTCTGCACTGTGAATCTGGTTGTCAAGAGCACATTATCATTATTTTTTTAATGTTTAATTTTGAGAGATAGAGAGAGAGAGAGAGAGAGCGAGCATGAGTGGAGGAGGGACAGAGAGAGAGGGAGACACAGAATCTGAAGCAGGCTCTGGGTTCTGAGCTATCATCAGCACAGAGCATGACACAAGGCTCAAACCCACAAACTGCTAGATCATGGCCTGAGCCGAAGTCAGACCCTCAACCGACTGAGCCATTCAGGTGCCCAGAGAGCACATTATTGACATTAATGCGTCTATGTATATTTTGAAAAAAATGCCAAAATTATAAAGTAATTCTAGATTAGTAAAGGAAATGACTTTTTATCTGTTTTTTGTATGTTATCATAGAGGATAATCATGTTTTTTCATAACAAACATTTAATAATTTGAAGAGTGTGAAATATTGGCTTAGCAAGAAAGCTGTTCTTTTCTTGTAATAAGGTCAAATATTTATAGAAAACATACCTTAATATTTAAACATAGTTTAAAATCTATATATTTGCAATCTAGAAGTTCTTGTGTAACTTAATTCCTGCAGTTACTTAAATAAAATTAAGAAAAATCATCAAATTGTACTTTTTACTTGATTTCATGTGGCATACCACAGATGAATTTAAAATCTTTAACATAGAGGGGTGCCTGTGTGGCTCAGTCGGTTAAGCATCCAACTTCAGCTCAGGTCATGATCTCATGGTTTGTGAGTTCAAGCTACACATTGGGCTCCAAGCTGACAGTGCAGATTGAGATTCCCCTCTCTCCCTGCCTAACTCCCTCTCTTTCTGCCCCTTCCCCACTTGTGCTTTCTCTGTCTCTAAATAAATAAATAAACTTTAAAAAAAAAAGCTTTGACATAGATAATATTCCAGTTTAAATTGCATTTTGATAATACGGATTAGATTCAATGCCTATTAATTTACATGCAGTGGGAATAATGGAGGCATTTTGGTAAATACAGTGAACACCAGGAGAATTGAACGCCTGATCATTGATTTATTCATTTATCATACAATTTTATTCTCATTTTATAATGGGTATTACCTATTTCTCAGCAGGAAAAGAATATGAAGTAATGAGCTGATGGAGAGTTTGAACAAAATGGGCAAACTGTTTTTACCAATTACCAGCATAAGCGTTTAATCTACAAGTGCTCAGTTTAACAACATTGAATGTGTCAACTCATAACAGGAATTTAGCCCCTCGATTCAAATATTCATAAAATGGCTCTGGAGGTGCTAGCAACATCAGCATTTTATCTATCTATATCTATCTATCTATCTATCTATCTATCTATCTATCTATTTATACCTGCAGGGAGACTTTGTCTCTTACTTTCTAGGTGATTTTTACTTGTAATGTGAGATAAAAAAGACTGGGCTGCATACTTTACTCCTCCCTGAGGAAGGAGCTAAACTGATTAAGATCTTCTCTACTGTATTTTTAAGAATGTCACTTTTTGTTCGCTCTTCTTACAGTGTTGTGCACATACCTAAAACAAAACAAAACAAAACAAGAAAACCTGGCAATTGATTTTATTTTTATAAAGTGTAGCTTTTTTAATGGTTTATATTCTACAGTTTATTTTCTGGTTTATTCTTGTTGTAACTTAAAATTGATCAGCTAATGATATCTCATTATTGCTGATGTTGGTAACAACAATGAAGGAAGGATCTCAATATATTTTCCTTTCCCATGTTAATTAATACATTAAATGCAAATTCCAGGGACGTGTATGTCTTGTTGCAAAGTAGGAAAATGCATTCAATAAAGACATATATATATATATATATATATATATATATATATATATACCTGTTATGATTTAGTTATATATTTCTGTGCCCTTGATTTCCATCAAAGTTAGAACAATTTTAGGCTTAAATAGATTTCCTGATATTCTAATAAAGTGATAGTTTAATTATGCCTGTGGTCAGACAGAGACCCATATGTATAATTAGATATTGTTGTTTTTGCTTTACATTTTGTGACATATCTAGTTCATTTGAAATTGAATGTGAGTGGTTGCACGTAAAACATTATTTTTGGATTATTATACGAACCTACATAGTGGCCTAGGAATGTCGATATTTGTGATTGCATGTAAACTGATCTGCAATTTCTGTAAGTATGGTGATAAAATGCAATGTGTAATGCAACATGTTTAAAACATCAGTCTCAAATTCTCTACTTGTGAGCCCTCACCCTCACAGAAAGACACAGCTACCTACATTCCTAGCTGTTTCTTGGGGTTCTTTGGACAATATCATAGCTATATTTCCTTTGGAAATTTTGTAATTGCATGCAAAAGTTGGTTAAACAGCATAGTTTATACCTAAATCTTTTAAAAGGATATTTGCAAGCAATTTATTAAACTTAGATAGCTCTAAGAAGATTCAGAGCTTTTGCTGTTGTTGTATATACTTGTACTTTGAAAAAGATTTCAGAATTAAATATGTATAAACTAAAAAGCTTTTAAATGTAGTCAACATGTTTAGAGCAAAAAATGATTGATTCTTTATTTATTTATAGCACAAGTGTATGAGTGGGGTAGGGACAAAGAGAAAGGGAGAGAGAATTCCAAGCAGGCTCCATGCTGACACAGTGCAGAGCCGGATGTAGGGCTTGAAGTCGAACTGTGAGTTCATGACCTGAGCTGAAATCAGGAGTCAGATGCTTAGCCAAATGAGCCACCCATGCACTCCGTTAAAGCAAATAGTTTCTTTCTTTTTTTTTTTTTAAAGCAAATAGTTTCTAATAAAAGAGAAGAAATTACTTGATGAAAAATTTACCTATAATTTATTTATATATCTACACACACACACACACACACACACACACACACACACATATGACACACTAGACTACAATGTTTTGAAGGTAAGTATTGTTATTGAGATTTAGTATCAGCTTCTTCAGGGTCTTACATAAAGATATTTATTGCATATAATGGGCCTCACTTTTCTTCATCGGTTTCTTTCTTTAACTTCTTTTTAAGATCTGGTTTATTTTTCAGTTTGAGACAGGAGGGGCACCTGGGTGGCTCAGTCAGCTAAGCGGCCAACTTTGGCTCAGGTCATGATCTTGTGGTTTGTGGGTTCCAGCCGAGTGGTGGGCTCTGTGCTGACAACTTAGAGCCTGGAGCCTGCTTCAGATTCTGTGTCTCCCTCTCTCTGCCCCTTCCCTGTTCACGCTCTGTCTCTCTCTCTTTCTCTCAAAAATAAATAAACATTAAAAAATTGAATTTGAGACAGGATATGGAAGCAGATTACATTCATATTCATGACTTCATTTGCCACCTAAACACAAATGAAAAATTTACATCTCCATTCCAGATTTCTCTTTTGAGTTCCATACTTATATAGCCAATAGATTATTCCAACTTATCTCTAGAATATCTCAACAATACTTCACATTCACCATAGAGAAAACTTTCCCCATGAATAAGAGGCATTAAGAAAGTGTTTCTCATCTCAGTGAAAGAATCTTTAATCAACTTTTGTTCAAGTCAGAAACCTTATAATTTTAATAATGGTCTGCTTATAGAAAAAGTCGTCTGTTATCAAGTTCACTCTATTTAACTTACCAAATATCTCCCAAGTAATTAATTTCTTACCATTTACCATACCATTATGCTGGTTCAATGTTTCATCAAATAAGATCTCCTCCTAAAGGTAATAGTTTTCAAATTAGTTTTCTGATATTCACACGTTTCACCCAGTATGGCCACTGCACTCATACCACAGACACTGCATCAAAAATGCAAATCTGAGCATGTCAGTGTTCTTTTTCTAACTCCAAATCTCTATCATAGCTTATAGAATAAAAATTCAAACTTTAATATGGTTTCAAAATTCTGTATCATTTAGTCACTTTGAGCTTATTTTCCATGTGATCTTTTTGTTTTAGTTACAACAAACTCTTAGTAGTTTCTCAAAATTGTGTCCAATGCCACTTCAATCCTTGAAAAACTGCTATAGTTTCTACATTGATGGCTACTTTTTCCCTTTGCTCTTGGTTAATTCCCACTTGACCTTTAGTTTACAACTCAGTGTTGGTTTCTCAAAAGAGCTTTCATTGGGGTGCCTGGGTGGCTCAGTCGGTTGAGCCTCCAGTTTCGGCTCAGGTCATGATCTCACGGTTTGTGAGTTCAAGCCCCACATCGTGCTCTGTGCTGACAGCTCGGAGCCTGCTTCGGATTCTGTATCTCCCTCTCCCTGCCCTTCCCCCACTCATGCTCTGTCTCTCTCTCTCAAAAATAAATAAACATAAAAAAATATTTTTTTTAAAAAAAGAGCCTTCATTAAGCCTACAACCCAACCTCATCCCCTAGTTATATGGCCACATAGTTCCCTGTGCTTTTCTTTCATAGCATTTACCATAGTTCACAATTTAAAATTTGGTATTATGTAAATACTCTGTTTACTATGCGCGGCTCTAGTTTCATACAGTCTGGAATCATATCTGTTTTTTTTTTTCTCCTTGAATTTTTGGCCACAAATGATTGCCTGAAATCAACAAATACATGTTGACTGATAAATATATTGCCTGCATTATAATCTTAAACTTTTGCTTGTTTGGTACCTGTTCATCGCTACCCACATGCCATGATATCCAAAACATTAATGACTGTGGTCCTGAAATTGGGTGTGTGGATCCCCAGACAAACCATAGTAGTATCATTATTAGATAACTCACCTGTGACTGTACCAGGTCAGAATATAATCAAATGTTTTTCTCTTCTTTTGTATTGCTTCTTCCTGAAACCACTGCTTTATCCTTTTTATGTCAGCATAGAACCATATGTCTTATAAAAGTTATTCTGCACCTGGTCTATTTCTTCCATTTAATTTTCAAAATGGAAATATTTGTTTAAAAAGAAGAAAAAAAGAAGCTTAGGAGATCAGAAGGAATAAAAAAGCAAGTTACAAATTGTGCATGTTATTCCTCGATTAATATTCTTGTGAGATATTCTCCTAAATAATCAGATCCCAAACCAATTTTCTACATGAACTACACAGTGAAGGTCGTAAGAAATGTCCTTAAAGTTCTATTCCTATCTCACAGTAGTAAAAAGAGGGCAGTGCATTGTGATGCAGATTTGCTGCAATGTTCAGCCTAGTTCTCTAGCAGGCAGTTTCCCATGAATATCATTATCCTGCCCATAAAAAGAGGCATACTAGTAATGGGTAAAACACTACCTACAGTAAGATGAAAGCCCTTACAGCTTGCAAACCCCATCACCTGACATTTGAATGTTTGGGAATTACCAACAGGTGCAGGGAAGCAAGACAATAAGGATATTAGGTGACAGTTTAAGGAATTAGAAAGAGAGTTTTGTATTAACCACTGAGAAATGTTGAACTGAGCTCGGCATTTGGCAAAGGTTATAATTTGAGAGCTCCAATAAAACATGAAAGACTATGGAAATGAGTGTACTATTTAGAAGCAGTATCAAGAACAAGTCTTAAAGGTCTTTCTCCAAATGTGACGTACAATAAATGAGGCTGTTTCCTATTATTATGTTCTTCCAGAACAAAGTCTTGAAGGAACATGTAGGTTCTTTAGACTATTCAATATATATTGTATTATGGCAACATTTTAATACTATGTTGGAATTCTCAAAATAAAGGAAGATGCACATTTAACTTATAACTGAATTAGCTTCAGTGAAGTTCATTTATATCATCTAATGTGAACTATGTACACCTGGCCCTTGAACAACACAGGGATTAGGGACACCAGCTTCCTGTGCCATAGAAAATACACGTATAACCTTTGACTTCTCCAAAACTTAACTATTAATAAATAGCCTACTACTGACTGGAAGGCTTGCTAATAACATAAATAGTCAATTAGCACATATCCTGCATGTTATATGTATTATATACTGCATTCTTGTATTAAAGGAAGCTCGAGAAAAGATAATATTAATAACACCATAAGGAAGAGAAAATACATTTACAAAACTGTATAGTATCAAGAAAAATCTACATATAAGTGGACTCACATAATTCAAATTTGTGTTGTGCAAGGGTCAACTGTATTAAATTATAAATACTATTGTTAAATAACTTTTCTCATTGGAAGAAAAATAAAATTTAGACCTAAAAATCTGGGAATTTTGAATGAATAAGAAACATTCGAGAGTCAGACTTACATTAAATTTACACGTGATTTTAATAGAAATATGCCAAGATAAACATTCTATACCTAATATTTTATCACCATGAACATTTCATAGATCACTAATATTAAACAAGTCTACTAAATACAAGTAAATATTCCTTATTGGTACTTAAAAACATCAGTGATTGTTATAACTGTATTGCTGTTGAAAATGATCAGGTATTTTTCTCATATTTAAAATGTCCCAATCATTTTGGACAAGCAAAAGAACAATTACAAACTCTGGACAAAACTTAAAACAAAACCACCTGAGAGTTGTGCTGAGTGAGTGAATACAGGGAAAATTTGGAAAGGAGTTCAGCCTTAAAAGAAGCGACCACATGAATACGTTTCCTGTTTTAGGGCATGGGTAGCTAAAATACCAAAAGAAAGTACAGCAGTATTTTTAGAATGAGAACCCCTCTGCCCCCTCTGCCAAAAAAAGCCAGAGGAGTCTGAGAATTAGGGTCACTGGAGAGTGACCAGGAGACCTTGAGAAGGTAGGAAACTCTGAATTCTGCGTGTGAGTTTGCCAAGAGTATATGCATTTGCAGAGAAAACCAAAAGTAGTCTGATTTGAGATCTAAGCTCCTATACACCTTTGGTGTACAACATATTTTTGGGCCAACTTAGATTTTGCTAGACAGAAACATCAACTCTTTTCAGAACAAAGTAGAATTATAAATACCCACCATACAATGTTTACAATGTTCAATATACAATCCCAAATTAATTGACATATAAACTTCCAGGTAAATGGAATCATTTTCTCAAGGAAAAGAAAAGTGGCATATATCAAAAATGACTCTAGTGTTGACATTACTAGAAAATAAAACTTTATTTTTTTTTTAATTTTTAAAATGTTTTTATTTATTTTTGAGACAGAGAGAGACAGAGCATGAGCAGGGGAGGGGGAGAGAGAGAGGGAGACAGAATCAGAAGCAGGCTCCAGGATCTGAGTGGTCAGTACAGGGCCTGAAGCGGGGTTCTTGAACTCACGGAGTGTGAGATCATGACCTGAGCTGAAGTCGGACACTTAACTGACTGAGCCAACCCGATGTTGAGCATCTTTTCATGTGCCTCTTGGCCATCTGGATGTGTTCTTTAGAGAAGTGTCTATTCATGTCTTATGCCCATTTCTTCACTGGATTATTTCTTTTTTGGGTGTGGATTTAGGTGAGTTCTTTATAGATTTTGGATACTAGCCCTTTGTCTGATATGTCATTGGCAAATATCTTTCCCCATTCCGTTGGTTGCCTTTTAGTTTTGTTGATTGTTTCCTTTGCAGTGCAGAAGCTTTGTATCTTCATGAGGTCCCAATAGTTCATTTTTGCTTTTAATTCCCTTGCCTTTGGAGACGTGTCAAGTAAGAAATTGCTGCAGTTGAGGTCAGAGAGGTTTTTTCCTGCTTTCTCCCCAAGGGTTTTGATGGTTTCCTGTCTCACATTCAGATCCTTCATCCATTTTGAGTTTATTTTTGCGAATGGTGTGAGAAAGTGGTCTAGTTTCAATCTTCTGCATGTTGCTGTCCAGTTCTCCCAGCACCATTTGTTAAAGAGACTGTCTTTTTTGCATTGGGTATTCTTTCCTGCTTTATCAAAGATTAGTTGGCCATACTTTGGTGGGTCTAATTCTGGGGTTTCTATTCTATTCCATTGGTCTGTGTGTCTGTTTTTGTGCCAATACCATGCTGTCTTGATGATTACAGCTTTGTAGTAGAGGCTAAAGTCTGGGATTGTGATGCCTCCTGCTTTGGTCTTCTTCTTCAAAATTACTTTGGCTATTCGGGGCCTTTTGTGGTTCCATATGAATTTTAGGATTGCTTGTTCCAGCTTCGAGAAGAATGCTGGTGAAATTTTGATTGGGATCGCATTGAATATGTAAATAGCTTTGGGTAGTATTGACATTTTAACAATATTTATTCTTCCAACCCATGAGCACGGCATGTTTTTCCATTTCTTTATATCTTCTTCAATTTCCTTCGTAAGCTTTCTATAGTTTTCAGCATACAGATCTTGTACATCTTTGGTTAGATTTATCCCTAGGTATTTTATGCTTCTTGGTGCAATTGTGAATGGGATCAGTTTCTTTATTTCTCTTTCTGTTGCTTCATTATTAGTGTATAAGAATGCAACTGATTTCTGTACATTAATTTTGTATCATGTGACTTTGCTGAATTCATGTATCAGTTCTAGCAGACTTTTGGTGGAGTCTATCAGATTTTCCATGTATAATATCATGTCACCTGCAAAAAGTGAAAGCTTGACTTCATCTTTGCCAATTCTGATGCCCTTGATTTCCTTTTGTTGTCTAATTGCTGATGCTAGCACTTCCAACACTATGTTAAACAACAGTGGTGAAAGTGGACATCCCTGTCATGTTGCTGATCTCAGGAAAAAGCTCTCAGTTTTTCCCCATTGAGGATGATGTTAGCTGTGGGCTTTTCATAAATGGCTTTTATGATCTTTAAGTATGTTCCTTCTACCCCGACTTTCTCGAGGGTTTTTATTAAGAAAGGATGCTGAATTTTGTCAAATGCTTTTTCTGCATTGATTGACAGGATCATATGGTTCTTATCTTTTCTTTTATTAATGTTATGTATCACATTGATTGATTTGCGAATGTTGAACCAGCCCTGCATCCCAGGAATGAATCCCACTTGATCATGGTGAATAATTCTTTTTATATGCCGTTGAATTCGATTTGCTAGTATCTTATTGAGAATTTTTGCATCCATATTCATCAGGGATATTGGCCTGTAGTTCTCTTTTTTTAATGGGTCTCTGTCTGGTTTAGGAATCAAAGTAATCCTGGCTTCATAGAATGAGTCTGGAAGTTTTTCTTACCTTTCTATTTTTTGGAATAGCTTGAGAAGATTAGGTATTATCTCTGCTTTAAATGTCTGGTAGAATTCCCAAGAGAAGCCATCTGGTCCTGGACTCTGATTTGTTGGGAGATTTTTGATAACTGATTCAATTCCTTCGCTGGTAATGGGTGTGTTCAAGCTTTCTATTTCCTCCTGTTTGAGTTTTGGAAGTGTGTGGGTGCTTACGAATTTGTCCATTTCTTCCAGGTTGTCCAGTTTGTTGGCATATAATTTTTCATAGTATTCCCTGATAATTGCTTGTATCTCTGAGGGATTGGTTGTAATAATGCCATTTTCATTCATGATTTTATCTATTTGGGTCATCTCCCTTTTCTTTTTGAGAAGCCTGGCTAGAGGTTTGTCAATTTTGTTTATTTTTTCAAAAAACCAACTCTTGGTTTTGTTGATCTGCTCTACAGTTTTTTTAGATTCTATATTATTTATTTATGCTCTAATCTTTATTATTTCTCTTCTTCTGCTGGGTTTGGGGTGTCTTTGCTGTTCTGCTTCTATTTCCTTTAGGTGTGCTGTTAGATTTTGTATTTGGGATTTTTCTTGTTTCTTGAGATAGGCCTGGATTGCAATATATATTCCTCTCAGGACTGCCTCGCTGCATCCCAAAGTGTTTGGATTGTTGTATTTTCATTTTCGTTTGTTTCCATATATTTTTAAATTTCTTCTCTAATTGCCTGGTTGACCCATTCATTCTTTAGTAGGGTGTTCTTTAACCTCCATGTTTTTGGAGGTTTTCCAGACTTTTTCCTGTGGTTGATTTCAAGCTTCATAGCATTGTGGTCTGAAAGTATCCATGGTATGATTTCAATTCTTGTAAACTTATGAAGGGCTGTTTTGTGACCCAGTATATGATCTATCTTGCAGAATGTTCCATGTGCACTCGAGAAGAAAGTATATTCTGTTGCTTTGGGATGCAGAGTTCTAAATATATCTGTCAAGTCCATCTGATCCAATGTATCATTCAGGGCCCTTGTTTCTTTATTGACCATGTGTCTAGATGATCTATCCATTGCTATGAGTGGGTGTTATAGTCCCCTGCAGTTACCACAGTCTTATCAATAAGGTTGCTTATGTTTGTGAGTAATTGTTTTAAATATTTGGGGGCTCCCGTATTCGGCACATAGACATTTATAATTGTTAGTTCTTCTTGATGGTTAGACCCTGTAATTATTATATAATGTCCTTCTTCATCTCTTGTTACAGCCTTTAATTTAAAGTCTAGTGTGTCTGATATAAGTATGGCTACTCCAGTTTTCTTTTGACTTCCAGTGGCATGATAAATAGTTCTCCATGCCCTCACTTTCAATCTGAAGGTGTCCTCAGGTCTAAAATGAGTCTCTTGTAGACAGCAAATAGATGGGTCTTGTTTTTTTATCCATTTGATACCCTGTCTTTTGGTTGACGCATTTAGTCCAGTGTTATTATAGAAAGATATGGGTTTAGAGTCATTGTGATGTCTGTTGGTTTCATGTTTGTAGCGATGTCTCTGGTACTTTGTCTCACAGGATCCCCCTTAGGATCTCTTGTAGGGCTGGTTTAATGGTGACGAATTCCTTCAGTTTTTGTTTGTTTGGGAAGACCTTTATCTCTCCTTCTATTCTAAATGACAGACTTGCTGGATAAAGGATTCTCGGCTGCATATTTTTTCTGTTCATCACATTGAAGATCTCCTGCCATTCCTTTCTGGCCTGCCAAGTTTCAGTAGAGAGATGGGTCAAGAGTCTTATAGGTCTCCCTTTATATGTTAGAGCACGTTTGTCCCTAGCTGCTTTCAGAATTTTCTCTTTATCCTTGTATTTTGCCAGTTTCACTATGACATGTCGTGCAGAAGATCGATTCAAGTTATGTCTGAAGGGAGTTCTCTGTGCCTCTTGGATTTCAATGCCTTTTTCCTTCCCCAGATCAGGGAAGTTCTCAGCTATTGTTTCTTCAAGTACCCCTTCAGCACCTTTTCCTCTCTCTTCCACCTCTGGAATACCAATTATGTGTAGATTATTTCTCTTTAGTGTATCACTTAGTTCTCTAATTTCCCCCTCATACTCCTGGATTTTTTTATCTCTCTTTTTCTCAGCTTCTTCTTTTTCCATAACTTTATCTTCTAGTTCACCTATTCTCTCCTCTGCCTCTTCAATCCGAGCTGTGGTCATCTCCATTTTATTTTGCAGCTCATTAATAGCATTTTTTAGCTTCTCCTGGCTGTTCCTTAGTCCCTCGATCTCTGTAGCAATAGATTCTCTGCTGTCCTTTATACTGTTTTCAAGCCCAGGGATTAATTTTATGACTGTTATTCTAAATTCACTTTCTGTTATATTGTTTGAATCGTTTTTGATCAGTTCATTAGCTGTCATTATTTCCTGGAGGTTTTTTTTTAGGGGAATTCTTCCGTTTCGTCATTTTGGATTGTCCCTGGAGTGGTGCGGAACTGTGGGGCACTTCCCCTGTGCTGTCTTGAATAACTTGCTTTGGTAGGCGGGGCTGCAGTCAGACCTGATGTTTGCCCCCAGCCCACCACTGGGGCCACAGCCAGACTGGTGTGTGTCTTCTCTTTCCCTCTCCTAGGGGCAGGATTCAGTGTGGGGTGGCATGGCCCGTCTGGGCTACTTGTACACTGCCAGGCTTGTGGTGCTGGGGATCTGGTGTATTAGCTGGGGTGGATTGGCAAGGTGCACGGGGCGGGAGGGGCAGACTCTGCTTGCTTCTCCTTCGGTGATCCGGTGATCCGCTTCGGGAGGGGCCCTGTGGCACCTGGAGGGAATCAGACCCGCCAGAGGGATGGATCCGCAGAAGTACAGCGTTTGATGTTTGTGCGGTGCAAGCCAGTTCCCTGGCAGGAACCAGTTCCCTTTGGGATTTTGGCTGGGGGGTGGGTGAGGGAGATGGTGCTGGCGAGCGCATTTGTTCCCCGCCAAGCTGCTCTCTGTCGTCCGGGGCTCAACAACTCTCCCTCCCGTTGTCCTCCAGCCCTCCTGCTCTCCAAGCAGAGCTGTTAACTTATAACCTTCCAGGTGTTAAGTCACGCTTGCTGTCCGAACACACTCTGTCCGGCCCCTCCACTTTTGCAAGCCAGACTCGGGGGCTCTGCTTTGCTGGCCGGCTGCCCCCTGCCCCGGCTCCCTCCCGCTAGTCTGTGTAGTGCCCACCGCCTCTCCACCCTTCCTATCCTCTTCCGTGGACTTCTAGTCTACACTTGGCTCTGGAGAATCTGTTCTGCTAGTCTTCTGGAGATTTTCTGGGTTATTTAGGCAGGTGTGGGTGGAATCTAAGTGATACGCAGGACGTGGTGAGCTCAGCATCCTCCTACGCTGCCATCTTCCCAGAAGCCAAGATTTCATTCTTTTGAACACTAATTCAAAAGCACTAATTCAAAAAGATATATGCCCCCTATGTTTATTACAACATTATTTACAATAGCCAAATTACAGAAGCAACCCAAGTGTTCACTGACAGATAAATGGATAAAAAAGTTGTGGGGTGTGTATTTGTGTATTTTATATATCAATTTTAAGGTTAATATGGCAGTGTAAACAACTGACCAAGTAAATTTAAAATAGGAGAACAAATTTGGAGGAAAAACACTACCTGACTTCAAGATATAAATTTACAATAATCGAGACTTTGGTTTCAAAGATTATTCTGAAAGGGATGGATAGTAAACACTTTACCATTTGCAGGCCATATATATGTTCTCTCCACAATTACTGAACTTTGCTATTATCCTAGAAGCTACACAGGAATACATAAACAAATGAGCTTGTGAAATAAATTTACAAGTATTGGCAGTATGCCCAACTTAACCTATATGTCGTAGTTTGCTAATTCTGATCAAGAATGTGGACTTGGCAAAAGGATAGACCTATAGATCAGTGGAACAAAATAGAGTTTGAGTAGATCCACTTATATCTAGTAAGTTTTCAACAAGGATGCTAAATAAATCTAAATAAATTCAGTGGTAAATATTTGGTAATATTTTCTTTATGTAGTTATCATTTGCATTTCCTAAGTAATGGTGTCAAACAAGATTTATCTGGGAGAACTTTATTGAAACATTTGTTAAAATATATTTTGGGGGTGGAATTTAAAAAGACTGGCAGTACAAGGCTTGATGAGGATGTGGAACAACTGGAACTCTTGCGTATTGATGATTAAATGTAAATTACACACTATTTTGGAAAATGGCTTGGCAATTTCTTAAAATGACTTAATGATTTCTTAAATGCTAAGAAAATACCTACCAAATAATCCAGCAATTTTACCCCTAGTCATTTACACAGGAGAGACTAAAACGTATGTCCACACAAAGACTTGTAAATGAATATTGATGGAGTTATCCATAATAGCCAAACCTGAAAAAGTTCTGTGTGTATCAACTGATGAATTATAAAACAACTATGGCATATCCTTGTAATGGAATAATAGCAATCAAAAGTAACCAATCTCTGAAACAAGCAACAGCAGGATGAATTTCAAAATTACTTCTGATACTTAAAAGAAATCATCTATATATGTATATATTTCTAAATATATATAATTTTATAACTTTATATAAAAGTACATATATATATATATATATATATATATATATATATATATATATATAATTTTAGAAAATTCAATCTAATTTACGTGACCAAAAAATAATCAGTAGTTCCTTATAACTGGGAATGGAAGAAAGAGTGATGAGACACAAGGGATATTTTAGGGGTAATGGAAATGGTTTGTCTGGTGGTGTTTGTAAAGTAGTATACAATTTTTAAAACTCACCACATTTTTTATTTCAAGTGGATGCAGTTTATTATATATAATTTACATCTCAATAAAGCTCATAAGATGAAAATTACATGATAAATACTATCTTATTTATCAGTAAACCTAATTTAGAAAGATGTTCATAATGTAACTGGATGCAATATAGAGAACTGTTTTTTTTAATTTTTTTTTATGTCTATTTATTTTTGAGAGAGAGAGACACAGAGCACGAGCAAGCAAAGGGAAAGGAGAGAGGGAGACACAGAATCCCAAGCAGGCTTTAGGCTCTGAGCTGTCAACACAGAGCCCAACGTAGGGCTTGAATTCACAAATCACAAAATCATGACCTGAGCTGAAGTCGCACACTTAACTGACTGAGTCACCCAGGTGCCCCAGAACTGTTTTTATGGTTAATTCTGTTTTAGTATCTGAAAGAACTTTTGTGGAGTAACAGTCCATAACTTTTTGTGAGAAAAAATCTGGCATGCTAAAATTTTGAAATTAGGCTTATATATTGATTTCATTTTGAATAAAAAGATCCATTTTTTTAACAGTAAGAGTGCATTCAGGGAATAGAAATCACTAAATGATTTTTAAAATGTAATATAAAGATTAATTAACTATTAACAAGATATTGGACTACTATTAATTAGTAAAATGGTTGGCTACTTGGATAAAGAGAAGTCTTAGGAAGATAGGAATAGCAGTTACAGGGATAGGTAGTAATAAAATCATATAGAATAATAATTTGATAGTAAGAATATCCTTGCTTCATTACTTTGAATGTCAGATAAAGACAATAGAGTGGTATACCAATTGTGAATAAACAAAACATAGTCTAATTTCTTCTTACATGGGAACTTTATCTTAATTGATTAACAGCTGGTCTTAATTCTTTATTTATTGTATTGCCATAAACAGAACAGATGGACATTTGACAGCGTAGCATCTGATTTCAAATTTATGAACAAATGCTTTCTAGTTTTTCTTAGTTATAGCTGATTTCATTATTATAGGCAGCCTTATATTTCTAGTTTTTATATTACATTCCTCAGACAAAAAAGACACATTATGTTGCACGTTATTTTATATACTAAAGTAGAACAGTTGTTTGCTTTCCTATAGTTACAGAATCCTGCCTGTCCTCAAAAGATCATCTCATATAATCCCACACCCTTATATTATGTACTCGATTCTATTAAATTTTTCAAGCACAACACTAGCTCTTTATAATAGTCAAGTTCCTAAATGGGCTTCCTGTTTCCATTACTCTTTTTTATCTTAAACCTGGTCTCTTGTATTCCAATTTATGTATGTTATTAGACATTATACTTCATTGGGATCAATATTTGACTCTTTAAAGGAAAACATTGGCTCTAGCAGGAGATAATTAACAAGGTTATACTATATATATAAATATTGTTTTTTTAATTTAAAACATGAAAAAGTATATCATTTGATAATCTTTTTGGTAGAGCCAATTTTCCCTTAGGTATAGTGTTAATAATGGCTAATATCATTTCAAAAGTATTCCAAAAGTATACCTGTGGAACATCATCTACAATATTCAGTTGGGTTCTATAAGCTGTAATAATTATAAAGACAAAGAGAAAGTAATCTGTACTCAGAATCATTATATATTTCTATTATTTTTCTCTAGTATTTATAATTTTTGTCCTATTAAATATAGTTGTAATTTTAGTAACTTACCTTTATAAAGTAAATACATGCCAATAAAATTTATAAAACATATAGAATTTCAAGTAAATTATAATAATCTTGTTTTTTACTTCTTACATTGGCTTAAGTACTATTTATTTAAACTATATCATACAATTATATGTACAACTAGCTTACATGATATCAAATAAAATAGATTCATGGTAAGCATATATTTCATTACATAGAACAGTTTCCCCAAATATACTAAAGGGTAACATAGAGAATGTTAGCATTATATATTAGTGAGTATACTAAGTGCATGAAGAGTGGTAAAAATGGCAAGTTTTTTTGAGCTGAAATTGTTTTTGAGAGTTTCTATTGATGTACTCTTCCCATTCCACTATCCTACTAACTAAATTGACCACTAACACATAAAATGAATCTCTGCAAATATATGCAGTACAAAGACATGCATCATGTTTTAGTGGGATAAGCACCAATCTCAGAAATATTTGCTCAGCTATACATCCATTTATTCATTTACCCAACAATGTATTTAATTTCTGCTTGTACAGTGGGCTCTGGGCTGAACGCTGGGGATACATAGAGAAACCAAACAATTCAAAGACTGGGTGGTTTCAAGTCCAGTTTTATTTACTGAATGAATGATCTGGAAAAAATCAGTTTCTTACTCTAATCTTCAATGATTTATTTCTAAGGTAGAAAGTATACATAGACCTGATGAAAACTAAATGAGTTAGTATGGGAATGAGCCACTCAAAATTATTAATATAAAAATTGTGACAATGTCTATTTTTATTAGTCCACTGAGTTTTTAAAATGATGATTGTTGTAGGTAAAGAAAGAGAGAGAAATGGTAAATGAGAGATAAGTAAGGGCAATTTCAAAACATATGCAGGATTAGGAGACACTGAGTAACTATGAGAGGGTAGAGCACCATGTGGCCCTGAAGAATATATTCTTGAGGTTTCTGAAAGAGTTTGGGGAATCAGTTTGAATTGCCCTGAAAGCCATTCTGTTAGTTTGTTTTGTTTTGTGTATTTATTTTAGATATTAATAATTGTATTAGAAGTAAAATCATAAACATTGAAGAGAGGAGTCATAAAAATTCAATGATTACCTAAAATGAAAGCCTTACTAACTTGAGCTAGGAAAATGTTACTTAATCTAAACCAGTGTTTATCTATTAAAACTTTCAAGTTACTTAGCATTCATGGTCTTAAATATGTAGAGTTCATCACCAGAGACTGTTTTCAGCTATTCTTCCTTGAAAAACATCCCCTCCCTTTTCTTTGAAAACACATGACCATAGGTGTTAAAGAAAGGATGGATAGTTAAAATCTACAGATAAGTCATAATTTACATTTATTTCAGGTTTTACAGTATTAAGTTGAACTATTTTTATTTTCAAATTAATGGCCCAAAGTGAAATCTCTGATAAATTATTAATTGATAGAGAAATACATACTACTTGCTAGAAGTACATGCCTTAAGTTTTAGCAATAATTGCTCTTGTGTAATTTATTTAATTTTCTACATTTACATGTTTTAGGGTCAAAGTTTTGGAATTGTAGTTTCATGATTTGCATTTTTAAAGTAGTATTTCACTTGTGGAAAATAATTTTCTTCTACTCTGTCCATAACAGATGATATTGGGCTAGTAGGTAGAACAGGGCAGGTATAAACAGAGGCAAGAATTGAATGATATTGGGCAATCTTGGATAATCATGTTTTGCAGGAATGTATTTAAGTTTAGACAATAATTAAATCTGGAAAAAGAATACATTTATTAAACAAATATTTACATACAGGTGTCCGTATGTCAGGTACTTTTTATATGCTGGGGATAAAATCCAAAAATGAAATACATACACACACACACACACACACACACACACACACAATTCTTGTCCATAAAGATATTTTCATTTTTGTTATTTTATGAATCTGAGTTTACAAGTAATAGGAAATGAGGAGACTGGAGATAGAATATCTGAGCAAGTTTTGGTGATTTAAACCAATCTTATGCAACAAGGATTCATTCAGGAAGGGGAAGAGAGAAGTCTGACTCAAGCAAATACACAAGGTCAGTGTCCAAAGGCTAAAAATGATTGAGCAGGATAAAAGGGAAAAGAGTGATGTACAAACAAGGAGTAATGAACTGGTGGAAAATAATGAATACTATATGGCTTGTGCTTCAATCTTATTCTTGGTCAGTGAATGAAAATTCAGAGTGAAGCAGAACTTAACCACTAAGCTTCCTAGATGATTGAGGTGATTATATGGCGAGGGGGCAGAATCAACTTGGCATGCCTAAAAGTGGAGTAAAAAATTATACACTTTCTTCCTTTAAGCCAACTTAAAAAAATTAATTATTCTGGGTATTTTGCTTCTTTATTAAAGAGAGTAAACTTTTGATTTTATTTTAATTATAATTAGAGACAATTATAAAATATGCCAGCTTTATACTTTCTATTGAGTTACCAAAGATGTGGTATTAGCATTTATTTCTGCCTTATGTCAAAGAAGGCTAAAATTACTATGAAAACTAGTTCATCCATAAGAAAATACAGTTAAATAATATGAAATTCAGCCTTGGAGGTTCTAGGGTAAGGGAAGATTCACTTTGTCCTTCAGATTGTTGCTTTTGTACAAACATGACATTTTGGTTGGAATTTGTGTTTGACAGCTCTATAATGTAATTTTCCAGAATGTGTTGAAGTGGAACCAAATGTCATTGGCTTCATTCGATAGATTTTCTGCCTGATGGAAAACACCATTACTATTCTATTTATTTATACAACCAATGAAAATATTGATTCTTTTTATTTGTGAAGTTCTTTTATACATAATTTTCCAGAAGATAAGGATCACGTATTGGCCCCTATATATGTTCATGATTGAGCATTAATTGACTTTGATCTCTAAGAAACTGCCTGTGTTTAGTTCCATTTTGGCATTACTTGCACTAGCAGTTAACAGGTAGTATATTGGCTTAAGACATATATGTGAGTGGGGGGAGAATTCTGTGAAATAATTTAAATGGTGTTCATGTAAAAGCCATTCATAAATACAGAGAATAGAAAAGGAATTTCATAATATAAAACCAATTCATAATTTGAGAGTAGAAATAAAGCTTAGTCAAATACAAGTGCCAAGTGAAAAATACACTGGGGTCTTGGGACATAGAACCATTGCAAAAAAAGACGCAGAGATAAGGCTGAAGTTATTGGAGCTCAGAGGTCAGATATAGGTTATGGTGTAGGTCAGTGTGATACACCTTAAAAAAAAATGATTCATAGGTTGTAGGTTTCAGAATAAAGAAGACCAGCCAGACACAAATTTGCTTTTGGTTTTTGTTTTTGTTTTTTTTTAACACTGGTTAACTTGAAATCTTAATCTTAAATTTAAGATTTTAAAGTAAAATATTAGATAACTTTTTCTATCAGATTAATCGAAGTTACCTTTATGACTCTAGGGAAGCTGTGACAACTTGGAAATGGGGCTATGGCTGGGCATTTTGATAATTTTTGAGCTTTTTTAAAGTATGGTTTTCTGCTTATCTAGTTTCCATTAATAAAAAGAGAGCAGTCTATCTCTTACCATGCAAATTGTAACTTTAATCAATCTACTAAGACACTGACCTTGGGAATAAAATAAATAAAGTAATTTATTACTATAAGGGAAACCTAAAATAAATAATTTATTAGTATAAGAGAAACCTAAACTGCAGTGAGTTTGTGATTTTTAAGGCATAAACTTAAGTTCTTTATTTGCATTTGTCTCCTAGCAATACTTTTCAGCATGAAGGTAATGCATGTAGGTAAGAAATCCATATGCTGAGGGGCGCCTGAGTGGCTCAGTTGGCTGAGTGTCCAACTTCGGCTCAGGCCATGATCTCATGGTTTATGGGTTTGAGCCCGACGTTAGGCTCTGTGCTGACAGCTCAGAGCCTGGAGTCTGCTTCGGATTCTGTGTCTCCCTGTCTCTCTGCCCTCATCCTGCTTGTGTCCTCTCTCTCTCTCTCTCTCTCTCTCTCTCTCTCTGTCTCTCTCAAAAATAAATAAATAAATGTTAAAAAAACTTAAAAGAAATCCAGATGCTGAAATGATTGGTGCAAAGTGGAAATGTTAGAACTTCTATAAAAGTCCACTATATGATATAATACTGTTTATTTTACATAATAGCATAAACATAAGAGGTTGGACCAAAGGGTACTGTAAACCAGGTACCTGGACTATATCGTGTGGTCCCAGACTATACACAGTGAAGGTTTTTTTATGATTTTTTTTCCCTGCTGGTCTCTAAGAAATATGACAAACAGTATAAGAACCTCTTTGTATTTCTCAAGCTTATCTTACTCAGCAGCTAGCTTTTCATGGGAGGTCATTTGAGAATGAACTTCTAGGCTATGGGTCTCCTTAAAGAGTATGAAACAGTCACTTTGCTTGAGTTAGAGGTGTCTTTGCTGCCTTCTTCTAATTCATTATATATGTAAATGTCTGTCCCAACTTGCCCAGACCCATGGAAATCGTTCATGTGACAATGAAGGCAAAGAATAGATGGAAGCCTCACAAGCCACTGAACCCCAGTGGTTGCCGGCAACCACCAGAAGCTGGAAGGAGGCAAGGAAGGATCTTCTCTTAGAACCTTCAAGATAGCATGGCTCTGCCACCTTGAGGTTAGGCTTCTCCCTTCCAGAACTGTGAAAGAATAAATGTTTGTTGTTTTAAGCCACCAGGTCTGTATTTTGTTACGACAGCCCTAGAAACTAATAGAAAGTGCTACAATGAAACATCTTCAGGCATAGCACTACTGACATATGATAAAGCATGGATGAATTTCAAAATACTGTGCTAATAGAAAGACATCAGACCCAAAAGATCACATAGTGCAAGATTTTAGTTATTTGAAATGTCTGCCTATAAAAGCAGAAAGTACATTAGCAGTTTCCTGGAGATGTGGGTGAGAAGCAGGGTTGTCTGCAAATGAGAGGAAAGGGTCTCTGAGGTGATGGAAATGCTTTCAAATAGAATTGTTCTGATGATTGCACAAATCTGCAAATTTACCGATTTCTATAATTTACTCATTTTGATTTCCATAATTTTTAAATTTACTAATACTTATCATAGATTTAAATGAGTGAATGATATGGTATGTGTATTATACATCAATAAAGTTCTATTAAATAAAAAGAAAAAAAAACATGCTGTGAAGAACAGTGAAGGAAGAAATTAAGTGAAAGGGTGGTGGCCCTTGAAAATATAAACAAGAATGATGGACTGGGCATGGGGGTGGGGAAGAATATATAAATCTAGAATATTTCTTTTTTACTCTGGACATACTTTCCAGTTTTTCTTTCTAATTATTACAAACATATGTTCTGTTTCCATGTACATGCTATAATTGGGGGATCGATTGGGGAATTATATAAGAGCAACAGGGAATTAATAACACCTGAAATATTTGAATCTATTCAAGAAGATGACCCTGATCTCAGTGGCTGCCAGCCTGGACCTCAGGTTTCTATGATTCATTTAAAAGAGTAGTAGGTAATCTCAAAAAAATTGATATTTCAGCAGGTGCATTTTAAATCACAATTCTGTTATAAAGACTAACTTGTTAAAAAATTAAAAAAAAACTAACAGCAAAAAAAAAAGGAAATATAGAATTACCCAAATTAATTAAAAAAAAGTCTAACTTGTACAATTTATGTTTATGTACAATTATATTAACTTCCTGTTGTGATCACATTTCTCTAGTGATTAGTTTCTAATGATATGTTTTAATTAATAGAAAAGTTATTAAATTACTACTTGACACATGCTATTGTTTAATCAAGGATACTCCTAAGTACCTCATGTATTATATGAGAATAATGGAATGAGATTAGAGTGGTAAATAATTTGGGAACAGTTATTTTCATTTACAGAGTGTTGCTTAATATGTCAAGTGTGCCAAACATATACAGAAGGGGAAGACAATTGATAAGCAACAAGTAGGGTGTTGGCAACATACTTGTACCAAAAATACTGTGGTAACTATTTATTAGCATATTAAAACCATTAGATATAAGTGTACCTGACAACATATATGTTTTCAATATAATAATGTAAGTATGGACCCTGATTAATCTGCCTAAATAAAGTGATTTATAAGCAAGCTAAGCAATGTTTGCATTCCCTTAATTTTTTGAATGAAGACTTGCAGAAAGCAAACTAAAGTTCATGAATTTTCGTATTCAGTATTTTCTCTTTAAAATGGAAAAAAAATGTTATTTTCAGGTACTGCAAAAGTACTGCTATGTACATTTTTATGTAAGATACATAAAATATGCCAATAAAAGACAGTAACTTAAGCAATATTAAATATTTTCATGAAGAAATTGTGAAATGAGTTTTATAGCACTCAATAGAAAAAGAAATCAAGAGTATTTTACCCACTTACCATATATCTTTCACTATTTTGGACCTAGGCCTTTCATTTATTATGTACCAATTTGGAGTGAAATCTGGAGTTTAATAAAATCTCTTATAAGTGATGAGACTGTTCTGGAGTGGTACATAAAAGCAATCAGTCATCAAGTCAGCTAGATAAACAGAGGGGAGTTTTCCCCAGGTTATCAATATTAAATGTAAACCATGATTTACATAAAATCCTTCATATCCTTTAATTTCCATGCTTGTTTATATGATACACCCTTGTTCTTCAAAACAATGACTTTTGCTCATTGTTTACTACCCTCTTCCTTTGATGCAATCTGTAAGTTGGACTCAAATACAGACTGCTCTCTATCTAATCATGTCCTTTTCAACTATCTATTTTACATACATTAATACACAGTAAGTATATTTACATTAAGTCAGTTCAACCAAAACTCCATTCAGTTCTATAAAGATATATATTGGCCACATAGTATTAAGTATATGTTGATACCACATATAATTACATTTTTAGTTGAAGTATGGTTGACATGCAATACATAATTGTATACATAATATAATACATAATGCAATATTATATTAGTGTCAGGTGTACAACATACGCATTCAACATTTATATACATTATAAAATGATCACCACAGTTAGCCTAGTTGTTACCTGTCACTATACATAGTTATTACAATATTATTGACTATTATTCCCTATGCTGTACTTTATATTCTTATAACTTATTTATGTTATAATTAGAAATTTTACTTTTGAATCCATTTACCTGTTTCTCCTACCCCCAACCCCCTATCCTCTGACAACACCAATTTTAAAATTGTACTTTGTATTTCTGAGTCTGTTTCGGTTTTGTTATGTGTGCCCATTTGTTTTTTGATTCCACATATAAATGAAATCATACAGTATTTCTCTCTCTGACTTCTTTTACAACATAATACCTTCTAAGTCCATCCATGTTGCTGCAAATGACAAGATTTTTTCCTTTTTTATGGCTGAGTAATATTCCTGTGTGTGTGTGTGTGTGTGTGTGTGTGTGTGTGTGTATACATACATATTCTTTATCCATTTATCTCTCAATGGACATCTTAGGTTGCTTCTGTATCTTGGTTAATGTAAATAGACCTGCAACAAACACAGGGGTGCATATATTTTCTTTGGATAAATAGGGGAACTTTTATTTTCTCTGGACAAATACCTGGAAGTAGAATTTCTAGGTCATATGGTATTTTTATTTTAAATATTTTGAACAACCTCCATACCATTTTCCATAATGGCTTCACCAATTTACATTTCCACCGAAAGTGCATGAGGTCTCCCCTTCTCATCTTTTCCAACATTTGTTATTTCTTCTTTTCTTAATAACCATTTTGACAGGTAATATCTCATTGTGGTTTTGATTTGCATTTACCTGTTGATTATGGATGAGCATCTTTTCATGTGTCTGTTGGCCATCTTTATGTCTTTGGAAAAATGTCTATTCAGGTCTTCTGCCCATTTAACTTCAGATTGCTTGTTTGTTTACTTTTGTTTTGGGTGTTGAGTTATATGAGATATTTATATTTTTTGGATATTAACCCAATATTAGATATATCATTTGCAAATATCTTCTCCCATGCAGTAGATTGCCTTTCAATTTTGTTGATGGTTTTCTTCACTGTACAGAAGCTTTTTCGTTTCATGTTGTCCCAGTTGTTTATTTTTGCATTTGCCCTTTCCTGAGGAGACAGAAAAAAAATCCTGCTAACCCTAATGTCCAAGAGATTACTGCCGAAGTTTTCCCTGGGAATTTTATGATTTCAGCTCTTACACTTAGTTCTTTAATCCTTTTTTGAGTTTATTTGTGTATATGGTATATATGTACAAAAAAGTTGTCCTGTTATATTCTCTGGCATATAGCTATCTCATTTTCCCTTGCATCATTTATTGAAGAGACTGTATTTTCCTTATTGTATATTCTTGCCTCTTTTGTCATTTATTAATTAGCCATACAAGAAGGGATTTTTTCTTGGATTTTCTGTTCTGTTCCATTGATCTAGGTGTCTGTATTTTTTGCCATTACCATACATACTGTTTCGATTTCTAAAGCTTTGTAGTATGGTTTGAAATCGGGGATTGTGATACCTCCAGTTTTGTTCTTTCTCAGGATTACATTGGCTATTCACAGTCTTCTGTGGCTCCACACAAATTTTAGGATTCTTTGCTCTAATTCTGTGAAAAATGCTATTGGTATTTTGGTAAGGATTGCACTGACTCTGTAGATTGCTTTGGGTAGCATGGATATTTTAACAATATTAATTCTCCCAATCCATGCACACAGTACATCTTTCTACTTATTTTTGTTTTCTTCAATTTCTCTCATCACAATGTCATAGTTTTCAGAGTAGAGATGTTTCATCTCCTTGGTTAAGTTTATTTCTATTTTTTTGATGCAATTGTATATGAACTTTTAAAAATTTCTCTAATAGTTCATTAGTAATGTATAACAATGCAACAGATTTTTGTATATTAATTTTGTATTCTGCAACTTTGTTGAATTTAAATTAGTTCTAATAGTTGTTTGGCAGTATCTTTAGGGTACCCTATATATGGTATCGTGTGATCTGCAAATCATGACACTTCTGCTTTTTCCTTACCAATTTGGATGCCTTTTTATTTCTCTTTATTGTCTGATTTCTGTAGGTAGGACTAAAAGTGATGAAAGTAGGCATTCTTTTCTTGTTTTTGATCTTAGAGGAAATGCTTTTTACCATTGAGTATGAGATTAGCTGTTGATTTGTCATATATGGCCTTTATTATGTTCAGGCATGTTCCTTCTATAGCCACTTTGTTGATTTTTATCATGAATTGATGTTATATTTTGTTGGCTTTTTCTGCATCCATGAGAAGATGATATAATTTTTATCCTTTATTTTGGTTATATGGTATATCATATTGATTGATTTATAGATATTAAACAATTCTTGCATCTTTGTCATAAATCACACTTGATCATGTCATATGATCCTTTCAGTGCATTGTTGAATTTGGTTTGTGAATATTTTATTGTGGATTTCTGCATCTGTGTTCATCAGGGATATATACTGGTCTGTAATTTCCTCTTTTATGCAGTGTCATTGTCTGATTTTGATATTGGTAATTCTAGCTTTATAGAATGAATTTGGAATAATTTCTTTCTCTTCAATTTTTTGAAATAGCTTGAGAGGAAAAGATATTAACTCTTCTTCAAATGTTTGATAGGGGCCTCTAGGTGGCTTTGTCAGTTAAGTGTCCACCTTCAGCTCAGGTCATGATCTCATGGTTTGTGGATTCAAGCCCCGAATCGGGCTCTGTGTTGACAGTGCAGAGCCTAGAGCCTACTTCACATTCTGTGTCTCCTTCTCTCTGACCCTCCCCTGCTCCCTCTCTCTCTCTCCCTCTCTCTCAAAAATAAATAAACGTTAAAAAAAATTTTTTAAATGTTTGGTAGAATTAAACTGTATAGCCATTTGGTCCTGGACTTTTGTTTATTAAGAGAGTTTTTGATTGCTGATTCAATTTCTTTATTAGTAGTAATACATCTGTCAGATTTTCTACTTCTTATTTTTTGTTTCTTGAGGTAGGCCTATATTGCTATAAACTTGCCCATTAGAACAATTTTTGCTGCATTCTGTAAATTTTCATTTGTGTCAAGGTATCTTTTTTCAATTTCCTTTTCAATTTCTTCATTGAGCCATTGGTTTTTTTTAATAGCATGTTGTTTAGCCTTTGTATTTCTGTGTTCTTTCCAGTTTTTCTTGTAACTGATTTCTAGTTTCATACTAACAATGCAATTCAACTCAGGTCACTGTGGTGGGCTGGGGTGCAGTTGTGCATATGATAGCAACACAATTAGAAGAAATTAGATATGATAGTTGCTATAACATAGGGAGGCCATTTCATAGAGTTATTGTGTAGGTAAAGCAGAAATTAGAGGTCATATTTTACATAACGTTGAAACATTTAAAGGTGTTAATATCCATAGAGAAAGAAAAGTTAATAAGACCACTTGGCAATGTGATTATAGTCTATAAATTTCTAATCTGATGTGCAGACAGCAGCTGTGTCACTTTGCTGGGGAGGTCAAGGAGCTGAAACTGCTTTTTTTTCTGCCTGAAGGAGAAGGCAAATGGCCAGCTAATCAACTGGCACCAAGAATTTTATAAACAAGCATCTTATGTGTGGGGACACAGCTGAGTGAGAAAAAAAAAAAAGACAACTGTGTTTTTAAGTTTGTAGTTTTTGGCTTATTACATTAAAATACATCATTTTAGGGGAGCCTGGGTGGCTCAGTCGGTTAAGCATCTGACTTCAGCTCAGGTGATGATCTCGTGATCTGTGAGTTCGAGCCCTGCGTCGGGCTCTGTGCTGACAACTCAGAGCTAGAGCCTGCTTCGAATTCTGTTTCCCTCTCTCTCTACCCCTCTCCCACTCACGTTCTGTCTCTTTCACTCTCAAAAATGAATAAATGTTAAAAAGAATTTTTAAAAATACATCATTTTACAGCACAATCTGAGCTCTAGAAAAGGATGTAATAATCATTTAGAAAATCATTATATGATCTCTAATGTCTCTTCTGGTTCAAAAAGTCTAAAACTTCATGTCTTTTTGCTTTATTGTTCTATACTTATTTATATACATATATATATACTACACATATAAAAATTTAAAAATTATAGTAAAGTAGTTTCAGAAGGTTTTTCACAAAGACAGTATTTTAGCTTGCTGTAACTATTTCTTCAAAATTATACTATTTTCCTTAAATATGGACAAAAATATAACCACTATATTTGAGGAGTTTCTCTACAGTAATGAAATGTCAGAAATAAAAACATAATACAATAGTTTAAAGTAGGACATTTCAGGGATGGCTGGGTGGCTCAGTCGGTTGAGTATCCATCTAACTTTGGCTTAGGTCATGGTCTCTCATTGGGCTGGCTGCTGTCAGCTCGGAGCCTGCTTCAGATCCTGTGTTCCCCTCTCCCTCCCACTCCCCTGCTCTCTCTCAAAAATAAATAAACATTAAAAAATAGAACGAAAGTTGCATAAGTTAATAATCATAAAAATTGTACTTCATACACAGTAGTAATTCACTTACATACATTTGGATTATAAAAAATAACTTTAATATGCATACAATGAAATCATTCCGTTGATTATATTTTAATAAGAAATGCTTCACTTTACAATGCTTATACATTATTATATGAGAACACTTTTTAAATTTTTTTTCACTTACTTTACTATATATGTGCCTTTGCATTTATTCTAGTTTTTGGAAACTGCCATTTAGGAAATAGTTAAGAAGCAGTAATGCAAGGCCTAAGCACATTAATTCTAACATTGAATTAGTTCTGTCTACGGCTCTAACCATTTTTCACTGTGTTCTGTATCCTATATCCTCTGCATCTTATTTTCTTTACCTTCTCTCTCTGTCTTTCTCTCTTTCTTTTTTTTCTTTTTGGCCTTTTTGTGGAATACTTAAGCAACTGCCTTTAAAATAAAAGTAACAATGCATCCATTATTGTTCCATCTTGAACATTTTTCTCCTCCCAATGCCTAGCAATTACAATATAGCACATTATTTACATTTCGGAACAAACCAGTAATAAGCATTGTATATTTTAGTTTTATTGTTAAGAACCTGAATATTAAATGGCAAAAACAGGCACAGCATGTATTCTACAAGTGTGGTGTGTAACCTCTTTTTCATATGTTTTCCCTTTACACTGGCAAATTGGATAAATGCAGCCATAGGTGTTTTGACAGCTAATTAAATGTGAATATGTGCATTTATATGTCAGCTTACTACTACTATTTGTGGAAATAAGATGGAATTTGTATAATTTGTTCTGAAATACTTTAAATTCAGTTACTTACAAATCTGATTTTATGATGCATGCTGAGACGCTCAAGTTGAAATTTCTATTGTGTGTGTATGTGTATACATGTACATATCTACATACTTATTACCTGTTTGAAAGTATACTTTATATATCTCATATAACACCAAATCTGTGGAGAGCAAATAAAGTTAGTTTGGAAATAAATTTGAAGGCCCTAACTTTTTTCATTATTCTTATTCTTTGTGTTTTCTAAAAGTCTTATGGAAAGAACATACTGTAGGGCTTTTAGAATACTTATATCTGTGAGAAAACATATCATTCTTACTATGTTGGAGTTCCATTATCTTGGGTTAGTAACAGAGACTATAAGCAATAGTCCAGCCTTCTGAGTTATGATGCAAGATGCATGTGACCCAAGACAACGTATGTATTAAAATATACCGTAAACTGTGGGGTGCCTGGATGTCTCAGTCAGTTGAGTAACTGACTCTTGATTTCTGTTCAGGTTGTGATCTCACAGTTGTGAGATTGAGCCCCATGTCAGGCTCAGCACAGAGCATGGGGTCTGCTTGGGATTCTCTCTCTCTCCCTCTCTCCCTGACCCTCTCCTGCTCATTCTCAATCTTTCTCTCTCTCTCTCTTAAAATAAATAAGTAAACTTAAAAATATATATATATATATATGTGTGTGTGTGTGTATATATACAGTGTGTGTGTGTGTGTGTGTGTGTATATATATATATATATATATATATATATATATATATATATATATATATACTGGGGTGCCTGGTGGCTCAGTCGGTTGAGTGACCAACTTCAGCTCAGGTCATGATCTCACTGTTTGTGGGTTTGAGCCCCGTGTCACGCTCTGTGCTGATGGCTCAGAGCCTGGAGACTGCTTTGGATTCTGTGTCTCCCTGTCTCTCTGCCCCTCCCCAACTTGTACTCTGTCTCTCTCTCTCTCTCAAAAATAAATAAACATTAAAAAAATTTAAAAAACATATATATACTATTAACTGACCCACAATTCAACAAAGTATTTTAGATTTCAAACAACCTATACTTTAACTGTGTTCTTGCATCCTTCATTTCCCTAGAAAGTTCATTATAAAATATATGAAAAGTATAGATAATATAAGGTAATCATAAAAAGAGGAGTAGGGGATTAAAATGGGATATCAATTATACATAAAAATGTATAATATAAGTCCAATATAAACAAAGAATGGACCTTAAATTTGGCTCTACATTTTGGAAATTGAAATGAGAATTTGAGCCGATTGATAATGTACAATGACAAAGATGATGAAGAAACCAATTGTTCATCTTAAGGTGACAGGTATTTTTTCTTGAAGTTACCTATAAAAAAAGACATCATTGTAATTAGCAACGCCTTTAAGAGGAAGATTATAATATTTTTTTTTATTTTATTTTAAAATTTACATCCAAATTAGTTAGCATATAGTGCAACAATGATTTCAGGAGTAGATTCCTTAATGCCCCTTACACATTTAGCCCATCCACCCTCCCACAACCCCTCCAGGTACCCTCTGTTTGTTCTCCATATTTAATAATAAACATGAAAGTGTGTTTTCTAACTTCCCTCAAAAAATGTTATTGAGATTCCCATTATGTTTAACAAAAACATTACCAAAGGGCGGCCATATGTGGCAAAATCTAAACTCTCTGCTGGCCTGGCTAAATTATTATAAATGTTCACTGAATATCTTTCTATCATTTCTTCATAAATACTATTACAATATTTCTCAAATATTTTATATCCTATACAAATGTATTTACAATAATTTGTTAATTTTCTGAATTAATTTTAGTTAAATAGTTCTCAAAATTACCTTTCAGAAACGACTCATGTGATTCGGATATTTCCCTCCATTACCCTGGAGGGCAGTGATTGGTCCTACCCAGTCAACTATCACATTCTTTTTGCTAAAAAGAGATATTCAGGAACAACCATGCTTCTTGAGCAAAGCCTATGAGAAATTATGATGCTTGCTGAGACTTTTGTGACAGAGTTATATGTTTCATTTTTAAAAACAAATTTAGATGTGTATCTTTTTGACATATTGGTACTAATTTTTATTACTACCATATGGCACTTGGAAATGACTCCATCCTAATGTAGGACAAAGGCCCGATGAGTTCTAATGTTAAGTTCTGTAATCCACTAGAAACATGGAACAGAATATGTTAATTTATGTAAGTCAGTACGTTCCCTTTCATTGCAAGTTAGACTTTTAGTATTTTCTATTAATTTATGATTGGTGAAGGGAGGTGGGTGGGAGATGGGCTAGATGGGTGATAGATATTAAGGAGCATACTTGTGATGAGCACTAGGTGTTAAATGTAAGTAATGAATCACTGAATCCTATTTCTGAAAGCAATATTGTACTGTATATAAACTAACTTAAACAAATAAATACATAAATACACAAATAAATAAAATTATTAAAAAATGAAAGTTTAAAACTTATAAAGCAGTATATACACAGGGATAAAAATTTAAAGGGTAAAAATGCAATCAGAATACAAAGTAAATACTTTTCTAACCCTGTTCCTTCACCACTCAGTTCTACTGAAGAGGGAAAAAATTATTAAGACATTGTACATGCATTCCAAAGTATTCTATTCCTATATAAGCACATATGTTTATATTTTGTTTATTACACAGATACTAACAAGTTCCACACTCTTTTTTACCTAATTCTTTCACCAAGAAAATACATCTTGGAAATTCTTTCATATTATAAAAAAAAGACTGTCTCATTTATTAATTTTGTGATTTATATAACTAATTCTCTAGAAAAGTCTGGTTAATTGCTCTAATCTTTTGATACTATATATAATGATGCAATGAATAACCTTATATATACATTGTTCTGTGCAGTTGCAAATATACATAGGTATATGTGCATATATATGTATTATCTAGAAAGTATCATTTCTACACGTATGTGAAATTTACACACATACACATTCACACATACAAAATCGTCTCCCATAGTGATTTTACTAATTTGTTCTACCAACAACTAATTTTCCTCTCCAACAGTGTGTTATCAACCTTTTTGAAACTTTGATGATCTAAGACATTACAACACTAATTGAATTTTTTTCTTATTCTGAATAACATTAAATTTTCTTATCTTTAAGTCATTTGAGTTTCTTCGTTTGTAAACTAACTTTATATTTTTGCCAAATTGTATTAGGTTGTTAATATTTATTATTTTTTCTTAAATTTTTAAGAGCTGGTTGTGGAAATCAGCTCTTTGTTGTAAGTTGTAAATTTTCACAACTTTTTCGTTTGTTTCTTTTTCACTTTGTATATGAAATTTTTTTCCCACAAAGATTTTAAAATTTGGATTAATCTGAAGTTAAGTTTAAATTTTGATCTGTTTTACCTTTGTGTGTGTTTGTAATTTATAGTATATATTTGAAAGTCTTTTCGATTCCATATTACTAAAAAACTTATATGAGATTATCTCTTATTTCCTTTTTTATCATTTATATCTTTGGTATATGTGGAAATGATTTTGATAAAAGGTATGGATCAACTTATTTTCCAGAAGACTAATGAATAATTGGCATCATTTTTTTATTTTTTTAATTTTGTACCTCATGGGTACAAAATGATACTTTTGATATATTCTACATTTTCTCATCCATCTTGCTTATTTTGTTTTGATGTTATGAAAGCACTATGATGCTTTAATTATTTGAATACTATTATATGATATTTATTATCTAGCAAGTGTCATTCCTACTTCATCTATTATTACTATTTGTTTTCATAATTTTTCTTATTTTCTAATTTGTAGTATTTATAAACATGGAAATCAAATCTATGCTCCTCTAAGTAGGAAAAATGTATAGATGTTTTTATTGGGATCTTTAACATATATATTAATTTAATTTATAATTAATTTATAATTATAAATTATTTAAATACTAATTTAATTATATTTATTGTAGGTCTTTACTTTTTTGCCAACAATATGGTGGACTCTTCTCTTTTTGTTTAAATGTCCTTTCCATGCCACCCAGTCCCATTTTAAAGTTTCTTTATACCTCTATCGCATATGTCCTATGTTTACTCTTAGATATTTAACATTTATTCTTTTATAAAAAAAAAGCAACATGGTAGGCAGAATTTTAAGATGATCTACAGTTACTTTCTACCTCATATAATTCCTCCGACATTTATATTGAACTTGTGAATATGAACTACCAATGTCACAATTACATTACATTACATGGCAAAAGGGAGATTATACTGGGTGAACCTGATTTATCAGATGAACCCTTGAGAAACAGAACTTCATCCAGCTGGTCATATAAGAGAATGTCAGATATTTACAGAACCAGAAGGATTTGGTACTGTGTTAGTGGCTTGAAGATAAACAGGGTCATCAAGTAATGACCTGCAGGTCACCCATATGGACTGAGAGTGGTCCAGGGTCCCACAGCCAGCAAGAAAACAGGGACTTTAATGAGGTAACCACAAGGAATAGAACTCCACTTATAACAGGTATCAACTTGGACAAGCATCCTGAGCTCCAAATAAGAATATAGCAAGCTGACATCTTGGTTTCGGTCTTAGCCGAGAATCCGGTTGTGCTGTTCCAGACTGACAAACAGAACTCTGTGCTAATAAATAGGTGCTTTATAAGGCACTAAATTTGTGTTCATTTGTTATGCTTCAACGGAAAACAAATACAGGCATGCACATCCATTTTATCTTCTAACAGGCTGTTATTTGTTACTCATTTTCTGTATTTTTCTGCCAAATCATTTAATTTAATCACCTCATAATTAGCCAAAGGAAAAAAATAATCATTTCTTGTTTTTTTTTAGTTTTCCAGGCAAACCAGCATAGCTCTGTAAATAAGAATGAATTTGCCTTTTCTTTTCCATTTAAGATTTTTTCCTTGTTCAACATTTTTGATGATTATTATAAAATAATTTTATCTTATTAAAAGCACTTCCTTAGATATCCCTGAGGAGATATCAAAAGATCATGACAGTATATGCAATCACTGCTTTAAACTTTTCTCTCAAGGCACCTGAGCCTGTTTGTTGAGAGTAGCTATCCATTAGGAAAAGAAAACATAGAACTTTCATATACTGTTGGATGCAGGCTATGAGTTGACATTAATGTCAGGGGAACTAAAATAACAAAAATCATGGTGCTGTCATAACATTCCTATAGCAGAGACTGTTGTCACCCCTATGTTGGGATTTTTACAGGGAACACCTGAAACTCTCTGCCTGAGCTCTTTTACTGGCCACAGTCATTGTAAAGGGCATGGCAAAAATATTGACGATTATTCCTTTCCTATTGCTGCTATAACAAATTACCTCAAACTTAGTGGCCTAACCAATACAAATGTATTACCTTACAGTTCTCTAGGTCAAAATCTGAAATAGTCTCACTGGGCTAGAAAGCAATGTGTTGGAAATATTATGTTCCTTTCTGGAGTCTCTAGAGGATAAAAGATTTCCTTGCCTTTCCAGCATCTAGAGGCTGCCCCCATCCTTACCCATGTCTCCTTTGTTCTAAAACTAGCAAAAGTTGGTCATGCCCTTCTTGCATCACATCACTCTGATCTGACTCTAATCTTCTGCCTCCCTCTACTGATTTTAAGTCTCTGGTTGTTACGTTGGCTTCAGCTACATAATCCAGGATAATCTTATTTTAAAACCAGTTGATTAGCAACTTCATTTCCATCTTCAATCTGAATTCCCTTTGCAATGTAACCTGAAATAGTCACATATTTGAGGATTTAGACATGGACATCTTTGAGGGGCATCATTCTGCCCAGAAGAAAGATATATTCAAGCCTCCTTACCTCTTGGATAGTACAACTTGAAGATCTGATCTTCATTGTCTTCACAGGTTACAATTAGGACTGAACTTCCATTGTACTCATTCATATGCTCAGTGTTCTCAAATCTGTATTTAAAATCATTTTTCCCCTTTATTGGGATGAAGGACTTACTTAAGACAATTAGTAGCATGTGTGATCTTAGGAAATAGACTTTTACAATGGCATTCTAGAACAAGATTACTTGCTGGTCAGATGGTAACAAGAAATTAGTTGCCTATTGTAACTGAAGTGATGATTATCCCTAATATACATAAACATCACCAATTATTAAGATTTTTACTTGAGCATGGGATATAAAGGCAGAAGGGGATGCAGTTTCATGTAGTAGATAGAGAACTTGAAAGTTAAGGGAAGAGTGGTAATTATAAGGATTAAGAGGTTGTTGGGCAGTTGTTAGTGGCCACAGAAATTTTTAATGAAGAAAATAACAGTCTGGCATCAGCAAACTATCAGTCCAGGGCACAGTACGAAAGCTGAAAAGCTATCATTGCACTGGTTGAAGAGATACTCATCTCCTACAGGCAGGTGGCACACTATGATAGAAAACAGCCTCAGGATTTGAAAGTAAAAGTAGTGGAATTATGAAAGAAGCTGAATTTAAATCTCTGACTCCAGTGCTAAAACCTTATAGAAAAGAGGAGAACTCAGAAACCTGGGGTTGTTATGGGGGGAAGTGTTTGAGAACCTTGAATTCACATATTTTCAAAATGCTCTGGATTGGCAGAAATGGCTCCTTCCTGTTTGCTAGAGGAAATGTGTTTCCATTTCCTGGGAATTATGCAAAGCTCTCATCTGAGAAAGATGCCTTGCATGATTATGCTTGTTCTCTTCAAGATTTCCCAGTCTCCCTTCATTGTTTCTACATTAACAGCAAGAGTGAAGCCTCAGCATCACCTGAGTCTAACACACTGTCCCTGCTCTGAGAAGAAAAACTATTCACCAGAGAATTAAATAATGTGGCTAATATACTGGCAGAAACTGCAAGATAATGCCTGGGAGTGGATCCTAATGGGGCTTGACTAGTGAAGGAAAAACATAAGAATGTAAGGGGAAGTTTATCAATGTGGAGGGATTCTCTCATGACTCAAAATTGAACATATTGGCCAGGATGCCTGAAATTATAATATGCATCTGCAACAGCTATTTGAAGCTTAGAAATTATGATGGTTCGCAGTAAATGAGTTAGAGCCAACATAATTCATCAGAGTAGTGATTATCAGTTCAAGTAGCTTTGAGATGTGGACAGGTTGGGATGAATTTGGTATCTAAGACCTGAGAACCTGGTGGCTGAGAATGATGCCCAAGATGACCCAGAAAACACTTCTTCACAAAAAGATAAATGTACTAGTGAGGCAGGTATTAGCATATCTGAGAAACTTAGTGGTGACTGTCCTCTGTGGTCAGGTATGGATTGTAAGACATGTAGCTTTGAATTTGTCTACAATGTCAATGGGGACATTAGGAATCTGAAATAGCTGAAGTTACGTGTCAGCATATATCCATTAGATGCAAGATGAACATAATAAAATAGTAGGCAGAAAGACCAGAATGGCCATCCATGTAGACTTTAACTATAGGCATTGCTGACAGTGGCAAGAGACCATATTGTTTCTTAGTAGAGGCAAAATAGATAGGCAATTACACTGTTGCTAGACGTAAATAACCAGAAAAGACCAATAGTGAATGAATGTGAAGGAGAGGATGGCTGATGTTAAATGTGACAATGAATAATCACTATCATTTGAGTTTTCCAGACTTTATTTCCTAGCCTAGAGCCCAGTGATTGAATTGAAGGCCAGGTACCCCTGAGGAAGTATCAGAAGACATGGCAAGTATACACAATCACTGCTCTAACTCTTCTGTCAAGGGAGCTCATATGTGAAAGTAGATATCCATTAGGAAAAGAAAACATAGAACTTTCATATACTGTTGGATGCAGGATATGAGTTGACATTAATATCAGGGGAACTAAAATATCACAATGTTCTTTCCCCAAAAAGCTCAGGAGATAGAATAAAGGCCTAAAACTTGTCTCATCATAGGTCCAATGAATCTACTGAAGAATCCTATACTTTCTTCCAAGATCTATTTTATAATAGAAATAAATATACTTAGCAAGAGTCTTCACATGGGTTCTCTGACTTGTGAAGTAAAACCCACGATATAGATATAGATATAGATATAGATATAGATATAGATATAGATGGGGCCAACTGGAAATTCCCAAAACATTTTCCTCTCCTTCACCCCCAACTAGGACAAAATGATAAATCTGAAACAATTCTTTGTTCCAGTTGGAATGACAAAGATCAGTGCCATGTTCAAAGAATGAAAGGATATAAAGGTGATAGTCACCATCATACCATCATTTCATTTATAGTTTTTCTATCTAAGGAAACCAGAAGAATCATATGCAGATAATATGGACCTAAATTTAACCAGATAATAATTCTGTTGGTTGCTGCTGTCCAGAGTTAGAATCTTTTTATTTTTTAAATTAAAAAAATGATCAGTTCAGACTCTGGAATTTGCTCTTAATCTAGCAAATGGTATCTGTATAATTTCCATTGGAGAAGAAAATAAAAAAGGTTTCCTCTGAGATACATAGCAAAACAAACAAACAAACAAACAACTCTTAAATATAGAGGACAAACTAGTGGTTGCCAGGGAGGTAGGTGAGGCTGGGTGAAATAGATAATTAAGAGTGCACTTACTATGGTATGCACTGAGTAATGTATAAAATTGTGGAATCATTATATTGTACACCTGAAACTAATATAACACTGTATTTTAATTATACTTCAATAAAACATAATTTAAAAATATGTACATTCATAATGTTTCCTCCATGTTAAGGTAACTCCTACTCTGCCACAATATAAAGTTGGGTAGTTGCAACATAAAGCTTATGGCCCAAAGTATACTATCTGTCCTTTTTAAAAGAACGTTTGTTTCCTCTTTTCTAGTGTATTCTGGAATATCCTCTCTAATGTAATGAGAAATTATTTCAACTTGCACGTCCTACCATTAAAAAGAACACAAAGCTCTCTGAGCCCCATGGCATTTGAAGGTAAAATATTACTCACTTAATCATACACCTTCAACCCATTTATTAGGTGAATCATAAAGCTGCAGATTTTGAATGGGGCCAAGCAGGAGAGTGTTCTGCAGCACATTCAGACTGATGTTCAAATGATTGCAATTTAGTCCATATGACCCAGCAGATGCCAGAAGTATAAAAGGAATATAAGGACAGTGTGTGGACTCTCTGGCCAGCCTAAATAGCAGAGTTGCAGGGGTATGAATATACCCTGGGGTGTGATTCAATGTCATGCTGCTGCAGCAAAGAATCATTCATCATTTGAAAATCAGCTCCTGATAAGCTATTTGGCCCTAGTAGGAACTCTGTGTGACCTTCACACGTGATTTGATTGTGACCAGAGTTGGGCACCATGAGCTGCATATTATAGGATCCACCATTTCATAATATTCAGTATGAACAGCATCAATCGCTTATAAAATGGAATTGGTACATAGTCAGGGTAAGGAACAAGCAGGTTCAGAATAATTCATTTCCATAAATAACACCAGACCCTCATGACAACTATCCCTGTTGTCTAATGCCTCTATTCTAGTGAATATCTGTAGCTTTCTGGTGAATTTCCTGCAACCAGAAGAGGAAAACCTGACACTAGTTCTCTATATACTAAAGTGAACTGAAAATGGACTGCTGCTCTAATACAACTCCACTTAGTGGTGGCCTCCAAAAGCAGTATGGGAGGAAATCTTTCTAAATTTTTTAACTGGCCACCAACTTGATAAGGAGAAGGAAGTGGCCAAAGATAAGTATATATATTGACTACTGAATATCAGGAAATTGCCTGATTGGATTGTTAGAGGCCTAAAAGTAACAAGGTTTGGGAGGAGCCAGATGATAGACCCATAGAATTTAGGAGGCAATGTGAAGATCTTACTGTCTCATCAGTGCTCATCAGTGAACTTTTCAGCTGGGGTAGTAGCTAAATGGACCTTTGTGCTAGAGACACATAGTAGGTGACCATGTATGTCAAGAGCAGAATCTACCACTGAGCTTTTGACATGGTTCTCTCTCTTAGGAGACCAACTAACTCTTGGTATCAAGTTGATTTTATTAGTCTTCTTCTATACTGGAGAGAGCATTAATTCATCTTTACTGGGATTCATACACATTCTGGATTTAGTTTTGCCTTCTTATCTGACATGAAACAGTGCTTTGTGAAACTCTTAAAATGTCTGACTTATTTACATAGAGTGTTGCATAAGAACATCTTGGATAAAGAGCCCACTTTATAACAAAGAAGGTGTAATTGTTGGCTTATGTCTTCAGGACCCATTTTTCCATTTAAACATTAGAACATTTTCTTTATAACTTTATATGGACAATGGCAGCCTGAAAGAACATTTGAATTTACCCTCAAAGGTGCACCTATGCACTTTGCATAATTGAGCAGGTCTTCTATATACTCTGAGCCAATGGTTCCACAGCTATGGGTCCACAATTAAATTATGCTGATCAATGAAAAAAAAAAAAAAAACTTACGGTAGTATTATGTCTGGCTCCTCTAACCATTGATTCCAGTGATACCCATTTGGAAAATGTACATAGGAATCAGGTTTCCTGAATTAGAGTTTCTGGTTCTTGGAGGATAGATGCTGCAACCAGGCTCATTCCTGATGGGAATATTTTTTATCACCGAAATTGTCAAAAATTGCTGGTGAATGCTGATAATAAAAAGTAACAAAGATGTTAGCTAGTTTAGTATTGTTTTTGAATTCTATATAATGACTGAACCTAGGAAAGGACACTCTCATAACCTTTCTCCTTGGTATACTACTAGCAACTGTAAAGTTTGCACTAAACCTGAAACTGAGACTGCCTCCTGATCATTTTGCAATCTTTATGCCTCTGGGCCAGCAAGCAAAAAAACAAGTTTCTTTATAGGCATTAATGGTTAACTGTGTGTTTCGTAAGAAGGTAAGGCTTGATTCTTCATAGTGGGGGCAGGAAGAATTATGTCTAAAAATCAAGGCACTCACTGAGTAGATGCCTCCTATTGTTTCATGTTCAGAGTTAATTTTTTACAGACAAATGAAAGAACCATATCCTGACAAGGGCACAACAGCCCAAGGGTAAACTCTTCAGGACTAAAAGTTGAGGTTACCACATGAGATTAGCAACTAGACTAAGCTCTGGCCGGGTGTGAAGTGGAATCTAGAATGTGTAGTGGAGGAAGGAGATGATGTTTATAAATTCAAATTTGGAACCAACTAGAGCAATGTTGTCTACAGTTATAGCTTCTGTCTTTAATTCCTTTGTAAGATTCTTTTTTTTTTTTTTTAATTGAGAAATTCTGACTGGCTACTCCCTTGATAAATCAATGATAGATGAAATAGATGTATTATGGAGGCATGAGGGGATCTCAGATTTGCAAGAATGGAATGTCAAAGCAATATTAGAACTAAATAGTCACATACATGCTTATTAATATAACCATTTAAGACTTTATATGGACTTTAAATATCCACTTTACTATAGGAACATGCTCAGCCACAGATAGGTCAATATCCAATTGCCAAAAAGTTGTTATACTTAAAAGAAGCCCCCAAGTAATAACAGATAAGAATTGGTATATAAACATCCCAACTTACTTCCTGTGATAGACAGATTAACCCCCACCCCACTCCCATCCCAAGATTTACATATCCTGGTCCCTGGAAACAATAGATTGACACATGGCCTGGAGAGATTAAGGTTGCAAATGAAATTAAGGTTGCTAATCAGTTGACTTTAAAGAGATTATTGTGGTTTATCCAGATAGCTTCATTGTAATGACAAAAATCCTTTAAATGTGGAAGAGAGAGGCAGAAATGTGAGTGTCAAATCAATATGATGTGAGAAAGACCAACCATCCCTGCCTTTGAGGATGGGAAGACACAGTAAAGGAATGGGGACAGTTTCAGAGGTTGGAAGAGGCAAGAAACCGATTCTCACTTACAGCCTCCAGAATTGGGGACATTGCCCTGTAAATACCTTTGTATAGTCCAGTGAAATCCATTTTGGGCAACTGACCTCCAGAATTATAAGATAACAGTTTCGTGTTGTTTAAAGTTGCTATGTTTGTAGTAATATATTATGGCAGCAATAGGAACAAATATACTCACCCTTTTTGCAGAGCAACTCTGAGTCTTGCAGATTATCTCCCATTGGTGCCATCGGATAAACTTGTCATTTGTTCACCCTCTTATTGGCTCCCTCCCCATCATAGTCATATTTCCACTCTGTGCTAACTGATGCTTCCCCAGGATTACCTGCCAAATAATCTATTTACTTCTAAATCCAAGTCTCAGGGGCTACTTCTTGGACAATTCTCCACAGAACAGGAGTTATGCTTTTCTATCTTTAATGGAAATATTTCTATTGTTTTCCCCAAAGCATGACTCAGGCTTTGTGGCTTGGTTTCTTTGAATCTTGCAACTTTAAATGTTCTAACTGACACATATTGCTACCATGATGTAGGGTGTTGCAAGTTAAGAGGAACTGCTACCCCCCCACATCCCCCATCTGTGCCATTGGCTTGAGTGAAAGATATGGTGGAGAGCAATTCTGGGAGTTAGAAATCCTTATTCTAAGATACAGATAGCTGGTTAAGCTTTAATGTAACTTGGAAGTCAACCAGTGTGTCTACCAAGGTCACAGCCATAGCAGACTTGAAAGATAAAATGTAAGGGCACCTGGGTGGCTCAGTCGGTTAAGCATCTGACTTTGGCTCAGGTCATGATCTTGCAGTTCACAAGTTTGGGCCCTGTGTCGGGCTCTGTGCTCACAGCTCAGTCTGGAGCCTGCTTCAGATTCTGTGTCTCCCTCTCTCTTTATGTCCCTCCCTCATTCATGCACGCGCTCTCTCTCTCTCAAAAATAAATAAAAACATTAAAAAAAAGAAAGATAAAATCTAGATATATTCTATTGGCTACATATTGTACCCTTCAGTAACAGTCTGTGTGTGTGTGTGTGTGTGTGTGTGTGTGTGTGTGTGTGTGTGTGTTTATTGGGAAAAAAACAAAACAAAACAAACTCAGACCTATCAGTAATTTTCCGAAAATTTGTAAATCTGAGGAAAAGTCCAGGCATCCCTAACCATATGTATACTAAATAGGCGCAAAATAAAGATTCTCCAAGAGTCATCTATTTTCAGCTTCTATCTGGTCACAAATTATCATGTATAAGAAAAAATTTCCTAGAGAGTAGATTTAGGAAAAATAAATAAAATGCCCTGAAAACTTTAGCAGTGATATGTTGTTTCTGTTTTTCCTTTCCAGATAGATCTATTCATGTCAGTTATTCCAATACAATGAATGGGGTATGCTGTAGGGGGAGAGTTGATTACACCTACCATTTCTTCATCAGTTGCTGTATCCAGTTACTGATCAATAAATCTATGTATATACCATCACTATCATCTTCAATCTGTCTTATCTTTGTTCTCTGGAAAATCTCTAAAATAGGCCATTTTTCATTTTCGTTGCCTGAAAATGTAGGCCAATCTGGGTATCATTCTGTTTGCTTTGGTAATTTTAGTTGTTTATATAATACGTGATGATTATGTGAATAAAAATAGGAAAGGTCTGAGGAATTGGAGACTGGATGGGAGAAGAAAAATTAATTTCCCTTGTGCTTCACTTACTTTATAGTATTTGGCAACTTTAGGAATAATACAACATCAACTCCATATTAAGATGCTAGAGAAAGAAAAGATTTTTGCTATTACCTTGACATAATTTGTATTTTAGAAGAAATGTACTATAGGGAGATTCAGCATTATTTTTCTAGTCCAGTATACTCTGAGTTTTCACTTTATGCAATAATGATTGAAATCCAATTTTCTTTCATGTCTTGTGAGCATGTTTTGCTTTATAGTTCTCCTAGTAATGACTAAAACTTTTCTTTTAGAAAATTGAAAAACAATACCATAACCCTTGAAATGATAAATGTAAAACTCTGGAAGATATATGAAGCATTCTAGAACATATACCATTGTTTAGAATATATTTCTACAAATTACACATTAGTTATGTATAAAATATAATTAATTAGCTAATGTTATATATTTTACATTATCATCCATTGAATTGAATACTCCAGGTGGCATAAAAATGGGGTTTTGTAAACAATCCCTTTGTTTATTAAGATTCTAAATATCACTTTTTTGCTATTGGTTTTAAAGAATTGTGTAAGGAAAAATTGCTTCATTTTACCGTGAGCACAATTAATTAAACAAATCCTTAGCTTAAAAAAAAGAATCTCATGTAAGAATAGAACATTAAATCACACCTGCAATCCATTTTTCACTGCTGTTGATAATCCCCCACCCTTCCACTTTCCAAACATTTCTTGTTCATAAACTATTAATCTCCATTTCTGTAGGCTATAACTTCCATACAGAGACACTGTTTTGTTGTGATATGGTAATGATTGTTAGATAAATATTTGTGTAATTGGGCACTGGCTATTTTCTAATTAAAATTTGAATCTTAATTACTATTGCTTTAGAACTGCTAGGCTCTTTGAGACACCTGGGTAGCTCAGTCGGTTACGTGTCCAACTCTGTTTGGTCTCAGGCCATGATCTCACGGTTTCATGAGTTTGAGCCCTGTGTTGGGATCTGCTCTGGCAGCACGGAGCCCTCTTGGGATTCTCTCTCCCTCTCTCTAACCCTCCCCTACTCATGCTGTCTCTGTCTCTCTCAAAATAAACTAACTAAGACTGCTAAGCTCTCTAAAAATGTTTAACTGAGGGACATGAAATTCTTTGAAGAAAAAAAAAGTACCTTGCAGAAATGCCCCTAAAGTAAAAGAGATGATCATTGTCTTAGCTAGTTTATAGGTTAGTTGGAAACATGGCAACAAGCTGGGTGAATAACTTAAAGTATCCAATAAGCTTTATTTGACTCATAGGCAAAAGAGAAATAAGTAAAACTCAACTTGTGGAGTTACTGTAAGTGTTATATAATGTATATAAAGCTCTGAGGGCCAATGCATGGCATGGAATAAACACACAAAATTTATGCACAGGTATGTTATTATTATTAGGCTATTTTATCTATTTATATAATATTACATGTGATATATAAATATACTTCACATGACATAAGTTATTAAATATTATATTATTTTTATATATCAAAATAATATAAATATTTTTTAACAATTGATTTTTATCCCTAATTCAAATGATAGCATTTTAAAAAAGTTTTTTAATGTTTACTTTTGAAAGAGAGAACGTGAAGTGGGGTGGGGCAGAGAGAGAGAGAGAGACAGAGAATCCGAAGCAGGGTCTTTGGTATAATTGCAGTGTCCAACATGGTGCTCAAACTCATGAACTGTGAGATCATGACCTGAACTGAAGTCAGACTCTTAACTGATTGAGTCACCCAGGCATCCCAAATGATAGCATATTTGATCCCCAAAATAGTGTCTTTCATTTATTTTGTACTCTGTTCCATTTTATTTATTTATTTATTTATTTATTTATTTATTTATTAAAAATGTTTATTCATTCTTAAAAAAATTTTTTTAATGTTTATTCATTTTTGAGAGACAGAGAGAGACAGAGCATGAGCAGGGAAAGGGCAGAGGGAAGTAGACACAGAATTTGAAGCAGGCTCCAGTCTCTGAGCTGTGAGAACAGAGCCCCACCTGGGGCTTGAACCCACGAACCGTGAGATTATACCTGAGCCAAAGTTGGATGCTTAACCAACTGAGCCACCCATGTGCCCCTATACTCTATTCCTTTAAAATTTTTAAGGAGCCATATAAAGATCCTACCATAGAACCAGGCATATTCTAAATGTTCAATAAATATTAGCTTTATCAACATCACCCTCACTGGCTCTGTTTCCTGTAGCTCAGGTTGTGTTAACATAGATTATGTTTTATGTCTGTTCCCTTGTAAACACACATGCCCTCCCACCTTTCTCCAAGGTCTCAAGGAGGAAGGTAAGGTTAATTCATTTTCTGTGGGGTAACTATGTTCTTTATCCTTCTTCTCTTCCACCATTGCACTTCTGTCTGCTAATCAATATTATTTACAACATCGTCTGAATTTGTTTTCCCCTCTGACCAATATGCCAAGGAAATCTTCCATAATTCATGGACTGTTTATGCTTCACCATAGCATTACAAATTTATCAATAAAACCATTTTGAATGATAACAATTAGGCAGTTTTTTGTGTATTTCTTTCCAAGTAGTGACAAAATATATGTCTGTTTCATATGCTTTATAGAATGTGTTCAAAGTCATTTGCTTAGATTTTTTTCCTGAATGCTTCCTAGTCATTATTAATTTTTTTTTATAAAGACAGAATGAGGTATGTCCTCTGTTTGAAGAAATGTTTGGGTGAGTGGGCGTCTGAGTCGGTTGAGTGTCTGACTCTTGGTTTTGGTTTGGGTCATGGTTTTGCGGTTCATGGGTTCAAACCCCACTTTGGGCTCTGTGCTGGCAGTGTGGAGCCTGCTTGGGATTTTCTCTCTCCTCTCTCTGCCTCTCCTCTGCTCCCTCTCCCTTTCTCACAAAATAAATAAATAAACTTAAAATAAAAAAGAATTGTTGTTCACCATAAAAGCTGAGCATGCAATAGCTGGTTGAAAAGAAGCCATAATGAAGAATTATAACATCATGGGCAGAAGGATTTTCTTTATTACTAACTCCTTTTGGTTTTTGAAACTAGTTTGCATTTCTTTTGAAAATTGGTTGGATGGCTGGGAGGACATAAGCTATATTAAGGGAATCTATATACTAGAATTAGATCTATTGGAATTCTGGTCCTGCATTTCCCTAACTGGATGATCTTGGACAATTTATTTAACTTCCCTGGGACTCCAGTTTTTCCATTTGTAGAATGGGTATGATATAGTTGCTAGTACCTTATAAGATTTTTCTGTTTTTCTTTAATTATATACCATTTGTAAAAGACAACACAATTTAATATAATTACACTTATTGCAACTCTGAAGTGATTGTGTCAGCTAGGAAAAAAACTGCTTACTTCAATCAATCAATAATTTTCCAGGCTGCTACTTGAACTGACATTTTCTGTAATTTTGAATTAACTGGAGCCACCAACATGTAATTTTGTTACATGAAACATGTATTTTTATTATATAGTACTTGGCATAATATATAACATATTTATGTATGTTATGAAATATTATTAAATCAAATATAAATCTGATTATATTAAGTCTGATTATATTAAATCTGATTTGAGGAACTGAATGGATTCAATTTAATAATATTTCCCATTTAATAATGGGTCTATCCACACATGAACTTAAGTTTCTCATATATTTTTGTAGATAATTATCCTACTAATCATTTACCTAACTTCAGATTGCTAGCAAAAATACAGTGATTTTTTTTTAATAATCTTTATACCCAGTGGGGCTCAAACTCATGGCCCCAGGATCAAGAGTTTCATGCTCTAATGAGTGAGCTAGCCAGGTGCCCCATCATTTTAAAAGGCTTTAACAAACTGAAAGATAATATTAAATTTAAAGCACAAAGTAGAAAAAAAATAAAGTACAAAGTAGAATAATGAAAGGAAAACATTTTCTTTACATTTCACAAAAGTAGAAATGAGAAATCTTCAAACATCCCTGAGTAGTAAAATGTGTGGAGTGTTTGTGTGAGTATGAACATGTGTGTCTTTTTTCCAAGACACCATTACTCGAAATGTAAGACAGATTTGCTTCTATAAAAACAAGACAGACAGACGTAAAGCACTGAATAAATAGTGGTGAAAATTCACATTGTTGGTTGAGTGCCCGCTGACACAATTAGATTTTTTTTCTGAAATTTTTAAGTCTATGAAATCTTTGTTAGAATTAAATATTATAGAAAAGCATAGAAATAAATAAAGTTGGGACTGCTGTTATTTCAGATAGGGGTGGCTGTGAGGATGCGAAACTCTCTGTTACCTACTCGTAACTCTCTCTAACTCTCTTTGCTCCTTCCCCAGCCAGACGTGACATGTCTGTCATGAAGCTTAACTGACATTAAGCTAAGAAAGAAAGATGATCTCTAATTCTTATGAAAGTCAAAGTAAAAATAAACGGGAGTACAATATTCAGTTACTTTGTCCTGGAGTTCTCTTTGAAATATTTTTATTGTGGTCCTTAAGGGTTTCCCAGTTTAGTATTTTATGCCGTGGAAAGCTATTTAAATCTTTTCAATGTTTAAGGAACACACACATGCACATTCACAACCAGGAATATGAATTTTCAGGCTTAAGCTCACTCAAATTTTTGTCTTGAATGTCTGAGGTTATGTTGTGTTAACTGAGTTGAGAATGCTGGCTAACCGGGAAGTGTTTCAGGCCATTATTCTGCCTTGAAGGATAAGATCTTATATTGCATTCCTAAAACAAACAAACAAAATCTACCTCCTCCTCCAAACACTGTCATTCTGAGTGAGAATGTGTTTCTCTTATTTCACTTGGATGTCTCTGTAGTTCCTTGTTTAGTTTTTAATTACTTGGCCAAATTCCCTCTGAGTATTCTGAGTCAGGTTTACTTTGTTACGCATTTTTAATGCCTAAACTTATCTTGTCTTAGAATAGATGATAAAATTGGACTTGATAGTCTCTAAAGTCTATTCTAGTTCTAACATTTTATGAGTCTAAGTTTTTATATTACTTTATTTATTGGGGAACAGAACAATACATATGACTGTAAAAGATACCATATTTTCCCAGTGTCTAGATCAGTGTTTTCCTATGAATGATATTTCTTGTTATTTTTTAGAGAATATTGTGTATTTATGTAAGTTCTTAAAGAACAAAGATATTACTGCTTTACATGAATGTTGTTGTTAGTCATTCATGAATAGTATTGTATGCAATCTGATATCCCCAATATGGGATTGTCATCCAACACGGAGGCAAGGAAGGGAAATCCTTCTGCTCTCCTATATTTGTATCTTTATTGTCTCAGCCACGTTTATATTCCAATTTAGAAAATATTTTTCAAATCCCTATTTTATGGTGTTCTCTTCAGTGTTTGATATACATTCCCATTTGTACATAAGGAAATTCATTTAAACCCAACCTGTAAAAATCAGACCCATTTCTTGTACCTTACAAATTGGTACCCCTATTATGTTCACATCTTAGAGTAATAAATTACCAGTGAATAATAAGGTAGGTGTCCAATTTCAGGTGTTAATAGTTAAGATTTAGCTCTGCTATTTAATAGGTATCTGTGTGTTAACAAGTTACTGACTTGCTTTTTGCTTCATTGTTTCATCTGTAAGCAGTGTTAATGTAAAGATGTATTTCAAATGTTTATTTTTCCCCCTATGAGGACCAAATAAGTTAATTAATATATAATGCACTTAGGCTGTTTCTGGGGTATAGTAAGTATCCAGCAAATATCAACCTATTTGTCCTATAGATTTAAGGTGTACATTCTACCTTACAGATGTACAAAGAAATTACAACTTTGTTTATGTTTTGCGATTAATGTTATCTTTCTTACATTTCACCCTTTCAGTCCTCCATCCAGGTAATTGTAGAAAAAACAAAAATAATATATAAATATTTGTTGCTTTTTAATTAATTGTAGTTAAATATGAAAAGATATTTAATTCTTTTTCATTTCTCATTTAAACAATTTTTTAATCTTTATTTTTGAAACAGAGAGAGACAGAGTGCGAGTGGGGGAGGGGCAGAGACAGGGAGACACAGAATCCGAAACAGACTCCAGGCTCTGAGTTGTCAGCACAAAGCCCAAAGTGGGGCTCAAACTCAGGAACCACCATATCATGACCCTAGACGAAGTCCGACACTCAACTGACTGAGCCACCCAGTGGCCCTCATTTCTCATTTTAAATACACTTACTTTAATAGCTCAGGGTGTTTCAATTGTCAGTTTGCTTCCCCTCCCATTCCCTCTCTTCCTTTCCCAAAGTGTCAAATGAGTATATGAGGTATTTCTTCTGATGGCAAGGGAGAGAAGGAGACATCCATGCTGATTGTACAGAATTTTGTGCTATCACCTTTTAAGAAGTGTGTTGTCTATGATCAGCTTTGGACTGATAGTCACTAAAGTATAACTGGCTCCATCTAGCTTGGGGGTGCTGTGCTGCGCCCATGGTAGAAGACCATTACATCTTCCTCAGTCATAATGGCCCCTCTCAGTGAGGCTTCTTTCTTCTGTCCCAGACATTTACAAGGCCACATATTTTCACACCACCTTTACAACCTCACAGAAAGTCAATCTGGATCTTACAGATCCTCGATACATCATACGCAGGCCATGGAAAACCTTAATCAATATTAATTACACTTATGCTTATCTGACTTAGGATTTTTAGCACAGCCAACATTAGTACTCTTTCAGAAGCTTTGTAATCCCTTCAGGCTATGTGGGGAAAAGCAGACCTTTAGTCCCAATATATTTTTTCTCCATTTCTAAAATCACCATTTCCAAGTTTGGGCCCCAAAGGAGAAAACAAAATGTCAGTTGTTGGTAGGGAAAAAATGGACATCTTTCATTTTTGTGATACCTTTATTTCTTCTTTACTTCCTTATGTTATCTATTCCTTTTTCCCAGGGTTATTAAGGCTTATAGCATATATTTAATGGCAGAATGTCTAATTTACATGTAAGGAGATATTTAAGTGTAGCATCAATCTAACAATAGTTACCCCTTCTACTCCAGATACCTATGAAATTATCCTTACTAAGCAATATCTCTTTACTCATCAGACACAGTATTCTATTTATTCTCTATCACATATATCTCTGGGGTTCACTTGCCCCATCCATTCAATTTGTCATTGCTTTATCATAAGACCGAATTAGATCTTAAGTAGGTTATGGCACTCAGGATATTGTCACTAATATACTTTACTGCATCTGTTTACCAAGCAATCTATCTAACTTGCTTAACTACCTATAAGGTACAGAAAGGAAAACTGACACAAATACAGGTAAATATCCAGCTAGTAACATAAATGTAATAGAGAGCAAGGAATTCACACTTTACCTTAAAAGGGTAAGCATTATTCAGCTCCTGCTGCAAAATTCTGAAAAAATAGTGTTGCTAGATCTTTCTATTTTTGAAGATAAGATTGCCATTTTGAATTTTGTGAGAAATTCCTCAACATCTAACTGTTTGTAACTAAATCAGAAACTGTTAAACATATTTGGTAAGGCATTAAAATACCTGTAGTTAAAATTCAGCCCAAGAGTAACCAGTTGTCAAAATCCAACATGTAGAAAAAAAGAGGCATTATTCTTACAACTTTGATTTATATTTACAAAACCTCTTGTAACATTCCCTAACATATATATTCAACACTATAGTTAAACTAAATTCTTTCTGTTCTCATCTTTATTTGTATATGCATGTTTTTGTACCTGTTGATCTTTTTGTCTGTAATGTATTCCTCCTGGTAGAATTCCCTGTAATGTATTAAGATTGAAGTCAATGATTGTCTCCCAATAGCCATGTTAACCAACTCTTTGTGTGTGCTTCTGAAATAATTTTCCACAAATATTTATTCTATAACAACATTTACTTGAGTTTATTTATTAGAGTAAGATAATTACAACTTCACTAGACTATTAACACTTCTAGATAAGGACCAGTTATATTCATCTTTATTTCCCAACTTTCAAAGAACATTCAATAGACAAAAAATACTCATCATAAAGGGAATAGATTCCTTATGATGCTTGAGCATGCATGCACTAACACTTTAGAAGTGCTATTGTCTTTGGGGCACCTGGGTGGCACAGTTGGTTAAGTCCCCGACTCTTGATTTTGGTTCAAGTCATGATCTCATGGTTCTTGAGATTGAGCCCCGAGTAGGGCTCCATGCTAAGAGTGCGGAGCCTGCTGGGATTCTGTCTCCCCTTCTCTCTCTGCCCCTCCCCTGTGCTATGTCTCTCTCTCTCTCTCAAAATAAATATATAAACTTAAAAAAAAGAAGTGCTATTATCTTTGCAAACTTACAGTAGGCCAACTTGTCACATTTGTTCATGCTGACCCAAGGCTCCCCCCATCCCCACCCTGACCATGTAGCATCAGTCCATTAATTATAGTAATTTTCATAATGCATTTATATCTCATTTTCTATTCCCACTGCCAAAACCTTAGTTTAGTCCCCAAGTTATCTCCCTCATTCTAATCTGCCCAAGACTCTATTCTCCTCTACAGTATTATTAGTCTACACCCCTACTCAACAATCACTCGTGTCTATCTTGGTCCTAAGCTCATCTCTATAGTACATTAACCCCTTTTCTTGGTCCAGGTCTATAGTATAAAATTGTATAGATTATGTTCTGCATAAAATCATATGTTTGAAGAGGTACTAGTAAGGTAAAAGTGCACCTTAGAGTTATGTCACCTGGGAAGAAGAATCTTTTCTAATTAGTCCATGCAGAGGGGGGAAGCTTTCTTTATCTTATAACTTAGGAAGGGGTGCCAATTGCAATTTATCAATGGGTAAGGTAAATTATTAAATTTATATCATGCTATGACATGTGTAGCTTGGGGCATCTATTCTGACTGAATTACTACCTTTTTCCGCCAAGTATTTTCCCGTCTTATTTTTTTTTTTTTTGAGATATAATTAACATATAATGAAAGGCACAGATATTAAGTAAACAATAAGTTTGGATCCATGTATAAACAACACATCAGACAACATGTATAACGTGTCTATCAACTCAGAAATTTCCCTTGCACCCCCTTCTAGTCAATCTCCATCTTCCATGGAAAATCATTAGTCTGATTTCTATTGTTGCAGATAACTTTTACCTGTTCTTATTTTTTTCGTAAAAATAAATAATACTTATGTTTTCTTGGGGTCTAGTCTCTTTCTTTTAGCATAATATTTTTGAGATTTTCTTCTGTGTTTTATTTATTAGTAGTTCATTCCTTTGGATTGCTATGTAGTATTTAATTATATGAATGTACTAAAATTTATCCATTCTTCTGTTGAAAAGCATTAGAGCTGTTCCCAGATGGCGCTCTTAGGAATGAAGCTGCTGTACACATTTTTCTATGAGTCTTTTGGACATATATTTTCATTTCTCTTGAGTAAAAACCTGGAGGTAGAATTGCTAGAGTATAGGATAGATGCTTTTTTTTTTTTTTTTTTTTTTTTTTTTTTTTGTATAAGAACATACCCAACAGTTTTCCAAAGTGATCGGACCACTTGATATTTCCATCTGTAGTGTATCAGAATTCAGTTTCTCCACATGCTTACCATTTTACACCGCTGTTCGCTTTTATACTTTATTGATTTCAGTCCTAATCTTTATTTTTGTTCTTCTAATTTTTCTGGGTTTAATTTGCTCTTCTTCCCTACTTCCTAAAATTGGAGGATTATATCATAAATTTTAATCTTTTTTTTTCTAATATAAGAATCGCATTTACAGTTAAAAAATTTTCCTTCAAATGCTACTTTACCGCATTCTATGAATTTTTATTTTTGTGTTTAAATTTCTGTTTAATTTGAAATGCTTTTTTTATATTTCTTTATTTTGAGAGAGAGAGAGAGAGAGCACACATACACGCATGCGAGAGAGAGTAGAGTAGGGGCAGAGAGTGAGAATCCCAAGCAGGCTCCGCACTGTCAGTGCAGAGCCCAAGGAGGAACTCCATCCACAGCCTGAGCGAAATCAGGTCAGACGCTTAACCAGCTGAGCCACCCAGGTGCCCCTGAAACGATTTCTATTTTCCCTTGTGATTTTCTTCTTTGACATTTGATTTATATCAAAGAATGTGATTAGTTTCCAAATATTTATGGATTTTCTAGATATTTTGCATTTTAATTTAATTTTGCATTTTAATTTAATTTTGTTGTGTTCAGAAATATACTCTGTAAGTTCTCAATCATGTAAAGTGTATTCAGGTTTATTGAATGGTCTAGCATATGGTTTCTGTCTTAAAGAATGATCAATGTACACTTGAAAAAATGTGTTTTCCACAATTATTTCATGTTGTGTTCTGTAAATATCAATTAGATAAAGTTAGTTGCTAATGTTTTTCCAAATGTCTATATCCTTCCTGAAATTCTTCCTACTTGTTCTATTAGTTAATGAGAGAAGGTTGTTAAAAATCTCAAATTGTAATTGTGGATTTATCTATTTCAACTTTTAATTCTTTAAAAATTTTTCTCATTTATTTAGTTTTTCTATTACTAAAGACATTCACATTGAGGATTATCTCTTCTCAATTGCTTTACATTTTAATATTATGATATGTTCTTTTTATCTCAATATTTCTTGTCTTGAAGTCTACTGTGTCTGATATTAATATAATCACATCAGCTTTCTTGTGCTTATTCTTAATATGTTAGTTTATAATTGGAAAATGCTCACAAAACTGCCTGGGAAAATAAACCTGCATGGGAAAATAAAGAAACCTACAATTTCTAATTACCACTTTATTCCATACAAACCAATCTATGTATTACTTCCTTCACATGCTGTTAATAGTTAAGATTTAGCTCTGCTTTATTCACAAAGCCCTTCGTGAAATACTTTCCTCTACTTCAACTTTTACCTATTACTCATTTTTCTGTAATATTTCTTTGCTCCATTCCATTTCCTGAAAAGTGGGCTTCTCCTAAGCAATCATAGCTCCAGCCCTCTCTCTCACCCCTACTTGTCATTTGCTACTTTATAGTATAATTTAGGTTTTATGTCTCTTTTTGTTCATCATTAGGCTATATGCTGTTTTCATGTTAGGATACACTCTTATTTTACTTGTGTCTCTCCTTCCTCATAACTGCTTAGGTAAAATGTGTTTGGGATTATTGGCCCACTTATATTAGAGCTTCTTCTAAGGATTACTTTTGGTATATGGAGAAGCACAGAACAGCAATAGGACAATAAAATGGCAATGTGTAACTAGAATTTAAAAGGCACCATGGAGGACAATTGCTCTGACAAGGTCAGTTGAGTAGGGCAGAAGTTGTCTGAAACTGCTGCACAGTTTTATCTATGACTACTTGGAACCATGTTGGTAGAATGGGGACAGTGGAAAGTATGGTGTTTTCTACAACTATTCTTTCCATTCATTATTCCAGCCAACGTTTAATAAGAATAATAATAATTCCCTATACATCATGTACCATGTGCTAAGTATTTTTCTAAAGGCTATATATATATATATATATATACACACACACATTCTTTAATCCTCATGGTAATCTTATTATTTAGTTATTGTCATTCACATTTTACACAGGAGGAAATTGAGAGATTATAGTAAGAAGTAATATGCCCAAGAACTCATAGCTATTAAAAGTCAGAGTCATGGGTCATCTGGGTGGCTTAGTCGGTTAAGTGTCACTCTTGATTTCAGCTCAGGTCATGATCTCACAATTCGAGTTCGATCCCGGCATTGGGCCCCACACTGACAGTGCGGAGCCTGCTTGGGATTCTCTCTCTTTCTCTCCCTCTCTGCCCCACCCCTTTTCTCATGCTCGCTCTCTCTCTCTCTCTCTCTCTCTCTCTCTCAAAATAAATAAATAAACTTTAAAAAAGTCAGAGTTGGGTTTTGATGGAAGTGGTTTAAACTCTGGAGCAAACATGCATGTGTAGGATCCATCTTTCTTTGATTTGTCACAAACACAGCAGCAACCTCTCTAATCTAAGTCTTCAGAAATGAGAGAGGCTGGTATAAGAGCTCTGATATGACCTGTTAACATGCCAATACCTTCACTACGTCTTTCTAAAATGATAAAGTGTTAGCCCTTGGTAACTACTACAGGCATGCTATCCTTAAATAAAAGACTAGATAAATAACCAATGTAAATGCCATTTATTCATTAAAATTCTACCACAGCAAAATATCTAGTCATTATCTCAATGAGTAATATACTCTTGTGTCTTCATGTATATCATAAAACATAATAAAATGGATAATGGATATATTCCCCTTAATAATATTGCTGCAATTTAAATTCCTATTTAATGACATGAATAGGAGCACAGTTCTGTGCATAAAATAGTAAAATGTCAGATTATAGCTCAACAAAGAGCAGCATTATTATTTAAAGGAAAGTTAATGAATCATCCAAAATAGTGTATAATAAATTTTTTCACATTTGTTTTCTGTTTGAATTATTTCTTCCTACTCGAAGAACAAAACCAGTGTATCCTACATCTCTCAGCATAGCTTTCCACTAGAATGGTTGCAAGATATATTTTAACAAATTGCTATTTAGAGATAATTTTTCATGATTCTGGACATGATAAGACTCTTCCATTACTTTTTAAAATGAACTATTAATAAGCCAAAAATGGAACATAAAAGCAAATGTGTCCTATTCTTTATTCTTTAACAACAAAAATCTTACAGGTATATAATATCAAAATCTCCCACAAAACAACTGCCCTAAAATGACAACCAAGTATACACAAGTTAGTTACAGCACTCCAAAAATAACGTCAAACAAAATGCCCACAAATCCCAAGTACTCTATTCTAGGGCATACTTCATTCTGTTTATGCCTTAAATGGAACATTAAATTCATATCTGCAAAAGAAATCCACAGCACTCAATCTAAGTAAAGACATTTTCTGGGAAACATTATAAAATCAAGTGAAATCTCTGTGAAGTCACCCAGAATGAAGCAGCAACTTTGAAAATTTTTTATGAAGCTTTCTATTGTAAAGCCTTACTAATATTATGTGGGAACATTTTACCAGTAACTTTCTTTCTTCTCTGTGTTCCTCCTTTCTCCAAGAAATGTTAAGAAGCCCTTGTAAACTCAGGAATTATGATAGTTCTGTAAATCACAACCTATACAATCTATAGGTTGTATAGATGTATATTTGTTTTAATTTTAAGTACTGATCATGAATATTTTCTTGAAAATACATATTAAACAATGCATTTGGGTATCAACAAAAGAATATATGTACTTTAAAAAAAATGTTTTTATTTTTGAGAGAGCACAGCAAGGGAGGGGCAGAGAGAGAGGGACAGAGTCTCTGCACTAACCGTAATGAGTCCCATGTGGGGCTTGAACACACGAATTGCAAGATCATGACCTAAGCTGAAGTCGTACACTCAACGGACTGAGCCACCCAAATGCCCAAGAACATATGTACTTTTAATTATTACTCTGAGCATAATTACTTATGAATTGGAAAAAAAGGTGGATTAATAATTCATAAGGTACATTTGAAACCTGATGAATATGTGCATAGAATCATAAAAAGTAGCTAAGATCCAAATAATTTTCAGCTGTATTTTTTTTTATTTTATTTTATATGAATACATATCTGTCAGAGTCAGGCATTCAGAAGACATTTTTAAAGAACTTTGGGAAAGCAATCCTTAACAATTTATTTTAAATAGAGTCAAAATAAATACATTTCAACTGATTTTTCTCTGTACTCTTGTTTTTTGAATCTGGATTACATTTGTTGTGCCTAATGAATGGAGATAAAAACAGAGAAGGGGGTGCTTGCATCCCCAAACTAAGAAGAGCCAAACTGTTAGAAGAGTAGCAAATATAACCCTCAAACTTTAAGCTTACTCAACATGTGCACACAGTTAAGGAAGCGGGTTTTATGATTCTGAAAATGTCATTGTTAAAGCAACAACAATGCAACACAAATTATAACATCTAATTCAATAGGATCTGCTTCTTTTTCTCATTTATCTACATTAATTTATATAATTTATACAATACCTTCTTTACCAAGGTGGCAAATATATTTTGGAAGCTATTAGAAAAACGTTATTCTTTATTCCATTTTCTGTGTCTTTATTTTCATTGTCTATATACAAATAAGCATAGTTTTTTGTATCAAAAAATTCACTCTAGTTTTTTTATTTATATGAAATCATAAACCCCAAATCTTTACAAAAAATCTACTTCTATAGTTTTGTAAGTTTACCTCTAAAAAAAAGACTCTTAAATTGTACAGTTTTTCTAGTTCTGTATTAAGATAATTACCTCTAATAGCTGTGTAATAAGTTTGATGATTTGACATCATCTATACTGAATAGACAATACATTATCTACAGTGTCTACTATATCAATAATACTATTTCAATACATTATTTATGTGTTTTATCATGATTGAAAAAGTAAGTTGTAAAAATAATAATATTAAACAATTTAATATTAAGATAATCTAAAATCAGATCTTTCCTCTTAATGGTATTTTAGTTATTCAGTTCTACCAATTAGGAGCCAAAATTTCCCTAGACTCAAATTCTAAGTCTGTTTACTAGATACTTTATACACATGATTCTTTCTATATCCTGGAGACTAGCAGATGGTACATCATCTTTTTTCTCTGCTGCTTCTCTCCCCCATCTATATGGTAAAGGACCCCACTGCTTTTGTGTTTGAATTCTTTTATACCATGTCTATTAATTATCATATCTTATGGTATTATACCTTTTTATGGAGAGCACCATTTCTGTGTTCCCAGGGCAAGACTCCACAGTGAAAAATATGAACCAATCAGAACCACTTTAGGTAAAAGTGCTGGGGTCGAAGCTAGTGTCAGTCTTTTACAGTAATCAAACTACACTGATATCCCAAGTATGGCCGGACCAGGTGGAGGATTTTTTTATTTCACTCCACCGGACCCCCAACATGTTAAGGAGGCTTGTAGGCTGATGTTTCACTAGAATGTGACAAAAAATGGGAGCAGAAATTTTATTTAATTACTAATTTATAAATCTCAAAAGCTGGGATGATTTCTGTCACATAGAAAAAGACCAATTTGATTTATTGAAAATAAAATACATTTAATTAATTGAAAATATAAAAATATGTCATTGTCAAAGCATCCTGTGTCAGTAAATAAATATTATTGTACCAGCTTTATAGATGTGGTATTAGTGTTATCTAATTTTTGGAAAAGTCATAGAAAATCATAAAATGATAACTATTGCTAGTTAATAATGATAATACTCCAAATACATACATTTTCATCTGAGATGAATAATAAAATTTTATATTTGGATACAATTATATCAATCATCAAACTACTAGTTTTCATCTAATATTCAACTGTCTATATATTATAATATTGGTCTTCAAATATTTTTCTAACACATTATAATAACTTTGCAAAACTACAAAGCACCTCATACATTTTTAAATTGGAATCTATTATTTTTCATCATAAATTTAAATATGCAAAGGATTTTGTTCTGGCATACATTGTATTGTATACATGCATTAAATATATTTTTCTGGAAATTGTGAAGCTGCAGATTTATCTTATTGTATTTATAGATAATGTCACAGTTGCTTAATTAGCAAAACAAGCCTTCATTGTCAAACAGACAAGCCAAGTCAGACTAACTTTCCGTCATAAGAAAAAATCAGAACTCATTTTCAATAAAAAATAAGCCTATTAATAGGCATGACCTAGACAACGATCTGACTTTGGTAATCTCATTGTAAAGTAACGCTTACCTTGAGTATGTAACCTGAATGAAAGAGATAACATTCCAGGCACAAACCTTTCCTTAAAATTCAAGTTGTTTTTTTTTTTTCAGGGAAGATTGCCATTTGTGTTGTAAACTGGAAGGTTTCACCTGGAAAATGCACTTTAGCAAGTGCTTAGATGACAGAGAGGGATACCTTTCTTCTGAAAAGTGGGGGAATGCCTACTATGAAGAAAGAGGGGGCAAATAGGCACAAATCACTGAATGTCCTCCATCAGACCTCTTTTGGGAAATTATACATTTGAAAGTTGATAATGTTGATACTGATTTTTAAAAAATTTATCTGTAGCTGGACCATGATACATATGCACCTTCATGCTTTTGCAAGCCCAGCTTTAAGGACTGGTGCCTTCTAACATATCCAAAATATGCTTTAAATTTATACTAACAAGAGTAATTTTAATTATATCTTCAATCTATTATCTTTTAAAATATTATTTTGTATCCTTATGAACTATAATTATAACATATTTAGTGTATAAGAATGACGATTTATGGCACAAAAACAGACAGTAGATCAATGGAACAGAATGACAGCCTAGAAATGGAGCCACAAATGTATGGCCAACTAACCTTTGACAAAGCAGGAAAGACCATCCAATGGAATAGACAGTCTCTTCAGCAAGTGGCGCTAGGAAAACTGGACAACGACATGCAGAAGAATGAAACTGGACCACTTTCTTACACCATACACAAAAATAAACTCAAAATGGATGAAAGACCTAAATGTAAGACAGGAAGCCATCAAAATCCTTGAGGAGAAAGCAGGCAAAAACCTCTTTGATCTTGGCTGCAGCAACTTCTTACTCAACTCGTCTCGGGAAGGAAGGGAAACAGAGGCAAAAATGAACTACTGGGACCTCATCAAAATAAAAAGCTTCTGCACAGCAAAGGAAAAAATCAGCAAAATTAAAAGGCAACTGACAGAATGGGAGGGGGTTTTTGCAAATGACATATCAGATAAAGGGTTAGTATCCAAAATCTATAGAGAACTTATCAAACTCAACACCCAAAAAACAAATAATCTAGTGAAAAAACGGGAAAAAGACATGAACAGAAACTTCTCCAAAGAAGACATCCAGATGGCCGACACATAAAAAAATGCTCACCATCACCCATCATCAGGGAAATACAAATCAAAACCACAATGAGATAGCACCTCACACCTGTCAGAATGGCTAACATTAACAACTCAGGCAAAAACATATGTTGCCAAAGATGCAGAGAAAGAGGATCTCTTTTGCATTGCTGGTGGGAATGCAAGCTGGTGCAGCCACTCTGGAAAACAGTATGGAGGTTCCTCAAAAAATTAAAAATAGATCTACCCTATGACCCAGCAATTGCACTCCTAGGTATTTATCAAGGGATACAGGTGTGCTGTTTCAAAGGGACACATGCACCCCCATGTTTATAGCAGCACTATCAACAATAGCCAAAGTATGGAAAAAGCCCATATGTCCATCACTGGATGAATGGATAAAGAACAGGTGGTATATATACACACTGGAGTATTACTCAGCAATCAAAAATAATGAAATCTTGCCATTTGCAACTTGTGGATGGAGCTAGAGGGTATTATGCTAAGCGAAATTAGTCAGTCAGAGAAAGACAAATATCATATGACTTCACTCATATGAGGACTTTAAGACAGAGAACAGATGAACATAAGGGAGGGGAAGAAAAAATAATATAAAAACAGGGAGGGGTACAAAACATAAGAGCCTCTTAAATATAGAGAACAAACAGAGGGTTACTGAAGGGGTTGTGGGATGGGGTATGGGCGAAATGGTTAAGGGGCATTAAGGAATCTACTCCTGAAATCATTGTTGCACTATATGCTAACTATCTTGGATGTAAATTAAAAAAAGAAAATTGAAAAAAATGACAACTTAGATCTTGCTAATTAGATAAGATAAATATTCACTTGCATATCACTTTTAATTATCATAACAACTCTAAGATGGATAAGATACCAGTTTTCAGATAAAGAAATAGAGTTAGGGCAATTATGTAACTTGACTAGGTTCTGAGAATGGCAAGGGTTAAAGTTCAGGATTAGAACTCATATTGTCTAACATCAGCAAATCTTTACACACTATCCTATTCCCAGCCACAATACAGGAAACAAAACAAAACAAAACAAAACAAAACAAAACAAAACAAAACACCTCACAAGAATATCCAGTTTTCTAGGTGCTGAATGGATATAAACAGTATAATATTTTTGTAAAATATCTTGAACTCCATTCTGGATTAACTAAATTAATCACTATGCATTGAATTTTGTAAGAACAAGGTATACATATATATTTTTTTAAGTTTATTTTATTTTTTTATTTAGAGAGAGAGAGAGAGAGCACACTAGCTGGGAAGGGAACAGAGAGAGAAAGAGAGTGAGAATCCCAAGCATACTTTGCACCACCAGTGCCAAGCCCAAAGTGGGGCTTGAACCCACAAACCATGAGATCATGATCTGAATCAAAGTCAAGAGCTGGTCGCTTAACTGATTGAGTCACCCAGGAGCCCCAGGAACAAGGTGTATTAATGAGAAAAGAGTTCGAGTAGTTCTGGAAACTCTATGGCAAATAATTATGATAGTGATTTATAAAGACTGTGAGTTTAAGTGACTATGTAATTCGTGTGATCTATCAAAAATATTTCAGACAAGTGTTTGCAAAAGGCTGCTCTGTTTATTTTCCTATGCTGCAGTTGTCTAAGAAATCAGTACAGGGCCAAACATGGTCCCATGTCAATCGGCTTATGCATATTGTGAAATCTGAGTTCACCTTAAAATTTGGGGAAAAAAAAGCACAGACAAGATATATAAGACAAACACAATGGGCACTGGTGTGCTAATAAATTAAAAATTACCACTATCACACAACAAAAGCCTATTTTTAGTGATTCCTGTGGTTTAAATACTCATACCACAATCAATTTCAGGCTACCAAATGGGATGTTATGAAATAATGCATAGCAGCACTCCATTTTATAGTGTCTTCACCTTACTGATGTAATAAACCTACATGACCTCAAGCCCTTAAACTTCACGTGCTTTAGTAGTAGTAAAATTCTATAATGATAAAAAAAGGAAGTAATGAGTCTTGAGTATTTTTCTTCTGTTTAACATCATTTACTTAATTATATGTTCATAAAGGTTTTTTTTTTCATGTGAGGTGGATTAGTTTTCAAAAGTTCAAAAGTTTTTAGGAGTTAGGGATATAGCTTTTATTAGGCTCTACATTGCTTCAAGCGTAATGTAGAATCTTCTGCCCCATAAGCTTTGCTATATTCTCAGTGCATAGAAAATAGTACAGTTGTAATGTTAAAATGTTTAAAAAATAATAATTGCTCTGTTTAATAACCATCTTGAAAAATTCCTGAAAATTGTCTGTTGTAATGAGCTGGTGTACAAATATACAGTAATAGTCAGTTTGTATCCTCTTATCTTCTTGGGCAACATAAAACTATTTTTCTGCTAAGAATAGCTCATGCATTAACAGTCTAATATATGGGTGGATGGATGAAAGATACAACTTTATTTTTGAATTGAGACTGACAAACTGATATTGAGCACCTTACATTAGATTGAGATCACACTTCACTGTTAAACCCCTTTAATCATATGCCCTTTAAATAGGTAGTTATCAATATAAAAGTTAGTGAATATCATATATTATTGTGAATCCAGTAACCTTGTGAATGAAACAATAAGCAAAATCAAAATCAGTGGCAATCCTTGCTAATGCAATAAGGTAAGAAAAGGAAATAAGTATATAGCCTGTGAAGGGAGACATAAAACTATTTTTGTTTGCAAATGACATGATTATCTATGTAGAAAATCTGAAAAAAAAATTAACAAAAGAACTCTTGGAACTAATAAGTAATTATAGCAACATTGCAGGATTCAAAGTTAATGCACAAAACTCAGTTGCATTCCTATATATATACTAATTATGGAGACATAGATTTTGAAATTTAAAACACCATACCATTTACATTAACACTCAGCAAAGGTAAATACCTAATTAGATGTAAACCTAACAAAATATGTACAAGATATATGCAAAGCCCACTACTAAACTCTGATGAACAAAATTAAGTAACAAAGTAAATGAAGAGATACTCTATGTTCACGTATAGAAAGATCAATATTGTCAAGCTGTCAGTTCCTCTCAATTTGATCTGTAGATTCAACATAATTCCAAAATCGCAACAAGTTATTTTAGGATGTTCACAACTGATTTTAAAGTTTATATTGTGAGATGAAAGTCTCAGTATAGCTAACACAATATCAAATAACAAGTTGGAAGTCATACCACCTAAATTTAAGTTATACTATAAAGTACTGTAATTAATACTGTGGTATTGGAAAACTATAGATAAATTGGTCAATAGAACAGAATGGAGAACTCAAAAACTTTTTGCTTTTTTTGAGAGAGAGAAAGAGAAAGAGAGAGAAAGAGAGAGAGAACAAGCAGGGGAGGGGCAAAGGAGAAGGAGGGAGAGAATCTTAAGCAGGCTTCATGCCCAGCACAGAGCCCAACATGGGCTTGATCTCACAACAATGAGACCATGATCTGGGCTGAAATCAAGAGTCAGATGCTTAACTGAAAGCCATCCAGGTTCCCCCATAAGTAGACTTTAATAAACAGTCAACTGATCTTTGACAAAGGACCAAGGAAATACAATGAAGCAGAGTGTTGTTTCATTTCCAACAAATTGTGAATTTTCCAGTTTTATTTTTGTTGCTGACTTCTAACTTCATCCCATGTGGTCAGAGAAGATATTTTGTCTATTTGTATTTGAAATTTATTGAGATTGTAGTGTGTATGCTATGGTTGTTGGGTAGAATATTCTGTATATGTGTATTGCACTCAGCTACTTCATTGAGTTGATCAAGTCCTATGTTTCCTTATTTATCTTCTATCTGGTTGTTCTATCCATTATTGAGAATGGTGAATTAAAGTTTGTTTCTTCCTTAAATTCTATCAATTACTGCTTCATATATTTTGATGATCTATTATTAGATACACAAATGTTATTGTTCTTGCTATATTTATTAACATATAATATCGTTCTTTGTCTTGTAAACTTTTGATTTAAAGTATATTTTGTCTGATATTAGTTTAGCCATTCCTGTTCTCTTTTGGTTATTATTTATGTGGAATATCTTTTTCCATTTTTTTACTTTCAAACTATTTTTGTGTTTTTATCTAATATGAGTCTCTTGTAGGCAGCATATGCTTGGATAATTTTTTTTTGTCCATTCTGTTTTTTGATTGGAGAGTTTAATCCAATATATTCAAAGTTATTACTGATAAGGAGAGACTTAACATCTATCATTTTGTTACTTGTTTTCCATATGTCTTCAGCAATTTTTGTCCCTTATTTCCTGCATTACTATCTTCTTTTGTGCTTAGTTGATGATAAACAATGGTAAATTTAATAATAATTTCTCATTTCCTTGCGTGTATATTCTATAGCTATTATCTTTGGGGTAACATTCTTAAGTGTTAACACCCTATTTTGGATTTATATCAGCTTAATTTTAATAACATACAAAACCTCTGCCCTTTTATGGCTCCATCTGCACCCCTTTCTGTTGTTAATATTACAAAATTCCATCTTTATACATTATGTGTCCAAAACATGAACTAACAATTTTTTTTTAAACTTTAGTCTCTTAAGTTATATAGAAAGCAAAATGTAAAGCTACAAAAGAAAGTTGCAATGATACCAGCTTTAGACTATTAATTATTTTGAATATATTAGTTTTTTACATAATATAGAAATGAAAAAGCTGAGTGGCGTACAGCTATTATAATAAGACTAGCTTTTAAAATTGTCCATGTATGTACCTTTATCATCTTTATTTCTTCATTAGGCTTCAAGTTAATGTCTAATGACCCTTCATTTCAACCAGCAAGACTACCTTTAACATTTCTTGCAGGGAAGATCTGATGGTAACAGACTCCCTCAGCTTCTCTTATCTGAGAATGTCTTTTTTTTTTTTTTTTTAATCTGTCAATGTATTAATTTCTTCATCACTTTAGAAGGACAGTTTTTCCAGATATAGGGTTCTTGGCTGACTGTTTTGTTCTTTTAACACTTTGCATATATCAGGTAACTGCCTCTGGCTTCCAAAGTTTCTGTTGACAAATCTGCTTATTACCTGTTGAGGATCTCCTGTATGTGATGCATCCCTTCTCTCTCGCTGCTTTCAAGAGTCTCTTTTTCTTTGCCTTGCAAATGTTTGATTATGATGTATCTTGGTGTGGGTCTCTTGGAGTTCATCTTATGTGGGCTTCACTGAGCTTGGTGAATATTTATATTCATGTCTTTAATCAAACTGGGGAGGTTTTCAGCCCTAATTTCTTCAAATATTTTTTTCTGCCCTTTCTCTCTTCTCCTTTTAGGACTCCTACGATGCATACATGTATTGATTGCCTTGATAGTGTCCCACACATCTCTTAGGCTATGTTTATTTTACTTCACTTTTTTTCTGTTTTCAAACTCAAATTTTCACTGTACTATCTTCAAGTTTGCTGATTATTTTTCTACCTTTTAAAATCTGCTTTGAATCCCTCTAATGAATTTTTTATTTCAGTTATTGTACTTTAAAGGTCCAGTTTTTTTTTTGTTTTTTTTTTGAGGGGGGAGTTCATTTTAGGTTTTCTATGTCTTTCTGATATTTCCATTTTGGTCAGAGATAATTTTCTTGAAATTTTCCACCTCTTCCTTTAGATATCTGAATATCTGTTAAGACTATCTTCAGATACTTGTTTTAGTCGTTGTCTTATATAGAGATTGGCTATTACGTCTTTTACGGGCAGTTTCTGTTTGCTTAGTTTTGAATGGTTTACACTTTCTTATTTCTTTTATGCCTTGCAATTTTTGTTGAAGAGTGTATATTCAACTATAATATGGTAAATTATATTGTTATAATGTGGTAAATCAGGAAATCAGATCCTTCCCCTTTCCCAAAGTTCTGTATTTTTGGGGAGGGTTTTGTTATTGATTTCAATTTTTTTGCTTCTTGTTGACTGTTTCTGGATGGAGGATCAGCCTGAGTTGTAAACGTTAGGTCTTCTCAGGTTTTTTTGAGCCTGCCCCCTTTCCTGGTCATTTTGTGGTGACACTCTAATTTCACTGTATAAGAAGCTGCTTTTGAATATTCTCATATTTAATGTATACCTCTCAAAAGGCAAAAAGAGAAAAGTGAATGAGTTAGAAAAAAAGGGTGCTGACTCTTTAAATACCCTAGAAGTCACATCAGCCAGAGGCAAAGAGGGTGGCAACATTGGAGTGAGGTTCAACAACAATGGTTGTCTGCCATTTGCACCTCTGTTATCAGAAGCTGCAATCAATAATCAAAGCATAAATCTCTGATATTTAAAAACAGGATCTGTTAGCCCATCCTGACTCCCTCGCTGATTGTAGGGTGCTCTAAGAACACACGTAGGTCTGCCTGCTGTTGAGCTGAGGGGTAGGTGATGGAAGGATTTTACTGTCCTAGAACTGAAATTACTTATAGTTTTCTATCCATGCCTTCCCTTGGAAATTGTAAACCTTGAATAAACTCCAGAGCTCCAATATAGTTACTACAGATAGATTCTCTGTACAATTGCTGTCTAGATGAGGAAACGTATTCCCAGTGCTTTGAACTCCATCATTTTCCCAGAATCCTCTCCTTTTAATCATCTAGGCTGGTGTTTGACAAGAAATCTGGGCACCATGGACTAACTAAATTGACATGTAAAATTAAGCATCACAGACTCCAGGCAAACAAATCTTAAAATCAAAGTCTGGTGACTATTCTCTCTGTAGTTTGGGATGAGATTTACATGTGTTGGGCAGCCTGCACAGTTTATCCATAGAAAGAATGTAGAAGAAATGGATATTTTCTAGAAACAACATGATTTCCTATGAATCTCCAGATGGAATTGTTTAAAATTATACCTAAGAGGGTCACCTGCAGTGACTTTGGGATCTTAATGTAGTTTCTGGGTGGAGTGGATTACCAAAGAAACAATAACTGAAGTAGTGCAGGAAGCCAAACAAAAAGAAATTGCTCTCTTGTTATGGGAACAAGCCCTTTGAAAAAAGTATCAGCTTTATTCTTCTGTCAGATCAGAGATTATGCAGGGAGTTAATGAAATAACTGATTAAGAACATCTTAATTCCCCTTATCTTCCCACTTTCCCTTGCTTCATTTCAGAAAGGTCAGAGAGACTATGAAAAGCCAATGAGAGGAGAGATGGAAGTGATTCAGTAAAGAAACTAGAAAGACTAAAGAAAACCTCTAGAACTTTCTTGCTTGAAGCAATCTTCAGTTGCATTAGCAACAGTAGCTACAGTCTTGTATAAGGTTGCAATATTGAATAGTAAGTGTGACTGGACCTAAGTACTGAATCAGACCATATTTATGTCTTCAAGTGATTATAAGCCACTTTATAATAATCATGAGTGATCAGAGAAAAGGCATGAGTCTTTACCCAAGGGGAGAGGAAGAACTTGTTCTGCTTATGCATTTGATAATTAGGGTAGGAGAAAAACAGAGAGAGAGAGAAAACTTTCTGATTACAAAGTATGAATCGTGTGCTCAACCAAAAATACAAACCTAAGTGAGAATATTTAAAAATATTGCAAGTCTATGTTAACATATAATATAATTTATAAATGTACAAAATAACTGTGAAACCAATAAACAAAAAGAAAGACATTGGAAAATTTATAAACCCTCCCCCCCAATCGTACTAATTTATGAGGAATTGTGTAAAATAGTTCAAATATTTAAATCTTTTAACTGTTAATTTCTGTTGACTTAACTATATGCCAATTCTAAATGTTTACCTATTTTTATATTCATTTGCTCTTCGGGTCATAAAAACAAAATTTGATATTTTAAATGGGACAGCCATGTGTTTCTGTATCTTTAAATAAATGGGACCATATAATTTGACTTACAGAGTGTTACTAAATAAATTTATATAGGAAATAACATAGTAAATTATATATAAAATTTTCTGATATGCTTATTCTTATATGTTTATTACAATGCACATTTTGTAACGTGAATTATAGTGCTCTCTAGACACAGTAGCAATAAAAACATGAAAAGGAAAGAAAAATAGTGTGGAATTTTGACATAAAATACTACTGTAGACAGGGGTATATGTAGAGACCCTATATCCCACATTGCTTACTTTGGAAGAACATTACTGTATATAGTCTTTAATACTTCATATTTTTGTTGGCTAACTGTGTAATACTCCATACCCCGGCATTACTGGGCACAACAAATTATTTATACATTTTCAAAGGAGGAACATCAACTATTTGGGGAAGGTCCTTGGGCTTGGAAATTGTTAGTTTTCCTGAACTTTGCCTTAAAGTCACCTGCTAGAATCTCATATGCCCTATCAGGATGTGATTATACTATCATGCTGTTAAGATAAATGATTCCTATCAGCTTCAGTGAGCTCTTGCCTACCATTCATCTTCTTGATTTCCACCTTCAATGTGTGATGTACTCAACACGCTTAAAATTGGTCAGGGTTACTAAATAAATGGTCTTTGGAGGTGAATGCTGGAGTGGACAATCAGATTTTGACAGGGGAAAATAAAGTATCTCAGATTACTGACAAGTGAGCACTATTCAAATAAAACTCTTAGGATGTTAAGCTGCTGGAAGGATATTATCAACTGAAAATATAATTTTTATCTTAAGGTTGTTAGTATTACCTTCAGTTGACACAACTCTTGAAGGATTAGTATGTATTTACATCACAAGAAACACAACAGTATTAAACTGGCACTGACAACCCAGCACTATTTCCATATCATTTCCATTACTGCACTCACTATAATGTACATTCTTGTATAATGTGTTATCTGTCTTTTTCTCAATAGATTTAGAAGACTTGGTATATCTGTTCTATTGAGCGAACAAATATGAGTGCTGAATAATTACACTCAGAGAAAAGAGATCTTTAATGTCTCTTGCCATATAATTTCTCCATTCACAAAGAAGAGGGGTTACTTACAAATTGATCAGTTTGAAGGACATTACAGTGGACTGTCTGAATCTTAAAACTTTTAATAAGGCTAGACTTGTCAGTGCTCATGAGATTGGTCCCTTTCATTCTCTTGCTTTTTTATGATCAAAATAGTAAAGGCTGGCACTACTCATTTAGTAGACCAGAGTGATTCCCTTGTGAAGAAATATTTTATTCTCACCTTAGCATCCAGCTAAGGTCTAGAGTGTGCAGTTTCAGCCTACTCCGGTAGGCATCAAAGACACATTTAGCTATTTCAGTTGTTTGTTTGTTTTTTTTCCCTATAAGTTATAAACCTTTTTATGCCACTGAAGTGTTAATTTCTATTGTTTGAATTTATATATTGGTGGTTGTGGTGGGTGGGTGCAAGAAGAACATCTTTACACTAAGGGATATAGAAAAAAATAGATTTGAGGAAAATGTAATGTACTTTGAAAGAACATATTGCTTTTCATAATTCCTTATACTTGGCAAACCATTTGTCATTTTCAGAGTAAGGACAAAAAAACATCATTATAAAAAATTGAAATTCATTTGTTGGAAAGCTAAAGAGAAAATTATGTTGGGTGTGAGACTGTGTGAAATGACTAGAAAGCAAATTGATTTGCTTTAAGAAAAAAAATAATGTATCGAGAGAAAATCATGACTTTTATGAATTTTAAAACTTTTTACATTTTAAGTGTATATTTGTTATATATTTGAATTAAATTTATAATAATTTTGAAATATACTTGAGCAGTGTAGTCAAATATTAAAAATTAAGAAAGCTATTAGAAAATGTTTTAACAATAGTTTGGTTATCTCTACAACTTGCAAAGGTATTTTATCAATCCATACACATAAAGCTTATTTAAATGGTTCTATTCAGCTGTAAGTTCTTTTCTGAACTACAAACTCCTTTAAGGTAGAATATATGTCAAAATCATATCCATAGCCTTGCCAGTACGTACATTCTTCAAAGCCTTATACTTAGCAATTCTTCACTGTAGTATCTTGAATGAGTAAATGAATAAAGCCTGTCACCTTTCCAAATATCAAAAATCACAAGACATCCTTTGTCAAACATAAAAATGACAAAATATAAATAATACAATAATGCAAAATATAGGCAACTTGTGATAAATTATAGTTATCTAGCAGTATATAATTTAAAATAGATTTAGAAAATTAGGTAGAAAACTACCCTTCAGGTCATTTAAATGAAATATAATTTTTAAAAAGCATGAAAATCTCTTAAAGCAAATATATAAGTTGAAATTATGTGCCTAGGAAATTTATTCTCAATTATCAGAATGACATATAATTATTTGCAGATAGACCATGTATTTTATTTTAAATTTGAACATGCGACAGTATGCAATAGAAGAATAATTCAAAAACAAGGTATGTTTTTAGGCAGTACTTTTCAGTGAATCATTTTTATGACAAAAATTATAATAAGCTAAGTATGGTACAAAATCCATCTCTTTTAACAAGGCAAGAAAATAGTATTAAATTATGCCATCCTCATTAAAATCCTAAGTCCGTCATTTCATATTACATTTTGCTCAGGTTGATACGTGCATTCACAGCTATTGCCAGACTTCCATTACTAACTTGCCCTGTCATTTATCATTAGTGTAGGATAGAAAGCCAAAAAGAAACCTAACGTGATAAGGAATATATAAAAGAAATATAACAAGTAAAATGAAGGGTTCCAAATAATATTCCTTGCATATTCTGCTATAAGTTGAGGAAGAGTATTATTTCTTTAATTTTCTCCCTGTCTAATATTATTATAAAACAACCCATATGGGGAATATGGTAATGAGATCTTATTAAACAATGTATGATCATGCAGCAATTATAAATTAGTAAAGTAAATTAAAAGTTAGCCTCTTATCCCAGTGCTCTTCTCAGAATTCATGGAAATGGCAAAAACACAGAATTTTGATTAAAGGTTGAAAGGAGGTCCCACTAGGGGAAATTGAAGCTTGATCCTATGCCACTTTCCATTAGAAAGGCCCATTATCCCAAGAGCTATCACCTTTAGTTCATTAAGCTTTCTATCTAGATCAAAAATAATCCTTAGAAGGCTAGGAGAAAGACAAATTTTCTAAATACCTAGAAAAGTTATGGAGCTCAGTTAGCAGTAATGTTCTTGGGAGTGGTCTATATCATTATCAAGCGTGATGGGCCAATTTGTTCTACTAATGAAGTACCATCTTTTCATATCTTTAGCTATCAAATCCATGGAAATACCCTAATAATTGCTGCAAAACCAGAAAAATAGAGTTCAAAGAAAAGAATAAAGTAGGAGAATGAATCACATAGATCCTCTCTTTAGTGTTCATAAAACTACCCATTGGATTTTCAGAGAAAAAACAATTATATCAAGAAAAAGAGGAATATGTAGCCAGATTAGGAATAAGATTGAATTGTCGCAACTGTATTTAAACTCAGAATTATTGGTTGTTTGCAAAGAGATTATAACTGTACTATGTATAAATCAAAATGTATACTTAATCATAAACCTCTGACTTGAGAGAGGCACGTAGTCAATGATATTGCAACCGGGATATAATAAAAATGTACATAGCAATTAGACCAAAGCCCAGTGTGTATTCAGTGCAGGAAACCGGTCAGTGCTTTCGATAGCAGTTAACGAAATAGAGAAATCATCACCCTCAAGTATGGGTTTCCCCTCAGAATAGGAGAAAAAAAAACCTGACATTTTTGAAAATGAAATTATTTCCCATTAAAACAAACATTTTGATCATGCTATATATGTTTACTTAGTTCTCAATATCTCCTATGTGCCTTGCTCTACAGAAAAAGGGATGCCAAAAATGACATTTTCCAGCGGCACATGGGTGGCTCAGTGGGTTGAGCCTCTGCCTCTTGATTTCAGCTCAGGTCATGAAACCAGGGTCATGGGATTAAATCCCGCACCACGCTCCATACTGAGTGTGGAGACTGCTTAAGATTGTCTTTCCCTCTGCCTCCTCTGCCCCTCATGCTCTCTCTGTATATCAAAAAGAAAAAAAAAATAAAAACAAACAAACAATACCTTTTCCAAAATTTCTTGCTAGATGGTCTAGATGCAAAGTAGGTTGTACTAATTTTATGAAGTTAACAGATATATGAGGCAGAAGGGAAGCTGATGCCAACTTTCTAGTATTTTGCTCTTTTATCTAGCAAGAAAAGCTTATGAGGATGTAGGTGTGTCCCTATTTCAGTCAACACCTCTATGGATGTGTAAGGCAACTGCAGATTCAGTGAGAGCCTTCTATCCTGGATTTTTTCTCCCTAGATCAGTAGCTTCATCAATGGCCACCTGATCCCCACTAGCCTTTCCAATGATTTTGTTAAATTCTTGGATTGAATGTTTTTCTGTTTAAAATTCCTAGAATAATTTTGATTCTTAGAATAAAGTCTAACTTAAATAAGCAAAAAAAAAGTAGGTAGGAAATGGAGACTACATATTAATTTGTTTCTTATTCCAAAACCATCACAATTGCAGAACAAGCTAGATTTACTTGTGGAACAGACAGAGGTACCAGATATGTAAATATACTGGACAAAGCCTTTTTCAATATCCTGAACTCGTTATTTCCAAAGTACATCTCAAGCTCTATGCAGCCACTAGGTAACCATTAAATATGAATTTTTTTCACTCAGTCATTAAGTGAACAATTTGAACATGTCTTCAACATGAGGTCTGTTCATTTAGGATCAGTAAAATAAAAGAAACAGACCATTAAAAATTGCAGAGTAAAAAGTATGAAGTATGTACCACTGAAAGATTCATCTTTTTTTTAAATTTTTTATTTTATTTTTGAGAGAGAGACACAGAGAGCAAGCAGGGGAGGGGCAGAGAGAGAGGGAGACACAGAATCCGAAGCAGGCTCCAGGCTCTGAGCTGTCAGCACAGAGCCTGATGTGGGACTTGAACCCATGAACCATGAGATCATGACCTGAGCTGAAGTTGGATGCTTAACTGACTGAAGCACCCAGACACCCCTCAACTTTTTTTTTAAAGAAAGAGACTATAGAAAATACAGGCAAAGAGTTTTAAGTATCAACCACTGAAAAATACTACATCTTAAAAACAGAGAACATTAAATCACTGATTATAGTTGTTAAAGGAAACATGAAAGCAGAAACCACTAATTATATCCGTTATATGAATCTTCTGCATTAATTTAAGAAAAAAATCAGTAATTTTTAGAGAATGATAGAATAGTCAAAGCAAGTAAACAACATCATGGAAAGCTCTATTCAGCAAAATCAGTCAGACATAAACAGATTGACAAGACATCATCTCAATTTTTTTCAATAGTTTGAAAATACATACATACATACATACATACATACATACATACATACATACATGCTGTATAAGGTCTTATTACCTATCAATTAAATTTTCTGTCCAGCATGTGACAATATACTTTTTGTTCACAATCCTTGGCCAGAAGTAGATCAGGGGATTTCTAAGAGACAAGGAGGCCCTAGATAGCATTCTTCCAAATGCCAGACAAAGGCACAACCAGGAAGATTTGGAAAACATGCAACTTACAAATGCATCAGGCATTTTACAAAGTGCTGAGGGCTTTTTTTTTTTCTATCTGATGTATTTTCTCTAGAATTTACTTTAGTGTGGGTCTATTGCTGATGAATTTTCCATTTTTGTTTTTCTGAAGGATAGTTTCACTGGAACTAGAATTCTGAGGTGATGGCTTATTTTCTTTCAGGAAAATGTTATACTGTGTTTTCTTCTGTTAAGAAGTCAAATCAATCATATTGTTTACTTTGAATTTTATTTCCCCAAGTTTATTTTATCAACCAATTTCAAGAGATGTAAAGCATAGAAAGTGGGTCTTTAAAGTAGAATTAAGGTAGAACTGTGTAGCAAAAGAAACCTAGAAAATAAAATACTTGGAAATTAAGGAATATGCTTCTATATAATTCATGGATTAAAGAACACATAATGATGGATGTTAAATAATACTTTGAAGTGAATGTTGATAAAAATGTGATATGTTAAAACTTGACTGATATATCTAAATACAGCTTAAAGGAAAGACAATCTCTTTAAAGCATATAATAGAAAATATGACAAAATTGTTGAGCTAAGCATTCTTAAGAATTTAGAAAAACATTACTTTTTCTCTTTTTTCTTTTAAAAAATTTTTGAGTATAGTTGACACACAATGTTACATTTGTTTAAGGTGTACAACTTAGTGATTTGACATATTTATATGTAATGCTGTTTTCACCACACGTGTAGCTACCATCTGCCCCATTACATCTCTATTATAATATCAATGACTGTGTTCCTTTTATTCCCATGACTTATTCATTCCATAATTGGTGCCCTGTATTTCTCTCTACCCTTCATTCATTTTGCCTAACTGCCTACCCCTGGCAACCACAAGTTTGGTCTTTGTATTTATAGGCCTGAAAATAAATAGCTAATTAAAGTGTGGAAAGAATAAAATAATAAAGAAAATGGAATAAATTAATAAAATATAGAAACATAGTACAGAGAGTTATTAAACCAAAGTGGGGTTTTGAGATTAATAAAATGGCTATAGTCTTAGGAACACATCAATAAATGTATAGAGGAAGTAAAGGTAAACTAATGCAAAAATGATACTAGTTTTAAAAAGTTACTACTATGGGACTTATAATTGTTATAATGTAAATAAAGTAGTCCTATAAAAAACAATGTAAGTTAAATTTGAGCAATATAAATGTAATGAACACATTCCTAAACAAGTATAACTAAAATTGACACTAAAAGAAATAAAAACTAAACACACACACACACACACCTCACACATGCACACATGAGGTTTTTTTTTGCAAAGAAAACTCAAAATTCAAATGACATCATGGTAAATGCAACTTGGCATCATAACATTACTTGAGATAAAGCAAGCTGAGGAAAGTGCTACAAGTCCCAATTCCCTCCCACCTTGTTTAAGGAGAAAGTTCCAATTCACATAAAGATGCTGTCAGACTAAATAGGGAAATGCAGCATCCTAGTCTAGGTTCAAATATAAGCTGGTTATTATATTTATGTGTACATTAGTAAGAAGGAGCAAATGAATTATATTACTGAATGGATATGGGATGGCCCACTTAAAATTTCCAATAAATATTTCCTTCCAAGGACTTAATAAACTGCATCTTTGGAACTGTGAGATTTTGGGTAGACAAAGCTTCAAATTTAACAAAGATATAAAAGAAGGAATGATCTTAATATCTCATTTAAAAGTAAGCCATTTAAAGGTAAATATACAGAAAGATTAAAAGTAAATATTTTATTTTTATCAAATTTATAGAAAAAAGAAAATAAAAGGATTAAAAAATAACCAACTTTATATTTCCCCCCTCCTCCTCTTCCTGTTCCTTTTTCTCCTCTTCCTCCTCCTTTTTCTTTTTCCCCTTCCCCTTCCCCTCTCCTCCTCTTCCTCCTCCTCTTTCTTCTTCTTCTTCTTCTTCTTCTTCTTCTTCTTCTTCTTCTTCTTCTTCTTCTTCTTCTTCTCCTCTTCCTCCTCCTCCTCCTGCTGCTGCTGCTGCTGCTGCTGTTGTTGTTTCCATTTCATTTCCATGATTTTGGGTTGATGGCTGTTTATTTATTTAGTACTTTTACTAGAAATGAAATAACAAATTACATTTAGGAATTTCCTGCTTAATACTGAGATATGTGAGTTTTATAAATTGTTATGCAGTGTTTGCATTGACATTAGATTCTCTTATTTTCCTTTAAATTTAATTTTGAAAATTCAAAAAAATGTAATGTTACGTTACTTAAAGCTTAAAATGTATATCCACGTATTCAACATACATTTAATGAGAGCTTATGTGTCTAGTATTATGCTAAGTAAAAATAAGAAATTAACATAGTCCTCAACATCAAAGAGTTTACAGAATTTAAGGAGTAGTAATAAAAACTATGAATGGCAAATAATAGCATAAAATATTTAAAACCTATTTAAAGTTCAAATTTTATGGAAAATCTTTGATCACTAACCATATTTCATAAGGAAAACTGAAATGAGTAGGGTCATTCAATATATATAATATTAAATTTATAGAGTAACACATTCAAGATTTTGTGATTTATTTAGAAAAAATATATATTATAAAATACTCAAAAAGAAAACGTTGAGAAATCAAAAATTTTACTTTTTCAAGGTACACTATTTAATCTCATTGCCAAAATAAGAAACTAGTAAATAAATAAAAAGTATTTTTTATATAGCATCTGACTCAAAAAAGGGATTAAAAACACAAAAAGGGAAAACTTAGAAAATAATGTAAATGAAATGTGATATGGCAATATATGAGACTCGGATAAGTGAGAATTTATGAGCAAATTCACTCACAAATAATCTTTAAAAAGAAGCATTAAATAAATGTAATGAGCTACTGTAACTTTGCAAGTGGAATTGAAAATAACCCAAAGGAAAATATGAATGTAGTAAACATAAAATTATAAATATGCACATACTGAAGGAAATTATACTGAAACACCTAAATTCTTGATTTTATAAAAATTCATCAAAATACATGAAGACTTTGTGAGTGTAATCCAGGGAATCATGGCAAGAAACACAAAAAGCAACATTTTAATAAAATAGAATTGAGGAAAATATGATGATTGGGTAGTCTACACCCAATAAAGTTGATAGTATCACTGTAATATATGATTTCCTACATAAGGTATTTGTTTTTAATACTAAAATTAGTAGTGACCTAAACTTCCAATAATAGGACTCCATAATAATTATTTAGCTATTAAAAATAAAAACAAAAGTGTGCAAATTAGATACTAATTCTGATTATTTTACAGTAAATTTAGTTAATGTTATGTTTCTTTTGATAAATCAATAAAATATTTAAAAATAATTAAGTTCTAGCTAAGTCACCTACCTCTTCAGAATCAATATATACTTAAAAATTATGTCCCATCCATACATAGCTGCTTCTTGAAATATATACAAAGAGCCTTTCTTATTCTTTTGTTTAGAGAAGTTGCTTACTTCTCTTATCCATAGTAAATATAAATATCTTCTCTGTATTAAAATCAGTTTTTACGAGAATAATTATGGGACACTTACAATATGTCCACTGTTCTAATATAACTGTATGGAGTAGATAGTATTATTATTATTTTTATTCTACAATTTTTTTAAATAATTTACATGCAAATAAGTTAGCACATGTAGTAACAATGATTTCAGGAGTAGATTCCTTTAGCCACTTAACCATTTAGCCCCTCCAGCAACCCTCTGTTTGTTCTCTGTATTTCAGGGCCTCTTATGTTTTGTCCCCTCCCTGTTTTTATATTATTTTGCTTCCCTTCCCTTATTTTAATCTGTTTTGTATCTTCAAGTCTTCATATGAGTGAAGTCATATGATATTTGTCTTTCTCTGATGACTACTGTAGCTTAGCATAATACCATCTAGTTCCATCCACATACTTGCAAGTGGTAAGATGTCATTTATGATTGCCGAGTAATACTCCATTGTGTATATATATGCCACATCTTCTTTATCCATTCATCCACTGATGGACATTTGGGCTCTTTCCATACTTTGGCTATTGTTGACAGTGCTGTAATAAACATTGAAGTGCATGTGCCCCTTCTAAACATCATACCTGTATCCCTTGATAAATACCTAGTAGTGCAATTGCTGGGTCATAGGGTAGATCTATTTTTAATTTTTTGAGGAACCTCCATACTATTTTCTGGAGTGGCTGCACCAGTTTGCACTCTTACCAGCAGTGCAAAAGAGATCCTCTTTCTCTGCATCCTCACCAACATCTCTTGATGCCTGAGTCATTAATGTTAGCCATTCTGACAGGTGTGAGCTGATATCTCAATGTGGTTTTGATTTGCATTTCCCTAATGATAAGTGACGTTGAGAATTTTTTTCATGTGTAGGTTGGCCATCTGGATGTCTTCTTGGGAGAAGTGTCTATTCATATCCTTTGCCCATTTCTTCACTGGATTGTTTGTTTTTTGGGTGTTGAGTTTGAGAAGTTCTTTATAGATTTTGGATACTAACCCTTTATCTGTTATGTCATTTGCAAATATCTTCTCCCATTCTGTCAGTTGCCTTTTAATTTTCCTGATTATTTCCTTTACTGTGCAGAAGTTTTTATTTTGATGAGATCCCAATAGTTAATTTTTTGCTTTGGTTTCTCTTGTCTCCAGAGACGAGTTGAGTAAGAAGTTGCTGCAACCGAGGTCAAAGAGGCTTTTGCCTGTTTTCTCCTCAAGGATTTTGATGGCTTCCTGTCTTACATTTAGGTCTTTCATCCATTTTGAGTTTATCTTTTTGTATAGTGTAAGAATGTGGTCCAAGTTCATTTTTCTGCATGTTGCTGTCCAGTTTTCCCAACACCACTTGCTGAAGACACTGTTTTTATTCCATTAAATATCCTTTCCTGCTTTGTCAAAGATTAGTGGGCCATACGTTTGTGGGTCCATTTCTGGGTTCTCTTTTCTGTTCCTTTGATCTGAGTGTCTGTTCTTGTGCCAGTATGATACCGTCTTGATGATTAAAGCTTTGTAATACAACTTGATGTCTGGGAGTGTGATGCCTCCTGCTTTAGTTTTCTTTTTCAAGATTGCTTTGGCTATTTGGGGTCTTTTCTGGTCCCATACAAATTGTAGGATTATTTGTTCTAGCTCTGTGAAAAATGCTGGTGTTATTTTGATAGGGATCGCATTGAATATGTAGATTGCTTTGGGTAGTATTGACATTTTAACAATATTTGTTCTTCCTATCCAGGAGCATGGAATCTTTTTCCATTTTTTTGTGTTTTCTTCAATTTCTTTCGTAAGCTTTCTATAGTTTTCAATGTACAGATTTTTCACCTCTTTGGTTAGATTTATTCCTAGGTATTTTATCGTTTTTGGTGCAATTGTAAATGAGACTGATTCCTTTATTTCTCTTTCTGTTGCTTCATTGTTGGTGTATAGGAATGCAACCCATTTCTGTGCATTGATTTTATATCCTGAGACTTTGCTGAATTCATGAATCAGTTCTAGCAGGTTTTTTTGGTGGAATCTTTTGGGTTTTCCATATAGAGTATTATGTCATCTGCGAAGAGTGAAAATTTGATTTCCTTCTTGCCAGTTGGATGCCTTTATTCCTTTGTGTTGTTTGATTGCTGAGGCTAAACTTCCAATACTATGTTGAAGAAGAGTGGCGAGAGTGGACATCCCTGTCTTGTTCCTGACCTTAGGGGGAAAGCTCTCAGTTTTTCCACATTAAGGATGATATTATTGGTGGTTCTTTCATATATGGCTTTTTTGATCTTGATGTATGATCCTTCTATTGCTACTTTCTTGAGGGTTTTTATCAAGAAAGGATGCTGTATTTTGTCAAATGCTTTCTCTGCATCTATTGAGAGGATCATGTGGTTCTTGTCCTTTCTTTTATTGATGTGATGAATCACATTGATTGTTTTGCAGATATTGAAACCAGCCCTGCATCCCAGGTATAAATCCCACTTGGTCAAGGTGAATAATTCTTTTAATGTATTGTTGGATCAAGTTGGGTAGTATCTTGTTGATGATTTTTGCATCCATGTTCATCAGGGAAATTGGTCTATAGTTTTCCTTCTTAGTAGGGTCTTTGGTTTTGGAAACAAGGTAATGCTGGCTTGATAGAATGAGTTTGGAAGTTTTCCTTCCATTTCTATTTTTTGGAACAGCTTCAAAAGAATAGGTGTCAACTCTTCTTTAAATGTTTGGTGAAATCCCTTGGGAAGCCATCAAGCCCTGGACACTTGGTTTTTGGGAGAATTTTTATTACTCATGCAATTTCTTTACTGGTTATGTGTCTGTTCAAATTTTCTATTTCTCCCTGTTCAGATTTGGTAGTTTATATGTTTCTAGGTATCGTCCATTGCTTCCAGATTGCTCAATTTATTGGTGTGTAATTGCTCATAATATTCTATTATTATTGTTTTTATTTCTGTAGTGTTGGTTGTGATCTTTCCTCTTTCATTCTTGATTTTATTTATTTGGTTCCTTTCCTTTTTCCTTTTGATCAATATGACTAGGGGTTTATAAATTTTGTTAATTCTTCGAAAGAACCAACTTCTGTTTTTGCTGATCTGTTCTACGTTTTTTTTTTCTTTTTCTTTCTTTCTTTTTTTGGTTTTCATAGTATTGATTTCTGCTCTCATCTTTAGTATTTCCTGTCTTCTGCTGCTTTGGGGTTTTATTTGCTATTCTTTTTCCAGCTCTTTAAGTGTAAGGTTACGTTGTACATCTGAGACCTCTCTTCTTTCCTTAGGAAGGCCTGGATTGCTATATACTTCCCTCTTATGACTGCCTTTGCTGCATCCCAGAGGTTTTAGGCTGTGGTGTTATCATTTTCATTGGCTTCCATGTACTTTTCAATTTTCTCTTTAAGTTCATGATTAGCCCCTTCATTCTTTAGTAGGATGTTCTTTAGTCTCCAAGTATTTGCTGTATTTCCAGTTTTTCTTGTGGTTGATTTCGAGTTTCATAATATTGTGGTCTGAAAATATGCACAGTATGATCTCAATCTTTTTGTATTTGTTGATGGCTTATTTGTGTCCCAGTATGTGATCTGTTCTGGAGAATTTTCCATGTGCACTTGAAAAAAATGTGTATCCCACTGCTTTAGGATAAAATGTTCTGAACATATCTGTTAAGTCCAAACTGTCCAGTGTGTGTCATTCAAAGCCATTGTTTCCTTGTTGATTTTCTGCTTACATGATCTTTCCATTGCTGTAAGTTGGGTGTTGAAGTCCCCTACCATTATGGTATTATTATCAGTGAGTTTCTTTATGTTTGTGATTAATTTATTTATATATTTGGGTGCTCTCACATTTGGAGCATAAATGTTTACAATTGTTAAATCTTCTTGGATAGATCCCTTAATTATGATATAGTGCCCTTCTTGATCTCTTGTTACAGTCATTATTTTAAAATCTAGATTGTCTGATATACGTATGGCTACTCTGGCTTTCTTTTGGTGACCATTAAACTAACATGACAGATAGTTCTCCATCACCTTACTTTCAATCTGAAGGTGTCTTTAGGTCTAAAGTGGGTCTCTTGTGAACAGCATATAGATAGATCTTGTTTCTTACCCATTCTGTTACCCTATGTCTTTTTATTGGTGCATTTAGTCCATTGATGTTTAGAGTGAGTACTGAAAGATATGAGTTTATTGCAATTATGTTGCCTGTAGAGCTGGAGTTTCTGGTGGTGTTCTCTTGTCCTTGTTGGTATTCATCTTTTTTTTTTTTTTTATATTTTCTCCCCTCAAAGAATCCTCCTTAAAATTTCTAGCAGGACTGGCTTAGTGGTCACGAACTCCTTTAATTTTTGTTTGGGAAACTTTTTATCTCTCCTATGAATGACAGTCTTAATGGATAAAGGATTCTTGGCTACATATTTTTCCAATTTGGCACATTGAATATATCCTGCCACTCCTTTCTGGCCTGCCAAGTTTCTGTGGATAGGTCTGTTGTAAACCTGATCTGTCTTCCCTTCTAGGTTAAAGACTTTTTTCCCTTGCTGCTTTCATGATTCTATCCTTGCCTGAGTGTTCTGTGAATTTGACTATGATATGCCTTGTTCATGGATGGGTTCTGTTGAATCTAATGGGAGTCCTCTATGTTTCTTGGATTTCGATGTCTGTGTCTTTCCCCAGGTTAGGAAATTTTTCCACTATTATTTGCTCATATAACCCTTCTACTCCTATTTCTCTCTCTTCATCTCCTGGGACCCCTATAATTCTAATGTTGTTCTTTTTTAATGAGTCACTGATTTCTCTAATTCTTAAATCATTCCCTGTTGCCTTAGTCTCCCTCTTTTTTTTCTGCTTCATTGTTCTCCATAAGTTTGTCCTCTATATCACTGCTTTGCTGCTCTGCCCTATCCATCCTTGCCATTCTGGCAGTCATTCGAGATTGCAGCTCAGTTTATAGCATTTTTTATTTCATCCTGACTAACTTCTATCTCTGCAGAAAGGGATTCTAATCTGTTTTCAACCCCAGCTAGTATTCTTATTGTCATGATTCTAAATTCTGGTTCAGACATCTAGCTTGTATCTGTGTTGATTAAGTCCCTGAGTGTCATTTCTTCCTGTTCTTTCTTTTGGGGTGAATTCCTTCATTTCATCATTTTGAAGGAAGAAAAGCAATTCATAAGGTTAAAAAAATTAAAAGTAAAAAAATTAAAGACAACACAAAAAAATGAAATAAAGGATGCTATATCCTAAGTGTGTTCTTATCTCATTGTTGAAAGGAGCTTGACAGCTTAGAGAAAAAAGGGAAAGATAAGAAAAGAAAAAGAAAAAAAAAGGGGAAAGTGTTTGAAAATTTGAAAAAATGAATATAATGAAATAAAATAAAATGAAATGTTGGAAATAAAAAAATAGGATTTGAAAAATTTACAAAAAGTAAAAAATATCATAGAAAAAATTAAAGAAAACTATTTTTTTAAAAATTTTTTTAACATGTATTTATTTTTGAGACAGAGAGAGAGAGAGCATGAACAGGGGAGGGTCAGAGAAAGAGGGAGACACAGAATCTGAAACAGGCTCCAGGCTCTGAGCTGTCAGCACAGAGCCTGACGCGGGGCTTGAACCCACGGACCATGAGATCATGACCTGAGCTGAAGTTGGCCACTTAACTGACTGAGCCACCCAGGCGCCCCAAGAAAACTATTTTTAATATAAATGGAATATAAAAATAAATGTTTTCCCTTTCTGTATTCAAGAATAAGAAAAGAAAAGAAAAAATTTGAATAGATGGACCAGGAAACAGACTGAAGTACGATTGAAATTACATCAGTTTCCCCTAGAAGGCGAACTATGAAGCACTTTATAGTCTGTAAACTAAGCAGGCAGAGAGACTTGTGATGTTTGCAAGAGGAAGGTTGGCCCAGTTGGGCAGGGCTTAGTGTAATGGCTCCTTTCTTCACTAGATGGTGCTGCTTAGCTTACTGGGGTGGATCGTTGTGGTGCTTGTAAGTGTTTATGTGCATGCACAGGAGGGATGAAAATGGCATCACCCAGCTACCCAGTCTTTAATATCAGAACTCTTTTCTCCCCAAGCAACAATCGTGCACCCCTCCTTTGTCTCTGGCTTCCATCCATTCCTCACTTTTACACTATCTGAGACCAAGCCGTCATGTTGCTAGGCAGCACCTCCCTCCTGAGTTTTATCTCAGATGCAGCTGTGTTTCCCGATCCCTCACTCTGAGGGACTGTGGCTTTGACCCACACAGACCTCCCAGGGGATGGTCTCACTGAGCAATGGCCAGGTGCCAGCCATACCCAGGAACATTCATGGGACTGTGCTGATTCCAATGCCCAGAGAAAGTGGCTGGGTGCCAGCTGCCCCAGACAAAGTTCACGTGATTGTGTAGCAACAGCATTTCAGGGATTATGGAGAACCTCAACACACATCTGGCTCCAGGCTTTACCCTTAACATCCTTGTTCCAACACCAGCAAATGTGGTTCTTCTCCAGGGTCTGCTGGGACCTTTGCCTATGGGGAAGCTGCACAGCCTCTTTCAAATGTCCTCCCAAAGGGGAACTGCCTCTCCCTGTGTGGCCCAAGGACTTTGCTCTCTGCTCCTAGGGATTTGCCCTTCCCACCAGAGCACTGCCAGGTATTGAGCTGAGGAGTTTCAGTCTCTGTGTTCCCCCTGTTTATAGTCTTCATGGAATTTAAACCCTCTCCTTTCTCTTTTCTCCCTTTTTGTCTGGTCCCTTGTGCACTCTTTCTTTTCTCTCCAGTTGCTTTTGTGCGGGTGGGGGGACGCTTTCTGTACTTTTCCCCTGTCTCTGTCCTCTTTCCACCAGCAAAAACAGCTCCCTGCCCTCTGCAACTTTTTCCCCCACTTTACCTCTCTGGGCCAGGTACTTGCTGAGTTTTTTGGTTCAGGTTGTGCAGATAGTTGTGTTAATCCTGAAATCAGTTTTCTAGGTGTGCAGGATGGCTTAGTGTTGATCTGGCTGTATTTCAGGGGTGAGAGATGCAAAAAAACTTCCATGCTCTTCTGTCTTGGCCCCTCTCCTTATTATAATCTTTCTTAATAAAAAAAATTTTCTATGTTTAATTCTTATGTCAACTCTGAGATTGTGACTATTAATTTCCACTTTCACAAATAAGAAAACTGTCATAGGAAAGATAGTTAACATATCCAAGATTATAATGTTCTTAACCACCAGAGATACTGCCTAAACCCAGATTGGTCTGCCTTCAAATCCTGTAATCTTAACCACCATTGCATATTGGCTTGCCCACCTACTTTTTATTGCTTTCCTCAGTTTTCATGGCAAGTATATATGATGCTGTATTAAATAATAGCTTATTTCTAAATAGAGACAACTGAAGCAAACTCTTTATCCAAATCAATTGTAGAGAACTTGAGAGAAAAAGTTAAATTGGAAGGGTCAACTACATACATATGAAGCCATTCCATGTCAAAACCCATGATTTTATAGTATCCAAGAAGTAATGTACTTAAGTGAAAGTTGCTTCTTTCTGACCTAGTGGCCTTACAACTAGCCTTAATGATTCTGGTCTATGTTCTTGGTATTGGTATCCATATAATACACACACACACACACACACACACACACACACATATATATATATTATATTATATATATATATAATATATATATAATATACATATATAATATATAATATATAATATATATAATATATAATATATAATATTATATAATATATATATATAATAATAATATATATATTATTTTTTTTAACTACTGGACTATGTAATGATCTTTGAATATGACCAAATATACTGAATAAAGTTTAAAGAGTTTCTGAACATCAGAAGAATCTATTGCCCACAGGATGGAGCTGTAAACCCTTATGAATTAGGTAGAACCATAAAGGAGCTAATATTTTTTGAGTACTAGCAACAGGCCAGGCATGACACTGTCTTGCTAATGCAGGTATGAGGCAGGGTTTTAGCTTCCTTTTTTAAAAAAAAAGACCTTGAATTTTACAAAATTAGGAGAATTGACTAGAGCTCTATGCAGTTAATAATAGAATTAGTGTTTAAATTCTGTACTAACCCAAGTATTTTTTCTACTGCCGTCTTACATCATACATAGAGGAAATGTGTGTGTGGCTGTCAAAAACATTTGTAGGTTGAAAAAAAACTCTCAATTGCTCTAATATCATTTAGCATTGTTGAGAGAACAAAAACTCCCCATGTATGTGCAGAATGTCACTGGTGACATTCATGAACAGGCTGTCTTACTGCATGACCAGAGCCTTTCCAGCAGTCCAAATCACTTTCCATGAGAAGTTTTGTCACGGCACTGATAGGACACTGCTGCCTCAAATACACCAAGAAAATCAACTCATGAATATTTTCCTTCCTTTCTTTGCTTTATACAAGTGAAAGGAACAACCATGCAGGGCAGTGCCAATTTTTATTATTATTTTTTATTGGTCTTTTCCTTACACATCCTACTTTTTGACTAGAGGGAAAACAACTGGCTTTGTAAACATCAAACTCACATTAGAGTTCTGTACTTTCTTCCAATTACTGTTTATTTTCCTCAAATTCTGGTGATTCATATCCCTATTATGCACTGTTTACCAACATCTCTCTCATCATTCTTATTTATTCCCTAACTGCCACCCACTGTTGTCATTTCGTTTAACACATCCAGGTGCTAAGGATGTTTCCCCATTTTGCTTTATTGGGGAAAGAATAAAATCACAAACTTAAAGACATTTTTCAATTCACTGCTTCTTCTTTCATGTGAGAGAGGAATTTGTACATGTCTGAACTATGGGAACATCTTATTTGTATTCCTCTTGTGCTGAGCAGTTCCCTGCAGAGTCCTGAACAATCAATTGTATATCTCAGAAGGGAGACCAGCAATGCTCCTCCCATATCTGACATTTGGTTGATTATCTTACAGAATGTCCTTGTATCACTTTCTATTCTTGTGGATGAAACATTTGACAAATTGTATCCCTGGTCTATTTGTTTCATTCTTTTTCTCGTTATTATTTAGATGAGAAACATGACCTAAGGTAAATTTTTTATATAATTTACTTCTCTTGTGTTTTTTCCCCCTTCTTTATACCACTAGTAAAGTATATTTCCCTTTGTGTGTGATTTTCCTAACATGTTTGGATTCAGTCTAAACTTGTGATGACTGTTTAATGTGGTATAGAATAAAGCATGTATCTAGATAAGTTAAATTAAGCACTTAAATTATCAATACTCTGGGTAACTCCCCCATGAGATCATTTATTTCCTCCTTCATTTAGAGCAGGAAAGATTGTTAAATTGAAAACAAAGTGCAATTATCTTTCTATGGCTTTAACAACTGTTTACAGTTATATGTTAATGTATCTTATTTAGATTGGAAAGCTTTTTTTACTTCCCTTGATAATTCCAAGAAGTACAATATTATTCATGCAAACAAACATATGTCATTTAAACTGAGAAAAATATTTAGGAATTTACTATAAAAATCCATTAATTTTAATGAAATGTTTGTAGTGAATGCATTAAACACTAAATTGAATCTTAAATATTAAATAATACTTAAAAATATTAAATTATAGAAGATTATACTATTTCATACAATTACATCTAATCTTTTAGAGCATATTCTTTAATTAGACATGAGTATTTTCTCAAAATGTTAAGTATCTATATATATGATCAGATCAGATAATGCACATGAAAACACATGGAGAATGCCACCCTTGAGTAACTTAATACAAGTTATTGGATTTTGTGCCAGATACTTAGCTAGGAATGAAATATTCCATTGATAAGGTGACAGTTTAACAGTGAAATATGTAAACGAGTATTTTAGTAAACGATTGTACATTTTTTCAAAGAAACACAGATACAAGCAAATAATTCCATCTAAAAAAGTCATGGAAACTTGTCCAGGGTTAATAACTTAGTCATCCTGCGGGGGATGTAAAAAGTGAAATTTATCAGGGGACCAGATTCAAAGACATTGAAACACATATCATGTCTTGGGAATATCAAGAAATCTGTATTAGCTTCCTAGGGCTGCCTTGACAAAGTGAAACTAACTGGATGGCTTGAAACAATAAAACTGTATTTTATTCTTACATTTCTGGAGGCTTGCTGTCTGAGACCAAGGCAGGGCCATGTCCCTCTGAAACCTATAGAGAAGAATCCCTCGTTACCTCTTCTAGCTTCAGTAGGTTGCCAGAAATCCTTGGCATTCCTTGGCCTATAGCTGCCTTACTCCATTCTCTGTCTCTGTTATCATCTGGCTTTTATTTCTCTGTGCCCTTTCTATGTTCGAATTTCTTTTTCCTTTTAAGGACACCAGTCATTGGATTTAGGGCCCACCCTAATCTAGTATGACTTTAACTTAATTTTATTACATTTGAAAAGACCCTATTTATAAATAATGTCACATTAATAGGTATTGGAGTTATGACTTGAACATATGTTTTGGGAGGAGCACAATTAAAACCATAACAGAGTCCTACCAAGGATTCTTGGGAAACAATTGAAAGCAGATTAAAAGACATGCTAAGGAGTTTGGATTTGAGGCATTGCCAAAAGTTTTAATCAAGATATCCACTAAGGTGCTAATTTTTGTTTCAGAATCCTAAATATTGAGCCTATTGAAGATAAGTTGAAGGGGAGAATGCATAGACTTGAGCTAAGAAAGGACTACAAAAGACTGGCAAAAGGAGAAACTAAAATTGAAAAGATGGGCTTTAACTGCTGTTATGAATTTTTCAAATTAACACTTATTAAGTGGAGAACACTATGCTGGATATTTCACTTGATCTTAGCCAAAAGGCCGAGAAGCGATGTGCTGGGTGTTTAACAACAGACCACGAGAGGAATTGAAATAGAGAAGTTTATTAGTCACAGGTCCTGGACGAAGTACCCTGCATGCCTCAAGGGGCTACATATGTGGTCAAGGCAGAGTGTAGGCAGACAGGGCGGGGCAGAACATGGAGCACATGCTTTTATTAGGGTCCATGGTTGGAATGTTTTGGGGTTCCCAGCCTAAGGTCAGATTAGTCAATTCAAACAAAAAAATATGGTTTTCATCCAAGGGGAACATAAGCAGAAGGCCTTGTTCCCGGGAAGTCGTATGAGGAAGTCATATCAGCAACTCACATTTGCCTGTGATTCTGTGGAGTGCTATTCAGTGAACATGCTTGCATAAAGGGCTAGTGTCAGCTTAAAGTCCTTACAGGCCACTTGGGCAAACAAAATGGTGGCTAAGGCAGAAGTATCATGAAGTAGCTAAGCTAAACTCTCAACAGTGGGAAAATGTGTGTGGGTTATGTGGAGGGATAAAGATAGAGGAAGTAAATTTGATGCAAAAGTTTGTGGCTTGGGGGATTTACGTGGAAGGCAATGTGTGTACACCTTGGGAAAATATAAGAAAAGTAGGTTTGGGACAGTGAATAGGGAAGGAGGAAATTAGTTTTATTTTAGTTTTTTTACCAGGAATCCTTGAGATTTGGGGTATTTATTAACGGAAAAAAAAAAGTTCCATGGGCAGTTGGAAATACCAACCTGGAATTCAGGAAAGGGTTAGATTCTGATGGTGTCATCAGATGTAAATGGTGTTTGATTCCCTGGGGACTCAGTGGCATTGCTCAGTTTTCCTTGTGTGGAGCGAGAGGAAAAAGTAAAAAGTAAAAGTTTTGGGAAAAACTCAATGCTCTATCAAGTAAAACATTATCATATCAAGTAAAACATTATACATAAAACTGTACTTAAGCTATTTTACAGAACCAAAATGAAATGACATTTAAATTACTTACAATCTTGTCTGGCACATAAGAATGTTTCAGTAAATATTTGCTATCATTAATATAATCATCATCATTATTGCTTAAATAAAATATACTTACTTTCTATAGGTCTGGCAGTATTTTAGGTTGCTAGACCTAGTATTTTATGTTGCTAGAGTTATTTTAGACTTACAAAAAATGTGAAGATGATATAAAGAGTTAAATGTGACAGTTTCTCAAATTTTTCTTGTTTTAGATGACCTGGACCTTCTTGAGTATTCTGGTCAGGTATTTTGTTGAATCTCTGATGTGTTTCTAATGATTAGATTGAAGTTATGGGGTTTGGGGAGGAAGACCCATAGATAAAGTGCCATTTTCATTGCATCATATCAAGGACACATTCTTTCAACATGATCTTTACTGTTAGTGTTGACTTTGATCACATAGCTGTGTAGTATTTACAAAGTTTCTTCATTGTAAGTTCCCGTGTCTCTTTTTTCCCCCTATGGAAACATTAGAAGAAAGTCACTGTGGGAGTGGGCAGTTTTACTCCTCTTTCTTGAGATCAGAGTATCTACATAAATCCTGTGGAATTCTGATGAGACATTTATCTTTTCTCCCCCATTTACTTATTTATCTGATTATATCAATATGGACTCATATAAGGCGTTTTTGAGCATGTCTTTGCTTTTTGGTCCTACAAGATCCTTCTGGATCATCTTGCATATTTCTGTCCTCAGACCTAAAATCAGCCGTTCCTCAAGGGGTTCCCTTGTTCCTTTTATTGGAGAATGGTCTTAGAAACCAATGCTGAGTGCTTACATGTGCTTATTGCTCTAGAAGTGTCATTGCTTTTACACTTTCTTAGATAACAGAACAATAAAATATGTGTGTATATACTGTTCTGGAAGTATATACGTATCTGTGAATATTCTATGTTTGATCATTTTTATCTATATTAAGTTAAACATGAATTCATATTGATATCCCTAACGCAAATTTGTTACCACCTAGATTAGTCTACCTTTTTCTCTCTCCCCCCGCCCCCGGTAACCTCCCAATTTAAAAATGAGACATCTTGTCCCCCCTATCCAGCATCCATTTACATGGTTGTTCAATTTTAGTATACATACATAATAGTATCAGAATTGTGAACCTAAATGCCTGTGAAAAACCACTATAGCAACTACAGTATAGTGCATAAGTGTTTTAGTCCTAACATTTTTTGATCATACTAAAAGTTACTCAGATTAGCACATTTTCCCACATCCTTTTTAGGGGGTCTTTTTATATATTTGTATAAACTTACTTTATGCAAGTAATTGTTTATTTACTTTATGTATATATACATAATATATATATTATAAAATATAAATTATATACTTAATTTATATTTACTTTAATATTTTAACAAAAAATATTTTAAAATAATTCTTTTTTTTTTTTTAATTTATTTTTGGGACAGAGAGAGACAGAGCATGAACGGGGGAGGGGCAGAGAGAGAGGGAGACACAGAATCGGAAACAGGCTCCAGGCTCCGAGCCATCAGCCCAGAGCCTGACGCGGGGCTCGAACTCACGGACCGCGAGATCGTCGCGGGGCTCGAACTCACGGACCGCGAGATCGTGACCTGGCTGAAGTCGGACGCTCAAACGACTGCGCCACCCAGGCGCCCTAAAATAATTCTTAAGGGGCGCCTGGGTGGCTCAGTTTGACTTCGGCTCACCGATATGTGAGTTTGAGCCCCACATTGGTCTCTGTGCTGACAGGTCAGAACCTGGGACTGGTTCAGATTCTGTGTCTCCCTCTCCTCTGCCCCTCCCCAGCTCACTCTCTGTCTCTTTCAAAAATAATAAACATTTTTTAAAAGTAAGAAAAATAAAATAATTCTTAAATCAATGTACAGGATTCATATTTTTACAAAAAAGGAAAAGAAAAAAACATTAGTCATAAGTTTGAATAACGGAAATTATAAAATGATGCTATTTTCAAAAGCAAAAAAAAAAAAGATACTTTTAAACTATCCTTAAAAGATATTCATTTAGTATTATTTTTACATTGTCTTTTCAGGTAAAAATAATTTCATAATTATTTTATTTAAATAAGATTTATCCAAATTAGTTTTTAAAAATTTAAAGAAGGAAAAATAATTTAAAGAAGGTAACAGGAACTTAGTCTTTCTATGAAAATGTCCATACAACTACATTTGTAAGGTTTTCTACAAATAAAAGTAAAATACTAACAATCTTGAGAAGAGCAAACCAATTTATCATGTCTCCAGGCAAATTTTATAACTCCTTTGTTTAGATAGCCAGTCAACATTTTGGACAAACTAAATAAACTCTGAATCTTCTGAGATTACCCTACCAAAATTAGCCAAATAACAGGCCTCTGTGTATAAATACCTGTTCTAGGGAACTGTTGAAATAGTTCTTTACATAGAAAGGAGAAAATATACATATTTTATCATTTCACAATATCTTTCAAGTACTTTTATAAAGGGAGTACTTTGAAACTAAGTATAAGATCCTAAGCATTTGACCAAAACGTGAGATTTGTTGCTTTCAGTAGCATAGAATTTTTCCTCATCAGTATCTGTCTTTGACATATGACTCTGTTGAAATCTTATTCAATCTTATTGTTGAAAAACAATATCTGGAATAGGAAACCCAGGAATCAAACTAAGGTATAGCGGGAAAAAGTAAAACCATTACTCTAGAGTTGTGAAATCTGTGTTCTAGACCCGGATTTTTCATAAACTGCTTGTGACCTTGAGCACTTTCCTTAACCATTTGTTTCTCCTCTTCCTTTCTTCCCTCCCTCCTTCCTTCTTCCCTTCCTCTATCCTTCCTCCCTCTCTTCCTCCTTTCCTTCCTCCTTTCCTTCCTTCCTTCCTTCCTTCCTTCCTTCCTTCCTTCCTTCTTTTTGAGAGCAACCGAGAGCATGCAGTCATGATAAAAGGAGGGGAAAAGGGAGAGAAAGAAATGTAAGCAGGCTCCATGATCAATGTGGAGTTGGACATGGGGCTTGATCTCACCATTGTGAGATCATGACCTGAGTGAAAATCAAGAGTCAGCTGCTTAACAAAATTGAGTCACCTAGGCGCTCTTCCCTTCTTCATTTAAAAGTTGTTTGCTTTAGAGGTGATCTAATGAATGTTCTAATACTAGTATGTATTCTTTCTTCAACTCACACCAGAAACATGTATAACATGTGAAACTCCCCTTAGAACAAAATAATATAGAAAAATGCTGAAAAAAAACCTCTAATAATTCCTTTTATTGAAAAATCATTGCTCTTGAAATCTTATAAGAACCTACATAAGGATTAGCTGAAACTGAAATAATAATTTTAATTCTAAATATAGTTCTATTTGTCAACCAGATCCTATCCACACACAAAGTAACCCAATAACCCAAATACATTTTATTGGAATAACTTTTTTCTTCCCAGTACAAATACTGTCCATAAAAGTGTTTGGAAATCACAAGCAGAAGTTGTAGAAGAATTTAGTGAGTGACATATCAATAAATCATTGAAGAGTTTGCTCTTGACATAGCTTTTTACAACCCTGTAGTTCTAAATATCCCATATCCCCATTCTTCAAAGCTCAATTACATAGAAAATATAAGTATTTGTTTGTAACCCCTTAGTTAGTATCCTACCTTTTAATCATCCCGCCCATGTCTATATCTCCAGCCACGTGGCCCGCTCTTCCTCATAGTTATGTATGCTACAGCTCTTTCAAACTATTCACAGCTGCCCAAATGGGACCTTCCATCAAATCCTTCCGACATGTCTTTACACATGCTATTCCTTCTGAAAATAATGACTCTGTTTTCCATTTCTTTATCTGGATGATTTGTAAACATTTAACAGAATCATGTACTCTCTGCATCTCACCACTGCTTTGGAGATGAACTTTATTTGTTTCTGATTCCAGAGTAGAATTTTATGCATAACTCTATGACATGTATTGCACACTGTTGATTTATGAGGACTCTCCCCTTTAGATTGTTTTTTCTTTAAGACGAGGGACAATGTTTTATTTTATTTGATATTTCCCACACCTAACCAAATTGGGTAGCACTCAGTACATGTCTCCAAACTGAACCAATGAAAAGCTATAAGGTCCCTATACTTTCTTTAAGTTATTTTTCCTTCTTTAATTTTTTTCAAATAATTAAGATAAATCTTAAAGGATGTGGACTGCCCCCCCACCTCAAAAAATCCTAGGTCTATAAATACAGCCATTCACAATACACTTTACTTTAGAAATTGAAGCAGGCTCCTTCATGAAAGGTAAAGGGAATTAACTTTTGATTGGACTGATTTTGATTGGACTGATTTTGACTTAAATGTTGGTTTTGGCTCTGATTAGTAGGCTGACCTTGAAAAAAACTGCTTACATTTTATAAGACTCAGATTCTTGATTTTTAAATAATTAAATGGAAATAATTATATCCATGTTGTTAGAGGTTTGAGTGGAATAAAAAATGACATCCCCTACTATACATAAGGCAGAGAGTGAATACTAATTCTGTTTTTCATATGCTCAATTAAAAGCTTAGATTACATTAAAAAATATTTCAATAATGTATGAGATTTGTATATAAGTTGTATAATCATGCAAAGCTATAAGTGATCAAGTTTTTAGATATTAATTTGTTTATTTTATCTTAATTATGGATGTATCACCACAACTGTATAGACAAAGAAGGAAAGAGTATCCAATGGAAAAAAGAAAGTCTCTGCAACAAATGGTGTTGGGAAAACTGGACAGCAACACACAACATAATAAAACCAGACGACTTATGGGTTAAAGACCTAAATGTGAGACAAGAAATCATAAAAATCCTAGAGGAAAACAAAGGCAATAACCTCTTTGACATTGGTCATAGCAACTGCTTACTGGATATGTCTCCTAAGGCAAGAGAAACAAAAGCAAAATTAAACTATTGGCACTACATCAAAATAAAAAGCTTCCACACAGAGAAGGAAACAATCAATAAAACTAAAAGGCAACCTATGGAATGGGAGAAGATATTTACAAATGACATACTTTATAAAATATTAGTATCCAAAATATATAAAGAACTTATCAAACTCAACACCCAAAAAAACAAATAATCCAGTTAAAAATGGGCAGAAGACATGAATAGACATTTTTCCATGGAAGACATACAGATGGCCAATGGGTGCACAAAAAATGATTAACATCACTCATTGTCAAAGAAATACAAATCAAAACTTCACTTCACACCTGTCAGAATAGCTAAAATGAACAACACAGGAAGCAACAGGTGTTGGCAAGGATGTAAAGAAAGGGGAATCATCTCATATTGTTGGTTGGAATGCAAACTGGTGGAGCCATTCTGGAAAACAAGAAGGAAGTTACTCAAAAAGTTAAAAATTGAGCCGCTCTACAATCTAGCAATTGCAGTACGAGGTATTCACCCAAAAATTACAAAAATACTGATTTGAAGGGATACATGAAGCCCGATTTTTATAGCAGCATTATCAACAATAGCCAAATTATGGAAACAAGACTGCATGTCCGTTGACTGATGAATGGATAAAGAAGTGGTATATATATCAATGGATTATTACTCAGCCATAAATAGAACGAAATCTTGCCATTCTCAGTGATATGGATAGGCCTAGAGTATTATGCCATGTGAAACAGAGAAAGACAAATACCATATGATTTTACTCATATGTGAAGTTTAAGAACAAGAGAAATGAACATGGGGGAGAAAAAAAGAGAAAAAAAAAACAAGAAACAGACTCTTAACTACAGAAAACAAACTGAGGGTTGCTGGAGGGGAGGTGAGCAGGGGATGTGCTGAATGGGTGATGGGTATTAAGGAGGGTACTTATTGTGAAGGGCACTGGGTATTGTGGGTAAGTGATGAATCACTAAATTCTACTCCTGAAACAAATATTACACTATATGTTAACTAACTAGAATTTAAATAGAAACTTGAAGCAAAATAGAAAGAAAACAATTCTCATTTGCTTACAAAAACTAAAAGAAAAAAGTGGATGCATCAATAATTTTTCAAGTTAGAGTAATATCAATCTAAGGAAGTTTAATTTGGTCTTAAATTTGAATGAAACTACTACAGAAAATGACTGGACAAAGGCAACAGAGACGATATATGAGGCTCTCCAGAGACGATATATGAGGCTCTCCAGAAGACAATAAGGATAATGACTACTGTTATCCAGGATATATTATTTGTATTAAACTTTCTGCTGTGTTCCAATTCACATTTTTCAAATTTATGTGCCAAATATGGGTGAAAATGGAAACTGATTTTATTAAAACGTACATAGTTGATTACTAAAAATGACTATAAAGTAAAAATCTTATTTCTGTTACGGCCAGTGTCAATATATTTTGAGAGATTACATGCAATTTGGAGTGATTAAAATACATATTATCATGTCATACCAGAACCAATTGAAGAAAGCAGTTGACTATTTTGTTAACCAAAAAAAGTATCAGAATTTGAAACTGAATTAATTTTTCTCCCATCCTGGATGTTTTCAGCTTCCATGATACTTGGTTGGATAGTTAGTAACAGAATAATGTATACAATTAAATATTAAAATAAAAGTAAGTGACATGAATATTCTGAAATTGGGTTTTGTGTTTTTGAAAATTCTAAACTAATACTCTGCATATTGAAAACTAATTTCCCAATATTAGCAAATTCTAGATATTCTGAAAACCCAAGATCTCTTACAGAGACTGTAGCATCTATAGAGTACAAAGACAAATCTGACCAAAGTGATAAAAACATAGCAACTCAGTTTGGAAGACATAAAAACAAGACAAATACAATAACTCTTGATCTTCTCCAGTCTAATGACTTTGAATATCATCTACTCAGAAATTTACACCTCAAGCCTAGAAGCTCCCCTGAACTTTAGACTCACGTTCAACATCTTCACCTTGATACTATCTGAAATTTACCATGTCCAAAGCTGAACTCCCCTCCAAATCTGCTTGTCCTTTATTCTTCTCAATTTGGATAAAAGACAATATTTTTCTGCCAGCAGTTTATGTCCAATCTTTGGAGTCATCTTTAACTCTTCTCTCTGTATGTTCACATGGAATCCATCAGGTCATGCTATCAGTTATTAGCTCTTCTCTCAAATACATTCACTATCCAATCACATCCTAATACTTCTCTGCTAACATTATGGTCAAAATCACATTATCTATCCTTTGTGCTATTGAGTTTTTATTTATTTTATTTTGAAAGAGAGAAAGAACGATCAGGGGAAGGGCACAGAGAGAAGGAGACAGAGGATCCAAAGCAACTTGAAAGCCTGATGTGGGGCTCAAACTCATAAACTATGAAATCATGACCTGAGCTGAAGTCAGATGCTTAGCTGACTGAGCCACCCAGGTGCCCCAGTCTTTGCATTCTTATATTAGCTTTGTAATTGGTTTACCTGTATCTGTCTTATACAACTGCAGTCTACTCTTAAGAGTCAGATGATCTGTAAACTATGAATTACAATACCACCTCTTCTGTCCTCAAAACTACCTAATCCCACCAGTAATATAATTGTAGTTAATGTTAGATTTATTTAGCTTGGTGTTATCATGATAGGGTGCTCATCAGAGGAAGCCTGGTGAGTCTTGGTAAGACAGGATTTACATGGAAGACCTTGTAAGATTCTAAGGAAGAATTTGAAAAACAAGTGTCTGTTTTGAATTAGATACTATTAATAAGCAGGGTGACTCAGCAATTGGGTATCTTTGTAACCTTTATTCCGAAAACAGGAAAAATGATTTGAGACTTGTTAAGAAAGCAATAACATGTAAGAAAAACCTAATTGTTTTGTGGCTATGATGACATCTTGACTGTGTTCTTTTAGAAACTTTGTTGATATGATAGGAAAGGAAAAGCCAATTCTTAGTGTGACTGATTTTCAAATTTTCAGAGCCCATCACATTATCCACTCATTTTAGGCAAAAGCCAGTGTTATCAGAGTGAACTACAAGACATCAATAAATTCCATCACACTTCACTGATATAATTTATTTCTACTACTGTACTCACCCTTTCTATACACACTTGATTTTTTTTTTTTTTGCCTTTTCTGCAACAATCAGATGTACTCCATCTTGGCATCTTTATATTTGATATTCTTCTGCCAGGAACACTTCACTTGAAGATATACAAATAGTTTACTTATTCTCCATTTTTGGATCTTCACTCAGATGTTACGTCCTCAGTGTTGCTTTCATGGAGACATTATTTTAAACATGACAAATCTCACTCTACAAATATTCTCTATCCCCCTTTCTTGTAATATTTTTGTTCCTAATAACCCATTGTACAATCTGGCTTGCTGTAGACTCTACAAATTTCTTTTGTTTATTGCCTCCTTACTTGTACTAGAGTCTAAATTCCATGAAGGCAGGGATTTTTGCCTGTGTTCATTGATGAGCTGGTGCCTAGAACAATGCCAAGCACAAAGTAAATGTTCAATAAACATGCATTCTAAGAAAAAAGTGAGTATATTGTGTTCTAAGAAAACAGTATATATTTTTGAAATTAATTGTAACTATAAATTGAAACAGGTTAAGGTAACAAGTGCTTTATGTTAGTGCCATTGTCCATGATGGTTTAAACAATGACAATTTTTTTCAGCATGATTTTAATGCTAAAATTAGAATTAAAAAAATAGCACAAACGTGGTAAAAACAAAATGGCTTAAGAAGTTTAATATGAACTTTGTGGAAGGAAACTTTAGGAGATGAAAGTGCATAAGGAAACTTAAAAAAATATCATGATTGTTTTGGGCTTTATCTAGTAGACATAATAATGGACAGCCTTTGGAAGTCTTAAATGCAGTAATGTTTTCTGATAATTACATTAAAAAATATAAGTTGGCTGCAATATGAACAATGATTGGAAAAGAATGAGACAAAATGCAGAAAAATCAATTATGAGATTATTATAATAATCAAAATGATAAAAAAATTAAGAGATACTGTAGGCAAAATCTAAAATAGTGAAATGAAGAAATGTAAGAGATTATATAGGCAGAATTGATTTGAGTTATAAAAACTGGTATGGGAAATAAGAAAAGGCAGGAATTATAGAAAATTAATGGATCGTGGCTCTTAATCTAGCTCTATGGAAGGGCCACATGAAGCACTCTGGTGTGTTTATGTGTGTGTGTGTGCATGTGCATGTGTGTGTGTGTATGTGTGTGTGTGTGTGTGTGAACATGAATGCATAAACTCATTGTTTTTGGAGAAATTTTCAAAGGTCTTTTTATTTTTCAAGTGTAATGATGACCCAGAAAAGACTAAGAACCTTTGTACCTATACATGTGATGTATTATTTTGTGAGGAGATGAATAAACAGATGATATCTTGTTTAGGATAGGAGGGATGGGGAACCGGGTAGGCAAAGATGGTCACTGCTTGTGGTTAAAAGTGTTTGATTTTTCTACAGCACAATCTCTTAGGGACATGTCTATTAGCCAAAAGTAAATGGTAGTGTTAGTGACATGAAGTACCTAACGAAGACTAAAATTTGGCAGTCACTGATGAGCATAGAAATTTTTTACTCCCTTTAAGACATCTGATTTTATGGATATTTATTATATATTAACCATTGAATAGGTTCCAAAGATTAAATTTTCTGTTTTGAATTGGAGAAAATTTCCCCATTCAAGCATTGCATCAGTACATAGCAATGTATTACATTTTTAAAATACCTAAAGATTAAAAAAAACTTTTAATCACAAAAACTTAAGTGATTGTTCATATACATTTGTACTACTGATTTATTTTATTCCTTCAGAATGGTTAAATAAGCGTCTGTGGTTTTAAACTCAACAACCTTTAAAAAATCTTCAATAAATTATAACTAAAGACAATATTTTGAGTCTAATAAGAATACATGTGTACATGCAATTCACTAATAAGTGTAATTCACATTATATCAGACAAAGAAAAGGAAGCAAAAAGAGATTCATAAAAGATGCCTGAGCTCACAAGTTTGCATTACAACAATCCAGGGAGCATGAAGACCTGAATAAGGCCTTTAATATGTCAAATAAAATACCATCTCAGAAAGATCAATATGAGGAAAACACTCATTACAGTAACAAAATCCTAGTGTAAACAGCTTTAAATAAAATACTAAAGGGCATTAGAAAACAAGGAAAGAAAAGTTCAATCATTATCTTACATAGATCACTATGATTCAAATGTTCTCCTGCTCAAATTAGAAATTGGTGTTAACTTTTTCTTTTTTACTTTGTGAAAAATTTATTCACATAAGCAGTTAAAATCTGCTTCATTTTCCAAATTGACTTCATTTACTAACATCAGAAGTTCTTTGACTATAGCTCCTTTTTACCCCAGCAACTTTATTGTGATGCAATTGTATATGATAAAATCCATCTTTTTAAGTGTACAATTTAGTGACTTTGCATACAGAGTTGTGCCACCATTATCACTATCTAATTTCAGAACATCTCATTACTCCAAAAAGAAATCTTATATATAAGGGGGGCCTGTCCCCATTTTCCCCTCTCCTAACCCCTCATAATCATTACTTTCTGCCTATGGGTTTCTTGTACTAAAAATATCCTATAAATGTAATTGCCCAATATTTGATTTTTCATGACTGGTGTCTTTCACTTAGCATAATTTCAAGGTTCATTTTTGTTGCAGAATATGTCCATCCTTAATTCCTTTTTATTGTCAAGTAATATTATGTCATATGGCTATATTATTTTTTAAATTTTATTTATTTATTTTGAGAGAGAAAGGGACAGGGTGAATGGGGGAGGGGCAGAGAGAGAGAGGGAAAGAAAGAATCCTAAGCAGGCTCCATGCTGCCAGCAAAGAGCTCGACATGGGGCTTGATCTCACAAAACTGTGAGATCGTGATCTGAGCCAAAACCAAGAGTTGGACACTTAACCAACTTAGCCACCCAGGTGCCCGGCTATACCATTTTTTTAATTTATCCATCAGTTATCAATATTTTGTTTGATTCCATTTTTATGTTATTAAAATAATGCCAATTCGAATTTTGTTTACAAATCTTTGCCCAGATGTGCCATTTTCAATTCTCTTGGGTATATGTTTAAGAATGGAATTACTGGGTCATATGGTACCATTGTATTTAGCTTATTTTTCAGCAGTGTATGAGGGTTGTAGTTTCTCCACATCCTCAACACTTGTTGCTTTGCCTGTACTTTTTTTTTAATTTATCCTCATGGGTGTTAAGTGGTATCTCATTGACATTTCGGTTTACATTTCCCTGGTGACTAATTACATTGAGCATCCTTTCCTGTTTGTATGGGTTATTTGTCTATCTTATTTGAAGAAGTGTCCATTTAAACCTTCTGCCCATGTTTGAATTGTCTTTTTATTATTAAGTTTTAAGTGTTTATTTTAGATACTGGAGCCGTATCAGATATATAGTTTGTGACTTTCTCCTGCTTGATAGGTTATATTTTCACTCTCTTTTGTCTTGTGAAGTACAAAAGTTTTAATTTTGAAAAAGTTGAATTTATTTATTTATTTGTCGCTTGCACGTTTGGTGTCATATCTAAGATACTATTATGTAATCCAAGGTCATGATGACTTATTTCTGTTTTCTTCTAAGAATTGGTAGTTTAGCTTCTACATTTAGGTATATTATATATTTTGAGTTAATTTTTACCTTTGGCCTAAAGTGTGGGTGTGGGTGTGGGTCCAGTTATTTTTTTGGGTGTGTGTGAATATGAAGTTGTCCAGCACCATTCACTGGAAACACAATTCTTTCCACACTGAATTGCCGTGTTACCTAGTCCAAAGCAAATTAATGGTAGTTTTAAGCATTTCCCTTTTGGCTGTCAATACTGTTCTATTGACCTATGTTTCTATTCTTTTTTCCCTTTAACTTTTAAAGAGTTTTTATGGATAGCTTTTATCAGCCTGAGGGATACCTTTTATATGTCTATAGTTTGTTGTGTGTTTTTATTATGAAAGTGTGTTATATTTGTCAAATGATATTTTGAGTCTGTGAGTCTGTTGAGATGATAATGTTGTGTTTGTCCTTTATTTTGGTAATATGGTATATTACTATTACTAGCTTTTTATGCATTAACTTTCCCTTGCATCTCTGGAATAAATCCCACTAGGTCATATTATATAATTATTTTTGTAACCATTTTATATTACATATTTCAGGTTGTTAGTATTTGGTTGTATCTTTTGTATCTATAGTCATAAAGTTTATTTGTCTTTCTTTGTTGTTGTTTCTATTTCTTTTTATTTTATTTTATTTTTTATTTTTTTAAATTTACTTCCAAATTAGTTAGCATATAGTGCAACAATGATTTCAGGAGTAGATTCCTTAGTGCCCCTTAACCATTTATCCCATCCCCTTTCCCACAACCCCTCCAGTAACCCTCCGTTTGTTCTCCATATTTATGAGTCTCTTCTGTTTGGTCCCCCTCCCTGTTTTTATATTATTTTTGTTTCCCTTCCCTTATGTTCATCTGTTTTGTCTCTTAAAATTCTCATATAAGTGAAGTCATATGATTTTTGTCTTTCTCTGACTGACTAATTTCACTTAGCATAATACCCTCCAGTTCAATCCATGCAGTTGCAAATGGCAAAATTTCATTCTTTTTGATTGCTGAGTAATACTCTATTGTATATATATATACCACATCTTCTTTTTTTAAATTATTTTTTTAACGTTTATTTATTTTTGAGACAGAGAGAGACAGAGCATGAACGGGTGAGGGTCAGAGAGGAAGACACAGAATTGGAAGCAGGCTCCAGGCTCCGAGCTGTCAGCACGGAGCCCTATGCGGGGCTCGAACTCACGGACCGCGAGATCATGACCTGAGCCAAAGTCGGCCGCTCAACCGACTGAGCCACCCAGGCACCCCTATACCATATCTTCTTTATTCATTCATCCATCAGTGGACATTTGGGATCTTTCCATACTTTGGCTATTGTTGATAGTGCTGCTATAAACATGGGGGTGCACATGTCCCTTCGAAACAGCATACCTGTATCCCGTGTATAAATGCCTAGTAGTGCAATTGCTGGGTCGTAGGGTAGTTCTATTTTTAGTTTTTTGAGGAACCTCCATACTGTTTTCATGGATGCACCAGCCTGCATTCCCACCAACAATGCAAAAAAGATCCTCTTTCTCCACATCCTCGCCAACATCTGTTGTTGCTTGAGTTGTTAATGTGAGCCATTCTGACAGGTGTAAGGCGGTATCTCATTGTGGTTTTGATTTGTATTTCCCTGATGATGAGTGATGTTAAGCATTTTTTCATGTGTCGGTTGGCCATCTGGATGTCTTCTTTGGAGAAGTGTCTATTCATCTCTTTTGCCCATTTCTTCACTGGATTAATTGTTTTTTGAGTTTGATAAGTTCTCTGTAGATTTTGGATACTAACCCTTTATCTGTTATGTCATTTGCAACTATCTCCTCCCATTCTGTCAGTTGCCTTTTAGTTTTGCTGATTGTTTCTTTCACTGTGCAGAAGTTTTTATTTTGATGAGGTCCCAGTAGTTCATTTTGGCTTTTGTTTCCCTTGCTTCCAGAGACGTGTTGAGTAAGAAGTTGCTGCAGCCAAGATTGAAGGGGTTTTTTCCTGCTTTCTCCTCGAGGATTTTGATGGTGTCCTGTCTTACATTGAGGTCTTTCATCCATTTTGAGTTTATTTTTGTGTATAGTTTAAGAAAGTGGTCCAGTTTCATTCTTCTCCATGTCACTGTCCAGTTTTCCCAGCACCACTTGCTGAAGAGAATGTCTTTATTCCATTGGATATTCTTTCCTGTTTTGCCAAACATTAGTTGGCCATAAGTTTCTGGGTCCATTTCTGGGATCTCTATTCTGTTCCATTGATCTGAGTGTCTGTTCTTATGCCAGTACCATACCATCTTGATGGTTACAGCTTTGTAGTATGTCTTGAATACCAGAATTGTGATGCCTCCTGCTTTGGTGTTCTTTTTCAAGATTGCTTTGGCTTTTGCTTGCTTTGGCTATTTCTTTTCTGGTTCCATACAAATTTTAGGATTGTTTGTTCTAGCTCTGTGAAGAATGCTGGTGTTATTTTGATAGTGATTGCATTGAATATGTAGATTGCTTTGGGTAGTATCCACATTTTAACAATATTTGTTCTTCCTATCCAGGAGCATGGAGTCTTTTTCCATTCTTTTGTGTCTTCTTCAATTTCTTTCATAAGCTTTCTATAGTTTTTAGTGTATAGATTTTTCACCTCTTTGGTTAGATTTATTCCTATATATTTTATGGTTTTTGGTACAACTGTAAATGGGATTGAGTCCTTGATTTCTCTTTCTGTTGCTCCTTGTTTGTGTCTAGGAATGCAACCGATTTCTGTGCATTGATTTTATATCCTGCAACTTTGCTGAATTCATGAATCAATTCTAGCAGTTTTTTGGTAGAATCTTTAGGGTTTTCCATGTAGAGTATTATGTCATCTGCGAAGAGTGAAAGTTTGACCTCCCCCTGGTCAATTTGGATGCATTTTATTTCTTTATGTTTGATTGCAGAGGCTGAGACTTCCAACACTATGTTGAATAACAGTGGCAAGAGTGTACATCCCTGCCTTGTTCCTGACCTTAGGGGGAAAGCACTCAGTTTTTCCCCATTGAGGATATTAACGTTGGATTTTTCATACATGGCTTTTATGATCTCGAGGTATGCTCCTTCTATCCCTACTTTCTTGAGGGTTTTTATCAAGAAAAGATGCTGTATTTTGTCAAATGCTTTCTCTGCATCTATTGAGAGGATCATATGGTTTGTGTCCTTTCTTTATTGATGTGATGAATCACATTAATTGTTTTGCAGATATTAAACCAGCCCTGCATCCCAGGTAAATCCCAGTTGCTCGCGGTGAATAATTTTTTTAATGTATTGTTGGAACCAGTTGGCTAATGTCTTGTTGAAGATTTTTGCATCCATGTGCATCAGGGAAATTGGTCTAAAGTTCCCATCCTTTTTAGTGGGGTCTCTGTCTAGTTTTGAGATCAAGGTAATTCTGGCTTCATAGAAAGAGTTTGGAAGTATTCTTTCCATTTCTATTTTTTGGAACAGCTTCAAGAGAATTGGTGTTCACTCTTCCTAAAATGTTTGGTAGAATTCCCCTGGAAATCCATCTGGCCCTGGACTCTTGTTTTTTGGCAGATTTTTTATTACTAATTCAATTTCCTTACTGGTTATGGGTCTGTTCAAATTTTCTATTTCTTCCTGGTTCAGTTTTGGTAATGTATATGTTTCTAGGAATTTGTCCATTTCTTCCAGATTGCCCATTTTAATGGCATACGCTATTTTATTGGTGTATACACCAATTATTATTGTTTTTATTTCTGTTGTGTTGGTTGTGATCTCTCGTCTTTCATTCTTGATTTTTTTTTTATTTGGCTCCTTTCCTTTTTCTTTTTGATCAAACTTGCTAGTTGTTTATCACTTTTGTTAATTCTTTCAAAGAACCAACTTCTGGTTTCATTGATCTGTTCTACTGGTTTTTTGGTTTTGATAGCATTAATTTCTGCTCTAATCTTTGTTATTTCCTGTCTTCTTCTGGTTTTGGGTTTTATTTTCTGTTCTTTTTCCAGCTCCTTAAGGCGTAAGGTTAGCTTGTGTATTTGAGATCTTTCTTCCCTCTTTAGGAAGGCCTGGAATGCTATATACTTTCCTCTTATACCACCTTTGCTGTGTCCCAGATGTTTTGGGTTGTGGTGCTATCATTTTCATTGACTTCCATATACTTTTAAATTTTCTCTTTAACTCTAGGTTAGCCCATTCATTCTTTAGTAGGATATTCTTCAGTCTCCAAGTATGTGTTACCTTTCCAATATTTTTCTTGTGGTTGATTTCGAGTTTCATAGTGTTGTGGTCTGAAAATATGCACGGTATGACCTCGATCTTTTCATGCTTACTTAGGGCTGATTTGTGTCCCAGTATATTGTCTATTCTGGAGAACATTCCATGTGCACTGGAGAAGAATGTATATTCTGCTGCTTTAGGATGAAATGTTCTAAATATATCTCTTAAGTCCATCTGGTCCAGTGTGTCATTCAAAGCCATTGTTTCTGTGTTGATTTTTCAATTAGATGATCTATGCATTGTTGTGAGTGGGGTGTTGAAGTCTCCTACTATTATGGTATTACTATCGATGAGTTTCTTTATGTTTGTGATTAATTGATTTATATATTTGGGTGTCCCACATTTGGCACATAAATGTTTCCAATTGTTAGGTCCTTTTGGTATATAGACCCCTTGATTATGATATAATGTCCTTCTGTATCTCTTGATACAGTCTTTATTTTAAAGTCTACAGTGTCTAAGTATGGCTACTCTGGCTTTCTTTTGTTGACCATTAGCCTGATAGATGGTTCTCCATCCCCTTATTTTCAATCTGAAGGTGTCTTTAGGTCTAAAGTGGGTCTCTTGTAAACAGCATATAAATGGTTCTTGTTTTCTTATCCATTCTGTTACCGTATGTCTTTTGTTTGGAACATTGAGTCTATTGATGTTTAGAGTGAGTACTGAAAGATATGAATTTATTGCTATTATGATGCTTGTAGAGTTGGAGTTTCTGGTGGTCTCTCGTCCTTTTCTAATCTTTTTGCTTTTGATATATATATATATATATATATATATATATATATATATATATATATATATAATCTTTTCTCCCCTCAGAGAGTCCCCCTTAAATTTCCTTGCTGGGCTGGTTTAGTGGTCACAAACTCCTTTCATTTTTGTCTGGGAAACTTTGTATCTCTCCTTCTATTTTGAATGACAGCCTTGCTGGATAAACAATTCTTGGCTGCATATTTTTCTGATTCAGCACATTGGATATTATCATGCCCCTCCTTTCTGGCCTGCCAAGTTTCTGTGCATAGGTCTTCTGCAAACCTCATCTGTCTTCCCTTGTAAGTTAGGGACTTTTTTCCCTTGCTGCCTTCATGATTCTCTCCTTGCCTGAGTATTTTGTGAATTTGATTATGATATGCCTTGTTGATCTAATGGGGGTCCTCTGTGCTTCCTGGATTTTGATGTCTGTGTCTTTCCCCAGGTTAGGAAAGTTTTCTACTATGATTTGCTTACATAACCCTTCTACTTCTATTTCTCTCCCTTCCTCTTGTGGACTCCCTATGATTCTGATGTTGTTCCTTTTTAATGTGTCACTGATTTCTCTAATTCTTAAATCGTGCTCTTTTGCCTTCATCTCCCTCTTTTTTTCTGCTTCATTATTCTCTATAAGTTTGTCCTCTATATCGCTGATTCTCTGTTCTGCCTCATCCATCCTTGCCGCCGCTGCATCCTTCCGTGATTGCAACTTAGTTATAGCATTTTTAATTTCATTCTGGCTATTTTTTACTTCTTTTATCTCTGCAGAAAGGGATTCTAATCTATTTTCGACTCCAGCTAGTATTCTTATTGTCATGATTCTAAATTCTGGTTCAGACATCTTGCTTGTATCTGTGTTGGTTAAATCCCTGGCTGTCGTTTCTTTGTGCTCTTTGTTTTGGTATGAATTCCTTCGTATTGTCATTTTGAAGGGAGAAAAGGAATTAATGAGGTAGAAAAATTAAAATTAAAAAAATTAACCTTAAAATATAATAAAATTAAAAAATTTAAAAAAACACACAAATTGAATAAATGATGCTAGATTCTAGGTATGTTTTGGTCTGGGTGTTGAAAGTGGTTTTACAAATTAGAGAAATAAAAGGGGGGGAAGAGGAAATCATTTGAGAATTTGAAAAAATGAATACACTGAATTAGACTAAAGTGAGATGATGGAGTAAAATAGAATTTGAAAAAATGTACATAAAATTAAAGAATAAAGTCCAAAAAAGAAAGAAAAATATTCTTAATAAAAATTAAAAATAAATATGAATCTTTGCTCTTTATGTATTCAAGAAAAAGAAAAGAAACAAAGAAGAGAAAAATGATTTTAAAAAAATAAGACATTTTGAAATTTTGAAAAAGTGAATACACTCTAGTAGACTAAAATAAAATGATGGAAGTAAGTAGAATTTGAAAAAAAAATTATATAAAATCAAAAAATATAGTAAAAAATTTAAAAAAATATTTTTAATAGAAATTGAAAGTAAAAATGAAGTTTTTCTCTTTCTGCATCCAAGAGAAAGAAAAGAAAAAAAAAGAGAAAAAAGAAAGAGAAAGAAAAGAATAAAAAAAGGAAATCATCTGAAAGTTTGAAAAGGTGAATACACTGAGGTAGACAAAATGATGGAAGTAAAATAGAATTTGAAAAAATTTACACAAAAGCAAAAAATATAGTAAAAAATTAAAGAAAAATATTTTAATAAAAATTGAAAATAAAAATGAACTTTTTCTTTTTCTGTATTCAAGAAAAAGAATAGTGTTAAAGAGACAAAAAAAATAAGGAAATTGAATAGATGGACCTGCTAACAGATTGAATTAGGACTGAGATTACTTCCTTTTCCCCCGGAAGTCGGACTCTGTAGCACTTTATAGTCCATAAACTAAGCAGGCATTGAGACTTGTGTTCTTGAAGAGGGAAGTTGGCCCAGTGGGGTGGGGCTCAGTGTGACGGCTCCATTCTCCACTAGATGGCGCTTCTAGCCTACTGGGGTGGAGTGTTGCAGCACCTGTAGTTGTATATGCGCATGCGCAGGATGGGGACCATGCGCCACTCAACTACCCAGCCTGTTTTCCCGGATCAGCAATCGCGCACCTGTCCTCTGTTTTCAGCTCTCATCCACTTCCTACTTCTTAACTGTCCGTGCCCAAGCCCCAGGCAGTACCTCTCTCCCGAGTTTTGTCTCAGATGCAGCTGTTTTCCCCAGCCACTTACTTCTGAAGGACTGTGGCTTTGGCCCGTTCCGCCCCTCTGTGGGAGGGTCTCACTGAGCAATGGCCGAATATCAGCTGCACCCAGGAACGCTTGTCGGACCCTGCTGCTGAGGGTGCCCTGCGACTGGCCAGGTGCCAGCCCGTCCCAGAAAAATTTCACGAGATCGTGTAGCAGCAGCATTTCAGGGATTATGGAAAATCACAACACGCATCTGGCACCAGGCTTCACCTTCAACAACCTTGCCCCAGCACCAGCGAATGTGGCCACCTGCTGGAATCTGCTGGGACCAGGTGGCTTCAACAGTCTCTACCAAATGTCCTTCCAGCAGTGGAACCGCTTTTCCCCGTGTGGCCCGAGAACCTCCTGGACCCCACTCTGTTCTTGGGGATTTGCCCTTCCCACCAGCGCACTGCCAGGTATCGAGCTATGGAGTTGCAGACTGCACTCCCCTTGTTTACAGTCTTAATAGAATTTAAACCCTGTCCTTTCTCCTTTCTCCCTTTTTAGTTCAGTCCCTGCGGCTGTTTCCAATTTTCCACTTTCTGTCCAGCTGCTTTTGGGGAGGGGTGCTTTTCCCGTATTCACCACCGCACCCCCCCCCCCCAGTCTCTGTCCTCTCTCTGCTCGCAAAAGCACCTCCCTTCCTGTGCCTTCTCACTCCCCAAGTTCACTTCTCCGTGCCGCATACCTGCCGAATTCTGTGGTTCAGGTTTTGCAGATTGTTGTGTTAATCCTCCAGTCAGTTTTCTAGGTGTATAGGATGGTTTAGTGTTGGTCTGGGTGTATTTCATGGATGCAAGACACACAAAAAACTTCCATGCTGTTCCGCCATCTTGGCTCCTGTTTCTATTTCTTGTATATCTTTATCTGACTTAGGTATACAGGTAGTACTGCTTTCATAGAATGAGTTGGAAAGTATTCCCACTTCCGTGTATTTTTTTTATTTTGGGGAGTGTTTTTTAGGGATTGGTGTTAGTCTTTAAATATTTGGAAAAATCACCAGTGAAGCAATGTGGGCCTGGATTTTGTGAGGTGTTTTTTTTTTTTTTTTTTTTTTTTTTTTTTTTTTTTTTGCTTGTATTCCTTGGGCAAAGCTGGTTTATTTATTTATTTTTTTCAATATATGAAATTTATTGTCAAATTGGTTTCCATACAACACCCAGTGCTCATCCCAAAAGGTGCCCTCCTCAATACCCATCCCCCACCCTCCCCTCCCTCCCACCCCCCATCAACCCTCAGTTTGTTCTCAGTTTTTAACAGTCTCTTATGCTTTGGCTCTCTCCCACTCTAACCTCTTTTTTTTTTTTTTTTTTCTTCCCCTCCCCCATGGGTTTCTGTTAAGTTTTTCAGGATCCACATAAGAGTGGAACCATATGGTATCTGTCTTTCTGAGAAGTTTTTTATTATTAATTTGATCTCAGATTTTTTAACATCTTCTTGAATCAATTTTCACAGTTTGTGTCTAGGAATTTGTTTCATGTAGATTGTTTAGTATGCTGACATACAATTTTTCATAGCCTTCTCTTATAACTCTTTTTATTTAACTAAAGTCAATAGTGATGTCCTCTCTCTCATTCTTGGTTTTTGTAATTTGAGTTCTCTGTTTTATGAGTCCAGTTAAAACTTTGTCAATTGTTCATTTTCAAAAAACAAACTTTAATTGTGTTAATTAATTTTATTGTTTTTCTCTTCTAGTTTTCTTTTATTTCTACTCTAATATTTATTATCCCCTTCTTTCTCCTTGCTTTGTTTCTGCTTTTCTTGTTTCTTAAGGTAGAAGCTTAGAGTATTGATTTGAGATCTCTCTCTCTCTCTCTCTCTTTTAAATATAGGTGTTTGCAGCTATAAATTCCCTTCTGTTTTATAGATAAACAGTCTATAAATTCCCTGCTGTTTTAGTCACATCCTATAATTTTGGTATGTCATATTGTCCTTTCCATTCATATGGAAATAACTGCAAATTTCCTTTGTGATTTTTTTTGTCCCATTGATTAACTACAAGCATGCATTTTGAACCTCCAAAATTTCTTTCTGTTGCTGATTTCTAACTTCATTATGGTCAGAAAACATACATTTTATGATTTATATAATTTCAATGTAATGTGATCTTTTAAAGGCTTAACCATCTTGTCTTTCTTTGAGAATGTTTCATGTATATTTGGAAAGAATTTGTTTTCTGCTATTTCTAAGTTGAGTGTTCTGTAGATTTAAGTCTAGTTGGTTTATAGTGCTACTCAACTGTCCTAGATCCTTGATGACTTTCTGTCTAGTTTTCCTATCTATTATTGAAAGTGGGGTATTTAATTATCTAATTATTATTAAACTGTATGTTTCCACTTTAAATAATGTCAAAGATAAAAGAAATTAATACTTTATAATGGATCAGAAGAATAAGCAATCATTGGCACCAGGGTGTTGCTATGTTTCTTTGAAGGATAAGTTAATATTTTTGTTTGTTTGTTTTATTCAAATATAATTAACATACAGCATTGTATTAGTTTTGGGTGTACAATGTAATGATTCAACAATTCTATACATTACTCAGTGCTCCTTATAATAAGTGTACTCTTAATCCCCTTTTCCTGTTTCATCCATCTTTCACCTACCTCTGGTAACTACCAGTTTGCTTTCTGTATTTAATAATCTGTTTTTTTATGTCTCTTTTTTTCTTCGTTTGTTTCTTAAATTCCATGTATGAGTGAAATAATATAGTGTCTTTCTCTGAATGACTTATTTCACTCAGCATTATACTCTATAGATCCATCTATGTTGTTGCAAATGGCAAGATTTTATTGCGTGGCAAGATTTTGTTATTTTCATGGCTGAATAATATTCTACTATATATTTAACATATAATATTCCACTATAGATATAGATATACATATAGATAATATAGATATATTACGCATCTCCTTTTTCCATTCATCTATGGATGGACACTTGGATTGTTTCCATAATTTGGATATTGTAAATAATGCTGTAATAAATGGGTTTATGCATTCCATTGAATTACCGTTTTTGTATTCTTTGAGTAAATAACCACTAGTGCAATTACTGTATCATAAAGTGGTTCTATTTTTAACTTTTTGTGGAAGTTTCATACTGTTTTCCACAGTAGCTGCACCAATCCACCTCCTCACCAAAGGTGCATAAGGGCTGCTTTTTCTCCACTCTTGCCAATACTTCTTGTTTCTTCTATTTTTGATTTTAGCCATTCTAACAGGTGTGAGGTGATATCTCCCTGTTGTTTTGGTTTGCATTTCCTTTGATGATGAGTAATAGTAAGCATCTTTTCATGTGTCTGTTGGTCATCTGTATGTGTTTTGGAAAAATATCTATTCATGTTCTTTGCTTATTTTTAATTGGATTATTTGCTCTTTTGGTGTTGAGTTGTATAATATCTTACATATTTTGTATATTAAACCTTTATCTGATACCTTTTCCCATTTTGTCTATTTAGTTGATTGTTTCTTATGCTGTGTAAAGGTTTTTATTTTGATGTAGTCCCAATAGTTTAATTTTGCTTTTGTTTCCCTTGCCAAAGGAGACATATCTAGAAATATGTTTCTATGGCTAATTTCAAAGATATGACTGCCTGTGTTTTCTTCTAGGAATTCTATGGGTTTAGTTCTCACATTAGGTCTTTAATCCATTTTGAGTTTATTTTTGTGTATGGTGTAAAAAAGTGCTCCAGTTTAATTATTTTGCATGTAGCCTTCCAGTATTACTAACACCATTTGTTGAAGAAACTGTCTTTTATCCTTTGCATATTCTTGCCTCCTTTGTTATAGATTAATTGACCATAAAAGCATGAATTTAATTCTGGACTCTCTATTCTGTTCCATTGTCTATGTGTCTATTTTTGTCTCAGTACCATACTGTTTTGATCAGGCAATGTTTTTTAAAAGATTTTTTTTTCATTCATCTTAGAAAGTAATCCTAGACAAGGACACCTGGGTAACTCAGTCAGTTCAGCACCTGACTCTTGATTTCATCTCAGGTCATGATCTCATGGTCCTAGGATCAAGCCTGCATTAGATTCTGTGCTGGGCATGGAGCCTGCTTTAGATTCTCTCTCTCCCTTTCTGTCTGCCTGTCCCCAGCTTGTGCTCTTTCTCTCTTTCTCAAAAAACAACCAACAAACAAACAAACGAAAATATTTAAAAAGCAAGAAAAACAGAAAACAAATGAAAAAATACTAATCCTAGACTTAATGTGGTGATTATTTCACAATATATACATATATCTCTATGTCATACACCTGAAACTAACAGAATTTTATGTCAATTATGTCAGTTTTAAAAAATAAGTGAATAAACAGGAAATGGCAAAATATTTTAGAAGTAATATTTTAAACAGTATCTAAATCTAATATCTAGATTTTTAATTCTATGTTGACCTATAGCTCAAAACCCTAAACATCTAAATCTTCAGCTATTGTGACTTAAGTCTTAAGTAAATATATAAACTACACATCTATTTTTCTCAATTGGACTATTATAAAAGCAAACAGACAACCTAACAAATACTTGTAATTATGTTGAGTTACTCAATTAAAATAGGTATTCCTAATATTTTCTAGTCCTTATTCATCATTGAACAGTTCTTTCACTTTTTCAATGCAGCAATGTTCTTGATTTCCACAGAAGCAATTCTAAACTTTTACTTCTATTTTGAAACCCTTATTTTTATATCAATACCAATTCTCCTCATGTCTTTTTTTACCTGTCATAATTTTTTCTTCCATTTCCCAATGTCTAAAGAATAATAAACACAGTTTTACTCATAGGTATCACTCATACCTTCTTTTTAAAGGTAGTATAATGGAACTTTGTGAAGTTAGACTTGTGAACTAGTTTAGAAGAATTCGTTCTCTTGAAACCTCTTTACAACTGCAGACTTTAATTCTCACAAATCTATGCTAATTCTATACCTTTGATTTTGTGTGTCATTCCTTTTGATTGAGAATATAGTTTTCTCTTTTTAAATTCAAATTTAAATTTTTATTTTTTTTAATATGAAATTTATTGTCAAATTGGTTTCCATACAACACCCAGTGCTCATCCCAACAGGTGCCCTCCTCAATACCCATCACCCACCCTCCCCACCCTCCCACCCCCCATCAACCCTCAGTTTGTTCTCAGTTTTTAAGAGTTTCTTATGCTTTGGTTCCCTCCCTCTCTAACCTTTTTTTTTTTTCTTCCCCTCCCCCATGGTCTTCTGTTAAGTTTCTCAGGATCCACATAGCATAAAGAAATTGTAGTTTATATACACAATGGAATACTACGTGGCAATGAGAAAGAATGAAATATGGCCTTTTGTAGCCACATGGATGGAACTGGAGAGTGTTATGCTAAGTGAAATAAGTCATACAGAGAAAGACAGATATCATATGTTTTCACTCCTATGAGAATATAGTTTTCTAATTTTAATCAAGGAGTAGAAATACTAGAATAGATGAACAGTAAGAGAATTAAAAATCTCTTTCCTTACCCTGTTCCTCCCTGTCAACTTGATGAAAATATTTTCAATGAGAAATTGCAGGGGAAAGACAACTAGCTTCACTCTTCTATTAAGAAACAAGCTCATAAAAAATAACTTGCAAAACTTTGAGGCCATCACTTTTTTAGTATGTTCTAGTTTTAATAAGGCATAAACATAGGATAATAACACTTAGATTTAAAAGAACTTGGGGCGCCTGGGTGGCTCAGTCAGTTAAGTGTCCGACTTCGGCTTAGGTCATGATCTCGTGGTTTGTGAGGGCATGGTCTCGCAGTTGTGAGTTCGAGACCCACATTGGGCTCTGTGCTGACAACTTGCAGCCTGGATCCTGCTTCGGTTTCTGTGTCTCCCTCTCTTTCTGCCCCTCTCCTGCTTATGCTCTGTCTCTCTCTCTTTCTCAAAAATAAACAAATATTAAAAAAAAATTAAGTAACTAAAAGCACTTATTGTCACATTTTTTTTTCTTTCTTGGAAAGCAGAAAATGCATGGTACACTGTTAAAAGAGCAAAGCTGTTTTATGATTTCTGATGTGTCTCTAAATATAGCTACATCACTGTTTGGTTAAAGATATTGATATACTAAGTTTACAGAACCTAGTATATCAGTGCTTAAGGAGCTTTTCTTGAAAAATATTTAACAAAGCGTAAGAGTCTCTTAAAAACTGAGAACAAACTGAAGGTTGATGGGGGGTGGGAGGGAGGGGAGGGTGGGTAATGGGTATTGAGGAGGGCATCTGTTGGGATGACCACTGAGTGTTGTATGGAAGCCAATTTGACAATAAATTTCATATTAAAAAATAAAAAAGTATACAGCTGACCCTTGAATAACACAGGTTTGAACTCAATGGGTCCAATTATGTGCAGTTTTTTTTTTCAATTAATACAGTACAGAACTATAAATGTACTTTCTTAAAAATAAAAGAAAATAAAGAAAAATATTTAACAAAATTATCCAAATAGGAATAGCACTGTTTTTAATAGAATTATAGTAGCTCTTCAATTTATCTCTATAAGGCACACTTGACACACAGAAAGACTTCTGAAATAGAACACATTTAAAATTTGGATGAAATTACATTCACCTAACTTACTTATGTCACTTCTAGCAATATACCCCAAAGATGCACTTCTATGATTACAAAAAATTTAGATGCACATAGTTATTCTTTGCATCATTTGAAATCACAAAACATTATAAACAATATAACTGCCCATTTAAAGGAAAATGGTTGAGTAAACTATGCTACATTTATACAATTGAGTACTATGCATCTAGGAAAAGGAATGAGGAAGATTTCTGTGAACTAATAACAAGTGATTTCCAGGACATGCTATAAAGTTGAAAAAGCAAATCACAAATGAATATTTATAATATGTTTTTCTCTTTGTAACAAAACTAAATTGGATGTAAAAAATATGTGTCTGCTTATTTGTGATAAATGAAAACAAAAACCCAAATATGATAAATACAAACCAGAAACTAAAAATAATTTTTACTTACATGAGGGTTGTTGAGAAAGGGATGGAAAGAAGGTAGAATGAGAACATTGCAGCATAGATGAGAAGGAAATGATACTTTTATGAATATAACTTTTTGTATAGTTCTGCTTCTTAGAACAATAGGAATTTTTTATATACATTTCACATGCTCTAAAAATTAAATAATTGGCAATAAATGGGATATGAAAAAATTCTAAATGGAATATAATCCCAAACAAATGAAGCTAACTTAGTAATAAGTAAATAAAATATCCACATTGAAGGAGTTGGGTAAGGAATGAACTAACTTAGGTAACTTTGGAAAACAGTACCTTGGATGGATACAGTAAGACTAAGACAAAAAGAATCATAAATACTGCAATCTCATCAATAAACCTATTTCTCACAGGTTGGAAACAAGTATATGTGTATTCTGGAGTTGAAATAATAAGTAAATATATTGTAGATAATAAGAATTGGGCTCAATGATAATGGGAAAATTACAAATAAGGAAAAGGGGAGGGCTAATATTAATCCTGTGGTGTTGAATTGGAATCCATGATGTCAGGATAAACACTTGTTTTTAGATAGATGACAGATAAATAGATATGGATATGGACATAATATATATGGATATAGATGAGTATGGAGTAATACTGACACAAGTACAGAAATACAGAAAGTGTGTGTGTGTGTGTGTGTGTGTGTGTGTGTGTGTGTGTTTATTTCCTAGCCTGAACACTGAGAGGACCTAGAAGTAATGACTTTTCATTGTGAAATTCATGTGTAAGGCCCTTGTTTGGTTTATAAATGCTATTATTAAAAAAATAAAAGTAACCTGGGCATCTTGCAGAAGTGTTTGATTACAAGCCTGGAATGTAAAAATACAAGAAAAATAGAAGATGAACATAGAACATCTTGTGGGACCACAGTGAAAAGAAAGGATTAGAAAGGAAGAAAGGAAGGAAGGAAAGAAGGAAGGAAAGAAGGAAGGAAGGAAGGAAGGAGGAAGGGAGGAAATAAACGAATAGGGAAGGAGGGAATAAAGGAAAAGGGGAAAAGGGAGGGAACTTAGTAAAAGAACACAGGAGCTGACTTAAAAGAGTTCCTAAAAGGTAGAACTAGATAACAGTTACTTATCCAGAAAAACTAAATAAATGTTGATGGCTTTAAATTATAACTCATAAAGTAAAATAAAAATCTACCAACCCATATTGCCATAAATGAATAATCAAATACATAAAGAGGAAGACAGCTTTCACTTATGAAATTCCAGTTAACAGATGTAAAAGAAAAGAGAAATTAAAAAATCACCATTAGGCAAAACCCTTAATAATCATATGCAGACATAATCCAACTATGAATACTAATATTATACAGAATAAATTTGAAGAAAAACAAGCAAAGAATCTCCCTCAAAATACTTGTTAAATAAGCAGGAATAGCTAGTAACATGAGAAAAGAGAAACATACCAAAACTCACCCTAACAGAGTGGTGATGGTTAACATCAGTAATAAGATGTATTGACATCTTAAGTCTCATAATATGATGCACAGAAATGGTACAAACTCATTTTGTGTCATTCTTTTAAAAATGCATACCCTTCATCCAATCTTAAAATGTATTAGACAAACATATAAAGGGACATTCATTAAAATATCTGAACAAGTCTTTAAAAATAAAAGTGTGGTTCAGTGGGATACCACCTTACACCTATCAGAATGGCTAACATTAACAACTCAGGCAACAACACACGTTAGCAACGATGCGAAGAGGATCTCTTTTGCATTGTTGGTGGAAATGCAGGCTGGTGCGGCCACTCTGGAGAACAGTATGGAGGTTCCTCAAAAACTAAAAATAGAACTACCCTATGACATAGCAGTTGCACTACTAGGCATTTATCCATGAGATACAGGTATGCTGTTTTGAAGGGACACATGCACCCCCATGTTTATAGCAGTGCTAGCAACAATAGCCAAAGTATGGAAAGAGCCCAAATGTCCATCGATAGATGAATGGATAAAGAAAATGTCATATATATATACAATGGAGTATTACTCGGCAATCAAAAAGAATGAAATCTTGCCATTTGCAACTATGTGGATCGAACGGGAGGGTATTATGCTAAGTGAAATTAGTCAGAGAAAGACAAAAATCATATGACTTCACTCATATGAGGACTTTAAGAGACAAAACAGATGAACATAAGGGAAGGGAAACAAAAATAATATAAAAACAGGGAGGGGGACCAAACAGAAGAGACTCATAAATATGAAGAACAAACTGAGGGTTACTGGAGGGGTTGTGGGAGGGGGGATGGGATAAATGGGTAAGGGGCACTAAGGAATCTGCTCCTGAAATCATTGTTGTACTATATGCTAACTAATTTGGATATAAATTTTAAAAAAATAAAAAAATTAAAAAAATTTTTTTTGAAGAGCTGTTATACTGTTTTTCATAGTGTTTGCACCATTTTGCAATCCCACCAACAGTGTATATGGTTGCCAACGCTTGTTATTTTCTGTTTTTTTGAGAGCAGCCACCCCAATGGGCGTGAGGTGATACTTCACCGTGGTATTTGTATTTCTCTTATGACTAGTGATGCACCGCATCTTTTCATGTTTGTTGGTCATCTGTATGTCATCTTGGAGAAATGTCTTTCCAAGCACTTTGCCTAATTTTTAATTGGGTTATTTGTTTTTTGTTGAGTTGTAGGACTTCTTTGTGTGTTCTGGATATTAAAAGAATTCAACTTGGAAGGTAGAAATAAATGGGAGTGAATTTTTTAAAATATTATGAGTCAATAAATATTATAATTAACTATGAAAAAAATAAAAGTGTGGTTAACCCATTCATTCTTTAGTAGGGTGTTCTTTAAACTCCATGTATTTGAGGCTTTCCAAATTTTTTCTTATGGTTGATTTCAAGTTTCATAGCATTGTGATCTGAAAATATGTATGGTTTGATCTCGATCTTTTTGTACTGTTGAGGCCTGATTTGTGACTCAATCTGTGATCTATTCTGGAGAATGTGCACTCAAGAAGAATGTGTATTCTGTTTTAACTAGAGTTTATTTTGATAAGAAAAATAAGCCAGAGAAAGACAAATACCATAGGGTGTCCCTTATATGTGGAATTTAAGAAATGCAATAGATGAACATAAGGGAAAGGAAGGAAAAATAAGGTAAAAACATAGAGGGAAGCAAACCATAAGATATTAAATACAGAGAACAAACTATTTGAACCGAGAGGTGGGTAGGGGTATGGGCTAAATGGTTGAGGGCATTAAGGAGGGCACTTTTAGGGATGAGCACTGGGTGTCATTTGTGAGATGAATCACTGGGTTCTGCTCTTGACACCAAGACTACACTGTATGTTGACTAATTGAATTTAAATTAAATTAAATTAATTAATTAATTAAATAAAGGTGTGAAAAACATAGAAGGACTGTGGAAAAGTAATAGACTGAAAGAAAGAAAGGAACATGATATCCTGCTAGAATCCTAGAGCCTAAGGAGGACATTAGTGGAAAAACTGTTGAAGTCAAATAATGTTTTGGGGTTAGATAGTAGCATTACACTAATGTAAATTTCCTGTTTTGGGTAGTTATACTTAAAGTTATGTAAGATGTTAAACAACTAGAAGAGGTTTGGTGAAAGATTTATGAAAATTCTAGTATTTTTGACATTCTTTTGAAAGTCTAAAGATCATTCAAAATATAAAGTTAAAAAATATCAGAAAGAGGAGAAAAAAAGAGGCATAAATCTACGGAGCAAACTGACATTTACTTGGGTCTTATTTGCTTTCTCTAGGGGGCCGAGAGCCATGTGTTTATAGAGTTTTTACTTAAGAGATACGAGATAACCTGGGTAAACAGCTAAAGCAGGGAAAGAGCCAGACAGATACAGGGATACCTCATGTTGTTGTGCTTTATGGATACTGTGCTTTTTACAAACTGAAGATCTGTGGCAACCTTTGTGGAATAAAACTATTAGCAGCACTGTTTTTCCAACAGCATTTTCTCATTTCATGTCTCTGCGTCACATTTTGGTAATTCTCACAATATTTCTAACTTTTCATTATTCCATTTGTGTTGGGATACCAATGATCAGTGATCTTTGATGTTACTGCTGTAATTGTTTTGGGGTGCCACAGACCATGACCATACAAAGTGGCAAATTTAATTGATAAATATGTATGTTCTGACTGCTCTACCAACTGACAGTTCTCCATCTTTGGACCACCCTTTCCTATTCTTACACCTCTTGCACCAGTTAGTCAAGAGGTGAATTCAAAGGAAAAGTTCTTGCAGAAAGTTAAAAGTGGTACTTTAGTAGGGGGCGCCTGGGTGGCTCAGTCAGTTAAGTGTCCGACATCGGCTTAGGTCATGATCTCTCGGTTTGTGGGTCTGAGCTCCGTGTCGGGCTCTGTGCTAGCAGTTCGGAGCCTGGAGCCTGCTTCAGATTTGGTTTCTCCTTCTCTCTCTGTCCCTCCCCTGTTCACACTCTGTATCTCTCTCAAAAATAAATAAACATTAAAAAATTTTAATGAAAAATAGAAATATTCTTTAATATAAAGAGAGTTCTGAGTGGTCTGGGTAGAAGATCAAACTAGCCACAACATTCCCTAAAGTCACAGCCTCCTCCAGAGCAAGACCCTAGCTTTCTTCAATTCTGTGAAGACTGAGAGATAAAAAAGCTGCAGGAAAAAAAAAAAATAAAGCTAGCAGAGGTTGGTTCATGAGGTTTAAGGAAAAAAACCATCTCCATAATAGAAGGGTGTAAGGTGAAGCAGCAATGCTGTTGTAGAAGCTGCAGCAAATTATTCAGATTTAGCTAAGATAACTGATGAAGGTAGCTACATTGAACAACAGATTTTTCAGGGTACACAGAAAGTCGTCTTTAATTAAAAAAATAATTTTTATTTTTGAGCAACAGAGAGAGAGAGAAAGAGAGAGAGAGAGAGAGAGAGAGAGAGAGAGCATGAGTGGGGGAGGGGCAGAGAGAGAGAGGGAAACACAGAATCCAAAGCAGGCTTCAGACTCGGAGCTATCAGCACAGAGCCCCACGTGGAGCTCAAACTCAGGAATCATGAGATCATGACCTGAGCTGAAGTTGGATGCTTAACCGACTGAGCCACCCAGGTGCCCCAGTTTTTTTTTTTTTTTAAGTTTATTTATTTATTTTGAAACAGAATACAAGTAGAGGAAGGGCGGGGGTGGGGTGGTGGTGGTGTAGAATCCCAAGTAGGCTCTGCGGTCATGTGTAGTGTGTAAAGCCAGGTTTGAACTCACGAATGTTGAGATCATGAACTGAGCCGGAACCAAGAGTCAAGACACTCAACCAACTGAGCCACCCAGGCACCCCTACATGGAACAGTCTTCCATTGGAGGAAGATCCCATTTAGGACTTCCATAGGTAGAGAAGTGTTACTGCCTGGCTTCAAAGCTTCAACGGACAGGATAACTCTCTTGTTAGGGGCTAACACAGCTGGTTACTTTACGTTGGAGCTAATGCTCATCTACCATTATGAAAATCCTAGTCCCCTTCAGAATCCTGCTAAATCTACTCTTGCTTATGCTCTTTCAGTGGAACAACAAAGTCTAGATGACAGCACATTTATTTACAAACTGGTTTGCTGAATATTTTAATCCCACTGTTGAGGCCTACTGCTCAGAAAAAAGATTCCTTTCAAAATATGACTTGTTACCAATGTCACAATTGGTCACCCAAGAGTGCTGATGGAGATGGGCAATGAGATTAATGTTGTTTTTGTACCTGCTAACGTGACATGCATCCTGTAGCCCATAGAATTAGGAGTAATTTTGACTTTTACATCTTATTATTTAAGACCTACATTTCATAAGGCTGCAGCTGCCATAGATGGTGATTCCGCTGATGGACCTGGGCAAAGTAAGTTGAAAATATTCTGGAAGGAATTTACCATTCTAGATGCCATTAAGAACATTCATGATTGATAGGAAGATGTAAAAATATCATTTAACAGAAGTTTGGAAGAGGTTGATCTTAACCTTCATGGATGACTTTGAGGGATTCAAGACATCAGTGCAGGAAGTGACTGCAGATATGATGGAAATAGCAAGGGAATTGAGTTAGAAGTGGAGCCTGAAGATGTGCCTGAATTGCTTCAATCTCATGATCAAACTTTAAGTGATGCAAAGTTGCTTCATATGGCTGAGCAGAGAAAGTGGTTTTGTGCTATGGAATCTATTCCTGGTGAAGATGCTGTGAGCATTGTTGAAATGACCACAAAGGGTTTAGAATAATGCATAAACTTAGTTGGTAAAGTAGCAGCAGGGTTGAGAGGATTGATTCTGAATTTGAAAGAAATTCTCTTGTGGGTAAAGTGCTATAAAACACCATCACATGCTACAGACAAATTGTTTGTGAAAGAAAGAGTCAAACTTCATCATTGTTGTGTTTTAAGAAATTCCCACAGCTACCCCAATCTTTAGCACCCCTCCACCCTAATTAGTCAGCAGACAGCAGTCACCATTGAGGCAAGATCTTCCACCAGCAAAGGTTATGATTCACTGAAAGCTCACATGACAGCATATTTTTAAGTTCATTTATTTATTTTAAGAGACAGTGGACATGCACACGCATGGGGGAGGGGGAGAGAGAGAGACAGGGAGAGATAGAGAGAATTCCAAGCAGGCTCTGCTGTGCGCTGTTAGCACAGAGACTAACACAAGGCTTGAACTCATAAACTGTGAGATCATGACCTGAGCTGAAATCAAGAATCAGATAATCAACTGACTGAGCCATCCAGATGCCCAGATAGCATTTTTAAATAATAAAATACCTTTTAAGGTATGTACATGGGCTGTTTTTTTTTTTTTTTTTTACATATAATGCTACTATGCACTTAACAGACTACTATATAGTATAAATAAGTTTTAGGTGCACTAAGAAAACAAAAAATTAATTGGACTCACTATTGCAATATTTGGTGTATTGTGGTAGTCTGAAACTCACAGTATCTCTAAGTTATGCCTGTACCATAAAGGTTTATCACTTAAGTTGGAGTACTGGATAACATTGCAAAGTGCATAAGGAGGTGGTGATATTTTCCTGCCTCTGCTTTATTTGTGGATGGGCAAAAAACAAAACCAACCAAATAAACAAAATGAAGATGAAAACAACATAAAGAAATGTGAAAAAAGTCTTACCTCATGGCAGTTCTCACACTGAGAAATATAAAGGCAGAAGAATTTTTTTTAATGTTTATTTATTTTTGAGGGAGAGACAGAGTAACTAGGAGACAGGCAGAGAGAAAGAGAGAGAGAGAGAGAGAGAGAGAGAGAGAGAGAGAGAGAGAGAGAGAGAAAGACAGAATCCAAAGCAGGCTCCACGTTCTGAGTGGTCAGCACAGAGCCTGACACAGGGCTTGAATTAATGAGCTGTGAGATCATGACCTGAGCCGAAATCCGATGCTTAACTGACTGAGCCACCCAGGTGCCCCTCAAGGTAGAAGAAATTGTAAAGTGGTCTCAGGTTGATAGTATCCAAAGCTCATGACATAACAAGACACTTTTTAAATACAGTCCTGAAAAAATTGGCAGAGATAGATATACAAGAAACAAACCACCTGGGATGACAGCCAGGGGATACATAGAGTATATTTTGAATATAATGTGTACACACACACACACACACACACACACACACACACACTTGACTTATACAGACAATGGAATATTATCCATGCAAAAAAGATATGAGCTATCCAGTCACAAAAATACACAGAGAAACTTTGAATGAAACTTTGAAACTTACTAAGTGAAGGAAGCCAATCTGAAAGGGCCACATACTGTATGATTCCAACCGTATGACATTCTGGAAAGGTTAAACTGTGGAGATAGTTAAAAGCTCAATGGTTGCCAGGGTAGAGATGAATAGGTAGAGACTAGGGCATTCTTAGGGCAATGAAACTACTTTCTGTCATAATACAAAGGTGGATATATGTCATTATAAATTTGTTCATACCCATAGAATGTACACCACCCATGTAATGTAAACCATGGATTCTGAGTGATAATTTTGTGTCATTATAGGCTCATCAGTTGTTACAAATTGTCACTCTGGCTTGGATTTTGATATTGAGAGAGGCTATGCAAATACAGGGCAAAGCATATATGGGAAATCTCTTCAATTTCCTCAGTTTTGCTGTGTATCTAAAACTACTTGGTAAAAATAGTTTCTCTTTAAAATATCTGATGTGTTTAAAGACATTAGAGATAGCCTTGAAAGTATAATGAAGGAAGAAACTGGTATCAAAAAGGACAAGCCAGTTTTGAAAAATAACAAAATAGAACTATAATAAACTCTAATAGAACTGAAAACAAATTCTTGAAATTGTACCCCAGTGAATTTGACAGAGAGAACTAGTGAAATAAAAGAGCATAAGAAATTACACAGGAAAAAAGGTGATATAAATTATGGACATCAGAAAAATAAAGATTTCAGGAAAAACCACCAAAAATTTCACATACTATGTGGAAAATTACATTTAGAAATTCTAGTGTAGCTATGATATGTGGTTCAGTTGGAGAACGACAATACTTAAATGAGTCCTATTCCTGTTATCTGCTATAATGATACCAATGTGAGGTAATGACAGCAATACCTCAGGGTTGTACCAGTGGAGATGCTATGGATGAAAAGAATGTGGAAGCCATTTTGAAAAAGACATATTAGTATTTGACAATTCATTAATATAGTTTTGAAGCGCTTTCTTCTGTTTATTTGTATTAGTTAAACTTAAAAAATTGGTAGAGATTTAAAAAAAAACAAAAAACAAAAAACAAACTGGGGCACCTGGGTGGCTCAGTCGGTTAAGCATTTGACTCTTGATTTCAGCTCAGGTCATGATCTCTTGGTTCATTCATGAGATTAAGTTTGCACTAGGCTCCCTGCTGACAGCACGGAGCCTGCTTGGGATTCTCTCTCTCTCTCTCTCTCTCTCTCTCTCTCTGCCCCTCTCTGTCTGCCTGCTTGTGGGCTCTCTCTCTCTCTCTCTAAATAAATACATAAACTTAAAAAAGAATAAATACAAACATATTAAGTCATATAGAATGTTTAACCACCACCACACATTTAGGGATATGGTTGGCCTAATTTTTATGATTATTTTGTTAATGTTTATTTATTTTTGAGAGAGAGATGAGCTGGGGATGGGCAGAGAGAGAGAGGGAGACAGAGAATCCGATGCAGGCTCCAGTCTCTGAGCTGTCAGCACAAAGCCTGACGCAGGGCTCGAACTCACAAACTGTGAGAACATGACCTGAGCTGAAGCCGGATGCTTAAAATTCAGATACTATGCCATTTAACTCAGTCTCTAAAGTATTTCCAGGATGCATATATAATTTTGCAAGAAATAGGAAAATCGTTCATTTCAATAAAGGAAGTGTAAACAATTCTACCATTAAAATACTCAACATAACAATGAATAGCACTAACACATTTTTACTGTCCAAAGTTCTCTGACTAGCATTGTTTGGAATATGGTCTGAAAATAAGTTTAAATTCTTCATTTGTGAGATGAACAAAATCCTATTTATAAACCGAAGGTAAAATAAAAATTGTTTTTCTAAATCTATCAAGTATTTATTCACAAATGTTATACATCAGCTGCTTTCTTTATTGTAGCACAGAAGATAATGCCGTCAACAAAAACCACCAATTAACAAAGTCTGGTTTACAAACCTTACATAACTATCCTAGGACAATACAAGTAGAAAACACCAAACCTAGAATTTAAAAAGTTAAAAAAAACCTTAAACCAGCATAAAACTGTATTCCTTTTGCTACATGATGTTGCCCCTCCAGCTGTTCTATCAATTCACACACCCAAGACACTCTGCATTTATACACGACTTGGAAAAACCAGTCTACATTTCATGCTTGCTCACATTGTATTCTGATAGAATTGAAACATCGGGCATAATTTAATTTACTTTTCATTTAATTTCAGATTTAAGACATAGAGAAAATCTTATTGTCTTCCAAATAACAAAGCTTATCATACTCCTCTGTTTAAAAAAAAAAATCCAAATGGTTGCTCTTTGTCAGTGAATTAATATATAGCACCTTCACTGTCACCACTCATAATCAGTTCCCAAACTAACTTTTGTCTTGTCCAGGACCCATCACACTCACACATTCCACAGTGAGTTCATATGCAATCCATGATCCATGAACTTATTATTGTTTCTAAGGGTGACTCTAACATATTTCTTTCTATCTTTCAATTACTGATTCTTTATCTGCTAAGTCAACCAGCTCAGGATTATCCTTTTCCCATATTTTTAAAACAGTTATTCAGAGCTTATGTCATTACCCAATGTGTTTTGTATAGCTAGATAACTAGAGGTCAAGCATTGGCCACTTAGATACTGGGGATAAAATAAGAATGAAAAACTTTTAAAAAAGTAGATTATTATTTATTTAGAATAGAAACAATAGAAACATTGAGATCTAAAGTATTAGATTTATTTTTTTTTAATTACCAAGGGTAGCATCAACAGTCTTTGCCTTCTTTACATTCTATAACACATTATAAAGGAATTATCTTTCATATGCCTTTCTTTTTTAAAAAAATGTTTATTTATTTTGGGAGAGAGCACACATTTATTTTGTGTGCAAGTGGGGGAGGGGCAGAGAGATTGGGAGAGAGAGAATCCTGCGGAGGCTCCACGCTGTCAGCTCACAGTCCAATCTCGGGCTTGATCTCACCACGTGAGATCATGACCTGAGATGAAATCAAGAGTCAGCTGCTTAACCAACTGAGCCCCTCATATGGCTCTCTAGGTTTGTATCAGCTTCCAGCATTTTAACCTATGTGCTTTCAAAGCCATCTAATGCCTTCTAACATGTCTTTAAGGTGAAGATTTTGCCAGCGTCCCTCCCACTGGGACATCATCCTTTTCAACGCAATCATGTTCCTCATTTATGTCCATATGTTCACTTGATTAAGTTTATTTAGTCAGTCTGGCAGCATATCTAGAGTCCCCTAAAGACTGTCACTCTCAACGTTCCCACACCTCACTCTTTGTTTTGTAATTCCATTTATGTTTGATGCGATTTTACTTCTGGCACTTATAATTTTTCATTTTTTTTCCCTCACTCTCATATTGTTGGCCAGTTTCCTTTTTTATCATCCGTGTTGGTAAATGTCACATGGGTTTATCCCTGAGAGAGAAAGAGGCAGCACAGTTACATGCCCTGCTGATAGTGTGTGACCTTAATAACATGCACAGAGACCAGTCCCTTTTAGATTAAACAAAACAAAACAAAACAAACCAGTGACATAATTGGCCAGAGATCATTTTGTGTATCTATTATTTACTTACTGACTTCTGGATCAAAGAGGTGGCAGTGAATTTTGCACTTCACAGTTTCTCACATGTAATGGTTACTGGCAACTAAAAATTGGACCATATTGTTAGAGGATTTGCATTATTTAACTAAACCATAGTAACTAAAATTTATACTTCTCAGAGTTATTTAAAGCAATGTTAGCTGTAATTCCTCAACAGAAAAGAATGTGTAATACAATAAAAAATGCTATTTTTCATAAACATTTTTCAATAGGTATTTACAAGCAGGATATTCATAGAATCTTGGTGAGATTGTTATGTATCACATGCCCTTGTGTGCCTTGAGAGGGCAAAATAGTGATTTCAAAGGTTGAATACAATTAATGTATGTTCTTTGATTACTTCGCTTTTGAGGTAATAAGATTACTATAGTTAGTATCAGTCGTATATTACTTATAAAAATTAAAATGATCTGTATGTGCTTTGATTACTTCATTTTTGATGTAATAAGATTACCATAGTTAGTATCAGTCATATATTGCCCATAAAAATTAAAATGATCTGTATTTTTGGGGCACCTCGGTGACTCAGTAGGTTAAGTGCCCAAATCTGGATATCAGCTCAGGTCATGATGTCACAGTTCATGAGTTAGAGCTTCACATTGTCAGCTCCATGCTGACAATGCAGAACCTGTGTGGGATTCTTTCTCTCCCCCTCTCTCTACCCACCCCTGACTCAAGCTCACACACTCTCTCAAAATAAATAAACTTAAAAAAAGTTTAAAAATTTAAAATGATCTTTATTTTTACTTTCTTAATGTTTGTTGTTTTTTTTTTTTTTAATTTATTTTTGAGGCAGAGAGAGACAGGGCATGAGCAGGGAAGGGGCAGAGAGAGAGGGAGACACAGATTCGGAAGCAGGCTCCAGGCTCTGAGCCATCAGCACAGAGCCCAATGCGGGGCTTGAACTCACAGACTGTGAGAGCATGACCTGAGCTGAAGTCGGACGCTCAACCGACTGAGCCACCCAGGCGCCCCTAAAATGATCTTTATTTTTAAATGAGTTAAGGCAAAGACTGTAACTGCCTGTTATGGATTAACTGGAAAATGTTGATAACAATGATGGCAACTTTCTTACATTCTAGTTCCATAAGTGAGAGTGCATTGACACTAAAATCTTGATTCATCTTTCAATTGGATATACACTATTAAGTTAATCAGGTTGCTCATACACAAAAATTCAATTTAAGACATTGGCCATATAGGTTTTTCTAAGTGCATAACAGCTGGTATGTACTCTTAATTAAATTTTTTCTTTTCTCCTCTCAAAAATTTACTTAGTCATGAAAAGTGTTAACATAATAACTGATAACTCTTCACAAAATACACATCTTTAGTATTAAAAAGCCATTTATGCATTAGTTGTAAAACAATACACAAAAACAGTGTTTAGAAAAACAGTTGTTTCATTTTAACTATATAGTAGGATCAGGCATATGAAAGACATTGGGGCTTGTTTTAAATTCAACATGAAATGTTGGAAAAATAAACCAAAGGTCAAAAAGAATGCAAAGCTCTTCCATTATTGCCTTATTTCACAGAAGGGTGTGCCACAGTTAGGAACTCGGATTTGGAGTTGCTGGGATTTAGTCCTTTTGCTCTTCTTGTAGCCTTTTCAACAGGTTATGCATAGACTACTGACCCACGCAGTCACAGTTTAGCAGCTACCTTTAAGTCACGATTTAGCAGCTACCTTTAAGGATAGTTTTTCTTGAAAACTCAGATTCCTAGCACCTGGGAGAAGCAACAGCCTCTGCAGTCTGTGGGCACAAACTATTTACTGTTCCTGTGGGAGGAGGTGGCTGAAGCTGACTCTGGCAGAAGATGGATGGGATGGGGTGATGCCAGCTGTTTTTATGTAAATCAAGGCACAAAGAAGATTAGGAGGCAGGAAAAATGCAGAAGCAACTTTTTTTTTAAATCTTTTTCTGCTCTTGTCTGCATCACTCCAGAGCCACCAGTTCACCCCAGCTTCCAGCTTCATTTGGCATAAAGAACTAGGCTCCCATAACCTTTCAAAAGTGCCAACCTCAAGTATGTGGTGCCTCTGTCTTAGCTACCTGAACCTTAAGTCTGAGGGACTTTCTGTTTTTTTTAACATATATATTCTTAATGTTTATTTACTTTTGAGAGGCAGAGGGGAGGGAGGGGCAGAGAGAGAGAGAGACACAGAATCCAAAGCAGGCTTCAGGCTCTGAGCTGTTAGCACAGAGCCCGACATGGGGCTCGGACCCAGGAACCTTGAGATCATGACCTGAGCCAAAATTGGACACTCAACTCACCGAGCCACTCAGGGACCCCCTTCTCTGAAATCTTGATGTACCTAAAGTTATTTTAATCGGTGAAGTTTGAATTTGATCTGACAAACATTATACTTAAAACACATCAAGGAAATGGAAATTGTGTGTGTAAGTTGGGTGTTGGTACTTACAGAGTGAAAAGTAAAGAACAAAACCAAAACAGAGAAACCTAAAATGGAGAGAAGTTCATTCAATAACAACTTAGAGATGTAGATTAGATCAAAGCATCAGATGAAAGAGTAGAAATGAAAGGCTTTCGGGAAATTATGAATGAAAGGGGAGCAGTGGACATATTTTTAACAAACCTTACTGAATTATTTAACACTTTAAAGTAAATACAGGTTATACTTAGACAGTTTGATAAAACTTTAAAAAAAATATCAATTCAGGAAACTAATTCTACACAATAAAGTCTAATTACCCCAAATAACAGGAAATATGATATTAAATATAATAACCCTGAAGACATTCCCATTAAATTCAAAAATAAGACAAATAGCAGTCCTTACTAATACTTTTAGTACTATTGTGTGTGTGTGGGGGGATTTAGTTAATAAGACAAAAATTTTTCAAATTTGTACATTGTGAAAAAGTAGATAAAAATCAGGTTGTATATTACAATTTTATAATCATGATCAACAGAACAGCAGTCATAATGCAATGTAAATGTTTATGTGTGCAACATCTTGGCCAGAGCTGTTAACATTGTCTTCACTTCAATTGAGTTATGTATATTTTTGGAACTACACATGTTGAATTTAAATGTCACTTGATATACCTTCAAGAAAAAGAGCATACTATGACTTGACATTGAAACAAAAAGTTATTTTGTATACAAAAAGGCTTGGGAGTGGGAGAGAGCCAAAGCATAAGAGACTCTTAAAAACTGAGAACAAACTGAGGGTTGATGGGGGGTGGGAGGGAGGGGAGGGTGGGTGATGAGTATTGAGGAGGGCACCTTTTGGGATGAGCACTGGGTGTTGTATGGAAACCAATTTGACAATAAACTTCATATATTGAAAAAAAAAAGTTTTGGGAACAGTGGTGGAGATTTACATCCGATATGGTAAAACAGATATTTTTGTTTGAGTAATGTCTACAATTTATGTTTTCTTGCAAAGAAAAAAAACATACCACATTCTATGGGACTTGAGAAAAGAAGAAACACTCTAGTACAGAAAGCTTTGTTATAGTTTGTCATTTATATATAAACCAAATGATTTCCTATTATAAACTAAAGATAAGAGAAATTGCCAACTCCTTGGAATAGATGAAAAATAAAATTAAAACAATGAGAGATTTGACCAATTTATGATTTATATATCACTCTTGTCAAAGAAACCATTATTGATTTTATAGAAATTTTATGCCCTTTTGGAACAGACCTATTTAACTTCCAGAAATACATGATTCAAGTCAGAAAAAGTGAAATTATGATCTAATTAAAAAGGAAATGCTAATAAAAATTAATTACTTCAGCATACCAAGAAAGTATGTTGCCAATCCTAAAGATATCAAGATCATCATCACAGGTTACAAAAACTATTACTTCCTTGTGATTTTATAATTACATATAATTTTAAACTGTGGAAGAATAAGGCCATCTCCAAATTTTATCATGAGGGGGAAAAGTTTGGATAAATGCTGAAAGGAAGGGTAGGTAAATGTAATAAATATATAATTAGAAAATGAGTCCTAGAAAATATAATTAGCACTATATCTGTTTAATAATTGAAATTGTAGTCAAAATATTTCCCACAATTAAGAGTTTAGACTGAGACGATTCAAATGTTGATACTGTGTAGTAGTTAAGGGTGAGAAAACATTATCATTGAAAAAACTGATAGAGAGGAAAAGAACACTAACCAAACTCATTTGTATTGTAAAGCCAACTTCACCCTCTTTTCAAAGCTGGGCTGGGCATTATAAGGAAGAAGAGGACAGATACCTTTCATGAACACAGATACAGAACTTTTTACCATGTATCAACTCAGATTTCACAACAGAAAAAATATCATACCATATGGCAACATATCCAAGGATTAGATCATATTTTAACCTTTCAAGTTTAATTAAAATACTTTATCACACTGATGAAAGGAGGGGGAAGAGGAGGAGGGAGGGGAGGAGGACAGGTGGTGGGGAAGGGGAAAGGAGGAGGAGAAAGGGGGAAGAGAAGGAGTAGGAGAAACAGCAACTGTAACCATTAAGTACAGTGACAAATTCTTAAATTTAAAATATCCACGCATTTTCTCTTTTAGCATTTCAAACTATAATTGTGCCCATTCTGGAGATAGAAAGTCTGGATGCTTTTCACCTCCAGGTTTTGTAGTGAAAATAGAGAAAAAAAAAGTTTTATTTTGATCTAGATCTAGATATAGATAGACATACACTCAAATTTGCAAAAATAAAAAAAATACATTTCCAACTAACTTTATAGGTCAAAAGACATCGTGGAGTTGGTATGTATTTCTGTTTAAATTCATTTAATTTAAATTCATTTAAGTTAAATTTACCAGTGAAAAATACACAATCGAGATTCTTTACCCATGGACTTATATCCTATTAGTCATAATAATGTACTGTATTAACCTATGATGTCCTTTGCCATCTGTTAAAGTAGTGTAATGCATGGAGTATAGACACAAATCTTAGTTCCACATTATGTGAACTTGGGCAAATTAATATATCCTGTGACCTGTTTCCTCATCTGTACAAATGGGATAGATCATCACCCACAGGAAACACACACACACACACACACACACACACACACACACACGCACACAGACACAATACTCCTAGCAATTTTCAGGTTTGCACATTCCTATTTTTTCATAAAAAATATTTCATTGTTACTGTTTTTTCTTTTATCTGACTGAAGGAAAAGGTTGTCTCCTTAGCTTAGCATAATGCTTTGAAAAGGAATGCATTCATTCAATGTTTGTTTAATAAAATATTTATCAATTCTTCTGGGTGTATTTGTTCTCATCACACAGAAAATGTCAAGAGTTGGCTTCTGAATATTAGATATTAAAATGATCACATCAGCCTTCAGGAAATTTTGAATTAGCATAAAGATAATGTTTGAATACAACGTGTGACCTTCCTACTCAGTACAACTCCAAAGCATCAACCTCGTGGATGTGATTCCATGAACACACGAATGCACATCTTCACTGACACAATTCCTCTCTAAGTAAACATTAAGTCAGAATAGGAATATTCTAACATCAGAAAAATGTAGACAAAGGTAATTTTTGTTCACAGTTCAAAGGTCTAATCACCTTGATAGGTATATCACAAAGATTTGTAAACATGTCAATAATTCATCAAAGATCTCCAAAATGAACAAAGTGTTATATAGTAGACATTAGGATTAATTGAAATAATCATCTTTTTTAACACTTCAGCAAAAAAATAAAAAGGTCTAAAGTGAACTCAGTTATAGAATTGACATTCAGACAGCAAAAAATCACTACCTGCCCTCAACTTGTATTAGTGCACGTCAAGGCCTTAATTATTTTTTTGGTAATCAACAGAATCCCCCAAATCCTGAACTATGATTCAATTATGAGTGTGTATGTTTGTGTGTGTACATATGTATATATATATATCAGATTTTTTATACATTAAGCAGCATCCATATATATGCATGTATATGGGTGCTGCTTAATGTATAAAAAAATGAGAATGGAAGAAACAAACAAAAAGTTAAATATGACTTTTCAATTACTTAGTAAGTGAAATCAGGTTATGCAAATTTTTAATATAACCTCAACAATATATCTCATATTGCTTCTGTTCTTTTCAAAATGGAAGCTTTTGAGCTACTACTTACCATTGAATAGCTGTAAATAAGATACCAAATCAGGAAAACTTCATCACCAACAAAATATACTTAATGAATACCTTTCTCTTTACCTACTAATAACAAAAATGCTTTGTTATTATAATTGGAAATATCCACACCAACAGTACAATACTTTTTTCATAAAATAGTAGTAATTAAAGTAATAATATTAAATAAGGTAGCAAGACCTACCTGTGTCTGCACAGATTATTGCCTATAGAACATGAGGGTTTTTTTTCTTTCATTCTATATAAACTACAACCACATTTATTTATTTGTTAATTAATTAATTAATTAATTAATTTAGTATTATAACATTTATTAAATAGTGCTGTAGGTTAATAGCAAAAGCAAAGAAGCAAAGAATTGAAATGTGAGCTATGTAAAATTCCAGCTAAAACATAAAGTGTCTTATGTATTCATTCATTAGCTAACTGAAAGCCCAAGAAAGACAAGACATCCAATGTAATAAAGTACTGCAAAAGAATTGGCAATTTTCAGTTATCAAAATCGTGGATTCTGCATTTGGTACCCTTTCCTCAATCAAGAAAAGAAAATATTTGGGGATGTTATATAACATACATATAAAACAAGATAGAAAAATACATAATAAATAATAAATAGCATTTAAAACTGACTGTATATTGTACTCAAATGGCTTAACTGTACACATTATTAATCACAGAAACAGTAATATAAAAAAATCTCTAATCTAAATATAAAAAAAATCTAATTAGAGTAGATTTGATAAGGAGTTATGTAATAAATTATTTTCTTTAGTGAAGCAAAGCACATTTGTTGAGTGGGTTCTAAAGTTTGTCACAGTTAAATTATACATAGCAAATATACCTTATTTCTAATTTGTTGTATTTGAGATAGAATGTCCATCATCAGATGAATAATGATAAATCTTACTAAATTTAAACTATTATAGTTTACTAGCGATAAATATAAAAGATAATTGAAATAATTAAACAAAAATAAAATACACAAATCTTTTCACTACAAAAATATAGAACTATATCATCACAAATTAATGATCCACTAATATGTACATAGTGAAATAAAAATTGAAAAGAAAAAATAAGACAGTGGAAGTAATTTTTACTCTATTATATCAAATGACAAAGGAAACAAGAAAAGATGAAAAGTGCCATTACTACTAACAAATTTAATTTGATAAATTAAAATATAAGAAACAGACTCCTACTAATTTGATTTTAAATTGTAGAGAATGATGTCTGAATATAGGCCAGATTCACAACACACTGAAAGTATAATTCAACTTAAATCCAATTTATCTCATTGGGGACTCTTGTCAATAAATCTACTTATAAAACAATGAATTGATTATAGGATTAATAGCAGAATTCCTTTTGACATATGCCAGAGATATTCTTGTATGCAAGGGTTTATTTTTAACTTCCTAATCAAGTTATAATTTAACATGTCTGTAACTGTTTGATTAAAGGGACATCAAGTACAATACCTAATTACAAGGTAAGTTTTTTTAGAAACACAGATTCTAAATTATTAAGAAAAACATGATTATATAACTTAATTTAAATGAAAATTTGCATCTTTATTCATACAACATTGTTAAAAACAATATTGTGTGTGTGTGTGTATTCCACTGTTATAACAACAAAAAATCTCCAATGAGTTAGAATGGGATTATATGTGAATGCATCCAAAAATTACAGCACTATTGATCCAATTTAGATTTACCATAGTTAAAGGATAAAATAAAATAATGAAAATGTCTACAGAGACTTATTCAACTAATTTTAAATAACATGCTAGTTAGTTATCATTTAATAGTGCCAACAGGAGTAAAACTTCCTACATGGCATTGATTGACAATGTTCTGTGTTGAGAGTATTCTGTATTTTTCAATGACATTTATTGAATAAGATGGACAGTAACATTAAGTGTGTGATATGTTTCACGTATTTATATACACTCTTTCATTTTATTCTCACAAAAACCTAGAGCCAACAATCCACAACTCACAGATATTAAAAAAAAGATGAGTAGTCAGACATAAAGTAATTCAGCTAGTCTGAAAAGGATGTGGAAATTCTGAATAGAAAAATAGAGTGGGGGAAATGATGGGTGGTTTGTGGCAGTGGGTAGAATGACCATACTTCTCCGTCCAGCCAGGATAATTCTGGTTTCCACCTGTTTCCAACAGTCTGAGGATGATAATCAATCATGCCTCTCTCACTCTCCAATGTCTTCCAGCTTGGATGACAAATTATGTGGTCACTGGCTCAATGAGGAACCATGACAGGCTTTTTAATGTGATAATGACATGATGTGGGCAATGCTCTAGAAAGATTAATCTGAAAGAAATGTATACATGGGAATGAAGGGAAGGGTCTGAAACAGAGAACCCAATTAGATGTCTACTTCCATCATCTAAGGAAATGTACTGAAAATCTGAATTAGGACAGGGAAAGTGGACAGGAAGCAATATATATTACAAGCTTAATGGAGCAATGTTGCAGATATAAAATAAATAGGACACACAGACACTAAATACTTTTTATGAGAGAGACTGAGGAATTAACAGTGATTACAAGATTTGGATCTTGAGTGACTGGGACTACAATGCTACTAACAGGTGGTAAGCATTGTGATTGTGTTCTTGGCCTGAGAGCATTTTTATATATCGCTGTTTTTGTTTTGTTTTGTTTTGTTTTTTTGAGAAGACTACTTCAATTATCATGGATTCTCTGACTTCATGTTTTCCTGTAAATTATTCCACTTCAAATACAAAGATGTCAGTTTATATTTGTCTGCAGAATTTGTAGCTATGTAGGTCACTTTTATGTGTAGAGTTGATTTTAAAAACTATTTTAACATAGAAACTCATATCTCTAGTATTTTCACAATTGTTTTTCCCCTCTTTGTCTATGTTACCTTATACAGCAAGCTGCTCTCCCCTAGCACAAACAGTAATGTTTTATATTATATTATATATATTGAGGTTAGAAGCTGTATGTTATTATGATCAAATCCTCAAAGTAAATGATGATGGTATATTTTACATTACATTAAAAAAATCAGGAAAATCATACTAATGTAAATATTAATGAAATGCCAGGTTTATCAATAAAGTTTTAAGATGATTCTGAGAATAAAACATTATGTTCTTCTTAATTAAAAAAAAATCTGAAAAATTAATACCTGAAGAAAACCACAGCTATTGGATAGTACGGTTGAGGTCAGTGAAAATTTAGAGGGGGTTATGAAAGAGACTGAAGACTTTTTTTTTTCATGTTTTATTTTATTTTTGAGTGAGAGAGAAAGAGAGACAGAGACAGAGTGTGAGTGGAGGAGGGGCAGAAAGAGAAGGAGACACAGAATCCCAAGCAGGCTCCAGGCTCTGAGTTGTCAGCACAGAGTCCTATATGGGGCTCAAACTCATGAACTGTTTGTGAGCTCATGACCTGAGCTCATGACAAAATCAGATGCTTAACCAACTGAGCCACCAGGCACCCTGGAGACTGAATACTTTTTAATGTAATCCAGTGATTGGTATTTTTAGGGGACAGAATTTCTCAATATACACGTTTCCTTTGGGTTTGTATAGGTCTATCACTAACTCCACTTACATTTATCAGTTGCATTTAGGGCTTTTTTCATGTTTTAATTTATTCTTTTATTACTTTAAATGCAATGATTTTGCATTTTATGTTTTACAATTATAAATACAACATCTGCCCTTTTTGTGGATCTGATTCCACAGTTTTATGCCACGTTATTGAGGTATAATTGGCATAGCAAAAACTTTACATGTTCATGTGTACAAGGCAATGAGTTTAGAGGTTAGTATATACCAGTGAGATGGTCACCACAATCTACATCATAAACATATCCATCACCTCCAAAAGTTTCCTCATCTGTTTATTTATTTGTTTGATTATTTGTGGTAAGAATGCTTAATAGAAGATCTTCTACCCTCTTAGCAAATTGAAAATATGTAATTCAATATTATTAACTATAGGCTCTATGCTGTACAGTAAATATAGAGGGCTTGCTTATTTATCTTGTATAAATGAAATTCTGTACTTTAAGTCTTTTAATTTTAATGTATAAGTGGGATAAAAAGTGATGGGGAGCAAAAGGATAGTGGATATTTCCTTGAGTTATTTGAGCAGGAAGTAAAGAGATATGGAAGATTTAAAAAGAAAACCCATTAGAAAGCAAATATCTACGGTAGACATATAAGATGTGAGCAATACAAATTCTGTAAATAATTATGAACGAATCCTCTGTACAAGGAAAAAGACAAATTATGTGAAGAAGCAACACATTCAAGATGTTAGGTGGTATCATTATTTTAGAACAGCTTGGCTATAAACAGAATGGCCTGTAGTTAGATAAAATGAATGGAGGTAGTATCCAAAGAAAAGGTTTAAGTGCAATGTTTATAAGCTAGTGTTTATATGTCTAGTCCATGCAGTAGGTAAAAATACTTACACTATCACCGCCATTTAACTATTGCTACTGTTACTATCATGTACCAGGCAATTTATACAAGCAGTACAATGTTATCATATCATAGTAACATTAAGAGATTGCATCAACTTTTCCACTATTAGAGATGAGGAAACTGAAATGTAGACAGATTATACACACATCTTGCTGAAGTCCTCTCTGCTAATGGAAGTTTGCAAACTCTTCTGTGGCTACAGCCAATTAAGATTTTACCCCTAACGCACACTATACTCTGACTCCACATATCCTCCAAACAAGTTCAATAGTTGCACCTTGAATGCCAGAGATTTGCCAAAATAATAATGCTTGAATATCTCATAAATAGGTATTTTGTCACATATAGCTTGGCTATACTTTGAAAAGCCTGTGCTGATACACCAGTATGTAGTCTTCTGTCGCCATGTCATCTCTGGATAATTAAAATTAACTGTTTCCCAGCTTTCTATCAGGGCTGTATATATGTATAATAACAATGTACAAAAGTATAAATACATTGTACATTCTATATTATACAATGTAAATACATTGTATAAATACATTGTAAAGAAAATGTGTATTTTGGTTGTAAAAAAATAATATTCTTCTGTTTTAATTTAATTTTAACTTTCACGTAAAATAAATACTTCATCACTACATTTGTGTAAAAATGCTTAAATTATAGACAAGTTCTTATTTTATTTTTTGCACATTTTTCCCCTATAATTTATTTAATTTTTATAATTTACAAATCCAAGTTAGCACATGGTGCAACAATGATTTCAGGAGTAGGTTCCTTAAGCCCTTTACCCATTTAGCCCATCCCCCCTCACATAACCCCTCCAGAAACCCTCTGTTCTTCATATTTAAGAGTCTCTTATGTTTTGTCCCCCTCCCTGTCCCCCTCCATTTCTTTATCCATGCATCAATTGATGGACATTTGAGCTTTTTCCATACTTTGGCTATTATTGATGGTGCTACTATAAACATTGGGGTGCCTGTGTCCCTTCGACACAGCATACCTGTATCCCTTGGATAAGTATCTAATAGTGCAATTGCTGAGTCGTAGGATAGTTCCAGTTTTAATTTTTTGAGGAACCTCCATACTGTTTTCCAGAGTAGCTGCACCAGTTTGCATTCCCACCAACAGTACAAAAGAGATCCTCTTCTCCACATCTTCACCAACATCTGTTGTTGCCTGAGTTGTTAATGTTAGCCATTCTGACAGGTGTGAGGTGGTATATCATTGTGGCTTTCATTTGTATATCCCTGATGATGAGTGATGTTGAGCATTTTTTCATGTTTTGGTTGGCCATCTGGATGTCTTCTTTGGAGAAGTGTCTATTCATGTCCTTTGCCCATTTCTTCACTGGATTATTTGTTTTTGGCTGTTGAGTTTGATAAGTTCTCTATAGATTTTGGATACTAACCCTTTATATGATATGTCATTTGCAAGTATCTTCTTCCATTTCATCAGTCAACTTTTAGTTTTGCTGATTTTTTCCTTTGCTGTGCAGAAGCTTTTTATTTTGATAAAGTCCAAATAGTTCATGTTTACTTTGGTTTCCCTTGCCTCCAGAGATGTGAAGAAGAAGTTGCTATGGCCAAGGTCAAAGAGGTTTTTGCCTGCTTTCTTCGTGAGGATTTTGATGGCTCCTGTCTTACATTTAGGTCTTTCATCCATTTTTAATTTATTTTTGTGTATGGTGTAAGAAAGTGGTCCAAGTTCATTTTCTGCATGTTGCTGTCCAGTTTTCCCAGCACTATTTGCTGAAGAGACTGTCTTTATTCCATTGGATATTCTTTCCTGCTTTGTCAAAGATTAGTTGGCCATATGTTTGTGGGTCCATTTCTGGGTTCTCTGTTCTGTTCTGGTTATCTGAGTGCCAGTACGATACTGTCTTATGATTACAGCTTTTTAATACAGCTTGAAGTCTGGGATTTGATGCCTCTTGCTTTGGTTTTCTTTTTCAAGATTGCTTTGGCTCTTTGGGGTCCTTTCTCATTCCATACAAACTGTAGGGTTGTTTTCTAGCTCTGTGAAGGTATTATTTGGTGTTATTTTGATAAATATTGCGTTGTGTAAGTAGCTTGCTTTGGGTAGTATTGACATTTTAACAAATATCTGTTCTTCCTGTCCAGGAACATGGAATATTTTTCCATTTTTTTGTGTCTTCTTCAATTTCGCTCAAAAGCTTTCTATAGTTTTCAGTGTATAGATTTCTCACCTCTTTGGTTAGATTTATTCCTAGGCATTTTATGGTTTTTGGTGCAATTGTAAATGGGATCAATTCCTTGATTTCTCTTTCTGTTGCTTCATTATTGGTGTATAGGAATGCAACCTATTTATGTGCATTGATTTTATATCCTGAGACTTTGCTGAATTCATGGATCAGTTCTAGCAGTTTTTTGATAGAATCTTTAGGGTTTTTCACATACAGTATCATCTCATCTGCGAAGAGTGAAAGTTTGACTGCCTCCTGGCTGATTTGGATGCCTTTTATTTCTTTGTGTTGTCTGATTGCTGAGGCTAGGACTTCCAACTCTATGTTGAATAACAGTGGTGGGAGTGAACATCCCTGTCTTATTCCTGACCTTAGGGGGAAAGCTCTGTTTTTCCCCCTGTCTTATTCCTGACCTTAGGGGGAAAGCTCTCAGTTTTTACCCATTGAGGATAATATTAGTGTTGGGTCTTTCATATATGGCTTTTATGATCTTGAAGTAATGATCCCTCTATTGCTACTTTCTTGAGGGTTTTTATCAAGAAAGGATGCTATATTTTGTCAAATGCTTTCTCTGCATCTATTGAGAGAATCATATGGTTCTTGTCCTTTCTTTTATTGATGTAATGAATCACATTAATTCTTTTGTGGATATTGAACCAGCCTTTCATCCCAGGTATAAATCCCACTTGGTCGTGGTGAATAATTTTTTAATGTATTGTTGCTTGCAGTTGGCTAATACCTTGTTGAGGATTTTTGCATCCATGTTCATTGGGGAAATTGGTCTGTAGTTCTACTTTTTAGTGGGGTCTTTGTCTGGCTTTGGAATCAAGGTAATTCTGGCTTCATAGAAAGAGTTTTGAAGTTTTCCTTCCATTTCTATTTTTTGGAACAGCTTCAAGAGAATAGGTGTTAACTCTTCCCTAAATGTTTGGTAGAATTCCCCTGGAAAGCCATCTGGCTCTGGACTCTTGTTTTTTTTTTTTTTTTTTTTTTTTTTTTTTTTTTTTTTTTTTTTTAACGTTTATTTATTTTTGAGACAGAGAGACAGAGCATGAACAGGGGAGGGGCAGAGAGAGAGGGAGATACAGAATCTGAAACGGGCTCCAGGCTCTGAGCTGTCAGCACAGAGCCCGACGCGGGGCTCGAACTCACAGACCGTGAGATCATGACCTGAGCCGAAGTCGGATGCTTAACCGACCGAGCCACCCAGGCGCCCCTGGACTCTTGTTTTTTTGGAGATTTTTTTGTTACTAATTTGATTTCTTTACTGGTTATGGGTCTGTTCAAATTTTTTATTTCTTCCTGTTTCAGTTTTGGAAGTGTATATGTTTCTAAGAATCTGTCCATTTCTTCCAGATTGCCTATTTTATTGGTATATAATTTCTCATAATATTCTCTTACTATAGTTTGTATTTCTGCTGTTTTGTTTTATGATCTCTCCTCTTTCATTCTTGATTTTATTTATTTGGGTCCTTTCCTTTTTCTTTTTGATCAATGTGGCAAGGCATTTATCAATTTTTTTATTTCTTTCAAAGAACCAACTTCTGGTTTCATTGATCTGTTCTACTGTTTTTTTGTTTTCGATAGCATTAATTTCTCCTCTAATCTTTGCTATTTCCTGTCTTCTTTTGGTTTTGGGTTTTATTTGTTGTTATTTTTCCTACTCTTTAAGGTATAAGGTTAGGTTGTATATCTGTGACCTACCTTCCCTTTTTAGGAAAGCCTGGATTGCTATATACTTCCCTCTTATGACCACCTTCGCTATGTCTCAGTGGTTTTGGGATGTGGTTTTATCATTTTCATTGGCTTCTATGTACTTTTTAATTTCCTCTATAACTTCTTGGTTAGCCCATCCATTCTTTAGTAGGATGTTCTTTAGTCTCCAAGAGTTTGTTATCTTTCCAAAGTTTTTCTTTTGGTTGATTTCGAGTTTCATAGCGTTGTGGTCTGAAAATATACATGGTATGATCTCAATCTTTTTGTACTTGTTGAGTCCTGATTTGTGTCCCAATATGTGACCTAATTTGGAGAAAGTTCCATATGCACCAGAGAAAAATGTGTATTACACTGCTTTAGGATGAAATGTTCTGAATATATCTGTTAAGTCCATCCAGTCCAGTGTGTCATTCAAAGCCATTGTTTCCTTGTTGATTTTTTGATTAGATGATCTGTCCATTGTTGTAAGTGGGGTGTGGAATTCCCTACAATTATAGTATTATTATCAATGAGTTTCTTTATGTTTGTAATTAACTGATTTGTATATTTCGGTGCCCTCACATTTAGAGCATAAATGTTTACAACTGTTAGATCTTATTGGTGGATAGACCCCTTAATTATGATATAATGCCCTTCTTCATCTCTTGTTACAGTCTTTATTTTAAAGTCTAGATTGTCTGATATAAGTATGGCTACTCCAGCTTTCTTTGTTGACCATTAGCAGGATAGATGGTTCTCCATTGCCTTACTTTTAATCTGAAAGTGTCTTTAGGTCTAAAATGGGTCTCTTGTAAACAGCACATAGATGGATCTTATTTTCTTATCCATTCTGTTACCCTATGCCTTTTGATTGGAGTATTTAGTCCATTGACATTTAGAGTGTATACTGAGAGATATAAACTCTTTGCCATTATGTTTCTTGTAGAGTTTCTGGTGGTGTTCTCTTGTCCTTTCTAGTCTTTGTTGCTTTTGGTCTTTTTTTTTTTTTTTTTTTTCATCTTTTCTTCCCTCAGAGTCCCCTTTAAAATTTCTTTCAGGACTGGTTTAGTGGTCACAAACTCCTTTAAATTTTGTTTGTCTGGGAAACTTTTTATCTCTCCTATTATGAATGACAGCCTTGCCAGATATAGAATCTTGGCTGCATATTTTTTTCTATTCAGCATATTGAATATATCCCGCCACTCCCTTCTGGACTGCCAAGTTTCTGTGAATCGGTGTGTTACAAACCTGGTCTGTCTTCCCTTGTAGGTTGAGGACTTTTTTTTTTCTTGCTTCTTTCATGATTCCTTCCTTGCTTGAGTGTTTTGTGAATTTGACTATGATATGCCTTGTTCATGGTCAATGTTTGTTGAATCTACAGGGGGTCTTCTGTGCCTCCTGGCTTTTGATGTCTGTGTCTTTCCCAGGTTAGGATAATTTTCTGCTATGCTTTGCTCACATAACTCTTCTACCCCTTTTCTCTCTCTTCATCTTCTGGGACCCCTATGAGTCAGGTGTTCCTTTTTAATGAGTCACTGATTTCTCTAATTCTTAAATCATGTTCTTTTGTTTTAGTCTCCCTCTTTTTTTCTGCTTCATCGTTCTCCATAAGTTTGTCCTCTAAATCACTGCTTTGCTGCTCATCCATTGTTGCCACTCTGGCATCCTTTCGAGATTGGTGCTCAGTTATAGCACTTTTTATTTCACCCTGACCAGCTTTTATCTCCACAGAAAGGGATTCTAATCTATTTCCAACCCGAGCTAGTATTCTTATTATCATGTTCTAAATTCTAGTTCAGACATCTTGCTTGTATCAGTGTTGATTAAATCACTGGCTGTCATTTCTTCCTGTTCTTTCTTTTGGGGTGAATTCCTTCATTTCATCATTTTGAAGGACAAAATGGAGTTAACAAGGTAAGAAAATTGACATTAAAAATTAAAAACAACGCAAAAAAATCAAATAAAGGATGCTATATCCTAGGTGTGTTATGGTCTGGCTATTGAAAAGAGCTTGATAGATTAGAGAAAAAAAGGAAAGATAAGAAAAGAAAAGAAAAAAAAGGGAAAATGTTTGAAAATTGGAAAAAAATAAATTCAATGAAATTGAATAAAATGAAATGATGGAAGTAAAAAAATTGAATGTGAGAAATTTACAAAAAGTAATAAACATAGTAAAAAATTATAGAAAATATTTTAATAGAAATGAAAATAAAAAATATTTTTTCTTTCTGTAATCAAGAAAAAGAAAAGAAGCAAAAAAAGAAAAAAAAGAAAATTGAATAGATGGACCAGTGAACAGATGAAATACGATTGAAATTACATCATTTTCCCCAAGAAGTCAAACTATGAAGCACTTTATAGTCTGTAAAGTAAGCAGGCAGAGAGACTTGTGGTGTTTGAAAGAGGGAGGTTGGCCCATTTGGGCGGGGCTCAGTGTAACTGCTCAGTTCTCCACTAGATGATGCTGCTTAGCTTACTGGGGTGGATTGTTGTGGTGCCTATAGGTGTGTATGCGCATGCGTGGGGGGCATGAAAATGGTGTCACCCAGCTACTCAGTCTCTAGTATCAGAACTCTGTGCTCTCCCAGACCAGCAATCGTGCACCCATCCAGTTTGTGTCCCCTCCCCGGTTTTACACTGTGACCAAGCCATCCAGTTGCCAGGCAGCACCTCCCTCCTGAGTTTTATCTCAGATGCAGCTGTGTTTCCCAACACCTCACTTTTGAGGGACTGTGGCTTTTACTGCTTAGAACTTCTGGGGGAGGGTCTCACTGAGCAATGCCAGGGTTCCGCCTGCCACCAGGAACGTTCAGGAGATGGTGCTGTGCCAATGCCCAGAGACAGTGGCTGGATGCCCGCCTGCCCCAGAAAAAGTTCCCGTGATCCTGTAACAGCAGCATTTCAAGGATTATGAAAAATCACAACACACATCTGGTACCAGGTTTCCCCCTTAACATCCTTGTTCCAGCACCAGCAAATGTGGTTGTTCTCCGGGGTCTGCTGGGACCTTTGCCTATGGGGACGCTTCATGGTCTCTATCAAATGTCCTCCCAGCAGGGGAATTGCCTACACCCATGTGACCAGAGGACCTCTCGGACTGTGCTCTCTGCTTCTGGGGATTCACCCTTCTCACCGGAGCACTGCCAGGAGTTTCAGACTCTGCCCTCCCCCTGTTTATAGAGTCTTAATGGAATTTAAACCCTTTCCTTTCTCTTTTCTCACTTTTTTGTTCAGTCTCTTTCATACTCTTTTCTCTCCAGCTGCTTTTGGAAGGGGGGTGTGCTTTCTGTACTCTCCCCCCATCTCTGTCCTCTCCACAAGCAAAAACAGCTGCTTGCCCTCTGCAGCTTTCTCCCCCAGTAACCTCTCTGTGCCACATAAGTTCTCTGGTTCAGGTTGTGCAGATTGTTGTGTTAATCTTCATATCAGTTTTCAAGGTGTGCAGGATGGTTTAGTGTTGATCTGGTTGTGTTTCAGAGATGAGAGATGCAAAAAAAAACTTCCATGCTGTTCTGCCATCTTGGCCCCTCCCTCTTTTTTTACATTTCTTAAGAATGAATGTTAGTAGCCATTGTTCTCCCCACTATCTTCTATGATTATTACTCTGCCTTCTGATTAATATTTTCTGTGGGTATCTTTAATGATGAAATAGTATTACCTAAACCTAAAAAGTTTTTTAAATTAACACCTTTTACAAAAGCACTTTAAATAATACTTTAATCTATTAAAGTATTATTAATCTATTATTAATAATTAATCTATTAGATAATTAATAATCAATTATTAATTAATTATTAGATTAATAATTAATCTATTAATCTAATAGATAATTAATCTATTATTAATCTAGTAAAGTATTTAAATCTATACTGTAATGTATATTAGACATTTACAAAGAAGTGAATAAATGTAACATACTTTAAAAGCTATTGAGTGTGTGGTGAGTATCTTTCCTTTGTCTTTCCAGATGCTTCACTACCTGTCTCCACCATACTCTGTATCTCTGAGGCTTTGCAGAGGGCTTTGCAGCTGAGTTTAAAGAATGGGTCGTATCAAAAGGACATCTTGGAATGGAAAACTTCAAAACAAGTTTAAGGTATTTATTCCTCTATTTCTAGCTTGTGAGGTTTCCCTGACTAGCTGCATACCTCTAAGTAAAGTCTAACCTTCTGCAATGGAGGCGTCTCTGCATAGTCTTTCTTTTGCGTAGAATCCAATAACTGTTTCCCATCCAACCTACCCCTTCAAGCCCATTGGTGTTTGAGTGGATGATGACACTAAGACACTATGCCTTAGGCTTCTCTGTTAGGGTTGCCATAACAGAGTACAACATACAGGGTGGATTAAGCAACAAAAATGTATCATCTCATAGTTTCAAGGCCAGAAGTCCAAAATCAAAGTGTTATTAGACTAGGGGACCGTCCTGGTTCTGAACTCAAGTTTGGGTGCTCACCCTAGAAAATAAGTACTCAAGAGACAAGTGATGGTGGAAAAGGAAAAGATGCTTAATTGGGATGCCAGAAATCTGGGAGGATGGTGGACTAAAGTCCCAAATACCATCTCCGCCAGTTTAGGTGAAGCAGGAAGTTTTTAAATGGGAAGGTGAGGAAATGATAAAGAGGCTTATGGGCAAGAGAAGCTGGTGCTCAGCAGTTAGTCATCTATCTGCATGACCTGAACAGACAGGCTGGTATCAGTAGAGGCTGTTTTTTAATGTGCTCAGGTCTGGTCCTTTCTCCCTCAAGGCCAGTGGTTTGTAAAATCTCAAGGAAAGTGTGTTAGTTCTGCTACAAACTATGGGGCTTAGGTTGGCAAGCAAGGAATACATCAACCTGAGATAATTTAACCATTAAGACCAGTTGGAATGTTGATACAAGGTATACACAGGATCGGTTCCTTCTGATGATGCTGTGAGGGATCATCTGTTCCATGCTTCTAATGGTTTACTAGCAATTGCTGACATTACCTTGCTTGTAGACACATTGCCCTTATCTCTGCCTTCATGTTTACATGATAATTTCTGCATGTGTGTCTTTCTCTGTGTCCAAATTTCCTTTTTAAAATTTTTTTTTTAATATTTATTCATTTTTGAGAGACAGAGTGTGAGTGTGGGAGGGGCAGAGAGATAGGGAGGCACAGAATCTGAAGCAGGCTCCAGGCTCTTAGCTGTCAGCAGAGAGCCTGACACGAGGCTCGAGCTCCCAGACCGCTAGATCATGACCTGAGCTGAAGTCAGATGTTTAACTGACTGAGCCACTTAGGCACTCCAAATTCCCTCTTTTTAAAAGGACATCAGTTATATTAGATTAAGAACCACATAATGACCTTCTTTTAACTAGAGCGCCTGTGTAAAGATTCTGTCTCCAAGTAAGGTCACATTCTCAGGTACTGGGAGTTAAGACTTAAACATATCTTTCTTTAGAAGATACAGTTCAATGCAAAAGACTGTTGGCTCAGCACTATAAACAATCCCCTTATTAAAGTCTCTTCAGACTACCCAATTTGAGAGTTCTACCTGATTTTCCGACAGAGTTCTGAACAGAAGAGCATTAACAGCAGCTCTCAAATGTGTTGTACCACATGTATTGAAGTATAATGATTACCTGTTTTCAGATCAAGAATGTCAAAGAGTATATTATGTATTTCCTAGTACAAATGCATCTCTAGAACACAGACCATAGCATTTCAGTCACAGATATCCAAGATATAAAAAATCAAGTTTTACTCCCCTTGGTTTAACATCAAATAGTTTTAGAAAATTTACAAATTCTGTAAGTGTGTGTGTGTGTGTGTGTGTATGTGTGTGTGTGGCAGTTTTAAGTTACTAGTATGTATGTATGTATGTATGTATGTATGTATTAAATTTTGCATCCAAATTAGTTAGCATATAGTGCAACAATGATTTCAGGAGTAGATTCCTTAGTGCCCCTTACCCATTTAACCCATCTCCCCTCCCACATCCCCTCCAGTAACCCTCTGTTTGTTCTCCATATTTATGAGTCTCTTCTGTTTTGTCCCCCTCCCTGTTTTTATGTTATTTTTGCTTCCCTTCCCTTATGTTCATCTGTTTTGTCTCTTAAAGTCCTCATATGAGTTACTGGTTTTTAAACTTAGTACTTTTTAATGGAAACAACTTGACCAAAAATCTGTCACAGAATTTTGAGACCCATTAAAACAAAAGTTTAATGAGAAAAAAACCCCAAGAAACCAGTTGCCATAACAAAATTAATCGAATTTTTGAGACAGGCAAAAAAATGTGTTTTTAAACCATGCCTATGTAAATTTTTGTAAGTCAAAGATATAGTAAATAACTCCCATTTCTCAGTTATTGTTTTTAAATTATATTTATTTATTACTTTTTTTTGAGGGAGAGAGAGAGAGAGAGAGAGAGAGAGAGACAGAGCATGAGTAGGGAAGGGGCAGAGAGAGAGGGAGACACAGAATCCAAAGCAGGGTCCAGGCTCTGAGCTGTCAGCACAGAACCCAAGCAGGACTTGAACCCATGAGCTGTGAGATCATGACCTGAGCTGAAGCCGAACGCTCAACTGACTGAGCCACCCAGGTGCCCCACCCATTTCTCAGTTATTTTTGCCTAATCATATACATTTTGACTTGTAAGGCATCTGTATGGTGTTATTGTTAACAACTCTCGTACCTTTCTCTTTAAATGCCATTGACACATTTACTATGGAACACTACACAGAGAATTGATCAATTAGCATCCATTAAGTTGCTGCCTTTAGTACATTAGGGATGAGCACTAGTAGTACTACCAGCAGGAACAGTAGTCAGACTGTTGTGGGACGGGTGGCAATGCCAGGAGTTAGAATGGAACATATTTCTTAAATAATGAAAAGTTGTTCCAGTTGAAGTAAAAACAGGATCACTTTATCACAGAGTGGGAGTGGTGATGATGCTGACAGAAATGAGCGTTAGAATAAAAATGGAAATGGTATCATTCTAATGTTAAAAAAAGAGACAAAGTAAAACAAAGTCAGTCTGCTAAATGCTTACTCTTTCCCATTTTTAAAAAGATTTACATTATATTTAGAGACAGAGCATGAGCAGGACAGAAGGGCAGTGGGAGAAAGAGAGAGAGAGAGAGAGAGAGAGAGAGGGAGGGAGAGGGAGAGGGAGTGAGAGGAAGAGAGAGAGAATGTCAAGCAGGCTCCCCCTCAGCACAGAGTCTGCACTGGGATTATGAACGGAGCTGAAATGGAGTCTGATGCTCAACCAACTGAGCCATCCATGCGCTCTGTGCTTTCCTCATTGTTTTTAGTAGTAAGGTGATTTGGGGGTTATATATAAGAATAATATGTAATTATTCTTCCGAGCCATCTCATACCTTTAAAATAAATGCTAAATTGACTTTTAATAGCATATTTGCAGGCAAAAAAAAGAAGAAAGAGGGAAAGAGTAGTTGGTTTTAAGTTCTGTTTTGCCAAGATCTTTGGCGCTACAACAAAAGGAAGGTCATATGCGCCTAAATATTTACAGTAATAGTAGGAATGTCCTAATTCTTAGAGGATGCCAGTCATCAGAAAACATGAATAGACACTTCTCTAAAGAAGACATCCGGATGGCCAACAGGCACATGAAAAGATGCTCAACGTCGCTCCTTATCAGGGAAATACAAATCAAAACCACACTCAGATATCACCTCACACCAGTCAGGGTGGCCAAAGTGAACAAATCAGGAGACCATAGATGCTGGCGAGGATGTGGAGAAACGGGAACCCTCTTGCACTGTTGGTGGGAATGCAAACTGGTACAGCTGCTCTGGAAAACAGTGTGGGGGTTCCTCAAAAAATTAAAAATAGATCTACCCTATGACCCAGCAATAGCACTGCTATGAATTGATCCAAGGAATACAGGAGTGCTGATGCATAGGGGCACTTGTACCCCAATGTTTATAGCAGCACTCTCAACAATAGCCAAATTATGGAAAGAGCCTAAATGTCCATCAACTGATGAATGGATAAAGAAATTGTGGTTTATATACACACTGGAGTACTACGTGGCAATGAGAAAGAATGAAATATGGCCCTTTGTAGCAACATGGATGGAACTGGAGAGTGTGATGCTAAGTGAAATAAGCCATACACACAAAGACTGATACCATATGTTTTCACTCTTATGTGGATCTGAGAAACTTAACAGAAACCCATGGGGGAGGGGAAGGAAAAGAAAAAAGAAAAAAAAAGAGGTTAGAGTGGGAGAGAGAGCTAAAACATAAGAGACTCTTAAAAACTGAGAACAAACTGAGGGTTGATGGGGGGTGGGAGGGAGGGTAGGGTAGGTGATGGGCATTGAAGAGGGCATCTTTTGGGATGAGCACTGGGTGTTGTATGGAAACCAATTTGACAATAAATTTCATGTATTCAAAAAGAAATAAAATAAACTACCAAACTACCAAGAAAAAAAAAAAAGAAGAAAAAGATGCCAGTCATTATACTGCCATTTCCTCTGCTCACTTGTTTAAATGTCATACTTCTGGGAAACAGGAAAATGAGCATGTGTAAAAACAGAGGGGAAATGCTTCAGATAACAAGGCTGCAGAAGAGATATGAGAATGGGGCACCTTGGTGGCTCCATCATTTGTGTCTGACTTTTGATTTCAGCTCAAGTCTTGCTCTCAGGATTGTGAATGCAAGCCCCACTTTGGACTCCACGCTGGGCAGGGAGCCTGCTTAAAAAAACAGAGAAAAATGCAATGAGGGCAGAAATTCATGGACATCATAGTTGAATCTGGAGAGACCCTACAGAAAAAGGAAAATATAACTTTAAAGTTATGAAAAAAAAGAGGAGAAATGAAAATAGAAAAAAAGGAGAATAAGAGAATTTTATATTATTTTGAGAAAAATTCAGTGAAAAGAATGAATTTCAGTGAATGAATTGGGTGAAAGGTAAGGAAAATGATGCTAAATCTGGAAAGCATGACTTTTTATTGTCTAGTAATTCAAATCAGGAGTTTCCCTGATCTTATAATTGAGGTTGTCTGGATTCTATGCCATGGAAGGGAGGAGCATAGCTGATGAGAAAACCACTTACTCATTTAGGCAATGATCAATAATCATAGAGATTACTGTAAACTAGGCAATGAGTCTTGATCTTAGGGGACACTATCTGTAACCAGCTATGTCCTTTCCTTCATTACTTCTATTGTCCTTAAGTCCTCATATACAGACCCATTGGTATCTTATATCTACTGGCCTCTAGTTAAGAATTAGTTTTCTCAAAGGTAGAGAATAAACCAATGATATCAGCCTCCTCCATTTATGAGGTTAAAAATTATTGTGACCCTCAAATCTATATGCTGGTGATTCATTATTCATAAGCATACACACACACACACAAACATACTATCTAGAAATAGGCTCTGAGAAATCTCTGATACAATATAAGTACCTATAAACCTCTGGAGTCAAACATCTCAAGCCACCCACCCCTATTCTCACCCATGGAAACAAAATAAAATGAAACAAAACAAAACAAAACAAAACAATAAATACTGCATTGATCCAGCCTATAAACCTGGACTTGTGTCTGGGAGAGACAGCTTGTAACTATCAATGTGGGGGGGTGGAAAAAACACAGTTTTTGGATCAAGACAGTTTTAAATATGAATCCTAATTTTAATCCTTTCTAGACATGATACTTTTTTAGTATTATTTTCTATTTGAGTATAATTGACACACAATGTTAACATTAGTTTCAGGTATATAACATAGTGATTGAACAAGTTTATACATAGTGCCACATTCACCACAAGTGTAGCTGCCATCTGCTTAGTTACATTATTATTAAATATATTCCATATGCTGTGTCTTTTGTGATTTATTCATTCCATAACTGAAAACCTGTGTCTTTTACTCCCTTTCACCTATTTTGCCTGAACTGCTTATAGCCTCCCCTCTAGCAACTCTCAATTTGTTCTCCATATTTATAGTTCTGATTCTACTTTTTGTTTGTTTATTCAGTTGTTTGTTGTTTTAGATACCACTTATGAGTGAAATCACATGGTATATGTCTCTCTCAGTCTGACTTATTTCACTTAGCATAATACCCTTTAGGTCCATCCATGTTGTCTTAAAGGTACAATGTCATCTTTTTATGGCTGTGTAATATTCCTGTGTGCGTGTGTGTGTGTGTGTGTGTGCATGTGCATGTACACATGTGCATGCCACATCTTCCTTATCTATTCATTTGTTGATGGACACAGTTTTGCTTCTATATCTTGGCTATTGTAAATAATACTGCAATAAACATAAGGGTGCATATATCTTTTCATACCCAAGAATGGAATTATTGGATCATATGATATTTCTACTTTTCAATTTCTTGAAGAACGTCCAAACTGTTTTTCAAAGTAGCTGTACCAATTACCTTCCCACCAATAGGATATGAGGGTTCTTTTTTCTTTAAAATAATAGTTTTCTCCCGTAAGATAGTGATATATTTGAGGATGAACTTTTAAAATTATGGATAAAAATATAACCAAAAAATGCCATCTTAAATATTTTTAAGTGTACAGTTTAGTAGTGTTAACTATTTTCACATTGGTGTATGGACAGATCTCTAAAACATTTTCTTTAGAAAACCGAAACCTTAAACCCATTAAACAATAAGTCCCCATTTCCCTGTTATCCACACAACTGTCAACTACCATTATATATTGTGTTTCTACAAGTTTGGCGGCTTTGGATACCTCACATAAATGTCATTGTTTTGATTACTTTAGCTTTGTAAAATGTTTTGAAACAAGGAAATGTGAGGCCTCCAACCTAGTTCTTTTTTTATTTTTCTTTTCAAGATCATTTGGCTCTTCAGTGTCCCTTGAAATTTAGTATAAATTTTAGGATTTTTTTTATATTTCTGCAAAAGAAAATTCCATTGTGATATTGATAAGGATTGTATTGAATCCGTAGATTTTCTTGGGAAATATAGGCAATTTAACAATATTAAGTGTCTAATTTGTGAACATGAAATATATTTTATTTACTTATATCTCCTTTAATTTCTTTCATCAATGTTTGGTCATTTTCACTGCATGAATCTTTTGCCTCCTTGGTAACATTTATTCCTAAGTATTTTGTTGGTTTTGGTGCCATGGCAAATGGATTGTTTTCATAATTTCTTCTCAGATTATTGATTGTTCATGTATAGAAACACAGCTTGTTTTTGCATATTGATTTTGTATAATGCAACGTTACTGAATTTATTTATTAGTTCTAAGAGTTTGTGTGGTGTGTGTGTGTGTGTGTGTGTGTGTGTGTGTATGGAATAGATGGTTTTCCACATGCAAGATTTTTTCATTTGCAAATGGAGATATCTTTCCTTTTTTCCTTTCCAGTTTGGATGGAAACTTGTTATTTCTTTTTCTTGACTAATTGTTCTGGATAGAATGCTCAGTACTATGTTAAATTGAAGTGGCAAGAGTGGCATCCTTGCCTTGTTCTTGATTTTTGAGGAAAAACTTTCAGTCTTTCTTTTAATGTTTATTTATTTTTGAGAGAGATGGAGAGACAGAGCATGAACAGGTGAGGGAGACAGACACAGAATACAAAGCAGGCTCCAGGCTCTGAGCTGTGAGCACAGAGCCCAGCATGGGGCTTGAACTCACGAACATGAGATCATGACCTGAGCCAAAGTCAGACACTTAACCAACTGAGCCACCCAGGTGCCCCAAAACTTTCAGTCTTTAACCACTGAGTATGGTATTACCTAGAACTTTTCGTATATGGCCTTTATTACACTGCTGCAGTTTTCTTCTATTCCTAGTTTCAGGAGAGTTTTTTACTACAAAAGGGTATTGAATTTTGTCATATGCTTTTTTTTCCCCATGACTTAGGAGGATCAGATGGTTTTTGTCCTTTATTCCATTAATACAGTGTAATACATTAATCGATTTTTATATGTTAACCCATCCTTGAATTCCAGGAATAAATCCTACTTGAACATGGCGCATAACCTTTGTAATGTACTATTGATGTATTCTTTCCTATGGCCACTTCTTACCTGAAATACTGCAGCAGACTTCTAGCAGTTTTCCCTGTATGTAGTTATGCTGTCTTAAAGACAAATCTTCATTTAACCATCAGAGAATTCTTTTAAGATATTACTCAAATTTCCCTCCCCCAAACCTTTCAATGACTTCTCATCAAAATCAGTACCAAATATAACACATTGTAATGGGTCAAGAGGCTGTACATGGCCAGCCCACCTACCTCTCTGAGCTTAATCCAATCCCACCATCCTAGTTTTCCTTAGCATCTTTTGTCCTTGCTATTCCTTCTACATGGAAAATTTCCTCCAGATATTTATAAGACTCTTATTTTCCTCTTTGCCAAGCTTCAAATATTTCTTTCATTTGGAAGGCTACTTTGGACATTCTAACTGAAATATATCATCAACTTCTCTTTATGCTTACATCAACTATTTTTCATAAGTCTAATAAATATAGGATAATATGATAACTATGTATTTTTTAATAATATGTATGTTTAGATTAAGTTTCTCTCCTACTATAAAATATATTTACTAAAATTAGTACTATCTTTTTTCTTTTGTCATTAGTATCCCCAGTGCCTATTATAGCACCTGACTGAAAGAGATGTTCAAAATATACTTCTGTAAAAGTAAAATCCCTCCTTTATATTCCATAGCAAACTATTTCTCTAAAATCCACACATTCCTAATTTTAGCTTCACTTACATGACAATGTGAGTCAATCTAACTCAGTGAGGTATAACTGTGAATGTAACTTAGAAGTAAATTATTTTTTTTCATATTTGGAAATAGACTTGAAACATGGTTAAAGTTGAATTGCTATCCAGTCATCTATCTTTGTCAAAGTATTTTATAAAAATGCTAAGGTTGGAGCAAATGTAATGAACATTTGTAGGAAAAAATATGAACTTCTGTAATAGATGAGGTGGAGCATGTTGATAATCCCCAGCTCTGGTTTAATGAGGATTGATTAAATGTTAAAATGATAATGAAACAAGGGAACCGGAACTATGAATTGAACACAAAGATAGGTAATAAGGCAGGTTGTCTGTGGACTGAAACTGAGGAAACAGCTTTGTGAAGTCATCTAAGATTAGTCTGGTACATGTATTGTATAGCTAAGTGAACCTTGTCATTTGCCTAGTAAGTGTATAAAAGAGCGTGCTTGCTGGGCCTGATTTGAAATAAAAAATATATAAATAACCAAACAAAACATTGAATTATGTGTGCACTGAGTTGTTGCTTAAGTCTCAGGCATCTGATTACTTTAATGCTTTTTCATAAATTTTCTTTACTAGTTTGTCTTGATATTTTATGCTCAATAGTAAACATAGCAAATAGAACATATTAATCTTCAAGACTCATTTTAAAATGTGTTATTTCTTTTACTTCACAGCTTTTAATTCCTTTCTAACATTTCACTGGCTAATGGAACACTTTTATTTATTCAGTATAAAATGTCCTCATAGAACTATTTTCAGTAATATAAGCAACATTCTGTAAAATAAATAAAAATAAAGAACTCTTTTGGCTAAGGTTTTATGAAACAATTTAGTAACATTGTATTGCCATCCATAATTGATATTCACCTTTGAGGATAACTTAAGTATAATTGTTTTCATGTATAATACCTATATTGTATTTGCTCCATAATTCTATTTTTATACAAATTACATTAGTTTGATCACTATTTTTAGAGAAAATAACTATAATCTATGTATAATACATAAATCCTATAATAAGCAACATTTATTCTATTTGCCACAGGTTTTCTTTTATTACTGGACTATAGATTCTTTAAATATCTCAAATACTATCTGTTGATTATTGCTTTCATTAAGCAAGCTATAGTTCATATCATTCTTTTTTTTATTCAGTATGTGAAGTTTATTGTCAAATTGGTTTCCATACAACACCCAGTGCTCATCCCAAAAGGTGCCCTCCTCAATACCCAACACCCACCCTCCCCTCCCTCCCACCCCCATCAACCCTCAGTTTGTTCTCAGTTTTTAAGAGTCTCTTATGCTTTGGCTCTCTTCCACTCTAACCTCTTTTTTTTTTTCCTTCCCCTCCCCCATGGGTTTCTGTTAAGTTTCTCAGGATCTACATAAGAGTGAAACCATATGGTATCTGTCTTTCTCTGTATGGCTTATTTCACTTAGCATGACACTCTCCAGTTCCATCCATGTTGCTACAAAGGGCCATATTTCATTCTTTCTCACTGCCACGTAGTACTCCATTGTGTATATAAACCACAATCTCTTTATCCATTCATCAGTTGATGGACATTTAGGCTCTTTCCATAATTTGGCTATTGTTGAGAGTGCTGCTATAAACAACTACAGCTCGGATTGAAGAGGCAGAGGAGAGAATGGGTGAACTAGAAGATAAAATTACGGAAAAAGAAGAAGCTGAGAAGAAGAGAGATAAAAAAATCCAGGAGTATGAGGGGAAAATTAGAGAACTAATGATGCACTAAAGAGAAATAATATACGCATAATTGGTATTCCAGAGGAGGAAGAGAGAGAGAAAGGTGCTGAAGGTGTACTTGAAGAAATAATAGCTGAGAACTTCCCAGATCTGGGGAAGGAAAAAGGCATTGAAATCCAAGAGGCACAGAAAACTCCCTTCAGTCATATTCTTTTAACTCACAAGAAGGAATACTACATTAGGAGAAATTAACGTTTGCCAATTTCTCTACTGCTTTTAAGCAGAACCAGTAAAAAATTACAATAAATTCAACTAATAAATTACTATTGATTATATGGTTGGTATATCACTCAACTTAAGGTTACTCTTTAATTATTTAAAATGGGCATGTAAACAGCCACTAGGTAATAGTTACGTTTTGTATATCAGTTTGAAAACTTGGGTATACATTTTCTTAATTTTTTAGAATCTTATAAATTGTATTTGTGTTATTAACAAAATAGTGGTAAAGGGGAACTGAATATGTATCCAAGTGAGGCTAACAAGAATTTTGTCAGTGTTTTCCATGTGGGTTTAGTTTAAAAGTTCTATACTTCAGTCTAAGTTTGAAGTATACATACTTGAGTTATCCTGGTTTATATCTTCTCTCTTACATTTACCAAGGATAAGTATAGATTAAGAATCAATAAAATGCTTTACAGGGTAAGATAAGACATCTCAGTCAAAGTCAGGAACTTGAAACTTAGGAAACAAACTATATATTGCTTACTTTCATACGATAAATTTTCTGTCCACACTGTTCTTAGAAGCTGACATATCATTCTTTTTATTTCCAAAGTACTCAAAGAATGTTAAACTATTTGTTACATAAATATTAGGCATAATTAAAATTCTGGTGATCTTAAGACACCGATTGGTCAGATAAACGTCTAATTTTTTTTCATGTTTATTCATTTTTGAAAGAAAGGGAGACAAAACATTAGTGAGGGAGGGACAGAGAAAGAGGTAGACACAGAACCTGACGCAGGCTCCAGGGTCCACGCTGTCAGCTCAGAGCCCAATGCAGGGCTCAAACTGAATGAACCGTGAGATCATGACCTGAGCCAGGCGCCCTGGTAAAATGAACATTTTAAATACTTACAACAAAATACAACGTTCTTGAAATAAATTACCAAATGATGATGCTAATATTCTTACTGAGAAGGTAAAATTGTATTTTAGCAAATGTTGAATTCAGTGGGAAAATGTTCAGACTTTTATTCTTTTAGCAGATATTTAATAGGCTTTTCCCACCTGCCAGTTTGTGTCTAGCAGATGAGGATATAGAAATGAGCAACGACAGAAGGCCAAACTCCCCTTTAGGGATAGACAACAAACATAAAATAAGTAAATACACATATCTAGATGGTGTGTTTACTATGAGACAGAAATTCACATTATGTTATGATATCGAATTTATAAATCCTAAGTTTTTTTTTATGGATATAAAATTTTTAAATCTAAGGTTCTCCCCCTACCCCCAGGATAATCACTATCTAGTGATTAGAGAGAGGAATTAAAACAAAAAAACAAAGTATGAATAAAGACAGAATGAGCATCATGATAGACTTCTACAGTGGTTTCAAGGAAGGGTCACAGTTCGCAAATAAAATTTTATGAAAGAAATAACATTCAACATACTCTTGAAAAATAGGTAGATTTTGAAAAGTTAAAAGTGTAATAAATGAAAGCATTGCCAAATATATTAATGCAGTCATTTAGTAAATATATACTGAACACTTATGTTATAGGCAGCTCTCTCTGCACACAGAATACACGTATGAACAAGTTGGGTCTTGAACTCAAGGAACTAACATTCAAGTAGGAGAAGACAATACTGAGGGATGAGGAAATAAATGAATGAATTATCTATTTTCAAATGTTAATACATCCTATGAAGAACAAGTAGTGGTATAATTGTTAAAAGGTGGCAGTATAGAGTATTGGTAGGCAAAAGAAGTCCACTCCATGGAGCTAAATGCTAAGGTCCTAGCCATACGGAAATCTGGGAGAACAGAATTTGGGAAGAGGGTGCATCAAGTATGGAGTGAACATTCACATGGGTGTGAACATTCACATGTTCAAAGAGTAACAAGATTGCTACAATGATTGAAAGTCAGTGAAGATAAGGGCAGGAGTGGAGTCTGACATCAAAGATGTGAATGCCTAATAGTGGAGGGACCTGTGAACAACGGTTAGTAATTTAGATTTTTTAAAATAACAAATGGAATGTAAAATTTTAAGGAAAGAATCAACATAATGTGACATATATTTAAAAAAAATAACTGCAGTTAATGTGAGGAAAACATATTTTCAAGGAGGTAAGAAAGTAAGAGATCAGTTTGGCAATCAGATAATAGGAGATGATAGATGATGTATAATATAGATAATTGTAGCTTGGACTAAGGTATGTACCTGTGACAAAATAAACTTACAAAGTTCAGTGATACTTGTGCTGTCCAATTTTAATTGACTTCAATGTAATTTTAAATGAGGAATTAAGGCAAAGCCAGTAATTTTACGTAATTTAGTAGACAATAGTAACTCTCAAAAGGTTTTTGTTTTTGTTGTTGTTGATGATAGTGGGTCTATTTTATTTCTTCTTCAATACAATAACTCTTGATCTTTCAAAGAAAGTTATCATATGAAGCTTTATTATTACCTTGTTGAAATTAAATTCCTTGAAGTGTGTACAATTCTTTAAGCACTCCAATGGGCAATTGCTATTTTCCCTGACTTGTTCTTAGTTTATACATGATTTTCACTTTTTTTGGTCATCTCTTTTATTATATTTATGATAACTATTGCCTTTTTACTTGAGTTACATGCCTCTTATTTTATCCTTCCCCTTCTAGCCCACCCAATGTGCACATTGTCACTCCCCTTCTAAAGTCATCATTTAGGAATTTGGAAACTCTCAAATTATTGGACTTATAGAATTAAGTATATTAAATTTTGATTCTATACTATGAGCCAGGTATGGGCTAAGATTAGAAATCCCATAATGAACTCTTTCATGGAGGTTCATGTAGGAAATAGGATACATGCTTAAATATGCAATTATATGTAATGTAATAAAGTGATAAATTTGAGGAAATTAAAGATTTAGTTAACCATGATGTTGGCATGTCTGATTAAGACTGCAAAGAGGAAAAAAGGACTACAAAGGATGGAATTAGGAATGCTTCCTGAAGAAAGTGACATCTAAATTGGGATAAAAAGAACTCAAAAGTTAAGCAATCGGACTCTGAGCTTTAACTCTGATGAATGGAGGTGTTGTTCAATAAGAAAAGGATCATAAGAAGAGATTTCAGTGAGATAGATAAATTCAATATGGGACATGTGTTTCAGATACCTGTGAATTATTTTTATTGCAATTTTATTGGGAAGTACCATTTGTCTCTGAGCCCTGAATCAGGTCAGCAAAATGTAGAGGGTTGTGGAAAGAGTGGAAGAGAATTTCCAGACAACATGTAGAATAATAATTGACAAGAGTAGGATTTGATTCCTGAGAAACATTTCAGAATGGCAGAGGAGGAGGAATCAAAAGGACAAAAGGAGGGGAGAGGGAGGGAGGCAGTGAGGGAGAGAAGGCAAGAGGAAGGATACAACTTGAGAAGGAAAGCAAAGAAAGAGAAAAGAGGCAGAACTGAAAATTATCAGGCAATTTCTTCAAAACAACAGGGTGTAGTGTCACAGAAGCCAAATAAAGAATGTCTTCCAATGCAGGCATGGTCAACAGTGTTAAATGATTCTGAGAGTTCAGGACAGGAAAAGTATCTTTGAAATTTGTTGGAAAGTGAATTATTTTGATTCTGATCAGAGCAATTTCCAAAGACTATGGGGAGAACACACAGTAAAGATGGAAGTATTTGGAGAATTAAGTGGAAGAGGAGAGAGCATAGATAATAATTTGATACAACTTTAAAAAAAATTTTAAAATGTTTATTATTGAGACACAGAGCATTGGCATGGGAGGGGCAGAGAGAGAAGGAGACACAGAATCCGAAGCAGGCTCCAGGCTCCATCTGTCAGCCCAGAGCCCGAAGCAGGGCTTGAACTCGCAAACTGTGAGATCATGACCCGAGCTGAAGTCAGACACCCAACCGACTGAGCCACCCAGGCACTCCTGGATACAACTTTTAAAAAGTAACTCTTCTTGTCTCATTTGATTCCCTTCCATGACCCTTATGCACCCCATGCTTTTCTAGACTTGATTATTTTATAAGCCATAAAACAAAACAACAAGCTCCGATTTTTGTGTCCACCCCCCGCCCGTTTTGTTTTGTTTTGTTTTGTTTTTTGCACTTTCCTTCTCTTCCTGGAATACCTTTTCCTTACCTGTGAAGGAATTCTCTATTTCTCCAAATATAAGTGGTTTCCCCCTAACTATTTTTATCACACCTCAGAAAAACAATTTTGAAATACTAAGGGTTGTGGAGATATACTATGGTGATAAAGTGGAAAGATTTTCTGCATTATACTTAGATTAATTCTGGTGTGTTTCACTAACTTAATCTTCAACAATGGACAAATGACTTTACTTCTCTGCAGTCAGTGGTAAATCAGTGATTATAATAATAAACTCAGAGCGTTATAGTGAGTCATAAAAGAAATAACAAATTTGAAGGTCCTAGCAGTGTTTGAAACCAAGTATTTTTTCATTTAATGCTAGTTTTCTTCTCCATAAATTTTCTTAGTATTCTAGATGAAATTTTTTAGACATATATGAAGTAGTTAGTTTCGTTGTAACAATTTAGGACAAGTATGAGTCTGGGAAGGAAATAGGGGGACTGGACAAAACTAGACAAGCTCACTAGCTTCAAAAAGCAAGGGCGCTTAAATGCTGTAATTGAGCCATTTGGTCAAGTCACAGTAGTCAAAGGAACAAGTAATTCACCATCAATTCTAGGTATAGGATAATATTCATTTTACTAGCTGTTGCTTAGTTAGGTAGGTGGAATATTGATATAGAGAACATAGGCAAGCAATACTTTGAAATCTATAGATCAGTCATTTTATATCTGGGAACAATGTCCCTGGGAAGTGCCAGCCAATCCTTCTGAATGAATTTTAAAGGCAGAACTTTGATCCCCAATAGAAATACCTATAAGGCTTACACTGGACTGGGATGATTCTAGGCACATTACCCTATTTTAATACTTGGTACACCATAAAGCAATGGCTTGGATGGGCATTGCATATTATTTTTTGTATGTCTAACTCCCAGCATATTTGTTTCAGAGTAGAAAACAGATTTCTGTTTGTTGAATGGGTACTTGAAGAGATACTTGGAAATTACCACCAAAGAAGAGGCTTGGTTCTTATTTTGGACAAAAATGGGTAGGTGGAAATTAAATCCTAACTGAAAGATAGTGAGCCATTATGCAGTGTAGAATAGAAGCCAAATAATTAGCTCTAGAATAATGCATCTAGGTCAGAATGATAGAAACTTAGTTCAGGTCAGTACAGGGTTACTTTATTTTACTAACCCAGCCTAACCTTATTTTGGGATGGATAGTAAGAGGATGAGATTTGTTTTATTTGACTCCAGATAAATATGAAACCTAGGGCATAAATAAGCCTATATATCTCAAGAGATCAGTTACATTTTTCATATAGGAACCTAGAGAGGTCGGTTCATGTGTAACTAGGATGTTGTGAGGGATTGATGCATATATAACTATTTTAAAATCAACTCAACTACTGTTATTTACCAATTAGTTTAAGCTATTTGTGTGTTATAACAGACAAACAAACCTCAAATATCAGAAGCCTAAGACGCACTTTAAATTTCAGTAGCCTAAAATAACCAAGGTTTATTTCTTGCTCATGTTTCAAGCCCATCATGGTTCAGTGTATATTAATCAGGGTTCTCCAGAGAAACAGAACCAATAGAATTTAGATAAATAGGTAAATAGATAGATTGATAAATACATGGATGATTGATAGATGATAGATATGTAGATAGATAGATAGACAGATAGATAGATAGATAGATAATTTATATAGGAACTGGATCACACAACTATGGAGACCAAGAAGTCTCATGACCTGTTGTCTGCAAGTTAGAGAACAAGGAAAGCTGTTGGCATAATTTACTTTGAGTACAAAAGTTTGAGAATTGGGATGTTGTAGAGAGGACAATGGTGTAAGTCCTGATCTGAGTTCCAAAGCGGGATGGGCTGAAGGCAGAAGGTGGATATCCCAGCTCAAACAGAGTGAGTTTGCCCTTCCTCCTTCATTTTGTTCTATTGATGCCATCGGTGGATTGGATGATGCCCAAGCACATTGGTAAGGGAGATCTTTGCTGAGGCCACCAGTTCAAATGCTAATCTCTTCTGGAAACACCCTCACAGACACACCCAGATGTAATGTTTCACCAGCTACCTGGGCATCTTTAACCCAGTCAAGGTGACACAAAACTAACCATCACAGTCAGCACAGGCTTCTCGGTTCAGGGTTGTCCCTGGGGAATCCAGGCTAACTGAGCAGCCACTTATCTCAAATGTTGTCAATTTCTTTGACAGAGAAAAAGGCGCTCTGCGGGATTTTGCTAAATTCTCGTCCCAGAAGTGACATGTGTCACTTCTACTCATAATCCTTCCTACAGAAGTGGGCACGTGGTTCCATTCAACCACTGGAGACCACAAAATGTGATTCAAACACATTCACAGGAGGGAAGTTGGCTTTATGAAGTGAGCAGCGTTAATGAATACACAAGAAGTATATTGTAAAATCCTGATCTGTTAGGTAGACTTGTTTTCAAGGTTCTTTTGTGACAGTGTTTGCTGTTTGAATTCAAATGATTTCTATATAATATTAATAAATAGGAGAAACACATCAGTGGAGTGAAACTTCAATAAAAGTAACGTGTATACATCTCTGTTTGGTCCTCAGCATATTTTTTTTTCCCAGACAGTGCTAGTACCATTCTTGGGAACAAACTGAGACAGCTGCTTTGGCCCATATGCTCTGGAAGGATCTTATATACAAGAAAGGCTAAAAAGAACAAAAAAAATCAGTAGTAATTGCTCACTTCACCAAACTCTACTTCTCTTTCAGGATTTATCACTTTTTACTTGTGGCTTTTGAGTCATTTTTACCTGTGAAATTTTATATATGCTTCTTAATATTTTTTATTTCTATCTTATGTATTTTAGTTTTAATTATGACATTATTAATTTTTATATTATTTATTTTTTTAAATATAATTTATTGTCAGTTGGCTAACATACAGTGTGTAAAGTGTGCTCTGTTTTTTGGGGTAGATTTTTGTGGTTCATTGCTTATTTTATGTATTATTTAATACATATGTATTTATATTATAATTTTTTTAATGTTTATTTAATTTTGAGAGATAAAGAGAGACAGAGCACAAGCAGGGATGGGGTCAGAGAGAGAGGGAGACACAGAATCTGAAACAGGCTCCAGGCTCTGAGCTGTCAGTGCAGAGGTGGATGCAGGGCTCGAACCCACCAACTCTGAGATCATAATCTGAGCCGAAGTTGGATGCTCAACTGACTAAGTCACCCAGGCGCCCCAATAATGTATTTGTATTATATACTAAATACATATACACACACACAGATGCTAGACCTTAAGATCTAGATCCTTTTCCATCCTTTCTCACTGTACCTAATGTGTAGGAAGTAGCTGTTTGGGCAAATTACTTGTCCATCTGGCCAAATAAACATATTATCTCCACTAACTACATATTATAATCTTTTTGAACTGGAGACTTAACAGCCATATTCTCAATATCCTTTTATGTTCTGCTCTCAAAGAACAATATAAAATATGTTGCTATGTGTGCTCCTTTTGAAATTTGAAAAGATAATTATTATGACACTCTTAAAATATTCAGAAGTGTAAATAAAATACTAAAGGAAGCTAATCCAGTGACATACAGATTCTAAGAGACAATTAAAATAAATTTTGAAAATATTGAAATGCAAATAGTTTTTACAAAAGTTTTATAAGTCTAACTCCCATACCATATTAGTTTTCATGTATTTGCACAACACTTTAAATCCAACAATAAACATTAAAGATTTCCATCATAAATTCTTAATCAGCATGCATTTAAATCATTATTTTGATACATAGAACTCTAGGGTTCACGCTGCTGTATAATTCTCATATGTAATACTAACATTGGCCAATAGATGCCCTAAGAGATCTCTTAAACACAGGAACTCTAAGAATTAAAATCATGTTTTTGAGAATCAGTAAGTCTTACGCTTTATTTTCATAGTTCAATTTTCATTACACTTGTAAAATGGTACAGTATTTTTAGATCCTCAAGTCTTAAGATTAGCAAATTCCAAATTACCTGCCCCAAACACTGATTATTAAAATAATAAAGGAAAGAAAAGGAGACTTTTCCAGAATTGCTTTTAAAACTACAGTGAAGGCAGGGATATATCTGATCCACTTAGATTAATGATTTCTAATTTCAATAAATGCACCCCACACTATAGGGTGTAACTATAACTCTCAGGTTAATTTAATCATAGAAGATTAGGTTGAGTTGTAAAGCATTTGCTCAAATGAATTAATGGATACATTTGGATTTTTCAGATTTTACTACAATTTCTATTATTTTCTATAACACTGCTATTAGCAGAGTATGCATTGAATCTATTAATGAAAGGTATTTTAATTATAGTTCTCTACATCCACTTTTAACATTTAAGTTTATGAAGATTACCAAGATTATTATATAAATCTTGAAAAATAGAACTATGTTATTTTCTCTCCACTTTTAGTTTATAAAAAATTACTCCAAAAAATTTTTTCCTACTAAGCCAATGACTAAATTATTTTCTTCTAGGCTTATGTTCGTATCTGCCACCTTCTTCTTCTTCTTCTTGTTTTTTAATGTTTATTTATTTTTGAGACAGGGAGAGACAGATCATGAGCAGGGAAGGGGCAGAGAGAGAGGGAGACACAGAATCTGAAACAGGTTCCAGGCTCTAAACTGTCAGCACAGAGCCCAACGTGGGGCTCGAACTCACAAACCATAAGATCGTGACCTGAGCCAAAGTCAGACACTTAACCAACTGAGCCACTCACCTGCCCCAATATCTTCCATCTTAATGAAACTATCCCAAATTGTATAGACATATGGCAATATAAAAACAATATTTAATTTATTCAATTACATTTATTATAAAAGTATTTTCTTAATTCTTCATTTCGTTTGGTACTCGCTTTTATAAAACAACACGTTTTAATGCCAACCCTGTGAGCCTGAGAATTCTATGCATGGACATATGGGTAGATGATGGTTCTTATAGAAAAGTTATTCCCATTGTTTTCAGACTAGCGCAGAAAAAGTAAATAGTCTTTACCAAGCCAAACAAGAAAGACAAAATATAGCTCTGGGGGAAATTCATAGTGGTATCACTTGGAAGTCATAGAGAGTATGTCTCAAAAGAGCTATTAGATAAGGAATATAAAAGTACTGTACATGAAAACTGGAAAACTAGAGTAGGTAACACAAACATGAGTCTGGTAAATCCATCTATTAAGGTTCATTTCCCTAGATATGTTTATATAAAGAGGCAGCTTTACTTTTTCCCTCCAATTTAGAAGATAAAACTTATCAAGTTAAGGATCCATGTTTATCATAAGAAAAATAATAGCTTCACAGGTCTTTCCACACTTTCCATAGTACATACCATTCATTGTACTCTACAGTGATCCTTTGAGTGGCCCATTGGTACTTAATCCTGAATTCAAATTCAGGATTTTACTTGACCCACATTATTGATGATAATTGTAGATGATAAGCTCCAGATTGCTGATGATAATGAACAAATCTGTTGCTTAAAATCTAACCTAGATTGCTGTTAAATGCTGTAGATTTTAGCTTTCTAGTGAGGCAACATTTCTTGAAACATGTTCTAGTCTTTCTCTATTTAATATGACCTCAATACAGATTAACATCAACTAGTTTTTTGAACCAATAACTTCCATTCATATTATACATTTGCTGAAGTTCTTGTGGAATTTGAAAAACCCATTTACATAGTGGGAATTAAAGAGTTCATACATGCATTGATCTGAGAATTTAAGGGATAAAGAATTCTATCCCAGGTTTTAGCATGGTATTTCTGAAAAGCAATCTCTAATCTTTTATGAAATGTACCATTTTGATGACAGGTTCATGATTAAAAATTACAGAAATAGTCTTAGTGTGTCTCCCTGTGTATTAAATACTAATATGAAAAGAACTAACTTTTTTATTATTCATCATATACGTAACAATCTCTTATGTGAAACAAATACAATGCCTGAACTCGAATAGACAAGGTAGACACAAAATAAACATAATCTGAATTTGCAACATATATTGAAAATATTAAAATTAAGCTAACATAATCACATGAAAGCTATGTAGTTGATTGCAAATACCGCTTAGGTTAAAAACGCTCTTGCACGTGTGCTTAATTCAATACTGTTCTTCAGTCTGTAGCTTTATATATTAGAATTGAAGTTTTGGTTCTTATATCTTAAACCTTATTCACATATTTTAAAGAAAACATATTTTCCTCTTCAGTGCATTCTCCCCTCACCCCCCACCCGCATACACATAAAATTGGTACAAGGTTGAAATACTGCAGTAGCTAAGAAATTTAAATATAAACATATCGTATCAACACTTCATTCAATAATACAATACTGTATTTAAATATCCTATAACACAACAGACAGATCACTAATAAATTTTTATTAATAGAATGTTAACATAAAGGATAGGTAGAGAGAGAGAAAGGTCTTAAGAGAGTAAAGCATAGAAAGGAGGAAGGGAAGGAAATAATGGAAGTAGGAAGAAAAACAACAATAGAAGTCAGGGAAGAAAAATATATTTTCAAGTGTCAAATATCCAAATAATGTTGTAAATCATTGCATACCTGGCACTTGTAATTGCTGTTAAAAAGCCCAAAACCAAGAGCATAAAATAAATTTCAGGAATTATTTTATCATAAGAACTAATTGTTGAATGCAGATTTCATGCTTTAAAAACTATGTGCATATAATGTATTAAGTGAAAGCACAATCATGGAAGCTCACATTGCAAGGAAGTTAAAATCTCTAAGATAGATACATTTTGTGATTATGTTGTAATTTTCTTGCTCTTTTTAATTAAGGAAGTGCTTGGCCATTGTGGCTCTGATTTTTTTTTAAACCAGATTTGCTTTATTATTTTGATTCTCCAAAATTAAGAATGAAAATTACCCAGCAAAAAGTAGTGAATCTTGGCTTTTCAAAATAAACATGTTCTTAATTCACAGGAAAGCTTCTCATAATAGATTAAAAAGTAAAAATTAAGAAAGCATACATTGTTATTATCTTTAGAGTATTTATAATTCTAATATGCTACAAATACATTGGAATAATTATAATTTGAAAAGGAGCTTGTAAAATTTGATGACACTACAGGAGTCCAAACATAGAGAACCAAAAAGCAATATGATTAAAAGGTAATTCTTTTGTACAAGTATAAATACACATGCACAAAGCAACAACACAATGAGCTTCATAATTTCTGTGTATTACATTTTAATATGTTCATGTAAATTACCTAAATTAAAATCCTTAAGTACATGTTGGTCATTCAGCTTTAAAGATGTTTTCCTTGTTCATATTTACTTAATATTTTAGTCATCTTTCCCATGACAATTTATAACTAAAACTCCATCTAATGACTTTTTGCATGCATTAGATTTTATTGTTGCTTTACAACTATTTTAAACATCCTGAACAGTAATTACTTGTATGACTATATGTGAGGATATTATAATATTGTTTATATAAAAATAAATGACTACTTTATCAGACCCATTCAATCCTCTCTTAATTTCATCTTGGGTAGGTAAAATGTAGTTTTTTGACCTCTCTTACTTAGCCTCATCTTTTGTTCTAGTCACTCATCTTTTTTGCACGCCTCCCAAACTAATTACCCTAAGGTACCATTTTCACAGTCTTAGTAACCAGATGCCAATTTATCCCACCTGAGGGGAGGGCTCTTAAGATCTTGAATTCTATCACAATATCATTATAATATAGTAATTCATGAAGTTTTAAAATTCTACTGTAGAGTCATAGAATGACAGATATGTAAGGAACATTAGAGACAATTTAGTGCAATAAAATCCTCAAATTTTACAAATGACGAGTATGATGAAAGAGTTTAAATATCTTGATCTTGGTCACACAGCTAATTTAAGTCGGAAAAAAACTTAGAATCTCTGAGGAGGGTTCAGTCCTTCCAGTACTTTTCTGTATGTATGCCTCTTTGTGCATGCGTACCAAAATAGTTCTATTTCTTCTCTTCTCTTTTCTTTCTTTCTTTCTTTCTTTCTTTCTTTCTTTCTTTCTTTCTTTCTTTTTCTTTCTTTCTTTCTCTCCCACTCCCCACAATGAGAAAATGATTTCTCCCTCCCCCTTATTTGAAACATTTGAAGCAATTATCCCCTTAGGCTGTTGAATAATATTATGCCTGCGTTAATGTAATTCATAGCCCCAAACAATATGACGACTGAAGTGAACTGAAAAATAATGTCTATTAAACAGCATATGACACAGTTTGGTGGAATTTTGTAAGGATTTTTAATAATGCACTCTATATATTTTCACAGTGGACTTTTTAAGTTTTCTCTGCCATTTTGGCATGTTGGCATGAAGCAGACCAAAATATGCCATGTGACATTTCTAAAAGAAGCATAACATGTGTGCTTTGATCAGCCTAAGTACAGGATATTCAGTTGGCTTCATTGTACTTGTAATATAGAGTACCCATCTGCCCCAAATGTCATCCTTTAGGCCTTACCATGGTATCTGAAACCATTATAAAATCACTTTGGTAACTGAAACACTATTAGAATGTGTGTGTGTGTGTGTGTGTGTGTGTGTGTGTGTGCGCGCGCGCGCGCATGTAATGAGCAGTGCAAAAAGTGTGTGTGTGTGTGCGCGCGCATGTAATGAGCAGTGCAAAAAGGCATTGCACTAGTTATTTATATACTTACATAAAATCAATAGATGTCAGAGGAAAATAAAACAATGCAGATTACCTGGGATGGTCTAGATATGTTGCGGGATATTCCAAGGGAATTGGATATTTAGGAAAGGAATAGACAAATTCTTTAATAAAGCTGGAAAGGAAAGTTTATTCAAAAGCAGAAAAAAGAAAGTTCCCTCCGAAGAAAAATTATCATTTTTTTTTTCCCTCAATCTTGCTAACTAACTTTCAGGAAAGGATGTGGGTATATCTGCCCACAAAATAAATGTGTTTCCTCAAATAATTTCTTAAATTTTGCAGAAAATCAAATTTATTATGTTTCTTGTTAGGAAAATAAAGAAGTATACTCATTTCATCGGATTCCCTACAAACATTCCTGAGCGGGTCCAGTGCAGAATAATATTACACTCCAGGAATATCAGGATATATGCATTTTTATGGAAAACAATGTATTGCATGCTAAGAAATTTCTTGAATAAATGACTTTGTTTATGAAAATATTTAGTTGCCCATTTCTTTGTACAAGTAAGTCCTGCTGGCTGTAGGTGGGACATGTGGACAGTATGTGAATAATGATCTTTCTAGGAGATTGATTGCTCCAGTTCACTAAAAGTATTTGTTTACAAGTTTAAGCAGTCAGAAATCTGGCATGGCAGCCCTTTCTCTTCCTGTCAAGGCCCTCAGAGCTTCACTGGAACAAGAAACATCACATATAGTGAGAGAATTGCTAAAGGCTATGAAATGCTTCCAGCATACCCCATCTTTCAGAGAACAATTGATATATTAGACATAATAAATATTACATAACCTTCAGTATTTTGGCAGTGGAAGTTGAAGCTGAGAACTTTCACTTTTTTTCATTATTAATTTTTTTTAACCCTGGAATTTCCAACTTCACATAGCTTGACGATGTATTCAAATCATAAGAACGATGAGGGAAGATTCTGTAGATTCTATAAGAAAACATGAATTCTGATATATGCTATGCATCATTCACATAACAAATAAGAAAAGATTCTGTTTACGAATGATGATAAGCATTGCCAGCTTTCACATTTTCTCCCAGTGCTCAGTGCAATTTTTTTCTCCTAAACAAGTTTCTGCTGCAGCGACTCCCTCTAGCAGCTCCCTGAACCGAGGAAAGGGAACAGAACACCAGACACATCCTTTCCAGTAAACAAATGGTAGGGAGCAGGAGGAAAGTTTGCCTAGGAAGATCAAAAGGAGCGGGGACATTATTTGGAGTGGTTGGATGGATTCATTCTATTCCCTAGTCCCTTCTCCACCCGCCTCCCCAGCCTCTCCTCTCAGTGCTCCACTGCCCCCACCCTCCGCCCCTTCTTCCTGCCAGAGCTGTGCCAGCAGCGATCTTTAGAGCGCACAGAAACGGCAGTCCCAGCGAAGGCAAAAGCTCATGCCACGCCAAAAGCGTTTAGTTTCTTCAGGACCGGTGGTGAATGGATTGTGAAGTCCAATGAAGTCCACGTTGGTCATAAGCCTGGATTTTGTCGCCTCGATTGCCTCAACTGACCCTACCAGAAGCCCAGTCAAAGGGGCGGCCCCGCACCTCTCAGGGAGTTGATATGCAAAATAGTTACGTCAGATGATGGGGGCGGGGCACGCCCGGGTTGAGTGGCAGCAGCTTTTGCTGTGGGAGGAGGCGCGAGAATCAGCCTGGTTCAGTGACTGAGACAAACTGGAGGTGAGAGGAGCTGGTGCTGTCCACTGTGCTGTCGGTGCTGAACCTGGGACGCGAGTGGACGGGGTGCTTCAGCACCTCGAGGCAACGCCCTCTTGCACTCTCTGTGCCCTGCGGGACCCGCTTCACCAGCAGGACCATATCAACTTGACAAAGGAGTGTGCTATCGGACGTGGGAGAGAGTCCTCTGTTTGCCACCTGGGCGCCCATTCAAGCGTGACTTTGGAGATTTCTATAGTTTTAGACCAAACTATTTTCCTCTTTTCCCAGCTAAAACAATCTTTTAGTTTTTTTTTTAACTATTATTATTACTGTGATTTATATACCTACACCATTTAAGAATCTTTCTGGGAGACTTTTTGACTCTTAAAATAAGGTAAGATAAAGAATATGTTATAAATTATTACAAAGGGGGGAGGAATGCAGAGTGCCATACAAAAATTTAAAAGCAAGTTATGATTTTTCTAATCTGAAACAGGACTTTTGGCAATGATTGCAACAATTATCTTAATAATTACTATTATTATTTTTATTACAAACACATCTATTGGTGACTAAGCACTGAATTCTACAGGGGAAGTTGAGGGTTTGGGTTTTTTTGCGAAGTTAATGTCATCAGGTTACATTCTGCTTTATAAATATAAATATTTGTAGAGCAACACTTCCAGCATGGCTCAAGAAACAAGAACCATTCAATGCAAGCCCCAAATATGTTAGTAAATTGCAGTAAATAAATCAACCAACAAGTTGTTTAAAGCAAATGCAATCTTGAAGAAATATTTGAGTGAACTAATCTCTGATTAATCAATATTACCTCTGGTATCTACAGCATAGACTGCAAAGTACAGAGCTCTCTTAACATTTTTGGAGGGGAGGTGGTAAGGATAAGAGCATTCATATCCTGCTGGGTTCATTTAGATGTGTTGTTATGCAGTAGATCCAAATAAAACTTGTGAAACTCAGTCTCTGAGAATTCTGCACCCCAAGGTCATGGGTATTTCCAAGTTGGGGGCTGTTTGTCCTGCTATTGAATAGTAAATGTCATCCCCTTCCCACCCCCTCAGGTTAGAGGTGGATGTAAATGGGAAGCTCTGATTTAATAATACAGTATTAGCTTGTATTATAGTCGCTACTGCTGTTGGTAATTGAATGGAACTGGGAAGCGTGGGCTGAGAAAATGTCTCGCTATTTCAGAAATGTTTAACCTCTTGCATGTTTAACAGAGAGCTTTTCTCTACTTAGGAGATTTTCTTTTGAAGCTGTGTTCCTTTTGTCAATTGGTAGTGTGTTTTGAGTGGGTATGAAGAAAGAATTCAGTACAGAAAACCACTGAACAGTACTTCTTATAGTGAACAATATTTAAATGATAGAAGTTAACTCGTGCTCTGTGTATTTGTTATCACTATTCATGACTTTATATGTAAGGCATATTGTTTATCTGATAAGTAGGATTATGATTTTTCATTTATCTCTTTTAGTGACATTAGATTCAGGATAAAGGATGGCTGGAAAAACAGAGAGTGGAGGGTTTACATTCCAGGGAAAGATTGCAACTAGACATCCTATCTTAATAGGAATGTGTAAAATATAAGCTGTTTCAGACTTACTAAGTATCATTCAACTGACCAGGGCTATGTTTTTCAGCAAATAAAGAGTATACTAAGTTAACTTTATATATTTGTATATTTTTAATTACAGTAAACATTTCTTTTCTAGTGGCATTACACTTACCAGTATGAACTTTAGCTTTAAAGTTAATTATTTGAAATAATTTTTCTGCATAGAGATTTTTCATTTTATTTACAGCACACTACTACATCAGAGTGATTGTTGCAAGAAATGAATATTATTGCAAACACTAGAGGTTAAATATAAATCCCCTTAAGTTGTTCTCATGTTTTACCCCAAGAAGATTGTTCTTTATAGGATTCCTGTCAGTCATGTGATCTTACATTAAATATTGATACAAAATTTTTTAAAGACTAAGCAGGTAGAGAAGCAAAGGAGGGAATATATGAAATACTGGGCCATGAAGCTCCCACTAAACAGCCTCCTTTAAATTAATATGAAATAATTTTTTTCTTCTATACATTTTAAAATTTTCTTTTTAAAACTAGTTATATGGGTATACATGCTCAAAGTATGGAATTTCAAACAGAATTATGGCTTCTTTTAATTTCAGTTTCCTTTTCTTTGTCATATGGAAACAACAATATATATTGTAATTTTATAACTTACTTGAAAGGCAATAACAGAAATAAACACTATGTTCACCTAAATGTATTTTAGTATCTCATTGACTTCTTTTTGCATAAAGTTTTCCAAGATGTATGGCTTCCTTTGAGTATAAACAGTTCTTTGAACTACCAGTATCTGAAATTCTTTCAGGTGAAGTCACAGTGAGATGGTTAAATACTAAAATCAAAATATGCTATTGGAAATTGTGAAACTAAGGAGGCAGATTCGATGAGATTGCAAATTTAAAATATTAGATACATTTTTCCTGATTTTTTAAAACCTATTTAGCTTTTATATATTAGTTCTGAAGTAAGGTAAAATTAGGTGACCACGATAAACCCAAACTTAGCATATAGGGTATACTATTTGGATGTAGAATACGTTTCTTACTGTAAACAAATAAAATTGCCAAATTGGAAGATACCTATTAAAGACAGTCAAATGTGGTATCCCTTCATAAATTTTTTGCTTCACAAAGAAAATGACCATATTTTGGAGTTACAACTTGTCAATGTGAAATTCAAAGGAATATTCAATACCACAGTAGATAGCCTCCTAAAAAATGAATTCATTTCATTGCATAAGTACTACAAGTATATACAGAACTTTTTACTTCAAGATGATAAAGTTTACAAAGTGTATAGAAAGATTATTGAAATAATTTAATTATATGTCACATGACATACTCTAGTTGCCTTAATTGCTTCTCAGTTTCTTAAAGCACATTGATCTAGTAAAAAAATTAAAAATGATATTGCTAGGCAGATTTTTTTCTTACAGATAAGATGAAGTAAGTATGCATGTTTGGTTATATTTAAGGCCAAGATGAAACAATTTGGGTTTTCTGTTATCAAGGCTATATATTGCTTTCTTTTTTAAAATCTGTTTACTAACGTGTACAATGGAGAACTAAAGAAAGTAATAATAAACCTGAAATACGCTAAAAAGTTTTAGGAAATTGACTTTTTAAAAGTAACTTTTAAAATTATATTTAAAAGATTATGAAAGTAATAGTTTATTGAGAATTGTCTTTAAATAATGACAATTTTTCATGTTTAATGCTTGTTTATCGATGAGACCAAAACACCTTCAATAATATGTTTCTATTAGTTCTGCTCCAAATCTCCAAATCTACTTCTGGCATTTTATTACTTAATGTATTATAAAGTTCTAAAGATTCTTTGGAACTAATAGGTCAGAAAAAATACTTCCTGTTGTTAACATTATTGCAACAGCCATGTGACCAATTATCTTTTACCAAACAGACTTAATCATCTTCTGCTTCAACACCTCCAGTGTCCTTTGGGCATAGACTAGTTAAGGTGAGCTGTAGGGTCCCTTGTGGAAAATCCTAATTTTCCCATTAAATTGGTCATCACACCATGCATCAGAACAATTGGTCCCTTTGTGCTTTAATCACCCTGGCATTGAGGAAGTTAATATTATTATAGTAAATGAGATAGTGTTTTTGATAAATTCAGAATTTCAATGAGTCTTAGTATGGGTTTTTTAAAGAGAAGGAGTTAAACAATAGTATAAGTGCATGATATAATGAGTATATATGTGTGTACATTGTGTGTGTGTGTGTGTGTGTGTGTGTATACATATATATTTATTGGTAAATTAGGCTCTACCATAAACATGCAATGGGAATGATCTTGAACATGCAAGTTCAAGAAATGTTACTTAATACAAAAATAATTTACATAGCAAGCTGAAATACAATATATACTTTTAGTGGCAAATGTGTTCATTCTGTTATTGTTTTTGCTATTTAGGCTGTTATGCTTTAGCACACACCAGTTTTTTGCCATGAAAATGTCACTCATAAGCTCTCATGCTGATTGGCAAGGGAAGGGACAATTGGAAATGAAAATTCTCCAGGAATAAGAAGCAGAATGGATGTGTACATAGTGAGGAGTTTATATTACCACACTGATTCTGAAAAAAAAATATGAGTGCTGATAAGGATTTGAAAGTTTCTATCTCTAAAAGAGATACATCAGGTTTTCTTCCTATATTTCTGGGCAATAAGCCATGCACTTCTAAGGGATAGAGTTTGGAGATCCCTATACCTAAGATATTTTTATTCTTTGTATATCAATGTTACACGCATAGATGTGTTAAAATGTGGGAAGAAGAGCCACTTAACTCTGAACTTTCTTGCTTTAAAACCAAATAATTAATATTAATTTAATGTGGCTTTTAGTATCACATTATGTAAATCTCCGAAACAAAGTAGTTGCTTAGTGAGTTCATTTGCATGTCAATACAGAGAATATTATTCCAACTCGTAACACTGGTTCATAACACTGCTAGAAGTTCTAAAACACAATGCAAAGGATTTGAAAATACTTTTTTTCATTGAGTTTTATTTAAATATACCATTGTAATTGACAGTTAAGAGAAGCTTACTTTAGTGATATGTTTTTTCTGTGTAAGTAGCACTAAGGTAGCAATTAAAACAAACATACAGTAGCAATTAGAACATACAAGCCTGAACTGTGTTCCCCAACGATGATGATGAAATGGAAATAATTTGCCTTTTGTGATTGGACCACTTCCACAAAACACATTAGGTAGTGTTTTAATGACCACCAAGGCTTTATTTTTTCTAATTTCTAAAACCCTTAAAGATTTTTTACTAACATGATGTGACAAATGGACAAATGCCCCCATGTACTCTGTAGGTATGTGCCCCCTTTTTCAGAGCTACAGTAATTGCTGTGATCCTGACATCAACCAGAGTCTGAACCGCCTCATTTAGGATTGAGGAGGGGGTCCCATTCATCCTTCCAAAGAAAGAGAGAGAGTGATTTGCTTCTAGTAAACGCATCTTCTGTCTCGTGGTAAATTACCTATTGATATTTGAGCAAAAAGTCTTTGAGCCTGGATTTTCTTATACAAGAAGACAGAAAAGGATACCATTCGAAGGGTTAATATGTGTAGACATATATTTTATACATATATATGTACACATGTTTTACTCATGTTAGGCCATTTTATCTCAGTCATTTAACATGTGTATAACTGTGAAAAAAAATTCATGGTACCTTCATTTTAGATAGGAGAAAGCAGAAACTCGGATGAAAGTTGTCCACCTCTCCAGCATGTGCTCACACAACCAGGAATAGGTGGATTAGACAATCAAACCCAGGTCACTCCTTTTGCAGCTATGCTGTGCACTTCCAGCCCCTCTGTTTAGGACAAATATTCAACTGGGTGTGTCTTATTTAAAACTACACATTTTCCGTGAGACTTTTACTAAATGTGAATGCCTACTTTGCCCTCTTTCTCCAAGTCTTCCCTTAATTATTAAATTATATTTAAATGATTTTGTGGTATTTATTCTTTAGTATACACATTTTAGAATGCACAATACCAAAAGCTTTAAGAAGCTTTTCCTCTGTATTTAATGTTAGAAAGATGTTACATTATTCTATCTCATAGAGCATTAATAAGAGTAAGGGCAGGCAATAAGTAGAATAAGAAACAGTAGAATAGAGTAATTAATGTTTCCTAATACTGCTTGTTTTTTTCCCTCTAAAAAGTCCTACTGAATATCAAATACAAATACATCTTGAACTTTAGCCACTTCCTGAAATTACCACTTGTGCTATCAACTGACAGTCATGTTTAAAACTTCAAACTAGTTAGCTACTAATATTTCAAATGGTCTGTGAGATGAAATAAAGTAATCAAAATAAAATTAGTTTTGAAACACAATACAAAAATAGGTAGTCTAAAATGGGCTCTTGAACACTTAGGAAACATTAAATACTTCATTCATTGTTTATTTATTCTATTTGAGGTACAAAGGGAAATGTTGACCTCTAGTTGATGCTCTGTGTTTTCATATAGCATTAAGCTCACTGAGTAGGAGAAAAGGTGAGTACTGGTGGCAGTAATTATAACACAGTTCCTAGGGGAGCCACAGAGTTGCATCAGATTCCCTAGTGAATCCTCATTATCCAAGTTTTGGGTTGTCCTTATTAAATGGATCCCAAAGGAGGTAGAAAAGTTTGATTTATAGAAAAGTTAACTTAAAAGTGTAAGATTATAGGGCTTTCATTAAATATTTTAGTGTAAGATTATAGGGCTTTCGTTAAATATTTTACATATTCATTAGAAATATCCAGTGTTTACCTTTTGGAATGAAGACTGGTATAAAAGTTGTTAATCCTTGAAATTTCAGCACCATTTTGTATACTATTCATTTGACTCACTGTTCCTCATTCTCTGTGGAGCCCTGCAGGAAGTCCATTCACTCCAACAGCTACAATTATTCTCTCTTCACAGAGATCTTCCAAATATATAGCTCTGGCCCAGATTTGAACTCCATTAATGTATTTACAAAAGTCTGCTGGACATTTTAACTTTGATTTCATGGTGACAGCATAAATTCCATGAACTCATCATCTCATCCCTCACATGGTCCCCCATCTTAATTTTTTTGCCTGTCAGTTAATGACATTTTTTCTATTCACCGAGGTCTGAAAAATTAACAGATGTCTTAAACTTACATCATTCTTACTATACTATATGCAGTGACTCCCCAAGTTTTGATATTCCTCCCTTTGTAACATAGCCTTTATCTAATTCTCTGTTTTCTATTCCCTCATCGTATCACTTTTACCTTGACCTAGAGTATCCCATCTCAATCAGAATTATTTTGACACTCTCTACATTGATCTCCCTGATTCTTGTTTCTTCCCTGCAGTAATAATAATTAGTGATGTTATTAGCAAGTACATTTTTTGGTAATTCATAGTATGCCATACAATATGTTAATTTCTATAAGCAGTATTATATTTTATATGCACAATGCTATTCATAGAGATAGATAGTAGATAGTGAAAGACCAAAGCTTAAAGAGTTATGCTGCCCACAGAGCTGGGACTCAAACCAAACTGTGTCTGAAACCAGCTGCATGATCATCCTCATTATGCTCTCCTGATACACACTTCATACCTCTTCTAGATTCCTCTCAGTTAAAGTAAGCTTTTAAATGTCACTGTGTTCTTCAGAAATCATCAGTGGATCTGTAATTTTTACTTTTTCAAGTTGCAATTCTCTACTTGATGTTAAGATCCTTCTTACTGTTTCTGTAGCTTCAAGCAATCAATCTGATTTTCAGTTTTCTCGTATGTGCAATGCACATATGTAAAAGAGAGATTGATCAAAATATAAAGTATGATCCTTCCCTCTACAGAAAACCAATACCCTGTCTGGACTGTTGCCTTTTCAAGAATCTCCACCTACATCTCACTCCTCTAATTCCAGCCAAGTTTTTCACAGTATAAGAGCATATTGTGCTCATATGTGCTTTTCTGAGTCTTTAGTTTTTGTTGCAAGTAATGTCATGTTAGTGTCACCCTGGATATTACCAAGATGTCTATTTTTCTTTACATGCATGTATTTGTTTTCTATTGTTGCATAAAAATTACCATAACCTCAGTGGTTTAAACATTTATTATCTCACAGTTTCCATAAGTCACAAGTCTCGGTACAGACTATCTGGGTCCTCTGTTCAGGATCTCACATCAAGGTTTCAGCCAGGGTTGGGCTCTTATTTGAGGCCCAGGTTTGTTGTTCTCCAAGATCACTGGCTGTTGAGAGTCTTTTTCTTTTTCTTTTCTTTTTTTTTCTCTTTCTTTTCTTTTTCTTCTCTTTTCTTTTCTTCCTCTTTTCTTCTTTTGTCTTCTCTTTTCTTTTCTCTTCAACTTAAAACTAATGGAAGTTTGTTTCTTTAAGGCCAGATAAGAATTTCACTAATTCCTTCAGTTTCTGACCTATAGATCTACTTTTATTTTTTTAATTTTAAAATTTTTTAATGTTTATTTATATTTTGAGAGAGAGAGAGAGAGAGAGAGAGAGTTGGGGGAGGGCAGAGAGAGAGAGAGGGAGGCACAGAATCTGAAGCAGACTCCAGGCTCTGAACTGTCAGCACAGAGCTGGATGCAGGGCTCAAACTCAGGAGCTTTGAGATCACCATCTGAGCCAAAGTCAGAGGCTCAACTGATTGAGTCACCAGGTGCCCCTAAGATCCACTTTTAAAGTGGCCCACCTCATTAGGTCAGGTCCAGCTAGAATAATCTCTTTTGATATACATAAAGTCAACTGACTTGGAACCTTAATTACATCTTAAAATCTCTCCTTTCCATATAACATAATGTAACCATAAGAACAATATATTACCTTTGTCATATTCTATTGGTCAAAAGCAATTTAAAGGTTATGTCTACCCACAATGTAAAGCGATTATACTAGAGTGTGGGTCATTGGGATTCATGTAAGATACTACCTACCATACCTGACTCAAGTTCTACTTGAACCTTAGAATATTTCTCCATTGATGTTGTGCCACTAATCCCCAGCATTTATGACCTGAGCTATGCAGTGAACAGTCTGGTGTGGCCTTTGGATTTTTTAAATGTGTCTTAGGTTGTTCTTTCTAATTAATCTTTAACACTTTTTAAAGGAAAACCCTAGGAATTCCTTGCATGTGTGCAAAACATTGTAGTTTAAAATCACTTCATATACATATTATTATATAATCCTCATTGAAGTTGATTCTTTTTTATATTTACTTCCATTATGTAGCATCATGCATATTTAATGAATTGGTTTTGGTACAATGATTTTGTACATGTATGCTCATGGATTGGTTCATGTTTTTAGATTTTAGATTTTGTTTATCTTTTATTTATTTATTTATTTATGTAGTCTTTGGTCTTTGACAAGTTGAAACCACACAAAGGGTTTACTGTTATTATCTTATTTTATGCAACATAGGATCTTTCCATAAAAATCGGGGACTTATATTTAATATTATGCTCTACAAATGATATATAAATTACATAGAAAGTGAAAATGATATTTATATTTGTCTTTTAGAAGAGTACAAAATTTATTTCTATACACTTTTAAAGAAAAACTTTACATTTTTAAAGAATGTCATCTTCAAAATAAACATAAAAAAAATTAGAGGACACCTGGGTGGGTCAGTCAGCTTAAGCGTCCGACTTTGGCTCAGGTCATGATCTCATGGTTTGTGGGTTTGAGCCCTGCATCGAGCTCTGTGCTTACAGCTCAGAGCCTGGAGCCTGCTTTGGATCCTGTGTCTCCCTCTCTCTGCCCCTCCCAGGCTCACTCTCTCTGTCTCTCTTTTAAAAATAAACATTAAAAAAATTTAAAAGAATGTCATTTTCAAAAGAATATCACATTTATGATACTAATAATTTTGTTCTTGTCTAAAGATTGGTAAATATTTAGACAATTACTTTATTAACATTTACTATACAAAATATTATTGCACTTATATCTTTTTATAGTTTACATACAATTAAGATAATTTTAGCTTGACAAAAGCTAAAAAGGGGCGCCTGGGTGGCTCAGTCCATTAAGCATACGACTTCAGATCAGGTCACAATCTCGCAGTTCCGTGAGTTCGAGCCCTGTGTCAGACTCTGTGCTAACAGCTCAGAGCCTGGAGCCTGCTTTGGATTCTGTGTCTCCCTCTCTCTCTGCCCCTCCCCCACTCAGCTCTGTCTGTCTGTCTCTTTCTCAAAAATAAACGTTAAAATTTATTTTTCAAGCTAAAAGATTAATTTGTATATAAATTCAATTTTTAATTTTAATAAACAATAATTTTCTTAAAAACATTAAGACCATATTTATTATAAAATAATTATTTCAATAAATATTGATAAATGGCTACTGTGTTTCGGGTGCCCTTTTGGTTGCTGGGGGTTGAGTGAGAATGCTAGAAACAAAATTGCCTCTCTAGTCTTTCTGCAGAAAGAGAGACAATCAGCAAACTAAAGTAGACAGAGGATCATGTCTATTATTGATAAGTGCCATGATCAAAAGTAAACTAGGTAAGGATTACTGAGGATTAAGAGTGGTATCTAAGGTAGGAGTTACCTTGGGGTGCCAACTCTGACATTCTCTGTTCCCCATTCTGTAGTTTCTGATGTTGACATTACTTATGGGTATTGTGAATAATGCTACAATGAATGTGGGAGCACAAATATCTCTTTGAGATCCTGCTTTTAGTTCTTTTAGATAAATAGCTAGAAAGAGTTGGATCAGTTCATCACATGGTAATTTTATTTTTTACTTTTTATTTTTAAGGACTATCCATACTGTTTTCCATAGTGGCTATACCATTTTACTTTTCTTCCAACAGTGTACAGGGTTTTTGTTTGTTTCTTTGTGTTTGATAATAGACATCCTAACAGATGTGAGGTGATATCTCATTATGGTTTTGATCTACATTTCCCTGATGATTAGTTATGTTGAACAACTTTTTATGTACTTGTTGGCCATCTGTATGTGTTTTTTTTAAATAATATCTCTTTCATTTCTGAATGTCCAATTATTGACAAAATCCAAAATGCTCCCATCATGAAAAAAAAAAAAAGATTCTTTTTATTTGTGGTGGTCTTGTTAATAAAGATTAACATCCTTCTTTGCTTGGCACTCCAATATATGTGAAATATGTTATTTAACTTTTCTTTCCACTGTTAAATACACCATACAGAGCATATATTGCAACTAAATTCTGGGATTTAAAGCGAATTTCTGAAAACTCATTTGTACTCTTGGTGCATTATACACTTTATTTGTTCAAAACTTCACATCCTTTCATAGAAAACTTAAGTGCTCTAAAATCTATGTTCCTTTGAGGCAGTGATCCACTGAGCTGGTATTTATGTCAAGTAGTCATTAACTTAAACACTATGGCATTATAGAGAAAGGGAAATGCTTAGTATGCCTTTTGGGTTTGTGCACATGCTTGAGAAACCACAGTGTTCATTAAAAAGTGTGACATCATGGGACCGTGTAAGGAAAGAGCAAAATAAAATAAATGAGATATAAATACACCCAGAACTTTATGAAATAAATGCAACAATTACATGCACAACATCTCAATCCTTTGGCAGAGTCTCAAAAGTTAGTGAATTTACAAAAAAAAAAAAATGGTTGAAAGAACTTGCACAAATTGTGGCAGTGTTTTCCCTAAATTACTTCCTTTGGTGAGATTCCTCATGAAGTCATAATTAAGTGAGCTAAAAAATGTAAAAATGAAGTGAAAAAAGTTCTAGAAATGCTTTGTATTTTACGTCTACATATTTACAATTAAATGACAGCAAAGATTTCAAGTATATGCCCTCCATGACTGTTTCTTTTAGCAAGTGTCCTGTTTCTCATTTCCTGAGGGCTGAGTATGGGGAAAGTCTTTCACTGAGTTTGTTTTCCTGTCTGTGCACAAATAGTACGATTTAATTGATAATGTCTGGAGTAGAAGTCTGTGTCCAGCTGTGAAAACTGCTCTTGATGCTAGCACTCGACTGGACAGCTTGATAATTATATATGTTTTGTTAAACATCTCGGTCAGGTTAACAACTGTCTAAAAATCAGTAGAGGGAGCTCAAGAAGGCCTTAAGGATATTTTGATACTAGCTTTCTAATGTCACTATGCTTTCCCTCAATACTTTTTTTCTTTTTTTTTCATATATAGGAAATAAAAGTATCCTTAAGTGCAAAATAACCTTTTGAATTTGTGAAGCTTATGGCTATTTAAGCACTTGAAGAGGCTTCCCCATTTCCCCCTAATTTTTTGTCCTATTTGTAACAGAAGGTAAACAGATTTGACTTATAAATTGTTGGAATGCTATGAAGATCCAGCTCTGTGATACTGGGGCTTTATTGTTCCAGTTTTTAGATCTCTGTACAGGGTTTTTGATTCAGAAAAAGAACATGAAAACTAGACACCTAGTATTCAGAGACTTCTATAAAGCATTAGTTGGCTTAAATTAAACCTGTGATAATCTTAAAACTAAGTCTGGCCCTATCCTAAAATGTTTCTGGTTAGCTTAAATACACTGGACTTAAACATAGGTCTGTATTCTATGCAGGACTTGTGGCAGTATCCTTCTAGAAATTTCAAAAACTGGCACAAAGATAAAGGACATCCATCTGCAGAAACTCTTAAACAGACCTGATATTTTCATTTAACAACTTCATACCAAGAGCCAGGTCCCATATTTATATATATCATAAATTTGAAAGCAACAACTCAGGCTATTTTTGATTGGGACTTTGCTCCAGGATTTTCCAAAGTTTTGCTGAAAATATAAAGCTTGCTAATTTAAAACACTTTTTCAAATTAAAATTTTAATTATTGTCTATGCATCAGAGAGTGTTATATCCCAAGGGTTCAATTGAAAACTTACCATGTTGTAAGAATGAGCTATTACATAACAGCATTTTAGAAAAAGAATGAAAATTTTATTATTAATAACTTCTAACATAGTTTCATTATTATTTAGTCCTTATTTAATGCTAAATTAATAGATTCTTTTCTTGCATAATGACGATTTTTGGAATTCATTGCCATTTTCCATAGGACACTTAAATTTAATAGCAGCATATGTGATTATTGAAATCATAATAAATTTGCATTTTAGTAAAATTTATATTTTATTTTCTATTGCTTGGCATGCAGTTTTTATATGAATGCTGAGTGATCTACAAACTTTTAAAATGTTTGAAATCCATTCAAAGCTTTTATTGTTATTTTAAAATTTTCCCAGAAGTTGAATTATTTGGTAAAATCACCTGATCATACTTAAGTTTAGAAATGGCTATTGCTGTTTTATTTTCTATAATTATTACTATAGATTTAGGCTAGTAATATTTGAGATATTTGGTCATAGTGTTGCATGTTACAATTTTGTTAATTGAACAGTGAAAATTACACTTTCTAGATTTCTGCTTATATTTGCTTAGTGAATGTGATATTTTAATGTTTCCTAAAGTAATTCTTCTGTTATAAATTTTCTCTGTATGTCTTTTGGCCATTAATCTAAGAGAACTTTAACTTGATTTTACAAAATCAATGAAAATTGGATTCTATTAAATAAATTATTATTATTATTACTATTACTATTATTATTATTATATTATTATTTATTCACCAATTATTGGGCCTCAAGCCTGATTCTAGACAACACTTAAATTATTTCAATACAACTTTAGAAGAGGTTTTTTTTTTTTATTCTATTTTTGAGAAAGAGAGAGACAGACCACGAGTGGAAGAGGGGCAGAGAGAGAGGGAGACACAGAATCTGAAGCAAGCTCCAGGTTCTGAGCTGTCAGCACAGAGCCAATGCAGGGCTCAAACCCACAAACTGTGAGATCATGTCCCTAGCTGAAGTTGGATGCTTAACCCACTGAGCCACCCAGGTGCCCCCAGAAGAGCTTTTAAGGTAGAACCAAGGTTGAACCAGGGCTTCTGGGGAGGTTAAAGGCCACAGTATCACAGACATGGACCTCCCAGGCTCAAAGGCAATGCTGTATGACTATATATTAAGAATTCTATAATATTGATTTCATAATTTCCATGCAAGCTGGGTTTTTCAATGTCTAAAGTCTTCAGTAAAAATACCTTAGGCCCAACAGGCTTTTTTAGAAAACACTTGGGTTTCTCAAGTACATAAGATTTCTTCAAAGTAACTTCTCTCTTAAATATCTGTGACTCTAAACAAAGATACATTATCCAAATGCAATCCTGATTATTCATTATTTTTTAATTAAGAAATTCTCCAGTTTTGCAAAAGCAAAAGCACCATGAATTAAAGCTTTCTGTAATTTAAAGAGAAAATAAAACTAAATTTATTAATGTAATTTTATCTGTGTTTTTCATTCAAGCCTTATCACTAAATGATGGCATATGAGAACTTCTATTTCTGGTATACTTCAAGTATTTTATCTTATAAACGTGTCAGAGTAGACATTATATTGAAGTTGACTTACAAATTAAGTAAAAATGTAATCTGGCATTTTTATAGGAACAGTATTTTTAAAAAATATTATTCTAATAAAAGTTAAATATAGTATGTCTATACAAATGCATATAAAAGTGTATAGAAAAATGAACTGAATCTACATTGAATTTTTCATTGGGTGGGATCTTTATTATCATCTGATTTAATAATGGGAAAACAAAGATTAAACCATTTCATTTTAATTGGGATTAAACTCAACTGTGTATGGGTTTCATTCCAGTCAGTGCACACTTCCAGATTTTTGCGTATAATTCTGAACTAGACACTTTCAGGCATTTCATTTTGGGGGATGGTGTTATTGCAATAACTTTTGAATGCTAGAACTCTATTGATGAGTCTCATACCTGTAATCGTACAGCAAATGGTACAAACAAAAGGTTTTGACTTTGAATTTGCAGTATTATTCCTGACACAAGCTTTGGTAGAGTGATGTTGAACATTTTTAATGTATATATGCCTTTCAGGCTGGGTAGTACATATGTTACTTCATAAGAGTTTACCCTTTGTAATCATTATAACACTTAGAATTAATGTCAAATTATATAAATTGTATTCATTGGTATAGTGTTGACAGTCATTCCTTTGGAAATGCAAGTTGATAATGCCTGACTTAGAAAGCCAAACTGTGGTACTAAATCACATGGACTTCAAGAAATTTCATACCATTTTTTGGCTACATTGTGGAATACTTTTACATGTTTAAGATAAAAATGATTATCTCTGTGGAGGGTGAACTATATATATGATGATTTATTATTGACAGTGAATCCTCTAACTTTAATTATGTTTACCTTGAAATAAGTAGTATCCTATTTTTATATTGTGTTTGTGTGTGTGTGTATATATATATATATATATATATATACACACACACGCATATATATGTATATATATATATATATGTATATTTATATGTATATCCTCTAAAACTCTCAAGTCAGTTGGAATTTTTATACTTACTAATATGTAGATAAGTACGTTTTCAATGGTGTATTATATTGATACATTAAATTGAAGATCCACTAGAATCACGCATATACTGAATATAATGGTTGAAAATCTCCAAATTCAAGACATAATATAAAAGGAATTTAACTATAACACTAAAAAAATATCAAGAGTGCCTTTGATCTCACTTTACTTTTAATTGTGTCTGAGGATTTCTTAATGATAAACTACTTGTGGTTATCAGAGGGAAGAATTGGTTAACTAGTATGGAATAGTCTTTCACAAGCTCATCCAATATGATAAAGTTCTGCTGGCCTCAACTTTTAAGTATTTATTTATAAGTTCTAGATATTAAATTTAGTTAAATATTGATCAGTAATCTGCCGTTTTATAGGTATGTCAGATTGTGAATTAACTGATGAGGATGGGTCAATGGTACACATACAAATGCCTGTCATTTACCAAAGTGGTCTATATAGTTAAAACATTAATTTTGTAAACACAAATGAATAAGAAGTGGATATACTAAAGAAACAATACAAACAATAAAAAAAAATGCTTCCAGAAAACCCCTTCAGAGAAAGGATAGTGAACTGATATCTAGTAGAATTTTAACTTAAATGGTGCACAAAAAATGTGAATCCAATTGGGATTTATCACTCTATTTTGTATTTTCTCACAACAGTGGAGTGAATTTATCATTCTGTACTACAAAGAAATCTTGCAGCATTTATTATAGGACATACTTGGAAAATAAATAAGTATCAAAACACTACCATAGATTTAAAATCCAATTTTTGCCTGTTGTGAAAACAGCTTCTTGTGAAGTGCTTCTTGATGTTGGACTTGGTTGGCATTATTTGAAAAGGAACATTACAATATTATGTAGGGGGAGAGACTAAAAAGATAAGTTTAGAAACTATGGCTCAGTTGGTTAAGTGTTGGACTCATGATTACATTCAGCTCAGGTCATGATCTCATGGTTCGTGGGATCGAGTCCCGTGTTGTCATAAGTGCAGAGCCTGCTTGGGATTCTCTCTCTCCCTTTCTCTCTTTCCTTCTCCTGCTTGAACTTTCTATCTCTAAAAATAAATATGAACGAATTTAAAACTACTTAAAAAAAAGAAGCTAACTCCCAGATGACAATATTTACAAAATTATGAAAAATGAAACTTAGACTTAAGTGAGGTCACAGTGAAGAAGGGTCTACAGAAACATAATTACTAACTGTCATGTGACATCCTCAATGAGATCTTGGGAAAGAAAAAGGACATTAGGTAAAACTAAGGAACTGAGAATAAAGTATGGACTTTATTAACCTTAGTTAATAATAATGTATCTGTATTGGTTTATTAATTGTGGCAAATGTATCATACAAACATATTTACAATAGAGGACACCAGGTGTTGGTTGGGTATATGGTTACTATATGGCATGGTATATGAACTATCTTTGCAATTTTTCTGTAAACCTAAAACTTATAAAAGGGGCTATCCATTAAAATAATGTGAAAAGAAGGCCATTTTAGCTATAGATATAGTGATTTATTTTATGGGTAGTTTATAATTTTATGTGTATAGAAAACTACAGATTTGAACATATTTTTAACTCCACTTCATAAAGAGCATAGAAATTATGACACAAGGTTATTATTAGGGAATTTATTCTAGGAAGGAAATTTTGTATTTGATTCTTCCAATAGAATAGAATCCCCCCAAAACTTTACAGTTACTTCAATTAAAGAGGGACTATTCTTTCTTTCTTTGTTTCTTTGTTTCTTTTTAATTTTTTTAATGCTTATTTATTTTTGAGAGAGAGACAGAGTGCAAGTGGGGGAGAGGCAGGGAGAGAGGGGGACACAGAATCCGAAGCAGGCTGCAGGCTCTGAGTTGTCAGCACAGAGCCTGACGTGGGGCTCAAACTCATGAACCATGAGAACATGACCTGAGCTGGAAGTCAGATGCTTAGCTGACTGGGCCACCCAGGTGCCCCAAGAGGGACTATTCTTTAGATAAACTGATGATATACCACTATCATGCTATAAGAATAAGGAATTATTATAATTAGATGTATTTCAGTAATAAAAAATAAAAATCTTAATTACTATAGTACGGTTGTGAATTATTTTTAGTTTATCTTTCTAAGTTAAAATATTGCATAAATTACTATTTCAATATATGCTCACAGAAATTTAGCATAAAAATATTCTACTTAAAATATCACTGTTTCAGAAAATTTAGAAAATTCAATATAGTCTCACCACCATCCTTTAAGAATCATAATATACATTAGGATAGTATAAACTTTACCACGTAAAAGGTCCTAAAGGGCACCTGGCTGGCTCAGGCTGGCTCTACCGAGCATGCAACTCTTGATCTTGGGGTTGTAAGTTCAAGTTCCACTTTGAGGGTAGAATTTATTTGAAAAAAAAAAAAGTCCTGAAGTATGGTAGGAATTATTATTTCTCACCAACATTTTACTCTCCTTACTATTGAGCATATAGAGAGATTACACAGTTGCCTCCTCCTGAAAGTATTAGATATGGTCATGTGACTTGTTTAGCCAGTGAGAAGGGAGTAGACATAACAGAGACACCCTATATACCAGTATTTAAGAGCTGGTGCCTGATTATGTTTTCTTCCCTTGCAATGGCATATCCTGATGCCCATGTTAAGATGAGAGTGTCATAAGATGGGCACTCTTCGTCAGTTTATGTGTTTTTTAGTAATTCCACAAAAAGACTTTTTTCTTGCCAACTATCAATGGATACATGCCAGAGGCAAAAATTCACTTTGAAAAACAAATAGGTTTCTGGAATTTAAAATTTTTTGTTGTGTAATGTAGGCAATCTAGACTATAAATACTATACAAAAATCTCTATAAACTTGCATTTTTTATAGATAATTTAAAAATAAAGTTTTATTTCTGTCATACTTACTGGTAATATTCTAAGCATTTTGGCCTAAATGTTTCCAAATATGTATTTTGATTTCACTCCTAAAACCAGTTGAGAAGCTGAGATAATTACAATATTTCTCCTTCATTATTTGTTAAAAAATAAATTCCAACATTTTATGTGTATAACTATTTTTTAAAATGTTTGTTTATTTATTTTGAGATAGAGAGAGAAAGAGAGGCAGAGACAGAGAGAGAGAGAATCCCAAGCAGGCCCTATGACGTCAGCACAGAACCTGACATGGGGCTAGAACTCACAAACCATGAGATCATAACCTGAGCCAAAAATGAAGAGTCAGATATTTAACCGACTGAGCCACCCAGGTGCCCCTTTGAGTCTTCTATTTTTATATGAAAATGTGCATGTTTGTATGTATCTGCACTTGTGTCTTTGTGTGTGTGAGAGTGTGTGTGTACTGGTAGTAGATGTGTATCTAATCAAAATGCTACGGTATTATATAAAAATTTGGTTTTTAAAATTTTTTGAGGATTCTCACTTCTTAATTTACAAATGATAACAATAATTCTGTGTGGATACCTGCTATTTAGAATTAATTTCACATTCTAAAGTATATACTTTTACAGTCATTTTTATAAAAATTCAAAAACAAAAAATAAATTTATAAAAATAACAATTTAACAAACAAGATTACAATAATATGTGTACAGTTTAGCAGATTTTACCTTGTTCTTTTTGATTTTCTGTATTTGCTCCTTGATGAAATATGCATATGCTTTTTTCCTACTGATCATTATATTTGTCTAATCAAATTTTCAAAATAATCAGAATGTTCTTGATGTTTATAACGTCATCATGATGAAGCACAACTTTGAATTTGGTGCCATTTCCAGAGCTGACGAAGTTATTTAAAAAATTAAGTTGAGTTTGATTCCATACTAATCACACACTCTGAGTGATTGTATGCAACATAGTATACTGTGACATGTTTGATCGTAATGAATGGAATACAGCTCAAATAGTAACGTAGAAATAAATTTCCATTTGGAATAGCCTTGTGGGAGAAAAGTTCAAATTAAATCCTCTTAGTGCATTAAAATGCAAATATAGGAAGGCAATCCAATTGAGTTACATCGATAATAGAACATATAACACAAATGGAAATTCCTCCCAAATAATTAAGTTATAGCTATATAAATCACTGATGTGTGCATTTGAATTTTGTTCCTTTCGTGCATGCTTGAAAGTTCATTAACTTTGGATCACATTAGAATACGTTTTGTTTATCTCCTGCAGACCAGTCACTAGGCAAGCCCTTTCCCCTACTGAGGACAATGAAGGCCCTTCACAGCATTTCATTGCATTCAAAATATGATAACTAAAGCTTTGAACTCTATTAGCAGGTTCTGTTTTAGACATAATTATGGAACCTCCAAAATTGGGTCACCACCCTGGTAGTTTCAATGTCTTGAATTTTCTCAGTAAATAATTTTTAGTCTAAAATATGCAAATATTGTGAGAACAGTAATTTTCATATACCAATCGTATAATCTTGAGAGAAAACAAAACGCTTTAGAGAAAATTCTGTTTAGAAACTGTGTAAGAGCAAATCTCCCCGTGTGTGTGTGTGTGTGTGTGTGTGTGTGTGTGTGTGTGTGTGTATTAGAAGTATTAGATTTGTAATTCTAAGTCTTACTGTTGTAAAATGTGTGGTGAGTTAAAACTTCAAGTACAAAAAAAATATGCAACTTATAACCATGAAAACCAAGGGGCACTTGCGGTAAAAAGAAAAATGGAAAGAAAATAATATGCTTTAGGCATTTAAATTAGTAATGATGCCATTTATATGAATTAAGAAGGAATGTTCATGGTGATTTGACCACCAAACATATATAATACTGTATGTGGTACAAATTCTGATCTTGAAAAATAATCATCTCTCAGATTTAAATTAAGTAAGGAGCACAAGTTGCTAATGTTGTGAATCCAAAATTAAAATTTTAAAGTAAAATAAAATTGAATTAAATCAAACATGTACAAATGCCTTACTACTAATCAAGCTACAGTCAGTAAGTTTTAAAAGTGATTTTTTGGATCATTGCAATTTCATATCTTATTCTAGAAACAAAATGACCCAATTAAATATAAATTGCAGATGGTTACTTGTGGAAAGTGTAGATGTTATTTGAGTTAATATTTATAATGTTGTATATCATTGGATATGAAGTTTTTAACAGAACATAGCCTATTTTAAGAAATTGCTAAACAACTATAGACATTGCATTTGAGATTTTAACTGATGATAACAATCAGAGAAATAGCTCAAGGATGAAGTAGTTGATTGTCTCATTAAAAATCAGAATACTAATAGTTGTCATCATTTGAGAGCCTAATGTGTGTCAAAGTAAATTCTTAGGTATTATGCATACATTATCTTATTTAATTCATACCACAAGCTGAAGTAGAGAGAGGTTTAAATAATTTGACCAAAGATACATTATTAATAATTGACAAAGTCAAAATAAAGTTCATGCATATGAATGATAATGCTTGTTCTTTCATCTTCTTTAAAAAAAATCTTTGGAACATATCAATTACTGTATCACATCTTCTCTTAGCTACTCAAGGACATTGCTCTAAGGATTCTCTTTACTCTTTCAATCTCATCAATTAGTTCTGCTTTTACTGGATTATTTTTATCAGCATAAAAGAATAATGTAGTTTTTCCCATTTTTAAAAAATCAACAAACAAACCCTTTTGACTATGATTACCCTTCATTCATTTTCTCTCTTTTGTTTTATGACAAAATTCTTTGTAAATCTCTACCACTATATCAAATTTCTCTCTTCAGTTATGTCCTCTCTTGAATCTACTTTACCTGATAAATCTAAATAGATTTATCTCTGAAATCTATTCCGATCAAGGTCAGCATATTCTGCATGTTACTAAATATGTTGCTGTTTTTAGTCTTCTGCATGCTTGAACTATTAGATGATTTGTTATAGTCTATTGCTTCATTATTCAAACTTTTTCTTCACTTGCCAATATCTACACCCAGTCCTTTTTCAGGGATTTTTAGACATCTTGTCTCTTTTTATTTCCATATGCAATTTAAAATCAACTTATCAAGTTCTATAAAGAACCCTATTTGAATTTTCATTGGAATTGCACTCGTCCTACAGCTCAGTTTGAGGAATATTGGTATATTAATGACAGAGTTCTCCTCTACAAAATATAGTCAATGTTGCCATTTATTTAATATTGTTTAAAGTTTTCAGTAAAATATTTAAATTTATTCTATAAGGAACTTTTTGTATTTTTATTGGTACTCTAAATTTTAATTAAAAAAAATACATTTTCTAACAATGTTGTGGCCTAAAGAATTGCAATTTCATGTTGCATGTCGTCTTTTTCTTTTGGTTCAGCAATACTTATTTATTCTAACAACAAAAATGCATTTGGCAATTTCTATTTAGACAGCCATATAATTAAAAATAGAGTTTTGCCTTAACTTTCTGATTATAGGTTTTATTTTACTTTTACTTTTTTTTTTACTTTTTTTTAATGTTTATTTATTTTTGCCAGAGAGAGAGACAGAGCATGAGCTGGGGAGGGGCAGAGAGAGAGGGAGACACAGAATCTGAAGCAGGCTCCAAGCTCCAGGCTCTGAGCTGTCAGCACAGAGCCCGATGCAGGGGTCGGGCTCACAAACCGCGAGATCATGACCTGAACAGAAGTTGGAGGCTCAACCAACTGAGCCACCCAGGAGCCCCTTACTTTTACTTTTTAACTGCATTGACTAGACCACCAGTACAATCCTAACATAATAGATAATAGCAAGCATCTTTTTGCTTCTGATCCTAAAAGGATTATTTCAGTAAGTATGGTATTCTTAATATTTTTTAAAAATTAGATGTCCTTTTTTAGGGTAAGTAGTTTCCATTTATTCTTAGTTTGCTAAGAGTTTTTTTTTTTTTACTCATGCATTATCTTAAATTTAATCAAGAGAATTATATCTGTGTATATTAAGATGAGCTTCAGTATTAGTATCAGTGGCCTTTAATCTGTAAATGTGCTGTTATAATACATACTAATCAAATTAATTAATTCAGTTAATTACTTAATTGAAGTTTCTGTAATTTTGAAGTGTTCTTTCCTTCACACCATGATTTATCAAAAAACTGCTTCAAATTTAGATTAGAGCTAGATTATTGAACTGCATATATTACTTAGTAGATTTAAGAGAGAGAAGGTTTATGTTACATTTATTTATATTTATATCTGCTATGTGTATGTGTGTAGAACTGACCCTTGAACAACATGAGTTTGAGCTTCCTGAGGTCCACTTATATGTGGATGTTTTTAAATGCATGTTAAAATTTGGGGACACATTTTAAAATTATTCATTATGTAGAAAATGTCCACCAGCTTTTATTTATTTTTTGATGAGAGAATTATGATGATAGCTCTTGACTTATGGCCAACAGAGAAAAATAGCTGAGAAAAAAATTAATTTACATTTTAAACAAGTTTTCTTTATTGTTTGGTATACTGCATTTTTTAAGATCTTGTTTTACTTATTACCCACTATATGCAACTGGGTTGCATACATTTATTTATAGCAGTCTATTTCAAAGTTTAATCACAAGTCTATTTATCCCTTAATATATTCTTCTTTTTAAAAAGTAAGAATTGTTAAGTATCTTTAAGAAACCCTGCATACTACGGCTTCTTCTTGGAGTTTCCAATACACATTAGCATAGTGAACTGAGAAATTTTTTTATAAAATTATTTTTTATCCTAGCTTCCCTAAATTTTATTTGACCATTTCAGTCTGTTTCCTTACTATATAAACTCAGCTAATATATCCCTTGTGTTCTGCAGAATGCATTTTAGAATACGTAATTTTAGGTAAGAAATATATAATTTTTCACTAATACTGTAAATCGGATTACTTCCTTTTGGTATATAAACGTCTATATTCACAGACTGGATTTCCTGATGTAGAGTTATCGCTTTTTGTAACTTGTTTGGCTAATTAATACAGTCTACTACTATAGGGTTTTTTTATTTATTTATTATATTTTTGGTTATACTCTAACCAAGTACCCCTCTCAATCCTAAGCCATTTCACATGAATTTTTATATCCACAACTTCCCCAACTCTAGAGACGTAAAACCTAAATTTGACAGACTCTTAGTAAATAATTTGGTTTACTGCTTCATTTATATTAAAAGCAATCATCATGGGTATGTCTTCAAGACGGTCTTCCTTTTTTTTTTTTCATTTTTAACGGGGGTCTAGTCATCCCTCAAAGCCAAGCCCATTTCAGTTATGACTATTTCTTAAAGATCTCGCAGAGAGTTGTAGTTACTTTTTGGGAAGTGAGAGGATAATTGTCTTGGCTTAGAACATATTGTTTCTAAGATGCATATTCATTAAAATTTAAAACTACATTAAAAAAATTTTAAGGGGGGGGGGCGCCTGGGTGGCTCAGTCGGTTAAGCATCTGACTTTGACTCATGTCATGTCATCACATTCAGTGAGTTTGAACCCATGTCAGGCTCTGTGCTGACAGCTCAGATCCCAGACCCTGCTTCAGATTCTGGGTCTCCCTCTGTCTGCCCCTCTCCCACCATTGCTCTGTCTTTCTCTGTCAAAAATAAATAAGCATAAAAAAAGACTACAATAGGTAATTACATTTATGAATCTGGGAAGAGAATATCTGCAATGGATATTGATTTAGGAAAGATAACCATATAGATGACAATTAAAGTCATAGGGGTGCATGGAGAGCCAGACGGAGTGGAGTAGAAAGATACAGATGTAGAATAGAAAGTCACTGGCTATGAAAGTAGTGAGGAGTAAGAGAAAATGAAAGAGATTTTGAACATTCTTCTAGATAACTAGTGGAAAATCCACAAGGGTTATTGCCATACAAGAAAATGGAGCTATTGTTTGGAAATGAAGGATATGCTTGCTCAACAAAATATCCAAGGAGCCATACTTATGTGCCAGGCACTGTATTAGCACTGAACTACAAAGATAATAAGACAGGATGTCCTCATAGAGCTTGAAATATATAATGACACCCAATTATTTAGGGAAAGCCAAGGCAGATAAGAAAGTATGTAGAGAATCATTAAAATTAATAACAATGAGGACATACGAGACTCAGAGAGATGAGTTTTGTGGACTAGAGGAGAAGAAACCATATTGAAATGGGTTGAACTGTAAGGCATTTATTTCAGATTATAGACATAAAAATATTGAAATGCACCAAAATATTAAGCATTATTGACTCTAGACTGGAATTACAAGTAATTTTATTATATTTTTCTCATATGTATTTTACAAGCGCTTACAATCAAGATACATTTTTTATAATAAGAATACATATTATTTTTAAATGAACTGTGTTCTAATGATTATTGTTAATTAAATTTTAAATGTAAATGAAGTGAAGGTATAATATTTATCTGAATGATATTATGGTAAATATAAGAGATTAAATGAAATGATTCAAAAACTGACAGTAACAGAACCTTAGTAAACTTCCTTTGAGGACTTCATTATTCTGATTGACTACATAATGATCCAATTAAGTCGATAATTGCCAAAACTCAAGTTGTTCTATGCTGACAACACATATCCACCAAAAAAGTAGAGCTGCTTGAGCCACTGGAAGTTTTTAAAAAGTGGAAAGCAAAGCATTAATTTATGTAGCTACTAAGTTGGCACTTGCTAATGCTTTCAAAATGTAGAATAGCTTCAATTCCCACCAGTTTAGCAGCTGACATGATTATGTACATGAATCCTCTAGGAAATTGAAGAAACAGTAATAACAAGCCCAGTTAGCAAGAGAAGAAAAGGACTGCCTGGCTGACTGTCTAAGTTTCCTGTGTTAACACTGATTATAAACATCAGTGGTGGTAAACACAGCCATTCCATGAGATTGAGCTGTGAACATTTATGGGAAAATAAGATCAGCAGCCATGATTCCATTCTATTAAAACAACTCCTGTGAGGCCTTTGTAAGATAATACCTTTGTTATTCTCCCTTCCCTCCAGCATGTGAAAGGGACTATGGAATTAAAATTTCCACAAGCTAAATGAGAAGGGGTTAAGCTGTTAATTTCTTCCAATGTTATTGTATTGTTAAAAAAATACACCTTGGAAAACAATGAACTACAAAGTTCTTTGTTTTCTTTCGGACAGCTTTCACAAACTAAAGGAGTTTTGAAATAGTCGTAGGTGGTTTCTCATGTCATTTAATAGAAAGAGTGTGTAATTACTAGCCTGAAGCCCATCAACCAATTACAGATTAAAATATACCTTGCGAAATGTGAAACTTCCGGGGAAGTGTAATCACATATTTTAAAATGGATTATTTTGCATTTCTGAGTACACCGCTGAGTCTCCTGACATAAATTTATTCTCCCCCACACACTTCCAGCAGGTCTCCATGGCCTGAGACACCACTGTGCCTAATATTCCCAGGATTATTCTTATTTCTCAACCTTACAATGCAGTGGCCCAGAGTTAGGCTTGAGAGAAAATAAACCACATATAGGAAAGAGAGAAGATAGCAAGAGCTATGGGTTAGAAATCAGAATTTTGAGCTTTAGGAAATCATGAAGATCATCCATTCCACATCCTGTGATTGACCAAAAAAATATCAAAACAATTTCAGTGATTTACCCAACATGACAAAGGTAGGGCCACATGCCAAGTCCTCTAGGCTGTCAGGATTAGAAGCACTTGTAATGCAAGCACCATGAGTCTGTTTCCTTTAGAGAAAGAGGCTAAGGAGTCCTAGAGAGCCTGGGAAACAGCCAGGGGCACTGGGCACCTGATAAGAGTGAGTCTTGACAGAGAAGAAGGGGGTAAATAGGCATTGTGATCTCTGTCCTTTATATTTTAGAGCTGCTTCTGCTAAGTTCCTTAAAAGCAGAAACAGGAGAAATGAAGCATCTCTTTATGGCACCGGTTATCACAAATATAGGAAGATTCATAATTGCAAGGGAATTGCTTTGACAGAACTTTATTTTTTCACTTTTCAAATATTTATCAAGTCAACCATATGCCTAGCACCAGCTGAAACACTGACCTAATCTAAGAGAAGGGCTACATTTTAAAGTGAATGCTATTGGTATTTATATGAAAATAAGATGTTACTGCCTTTAAAAAAAAGAGAAGAGTGAGAAGAAGGAAGAGGGAGGAAGGGAAGCACAGGCAGTTGGGGGAGAAAACACCATCCATAAACAAGCGTACTTGTCTATCTCTTCTTCATATGTTGTAGAAAATATGGAACCATAGAACTGAGATTTAGGGTGACCTTTTATACTCTGCGTGTCCTTGGAGACAGCACTCACCAGTTGTTCAGTTGTACACTCTACAGACAGACTTCTATTACTGCCTTACTTCCAGTGTTTCAGAGAGCCACAGATACTGTTAAAAGCTCAGATGCATGTAAAAATACATTATGTTCAACACTAAGCTTTTGAACAACTATTAGAATTATGTTGCCACCACTTCTCTGTGACATATTGAAACACTGTTGTTCAATTTCTAATAACTAAGCAAAAGTCAGACTTAAAAACATAGTTACAACTTTGCAATATCACCTAAGAGTTCATAGGTTGACAATCCTGGAGGGCCAAACAACTTTCTCCTCTAAGAGATAAAATGAAATTAGCTCCTCCTGCAGAGCAGATGGCAAAATCCCAAAAAGAAATATAAATACTTGCAATTTTTTTGATTGCAACTTTTCCTTCTTGCTTCTGAAGATGATTTCCTTTGCCACCTATAACAAAGAAGCCCTGTTACTAAGCTCAGGAACAGTTTTCAGGGCAGGCATTTTCTTTTTATTTTGTTTAATGAGAGAGAGAAAGAGAGAGAGCATGAGTGGGGAGAGGGGTATAGGGAGAGAGAGATAGTCCCAAGCAGAGTCCACAGTTAGCATAAAGCCCAGCAAAGGGCTCAATCCCACGACCTTGGAATCATGACCTGAGCCAAAATCAAGAGTCAGAATCTCAACTGACTAAGCCACCCAGATGCCCCAGGGTGGGCATTTTTTTTTATTAACGTTTATTTATTTTTGAGACAGAGAGAGACAGAACATGAATGGGGGAGGGGCAGAGAGAGAGAGGGAGACACAGAATCTGAAACAGGCTCCAGGCTCTGAGCTGTCAGCACAGAGCCTGATGCGGGGCTTGAACTCATGCACCGCAAGATCATGACCTGAGCCGAAGTCGGATGCTTAACCGACTGAGCCACCCAGGCGCCCCAGGGTGGGCATTTTTAATGCCACTAATGATTTAATCTCAGGTTAGAAAGATTTGAGTGTTGTTTTTTTCTTTTTTTTCTTAACTATTGAAGTATAGTTGACACACAATGTTACATTAGTTCCAGGTGTAGGACACAGTGATTCTACAAGTGTATATGTTATGCTATGTTCACCACAAGAGTAGCTGCTATTTGAATACCATTGACTGTATTCTCTATGTGGTAGTTTTTATCACCATGACTTAGTCATTCCATTCCCTAACTGTATCTCCTACTCCCCTTCACCTATTTTGCCCATCCCTCCACGTCCTACCCCACTGGCAACTGAAAGATTAGATTTTTTTTTTAGTTCTAATGTGTGTAATATTTTGCCTCTGTAGTCTCAACACTTTTTTCCTGGCTCCTAGCCCTGTAAATGAAAGTACCTAAATAAATGAAATTCTTCCTACCTCTGGTTAGATCAAGAGCAAAGCCAATATTCAGGCACTGAAACACCACACTGAATTTAATCAGTGAAATGAAAAAAAATACCCTGATAAACCTTGGATTGTGAGTTTAATTCATGTGCTTTGAGTTTCATCGTTTTCTTACTTGGGTCTAGCAGACAGTTTTATAAAACAGTGTTTCACCAGTATGGGGTTTGCTCCACCAGTGCTGGAATCCCCTGTGATGCCTGTTTAAGATGCAGATTCTTGGATTTCACCTAAGACCTCTGGAATTAGAATCTCTTTGGTTGGGCCTAGGAACATTTAACAAGCACTCTCTGCCTAAAATTCTCTGGCTCACCAAAACCTGAGAGCTGTAGGCATGGCGTAAAGTCTTCTGTTTTAGAAATGCGGAGAAAGGGAAGCCACAGGCTAGGAAAGTCAGTGAGATAGAAATTGGAACAGTCTCAGTACTGACACCCCTGGGCCCTCTCATTGTGCCTGGAGCTTTTGACTTTCATTCTGATGCTGCTTGTGTCCTTCCAGCCCAAGGAATCTCTCAGTGAGAAGCTTCTGCTATAGTGGGTAGCCTCCAATTCCATGGAATAATTTTATATCATTGTGACATTTGATTACTATAATCTCTATAAATAGAGTGGAATGACTTAGCCACATCCTCAGAGAACCACAGTACATCTTTTGGAACATGACTTCAATTTGAAATGATGCCACCAGATGGCCAGCTTTAGAGAAGATCAGCTGAACTTGTCCTTAAGTGGCCAAAGAGCCCCACATTCTAAAATTTTGTTGTGCCTGATATTAAACAATTGTGACCTTGTTGTAAACACAATCTGTATTTTTTCACTGCCTGAGTACAAACAAATACTGTAGTGGATTCATTCATTTAATATAAAATATTCATACAGCTTTATTAGCCCACAAATAACAGAACATCCTACTCTCTATCTCCAATGAGAAATCATGTCCCATGATTACTTAATTACCCAGATAATTCCTGAGATTCTATTTGAGGGGTGAGTGTGCAGTAATGTGTTCCTGCTTGTTTAGGTACATTTTAAATTCCGTGGGTTTATATTATGGTTAACATAGTGGACAATGCCGTGTAAACCCATTGGATCACCACCTTTGCAGAGAGCATAATGCAAATCATAATGTAATTCAAATGATGTATTTACATAGGCGATAGGTCTTTGCATTAGAAAATGTGGCTCTACAAAATAATGATATTTAAAAGTAGTTTTCTTTTCCATTCAATATTATCATATATGTAATGAGAAACATGGCTTAAAGTTACTACCATGTTAGGATTGACATGCATATATTAACACACAGTAATGTGTATGTGTAAGGAAACAAATCATGCATATAAGCAGAGAAATATGTTCAATGCATAATTATTTAGCATATTTAATGTTTCATACCATATTTATATTATGGAAATGTTGATAAGGTAAATATTTAAAAAGTACATAGCCAGTGCCTGTTTCATAGTGAACTGATAATTATAATTTGATTTTTGGTCATCATGAAATAACAAGGATCCAAATCTTTATCAGTGTGGTCACATCTTGGACATATCATTACATATCAGTCTAAGTTGTTTTTTTTTTTCCTTTAATAATATCAAATTGAATTGTTCATATAACCTACTTAACATGAAGCCTGCAATAAGTAAAATCCTAGGAAATGTTTACTATTGCTGTTAATATATCGTTTTAACTGTATAGGCCTTGACATATCTGGAAGGGCTTTTAATATAGTTCCCTTTGAACTGACACAGCTTATTTAAACACAAAAAACTAAGAAGAAAAAAAATCACATTCATTTGGAGTTTTTCTTATTTAATATAGACTATCACTCATTTGAAAAAAAAATCTGACTGTAAAAATAATTAGCTTCTGTTTACATAGGTCATAGATATTTAGCTCATGCACTTTCCTAATCAGTAGCATAGGAAGTGCTTACAATGTTCAGGCTTGATTGCACTTTTTTTAAAAGACTATAATTTTCAATCCCATGAACCTTTTTATTATGCACTTGATAAGGGGTGAATTTACAGTGATGATGAAACATTTTGTACAGGTAATACTATACTTACAGATATGGGAATATTCTTCCTCCTGAAGAATGAACACATATAGACACTGAAAACCAAAAACAAAGTGAAAGTTTTTCAAAGACCAGACAAAGATGATGTTTTTCTAAACTCTTTGTCAAATGCTCAGGTATAGCAGAATACAATCATTTTACAAGACCTTCAGTTTGTTGCTTAAAATGGCAGGATGATTTTAGAAAATAAAAAATGTTCAATACCTGTGTGGACTTTATCCCTCTAGGTTCTTAGAATTCTATTGCTTCATGTTTGTAATCTCTCTGTATTGTCTTCATAAAATATATTTATAGTGCTAGCATGGTGCCTCTTAAAAAAACACATTTGATATCTTGTGATGAGTAAATCTAAAAGAAAGTGATGGTTTTGTTTGATTAAGCTCTTCCTCTCTTTCCTTCATAGCAGGCATGTTATTGAGCACTCTCTGAGGCTACACAATTTGGAAAATTATTATTTATTGAAATTCAGCATTTTTTTCCATAAGATATTTATATAAAACTGGATTATTTAATTTACATTAAATTATTATTTGATTCAAATATAGCAGTTTTTTCCCTTTTCTTTTAATTTTATTTTGTTTTCTACATGGAGCTGAGAGATGACCTTTCTTGTTAATACTGCCATGATACAATTTGAGGTCAATTTTGAAAAGTTTCATAACTACACAGCATTGGTTTAAGACTCTTCTTTTTTTAAAAAAATTAAATATCTATTTTTGAGAAAGAGAGAGAGAGACAGGGCACAAGTGGGTGAGGGGCAGAGAGAGAGAAGGAGACACAGAATCTGAAGCAGGCTCCAGGCTCTGAGCTGTCAGCACAGAGCCCAATGTGGGGCTCAAACTCACGAATTGTGAGATCATGACCTGAGCGTAAGTTGGATGCCCAACCAACTGAGCCACCCAGGACACCCAAGACTCTTCTAGGGGACAGACTGTAAATAATGTTATTTTTATATCTTTGATTATTCCGTGTTTGGGTTTGTTGACTGCTATACTTTAATTAAGAATTTGCTATGTAACATCAAGTGTACCATAAAAGGGTTTTTTTTTTCTTATTATTTTTGCAAAAAATATGAAAACTTGCAGAGATTTACTTGGAAATCTTAAATTGCAACTGAGTTCTCTGGGAAACATTTTCTTTAAACTTCAAATGCAACTCAGAATGTTACCAATGCAATATTCAGAGGATTATATTTCATGTAAGATGTGGATTTGAACAAAATAAATGAGTTGATTAAACATAAAAATGGATAAAGTGTTGAGCAATGAGGTATTACAGCTAAATTTAACTTGGAGATAAGTACTGCCAAAATGTGACCAATCTTTTGTATACAAAATATTTACCATGAGAAAAATATGTAACTTACAAACACCATTACAGAAGTATGCATATTAAATAACCAAACATTGTTAGATCAGGACAAAGAAAATTCTAGTAGCATTATTCTGTTTTCTTAATCTCTTTCTTTTGCATATTCTAAAATATAGGGTAAATGTAAGGAGTTATTTGATTAGAATCTTCAATAAGTCTAGAAAATAACTTTAGGTATAAGGAAATATTGTGTCTAGACATATTCCTATACATGTATCCAAAAATATTCTGGACATATTACTAAGTAATTAGCTAAATACCATCAGAGTTCAACTCATTATACTGACTTTTTTCCCCCTCATCTGTGAAAAATGACTTTGGGCTACATAATTCTAATATGTCTTTCAAATATAAAAATCTAGTTTTTCATGTTTCATGAGACTGGATTTATGTTGGTATTAGATCAAGTTTAGTATATTAATTACTTGCTCTGCAGTTTTTGAAAATTAATACAAATAGAAGGATATGTTTAAAAAGAAATTTATAAGAATCTCCTTAGTGCATCATTTGAATTATTTGCAGGGTTGTAGATCAAATAAAGTCATGATTTTCAAATGTTATCATCGATTTTCTCCACCCAAGCATTTTTGTTAGTGTATAAATTGAATACTAATATGCCAATTCTTGTCTAATAGTTATAAAAAACCTCACTGAGACTGATACTTTCTTCTTTTCTCTCTCAGATTTTTATTTTTTTTAATTTAAAAAAAATTTTTAATGTTTATTTATTTTTGAGAGAGACAGAGACAGAATTCCAGTGGGTAGGGGCAGAGAGAGAGGGAGACACAGAATGTGAAGCAGGCTCCAGGCTCTGAGCTGTCAGCACAGAGCCTGATGTGGGGCTAGAACTCAGGAGCTGTGAGATCATGACCTGAGCCAAAGTTGGACGCTAAACTGACTGAGCCATCCATGCGCCCCTAATTTTTTTTTGTTTATTTATTTTTGGGAGAGAGAGAGAGAGAGAGAGGGAGCGCACACGAGTGGGGGGAGGGGCAGAGAGAGAGGGAGAATCTGAAGCAGGCTCCAGACTCTGAGCTGTCATCACAGAGCCTGACGCAGGGCTCAAACTCACAAGCCATGAGATCATGACCTGAGCTGAAGTCAGACTGAGCCACCCAGGTGCCCCATCTCTCTCGTATTTTTACAATGAAGCCTGAGTTATGTAATTATAGTATGTATACATTAGCATTTTGTATTTACATTTGTATTTTAAAAGCTTAATAGTACAAAAAATTCCACATAACCTTGTTTTAAATTTACTTAATTTGAAAGAGAGAGAGAGATAACTCATAAGCAGGGGAGGGGCAGAATGAAAGGGAAAGAGAGAATCCCAAGCAGGTTCTGTGGTCTCAGTGCAGAGCCCAAGGTGGTGCACCGTTCACCAACTATGAGCTCATGACCTGAGCCAAATCAAGATTCGGATGCTTAACTGACTGAGCCACCCAGGTGCTTCTCCACTTAATTTTTATCATAGAAAGGTAATGAAAATGGTACTAAATTTAAGTAAATTAGAAAACCAAATGGTTTCAAGAATCCGAAGCAGGCTTCAGGCTCTGAGCTGTCAGCATAGAGCCCTATGAGGGGCTGAACTCAATGCACTGTAAGATCATGACCTGAGCTGAAGTCAGATGCCCAACCAACTGAGCCACCCAGACACCCAAGAAGACTCTTCTATATGTACTCACTAAATGACTTGCAAATTATTTTTATTTTTTCTACTTTTTTTTGTATATTTATTTTTGAGAGAGAGAGAGAGAGAGAGACTAAGAGCAGGGGAGGGGCAGAGAGAGAAGGAGACATAGAATCTGAAGCAGGCTCCAGGCTCTGAGTTGTCAGTACAGAGCCTGACACGGGGCTCGAACTCATGAACCGTGAGATCATAACCTGAGCTAAAGTTAGATGCTTAACCAGCTGAGCCACCCAGGTGCCCCAAGATCTGTTTGTTTTTTGAATTCTCCACAACTCTTTATATATATATATATATATATATATATATATATATATATATATATATATGTATATATATATATATATAAAATTTACTGAATAAGTAGTTAATATTCGTTCCATCCCTGAAAGTCCAATAGCCACAGATGGATTATACCATAAGTGTGCCTCAGGCAAACTCAAAAACAAACAAAACAAAACAAACAAACGAACAAAACCTTGTTTCCTTATTTATCCTTTGAGGGTATTCCTAAACATAAAACATATCATCATCATCACCATCAAAGCAAAAAGGGGTATATTAAAGAGTCATAACTTTGAGGGTAAGAGGGAGGAGTTGGTTGTAAAAGCCAGGGACATGTAGGGAAACAAGTAAAGTTGCCTGGATAATTAGTTCTTCGTGTTAGTGGTAAAAATAACTTTCCATGCAGATTCCTAGAAGGTGCTAGGATCAAACTGAATTCAGGAACTGAGATAGTATTAATTTGAGATGGAAGAAAAAAGGGCTGGTCATTGCTGCAAATTAAATAAAGTTTAGCATTAAGAGAGGTGGCTGCTTTTAAAAAACCTCATGATCAGGCAAGCTAAGCACAAGCTTCATAACTGGCTGCCCTTGTCTCAGCATAACCACATGGGAGAAGTACAAAGCTGCCAATATTAGACTGGGGAGGTAGGGTGAAACACAGAAAACATTCACCTTCTCTTAGACACACACATACACACATATCCAACATCATGACAAATAAATAAGTAAATACATAACTGAGTTGATTATACCCCAGAAGAAATGTGATTTAAGAAAAAAGACTGGAAAGTTTTGAAAATGAATATATTTCAGAACATCAAGTAGATAAAAGAAGGCATCATATGCAAACATAACAAGACATGAAAAAGTGAAATCAGAATTAAATAAAAATAACAATATTTTTTTAAAAGACAAACTAGGGGCGCCTAGGTGACTCAATCAGTTAAGTGTCCAACTTTGTTTTCCTTATGAGTAGTAATATTTTAACTTGTTAAAAGACTTAATGTGGACATTTAATGTGAATTTAGAATGGTTATTCATAATGATCTTTTTTTTAATTCAATGGATTTTATTTTTTTATTTTTTGAATATTTTTTAATTCAAATTTTAGTGAATATACAGTGCAATATTGGTTTCAGGAGTAGAATTCAGTGATTCATCGCTTACATACAACAAACAGTGCTCATCACAAGTGCCCTTCTTTAGTACCTACCCATCACCTGTCTAGCCCATCTCCCACCCACTTCCCTCCATCAAGCCATAGTTTGTTTTCTATCATTAAGAGTCTCTCATGGTCTGTTTCCCTCTGTTCTTGTTTCTGCCCCCTTCCCGTATGTTCATTTGTTTTGTTTCTTAAATTCCACATATGAGTTAAATCATATGCTATTTTTCTTTCACTGATTGACTTTTGTCGCTTAGCATAATACATTCTAGCTCCAGCCACATCATTGCAAATGGCAAGATTTCATCCTTTTTGATGTCTGAGTAATATTCCATTACACACACACACACACACACACACACACACACACACACACACTCACCACCTCTTCTTTACCCATTCATCGATTGATGGACATTTGGGCTCTCTCTATATTTTGGCTATCATTGATAATGCTGCTATAAACATTAGGGTGCATGTACCCTTTCAAATGTGTATTTTTGTATCCTTTGGGTAAATACCTACTAGTGTAATTGCTCGATTTTAGGGTAGTTCTATTTTTAATTTCTGAAGGAACCTCCATATTCTCCCAAGTGGCTACGCCAGTTTGCATTCCTGCCAACAGTGCAAGTGGGTTCCCTTTTCTCTGCATTCTCGCCAACTTCTGTTTCTTGTTTTGTTAATTTTAGCCATTCTGACAGGTGTGGACTGGTATCTCACCATGGTTTTAATTTGTATTTCCCTAATGATGGTTGATATTGAGCATCTTTTCATGTGTCTGCTAGCCATCTGGATGTTTTCTTTGGAAAATTGGCTATTCATATCTTCTGCCCATTTCTTAGTTGGGTTGTTTGGTTTTGGGGCATTGGGTTTGATAAGTTCTTTATAGATTTTGGATACTAACCCTTTATCAAATAAATTGTTCACACATATCTTCTCTCATTCTTTTAGTTTTGTTGATTGCTTCCTGTGCTGTGCAGAAGCCTTTTATTTTGATGAAGTCCCAATAGTTCATGTTTTCAAGCTACATTACAAAGCTGTAGTCATCAACACAGTATGGTAGTGGCACGAAACAGACACATAGATCAGTGGAACAGAATAGAAAATACAGAAATGGACCCACAACTATATGGTCAATCTTCGACAAAGCAGGAAGAATATCTGATGGAAAAAAGACACTCTCTTTAACAAATGGTGCTGGAGAATTGGGGAATGACATGCAGAAGAATGAAACTGAACCACTTTCTTACACCATTCACAAAAAATAAACTCAAAATGAATGAAAGACCTAAATGTGAGACAGGAAACCATCAAAAGCCTAAAGGAGAAAGCGGGAGAAAACCTCTTTGACCTCAGCCAGAGAAACTTCTTACTAGACATGTTGTGAAAGGCAAGGGAACAAAAGCAGTGGACTCTTGATTTGGGCTCAGGTCATGATCTCATGATTTGAGAGTCTGAGTGCCACACTGGGCTCTGCATTCTCTGCGGAGAGCACAGAGCCTGCTTGGGATTCTTTCTCCCTCTCTCTCTGCGCCTCCTGTGCTCACATGTGCTTGCTTTCTCTCTCTCTCAAAATAAATAAATAAACTTAAAAAAATAAAGAACAATATAATTTCAAATCTTGGCAAACATACCTATAGGCATTTAAATAAAAGTTAAATGGAGAGGTTACACATTAGGTTATACACAAAAATAAAAAATGGATAATAGAATACTATGGAGAAATTTATCAAGAATATAATGCTAATAATAAATAAATAAATTTAACAAAGAGAGTGCCAAAAACTGCCAAGAAAAAGAATACATTCCCTACAAAGGAATGGCAAGTAGATTAACAGAAGCCTTTTTGTTAAATTAGTATAAGCCACAAAGCATTTCAAAGTGTTGGAGAGAAAGTATTCCATATCTAGGATTACCTACCTACCTAAAATATGTTATTTTACCTAAATATTAAGTGCAAGACAATGATATTTTAAAACACAAAGAACAAGACAGTTTGCCTCTTATTGACCCACAGTGAAAAATTATAGAAAGATTTACCTCAGCATAGAAGTAAACCATTAGAAATGTATAGTGTGCAGGAAAAAAAATGACAAATGCAGAAGTTAAATTAACTATTGACTTTAACTATAATATAATAACTGCTATCTTTTAAAGGTGAGGCTACTTTATTACTAATTTCATGTAAGGTCTAATATTTTCAAAACATGTTGAAAACTTACACTATTTTGTTTTTCAGGTGAAATATACATTGAATATTTTAGACAGTAGAAATCCATCTAGAGCATCTAAATGAAGAAGGGAAAATGTATTGAAAATGTATCAGTCCAATTGAAAGTATGAAAAGAGAGTAATAGAAGTTATATAATGCTAAAAAAACAAAACACACATACATGCAAAAAAATCTAGTAGTAGAAATGTTGAAGTATATCAATCTTCATGAATGTAAAAGGCTTATATTCACTTACTAAAGATAGATTTTCATAATGGTTAACCAAAACTTCGTGGGCTGCTTAGAAAGTAAACACCTTAAGTAAATTGCACTGACAAAGATAAATCCAAATTGAATGGGAATCACAACTAGCTCTGATGAAGAGCTTTATATGCTCATTTAAAAATTGATACAGAAGAGAAAAGAACCAAGGGTTTTCCTTACTGAATATCAAGAATTATTATAAAACTCTAGTAATTCAAGTATGTACTATCTGCATAGGAATAGATAGGTTAAAGGAATCAAATAGAGTATTTAAAAACATAACCACAATGCAGAGAAACCCAGCCTTTAACCAAGATAAAGTTACAAGTCAGATAAACTGCTTGAAAAACTTTAGGTGAGTAGAATACAGTTAAGGTAAAAATAAAATTAAAATACAAGAAAAATAAAGTAAAATATTGTCACCATACTATGCCACAAGTTAATTCCAGATCAATGAAAAGACTAAAATGAAAAACTTCAGATGAAAATACATGTATGAGAATATTTTTGGTGAAAGGAGGTTTTCTTTTTAAATATTACAGTTATCACAAACCATTAAGCAAAAAATGTATACATTATAATTAGAGACTGTATATGTTACAATTAAAAATGAAAATAGAAAATAGAATTCAAAATTTATTTTAAAAATCAGAAGTTGTTCAATGGAGGGGAAGCTATGTCCCCTGAGCCAGTTTTCCTTCATGCTTTATAGGCAATTGCGCCCCCCAAGGGCTGGTCTCAGCTATTTTTGTGTTTACTGTAGGACAATAACTGGGCTGAGTCAAACTTGTAGCTTGCTTTTTCAAGAAAAGTAATGAAATGAAAGAAGCATTTGAGTGTGCTTGAGGGAAGTTTTGATAGATTCTCCAGCTACCCCTCCGTATTTCTCAGCTGCTTTCTGGGTGTTCAAGGACCCATTTTGCAATAGATTCCCTTATTAAAGAAACTTGAGAGGCATTTCTCTCAGCCTCCAGCTGCAAGGAATCATTATGGTCATTTCTGGTTCTAATTCCATAAGAACAGGGGAAGGGAGATAAATTTTACTAGCGGTTTTGAGCCCAGCCAGTTCTGTTGGGAGTTTTATATTCAGTACCCAGAAAAGAAGACTTGGAGAACCAAAGTCGCTTTAAAAAAAAAAAAAAGGATTGGTTGTCAGGGTTACAGGATTTTTCAGAATTACAAGTGTCCTGAAGCAGGCCATCTGAGGGTTGGATGTTGCTGCTAAATTTTGTTATCTGCCTTTAGACTAGAGACAGTATCTAGATGTAGTTGCAGGTTAGCTCCAATTCTACATAGGTAAATTCCATGTAGTATTTACCCCTAAATTTAATTAGAAGGAGACATCCCAAAGGACCGCTTGTGTGAAATTCTTAGAAATCAAACTGGTACCTGTGCCTTGCCTTTATTTTATTCTTGAAGCATTTGCTTCGAAAGATGGATACTGTAGGAAGTTGGTAAGGATATATTGCCTGGATTCACATGCCTAGGCTACCTAAATCAGTGGCTTTTGTATTGATTGACTGTTATCAAGAATGTGCAAGCACATGGTATACTTGGCCTGAAGCACTGTAAATATCCAATAAACACTTTTTACTGTTATATCATAACACATTATGTTACTGCTCTTTTTCATCTTTCTTCAGGTTTCTTTATTTCAAAATCTGTTGATTTTTTTAATCCAACTTTTTACCTCTAGTTTATTTTTCGAATTTGAAACAGTGGTATAAAATAAAATGCAAGTTCTCTTATGTCCCTTAGAAAACTAACTCAAATTGGCTGCGGTTTTGCTCATGACTTGTATTTTAATCGCCAGCTACCATTGGCCTCATAACTAGCTAGTATAGTTTCTGTTACTTCCTGTTAGGAATTAATTGGAAAGTTTCAACTGCTCTTGTCTGCTTTGGTTCAAATCACTGGTAATGTGCTTATGTTCAGTTGACTTAGCTGAAATCTATCTTTATGTTTGGTTTACTCACTGCTTTCTTTGTCTTTCATGAAAGTACACAGGTTTTGATTTTGAGAAATGTTTTGAAAATCCTCACGGCAGAATTAGGTCACGTTAACCTATATTCCCTCTTTTCCTTACACACCACAGTGGCCCAGATCTCTCCTTTTGGGAAGGCATTAGGTTGTTCTGAAAAATATTCAGGTCCCAATGATTTCTTCTAACTAACTGTGGACTCCATCATTGGACTTTCCCATACTTTTGTGAATACGAAGTAGAATACCTCTGAGACCCAGCTGATCTGAACAAATGGGCAAGTTTTCCCCATGGCATTTCAGTTTTAAATACAGAAGAAATTAAGTTGTTCCCTGTGCAGCACTTCATTGTTAAACTGTGACAGAATATTTTTTTCTTGTACTATAAATGTAGTCCCAGATTTAAAGAACATAGGCTGCTAGAAACCTTGGTATGGAATAGGTTGAATTTAAAATCTGTCTGACATTGACAAAATTGCAATGATTTTTTTTAATAGCAAATAAAATCTGTAACATAGTACCTTTGGGATTTTAGACAGAGTCAATCCTAAGAGCTGCATTCTTCCTTAATTTACATTTTAAGTGCTCATCAAGGTAGAAGGCAATGAATTCAGAAGACAGAGCTTATAATGATTTTCTCTTCTCTTGAATTAGAGCAATATCTTCAAGGTCATATAATATATTATTATTTTTAAACTTTTAAAACATCATTTTTCATGTTATATCAAGCAAAGTTATTGCAGCTTAGATACAAACTAGGATCACAGGACTTTTACACCAGACATACATGAAATTGCTTTTCCTTAGCCAACATTTTGCAGTGTGCAATGAAATTATATCCATAGTGTTTGAGAGAAAACAAGCAAACAATGGTCAATGATTGGTTAGTTTTAGTTTCCATAATTACTTCCAGTTGGTACTTTGAAAATAAGGAGGAAATTACTTAGAACTCTCAGCTTGTATTATTATGACATACAGATGTTATTCCTTAATTTTTTCTTGAAAATACAAATTAAAAGACAAAGAAAAAAATGAACTTTATCATTCTGATTAATTTTTTTCTTCTTTGAACTTAACATACCAAACCTCTGGGATATCAGCTTTAAGAGATCAGATGAATAAAGAAAAAGTGTAAGAAGAGACCACAGAAGGATGGCTAGAAAAGTGAAGGGAGATCGTTGGAGTCTTGTGTGATTGAAGCTACAGGGAGAAAAGGTCAAGTAAAGTGGTCACTTTCCTAAGAGCACTTCCTTTTTTTAAATTTTTAAAAAATGTTTATTTATTTTTGAGAGAGAGAGAGAGAGAGAAAGAGAGAGAGACAGAATCCAAAGTAGGCGCCAGCACAGAGCCTGATGTGGGGCTTGAACCCATGAACTGTGAGATTAGGACCTGAGCTGAAGTTCGAGGCTTAACCAACTGAGCCACCCAGGTGCCCCTGTGAGAGAACTTTCAATGGATTAGTTGGTGAAGCTGGATTTCAGTTGGTTGAGAATTATAGTGCGAGTGTTAAGAAAATCAGTTTATGAACACAGCCACAGGGAGAATCCATATCTTTTTATTTTAGCTATTGTTCTTTCTACTATAGCATGCTGCTACTCAGCATTACAAATACTTTTGGTACAGTTTTTAGCAATGAATATTTTCAGTTTATCAACCACAAGAAGAAAAGTGCCTGCTTGATGTCAGATTTCTGTGAAAATGAGCTAAAACTCAGAAATTCAACATGTCAAATAAACTGCATACAAAGATACAGGAACATTATTGAAGCTGCTTCTTTTATGAAATTGTCACACATAACCCAGGTGGACATACAGTGTAGAAAAGCTAAGTGCAGAATATTAAGATATATCATGCTATCGTGGTTATATTAGTCAATGTTTTTTAACCACTTATTCTGTACCATGTTGCAGGCGGCAGCTTTTAGGAAGGTGGAGAATTGATGCCCCTTTAGGTGTACATATAAACATATATAATCCAGAATATTCATTCAAGTTTATTATAAAATAACTCCAGTTTATTAATTGGAAGAAGGAACTGACAGAAGATTTGATAAACTGTATGGAAATAATTACATAAAGTTTTTTTAATTGTTTAAATGTATTTATTTTTGAGACAGAGAGAGAGAGAGACAGAGCATGAGCAGGGAAGGGACAGAGAGAGAGGGAGACCCAGAATCGGAAGCAGGCTCCAGGCTCTGAGCTGTCAGCACAGAGCCTGACACGGGGCTCGAACTCACAGACTGTGAGATCATGACCTGAACTGAAGTCAGACACCCAACTGACTGAGCCACCCAGGCACCCCACATAAAGTTTATTTTTAAATATTGTCTATTGAAGGCCATCATAAACAAAAAGACATATGGAATTAATTTAATTTCAACCTATACATAACATACTTTTTTACTATTGAATCATGAATGTGTTATAAAGTCAAGTCTGGGGACCTTCTTTGGGAGATTGAATATTAGTCACTATATGTTGTCTTTTTTTCTGCCTAAGTTTGAGGCACCAGTACATGCAATTTGAAGTCCAGGCTATTGTAAGGTTATATAATTTAATAAAATTCCTTGTTTAAGTCAGCTAGACCCAAAGTTTCATTCTGTTTCAGTTGTCAAACATGCTTTAAAAAAATAATAATAATACTATATATCTATATATCTATATATCTCCTGTACTATATATAACCATTGTATAGAACTATAAACTTCTATATGGTTATATATCTCTCACAAATTTTATATATATATACATATATATGTATATATATATATACATATATATTCATAAAATCACTTATTCATATAATAGTATATGCTTATATATAACAAATATATCTAAAACTACTGTATAACTACAGTTACATAAGTGCTACTGTAACCATGTATTTATAACTTTAACCACAGCTATATATAACCATCTTCCCAGTGAAGATCATTTTGGTCAAACAAGTGTACAAACAAAATTATCCAAAAATTCTACTTGAACAATATGATTCTGTAGAGATGGTGATGCTGAAGTCCTTTCTGTTGGCTTTTGGAAACTCTTTCTGTTGGCTTTCTATTTATATTAAATATAAAGTTGTTGGGGTTCACAGAGCTTCGGCTTCTAAACAGTGCCTTAGACACTTAAAACTTTTGTACACGTGTTATTTATTTCCATAGTGAATGGATTCTGGTCAGAAGTGTTGTAGCATTTAAAAGAAAAATACCGTATTTGGAATCAGGAGAGTGACATTACACGCCTATGACTACTTTCCTTGTAAGCACAAATGCTATTCTTGCTGCTTACTATTGTCCTCCCCTATAAAAAGAAAGGGTAACACTAGGTGTCTAATATGAATTTCACTTCTCTTATCTTGTATTCTGTGTTGAAGTTCATTTTTTTATCTTAAAAATGTTTTTAGTGCACCAGAGTGATTAATATAACTGCAGCATAGTTTTGTAAGGCAAAGATGGCTTTGGAAAACAAATATTTACCACCCAACATACTTTTCATAATGTGGGATTTTCAATTGTTTAAAGGAGAGTACTCACATCTTTTTTAAAAAATTAAATGGAATTCAGTGTGAATATTTTCGCCTAATGCAAGCTTAAATTATTATACATTTCACACTGCAGTCCTTCCAAAATGCCAATGAATATATTTTATCTATATTTAGCTTCTTTCTTTATCAAATTAAGCTGGCTATTGAAAGGTATAATTGGTTTGAATCTGGACAGTTTTGTTCATCCAAATTAATGACTCAGATGTCATTGAAATCAAAGTTCCTCCTTTGAGAGTTAAATTAATTTAATGGTCATAATTCTTATTATTTAACACTTCTATTCTTATCTTAGATGTTAAGAAAAAAGTATACTGCACATGTTATACTCTTTCAATACAGAGTTTTATATTTAAAAGTTTTGGTCTTTTCAGAAATATGAACCGATAAGGTGGGATTAAGAACTAAAGAAGTTTCCATGTTTTTGAGTGTTTCCATATAGAATTGAAAGACACTCACCCATGCAGTATGGACAGAGAAGTCACATAGCTATTGTTCTCATTATCACTGCATTTGTTAATATGTATCTCCATTTACATTGATCCAAAGTGAATGTCAAGTGAAAGATTCTCTCTTCCACTAGTATTCAGTCTAAATAAGTAGTTGTTTGTCCTCTATGGCTACTTCATGTACAGGCTATTCTTCTATATCTGCATCATTTTGTGCATGTTGAAAGTAGAATTAAATCACAGAATCATGGGTCAAAGGTGATTGGAGTCAGCCTTGGATTCCATTTTGACAATAACCAGTTTTGTGAACTTGGAAACCTTATCCTGATAAGTTTCTCTTTCTTTATATTTAGTTCAAATAAGCAATAATATCTATCAGAAAATATTTTTTGGATAATTAAATATTATTAGGTATCATCCTAGTATGTCTAGTAGGATATGTTTGACGTATGGATAGTAGGATAGTATGACGTGTTTTTCCTTTGCTCTTCTCCTGTATGGTTCTACAGTATGAAAGTGGTGACTCTTAGCTGTTTTCTTTTTCTTTTTTTTTTTAATTATACTTATTGGACTGGATATTTGAAGAAAGGACAATGATTAGGAGATTACATTGCTCTGATGAGGATAATCTACTAATAGAGGGAAAGAATCTACTTCTGTGATAGGGAGAATATATTTCCCATAACAAAAGTAGATCCTTTGGAAAAATTTTTATCCTAGGAGAAATACTAAATTAGAACTCAACCTCAGAGTTCAAAGCCATGGGTATGAAGTTAAAGTGGGTCAAAAGATACAAACAGGTACTGCAGCAGATCTGCCTGATAGATACAAAGAAGTCTCTCCCATCTTTCCAACTTCAGTTGAGCTAAGGAATGAAAAGACTGTCAGTTCTTGACAAGGGAGGCTTTTCCACAGGAACTCCCCACTGAAAACCTGGTTTTGATCCAGTTGTAAAACAAAAGCTTTTTATAATAACAGCAACTTGAATTCTAGATTGATTTCATAGTCAGTTTTAATGAATATTTTCAATTACATGAAGAATATTAAGAATCCCTTAATGTATACCTACTATTTCAAATTAATTACTTATCACCATTAATTTATTCATTCATTTATCTATCTAAAAATATTTATTGAGCTCATGCTGTATGCCAGGTACTGCTCTAATTCACACAGGTAATTAACAAAGTCCTGTCTTTATGGAACTAATGTTCTGGTTGGAAACGTAGACTACACAAACCAGTAAAAAATATAGCATGGCAGATGATAATACCTGTGGCTTCCAGTCATTGCATTCCAATGAAAATTTCCATCTATCTTTTTCTTCAAAATTAAAATTTCACTATTTTCATTTTCTCTACCTCCTAGCAGCATTTATTCCTTATTTTGACTAAAACTGCCTGAGGGCTTAGTCTTTGGACCTCTTCTCCTTTCCAACCTCTTCCCATCTCATACCTGGGTTAGATGACATATAAATGCTAAGAACTCCAAATAGGTATATCTAGCCCATACCTCTTTGCTGAACTTCAGGTTCCTATATCCCAATGAATATTCAACATCTCCAATAAGACTACCAAAAGGCCTCTCAAAAAAGGAATAATAGTTTTCTCCCTCAAACTTGTTTTTCCCCATATCCTTATCCAGATCAGTAAATCTACCCAGAAGGAATAATCTGGTATAGATTCTAGACTATATAGTGTCATAAATCCCTTCCTGCAGATGAGGCCCAAGTAATGCAATTGGTTTTGTTTAGGTTATACAGTATGACAAGAGGTAGGTTAAAAGTCAATTTTTCTGTCTCATAGAATTATAGAATACCAAAAAGGAAAAAAAAAAGTAGTAATAATTTAGGCCACCTCCCTGTTTCAGAAGAGAACAGAGAAGTCTATGGAAGTTAAGAAACTCCCTAGATTGTGACGGAACCAGTTTAGTGTATCTCCCTCTGCAGCTATATAAGGATGTAAACCTTCTTAAATCAATCACCACCGTGCAAGGTGAAAAGACACTTAAGGGAGATATGTAAAAATTGCAGCAGAGAGCAGCAAAGTCCATGTGAAATTGACAGGGGAGATTTCACAAAGGAAGTGACTGGGGATATTTCTTGGAAGACCTATAGTAGTTTTCTAGGCTGGAGTGAGAGGCAGTGAGGGTACTTCCGGTGAAACCCTCAGATACTTGACTTTTCTGCAACCTTTGATAATATTGGGAATTGCTTCACCTTGATATTCTTTTCATTCATAGACATAATACCAGTTTCCTTCCCCATCTCAAATGCTACATTTTGTTCCTAAGGCAATACTTGAACACTCTTAGTTTGTTTTCCCAAATGGTGAGATTCTAGAGAATGTGTAAACAAATCAAAATCCCTGAAATATTTGAATCTACTAAATCATGTAACTACTCTAAATCCTACTGCCATAAGCAGCACAGCATGTTACACCATATGGTGAATAAAATAGTTTGATTCAGAGAAAAATATTATTTTCTGAAGAAAAGAAACCTCTTTCCATTCCCCTTACCATTTTCGAATCTAACTTTGTTAAATCAAACATTAAGCAGATACTTTTTAGATTTGTGAACATTTTGTTTTCCCTAAGTTAATAAAGAGATTGTTTTCTGATGCTTCCATATACATGTTGGGGTTACAAGGAAAAGTCATAGGATCATTATTGCACCATCTGTTCCAGCTGGTTTGTTTTAGTCACATGCTCCTCAGTGTTCTTACTGAGCTATCACAAACTGCCAATTAATTATGAAAAGCTAACAGGTTGTCAGAGGTTATAGTACTGAGAAAGTTAGATCATGAGTCAGTATATCCTGGGATCGATTACTACAGATTTACAATTTCCAGAACACCTTCTGTGGATGAGTGAACTTTTAAAGACATAATAATGGCATCCTTTGGATCCTGTAGCTGAAGAGAAATAAGAAACTGATGATTATTTTCTGAGCATCCATCAAGAAGAGTCATCTTTTTATTTAGTTTGCTAATTGATTGCTGTATAATTGGATTCAAATATTTTCTTAGTAATATCTTAGTGAAGAAAATCTTGCAAGGTAGCCCTTCACAGAAGATAAATGCAGAAATTGGTTGTGTTCTTTTGTCTTGTCTAACACTCAGTGTTGAGCTCAAATGCCTATCTGTACTAGAAATACAAAACAAAGAGATATGACTTTTAATATCAGTTGTTTCATTTTATCTGTGGTATCAAGTAAATCACTCCAGTTGCATGATAGCTTTTGCTGAGATAAAGCATTCATATTTTAAAATTTTGTGTAACTTGGTATTATTAAGAAATTTTATACTTGAAAATTCTAGGACTATCAATGAAAAAATTAATCATGGTTAGTAATATGAAAAGTGGATTTAAATGTTATAAATAAGTTGTATATGATGCACTGAAGGCTTACATGTTGACTTGTTATTAACTTTTGGTGAAATTTCTTAAAGTAGATATTCCTAGTCTATTGCCTCTTGGCAGAGAAAATATTTCAGGAGACTGTTGAACTAATTATCAATGTGTGGAAGTTTACTTACCCAAAATTTATGAGATTTTTGGTCACCTATTAAAATTTTGTTCATTCAGTCTATATAGTATATGAAATATTTGTAGCCCTGTGGAATATATGTGTGTGACTGTGTGTGCATGTGTGTGAGAGTGCATTAGAAAGAGGAAGAAAAAGCGGTGCCTGGGTTAAACCACCAACTTTGGCTCAAGTCATGATCTCGTGGTTTGTGAGGTTGAGACCTGTGTCGGGCTCTGTGCTCACAGCTCAGAGCCTGGTGCCTGGTTTGGATTCTGTCTCCCTCTCTCTCTTCCCCTCCCCCACTCATGCTCTGTGTCTCTCTCGATTTCTCAAAAGTAAATAAACATTAAAAGAGAGAGAGAGGAAGAAAAAGAGAAACCCTTAAATGTTCAGCTTAAGAAATTTATGACTTCACCTTTACCCCATCATGGGGGGACAAGGTTGTGATCATACCTCTTTTCTCCCTCTCCTGTTTGACAACAGAGTAAAATAGTATTCAGAACCCTTAGAAAATATCCCTTCAGCTCAGTTGGTACTATTTGCTTTATTCTTGGGCTCTATCTTGGATTTAAAATATTCCATCCAGTTGTCTTATAAACAAATATTTACCTCTGAGAGAAGGATTAGACTATACATCAAAATGACAGCAAAGGGATGGATTGCAAATGAAATTATTTAGTTTTCTGGGTTAGTTTTCAGACATTTTGTAGTGGTAGTGAAATAGGAATTGCATTCAATTTCATCAAAATGCAAAAAACACACTCTGTTTTTTACTATTGAATGCAGGATGACATTCATTTATGCATTCATTTATTGAGTGTCTAGTAGGTACCAGACAATTTGCCAGTCCCAGATGATATAATGCTAAAAAGAAAAAAAACAACAACCCAGATCCCTGCATTCATGAACTTTGAAGGAGATGATAATTATATAATGCAGTGAAGAAGACCAACATTATTCAAATTATCACATTAATGATGTCTAATTACAAATGGTTGCTCTGAAATGAAGGGGAACTGATCTATGAGAATGACTAGTTAAGAAATGCAATTCAGGCTTGGTGTGATGAGGACAACCCTTAAGGAATATGTTTGATATGTGAAGGCCTTTGGGTGATAAATGGGGGTGGGGAGAGGTGAATTTCAAATGGTGGAAATACTGTATGAAAGTCTTATAGTGAGAATGGACCAAGTAAGTTCAGTGTGGCTGGAGAGCAGTTCTTTGGAGGAAGAGAAAGATATGCACAGCCTAGACTTATAGATTATTTCAGGGATTTTGGTTTTTATTTCAAGGGTAAATGAGTATATCTTAAAGTTATTAACAAGGGCAATTACATCATGATATTTGCTTTTGACATGATCACTCAGGCTATTGGGTAGGGAATAATTCAAGGTGTATGTGCATAAATGTGGATGGCCACTGAGGATGTGATTGAGGCAATTTAGGGGACAAGTGGTGCTGATAATTGAACTAGGGTTGTGACAGTAGACTGGAAAGAAACTAATATTTGGGATATATAGTTTGAAGGTAGAACTAACAGAATTTAAGGGTGGGTTTGATATGAAAGGTAAAGGAGACAAATCTGTCTCCTTTGTCTCTGGCTTGAGTAAATAAATGAGTGGAAATCTGGGAAAGCATGACTTTATGTGGGGTTTGTATACTATAAACTGTTTTTGAAACATAAAGGTGGAGTTGTTAAGTAGGCTAACTATGCCAATCTGGAGATTGGATGAGAAGCAATAATATAAAGGTTTCCCCTGCTATCTGTAAGTATAGCCTTTCTATAAAAACTTTCATAAGCCAAAAAGCGTAAAATGAAGAAGGAATTGTCATTAATTTATACTGAAAAATTTTTGAATGTTCTCAGACCCCCCAAAAAACCCTCTTAGTCTTTTCTGATACCTTAGGAGACATCTTGCTCACAGATGCACAAAATAAATCAAGATAAAGCATGGGCGCTCACAGACACAGTTCAAAGCTCTGGTGGCTTGGTGCTGACATGTTGAATGTAGGTGCCTGGGAAGGAGCTTGGTTGGGCCATTGTCTCTGCTCCATGCTCCTGAAGCGCTCTGCTTCCTTAAGGGCTGACTGCAAAACAAATGCTCAATACTGTTAACCCCTTTCACCTTTTTGTTTTGTGAAAGCAAAAATCGCCTTCGCATTTCTTTTGGTTAGTGAAAACAGGTACTAATGTAGCTGTTCAGTAGAAGCAAAGTGGTCTAAGGTAAGTTTCAAAAAGCAGGAGGTAGATGTAATTAAAACCACAGATGTTGTTGAATGTTTGGCTGCATGAATAGAGTAGGTAAGTGGCTAACAACAAAAATTTGATAAACTATAATATTAAAGAGTGAAGCAAAGGAGTGGGATGAACTTGCAAAAGGGCTGAGAAGGAGTTTTCTTTACAGAAATTTACAGAAATGGAAGTCAGGGGTGTCATAAAATTCCAGGTAAAGTGACCATTTCTTGAAAAAAAGAAATGTTACTTGGATAGGGTGATAGAAATGCTTGCATGGACTCGGTTCAGAAGTTAGCTAGAATGAGATACACAACTCTTTCAGAAAATTCAAAAAGTAGAAGAGAAAAATGATCTTTAAAAAATCTTAAAAAACCTTAAGATTTGAGCATCTTTAAAGATGGACGTTAATAATTGGGTGGGCAGTTTAGAAAACAGTAACCAGCATGGTTAAATACTTGGTTAAGTTTCTCAAGAAGTCAGATGTACAGTATGGATTAGGCAGGAGCAGAAAGAGCTCTTTTTTTTTGGGGGGGGCACATTAGGTGCAAATATATGTTGGTGAAAATGATAAAAAGAAATATAATTTAATTCAAAGCATTGATTTGTTGGTTAGGAAGAGGGCTTAGAGTTATATGATAATAAGTTTATGCCATTTTACAATTTCTTTTGTGTGTCCAAAGACACAGAGAAGTGGAAAGACTCGTATAGTTTTGAGTTTAAAGCACTTATGAAGAAATTTTTTGAAAATATTCTTTGTGATAGTGTTGGAAAAATGCACTCACAACTCAATATAACTGTCTGCCTAATTGTTGTTGTACCTCAGTTTATTAAGTGCCTACCATAGAAGACTGCCTTATCAAACTGTCAGCAGTCTTTACTAGTGAATTATTTTAGTTAAGTGATATTCATCAAATGTACTCAAAGAGGAGTTCAAGATTTATAAGTATGTTGATAATTGTACTCTATACACATGCTTAGAAAATTAACCATGGTTTAAAGTTGGGTTTTTTTTTTTTTTCATTTTCATTTTCTTTCAACTTGATTTTAATTATTTTTTTCCTCAATACATTTTGATTGGCTTCTATATTTCTATGTATGTAATGTTGTGTAAAGCTGTACGAGTGAGAAATTTTTTAACAAACTGTTTGTTACGATGAAGGGGATCCTAATCTTTAATTGGAGAGGCTTACCTGTTATGGATTCAGTTGACAGTTGCCTACAAGTATTGATTAGATCTGTGGAGATTTCTATGCACTATTGAATATTTCTTGATGCATTTTTTAAATATATAATGCATTTTCTGATTACTTGCAATGCTAATTTTCACAGGTGGAAAGCAATAAGAATGTTTAAGTGCTGGTCAGCTGTTTTGGTTCTTGGATTCATTTTTCTGGAGTCAGAAGGAAGGCCAACCAAAGAAGCAGGATATGGCCTTAAATCCTACCAACCTCTAATAAGATTGCGACACAAGGTACAGTCACCACTCTGAATTTGCACACAATGCCTACCAATTATGAACTAAACTACTAGGTGTCTGCTTTATTATTCACTCAGGAGCACTTATGTCAGTATATGCCTTCAGAATAAAATTTCCATATAAAAATGCACATTTAAAAATGAGAAATGACTAATTTAGAAATTTATAATTTGGGGAATTAAATATTTCTGGACAAAATATAGAGATGGTTTATTGAAAAAATAATCATTAAAATTTACATTAAGCCATAGTAATGGATTTATAAAAATAAGTAAATCTGTTAACCTAATCAATCAGATAGTTTCTGTCATTTCCATATTAAGTTTAGGACTTTTTAAACTAAACATAAGTGTTATGTTTTTTAATTAGCGATAAAAGTAAATAAAAAAGGATATCTATTCCATCTGGAGATATATAGGTTGACAAAGAATTAGAATTTGTAGAAATCATTAGACATTTTAATTTCATAAAATTCATGTTATTTTATATTGGGCAAATACATCACTTCCTTATGTTAAATATTTTCAAACATAAAATAAGCTGATATTTAGACATACTATAAATTATATAGATTACTTATGTTAATTAATTAATTATATTAATTATATTATACTTATATTAATTAAGCTAGTGCTTTTATTTTAATAACAGATCATTATGCTAAAGCAGTTTCATCCAATCAAATTAATTTAATCGAATTAGATTAAATCAAATCAAATCAATACATTTTGGTCTTAATAGAAAGCAGATAATAATAATAATTATGGGAGAAAATATATATTTTAAAATTTCTTATGTTACTTGTCTTAAAAGAAACACTTGAAATAAATATAAGTACAGTTGACCCTTGAACAACATGGGGTTATTTAACATGGGGTTAGGGGCACTGACCCCTGCATAGTCAAAAATCTAAGCATAACTTTTGACTACCTCAAATCTTAAATACTAATAGGCTACTGTTGACTGATAATATAAACAGTTGATTAACACAGATTTTGTATTGTATATGTATTATATGCTATATTCTCACAATAAAGTTAGCTAGAGAAAAAAACATTTTTAAAAATTAGAAGGAAAAGAAAATTTACATTTATACTACTGTACTACATTTATTTAAAACATCATGTATAAGTGGACCCACCCAGTTCAAACCTGTGTTGTATAAATACATGTATGTTTTCATGCATATATTTTTGCTAAAAATTCTTTCATAATATTACAGCGTTTTGATAAAATAGGTTACTTTTACTTGGATTTTTATGTGCCAGACCATAGGGTAAGCTCTTAAATGTCATATTTTATTTAATCTCCAAACAATCTTATAAAGATGTACCAGTTTAATTTTATATATGAAAAATCAATTTTATAGAAACATTAAGGGATTCAATGAATGCATACATTTATTAAACATATTAACTGACCAGGGTAATGTGAAGTATAAGCTTGATAGCCAGAAAAGAAATAAAATAAGTAAAATATGAAAATATACTTCAATGTCAAAAATCATTGTTGAAATTTATTCATGTGTGAAAGGAAATAAGTTTCTAGGTAAATGCAGCTGGAGAATTGGACCTGTTCTGCTACCTTTCAATTATCATTTGTGTTCCCTACCTCACAGACTGTCAGTTTCATCCTACTCCAATTTTTAGAAATAATAACTGCTTTATGAATATTCTGAAAACATTATTAATGCAATGTATGGCTTATTTTGTTACATACTAGTAATTATTTAATCTTTCCGTTTGTCTCCCCTGAGTTATATGTTTTGAGGTCGGAAACTATGCCTTTCTAATCTTTTCATTCTGGTGCCATGAGTATAATTGATACTGTTTAATTGACTCCATGGCAGAGAAATGATCAGCAGAATGCATGGCTATGCTGTTTTTATTGTTCTTCTGCTAAATATAATACCACAGGTTTTTATGTGTCAGTGTACTTTTATAAACCATTTTGAATTAAATGTGGATATTGAAGATAAATTATTTATCATGTATTGCCATGAGATTTAAACCTTTAAAGAAAAGAAACAACACAGTGAGTCAAGCCTGTTTTAGAAACACAGATAATCACTCCAAATGATCAAAGTTACCTCTCAGTCTTTTCCATCTCTATGGGTCTTACCTCTGAATAGTTACAGATAATATATTATTACTGTTATTTAAAAACAAAATGGCAGAGAATATTAGTAATACCTAACTTTCCAACAATTTTGGACAGAGGTAAAATTAAGTTATAAAAGGATTTCGTGAATGTGTGTGTGAAAGTGTGTATCTTGACAAAAGTAAAGAATATCCTAGGTTGTGCCAGTCCCTGCCAAAACCCCACCAAGTACTTTCCACTCACTAGCAACACCCCTACCCAACCACAGGGAATACAAGGTCTTTATTTCCCCAAGACCTTGAGGATTAAGCTCATTATAGTCTGTCTATCTATCTATCTATCTATCTATCTATCTATCTATCTATCTATATAAAGTAGGCTCCAACATGGGGCTTGAACTCGACCCTGAGATCAAGACCTGAGCTGAGATCAAGAGTCATATGCTCAACCGACTAAGCCACCCAGGCACCCTGCCTTTATTTCTGTTTGAATCAATTATTATTTGGATTCCAGAAATGCCCTGCCATCCTTTTTCCACTGATTCCCATTTCAGTTATGCTTAGTTGCAACGTTAGTGGTAAGGCTTTCACAAACCATAATTAAAAACTGTTACAGTCACAGACATTTTCTATCTCTCCTTTTAAAATACATTTTCATCTATAGAACTTATCACCATTTGTCATATATATTTATATGAGAAATATATGTTTTATATGTGTATGTGTATATTTGACTTATTTATTAGTTTATTGGATTGTTCCCTTCCATCATGATGTGAGCCACTATTCATCTTGCTATCCTACAGCACCTAAAATTGTATTTGGCACATGACCAACATTTAATAAATATGTATGGAATGAATGATTCCACCTGCTGACTAGAATAAGGCTGAAATCATATATTATATGGTATATATAATTATATTATATAGTTTATTATAATTATTAATAAATTAGGTATGATTTTTCTATTAATTTATCATAGTAAGATCAACAGAGAAATACTTAATAAAATGTTTAAAATAGATTATTTTAACATACATGAATTAATTTACTATTATTTATTTCCTATTATTTGTTATTATTTATTGTAAATAAAAATGGTTTTATTTAAATCACAAAGAATATAAATGTCTATATTTCTGTAAGACTTAGGGAATACACGAGAAGATTTTCTATTTGGTTTAGGCTCCACTGTATTGAATATATTTATTGACTAAAAAACTATAAAATAAATAATAGATAAAATAGATCTTGAGATATAATTAGCTATTTTCCACATTTTCCCCAGAAAGATGTCAGTACTTTGAGTCTAAACAAATATTATGTTTAGGACTCATGTTTACCAAATGTTTGTGTGCCAACTGTATAATGAATCCTCGTTAGGGAGAAAAAGTGAAATGTGACTTATTTGTCAGATTACATAGAAATACATTGTAGATAGAAATATAAATATATATGTACATATTTTTTATCATTTATAACTATATGTACACATAAATATGATTGAAAACCTATGTCTGTGTCTCAAGATAAAAATGAATACCATATAAATTCATCATGTTAATTATAGAAATTCTAATTATAGTCCACAGTATGTCTGAAGGAGCTGATCATGTGTTTTTAACTGCTGTGTTATCCAACAGGCATTTATGAAACATCAAATGTAAGGATTCAGTAGCTTTATTCCATACATTAGGTCATTTAATTATGAATATTCATATGCAGTAAGGAATTTTATTATTTCTTAGATGAGGAAATTAGATTCACAAATGTATAGTAATTTTTACTGTCACATACCTAGAAATTTAGGAGAAAGGATTTAGGATTGAATACACAGAGACTAAATAATGCAGAGTACACAATGAGAACTTTTTATAGTAATTTGACCTATGTGCCATATATTTCCTATTCTCCCCACATTCTGATCACATTGTAGGAAGGTAGGATATTATATCCCTCTGTCGTTGGATGGGACTGTGTGTGTAGTTCTGGCCAATGAGTTAATAGAAGTGCCATGGAATGCATCTGGACTGAACATTTGACTACACTTACAAAATGTTCCTGAACTCTCTTTTTCCTCTAGCATTACAAACAGCATCTGTTCAAGGTAGTGGTTGCTTAATCATCCCAAGTATCTAAATAACTAGGAGGAGTAAAACACCCAGGTAATTAGTGATTGTCTTGAAAGGTAAAATGAAAGAGAGAAAAAACAAAATAAAACAAAACACTTTCATTTTAAACCACTGAGATTTGAGAGTTGTTTGTTATCAGCATGACCATAGCCTATCCTCACCAATAAGGACAGAACTAGAACTTAAACTCTTATCACCTAATCAGAAATCCTGGGTTCCTTTGTCTGTACCATCCTGGTTTCTTATTTTATTTCCATTCTTTGGATTTTTCTTACTCTCTTTTCTCTATTTCTTTCTTGTCGCTACTTCTTTCTGGGTCATAATTTCCCATCATAGTATAATTTCCTATTGTATTTACAGCCCTTAACATGTGTGTCCTAATATTTTAGCATATTGTCATATACTCTAATTGGTTGGTTGTAAATCCTGTTAGGAACAGAACTATACCTTACATCCCTTTTCTTACCTATAGCGCTGATCACATTGCTGCATCATTTGCTGCTACTAATAATCAAAGTCAGGCTTGAAGGAAGACCTTATGAGGACAACAGGAGTGTTCTTTGAGTATACCTAGTGGTGCCACTTAAAGACCTTAAAATTCTTACATCTTTATGTGACCAGAGAATGCTATGTCCAACTTAATGGTACAGAACTACTCCTGCAAACCAAAAGGGGTTTATGATTCCTTTACCTTCTAAATCAAAATGTTTGTCTATGAGAGTAGTTACTATATAAATGGACAGAGTTAGCATAATTTAATACATCCATAGAGTGTTGCTATGCACCATTTTACAGAATACTTCAAAGATGTCATTTGTGGGAGATGAGTTTTTTCTTTGGTATTAAAGAATAGTAGCTGTGGATTGGTGAGAGTAGTAGGAGAGAACTCTAGGGCAGGAGACAAACATTAAACAGCTCATCAAAACCATGACTGCTTAGAGGCTGGAAACCTTCAGGCAAACCCGGCAGCATTATTTCCTGACTGAGGAAAAATTGTTCCATTCCATCTGAAATATCTGACTGCTTGTAGCATGTTCAACAGAAGGATCTTAAAATGTTAATATATTCTGCAGAGGTCAGAAAGCAAATCAGCACAGTAGATAAGAGCAACAAATGGTGGCAATGAAGGGAGTGAGGGAGTACTGGTCAAATAATCAACTAAATATTAAAGACTGCACTAAGTAATATATAAATCGAACTATTTATGCCATATACATCATAATGGCCGAATATTATTAATAAGTCACAGATTTTTTCTAGTCAAGTAAATTATGTTTGAAAAATAAGAATATTTTTGGAATTTTATTTCTGAGAAATGAAATTCCAGTATTAACTGAGCTAGTTCCCGGACCAGGTTAAACGAGCACATATCACAGAGAATGCTACATGAGAAGATATGTGAGTTGAAGGACACCATGTCTATTGTATGGCCCATAAGCCTGCCTTTTCTTTGTATCAGAGAAAAACATGACCTTTATTACTCTGACGGCAAGTATTCCTGCCCTTCTCTGTGAATGGACATACAAACTCTTCTAAGGCTATAAATACACTTTCTCTTTGCTCCAGTGAGAGATGTTATCTCTATGTTTCAAGACAGTTTTCTATCCAAGTATCCCTGGCAAGATAGTCCAGAGCAAATGGCTCAGTGTCTCTGTACATGAGGCCTCAGTACATGAGGGGCCATGGAAGATTTTCTCTCAATGCATATGGAGAGCACCACATTTAACAGGAAGTTAGAATTGCCATCAGGTATATCTAAAGCCAAAATTAATTCTGTGTGTGTTTCCAAGTTGATGTGAACACCCAGTATGTGGTTATAGGATCGTCTTACCTTTCACCTGGTTAACTTTGTCCTTTCTGGAACTCTAAGGGGAGAGAAATAGTTTTCTCACCTTTGGATGTGTTGCTTGCATATTTGTTCCATCAAACCAGGGTATATTTGATAAACTGGGGAAAATTGGCATGCAGTGGACTTAATCATTCTGCCTACTAAACTAAGTCAAGAAAGGGATATATCTAACTTTTAAAATTCTCAAGGTGAAGACCTGCTACAGAAAATTGTCATTTTATCCCTTCAAGAATGAATTCTCAAAGCAGTACTGTTATTATAGATGTGTAAGGTGGTATGCAAAACAGGATGCTCCTTTACAGTTCTCTGACTCTACATTAAACTATTTTTTGTAAACCTTTAAAAGTAGCTATAACTTGAAAGACTGGAGCTACTTTGCATTGAAGATTTAAAGTTTTGAAACGTTAAAAATATGATGTTTTAGCATTCTATTTACATCTATTCACAAAGTATAACAAAGTAGGCAAATAAAGTCAAATTTATATAGTACATTAAAGCCAAGCTTGTGAGAATTCCAGAAAACTACTTATGTATCAGCCTTGGGCACATATCATGTTTTCTACCATCCCAATATGGATTTTCATGTGATTTGAGTCACAGTGCTTCCTCCAATGCAATGATTTGAAAAATTATCCTGATAGTTAAAAAATGGTTTTACCCCTGTTTTTCTAACAATCATTGATTCGTTTACTAATCAACAAATACCAAAATATTAGGACCTACGTACAATGAAATAAGTTTGTCATTACTGTTCATTTTCTTTAGGTTGACTTCCAAAGCCTTCTTATGTTTAGATCTGGTTGTCTTTTCTCACCATTTCTGTGGCGAGGAGAGTACTACATCATATTAGCTTGATAGAAAATCCACCTATTAACACATCCTTATTATTTGCTAATTAAGCACATTATGCTACTTTATATTCAAAAAATAAAATATAGGTATGTTTTTTATAACAGGGTTCAATGTGGATATGCTACACTGTAGATGTAGGAAAAAGGATTGTGAGTTAACAGGTCGTGAGTTAAAGGTGAATGAAGTAGAAATGCCTTTATCTGATCATTAATATTAATATATTGCATGATAGCATTTGCATTCACCACTTTAATGTGTAAATTAATTATAAGTTGTTTTGTACATCTTCAATTATTAAAATTCTATTGTGAATTCAATTACCACACCTCTGTATTATAAATGAAAGGAAATATCCTGATTCATGAGCTTGATATTCAGCATGTTTAAAAGATAAACACCCTATGGTATATGAACCACAAATGAGTGTGTGGTATTACTTTTAACTAATATTACTCACTGTTTATTTCAGGCATCAGTTCCCTATGTATGAGCTGAGAGTTAGGTTTTTAGAGCCACAAAATAGTAGAAAATATTCAATCCATTTAAAAATATATATAAAACCAAGGACCTGAGAGGAAAATTTCTTTGTTGAGGATCACACAGGTGGGTGTTGCTTGGCTAATATTAGAATCCAGATTTTCCAACTTCCAAAACAGTTTTCTTTTCCTTTAACACTCAAGTCCAGGTTTTCATCAGCAAAAATATGCATTCACTCATTATATCAACACACATTTATTAAGTAGCTGCTGAACAAAATGCTTCAAATTAAGTTCTTAAATACACTTGCTGGTATGCCTGTGATCATTGGTGAAGTAAACCTCTCAAATGAGTGGGTTGAAAATACAATAAAAGACCTTATTTAATATATAGCAAGGGAACTGGCCCTCAGGGAGAGCCAGTGCCAAGTTTGCTTCATAGAGAGTAGTCTACAGGAAATTTAGTAGTCTACAGCATATTTGCTGGGCTAGGCACTAGAAAAAACATGCTTAGTTAAGTTGTTGAACTAGTCACCAGGCTGTCTGAAAGTGATTGTGAGTTTATCAGTTGTGTGGGGTAAACAAACAGCCCATTCAGAGATGGGGTTGTCAGTCATTACACTAACAATTGGTAGAGATATTTGACAACATAAAAATTCTATTTTAAACATTCTGTCAGGGGCTTCTGGGTGGCTCAGTTGGTTAACGGTCAGACTTCAGCTCAGGTCATAGTCTCAAGGTTCGTGGGCTTGAGCCCCGTGTCAGGCTCTGTGCTAACAGCTCAGAGCCTGGAGCCTGCTTTGGATTCTGTGTCGCCCTCTCTCTCTCTCTCTCTTCCCCGCTCATGCTCTGTCTCTGTCTCTCTCAAAAATAAATAATAAACATTAAAAGTATTAAACATTCTGTCAGAAGTTTGCTTATATATTCTATCAGAAATCCTGGCAATGTGGTTTTGTTTTTGCCTCTTTTAGTCTTTCTCAATTTTCTTAACAGGCTTTTTTAAAATTTGTTTTTCCAAGGTAATTTCTTTTTAATTTTTTTTTTTATTTGAGTATAGTTGACATGCAATGTTATCTTAGTTTCAGGTGTACAACATAGTGATTCAGTAACTCTATATGTTATGCTTACTACTATTTTCAGTGCAGTTTTAGGTTAACAACCAAAGTGAGCCCAAGTTCAGAGTGCCCATATTCCTCTTGGCACCACACCTGTGCACCCCTCCTCCACTATCAACCTTCTGCTGGATATTTTGCCATTTAGATTTATATAAATCTTTTATAAAGATGTCACAAAAACGAGTGTTCTGACGATATTCAAATAAGTAAACAAATATAACATAAAATTTTAAAATCTATTATTTGAAGTGATGTAAACATTCTCTTAAGTGTGTAAAGGTTTAATCGCTTATATTGTATTTCTTTCAAATTTATATTTTATTTCTTTTAAATTTTAAATATACAGCAAATTTGAATGAGCTTTACAGTGAATGTTCATGTAACCAAAACCTAGACAAATATTTTCTTATGCTTGATTTTCACATATATGTGTATATGTTTGTGTGTATCTCCATTCCTCTTTTAATTTATTAATCTACCATATTTTTTATTTATTTCAAATTATAGACAGTACACTTTTCTGTCTTAAATACTTTAGTACATATCATTAATTAGAGTTAAATATTTATTTAGAGATTTTTTTTCTTTTGAGATGACATTTTATACACAATGGAAAGGTCTGCTCTTATGTTTTTATTCTTTGAATTTTGACAAATGTGTGCACATCTGCAATAAATACCAAAATACATGGGGCACCTGGGTGGCTCAGACAGTTGAGCGTCAGACTTCGACTCAGGTCATGATGTCCCATTCGTGGGTTTAAGCCCTGTAACAGAGCCCCCTTCAGATCCTCTGTCTGCCTTTCTCTCTGCCACTCAACTCTTTCTCTCAAAAATAAACATTAAAAAATTCAAAACACAATTATTTCGGGGAAGATGGTGGCATAGGAGGCCAATGGGCTCACTTCATCCTGCTGATCACTTAGATTCCATCCACATCTGCCTAAATAACCCAGAAAAATGCCAGAAGACTAGCAGAACGGACTCTCCAGAGCCAAGCATAGACAAGAGACCCACGGAAGAGGGTTGGAAGGGCAGAGAGGCGGTGCACGCTACAGGGACTGGCAGGAGGGAGCCGGGGTGGTGGAAGGGCAGCCCACCCTGCAAGGCAGAGCCCCAGAGTCTGGCTTGCAAAAGCAGAGGGACCAGACTCCCTGAGTTCTGACAGCCAGTGGGACTTAATATCTGGAATGTTAAAAGTCAACAGCTCTGCTCTCGGAGAGCAGGGAGGGCAATAGGACTGGGAGGGACTGTTGTTGAGCCCCAGAAGGAGAGCTCGGTGGGAGAACAAAGGCACTGGCAAGTGCCATTTCCCTCTCACATCCCCCAGCTGAAATTCCAAAGGGAACCAGTTCCCGTCACTGAACTTTCTTGCACCTTGCAAACGCCTAGCACTGTGCTTCTGTGGATCAATCCCTCTGACGGGCCTGCCTCTCTCCCAGTGCTGCAGGTCCCCTCCTGCAAGGGACCACCAAAGGCAAAGCAAGCTAAGACTGCCCCTCCCACCCCTGTTCACCTTGTGGATCCACACTGGCTAATATATCCTATCCCATCAGAGCAGCACCACAAGCCTGGCAGTGTGCAAGTAGCCCAGACAGGGGCCACACCACTCCACAGTGAGTCCTGCCCCTGGGAGAGGGGAAGATAAGGTACACACCAGGCTGACTGTGGCCCCAGCAGTGGGCTGGGGACAGACATCGGGTCTGCCTGCGGCCCCGCCCACCAACACAGTTACTCTGGACAGCACAGGAGAAGTGCCCTGCAGTTTGGAGCTACCACAGGGACTACCCAAAATGACGAAATGGAAGAATTCTCCTCAAAAGAAACTCCAGGAAGTAGCGACAACTAACGAATTGATCAAAACTGATTTAAACAATATAACAGAACAAGAATTCAGAATAATAGTCATAAAATTAATCGCTGGACTTGAAAAAAGCATAGAGGACAGCAGAGACTCTATTGCTACAGAGATCAAGGAACTAAAAAATAGTCATGAGGAACTAAAAAATGCTATAAATGAGGTGGAAAATAAAATGGAGGCGGCCATTGCATGGATTGAAGAAGCAGAGGAGAGAATAGGTGAATTAGAAGATAAAATTTATGGAAAAAGAGAAATCTGAGAAAAAGATAAAAAATCCAGTAGTATAAGGGGAGAATTAGAGAACTAAGTGATGCAATCAAATGGAACAATATCCGTATCATAGGAATTCCAGAAGAAGAAGAAGAGAGAAAGGGGCTGAAGATGTACTTGAACAAATCATAGCTGAGAACTTCCCTGATCTGGGGAAGGAAAAAGGCATTGAAATCCAAGAGGCACAGAGAACTCCCTTCAGACGTAACTTGAATCAATCTTCTGCACGACATATCATAGTGAAACTGGCAAAATACAAGGATAAAGAGAGAATTCTGAAAGCAGCTAGGGATAAACAAACTCTAACTTACAAAGGTAGACCCTTAAGAGTAGTGGCAGACCTATCTACTGAAACTTGGCAGGCCAGAAAGGAATGTCAGGAAATCTTCAATGTGATGAACAGAAAAAAATATGCAGCTGAGAATCCTTTATCCAGCAAGTCTGTCATTTAGAATAGAAGGAGAGATAAAGGTCTTGCCAAACAAACAAAAACTGAAGGAATTCATCACCACTAAACCAGCCCTACAAGAGATCATAAGGGGGATTCTGTGAGTGAAATGTTGCAAGGACCACAAAGGACCAGAAACATCACTACAAGCATGAAACCTACAAACATCACAATGACTCTAAACCCATAACTTTCTATAATAAAACTGAATGTAAATGGACTAAATGCTCCAACCAAAAGACATAGGGTATCAGAATGGATAAAAAAAACAAGACCCATCTATTTGCTGTCTACAAGAGACTCATTTTGGGCCTGAGGACACCTTCAGATTGAAAGTGAGGGGATGGAGAATTATTTCTCATGCCACTGGAAGTCAAAAGAAAGCTGGAGTAGCCATACTTATATCAGACACACTAGATTTTAAATTAAAGGCTGTAACAAGAGATGAAGAAGGACATTATATAATAATTACAGGGTCTATCCATCAGGAAGAGCTAACAATTATAAATGTCTATACACTGAATACGGGAGCCCCAAATATATAAAACAATTACTCACAAACATAAGCAACCTTATTGATAACAATGTGGTAATTGCAGGGGACTTTAATATTCCACTTACAACAATGGATAGATCATCTAGACATAGGATCAATAAACAAGGGCCCTGAATGATACATTGGATTAGATGGACTTGACAGATATATTTAGAACTCTGCATCCCAAAGCAACAGAATATACTTTCTTCTCAAGTGTACATGGAACATTCTCCAAGATAGATCACATACTGGGTCACAAAACAGCCCTTCATAAGTATACAAAAATTGAGATCATACCATGCACACTTTCAGTCCAAAATGCTATGAAACTTGAAATCAACCACAGGAAAAAGTCTGGAAAACCTCTAAAAGCTTGGAGGTTAAAGAATACCCACTAAAGAATGAATGGGTTTTCCAGACAATTAGAGAAGAAATTAAAAACTGTGTGGAAACAAATGAAAATGAAAATACAACAATCCAAATGCTTTGGTATGCAGCAAAGGCAGTATTAAGAGGAAAATACATTGCAATCTAGGCCTATGTCAAGGAACAAGAAAAATCCCAAATACAAAATCTAACAGCACACCTAAAGGAAATAGAAGCAGAACAACAAAGACACCCCAAACCCAGGTGAAGAAGAGAAATAATAAAGATCAGAGCAGAAATAAACAATATAGAATCTAAAAAAACAGTAGAGCAAATCAATGAAACCAAGAGTTGGTTTTTTGAAAAAAATAAACAAAATTGATAAACCTCTAGCCAGGCTTCTGAAAAATAAAAGGGAGATTACCCAAATAGATAAAATCATGAATGAAAATGGAATTATTACAACCAATCCCTCAGAAATACAAGCAATTATCAGGGAATACTATGAAAAATTATATGCCAACAAACTGGACAACCTGGAAGAAATGGACAAATTCGTAAGCACCCACACACTTCCCAAACTCAAACAGGAAGAAATAAAAAACTTGAACAGACCAATAACCAGCAAAGAAATTGAATCAGTTATCAAAAATCTCCCAACAAATCAGAGTCCAGGACCAGATAGCCTCCCAGGGGAATTCTACCAGACATTTAAAGCAGAGATAATACCTATCCTTCTCAAGGTGTTCCAAAAAATAGAAAGGGAAAGAAAACTTCCAGACTCATTCTATGAAACCAGGATTACTTTGATTCCCAAACCAGACAGAGACCCAGCAAAAAAAGAGAACCACAGGCCAATATCCCTGATGAATATGGGTGCAAAAATTCTCAATAAGATAGTAGCAAATCGAATTCAACAGCATATAAAAAGAATTATTCACCATGATGAAGTGGGATTCATTCTTGGGCTGCAGGGCTGGTTCAACATTCACATGTGTGATACATCACATTAATAAAAGAAAAGATAAGAACCATATGATCCTGTCTATCGATGCAGTAAAAGCATTTGACAAAATTCAGCATCCTTTCTTAATAAGAACCCTCAAGATTGTCCGCATAGAGGGAACATACTTAAACATCATAAAAACCACTTATGAAAAGTCCACAGCTAATATTATCCCCAATGGGGAAGAACTGAGAGCTTTACCCCTAAGATCAGGAACACGACAGGGATGTCCACTCTCACCACTGTTGTTTAACATAGTTTTGGAAGTTCTAGCATCAGCAATCAGACAACACAAGGAAATCAAAGGCATCAAAATTGGCAAAGATGAAGTCAAACTTTCACTTTTTGCAGATGACATGATATTATACATGAAAACCCAATAGACTCCACCAAACATCTGCTAGAACTGATACATGAATTCAGCAAAGTCGCAGGATACAAAATCAATGTATAGAAATCAGTTGTATTCTTATACACTAATAATGAAGCAATGGAAAGACAAATAAAGAAACTGATCCCATTCACAACTGCACCAAGAAGCATAAAATACCTAGGAATAAACCTAACCAAAGATGTAAAAGATCTGTATGCTGAAAACTATAGAAAGCTTATGAAGGAAATTGAAAAAAGATACAAAGAAATGGAAATACATTCCGTGCTTATGGATTGGAATAATAAATATTGTTAAAGTGTCAATACCACCCAAAGCTATCTACACATTCAATGCAATCCCAATCAAAATTGCACCAGCAGTCTTCTCGAAGCTAGAACAAGCCATCCTAAAATTTGTATGGAAACCACAAACGACCCTGAATAGCCAAAGTAATATTGAAGAAGACGACCAAAGTGGGAGGCATCACAATCCCAGACTTTAGCCTCTACTACAAAGCTGTAATCATCAAGACAGCATGGAATTGGCACAAAAACAAACACATAGACCAGTAGAATAGAATAGAGACTCCAGAATTGGACCCACAAAAGTATGGTCAACTAATCTTTGACAAAGCAGGAAAGAATATCCAAAGGAAAAAAGACAGTCTCTTTAACAAATGGTGCTGGGAGAACTGGACAACCACATGCAGAAGGATGAAACTAGACCACTTTCTTACACCATTCACAAAAATAAAGTCAAAATTGGTGAAGGACTTGAATGTGAGACAAGAAAAACCAACAAAAGCCTAGAGGAAAAAGCAGGAAAAAAACTCTCTGACCTCAGCTGCAGCAATTTCTTACTTGACACATCTCCAAAGGAAAGGGAATTAAAAGCAAAAATGAAGTATTGGGACCTCATGAAGATAAAAAGCTTCTGCACTGCAAAGGAAACAATTAACAAAACTAAAAGGCAACCAACGGAATGGAAAAAGATATTTGCAAATGACATATCAGACAAAGGGCTAGTATGCAATATCTATAAAGAACTCCACAAACTCCACACCTGAAAAACAAATAATCCAGTGAAGAAATGGGCATAAGACATGAATAGACACTTCTCTAAAGAAGACATCCAGATGGCCAACGGGCACATGAAAAGATGCTCAACATGAAAAGATGGCTCAACGGGCACATGAAAAGATGTTTCCTCATCAGGGAAACACAAATAAAAACCACACTGAGATACCATCTTATGCCAGTCAGAGTGGCTAAAATGGACAAATCAGGAGACTATAGATGCTGGAGAGGATGTGGAAAAACGGGAAACTCTTGTAATGTTGGTGGGAATGCAAACTGGTGCAGCCGCTCTGGAAAACAGTGTGTAGGTTCCTCAAAAAAATTAAAAAAATAGATCTACCCTATGACCCAGGAATAGCACTGCTAGAAATTTACCCAAGGGAAACAGGAGTGCTGATGCATAGGGGCACTTGTACCCCAATGTTTATAGGACCACTCTCAACAATAGCCAAATTATGGAAAGGGCCTAAATGTCCATCAACTCTTGAATGGATAAATAAGTTGTGGTTTATATATACGATGGAATACTACATGGCAATGAAAAAGAATTAAATCATGCCATTTGCAGCAACATAGATGGAACTGGAGTGTATTATGCTAAGTGAAATTAGTCATACAGAGAAAGACAGATACCCTATGTTTTCACTCTTATGTGGATCCTGAGAAACATAACAGAAGACCATGGGGGAGGGGAAAGAAAAAAAAGAAAAATTAGAGAGGGAGGGAGCCAAATCATAAAAGACTTAAAAACTGAGAACAATCTGAAGGTTGATGGGGGGTAGGAGGCAAAGGAAAGTGGGTGATGGGCATTGAGAAGGGCACCTTTTGGTATGAGCACTGGGTGTTGTATGGAAACCAATTTGACAATAAATTTCATATTAAAATAATAATAAAAAACAATTATATCAAGATATTGAAAATCATCATCTGTCCCCAAGAAAGTTGCCTTATGCCTCTTCCTGTCAATCTCTGCTGCCTTCCTCATTCTTTCTGAGGCCACCAGTGCTCTGATATTATTCACCATAGTATAGTTTTATCTGTTCTAAAATCCTTGTAAATGGGATCATACTATATATGCAGATTTGTTTAATACTTGTTTTACTCAAAATAATGTATTGAGATTGACTTATGTTATTGTCTCTTAATAGTACATTCCCTTTCATTTCTGAGTAATATTTTACCATATGAATATATCACAGCATTTAATTTTTTTGTTTTTTTATATATTTTCTGTTGATGGAAACCTGGTTGTAACTCTTATAAATAAAGTGTCTTTGAACATTCTTGTACAAGTATGTTTGGTTATATATTTTCATTTTCCTTGGGCTAATAGTTAATAAGTGTTAGCAGTGGATTGCTGGTTTGTAAGTTGGATACTTTTCCTTTAAAAAGAAACCACCAGAACTTCTAATGATACACAATTTTATATTCTCAACAATAATGTAAAATTTGCAGCTACTCTACATTCAAGACAACTTTTTATGTTCCCTGGTCTTAATTTTTATTTTAGTCATTCTGAACAATGGTATTTATTGTAGTTTTAATATTTTTTTGATGACTGGTGGTGACATTGAGAATTTTTTCATTTGTGTACTATTCATAACTTTTGTTTTGTGAAGTGTCCAAAATTTTTTGCCCATTTTTTGTAATATTGTTTTTATTTTCAGTTGTTGAAGTATTTTACATTCTCGCAATACTTCAAAGAAAGTATAATTGCTTTATCAAAATATTTATATAGGGGCGCCTGGGTGGCTCAGTCGGTTAAGCGGCCGACTTCGGCTCAGGTCATGATCTCACGGTCCGTGGGTTTGAGCCCCACGTCAGGCTCTGTGCTGAAAGCTCAGAGCCTGGAGCCTGTTTCAGATTCTGTGTCTCCCTCTCTCTGACCCTCCCCCATTCATGCTCTGTCTCTCTCTGTCTCAAAAATAAATAAATGTTAAAAAAAATTAAAAAAAAATATTTATATCATTGTAAAATTTTAAACTAGATAGATCTACTGTTACAGCCTTTAGTGTGATTTCATAGAAAGCAATGTGAAGTCAGTAAAAAGAGTCTACCTTTGGACAGTCTTATATCTATTTATATTTAGGATTATATACACTGCATAATTATACATCAATGTATGTTATAATATATGATAATATATATAATTCAAAATATATTTATTTCACTCATGTTTCATTGTTAACAAATTTAGGAATTCATCTATTGCACTTATTTTATGAGCCACTATAGTTAATCAATCACACCCAATTTAAGATCCAAAACAGTATTTCCCTAGTATATCATCTCTATAACTCACTTCTGTGAGATTAACAATACGCAAACCAGAAATGGCAGAAATAACATTGATGAGAAGGAATTAAAACTCCAGTTAGGAAAAGAAAGAATAAAAGGACATATAACTATTATAATGAGAAAATGTCTCTTGCTTTATGACATTATATTAGAATTTTAACAAGTCTTAAAAATGAAGTTTCATTTCATCTTTGAAGAATAAGAAAGTAAAAGATATTTAATGCTACCCTGTTCTATGTTCCTATCAGTACCATAGATATATAGCAAGTGTTGATATAGCGTCAATAATATATCACTAATTGTATCAATTCTGTTTCACTAATCGAATATTTTGGACTTTTTTAAATTTTTGTATTTATTCTCTAAATTTATTGAGGGTTTATAGATATTTAAGAAGTATATATTAATAAATTTTATAATTTTTATTTTTTAAATTTCTATTTAAATTCTACTTAGTTAACACTCAGTGTAATATTTGTTTCAGGTGTACAATATAGTGATTCAACAATTCTATACACACCCAGTGCTCATCAAAACAAGTGCATTCTTTAATCCCCATCACCAACTTAACCCATCCTGTCACCCACCTCCCCTCTGGTAACCATCCATGTGTTCTCTATAGTTAAGAATCTCTTGGGTTGTTTTCCTTTTTTTTTCCTTTGGTTATTATTTTGTTTCTTAGATTCCACATGAGTGAAATCATATGGTATTTGTCTTTCTCTGACTTACTTCACTTAGCATAACATTTCTCTCAACACAGAGAGAGAGAGACAGAGAGAGAGAGAGAGAGAGAGAGAGAGAGAGAGAGAGAGAGAGATCACCTCTTCTTTATCTATTCATCCATTGATGGACACTTGGGCTGTTTTCATAATTTAGTTATTGTAGATAATGCTGCTATAAACATGAAGGTTCATGTATCCATTTGAATTAGTATTTTTTGTATTCTTTGGGTAAATACCTAGTAGGTATTTACTGGATGGTAGGATAGTTCTATTTTTAACTTTTTGAGGAAACTCCATACTGTTTTCCAGAGTGGCTGCACCAGTTTGCATTCCCACCAACAGTGTAAGAGAGTTCCATTTTTCTCTACATCACCAACATCTGTTGTTTCCTGTGTTGTTGATTTTAGACATTCTGACAGTTGTGAGATGATATCTCATTGTAGTTTTGATTTGCATTTCCCTGATGATGAGTGATGTTGAACATCTTTTCTCATGTTTGTTGGCCATCTGTATGTCCTCTTGGGGAAAAAAAAATGTCCATTCATGTCTACTGCCCATTTTTTAACTGGATTATTTGTTTTTTTGGGTTTGAGTTTTATAAGTTCTTTATATATTTTGGATATTCTTTATCAAAAATGACATTTGCAAATGACATTTCTCCCATTCTACAGGTTGCCTTTTAGTTTTGTTGAGTGCTTCCTTCACTGTGTAAAAGCTTTTTATGTTTACAAAGTCCCAATAATTTATTTTTGCTTTTGTTTCCCTTGCTTCAGGAGACATATCTAAAAAGAAGTTGCTATGGTTGATGTCAAAGAGGTTACTGTCTGTGTTCTCCTCTAGGATTTTTGTTGTTTCAGGTGCCACATATAGGTCTTTAAATCCATTTTACAATATATATTTTAAATGTGTTTATTTAATTTTTAGAGAGAGAGTGAGTAGGGGAGGCGTGGAGGGGAGAGGGACAGAGGATCTGAAGCAAGCTCTGTGCTGACAGCAGAGAGCCCAATGCAGAGCTCAAACTCACCAAGTGTTGAGATTATGACCTGAGCCAAAGTTGGACGCTTAACAGACTGAGCCCCCTAGGTTCAGTCTGTTTGAATATATTTTTGAATATGGTATAAGAAAGTGCTCCAGGTTAATTCTTTTGAATGTTGCTGTCCAGTTTCCCAATATGATTTGCTGAAGATACCGTATTTTTCTTATTGGATATTCTTCCCTTCTTTATCAAAGATTAATGGATCATATAGTTTGGGTTCATGCCTGGGTTTTCTATTCTGTTCCATTGATCTGTATGTCTGTTTTGTGCCAGTACCATACTATTTTGATCACTACAGCTTTGTAATATAACTTGAAGTCTGGAATTATGGAGGATGGTGTATGTGGAGGATAGAAATTGTGGAGGATGGAAAGAAATGTGGAGGATGCGGAGGCTGGAGGATGATGATGCTTTGGTTTTCTTTTTTAAGGTTGCTTTGGCTATTTGGAGTCTTTTGTGGTTCCATAAAAATTTTAGGATTATTCATTCTGGATCTGTGAAAAACGCTCTTGGTATTTTGATATAGATTAAATTTAATGTGTAGATTGCTTTGAGTAGTTTAGACATTTTAACAATATTTGTTCTCCTAGTCAATGAAATGGAATGGCCTTCCATTTCTTTGTGTCCTTTTAGATTTCTTTCACCAGTGTTTTATAGTTTTCAGAGTACAGGTCTTTCACCTCTTTGGTAAGGTTATTTCTGGGTGTCTTATTGTTTTTGGTACAATCGTAAATGAGATCAATTCCTTATTTTTTCTTTCTGCTGCTTCATTATTCGTGTATAGAAATCCACAAATTTCTGTATATTGGCTTTGTATCCTGCCACTTTATTGTGTTTGTTTGTCAGTTCTAGCAGTTTTTTGGTGTATTCTTTCTGGTTTTCTATATAGAGTGTCATATCATCTGCCAATAGTGAGATGGGCTTTCTTCTTTTATTTGTTTTTATTTCCTGAATTTTATAACTCTTATTAAGCTTGTGTATGCTTAAGCAATATTATATTGAAAAAAAATGCCTACAGTGCTTGTCCACAGAACTATTTCTTTCCTTTGAATGAAGAACATGTTTTAATCAGGTATTAGAGATACTTAGGGAAAGAGTATGTGGATATCTCTGAATGACTATACCAGATTACTAGTTTCCAGTCCATTCTATGCTTAGGTTACAGTTACATGGATGTGACCAAGAAATAATACATGAAAATGGAAGGCAAACACCAAGATGAGCAGAAAGCTCTCTTTATTCTACTCCCATTTCACGTAGAGTATTTCTGATTTTTTTTTATTTTGCGTCATAATAAGATTCATTTGGATAAAATTTGTTGCTTAATGCAAATTAAATATAGAAATGGATGGCCTTGATTACTTAGTGATTTTGTGAATTATGGTTTCAAATGATTCAGCTACTTCCAGAACTCAAATTTGTCCCCAAAGGATGTAGATGAGCTAAAACCAAATATATATTTTTTTAAAAAATTGAAGACAACTTTAAAAGGTTTTTCCAGGAGAGAAAATTAAATATTTTGAAAAACATTCGTATTAACTTACACAGCCATTACAAAGGCATCACTGAAAGTGAAAGGTAGATGTATCTTCTTTGTCTACAAGTCCAGTATCTTCATTTTTGCTAGTGTAAAATTCAGGTCTTAACTGTTACATGCCCAAGTTGCTAATATCAGGTAGTGATAGATTTGCAATAATACCCTGGTCTCCTAACAAAGAGTAGATTAGAGATCCTACCCATTAACACATTTTTCTGATATTTTTGTTTAAAACACTACCATCAATTATACACATGCAGCATGTATGTGTATTGTATGTACAAACATAACTGGCACAAGCATATTTTTACCAATTGTACTAGATTTTCAGCTTCTAAAACTTTGTCTTCAAAACTTGATATGCCAAATAACTATGTGTTCTCAAAAAAAAAGACAAAAAAACCCCAAATTTTTATTTCTTCCTGAAGAATCATAGCCATTGTTTAAGTTCATTATTATGCTAAAAAGCAGCCTTTTAAACACAAATAGAATTGACCTTGTGCTATAGTTCAAGCCCTGTTGTTGTGTCTAGTGTCCCTCTTTTTGGAAAACTGTTCCTTAAGATCTTATGATTTTTCCTTTTGATTGATATAATAAAGTTGCTTATTCACCTCCCAGAAGTCTGTATTCATTGCCCCTGAGAACATTATTTCTGTGAAGTGTTCTGCTGAAAACGGATTCTAATGACCAAGTTATTTGGAGAGAACTGCAGAGTGTGCTTCTGTGGAAATACACAATGCACAAGAGCATATTCAAGTCTGAGAAATATTCTAAACTTTGCTTAACCTAGAATTTCCCAACTAAATGGACTATAGAAAATTTTCAACACCTTCTGGTATTCTAAGAAACACAATTTGGGAAACTATGCTCTAGTAGCTTTAGAATTAATTGTTACTATACACATCAGCCGACTTTGACTCTCTTGAAACTAACGATATTAGAGATCTGGCTTGGGCGCCTGGGTGGCTCAGTGGGTTAAGCGGCCGACTTCAGCTCAGGTCATGATCTCAGGGTCAGTGAGTTCAAGCTCCGCGTCCTGCTCTGTGCTGACCGCTCAGAGCCTAGAGCCTGTTTCAGATTCTGTGTCTCTCCCTCTCTCTGACCCTCCCCCATTCATGCTCTGTCTCTCTCTGTCTCAAAAATAAATAAACGTTAAAAAAAAATTAAAAAAAAAAAGATCCGGCTTACCATCCTTTTATAGTTAAAAACAACGAAGTGTTATAAGTCCATCTTTTCTCTTTTTTTATCAGTGTCTATTTTAGGTTTGTTTTTTCTAGAAATAATCTTGATGTTATAGTATAATAGTTATGATACATGTATCTTTTCAAATTTGTTTTTTATTTTCCTTAAATCTCATGCTGTGTGTAATCCCCATTCTTCGAAATACTGCTGTCAGCAACTAGGCTGTATTATTAAATAAAAAATCAAAGTACACCAATTTTAAATTTTTTAATTGAGATAACTTAGATACAGCGAAGCATGTAGATCATCACCTTAAATTTAAATACATTTTTAAGTATGTACATATTTGCAGTGCCTCCACTTACATTATGATACAAAATTTTTTTTGCAGTCCAGGAGTTTCCTTTTAAGAGTTCTAATTAATGCCATCTTCTGAAGATAACCACTATTCCATATTTTTTGCCATAAATTAGTATTCCTTTTGAACTTCATATATAAATGGCATCCTGATGCAAGTATTCTTTAGTGTATGGCTTGTTTGTTTATTTTGCTAAACACTATGTGATGTTTATCTACACTGATGAATGTAACAGAACTGTATTGTTTTTAGTACTCTATAGCGCCTTATTACACAAAATTCACAATATGTTATGCATTCTGTTTTTGATGGGTATTCTAGGAATAGGAATTCTCCTAGTTTGGGGGCTATTATGACATTCTGCATATGCCTTTTGTTGGACATATACATTTATTCCTCTTGAAGTTTAACTATAAGATTATGGGGTTGGCACATATTTAGATTTAATAGATAAAGCCAAAGAGTTTTCTAAAGTGTTTGTGCCAGCATATTTGTTTTGTAAAGTATTTCAGAATGATTTAGCAACTATTTTAATTCTAGATCTTTCTTTTGTCTACCTAGATGGAAAAAATGAGGTGTGAACAGATGTTATATTATTGTTGCTGCTGACTAATGGATGAGCAAAACAATTACAGGATGATTAAGTGACTGAATATTCAGCTTTTTAGATAAAAAAAAATACTAAAATTGAGGCTCCAAAATTTCTTACTAAGTCTATTTTTGAAAGTTTAATACAATGTGAATTAGTATGAAATGTCTGACTTGGAAAAAGAGCCATTCTTCCTTTATAAAGTTACCCTAATTATAAACAAATCACAGAACTAGAAGTTTAGTTTTTTCTTAAAGACTTTTACTCTTTTTGACATATGAGGAAACTTAATGATTGTCAATTTAAGCTTCTTACAGTTTTTGTACATAAACAGCAAAGTTCCCAATATCTATTTATTTAACATGAAATGGCCTCTCAGATATGGCATTTTATATTTATACTCTTTGGAATAAGTCATTTCAAGCAGTTTCCATCTTTTCTCAATCCCCAGTAGGATTGGCTTCAACATTTTATTTTTGTAGTGTTTGCTGATAATTAGCAAAATAAGATTTTATTACAGAATAGAGATTTTGTATCTCTGAAACAGTATTTGCCACTGGAAAGCACTATACTTCATATGTAGAAGTTTGGAATTTCTCAACAGACATTTGACCTGTTATCTAGTAGTTCTTAGGCTAGTCCAAATTTTCCTGAATTGAAAATTAGCTAAGAATGTGTGAATAGTAAAGCATTTCAAAAATCAACAAATAAAATGAACAAGCATAAAAAAAAACAAAAAAGCACAGCCATCCTTTGGTAGTTTTCTTTTTTTTTTTTTTTAATTTTTTTTATGTTAATTTATTTTTGAGAGACTGAGAGAGACAGAGCACGAGTCAGGGGTGGGCACAGAGAGAGGGAGACACAGAACACAAAGTAGGCTCCAGTCTCTGAGCTGTCAGCACAGAGCCCCACGCAGAGCTCAAACTCAAACTGTGAGATCATGACCTGAGCTGAAGTCTGATGCTTAACCAACTGAGCCACCCAGGCGCCCATTTGGTGGTTTTCATTTGTGTAAGTGGATCACCAAATTCTTGTTATACTGTCAGGCTTTCCCATCAGCACCTCTAGTTCAATTCAACATTGAATGCCGTTTGACATTTATTTTGTGAATATTTTATTTTCTTATAATAATATTACTATTAATTATAATAATATTTATATTATTGCTGAATATATATATAAATATAAACTTGCTGAACCTAGTTTATTGAAATTTTCTAAGCTTATAACATATAAGCTCCTATACCAATCAGAGACATAGGCTCAGGTATCTTTTGAATTATTTACCAACTGGTAGAATTAGTTGGTTTCTAAATGAAGCTAATGTAGCTTATTTCTATTTTACTTATCAAACTTTAGGAAAATGATTGTCAATTCTGGCCGATATAATTAAAATGCCATAGACTGAGTTGCCTCCGTGACATTTATTTATCACAATTTTAAAGTCTGGGAAGTCAAACATCAAAGTGCCAGTAGATATGATGTTTGGTGTCTTACCCATTCATAGATAAGAGTCTTCTTACTCTATCATGACATGGCCAAGAAAGAGATAGAGAAAGCAAAATGTCTTATGTTTCTTCTAAAAAGAGTGCCAATCCCATTTATGAAGGCTCCATCTTCATTACCTAATTACCACCCGTATTCTGCTTCCCTAAATACTATTAAATTGGTCTGAATTCGGGGGCAGGACACAAATATTGAGTCAATAGCAATGATCTGAAAATTACTGCCATTGTTGTGCTCTTGCTGTTATCAGGAGTGTAAGCCACGTGAAATAAAATTCTGGCAACAAAATGATCATCTGTTATGAATTTTACCTGTTATCAGTTTAAAAATGATAACAGACACTACTGACTCTTAACAGAAGACTTATGTTTAGCATTCTTATGATGAAACATTACAGAAACCTGTAGAAGAAGATTATGTATTTCTGTCAAATTTTTTCTTTTCAATAATCTGAGACTTTTTCAAGAAAGCAGTTATAGGTATAGACTGATTTTAAGGGCCTCTAAAGCCATAGTTATCAATATTGACTGCATATTAGAATCGTCTAGTAGCACATAAACATGAGATATTGGTCTGTTCCCTTAGGAAATTAAATCAGAGCTTTTGGGATTAAGTCCCAGACATGAATGCTTATAAAGTTTCCTGGATAATTCTAAAGTGCAGTCAGGATAGACAATCACTGGGCTAATGACTAGAATTCTGTATCAAAGAGTTGAGTGTCAAAAACCATAAGAATATTAATTTATGTTTAAAAAAGTAATATTAAGTATTTTAAAATTTAGATATATTGAAAATTCTATATGTATTGTAGAATTTTATATTCTCTCTCCACATATTCTTATTATATATCATATAAAATATGTATTATATAAGATATATAAAATATATGTCATATAAGAATATATGGAGACAGAACATAGAATTCTTATATAATAAGAATATACAGGAAGATAAGATTTTACAGAGAGAGGATATAGAATTGTATAATACATATAGAATGTTCAATATTTCTAAATTAAAAAAAATGCATAATTATATTCACATAAAATATTCATGTATGTACTAAATTATGTATTATTTACAGTAACTATGACTATATATATGTGTATACACACATATATATACATATATATAATTTAAATATAACCACTAAAGAAAAATGTGTGTATATATACAAAAAATGGTGTATACACACACACACACACACACACACACACACACACACACATATTTATATATATATAATTTGAATATAACCACTAAAGAAAAATGGTTTTATATAAAAGGAAACCCATTTTGGTGAAAATTTTGTACTGGTTGTGAATATTTTTCTTACTGCTATGGTTGTTGAAAGACCAAAAAAAAATAATAATGCAACAACATGAAGCAAATAGGATGTTAATATGTGATGCATGAAGTGGAGAGTTGACTATAATATGTACATGATATTAGCAGAGGAAAACCAAATCTATAATCTGTCAAGCCACAAACAAGGCTTGGAAGAATGAATCCCAAACAAATAATAAGAACAGAACTTCCAGAGGGAATGTTTGGATCATCCCTTTAATTAACATCCCTTTAATTGCAAGGTTGGCTGGGGAAAAATACCTAGAGACTTTTAATGGGAACTTATGGTGGAAGTAATCCCAAAAGTAGTTAATGCTTTTGTTTAGGATATGTTGGTTCTGTTCATAATTAAGAAAATATGTTTGGTTTAAGCCACACTTGATAGCTGTGAAGATTATGAAACACAATGCCTATAGGCTTAGATATTTAAAATCTACCAATACATTTATTTAAGTATGTATTAGTGTGGAGGTTTGAACCATATGTAGTACTTACACATTCAATGAGATAAGGTATGAAACAAAAGTCTTGAGGTAACTTCAGGGTGCAATGGAATTGCATAGGATGGTTATTTGACTTGATTTTGGGGGGGGGGCATAAGTGAAGAAACAACTTAGCTCAAACTTGAAAGAAAAATGTTGATGTTACTTGGTAAAAAGAAGGGATAAAAGTGTTCTAAGCAGGTGGAAAATATTTATTCAAAAAACCCTGAGAATGAGTTCAGTGTTTTCAAAAATTAAAGTATTTGACACAGGGAAATAACTCAATTTTAAAAGATGAGGAACATTGGGGCACCTGGGTGGTTCAGTTGTTTTAACTACTGACTCTTGGTTTCTGATCAGGTCATGATCTCACAGTTTGTGAGTTCAAGCCCTGAGTTGGGCTCTCCTCTGACAGCACAGAGCCTACTTGGGATTCTCTCTCTCTCTCTCTCTCTCTCTCTGCCCCTCCCCTGCTCTTTCTCTCTGTGTCTCTCTCAAAATAAATAAATAACTAAACTTTAAAAAAAATCAAAAAAAACCAGATGAAGAGCAGAGAGGTAATGGAGGATACTACATATAAGAAGTAGTAAAACTTGAATTTTATCAGGATTGACAAGGAGCCAATTGAAAGGATTTAAGAGGAAGGAATAATATAAAGTTAGTAATTTTATATACCTTTAAATTTATTTATACCTTATAAATTTATATATCTTTATATAGCAAGGTTAAAAGTATCTTGCTAGTTTTTAAGGTAACATAATTTTGTAAAGAAGCTAATTTTTATCATGTTTCAGTTTTATCATACTTTGGAAAGGCTGGCCATTCTGGACAATAATCTGTAACTGAAACTGCACTATTGGGTAGATAGAAGCTCAACCTGCTTGAAAGTTGACAGTAATATTACACACCCAGTTCCTTAAAAAAGTTCAGAAAGTGGTCTCAGAATCAACTCACTCAACATCCCTGGGGAACTTGTTAGAAATGTGAATTCTCAGATCCCCCCACATCTGCTAAATCAGCCTTCCTGGTAATTCTGACTCATGATAAAATTTGAGAACTACTGCCTAAAGGGAAAGGCATAATTCAAAATGTAGCAGTTTTATTCACATGAGGATTTTAACATAACAGGGTAATTCTCTTTCCCCGTTAAATAAAAAGTTCTAAAAGTAAGTATCTGATAATTTAAATCATAACGGTTCCTTCTCTTAGGATAGTTGAGTAAATTATATTGTGTCTTTTGGATATCTTAAAAATCATCTAATTCACCAGATTATTATCCTTTTCTAGATTGGATATTCTCAAATATACCTGTTAAATAGTCATTCTGCTCATACTAAGTTACTTTGAGTAACTTGAAACCACCTCCAAGTGGGTGAAACTCCTCATTGCAACTTTGAAAACCTGCTAATTTGAACTAAAATCTATCTCCTTGTAGCTTTCAATTACTGATGCTAATTTAGCTTTGCAGATTTTTCATAAAGTATCTAATATCCTCTCCACAGAGAAGCCCTGTGAAATATCTGAACATGGCTGTCATATCCCCTGAAATTCTCTATTCCTCAAGCTAAAAGTCTCTGGTTCCATTAACCATTTTTCATATGACTTTGGCTACAAATTCTGGTATTCTTAACACTGCTGACTGTGGTTCATTTTTCCCTTCCCTGTGAAAAGTGGTGCCTGGAATCAAAGTCAGTTCTCTCAACTCCAACTTCCTTCTGGATATGACATCGGTATCAAAGTACTAAGTTATTAATAACAAATTAGTTGTTTCTTTTCCTGTTTTCCCATCTTATTAAAGAACATCTACATTAGGTAGTCTAGAATCTACAATCTAAAATCTAATTTGTATTTTTGCCTTTCTGTGGATTTTGCTTGAGGGTGAGATGTTTTTCCTACCATGTGGTTAAGTCATGCTATTTTATTGTAAATTTGGTGGACTCTGTATATTGAGAGTTAAACCGGTATTTTAGCTTTATTTTTGTTAAGGATCAAAAATCCTGTTAATACATTTTTTTGTCTACTTACATTCTTTTTATTCACAAATCAATGTATCATTTTGTGTGTGTGTGTGTATATATATATATATATATATATATATATATGACATTACTACAATTTGGAGAATATTAGTCAACTGTTGATGTTGAATATGTAAATAATTATTCAAATATATGCAAGGCACAGAGTTATTCTAGAATCAGCCTGTGTAATTCAGCATTCCGTAATGATAATATAAAATGTATTCATTACTGTACTGAAATGAAGATCTACTGTATATCCCTTTTTGATAAGGGGAAATAAAGGGAATAAATGTTAGCATATGGTGACTTTTACTTAACCCATTCTGATTTCTATACAGAGTCTCAGTTTATAGATGTCCAAAGTGTCATTCAATAATTGCTTTAAAAAATTATTTGAAACTAAATTTAAACTTTTCTTTCTGTGATTTGATAAATCTGTGTTTTGTTCTGTTTTGTTTTTGAAGGGGAGGGAATGGAAAAGATGGAATTTTTTAGACCATGAAGTTTAAACTTGACTTAGATTGGAATATTTAGTTTTTATAATCTCCTTAGTATTCCGGGATTTTATCTTTGATGAATATTTTTCTAAGATTTCGTTCTCTTGATGGAACACAAAACAAAACAAAAGCAAATTGAAGACATTTTCTTTCTGCGTAATAATCATGACAAAACAACAGACCTGTTATTTGCTTGATTTTCCCCAAATACAAGCAAAGTTATAAACCAATAAATAGCCAAACAGGTTTTCTCAACTTAGCTTTGATAAATTAGAGTAATCTTATATATGCCACTATTGGAAATTATTATTGAAGTGTTTCATTTGGGCAGAATTTAAATTGCTTTTTAAAATTCTCTTATTCTAAAAATTTGGTTTATTTCCTCTGAGCAGAAGTAAGATATTTACATTGGAGAGGAGCATAAGAATCTAGAGAAAGTTGTAAAATATCTGTATGCTACATTTTATATACTCACATTAGTACATTTCTTCACAGATTTACTCAGATTTGGTGCATTAGTAAATTAAATCTTTATAGATGCAAATATAAAAAAAATTTCTATCAGAAAAAAGTTATTTTAAAATATCCAAAGAACAGTCATCTTAATAATTCACAGAAGAATGTGTTATGCTAAAGTAGTACCTACATATTTGGATTTAACTAAATATTGAGATATACTTTTTCCATTTTCTTTACTTATAAAACATTGCTAAAAGGTTAACTTAATCTTTTAGAATTTTAAACTATGTTATTATTTCCTTAAATGGAAATATTTGTTGAGTACATAAAAATGAAGTTTTGAGCTCTTTGAGAAAAGATAAAAATCTATAGCTCTCAGATCAATAAGCATTTTGAAAGACATAGGGAAACCAAAAGGGAAAAAATCAATCCTCTAGGCAAAATACATTTGGAATAAACCACAAAAATTGCCACAAATTCAGTATTAAAAAAGTAATAAAAAGGGAATTACATTTTAGATAGTGTCAATTTTCAAAAGCATCCCACAGAGATACAAGCCATAATGCTTAAAAATATATATAATAGCATACCACATAGTCATTATTGCAGAACTGAAAGTTTTACAAATACCCTATATGTTTTTAATGTTGCCAGTGGAATTCTAGGTCAGGACATAATTGAGTAAACATCCATTATCAAAACTGAAGTTTGAGAAAAAATAGCAAAAGTAAATTTGGGGCTTTTCAAGTAGAAGGACAGGGGAGAAGGAGAGAGAGAATATAAAAGTAAAGGCAATAATATGTAAGGTGGAAAGATGTAAAGGAGAGAAAAATTCTGAATGTATTTCCCCTAATCCATGTTAAGAAGTTTCATATTTAGCCTGGTGCCTTGTGGAATTAGATATATAAAGCACATATTTTGATAATGACTGAGTAAAAAGCACATTAAATTTATTGAATATTAACAGAAAGAGGGGAAATAATATTAAAGATTGCATGCATTCATTGACAATGTCCTGAAGCTAATAACAGAGTCAATTTCAGAGACCACTGCTTAATATGCTGTAATTTTTGTCAAAATGCTGATTAATTTAACATTTTTTGTTACTTTCTTTCAGGAGCCCCTATTTAATGTAAATATGAAAGTTTGTGATGTAAATTAGTGAATTTTCTTAGAATAGGATCACACAGCATATGTGTATGAGTTGGATATCTCAAAGGTATCAAATCCAAAGCCCTATATTTTAGTATCCAGGAGACTGAATCCATAGAAGTAGAATAAACCATCACCTAATTGACAGAACTATTCAATGGTGGGGCCTCCAGGGGCAGGCAGAAATTCTGGGTGCCCCACTCCATCCATACAAGTACTATTATCTATCTTTCTTTCTCACACCCCATCTCTGATAACATTTCCTATTAATGAATCAGATGCTTTAGCATGTGGCTAATGATAATATACAGATACATTGAATATATACAGGAAGCTGGATATACATAAGCAGGTTATACGGTATACTGGCTAATATAATTGTAAGAAAATAAGAAATATGTCGTTGATTTTTGTTTAGAAATTGTTAAAATCAGTATATTTTTCCAATATGTCCTTATATTGAACCTGAAATAATCTCCCTGTTGGTAGTTGTATTATTTATTTTAGGTGACAATTATTTTTAAATATTTCTTGTATATTTGAATTTTCTTTGCTATTTTTTACTATAACTTTTATAATATATAGGAATTATTGATATATTAAATACATTAACCCTTTGACCCTATTTATTACAGAAGTTTTTCCCATCTGTTAAACAACTTCAAAGACTTACAGTGAATAGTATTTTCAAAGATGCAAATTTAAAATATGTATTGTTCAAACTAAATTCCTTTAATTTTAAAAATATTTTATCCTAGTTACATAGGAATGTTTCCCAATATTTTAGTCCTTATGACAACTGTTATTTAAGAGGTTTTTTTTCCTAAGCTGGCACTGTGCTATAAAGTCAAAATGTTACTCTAGAATATTTATCTTAGAATTAATATGATTTTATAATTTGCATTTACATTGGAAAGTGTAAATATACATTTCAAAATGTGGAATACATGTTTTATTTTTATGTTAATTTGGGTGTCAAAAATCTTTATTTCTTTTATCCAAATTATTAACCACCTTTTCAAGTATTATTTCTAAGTGATTCATATTTTCCAATCTCTTTGAATGCTATGTAGTCATAAATTAAATTGCCACATAAACATGAATCCAGGAGATAACATGCTAACTATTAAACAATAAGCATGGTCTGAGCATTTACCAATCAGAAGGACTGTTGTATGAATTTATCAGCTACCAGTCAACCCTGCAAAACTGCACCCAAAATTTATAATTTATACCAATGATGTGTCTGTTCACTCTGGCATGGGAGCAATAGCTTTATTTACTATAGCTTTATGATATACTTTACTACCTGAAATGGCACACATCTTCCTTGTTATAACTCATTTTCAGAATTCTTTCTATTGACACTTTCTTCTATGAACACTTTGGAATAATTTCGTTAAGTCACAGAATGATTTATTGGTATATTGCATTAAAATTAATAATTAACTTGTTCTTACATGAAGTATTTGTAATTTTACAAGTACAATTTTACTTTTAGAAGAATTATCACATTACAATGAATTTAACTTTTTCTAAGAGGAAATAAAATGTCTCTCAATTAGCCATTTTTTATATCTCTTAGCAATGTTTCATCGTTCTTCTGATATTGGTGCTGAGTATTTTGTTAAGTTGACTGTTAGGAGTTTTTTATTTCCTATTGGAAATTGGTCTGTTTTGATAATATTTTATTTTTTATGTTTATTTATTTTTTGAGAAAGAGAGAGAGAACAAGTCAAGGAAGGGCAGAAAGAGGAATCCCAAGCAGACTCCACGCAATCAATGCAGAGCCCATCACAGGGCTCAAACTCATGAACTGTGAGATCATGACCCGAGCCAAAACCAAGAGTCGGACACTTAACCTACTGAGCCACCCAGGAGCTCTGTTTTGATAGTTTTAAACATTGGGATTATATTTCTTTAAATTACTCCTTGCATAAATTACTCCTTGTATAAAGATCTAGATTTTTTTGTAGTTATTTTGTTCTTGGGTTCTCCTATCGGTTCTGGTACATTCTTAGTTGAAAATCTTTGTAGGAGAAAATCTCTTCCTAAAAGATGGGATTTTCTGCATTAATTCCTTTCACCAAATCTCTGTTATCTTGAACCAGCTATTTGAATAAAATACATGTTTATCTGATACCAAACTCTGCTCTTGAAGAAAGGCAATATTTTACATCCTAAAGCTAAACTATCTCAATTTTTTCATGCTTTGGATGAAGTGATAACTTTCATTCATGGGAGAATTAGAGCATGTCATGTGGTAATTAATGATTGTTCATTGGTTTTTATGAATTCAACATTTTAAAGACTGTCATTACATTTACTTAGCCATTAAATACAAGAAAATTGTCAAATAAATTTTAGTAGGCATATGTTTTCTGCATGTTTCCAATAGAACTACCTTAAATCAATATTGTAAAAGTTAATGTCCACCAATTTTGTTCAAAATGTAAAAAGGGATAAAATATTATCTCTGATATGAATATCTTTATTATAAGCTCTTTTCCAAACAAATGAATCACAAAACACTTGCCATTGAGTAAGCACTAAATACTGGCAGCAACTTTTACTGATATCACCCATTTAGCAACCTTATACAAATCTCGCTATGTGGTGCCTTCAGAATTTTCATTTATCATTCTATTTGATATTGATTTACTTTGTAGTATATACTGAAGCATTTTTTTCAGTGGTTAGTTTCTGAGTGTGTTTGGATGCCACATGAGATTGAAAGAATATTTTGCTTTGTCACACAAAAAAAAGGAAATAGAAAAAAATATTTTATTTGTCCTGGGCTTGGGTAGATATGGATTAAATTTAATATGATAGTGACATCAAAAGATTTACATATTTAATATGCTGGGAGTCCTAATTTCCCATAAATTGATGTTCAGGACTTGCAAATTCAAATGATTTTGGAAACTAAGTAAGTGAAATAAATGGGCAAATTGGGCCTGGTGAGTACTGTAAGAAACTAGAATACTTGAAAGAAAAAATGTAATCTTAAATACCTTCTTTGTTACAGATTTTGGAAACAATAATGAACTTAATTATTTATGCTAAAATTGGACAAAATAAATAAAATAAACTTTAGGAATACATAATTTATAAAGTAGAAACAGAAATTGATAAGCTAGACAACAAAAATTAGTAGAATAGGTAAATATATAGAAAACCTCTTTGTTTAATTTACTAATAAAATATATATCCTTTTTAAAACCTGATCAATGAATAATAACAACAGTAGGAAATATCAGGAGAAATGGAAAGAATCATAAGCAATTCTAATAGCGATTCAATTGAAGAAACTGAAAAATTATGATAAATTGGTGATTTCTTAGTAAAGGGCAAGTTATCAAAATCAACTCCAACAAAGGTGGAAAACTTATTTTCCAACTACTATAAAAGAGATTGGAAAGGAAATTACAGATCAACATTGATATAGGGACAAAAACCATATGACTCCACATTGAGTCATCTAACTACCTAACTTCTTAACGACCTAATTTTTAAAAATCAGATAATGCCAATGGTATTAAAATAATTCAGTTTTCATCTTGGTAATATATCTCAATTTTTAAGTGTTGAAATTAATTCAAATTTTATAAAATATTTTGGGCTCAAAATAATTTTGTTGAAGATAGTGACTATTTGTTTGAAATATTGTGTCATTGGGACTGAAGACTGCTTACTGGTTATTGAACTGTATTTAAAAATCTTTGAAATGTATATTCTTGTAAATTTCTTGTCTGCCTAAGAAAATGTGTGTGTGTGTGTGTGTGTGTGTGTGTGTGTGTGTGTGTGTAGAGAGGAGAGAGAAATTAAGGGAGAAAGGAGAGAGAAGCTTAATAGTTTTTTTTTTCCTGGTTCTATTTTCCTATTATAGACTTTTGCTTTTAGTGTACAGTATCCATGGACAACAGGATGCCATGCTATAAATTAGCCCTTGCTTACCAAATTATTATAGTGACTCTACAGTGTTGTTAAATAATTCATGGAAGTGGCCTCCTTAGAAATAAAGAGTCTAACAACTTGTATATTGCCTGACCCCTCCTGAAAAGTGGGAGTTTTGTTTCCCACCTGTTTGTATTGTGCTTTTGGGAGAGCAAAGAGAAAATATTGTCTGTTTTCACTTTCCATATATCATTTGATTTAGCTGGGTTGTGTTCCCTGATAAAGAGAATCACTTTACAAATTGGCCTTTTACTAACCAAATGCCAGGCCAGAAATAAATGAGAACTAAATCGTTCTGACTGGATACCTGCCTCTGATCTGCTTCATTAGCAGAAGGCCCTCCCCAGTGGCCCTTTGAACTCTGAGTCACTGTGATCTATTATATTTTATTAGTTGTGATCTACTCTAGTGGACTTTTTACTTCTTAAGAGCATTTTGGTGCCACTGACCCAGGAAAACTCTGGTTTTGTATGTACTACAATATTGCTAGTCCTGGAGATGCTGCTGTTAGATGAGAAGTGATTAGATAGTCATCTTTAAGAAATTAGAATGCTTCCCACAGTTAAGATTATTTAGAGGCCAGGCATAAAGATATTCACTAAAATTAACTCTCCAGCTTAAGCTAATATTATATTTCAATCTTGGAGTTTCAGTTCTTATTTTGGAAAAAAAAAAGTCGTGTGGACATAATTTGTACAGAATAATATTGTCTAAAACAACAAGGATTATTTATGCTTAGTTCATAGCAATGCTTTTAAATTTTGGCAATTTAAATTCTGTAGGGTTCTCTTAGTCAATTTTTTTAGGACTCGTCAGTTTAACAAAATGTGCTTTAGAAGTCTCTATATTTAATCTAATGCACAGAGTTTGTCAAATTCACATTAAAAACTTCAATAACAGCACATTAGTGAATTTGAAAACATGGGGGATTTTGTTGAGATTCAATTTCAAATTATTGATACTCGAATTAAACTACAAAGTAATAATTTAGAGACAAGATAATGAAATAAACCATATAACACAAGAAAGTAGTAAAACTTTGAGAAACTGATTGTTTTATAATTAATTTAAAGGGAAATGCCAATCTATGATACATTTATAACGAATTATATTTTGTAACACTTTATACAATGTCTAGAATGGACCTCTCCTAAGGAATTTTCCTGATTGGTGCTTTTAATTCAGTACCTACAGAGTAATGAACAGCAGATTCTCCTCCAGACACCCCTCTTTTAATTTGTCAATACACAGTTTTGTGCACAGAGGGAAAATACCTCTTTAAAACCCTCTGGCAATCCCTGGCAAAAATAAAAAAATAAAAATGAATAAAACCCTCTAGCAATCAGCTTATGCCCTGCAGCATGAGATTTAATTATTCTTGTCGGTTTTAGGATACATTAAATATATTAAGTCAGAATAAATCCTTATGCAATTTGCCATAGAAAAATACAATGAAAAATGTAAGTAAAATTATACTTAAAAGCGATTGAAATCGTATTTGAGAGGGCTTGGGGAACCTAACACACATAGATAATCTCAATACTATGTTGTTTGAAGAGACGTTGCTCAGTTAGTGATAAATAAGACAGAATATGGAGGTCCATGTGGAGCAGAAAAAAAAAAAAATATATATATATATACATATACATACACACACAGACACACACATGTGATTTTAGGGAGACAGGAACAGTTTTCCTGACTGCGACTTGTATCATTTTAATTTGGAAAAAGTTATGACACCTTTAAGAATATACACATTATTAGCTTTTTCATTAGCTAACATCATCTTTTATCTGCTATAATCCCTTAATTTTTGTTTTCCTGAAGTGTGTACTATAGTCTTATCTCTTCAACCAGTGTAATGTGTTCCTAAAGCTGTTAATTTCTTGCACCTCCAACCACACATCAAATCCAAAGTGCACTTCATTATCTTAAAATTTCTTCCCAATTTTACTGTACTGCATATTATTATTAAGTATTTTTCTCCTATTTTTTTAAATTTTTTCTTAAATGTTACATAATCCTGCTCCAATTCTCATTTACATAATTTTTCTTTTTGGAAATTTAAGTGCTTTGAAGTTGCCCTGCCCCTGTCTAGAAGAATACACTGATTAAAGCATAATTTTACTATATCCACATATCTATACGTGCAAGTTTAGGGACGAATAAACATGAATACATCCTCATTATATTTTCATTGAATTAAAAAAACCTTTTAAACACATAGAATAGTACAGAGAAATACGTAATAGGAAGTCACATGCTCATAACCATATAAGGAAACATTAATGTTCCAGATTGCTTTCATATTTCTAAAAATAAAAAAAAATAGAGAAAAACCTCATATATACCTAAAGACCCTCTTTACAGGGCACCTGGGTTGCTTAGTCAGTTAAGCATCCGACTCTTGGTTTTTGGCACAGGTCCGTGACCTCAGAGCTTCGTGGGTTCAAACCCCACATCAGGCTCTGCACTATAGCACGGGGCCTGCTTGGGATTCCCTCTCCCTCTCTCTCTCTCTCTCCCCACCCCCACTCACACTGTCTCTGTCTCTCTCAAAATAAATAAATAAACTTAAAAAAAAAAAAAAGACCCTCTCTCCATTTCCCTCCCCTTTCTTCTCCTCCTGAAATTCTTTTTCCTATAGCGTAAGGCAACCAATTATCATACAACACAAATCCATTTACCCAGAAGACACACAGAGCTCTTTTAGTCATAGGATCCATCTTGAGATGATATTCATTGCACTAATTCAGTCATACTCTCAACCTGGTACACTCTAACCTTAAAACTAAATTTGAAAGTTAACCACCACCTACATACATTATGTAAAATCATAGAAGGAAGATAGATTAATATGAAAGACAATTGGTTGTTTTTTACATGAGGTACAGAGTAGAGCAAAGCAGAGAATACAGGTAGTTTCTAAAATCTGTAATTTTCAACTGATCACAAACCAACTGTAAGTTGGTTTTTATAACAACCTTCCTTCATTAACTATTTCATGTTTTCTGGATCTCTAGACAATATTTCAGCCATTAGAGTTCTGTTGTTGTTTTCTCCAGTAGGCTGGGCTGTAACTTCTTTTCTAAGGGTCCTGAGTCTTTAGTGATTTTTTTTTCTGTATTAGGTTGCTAAAGCCTTCTTTCAATATTTGGCAATGCATGTAGGAATATTACGAGTTAGTCCAAAGGAACTTCTGAATTTCAGACAGATGTTTTGTGCCTGAAACCCTATTTTCTTGATCATAATCAGTCTCCCTATCTTCTTCTTGTTTCAATTGCATGAAGATATACAGTTGTCAAGTAGTAATTTAAACATCCAATTCAATAGAAGAATATTTTGTGCCTTAGAGCATTTCTCCCTTGAATACTAAAATAACATAACTCGGAGTTGGAAAAGGAATGAACAAAAATTTGAGAATACACTATTAAGTATAATAATAAGAAACATCTCTCCCATTTTTTACCCTCGTTCCCTGGCATTTGGGATATGAAAGAACAGCATCATATATTAGTTATCAACTGATAATATCCATTTCATCTTGAACCATTAATTTGCAAGCAGTTGTTTCCTCCTAGTTGGTAATGTAGCTAAGTACTCAATAAAATAAACTATTGAACTTCTCTATAAAGCCAGGTGCTTCTGAGTATTGGAATTTGTGGTAAAAGAAGTGAATTTCATAGTTGTATTAATCACTTCTTTTACATAAAAATTAGTTATTTGGGCTAAACGCAATATTATGTAGGATATATAGCAGTAAATAAGGCATTTGGTGAATCTTACAATGGTGACAACTTCTGAACTATTGCTGATAGGAAAGTTACAGATTACTGTCTATTCTAGTGTGGAAAATATCTACAAACTTCATGATGAAATCTGACCGATGTAATAAACCTGCCCCAGATAATTGGCTTGTTCATCTGGTTACAGATGATATATTAGAGATTTAGAGTCAATTTCTGCTTTGGCATAACCACAGTACTTTTCAAGGGTTCTGGTGATCAACCCAATGCCCTTATAAAAATTTCAGTCTGGTATTTGAGGGAACATCATTAAAAAGCTTGAATATGTAGTTTAAGATAAGTCTATTCTAACTTCACTATACTTTGAGTGTTTTATTTCATCTTTTGAACTATATAAAAATACTAGGACTCTTAACATTATTTAATATAGGGCACTGATAAGTATTCTAGTTTTGGTCAATAAGTCAAACAAAAGAATCAAGTGTCCTATTCTGAAGCTAGTCTAATAAATTCGGAACATTAATAATTATACCCAGATTGATTATTATGGCCTAATCTAGTTATTTTTTTTTTTCTTATGTAGGCCATCACTCTTAGAATTCATCTCTACATGTGCCATCCAAATTTTCACTGGAACCAATGATCAACATCTTACAATTGTTATTGTGTTAGTTACTTCTTCCTTAGTCAGATTTTGCTATTTTTCCCTCTGGGGTATGTGGATCTTACACTTGGGGATAAGAAAGGGGTAGGAAAGTATTGTTATCTCATTGTAAGATAACTATTGCAAGTGAGGTTACTGTAATTTCTTTAAGCATCTCAGGAGTAATTTGATTAGACTTAGAGTTGATTTTACTGGCAAGGGAGGTATTGTAGTGTGTATGTGAAACTATCCATTTGCGTCCATTCTAAATTTCAGAAATCTACTTCCTCCAAATTGATACGTTTAACTCTTATATAAGAGACATGCCTTAAATCCTCATAGAGATGACAGCCGAATACTAGAATGCTAATTCTGGTCACTTCAACTGTGTCTATCATTCAATGTCACCACATTGCTCTCTGGCAACAGTAACATCAAGAAGATGGCCTGTCACACAGCAGTTGTGTTCCAAATCTCATGCAGGTGCATCTAATTGGAAGAACCCAATTCACATCTAAACCTTCACAGAAAAGGAAGTTTGGGAACTCTAAATATTGCATTTTCTATCTATCCAACCAACAGTATGTACAGGAGGCTGAAAGATCAGGAGGCTATGGTACAACCTGTGGGAATGATCTCTCTGGAAAGCTTTTGGTTTTTATTCTGCCTGGCATCTTAGCAATATCCAACCAAGGGCAAATTTTGTGCTAATATCTTACCCTGGGTTTTCCTATAGCACAGATATTGCATATTTAAAATCTACCCTGGTGGGCTTACAGTTGTGATTATGTGTTTTTAGAGATTTACTCAATCCCCTAGAAATGAATCAGAGATAGTTGCCTTGTTTTTTTTGTGGTCCAGTGGATATATGTTTTTATTTTTTTTCCTAGTTCAGACTTTCACTAAGGGTACAGACCACTGATGGTGCAGGTTTTTTGCAGTCCCCAAAGATATAAACCAATTTTTGGAAGCCCAAAGCTTTATTTCCTGCTTCATATGGGCAATATTTTTCAAGCCTCAGAATTGCTTTACCAGCAACTTATGGATTGTGCAGTATTCATCTTGACTCTTACAACTTGATTTTCATTTTCTTATTTGTTTCTAGTACTTTTTGTTTCTTTCTTTCTTGAAAGCTGAGATATGCATTTAAGTAAAATTTGTTGTGTTTCTCCAAGAATGTCTTGGAGGGTGTGTGTGTGTGTGTGTGCATGCATGTGTTTGGAACAGGTTTTTGAAGCTAGTAGCCAAATTATCCTTATGGTAATCACTTCATCCCACTTATCATTATCTGGTAAATTTATTTCATTTTATATATTTATGGATATTTAATTTTTGTCTGATGGGAAATTGGTAGTTTTCCCTGTAACTCTCTCTTAAGAATGTTTTCTTGATTTTATTACTATATTATTTGATGCCATTTCCAGTAACAAACACTTTCTGGATAAGCTTTGGACCATTTTCTCATAGATATGGGGGAAATCAAGGGAAAGCAATGATTCAAGCTCTGAAACATCTTACTTGGAACATGAATTCCTTCGAAATGTTCTGCTAAGAAATTTTCCCATCTACTTAAGATGAAAATATTGGCTTTCTTTTGTTATTAATATTTTTGTTGATCTTTAATGCTGACTGTTTTGCCACAATTAAAGTAAAAGGAAGAAAATGAAAGGGACTTGCTTGTAGAGAGTTCATATAATAGTAAGATACTAATTTCAATAATTATGCAATAGGTGTATAGTAGGAGGAAAAATTCACTCATATATTTTAAGGAATTTAATTTATTAATAACTGAGGTTTATATTATATAAAACATATATATGTATATATACACATATATATAATGTTAATTCAACAGATATTCATTAACCCTTGGCACATGATATCACTGGTATTTCATATGAAATTTAGTCTTTACTGAAAAAATCCTTTGGTTATAGTTGTAAAATACACATAGATATGTTTAGGAGGGAACAAAAATTCAAATTAAAAATAAATAAAACTTAGCAAGCTTTACAAAAATACCATCACTTGACCCATAAACACTAAAGGAAACTGCACAACTATGATTACACAAAATAATAAATGCAGCTGAAAGAAAAGTGATTTTAAAAATCTCCTTAGGAAAGGAAGAATCATAAATCTATAAGTTACCAAATGGTGAGCAAAATACTTGTGTTTGGGGAATTACTTGAAGTCACTAAAGGCATAATTTAGAATCACCTAAAATTAGAAAATAGCTGTGTGTAATCCAGCTGACTTTGTGAAGGCCTAATTGTGCTGAACTAATTTAATTTCCTTTTATAATAGATTAAGAGTTTTCATAAGCAAGGGAACAACTGAGAGATGTAGAAATTCAGGTAAAAAAGGTAGATTTTAGCATGTAAGACTTCTCATTGACAAGCTGAAATTTATAAAATGCATCATGTTTATTTTTTAAATGCATTGCTCAAGATTCTCAAAATTCTCTAGAGATAACAGTATTGCTTTGGCAAAACTTGAAAACACTACAAACGTTGCCTGATCTATCCTATCTTATTTCTATAGGAGAGTAGTATAGCAAGAATATTCAATTTTACATACAGGAATACCAGAATAAGTAGGGTATTTTATTTAGAACCATTAATTTCCCGGCAATTTTACCCATTACATATTATCATGACAAAAATTAATTCACCAAACTATTATGCAACAAATATTCATTTTTTACACTTGCTATTATAGTCAAATATTACCTAAATACTTTTTAATCATAAGCATATTTTCAAAGTACAGCCACTTGCTTGCAGTCCTATGCTTTGCTACTTCTTGAGATATTTCTTGATATAATTTTTCTTTTTTGCAAAAATTAAAGATATATCACAAATAAATGCATCACAGTTTGCCTTTATATAAACAGTTCTACTATAATGTTTGCAATTTAATCAATCAGATAGTTTACTAAAAGAAACAAAAAAAAAAACAAGAAAAATGAGTTTCCTAAATTTGTCAGTGTAAAAGAAGTTATTCTTTTTTAAATCAACACAATATTATTATATTGAATTTATACCCATAATACACACGCATGCATATGGTAGTGTGATTAACAACAATGTATTAACAACATGCATTTTTACATTTTGTATTAAGGTGTTCCAGGGAAATAGAACCACTAGGATATATACATATTTTGAAATAGATTTATTACAAGGGATTGGCTCACATGATTTTAGAGGCTGGTAAGTCCCAAGATCTGTAAGATGAGTCAGTAAGCTGAAGACTTAGGAGAGCTGGTGGTGTAGTTCAGAGTCTGAAGGCCTGAAAACCTGAAGGAACAATGATATAGGTCCAGTGCAAATGTTAGCAGAATCAAGGACTAGGAAGAACAGTTTTTCAGTTTGGGTCTGAAAGCAAGATAAAGCTGATGTCTCAGATCTAAAGGAATCATACAGGAGAAATTCTCTTTTCTTTGGGGAAGGTAAACCTTTCTGTTCTATTTAGCCCTTCAACTGATTGGATAAGGTCCACCCTAAGGAGAGCAATCTGCTGTATTCATTCTACCTATCTACATGTTTATCTCATCCAAACACCTAGGATAATGTTTTACAGAAACATCTAGGATAATGTTTGACCAAACACCTGGGCACTCCTTGGCTCAATCAAGTTGACACATAAAATTAACCATTACACATTGTAAACTTAAGAATGTCAGCTAGGTTTTGAGTGAATATATCTTAGGTTTCAACAATCTTATATTATACACAGCAAGTATGTGCTGTTGTACCAGAATGCAATTACACTGTTAAAATTGTCTTCCTTGAAGGGTGCCTATATTTGTCATATAAGTATAAAACTTGTCTCTGTTCAAAGAACTTGATCACATATGTAGAAAAAAAAATCATGTTGTATATTTGTTCCTTAAATTAGTAGCAAATAAATGAATAATTATTAGTGATTAAATGAGTCATTTGTTTATTTATTAGTTTTTACCTTATAATATTCCTAATAGATTTCAGAGCAAGGTTATTTTTATTTATCTATAATTTGTTATATATTACCTTTTTATGTTTAAACAGTAATTCATTTATTCATTAATTAAATATTGAGTAAAGTTTTTAAGTATTCAATCAGTAAAGGGCCAATTATTTACCCATAGCATCATTGATACTTAATGACATCTAATGCATATGTTGTATTCATTTTGAAAATTACACAGAAAAATCAGGCAGGAAAATTTCATTTCAATATTTTATCTCTACATTTTAGAAGAATAACCACGCTGGAATTCTCAGGGTAAAGTTTCATCTTGATTTTATTCTATGTATGTTAGTGTAAAACAAAATATATGCTTTAATAAATAAGCACATATATTTTGGCTTTTTAGATGTGAATTAATATTATGAGCTCTGATTAGATGTCCCTTATTAACTATTCATTATTTAGTCTGTTGAACCAATGTCAATTAAACTGACATTCACTATTGAAAAAAAGACAGGCTAGGTGATCTAAGTCTCCTTCATATTTCTCCCATCTAGTGACACTCCTTAGTATCACTCACTGATCGCTTGCTGTAAATATTTATGTTATGATATTCCAGTGGCATATATAGTATCTAACTAAGCAACCATACCATTTCATCAAAACTGATGCCAATCCTCACCTAATTTTTCTGTTAAAATATTACATCAAAAGACGATTATTTCAGTGTTCTGGTTCAGTTTATGTGTGCTATATACATATTATAAATAAAAGGAATAATGAAACCAGGAGTTCCCATTAAGCCCTTTTGTATCCTTCTTAGCTACCAATTTCCTATAAACCAATTTCCTATGTCCCAAGTCATGTGGCATTCAATCTTATTTTCATAGGTGGAAGATGTCTCTTCAATTTCACCTTGTGTTTCACCAAATTCATACTGAAAGAATTGTGTTCCCTCTCAGTGTCTAATCTTTTATTTACTGGCACATCCTATTTCTAGGGTTTTACACCAAACCAAATAGGTGGTATACTTAGAAATTATAGATTTCAGAAACCCAAAAATAAGGGCTAGCAGGGAATAAATTATTTTAATAAATTAAATGTACATTTACTTGAAATGAATTATGATTGTGTGGAGAGCTCTCAAACGTGTTCTTGGGGCGCCTGGGTGGCTCAGTCAGTTAAGCATCTGACTTCAAGTAATGATCTCACGATTCATGGGTTCGAACACCGCACTGGGCTTTGTGCTGACAGTTCAGAGCCTGGAGCCAGCTTTGGATCTGTGTCTCCCTCTCTCTGCCCCTTCTCTGCTTGCACTCTGTCTCTCAAAAATAAAGAATAAACATCAAACAACAACAACAACAACAACAACATGTGTTTCTTAAGTATCACACTAGGAAAACTTCTATAATAAGCCAATCTCAGAAAGAATGAGACCAGAGGAGTCTCAAGGGATGACACTAGGGGCAGATATAGTTATGTGGGAGGAATAGGGAAAGAGTGAGATTTTCCATACATTCAACCCCTCTGTTTATGTCCCTTGCGTTTCCATTATACAGTACAACTCTGGGGTTGGGGGTGGGGAGGTGGATAATGTTTCATTTTTAAGAAATACAATGAAAACACTGTATTTAAAACTGATATTATATATATATATATATATATATATATATATATATATATATATATATATCTCCATATGTATACCATTCCCATTGCTTTTGTTCTTTTGTGTGGATCCATATTTCCAACTGGTATCTTTTTCCTTTGGCCTAGAAGATTCATTTTAACATATCTTACAGCAAATGAATCATTTGGGCATAAAGGGCAAATTAGATGTATAGTATCATAAGGTTCTCTTATTATAGAAGACATGAGGTAATATGATTTGATGGTAGATATGTTCAAGCTGGAAATAACCCCCTAAATAACTAATAGCATTTTTAAAAAGGCTAAAGAGTTGTAGCTAATAAGTTAAGGATGGAGTTAACTCAAAATGGTATAAGACCTAAATGAGAAACATAAAAGTATAAATCTCATAGAAGATAACATAGGAGAAAAGCTAGAAGACCTTGGATATAGCAATGACTTTTTAGTTACAACAGCAAAGGCACATTCCATGAAATAAATAATTGATAAAATGGACTTCATTAAAATTAAAAACTGTGCTCTTCAAAAGACACTGTCAAGAGAATGAGAAAACAAGCCACAGACAAGGAGAGATATTTGCAAAACACGTATCTGATAAAGGAATTGTATCCAAATATTCAAAGAACTCTTAAAAGTCAACAGTAAGAAAACAACCTAATAAAAAATGGGCAAAATATCTGAAAAGATATCCCACCAAAGAAGATAAACAGATGGAAAATCAGCATATGAAAAGATGTTCAAATAATCAAAAGGAAGAAGAAAAAGATAAGTAATCAGACAGCAGAAAGGACAAATGCAAAAAATAGCTAGATAATAGATTCACATCTAAGTACATTAATGATCACACTAAATATAAATTGTCAAAATATTACAGTTCAAAGGTAGAGATTGTCATCGTTGCATCAATAGGCAAGGAATAATTATATGCTGCCTATAAAATTCACTTTAAATATAAATATACAAATAGATCAAAAGTTAAACAATAGAAAAACATATCACATGGTAACATTAATTAAAGAAAAAAGCTAGACTAGCAATATTGTAAGCAGGAGTTAGAGATCTCCAGAGAAAGAATGAGGAGATGCAATGTTCTTGACATAAGAAAAGTAATTTTAGGCTCCTAGCTGATTCCCCACCCCACCCCAACTATGCCCTACTATGCTCCACTAGCTCCTGCAGAACTTCCCTAGGAGGTGTCAGAATCACAAAGAAATGCAAAACCCCAATGGTTAAAGATTTTAAAGGAACAGAGGGAATGTAAAAGCTAATGTCTCTACCAGACCAGGAAATAGCCCAACTACATCAGAGACAATAAATCAGTGGTAAAATTCCCAGTACTGTTTCCAGAGTAAGTAAGACAATAATGAGCTCAAGACGTCATCCAATTTATGCCAGCTCTCAGAGCATGCCCATAGCCCCTTCTCTTTGTCTGATAGTTACCTCTGCTTTAATTTTTTTCTTTAATGTTTTTGCTTATTTTTGGGAGAGAGAGAGAGAGACGCAGAGCATTAGCAAGGGAGGGGCGGAGAGAGAGGAAGACACAAAATCCAAAGCAGGCTCCAGGCTCCAAGCTGTCAGCACAGACAGACCCCGACCAGGCCTCAAACACAGGAGCCATGAGATCATGGGCAGAAGTCTGAAGCCCAACCGACTGAGCCACCCAGGTGCCCCTCCTCTGCTTTATTACAATGCTAAATATTTGCTCAAGGAGGAGCACAAGTTTCATTAACATAACGTAGGATACCTATACAGGCATGTGTTCTAGGTATGGCTGCACAACTTTATGCCTGCCTTTATATGCAATGGCAAAATTTCCTTTCTGAATATTCATTCTGAACCTAACTAAAATGAACCCATTCACCCCCTCGGAGAGTCAGGTTTTGGCTTTGGGGATTTTTTTCAAGAGATCTCCTTATTTGCTGCAAACAGTTTCTTTTGTGTGACAACTCTACCTGGTCCTAGTCTCTACCTGTAACTCACCAAGAAGCAAACTCATGTTAGTTCAGTTACAATATCACTATAAGAGAAAACTGGTTTCAGGGTAAAACATATTTACTGTAGATAAAGAAAGTCATTTCAAAATGATAAAGGGGTCAATCCATCAAGAGGGAAGAGCAGTCCTAAACATTCAAGTGTCTATAAATGATGCTTCCATATATATAAAATGAAAAGAGAGAGGGAGAGAAAGGAAGATACATATTATAAGGAAATGGCTCACAACATTATGGAGACTAAGTCTCAGAATCTGCAGTTGGGAAGCTGGAGACCCAGGAGAGGCTTGAGACCTGAGAAGAGCCTGTTTTTCAATTTCAGTCTGAAGGCAGGTAAGGACCTGTATCCCAGCTCAAGTGGTCAAGCAGGAGGATTTCCCTCTTACTCAGCCTCTTTGTTCTATTTATTTCTTCAATTGTATGGGGCCAGCCACATTGGGGAGAACATTCTGCTTTACTTAGTTTACTGATTCAAATGTTAATCTCATCTAGAAACACCTTCACGGAGGAACCCGGAATAACATTTGAACATATGTCTGTGTTGCCCAGTCAAGTAGACACATAACACTAACCATCATATGTACCATCAGCTAATAAATGTTCACCCCTTCTACAAACAAGCCTCAGATGCAATCAGCAAAATAGCACACAGGTTCTCAAGTTTACTTTTGATCAAGAATTTTCCATCAGTAAATAACCCTATTTAAGAAGAAAGCCACTGGCCTGAGGATGAACAGAAAGGCATATGAGCATAGTAAAAGCTGGTAAAGAAGTTTAACAGGGAGGCCTAGAGAAGGAGAATAAAAATACTAATGGAAAAATAGCTGAATAGTGAAGAAAGAAAGAAAAGATAGAAGAATGTAATTAAGGTAAACATTGGGCAAGGGGAAAGAAAGAAAGTGTACTTCTTAATTTCTTAGTCTATTTGTCATCAATCTGCATGAAGAAACATAGATTTAGAAAGTTGACACAAATCTCTGAGAGGAAGAACACAGTACAGAAAAAAAAAAAAAACTTTCAAGAAGAGTTAGTTTTAAGAATTCACTTCATAAGTAATGAGAAGAGCTTCCTAGAAAAGTCTCATGAAATGAGAACCTTGTTTAATTCCAGAGATAAATTAAAGGAGTATAATTGTCCAAATATAAAGCTCTCAAAGTAAAGCATCTATTGTTTTAGAGGAGTACAAACATTTATTTTTTAAGAGCCTACAGTTAGTTTTGATCAAACAATAACAAATCAACAAGATTTTAGAAAAAGAAAAACTCAATGATTTAACTGTCCATGACAAATTTAAGATAACTAATTCTCCTATTATAATGATATAAGTTGTTTTTTTTAGAAATTAACATCTACATTTAGAATGTTTACTGTGTATCATAAGATTTGAAAGGATGGTTTTACTGTGCTTTTTCATTTGAGTATAAAGAATTTTAGATGATACAGCATATTGATCAATACAGGCTATCAGTAAAACTCAGGGAGCCATCAAAATAGGCCTTTGAAATTAAAATGCAATCATTGTTTTATAGGTGGAAAACAGGAATGAAAAAATTCTCATATAAAAGAAGTTTATAAAAGCTTCATTAAAAGAGGGTTTGTTATTCAAAACTATGTGTATTTAACTATGAAAATAAGTGGTAAACAAATACTTCAAAAACTTTTCATAATTAAAAAAAAATTTAATGTTTATATTTTTGAGAGAGAGAGGGAGGCAGACTGCAAATAGGGAAGGGACAGGGAGAAAGGGAGAGACAGATTTCGAAGCAGGCTCCAGGCTCTGAGCTGTCAGCACAGACCCCAGATGACCCATCAACTGTGGAATCATGACCTCAGCCAAAGTTGGACACTTAACCGACTGGGCCACTCAGGCACCCCAAAAACTTATTCATAATTTAACAGATAAGACAAATGAAAGAAGAATGGAAAGAAAATGGTGGAGCAAGACAAGAAACGCACACAATAATAACCACATTGCGGTTATTAAAAGACTTATTAAAAGACTAATCCCGGAAGAGTTAAGGACTCAGGTAATTAAATGATGCAAATATGTAACAATGGGATTGGAGGAGTCAGTAGGAAAATGTGAGGACATTCAGAATATTTTTCGAAGAGCAAAAGGAAAAACTCCATTTAAAATAGTAGCATATAGGAGTACCTGGGTGGCTCAGTCTTTTAAGCCTAGAACTCAGGTTCGGCTCAGGTTACGATCTCAGGTTTGGTGGGTTCAACCCCGCATAGGGCTCTGTGCTGACGGTGTGGAACCTCTTTGGGATTCTCTCCCTCTCTCTGTCCCTCTCCTGTTCTCTCTCTCTCTCTCTCTCTCTCTCTCTCAAAAAGAAAAAACAATGAAAATGAAAATAAATAACATGGTAGTATATAATACAAATAATAAAGAGATGAATTTTATGAACTTGAGTCAAGAGACTGTCGTTTCAGAATCATTAATAAACTGGATAGAATTCAAATAAGACAATACTTTGTTTATAGAGAAACTTGATTTGAGGACCATTTGCAATACCTATGAAAAGAGAATCATGTGACTTTTATTGTTGTCATCACTCTTATTAGAAAACATGAAGGGATTTGAAAATGTTGCTTACTTAGTATGGGCAAAAAAGCTCAGTCATCCAACTAAATTGTGTGAGTAAACATACATTTTATAAACATTCTTCAAGTAAACTTTATTTTATCCTACCCTTTAATTGCCAAGACAGGGCATGAGGAGGACAACAAAGAAATTATTCAATATTTAGTTATAATAATAATCAATCCTAAAGTGATTTCTTATTTAGAAGATACATGACAATGGATATGAAATGAGGATGGAAATGTCAGATGCATGATTGTAAGTTTTTAGAAGAAACACAAAAGAGAAAACAAATGTAAAGTGATTATTACCTGCATTTACTAAGGCAGCCAAAAAAGGTATGATGTTGGATAGGAAAGTTTTGTTTCTTTTGGGAAATTCTAATAGGAATTGAACTAAGAAACAAAAAGTATCCTGAATGTCAAGGCAGTATTAAGAATTTCTCTTTCTGTCTATACAGATTGCCTGCTTAGTGTATCTATGCACTTGAAATAAGACTACTCAACTACTACTTAAACTTTGTATCCTGGACAGCAGTAAATTCATGATAAGATAAAATATTGGTTTCTATTTGCTTAATCTGTTATGAAAATGCCAATTCCATGTAAATGTTGCTAATCAGAAATAGTATGTTCCATATATCAATTGGAGAAGATGTTTTAACTTCATGCATATAATTCAGGTAGAGTTTAGAAAGCACTTCTTGATTAAGTAGTCATTTTATTAAAAAAAAAGAAAGTAAGATCTCAAAATAGTTATTTGTTTAATGCTTTAAAAGGTTTTATTGAGAGGGATACTCTAAGCAGATTCACCAGTTTAATTTTTAAGGCAATTAAAAAACAAAATTAAAATTTTATGCCTTCAAATAGCCATCATACTTACTGAATGGAGGAATTACAGAAAATTGATTGCATATTTAACCATAATCTCATTATGTTAGAATACTATAGCACATCAGTGCCTAGACTTTATCTGATTATAAATGAATCATGTCCAGGTGGGGCCAGCTTTATGAGCATGTGACCTACACAATTGCTTGAAACCCCATGCGAGTCTGGGCCACATATTTGGATTCTTACTGTGCTGTCACTATTTTGAAATTCTTAATAACTTTTGAACAAAGGGCTTTGCATTTTCCTGTTGCACTGAGCCCTGCAAATTACACAGCTGATCCTGACTCTGGGCCACAAATACTTCCTTCATTTATTTTAGGGAGTCCTAGGGTAACAGTTCCTCCTGTGTGCTGTCTCTGTGACTTTTGCTTTTCCATGGAAACACAAATGGCAATAGGAAGGTTACTGTTGCTTTCTGCTGCTCCTGACGTCAGTTTTCAACGCTCTGGGTGCCTGAGGCTTGTCTGTTGACCTGGAATGGAGAGAATGACTCCTTGCATATGCCACCCGTATTCCAAAGCAGAGTCTCAGAAAATTGCTCACCAAAGCTGTGCCTTTGGGTTTATCATTCCCTTTGTTACTCTTGGGGAGTCTGGGCAGTAATGTGGCTTCAGTCATAATTCCTCCGCTACCTTGCTGGCTACTCTTGCCTTTCACTATTCCTCATAATCGTCTTCCTTATCTTTTCTTTGTTCTCTTAGTGTGTCACTTTTATTTTTTTGCTTCCTCTTCTTTACTGTAGCATCTTCTTACCTTTTATCTTGAACCAGAGCCCTTCATTTTACTTCCAGGAGAAAAACAAAACAAAACAGAAAAACAAAACAGGCAAGCAAAATAACAACTCAAAACCACCAAAGCATATAAACTCATGTGTGGTAGACATTTAGACGTGGAAGAAAGTTGCTCCAATCTTAAAAAATACTCAAGGCCCAATTCAGTCACAGAAAAGTTACTTTGTAACAGAACCACCCATGGAATTTTAAGTGTTTCCTAGATAAACATAAACCAGTATTTAAAAGGGGGTGTGTTGGGGCGCCTGGGTGGCTTAGTCGGTTGGGCGTCCGACTTCAGCTCAGGTCACGATCTCATGGTCCGTGAGTTCGAGCCCCGCGTCGGGCTCTGGGCTGATGGCTCAGAGCCTGGAGCCTGCTTCCGATTCTGTGTCTCCCTCTCTCTCTGCCCCTCCCCCATTCATGCTCTGTCTCTCTCTGTCTCAAAAATAAATAAACATTAAAAAAAAAATTAAAAAATAAAAATAAAAAAAAATAAAAGGGGGTGTGTCCTTTTTCAAAAATATTTATGTAGAAACTGTTCACTTTTTATATGACAACTTATTGGTACCAAGCAACAAAGGTCACTCAAGTAAGTCATGTTCCCCTTAACAAAAATGATCATATGCTGTATTCATTTGCTAGGACTACTATAACAAAGTATCACAAACTGGGGCACCTGGGTGGCTCAGTTGGTTGAGCATCCAACTTCGGCTCAGGTCATGATCTCACGGCTTGTGAGTTCGAGCCCCATGTTGGGCTCTATGCTGACAGCTTGGAGCCTGGAGCCTGCTTTGGATTCTGTGTCTCCCTTTCTCTTTGTCCCTCCCCGGCTCACACTCTGTCTCTCAAAAATAAACATTTAAAAAAAATTGTTTTAAAGAAATCACTAGTAGAAAAACCATAGGTTCACAAATATAAAGTGAAATATTTTATATTTAATAGCATCCAATTCATAATTTGGGTTCTGAGAAATTGGATATAACTATATTGAGGTAAGAATATCTCTTTCATAAGTTTTATTACATTTAGGTAATTTTATCAATGAAATAATGTTTATCTTTTATGATGTTAAAGTGAGTATGGTTGGATATGTGGGAATATGTTCTGAATTTAAAAAATATGTCAAAGATTTTAAATAAGATACATGATATATCTCTTGAAGAAACATTTTATAAATGGCAAAAATGGGTGAAAAACAAAATTAATAAAAATCAAATATCAATCCAAAGAAGTTCAAAATGTAATAGGGAGAAAGCCTATAAACCAAACAAGAACAAAAGTAGCACCTAGCATTCTTATAGTCTTTTCTTTTGTTTTTATTTTAATTTTTTTAACATTTATTTATTTTTGAGACAGAGAGAGACAGAGCATGAATGGCGGAGGGGCAGAGAGAGAGGGAGACACAGAATCGGAAACAGGCTCCAGGCTCTGAGCCATCAGCCCAGAGCCTGACACGGGGCTCGAACTCACGGACCACGAGATAGTGACCTGAGCTGAAGTCGGACGCTCAACCGACTGAGCCACCCAGGCGCCCCTGTTTTGTTTTGTTTTGTTTTGTTTTGTTTTGTTTTTAAAGCGTTCTTATATTCTGAGAAAGGAAGCTAGGGAAGAAAATGATTTAAGAAATAAAACAAGACTATTGCCATCAAAGCCAACTGAGAAACTCAAGATTAGACAGAAATTCTTTCAAAAGCAAAATCAGTTAAGATGGAATAGGGTAGAGTTGCAAACTCACGTAGCCTCTGGCCACAAATTTTATTTTATTTTATTTTGACTCATTGAAAATCAATGGCTTAAAACAATTACATCATAGCTATCAGTTAAAAGTGAAGTAATTTCACATGAAACAGGAAGAAGAATCAAAACTATCACATTTTCGATATTGATACTGTAAAAGGAGAATGTCAATCATAAGTTTTTTAGAAAAAGTGGCCAGAGGAATATTTCCATTGCACTGCAAGAATTTTTAGAGTTCAGTGTCTTGACGTGGTTGAACATGGGATCCTAGACACTTGGAAACTTGTTTTATGGTTGAAGACCCCACAGTACAGCCATGGAATCTTTTACAGTCATTTCCCTGCATAGGATACCATCTTAGTCTAAATAGTCTATAGTATTTTGTCTCTATAGATCTGAGGACAGCTGATAGGAACAATGCTTATTGAAACCTGACATAATATTAGATATCACTCAGATCTGGAAATGACCAAAGTCAGAATATAAAAATGGAAGTACATGGACATTATCTAATAGATAAATAAATAAGTAAACAATTAAAAACATATTTAGAAGCTTGTGTAGATTTGTACATAATAAAGTTAGATTTATTCTTATCAGAAACTAATCAGAACACTCTGAAATTATACTTGAGACATCCAATCACTTTTCCAAAACTCAACAAAGATACTGTGAATTATAGAGCCTCTCCTATCCTGTGATACATATAGTTTTATCTATTTATTTACAGATTTGAGTATAAGTCTAACATGAGACCACTATTATTTCTAAGATTTTACAACCAAAAAATTTCAGCTACATTTTTAAGAAAGGTATGGAATAATAAAAGAGGTTTGGGGACAAGAAAAAGTAGCAGAACTGAAAATAAGGAACTAATTTAATCCCAAATCAACACAAGCTAACTTATTGTAACTTTCAATTGTGATATGTTTTTATTTTATATTTCCAATATAATTTTGAAAGAAACTATGAAAAATGGCTTCTATGAGGAATTTATTTTAAAGATATTTTAGAAAACTATGCTGAATCAATTCACTCCTCTTAAAGTAGAATCCAAGGAAGTCTGCAGGTTAACAAGTTCCCCAGTGATTCCTATGCACACAGAAATTTGAGAAATTTGAAACTTTTTCCAGACCTGTGGCCTTTATCCGGAAGTCAGGCATCTGTGTGTGTTTCTGATCTCTTAAACTTTTTTGCAGCCCATCTTTCCCCACAGTCCACTTAAATCTTGAGCATGGTCCTTCTTTGTCTTCCTCTTGTTTATAGACATAATTGTTTGAGTTATAGATTATGCTATTTATAGACTATTATTAGCATTCCCATTCCACTGTGACTGGACCTTTTTCTTGACCTTTGTGATTGCTTGTGCAGACCAATATTGTATTACAGTAATTTGGAACAGAATGTGGTTTGGCATTGTACTTGAAAATGCTAATGGGGGCACCTGGGTGGTTCAGTTGGTTAAACATCGGACTCTAGATTTCAGCTCAGGTCATGATCTCACAGTTTGTGAGATTGAACCCTGTGTAGGGCTCTGCGCTGGCAACCTGGAGCCTGCTTGGGATTCTCTTTCTCTTTCTCTCTCTGCCCCTCCCCACCCCCCAAATAAACATTAAAAAAATGCTGATGATATTTAATAGGCTTAATAAATAATAATTAATATTATTTTATTTCAATTTCAATTTCCAATATGAGGTTATAATTTAGAGCTTTGAACCTACTGTGATTTAAACTATTGCAACTTAATTTTTATTTGATTCTGAAGTAAATTTAAAATTTGAATGCTTTAATGCAACCACAGCACTAATCTATAAGAATCTATGACCTCTACATATGATGTTGAATAGCTAATATTTCAGTTTTGCAAACAGAAAAATTTGACTATTAAGTATAAAACATTAACACATGACCGCTGGGTTTTTCCTTTTTTTCTTTCACTTCTGGTGTATCACAAATATTACCCACTCAAAATTTGTTGGGATTTAAATATCAAAGAGTTTTAGATTGTCTCAAAATTCTGATATTATCGCAGACTTTTAGAAATTTTGGCTATTGTTTAAAAGATATACATGTAGTCCTCCCAGTATTCAATAAGTTTAAATGTTATGAGATTTCTATGCTATTTTATTTTGATATTTATTTCTTTTCTTAAATTTAAAATTGATTGAATCACACCTATTCATAGAACTAAGAATTAGTGAACTTGCTTTCCGGTACAGTGATGCTATTGCTTTTAGATGCAATAATAAATGTTATCATTGAAAGTCTATAGGCTCATTGATTTGTTTTTTATTTTCTGATAAGTGAGCAGGTAGTGTGAATATCCCACACATTCCTTTGACCTCACTCACTTTGACCTCACTTTGGCACAAAGTAAATAGTATATTCTCCTTATATTAGTTTAGAAATCTAACTCTAAATGTAGGATGTCAACTCTATTCTAATAAAATAGATAACAAGTTGAACCTAAAGTTGATCAGATTTAAAACAAAGATCAGATTTGTTCTCATTTTTTGAAAACTGGCATAAAAGTCTGATTTATTTTCCTGTCATTTTATATCCTCGCTTTCTTTAAAATTTGTTTTTTGATTTTGAGAGAGAGAGAGTGTGGTGGGGGAGTTAGAAAGGAGCAGAGAGAGAGGGAGACACAGAATCTGAAGCAGGCTACAGGCTCTGAGCTGTCAGTACAGAGCCTGATGTGGGGCTTAAACTCACGAACCATGAGATTATGATCTGAGCAGAGGTCGGAGGCTTAACCGACTGAGACACTTAGGCACCCCAAGATATCCTTGGCTTTCTTTTGAAGCCAATAATTCAAATTAAATTTCCACATTCCCAATCTAGCTTTGTCCCTAACTGATGGAAAATGAGTTTGGTTCCTTACCATTGATGTCAAAGAAGAAATCATATGGGTTCTTCATCTATCACTACGCTCATCCTCATGCATCTCCCTACCTATATCAATACTCACAATCAGTGTATGTATACACCTTATCTAGTCTATAGCCATAAATTAAATCAGTTAGGATATGTATACACCTTATCTAGTCTATAGCCATAAATTAAATCAGTTAGGATATGTATACACCTTATCTAGTCTATAGCCATAAATGAAATCAGTTAGGAATGCACACACATGTGTAGTTGGTAAAATACTAAAATTTTCTCATAATAATATCATGCTGTTTTAGAATGTGTTCATGGCATACCTACCTTTGTCGTTTCTAATACTTCAGCATTATATCTTTTAAATGAGAAAATTTTGAATATTAAAGTTCAATTCAAGCTAAGTTTAAAACACCAATTGTAGGAATATTTAATAAACTCATGGGTGCATTTTTGTTGTCTCTTTAAGCAAAATAGTCCAAGAGGGTGTAAATATATTTAACTGTCCATGTTGGTCTACATTATGCATAATGCAAAAATGCCAAAAATATTAGAGTATTAATAATTTTTAAATCTCTTTAAAATGAGTTTTTACCAGTCGGAATAAGTGTCAAATTGTTCTTACTCTTTTGCTTTAATTTTAGCTCAGGGGAGGTTTTTTTTTTTTGTTTTGGCTTTTTTTTTTCTTTTTTCCCCAATGTCCTAGTGGTAGAGGATATGAAGAGTTTATCAGGATGGTAGCCATTTATGAGTAGAGCTTTTGAGAGGAATCTAGATTAAAAAGGAATAAGCAGAGGGAAAGCTTTTACAATCCTGCTAGAAAACCATGATTTAGTGAAATGAGGTTCCTGGAATTTAAAGATCAGATAAAAATAGAAGCTGCCTGTCAGCTCCTTTTAGCCACAGTGCTAATCAGGCAGGTGGGCCACACTCCAGCTGGGTTGGTCTGTCCCCTCAGGACCTATTTGCAACCTGCCGTACACAGGTCTTTTTAAGCATCAGTAGAAATCATATCCCTGTGCAGTCACACAGCATCAACTGTCTGCATGTATCGATATATTTTTCTCTATGATAATGAAATCAACAACATATGTTTTAAGTTAATTAAATTGTTTTATTAGTTTGTTGGACTTTGTTACTGAGATAAATTTTCTCTCCCTTTAATGTTGGAAAATATTTCTGATGTACAATAATGTATAAAAATAATAAAACTCTTTGAATCCAGCATCAAAGTAAGAAATAAGATATTATAAATATTGTTTAAGCTCCTCTGTACCTCTCCCGAATCATATTCTTTACCTGGCTACCTCTTCAAAAGAAAATGTTTTCTTGATTTTGTGTTAAGCACTCCTATAATTTTATTTAGAAGTTTAATATATATGGATATTTTGACAATACATAATAGTGAGTCAGCATGTTACAAAAGTATATGATTGTAGCATTTTATTTTTTCATAGTGATTCCTATAGCTGCAATTTATTTATTTCCTCTATAATTAATGCTTCACTTATAAGTATGTCGCATACACTATATGAAAGATAGTTTGCTTCACATATTTTTTTTAATTACAAACAGTGCTGCTAGGATCATTCATACACATTTTCACAAGTGCGAATATGCAGAAAGTGGGATACATTATCAAAAGTGGATTTGTTATCTCCTAGGATATCTGCATATTCAAGTGTAGCTGATATTCACAAACAACTGTAAAACCAATTTTCTTAAACAATATTTCTGATCTAGTGAAAATCATCTGCAATGATTCTGATTTCTTCTATGGACCTCTTCATGTTTGTCTCCTAGTTCTCCAATTCCCTTCATCTTGGTGCTGTTCAACTTGTTAACTGGTTAGGTTACTTTGAACTGTCCTACTCATTTAAAATAATATTTAAGAGGGTCCATTACTTTTCTTGTCTTTTTTCTTATCTTTTATTTATTTATTTTGAGCAAGAGAGTGTACAAGCAAGGAAGGGGCAGAGAGAGAGGGAGAGATAGAGAATCCAAGCAGCCTGGAGCCTGATGTGGGGGCCGATCCCACGCCCCTGGAATAATGACGTAAGCCAAAATCAAGAGTTGAACACCTAACTGACAGCCACCCAGTCTACCCCATTACCTTTCTTATGTATTCATAATTCTCTATAGCTCCCTAAGTATTTTTCATCTCTGCAATTTATATTCTATATTCAGTAATCCCAGTATATGAAATTTGGGGCAGCAAAGTTACTCTATTATTCCTTCCACTGACATTTACATGTGCTTTATAAATTTGGATTCTGTGATTGTGTTCTGTTTATTTATGTCTTCTGGAAACTTGGGAACCATCAGCCAAAGGCACAAATTTCCAGAGATGAAAACTTCTCTGCTGTAAAGGATCTTAAGGCATTACCAAAGTAGAAATATTTTATTTCTTGAATTTTTATGGTCATAACAGTATGCATTTGCACTCCAAATCCTTATGAGGACATGCCAATGATTATAGATACTAAGGAAAATATATTTCCCCCAAGTAAAGCTCAGGGTAGAAATCAAACATTCTTATGTTACCTCCATTTGCCCAAAAAGTTATTTTATTTACTTGTTTGTTTATATCATTTAATGTTATTTTTTTTTTTTTTTCACCAAAATCAGTGTACTCTGGGGTGCCTGGGTGGCTCAGTTCGTTAAGCGTCCAACTTCAGCTCAAGTCATGATCTCACGGCTCATAAATTTGAGCCCTTTGTGGGGCTCTGTGGTGACAGCTGCGAGCCTGGAGCCTGCTTCATATTCTGTCCCCGTCCTCTCTCTCTGCCCCTCCCCTGTTCGCACACTGTCTCTCTCGCTCTCAAAAAAAAATAATAATAATATAAATAATAAAATAAATAAATAAATAAATAAATAAACATAAAAAAAACACAGTGTACTCTTTAATCCTCATCCCCTATTCCCCATCCTACCACTTAACTCTTCTCTGGTAACAATTAGTCTATTCTCCATAGTTAAGAGTCAGTTTCCTGGTTTGATCCTTGCCTTCCCCCCCCCCTTGGCTTGTTTGTTTTGTTTAATAAATTCCACATATTAGTGTGATCATATGCTATTTGTCTTTCTCTGACTGACTTATTTCAGTTAGCATTATACTCCTTAGCTCTATCCATATTGTTGCAAATGGCAAGATTTCATTCTTTTATTAAGGCTGTGATATATATATACACATATACATATGCAAAAATGTATTTGTATGTACTTATACACATATGGCTGTAGTATATATGTAAGTGTGTGTGTGTGTGTGTGTGTGTGTGTGTGTATCACATCTTGTTTGCCCATTCATCTATGCCTGAACACTTGGGTTGCTTCCATAATTTGCCTATTATAAATAATGCTGCTATAACCATAGGATGCATGTATACCTTTGAAGTAGTGTTTTTATATCTTTGCATAAATACCCAGTAGTTCCATGATTGGATCGTAGGGTAGTTCTACTGCTAATTTTTTGAGAAACTCCATGCTGTTTTCCACAGTGGCTGAATCAATTTGCATTCCTACCAACAGTGCAAGAGGGTTCCCTTGTCTCCACAACCTTGCCAATACTTGTTTCTTGTGTTTTGATTTTAGCCATTCTGACAAGTGAGGTGATATCACATTGTAGTTCTGATTTGCATTTCCCTCATGATGAGTGATGTTGAGCATCTTATCATGTGTCTGTTGTCCATCTGTATGTCTTTTTTGGAGAAATATCTGTTCATGTCTTCTGCCTATTTTTTAAATTGGATTATTTGTTTTTTGGATATTGAGTTATATCAGTTCTTCATATATTTTGGATACAAACCCTTTATCAGATATGCATTTGCAAATATCTTCTCCCATTCGTTAGGTTGCCTTTTCATTTTATTGATTATTTCCTTTACTGTGCAGAAGATTTTTATTTTGATGCAGTTCCAGTAGTTTGTTTTTGCTTTATTTCCTTTGCCTCAGGAGACATATCTAGAAAAATGTTGCTATGGCCTATGTCACAGAGATTACTGCCTGTTTTCAAGGGTTTTTAATGGTTTCAGATATCACACTTAGGTATATAATCCATTTTGAGTTTGTTTTTGTGTATGGTGATAGAAAGTGGTCCAGATCCATTCTTTTGCAGGCAGCTGTCCAGTTTTCCCAACATCATTTGTTGAAGAGTCTTTTTCTCATTGGATATTCATTCCTCCTTTGTAGAAGATTAACTGACCATGTAACTGTGGGTTTATTTCTGGGTTTTGTGTTCTATTCTATCGAACTGTGTGTCTATTTTTAGGCCAGTACCATTCTGTTTTAACTACTACCACTTTGTAATGTAACTTGAAATCTGGAATTGTAATACCTCCAGTTTTGTTCTTCAAGTTTGCCTTGGCTATTTGGGGTCTTTTGTGGTTCTATACAAATTTTAGGACTGCTTGTTCTAGCTCTGTGAAAAAATGTTGTTGGTATTTTGATAGGGATTGCATTAAATGTGTAGATTGACTTGGGTAGTATAGATATTTCAACAATATTTGTTTTTCCAACCCATTTGCATAGAATATCTTTCTGTTTCTTTGCATCATTCTGAATTTCTTTCATCAGTTTTTATATTTTCAGAGCAGAGGTTTTTCACCTTTTTGGTTAAGTTTATTACTGGATATTCTATGGTTTTGGGTGCAATTGTAAGTGGGATTGTTTTCTTAATTTCACTTTTTGCTGCTTCATTATTAGTGTAGGCAGCAGATTTCTGTACATTGATTTTGTATGCTGTGGCTTTATTGCATTTATGTATCAGTTCTAGTAGTCTTTAGGTGGAATCTTTAGGCTTTTCCAAAAATAGTATTTTGTCATCTGAAAATAGTGAGAGATTTATTTCCTCCTTACTGGTTAGGATTCTTTTTATTTTCTTATGTTGTCTAACTTCTGTGGCTGAGACTCCCAGTACCCTGTTGAATAAACATGGTAAGACTGGACATCCTGGTCTTGTTCCTGACCTTAAGGGAAAGCTCTCAGTTTTTCACCATTGAATGTGAGGTTGGCTGTGGGATTTTCATATAAAACCTTGATTATGTGGAGGTATTTTCTCTTTAGAACTACTTCACAGAGGGTTTTTATCATGAATAGATATTGTACTTTGTCAAATGCTTTTTCTGCATCTATTGAAATGATCATATGGTTTCTATCCTTTCTTTTACTGGTGTGACATATCACATTGATTGTTTTGCAAATACTGAACCACCTTTGCATCCTAGGAATAAATCCCACTTGATCATGGTATATGATTTTTAAAAATATATTGTTGGATTTAGTTTACTAACATTTTGTTGAGGATTTTTAGCATTTATACTCATGAGAGATATTGGCCTAAAGTTATCTTTTGTGCTGGTGTCTGGTTTTGGTATTGGGGTGATACTGACCTCATACAATTAATTTGGAAATTTCCCTTCTCTCATATGCCAAAGAAATTATTTAAAAAAATTTATATGTACGTAACTTTCCTACTTAAATTCCATACAAAACAATTAATACATATCCTTTAAGTGCCTGTTATCATCTGGTGAAATGAATTGTATATTTTATTTTTATTTATATCTACTTATAGATGCATGTATGAATGTATGTATGTTTGTATCTATCATCTGTCTACCTATCATCCATCTATCTATCTATCTATCTACCTTCCCACCTACCTATTATCTATCAATTATCTATCTATCTATCTATCTATCATCTATCATCTATCATCTATCATCTATCTATATATCTATATATCTACCTATCATCTATCTATCTATCTATATATCTATCTATCATCTATCTATCATCTATCATCATCTGACATTTCTCTATTCCTTTTCATCCTCATTCTCTACTTAACTTTTTTCCTTATTGTCAACCATTTTATTTGTTTGATGACCGATTTTTTTGTATGTATTCCTATAAGAATGCATTTTCTTGTGTTTTTGTGTTTTGAATTCACATAAATAGTGTTGGTTTTGTTTTCACGCCATTAATTAATTTTTCACTCAGTGCTTTGTTTTTAACATTTTTCCATGTTACTTGATTATTGCTTCTAATTGTTGAATTCTTAATATTTACAAACCAGTTTTTCTAGTCATGACCACATCAGTTGCCACCAGTACATTTTACCACAAACAATGTTGTGATGGTCATCCTCCCTCCCTGCTGCTCCTTGTGGAACTTAGGAGAATTTCTAAGCTTTTGTAATAGATTGCTTGCAGGAGGTTGTCCCTATTTTATTTCTCTGGTTTTATGCAAACAGCAGTGTATCTTTTATAATTATATATGTTTTTGAAAATAATCTCATATACAAAAAACTTTATTTCTTATACATCTACTGGAATCTATCTACAAAGTTTTTGGGGTCTGGGCATTTGGAAAGAAGTTTTCTGTGGCCATTTTGGGCATATTTTGTTTTGTTTTCATGTATGGTTTTCAAATTTGACTTACCTATGCACATCTTCTTTTTCTTCTTGTACCATTTTGTCATTTTTAGTTTTTTCAGAATTGTATCATTTACATCTAAGATCATTAGATGAGATTTATTAGAATGTAATGTTTGTCCTGTACATTAAATCACTGTTGTCTGTATTTCCATTTTTTTTTACATGCCACATTTTGTTTACTCTGACATTCTACCTTTTATTTTTTAATTCAGTCTTGAAGAAGGCTTGTCTAGGAGATCTTATTAATCTTAACAAAAAGGAAATATCAATTGAAATTGTATTTCAATTCTTCATTTCTTTTTGTTCTATATTTCCTTGCTATCTGTTTTTTTTGTTTGTTTGTTTCTTTATGTTTATGTTGTTACTACTTTTTAACCTCTGAAGTTGAATTCATGGTTTGTACTTTATAACCTTTCTTGTTTCCTGATAATTAAAGCTATAAATTTTCCCACAAATATTGCTTTTCCAGAGCTCCATGATTATTGTCATACAGCACTTTCTTTAGCTCCCATCTTAATATTTCAGAATTACTGTATGGTTTTCTTTTTAATCAAAGGATTACTTAGTAGTCTCATATGTATATTCTAGCTATAGGGTGCTAATTTCAGCATTCTTGTGATATTATTCTAATATTATTGATTATCTGATTAATTATGTACAATTTTCTTATTTTATATTATTCTTATTATATTAATAAATGTTATTATTATTAAAATATAATATTATTATTAATAATTATATTATTCTTATTAAAATACTCTGATAACTCATAAATTAATTATATTAATTTCAGGTGTACAACATAGAGATTTAATATTTTTATACATTACAAAATGATCAACTCTATAGCTCCGGTTAACTTCTGTCACTATACGCTTATTACATTATTGAGTATATTCCTGTGGCGTAAATTATACTTCCATGACTCATTTCTTTATAACAGGAAGTTTGTAACTTTTAATCACTTTATCTTTTTTTCCTATCCCCTTCTGGTAGCCAGTTGTTTGTTCAGTGGATCTATGAAAGTGTTTTTTGTTTTGTTTTGTTTGTTATTATGTTTTTAGATTCTACATATAAGTGAAATCATACATTATCTTTCTTTCTCTATCTTATTTCACTTAGCATAAGATCTTCTAGTTCCAAGTTGCTGCAAATGGCAAGATTTCATTCTTTCTTATGGCTGAGTAATATTCCATTGTATATATGTATATCACAATCACATCTTTTCTATCAGTCATCTACTGAAAGATGCTTAGGTTGCTTCTATATCTTAGCTATTGTAAATAATGCTGCAATAAACATATGGGCCCACATATCTTTTCAAATTAGTGTCTTTGTTTTCTTTGGCTAAATACCAAGAAGTAGAATTGCTGGATTATATGTTAGCTCTATTTTTAATTTTTTGAGGAATTTCCATATTTTTTTAGTGGCTGCAATAATTTAATATTCCCATCAACAGAACACCAGGGTTCCCTTTTCTCCACACACTCACCAACACTTGTTTCTTGTCTTTTTCTTTTAATGTTTATTTTTGAGATAGTGAGTGTAGTGAGGAAGGGGCAGAGAGAGAGGGAGACAGAAGATCGAAAGCAGGCTCTGCACTGACAGCAGAGGGCCCAGTATAGAACTTGAACTCACGAACTGTGAGGTCACGACTGAACTGAAGTCGAGGACTTAACCAACTGAGCCACCAAGGCACACCAGTTTCTTGTCTTTTTGAAAACAGCCATTCTGACAATTGTGATATCATGTGTCTACCCTGGACTGAGGAGACATATCCAAAAAAATATTGTTAAAACCGATGTCAAAAGCTTACTGCCTATGTTTTCTTCTAAGAGATTTAAGGTTTCAGGTCTTACATTTAACTCTTTAATCCATTTTGAATTTATTTCTTTTTAATATAGGTGTAAGAAAGTGGTCCAGTTTCATGCTTTTGCATATAGCTGTCCCAGTTTCTAGACACCATTTATTGAAGAGACTGTCTTTTCTCCATTATACTCTCTTGTCTCCTTTGTCATAGATTAATTGACCATAAAAGAGGTTATTTCTTGGGTCTCTATTCCGTTCTGATCTATGTTTCTGTTTTTCTTCTAGTATCATTCAATTTTGATTATTGTAGCTATGTAGTATAGTTTGAAATCAGGGTGCATGATACCTCCAGCTTTTTTCTTCTTTCTCAAGATTGCCTTCACTATTCAGGGTCTTTTGTGGTTTCATATGAATTTTAAGATTCTTCTAGTTTTGTGACAAATGTTATAGGTATTTTGATAGGAATTGCATTGACTCTGTAGATTGTTGTGTGTAATATGAACATTTTTACAATATTCATACTTCCAGTTTATGAGCTCAGGATATCTTGCCATTTATTTTTGTTGTCTTCAATTACTTTCATCAATCTCTCATAGTTTTTGGTGTAAAAGTCTTTGACTTCCTTGGTTAAATTTATTCTTAAGTATTTTGTCATTTTCAATGCAATTGTAAATAATATTGTTTTCTTAATTTCCCTTTCTGATAGTTCATTAGTGTAGAGATACAAAACAGATTTCTGCATATTGATTTTGTATCCTGCAACTTTAGTTAATTCATTTATTAATTCTAATAATCTTTTGATTAGAGTCTTTAGGGTGTTCTATATATAGTATCATGTCATCTGCAAATAATGACACCTTTACTTCTTTTTTACCAGTTTGAATGTCTTGTACTTCTTTTTCTTGCCTTATTGACATGGGCAAAACTTCTAATACTACATTGAAAAGAAGTGATGAGCGTGGGAATCCTTGTCTTGTTCTTCATCTTTGAGGAAAAGCTTTCAGGTTTTCACCATTGACTCTGATGTTAGCTGAGGGCTTTTTGTATATGGACTTTATTATGTTGAGGTAGGTTCCCTCCATACCAGCTTCATTGAGAGTTTACACCAAAATTGGATGTTGAATTTTGACAAATGCTTTTTTTGCATCTATTGAAATAACCATATGATTTTTATCCTTCATTTTGCTATGTGCCGTATCATGCTTTTGATATGTGGATGTTAAACAATCCTATTCCTGGAATGTATTCCACTTGGTTATGGTGTATGATCCTTTTAATGTATGGTTGAATTTGGTTTGCTAATACTTCTGTTGAGGATTTTTGCATGTATGTTCATCAGAGATGTTAGCCCATTTTTTTTTGTAGTATTTTCTGTTTTAGTATCAGAGTAATTCTGGCTTCATAAAATGAGTTGGAAGTGTTCCTTCTTCATTTTTTTGGAATAATTTAATAAGTATTCATTATTAAATGTTTGGCAGAACTCACTGGTGAAGTCTTCTGGACCGGGATATTTGTTTGTTAAGTTTTTTGTTTGTTTTTATTTTTATTTTATTTTTTTTTTCTGACTCAATTCCAAGTAATTAGTTTATTCAGTTTTCTGTTTCTTCATGATTCAGTATTGGAAGATTATGTTTCTAAGAATTTATCCATTTATTCTAGGCTGCCTATTTCATGGCAAATAATTTTTATACTATTCTCCTCTAATTCTTTTTCTTTATTTTTTTAAAAAATACTTATTTATTTTTGAGGCATAGAGACAGAGTGTGAGTGAGGGAAGGGCAGAAAGAGAGGGAGACACAGAATCTGAAGCAGACTCCAGGCTCTGGGCTGTCAGCACAGAGCCTGATGCATGGCTCTGACTCATCTCTTCCAATTCTTTGTATTTCTATGCTGTCAGTTGTAATTTCTCCTTTTTCATTTCTAATTTTATTCATTTGGGGTTTCTCTTTTTTCCTGATGACTCTGTCTAAAAATCTGTTGATTCTGTTTCTCTTTTCAAAGAACCAGTTCTTAGTTTATTGATCTTTTCTATTTTTTTTAGTCTCTTCTTCATATTTATCCACTCTTATCTGTATTGTTTTCATTTTCTACTACCTTCAGGCTTCATTTGTTCTCCTTTCTGTAGTTCCTTTAGATGTAAAATTAAAATGTTTATTTGAGATTTTCTTGTTTCTTGAGGTAGGCTCGAATTGCACTGAAGCCCCTCTTAGAACTGCTTTTGCTGTGTTCGAAAGATTTTACAACGTTGTATTTCCAATTTCATTTATTTAAAGTATTTTTTTTAATTTTCTCCTTGATTTACTTGTTGACCCTTTCATTGTTTAATAGCATGTTGTTTAGTCTCCTTATGTTTGTGTTTTGTCCAGTTTTCTTCTTATACTTGATTTCCAGGTTTATACTATTGTGGTTGGAAAAGATGCTTGATATGATTTAAGTTTTTTTAAATTTATTGATACTTGTTTTGTGGCCTAGCTTGTGATCTGTCCTAGAAGATGTTCCTTGTGCATTTGAAGATGATATATATTTTTCTATTTTGGTTGGAATGTCTATGTGTCATTTAAGACTACTGCTTCCTTATTGATTTTCTATATGAATAATCTATCTATTGATATAAGTGGGGAGTTAAAGTCCCCCACTATTATTCTATTACTGCCAAATTACGCCTTTAGGTCTCTGAATATTTTTTGTATATATTTTGGTGCTTCTATGTTGGGAATATATGTGTATTTCCTTACTTTTGAAGTGAGTCTTTTGTAGGAAGTATATAGATGAGTCTTGTTTTTTGTTTGTTTGTTTGTTTGTTTGGTTGGTTGGTTTTCATTTGTTTGCTTTTTAACCCATTCAGCCATCCTATGTCTTTTGATTGTAGTATTTAGTCTATTTACATTTAAGTTAATTATTGATAGGTATACACTTATTGCCATTTTGTTCATTGTTTTTTGGCTGTTTTTGTAGCTACTCTCTTTTCCTTTCTTTTCTTTCACTCTTCTCCCGTAGTTTGTTTTCTTCAGTGAAATATTTAGAATCCTTTCCCTTTTTCTTTTTTGTATTTACTATAACTTTGTGTGTGTGTGTGTGTGTGTGTGTGTGTGTGTGTGTGTGTTTGCGTGTGGCTACAAGCACTACACACATAACATCTTATGTATATAACAGTCTTTTACAAGTTAATAGTAGGTTAATATTGAACCCATTTCAAAGCTATATTTTTACCCCCCCATTGTATATTTTTGATGACACACATTACGTATTTCTATTTTACATATTCTGTAACTAATTATTTCATTTTAATTAATTTTACTTCTGTCTTTTACTCTTTATACTTGCTCTTTAAGTAGTTAATCCACTGTCTTTATTATTTTTTTACCTTTTCTAATGAGTGTTTTACATAATGTGTTTTCTTATTATTATCTAGTGCCTTTCTTTTTACCTTAGAGAGGTCCTTTTAATATAATACTTCTTGTAAAACCAGTTTAGTGGTCATGAACTCCTTTAGCTATTGCTTATCTGGAAAATTCTTAATCTCTCTTTTAATTCTGAATAGACTTGCTGGCTAGAGACATTTTGGTATCTTGTATTTTTTTTTTCAGCACTTCAAATACATAATGCCACTCTCATTTGGCTTGCATAATTTCTGTTCAAAACTCTGCTGATAGACTTATGGGGTTTCCTTTGTACGTAATATATTGTTTTTCCATTATGCTTTTAAGATTTGTTTCTCTTTGGGTTCATCTTATTTGGCACTCTTTGGACTTCCTGGACCTGGTAATTTCCTTCTATAAATTAGAGGAGTTTTCAGCCATTGTTTCTCCAAAAACATTTTTCTGGCTTTTTCTCTTTCTCTTCTCTTTTTGGGAGCCTATAATGTAAATGTTATTCAGCTTGATGTTGTCTCAGAGGTCCCTAAAGATTTCCTCACTTCTTTTAAGTCTGTTTTTTTTTGTTTGTTTGTTTGTTTAATTTTGCTGCTCTGTTCAGATGTTTTCCATTGTCTGTCTTACTACTTACTGATTCATGCTTCTATTTCATCTATTCTATTTTTGAACTTCTTCAGTGCATTTTTCCATTCAGTTGTAACTTTTTTGCTACTTCTTAATATTTTCTGTCTCTTTTTGAAACACTTCCTGTGCTCTTTCATTTCTGTCCCAAGATTAACGAACATCTTTTGATCATTACTTTGAACTCTTTATCAATGAAGTTGAAACACAGGGTGCTTATCTCACCCATTTGGGTCTCTGCTGAGCAAGGAAGACAAGGCTCAGGACATTCATTCATCCTGGTTGTGTCTCAGTCTCTGTGTGGGTTGGACAGGATTCAGGCACTCATCCAGCTCTGTTGCGATTTAGGTATGTTAGTTATTTTGATCCTGGTAATTATTCCATGATGTACGTTTTTGTGTGTGTGTATGTGTGTGTATTTGTTTATATATGTAATATCACATACACTTCAGATATATACAATTATATTTGTCGATTATTCTTCAGTAAAGTTGAAAAAAGTAAACAGTTGTAAATAAAATGCCCTAGACTTCACTCACCTTTAAGTTAAAATTAGGATATTATAATAGCTGCTACCAATTACCTGCCCAAGCAGGAATGAAAATCCTATTAAATATTCTTTTACTTATTTTAAGGGATATCTCACTTGGGGATATCATCTTTTTAAGATGGCAGTTAAATTAATGGTTTTGTCTCCGATATCATGTAATCACATTTGCTTGAAAATGTTGTTGTGTATACCATGTTTATCATCTCCTAGAGACCTCCATGAACCCACAGGTTGAGGATGTAAGTAGTGGAAGCTAGACCATGACTTTGGTCACCTCCATGAGATAAAATATATAAATAACTTAAACATTTCTTGCTATGTAGTAAGACTAATGTGCATGTTTTAATATTCCCCTTATTTGTCATTCCCTCAGGCTCCCCTCTCCTCTCCACACACCACCCCACCCCACCCCTCCACCCCCACCTATCTCCATTTTTATTCCCCAAGTCTTAATCTTCTTTTCATAGACTTGCACCCAGTCCCTCCACCTGTTGGGATGAGCAATGGTTGTGTTTATGCTTAGAGGTCATCTATTGACCTCTGTTGTGCTTATCTTCCCTATCAAGTTCCCTTGATTGCCTGTGCCCAGAATATCTTATACTCTGGAATACTTGGCTATAAGTCTTTATATTTTCTACATTGCAGGATATATTTTTTGTACAAAATACATTTTCAATAATAAATGTGGGTTATTGGTAGCCTCTGAAAAGTGTATATTACTAGAAAAAGCTTACTATACTCCAGATCACTGGAAATTTACAAATTGAATCATTAGATTCTTATAACAATTATAATTTAGGATCCATTTACAGACTTAATAAATTACAAATTTAAATCTATTAAGGGATAAATTTAAAATGGAAATAATTCTAATGTAAATGTATGCATTTTAAATAATAAATCTTCACTAAGACTTCATTTCCATGTCAAAATCGTTAATTAGTGATTTATATATCTATTTATTCCAAATCCTTTAATTAGTGATTTCTGTTAGGAAAATCATCATTATTTTTCACACTTCAAAAGCATACTGTGAAAACTGTTATAATAATTGGCGTGTTTATTTAATTTATATGGCTCTTTACCAAATAGCTTTAGCTATAATACTTAAGTAGTCACAAATATTCTTCTGAAAATAGGAGAGAAGTTTCTTGAATATATTTTTATATAATACTCATGTATAAAGAAGTATGTAGGTGAGCTATGTTTACCTCTTCACTGTTTCTCCAAAAAGATTAAATATTTTACAGTTCTGTGCCTTTGCACTGCCTAATACTCTTTTCCCCATCGAATTATTTTACTACTCTTTAATTCTTAGCTCAAGCAACAATTTTCACTGTGAATTCTCCCTTTGCTTCATACTCAGCATAGACATCTTCTCCTCCCATTCTTGTTTCCACATTATCCTATAAATTCTTTATTTTTTTTCATTCTATTAATTATTTATCATTGTTTATAATTAATAGCTATCAGTCTCTCCAGACAGAATGTAAACTTATGAGATCGGAAATTTATGTTATCCATACTTCACACCTATCTCATAGTATATATATTCTAAACAAAACTTCATTCAAGGGGTGAGTAGTTTAATATGCTAATACCTTATTAAAGTGGTAACATAATCATAACATTAATAATTTCTAATTATATTTTGAATTTCTTCACACAATAATGCGATAAATGGATAAAGCCAGTTAGAATGTATATTATCAATTTAAAAAATGTAATCTCCTCCATTCTCTTTTTAGAAAAAAATGATCTATGTTTTAAAAATTAAATAGGTATGTCTTTTAAAAGTTTCCATATTTATGCTGGATATCCTTCGCAATGAAATATTGTCTACAATACAGAATTAAAATTGTCAAACATACTTAATTTTAGATGTATTTTCTTTCCATTTCAAATTTATAGCTCCAAAACAGTGGCCCATCAACATACTATTAATTTTAGATTTTCCCCATATTTCAACTCGAAGTCTAATAGTGTAAAACAATGATGCTATAAAAAGGGACTGCAGAATCATTTTTATTTTAATATTATAGATTAAGTTAAATAACATTTTTTCCTCCTAGAAATGTTTAAATTCTCAAATCTTTATTACTGTAAAATAAAGTAAATAATTTTATACTTTGTATAGAAAGGAGTACATATATATGTGTGCACCATGTGTGGACTTTTAAGTGAGTAATTTCTTTTTTGATTATTTTAATCACCTACTATCCTTGTGAGTCTTTGCATTATTTTCTATATAATCTTTCTCACTACCTAATTCCTCATTTCTACAGGCTATTTTTTCTGCCCTAAATGCCCATAATGCCTTCATCTAGTTAAATCCTGATCATCTTTTAAGATCCAGTTTGTTTATGTTTTTCATGAGTACATGAACCAAAGATGTCTTTTGTGACACATTGTGAGAATTCTTATTACTTGTATTTGGCACATTATGTAGTGATAGTTTATGCATATGTCATATCCATTTAAGTTGAATACACATACTCTTGTTAAAAACAGACAAAAATATTTCTAATGTTTACATTAGATTTAAACCATGAATATAATTATATATTTTTATAATAATTGATTTTATGTTAAATGTAAATACAAATACATTTCCAACATGAACTTCTAAATTTAATATTTAAAATTTCAGTATGTATGTAACAAAAGGATAATACAAATATTATTAAATATGGATTTGATTTGTAAGTAAATTCAGTTCTAGTTTGATTTTTTTCAAGTCCTGTGCATGTGTCTTGTTACCTAGCTTATGACTTTAGAATTGAAAGTAATATTGAGGATATCTATCAATCCAATAACAAGTTTTTTTTAATCTTTTTCTTACTTAAAATCACATAAACATATCAAATATAATATGAATTGGCAATAATAAGCGCTATAATTTTGACATTGGAATAAATGACTTTACACCAATGTATTAAGTCAAGAAAGAAGCAGATCTATATTAACAATGTGTAGATTTTCCAGGTCATGTTTTGAATATCTATATATATACCTGTATCTATACCTATCCATATAAATCTATAAATCTTATAGCATATATTTCTGATCAAATGTTTTGTATGCTATATTTTAGATTATATATATATATATATATATATATATATATATATATATATGTCTTTAAAACATAAGCAAGTTACTTTGACTCCTTCATGAAACGTTGAAGCCTACTAGTTGGCCAATTTTATCATCCCATTGTGCATTTACCATGAGACACTATTTGCTATCTTGCAGTCTTACCATGCACTCTCATAGTTTCTTAACTTTGTTCAAGCTATGTTTTCTGATAGGATCTTCTTCCCATTGCTGTAGAGATGAACTACTTATTCTTACAATCTCATCTGCTCTCTGTATTTCCAACTTTTCTGCATTCTCAAAACTTCCTTTCATCTAAGTTAAAAAGAAGACATTGTTCCCTTGACTGTGCTCTCAAGATTTTACATACATTTCCACTCTTGAATGTCACATTTTATTTTACGTATTTCTTGAGCGTGTGTCTGTCCTGCCAACAGTTTGTGAAATTCAAGTGTTCAGAGACTCTGTTAGGAATAGTGCCCACTCTTCTGCAGATACTCTTCTAAATACTGTGGGTAAACCAGTTAAGACTGCAAAGTCCCTTTTGCTCAGGGAATATACATTCCAGTAAAGGGAACATAAAATGAACAAATAAATACATATTCCAGGAAGTAGCAACTTTTGTGTGAAATGGATAAAAATTAAGAAAAGCAGCTAGCAGTGGGGGTGCTGTTTTAGAGTGGTGAAGGTTGAGGCTTGTTGAGGAGGTGATATTGGATCAGGAACATTATTCAAATTCTAAGGGGAAGTATTTTAAATAAACGATCCTAAAATTGATTAAACTAAGCAAGACTGAAAATTTGCCATTGAAGTTTACCAAAAATAGGTCTGTATCTCCAAGATTTAGGAAGCCTGATATACTGCATTTTCATTGCCAGTAGTTCTTATTTTCGAGACATTTTATAATTAAATTGCCACCAGCAAAATAAGTTTTTAAGAAAGTGTGTGCATATGTGTATGTGTGTGTGAACATGTGTGTGTATATGTGCATTGAAAGCCTGAAGGAGGGAGCTCCTGTGTTCATGGGTATGCATGCGTCATAATAGAAGAGATTTGTGACAAGATTGTGGTTGAGTGGTTCGGCTGAAAGTGTCCTATTCTTGGCTTACATGAAATTAATATTGCTTATTATTAAATATTAATATTACTTAATAGCTCTAACATAAAAAACTTTAATATTTTACATTTTAACCACCTAGCACATGGAAATGTTAAATATATATATTGAACATGAGTAATCTACTGCACATCAACATTTCACGACTTTTGTTTGGTGGTCTTTGGTAAACAATAATTGTGTCAAAGAGAAGGGAAGAATCCTGAGAAGAAATTTAAACTAGGCAGCTATCTAAAACTAATAATGTTTACAGTTATGTTTGTTTGCCACCAAAATTTATATTTGTGCATCCTTTCTCTCCATCCATTGACTATTTTCACTGTTAGGGTCTATTAGTCTTTAGTCTTAAGTTTAAAATTATATACATTTACCTGAGTTTCTATACAATTAATGTATGTGTGTACATATACATGTATATACAATATAAGTTGTGGCAAGTATTTCTTCTTTTAATGTTTATTTTATTTTTGAGACGGAGAGAGAGACAGAGTGTGAGTGGGGGAGAGGCAGTGAGAGAGGGAGATACAGGATCTGAAGTAGGCTCTAGGCTCTGAGCTGTCAGCACAGAGCCCAACGTGGAGCTTGAACTCACAAACCGCAAGATCATGACCTGAGCCAAAGCGCTTAACCTACTGAGCAACCCAGGTGCCCCTGTAGCAAATATTTCTATTCACATTTTATGCAATGCTGTATGTTAGACTATATATATATATATATATATATATATATATATATATATATAATGATTCAACTTTGGTGAATGTTGACAATCTATTTGCTTCAATAACAAGTGTGGATCATATGTATTGAGAGCAAGATTACTTTAACCAGGACATATCACTTCTGGGTACTTGAGATTTATTTGTTTCTTTTGTTAATATTTAAGTTTTAAGGTTCATTATGGACTTGATTAAATATGCCAGTAAAACTATTCAGTACATTTGACTTTTCTTAAATCTCATGACACAAGTGGTTTCTTTTTTGTTTGTTTGTTTTGCATTTTTTTTTTCAGTATGTGATTAACCTAAACACAGTTTGAGTGTTCTTTATTATACACTTTAGGCAATGAAAAACAAATAAAGACAAAAAGACCATTTTCCCACCATGAATTAAAGAAAGTCTGTAGTCTCTCAGAAAGTCTATAGTTTTCTCAGGAAAAACAGTAGCAGCCTAGAGATCCTTTCTTTCTCACTATTGCAAGGGGAAAATGCTGCATTTTACGTACTTGATGTTCCTTACTTCCTTCATGTAGTATAGACATTATTTTTCTGTATATTCAAAAGAAAGACTAAGTATACCTCTTTAAGGGACCAGGTCTATTGAACCTGTACTAGCTTCATTCTTATATCCCTCTTTGTGAAGGAAAGCCTGTGGGATGACCAAAAAGCACTTCATTAGTCTCATTAATCTACAATATGCATATGCAAATTGAAAATAAGAGTATCATGGGTATTATTTGAATGAGGTTCATGTATTTTTTTTAATGCTTAATTATTTTGACAGAGAGAGAGAGAGCACATGCGTGCTGGAGCTAGGGAGAGGCAGAGAGAAGGGGACTCATAGAATCCCAAGTAGTCTCCGTGCTGTTAGTTCAAAGCCCAATGTGTCATGTTCTTTTTTCTTTTTAAGTGATTTAAGCTTTATATTATGGAGTGAGAGGACAATTCACTGTCTAATGTTTATAACAATGCTGTTATGATGGAAATGATTCACTTAGCATTTAGATGGTGTCTTCTCTTTCTAGAGAGCATGGACTTCTCAGTAAGAAAGAAGGAACCGGGTAAACTATGAAGATATTGTGGCCAAACATTTACTTTTAGTGCTTGATAAAGAGACATCAGCTTTTTATGTTATAGGCATCACGAGATGTTAGTAAATGACATTCTATAAATCCAAATACTAGATAAGAAATATTCTTAATAATATCTTATAGATTGAAGATATTATTCTGCCCTTAAATGGAACTAGTAACCTGTACATTAGTGTTATATGGCCATAGTCTTGTTTGCTTAGATACTTTAGAATCACAACATCTCATTTTAAAAATTATTGTGTACCCCAACTGGACTTAATTTTATACTGGCTTAGCTAGTTCTATTTATTATGTTGTATCTTTTTATATTTAAGATATTATACAATCATGTGTTCTTTCTGAATCCATACTACTACCCAGATTGTCTTTGCCAATCTTTATCATACTGTCTGCAAGGATCTATTTACTCATTTCTACCATTAAGCTGGATTTCATGGAGTCTATTTATATAATTAATATAGCACTTTGGGATTCTTCCAAGAAACGGTGTAGTACAAAGTAAAACACAAATGGTTTGCTATTATTTAATTTTGATATGTTGCCAAAATATATTTCTTATTTTAAGACAAGATCAATTTATCAGAAAGTCTTTTGAAAGAATATTAAAATTGAGTTATGCCAAGGGATTGGCATTCTACCATTGCAGACGAGACTAAGTTTTCCTAATGTAAGAATGTTTTTCGAGTGTATCATGAGTCCAGGATAACAAATCTTTCTGATCTTTTAAGAGTTCTCACATAATTAAATAATCACATTTTTCTCCTTAATATTTATCCATTAAAAAATTAACATTTAAAACATGAAGTAATGGCATATGAAATAAAATTCTGGGAAGTATATTGTCAGGTGAACAAAGCAACATTTTAGTCATAGAAACAACTTGGACAGTTACTACTTTGAAAATCCTAAATAATGTTCATTAAGTCTCAACTGAGATGGTTCTAGATCAAGTCTTGCAGTGAATTAAGTAGTTTATCCTTATTTGATTCTTACTTTACAGCTTTATTAGTCTCAGTCCATTAAATTAATTTCTATTTTTTTCTTTAGATACATGCTTCTTAAACATTTCCAGTTTATAGAGTATTTAAGGCTATTTTCTTTGGTAATTTATAATATGTACAATTCTGTAAATAGAAAATTAGGTTTTCAGAAACAAATACAATAAGATATAATATCAGTGAGTATTAAGTCTGTTTGACTATAGTCAAAATAAGGCTAATATCAGTATCATGCAAACTTATGATGGCAAAACCCAATTAGGATTTTTACAGTACCAAGCTGTCCTACACACCTAGTCTCACAAAAAGCAGTGCATTTAAAAATCTTCTTTATCTCCTCAAATTACTGACAAATCAGCCTACTTCATCACTCAGCCAACTGCCCTTCTAATGGATAAAGAAAATAAATCCTCATAGATTAAAAATTTTAAATTAATCATATCAAACCTATAAACCTCTTGCATCTATGCCTGCACCTCTCTGTGCCCACCTGTTATATTGGAGAAACTGGTTCTCCTCCTATCTGAACGTCTCCACTCAAGTTCTGTGTCACATTCAATAACCTTATTATCAGTCATACCATCTCTCCCTTTTATCATAATCCTTTCCATTTCTACTATGTACCCCCCTCATTTACACATTCTCAATTCTCACTGATATAGATAATATAAAACTAAACATGAAACAAAGAGATGAACAAAAACAAACACAATACCTGCACAGATTTCACTTTACTCTCTAGCTACAAACCACCCGGGTCTTTCTTTCCTTGCTAGTTTCTTCCATTCCATTTTTACTGTTTCATACATTGCTTCCTTTGAAGTCAATGGTTACATCTATGTCACTTTTTCTAATGGGCATTGCCTTAGACATAATCATACTTGGTCTGTCAGAAGAAGTCTAGACTATTGAAAATTTACCCCTGTATAAGATATTCCCTGGGAGTCCATGATTCCACCTTTTTGTGTTTTTGTTTTTTCCTCCTATAATTTGTCCATTCTTCTATTCTCTTTTGTTGTTTAATTAAACTTTATATTTTTCTTATATTGTTTCCAGTACTCAATTCTAGCTCATTCAACTATACTATATGTTCTCCAGATGCAGTACTGATGATTTATACATAGGATGGTGGTTTCTAAATTTATATGTCTTGTTGACATATCTCTTATGAGTTCCAGACATTTTAACCATCTGCCTACTTTGTGTCCTCAGAGTTATATTTAAAGTAAAATAAAAGTCAGCATGTTCAAATATCAAATCCATGAAAAATTCAGGCTCTTCATCTCTTAAGAGATAAAGTAGATAAGGATTACTTTGAGCAACTAGAAGAATGGAGAGATGAGGAAGATGGAGATGAGAAAGATGGCCAAAGAAGTAAGGAAAAATCAGAAGTTCAGTTTGGACGTGATAAGTGGGATGTTATTAGACATCCAAGTAGAGATGTCAAAAATACATGTATGAGGCTGAAGTTCAATGGAGAGAATTGGCTAGAGATATAAATTTGAGAGTCGTTAGGAAAAGGATGGTGGTTAAGGCCATAAGAACAGATAAGATCACCAAAGAAGTGAGATGTGTATGGGAAAAGGTAAGGGTTCAATATCTCCAAACCTAGTATTTAGAAATTGAGGGGATGAGGAGGAATCAGTAAAGGAGATGCAAAAGGGGTGGTCAGACAAGAGAAAAATTCACAGAGTGAGACAGTATCAGAAATCAAGTGAAGAAGGGATAGAAATCCTTCTCATGACTCATCCTTGAAATCACCCTCATCTATTCTATATCTCACACCCCAAATTTGTTCTGTCAGGAAATCTTGACAGTTATAACCGGTATTTCAACTCCACTGTTATCACACTGTTTTATGCCATTATCACTTCCCATCTGGATTACTGTGATACCCTTCCACCTGGTCCGTCTAATTTTGTCCTTGCCCTGTTTAACCTATTTTAGTAGCCAGAATGATTCTACTTAAATGCAATTAAGATAATGTTACTCTTCTGTGAAGAAACTTCTGATTGTTTTCTCAACTATCTCAGTGTAAGAGCCAAAGATCTAACAAGTGCCCAGGTGCTAATCTAACTGACCCCTATTAGCTCCCTTATTGTATTTTCTACTAAATTCCCCTTACTCAGTCTAGTTTAGTCACACTGGTCTCCTTGGTAGCTTTGACAATGCCAATAATTTCTGTACCTCAGGAAATGTACAGTTGTTTTTCTCCCCTAGAATATATTTTCCCCAGATAAATGCTTGGAATAATATCCTCTCATTTCACTCAAAATTTTGTTCAAAAGTCATTTTATCAGTTGATGGACATTTTGGCTCTTCCATAATTTGGCTATTATTGTTAATGCTGCTATAAGCATGTGTCTCTTCGAATCAGTATTTTGTATCCTTTGGGCAAATATCTGGTAGTGTAATTGCTGGGTCATAGGGTAGTTCTATTTTTAACTTTTTGAGGAATTGCCATACTGTTTTCCAGAGTGACTCTTGCCATTTATAATGATGTGAATGGAGCTAGAGTTATTATGCTAAGCAAAATAAGTCAATCAGAGGAAGGCAATTACCAAATGATTTCACTCATATGTGGAATTTCAGAAAGAAAGCAGCTGGACATAGAGGAAAAGAAAAAAAAAAAAGGAGAGAGGGAGGCAAACTGTAAGAGAATCTTAACCATAGAGAACAAACTGAGGGTTGATGGAAGGGAGATGGGTATGGGGATGGGTTAAATGAGTGGTGGGCATTAAGGAGGGCACTTACAGGGTGTAAGTGATGAATCACTAAATTCTACTCCCGAAACTAATATTACACTATGTGTTAACTAACTAAAATTTAAATAAAACTTGAAACATAAAAAAGACATTTTATCATTGTAGACCTAGGTAAAATTGCAGTCACTTATTCTAAAACTACCTTCTATGATATATCTTTTTTCCTAAATAGAACTTATTAACATTTAAGCAGTATGTTACTTTAAGGACATTTTTTTGTTTTATTTGTTTGTTTCGTTTTGTTTTGTTTCTGTTTTGTTCATCCTTTGTAGACTTATCACCTAAAGCAGTGTCTGGCACATGAAAGCTATCTATACATATTTATTCAAAGAACGAATGACTCAATGAATGAAAGAATCAATGGAATCAAAGGAGGAGAGAGGACAGAGAGATTATTTTTCATTAACAAATACCTCTTTGGAGAATTTACGCTTGCTTATCTTATATTATGAAAGAATAATGTATTTTTAAATCAAGTAATTAAAATTTAAATTTTATTTTAAATGAACAACAGATATTCTAAATTAAAAATAAACCTGAAGTAGAAAAAAATCTATTAGCAAAAAACAGTACAGAATCCAAAAACAAAGGCTGGATAAATTAGGCAAAGAGAAATAGCACATAAAGTATTAAAGTCTAATAGAATCATACATTGGATAAGGATATTCCATAAAAATACATTTGTCAATATGCATTTTTGTTCTCAAATCTGACTCTGGGATTAATGCCTGCCACAAAATAAATTCTTAATATTTTTCATTATTTTCATAAATTTTACCAAAATTTATTGACATTGAGACATTTCTGAAGTATGTGTATCTATATATCTATAACTATATCTATATGTATCTATAATTTTAATTAGAAATTTATTTCAAAATTATTTTTAGTGTGAGGCCCTGAAACTTTTAGATAGAGTAAACTGTGCTTGAATATTAATTGACAAGTTATAGAGGGCACAATTTCTACTTAAAAACTTGAAAGCAAGCTAATTCTTTTGGGGTTGCCTGGTAACTAATAAGGAGTATGTCAAATTGAAAGACAGGTCTGACTGAAGCAGCCTTTGAATAAATAATAGAATTGTTATCAACTTTAGCCTTAGAGAAGTGAGGCAGGGACCAATTCTAAGTTAAACTGAAGAAAAGACAGTTGAAATGTCTTTTGTGTTTTTTTACTGAATTGTCCACTGTTTGCCCTTAAACATTTTTCCTCACCACCAATTTGTGATTAATGTGGAGACATTAATAGAAAATTCTGAAGATATCATTCAATATCTGTTGAAATTAAATGAAAATGCCCTGAGGCATTTGAGAGTCATGATTACTTATTATTCATTACCATTTACTTTTTTATAAATCCATATTAATACAATGTATCAGTTTCTTAAAGAAATATATGGACACTAAGAATGATTACTGCTCTGATAAAAGATTTGACATAAGTGGCTTTTAAGGTGAGAATTGTGTTACAATGACTCTAGGGTATACGTACAACAAAATACCTGGACAAGTCTTTAGTTACAATGATATGCTGTATCAAGCTGTTGATCACATACTCACAGATTTTGACCTATTTCTGTTTTAATTCCAGCAGGAAAAGAGTCAAGAAAGTTCAAGAATCAAAGGTAAGAAATGGCTGTTTTAAGATCATAGTTTCATAAATTCACGTGAGTATAGAAGAAAAAAAAATCATGCAGCTTTGGACATAGTTAAAAATGAGGAAACAATAAGAATTCAAAATCTTCAATGTGGTTTTAAGGGCATTGTGAGCTCTGTGGAAATTCTACAAGGTCACTGGGGATCCTCTGTTGAGGTTTCCTTTTTTTCATACTGTGCTGTTGGGAACTTCAACCTAATTTTCTGTTAGTTTTCTGAATTGTTCTCCTGGAGTTCCTCCATCAGACATTGTCCAGAAGAGCTGGTGTTCTGTTACATCTATGATTCACCAGATAAACTTTACAAAATATGTCTCATGGAAGATCTATTAAATCACTGGTATCTTATTTTATTTTCTACGAAAAAAGCAAGAACATATTTATATATTAAAAGTTGGCGGTAGCTTTTAGTATGGTGTGGTCAACTCTAGATAGACATAGGGAAACTCTTTTCCCCACAATGACATTCTTATGTTTTGATGTTTGTTTACTTGTTGAGATAATCAATTACTCTAGGTAGATTGTAGTTCTTCAGCAAAAGGTTGCCATTCGCTTTTGTATGCAGATCATAATAATGAATCTTAACTGATTTTTCCTGGGTTAATTCTTCCAGCCTCTCCATTCAGGTGCTGGTCCTTCTTATTGCACAATTTGGACATCCTCACTCACCAATCCCTTTCCAGTAGGCATTTAGTCACAAGCCTGACTATGGGCTGAAGTACTGTTTTCCTGTTTCCTTCTACCCTTTTTGCATAGGAAGATAGGTTTGTTTTTATTTTACTTTTTCTTGGAGTTCTACAAAACCAAAACTAACATCAAAACCAAAAACCAAAACCAAAACCAAAAACCGTGAAGTTACCAAGTATACATGTACTTCTAAAATGATGAAGGGGAAATTATTTTTCTGAGGGTCTCTAAATCGACAATATCAACCTTGCTTACTAATAAATCCAAATAGGATATTCTCTGCACACTTCCCTGCAAGCAATTGAATTACTCAATTTGTTTTCCGTGTTTGGTCATCTGTGTGTGTCTTCATTCCTAAAGAATATGAAAAGGTATACTTTTTTTTTTTTTATTTTGCTAGGTATGTTTTATTCAAATGAATTATGGAAGACGGCCCTTCCAGGGATTCCCAAACTATTTGTGTTCTTTTTCAGCAAACTGAAGTATGTCTTGTTATTTTATATGTGAAATTATTACACTTATTTATCCTCAAAGCACTCATATTAACTCAAAGTTTCATACTTTTGTGTTACAAAGGGGAATTTCTATTCCAAGATGTGCTGTATGATGTGCATTTAAATGATATGTGCATTTTAAGCATATTGAGTACACATCTTCCTTCTCGTGAAGGGTCCCAGTGTTTCAAGTTAAACTTAAATCATATTTATAATTCTGTTATAGTTGAAATAAGTTTAGTATAGCTTTCTTCTTGATAACTTATTGTCTTGGGATATATAAATCCTATCATCTGAAGTAGTAGAAATTATATTTTTTCTACTAGTACCTAGTAACATGTTTTCTTTTATAATGTAATAAAATTTCAAGATGATGTTTGCCACTTCTTTAACTGTTATTGGCTGACACATGGTTCAGAACTCTCACATTATGGCTTGTAGGCTACTGAGTTGTAAGTAAACCAGAGACATACTGTTTTGTTGGGACCTGTTGCCTAACTCTACTTAGAATTCAATATTTTTCTTGACTATTTATGGGAATCATCTTGAAATGTTTTTTTTTTTTACTGGAAATTACAAATGGCATGAAAATGTCTTTAAAGTTTAATATTAAGAAAAAAGAATTGAATAAAACAAATAGTTTACATATTGATAGATGAGAAAAATTCTAAAAATCAAATATTGTACATATTTTGGTAACTATTGAAATGTGAGTTATGTTCTCTTGACGTTAGTAATCAATTGTAACATCTAATTCCCTAGACTTCCTGACTAATTGGTATTCTTATTCATTAGGACATGTTTATTATATAGTCAGGAATATATGCAGGGGAAGTCTTTAACCTTTTAATTTTCTGCATTCTGTACTTATTCTTGCTTATGACAAAAATTCCATCCTCATTATACCAGTGACCTGAAGTCACATAAATTCACAAAGCAGTCCAGTGAAAATCAATCAGTCTTTCCTCTGTACATGGAAATATATATTGAAATGTTTGGAAACTTGCAACTCTAACCCTGATTAATTATTTGATACACATGCTCTTATTCTAATATTATTTTGAAATACCATAGAATCCAATATGTACATATTCTAAAATTATATTTATATGAATTCAATTGACAAAATGAATTTGGGTTCAATAGTATACCATTGGATTCTCAATTGATTTCCACATTAAGATTGCGTATGTTGTCAAATGAATTAGGGCTTAAGCTCTAGTTAGTACACAATTTTGAGGTTTACAATTATGTAAGATATCCTTTCTTAATGTTCCATTGACAAGGATAGCAGGATCATCGTATTAACAGGTGTAAAAGAATGATCAACTCTTTGGGAAGCCGTATTTCACACTGCTCTCCAGTGACATTACAAGTACATTAGGATAGGATATATTATGTGTTTAAAATTCATTAAGAATTTGAGGGGTGCCTGAGTGGCTCAGTCAGTTAAATGTTCCACTCTTGATTTTGGCCCAGGTCATGATTTCATGGTTGGTGAGACCAAGCCCCACATTGGGCTCTGTGCTGACAGTGCAAAGCTTGCTTTGATTCTCTCTCCCTCCCCTTTCCCCATTTGTGCTGTCTCTGTCTCTCAAAATAAATAAACTTAAAAAAATCCATTAAGAAATTGATAAATATTGTTAGGAAATAATTTCCTTTGAAGAATAGTTCATTACAATACAAGGGGAATAAATCAGTTGTCCTCTGCCAATATTTCTCAGGGGAGTATTTTAATTTGTGATTTGCTTATTCATTTATATTTAAGAGCCTCTCTCTAGACTTCTCAGTGATAAAACAGTAACTGTTTGTGACAAAAAATTAAATGATTCTTCCTTTACAAAAAGCATAAAACTTCTGTCAACTTAATTGAGCTTTGAATTTTCCAAAAATAATTTAAAATACTTAACTACAATCAGAAGGACAATATCACTATGGAAAGTTTACATATGGTTATGCTGTAGTATGTTCCTGAGTATGTGCTTGATCTTCTGTTATTAAAAGTATGTTTGTCCATTCACCAAAAAGATTCAGTTCTTTTTTTTTTTATTTTTTTAATATGAAATTTATTGTCAAATTGGTTTCCATACAACACCCAGTGCTCAGCCCAACAGGTGCCTTCCTCAATACCCATCACCCACCCTTTCCTCCCTCCCACCCCCCATCAACCCTCAGTTTGCTCTCAGTTTTTAAGAGTCTCTTATGGTTTGGCTCCCTCCCTCTCTAACCTCTTTTTTTTTCCTTCCCCTCCCCCCATGGTCTTCTGTTAAGTTTCTCATGATCCACATAAGAGTGAAAACATATGGTATCTGTCTTTCTCTGTATGGCTTATTTCACTTAGCATCACACTCTCCAGTTCCATCCACGTTGCTACAAAAAGGCCATATTTCCTTCTTTCTCATTGCCACGTAATATTCCATTATGTATATAAACCACAATTTCTTTATCCATTCATCAGTTGATGGACCTTTAGGCCCTTTCCATAATTTGGCTATTGTTGAAAGTGGTGCTATAAACATTGGGGTACAAGTGCCCCTCTGCACCAGCACTCCTGTATCCCTTGGGTCAATTCCTAGCAGTGCTATTGCTGGGTCATAGGGTAGATCTATTTTTAATTTTTTGAGGAAACTCCATACTGTTTTCCAGAGCGGTTGCATTCCCACCAACAGTGCACATCCTCACCAGCATCTATAGTCTCCTGATTTGTTCATTTTAGCCACCCTGACTAACATGAGGTGGTATCTGAGTGCGGTCTGATTTGTATTTCCCTGATGAGGAGCGACGTTGAGCATCTTTTCATGTGCCATCAAAATCCTAGAGGAAAAAGCAGGAAAAAACTCTCTAACCTCAGCCTCAGCAATTTCTTACTTTACACATCTCCAGAGGCAAGGGAATTAAAAGCAAAAATGAACTATTGGGACCTCATGAAGATAAAAAGCTTCTGCACTGCAAAGGAAACAGTCAACAAAACTAAAAGGCAACCAGTGGAATGGGAAAAGATATTTGCAAATGACATATCAAACAAAGGGCTAGTATCCAAAATCTATAAAGAACTCACCAAACTCCACACCAAGAAACAAATAATCCAGTGAAGAAATAGGCAGAAAACATGAATAGACACTTCTCTAAAGAAGACATCCAGATGGCCAACAGGCACATGAAAAGATTCAGTTCTTTTATCATGCATTTTTCCTTCCTCCCTTTTCAAGTGGAAACTTTTAGCTCTTATCATTCAGAAGTGATAAAAATAAAGTATACCCACTTTCATTGCTAGTTATATGTTGGGGGACACTGAGGACTAAAGTTGGTTCCTTAAGAGTCACTTACATGGCATCTATTTCTTCATTAAAAAAAATTTAATGTTTATTTATTTTTGAGAGAGAGAGCGAGACAGAGAATGCTAGCGGGGGAGGAGCAGAGAGCAAGAGGTAGACACAGAATCTGAAGCAGGCTCTAGGCTCTGAGCTATCAGCACAGAGCCCAATGTGGGGCTCAGACTCAGAAACTGTGAGGTCATGACCCAAGTCGAAGTCAGACACTTAACCAACTGCGCCACCCAGGAGCCCTAACATCTATCTTTTCTTAAATATCTAATAGATGTCAGAGATTGGATTGAGCTTTTTACAGGTATTATCTCGTTTTAATCCTCAAACACATTACTAGGTGAGATTTAGGATTCCAACATGACAGCATTTGGAGAAAGCACATCTAAAGTAAATAATTCAGAAAACTATTATCATTTTGTTCTATTTTTAAATGGGTCGCATTTTATTTAACCAGTACCAATTATACATTTAACACATTTAGCGTGCTGTTATTAGTGATGCTTTTTTACATTTTCATGGATTTGATACATATGATTTTTATTATTTATGTATTATTTTTCTTTAATGGTATGGTGTTACAAATATTCCCCTACTGCTAATTTGTATAAATACTGCTCAGGGCTTTGTAACTTTAAGAAAAATTTGATAGTGATACATGTGGCATAGTAATGTCCTAAGGGACAGAGGAAAGAATTGTGCCAGCTTGTTCAATAAATATTTGTGATCTTTGACTAGTGACTTAACCCTCCAGAAGTAGTTCATTTTTTCTAGTTAATATTAACATAACATACTCCATGATATCAATAGTCATTTTATATGTATGAAAGTCTAAGGCTTATACTTCTATAAAAATATTGGACAATGCTATTATTAAAAACACTTATCTCTTGAAACTCCATAAATCTCCATAGGTTCTATATGGCAAGTATTATGTCATATATATTTGACTATGAGAGAAATGTAAGCTGCACAATTGTTCTCCCTAGATACACACATTCGTACATGCAGTGAACAATAAAGACAGTGTTATGTTAAGACCATACCTAATGAAATTTAAGGTGTGTGTTTGGGGGTGCTTGGGTGGCTCAGTTGGTTAAGTGTCTGACTCTTGGTTTCGGTTCAGGTTTGTGGATTCAAACCCCATATCACACTCCGTGTTGACAGCACAGGGCCTACTTGGGATTCTCTCCCTCTCCCTTTCTCTCTGCCCCTCCCCTGCTTGGGCTTTCTCTCTCTCAAAATAAATAAATAGACTTAAAAAAAAAAAGGTGTTTGTTTGGGACAATAAATACTATGGAACCTGTAGTCTTTACACACAAGCACATACACACACACAAGTCATACATGCTGTTTACTTTTATGCAACTATGTATTCAGATTATTTTATTTCCTACAGCACAAAATTGCCAGTCCAGAGCACTGAAATGATGTGATACGTACAGGGGTAGATATATATATATATATATATATATATATATATATATATATATATCTCCATCCATATATAGATATCCATATACAGTATATATATATACACACATATATATATATGTATGTATATATATCCATCCATATATAGATATCCATATACAGTATATATATATACACACATATATACTTATATATATAATATATATAATTTATCTATATATATTATATACATACATATACATTATATATGTATGTAATATTGAATTGGAATGCTAATAAACTTCTAATCTGGGTTGCCTGAATATTCAGAGCTCTTTTCACTAGAATAATCTCACAGAGTCACTGAGGTTAGCTCACTTCCTTAATATCAGGTAACTAGTCAGAAACAGTTATTGGATATGGATAGACCTTCAAATTTGTATTCCTGAAAGCCACTGGACACATTACATTAATAAATGAAAATATTATGTAAAACTGAAAGATGGGAATTCATATACATGAGACCTTCATGAGACTCTTTGTCTAATTGTTGGATGTCTTTATGTTTAGAAAATAAAATATAGGGGCGCCTGGGTGGCTCGGTCGGTTGAGCATCCGACTTCGGCTCAGGTCATGATCTCACGGTCTGTGAGTTCGAGCCCCGCGTCAGGCTCTGTGCTGACCGCTCAGAGCCTGGAGCCTGTTTCAGATTCTGTGTCTCCCTCTCTCTCTGCCCCTCCCCTGTTCATGCTCTGTCTCTCTCTGTCTCAAAAATAAATAAACATTAAAAAAAAAAAAAAAAAAAAAGAAAATAAAATATAGCCATACAATAAGTAATGCCTGAAATGGAGACTGTTACCATTATATGAAATTCAGAGTTGCTATATTTTTAATCAGTTACAATATAATACATAATGAATGCTAGGTATTTTGGTATTCAGTGTAGAAAGCTATTGCTGAGAAAAATAATTGCAAATTTTATGAAAACTGTGGTTTTTTTGTCTATCATATCCAAGTTATAATCCTTCAGAAGTTTAAGAATCTAAAAGACAAGAAAACTCAGGTCTAGAAAATGTCAACCAAAGGATTATTTTATTTGTTTTTGGCAAAACTATAATGTTGGATAAACTCTAGACAAGTGTACTTATGGAAGACTTGTGATAATAATTATTAAAAAAATAAATGTAAAAATATGTAAGGGAGCAATAATTTTTTTCTATATACGTAGTCATACCTCATTTTATTATACTTCATTTTGCACTTCACAAGATACTGTCTTGTCTCGTTTTTTTTTTTTTACAAATTAAAATTTATAGCAAGCCAGTGTTGAGCAAATCTTTTGGCACCGTTTTACCAACAGCATTTTCTCACTGTGAGTCACATTTTGGTAATTTTTACAATATGTCAAAATTTTTGTGCTTATTATATTTGTTATGGTGATCTGCAATCAGTTATTACAACCTATTGAAAGCTCAGATGATGGTAAGCACCTTTGAGTAACAAACTATTCTTTAATTAAGATACATACATTGCTTTTTCAGACATGCTATTGCACAGTTAATATACTACAGTATAGTGTAACATAACTTTTGAATGAACTGGGGAATTAAAAAATTAATTTCACTCACTTTATTGGGAGTATTTATTTGCTTTATTGCAGGTGGTCTGGAATCTAACCCCCAATATCTCTGAGGTGTGCTTGCCATTTTACAATATAGCAATTGCATTAATTAAAAATTGTATTTTGCTCTATTTATTTTATTAAAAAGTCACTTTTGAAATTAATTGGGGGAAAACATATTCTCATAAATGATTATTAATTACCTTGTTGCAAAATATCAATGTCACATATGCACTACTTTCTAGTGTATGATTGATTAGCATGCCTTAAATTACTAATATAAGCATCTCATTTATTTCAATGCATTTCACTTTAAACCTAACATAACAATAGAAGTATAAATGGATTGTTGAATAACAGATCAATTAAAAATTTAATTTCCAGTTTTTATGAACACATTGCCATACTTTTCTAATTCATTAGATGACATCTGTTCCATTTATGATTTTTTACTATGAAAAAAACTTGGTCAAAATTCTTTATATGAATGATGTTTTGTTGTAAGGTGAGTTTTGAAATAAAAATAATAATACATAAAAATAATAATACATAGATGTAAATTCTAGAAGCCATATACATAACTTCCAAACTGACAAACTGAAATAGCAATTTCAGTTCCAATGTATAACTCCATAGAAGAAAAAACAAATTTATAGGTGTATATTCACTATAAATAATCTAAAAGATGCCCCCAAATACCTTACTAAATAACTTTCAAGTACTATAGATTTCACTAAAAGTAAAAATTTCTTTCAGGGAATTAAGGTAATGCTCATTACCCAGTCTTTAAGAAATTCATTTGAGGTGGCTCAGTCGGTTAAGCGGCCGACTTCGGCTCAGGTCATGATCTCGCGGTCCGTGGGTTCGAGACCCGCGTTGGGCTCTGTGCTGACAGCCTGGAGCCTGTTTCAGATTCTGTGTCTCCCTCTCTCTGCCCCTCCCCCATTCATGCTCTGTCTCTCTCTGTCTCAAAAATAAATAAACGTTAAAAAAATTAAAAAAAAATTCATTTGACCAACTTGGTATAATTTTAAATGATCTCCGTGCATTTCCTCCTGCCACAACAATCAAGAAGACAAACCTCCTTCACTACATAATGTTATCATCAACCAAAAGATATTTCAAAAAACGTCTGATTCTGTTTCTCATTTATGCCATGAATGGCTCAATTTGTATTATGCCAAACACATCGCCCCTTTCCCCTTCTGCACACACTCTCTAGTTTTCAAAAGGATAACAATAAATCATAAGGTCCATAGATCATTTATTTTGATTTCAAGGTGATTAATTTTGCCACTCATTTTGTCCACCAGGAGGCAGTACTAACTAAAAGAAATCAAGGTATAATCCCTTTTTTGATGCTGGAAAAACACCCAGAACAACTGGATTTCTATTTTTTTTTAAATAAAGAATAACTTAATGCTGCATGTAATATCAAATTAATATTGTTCAGGTTTTTCTTTACAGAACCCAATAGTTTGTATACCTGTACAGTAACATCTCAACATTGATCTTTCCTTCAATCACAAACTCAAAACATCTTTTTAAAAAATGTTTATTTATTTATTTTTAAGAGAGAGGGAGCATGAGCAGGGGAGAGGCAGAGAGATAGGGAGAGAGAAAATCCCAAGCAGACATCGTGCTCAGCAAGCCTGACACAGAGCTTGATCTCAAGAACCACAAGATGGTGACCTACACTCAAATGAAGAGTCTGATGCTTGACCGACTGAGCCACCCAAGCACCCCCAAAAATATATTTATTCTAGACTTTAGCAGAGCTAAATTTCCCTGAGGTTTTTTTTTTTTTAATTCTATAGTCTGAACAGTTGAATGGCATGTTTCAAGAAAAGTGAAGTATTACTAACCAAAATGCATTGATTTAACTTGACTTCATTTATTTAACTTGATAAATCACTTCACTCAATTACAATGGTTAGCCTTCGTGACAAAGTAGTTTTTGAAATGGTTATGAACATTAATTTTGGGGGGAGAGTAAATCCTTATTTTATCTGCCAATGAAAAATTACATGGTCTATCACTTTCCGTTTATATTTTATGTCCTCAGTTTCTTTAACATGAAATCTGACTCTATTAAAAAGGCTATATTTGATAAGGATTTTAAAATGTGTATTTCTTCCTTCTTCCCATTTAATGAAATAATATTTCAGTATTTTGTAATTATTTCATGTTTTTAAATTCTGAAGGATAGAAATTTTATATAAAAATGAGTTGTTACTTTGTGATATACTCAGTGACTTCTGTGAGGAGAAGTAGACATACATTTCTTTGTCTAACTATAATAGATTAGTTAATTTAGAGTTTTACCTAATATGTTAAAAGCAAACGATTATAAGATACATTTTATAGTCTTAATTCATTAAATGGGTAATTTTTTTCAATTACTTCGATAATTAGATATAAAATAAACGTTTTTATTGGCAAATGCGTGTCATCGTACTAGAATTAATATAGTTTCTTAAATTCTTACTACATGGAATCCTTATCCATTAGATACTGGAAAATAAGGGAAAACTTTGGTCAAATATGCGTTGTGATACTGCAAAATTTTTACATAATCCTTTAGTGATGCTTATCTTGCTTCATTAAGCATTTTCATTGTATTTGATCAAGGATCCATTTTTCCCCATCACTCACCTTTTAAGAAAATAAGTCATCCAGAGAAAGATACCATATGTTTTCACTCCTATGTGGATCCTGAGAAACTTAACAGAAGACCATGGGGGAGGGGAAGGAAAAAAAAAAAGGGTTAGAGAGGGAGGGAGCCAAAACATAAGAGACTCTTAAAAACTGAGAACAAACTTAGGGTTAATGGGGGGTGGGAGGGAGGGGAGGGTGGATGAGAGGCATTGAGGAGGGCACCTGCTGGGCTGAGCACTGGGTGTTGTATGGAAACCAATTTGACAATAAATTTCGTATTTAAAAAAAAAGAAAGATATTTTAACTCAGAGCACTAGAATTACAAGAACTGCATTCTGAAAACCACTGATTTTTTATAACACTTTTTAAGATACATCACAGGGTTTAGACTCAGCATAGTTAGGATCAGTTATTTATTACCCACTTTGAATTTTGTGTTCATCTGTAACATCAATATAACATATCACAAAGTGCTCTTTTAAGGATTAAATGAGGTAAATTATATGACTCTTTTGAGTAGAATGAAAAGCTCTTGTTTTATGTGAGTTCTTATTTGAATATGTTTAAAAATTGTGATTATTTTGTAATACATTGGTGGTAGAAACATATTTATGAAAAAAACGTTTTAATTTCATAAAGTGTTAAGATGTCAGGACATGTTGATTTTACTTTGCCTCATTATTTTACATAATCTAAATTGTAATCCAAATACTTTCCAAACTTGAATATATTTGACCTACTGATATTAAATAGCCTTTAGGTGTCCTGTCATATTTATTCTTAGAAGAAAAATAAAACACAGTTCAGTGGACAATGATTTGAACATAAACGTATATAGGAGATGTATTCTTTTTGAGGGGGGAAGTAGAGAGAATACTCTGAGAGTATGAACTTGATGTTGTAATGCCTTATATTCAAATATGAAGAAATTTATGAGAAATTTAAAACAAGAAAACCAAACCTAGTTTAACGTATTGAATATAAGTTAACAACTACGACAGTTAAAAGTACTGTAGGGGCGCCTGGGTGGTTCAGTCAGTTAAGCGTCAGAATTCAGCACAGGTCATGATCTCAGTCTGTGAGTTCGAGCCCCGTGTCAGGCTCTGTGCTGACAGCTCGGAGCCTGGAGCCTGCTTCAGATTCTGTGTCTCCCTCTCTCTCTGCCCCTCCCCTGCTCATGCTCTGTCTGAAAATAAATAAAAACATTAAAAAAAAAGTACTGTTACATGTTATATGTGAGAAATTTTGTGGTAGTGTTAGCTTGCCCGAAATTCAGAAAGGGAGAAGATACGATGCATTCACCTGCATCAGATAATAAAGCTTAGTTCAACAAATGTTTATTAGTTATTTAAAAGTTACAAATGAGGTTAGTTGCCAGGGAAATTAAGATAAGGACAAAGTTTCCAACTCAAGGAGTCAGGTAATACTGGCTTTGAGCTTGGGAGATGGGAACTAGAGCAAATAGTCACACAAAAAGTGTGATAAATAATTTGGTAGAGAAAGGCCCAAGTGCTATACATGGAGGTACTAGGAGATCTAGGAATGGACATTTGGAAAAGGTTAGCCTTTTCTTTTTATAGAGAGACAAGATACTGTCTGGAAAAATGGGGATGAATAGGAGAGGCGAGGAATTAGGGAAATTATTCTAGGTCGTGAGTCATTGAAATATAAATGTTGACCTATTAATTCCAGGCTGATGAGAATTAGAAAAGAAATCAGAATGCAATGGAGAATTGATGCACAGAGTCATTTATAACTAGGAAAATATCACCAGCAAATTTGATGGCAGAACTTACACTAGTGTGAAGACGTGACCCGAGCTAGATAGAAGACTGGTATTGCTTAATAGGTACAGCATTGAGGGGCATCTAGGTGGCTCAGTTGATTGAGCGTCCGACTTCAGCTCAGGTCATGATCTCGCAATTGTGGGTTTGAGTCCTGCATCCAGCTCTGTGCTGACAGCTCGGAGCCTGGAGCCTGCTTTGCATTCTGTGTCTCCCTCTCTCTTTGCCCCTCCCTTGCTTGTGCTGTCTCTCTCTGTCTTCAAAAAATAAAATAAAACTTTAAAAAAATATGTACAGCATTGAGAAATATTAGGTACAAGCTAAGCAGTTTTCCAATTTGACAAATCACAGGTTTTTTTTCTTCTATCTTCTGAAATTGTTCCAATCTGTTTGCAACAAACAGAACAAAAACTAAGAACTGCACAATGGTCGTGAAATCAGTTTTGTCTGCTGGTTTAGTATTCAGGCTCTAGAAATACAGTAAATTTCAATCCTGGCTTGAGCACTAAATATATAGCTGTGTGACTAATGGCAAATTATTTGGCTTCAGTGCACTAATGCCCTCATCTGTAAAATGTGGGTAATAATAGTTGTTTCTTGATAGGTTTGTTTTGATGGTTAATCAAGAACCATATATGACCTGAAATTTTACCCTCTTCACAAACTAACAAGTGAGGCTCACAGTTTCCTGGATGCTGGCAGAAGCTATGAGGCTCCTGTGTCAGAGACGAAGACCAATTTATTATATGTTACTCATGGTCAAACAGTAGCCAGACTAAAGCATTTGTGCAGGGCTAGGAGAAGAGGACTGGATGATGCCTGCAGGTGCCACCATTTACATTAGAGGAGAGGACCACTGCCCTCTCCCTCACCCAGCTCAGGAAACCCAAATATTTTATAATGAACAGGAAGCACACCTGACATTTGCTGCATTGAAAGACATTTTATTACACTTGATATTAAACATACCCACCCCTTGCTTTAGAGGGAGACACTCTGTCTATCGCCTAAGAATATTCACTGTACAAAATACCTTAAAAGAAAGTCTGGAATAAAAAACAAAAACAACAACAAAATGAACCCAAAAGTGTCTCTTCTTTCAAGATGTGCCGAAATTCAAAAGTCGTAGGGAAAATTGTCTTTTCGAGAAGTTAGAAGAGTAGGGGCTCAAAAAACCAACTGAATAAACATTTATAATTGCCACCATCACTGCCACCACCATCATGATCAGAGAGTATTTTTCCCCCCTGGTTATCCTCTGGGGTGCAAATGAATGTAGACCAGAGAAAATGCAGGGTTCTCTTGTCTACAGCCTCTCTGTTGATGTTTCATGGAAGGGGAGATGTTTCTGAATTTGCTTCTAAGATAAAATAAGTGTATATGCATACCGCAGATGGATAGATACACAGAGAAAAACGTTAATATATTTTCTCTTTATAAATGGTTAACCATGTTAATGCATGGTTATTTTAAAAGTCACACACATTCAGAGAGTTAAAAATAATTGCAGTAATTCGCAATTAACTGTGTAATTAATAAATGGCAGGCCCGTATATATATATACATTATATAAGTGTATGTGTGTGTGTGTGTGTGTGTGTGTGTGTGTGTGTGTATATATATGAATATATATTGTATATATATATATAGTAAAACAACCTTGGATTGTGAGTAGTTTTTATATTAATATTTTTGAGTTGTAGAACGATTATCTGAGTTTCTGTTATTTCTAATGGGGACATTCACTTTGATATACAAGTGCTTTGGATTACAAGCATGTTTCCGGGATGAATTATGCTTGCAAATCAAGGTTTTACTGTATATACACACATATATATGATACATATTTAAGTATATACTTATATATATACTAAAAGTATATATGCTATAACATATATTTATGTTATGTTATAACATATATATTTAACATTTATGAGTACTAGTTTATTGTCAGGTCTTCTGCTAATTCTTTCCCATGTATTATTTTATGTAAGCATCAGAAAAATTTTACATACTATTAAGAGAGTACATTTTTACTGTCAATCTGTCTGTCTAAAAATGACCATAATTATCATTTTGGTATTTGTGAATTCAAACATTTTTTATACATGCATATATTTCAGCAAAATAAACAAAACAAAAAAACTCATATTCTTTTGAAAGTGTTAACGGATAACCTTGTTTCTCAAAACTTTGTTAACACTTTGTGATGGGTACTGTAAATTGGTTCACTCAACAACCATTTCAAACACCAAATAGTGTGATTTCTCTTTATAGACCTTTTACAGAATCTAGTAAATTCAAAGCTACATTTCCCAGATTTTCTTGCAGTTAGCCTTCTGGATGTGTTTTAGGTTTTTCCTATCAAATTCAAACAAGCTTGGACTTTTATGAAATTCTTATTGTAAAACAAGCATAGTTTGGGGAAAGAAATTTTCCTTGCACAATAGCAAGGGCAGTGTAGTTCTGAACCCAGCAACTAGGGTAACAGCTTACTTGTGTGTTAGTCCTGAGTATCGCAGGAGTAGTAAGCCTTTCACTATTACAGTTCTGTGGTGAGGTTTTAGAAGTTGTTTCTAAGAATTCAATACATAGCCCTTCTCTTCAATCCTGTGAACTATTTTAATAAATCTCTTTTACTTAAATAGTGAAGAATTTGTTGTCTGTAACATAGAGCCTTGTTTCAAAGCATTGGTCCATTCTAGGACTACAACAGCTAGGGACCTGGAATGGACAAAGTACCCAAGGAAGCAAACCTATCTGCAAGGCTGATGCAGGCAATGATACCCAAGAGGTACAAGTTGTTAAGCTCAAATTGTAGAGTGAACATGCATTGTTCAGGTACATGTTAAAACCAGGTGGTTCTATCTGGCTGGTGAGCATAACAGTAGGGAATTCTTAAGTCAAACATAATTATGGTTCATGCAGTCCCTTATGCAAGCTATTCACACTTTGGTGTTGAGCATCAACTGTGTGCCAAACGTGAGCTCTGGGCACTGGAGAAAAAATATTCTGCCCTCCTGGATCTTAGATTGCAGTTCGTAGGAAATCTGCCCATACCACAGGATAGTTGTTCTTTTCAAAGAACAACTAAAATCTCGTGAAAAGCACAGGCAACTTATCTTCTCTGCTCACCTTCTTACCATCCCCTTTCTCTACTTTACCTTAGCGCCTGTCTAAAATTAAGAGTAAGACACCAGTACTAGAGGGGATGGAGGCAAGAAAGTAAACAGGAACTGATAAATTAGAATCAACTTGATGAAGGATAAACCCTTTCTCTGAGAAGTTAAACTGCTGCTATGTCTAAAGTACCCCTTTCCAGACCTTCCAACCTTAGGAGATAATTTCTGACTCAGCAAAATATGTGTCTCTCAATCTTGCCCCCAAATCTCTTCCTAGTGATTCAGAATCATGGTAATTTTCATGATGTAATTCTCATGAATCCTTAAGAGGAAAGAACTCTGTCATTTATTGGCCCTTTTTGGTCTTCAGGAACATTTCGTTTTCTCACAGAAATGAAGCAGCAACGCTTTCCTAGGATGACTTAGGGCACACAGATGTTGGGCTTATGGTTTACCTACAGAGGCATCATTACCTGTCTTGGTCTCTATGTGGTAATCTTTCTGCTTTATTAGGTACATTTCTATCCTCTCACAGGATGGAAATAATGGTAGAACATTATTATCCCAGTATAATTTTTAATAAATAGTGTTTTAATTTTCTTTTTAAAAATATTGATATGGAGGATAATTATATATAATTATATATAATATACAATACACATGTAATGTTAAAATGGTAATAGATAACATATATTATAAATAATATGATTATGTGATATATAACATGATGTGTAATGTATTATGTAAATAACATAACTAATACAATCACAATATTGGGTGATTATCAATGTGATTTATTTTCTGTTTGTGTATTTTTGTTGTGTCTGTTGTACAGGCTTAAAAGGAGAGCTGATATATATCAATCTCTTACCATGTAGCACACATCTATTTATTTTATTTCTCCAGCTTATTATATCTGTGAGAAAGCTCTGAGAAATAGGTATCATTTTATATGTAAGGAATAGGAATCTTGAAGGTTAAGTAACTCATTGAATCATGTACAGCTAATAAATGCTTAATTTAAAGTAATTAAATTAATTACTGTAATTCCTGATGCATGTGTAATACAGTGAAATTTTCTATTTTTGGATAAATCTATTGAGAATATGGTCATTGTTTGCAAATACATAGTAACAAATATAAAGTACATTGTTGCAAGATGGAAAGGCCTGTGCCCTCAAAAATTCAATAAATAGGTTAATTATTTAAATATCAGTTTCCATATGAAAAATTCATGTTTCATAGCCAATAAAAAATTGCACAGGTTGAAGAAATTAAATGGGAGAAAAACTTAAACCCTTGCCCCCCAAAAAAGAATTTCATTGTCCTATGATTTAAACAAGTGAAAGATTAATTTTACTTATTTCAATATTAATTATAAAATTAAACAGAAAATTAAAGCATTAAAATCCCTCTTATGAGAGGCCTGATAAAGCAATAATCAGTTGGTTCAATCAGCAAAGGGCACATGATAAATATGTGCTGAAAAAGCATAATTTTTATTTGAAATGCTTTTTCTGGGTTTGTTGTTGTTGCTGCTATTGTTGAAGAGTAACTTTATTCTCTTCTGCTATTTAAGAGTCAAATCGTAATGCCTTGTGATTAAGTCACACTACATAGATGGAAACCTGACTTTGACATTCACTAGCCATGTAACTATAGGCAAATTAGCACATTAATTTGGGCCTTATTTTTCTCTTCCCTAATGAGGGTCAATCAAGAGCACCTATTTAATTTGGTGGATGTGAGGATTAACTATGATTACATATAGAAGTGTTTGGAGTAGTTTTAGCACATAGGAAATACTTTATAACTGTTAGCTTAAACACCATTTTAAATTATTGAGTGAATTGACATAAGTAAGATGTGGGGAATTGTTCAATACCTATACCATGGGTTATCTTGACTAGGAGTGGAAAGAATCTATAATAAGGAAAATGATCCCTTTCAACATTCGAATTATTCACAACAGTAAACTTAATCATCAATTTTTCTAAGTATTGGATTTAATTTTGATGAAATATATATTTTTTAACAACTTAAGTTGTTAGTTTTATCTATACTATGAGTTTATGCCTATGACTTGTGTCCCATGACCCTTATTAATCAAGAGATGAATGTTCAGTATTATTTATTCAAATCGAAAGAACAAAGTATAAGTCATATTTTTTTTCCTTTTCTCTATAAATTTTCTCATTTATAATTTGGAGATTTTTATAAGCTTTTTTTGTGAGGGACAAATAAGATAATTAATGTAATAATATATAAAAAGTACTCAGCACATTATCTGAAATCTCAAAGGTATTCAATTAATATTAGTTAAATCTGTATCAAATTTCAGTTTATGAATATATGTAGATATTTGTATATGTACTAGTAAAGAGTTCAATTATATATAGTGTTAAATCTATATAATTCACAATAATTTCAGTAAGTTCACATAAAAGTGAAATTTGTTTAAAATAAAATTGTATATTTTTATACATATATATACTTATATATGTCGAGGTATAAAATTAAGTCACTTTCTGCCTTTTGGAGAAGCTATTCTATATTATAACACTCACGTGCACACACACACACACACACACACACGTACACAACCACTTTCTTTATGGTTAAAATCAGTACTTATCTAGTTTTTGTGTCTCTATTGAAACATTGGAGGTTCATTCTTCATAAAAGTTATTCAGAAAATATTTATGAATAAATGATGAATGAGCTAGAAGCTATATTCAGTTACAAAATGTCACTATACTTTCATATGAGAGCATCTCATGCAATCCATGATGAATTATTTAGAATATTTCTAATTATAAATGTGATACATTATTTTTTCTCAAAATTAATTACTTTCCCAGGTGTTTTTCATTAAACAATAGCAAGTATATTACATTTTCAGTTATCTTTTTCGTGTATGATCTAGACAAACAATATGTCAGAGTCTATTATTAGCTTTTTACATTTATTGTCATACATAGAATTTTCATTTTATTTCAAGTGTTGAGGTTTGCAAATGTGGAAGCAAACATTTTCGACAAGAATTATTTATTTATTTATTTATTTATATATTATTTTTTTAATATGAAATGTATTGTCAAATTGGTTTTCATACAACACCCGGTACTCATCCCAACAGGTGCCCTCCTCAATGCCCATCACCCACTTTCCCCTCCCTCACACCCCCCATCAACCCTCAGTTCATTCTGAGTTTTTAAGAGTCTCTTATGGTTTGGCTCCCTCCCTCTCTTTTTTTTTTTTTCCTTCTCCTCCCCCATGGTCTTCTTTTAAGTTTCTCAGGATCCACATAAGAGTGAAAACATATGGTAGCTGTCTTTCAACAAGAATTTTAAAAACATGAATTGGTATCTATGGCCTGGTATGTTTAGCTAGATTTTTAATGAGTAACATGTATAAATTGTGATTAGTTTAAACTTTTTATTTTATAGTAAGATTTAGAGATAATATGTATATTCCCAAAACGTAAATTTTCCCAGTTGAGGGAAAATATGTACCATATCATTAAAAAATTCAAAATTTCAGATGCATAGAGAAAAAGCTTTCTTCACAGCTGGCTCACAAAGTCAAATTTGCAGGCCAAAAATAATTTGTAATAACATCAAAGGACTCTTGAAAAAACAATAGAAAGTTGTTTAACTGTTTGATTAGGATAAATGTTTTTATATATTACTGCAACAATGCAAAAAATAACATGAGCAATTTAGATTTAAACAGATTATTTACTTATTTTCATGTTTCATTATTAAAGATATTATTTGCTATGGAATTGATGGGGATAGCGAAAAAGACAGATCTACACTGAAACAATAAAAAGGAAAATATTGAACTCCTCAATATGAAGTATTAACACTGGAGCCATTGAAGAACAGGAATGGGGTCTGAGCTTATGTAGAATATTTTCTCAAGTTTTCTGAAAATTAAAAAAGAACAGTGAGTTAGAAGATGGCATTGATCTATTTTTTATTTTTTTTATTTAAAGTAATGTAAAGCTACTGACACAAGACATACAGAAATATATAAAAAGTTATAGTAATCTTACTTTAGTATCAACAATAGTGAGGTTAAAAATTATCTAGATTGCATTTATGTTTTCCGTTATGTACTAAAATATTTCAGCAAGAGCATCTTACAATTATTTAAGATTTATTTTTCTCAATAGGCTTCAAAATAAGAAAACAATTACCTACAAATAAAACGATTATCAAACCACTGTCACCAATTAATACAATGTTAGGTATCAATAGGATTTTTGGAAATTAATGGAAAACAATATTCTAATAACAAAAACTTAAGATGTTTGACTCAACCTATACTAACTTGCATTGTCTTGCTAATTCATGTTTTAAATAGGCCCAACTCTAAAATTTGTGGAGACTGGACCAAGAGTACAAATAGAACACTCCCCTACCTACTGCCACACCTTAGTTTGCTCTCTCCTTCTGTTATACATAATTGCATGCCCTTTTTTATTCTTTTCCTTCTTTGGAAAATTTTAATTTTTTAAATGTTTGTTTATTTTTGAGAGAGAGAGAGAGACAGAGCAGGAATAGGGAGGGGCAAAGAGAGAGGGAGACACAGCATCCGAAGCAGGCTCCATGCTCTAAGCTGTCAGCACAGAGCCCAACATGGGGCTCGAACATGAACTGTGAGATCATGACCTGAGCCAAAGTCCAACGTTTAACCAACTGAGCCACCCTGGTGCTCCTCCTCTTGGGAAAATTTAAAAAGCAAAAATATGCCCTGAGAAGTGACTTATGCAGGTCCAGGAAGCAGACTCAGAGTTATTGTTAGGGAATCCTGGGGTCCAATCATCTCAAATAAGACCTGGAAGAGAGCAAGATACAGACTTGGGCATAACCCCAAGAACTGATTGCCTTGCCAAGAAAGGAACAACCAAAGCAAGGAGCTCAAGACAGGAACCCACTGCCTGGTCCCAGTTGGTGCTGCTGGAAGAGGTGTAATGAACTGGAAAATACCACTTACAAAGGGTACAGTAGGTAGGGAAATCTGCATTAGGGGAAGTTTAGAAAAGGAAACTACATTTGAAACAACAATGGCTTACATGGGTTAAAACCACATTTTGAAAAACTTGAGTTTGATGACCTAGTCATTAAATCTTTGTACATTAGGAAAAAGTGCTATCCACTGTTGTTTCACTCTCTAAACTATTTTACTGTTCTTGCTGACCCCATCCTCTGCTGATTGTGTTAGGCTGACTTAGTGAGTGGTCTGCTGGAAGTATGAAAATAAGTTAATTAATTTAAAAATGCACAAAATCCTGTGCCTGATGGTGTTGGTGCCCTAAGCTTAGCCCACTTTAAACTGCTCTTCAAAAGGGCGTTGGAAACTATACACCAGGTCACGATGCCTTCATTGCATATCTGACACAACTTCCTCTTTACATGGTCATCTCTCAAGTAACAGTTATCATTTATAATAATTTTAGTGTGATGTAATAGCATTCAGAAATGTTAAGAGACACTTTATCAGTGAAAAATATGCTTTCACTTTTCTTTAGGGCTCTTAGTATTCATTGAACGTATCTAAAAATACAAAAACAAAAAAAAGGTCAGGTAGAGATGTTACAAAGAGTTTGGCTATTGTCTGGTCATTCTGGAAAGAACATGCTGGCAGATAATCTACAGGATACAGAATACAGCCCATCTGGCATGTGGTCTGCACCCCACAGGCCCTATGATCTCAGTCACAGCAGGAGCACCCTCACAGGATAACTACACTGTTACCCTGCAAAGACTGACTCCAAGGGAAATTTACTCAAGAATAGGAGCAGAGAGAACTTGCATGCTTTCCATTCAGATTGTTTTTAGCTTTACTTTTAAACCATTTGACTACATTATTAAGCCTAAGTTCAATATGCTGTGTGGGCATCCTGCTTAGAATTTATCAGGACAGTTACAAGCCTTCATGAAATCACAAACCCACCATCAACCAGGGCTACTGATGTATTGATGGCTCATGTAGATTTTGTCTCCAGAAGATGCTGAAATGAGTCAGAAAAAAATAGCTGTAACTCTAAGACTATTCCCTCCAAACTGAATGTTCATTCCAATTCTCTTACACTTCCCAACTATGCCCAGCCATGTTGTGAGCTACGTTTCATCCAAGATTTTATATTAAGATTATATAACATTATAAAGATACCCCAAAGAATGCCAAGACCATAGAGATACTCAAATACAATTATAAATCTCATTCTTATTTGAAGCCTGGGGAAGCTGTTAAAGAAATTCAATTGGAAGACTAAATTCCCATGTAAGTTAAATTCCAAAGACTCTAAAGTCCAAAGGAATTAAAACTCAAAAAATCAATTATCTAGCCCCTTTAAATCCAAAGAAAATAGATTTTTTTCTATTTTTCTATCCTGCTCAGCATGAGCCCTAGGGGATGTCGGAGTCTGGCTATAATGCAGCTTCTTTCAGCATAGTCTGGGCTTCTGTTTTCTACAGTGTTGGTGTGGTTCTCTCACTAACTCAGAAGCTCAATGAGATCAATACCAGGTCTGATGTGCCTCCCTTTTAGAAGAGTCCAGAGATTATTACAGTCTGTATTCCTAGCCAGTAAATCTTCTAAAGAAGCTTATTTCTAGAACCCAGGCAAAGTTATTCCACTCCGAATTATATTTGCAGAGGCTAGGGTTTGGGATTGGCAAAGACCAAAACAGAAGCCTAATGTTATCTGAAGAAATGGAACTAGAGCATGAAAATGAGCTTTGTTAGAGCTACTCAGGAAACCAGTTCATTCACGCCAGTTGCCCATACCTATGAACTTTGAAAATAATTTCAACCAGAAGAAGACTCTGATCAAGAGGTTAAGGATGGCACAGTGTTTACCATATCTGGGAGAAAAGTAAACTTACAAACGCTCTCTCCTTTCCAGAAAATGGCTGTTGAGACATGATCACCTTCTCTTGAAGTTTGGAAATAACACTTGAAGGTTTTAGCGTGTATTAGTTTACATAGTTTTCTTTCTCATCCAGCATTTGAAACATCTTCTAATTTTCTGTCAACTGAATTTCTTTTAAAATCAGAGCCTTTGGAAAGACTTATGTGCTAATGTTTAGTGGGGAGGACATCCCCAGGGACTGAGGAGTAAAGAATAAGAGAGAAAGAGAATGTTGGAGAGCCATAGATGCTCTAGCAAGCTAGCCATCATGCTTCATAACAAGCTATGTGGTCTCAAAGGACTAAATAGTGAAACCGTATAAGGTACTCTATCTGCAGATAATCCATCATGGGAAAGAAGGAGGAAGAATTTATCTGAATGTACCCATCGACCTCTATTAAAAACTTGTCACTAACTGCCCCATCATTCCAGGTTGTCTATGTGTGTATGCTGAGCTGAATCTTGTGCCTCAGTGTATAGTGCCTAGTGTGGCATGACATATTATTGGACTGAGGGCAGTGGCAATTTTCTCCATGACTAAGAAACAGCTAAATTGTTGTTTGAGTCATTCAGTCAGAAACTAAATCAACTCCATGTCTGGAGTAAGGAATAAAACTGAATCCAGAATCTTTTCTTTTTCTTTGAGTCTTTTTTTTTTTAATATATGAAATTTATTGTCAAATTGGTTTCCATACAACACAGTGCTCATCCCAAAAGGTGCCCTCCTCAATACCCATCACCCACCCTCCCCTCCCTCCCACCCCCCATCAACCCTCAGTTTGTTCTCAGTTTATTTATTTATTTATTTATTTATTTATTTTTTAATATATGAAATTTACTGTCAAATTGGTTTCCATACACCACCCAGTGCTCATCCCAAAAGGTGCCCTCCTCAATACCCATCACCCACCCTGCCCTCCCTCCCACCCCCCATTAACCCTCAGTTTGTTCTCAGTTTTTAAGAGTCTCTTATGCTTTGGCTCTCTCCCACTCTAACCTCTTTTTTTTTTTTTCCTTCCCCTCCCCCATGGGTTTCTGTTACGTTTCTCAGGATCCACATAAGAGTGAAACCATATGGTATCTGTCTTTCTCTGTATGGCTTATTGCTTCCAACCCACCAGTAATGCAATGAATGTGGAAACATTAAAAAAATAATAATAATGTTTATTTATTTTTTTAAATGTTTTTATTTATTTTTGAGACAGAGAGAGACAGAGCATGAGTAGGGGAGGGGCAAAGAGAGAGGGAGACAGAATATGAAGCAGGCTCCAGGCTCTGAACTGTCAGCACAGCCCGACACAGGGCTCAAACTCACAGACTGTGAGATCATGACCTGAGCTGAAGTCGGATGCTTAACCGACTGAGCCACCCAGGTGCCCCTAATGTTTATTTATTTTTGAGAGAGAGAGAGAGATAGAGAGAGAGACAGAGAGAGAGATAGAGAGATTTATTTTTGAGAGAGGGAGAGGGAGACAGAGTGTGAGCCAGGGAGGTGGAGAGAGAGAGGGAGACACAAAATCTGAAGCAGACTCCAGGCTCTGAGCTGTCAGCACAGAAGCCAATGCTGGGCTCAAACTCCTGGACTGTGAGATCATAACCTGAGCTAAAGTCAGACGCGTAAGTGACTCAGCCACCCAAGTGCCCTGAATGTGGAAACATTTTAGTAACCAAGCCTCCATCCTCCCTTGTGGACCAACATTTATGGAGCCTGGCCACAAGAGGCTCATTGTACTGCCTTGTTACTGTAGAATTGTTCACGTCTATGAAAACTGCCCCCCGGGGAATGTTTTGCTCCTATTTTGGTTTTAATATCACTCTCAGAAGATTCCTAACTTTAACCTACCATTAATGCTTCAGAGTTCACACTAAGAACACAGTCAGGACAATAGATCTGCCATGAGTTCTTCAAGTGTTTTGAGCACTTTAGATCTTGAGCCTTATATCTAGCTGGTGTGTGTGTGTGTGTGTGTGTGTGTGTGCAATAATGGAAGATAACTTCTATTGTTTTATTTTCCTACTCTTTCTCTTCTCTTTTTAGAAAAGCCATTGGTAACCTGCTTATAGAGTTGGTCTTTTTCTTTTTCTACCATGTAAAAAATAGCTCATTCCTGGATCTTAGTGCCTTGCTCCTTTACCATCTGTATGCTTACATCCAGAGTTTTAAAAAGATTTTAGACCCAGTATCTTGTGAATCTGCCAAATGCATCCATTGCCCAAGCAAATCTTGTGCACCTTCACTTTCTTGGCTTGGATAACCCCACCCGAGGAATATTATCATCTAACCATAGCATGCACTGAATCTATCCATCTGCCTTCCTGTCCTATGCTTCCTTTTTGCTATGCTTTCTTTTATTATCACAGTTTTACAAATTGATCATACATGTTCTCTCGAGGCAAAGAAAATTCCTGGCTATCTAAGTAAAAGTAACTTCATTACCTAAAATTATTTTATTACTTTTCAAATCTCAGGCATAAAGGCTAACTTCATGAATTCAAGCTTGGTTCTTCTGCCATTTCCTCTTTAGCCTTGAATGCAAAATGAAATCTCAAGCACCCGACCTAAGCCTGGCAATAATAATTTAAAACCAGAACCTCTTTAGTACTATGCAGCATGCCTGGAATCCAGCTGCCTTGCAGTATAAAAGTCATTCCCTTGTAGACAAGGCTGCAAAGCACAATGCAAATGACAAATAACTTGTTCTGCTTTTTAAAGTCTAAATGGTAGGAATATGGCAAGATTTGCTTTTCCACGCAGCTAAACTTTTACTTCAGTGAAGTCTGATGGCTCAGGCCTCTGCAGCCCCCTGGTGGCATCTATTCAGGCACCACTGCCTTCACACACACACTGAGGGTGCAAGTCAACTTGCCAGACTGCACTCAGAGCCAGGATTCACCAGGATTGCCCCTTTACGAAGCCTATGGGGCTTTTCAGTGTGTTCTGAAATTTTCTGACTGAATACAGTGCGTTTTGGTTTCAGATACCCATGTGGCTTCTATGTAGCTTAAATCCAGAATGACCGGTACCTTTCTCCAAGTCAGTGCACCTTTGCTTAAGGCCTTGTGTTTGCAGGCATGTCTTTGTATCTCTTTTAAAAACCGCCCATGGAGGGGCGCCTGGGTGGCTCGGTCGGTTAAGCGTCTGACTTCGGCTCAGGTCATGATCTCATGGTCCATGAGTTCGAACCCCGCGTCGGGCTCTGTGCTGACAGCTCAGAGCCTGAAGCCTATTTCAGATTCTGTGTCTCCCTCTTTCTCTCTCCTCCCCCGTTCATGCTCTCTCTCTTCTCAAAACTAAATAAACGTTAAAAAAATTTAAAAATTGCCCATGGAAAAGTCCTTCATAACCTGCAAAGACCAGCCAAGGTAGAGAAATAATCACAAATCCTTGATTTAAGGCTGTTGATAACCTAAAATTCATTTACATAACCTTATCTAAGCCTCTATAAAAGCAAAACAACAAAACAAAATAACAACAGCAACAAAGACCCCACTCTTGTTTAATAACATGTAAAGTAAAACCATGTCCAGATCCCAATTTGCAAAATCTAAATCATGGAGAGTAGAGAATAATAAAGGAAAACAAATAAACAAAAACTCCCAAAACAGAGAACAAACCAACAAACAAAACCAAGCACAGAAAGAAAGTAAACAGGACAATCCCAGTTGTTTCTTTCCAAATTCAAGTCTCATATCTTTCTCCTAAGAATGAATGCAAGAGAGGAGAAAGAAACCATGAGTAGTGTGTGTTATACTAATGGAGTTCTTCCATATGGATGGGAACATCAGGAGAAGAAGAAGATTCTTCCACTTTGTCTCCACTCCCTGGTCTTCAACACTGTCCTTCCCCAAATCTCAGAAGAACAAAATCACTATAGAAATGGTTACAGGAAACATTTGAAGTATAATAGACACTTGTGAAGCTATTCTGAGAGGTTATATTTTAGTGAATAAAATTCTTTTTTTAATTTTTTTTTACATTTATTTATTTTTGAGAGACAGAGCACTAGTGGGGTAGGAGGAGAGAGAGAGAGAGAGAGAGAGAGAGAGAGAGAGAGAGAGAGAGAAAAAATCCAAAGCAGGCTACAGGCTCTGAGCTGTCAGCACAGAGCCTGACGCAGGGCTCAAACTCACAAACCGTGAGATCATGACCTGAGCCGAAGTCGAAGTTTCAACTGACTGAACCCCCCAGGTGCCCCGTGAATAAAATTCTTAATACTGTAATATTAAAAAATTCTAATAACATACAATTTCATATAGAGGAAGGGGGGAAAAACATGACTCTCCACCCATTCTGGGAAAAAAATCTACAAGCTTCCACTTTAATATTAAGCACTCAGATATTTGAGTCACTTGAAATGCATTTGATATAAGTTTCTTCCTCTATAATTTAACTAAAAGATAAAATAAACCTTTCTACAAGCTTTTCAAGTTTTGTCACATGGGGATTTTCCTATCAAAACTCAGCAAAGTTGAATTAAAATTCATATGCTTAAGACTGTTTCCTTTTACTTAATGTTATGCTACAGATTTTCTTAATTGAAGAAATAATTGGAATGTTTTGAACTATGATTTAAATGGAATTTGGGTCACATTATTTCATTTTAACTCTGATTTTCTGTTTTCACTAATAATCCATGTTCACTTGAAGAATTGATATATCCTGAGAAGGACATGTGAAATCGCACCAAGGTAAGAGAATCAAGTGTTGGTGACCTGTAAGAGTTGGAATAATGCTATTAAAATTCAGTACTTGTACTTCTGGAAAACCATCAAGATTTCTGTGGGTAGCATGTTCCTCAGGATAAATCATATTTTTCTTTGCCCTACACTGAAAGGTGATATTGAAGTTCATGTCCCACTTCAGTCTGCTGCCTTCCACAGACACCCCCACAGAGGGTTGATGCATGTTGTGTATCAATATTTGATGTGTGCTGGATATTGTATTTCTGGATATTACCCTTTGAACACTGCGCATCACATAAGGATTTAGAACTCAGACATTTACTGAACATCAACCTAAGTGCAAAGTACTCACCTAGGCATACCAAAGGTACAAACCCGTGCAATATTTTACTTGTCTTCTCAAAGCTTGTGGGAAGCTTATTCCACAAATTCATGCCAGATCTTTCAGTATATAACTCAAGGTGAGCCTGGGGATGGAAATCCTAGTGGTTTGATGGTAAGAAGAACAAGAATGGCACTGAATAGCTGACTTGAGATCTCCCCTAACTCTGAACTCTCAAATTCCAGGCATCATTGTATCCCAGTTTTCACTGCCACGTACACTTCCCATAACACTATAACCTGATAAAAATTCAGTGAAACAGATGTGTTCTTCCTTCCTGGGAGCATCTATAATCTGGTCTGGTGTTCCTAACTTTTATTGTGCTTTATAACATTCCTCAAAATCTGATTAGCTTAAGTGGAGTTACCATATACACCAATACAATTCCTAGGTATATACCCAAGAGAAATAAAAACACACATACAGAGAAAACTTGTACACAAATGTTCATGGCAGCATTATTCACAATAGTGATAAATTTGGAACAATCCAGATGCTCGTGAACTGATAAACAGAGAGACAAATTTGGTATAATGAAATGGAATATTATTCTGTAATAAAAAAGGATGATGTACTGATATATGCTACAACATATATAGATGAACCTTGAAAACATTGTACATGAGAAAAGCCAGACATAAAAGGCCACATATTATATGAATGCATTTATATGAAGTGTCCAGAATTGGAAAATCTATAAGGACAGCAAGTATATTAGCTGTTGGTTAGGGAGAGCTAAAGGAAAAGATGGAGATTGACTACTAATAGGTTTGGGCTTTCCTTTCATGGTGATGAGAATGTTCTAGATTGTAGTGATGGTTGTAACACCCTATGAATATACTGAAGGCATTGAATTGTATACTTCAAGTGGGTGAGCTGTGTTCTATGTGAAGTGTTTCTCATATGTTCCTCCATCATTTTTCTCCCTAGCATGATAATCATGAGTAGCAGGACTGTACTTCTTATTTAACTTCTCTGTGATCTTCAGCATTAATGCATCACCACTCAAGGGTGCTTTAACAAATAATTTTATAGGCATAAAAATGCGTTAGAAAAGGGGGAGAAACGGTTTGAGATATATTGCAAGATAAACTTCGTTATTTTGAAATAGCACTATTGGCTAAACTCTTAAGTTTGGTGTGTGAACTTTATAAAAAGTAAATTAACCTACACATAGGAACAAAGCATCAAGAAATTGTTCAGAATCATCACTTATGTTTATGTTCTGTACTAGTAAAGATACAGGAAAATTTCAAAAGGTGTTATTTCTTAAAACAAAATGAAACAAAAGCAAACAAAAAAATACCAAGAAAATTTACTTAAAATTGCACATAAGAAACCAAAATCCAATAACATTATGCTACTTTTCATCTTTATAGCCTACCACTACTACACCTAATTTGTAGAAAACTGGTCAGAAATGTATTGAGTTGAATGATTATTTATATGGTGTACATAGGAAGAAATAAAATACTAAATGATATTGAAATTCTCATGCAGCCAGACTAATGTAGGAATAAAAAAAAATAATTCTTGTTTTCTGCGTATAGCAGTTTTATTATTCTTATTTTTATGCCACCTATTAGCTTCAAGTCTGTGAGTTAATGCTTTTAAATATTATTAATTATATATTAAGATATATTATTTTCTCTCATATTGTCTACTGGCAATTTAAAGGGCAATCAGAGCTCACATATAACTTTGAAATATGAATCTAAGGAGGGCTTTTTGGGGTGGTATATTTTACAATTGTAGCTTTCTGCATTATGCAGGTTCCTACTGAAACAATTATTGTAGTCATTTTGTGCTCTTGACTTTTCATACAACTGCCGCATTTCATTAACGATTAAGGTCATATTCTGGTTCATTCCAAGTACACTCCTTTGCCCCTACCCCGGATCCTAGAATGCTATTAATAGTGCCAGCTCTGCTTAACGTTTACATCAGACTTGAGAGGAGATATTACAGTGAAGTGCAAATTAAAGCCTGCTAAAATGCTGCTGCCAACAATTATACTGGGGCACAAGCACATTTTTCATTTATTTCAATGGGTCACATTAACAAGGCTGCATGCCACATTATCATAAAAGGTGGACCAGGCTGTCGGTTCTGATTATTGTTAAAGGAATGGCATATCTAAGAAGGCTTTGCTAAGAGAGAACACATCTATTGCTAACTAGTACTTTAAATGTATATAATTATTGGACACTTTTTGTAGAATGTTAAAAGCTTCTGTCAATCAAAGGTCAAATTTTTTATTTCTGTCCTTTTATGTATTTTTTTTCTTTTCAGTTTAATTTCTGTACAAAATTAAATCCTTTAGTGTAAGCTAAATAGAAGAGAAAAAGTCTTCGATTTCAATAGCTTTCTGAGTAACTGAGCCTGTTTAATTTAAAATACTATCATGCAAATTACTATCCTACAGGAAGATTGTGTAAATCAAGCCCAAGTTTAAGCAATTTATCCTTCATATTAAATATTAAAAAAAAAAAAAAAGCATGACGTAAAGTCATTCAAGCTGAAGGAAATTAGAGCCCAACACTTTTTTCTTTCTTTTTATCTAGTTTATTGTCTTTTGGGTAATGATGTCTTTCTTCTGGAACAGGGAAGGAAATTGTATTTAAAAATTCATTATTTATTTTTGTGTAATATGAACAAACATAATAGTGATTTTGTCATTGCTTCTACAGGACAGGTAATTCAGATAAGATTTTTATGTCATTGTCACAAGAACAGTGCATGAGTTATAAGCCATCTCTATAAAAATAAAAACAACAGATGACTTTCCTATTGAATCATTTTTAATCATTATAACCATCCTTTATTAAGTAGCACTCTTTATTAGCAAAATGAGTTGAACCTAAATATTATAAAACATTAAAAGATACTGTTGGAAAATAAGTAATGGATCTTAAAGTTAGATTTTTAACTCCTTCAACTCTGCCTAAGACTTGTCATGGCACTATGGTTCTTTGATCATTAAACCATTACTATAATTATGTAGAACACTTGTATTTGCTTTTTTTATGTTACCCTTTTTTTTTAAGTTTTTTGAAAATCAAGATGAATACAGTTAGCAAGAGCTGTTATCTCATTCATGGTCATTATATTAATCCAGGCACTCTGAATTCAAATTTCAAAATGTTTAACAATATATTTACAACAAATTTCTAATTATATACAATTTTCATAATATATTTCAAAGGAATATTTTATTATAGGATATTTTATATAAACCAATAACAAGTGATGTATACCACATCACTAAATAGAGTATTACAAACCACCCCCCCTTAGTTCCTCTTGTCCCACCCACTGTCCAGTTCCTAGCAAGTTTAAAAGTTAAACATGGTTGTAACTTCTAAAATTGAGTTTCATTTTACCCATTTTAACCATATATAAGTGAAATAATATAATTATTCTGTGCCCAACATTCTAAGATATTTATAACACTTATTGCCCCAAATTGTGTTTTCTTCATTGTTATTGCTGTATTACACTGTATGGACATACCACAAGGTACTTACCCATTGTGCTGTTGATGAGTGTTTGGCTAATACAGAGCAGAGATTAAAACCCAATTTTGCCTGTCTTTTGAGCCTGTGCTATTTCTTCCACACTTATACTTTTTGAAAATAAGTTGAATGAAATTTTGTGTTATGGGCATTGCAGAGTTAACATAAGGAAATATACATAACCATACTACAAAACTTACCAAGCTGCATAAAATGTTTTAGTGCTAATATTTCCCCCCTAAATCTAAGTATTCCAAAAACTAGTGTTCTAATACATTTTTAGTGTACATTTCTCTATATTGTAATTTTTATTTGAAAAATACACTTGATTTTAAAATATTGTGGTATGCATGTTTATATATACTATGATTCTTTATAACCTCTGCATATTAGTAACTTCAGAATGTGGAGTACAAGAATTATCTCTTTCATTTTCTTTAAAATAACTAATGTTATCAATCACTGATGAAATCTCGTTGGTTAATTGTGGACCTGGCAACAAGTTACAAATAAATGGGGCCACCTCCTTAAATCTCTGAAAGTAGCCTAATCATCTGAAAATAAGATTCTGATTAGCTATGAGAAAGTAAAAATATCCCAAGGATTGACATGGTAAATGACAGATAATATAGGTATCTATTTTTTTCTAATTTTTTTAATGTTTATTTATTTTTGAGAGAGAGACAGAGTGCGAGCAGGGGAGGGGTAGAGAGAGAGGAGAGGGAGACACCGACTCCAAGCAGGTTCCAGGCTCCAAGCTGTCAGCACCGAGCCGAATGTGTGGCTCAAACTCACAGAGGGTAAGATCATGATCTGAACTAAAGTCGAGGCTCAACCGACTGAGCCACACAGGCGCCCCTGTATCTATTTATTTAATTAAAAAATACTGACCCAATAATTTAAATATTTTGGCAATGCCCTTTCAGAAACTTGAGGCTATTTTATTGTTTTTGCTCCTGAACATTATTTGAAAATAAAAAACCTACCATAAAAATGGAAAATTGCAATATTGCAAATAGGCTCCATAGGAATGGAATAATTTTTAAAGCAGCAAATCTTACTTGGGAAACAACATGAGCATGGCAAAATAAAAGAAATTGTATTGGCTTATTATTAAGACACTTAGTGCAATGAATAACACTGGGACTTAGGAAATATGATTTTTTTTTCTTTTTACCAAAAGAATACTACTAATTCTTGAATAGTCATTCTGCTGTAGAAACATAAAAAAATTGACTTTAATCATATATATTTTTTTACTTGTATAATGACAACCTATAACATTTCCTTACAAGAAACCCAGAGAACATGTATAATCTAATTTTTTATATAATTTATTCATTTATCTGTGTCTTATTTTTTAAACACCACAGTCCCCAGGTGTTTACCAGTTTAACTTTTCAAATGAAGGTCAGAAAATTATTTTTAAAATTTGGCTGTTATTCTAATTTCTTCCATTTTCCCTGAATTTATAGGAGTTCTAGGTCATAAATCATGTTTAGAATGCAAATCAATTGTGTTTAGAAGAAAACTTTTTTTTTTTATATTTATTCAGGATATAAATGTTATCAATGGTAAAATTAAATGTTATGTGATAATAGCAATAGGAATCTACCCCCAAAATATAATTATATGCAAATATAATTACAGCTTTATATTGGAACACTATAGTATCTCAGTATTATAGTTTTTATATTATATAAAAATAAAGTTTATGTTAAATTTGATATATACTCAATATATAGCTGCCAGCAGTTAATTGAATGTGTATGTGTTAGGAGGAGGAATGTATGTGTGTGCATATACACAATGTGAGACCAAAAAATAAAAACCACACAACTTGTAGAATTAAAATTTTGTCAATAGTAGCAGGAGAAGCAGTTTACATGGGAATAAGAGAGTGGGATTTTGGATTTTTGAGTTTAAATCCTATTTTAGCTTATTAAAAGTATTTCCTCATGATATTTACTGAGCCTTTCTGTCTGCCATAGTGCACACTATGCATAAATAATACCTATCCCACAGTGTCATACTGGGAGTTAAATGTGATAAAATGCATAGAAAGGGCTTAGAATTGTGTCTGGTATTTATTACCAATATTAGTGTTTTTTAAATTACCAAAACAGATGATATTAAGGAATTGAAAGAGGAAAGAACTAATCTTATCCCCCAAATCCTTTGTTTTTTTTTTTTTTTTTTTTCTTTTGCTGGCTTTACAGACTTCTCAAACTGAAGTTTATTAGGCTTCCACTTCTATCTCAATTTTCTCTTCATTTTCAGCAGAGGGTTTTTTAGAAACATTAAACATAAACATAAGAGCCTAATCTACTCAGAGGATGGAATGCTTCTGTATGAAATGTATATTTAAAGTTATATAAAGGATATAAAGGGAATGTACCTCAATGTAATAAAAGCCATATAGGATAAGCCCACAAATATCATCATAATAGTGAAAAGTGGAAAGCTTTTCCTCTGAGATCAGGAACAAGACAAGGATATTTGTCTTGCCATATTTATTTCGTATGGTACAGAAAGTTCTAGCCATAACAATTAAGCAAGAAAAAGAAACAAAAAGCATTGAAATCAGAAAAAAAAAGAAGTAAAACTGCCTCTGTCCACAGATAACATGATACTATATATAGAAAACCCCAAAGACCCCACCAAAAAGCTATTAAAACTAATAAATGAATCCAGTAAAATTGCTGGATACAGAATCAATACAGAGACATCAGCTACATTTTTATACAAGGACAACAAACTATCGGAAGGAGATATTAGGAAAACAATCCCAGTTGCAATAACATCTAATACAATCTTAATCTCTTCTGGAAACACCCTGACGAAAACATCCAGATATAATGTTTAACCTGGACATCCTATAGCCAGTCAAACTGGTACATAAGATTGATTATCTACAGTTTGCCCTCTGTCAACTTTGCACCCATATGCATCTTAAACCATACTTAATCTCTAAATAAAGACAATAACAAAGATGTAATTCCATCTAACATGACAACTATCCAGCATACAACTGAAAACATGCTAATTTCTTCCCCAGAAGAAAAAGTAAAAATCATTGAGTGGTGTTTTCTCTTCTCCTGTTATATTACTTACATACTATGAAATAATATATGTACATTTTATGTTATTGATAAGGGGATAAGAGAATAAAGAAAGCAAAGATATATTAGATATTAGATGATAGATAGATAGATAGATAGATAGATAGATAGATAGATAGATTTATGTACGAACACATTCATAGCAAAATAGGGAGGAAATACTTGTGACAATTAAACTTCTCGTTTCTGTAACTGGTCTTGTGATCAGAGCTAGTATTTATGACTACCACAGCTTGTCATTGTCTTTTACCCAGTGGGGTGGCCCAGACCTTCATTCCTGAAGTATCTGAGCCATTAATAGCACTGCCTAGATTGGGTTGTGGGTCTACATTGACCTTAATCGCAGGGCATGATAATATTAAGTGACGATTTAAGGTATATCTTGTATTCCAGACATACCCTTCCTTACTTCCATTGTGGAGTAGCAGTCCAGTGTCTCCTTCATAATCAAGATCAATCACCCCAGTCAGTATTGTATCTTCCTTTTCATCCTGTTGATTCAGTGGCATGAGGAACCCAAAGACCAGGTTATGGTTTTAACTTCCAGTTCAATGGAATCGTTATTCTGTCTCCTGGTAGAAACATTTCTTCTTCTGGACTAAGACTTCTAAGCCTGAAGAGCAAAAGGTAATGGAAACTGGAAGCAAAAATTTTGCTAGTACGTCATTAAGGGTAATAGTAGTGAGTGGTGTCACTCGCATTTTCACCCCTTAACTCCAAGATCCATAAATTATGGCTTTGGGAGAAATGGAACCATGTATCACATGCTGATTCAGAGCACCTACAACCTTCTGGAAAATCTTGCCTCAGCCCTGCAAGATAGTGTCACCTAGATGATATTGTATCTGAGTCTTCAAAAGGCCATTCCATCATTCTTTCAAGGCAACTGCTTCAGGATGGTAGGGAAAAAAGACCAGAGAATTCTATGAACATGGACCCCTTGTCACACTTCTTTTGCTGTGAGGTGGGTTTGATTAGAAGCAATGACATATGGAATGCACAACAGTGGACAAGGCAGTCTGTAAGTCCACCAATGATAGTTTCAATGGAAGCATTGCATATAGAGAAGGCATATCCTTTTCCAGAGTAAGTGGCCCCTTACTATTCTAGTAAGACAAAACATGGCCTGTTCCATGTTGGAGGCAGCCCAGTGTAATCAGTCTGCCACAAGATAGCTGACTGATCACCACAGAGAATAGTGCCAGTTGAGATTGGGGCTCAGTGTTGGTTTCTATTGCTGGAAGATTGGGCACTCAGTTGTGGCCATAGCCAGGTCAGCCTTGGTGAGTGGAAGTCCATGTTGCTGACCCCATGAACAAACTCCATCCCTACCTCTGTGGCCACTTTGTTCTTGAGCCTATTGGGCAATGACAGAAGTGGCTGGGAAATAAGTTAATCCAAATCCAGGTATCTACAGTCATCTTACCTTTCTGATTATTAAAATCCTCTTCTACTGAGGTCACCCTTTAATGAGTATCATATGAGACACGAATATCTTCATTTTTTTGTTGTTGCTTATTTGAAGAAGTCTATCTATGTAACTCTGACCTATTTTTTTGTGTCACTAATTTTTCAATAATTTCCCTTCCAAGTCTCTGATCATCTAGTCAAAACATTAGCCATAGTCCATGAATTGATATATAATCACATCTGGCCATTTCTCCTTCCAAGCAAAGTGAGCAGCCAGGTGCATTTCTCAAAGTTATTTCCACTGGGAAAATATTCACCTTAGCTCTATCCCTCAGGGATTTCCCAGAAAGGGGCTGTATTACTATAGCTGTCTACTTTTGGGTAGTGCCTGCATATCATACTGAACCATCTATAAGCCAGGTCCTAGTCCCCTTTTCCTATATCAATCTATAATAAGAAACTCCCCATGAGGCCATAGGTACAGGATTGGAAAGAGAAGGTTAATGCAGCAGGACTGGGAACCATAGGTACTTGAGCCACTTCCCCATATAACTTGTACCTTCAGAGCTTGCTTGGACCCATTCAAGTATACACCACTTCTATTTAATTATGTAATGTTTCTGTGCATGCCCAACTTTATGACTTGGTAGGTAAGATGACACACAGTTCCTGATGAGTAACTCAGGTCATATGGTAACTTGGTGAGCCATGGTTAAGTTTTAGTCTTTACTAAAGCCCAGAAGTAGTCAAGAGTTATTTCCAAAAGGAGAATAGTCCTTTGTGGATGATGGCAGGGCCTTGCTCCAAAATCTGAAAGCCCTGCACTGTGAATCATTTATAGAAGACTTCCAAAGCCTCTAAACAGCACTCCTATCTGTTACTAACACTTCAAAACCATTAGATCTGCTGAATCATATAGCCCAAGTGGTGGATTACCATTTTACCAAGTGACCTGAAAATCTGCTAGTTTTGAGTGGGGATCAGAACAACAACAAAAAAGGCTCTGCAATAGGTCACTTGGTAAAAGTGCTAAAGTAACACACCCAAATGAAGAAAATGTTCCTTCTCAAATCCAAAGAGGCCTTCTAGGTATTGTGCCTCTTTCTCAGTTGTAGGAGAGTCCAGATACACTAACGTATCCTTTACCTTAGAAGGAATATCTTGACATGGACCACTCACAACTAGACCACTAGAAATTTCACTGAGGTAGAAGGCACCTGAATTTTCATCAGATTCATTTCCTACTCTCGAATGCACAAATGGCCTGCCAATAAATCTAGAGTAGTTGCTACTTTTTACTCACTAGGTCCAACCAGCAGAATTTCATTGATGTAATGTACCAGTGTGATATCTGTGGAAGTGAAAGGTGATTAAGATCCTTGAGGATTAAATTATGACATAGGGCTGGAAAGCTGATATGTACACAAGGTAGGACAGTGAAAGTGTACTGCTGGCCTTGCCAACTGAAAGCAAATTGCTTCTGGTGGACCCTATGCAGGTATGGAGAAAAAGATATTTGCCATATCAGAAGTTTCATGCCAAGTACCAAACAATCAAGCCACATTTGGTATAACATCTGCAGTTGGAGTCAATACCTGGCTAAATTTACTATAATCCACTGTCATTTTCCAGGATCCCTCTGTCTACTGCACATGCCAAATTGGAGACTTGAATGAGGATGTAGTGGGAATCACCATCACTGGATCTTTCAAGTCTTTGATTGCGATAACAATGTCTGTTATCTCTCTGGGAATACAGTCTTGCTTTTGCTTTAGTTTTTTCAAAGTAGTTCTTATGGCTCCCACTTGTCCTTTCCTACCATAATAGCCATCACTCCACAGTGCAGGAGACCAATGTGGGCATTCTGCCAGCTGCTAGGTGTGCATTCTGGAACTGGGAAGATAATTTTCAGATGGGTCCACAAACCCACTGACCCCACCTTGAGATGGACCTGAGCTAAAGCTGCATAGCCTGACCTCCATAAGCTTCTACTCTGACTGGTGGACCATAGTGACATTTTGAATTTTAGGGAATTATTGTCCAGACCCAGTGTCCAATCATCCCTGAAAAGTCTGATTATTTGCTTTTCCCTGTGATCTTAGATGTTGATCCTTTTGGGAAAAAGTAGAGGAAAAATTAACAATAAAAATTTCCAGTAGTGTCTTTCCTCAAGGTGACCTGATTTCCTCATCATTCAAGGAATTATGGCACTAAAAAGTGTCTCATGTCTGGGAATTGATTGAAATCCCATGATTCTTTGTTTTTATGATTCAGGTTGGACTTTTGTTCACGACCTAGAACTTTTTTGCTTATATAGATCAAGTATTTAGTAAACTTCTTATTTCACTTCTGGGAATGCCATGACCAACTTGACAATATCACTCCTGCATAAGTCAGATTATTATTTTTATTTATTTATTTTTTAATGTTTATTTATTTTTGAGAGAGAGACAAAACATAAACGGGAGGGGCAGAGAGGGAGGGAGACACAGAATCAGAACCAGGCTCTGAGCTGTCAGCAGAGTCCGATGCAGGGCTTGAACTCATGAACCATGAGATCATGACCTGAGCTGAAGTCAGACACTCAACCAACTGAGCCACCCAGGTGTCTCAAGTCAGATTATTTTGATTGATGCTTTGACTCTGTTGTCTATTATGGTAACTATGTTCACCTTGTATTTGACAATTGAGTGCTGCCACTAGGCCCCTGCCATCCCAGGATTCAATTATTCCCATCACATTTGGGTTTCCCAATTCAGAGACTATGGTTCCCACTCTGAAATCTGTTTTACAGAGAAAAGTTATCACAGAGCTCTTCAAGGACACCAGGGCTCCCCTCAAAAATGTATGCCTCCAAGTATCAGTAAAAGATATGTTTTCTGGACCCTTACTGTTGTAACATTTCAATCTCCCTCAGCCATTTAATCCTTTCCTCTACATTAAGCCAAGTCATGTCTGGCATTTCTGATGCACTCATTGGGGGGTGGAGAGGGATCACCCTTTGGTCTGTGTTTCAGTCAACTGAGCAAACAAACTTTTGAAGCCCATTCTAACTCTAATAGTTAGAATTGCAACATTAAATGCATAATCTCTTCTTAGTATGTCCAGCCTGATTCCACCTTATATTCCTTCACCATGATCTCACACCCTTAATATCCTGCCCACACATATTTCCCAGATATCTGTCTGTATAAACTAGAAAACTCAAGCAGTTCTTTTGAAATGTAGCACACCTCCTTGTGGGTCACACTTTGTGCCCACAAAGGGCTTGCTGGGACATGAGTCTAGTTAAGTTTTAGAAGCAAAAAAGAGCTGTTGGGGCGAGTGCTGAGAAAATCAGCATTGTCTTGTAGGAGGCTATTATAGTTTCCTCAGGCAATATATTGTTAATCCCCTCAAAAAAGAGGTCAAGCAACTAATACATCTAGGGAGAGGTATGTCACTGCCATTGGGGGTAGAGAAACAAAGAAGACCCACTAGAATTTAGAGGCTACATAGCTTGAACGACTATAGAAGTTCTTAGGTCATTCATATGCTGTTTAAGTTGGGAATTCAAATCCCAGAATGCATCCTTTTCTTTTACTGCTTTGTCCAGTGACATTAGGAGCAACCAGCCAATGTCAGTATAATTTTTTTCCAAAAAAATATTTGGAAGTATCATACACTGAGTGTCCTAGACCTTGTTTCTAATAAGCAGTTGATTAGGCACCATGTGAAACCTGTAGATATTTTGCATATCTTTATAAATAGTTCATGCCATTGACTATCAGTACTCCATTTACTACTGGAACTATAGTCATTAGTGTCTTTAAAACTAATCAGATTGGAGAGCCAATTCCAGAAAACCCAAAACCAATTCAGAAAACTCATCATTTGGTACCACTCATGGTACCAAAATTTACGCTAGGGTTTTCCAGAGAAACAGAAACAATAGGAATTATATATATATAATATATATAAATATATATATATATATATATATATATATATATAATATATATAATTAATATATTTATATATATTATATATATAATATATATATTTTTATATATATTTATATATATTATATATATATTAATATATATAATTATATATATATTTATATATATTATATATATATATGGAGAGAGAGAGAGAGACAGAGAGAGAGAGAGACAGAGAGAGAGAGAGACAGAGACAGAGAGAGACAGAGAGACAGAGAGAGAAATTTATTATAAGGAATTGGCTTACATAATTACAGAAGCTGAGAAGTTAAATTATCTACCATCTGTGAGCTGGAGACCCAGGAAAACCAGTGGTCTAATTCATTCTGAGTCCAAAGGCTTAAGAACCAAAGGAGTTGATAATTGATATGCCATCAGAAGAGCTGATGGCATAAATCCCAGTCCAAGGACAGGAGAAAATGAGATGAATGCCCTAGTTCAAACAGTTAGGTAGAAAAAAGATGTGAATTCCTCCTCTCTCCATCTTTTTTCTGTTCAGGCCTTCAGTGGATTTGGTGGTGCCCACTCACACCAAGGAGGGCAATCCCCTTTACCAATCTCATATACCAATCTCATCTGAAAACACCCCCACAGACATACTGAACAATATTTAATCTGGCACCCCATGACTTGTCATGTTACACATAAAATTGACAATCACAGGAAGTTTACTCCAAGTGGTGACATATTCAATAAAAATAATTAACATAATATGATTTAATTAAAAATGGAAAGAAAATGGTGATGTGTGACATTTTAATAAAGGTGTTCTGAAAATGCATACCTGACGTGATAATATTTAGGTAGACCTAATGATAAATACTTAGAAGAAAGTCATGCTATATGAAAAGGAGAAAGTAAAAACTCTGATGTAGAAATATATTTAGCATGTTCAAAAATACTGATTCTAAAGGACACATGCACCTCAATGTTTATAGCAACATTATCAACAATAGCCAAATTATGTAAAGAGCCTAAATGTCCATAAATTGATGAATGGATAAAGAAGAAGTGGTATCTGTATATACAAGGCAATATTACTCAGCCATGAAAATGGACGAAGTCTTGCCATTTACAATGATGTGGATGGAAGCAGAGTGTATTATGCTAAGCAAAGTAAGTCAGTCAGAGAAAGACAAATACCATATGATTTCACTCAGGTGTGGAATTTAAGAAACAAAACAGATGAAATAGCAGAAGGGAAGGAAAAATAAAATAAGATAGAAACAGAGAGGAAGGCAAATCATAAGAGACTCTTAACTGGGAGAACAAACTGAGGGTTGCTGGAGAGGAGGTAGGTGGGATGGGCTCAATGGGTGATGGGCAGTAAGGAGAGCACTTGTAATGAGCACTGGGGGTTATATGTAAGTGATGAATCACTAAATTCTACTCCTGAAACCAATAATATAGTATATGTTAACTAGCTTGAATTTAAACGAAAACTTGGGGGTGCCTGGGTGGCTCAGTCACTTAAGCATCTGACTTCAGCTCAGGTCAAGATCTCAGGGTTTGTGGGTTAGACCCCAGCATCAGGCTCTGTGCCGACAGCTCAGAAACTGGAATCTGCTTTGGATTCTGTGTCTTCCACTCTCTCTGCCCCTCCCCCGCTCATGCTGTTTTGCTCGGTCTCTCAAAAATAAATAAACATTAAAAATACATACATACATACATACATAAAACTTGGAAGAAAATAAATAAATAAATAAATACATGGATGAATGAAGACACATGGAATTATATCATTGTTAGTGAAGAAGAGGTTGGTATGAGGTTCAAGAAGTAAGCAGAGATGATTCTACTTGAGTTATGACAGTAGATTTTGGGGGCCTGATTTGAAAGAATTGTGGAAGCAGAATCATTAGGTCTTAGCAATGAAGTGTTATGATGGATGACAGAAACTAAATTGTTAATAATTTTTAGATTTCTGACTAGGTAATCTAGGTAGTTATTTCTATGGTGGGCAACATAGGAAGAGAAGCAGTCTCAATGGGAAGAACAACGTTTAACTTTTTATTTTTAAAGTTGTACTGAATACTATCCAGGTGAATAAATGTGTAGAGAAGGATTTTATTTTTGAAGTTGTTCTGTATGTTGTCCAGGTGAATAAATGTATAGAGAAGGAAAATTTGATTACATGGGTTTAGAGCTTAGAGGACAAAAAAATAGTAAGATTCACCCTATAAGATACAGAACACAAAATGTTGAGAAATTACTTAATTTGCCCAATGATGCATCTATTAAGTGGTAGAGAAAGGATAAAAACACTATTTTCCTGACTTTTCAATTAAGTCTAATGCTACTTTCTTGATTTTGCTCTCTAGCTGTTTTCAGAGGACTTATTTCATCTATTCAAGAGTATTCTCATGGGCCAAAGGTCACAAAATACATGCACTATTTCAATAGGATTTATGGGTGGGGTGTAGTAAAAAATGAAGAAATATGCAAAATACCACTTTATATAAACTGTTAAAACAATAAAATATATAATTTGCACATATTTAATTAAATAACACCATTATTTTTGTAAATAAATATCTTACATTTATAATATGTGGAACATAGAAATACAATAATATTATGTCATTCCTATGAATAGTAATCATACTGTTTATTCCATCCTCATCATTTAATTCATTACAAATTAAATACTAAACTTTCCTCCCTATGTTCTTTTCTGCCTGACTGCCTTGCTGCCTTCTTTCTTTCTTCCCTTCCTTACTTACTTTTTCCTTCCTTTTTCTTCCTATCTTCTCTTCTATTATATATTTAAGTATTCATTCATTTAGTACCAAATTTGCTAAGACAATATAATATAATTGTTGAGAGTCAAAATTTCAAGGCCAAACATCTGAATACAAATTCTGAATGGCTTTGGTCACTATACCTTAGTTTCCCATCTCTTAAGTGGCTGAAGAATGGAATTAGTAAAACACATAGACTGACCAGCATCTGGCACATGTGAATGTAAATGTAAGTGTAATATATTATTATTCCTTGCCAGATACTTTGATATATAAGTCAAGATGAATAAAATAATGGATGACCCCTGCTAATAACCTCTAATAACCCAAGGTCTATGGAAATGAAATCAGAGTCAGGCATGAAAACAACAAATCTTAATAACAATAATCTGAAGGATGCCTGGGTGGTTCAGTTGGTTGAGTGTCTCTTGATTTTGGTTCAGGTCATTATCTCACTGTTGTGAGATCAAGCCCCATACTGGGCTCCACGCTAAGTGTGCTTGGGATTCTCTCTGTCTCTCTGCTCCTCACCCTCACTCGTGCTCCCTCTTTCTCTAAAAGTAAAACTTATTTTAATAATAATTAATAATAATGTGATTGTCAAATTAGTAAAATACTACAGTAAGATAGAAGAGAAGCTTTTTGATTTAATAGGGAAAACAACATAAAATAATATCTTTGGGTCTATGTGGTAGATTGCTGTTATTTTATCTGATTCTCTTAAGTCTCTTTATATACGTAGAAGAACAATCTGGTACTCTCCTATGTGACTACCATGGAACATAGTCTGACGCAAGCTAGTAATAGGTTCAATTTTGCATTTGTAGCCGTGTGTTCAGTAAAGATTGTTAACAAAGTACATACAATCCCATAGTTAACAAACTAAAAATAACAATGGTAATTAAATAATTGATAGCATAAAACAAGATGTTACAGACAGGTGTAGCAGGAGTTTCTCTCCTATGGAGCCAATATGCTCTGGTTGAATTCAGGGAGGAGGGTTTACTAGAGGAAGTAACCATTAATCTGATACCTGAAATATGTGCACAAGTTAACCATTGGATAACTGGTTGGATTTGGGGAAAGAACTTTATTGATTCTAATGTAAATCTCTTTTTAAAAATTATTTTGAAATGGAATTTTTGAGTTAGTTTCTAGTTAGAGCTATATGATGGAGCAGGAATTTTCATAAGTTATAAAAGTTGTATATAAAATCATAAAAATCTCAATCTCTTTGAATTTATAGTAGAGTTCATTCAAATGTAGACTTTTTTATATCATCAATTAAGTTATAATTTTCCTATAAAAATTTAAAATTTGTAACAATTGATCAAAAAATAATGATATATATTTATTTTTTAAATTTTTTATAAAGTTTATTTATTTTGAGAGAGAAAGAGGGAAAACAAGCAGATAAGGGGCAGAGAGAGAGAGGGAGAGAGAATCCCAAGCAGGCTCCACACTGCAGCACAGAGCCTGACGCAGGGCACAAACTCACAGCATGTGAGATCATGGCCTGAGCCAAAATCAAGAGTCAGACACTTAACCGAATGAGCCATTCAGGCACCCCAATAATGATATATTTTTAAACAAATGAGTAGGTGGTTTCAACTCTATTTTACAACCTTATAAAACTAGGATTGACCTTGTAATAATAGTCTTTGTCCTAATGGATAGACAGTGCCTCATTATATATCCCCAAACTGCAACAGTGTCTTAAATGATATATCCAATTAAGTATAGAATTTTAAATAAAAATAAAGGAAATGGAGAATAAATCATGTTTCTTAATCTGCACCAAAGCAGGAGGAGACTGAGTTTGGCATCAATGCAGTGAAAATACTGGTTTTGTTGTTAAAATAATACCGGGCTTGAATCCTTGTGCTAACATTTAGCAATAATGGTATTATTTCTTGAAGTACTGAACATGTGTAGTCACACTTACTGTATGTTATCCATGTATATTGCCTGTACACAGGCACACATACACAAGCACATTAGGCTTCTACTCGTATCAGAAAGAGACATCAGTGTATTATTCAGTTGACAGCTCATAACATAAATATGCTCACTATCTTACACTTCATGTACGATGAGGAAAGCAAAAAGTCAGAGAAACAATGCAATGTGTCTAAGATCTCATGGACAGCAAATGCCTGAGTTGTGATTCATATTCATGACTATGTGACTCTTAACTGTTATTCAGCAATGCCTCATTTTCACAGTCCTTACTGGTTACTGTCTCCTCAGTTCTACTTCACCTATACAAGAGGGAATAATACCAATTGACTTTCCAAGCATGTAGTTAAAAATAAATATGATAAGCAGACACACACTTACAAAATGCTGTTTTTTTCCTCCCTAAAGAGAATACAACATCTCCAATATTTTAACTGCATTGCAATTGTATTCAATACACTTAAGAACTTGCTGAGAAGTTTTCCTCTTTAAAAAAATGAATGTGTGATAAAAATGTAAGATACAATATTCAGTTCCTGGCTGGTAGTAAGTAGATATCAATTAGTAGCTGCTAGTTCTTATTTGTTTGTTATTATGAAACTAAATCAACACTACAAAATCTCAGGACTCTTGTCATTGTTTGACTTTTTTTTTGGAATCAAATTAAAAAATTGTGCTTGTTGATCCACTTAGTTTAAGATACATAGTTTCTAATAGATCTGAATCAATGGGATATCAAATTAAATTGTTTATACATAATTACATGCTACTTGTACTAATCTATTTCCAACACTTATAGTTTTAATAACTTGGGAAACATTTACAGGCATATTCTCCCCCCACACACATCTCTTTCCCTATTTTAGTGTTCCCCTATTGTCTACCAAGGGCTGCAACTTCTGTTTTACATCTACTTCCACAACCCCTGTAAGATAGTGTATAATTATGACCTTCTCATAGAAAATAATAGCATTTATTTTAGTAACAACTTCTCAGTCCCCTTTGGATTAGAAACATCATTGTACAAAGGTGCTTTTGCACAATAACCCAATATTTTATTTCACAGTTTACATTTAAAAATGTAGAGAATATGGCATTTTTAGTTCTTTTACAATTGTAAGTGGTACCGCATAATAAAGGAAAATATTCAACCTTCAATTTTAAAGCTTGAACTACTGAACCTGTGGGTACTCGTATCTTTGTGCCTGGCAGGCATGGGTGTAAATACATAGATTTTGGCTGATGCTGCCAGAAGTCAAACCTCTTGACATCTGTTCTCCTGATAGCCCCTAAGCAAAAGAACTTCAAATCCAATATATTAGATCAGCTTATCAGAACTGATTTCCATCTTCAATCATTTAGTACAGGCTGACCTTATGATACCTGAGATATCCAGCAAAAACTGTTACTTGCATTGAAAAATCTACCTGTTTTATCTGGGAAATCAGAGCTGAATTTGACCTCTGAAACCTTTCTAGTTTTCTAGTCAAAACCTTTTGACTAGACTAGAGGTGACTGCAATGGTTTTCAAGTGAATTATCTAAGCAAGAATGATGAGAAGTGGGATTTTTACATCATTATTTCATGTAGGTTATTGACTTTATAAAATTTATGGATTATACTTGATTTTTTCTTTTCTAAAATTAACATATAATTGAGCCATAAATGAAATTTGTTGGCTATCATGGTGTTACTTCAGCCACATTAAAGTGTTTTATCCAAATGATCATTTGTGCATACATTATGCATTGTAATTTTCCCAGAAGAGAGTATTTCTCTTCTTATTAGACTTTTTTAGACAATCTATTTGCTGATGAGTACAAATATCTTAGTGGCACCATGAAGTGTTTGCAATACATAGTTAATTAGAAAGAGATTTACTATACACACAAAAGGAGATAATTTCAAAGCGAATTTGTTTTCTCATCAATATCAATTTATATTACCAGATTAAAGTTAATATTCTGTTTTCAATGTTTACTTTCAAGGGAAGTTTGTTGGGTTTTTTTTATTGGTATCTTAAATATCCAGGTATTTTGTAATTTTTGATCCACATGGCATAGCATTTATCTACATAGTCAGATAATACATTTTTCATTAAAGCATATTGTCTTTATATTAAATAGCCAACTTCATATTTCAGAGTGGAAATAAAATAAATCAATGTCTTTATAAATAACTTTAAAACTTGAACATGTCTGAGGACTTGAAATGTAACAATAATTTGTTATTGATATTTTAGGCATTGGACATGCTTTTAATATAATTCTCATAGTTTATTTTGATCAATATGTGTCATCTATTATTTCTGTAGGCAATATAGAAATTAAATATGCTCTTTCTTTTTAGCATATTTTATATTCTTATTTTTTTAGCTCCATAATGAATTCAAAGATCTAGCCGACATTTCTAAAATCATCATTTTCATTTAAACAATATTTTCAGCCTATGTTGATTTCTTCCTCCCAGATCTTGAGTAATTTATTCTTGACAGGAGGCCTGATTCCTTTATGAAGGTGGTACATGGTAACATAATCATCACAGGTGTGTCATCCCATTTGGTTACCAGTTACTGGCAGGGTTATACCACAGGTGATGTTATTTCAGAGACAGAGAAGGAACATTTCAAAGTCATGAGTGCTTGCCAATATTTTTGATCTAATTATAGCCTCATTTATTTTCTTACATTGTTTTGTAAAGTTTTATCTCAAGCACTTCACATTTGGCTTTGCATCTAAGCTGTCAGGTGGTATTTTATTTTCATTCCTATGTTTTTGATATTTTCATTTTATTTTTCCTAAAATTAAGATGGCCATAACAAAGAGAATATTTTAAAATAGCTTTTACATGTAAGGCATTTTTAATGCTTATCTTGGATTATATATCCTATTAGAAATTTTATTTAGTTATATGACTTCATGGTAATGAACTTCTACACCAGACTAGAGGTCACAAAATCCTGTCACTTCTGCACTGAAAAACAGTGTAATTCACAGAAAAATTGGTGATATTTTACCTAAGAAAAAACATAACTTATGAATAAAGCCAGAATCAGAATTAAAAAAGCCATACATCATTCACCATTTTATCTAAATAATTGGGAATATTTTTAGATATATATGCTGAAAAGTAAATTTTCTACAAAATAAAGCAATATAACATTTATTTTGAAATACAACTATAAAGCAGAAGTGATAGAAATATAAATTTAGAGTCTATCTTTTATTATAGGTATTTCCTCTTAATTACAGTATTATAATTTAATTTATTTAATAACATAATAAATTATTTATTTCACTTATATTGAGTTCACAAACTTTTTTCTAGCATGCCACTTTCTTTTTTGGAATAATATTGCTCAATAGCACTTGAACAATTGATAAGTCATTTTTTAAATCTAGATATTTCTTTGAAAAAAATATTTTTTGTTTAATAACTAAAATAGTACATATTTCTTTGTGCAATTCATTTTGTATAGTAGGAGAAGTCATGACCTACCTATTGAAAAGCCCTGTTTTCATGAATGAATCAATTGACTGAATTGACTCGTTATGATCCAAAAGCAATTCAATCAAATACTCTTTAGCTACAAATATCGAATACTTTGTAAAGTAAATTGCACTGAATACTTGTTAAAAATGGCAAAATTTTATTTACGGCTATTACAATAGGGGTCAAGACCCTTGCAATAGGAGAGAGCCACTAAACTCAACTCCCCTAGAGCAAAAGGTAGGAGGGTTGTAAATGGTGGAGGGAGGTAATGGAAAAGTACATGTGAATCTCCCTTAATAGGGAAGTTGGTCAATGCGATTAGGCCATCTGTGTTAGCTAATTTTTCTTATCTAAGTTAGGCTCCTACCTTCCAACAAAGATTAGGAGATCAGGGCACTATCTTTCTTGATAATTACATTTCAAAGACATAGCTCCCAGGTCCTTAAGAAAGACATTCCTGGACCACTTTCTCATACCATACACAAAAAGTAAATTCAAAATGGTTTAAATACCTAAATGTTAGACAGGAAACCTAGAGAAATCCTAGAGAAGAACACAGGCAGTAACTACTTTGACATCAGCCATAGCAACTTCTTACTAAATATGTCTCCTGAGGCAAGGGAAACAAAAGCAAAAATAAACTATTGGGACTTGTCAAAATAAAAAGCCTCTGCACAGCAAAGGAAACAATCAACAAAACTAAAAACCCACTGAATGGGAGAAGCTATTTGCAAATGACCATATTTGGTAAAGGGCTAATATCCAAAATATACAAAGAACTTATAAACTCAACACCCAGAAAACAAATAATCCAATTAAAAAATGGGCAGAAGATATGAATAGATATTTTTCTTTTCCCCCAAAAAGGACATACAGATGGCCAACAGACACGAGAAAAGATGTTCAACATCACTTATAATCAGGGAAATACAGATCAAAATCACAATGAGGTATCATCTCACACCTGTCAGAATGGCCAAAATCAACACCACATGGAAAATAAACAGGAGTTGGTGAGGATGTGGAGAAAGGGGAGCCCCTTTACACTTTTGGTTGGAATGAAAACTGATGCAGCTACTCTGGAAAACAGTATGGGGGGTCCTCAAAAATTAAAAATAGAACTACCACGGTGCCTGGGTGGTTCAGTCAGTTAAATGACCAACTCTTGATTTTGACTCAGATCATAATCTCACGGTCATGAGCTCAAGGCTTGCCCTGCAGAGTCTGCTTAGGATTCTCTCTCTTTCTCTCTCTGCTCCTCCTACTCTCTCTCTCTCAAAACAAATAAATCAACTAAAAATTATAATTATTGTTAAAAAAAAAATAGAACTACCATGTGAACCAGTAATTACACTACTAGGTATTTACCCAAAGAACACAAAAGTGCTAATTTGAAGTCTTACCCTGATGTTTAGAGCAGAATTACCTACAATAGCCAAATTAGGGAAAGAGCCCAAGTGTCCCAAACTGATGAATGGATAAAGAAGAAGAGGTGGTATACACCATGGAATATTACTGAGCCATAAAAAGAATGAAATCTTGCCATTTGCAATGATGTAGATAGAGCCAGAGAGTACTATGCTTCCTGAAATAAATCAGTCAGAGAAAGAAAAACACCATATTATTGCACTCATATGTGGCAAGAAACAAAACAATGATCAGAGGAACAAAAAAAGAGAGAAAAACCAAGAAACAGACTCTTAACTATAGAGAACAATCTGATGGTTACCAGAGGGGAAGTGGGTAGGGGGATGGATTAAGTTAGATGTTGGGGATTAAGGGATGCACTTCTGATGAGTACCAGGTGTTGTATGGAATTATTGAATCCCTAAATTATATACCTGAAACTAATATATTACACTGTATGTTAACTGTAATTTAAATAAAAACTTTAAAGTGAAAAAAATAAATAAAAGAATAGAGTCTCTTCCACTGAGCAGCTTTAGATAAAAGAATGTTACAGACATCCAATTCTGTTTCTTACATGGTTTTAACTAGAGGTATCTGAGGCGACTATTGCTTTAGTCTTGACTGTTGGGCATAGTACAGACCCTGTGATCTATACTCACATTGACACGCTTAACATTTATGCACACACACACACACACACACACACACAAATGCACACATGTGTTAAATGAACGGACTTAAAAAACTTTGTCATTTGTAGTAGGGTCTATTTGACTTACTTTCAATTGAAATATCCATTGCAAAGAGAATATATACAATATGCCTGATATATATATATATATATATATATATATATATATATATATAACATATTATATATCATATGTTTTATATACATATATATTACTGCTATACATGCAGTAATATATTTAGGGAATTTACATAGGTTGCATCTCTTCCATGTTTCACGTAAGTTATTCTTTTGTCAATTGTATCCATTTATGTTACACATCTTTAGATATTTTCTGAAAATAATAAGGAAAAATCTATTAAAACATAAAAGTTTTATATGAAAAAGAAATTGGTTAAGTCATCAAATAAGTTCTGGGGTGGAAATTATGTTTCCAAATATTTATTTCTAATCTCTGAGAACTTCATTAGCTCAAAATAATTCTAAAAATTCAATTTAGGTTCTTCATTTGGTCCCCACATAAGTTACAATAAAAAGTTAAATAAAACATTGTAAAACTATAAAAGAATATAATATACAGACAATATACATCTGTCTGACTCATCCCATGTGAGATCTAATTAGCATGTGTTTTGACTGTACTCACATAAATTTTATTGGAGTGGTGATTTCACACTTTAAGTATAATTGCCTACTACAATGTGGTACATATTTTTAACTATAAAAATAAGATTCCTCTGTAATAACATCTATCCCGGGAGAATGATTTTTGCAAGGTTAAAAACATTTTCTAATTAGCAATAGATACAATTGGAATTCTTACTTATAATCAAACCTTCAAGACAGGCAAATATATAGACATTTAGTGCAATAATTGTAGAAAACAAATAAAGTTAGCAGATTTATCAAACAATAATCTGAGCCGGTGGTTCCATTGTAGGGGAGAGCACATGCCAGGTGGTATACAAAAGGATGTATTTCCATTTCAGAAAAAATAAATGGCACTGTAAGGCAAAGGCTATTGAATGGTTTTAAATATGATCATTTTTATATATCCAAAGGAAGATAGCAGCTATGTCGAACATAGATTAAACAAAGGAAAGAGACAAGACAGGTGGAGGGGAGACTTTTGAGAAATATCAGTTCCTAAATTATGATAGTCACAATGAGGATGGCAAGAGAGGGAGGGTTTAAGATCTATGTAGGAGTTAGAGTCAATGGTGAACATTTGGACTGGAGAGGATAAGAAAAGATCTGCAGATAACACAGTTTCCTGAATATTTGCTGTGCAGTATGAAGATGAATCATGGAAGTAATTCAAGTTCTGGAGAGAAAAATGAGTTCATTGGTGAGCAACCTTAGTTTAAGGAGCCTACAGGCCACCCGCAGTAGTCAGATCATTCTTAAAATGTGCCTTGGCCACATGCAGGATATATTACCTCAGGCAACTTATTTAATATCTTTGAGTCTCAATTCCCTTGTTGTATAATGGAGATTGTAACCACTGATTCATACAATTATTTTCAGGATTGACTTCATTAGCAAGAGTTACCTTTTCCTAGGCACCTCTGGCATTTTGGGGCCTTGTTTAGCAAATAATTGTCATTGCATTAACACTAGTGTACTTTAATCCCTCTAATAAAGTGGTTTTTATATCCCTGTGAGGTGACTGCTGTTTAAGAGTACCAGGAGGTCTTTGTAGGAGAACAGCAGGCTTTAAGATTCTTATAGGCGATCTGAAGAATGCTATGGGTCTCCAGAGAGTTCTTTTGGCTAACTGAGAGAAAGAGTATGTTTTCATTAGATATTAAAGGGAATATAAATCCAAATGCCAAAAAAACCCCACCTCATTACATGTTAATAAATAGTTTGGAAACTGTCAACATATTTAAGGAAATATTTAGAGAATATAAATTAATAATTCATTAACAACATAGTGGTCTGTATCCTAGTTTATAGCTTTGATGTGATACAGTATCTTCAGTAAAAAAGTACTGGTGCTTGATGCTGATTGCTCATTATTGCATTCGTAAGTGCTGACAAATTAGTAACTCTGGTGCATCTGTTTAAGGTGATAAGAATAATTTTCCCTTTACGCACTAAGGAAGTATTTGTTCAGAGAAGATTGGACACCCAAAGGATATAAGTGATACATAAAAATGTGACACGTTAATTGCAAGCCAAGTACAGGCTTTAGTGTTAGGCTGTTTGGTTTGGAATCCTGAGCTCATTGCTCTACTATATGTGAGACTGGGCAACTCACTTTCTTTCTCATTTTGCTTATTGGTAAAAGCAAATAATTCCAAATTTATCTATAGAGTGGTTATCAGTAACCAATGCTGTGCATATAAACGTATGCAAAATTTTATGCAATTTGCTTTGCATAGGCTGTATAATGTATCATTCTTATTTTATAATCATTTTTAATTAGAGTGAGGATTTGATTTCCCTCCCTAGCCTTACATCATACTAGAGTAGCCTTCTTTTAATAATCTGTATCTAAATGCACAAATCTATAATATTTTGAGTCAATTATTTATTCCAAATAAAATGACAATCTTACACATACGCAGCAGCGCGCGTGCACGTACACACGTGTGTGCGCGCGCGTGCACACACACTCACAAAAACTGAAAATCAGGTCACTGTAATTTTAGTGTTAATTTTATTCACGACTACTCTCGCCTTACCCCAATCTACACACACACACACACAAAACATTCTACAAAAGGTATTCTTTTTTTATTTAATTTATTTTTTAAATTTACACCCAAGTTAGTCAGCATATAGTGCAACAGTGTTTTCAGTAGATTCCTTAATGCCCCTTACCCATTTAGCCCATCCCGCCCACATCCCCTCCAGTAACCCTCTGTTTGTTCTCCATATTTAAGAGTCTCTTCTGTTTTGTCCCCCTCCCTGTTTTTATATTATTTTTGATTCCCTTTCTTTATGTTCATCTGTACAAAACGTATTCTTAGTTCAAAGGCCAGGTTTACTTAAAAAGTCTTTCTTTGGTGAGCCTGTAATAAAGTTCTATAATCACACAGCTTTAAAATTTTGATTTCCATACACTGAAAGCAAATAGTTTATTGTTTTTCTGTTTATTTTTGAGCAGTTTACATTAAGATTAAAACTCATGCAAAGGTAAAATTTATTGCATGCTTTTGAGAAGGACCATGGATTTTCAGTTATAAATTATATTCTATTTTTTCTTTTTTTTTTTTTTTTTTTTTTTTTTTTATTTATTTTTGGGACAGAGAGAGACAGAGCATGAACGGGGGAGGGTCAGAGAGAGAGGGAGACACAGAATCGGAAACAGGCTCCAGGCTCCGAGCCATCAGCCCAGAGCCTGACGCGGGGCTCGAACTCACGGACCACGAGATCGTGACCTGGCTGAAGTCGGACGCTTAACCGACTGCGCCACCCAGGCGCCCAATTCTATTTTTTCAAAGATTATGCACCATTTATTTTATACCTCATATATAACTTCCAAAGATTTTCTTTTTTTTTCTTTAATTGACTTCTTGCTATTTAGTAAAAAAGTTACCCTATAAGCCTTTTTTTTTTTTTTTTTGAAGCACCATCTAGTAAGGACCTCTGGAAATGAGTTCAGTTATATAATGGTATCATTATTTTTTTTCAATTTGCAGACCAACCATATCACTGACTTTATGAAAAAAAATATTTGTAGGCAATTGTTTTTTTTTAAATCATATTCATTTATATTTGACATTCAAGCCGTGGAATGAACACTTGATATCAAAGGCAGGAAACAAAACATATACACACATCATTTGTGAGGCACACTAAAAAATATCTATACATGAATATCTAAAGACATCTCAAATTTATCCTATCCAGAGCAGAATACATCTTCTCGTGCTGTGTTTCCCTTCACAATTAATGGCTACCCCTCCCTTTCATGTGCTCAGTCCAGTCTTACAATCAACTTAGACTCTTCTCTTTCACTCAGCTTTCTTGGAAAATCTTAGTCTTTACCTTCTAAGCTCTAAGTTGCCCCACAATTCCGTTTCAGCCGCTCTTATCCAAGCCACTACGATCTTTGTGAGAAGATAACCCCAATTCCTCTCCTTGTGCCTGCACATTCTTCCCTCCAAACTCTTCTGAATCCAGCAGCCAGAGTGATTAAGATAAAGTCACTCTTGTGACTCTCCACTTCTCCCTGCATGAAGGCAGATTTACCACAGGGCCCTGCAAGCCATGTCCCTGCCCCTTCTCTCCAAACTCAACCATACCACTTTCTTTTCATTCACATTTCTCCTGCCACACCACCCTCCTTCTGCTCCTTGAACACAGTCTCTCCTGGGGTTTTTGCACTCCATCCTCCCTCTTTCTGAAATCTTCCTTTCCCAGCTATCTACATGGTTTATTCCCCTATGTCCTTGCTGTTCCTGCTTAAAGGCTATCTTCTCCTTGAGGTCTACCTTGACTCTTCTATTAAAAACTGACAATTCCCATTTGGCTAGCATTTTCTCCCTCTAACCCTATTTTCTCTTCCTTAGTGGCCTTATCAGCCTCTAACAAACTATATATTTATTTTGTTTAACCTGTTTGTTATCTGCCTCCCTCACTAGAATGTGAGCTACCTAAGGGCAAGAATTCCCCCTGCTCTGGTCATTGTTGTACACCCTGTATTTAGAATATTAGTATAAATAGATCTTTGATGAATATTTTTAAATAGTTTATAATATAGAGGCTTGACTTATTTTTATATTTTAAAATATTTGCTAGAATACATGAGGAAGTTCCTCCAAATCTGCCAGCAGGAATATTAAAATATGTTTTATGAAGTTTATATATTTATTTTTGAGAGAGAGAGAGAGAGAGCGAGCATGAGCAGGGGAGGGACAGAGGAATAGGGAGAGAGAGAAAATCCCAAGCAGTGTCTGCACTGTCAGCACAGAGCCTGATGTGAGCCTCACACGCACTAACCATGAGATCATGACCTAAGCTGAAACCTAGTCAGAAGCCTAATTAACTGAGCCACCCAGGTGCCCCAGAAATATTAAGATATTAAAATATTAAAATGATTGAGTGAGAGAAAGGACAACAAATTGAGTATAGTTGGTGTTGTAGCCACTGACATGACATTACAATGTTGGGAATCTTAGTTCTCTGGGAACTCAGTTCTTTCTTCCCAAAGTTCAATTATCTTAGGTATAAAATTGGATGCAGATTATGAAATAACATTGATTATTCAGTACGTATGAGACAAACCAGTGCATTATGTGAACTATTTTACATTAAAATGAAATGAAAATTATATGAAATTGAAACATATTATTTGTAGTTTGCATATCTTAATAGCCCTTTTATTTTTAAGTCTTGATATTACTTCCAAATCCCTAACAGTGTAATCAAGTTTCTTACGAAATTAGTGTTGAGTATTTGGTCCACATCTAGAGGGTTTTTTTTTTTTGTATCATAAATTCCATTTCCGTTCACTTGCTTCTGGGACTCTGTTGTTAACATTCAGCTAGTAGCTGCTATATTTTGATTTCCAGGTTAGTGGAGACAGCAAGTTTGGTCATGTAGGTCTAACACCCAACTAGAAAGAGTCATCATTTGGTGGCTGTGATTCAGTTTAAAACTTTTTGAGTTGAATCTCACATATTTCCTTCACTGGAAAGAGTTCAAAAGTGAGTTATTGATTCAATCCGTTACTAACTAAGGTCATGATGCTTCACAGGGATTAACCAAAAATGTTTATACAAGAAATTAACAAGATAATGGCTAAAAACCTTTCAGTGTAGTATCTATGTTCTTATCATCCTATGAATTTTCATATCTCCGATTGTAGTTTTTAAAGTTTTATTTTTTTATTTTTTTATTTTGAGAGAGGGAGAGAGCGAGTGAGCATGGGCAGAGAGAGGGAGAGAGAATCCCAAGCAGGCTCAATGAGGACAGGATGTAGCCCACTGTGGGTTCTATCTCATGGACCATGAGATGATGACCTGAGCCGAGATCAAGAGTAGGACGCTTGGGGCGCCTGGGTGGCTCAGTCGGTTAAGCGTCCGACTTCTCTCAGGTCATGATCTCACGGTCTGTGAGTTCGAGCCCCGCGTCGGGCTCTGTGCTGACAGCTCAGAGCCTGGAGCCTGCTTCAGATTCTGTGTCTCCCTCTCTGTCTGACCCTCCCCTGTTCGTGCTCTGTCTCTCTCTGTCTCAAAAATAAATAAACATTAAAAAAAAAATTTAAGAGTAGGACGCTTAAGCCACCAGGTATCTCCATCATATTTCCCAATGAACTGTAATGGAATGTATATATACATATACATACATTATATATGTACATACATAATGTATATACATAATGTATGTATATAGGTATATATACATGTATATAATGCATGTATATAGGTGTATATAATGTATGTATATAGGTATATATACATGTATATAATGCATGTATATAGGTATATATACATGTATATAATGCATGTATATAGGTATATATACATGTATATAATGGCGATATAATTTATATGTATGTAAGTTAATATCAAATTTATAAAAGAAGGATAATTGATCCACTTTATTCTATTTTCACTTATTATATTGTATTTTTTATTTTAGATATATGTTTTTTAAAAAGTAGTATATTTAATAATTCATTCACACTTAAACCTATAAAATTTAATTAACTTTATTGATCATGATTTTATAACACCATTTTCTTTGAAGGTGCATTTTTTATTTTTAAAAAATAAACAAAGTTGAGGCGTCTGGGTGGCTCAGTCGGTTGCGCAGCCGACTTCGGCTCAGGTCATGATCTTACAGTTTGTGGGTTCGAGCCAGCATCAGGCTCTGTGCTGACAGCATAGATCCTGGAGCTTGCTTCAGATTCTGTGTCTCCCTCTCTCTCTCTTTGCCCCTCCCCTGATCACACTCGGTTTTTCTCTGTCTCTCAAAAACAAATAAACATTATTTTTTTTTTAGATAAACAAGGTTGAGTGGCTTTCTTACAAGTGTTTAGGTAAAGAAGGTATTTTATACATAGACTAATAATCTCTCTTGCTAGGGGTGTCTGGGGAGCGTTCGACTCTTGATTTCAGCTCAGATTATGATCCCTTGTGGGGTTGAGTACCACCTCAGATTCCGTGCTGAGTGGCTGAATGTGGAGACAGTTTAAGATTCTCCCCCCTCCTTTCTCTCCCTCCTATGCCCCTCTCCCATGCTCGCACTTTCTCTCTCTCTCTCTCTCTCTCTCTAAAAAAATAACATAAATATATATATATATATATATATATATATATATATCTTTCTTGCCAAAAATGTAGCTTATTTTATAGTCTTACTACAAAATGAAGCTCACATAGAAACTCTTTAAGGTTGTTTAATCAGTCTAACTTCCTAAACCAGAGTTGAATAAATAAGGATCCAGCCTCACTAGATTGAATAGACATCACTAGACTGTGTAGCATTGAAATTTCATCTTGTTTTGAGTATTTAAATTTTACTTTAATTTAAAATTAAGGGAATAGATTCTCTAAAGTTGTTTTCTGTATGTGTAAATTTATTCGATATAATTTTAGCAACAACTTTGAGGTATATTTAAGTTATGGGTGCTCTGTGTGTGTGTGTGTGTGTGTGTGTGTGTGTGTTAATGACATATATATACCATTATTGTCTCATGCAGAGTAATTTCACTGCCCTGAATTTCTTTGTGTTCTGCCTATTCACTTTTTTCTCCCTTCTAACTCTTGAAAACCCTTGATAATTTTACTGTCTCCATAGTTTTGCCTTTTCCAGATTGTCATGTAGTTAAAATCATACAATATGTAGTCTTCTTAGATTGGTTTATTTTACTTAATATTATGCATATAATTTTCCTCCATGTCTTTTAATAACTTAATAGCTCATTTCTTTGTAGTGCTGAATAATATTCCATCGTCTGGATATACTACAGTTTATAATTTCATGCATCTAATAAAGGACATTTTGGTTTCTTCCAAATTTTGGTAATTATGAAAAAAGCTCCTGTAAGCATTCATGGGCATGTTCTGTTAGTTTGACGACATGTTCTCACATATACTCACCACCAACATAATCAAGAGATATATGAGTAGATATTTCTCTATACCTATCTTTATATTTCTATCTACCCATGCGCACACGCACACACACACACACACACACACATATATATGAAATTTATTATTAGCTATTTTCATTCACAGAGCTATGAGCTTTAAGACCTGTTTAACATCCCATAATCACCAGCAAAATTAAGATATGAATAGACCCATTACCCAGTAATAATCTGTAATACCTATCCTTTCTAGTCAGGTCATTCCCCAGACCTCTGCCAGTCACTGATTTGGTTTTCTGTCCCTATAGGTTCGCCTTTTCCAAAGTAACATACGAACAGAATCATGCAGGATGTAACCTTTGGAGACGTATTGGCATCTCTACTATCTAATGTATTTAATATTTCAGTAAAATAGCATGTGTTTTTTATTTGTCAGAGTAGATACATAAAAGTCTATTTATATAGTCTGACATACTCCTTTTAGCTTTGATTCCATAGCTATGCTTTGGCTGCTATTTGAAGCATGATAAGTATGTTCATAAAGTATAAAACATGCTGGAATATACTTAACAATATCTTGATTGAAATGTACTAGGTTATTTTTCTCATTGAAACACTAAATACTTAAATCTAATTGAGTATTATATTCCCAGAACATATTGATTACTTTGTATACAATTGGCTGACCTTTTCTATTCTCTTCTCAGTTTATTCAGAGGGAGGAAGCTTTTCATGTGCTAGTTTGTCTCTTTGAGAAGTCAATTGCAACCTTAGGCTTTCTTGCTTTGAATCTCCTGAGAAACATTATGAGACACAAGGCCTGTTTATTTTCTCTAAGCCTTTGTTGTACTGGCAGAGACTGCCCTTTCCCAGATATCTATTTTATTTCTCAAGTTGTGGAAACTGTTTAAAGGTTAGCAGAATCAGAGATTAGAGTGGAATACACCCTTGGCATAGGGGGTGTGAAGGTCGTTGCTGCATTCCACAAATGATTATAGTTTCCCATCAGACACTTTTCAATCTGATCCACTTGCTATCAGAAAAGTCAATATTTGCATTCTGTTGAATATGCATAACCACTAGTGTTTGAAGAAAGGGCTACTTGATATATGCACTTCTATGATTATCTTGTTTGCATTCACAAGAAATTATCTGAAAATCTTCTAATCATTCAAAGACTTGCTGTAAGGGGTTATTTCATTATTAGAATTAGTTCTGCTGCAACTTTAAGTTAAACCAACTTAGCATTTTATATTGCTTAATTTAAAGTAAATCATCAGAAAAGGAAAAAAATGTAAATAACTAAAAAAAAACTTCTTTATTAATAAAATGTTGGTTGCATATGTGGCAAGAACTTTTCATAATTTTCATCATGTGTCTGACTTTTTAAATCTCAAGTGTATGCATTGAAAGAGTTCATTTTCCCTGGGGGAGTTTTCATACTTTAATAAATCCAATTAGTTTCTACTGAAATTATAACATGCCAGTTTTTTTATTGATAAACAATTTTCCAAGATTTATTTTCCATAGAATTGTCTTATTTTAGAGATTTTAGCTTCTCCTTGAGAATTATTAACTGTCACTCTAATTAACTTACATATATTCTGGATTTTTGTTGTTTTGCCCCATATCAGGGCCAATGGTCCATTTTCTGTTGTCAGTGATTCTCTTACCTTAAACAGTGGGAAAACTTTTGCCTGCTTGGCTATCTTTGACTTCCCCATTCTAACCCTCATGTTTTGTGGTTTGTACCTATGAAAACAATCTTGTAATTACCTCCTAACATCAACATTTTCTACTTCTTCTAGATCCTATTTGCCTTTCCAATGTTGTGAAATCAAAGAAAATGCTAACCTTTATCTGAAATGGGAAGCATATTTCAACTCTCATGAGTTACGTCTATTTTTCTCTTAGTAGTTTCTGAATTCAGTCATTTATTCTCTCACTATAAAATTTGTAGAGGCCTCTTCATATCTTCAGTTTGCAATTTCAAACTGAAATAACTTAGAAATAGATTCTTTAGTTCTTCAAGACCCACTTTCTACGTGTGTAAAATGATGAAATTGGACTAGATAAATACTAATTTTTATTATGATTTGGTAGTCTAGGTTTTACTGATCTCTCAAAGTCAAGCTAAAGGTGACAAATCTCTTGTTAAGGGACATTTTCATTTAAGGTATGCTCAGGTATGGAGTTCTTCACTGAGAACTCACAACTTTGCAAGTTAGAATTTGTTGAAACCATTGAATAGGAATATTCCTCCTGATTCTGTCTTCCTCTGTTGGGCTTCCTAAACCCCTTGGATTCTCTTTTTATGTAGTGTTTATATTGTTACTTAAGAATTATTAAACCTGCTCTTCTATTTTCAGTTTCTTCTCCTTTCCATACCATATCAAAATACCTTCCTCACAGCTTTGTTAACTGTTCCTGAAAACCCACCAGAGGAGCTATGTTTATTTGGGTTTTAGAAGTGCTTTTGTGAAGACAAACAAACAAAAGCAACCATTACCACCATCACTGTAATCTGTGAGCTATAACACAGAATACTATAAGTAATAAAGAAAGAAACTGGTTTATTTTATTTTTATAGATTTTTTTTTTATTTTAGAGAAGGAGAGAGATAAAGTGGGGGAGAATGGTAAAGGGAGAGAAAGAAGTATCTTAAGCAGGCTCCCCACTCAGCATGGAGTCCTACATGGGACTGAATCCCACAACCCTGGGATCATGACCTGAGCAGAAATCAAGAGTCAGATGCTCAACCGAGTAGCCACCCAGATGCCCCAGAAACTAGTTTATTTTTTTAAATCAGGTTTTCTGTACATGGAAGTTAATGGATTAGCTGTGATGTGGCAAAACTAGGGGTAGGGCAGTAGATAAATTGGAACAGGAGTAGAGAGTCTGGGAGTATTACTCCCTTAATTACTACTTCCTGGCTCCTCTTTCTGTAATCCATCACTGTCAATTTCACAACTTTTAACTTTCAGGTATCATATTTTTAGGATTTAAATTCCAAGGTTTATGACCAATCTGAGGCAAGTTTCCCCAAACTTCAAGTGTTAATTAAATCTATCAAATAACAAAAACTCAACTGAGTACATTTTAAAGACCTAAATGGTTTTATTGAATAATTCATGAATTGGGCAGCATACAATCTAGCAAGTACAAAGGAACTTCAAAAAGCTACAGAAAGGGAAAGATTATTCAAGGCAATACAAAGAAATAAACAATAATAACAAAAGGATTATTTTGGCCAAGATCATCTCTCTTTGGGGGACAACTGATCTTATTACATGGATTATTTTACCAGTGCTGACCAGGAAGTTCCCTACTGACCAGTTAAGATACATTCCCGGGGAAGGTTGAAACTACAGTTAGGAGAGGCATTAAATAGCCCTGGTTTGGTGATATGGGCCTAGAGTAAATGACTTTGTTTGGGGCCTGTGGTTTATTTTTTAATAAACCCAATGTTTGTCTTCTGCAGTTATTTGAGCAAGAATAGCTAAATGCAGACCAGAGCCATAAATGTCAAATGTGGTGCTTGTACCACTCTTCTAGAGTCTTGATCACCATGCTCTCCACTTTTCAGAAAGCTTTTGAGGTGAAAACATTTACCTCAACTCTCCATTCAGTCATCTCATTCGAAAAACTATTTGAACAAAGTTGTTCCTATATTTGAAGCAATTGTGAAATCTCCCAATTAATTTTCAAATCTGTACATTTATTATTCTAATTTCTTTAATTATTCATTTTTAAAACAAATATTTATTTGATGGTTACCATTTACCATGATCTTTGGCAAACACTAACATTACAATTGTTAAGGATCCCATTTCCTACCTCCAAAAACCTTATATTTTAACAGCAAAGATGTGCAAAAATAGCACTGTGATTTAATTACATTAGGTACAAAAGTCTGTGGGTACTTAGAAGAGCATAGTGACATTTGTCAGTTAAAAACATAAAAAGGTTTATAAAGAGGTGACAAATTTTGATAGGTGCACAAGGTAAGACTAGGTGGTAGGGGAAAGTAGTTTGATGGAAGACTTACGTCTCAAGGGAATGCATATTAAAATAATGTCTGTTTTATTTTAAAAAGTACATGTTCAAACTATTAAATATGCCTGGAGTACAGATATGTGGATAATAATAAATATTTTTATATGCAATTGTTCATAAAATTACCCTTTCCTCCAATAATTAAAAAATGTTTTTAAACTTCATTTTTGAGAGAGAGAGAGACAGAATGTGAGCAAGGAAGGAACAGAGAGCGAAGGAGACACAGAATCCAAAGCAGGCTCCAGGCTCTGAGCCATCAGCACAGAGCCCAATGCAGGGCTCAAACTCACAGACTGCTAGATGATGACCTGAGCCAAGTCAGTCGGAGGCTTAACCAACTGAGCCTTCCAAACTCCCCTCCTCCAATAATTTTAATGCCATTCAACTTAGTAAAGTGTAATGTGACATCAAAAACTATTATTAAGTGCTTACAGATGGTATATGGATATTTAAAAATATAGTTATATTCAAAATTAAATTCACTTATATAACCGAATTTAGCTAGTTTTTATTTCAGTGAAGTTTTGAGTCAATTATATTTTTAAGAAAGTTATTTCAGGGTGCCTGGGTGACTCAGTGGATTAAGCCTCAGACTGCGGCTCAGGTCATGATCTAGCTGTCCATGTGTTCAAGTCCTGTGTCAGGCTCTTTGCTAACAGCTCAGAGCCTGGAGCCTGCTTTAGATTCTGTCTCTCTCTCTCTCTCTCTCTCTCTCTCTGCCTCTCCCCTGCTCACTCTCTGTCTCTCTCTCAAAAATTAATGGACATTAAAAAAATTTAATAGTTATTTTATTCAGAAACACATATTCACTTATGTCAAAAATTGAATTTTGTGGTGAAACCATGCAGTAGTAATAGATAGAATAATTGGGTAAACCACAAATTTGTCTTCTAAATAATATAAACTTTTCAAAAAATACACCCCTTTCTGAAAGTGATTCATAACTATCATTATTTTAATAGTTTCATGAAGTTTCCAAAATGTTAACATCCTTGATAGTGACATTAAAGAATTTTAAAATAACTTTTATGAGATTTAAAAACAATGAATCCAATCAATCCTGAGGGTATTTTTGGTTTACAAGAAAAGAAATCTTGGTTAAACATAAAAATCACTCAGAAAAGATATTTTAGAGATAGAAAGAAAAAGAAAGAGAGATAGAGGATACGAGAAAACCTCCTTAGCTTTATGACTACCGGTGTTGATTTAGTAGCTCTGAGTGAAGCCCAGGAATCTGGATTTTTCAAAGCTGTCTTAGTCATTCTGATTTACAGTGAAACTGGCAGAGCCACTCTTGTAATAGCAAGTACACTACAGATACGTTTACTTTTTCTTATTATTAAAAGAAGTACACACTAATTATTGTTAGTATTATTTTAATCATTTGGAAATGACTGAGGATCTGGAAATTAAAGTCAATTAAAAACAGTGAATAACAATATAGGGACCTGATTCTAAATTGAATGAGATTATTTCTAGGGTTTTTCTAAATTCTTTATTATCAAGTTTTTTATGGAAACAGTTGGCAGAATAAATAATAAATGAATGACATTTCATATTGTAGGTACTGATTATTGGTATAGTGTATTATATGTATTATATATCTGTATATATCTGATTATATATCTGTAATATAAAATTAAGGGTATGTGAAATGTCAGAAGAAAGTTAAATGAAACCTGTAGCAGAAAAACGGAGCAAAAAAAATAAAAAAAAAACATATAGTAGAGGAGCTTGAAAGCATATAATACTAGTTAATTGCTAATTGATTTCACTTTACATATTACTTGATTAGAAAAAATGTTTTGGTAATTTTGACCCTAGGGGGGACAAATGTATGGAGAAACACAAATTTTAAAATAGCATGATATGGGGGCACCTGGGTGGCTCAGTGGTTTAAGCAGCCGACTTCAGCTCAGGTCATGATCTACCAGTTCATGAGTTCAAGCCCTGCGTTAGGCTCTGTGCTGACAGCTCAGAGCCTGGAGTCAGCTTCAGATTCTGTTTCTCCATCTCTTTCTGTCCCTTTCTCGCTCACACTCTCTCTCTCTCTCAAAATTAAATTAAATTAAATTAAATTAAAATTTAAAAAAGAAATAAAAAATAAAAATAATAATATAGCATGAAAATAGAAGTTAAATTTCTTTTATAACATTATAGGATATTACAGTATTTACTATAATTCTTTTAAACTTGATTATGGAAGCATTAAGGAAATGTGTTTATCAGACAAGAAGCAAAAAGATTTAGTCATTGGATATTGTCTTGTGAGAAGATTTTCTGCAGATGTTTGTCAAATACAAGAGGTAAACAATGAGAGTATGTTTTAATCCAAACTATATAATTGTGCTCTGTGGTCTTGCAAAGTTTTCTTAGCATGTTCTGGAATTGTCTTGGTGAAAGGCATAATATTGGAAAACAAATAAATTAACAAGATATATCTTGTATTTTTTTGTTGTATAAATGAGTGTCCTGGGTTCTAATTTTAATCATTCTTCTCCCATTTTCATTAAATGATTAGATATTTAAATCTCTATAGGAGAAGACATGTAATTCATATTAATGCTAAACCACAGACACAAGTATTAAAAAATGCACTGCTTACAATTGATATGAATGATACATTATTTCCATAAGAGTTCATTTTTCCCCATGCTGTAAAAACCTTCTTGAAAGTGTTTTTTTCCTGTTTCATCCTAATTTGTCAGTGCAATACATATAAAAACTGATATGTTTCTTAATCCTTTTATTAACTTATGATTTGCTGTAATAATATCCTCCTTAAAAAAAGATTAAAATAGGGGCGCCTGGGTGGCACAGTCGGTTAAGCGTCCGACTTCAGCCAGGTCACGATCTCGCGGTCCGTGAGTTCGAGCCCCGCGTCAGGCTCTGGGCTGATGGCTCGGAGCCTGGAGCCTGTTTCCGATTCTGTGTCTCCCTCTCTCTCTGCCCCTCCCCCGTTCATGCTCTGTCTCTCTCTGTCCCAAAAATAAAAAATAAAAAAATAAAAAAATAAAAAGATTAAAATACATAAGCATAGTGGGGCGCCTGAGTGGCTCAGTGGGTTAGGCGTCAGACTTCAGCTCAGGTCATCATCTCGCTGTTTGTGAGTTTGAGCCATGCGTCGAGCTCTGTGCTGACAGCTCAGAGACTGGAGCCTGCTTCGGATTCTGTGTCTCCCTCTCTCTCTCTGCCCCTTCCCTGCTCACGCTCTCTCTCTGTCTCTCAATAATAAATAAACGTTAAAAAAATCTTTAAATACATAAGCATAGTATTTGAGTTAGGTTTGAATAATATATTGTAGAAGCTTCCAATATTACATTCCAATAACCTAGAGAATGCATTGTATATTTTGATAGTAAATGAATACAGTTATAATATCTTTTTCTCATGATATACTATCTTAAACAGTGCTATAATGCAGTTAATGCATTGTAAGCCATATCAAATTCCTAAGAAGTTAAAAAAAATACTACACCCATCAAACAAGTAGCCCATTCATTTATTTTTTAATGAATTACTGAGTGAAAAAACTGGCAGTTTATTTTGTAACTTCTCTTAATTTATTATCAAAAAGGACCATAATAGAATACTAAAGACCATAATTATGGTATATATAAATGAATACTATATTATTACATGTTACATATGGGACATAACTCAAATATTATTAAAATATTATTCATGTTTTCACAGAGGTAGTCTTAAATAGGTATATGATAGTTTTTCCTAAGCAAATGAATATGTAATACAAATGCGGATGTGGATATACAAAAAAGTTAGTAGAATTCAGCTAAAAGACAGAAGTGGGAGAGCATTCATTTTTCTAAAGGCAACTTTGCTTCCCTTGTCAGTAACTGTGTTGCAGAAAAATGGCAATTATACATAGAGAACTTCTAATTTGGAAGTACCTTTTTGTCCTCCAAGAGACATTTTTACAATTTTGGTCTTGACTTCCTGTGGATATAGTTAGTAGTATGAGGGCCCACAACAGATCTCAAAAACAAGACTTAATCCCAAATAAACCATCAATTGGGCAGATGACTTTTGTGTAGTTCATTCTTGCAAGGTAAACTCCTTACCCAGCTTCTTCCCTTTATCCAAACTAGGTCTCAATCTACTGTGGCTTTGTTGTTATTTATGAAGACATGTGTAATATTTGAAAATTGCAGTCTTAACTTCAACATAATTGCTGTAGTTCAAATTTGATTTTGAGTACCCACTAGAGGCATAAGCATCATAAGGCAGCCTCTAAAATTCCAATAATCAAGGAGAAATATATCAGAATTAATGACCTTGTTTTGTTGAAGAGTTTATAAAAGTTAAATATAACTTATTTCAAAATATATCTATTTCTTTAACTTTTTTAATGTTTATTTATTTTGGAGAGAGAGAGGGAACTAGTGGGGGAGGTGCAGAGAGAAAAAGACAGAGAGAGATAGAGAGAGAGGGAAAGAGAGAGAATCCCAAGCAGGCTTAATGCTGCCAGCACAGAGCCCAATGCGGGGCTCAAACTCACAAACCATGAGATCATGACCTGAGATCATGACCCGACCTAAGTTGGACACTTAACCAACTGAGCCACCCAGGTGCCCCAAAATGTATCTATTTCTTTTTTTTTATAATTTTTTAAAAATGTTTATTTATTTTTGAGAGAGAGAGAGAGAGAGAGAGAGAGCGTGAGTGAGGGAGGAGCAGAGAGAGAGAGAGAGCGTGAGTGAGGGAGGAGCAGAGAGAGAATCCAAAGCAGGGTCCAGGATCTGAGCTGTCAGCACAGAGCCTGACTTGGGGCTCGAACCCACCAATGGTGAGATCATGACCTGAGCCGAAGTCGGACGCTTAACCAACTGAGCCACCCAGGTGCCCCAAAATGTATCTATTTCTAACTGAAGAAAACCAGGACCAACTTAAAGGTTCCTGTAGAACTTTATATAAATTAGTTGTGTTTTCAATTATTATATAAACGTGCAATTTAAATGTCTAAATGACATAGTAATTTTTAAACTCTTTTTTAAAAAGCGTTTATTTATATATTTGAGAAAAAGAGAGCATGAGCCGGAGAGAGGCAGAGAGAGAGAGAGAGAGAGAGAGAGAGAGAATCCCACAGGGTAGGTGCTGTCAGCGCAGAGCCCAACACAGGGCTCGATCTCACGAATGCTGAGATCATGTCCTGAGCCAAAATCAAGAATGGGAGCCTTCACAGACTAAGCCTCCTAGGCACCCCAAGAGCTTATTTAATGTCAATTTTTTTACAATATGTGTATATGCCAAAATAAGGTAAAGATTATATTTAAACACTAAAATATTGAGTTGAAGGCCAAGTCCGAGGATCTCATAGGCTACATCCAAACCTTTGTAATGAAATATCATCAAGATGAACTAGTGGTCTGATGTGAAGACTATACTTATATATCATTATAGAAAGAAGTAGTGGCATATAACTAGGGTAAAAAAAATAAAATATGGGAGAAAACTGACACACACACACACACACACACACACACACACACACACATATATATATATATATATATATATATATATATATATATACACACACACACATTTGTATATATATAAGTATGAAAATTTCACATTTTTGGTTGTAGCATATCCAAAGGCAAATAGTTTTGGTTGTAGCATATCCAAAGGCAAATAGTCTTTTTACTACTCTGATTTCTTATTGAAAAGTTACTATAAAATACAAGATCATCATTGTAACAATAAAACATTTACATTATCTTTTAATGGATCTAAATTCTGGTTTAGAATGTGTGCTATGCATGATAGTGAATTTCAATTGAGGAAGCAAGGATTATATATCTGTATTTTAGTAAGGAGGTAACATACTTGGCTTAGTTGTCTCATCAAATCTTTTCCTGTACTAACTTTTTAGAAAATATATATCTTAGAACTACAAAGTGTTCTTTTGCTTTTGGTAGAAAAAAAAGAGTAGAGACTTTCTACATGCTAAGTTTTGCAAAAATTACTTGAATTTATTTGAATAAAGTACAATCACATTACACATTAAATTATTTTGTGTTAGTCTCTTGCTTTTAATTATTATTATTAAGGCATTATTTTTATTGTTATTATTATTAGAAGGTTTGGTGTTTTGAATAGACGGATTTATGGAACAAACTAGAGTATAAAATACCACTCACTTTCCCTATAATTTCCATATGATACAGATGATAAATGAGAAAGAAGAGACTAAACGGAAAATTATAAGAAAACCAAGAGATAAAAGCGAAAATGAAAATGTAGGGAAGGAATTACAGTGGACAAAGAAAAGGAAAAATGAGAAAGGGAGAAAAAACTGCCATGTTTAGGAATAAAGGAAACAAAGAACAGGTGCCATGGATATAATTTGTCATTTGTTCTTTGGTCTTAAGCAGCTGCTTCTTCTTTCCCAGTTTCTTTTTAAATCCACCTGTCTCTTGGTAATTTATTCAGTTCCTTAAACTTTCCTCTTTCTTTTTTGAAGGGAAGTGATCCAAGTATATTTCTGTAGAAAATGTTTTGGACTTTAGATTAAAAACCTACACAGTGTTGGATTGATTGTCAAGTACCATTCCCCACTACCATGGATCAGAGATCCTTGAGAAATGTGTGATTCCAGGTATGGGCAGTGGTGAATATGCTATTAGTACATAAAGCAAAGAATTGCTCAGAGACAATAGGGTTGTGTCCAAAAAGTATAATAATTAGTATGTTAAGGGTATCCACCTGTTCAATTTAACATAATTTAAGTTTCAAACAGAATAATAATGCAAATGAAGTATAACATATTGAATAAAAACTCTTTGAATCCATAGTGACTTATAAAAACAAAGAGGGGGAATAGAGAGAGAGTTTTACTTAAGGCAAGTTAATATATATATAATATATATATATATATATAATATATATATTAGATATAGATATAGATATATAGATATATAGATATATAGATATATAGATATATAGATATATACATACATACAAAAAGCAAATATAAGAAATCATTTTTCAACCCCCAAAGTACTTACTAAATCAAGTAAAGCTCATCAGTATTTGCCATAATCCAGTTTAATAGTCTTACGTTATGACATATACAAAGAACATTTATTTGTGTTTTTAATTCTCCTGGACTAGTGGCTATCTGAGTCACAAATTTTATTTTGTGGTTAAAGGGAGCAAAACAATAAGCCTGGGCAAGGATATTTCAAGCAAGCCTCTGTTTTCATCGAATCCACTAACGTCTCATTGCCAAAGCAAGCCACATGGCCAAGTCTACATCCAAAATGAAAGAATAGATAATTCTTCTATGATTTATCTGTCACATATTAGATAGATCTAGCTAATTAGTAGTATGAAAGCTTGTTGCACATCAGGATATTTATATTAAAATATTACAAATGGATTACTTTTTTGGTTCAGAGAGAAAATGTAGTCACCATTTAAGTGATAAAAATAACCTATTATGTATCTCCTAATATGATGTAATAAGTGCACAAATCATCTGCATAGTAAATTTGTCCAAAGTAGTTAACTTTAACTTAAATTAAATACGATAAATCAATAGACAAATCTAGAATGTAAACTATTCTAGAAGATAAGTAGCTTACAGTCTTCAAAACACACTAAATGATGGGGCTATAACTGTGACGGAAAAGAACTAAGGAGCCATACAACCAAACACAAACTATGGAGCTTGATTATATCTTAGGTTAAAAAAAAATTATGGATACATTGATGTACATTAAGTAAAGACTAGTGTGGACTATATATTACTTGCTATCATGAAATTATTATCAATTTTATATGGTGTTATAATGATGCTGTATTACATAGAAGACCATCCTTATTCATAGGAGATACGTGCTGAAATAATTAAAAGTGAAGTTCATGACAGCTCTGGCTTACTTTCAAATGCATTAAACAGATATGTAGAATAGATAGATGGATGGATAAAATAGGGCAAATGTGAATTTTAAAATTGTTTTTAGATTATGTATAATAAATAAAACATTATGAGTGATGTTATATTTTTTGCATGTAAATAATAAATCATATTCACCACCTTAATGTGATTATTTAAACAAAAGAATAAATAGCTCTAAATATCCAGAAGTGTCCACTAACTAGTTTTCTGCTTTTTGGTTTTTGTTTTTTTTTGTGTGTGGTGATGAGGGTTATTTTAATATTTTCAAAAATGTTAACATTATATAATCAATAGCTTCATGAGATAGGTATGGAATATATGCATAGAAATATACATTTCAATATTTTATGGTTTAATTTTCTTAATGGGGAATAAATAATATAATTTTTCTAGAAAATTATCAATATTTGTGTATTTTTAATAAGAAGTCCTATTAGCCATTATTTTCAATGGCTATTAGACATAAACTATGTTAAACAAAAACAGTAGGTTGCCTTTGGAGGTTTACGTTATAAATAAAAGTAGAAAGGCCAATACTATTAGTTTTGTTTTCGTACTGTTGGGACAATAACATGAATGATAAATGGATTCTTCATTGTTATGACAGCATCAAAATAACTTACAGATTTCATATAGTAATTCATTTTGGTAATGTCAAAACATACAATAAGTGTTAAGGTTTTTCACTCCCTATTTGTGATATAGATTAATAAAAATATCATATTGATGGAATCTCATGGTCAGCCTAATTCTGCTTTGGTAAAGTGTGTCTCATTATAAATGATGGGTTCACTTACAATTGAGACTTTTAACTTTAGGACTTTACAACTGCTCTGCTCTTTTCTGAATGAATAAAATGAAGATAGTTATAATAATCACCATGGAAAATAGAAAGGATGGTGTCCATTTGCAGAAAAATAATGATAGGAATAAAGGCTTAATCATGAAACCTTAGTCTTGGATGAATTTGCAATTCCCACATACATAGAAGGGTTTCTTCTGTTTCATAGGTCCCATGCAGTTTACCAGGTTCATGCAAATTTCTCAAACCTAAGTATATCTTAAAATCACCTGATAAACATTCAAAAAGCTACTCATATTTTGATCCCACACTGAGAAATTTTGATATTTATTTGTTGGGAGAAACAGTGTTTCCCATTCTTCCTTTATCAGATCTTATGCGTATTTTCATTTAATTACTCTTAATACAAAGACCATCAAAGAGAGGCCTTCATGATTGGATACAGTAAATAAAGCAAGCAGTAGCATTACCAATCTCCCTTACCCATAACCTCCTATTTTATTGCAAAGGGGAATACGTTCATAGTCTGAAGTTCTCCACTTGAGATAAATGTGGGTGAAGATGAAATGCACATGAGGAATCATTAACGGATTCTGATTTGGCCATGCCTGTATTTGATTGATTGGTGGTAGAGGTTGGGTCTCAGTATAACACAGTGAAGATTTTCCTTCCACTCTCATTATCAGAGTCAGAGAATCCTTCATTAGTGGTCTAACTTCTCAATCATTACCACAAGTGGGAGTACTTTGCATTGTACTGAAGTACATTTCTAACACATTCTAAAAGTATTATGAAATATTTTTGAATACTTACTCAGTAATATACATAAAACTTGGTGCTTTGCACACTATCTCATTTAATCTTTAGTATAACCTTATGGGTTTTACAAATATAATATATTATATTTCTAATGAAGAATTCCTCATTGCTAGTGAAGAAATTGAAAAAGCTTTATTGATTTTTATTTTTCCAATAATTTGAAATACTTCATTTTTTGTGTATTAATTATCTCTCTTAATTTTGTGCTATTTATAAAATAAATGTGTTTTATTTCCAGTTCCACTCACATGTTATAACAATATTTAACAGAATAGGGCCTATCCTAGGGCCCAGTGATATCTACACAGACACTACAGCTGTATTTGATATAGTTTATGCCAAAATTACCTTTCTTTTTTTATATGTATATCTGGGTGTTTAAAACTGTCGTGAAACAACTTTCACTAAGTAATACAAAAGATATGAGACCCTTTAGCAAATGATTTTCTTTTCTTTCTTTTTTTAAGTTTATTTATTTATTTATTTATTTATTTATTTATTTATTTTGAGAGAGAGAGAGAGAGAGAGAGAGAGTGCAAGAGCATGAGCAAGGGAGGGGCAGAGAGAGGGAGAGAGAGAGAATCCCAAGCAGGCTCCTCAGCGCAGAGCCTGACAGAGGCCTCCAATTCACAAACCATGAGTTCATGACCTGAGTCGAAATCCAGAGATCATAACCCAACATGAAATTCAGAGTCTGGTGCTTAACCAACTGAGCCACCCAGGCACCCCAGCAAGTAATTTTCTAACTCTGACTGTATGGCAGTAAGTGGATCTGAATAATCCTCCCTAGGGACAATGATCAGACTGGAGAAATAGATGAAGGCCACAGGTGAAAGTTTTTAGGTCATATTAAGGAAATATAAATTTCTTATGATCAATGAGAAGCCATTAAAGAATTATAAACAGTATGTGTGGTTGGAAAAAGAGAGAAGACATTGTGATTAGGTTTGCATTTCGTACAAACTACTGTTGTTGAATGGAGGAGAATGCTTTGGATAGTGCCAGAGGAGAAGCTAATAAAACACTTGTAGTCCATGTTAGAGTAATAGTATCTGTATTATTTATTTGTGGTGATGAAGTACCACAGACACAGAAGCATATAATGAAACACATTTTTGCCCCAAAGTTTCCATGAGTCAAAGACTGGGCAAACTTGAAATGGGTTCTCTGTTTCTGGATCTCCCACATGTAAGGTGTTAAGCATGGTTGGAGTCTCATCTGAAACTTCAAGTGTGGAAATATCCCCCTTACAAGCTCACTCGATTGTAGACACCATTTAGTTTCCTGAGGTACTAGAAGCCCGTTTGAATGAGGGCCTTGGTTTCTTGCTGTCTGTTGACCGGAGCCCAACATCTTCAGTGCCTTGCCACATGGTCTGCTCCACAGGGCAGCTCCCAACATGGGAACTTGCTCCAGCAAAGTCAGCAGGAGAAAGAGTTTGCTAGTGAATCAGATGTCATTCTTATGGCATCCCAATATATTTCCCATATTCTATTGTTAAGAAGTAAGTCATCATTTCCTCCCACAATCAAGCAGGGAGTGGAAGGTTGAGAGGAGGCATTATTCGAGTGAGTAAATACCAGCAGGTGGGGATCATTGAGAATTATCTTAGAATCTGTGTACTATAATAATTTTGACTTGCTATAGTTCCTATGAAGGATAGAAAGTAGGGCAGAGGATTTTGACATTATCAGATAGTATCTTCAACTTGGTAAGGGATTGGATAAGGTAAGGGTGGGAGAATGATTTCAAGAATATTCTACAATCAGTTGGAGGAAAGATGCTGGCTTTACTGATTGATAAATGAATGTTTATTTATAACATTGGCTATTTGGATTTTTTGTTTGAGATACGCACAATTTATAACTAGATCTTTTTGCATTATGTCGGTTGATAGACTATGGCTGCTGGCTTTTGTATTCTGATATTTAAACTCAGGAAATGTATAGTTTTCAAAGAGAAATCCATATTATTTATTTCAATATTTTCCTCAGGAATGTTGAGGCAATCAAAGTTCTTACTCCCTGATCTTGATCACCTCCTAATAATATGTTCATGTCTGAAGATGGTTCTCCAGGTTCCTTAGAAAATTTGTGAAAATAATTAATAGTTACCTTAAGTCATCCCAGATTATATAAAATATGTAAGAAGACTTAAAAATAGCTTAGAAATTCTGCAATATGGGATTTATAAAATTAATTTCTGATATACCAAACTAGAACTATATGGCATTTCTGGTATTTCTGTTTATAACCTATTAAAAAATTTTTTTAATGTTTATTTGTTTTTGAAGGAGAGAGAGACAGAGCATGAGCAGGGGAGAGGCAGAGAGAGAAGGGGACACAGAATCTGAAGCAGGCTTCAGGCTCTGAGCTGTCAGCACAGAGCCTGATGTGGGGCTCCAACTTACAAGCTGTGAGATCATGAGCTAAAGTTAGATGTTTAGCCGACCGAGTCACCCCGACGCCCCTGGGCCTATAACCTATTAAAAAAAGTATTTTTATATGGTTCAAGGTGACATTACACTACCTGTTATCTGATTTGAGAAACTCCTCTCTATCTCCTGAAATCTCCAGTCTGAGTCATTTTATATGAGCAAAATATATATAAAAAATAAATATTTAATATTTACCATTGCTATTATTATGTTATGGCAGTAATTGATATATGCATTAGCAAGAAATTATTATTACTTTCTAGTAAAATAATTCATAGGCCCAGATGGAAAAGTCATTTCTTAATGATGAACCATCTCTCTTTTTATGTAATTACATTGCTTACAGAGAGTACACAAATGAAATAGAATCCATACCAAGTATTAACTCTAATGTCTACATGATTCACTTGAATTTCATTGTTCAAATATAACTGATACACTCAGAGCTGCTTAGAATATAAATTAATTTTCAACCATGTATTGAAATCATATTATTCTTTTTGCATTTCAGAGATTTGTATTGTGAATATTTGCATGCATTACCATGGGGATTTTGTTTCTAATGTTCTGTCTTTAATGGTCTTTTCCTTAAACCAGGATTAAATGTGTGCCTTTTAGAAAACTTTTTGCTCAATATTTCAGCCTGAGAGAGTTTTGTACAGGATGAAATCTCTGTTTCTCACTGCACAGATGCCTTCTCCATAAGGCAACATTTTACTTTTTTCTTAGTTCAATCTGGATACCAGATCCCTGAAAAATTAAAAAATATAGTCTTATATGAATTAAGACTTTTTTAAAAATGTCATGTCTTGAAGGAAATGTAATGTGCTGTCATGAAACTTTGGTTGTCACCACAATTCCGCACTTTTAAACATTTAGTTCACAAGTCTGTATTCTTCTTATTGCTCTTTTCTTCCCAAATCCAGACTCAACTCACTGATACTCAGGATCAATTAAGTTGCTTCCACACTGCAAAGGTTCCATTACGAACCTGAAAAATATTATTATTGATATAGTCAACATAAACTTGCTAAATTCAGAATAAGTTCTGGAATTGTAACATTTTAGTGTTTTTAAAATCTGTTCTTACTTTTTTATTCCTCTATCATGATCTTGCTTCAGGTCCTCATTTTCTCCATCTGGACTATTTTAATAGTCCTCAAAAAACATTTTCCACATTTTAAACTTTTATTATTTTTTAATCACATAATTTTCCTGAATGTCCATCAAATCCAGTCCAAATTTCTTAGCCCCACACGTAAGAGTCTGGTCCTCACCGGCCTCTTCAGCTCATAGCCTTTCACTCTCTGCGCTGAAACTTACACTATAGGAATCATAAACTAATTACATGTTTTCAAACACACACCATACCCTTTATCTCCTCTAACCCTCCCTCATTTACTCATGTATTATTAATCATCCCATCTCCCTTATACTTTTTTTTCTTTTTCCCCATTTCCCCCCCTCCTTCCCCATTTCCTCCCTTTTCCCTCCTCTTCTCCCCCTTCTTGGATTGGACTAATGAATCAGTTCCTCCAAAAAGTCCTTACTCATCCTGAGACCAAGTTCTTCCTCTTCTATTTCCCTACAGCACCCTACAATACATCTATAATAGCAGATGTTATCTTTATTCATTATGCTGGAAATAAAGGTGTATCATATAATTGGGTGTCTTTTACATTCAATGAAATAGAAAACATAGTATTAGATTTTGAGGAATATTTTGTATCATTGATTTTCCTTCTATCTCTGGCCTAACTGCCTACTTGGTTGAAAGTTTAATTATTTTATTTCTTCCAAAGCAAAGTACCTACATTAATATCTTGATCTCTAGGTGCCCCCTAACAAATTCTGCTACTTGTCCTTCTATAAACTAGCTCTTTTACATGATCCTATAAACATGTTGCTGCCCTCATTTATATAGTCTTAACTTCCAACTTTCATTTTTATTTCCCTCCAAATGCTGAACATCACAACCAGTTAATGTTGGTTATTATTTATCCTTTCTTTCTTTCTTTCCTTTCTTTCTTTCTTTCTTTCTTTCTTTCTTTCTTTCTTTCTTTTGGGATGGAAATCTATTTTATGTTCTCATCCTATCCTCTGCCCTTTTGAACATACTATGCTACAAACTATAAACATAATCTTAATTATTATCATTTTACTCTACATTCCAAATGGTTGACTCACCAATATGCTTTAAGGTAAGCTTATGTCGTTAGAGGGGATATTCATATGATGTATTGATCATTTTCTCAAACATTCACTGCTTGTTTCATTTTACCAACATCTGTATCAACAGTGCCCATATGCCAGGTTGTTCCTCTTTATGTCTTCACCCATTCTGTTGATGCTATGTTGAAATACGTCCTCTGTGTATATGTTATTCTTTCATCTATTACAGGCTGAGTTTCTTAAAGCACTGTGATATTCAATTATGTATCTTCTATATCTGTGGCTTTAGCTAATCTCTCCCAATGATATACGGCCCAAATACATTAAAACATTTCTTATAAATGCATTTCTTTCCAAATAGAAGCAAACAAGTGCATTTGGAAGTTTGTGACTTGGTATTATTCTCTATTTTTAGATTACAGAGGAAATACTTGCCAAATTTGTATATGTCTTGAAGTTCTGATAGAAAATAAACTAGGTAAATATTTTGTAACCCTAAGCATGCCAACATTAGGCCAAGTAGTTTTAGTATAATCAGACAGAATATGTTACTTCCAGACTTTGGTGGACAAAATGACTTGAGAAAGGAAACGGTGAAGCAGCAGAAGAAAGTATGATTTAAACTTATTTGTATATACTTAGTAGGTCATTTGAGAGAATAGGTTAACTGAAGCTGCACTTTCTACTAACAGTAAATATGGAATACTATTGTCACATATAGGCTGGCCTTTATTTCCAGAAACATGTGGCCTCTCTTCCCTGCCACCACCCTGGTATCTGTACAGGCAATGCCAGTGAATGTGATAAAAAGTTTCACAGCCAACTCATAAATCCCTGGTCCTTAGACATTTCTTTTGAAAAAGACAAAGTACTGTGTGTATTTGTGTGTGTGTGTGTGTGCGTGTGTGTGTGTGTAAATGTACATATGTGTGTTATGGGTGTTAGTGGGAAGCGTAATTATTTTCTTTGCTTAAAGTCTGTTATGACAAGAAGGATTGTTCTTCTCTTAATACCCCAAAGGATTAATAAGTAGAGGCTAAAGTGAATATATTTGGCTCTATAAAAACTAAATATTAGCTTTAAATAATCAGGATGCTAGAGACAAATTTAGCAGGCAATATGTGTTACTGCTGCGTATAACAGGTATTCAAACATATATGGATTGAATGCCCGGCTGAAAAGCTTTGAGGGGAGATTAAAATATCAAATGAATGGCCTGTTTTAGAATGTCTCTGAGGTGCCTTCTAAATCTCAGATTACCTATTTTTTTAATGTTCTGTTCCCAAATGGCCAGTTTATATATTAGGTAGGGAATTTCTGTTCTGAATTTATGCTATAAGAAAAATACAAATATTTTATTTTATATGAGTGTGAGAAATATGCAGTAGTACATGTATAGTACAATGTATTTATTTGATTTATAAATATACTGTTTCTCAAGTATGTGTGTTTTTACCTCTTTCATAGACTATATCACTTATTTCAGTGGAAAGAATGACAATTTTAAAAAAAAATTGCATTTATATTTTATACATTATATATATTACCCACATACTTAATAATGAAGATATATTTCTCCCTTAACCAAGTTTTTCTAACATTTTTGCCAGATGAAGTCTCCTTGTATCATATCATACAATGTCATATCATGTAAGTTTAAGAACAATACGTTTTACAGATAAAAAAATATGTGCAGATTAATAAACTACCCATGGTCCCTCAGTTAATAGGAGAGGGTATTTTTTAAAAATCAGAAGTACACCAAGCCCTTATTCCTCACAACTGCATTATATTTTAAGCAAATAAAGAACAACAAAGAAGCATTTATTTTATTTTTGAAACATCCATAAGCACAGCGGATATTAAAGGAAAAGTCTTTCTTGGAAAGTTCTCTAGTTTATTTTCAGCACAAAATATTCTATTTACTAAGGTGTCAGGAAGAAGATATTTCTTTAAATATGAAGGCTTGAGATTCCCCACTCATCATTTCAATCCTTTCTATTAGTCTTAAAAATTGAAAAAGAAACATTTTTATTTTAAGAAAGAAGTTTAAATCAGGAGCCTGTTTGAACCAACTACTTCCAGTGATTAATGCTTTTAAAAAAGAAAAGTTAATTTATTCTAGATAAATTGTGTCTCAAATGTTATAGTGTGAGGATGCTTTTTGTCTGTCTGCCCTTAATTTTTTAAACACTTCAGTTTAATACAAGAAGTTATATTATCTTTAGTTCCTCTATATCTTTATAGCATTTGACAATAAGTCAATAACTTACAAGTTTACTTTATATAATTGTGTATTTTTTCTCCTTTCCTTAGAATCAGGATCATCCTGTTTTTAGCTTTCCTCTTCCTAGTTTCATTTTTTCCTTTTCTTTTGTTTCTTTTTCTTCTTCCCTTCTCTCTCTCTTTCTTTTTCTTCTCTCTTTCTCTCTCTCTCTCTCTTTTGGTGGGGGGATTATATTTGTTGTGTGCTTTTTGTTTAGGAAAGTATTGACTTTGTTGAGGGAATATGGAGGCAGGCTATTTATCTTGTTTCTAGCTCAATAAACCTTTAAAATGATTGAAGAAGAAATTCCATAAGGTGGAGTTTCTCAACAGTACGTGACAGAGACATGTTAACTTCCTTCAACAACTGTGATTCTAGCCTGGAATTTTTTTTCCAAGTCTAATATTTTCTTTTCTTTCTTTTCTTTCTTTCTTTCTTTCTTTCTTTCTTTCTTTCTTTCTTTCTTTCTTACATTTAAGTTAGGTAACATACAGTGTAGTCTGCCTTCAGGAGTAGAACCAGTGATTCATCTCTTACATATGACACCCAGTACTCATCCTAAAAAGTGCCCTCCTTAATGCCCGTCACCTATTTAACTCAACCCCCACCGAACCCCACCCCTGCTTTCTAGTAACCCTCAGTTTGTGCTCTGCATTTAAGAATCTCTTATGGTTTGCCTCCCTCTCTGTTTTTATCTTTTTTGCTTCCCTTCCCGTGTTCATGTGCTGAGTTTCTCAAATTCCACATGTGAATGAAATCATATGATATCAGTCTTTCTCTGACTGACTTATAATGGATATAGCTAGATGACTATCTCAGCTACATTAAACTAAAACCAAAAGTTTTATTCAAATTCCTATATTTAGGTAATGCTATAACATGGTTTAACTATGAGACGATTGTGTGTTTGAGACATAAATCGCAAATTACTAAATTGGGCAACTTTGTATGAAACTTTTCTTTGTAGAAATAAAATATTGAGAGTATTATCTAAAAGGGACAACTTCAGTTTTAAAATAGTTTATCTGTGTTCCCTTTATAACAGTCAATAATCTGTTTAGAAATTTGAAAATTTAAATGAAATATGAAAATGTTTATATATAAAATGAATTATTCATATAATGACTTAATTTATTCAGGAATTGTTATCATTCAAATAGAAATCAGAAGAAGGAGTACTAGAATGTACTCAATTTTGTGTATTTTAGTAGTGTAACTCTTGATTTTAGAGAGCAGTTTATAGTTGTTCATCAATGACATTTTGAACTCATGAGGCTTAGCTGGTAACTGATTCTGTATACAGAATAAAAGGCTGGAGGGGAAATAGAAGACAAGTCAGTTAATCTTATACTACTTTTATGTGGAGAGGGTTAACAGGTTTCTTATGGCTAAGTTAGTTGTGACTAAGCCCATCTTATGTAAAATGTTTCCACTGAAAGATCTAGATTTTCTTTCATGTTAAGCTATGAGTAAGTCATTCATTTGACTTATGTAAAGCATTATTTTATAAGGATGGAGTGGATGTACCCAAATAAAATCATGATGTCAAGAAAGATGTTCTATATTAGTTTGCTCGGGCTGCCATGGCAAATTACCCCAAACAGGATGGCTTGAAGAGAAGAAATTTAGTTTTTCACAGTTCTGGAGGCCAGAAGTTTGAGACCAAGGTTTTGGCAAGACTGGCTCCTTCTGAGTACCATGAGGGAAGGATCCATTCCAGGGATCTTTCTTTGACTTACAGACAGCCTTCTCCTTATGTCTTCACATTTTTTCCCTTTTGTCTACCATTGTGTCCAAATTTCCTTTTCTTATAAGGGCTTTAGTAATATTGGAGTAGGGTCCACCTAATAAACTCATTTTGACTTAATCAACTTTGTAAGGACACTTCCTTCAAATAAGGCCACATTCTAAGTATTGGGGGTAAGGACTCAAGCATACTAATTTTGGGAAGGGACACACCACCTCATTGGTGGCTTTTGTTTGATATTTCCTTAAGTGCTTATGAAAATGTCCTTAAAGATTTCCTGAATAATTCATTTAGTGTTTTATATGTAGCAGTGCAAAGTAAGAGATTTAGTGAAACCTAGAATGTAATGCTTGAGATCAACAAAATCAGGATGGATGATCTCAAATTATAGAGCTGTAAGCCAAATTTCAGTGTGAACTGAAACTTCAGCTTTCATAATCTCATTTATCTGCTTAGTATGAATCAAATAAAATACATTAAGTTTTCTTGTGATAGCCTCATATTTCCTACCATAAAATTTTATTGCAAATCAGCTCTGTGGCAATAAGAAAATCACACACACACACACACACACACACACACACACATACACACAGAATGCACACTCACACACAAATGCTTCCACACAAAATAACAAATTTATATGTACACATACATACAGTAAAATTTACTAAGTGCCAGGTGTTTTACATAACATTTATTTAACCTGGCTATTCAACAGTCCCTAAATTAATAAACTAAGTATGTAGGAACTTTCTAAACTGTGACAGACTACCCATATTCTACTGATAATTGGTGAAAAGAGAAACATTATTTCCAAGGCATCTAAGTTGGATATCTAAATATATTTACCAGTAGAAAATGGCAATCCCTATCATTTTTCATCCCTTAAATACCTCCACTCTGTGCTGTAAAGCAAGTGCCTGAAAAATGTTGTATTCAGTATTAAGCAAAGTGTGAATTATTGCTCCCTGACTTATTTAAATATCCTTTATAAGAAGAGCAGGAAGAAAATTGTTAAACTGAAAATAAAAAGCCACAATGATAGGCAAATGATCATTCACTTGCTAGCAAGGAATTGCAATTTGGGGAGCACAGATTCTGTGTGTCCCACATGCAGGGTGAAAGCAAGGAGTTTTTATGAAGAAGTAGAAGAGGGAATAATTAAATAGGTTAAAGAAAACAAAGTTTTCTATGGATGTTAACTAGCTAAACTATTCTGGGTTATACATTGATTCACTACTGATTCCTACTTCAGAAAATCCCAAACCATCGGTCTTATGAACAGGATGTCCATTCTCCTGTTGAGTTTTCAAGAAATTGTTTATAACTATTTATAGTTTTGCCCTCTCCAAAGATTTTGGCCCGGTTCCAAAAAGAAAAAAAAAAAAAAAAAAGGTATGGCAGTTTTTCTGCAGTGGCTCAGGCTGTATGTTAAAATTGTTCTAATCATGTCAGTTTTTCAAAAAAGGAATAAACAATAATGGCCTCCTGAGTAGATACATAGGTCACATTCTTCCCAAATTTATTTCTACTGGGCATAGCAAATGTGTATCTCAAGACAAATTCTGTCTGGTCTTATACAGACTGTGAGCTACCCACTCAGTTTGCTTTCTAGTGTGTTCTCTTTCTCACTCTCTCACTCCAGCTCTCTCTCTCCCTCTCCCTCACACAAATTAAATGAATAGTTACATAAAAAGTAAAAGGTGAAAGATACCAAGTAATATTAGTTTCACTCTCTAGTGCAGATAAAAAATCTAGTTACCATTCCAAGGTGAAGTTATCAACACTCTTCGATCCTCTCTCGTGCTCAAATGAGATTGCTACAAGATCTAAATCCCGAAAACGTATTAAGGTAGACCTAGTCTTTAGTCCTATAAACTTGTGACACTTAAACTATTTAGAGGGTGGTCACATGCTTAAGATTCTGAATATAGTTGTATAAGGGACCATAGGTAGCGAATGGAAGTTAAGGTCAACTAACAAAGGTAATGGGCCCATTAGAAATATTAACGATTAAGGTATAATAAAAAATTCAACATTCCTATGAATAAACATGTGTTTTAGGAAAAATATTCAAAATAATTAATGTATACTTCCTAATAATCAGTTATCCTTTAGACTTAATAATGCTTTAAGGGATACCTTAATAGTTTTACATCAACTCTGGATGCTTTCTTAAAATTAGATAGGCATTATCCTGATCTAGAATAAAATAAAACAATGCAGTGATGAACCAACAATTAAGGATGGTCTTATTTGTTACAGAGAAATTATTATACTTTTCTAGGATCTCAGGAAAAAAAATTCTGAAAAGTAGTGGCCATATGTGATATAAAATTAGGAATGTTTTATTCCAAATGTAACTCTTATAACTAGAAGCTAAATCTCATGTTTCACAAATTTCTATTACTATCATGCTGTGTCCTAGAAGGCAAATACAGGAAGTTATTAATATTTATGGACTAAGAATGAAGCAAACATTATAAATTAAATATTACCTGTTTTCATAGAAGAGTACAGTAAACTGACCACAAATCTGGCAGATGATTTCCTATGGTAACAGAAAAAGAAAAACCACAGGGGGTCTTTAAAACAGTTAACCTTCGATATTATTAAATCTCTCACTTTACCACATGCAAGAGCCTGAGATTTCTTGATGTAAATAATAAATAGCTAATTCCTGGAATTTCAGCTAAAACTTTGTAGTCTTTTTATTCAACATAATGTAGCTTCATTTCACTATGAGGTTTTGAGAGGAAAACCGTAACAATCTACATGTAAGTTGAAATGTGTTTAAAGAGCTACTGCAAAGCTCTTTTGAATCTAATAAAGAATTTGATAAATTGATTGTTAATTAAATAATTCAAAACCAAAATCAGTGAGCTGAAGTGTGAAGATGTCATTTTCTGCTAGAGGTGAAATCTGACTTGAAATTTTCCACTGTAGTCAAAATCATTGCCAATCGAGAACATACTCTCAGATATATTCTTCAAATTATAATAAAAGCCACCTTCAATGCAGTGTCTTTATTTGATATCTATCATATTTCAGGGTCACATAGAATTGAATAGGGACTAAAATCATTGCAAGTGTGAAAAGTTAGTATTTAACATTCATAAAGTTTAAATACAACTAGAGGGGGAAAAAGGATATTATTTAAAAGTTAACTTCCTGAAATCTTTTGTCTCAGTAATAATAATAAAAAAACTATACATAATTCAGAATTCATGGAGATATATTATTATGTGCAAGGATCTCATAAGATTACTATTACAACCAATTTCCAAAGTGTCTTAGTAATTTCAGAAATTATTTAAATCACTTTTCCATATATTTTACAGTTAGCCATGTGTCCAGAGTAAGCAGGGGGAAAATGCCTTGAATTTGTACAGTGTAGTATAGTGTCATATTATTACATAGGTGAGGCCATTAATTGGTTATAATAATAAGTTTGCATTTTGTGTTGAAATCAACAATAGGCAAACTTTTGTGAAAAAATTAATTTGAGGAACTCTTTTTATTGAATTGCATCAACCTCTTGCAAAAGGTCAGTCATTAGAAATGGAAGGTTCATAGAAGCATACATTTTAAAGAATACCATATTTTAGATTATGATTTTCTTTATATGAGTTTTCAAGTATAGATCCTAATTCATGTTTCTGCAATATAACGTTTTACTCTTTTAAAGGTGGAAATATACGTATGAGACCATAATTAAGTTATCTAAGGAAGAGCCAAGGTTACTGTTGTATTTCAGCTGCAGTGAGAATTATGCATAACAAATAAACCTGCAAATGAGGAAACTTGGTGTGAATGCTCTGTTTTGATTTATATTTAAAAAAAATTCAAAATCAACTTCTTAAAAATGCCCTTCTTGTAACTGTATGCAATATATGAAAGATTTCTGAAAAAATATCATTTTAACAAAGAACATTTTTGTGATCTTGAAGGTGACTCTATGAACTTGATAGAACAAAGGGAGACTTCCTATTTTACTATTTTACAGTTATTTTGAATTAATTTACAAGAAAGTGCAAGGAAAAAACAGTAATTATCATCTACTATATTCACATGTTCTGCATAATCCTTTACTTAAATGATTTTGTTTAAACTTACAGCAATTCTGTGAGTTATTATATTTCCTCTCTATTGGTAGTAAATTGGGCTAAACAAAATGCAGCTAGCAAGTGGCATAGCTGGAATTCAAACTTAGTTTAATCCCCAAACCTATGCTTTTTCTTTCATAACAATACTTACCTCTCAAAGTGCAGTATACATCAACACACATATACATACGTATACACACACATACACACACACACACACACACACACACACACACACACTTTTATTTCCTTTCTTGAAATATCTTTATAAATTAAAATAATCCTTAATGGGGTTCTAAACATTCTGTGATAGAAAATTTTGATACACTATATACAGATAGCTTTTCAAATAGTGTTTGGTATTAATAACCAAGAAGTACTTGTTAATTGCATACATACACCTATGAAAAAGCATGTTACTCTTGTTGGTAAGATTCAGCTTTTAGAAGAATGGCAACTTTATCCATTATTGTAATAATAAGGGGCTACTTGAGAGAAAGGAGAAATGGATTCTGATCTCCAAATCACATGTCTAGAATATAAAATTTTTACATCAATTTTCCGCAATTAGAAAATGAATGTGTTTAAATGATAGTTCTTCAAGTGCCTTGAGAAATAACAGTTTTTAGTTCTATGGACATGCCTGAAATTGCAGTTAGTGATTATCTAAATAGTGCTTTAAAGAGTATTAAGGTCTCAGTTAATAAGGAGTATCAATGACAAAATTATTTTTAATTCATAGTGCCTGCCCTAGAGGAACTTAAAAGATAGGGCATCAAGTTATGAAAATTAAAAGATGGATAATCAACAGTAAAGGTAATAATAAAAGATGCTATCATACAGTGCTTCTAATTCCATTTTCAAACGAGCAGCATGGGCAATTATTCCTCTGAGTTCATAGGAAGGTACCAATTAGAGTGTTGAAGGGTTACAATAGAGGAAAAGAGAATTATTCGATCTCAAAAAAGGAACAGTGTTGGCTAAAGTAGGAAGCAGAAAAGATTTTCTAATTCATATCACAATAATTGCACACTGAGAATAACGTTAGGTTCTTAGACAAAATACTTAAAAGAGCAAGTGGGACTGTATTCTTAGGTAACTTAGAATCTACCTAGGAATGTATATAAATACTCAAATTTTGTTCTGTAACTTTCTTAATATTCTAATATGGTACAAATATTTTAAATTTGAGAGTAGGGTACACAAATACTTAAATACTTCATTCGATTTTACTCATATTTGACTTATTCTGTGAGTGTCTGTGACTCAATTTTCATAAATAAAAAGATTCTATTGAGATAAACATAAATTTTATGTCATATTAACATATAATATCATCAACACCTATTACTATATTTAGCATAAGTAAAATATATGTCCGACTAGTTAGTAGAGAATTAATTTATTTAAAAATACATAAATTCACTCAATTGGGACCCACCTGACCCAATTTGTCTAATAGAAAAATTTTATAATTACAGTGTGGGTTTTTTTGTTTTGTTTTGTTTTCCAGTGTGGTTTTTTTTTTATGAAGTTTAAAAATCATATGAATTTTGGTAAGAAGAACTTTTAAAAATTAATACTCAGGGACTAATTGAATTCCACAATATATAAAAAGAAGTTAATATCACCAAATTATCAACTTTGGAGACATTGATGTTGTTCTGTTTTATGGACAAAGCTTTGATAATTGTTTTGGAGATGGAATGAAAGTTCTCAAGGTTTAAAGAATTTCAATTTAATAAGAAATGATGGTTATTAAATAAAGAGAAGATGTGTTTCAGAATTCAAACTTTATATTTATAAAATATTCATGTATGTTTCCTTCCAGGGTGAAATGGTGAATATAACATTTATTTGGTTATTATCTCTTTGGGACCAAAGAGACCAGTTAAGCTAGTAGCTATGCAAGATATCATTTCAAATTTTAAGATCTATTACAACCAAAGTTATTTCTTCAAGTTTGCATTCCTTTTGAAAATAAAGAGCAAAATAGAGCTAGTTATAAACATATAATCCATATAGGCAAGAGTATATATAAGAAAGCTTCACCAAGTAGTTATATTTAATGAGATATACATGTAGAGCAATAATTTAAATTTAAAAGTTTTCATGTTCATTTACAAATGAATTCACTGCATTTCCTGATTATTTTGATCATAGTTCATGAACTTTACAACTTTGAGTTGTTAACATAGTTTTCCCATTCATATCAGAATTTTTAAAAATTATTTTTGCTTTAAATTATCTTCTCAAAATTTCTTACTATTTTAATACCATATCAGGCTTGCATTTGGTGGAAAGCGGATACTAACATGTTTATTTATTTATTTATTTTGAGGGAGAAAGAGACAGTGTGTGAGCAGGAGAGGGACAGAAAGAGGGAGGGAGAGAAAGTATCCCAAGCAGGCTCTGTGCTGAGCCCAACAAGGGGCTCCATCCCAGGAACCGTGAGATCTTGACCTGAGTTGAAATCAAGAGTCCAGCACTTAACTGACTGAGCCATCCAGGCGCCCTGTAAAGCAGATAGTTTAGCAGCAGTTTCATTTCTGTCCTGAAATATATATATGTAAATATTTCAATAAAATATTAATATATGTAATGTATAATTATTGAATAAGTATTTATATTTATTTTTAATAATTATTATTTTAAAGCAAATCATTATTTAATAATAAATGATATTATTTAATAAATTATTTAATAAAAATAATTTAAGAAATAATAATGATTCAATAAGAAATAATAAGTATAGATAATTTAATACATATATAAATATATATACTTTATATACAGATTTCATTGTATATTCATAGTATATTCATAATATTCAGAGTATATTAAAATTTCGTATATCTCAATCTGCCTGTTTATATTTTAGCATAGGACTGAATATTGGAAAAGCAAATAAGCTAACTGAACATTCAAGTGCTGAATTTATTTTTGTTTAACTACATTGTGGATAATAAATGTATATCTGCTTTCTTTGGCTTGATTTGGAATTTCAATGTGATTTTAGTTTGGAGTTTGGGAATACTCTGAAATGCTAGCTTTGTCATGCTGAGCATGCAAGAAGCCAGAAGTTCTCCTCTGTGTAAACTGCTCCCTGGATATAAATTTAAAACATTGTTCATTCTTCTAGGCAACCAGGACACCACTTAGTGAATTACTGTTTGTGTTAAAGGCCAATTCACCATCACACCTCTGAATTAGCTTTCTCAGAAAGCCAATTCTCACCCAATAAATCGTAAGGCACAGAACTCTGAAGGGTGAAACATTATTGAAAAAAATCTCTAAAACCATTTATATACCAAGAAACATCTCTAATCTAAATAGATGATTTCTCACACATATATGCTACTTTTTGTTAATGAAGTTAGAAATTGTTGACATTACTAAAATATATTAATTTAAAATCTTGACTGAACTTTTTGCCATTGTTACCATTTTTTCAATCAATTGGTATTAGAACTGTAATAAAAGGGTCTACATATTTTTGGTATTAGGACTTCTGTTATAAAAGGGTCTACGTATTTTTAACATGATAACGTAGTCATAATTCACTAAATAGTTAAAAACTATTTACCTAAGTCAGTTTATAACTTTCTGAAGTAATATATCACACTGAATGTAGAAGTCTATTTATTGTAAGACTTTATTTGGGTACTACAAAACTGAAAAATGAAGTCTGTAAATTGAATCATTGCATCTATGTAGGCAAATGTTCATCTTAGCATCATTGAAATTGGCATATTTCTTTAAAAGTTATATAAGTCTTTTGTGACCTTAATATAATATATAGTCACCTTAAATAAAATAATGGTTATATAAGAGTAAAAGTTCAAACTCCATTGCAAAATATGTGTATCTGGCCAAGTTGAAGGACCAGGAAGAGGGTTCAGCCTCCTCCTTGAAACAAGTAGAAAATCAGGAGGAATAATATGAAACATTTTTTTAAGATCTTGGTCATCGGGGAACAAAAGACAGTGATGTCTGAGAGACCAGTAATCAACAATGTGAGAACAATGCTTCCCCCAGGTCATGGGCTGGGAGATTTCCATACCATGTGACCCGGTGACAGGGATGTTAGAATGGGCCCAGGAGTCTCCATAAATTAAGAAGACAGAGCTGGAGTCTGGAGAGGATAGCAAAGCTAGAGTTCAAAAGGCAAAGTACTGGAAAAGAGAAAATTGCACAGAGAAAAAAAAATTTGGACATCTGGACATCTGAAGAAATTCTTCCTTGAGGCTTCAGCTGAGTTCTGAAGAGCAAAAACATGAGAAAATGATCTGAGAAATAATTAGAGGGATCAATCTCTAGAGCTCACATAGAACTATGAATAGTTCTTTTGCCCACAATCCAAAGTAGAGTATTTCATAATTCAAGAAGTAAAACATTAGGGAGAGTAGTCAAAAGGGTCTTGTTTGAGGAATGAGGCAAATTTAGCACTATGTTAACCACTGTTCTAATCCTAGTTAACAAAGCTTAAAAGCACATTGCAAAAGGATCAAACTTTTTCCAAGTAGCTTAATTCCATCCCAGAACAAAGCTCAGTAGTGCTTACAGGAATACAAAATATCAAGTACCTTGGGTAGAATTCACAACACCTTCTATCCAATCAAAATTCACCAGACATGTGAAAAATTGGGAAGTATAACACACAATGAGAAGAAATACCAATCAATTTAAATCAGTCCATGACAGAGATGATAAAATTAGTAGATAAGAACATTAAAAGAGATACTATAACTATATTCCATAAAATCAAGAGACTGGAGATCTAATGTGTTAATTAGAAATATGGAAGATGTAACTAAGACCCAAATTAAACTTCTAAAGTTGAGCACCACAATGCCTGATATGAAAAAAACAATGGGTGGATTGACAGAAAATTGGACACTGCAGAGGAAGAGATTGCTAACATTAAGTATCAAGTATAGATTCATAAAAAGTATCCAAAATATAACAGAAATAGAAATATGATTTAAAAATATTGGGGTGCCTGGGTGGCTCAGTTGGTTGGGCGGCCGACTTCGGCTCAGATCATGATTTTGCGGTCTATGAGTTAGAGCCCCATATCGGGCTCCGTGCTGACAGCTTGGAGCCTGGAGCCTGCTTCGAATTCTGTATCTCCCTCTCTCTCTGCCCCTTCCCCATTCGTACTCTGTCTCTCTCTGTCTTTCAAAAATGAATACATGTTAAATTTTTTTTAAATATTAAGAGCATCATTGATTTGTGGGGCAACTTCAAGCAGCCTAACATATGTAGAACTGAAATCTTAGAAATGCTATGTGTAACTGGAGCCCAGAAAATTATTTTTTCAAATTTGATAAAAAATTATAAACTAGCAAATCAATGAAACTCAACAATCTCTAAAGGCTAGAAAAATAAACATAAGTTGTGTGTAAGTCAAAAATTACACCTTGAGCTGTAATTATTCAATTTATAAATTTTTACAGAAAATTAAGATTACATACTTTAAATATATATAGTTAAATGTACATCAGTTATACCTGATAGCTGTTAAAAAATCAACTTCTGAGGATTTCATAAAATGGTTGTCTTAAATATGCTATTTCGTGTAGTAGGAATTACTCTGTTTGGCTGCTGTAGGCCTTTGCTCTCCCCACATGTCTCTTTCATCCCTTCGGTTGCTATTCTAAGCATGTTTTCATTCATTAAGAAGTAAGAGAAACAAGAGAACAAGATTTTTATAAGTCTCTGCTTGTACCTTGATTTCTAAAATTCTTTTGGCTAAAGAAAGTCACATGAATAAGAGGAGCAAAACATATTACCCACTTGTTATGAGGCCTGGACATGAGGGGAAGTACCATACCACAATATAAAATGGAAGAAGTATATGTTTGTGCAAATGTCTGTCGTTTAGTTTACATTAATGCAAAAGTATGGTGCTAGGTGATATGCATTTATACACATTTTATAAATTATATTTGGTCACAGAAGTAAAGCCTGAAGATAATAACAACAGCAAAACAGCAACACTCTATCCACCATTCATCCCAACTGTGTAGTTTCAGAGTTTTTTTTTTTTAATAAACATTGTTTTTATAAGCCAGGGAATCCTTATATCTTTTCAAATCAGTTCATAAAAATCTAATTTAATTTTGTTAATTTTTGTTAAATTACATATTTTATATAACCAGCCCTTTTCTCAAACAATTTTATAACAAATTCCTTAGTACTTCTGCTGGTAATGCTGAGCTATTTTTTTTTTCTGTCAATAGATTAAACACATTGCTTATAGACCTTGTGTATTTAAAATTTTACTAAGTAGTACCACATCACTCTAATAAATAATACCAACTTAAATGTATAATTTTTGAGACATGCCAGTGTAAATACATTTAGTGTTAACATGTTCTACAATTTTTGTCAATCGTGGGGTGCCTGGGTGGCTCTGTGGGTTGAGTGTCTGACTTTGGCTCAGGTCATGATCTCACAGTTGATGAGTTCGAGCCTGGTGTAAAGCTCTGTGCTGACAGCTCAGAGCCTGGAGCCTGCTTCTGACTCTGTGACTCCCTCTCTGTTTGCCCCTCTTGCACTCATTCTCTCTCTCTCTCAAAAGTAAATAAACATAATTTTTATTTAATTTTCGTCAATCTTATGGGTAAAACATCAGTTTGCATTGTTTTGTGTACCTTTATTAGAAAGTGTCAGCATTTTTCACATTAACTTATGATTCCTATTCTATGCCTTATTTGGCAGCATAATTTTTTATTAAATTATGTGTTATTATTTGTGGGACTGGCTTATATATTATAGACACTAGTCCTTTCTGTTTTATGAGTTGTAAATATTTTTCTCTTTTCCTATTTTTTGAAATACAGAAATATCCAAATTTTATTTGATAAAATAAGTCAGTGTCCTCCTTTATAATTTTGGAGAGTTGTAAAGACTTTCATGCATTCCTAATTATTATTTTTTGTATTATCTTAGAGTAGATATAAAGTCATTTTGTGTGTCATTTATCAATTTTCACATATTTTGTCTATATTTCATTTTTATCCTCATTTTTAAATAAGCAACCTACATACTTACATTTTGAAAGAACTAGATGTTTTGGTATTCTATTTACTCTTGAAATTCATTTATTTATATTTCACTATTCATTCCTTCCTCAGTTCTTTGTTCATTTGGCCATTTGCAAACTAAATCTTTATATAGACCTAAGTGAATAAGAGGTTTCATTTGTAATAACAAAATAAGTAGCTGGTACAATAGTTTCACTCCGACACCAATCTCCCATAAATTTTTTCTTTCTTTCTGTGAATGTAATTCTCATTTTTCCAGTTTCAAGGCTTCTGCCCCTCCAGGCATCTCTCTGTGTTCCAATAATGAAGAAAAATTAAGGGGCGCCTGGGTGGCTCAGTCGGTTCAGCTTGGGACTTTGGCTCAGGTCATGATCTCACGGTGGGTGAGTTCAAACCCCGTGTCAGACTCAGTGCTGATAGCACAGAGCCTGGAGCCTGCTTGCATTTGGTCTGCCTCTCTCTTTGCCCCTCCCCCGCTCATGCTCGCTCGCTCTCGCTCTCTCTCTCTGTCAAAAATAAATAAACATGTAAAAAATTTTAAAAAAGAAGTAAAAGGTCTGTGTCATTGGTCAAAATTTTTAATCCTCTTATATATCGCCCACTTATTATTAATCAAAACCATGTCACATGATCACTCCAGCTGCAAGGGTTCCGGATGGTGACTATGCTAAGCTGGACTCAACACACTCCAAATGCAGGTTCTGTTTGCAGCAGAAGAGGTCACTCCTTAGCTAGGCTGCTAGTCTTGTGTCTTTTGCTAGCTGTATGTTTTCCGGACATTCTCTTTTGATATATTTTGTTGCTCAGTTTTTATTTGCTATATGAGATACTTAGGTTAATTTATTTCATGATTTTTACTTAATATTAAAGAAAATAAGTTTAAATATTTCCCTTTCTGTGGGATTTCTACATCCTCTGAGTATTGCCATAAAATGTTATTGCCTTGCACTGATTTCTTTTAAGTTCTAAGTTTTATTTTTATTTTTTAATGTGAGATTTATTTAGAATAGATGTTTTTGGTTTTATTTAAAGTATCTACCTGAGGGTTATTTATATTATTATAATTTATCTTTTAATTGTCTTGAGGTCCAATAATGTGATATGGAGGAATTCTGCCTTCTGTAACTAATTAAAGTGTGTGCATGTGTGTGTGTGTGTGTACGTGTGTGTGTATTAAGGTAATTTTTGTAGCTGTTCCTTACACATATAAGAACTTTCTTTCTTTTCATGGGACATAGTGTCTCTTTCTCACTCTTTCTTTCTCTCCCAGAAATAAATATTGCCTGTGGAAAATTATACATTTTATTATTTGACTCATAAATTAAAACCGAAATACTCAAGTAAAATATTTTTATATCAATGTGGCATAAAATATCCTGAAGAGAATTTAAATTGGGAGGTATACTTTTTTTTTTTAATGCTTGCATTTCTCAGTAAATTTTCCTCATGTATTTTATTATTTTTGTTTTTCTGTGTTTTAATATGTATTATCATTATGTTTTCATTGCATATTAAAACTTTTATCATCATGAAATTTTGTCTCTTTTCCCATTTGCTATCTGGTCCTAAATTCCACGTTATCTAACTTTAGTCTTTTCATGTCCTAGTTTATTATATATTTTATTCTTAATTTGCCTCTGACATTTATTGAGACATATTTTAAGTGATGGACCAGTAGACATACATATATTTTTAAGTAGGCTCCCCACCCAACGTGTGACTTGAACTCATGACCCTGAGATCAAGAGTCACATGCTCTACCAACTGTGATAGTCAGGTGCCCTTTGACATATTTTCAATGATAGACATATTTTCAATGATAGTTTATTGATTTCAGCTCTGGGAGAAATATGTAATGTGCTTGGTATACGTGAATAAAAAGAGTGAAAAAAGAAGTAACAAAGGAAGGATGGAGTTGCCTTACAGGAATATAAAACCCAGGCCTACGGTGATGATGGATAGATGAATGGATAGATAGATAGATAGAGATGGACACACTGATACATTTTAACACATAGGGGCACACACAAACAGGGATATTTTACATGTAGACTCCAATATATAATATATGGCTTGAAGAGATCTATAGAATAATAGCCAAATTTATAGGCACTAATTTCCAAGTAGTTTATAAAAGTATCTGTGCTAATTCTACATGGCAAGAAACTAAAGGAATATGGTCTATGAATATTTTGAAAATTTTGAGATAGCCTTTTAAAATATTTTAATAATTTTATATGTATTATGGTTCTTAATATATAACTGACTTTATCTCATTTAAAAAATCTATTTATTCAAATTAACTAAATTAGGAATAATTCATTTCTGTGAAAAATGCCATTGGAATTTTGATAAGGATAGCATTGAATCTATAGATTACTTTGGGTATAGAAATTTTAACAATATTTATTATTGTAAAATGCGAACATGGATATATTTTTATTTATTTGTGCCTTATTTCAACCTACAAATATATAGCAATCAAAACAATGTGGTAGCAGAATAAAAGCAGATACATATACCAATAGAACAGAATCAATAGCCCAGAAATAAACCCACATGTATATGGTCAACTAATATTTGACAAGGGAGTCAAAAATACTCTGTGGGGGGAAGGGTAGTTTCTTTAATAAATGATATGGGGAGAAACTGATATTCACATGCAAAAGAAGTTGAACCCCTATCTTACAATGCTCACAAAAATTAACTTGTAATGGCTTAAAACTTAAATGTAAGACCTGACACTATAAAATTTCTAAAGGAAAATATAAGGAAAAAGCTCAATGTTGGTCTTGGCAAAGAATTTTGGGATATGACAACAAAAGCACAAGCAACAAAACAAAATTCTACAAGTGGGACGACATCAAATTAAAAAGCTTCTACGGAACAGACGAAATAATCAACACAATGAAAAGGCAACTTACAGAATGGGAGAAAATATTTGTAAGCTATATATTTGATAAGAGATTAATATCCAAAATATATAAGGAACTCATACAATACAATAATAAAAATAAGCGAATAATCCAATTACAAAATGTACAAATACCTGAATAGACATTTTTTTTCTAAAGAAAACATACAAATGAGAAAACCTACAAATGGCCAACAGAAACTTGAAAAGATGTTCAACATCATTAATTGCCAGGGAAATGCAAATCAAAACCACAATTTTATATCACCTCACATTGTTAGACAGTTATCAAAAGATGAAGGGGCACCTGGGTGGTTCAGTTGGTTAAGTGTCTGACTCTTGGTTTTGACTCAGGTCATGATCTCACAGTTCGTGAGTTTGAGCCCTGTGTAGGTCTCCGTGTTGACAGTGCAGAGCCTGCTTGGGATTTTCTCTCTCTCTCCCTCTCTCCCTCTGTCTCTGCCCCTCCCCTGTCTATGCTCACTTTCTCTTCCTCTCTCTCAAAATAAATAAACTTAAAAAAAAAAGATGAAATAAGTGCTGGCAAAGATGTGTCGACAAGGGACCCCTTGTGCACTGTTGCTGAGGATGTTAATTGGTGTAGCCATATGGAAAACAGTATGGAGGTTCCTCAAAAATTAAAATTAGAACTACTGTATAATCCAGCAATCCTATTTCTGGTCATATATGTGAATGAAATGAAATTACTATCTCAAAAAGATATCTGCAATCCACTCCCATGTTCACTGAATCATTATTCACAATAGCCAAGATATAGAAACAACCTGAGTGTCCATTGACAGCTGATGAATAATGAAAATGTGATAGTATTACATAGTGTAGAATATATGTACATATACAAAAGAATAGTGTTTGGCCATAAAAAAGGAAGGAACTCTTGACATGTCTGAGATGGGTGGGCTTTGAGGGAAATATGTTAAGTTAAATAAGCCAGACAGAGAATGACAAACAAAATACTGTATTGTATAATTTCAGTTATGTATGTAATCTAGAAAAGTGAAACTCATAGAAACAGTATGGTGGTTGCCAGGGCCTGGGGGATGGGGCAAAATGGGAAGATGTTTGTCAGAGGGTAAAGATTTTCATTTATAGATGGATAAGTTCTGGGGAATCTAACATGCAGCATGGTGACTACGTTTAACAATACTGTGTTATATACTTGAAATTTGCTAAGAGTGTAAATCTCAAGTCTTAGCTCTCCCACCACACACATACAGACAGTAACTGTATGGGGTGGTAAATATGTTAGCTGACTTCATTATGGTCATCATTTCATGATATATAGATATACCGAATCGTCACATTGTATACTTTTAACTTGTATAGTGTTATAAGTCAGCTATATCTCAGTAAAGCCAGGAAGAACACAAATGCAAATAAAATAAAACCTAAAACATAAGTATAATAGGACTGCTCATTTACTCCACTCAGAATCTAAGGTTAGATATCAATTATTCATGTGTACCACAGCTTTGCCCATTAGTGGTTCAAATTCTGTAAAAAAAGAAAATTCATTTCATACATGCTCATTTTTATGTTTTAAATATTATTCTAATGTTTTTCTGTAATACAGCTGAATCTTGTAATGTGTTCATTTTACTTTATTGTCCTTTGATACATAGCACTCAAATTGAATACTAAACATTAATATGCAATGGATCATCTAGCATATAATATCTCAGTAAGTTATACTGTATAGTCGATCGCAAAATTAGTTGTGTTAATATTTAAGTAATGGATATAAATGACTTACTCCTTGACAAAACAAAATTCAAATTTAAAGACACATTTTATTTTATTATTTTTTATTAAAAATTTTTTAATGTTTATTTATTTTTGAGAGAGAGATAGATACAGAGCATGAGTGGGAAAGGGGCCGAGAGAGAGGGAGACACAGAATCCAAAGCAGAATCCAGGCTCTGAGCTGTCAGCCCAGAGTCCAATGCAGGGCTTGAATTCGTAAGCTGTGAGATCATGACCTGAGCTGAAGTCGGCCGCCCAACCGACTGAGCCACCCAGGCACCCCGTAAACATACTTTTTAAAACTGTTTCCAGATCTACCAAGTTTTATATCTTATATAGAAAACAGTTGAAAATCATTAGGGAAAAAATATATATACATATGGGATAATTATGGGGTTTGAAATACAAAAAGTGAAGCAATTTTGTTTTTGTTCCTCCTAGATTTAAATTATTTCTACCCAATATTTGAAAAGATGTGTTTGGCAATTTTGTGGTGACCTAATACTGTGCAATTTTATTAAAATCACATAGAAAGATTGTTATTTGACTCTATCAAGGCAAAATTACCTACTTAGAAAAGTGTATCAGTTCTGTTAAACATGTGACTAATTTTTGAATTGAATTCACATGGACACATACAGCTTATAAATTAGCAGTGTCCATTATATACTGTCTAAATGCATAAAATAAATGTCTTATCCTAAAGGTAAATTTTCCTGTATTTTATATTTTCAAATAACTTAAGCACAACTTGTCACAAATCAGTTGAATACAGAGTTAAATTTTAAAATTATAAATAAAAAAAGCTTCAGAATACTTAAATTTTATAATTTTCTCATCTTACTATAATTTAGATGAGTTCATTGTAAAGTTAACAGAAGGACTTGTAGCATTATTCTTTAAGATATATATTTGAATTGAGTCCACAGGCTCACACATTATATAACAGATTACAGTGCAAATCTTCTAAATAGAGCAAACAGCCACATTTTTAAGGTATGGTCTAAAGGACCTACTTAGATTGCCTGTGATAATACATTCTAAAGGGGAGAAAGGGAAGTAAAATAATCCTGTGATAAGCCATCTTTCTTCAGGGCCTGCAGGCAGATAAATGTCTAAATCATTCCTAAGAGTTGTGTCTTGTATTCATGAAGATAAGGAACCTTGCCTTGAGCCAAAAGTAAATGGTCATATAATTTAATGTATGCTTAGCTCTCTATAAACCCGCCATATTTTTTTTCATGGTTTTTTTTTAATAAAAAGGTTGTTCTTAAAGTTATGATGATAAGGTCTACATTTAATTTACCTAAAGATATTTTCAAAAGCAGTTAATAGATTCTACTTACCTGGTCTGATCAAAATTAAAAGGTATTGCTTAATACTATGGCCATTTTATTCCTTAGTCTAGTACTGTGCCTAGTTATCCCTCACATATTTGTGAAATGAATGAATGAATTCAATTAATTCTTTAATTTTTAAAGCTAAGACCTTAACCATATTTATTTCCAAAGCCAGGTGGCATCCTTTACACTGCGTAAGAATGTTTACATTAAAAAATGAGATTATTTCTTATACTTTCTAAGTTGCTATCTGATGCACAAAACAAAACTTAACTAGAATTTCCAGATGTTTTTCAAGGCTTTGGCTAAAAGCACTATGAAGTAATTTTTTTGTCCTTCTTATTATATGATGAGTTAAACTGTTTTCCAATGACCTCAGATCACTCTGTAACGATAACTTGAAAACTACTACATTATATCCTCCCTTCTTTCCTTTGTCCAGATTTTTATCTTCTCTCTCACTTTCCATCTCTAGTTCTCCTGAGACATATTTTTCAATAAGGTCAAAAATAGAACTATTGATTGTGTCTGACAAGTGTCAAAAGTATTTTCTGTTAAAAAGAAAGAGAAAGGATGACAATACCTAAAAGTCTAATCAAAGCTAGTGAGATGGATGGTGTTACATTAAAAAGCAACATCCATTATTTCCCCACGTATAACTTTTAAACCTTTTGTTATTTGTCATTATATATCTGTAAAGTTTTCTTTTTTTCAGAGATTAATTTTCAATTTAACATTCTACCAGGCAGCTTATATTTTTATTACCTTCCATGAGTAAACATATAATACCTTGAAAGTTATATATTTCACCTAAACAAGGAATCCGTGAAGTTGGCTATAGATACATTGAAATCTTTTTTATAAAACGTGAAGTTCTTCTATCAATATAACTGAGTTGAGAATTATGTCAATAAGGACATTGCTATAAAAAGTCATTATTTTCCCACTGCTATTATTCCAAAAAAAATGTAATTCTATTTTAAAAATAAAACTGCATTCCCATGTAAAGACATAATACTATATCAACATTCTCATATACACAATAGATAAATTGAAAATTCCAAAATATATTTCAAATAATTTTGCAGCAAAGTGTGTTATGCGATTCTTTAGTCAAAAGTTACGGATTTTATGCATTATTTTATTTGACTTTTAGACTTCATTTACACTATTGTTTTTAATTTATCTAATAGGTAAAATAATTTAAATATTACAGGTAAGTTAATTTTGACAATAAGCCTTCAGGTCAGGATTAGTTAGTATACACTTAGTATCAAACTTTGCAGACTTCTGCCTCCAAGTAAGACATAGAATGTTTCAAGAGAATATCACTTTTACTCAAATAATGAAGAAAAAAACAGAAAACTGACAAAATCGTAGTTTTAAGAACCCATTAAGGAAATGAGGATGCAAATAAACTTTCATGAAGTAAAACCTATGAAGCAACAAGGCCCTCTTAGGAGAAAAGAGACCTAAATCTGCTTTCATCCTTGGTGGAGTGGATGAAGGAGGAGGAATTCATCAGGGAATGGGGTAAAGTGAAACAAACCTAAATTAACATACAGTAGTGGTAGTAGGATTAGCAACTAGCAAATAATGCCAAATGGTGTCTGGCATGATGATGGAGAATCCTGAGGGGCTCCACCTTGCAAGCAAGTCTTCATCTACCTGTCAACTCTCTACATTCTTCAGTGAGAATGGGAGTTGCAGCCAAAAGACTAAAGAAGCGGAAGGGTGGATAGAGAGACCTTTCATCTGAGGCATTTGGAGCCCACCGAAGACTGAGGGCAGGTCTGGATAACTGAAGGAAAACGAAATGAGGCTTTCTGGGCCTTCAGTAACTAGGAGGCTATGGCTGTTGAACACTGTGGGGAGGGAGAAACAGTTAAGATAACTCCTTAGAGGTAAACATTCTGGGAAATATCAGGCATGGCTGCTACAGGTTGTGTAGCCCAGGAACTAAAGCAACGCCTCTGAGCACATTGTGTCTTCTCAGAGTCTAAAGCACGGCATCCTAAGGATGTGGCAGGATAGGGAAGTTAAGAAAATAAAAAAAAAAAAAATCACCAAGGCTTTTCAAGCTTTCACTGAATGCTAGACCACAGTTCTTCAAAATGTAGGCTCAGGGAAGCAGGGCAGAGAACAAACGAGAGAACATCTGAATATCATAAAGGCAGAAGTAGGAGTAGGAGGCAGAAGTAGATAGCAAATAGAATTTTTCACTAACCCAAATAGCTGAGAGCCAAATCTCCTGTGATTTAGAGTGTTGGTTCTGTGTGTAAATCAAAAAAAGTGATTTTTACAGTGTCCTTGGTGGTGAGATCCCAGGCGCTGCTGAAGTGAATGAACCTCATCAGAACTGAACTCAATATAAACATTAGCTTAGGCTAGAATTTCCCAAGAACACATTTATCGACTCAGGGACTCACATTACTGTTCAGAAAGATAAAGGATGTGCCCTTTTCTGAAGGTAATATTATTTATATCATTTTCTTCCGAATTACAAAAAAATCATGAAAAGGAGCCATAAAATATAACATCATCAAAGAATGAAACCATTAATAGAAACCACTGTAGAGATGGCCTAAATGTTAGAATTATCAAGCAGAGAATTTTAAAAGTTTGTAGTAAATATGCTAAAATGTATAGCAGAAACTTGAGTGAACAGAGGAAGTATTGAAGTAGAAAATGTCAACTATTTTTAAAAATCCACATGGAGATGTTAAGAAAAACACATCTCCGTTTGGATATCAGAAAAATGGACACAGGGAAGAAAAGAATCTGTGAATTTGGACAGCGGTTTTAAAGATGATCTAAACTGAAGCAAGAAGAAAATACAGAGTAAGAACTATTGACAGAACATTTGAGATCTTTAGTGCGATAAAATATATTCTATATATGTAAACTGGAGTTCAAAAAGAAAAGAGATTAGAATTAATCTCATTAGAATGAGAAAAAATTGAAGATATAATTGCTAAGATTTTCAAAATTTGGAAAAGTACCTGTGGAATCAAAAATCTCAGCAGACACTATGCAGGAGGAAAAAAATAAAACCATACCCAGGTATATCAAAATCAAATCAAAGAAAATCGTATCTAAATAGAACTTCTGTTAAAAACAAACGAACAACAACAACAACAACAAAAAAAAAAAAAACAAAGAAACAAACAAAAAAACTGTGTACACTCAATAGTAGCTCCCCAAAGATGTCCATATCCCATATCCCATATCCCATATGTCCATATTCCAGAACCTGTCAATGCCTTACCTTATATGGCAAAAGGAACTTTGCAGATGAGATTAGGAGAAGGATAGGGATATGGGGAAGATGATCCTGGATTATCTAGATGGGCTCCATATAATTACAAAGGTCCTCCTTATAAAGGAAAAAATGAGACAAAAGAGTGAGATCTGAGAAGATAATGAAAGCCTAGAACAGGGAACAGAGATATTTGAAGATGCTATGTTGCTGGCTTTAAAGACAAAGGAAAGTACCACAAGCCAAGGAAAGACAGGCAGCCTCTGGAAGCTGCAAAGGAGAGACACTGCCCTAGGCCCTCCAGAAGAAACACAGTGCTGCCAATACCTATGGTTTAAGTCAATAGAACCATTTCAGACTTGTAATTTCCCAAATTGTAAGAGAGTTGATTTGGGTTGTTTAAGCCATCCAATTTGTGGCAATTTGCCACAGCATCAATAAGGTAGTAAACTACCAAAGGAGAAAGCCGTGGATTATATTGAAAAACATTAAGCAAAATGGCAAAATTGTCATCATAAAGAATGATGAAATAATATCTTTTAAAGGATAAATTTGGGGTGCCTGTGTGGCTCATTTGGTTAAATGTCAACTCTTGATTTTGGCTCCGCTCATTATCACATGGTTTGTGACATGGAGCCCCATGCTGGGCTCTGCACTGACAGCACGGAGCCTGCTTGGGATTTTCTCTCTCCCTCTCTCTGCCCCTCCCCTGCTCACTCTCACAGGTTGTCTCGCATGTGCGTGTGTGCAAAAAAATAAACATTTTTAAAAGGCTACATTAAACAAAATAAATAAATGAAAATTCAATAATTATTTCAGCTGTACATCCAGAATGAATGAAAGTAAAAAAACCAAAACACTTGTAGGACAAACAAAAAAGGAAAAAAAATATTTCTTTCCTACAGAATACACTATAAGAGTAATTAAAATAAAAGCAACAACAGCAACCCAAGTTGTACAGGTTTAAAGGTAATTGTATTGGATCAAAACCTAGATTTTCAGAAACAAAATAATGAAGATTACCAGAAAGGATGAATCAATGTCTCTTTTTCTTTCTTATTTAGAAAATAAAATAAAACAGCATTTCAAATAGCTTTAATGTCAAATAATTAATCATAAGGCATACAAAGGAATGAAAGACCTCTCTATAGAAAACCTAAATAATAGAGAGGCATACCATATTTATGGATTGGAAAACTTAATATTATGATGTTTATTCTTCCAAATAGATAGATTTAAATAAAGCTAGAAGACAGTATTTTTTTTTAATTTCAATATGATTCTAAAACATATTTGTACATTCAACAAATCTGAACTGGACAAAACTATTTTGAGAGAATAAATAAAATAAAGAAAAGAAAATGCTGCAGCCTTCACTCTAGGCAGCTTTGACATAGACAAAGGATATCCTAGGATAACACACAAAAAGTAAAATCAAAAAGACAAAAAATAAATAGAACTTCATAAAAAATAAATTTCTGTTCATCAAAAGACTTCATTAAAGAAATTAATAGGCATAAACAAACCACAGACTAAAACACACGCATACATATATATCTGTCAAAGGAATCTATACAGAACTTTTAAAAACCAATATAAAATTAAAGCCTTTTTATAATGTTTATTTTCAGAGACAGAGAGCGCACGTGTGTGAGAGGGGCAGAGAGAGCGAGACAGAGGTTTCATAGTGGGCTCCACACTGACATCAGGGAACCCAACGTGGGGCTTGAACTTATGAATGCAAGATCATGATTTGATCTGAAGTCGGATACTTATCTGACTGACCTACTCAGGTGCCCCCAAACCAATATAAAATTATATATGACTGAATAAATATGGACAAAAGTCTTGAATAGATATTGAAAAATGAAAATATGAATGCTAGAAGGTACATTAAAAGATGTTCATCATCATCATTTATCAGGAAAATTAAAATGAGTGTAACTATGAGATGCCATCCCATATCTACTAGAAAGGCTAAAATCCAGAAGGATGATAAGAACATGATTTAGCAAAGATGTAGCAAATGTGGAACTCGCATATAAGTGTAAAATAAGCAGCTACTTTGAGCAATATTTTGGTAATATTTTATAAAATTAAATATAGATCTACCTTATGACAAAGAAATTTCACCACTAAATACTTACTTAATAAGTGAAAACGTATTTCCAAAAATATTTGTGCATGAATGTTCGTCACAGTCTTGTTCATGATAGTCCCAAACAGGAAAACAACTCAAGTAATCATCCACAGGAGAATAGATAAGTGGATATTAACATATTCATATAATGGAATAACACTCGTCATTAAAAATGCAAAATCACATATGGTAACATGGATAGTTCTCAGAAAAGAAATGTTTAATGAAGGATGGCAAACACAGCAGTGCACATACTGTATGATTGATTTCATGAAATCCAAAGGAGATAAAGTTTTCTATGGTGAAAGAAATCAGGGCTGCATTGTGACTGTGGACCCTAAGCACATTTGACTCTTCTCGTGTAATAAGAAAAATAATAATATTATGTAACATTTCCTTTCACCTAAACCTTATTTTTCCTTCCGGATTTAAAATAAAACATTTCCAGGGGCCACAAAGAGTACTGAGAGCCCTAGGCAGTGTGTCTTGACCGATATCAAAATGGTGCTTCTCTCTGAGGTGAGGAGTTGAGCTTGGGATTGCCAGGAAAGGTCAGAAGTGAACTTGATGTAGATGGAAATATTATATATCTTAATAAAAATGTTAATAGAGTGTAAGATTGTCAAAACTGAATTACTTGAGATCTATGCATTTACTAAAATATAAATTCTGTCTCGAGCTAAATATATAAATCAAAATGTTCATATTCAAATTTATCATATTCCCAAATATATGTCTAAAGAAAATTAAAATAATGGGTGAAATTAGGAATTAATTCTTGCCTTCTTAAAAGAACATTTTATCCCTTTATTCTCATTGCTCTGTGCTTCCTATCCCAGATCTCCTAAAAAATGTTAAAGCTTCACAAAGTCCATCCTTTTGGTCCAGCTTAATTTTGTCTTTATGTATATAGCAATCATTCTCAGAGTGAGAAACCTAGTGGATCAATCTCCAGAAGTTAGCAGAGCTAAACAATAATAAGTAATTAAAAAGGAATTTTTCTTTACTTCTGTTCCTCAGGACAGAAGGAAAATGTGATCCTCTTATTTTTTTTTTTTCTGCACTCTAACATTTATTTTTAGAAATTGCTCCTGTCAATCTGGAAGGCTATTTAACAACCTTTCTTGCTTTACTGCAAAGAAGGGGCATGTATGCCACTCCACCTGACCTATCATATTACCCCTTTTTTATAGTCACATGGATTAATCAGGCATGGGCATCTGATCCAATTAGGACCAATTAGAAACCTTTTGAAGAGGTTGATATCCCAAATGATGATTATCTCTTCTACAAAGATAAAAGATTGTTGGCACCATGTAAGTCTAGAGTAGCTTGAAATCATCATTGCTGTAGGGTGGAAGTACTACTGAAGAAAATGAGGCCAATGGTAAGGAAAATAGTTTCAGAGGAAAGAAAAAAAAACAAAAAAGAGAGATTCATGATGACATTGAAGAAAATCTGAAAAGAGCATGTCTAAAATTAGAAACAACCTCGGACATGAGTTACAAGGGCCAGAGATTCTCTTTGTGTAGAATGTAAGGAAGCCCATGAACATTTCTACACTAATAGTTTTCTGTCCCTTTTCTTGCAAGAATTGTTAGAAATATAATCTTATTTACAGCCATAATTATCATTAGATATTTATAATAAATTCAGTGTTGAAATAAAACACACATTGCATATTAAATTTTAATTGTAAACAAAATAAATGCAAAGTGCTGGTATGAACAATCACTTATGTTTATTTATATATATATTTTAAATATTTATGCACATTCATATGGGTATAAATAAATGGCATCCATGGCTAAGATATATTAACATACTTGTCATCTATATATTGCTTAAAAATAAAGTTGGCTTTTCTCAGATAAGTACATTTGCATTTTAATTTTTCAGTAGATCCTAAATTACCACAACATATTTTATAAACTTCTGCAGGTAAAATTTTAAAACAATACAAAGCAAAGCTAAGCAACCATATAGATACATTAACAGAAATTAACATGTGTGGCTTTGTGACATATCTGGAGCAAAATTTCTTAGACAAAGAAGGCTAAAAGGTAATCTATGAGTCCTTGAACATATTTGTGTGTGCTCTGTAATTCCATCTCCATTATGTAGATTAAGGAGTAGGGCACAGACCCGTTCTCTTATATTGAGCACTCCTGTTGGTATGTTGAACTCAAGGAGCATTACACACATCTAAAGTATAACATCACAAATTGTTTTCTCGATAATTACATTAATATAATTTTTATATTTGTAATTATACATGCAAGAATCTAAATTGTTTTAAGTGATGGCAAGAATAAGACAATTTTGTTTTAAGCTTTTCTTATGAAATCAGCCAAAGGCATAATGTATTTGATCCACAAGGAGGGACACGAACCAAGGTACAGAGTGTCATTAGATAACCAGATAGTTTTTTTGTTTTGTTTTGTTTTGTTTTGTTTTGTTTTGTTTTGCCACTGTCAATTCCCTCAGCAGAAAGCTGTCCATGCTCTGTACAGAACCATTGACAAGTCCACATCCTCCAATTCTAAATGTTAGAATTCTTCAACTCCATGCAGAAACCAACTAGTAGTCTCTCACTTCCAGCTCCAAATTTGAGATAAAACAAAATCTAATGAACAGATCTGGGGTTAGTCCTCTCCCTTTATTAAATCAGCTATGGTCCAGGTGTGTACATTTTTTTTAATGTTTATTTATTTTGAGAGAGACAGAGAGAGCAAACATGCACTGGGGAGAGGCAGAAAGAGTGGAAGAAAGGATCCCAAGTAGGCTTTGCCTGGTCAATGCAGAGCCTTATGAAGCACTTCATCCCAAGAACTATGAAATCATGATACGAGCTGAAATCAAGAGTTGGACTCTTAAACAACTGAGCCACCCAGAGGTCCCTGGTGGGGGAACCTTGAGGCCTTTGTAAGACATCTCACACCAACTGTTCTTAAATGACATTCTGTAGACCACATCATATTGTATTAAAAACAAATCCACAAGGGGTGCCTGAGTGACTCAGTCGGTTAGGCATCCAACTCTTGATTTCAGCTCAGGTCATGATGTCATGGTTAATGAGGTCTAGCACCACACTGATAGGGCAGAGCCTGCTTGTGATTCTCTCTCCTTCTCCCTCTACCCATCCCTCTTCCTCTCTCTCTCTAAAAAGACAAACAAAAAACCCCACAAATTCACAAGAAAAGAAACCTATTTCCTCTTTCTGCTAAGTTTTGAATGTTTGTTCCATTCTAAGTGTTCTTTCAAATGTAGAGTTCAAAATTTAAAGATTAGTCACAACTGTATTTAAGAAGTACAGTCTAAACACCTCCCCTTTCCATATATACCTACTAAAATTCTAACAACCAAGCAAATGGAACAACTCATTACATTCTACTTAGTTTAGAGATTCCACAGAAAGTATGCTAACATGATTAACAGTCATCTCAGACATTTTTACTCTTTGTGGACTTGTACATAATAGTATTTTAAACATAGAATGAAAACAGAGTCAGATCTTAAGGAATGGATCCTAAATCTTCTGGGGTGGTCTTCAAAGTTAGGAAATTATTACAAGTTACAATTATAATATTTCAAAACGACAAACTAATTTAAACTCACAATCTGATTTCGTGAAAGTATCAGAAATCCAATAAATATTTTGCATTAGGTAACTCAGTTTTTAAAAGCATAGCAACTTTTAAGAGAGTAGCATAAAATCTTAGTCATGCTTTGAAGTGTAGGAGAGGAAAGCAACTTTTCCCTCTTCTTATTTCAGTAGCTGGGTGTCTGAGAATTAAGCTGACAAAAAGACAGATTAACAGGAAGAAAAAAAAAAGGTTTATGTGTATGCATACTATGCATGGAGGTAACAAAAGAAATAGCCGGCTCCTTAAATGATTAAAGTTACAAGCTTGGAGACCTAATGAAGTAGGGAAAGGGAAGAGGGATGAAAGGCTCTTCTAGGAAGAATAGAAAGTTTTCTTCAAGAAAGGTAAATGGCTTTTTAGGAGAACCAAGGAGAGATAAGAAAGTTTATATATTTATCTATATAGACATGAGGGGTCTCTCTTTCCTTCAGTGCCTTATGTAGGCTTATTTTTATTCTTCCTCCAGGAATTGACACACTTTGAAGAGCGAATTTATAGCAGCCTCACTTCCAGGAAGTTGCCAATTTTAGTCAAATAAGGGAAGGTCAAAGTAGGCTTTCCTTCTGCATGTGTTGAATTTCACATGTCTTCAGTTTAAAATAATCTTCAGACCAATTCTGGGATTCCCAATGGGTTTCTGCACAAACAAATGGAAAGCTTTGCTAAAAGACAGACTACGCAATATTAAAAATTGTAAGTTTACTTGAGCAAAATTCAATTTGAATTGGGAGCCAAGAAAAATAATTATATGAGAGTGCAGAAGCAAAGAAAGGAAATTCCCTGATTGTCTATGGCTCAAAGCCTAGATGGCCGCATGTGATGGTGATTGGTTGTTCTGAGTGTTTTGATTTTGGAACTTTGAGGCATTTACAGGCTTAGACTTTTGGTTTGCTTACGTAAGCTGCTACGGCGTTAGAGCTACCTCTGTCTAATGGCCTTCTTGTTTAATTTATTTAGCAACATCTATGATGTAAATTTGCTCCCTAGAGCTCCACATCATTTAAAAGTTTTGTTAAAGCTCTGTATCTTCTGAAGTCATATTAGAAGGAGGTAAGAGAAGAATAGCAATTAATGAACACAAAATGAATCACTTAAGACACAAAGTTCAAAAGTTACCAGACAGAATTGGAGACCATAAAATTTAGATGTCATTGGAAAAATAAGTCAATGGATGAACATATTAGATTGATTTATAATTAGTTTGGCAAAGAAATTTGAAATATGGATTATTTAGTATATAGGGAGAAATGTATGGCAAGTTTACAAAGAGAGCTTTGACAAGCTTGGGTTATATCTTTTTGTGTAAACACATACCGAAATTATTTTATCCATACAAATATATAATATTGTTAGCAGTGATTAGAACATAAAAAGATTAGCAAAACTTTAAAGTAAAATTATAATATGACAATGTTAGAAACATTCTAAAAACTGTCTTTAGCTCCCTCTCTCTCTCTCTCTGTCTCATTTTCCACTTCAAGGCCCTCTCTCAGAATTCTGCTTTTTTTGTTGTTGTTCTTAGTTTCTTCTGACTCAACTAAAAGAGTGTTGTAACACGTGCACGAGGATTTCTTCATTCCTCATCTGTAGTTTGTGAAATTGGGAAGAGAAAAGGAGATGTGGATGGGATCTCCCTCACATAAAGGAGATCTGGGGTGCCTGGGTGGCTCCGTAGGTTGAACTTTGGACTTCCGCTCACGTCATGATCTTACAGTTAGTGAGTTTGAACGCCACATTGGGCTTGCCAGAGCCCACTTTAGATCTACTGTCCCCCTTTGTCCACACATCCCCCGCTCATGCTTTCTCTCTATCTCAAAAATGAATAAACCTTTAAAAAAATGAAGGAGATCTAAAAATTAGGAATTCTGTTGGTTGTGGGTAAATTCTATGAGGAAAATATTACAGATCTACATATAGCATTTGCTTTGGAAAAGAATGTAACAGTTGTCATTCTTTGACATATCAGAAGCCTTCAGTCTTCACTGGATTATTTTAACAGTAACAACATTTTTTTTTTTCTTTTGTGAAATTGAGAATAAAGTTCTCCTGGGTACAAATAAAAGTGTCACCTGAGATAACCTCAATAGAAAGACAGAATTATGCTAGTTTTTCCATCCCTACTCATTGAATGTTTGGGAGTTTTTTTTTTAAAATCTCCCTGCCTCTAGCATCATATCTACTAACCAAACTGCAAAACCAGTAATAACAAATTTTAGATCATCAACTTAGTTTAACAGGCATTAGTTTGTGAAATTGAAATAATTGTTTTCAATGTATATATGATACATGATACTATATAGGATGATGGTTCTGAGTCTAAAATATGTATATTCACTTTTTATAAAGCAATTTTTCTACCCTATTTCTCTATGTATACAATTCTATGAGCACTGTGGCTTGGGTTGGCTAAAATCCATACTGCATTCTTTATGTCTGCTTTTATATTTTTCTAATTAGCCAAGAACAATTAATGAATTATACTTCACCATTATATTATTTCATGATGTCAAATATGTCTCATTTTATGGAACAATGTAACAAAGCTTTCATTTTTTAGATTGCTTTTCAATTTTTAATTATACGTGTAAAATAGACATTTACTGGCAAAAATATTTTGACATGATTTCTGAGGTCAACACAGATTACTGGCAGTTGACATTAGGGTGTACAAGTGTAAATATAACCATAATTAAATTCTGGAATATTTTTGTAAAGTGGGAGACTATATTGTTACTAGCAAGCAACTTTTAACTATAAATACATCAAATTTCAGAATGAAATACAAGCTAATGGCAGTGAACCGAAGACAGTTTCATAGCAAGATAGAACTTTGAAACTGAGGTTTGGCATTGCAGAGAAAGGAACAATTAATTTATACCTCAGAAGATTGGAAACTAGAAGCTGTAACCCTGAAGAAAGACAGAAGCCTTAAATTGATTCTCTGACTGTTTAAAAGAGAACCAGAAAAACTCTGTAACTCTATTCCTCAACTTAGGACAGTGGAAAAAGAAAATCAGCTCTATGCGTGAGAACTTGATGGAAGGGGAAAAAAAAAAAGTTATATAGAGTAGTTACATTATGGAGGTTATGATGGGAAATACCAAATAAAAAAACACTTACAGGACTTCTGGGAATGTGATGGAAGTAATAGCCCCAGGAGATATTAGGCAATAATTTACCAGATAAAAAAATGTGCCAATCATCTAAATAAGCATAAAATAAAACACTTCAGCAAAATAAATGGAAACAAATTCATATGTAAAAATACCATGTCAAAATTCTAAAAATAACAGAACACCTTAAAAATAATTACAACTACACTATAAGCATGTTTCTTATCAGCATTTAAAAAAGATTATAATAGGGTCGCCTGGATGGCTCAGTTGAGCGTCCAGCTTCAGCTCAGGTCATGATCTCACGGTTCGTGGGTTTGAGCCCCGCATCAGGCTCTGTGCTGACAGCTTAGAGCCTGGAGCCTGCTTCGGATTCTGTGTCTCCCTCTCTCTCTGCTCCTCCCCTGCTCATGCTCTGTCTGTCTGTCTCTCTCTCTCTCCTTCAAAAATAAATCAAAAAATTTAAAAAAATAAAAAAGTTTAAAATAAAATAAAGTAATAATAGTAGCTAGCCACAATGGAACTTCGGTAGTATTGTCACCTTAACAATATTTAGTCTTCAAATCCATCAACATAGAATATCTTCATATGGATCTTCATACAGGTCACTTTAAATTTATTTCAACAACGTGTTTAGTTTCTAATGTATGATTTGTACTGGTTAAATTTATCCCTAGATATTTTATTCTTTTACGGGCTATATTGTAAATGGAAGTTTTCTTAATTTCTGTTACCATTTTGGATTGTTCATTGCTAGTTTATAAAAAAAAAAAAACAACTGCTTTTTCTGTGTTTATACTATATCCTGCAAAGGTGTTGAATTTGTTTATTAATTCTAATCAGTTTTCAAGGGTTCTTGAGCATAAGATCATGCTGTATGTAAATTAAGATACTTTTACTTCTTCCTTTCTAACTTAAGTGTCTTTTATTCCCACCGCCGGCCGCAGCCACAGCCTCAGCCCCAATTGTTCTGTCTAGAATTTTCCAGTTGAAAAGACCAGTGGAATTGGGCATTTATGTCTTGTTACTGATCTTAGTGGGAGACTTTTCAGTTACTGTGTAATAGCAGTGGGTTTTCTCATAAATAGCCTTTATGAATTTGAGGAAATTCCCTTCCATCCCTAGTTTGTTAAGTGTTTTTATAATTTAAAAAGAAATGTTGAATTTTATCAGATGGTTTCTTTTCTTTTTTTCTTTTTTTCTTTTTTTTTTTTTACTAACTTATATAATCATCCGCTCACCTCCTTTATTCTATTACTACGGTGAATTATATTGTGTTCCTTCTTCTGTTTTTGGAAATGAATGGAAAAGAATGATTGGGTAATTTTCCATAAATGGTTGGTAGATAAAACCAGTGAAGTCATCTAGTCCCGGGTTTTGTTTTTGTTAGTAGGTTTTTGATCACTGAGTCAATCTCTTGTTATTTCAGTTACACTTTTTATTTCAGTAAGGTGGTAGTAATGACCCCATTCTAATTTTGAATTTAATAATTTGATTCTTCTCCTCCAACACGTTGTTTTCTATTAGTGAATCCAGATAAATGTATGTACATTTTGTTGATTTTTTTCAAAGAATCAACTTTGGTTTAGTTGATCTTCATTGTTTTTCTATTCTCTTTTTTAAGATTTTTTATTTTTATTTTAGAGAGAAACAGGTGTCTCTCTCTCTGACTGACACAGGGATCTAGCCCACGATCATGGGATCATGGGATCATGAAATCATAGTTATGATTTCTGTCATAACCTTTCCATCTCTGAATATTTTAAGTATGGTTTGTTATGTTTTCATTTTCACTCATGTCAAAGAATTGGGGGTGAAGTTTTCTGAATATGTCTACTATGTGTAGCTGGTTTACAGTGTTGTATGTTTTTTATTTCATTTTTTGATATTGTCTCTAGTTTTTTTTCTCCATTATTAAAAGGGGGGGGTGAAGTTTGCAATTATTACTGTAGAACTGTAAATTTTTCTCTTCAATTCTGTCAATACTTGTTGCATATATTTTGGAGGTCTGATGTTTGATGCCTATATGTTTGTCACTGCTATACCTTCTTGGTGAAATGATCCTTTTATCAATGTATAATATCCTTCTTTGTCTCTGATAACAATTTGAGACTTACTTTTTATTTTGTCTGATAATGTTATAATCATCTCATCTCTCTTTTGGTTATTATTTGCATGGAATATATTTTCCATCTTTTGACTTTCAGTTTGTATTTTTAATCTAAAGTGCCTTTCTGCTAGACAGTATATAGTTGTATCACCTTTTTACCCATTCTATTAACCTCTGCCTTTTGATTTAATAATTTAATCCACTTAAATTTAAAGGAATGAATGATAAGGAAGGACTTCTATATTTTTCTACTTTTTCTATAGGTCTTACTATCTTTTCTATTTCCCAGTTTCCTCCATTACTGCCTCATTTTGTGTTGTTGATCTTTTTATTTTTTGTAGTATTCCATTTTGATTACTTTCATATATATATATATATATATATATATATATATATATATATATATGGTTGCATTCTTGGTTGTTCCCCTTGGAATTGTAACTAACCTCTTAAACTTATTATATTTGTTTTGAATAAAGATCACCTTAGCCTTAATAATACATAATAAAACCACTGTCTCATACAGCTCCACTCCTCACCCTTTATATTGTTGTTTTCACAAGTCAGATTTTTATCCATTATGTACATTAATATAAATTTAAAATTGTTTTTTACTTTTTATTAACCCATATAGTTAAAAGAAAGGAGTTACCACTCCAAAATTCAGTAATACTAACTTTTGTATCTCCCTATATAGTTACCTTTATCAATGCTTTTAATTTCTTTATATAGCATTTAGTTATTATCTAGTATCCTTTTATTTCTGTCAAAAAAGAGTCCTGGTACTCCTTAGAGGTCAAGTATACAAGTAGCAAATTCTCATAGGTTTTGTTTATCTGAGAATGTCTTAATTTCTCCATTTTTGAAGGAGAGTTTTACCTGATAATGGAATTCTTGTTTGTCAGTATTTTTAAGTCAGGAGATTAAAGTTATCCTTCTACTATATTCTGTTCTCCATGGTTTCTGTTTAGAAATCAGCTGCTATTTGGGGTGCCTTGGCAGCTCAGTCAGTTAAGCACCCAACTCTTGGTTTCAGCTCAGGTAGGTTGTGGGATCGAGTCCTGTGTCAGACTCCAGGGCTCTGCTCTGAGTGTGGAGACTGCTTGGGATTCTCTCTCTCCCCCTCTCTGACCCTTCCCCAATCGCACACATGTGCACCCTCTCTCTCTCTCAAAAACCCTTTTTTTTTTAAAGAATTCAGTTGTTATTTTTATTTTGTATTTATTTTATAGGAGAAATATCATATTTTGCTACTTTCAAGATTCTTTATCTTTCAGAAGTTTAAAGTGTGTCTCAGTGTGACAATTTTTGTATCTATCCTTCTTGACGCTTATTAGCTGTGAAAATTTGTGTTTTTTAAATTAAATCTGGGAAGAATTTGGACCTTATGTTTTCAGATGTTCTTTCTGCCCCTTTTTCTCTTTCATCTCCTTCTTGGACTACCATTATGCTTATTGTATATGTTTGATGGTGTCCTACAGGTGTCTTAAGCTTTATTCTTCTGTTTTGTTTGTTTTGATTCCTTTTTATATTTGTCCTTTAGACCGGATAGTTTGAAGACTTATCTTTGAGTTTTCTGATTCTTTCCTCTGCTTACCAAATTCTGCTATTGAAAACCTCTAGTGAATTTTTCATTTCCATTATAATAATCAGAGCCAGAATGGCTGGAGACATGGACTGGTATCTTTAACATAATTACCACTGAGCTGGGAAAGAGAGAGCAAGGGAAAGAGAGAGCAAGGCAAGAGCAAGGGAAAATGTCACAAAGCTTTTCTACTATTTTTAAGTTGACTTTTTCTGGAGTCAGCCCTCTCAGTTTCTATAAATTCTTGAATATTTTCTAGAGTTCTGATAAAGCTTATTCTGAGGGCTTAAGTTTAGTTTTTTTTATTTTTATTTTTTGAGAAGGACCAGACTCTTGGAGCTACCTGCTTCACCATTATCACTGACATCGTCTTGCACATAACTTTAAAAGTAACTTTTCTGATTCACTATTTTCCTCATGTTACTGTTTGTTCAGTAATCCAGAATGATACCTTATTTCCTGCCAAATCTAGCCAAACTCCTCAAACTGGCAGTAAGAATTGTTATACATAAGTAGCAAATATCAACTCCTCCTGTATAGTCCTTTTCATTACATGGACATTTTTATGCCTGAGTTATGAAGTGTGTCAACCAGCTTAATGAATCTGAGTGCAAACTATCTAGAATCAGCCAAAGGGTATAAAGAAGAAAAGTTGGGGCACCTGGGTGGCTCAGTTGGTTAAGCTTCCAACTTTGCTCAGGTCATGATCTCGCGGTTTGTGAGTTCGAGCCCTACGTTGGGCTCTGTGCTGACAGCTCAGAGCCTGGAACTGCTTCAGATTCTGTTTCTCCCTCTCTCTCTGCCCCTTGCCTGCTCACTCTCTCTCTCTCTCTCTCTCTCTCTCTCTCTCTCAAAAATAAATAAACACTAAAAAAATAAAGAAAGAAAATAAAGAAGAAAAGTTACTGAAACCATTGACTGAATAAGCCTAAAATAAAATTGAGTCTTATCTTGATTATTTGGGATTTAAATAAAGAGAAAATATTGTAAAGTTATATATACACAGTGAAAAGAAAGCTTCTCTTATTACAAATATTTTCAATATAATTTCAAGTTATAGGTCTCCAACAATAACAAGAATATACATTTTAGGATTTCATTAAAATTTCTACCTTGTTCTAATTTAATACATAAAAACACAATTTCCTTTATTCTAAGAAAATAAGATAAACTTTCTTTCCAAATTCAAACTCCTTTATTATTAAATAGTTCGCCAATTTTCTGTGTCAATATACAATACAATAGCACCGTAATAATTAAATTATATTAATGCTTTTTTACATCTTTAGATGATATAATTAATTATCAGCTGTAACCAGGAAAATGATATATTATGGTCATTGTCATTCTCTTTTTTTATGATGACATCTTCTGAACATATTTCCATATTACTAGCTGCTCTCTTTGCTGAGGACTAAAGCAACAGATGGTACATTTTAAAATTATTAATTAATAAGATAATGAAAATTAACCACTGGAAACATTTTTCTGTGACTTACATCACCAATAAAAGGAAACTTGAGTCTAAGAATAATTTATTCCCAATAGAAAATAATATAAATAACTGTAACACTTATTCATAAGAATGCTACTAAATTATTTAGGCATCTTATAACCAAAGCACTCAGAAAAAAAATAGAGATCAGGGACAATCATTGATAGGTATACACATTGCAGTATTTCTTTAGTTAAGTCACATTTTTATAAACTGTATTTTATTTAATCAATTTATTATTTTCTAGCATTTGGCATTTTACTACTCTAACTTACCACTGTTATTACATTTTATTCAATCATGATATATAGAAAATGAAGATGTGCACCAGTGTTTCATATCACAACATTTTCATGTAATCTTTCTCACAGATAAAATTTGTGCCAAATATATGAAGTTGAAAAATAATAATGTTAACTGAGTATCTATGTATCTATCACTTTAAAAAATAATGTATGTACATATATATAAAATAAAATAAATATATATATGTATATGTATATATATATATATATCTATATCTTTTAGAAATATTTCACATTGTAGTTCAATTTGTTGATGCAATGTGATGTTTTTGAATATAATATCAACTAATGTGTCGGGGTGCCTGGGTAGCTCAGTTGGTTAGGCAGTGACTTCAGTCAAGTCATGATCTCCTGGTTTGTGGATTCGAGACCCAAGTGGGGTTCTGTGTTGACAGCTCAGAGCCTGGAGCCTGCTTCAGATTCTGTGTCTCCCTCTCTCTCTGCCCCCTCCCTGTTCTCTCTCTCTCTCAAAAATAAAAATTAAAAAAAATTAATTAAAAAAAAAAACAAAAAACTAATGTATCAGGCATTCCCTCATCCACTTATTAAGATTCACCAGGGACTCTGCTAGGGGATGAGGATCCAGTTGTTGGACAAGCAGGCAGTATCTTTGCTCTCTTGAAACCTCGATTTATTGACACACAGATATTAAACAAATATTCATACCAGTAGCCTTATAATCGGTTCTGTTTTAGGTGTTATGGAGAAAAGACACAGAGTTCTACAAAAGTGCATTGACACTGATGACCAATGGTGGAGTAACTTTAGTAGTAAAGTAGTGTAAGGAAAGGGATAAAGAAAGGGCATAAATGAAGGCCTCTTTGACAAGAAGCCACATAATGTGAGACCTGTGTGATGAGTGGGAGTTAGGCAAAAATGTTGGTGTGTTGGTGTGCAGTTGGAATGATTTCCGGGGGATCGCCATATTATAATATCTTAAAGACCAGAAGTTTGCAATGAGGCCATTGACAGGGCTGTAGTGTGAACCAAGCACTAAAGTACAGCAGACACATGGGCTGAGAGACAGGTCTTTGAATTGTTTTGCTTCCAAATTTACCATTCCCTACCTCC